>NC_140086.1:80911567-83410116 GCF_964237585.1 Gallinula chloropus | reverse complement strand
AAGGCTTAATATAATATATATATATTATGGAAGGATATTTGTAGAGGGACTAATATTTATCAAGGAAAAAAGAATACAGATAGACTTCTTTGCTATTTTATACTGAAAACACTTTACAAGCCTTTGCTAAATTGCTGAAATGTACATGAATTTTAAATACTAGAAAGCTCATTTGTAGCTCAGATATGTACTTAAGCTACTACAATTAATTCATCTTCAAATCTTGACATGATTGTCTGTAGATATGATAGAATAAAGACCTCAAATTCTTAGTCACAAAGATAAAGTTTATCTCTTAGACCTACCAGTACCATGCAATACAGTTCTTTAAGCTGTTCCCTAAGACTTGAAAGCACTGATATTTTTAATACTTAGACTGAAGTATTCTTTAGAATCTGAGATGTCAGAAGATTCCCATCTGTGAAGTCATCATCCAGCTGAGTTCTGAGTGGTACAGGTTATGTGTTTTCTATACTCAAATGACCTGCTCTTGTTCTCTCTTGCACTGCTGTAAATGGGTACATAGAAAAACCAAGATGAATTTGAAACACTGACATACAGAATTAGCAAAATAAAAATGTTCAGAACTCTCCGGAAACATTAAATATTCTTTGGACCCACCTTTGAATGTGAAAATGACTCAGTTTTGCATGCAGTTCATGGCAGCAGCCATGTGCAGGGTATGATGGAGCTGCTGTTTAGATGGAGAAGATTCTGGGCTGGGGAATAGTAAAGACATATGTTTGTTCCCTTGTCATGTGCTTTAGGGGACAAAAATAACTAAATTATATATATGTATTTATGCATTTTCCTGGTAACCTGATGACTCCAGCCCAATTAGTCTGCTCATCTCCCCACAAAAAAAGAAACATGTCCCTAGCTGCTATTATAATTTAAACCCAAATAAAGATAAAAATCTTAACCATAGCATGTCTGCTTAAATCACATTTTGGTCTGACTTGTTGACTTTTTTTTTTCAATATTAATCTCCAAATTCTTGTATTTTATAGTGCTTCACTGAAGCTGCATTGGTTTCTTGCCCGTGTTCCTACAGGCTTACTGCTTAGCCAGTCTCTATCTTTGAGGCTGTCATTAATTATGCATATATATACTGAATCAAAATTACTATCATAATCTACTGAAACAGACTTTTGGGAGTACCTGTATCTAGACAGTTGTGGTTCTGACCAGATCTTTACAAAAACATGTAATTTTGGTTTTACTATTTGAACTGTAGAACTCCAGCGTTATTTGGGGATTAATAGAAGTAACAGTTATTTTCTGATAGATGTTTAATTGGGAAGTTACCTAAAAAGCCCCCATAATGATTTGAAAAAGCAAACTTTTTGAGGTGAAACTTTATTATCCACGTTTTATTCACTAAAAAAAAAATATTTGCTGATTCTACATGGATTCCAAATTCTGACCTAGATGCTGTTTCAATTATGTGTGTGTTTGATTCACAGACGGCATTTCTATACTATGAGAAAAGAGTCAAACCTATTGCATGGCTGGTACCTCCACAGGTTCTATCAGTTCTATTTGGTTGTTCAGTTCAGCAAGTTTTCTAGTGCAGCCCTCAGTTTCCAGAAGAAAACATATGGATAGTCAGCACAGCAGGCAATAAAAATTAGGTTGTTATCTTCCTAACAGGCAGATTTTAAAATATGCAGAGTAATAAATATAATTCCACAAATATGCACTAACAAAGCACTACCTAATAAATTGCTACTTGGAGATTTCTATGCTTTGCTCCCTGGAAACTCCTGTCCGTCTGTATTTAGAGCTGAAAATGGCTGTTCACCTTGTAAGGCTTTATAAAAGTCTCTCCTGCTTTTCTAAGTAAATTACATTTCTGTAGCCCGAAGCTACTAACAGTACCTGAAGAATTAATAATGGTGTTGGCACGGGTCAGTCAGTTCGTATCCTGCCAATTCTCTCTCTCACACCGAGCACATGCAATGAGAACACGGCACTTGCAGCTCCAGTGGGGTTTATTGTGTCTGCCAATAGTGGTGATGGTAGTAGTCTTAACTGACTAGCAAAACAGGAGGGCACTAAAAAATATATGGCAAAATATATTGATAACCAACAAAAGAAATCCATCCTGAAGCAGAAATTTTCAGCACTGCAGCAGAAAGCCCTTGGGAGAGTTAATTTCCTACTGCGAGAACCTGACAAAATTAACTGATTTTAACTACCTGAAATTCTAGATAAAAGCTTGAAAAAAGACTATAATGGAATCTGACATTAATTCAGAGATGTTATTTGGCTAGCTTCTGGTTTAGCAGTATATTTTCCTGTAGTCTTCAACATATACATCAATGACCTGGATGAGTGTACCCTAAGCAAGTTTGCTGATGATACAAAACTGGGAGGAGTGGCTGATACACCAGAAAGCTGCACTGACATTCAGCAAGACCTGGGCAGGCTGGAGAGCTGGGTGGAGAGGAACCAAGGGCAAATGTAAGGGAAGCAGCTCTGAAGAGGAAGACCTGGGAATCCTGGTGGACAAGTTATGCACAAGCCAGCAATGTGTCCTCATGGCCAAGAATCCTGGGGCACATTAAGGAGAGTGTGGCCAGCAGGTCAAAGATTATCCTTCCCCTCTACCCTGTCCTGGTGATGCCACATCTGGAGTATACTGTTCAGTTCTGGGCTCCCCAGTTGAAGAAAGACAGGGAACTGCTGGAGAGAGTCTAGCAGAGGGCTAGAAGGATCATTAAGGAACAAGAGCATGTCTCTTAGGAGGAAAGGCTGAGAGAACCCTTCCTCTTGACATGTGTCCTTTAGTATTTATAAGCATTGATGAGATCCCCTCTCAGTGTTCCCCAGGCTTAACAGAGCCAGCTTCCTCCCCTTGTCAGGACAAGGGGCAACAGGCACAAACTGCAATACAGGAAGTTCTATCCCAATATGAAAAAAAAAACCCAACTTTATTTTGAGGGTGGCAGAGCACTGGCACTGGCTGCCCAACGAGGCTGTGAAGTTTCCTGATTTAGAGATACTCAAAACCTGCATGGATGCCGTCCTGTGCAGCCTGCTGTACGTGATCCTGCTTTAGCAGGGGGCTGAACTAGATGATCTCCAGAGGTCCTGTCCAACCCCTGCCACTCTGTGATTCTGTGATTGAACTTGGCAAGTTAAGTGATATTCCAGTACACTTAATGGAGGTGGGAAGGTTGGTTTTTTCTTCAGGTTTACTTGTCAGGGTTTGTGACACAGACCTGGAGACTAGATTTACAAGTTTTAGGAAAGTTTGAAAAATAGGATGAACCTTTTTTGATCATTATTGGCTTTACTTTACTTTCTTGATGTGAAACTGAGGCCAGATCAGGGTCCCATTATATAGTCACTAAGCAAACATATAATAAAAGGATAATCCTTGTTATGAAGAACTCACAACCCAAACAGTAGCCTGACATTTCAACAACGCTAACTTAAATTATATAAGTAAAATGTTACATACTAGGTATTTAAGCATTAAGAAATATCTATAAATATGGATTTAATTTGCATCATAAAATGCTATATTTTAAATTATAATTTTAATTAAGCGGTGTAATTTTGAAGTGAGGGCCATTGGGTTATATGAAGAAGTCACAGTTGTTAATTTAGGTAGTAAACATTTTTAAGTGAATGAAAAACTTCACTAGAAACATTCACTTCCTTTCCATATGAAAACATGTTGAAAATTCTCCTTTTTGGCGAGATTGTATCTAAACTTGGAACTGTTTGGTTTGGGTTTTTTTTTTTTTTTTTGCAGTCATCAGGCAAATTACAGTATTGCTAATCATTCTCAAGATCAAATTAAATCTCATTCACATACCAAGAAGTTTGTTCATTGCCTTCGTTCCAGCCCCCTCTAAAACAAAGTAATGGAATACGTCTGGCAAGGCCTGTTCTGTCTCAGTTTAGGTATGACATTCTAACCTTAATATACCACCAGGATACCTGTAAAACAGTACAAACTCCCAATAAAGCTCAACTGAAATGAACTAGAATGTATGAAAGCAGTGTTTACATATAGTGGCACATGTTAACAGCAGGTGGTGCTCTACCTTTAAACTAAAGAGAGTCCTGCCGTATGCCCTCCCCCATATGCGTGGGTTACTGTTCCTCTGAAGGCAGATGAAGTTTGAACTATATTTTAATTTTTTGTTTTTAGATCTGCATGAATTGATATAGAAATATGTGTGTGTGTGTGTGTGTGTGTGTGTGTGTATGCACACGTATAGATACGGGCTGTTAATGGCTTCAATGTTCTTGTGAGAATTGTCCTCTTGCACTCGCAAGGCTTTACAGTGCCAGCAGCCAAGGGGTTAGTGTGTACTACTTGCTGCAGTCAGAATTAGTCATCTCAAATGTGACAGTTCTCTTCTGGAGGAGAAACCTTCTGGTTATTTTCGGTATGCTCTGAAGCCTGATGTAGATATGGCACATAGAGCTACCTACAGTGCAACAGCTCACATCTAGGACAGGGTTTCCTTTGGACATGGCTCTGTTGTAATTAAGTCCCTTAAACACATGTATCTTTTCTCTTCTTTTTGTGTTTTAACGTCAGCTCTACTGAAGGTGCAGAAAAGCACTGAGGTGATATGTAATTTTCCTGGGAAGATTTCGGGCTTTTCTCCTCAAACAAGTTTAACCCATGCTGTAGCTGTACAGCTTAATTATGCAATAGCCCTTCTCAGGCTGCTGCCCCATTCAGGTATCTCTGTGGATGCTGGTAAGAGCTCTGCATGAAGAGCTGAAGCTGAATTTTAGTGTGTCTGACAGGAGTAGTCTGAGCAGTAAATTACAGCAAATCACTGCAGTCCTAGAGCATCTTGTGAAGATATCCCAGTGAACAGTGAATCATATGGAGTATAAAACAATTCATTTAACCCACCTAAAGGAAGAGCTAACATTCATGCTAATCAAAAGCACAGCCTACCATAAAGCTCTTGGGATTTTCACCCTCCATAATAATTTCTACTATGAAGTTTCCTTTCCGTATAGGTCTGAGTCCTGTGGCAAACAAAAGGTTCAGATAGGATGTCATGCATGGGAAAAACGTCTACATGCAGTGTATGTATGGATGAAAAGTCTGTTTATGAGACTTAGGCAAATTCTGTGACCTGCCGCGTTAAAATGTACTGAGTAGCTCAATCTGTGCGTTTCCTGGTTGTATAATATTATGAATGATGAGTCAGAGACTGGTATTTTGTTCAAAAAATATATCTGCTAATTCAAATCTGCCTTAAGTGATTCTGTGTCAAGCTAAACACTACAAAAATATCACTCCTGTTGCATTGACTACATCTGTGGAGAGTTCTTTTCTAGTCCGTGAGAGAAAAAGACATCATTCCTAGAATACAATGGCACCTAAACCAATTACCAAAGTCACTCTTTTCTCACATATTTGTGTAGTTGCCTACTAAAGCTAAATGAAACCCACAATATTTACGGGAATCAGTTTACAGTCAAATGGACATAAGGAAGGACATTATTGACAACGTAATTATCATTGGGAGCTGGATGTGATACACTTATTCTGGAAATTTAGAGAGCTTTCACTTTTATTGATAGAGAAACAAAGAATGACAAATTCTCTCAATAAAAAGAAGCTGGTGTTACATATTGGGTTTAAGTTGTACAATACATTGTTACTGTTTTGTAGTTCAAAGAAAATAAATACATACTAATAACTGACTGATCAAATGAACCACATTTTAACTTAGAGGAAGAAAAGAAATGAGAATTCCTAACTTTTCTGTAGCTTTCTAATCTATATTAATTATAGAAAAGCATTTTGAGTTTATAACTGTTTTCAGGACTGCAGATGATTTTTTTCTTTAGGTTGCGTTAAAAATTAGGAGAAACCAAAATATTGAAAACTTTCTTTTGTTTTTTTTTGCATTGCTGCACATAGCTGAGATTTAATTTGGTGGTTTTATATGAGTAGATGAAGATTGTAGAGTTTGTCATCCTGTGCCTATATCTAACAGATGAGCATGGGTTAGAGTCTCATAAAGGATTTCATTGCTTTTACAAGGCTTGCTTCTCTTGAGCATATATAGGTTTACATGTATTTAAATTGTCACTTAATATTTGGATAAAAAATACTTGATTTTTTTAACAGTGTATATTACCCAAATATGTATTATGTTAGTTCCAAAGCATGTGTTACTATAAAAATATATACACTAGAAGGAAACATCCCAGGTTTGCTGATGCTAAATTCATAGCTCTGCAAAAAACTAATTAAAAACAAAAACAAAACCAAAAACCAACCATCACGTAATATGGAAGCTTTATTATGCCTCCTTATAGCAATGTTCTTTTTGTCATATGCTAGACCTTGTTTAAAGTGAAACGTTTACCTAACTGCCTTTTTTTGTGTTGATGTTTTATTAATCATCTTCCAGATTGATCAATAAAATATTATTCTATTAAAATTTCAGTAAATGTTTAGAATGACATCATGGTTGCAAGAAATGTCACAGAAGTTCACTGCAGTTCTTTTGGAACAAAGTTGATAAGTCATTAGCAGGGAAACCCAGAAACAGCTTGTACAGCTTTAAAAGTATGCCTGTCTAGACAGCAGATGAATGGAGAAGAATTTCTTCCTGCATTGGCCTTGAGCAAAGTCTATACAAAATTGCAAGTGCTTATATAAACCAAGGCTGCAGTGACCAGACAGGAGACCTTAAAATCCTCAATCTGGATTATAATTTATGTAAGAATTACTTCTTTACATATTGTAAATGAACATAAATGAACATACATTTTTCTGTGTTGAATACTCTGCAGTGATAAAATGTATGTATATATATATAACAAAACATCCTTTCATCAGGAATAACAATAGTGTTCTTCCATCTCTGACTGTGTGACATTCCTGGCAGAAGAAATAAGCTTCAGGAGAGAGCCATAAATCTGAGCTTCAGAACACTCAGCAATATTTGTGATGGTGCCACAGGGGGACAAGAGCTGTGACGTGCCTCTTCCCCACTGTTCTCCTTGTGCTTCCCCAGAGTAGACCAAAAGGCTCAGTTCCTTTATGGGGAGGTCTCCCTCTTGCTCCAGGGAATTTCAGTCATCCTAAAGATGAAACACGGTGAGCAAAGAGGCAAAGCCCTAACACTGAGTTCTGTCCAGCAGTCACCAGGAAACACAGCAGAGTTGGCTTTCTCTTTCTTGGGAGCATTTGCTCAGATATTCTCTCCTGTTCCACTTCACTAACGTGGGGGCAAGTATTTCCCTGTTAGATGTTCACAATTCCATTCAAAATAGAGCATGAACTGAACTGAAGGTGTATTTCTGCACACTTAGTTCATGTATAGTATAGCTTAACCCATAGTAAAAGAGTTCAGATAAAGCATGTTGCTGCACAGCTCTTGCAGCGCATATGAAAGATGCCTCAGCTGATGCTTGGTAAGCCGCAGTAACTTGATTTGTTATCAGTTCCCTGGGAAGCTAGGCCACAAGCCATCTACAGTTGCATAGGTTAAACTGTCAAAAGGTTTTAACAGATTCCTGGTACAATGTACTCAGTATACAACTGTCAACATACTGACATATGTGAGCTTTAGCTGAACTCTGTTTAAAACAGCTTCAGAAGGAGAATTCTGCTTAAGAGGTATGGAAGATAAAAGGGTACAGCAGATACTGGGAGCATCAGAGTATGGGGACAAACCTCAGGAGTCAGGAAAGGAAGGTGCAAGCAACATAGTCCATAAGTGTTGGCATGGACTTGACAGAAACCTTAGGGGAAAGGAGTGAGAGAGATAGCAGTGTGAACAGCTGTTTCCACAACGTGCCAACATAACCTCAATGGGAGGGAAAAACTGGACAGAGCAGGCCACGTGCAGCCAGCGCTGAACCTGGAAATGTGCCCTTAAGTCGGCACACACAGAGAGACTGGTGCCTTGCCAAGCAGTACTCTGTATGAGCTGTGGGGATAAGCAAGTAAGAATAAGGATACGGAGCTCAGAGCGGCAGCAATCGCACCGAGCCATCTCTGCCGCTCAGCTCTAACTGGAGGATCACACATTCGCAGGGCAACATGCGTTATCTGGAGGAAGCTTAATACAAAGCAAGCATGTGTTCAAGCCCACTAAGGCAGCCTCTCAACCTGAAGGCAATGGTGGGGAAAAGGCATCTGAAAGCATAACGTGCTGCGTGCTTTACTGGTGCCTGGGCTCACCTTGCTGTCTGTCTGCATAGTTAGTATCGAGTCCAGTATACAGAAGCTGTTAGTGACCTGAAAAATCAAATAGAGGATGGCACACTGGGATAAGCTGGGTGGAGCTGCTACCTTACAGATTTTATCTGAGGGCTAAATGACTGTTTTCCTCATTCATCCTAGCAGTGGCTTAAGCTACTGACTGCCAACACTTTCTTTAATCCATTCTCAAATGAAAAACGGCTAACCTTTCCACACTGGCCATGTCAGACACTGTATTATTCTTTACACTCGATCTGTTCTGCCTCTAGGAACTTTTCCACATCTCACTGATTGGAAATAGAGTAAGCAAAACTTAGTCAGCGAGCAACCATTTCCCAGAGTTTCCATTTGCTTCTTGTGTATTTGTTAAATTCACTTGAGTCAGTCAGAACTGCAGCGCAGAAGGTGCTTTAGGGAGTCATATTGGCAAAAGGGAAAGCAGGCCACATGTGTCATAGCCATCTTTGTTGCTAAAATAGATTAAAGTTCAGACAAATTCATGGTCACAGCCCTGACATCATAGGCACAAAATAAATAGTAAGATAAAACTTTAGGGAACCCAAAACCCCCAAAAAAACCCCAAAAACCAAAACCCCACAACGTTGTTCTTATTTCCAAAACACAAAATGTTCATGTTTATTACTTGTCTGCTTATAATATATGGGATCTGGCAGTAAATTTAGCACATTAATTTGAATCTATATCAAAATACCATTAAATACTTTTTTTATTTACCTTAACAAATATAATTTCCTTTTTTTTTCAAAGAAGAAAATCTAGTAACATTTTTCTCTGATGTCATTAATGAGCTTCAGACACCATAAAAAACAAATTGGGTTTTCTTCTACCAGACCCCATTTTCTGTTGTTAATTTTAATAAAATTACTGTTTTTTAAAAAAATTCTTTTTAAACTGGCAGGTAAAAGGTGAAGGGGAGCTCTCAGTCTTAGCCCGCTCCCCATGCTTTCTTTATTCCCAGCTTCCCCAGAATATGCAGAGGCAAGCTGGCAGTCAGCCTGGAGGAAGAAAAGGGGGGGCTGACAGTCAGGGCACTCAGGCTTCAACAACTTGCCAGAGAAGCCCATGCCAATTTCACTTTCCCCCTGCAGCGAGAAAATTAGTTGGATAAAAGCCTTTCAGGCAGGCAACAGGCAAACTACTTTTTCCCATTTGTATACCTACTATGGGATTTTTCTAGAAATCTTTCTATCTCTCTCTCCTCCTCTCCTCTCGCTAATTTAAAAAAAAAAAAAGAAGAAAAAAACAAAAAAAGAAAGAGTATCTTTATCCCAATTTGCACCATCAAAAATACCTACAAAAAGCATGGAAGGAGAAACAGATGGAGGCAGATAGTGTTGGAGAGAAGAAGAAAGGCTGAATAGCTTTGTATGGTTAATTGGGTGGTTAATAGCTCATATCACAGTAGCTTCACCAGACAGACTGAGAGCTGGAAGATTCCTATTGAGGTGGAGATGGTTGGAGGACGTGCAGCACAGGGTTTCAGGGATCCCATGGACTTAGATAAAAAGTGCTGAGTAGTAAAAACTAAGGAACTCTTAGAAGGACAGCCAAATCATATTTGGATTTCTTGATCTAACCTGATTATATGCTAAAGCATGTCATATTAATGGATTCAGTTAAACTTTTATCTTTAAGGTGTAAATACAGTCCTTTGAATGCAAATAGTGGCTTTAAAAAGTAAGTAATAAGGCGTAGGACAGAAAAAGACATTCACCAACTAGGTACCTATATAGTAAGAAGGAATACACTCCATTTTATCTCCTGTAATTGCTGGTTAGAGTGGTTGTTGAATTTATAAACCACAATACTCTACTGTGGTTTCTTACAAAGCAAGAGACTAAAGAGGTTTTAAATAAATGTTTACAGTTTATCATAAACTTGGAACAGTGCAGTTGCAGATACTTAGTTTGTCACAGTGAAGAAACATTTTAAGTACATAGTCCTTGAAGAACAGAGTAAGGACTCTTAGGTACTTCAGTAGAAGTACGCAAACTTTGAGCATCCTCCCATGAGTGGTTGACCATGAAATTTCTGTAACTTCCATTATTGCCTGTAAAAAGTTATTCTAGACAAGATTATAAACCTTGCAAAAAATAACATTGATATATTTCAGGGTAATACTGTCATTCTTTCAATATTTTCTTTAAAAAGCACCCATGCTCCTGTAATCATGATTCTGGGATACATTCAGATTTTCAGATTTGTTATTTTCTGCGAAAATATGTTTATAGTTTTTAAGTTACTTTTGGGCAATGAAGTGTCATATGATCAATTGAAATTATAACTAAAATGTATCCTAAGGATTTTTTTGGGGTTTGTTGGTTTGGGTTGGGTTTTTTTTAATTTTAAGAAGGAAATCTGAAGAACCCCAAAGCCATGCTTTTTTCATTAGTTTTAAGACAGTCTTGAGATTTTTGGAGGAAAGCTGATACTAAATACTTGTGACTGCTAATTCTGTGATAGCAAATATGTGACTACATTAACAAGGAGAAAAAAATGAGCAGCATGTCACGTTATTATATCAGATTGTATGTGAAGGAATTTAAAATTTGTTGATTTTTGTGGAAGTACGTGGGGCTCCATGCTATTCACAGCCAGGAGGCCCAGACAGGAGAGGTTTGTACCTACAAAGTTTGGAGAGGTCACACGGGCAGCCCAGCGCAGCTGTGCTTGCCAAACCTTGGGCCTTACAGAGGGTTGGCTTGAATGTGCGCCAGTCAGTAAGGTTCTGGCACCACAACAGGCTCACAGAGGATTCACCAAATACTGTATCTTTGTTGGGAAAAAGTGATGGTTTTAACTTGAGCTAAGTAGTAAAGTAGATGCAAACTAATGGGGGAAAAATAGTTGCTCCAAGAGTGGAGATGAGATGGGTGATCAGGGTAGGGAGGCCTGTGGCTGATGCTGAGGGCTGAGCCTCCAGGGCGCCTCCCAAATGTAGGGAGAGGCCCATGTCAAGGCCTGTCCTGGCTCCTTCTCACTCAGTGCCAGGCTGGGCTGGCTGGGCTGGGCTGAGGGGGCAGTGCAGGCGGCCAAACACCAATGAAGCCTCTCAAATGGACTTTCAAAGTGAAGGTCAACACGCTTTCCCCATCACATACACTATATTGACCTCTATGGAGTGCAGTACAGCAAGCTGGGCAATTTTTCCCTCACAATAACTCCTATTAAAACTTCTGTTTTCTAAGTAGAAATAGGTTTTCATCCAGTCCGAGTGTGAGAGAGGATTTCACAAGAGGTTGTGAAAGAGCATTGCCATTAGCACTGGGGATAAATCATGCTCGTAGATGCCAGTAATGATTTCAGCAGAAAGAATCCAATATGTCAGTGCTGTTGCTCTTCATCAGGCTTCAACTTTGACTGTATGTTGTGAACCCTGATGGTAGTTTTGAGAGACTTGAGGACATTGTGAGAGTTTGGGCAACCAGCGCAATGAGGATGAACTCTGTCATTGTCTTTCATATGTATTCTAAGACAGATCTCGACCCTTTCACCAATTTTTAGCCTTTGTTTGGCCTAGAACTAGTATGGAGCTGGGAAATAGCATCACAAATTGGGATTATTATGATAAGGTTTTAGGCCATTTTAGGTAAAACAATGCGCTGAGTAGGCTTTTTGCTAGAGGTATCACTTAATTCTATTTATTCTGTAGCAATGCTAATGTATATCAGTCAAAGATCTTGACTAGGAAATACAGAAATACATAAACTCCAAATTCATCTCCTAGTCTGCCTCATGAGACCTTTCTGAGTATTTATCTGCTTTATCCTCAGGTCTGTTGTTTATCACTTAGACATTATTTCTGTTTTTTAACTCTAAAAGTGACATTGTTTAAGGAGAATGGCTGTTTAAGAGGGGGAAGTAAAGAGTAGCACAGTCTTGATTTATGGACTTAATATCAAACTTTCCGCAGATTTTATCAGATAGTAATATTTCTCATTCTCAGAATAGCAGTTACGTACATCTAGTGAGTGTGCTGTACAGCCAGGAGGTCAGCTGTGGACAGTTGTGGGGTTGTGTCTTTAGAGACTGAAAAGTGTTCTTGAGGAAGGATCAGATCCATGAATGTCATAATTTGTGGCATCTGAAACCAGAAGACAGTTGGGTGTTTATATTAGAAGGTGAAATAGTTGTAAACTTGTCATTTCTAAAAAGGAGCCATGTTCCTCTTCAAGGTCTGAGCAGAATTGCATGGAAGTGATCTTCAGAAGAGACTTATTTTTTGCCATACTAATGATCTACTAAGAAAATAATAACTGTGCCCATGAATGAGTGCGGGTGTGTGCACATGTGCTAGGGCGTGAGAAGCAGATTAGGGCTGATGTAGCAGGTAGAGGATGTCCCCCCAATACCCTCAGAAGTCTGCCCAGGTCTCTAATGGCCAATGGTTGGCAAGAGGATTAGCAGCTCTGTATCTCTCCTCACATCTACTTTTTTGATTTCCCTCCTAAAACGCACACTCCTCTGGACAGAACTGGAGTTTGGAAGACTCATTATGGATAGATCCCAGGAATGTACTTGTATTGTAGCAGCAATTTGTTTCAACAAAATGGAGATTTTAAATGAGACCATTACACAGGCTATGTGACATGTAATTTAATTTATCCTCAGTGTACAGTTGTTTAGAAAACAAAGGTCTACATGTATCTTTCTTCTCTATCTGAAATTATTCCTCTTCTGTTTGACTGAGAAATTCACCTGATTTGGAAGCTGTAGCAATAAATCCATAGTACTGGCAGAAACCTATTCATAAAATGTGGAGATTTTGCTATAAGTTCTGGAGGAAAGTCAATGTTGCAAAGTGAAGTGTAAAATTATTCCTGTCTCAATGTTATTTTTGAGTCATATATCTCTGCCTTTTATGAACAGCAGGCATATTTGGAAGAATTATGTCTGAGTCATAAATCCCTATTTGCCTGGGACATGACTAATAGGTGTCTTTAACACAGTGAGATGATATTACTGTCTTAGCTTGCAATTTTTTTAACCTCTGAAGCACACAGAACAGATGAAGTTTAAACAGCACGATGACATTAATCTATGGTCTGTCTGAGCATTGTTACCTCCCTCCTTTTCTGGTCCATTGGTCCCAGCCAGTAAATACTGTAATTTATACGAGTCCCCAAATTTATTATTTCAGTATTTAGGGAGCAGAATTGCTCTGGTTGCTTTCAGAACCCACCGGTTGTTGTGATCCGTGGGAGAAAGGGAGCAAGTGTTTTGAGGGAGGGGACGATGGAAGAGATGGTCGTTCAGGTGCTCCCTCACACTGTGCCTGCTGGGGCTGCGACTGGGGAAAGCAAAAGTCGATTTAAGTGAGTAATGCTACCAGAGCTTTCTGCGGTAGCTACCGGTGGGGGCCTGTCTGTTGTCTGTGTGCAGTTACCGACCCCTCCTGTTCTGCATAGCTGCACATCTTCAGGGCCACAACAAAACAAAAATCCTCATGAGTGGGTTTCTGTCATCCTCATTGTCTTGTGGACAAGACAGAGAACAACTCTAACGCCGCATCTAAAATATTAATATTTAATATTTGTGAATATCTGTGCTTGTCTAAAGGCTGCCAAGCGTCATATATGAATAGGGTCTGAGTTTTACTGAAGAGCTTTTTATTATGGTGGGAACAGCACCATCCTCTCTGCATACCTTTACTAGCTGCCTACACGTCACTATCACGATTATGAGCTATTTATGTGTCTATTACAGGTCAGACTGGGCACTCCTGTACAGTATTATGCATGGTTACACTAGTTTCCCCAAAAATGATGTCCCCAAAAAGCCAAAGCTTCTTCATATGTGTATATATGTATAATGTGTTACACGATACACTGATAAATGCTACTGCATGTAACAGGAATGAACAATACTTGGAGTCTGCTGAACATCCTCAGTTGTTCCTGACAGTGTGCTACCTGCAACATTGATTTATGTTGGCTGTGCGATGTGAAAATACCATCCAGAAGTGTCTTTGTGGAATTTTCATGTGGTTAGGTTTTAAATTGTTGCTCTTCAATATACCCAGTATGTGATTTGTTCCTTTAATCACGTGGCATTGTATTTGCTCAGTCATTAGATGGACTAGAATTCTTAGAAGAGAATAATTGAGGAGTAATGAATGAGGAATAATATATAATGCATCATTGATATGGAAATTAATCAAAATTTATGCAGAAATTCACAAGCCCTTCAGCAATCATCAGCATTTTTTTGTAAATAAAATGGTAGCTGTCCAAGTATTTACAAACAAATAACAAGCCCTACCACTATTACAGAGCTAACTAGTAAGATGTATTTGCTAAAACATCAACAAATTACAGTTTGTGCTGTTCGATCAGTTCTAATTAATTCTAGATGTTCCTCAGGGGAGATTGAGTTCAGATGAACTGATTATTAGCAGTGATGGGAGCTGGATGGTTGAAACTGTATCCTTCCTTTCAGCCTTCAGGAATATGAAAGCAATTGCTTGGCCATAAAGTAAGGAAGTGATGTGTGTATTCAAACATGACACATAAAAGGGATTTTCTGCTTCTGGTAGAAAAGATAATCAGAGGCTTTGTGTATTTCAAACTTTCTTTTTCAATTCCCCCTCCCCCCCCTTTTTAGGTAGAAACAGGTAGTACAAGATAACACTGCAGCACCCTAAAACATAGAAAGTGATGGACTGCAGTTTAAATTCAGCACCTGAGCATCTCCCTCCAGGTGAAGCATGCTGGTGGTTGTTTAGTTTAGCGCCGGTTAGGAATTTATACTATTTACACTGGAGGATGACTTTGTGAGCTTTGGGCTCCGCTTGAAGAAGAAATGGCATCTTGAGGTACCAAAAAGTACACTTTTAAAGACAAACAGCCGAAATGACAGCAGCTGTTGCCCCCAGGCTTATCCAGCAGAGCACTGAAAAGGATGATTTTATCCCTGCTCTGTGGAGACTGTCACTTTCTGATGTAAACAACTAATATGTAACATTTCTTCTTAAGCAGTAATAATTGTAGGCAACATGCCACGGATGAAAGAGAAACTGTGCTACTACATCTGCCAGCCCTTGAAGGCTACGAGTGGTGACACTGGCTGCAAAATTTAGACAATTATTTTTAATTCTTTTTAGTTTAATTATGCTAAACTGTTTTAATGGAAGAATATGAAAAATAGCAGCTGTTGAGAAAACTGCAAGGAAGAAGCTGCTCTTTTTTGTTTTGTCTCCAAAGTAACAATTTCTGTGTTACTGTGCTTAATTTTAAATATCTGTTTAGACATGTTCTGAGTGTGGGTTTCTAGCTCCAGAGCTCTAGCTTCCTCAGACACCATGACTTAATAAATGGCATTATCAAATATGCATCACAATTTCTTTGGATATTTGCCTTCACTGCTATAACTTCATACAGCTTTTCTACATCAGTGATGTCTTTTGTAATCATTCTGTCTTCATAATACACTATCTTTTCTCATAGATTCCCACATTCTTCGCATTTTTCATGTTTTCATAGGCCATATCACTATTTTATGTCACTTGTAGTCAGGAATGGGATTTCGCTAAGGCAAGAATTATTCAGTGCTTTAAATATACCTTCTGTGGAAAGCTAATTTCCTATTTTAAGAGAAATTAAACTCCTGGAGTTTCTGCAGATGTTGCTTTATGCTACTTTTAATCAAAGATATTTGTTAAAGACTAAAAATATCTTTAGGATATATATTATTTGTCAATTTTTTATTATTATTATTAAAAAGGTTAATTTTATTTCAGAAAGCTAACAACTCTGATCTCATGTCTGAAAATACATTGCACTTTATTTCCCAAAGAACAATCAGATTGTAGCCTCTGCTCATAACTGAAGTTACAAGTGAACTGAGTTAAAAGTTCACTACCAGGCTCCTGGGTTGCTGAAACCGCCCTTCAGGAAGCCTCTTATTTTTATTGCACATGTATTCACAAAGGAAAGCAGCAAACAAGCCTCTGGAAATTAAGCTTGCAGACGATTTCCTGACTCTTAATAGAAATATGCTTCAAGAGCAGTCTAAAGTAGGATCTTATGAAAGGTTTCTGAAGAACCACTGAAAAATTCAAAGTGTGTTTTTTGTAAAGATACAAGATCATACTACTGAGGTAACAAGGGACAAGTATTTAAATTTGAATGTTTGAGTTCAAGTGCAGAGAAGAGAGAGTGTAAATAACTTGGCAGAGTATTTTAAAACCTCAGACTATGAAAAACTTACCTTTTCATTTTGACATATGTTGTACTACCAGCAAGGGAGAGAAAAGCAGAAATAACTCTGCCTTGGTTAAAATGTGTCTATATACACTACAGAGGGCATGACATGTCCTAATGTTGCCAAGGGTAGCTGACTGTTGGCAATTCATCCACTACGTGGTTTTCCGACAAATTTTTATGTAGGGCCAATATTCTGTAGAAAGCAGGAAGGTTTCTGCCTCAGGCATTATTGCACATCTGTATAAAGGCACAGTCACGTGGCACTGATGTAGGGAGCAGAAGACAAATGCGACTTTGTGGACACATTTTGGTTGGCATATAAAATTACCATCTTGAAACCCATAAATACCATGTCAGACCTGTAAAGGTGAGGAGGTCTGAATTCCCATAAGCTTCTGTTACAGCGTTTTTACTGACTCAAGATGATCTTTAAAGTCAGAGTGGAATTAGAGAACTACTCTTTTTAGTTTCTTTTTTAAGCTCTTTGAAGCTGTGTGAATATACTGAGCAATGTACTGCATTCATACCTTTCTGTCTGGATCTTCCCTAAAATCTGAGCGTAGGTTTCACAGTTTTAATTGTTTAGCTGGTTTTGTTATATGGTAGAAGTTGAATAGATGAATTTGCTTATTACTTCCAGTTGCCTAATCAGCTGAGATTAGCGCGGGAGCCTAGGGAGAACAGGAAATGCCATTGCTGTTTATTGTCACCGTAGGAGAAATCAAATACATCGTTTCAGTGAGGGTTGAATTCTGAAACAAATTCCCATGCAGGTTAATACTCTGATGTAAGAGCACACTTGTTCTGCAGTAACTTCAGTGGGATACCCACACATGCATTCTATCCAACTTCAGTAAGTACTGTTTCGTGCATTGGTGGCGTGTCCTACTGAAATTGTTATTGCTGTCTCACCATAGGTTTTCTTCATGTTCAGTCAAGTATTATAGGAGTGTGCTGCCTCTCATCTCTGCCAGCAATGGCAGCATGATATTTCTGAAGTATTTTGGCCATTTCTAGGGTAGAAAAGCTCCATTGTAGAATACCCCCTTTTATTTTTGCTTTCTGACAAGTAAATAGGTATCTTTCTGCATTCCTAAGAAAGTGGCAGTGAGTAGAGAGGAAGAGATTTTGTTAGGAGCTGAATATTTTCCTGGAGATGGATAGTTTTCATGGTTTGAAGAGGCATTGATGCTTACCCACACAAAAAGCTTTTGAAATTCTTCTCCGTTAGATTTATGTTTAATTTTAATGTTTGTATATCCATTGATGCCTGCTTAGTGCATGCTTGCCCTGGTATGTCTGCCTTATTTGTATCCATAATAGCTTCTTTATGCTTCCATTTTCCAAAGTTAGAGGTACATTTCTACTGAGAGTAATAAATCAAAACCCAAAAGCTGCTCAAGAGCTACTGTATTTCTTCTCTCTTAGGTTGATATATAGTCCCTAGAGAGCCTTTACACGCATCTTGGACTAGACATTAAGCAGAATCTAACCTCTTTCTGTAGAGAGACATAAGTCTTGCTTCTTTACTTGCTGCTGGCAAGAAGGACATCCTCCATTATCATTGGTGCATTCTTGAAAGAAATTATTTGCCTTTATGGAGATGGTGTTGGTTACCCAAATCTTATTAGGCTTTTGTACTTTATTGTGTTTCTCTCCAGATTCAGTGAAGTACATCGTGAACTGCCCCAATCAGCATGATTTCACTGATTAAACACATAATTTACCAGAAGGATGTAGCTAAGAATTGCTATCAACCATTTGCTCCAGATTTTCCACAGCTTCAAACTTCAGTAAAGCACTAGGAACATCACTGCAGTAGAATTTTATCTTAGGTGTCTAATTTAATCAGAAATTTCTCCTTGCATAATTATTTAGAGGAAATAGAGAACAGGAAAATTGCAGGTCAGGCTTGAAGACAGGAAATTGGGCTTTGGGTGCTACAGCAACTTATGTACTGTTTTAAGAAAAGTAGCTCATTTCAAGACATCACTTATGTCCCATTCTATATGGCAGTTGCTGGGCTCATATGTATATATACATAAGATATGACTTAAAGTAAATTGCCTTCAAAAGATCAAACCAGAGTGCACTGTGTTCAGCTCTATACACTTGACGTAGTCGAGTTATTCTTAATATTTTCCAGTTGCAGTGCAATCAAAGTCAAAGATTTCTAAACAAAACAGAGCTGATAAATATCCCTGTATTTTAAATAGCATTGCTTTCTGTTTCTTTTCTTTTTACTTTCTTTGCCCTGGAGGTTTTGGGTTTTTTGGTTGGATTTTTGGTTTGTTTGATGTGGTTATTTTTAGTCCTGAACACAGTCTCCCTGTATGTATTTGAATAGGCAAAGTGCAAAAACACGTGAGAAATTCCAAATGCAGCATTATCTTTTTCACCCAGAAGATTTCTGCACTCCATCCGTGCTTCTTAGTTACCTGCCCTTTTCAGTTTTTCAGGTATCATTTATTCAATATTATCAATATCTGGCACTAGTAAATTAATACTTTACAATAGCATCTTTCTCAATCATCTGCTAAATTGTTCTCATTTCCTTAAAGGCTGTTTTGAAGAAAAGTAGAGCCCAATGAAAGGGGCGTGGAAGGGAACAGACGAACACGGAGATAGTCGACCTGTCCAGTTAGGGAAAGAAGGGAAACGAATGGCTGACAGATTCACACAGCACATATTCTGTGGTCTTCTCTGTACAGTAACAACCTTCTCAGAAATAAACATGTGCAGTAGCAGCTCTTTGTAAAAGGCAGATAGGGATTGCCACCTACAAAGACACCCTTCAGCCCAGTCAGACCAGTGAGGTCTTAGCTTTCACTTGAGAGAAGTCACGGAGTAATGTCCGTACATAAGCTGGTTTGGAAAATGAGTTGCATATACATTTTCCCTCATCCATTCTTAGCCATTTCTGGGAGCAGGTACTAGACATTGAGCAGTCCTTTTTTACTATGATTTTCATAGGCTTTTACAGTAATATCACCACACCCTTTACTATCATGTCATTAAGTTCTTTTCATGTTTGTCACGACAGAAGGCGGCTGCCATAGCTTTTTCTATATGGGTTCAACATTTTAAGGCAGAATGACAACCCGGTATTTCTCAATGATTTAAGTTCTCTCTATTGTTTTTACATCATGCAACAGTTTTTTTGTCTCATTGGAAGTGGGGTTATGTGTAGCATTAGACATCAGGTTAAAAAAAATTGCTGGTGGGGGTGTCAGTGGTGAAAAACATGTCTGTTTTACGACTGATCTCTGAGACATTTTTGATTTACTCACTTACAAACGAGGATTTTTTCTTGTGATCCTTGTGTTTGTGCTCTTGAAACAAGAGGGAGGCATTTTTAAGACCCACTCTGTCCCAAGCTGGGGCAATTTCTTTCAGCAGCAGCAGTACTGCATGTTGTCTGGCTCAACGGTCTGTTGATACTGCAGTGTTGGAAGACATGGAAAATATTTCAAGATTCTTATGGAAAAACAAATTGTTCAAGAATACTTTTAATTAAAAATGGTATGAGAAAAATGAACCATTTTCTAATATTTGAGGCAGGTAATAGCCAGCTTGTTTCTTCTATTTCTGTAGTATGTGTGGAGAAAGAAAGAGCAAGGGAGAAGACAGCATGTAGCATGTTAGAAACAAATGCAAATCCCACATTTCTTTGATTTCTTAGTTACATGTAAAATAAACATAATGTGTAGCATTTTGCTGTCTGTAGCTCCTAGTAGTACTTTCAGTTACCTTCTGCAGGCAGCTGTCTTATTAATGCTGCAACATTCATCCAGACCTTTACAAACCAATAGCTGAATTTTTGATCCATCTTACTTCTCAGTGCTCTCTCTTCTCGTGCGGTTTGAAGCTGGAGTAAGGAGTCAGTGCAAATACAGAAATCTGTGTCAACAGTACTGAAAGGTTCTTGAAACTAATTACATAAAGCACTTTAAACATGTAAATATCCAAGTTTAGGGATAGCAATTTGCACATGCTAAGACACTATAAGCATAAAGTTTAAGCTGAAAAATAGAAAGTTATTTCCCTTTTTTTTTCAGTGGTATTGAGTCTGTTCTAAGCCTTATTAACCTTCGTGATTTATTTTTGGCAGGGACTGTGAAGGATTGCTTGTGAATCTTGCTTTTATTCCCAACCTACTGTTTTGGTTTTTTTCTTTCCTCTAGCAGTAGTAGCCTGTTTTCAGCAAGATAGATGGATGCACTGGCGTATGTACATCAGCAGTAAACAAGGTACAGAATCAAAGAAATAATTCCCAACTAATAGATGTTTTGTGGACTGCAAACACGTTTTGTGAACATAGGGGTTGGAGGTCCCTTGATGTTTCTCAGGCATCTTTGTGGAGAATACTGAATGAAATACTGCTATGCTATATACTGTATTCACTTACCCAGTAGCTGATAAATCTTATACCTCTAAAAACCTTAGGAGGAGAGAGTAATGAATTTCAGGGTGATGTAGAGGTACACCATGGAAGAAAAAGGAAGGGCACTCTGTTGTTCAGGCTGACTGATGCTGGAATACAAACTGGATGTGAATAGACCAGAGGAAGCAGGAACTCAGCTGAAATTGCTGCCCCTCAAAGCGAATGTCAGAATACCCACTGAGACAGCACTTCATCCCAGCGTACACATGCTCAGGCTTGATGGGTTTTTACTAAGTTGACTGCTAAGAAAGTCTTTCATTGGTTGCAGTTATTTGGCACCTTTCAGTGACCCAGTACCTAACATTTAACTATGAAACATAGCTAATCTTCTCTCAGAATAGCGTCTATCTTTATGAAAGTGTCTGTATTCCACTCCACACACTAGTGTACTGTGGTGGGTTGTCCCTGGCTGGATCCCAGTTGCCCACCAAAGCTCCTCTGTCACTCATATCCTCAGCTGGACAGGGGAGAAAAAAATACAATGGAAGGCTCCTGGGTTGAGGTAAGGACAGGGAGAGATCACTCACCAATTACTGGCACAGGCAAAACAGATTCAACTCGGGGAAATTAATTTAACTTATTACCAATCAAATCAGAGTAAGATGATGAGAAGTAAAACCAAATCTTAAACCACCTCTTCTACCCCTCCCTTCTTTCCAAGATCAACGTCAGTCCCAATTTTATCAACCTCCTTCCCCAGTGGTACAGGGGTAGAAATGGGTGTTGCAGACAGGTCAGTTCATCACATATTGTCTGTTCCTCTCTGTCCTCCACAGGGGGAGGACTCACACTCTTCCCCTGCTCCAACATGGGGTCCCTCCTATGGCAGACAGTCCTCTGTGAATTTCTCCAGCGTGAGTCCTTTCAATGGGCTGCAGTCCTTCAATAAGTGGTCCAAGCGTGGGTCCCTTCCATGGGCTGCAGTCCTTTAGGAACAGATTGCTCCATCTTGGGGCCACAAGTCCCCCCAGCAAACCTGCTCTGGCGTGTGCTCCTCTCTCCACAGGCTGCAGGTTCTGCCGGGAGCCAGCTCCAGCATGGTTTTCCCATGAGGTAACAGCCTCTCTAGGGTATCTGCCTACTCCAGTGTGGGTTCTGGACAAGTGGAATCTCCATGGGCTGCAGGAGGACAGCCCACCTCACCATGGTCTTATCCAGGAGCTGCAGGGGGAATCACTGTTCCAGTGCCTGGAGCACCTCCTCCCCTTCCTTCTTCACTGATCTTGGTATCTGCAGAGTTTCTCACATATTCTCTCACTCCTCTCTCTGGCTGCATTTGCTGATGGTGTTTTTTTCACCCTTCTTAACTACATGATCCCAGAGGCACTACCACTGTGTCAGATTGGCTTGTGTTTGGCCAGTGGCAAGTCTGCCTTGGAGTCATCTGGCACTGCCTCTGTTGGACATGGGGAAAGCACTTCTGGCTGCTTCTTGGAGAAGCCACCCCTGTAGCCACAACAGCACTACCAAAACCTTGCCCTGCTAACCCAATACATGTACTGAAGTACACAAATAAGAGGAGTTAAAATTGGCAAGAAACTTGTAAAACAGTGTTTATTTTTGAGTTCATTATAATTGCATCCAGTTTCATCAGTAGATATTAAACAACTTTAAATAGGTATATATGAAATTTATGCTGCTTTTTTGGTGACTTTCAAACATGTGTGTCCTATGACTTTTTTAAAAGATCTTGACAAGAATAGATCTTGAGGGTTGATTGTCTTCCTCACTGTTCCAATTCAGTGCTCTAACACTTTTCTGTATTTTGTCTATAGAAAGTAGTGGTTAAGAAGTATTAATATGAAACATGTGATGGACATGAGGGCTCTTAAGGGCATGGTTGCAATCTTAGTCTAGGTAGATTCATATTTGGTAACAAGTTTAATAAACTCATGTTTATTTGCAAACAGTTAAGTTTATTGTGTTCCTTGAGAGAAAACTAGTTGTCAGCATCTTGGACTGTATCTATCATCTAGGTAAGTATATAAATTCCATGGGAAGATGTTCTAAATAGTTGCCTTAGAAATTAAAACAACAACAAAATGTAACATTGTTTTAAAGATGTCTGTTGCTTAGAGGAGGTATTGTATTGGGATTTACAAAGAATTTCTGAGTTACAGGAAGATAAATTTATCTTTCAGTGAAATAAATTCACTGTCTTGTTAGAGATGCAGTAAAATAAGAAATTACTAAAATTGGATTACATTAATATGTATGTATTTATAATTGCACTCCTGTGAAAAAGCTTACAAGACTCTCATGTTAGTGCTAACAATTTACAGAGATGTACTTATCCCCAGAAGAAAACAGTAACTTTCTGGAGCACAACGGTTTCAACAATAGTATCAAAATATGTAATGTGGAAAACTTACCATTTAGGAAGTGTAAGTCAATATAATAAATAATTGAAAAGCAAAGTTTGTATAGATATTTTAAAGATATTCAATATTTTATTAATTACTGCTCTTGTATCTTTGGACTGATTTTCATTCTGTGATAACTGCACAGTTCTCATCTGTCCCACTGACACAACTCTGTTGGTATTTCTTTAAAACTGCAACAGTCTTTGCAGTCCCTCTCATGTTGATAATCCATTTGGTGCTGTTTATGTTAATGAATGGCCAGCTTTGATGGGTGGACTTTAGCTGACATCAGTTTGAGAGACATCATAACTATATGATTAAGATAGATGATTTTTGTCTGGCTTTCTGCTTCCATGAATGCATCAACACGTGGGCGTTTTACTGGGAGGTGAGGTGAGTGCTCGTTCGTGTATGTCGACAGTGGTGGTAAGGAGCAAAACTGACTGAATTAGTAGGCAGGTGTGCAATGGAGATAAGCCTCAGCAGAAGGATTCAGGAAGAGTGTCCTGACGCTTTGTTTTACATTTTCAGCAGTAGGCCAGACAAAGTGGGACTCAGTGCTGCAGTCACTGGCAAAGTAAACTAATCAACTTGTGAAATGTACTGTCCCTTTCTCACCAGTCCTTATGTCGTTCTCTAAAATACAAGAAAAAAAAAAAGAAATAAAAAATTCCACAGAACAACAGATGTTATAGATTGCAAAGTTGGGGGGAGGGGGGACGGGGGGGTGGGGGGAGATGTAAATAGGTATTTCAAATTAAATAGTTTGCAAATTAATTTTAATACAGGTTGGATTTTCTGTCTTAAAGACGAATCTTCCCAGGGGTATATGGATAAAAAGCTCTACAATTTGTGGACTTACATGCATTATGCAAAGCAGGTGGTTTGGATGAGACAGAAGTAGTGCCAATGACATTGGCTAACTGAAAGCTTTGAGGAAGGATGTAATAAGAAATATGAGAAGTTCAAATGCCCTGTGCAAACACTATTGCATCCTGCTTTGTCTGTCATTTCCCGTGTCACTGATGACTATTAAGCAGTCATGCCTAGGCTGTTACATTCATAGTGGGCTGCCACACTGATTGCATCTGAGAGCTCTCTCATTTTTTTTATTAAAAATGCAAGTTCTTTGGAGAAGGGACTGATTATTAGTGTAATAGTGCAACACAGAGAAGAGTGGCATTGACCCCGCATGAAGCCAGCGCTCAAATTTGAAGGCATTACATTTCTAATGATGCTCAGGGTGTGCCTCACCAGCACCGAGCGCAGCAGCCGTACGGTACCCAGCATCAGGCATCTAATTTTAGGAAACGGGATTCCTGTTGAATAGAGAGACGAGCAAAAAAGAATGATCAGACTGTAGAAAGCAAAAAGGCCTGTGAAGAGCAGCAGAAGGAATGGGGGTTGTTAGAGATAATACATCGCAATTCGTATCTGCATGATATGAAATATTGTAGCAAAAGGGAAGAGAATAATCCACATTTCACAAACCATATTGTATGTAGAACAAAACCCAGAGAACTTAAACTTTAACCAGACAGTTTTAAGTTTCATACCTGGAAAATCTTTCACTGGTAAACCTAGCTTAACTGCGGAGGAGGCTAGTCAAGAGACTGATTTAGGTAACAGCTGGAAGTGACACTTCTGATGCTGACTTTTCTTGCAATCATATGGAGGGACTTCAGATTTGCCAGATCTGTGGTTGGTTTCTCTAGGTGTCACCATAACAATGTGTAATAACAACTCCAGTAAAAGCAAAAGTCTGGTAGTTGCATGGGCAACTGATGAACAAGATAGGGCACCGCTTAAGAGGTAGGTTAGGTGATGTACTGGTTTAAATTTAAGTAGGTCCAACTCCTGAAGTTTTGTAAATGAAACAAGTCATGATAGGTTGCAAGTAAGTGTACCAGTAAACTGAAACTTTCTCTTTGAATCTTGTCTACAATAAGGTTGTCCAAAAAAAAGGGAAACTGCCAGGAAAAAGACTACTTTCTTGATCTTATATACATGTAACTATTTATTGATTTAGAAGTATCACCAGTGAGATCCTAGACCCGATTTGCCTTTAATAGGCAGCACTTCATCACTTGGGCTTTTAATCCTAATTTGACACTGTTGAATTTTAGCAAATTCTCCATAGAAATTGCTAAAACATAACTTGTACCACCCATAAGTCGATAAGCATCTGCATAAATCCAGTTATTCACATAAACGTGCTTTCATGAGGCTTAAGACTGGGATTTTATTTTGGCGAGAGTGGGAAATTTCCCTTTTAGACTCAATAATATGTATTTGTCCAGCCTGCATTTTCTTAACACAGATCTTTGAAAGACCCTCAGCAGACTTTGAGGAAGTAGCCAGGGAAAGCAAGAGGCTTGAATGATCTGGACAAATATTTAAACAATTTACAGGGCAGTTAGCGGCAGGATTCATTCATGTTTACTTCTGCTGGCATGCAAGGACCTTTTCAAAAAGGAGGAATTCCAGTTCCTCTGGACGCATTCTCCTCCATACTACACATTGTGGACCATTTTCAGCTTTAATAAGTATTCTCTCCTAAGTAAGTAGACCTATCTCCACTTTAGAGTGAGGCTGAGAAATAAGCTGTTCATACTTCAGTGGTTTGGGTTTTTTTTAAATGTTTATAAAAACAAATGGAATTTTAAAACACACACATACTTCTTTATGACAGATAAATAGAGCACAATTGGAGACTAAAATTAGCAATTTAACTTTGTGTCATTGCAAAGACTTGTGTGTTTCTGTGTAAATGATGCTGTTCCATTTTTTAGGATTTCTTTTGAACTTCCAATTGCCTAACTTTAAATAAAACTAAAGCAAAAAACCCAACCCAAACCAATCCAAACCAAACCAACACTCCCCAAAACATCAAACCAACCAAAAAAAAGAAAAAAAAACAACCCTCAAGCTTTTAAACGTTGCAGTGATTTTGTAGATAGTGTGAGCTTTATTACTGGCATTTTCCATTTTAAGGAAATACCTGGAAAAAAGCAACCTTTAGTTTATCTTGAAAGAAAATGCAGTAACAAAGTTTTCCTTGTCACCAATTAATAGGATTGACTACAATGAAAATTATACTTGCTAATGATCTCCTAGTTTAAATTATAAAATATCACAAACTCTTTATCAGTTAGTACATTTCTAAAGTACAATGACTTGAGGGCACTTTCATGGCTTGTTCACATGATGGACGGGAAATGACATTGTTTGATTTGTTGAGTCCCTAAGAGTTATTTGAATCTGTCATGACACATCTTTCTCCACACCAAAGGTAGGAGGACCCCATTAGTTGTCTTTTTGAAGAACACTTTAAGAGGACAGCTTAGTGACTTTGGTGATATGTATAAATAGCTCTTAGGCATGTGCTTTTTTCTGGTTAACTTTAAGCATTTTCATGTATATCTCTGTAACTGATTCTTTTGAGGAATCTTGACTTTGATGAACAGCTCTCATATGAGTTTTGAGCACTCCTCGACTTTTATGTTACCATATGTATCTGTAAGGGATGAGAAAGTACTACAGGACCATGGCTGGACTGAGAGGACTGACCCAACTGTTGAGAAGACCATTCCCCTATCACTGATATTAGAGTCTTATTTCTTGATGAGCTTGGTGCTGGCTGGAAGGAGAAACTTTTTCTGCTGTCAGACACCTTTACCTACCTAATAGTTCCCAAGCTATTAACTCTGGGGGAAGGGATGCCCTCTTTTCACATCATCCAAAAAATTTGGTGTAGTTGAATGTAAAGTCAGTAAGTATCAGAGCTACATGAAGTTTGACCCCAATTGTAAAATAGTGTCTAGCACAGAGAACTTTAGTTTGTCATATTAGCCTAACATCTGTGGTCCTTTGACTTTCTGCCATGCTGGAATGCCCACCTATCTCCTTGACTTGATGATGTTGGTATGCTTCAGACATCTTGCATCCTTTTTACTTCTTGCAGCATGTACCCTTCATCCTTTCTGCAGCATGCTGTCTGACTTGATCTGAGAAGCACACGGACTTTTCCAGGCTTCTCCAGTGATGATGTTGTACCAGGCACGTGTTTCTGTGCCTGAGTTACCATGCTCAGAGCTGGCTTCCTCCTAAGAGTCAGGGAACTCAAACTTGTTTTGCAGCCACTACCAGACAGCTCAGTGCTCCCTATAAACTTCCACAAGTTCCTTTAGGAAAAGAGGGCTGCTGGAACTAAACCCGCAGGCGGTATGAATTACCCTAACAGGCTGCAAATGGCCCATGAGTCAGAAGCCAAACCTTTCTGCACTCCATCGCTGTAATGCAGGGGGAGGTACTTGATTTCACCTACGGCCATGGAAAGATGAGTGGACTGAGAGGAAGGTCTCACCTGCGGTGCCATCGGCTCTTCACGGTGCTGCCTGCCACTTTAAAATCCATGCATGTACCTGTAATTCATTTCCCTGTCTCTGTCAAGTGAGTATTATGTTATATATAGCACTGCACGCTTATCAGCTAAATAGAGGAAACCTAAGTGTGTGTTTACTACTCAGGCTATCTAATTTGCAAGTACAAACTTTAGGATATTGAAATGTTACAAAGATTGCATTGTCCCTGTAGAGGAGGCAGAGTTAAGGTTGCATGACTGACTTGCCACTGTGTTTATGTATCTTATATATGGGGGTTTTCTTCAAAATTTAATGTAAATCCATTTAAAATGTTTTATTTTGCATTAATCCACGTAGCATACCTTTTGTTTTCACGATAGAAAAAAGGCTCTTGGGCTTAGCATATTTTTACAACAGTTCTTGCCTGCAAAAAATGCCAATAAACAAACAAGAAGGCAGCTTATTTACTTTGAGGGAAGTTGTTTCTTCAAATGTTAAGCATTCAACATCCTGGATGAAATGGGGAAAAAAAAAACGTATTATCCATTAAATAAATTTGAGCACCAGCCAAAAGAAAAATCTCTCTTCTCTGGGCATGTTTTTGTGACTGTGTATGCCCCAATTTAAGTTCTTTTTTTCGTGTTTGATTGTAGTTTGGGTATGTTTTGTGGTCAGAAATATAGGAAGGCTGTGGGGGAAAAACGATGATGGTATCTGGATGATAGATTGCAGTGTAGTTTCTTTGGGGTTTCCTGTTTGTTTTCTGTCATATGCTGTATCTGCTAGATTGTAAACATATCATCCTCCCAGCCAGCTGATTGCAGTTGGAGATATTTTAGTTTTCTCTCTGAGCGTTACCCAGCCTTGAAAGACTCCAGGTGGGGATATTTTGGGCAGCCCAGAGCTTCTCTTGACGCAAAAAGAAAATGAGAGGTTATGTAGAGCTGCAGAAACACAGGGTGCTTTTCAAGCAAGGGGTTAAAACTACTTTTCACAACTAATAAAATTTCAAATGCACGCTGTGTGTTTTTGTGGGAGGGGGTTAGGGAAAGGGAATCCTCAATACCAATTGGCTGGTCTCTATCAGCTGCAGTTGAGCTCAGGCTGCTGCTGAAGAGCGGTATTGATCTGAAGGGTAAATGTGCAGGGAACCACAGAGAGGGATTCAGTCGTTTCTGAGAAGGGAGCCAACCTCTTCCAGTAAGAAAGTGGTTTCTACCTGTCTTCCCCGCCGGCGAGGTCCTTTGTGAATGAAGGGGAACACGAGGAAGGGCAGTTTGTTGCTACAGTGATTCAGAGAGAGGTGCTGCTGCTGCTGTGCATACCGCTGCTGCTGCTGATCCTGCTGGTGCTGCTGCAGCTTCGTGTGGCAGGTAGGGCTGCTTTTCCTGGGCAGGGGGAGGAGGAAGCATTGGGATTGCATCAAGGTGGCTGGGGCTGTGGCCCGGGGGGCGGGGGGGTGTCCTGAAACGCTGCACAGAAGGGTGCTGGCTCCACGGAGGAGCTGCACACGCGAGAAACCTGGCCGTGTGGGTGAGCGGGTTGTTTCCGGCTCATCCCGGTTGGAATCACAAAACTTCAGTAAGTTCTAAACAAAGTGTGCAAGTCCGCAGTGCTTAAAGGAAGAGGGGGCAGGGAAGGGGGGGTGTAAGGAGCTGCACCTTTCCCTTCCCGCTTTGCGGGCGTCCAGCCCTCCACCAGGTCGGGCGGCGACTGAGATACAGGGGCATGGGTGCAACTAAATTGGTTGTGATGGGTAGAAAGATCCCTGCTGATAGAAAGGAAAATAAGTCGTGCCAAATTTGGGGCTTGTTTCAGTTGAAAGGAAAAATACGTTAAGTGTCAGTGGGAAACTTGTGGGACTGAAAATATGTTTACCATAGCTCTCTACCCCCCCGCCCCCCCGACCCTTTTTTCTTTTTAAACACTCAATCTTTTGTGTGCATGAGAGAAGGAAGGAATATTTTTTTTGGGGGGGGGGGGAGGTTCTGCATTTCTGCAGCATTGACCTTTAAAGTGCTAAGGTTCAATTAAAAGAAAGAAGGTGAGGAATGGGAATTTGACTTGAAGCAACTTTGAAAGCACCTGAACAGCAGCATCCCCTAAAAAAAAAAAAAAAACACTGCAGAAATAATTTAATGATGAGAAATAAAATCTAGCCCCAACACACAAGATCTTTGAGTGCAAGCCATGATTTACTGTAGTAATGTTTCGAATTGATCTTCTACAAATTAGTCATGTGATGAGCAGTGGAACATACATAATCTTTATGCAAACATTTTAATGGCGAGTTTAGCCCTGAATTATAAATCATGAGCAAGTGTGCCTATAACGGAGATGTGTGAAGGTACTTCTCTTGATAAATATTTCCCATATATATATATATTTCCTGTGAATAGCTTTGTGGCTTTGTCATTTCAATTCCAAGTATTTAGTTTAGGCTGAAAAGGATACATGTTTCTTGTGTTTTACATATTCCTTTCAGAGCGCAGTGTGGTTGTGGTGGACTTGATGTTAATTTCTGTGTGTACCGAGTGATGGCTAACTGTTTTTTTTTTTTTTCCTGTAGCTGCAAATATCTGTACAGAGCTAAATAGGAAGGCAGACTATTTTATTGCTAGATAGCATCAGTGAACAGTTGAGGTTACTGGTAATTTTTCCCGTTTTCAAGTTAAAATATAAATCAAAAAAATCCTAACAATTCAGGAATACTAAGTAGGTCTTATGATAATGTACCCTTTGCTGTGTATGTGATTGCATTTCAGATACAAAATAAATAGGGATTGAAATGCTTCTATGAAACCATGCTTTTAGGAAATTCGCAGATTAGTCAGGAGGTCCTTATTTCAGTCCTCTGAGCATCTTGTCAGACCTTTCATTGATCACAGTGTGTTTCTAAGAGGTTTCAAGGCTTCTTGCAAAATATTTCCCCAGATCTGAAAGCCAGATGGTTACATTGCAGAACTCATAAGCAGTTAATTGCTGAACTGATCTGAGTACTCCAGAACATATCAGCGCACAGACCAAAGGCTTCCATCTCGGCTGATCAAACTAGTTACCTGATGTTGCTTTCTGCTGAAATTGGGGTCCCTGTTAGAGGTGTTAGGAAGAGCAAGAAACAAAATGCTTTAGCTTGATAAATTGTTTGTCTTTCTTCCATCTCACATGTTTTCCAGTGAGATTACTTTATTTGGATTAACACCCCTGCACACGCCCCCCCCCCCACTCCCTCCCCCCACTCCCTCCCCCCCCCCATTCTGAATATCAGGTCTGTAATATTCACCTTCTGTGTTGAATAATATGCCAGATAGGATATTGTGGGAGATTGTATTATCTCTTTTCTTTTCACAATATGTGGATGGAATTCCCTCACAGTGTTTAATACTTACTATCTTTTTTCCCCAAATATGTAGGAAATACTACTTGTGTTGCAATATAGTTGCATCTGCAACATAGCATAGATAACAGAAAGGCAAATATAAATGTTGCAGTTGTTTTGCAATATGCAGTTTCTCATTTTGTACCCATCAGTTGAGTTTTGTTCTGAAGAAAAAGATGACTAGTAATCAGTATTCAGAAGGAAAGCAAATGCTTATTTTGCTATCTTTCAGTCTCAACCCATTAGTTCAATAGTAGTCCTTGAGATGATTTAAAACTTTTATGGGCTAGCAAATTCCTAAATTGCTTTCCCTTAAGTAATTTTTAAGCTGACAGTTTTTTCAGTATTCGAATTATTCTAAATGCTTTGCTGTATAAGAATGTTTTAGAAGTCGTTGACACCTGTATAATATGCAAATCACGTGTTTCTGTCTGTTGGTTATATCTAGATACTACTGTCTTAAAGATAAGCCATAAATGCTTCACAAAAGGTTAAGAAGTTGTCTTTAAATGGTTATCGCAGGCTTAGAGAAATTGCTAAGTTACATGTAGCTGTGCAAAGCATTGTTGTAAATGTTTTTCAAATATTCTCACAGTCCCCTGGAGCTTGGGTAAACCATCTTAACATGCTCGTTGGACCTGCCAGTCCCTCACTGACCTGTCTGAGCTATTCAGACACACACGTGAAATGAAAAGTGTTGCAGTAGAAGGGAGAGGAGAGGGTCAGGGTACAGACTTGCGCTGTGGTCTTGTACTGAAACCCCCAGGCAAGGGGGTGGGTGCACAGGCTTGTACCTGCTGTACGTGCAGCCATCTCATTGGTGGGGAGCAGAGCTCGTCCCACATGTGCCTACTGTAGAACTGATCCCAGCACTCGTGACTTCCCGTACGTTAACTGACCCTCAAAATATGGAAGTGAGGGAGATTTGGAACACCTTTTTCTCCTTAGCCATGTCTGATCCTAAATACATTTTTTTCTTGAGGAGGGTATATAAAAAGAATTTCTGCATGTACGTCATTCTGAGGATGACAGGATCTGCCCAGGGGGACACCATACCTTTTGCTCTTGAATATATTGCTCGTGCTTATCTTTACACTTTTAAAGATCGTAATATGGTGCATGTGATCTCTGCATTTGTATTCTTATTTTCTAGATATAATTACCTGGAACTGTTGCAGCAAAGAAACAGAATATGTTCTAAGTTTGGATATATTTACTCTAAAAGCTGTATTTTGGTCATCCATTCTTCTGCTGATTCTAACAATGCCTGCCAAGTTTTATATAAAAATATTCAAAATTTGAGAGGAAGTTTTGCCTCTATACTTTGCATATACTTTAATACCACACAACATAGTTAATTTCACACTATACTCACAACTAATTTTGTGATGATAACTTACATTTTGATTAAGTTATCACAGTTTCTCAATTCACAGTCATGACATTCTGAAAAACAGTAACCTGTATGGTTTGTTGGGGCTTTTTTTAAGCAATTCTATTTTCTTCTTTTAGGAATACTAAACTGTTTTCTGAACATCTTTCATAATAGTGACAAATGGTGAGATATATATCTCTCTGTGTGTATACTAAACAATAAATTAAAAAAAAAAAACAACCAAAAAACCCCAAAAAACTCAAGTTGTTGAATAACTTCAACAGAAGTGTCGGCATCTCATGAAAGCCTAGAAAGGAAGCCTGGTCAGTTAAGTCATATAAATACGTAAAGAAAAATATTTCTCCAAGATCTAAGTTGTGCCATTTTTAAAGACTAGAATATGCTGGTATTTTTTTTCAGTATGCTGCTGAGTAAATGAGCCACATTTTAATCTCGTTTCCACATTGTCATTCATTTCTGACAGATGATATGTTTGAAGCTGTAAATTAAAGAATGTTAATAAAGAGAGACAGGTGAGAAACACAGAACAAGAAAGAAAATGATGCTGATTGCATAGTGCCTTTGATTTTTCTTAATTTAACCATGGCTTTTCTATTCATGTGTTAAGAGAAGAAACCGTAATACCTCTGCATTTATCTGCTCCACTTCAAATCATATATATTTGCCTATAGCATCAGTATATTGCTTAGTTTCCAGGCTATTCATTTGCAAAGCATTTGAGAGATCTTGAATGTGAAAATTTGTATATGAAGCCAAATAGTATTCTGCTTTTAAATGACTCATAAAAATGCCTCCACTTAAAGCATTTGTATGTATACACAAGTTTGGGTGTGTTTATACATACCATTTAAGCAGACATTTTTATGAGGCATTTTAAAAGGTGAACAGAATTGGAGTTTATAGAGCCCTCGTTGAGTTGAAGGTATCACAAAGAAATGAATTATGGTGCATGTTGGCAATGCAGGCTTAATAGACAAATGCTGCTAAGAAAGGATGTTGCCTGAAGTGTTATGTGTTGTAAAGCTGTGTTAGGAAATATACTATGTGATTTTTTTGCTTTTTCTTAGGCTAATGACTGTTCTCTAAAGGCACTGGTGTGGTACATTAATTTGTCTCAGTACATTCGCTCCTACTGGCCTACAATTAGGAGCTGTATGATATTTATAAATGGTTGTGCCATAGCAGCAGAAGTAATGTTGGTGTATAATTTTGTGTGCGCTGTTTTGTACTGTGATAGTCGGATACTTCAGAGTAGACCTGAGAGCCTGTTTCTAAAGGCAAGAACTAGGGTAAAGGAGTACAGATTCCATCATCCCTTGTTAATACAAGTTACTGTTCAGAGACCTCAATTTAACAGAGGTGGTTACAGTCCATCTCTGATGAGAATGCCGCTTAAGAGTCTGTCAAATATTAAGAGAAGATTTCCATGTATACCAGCGTGGTTTTAGATGTTCTCTGCTAAGGGAAGTACTTTATTTCTTTTTTCCCTGAGATGTACTACAAGATACTAAATCACCTCTCATTACTGAATCACCTCTCATTACTGAAAAACTTACATTGTCATCGAACATAGTGTCTCGGGCCCTTTGTTCTATTGGATCCTCTTTCCTAATTTCATTGTTCTTTATTGTTTTACCCAGATGGGTTTCTTTGCTTTTATCTGATGGATCCTGCTTTGAGGGTCTCTGAAATAGTTGCTTTGCTAAACGTGAGAAAGGGGTTGCATTTCCATAAGGGATGAAGTGAACTTTGTGTCACAGCCTGTTACAGCTTTATGGGGTTTTTTTTTGATATCTTGCCACAGATACTTTGTTTCATTTTTTACTTTGCATTAATTTTATCTTCTTTGTCTCAGTACATGGATTCTTACTATCTCTACAGCAAAGTTTAGTTTTAAACTGAGTTTTGTGATGCCCTGACCACAGCTTCAGAGTAGATGCTCCTGTTGCACTTACTGTCTTTTGGTTCCTGTGGTTACTTACCAGATGACAGATTTTCTCCCAACATCCATCCTCTGGTAGTGGAGTCAGAGGTGGCAGAACATGCAATGCCTTTACACAGAGAAGTAACCTCTCTTTCAGTTCTGTTTTGTGTCTTATATATTATAAACCACTAAAAACATTCATGGTAGCATGAAATACGATAGGACTTGTGTGGAATTAGAGATGCACCTTGAAAATTACTTCAACTAAAGGAAAACATTTCAAAATAACAAAATGAGCCTCACAGAGAATGTGTTAATGATCTGATGGATTGAACTGCATATTAAAATACAATGATAGGGAAATGATAGTACTGACATACATTTTTAGTCTAAAATACCTAGCTAGAAAAAGAGAATATAAATCTAGCTAAAGTTAAATAAAACCTCTTTGCTTCAACTTTCCTGGCATTGATGGAAATATCCCTGGTTCTGGTCTTTGTCAGAGAAATAAAGCTGTGTGATTCACTGAAGAGACAGCTCAATGAACGGGCGTGACAGGCTTGATTCATCAGCATATTTCATGTTGCATTCCAGCAGTAATTATTTATTCCTGCAGAAATTGGTTTCAGTTTTGGTTGATCCTAGCCTCTTTGGGAGCGCAGAGCGGGAATAAAGCTGGCTTAGCCTTGCATGGAGAGAGACTCAGTTGTGAAGATAACGCCATTCTGTTACTGGCAAAGAGCCGTTGTTTGGCCAGGCAGAGAGTATGGCTGCTGTGTCGCTGCCCTGCTTACTGCTCCCCTGCTGGTAAAGCTCCTTTTTGGAGCTGCAGTTAGTACGATTTAGGGAAGACATGAAACCAGGCTCTTGAGATTTTTGGAGATGGACCAATAGCCGGCAGAAGAGTTTGGGAGTAGCTCTTCCTTCAGGTGACAGCCTCTGTCGGAACCGATTCTCCTATGAAATATTTGCTGTCTGATATTTGCACTTGGTTGGGCTGATACAGGATTATGAGGAATTAATCACTAATTAATAGTAACATGCAAAGTTAATGAAGATTCAGCTAAAGTGTGAGGCATAGGCTTGGGTGATTTGTTTCATACCAGTTGCCGCTTTCTTTCCACCTTACTTCTTAACTTATAGGCTATATTTTAGGTCAAAGATTTGACTTTCCCATCATTTAATTTCTGTCTGTAACTACTCATAAACATTAGGTAATGAACTTCAGGCCTAAAACTGACCTTTTGGTCCACTGTGGGAAGAAGAATTTTCACAAAAAGGATACAGATGAATGAGAAAGCAAGTCTGAGAGTGTGTCTGAAGAAGGCCACTATGTGACTCAAAAAGCGCATGATGTTCCAAGCACTCCTTTTACAATGTGAGTTCATGTAAAAGGGATATTTCACCCCAGTGCATAAGATCTACAATAGCCACTTAAACGAGCAGAAAGAAATAAGAAGGACAGTACCTATATTTTTCCAATAGCTGTTTCTGGAAGGTGTGTCAGGTATCTTTACTGTTAAAATAGATACATTTGACCTCATACCACTTAAGAATGCATTTTACCATGCGAGACTTCAAAAGGCCTTCAGATTGTGTCTTTGTGTCCCAAAACATAGGTTTTTACCTGCTGAACTGGTTGAATTCTGCTAACACGTTTAAACTGGCTACTCTGACCAGCCACAAAGTTGGACAAAGGCTGTTTTGTTTGCAATTCAGATGGATTTATGGCGTATGTAGATGGATGTATATGAGCAGGAACGAGATCTATAGAGAATGTACTATATAAAAAATATTGCCACTATTTCTCTATTTTTCATTACAGCATGGCATCTGTTCTCCGTGATAGGAGCAGAGACCAGTTCTATATATTAAAAAAAAAAAGTATTGGTAATAGAGGGAAAAAAACAATGTTGGATTCTAAGAACTCATACAGATAGTTCAAGAGAAAAGAATGAGTGTTTTGGTCAGTGTAACTATTGTTACTACAAAAGAAGAACAAATTATCAGTGTAATTGGCTTGGCTCAGACAGAGAAAGGGTGATCAGTGATCAAAGAATAGATTGCAGCTTTTTTGTCCTTTATTTCTAAGATTTGTCATAAGCGGTTATGTTGATTTCTGTATGCTCTTCTCTAGTTCATCAGTTGTCCCTCGCACTGGGAAAAGGCATTTTTATTCAATTACTAGATCCAATGGAAGTCAGGAAGAAGAACTCTTCAGTGTTCTGCATACAGTGCTAACCATGAAAGGGTGAACAACTTCTACCTACAAAAGTTGTCATGCTATTTAAATTTTATAGACAATCATAGTAGATCATCAGGCAGATTCCAGAAATACAAATGTAAGACAGACTTCAAATTTAGAGAAGCACCTGAAAGATACTGTAGTGTACTCAAGTGTGTGGTGTTCAGCAAAACTTTGCCTGGTTCATGGGGACTTTGTTATTATGCACAGGAAAGGTATTTCACTGGAATTGGTTCCCAAGCTGTAGAGTGAATTGAGTTGTTTGAACATGAATATGAATGTCCTTCTTGATGCCACGACTGGACGAAAAAAAATAAATGACTATCCTTACAGTCAGGCTCTTGTCAGTAAAAGCAGTATGCCCTAGTGAATATCAATCCAGCAGCTAAAATTCTCAGAGAGTCTTGAGGAGATATGAAGGAGATGAGTATATAGTTTCAGTAGATCAAAAGCAAAGTATGCCCCAACAAAGAAATTACCACAACAGTGTGTATGGTATTTAGTAACTTATTCTGGCACACCTTTAGAAATGTAATCAAAGTTATTCTGTGTGGATGCCCTGGGATCACAAGAAGTGCAAGAGAGACTCTCTTCTTTGAAGTATGCTCAGAACAGCTACATAGCAGTCATATGGGAAGCAGTCATAGATATTTTTAATTTTTTCATGGTGAAAGTGAAGAAAGTGGAAGCAAATCATCTGTCCTTTCAAGAAGCAAATAAAAGGCTTTCAGGCGTTAGGATTATGGGTGTCTCAAATATTTAGCTAGTTCTACAGCGTATGCTTCTCCCAGATTACCCATGCAATTCCTGGAGAAGATGTCTTCCTCTCAGCTGCTGAGCCTGTTAATGCATTTGTCAGGCAAAACTGGTTTGCTAGGGAATAAAGTTTTGCTTAATAGACTCATTTTCTTCCCTTTTTCAGGAAATTGCTGTAAGCTTTATAGATGTAAAGATAAAAAGAAAAGGTGGGGGTTGTTTTCAGAAAAAAAAATTCAATTTAAACTTTGTTTTAGGAAAAATTAGGAGGAAAATAATTTCTTTATTTAATAGTCCCAAAGGATGGTGTCCATAAATCTTTGCTGCATCTACAGTTAAATAAAATGGCCAGAATGCAGCAAAAGGGGGCATGGTGTGTGTGGGAATCTGTGGATGGTTTGTCTTAACTGGTTCTGAAGCTGAGCTCTGTTATCTAAGCTGAACAGTGAAGAACTGGTATTAACACCTGGACTTACATCTGTACAAAGTCCAGAGTTCCTAAAGTAGCAATTAAACAGCTTACTGTGGAAAACTTCTTAAGTTGAATTCTGAAGCTCTTTTGAGAGGGCAATGTTAATTTGTCATGTATAGCTCGTTCAGATTAACTGGGAGCACATTAATTTTCACACACTCCCGAACTCTTAACTCCTTGTGCTATATACATTTCTGAGGAATACAACATTTTGAAATTCTCCCTTCTTCAAGACAAAAGTCAAATTGAGGCACATAAACATGCCTTTCTATATGTGTGTAAAAATATGTTTCAGTGGAACGGTCTAGATTTATTCTTGTCTAAATCTTATGTTTTCCCTTCCTGTTAAAGAACATACTTACAGTCTCAGACTCAGGCTGTAAGTTCTAATAGCATGTAAGTCCTCGGAGCATTAACAAATCTCACGGCTTTTAAATAGACTGTGACCTATTCATTTACAGGGCTACTTCAATAAAGCAATAGCTCACTTAGGTTAATGATGGATCATGGTGTGATTCGATTTGCAGAGTGCAGACTTGTCCATTATCCCCTAATGTTTGTATGGGTCATGTTATCACATCCAAATAATGATTCATGCCACCCCTTGTTCCTGGAGATATTGCAGTGATTACAGGAAAGCTCGGCTTGCTAGTACACAAAGCCTTTAGGGTTCTGTTGGCTGCTGTTGAATTATTGGTTTTGGCTAAAGTATGATAAAACAGGAAAGGCTCAGGTTTCTATGTGACTGTGACACCTTCCTCCTGTGATTCAGTTGGCCATCTGGTTGAGCAGACGGGCTGGACATTAGCAGAAATCAGATCTGCTTCTCTCTGTCTTTTGCTGCTTGAGTTTTGCTTTTTTATTTTTCTTTTTGGTTTTTTTTTGGGGGGGGGGGGAGGTGGGAGAGGGGGGTGGAAGTTATCTGCCCTCTACCTGCTGTGAGAGATTATTTGCAAGTCGAGTGCCTTGTGATGTTTTTGGTTTTTCCCTCTCAGCTTGAGTATCTAGCATGAAGATGAAGCAATTTCCAACAAGAAGAAAACATATCAATACTTTTGTACTGAATGCAGATATCACACAGGAGAGACCCAGGCGGGCAGCCACAGTGAGAAGGGGGGAAAAAGGGATGTGTTTTCTAGTTGTGAAAACACTGCAAGCATCAACAGAATATTTTATTTTTCTAGTGCTGCCACACTGCCCTTTACTCAGAGGGACTGAACTCATTAGGCACAGCAACTCAGAATGGCCGAAGTGATAGGATCAGAAGTGAAATTTTAAACATGCTTGTAAATGTTTGTAAAATGCTCTAAAGGTTTATTTTTACTTCTGATTTTTTGGGGATGACCTGGGTTTTCTTGCCTACTGCTGCATTTGTACTCAGTGACCATCAGGCTGCTCGCTAGTCCAGCTGCTGACAAACAGTCTTGCAAAATGCTTCCAATAAAACTGTCGTGAACCTCACCTGCACTAAAACCTCCTAAACATAAACTACTCCTAGTTAATATACTACAGGTAAAACATCAATGGGCAGAGGAATAGTTTCTTATATTTTCTTATATAAAAATACAGGACCTAGGGAAATAGAAAAAAATAATTTCTTTGTTTGCTACCAACTGCACATGCAACCTAGATAAAGAAGAAATTACTGTAAGAAATAGTGCTGTTCAAGTGAATTAGTTTTGTTACAGCTGAATTTAAAGGTTCTCCAACAGCTTCTGTCACTAGGGAGAGAGAACAGTTGTACATGGTTCAAGAACTGTTTTCTAAGGAAAGCCACTGGTAGTGAAAAACCCAAGTGGAAAGCACCTACTAATGATGCTTTTCCCCCACTTTCTCTGCTTCTAGACTGAGAAATACAACCACATTCAACAGTATGAAATAGCAATGAAATATTGTAAAATATCTTTTTTTTAACCCTTTCAACTTCTTTTCTTGCCCACACACATAAAAACTGCATTTCCTAAATAACTTGAATGCTACAGAGGGGATTTGTTGCTTAAATCAGACATTAGAAATAGAATGGTATGTTATTAAAATAATATTGCTGTTTTGACATGAGCGTGGAGTACTTGGACATGAGTTGGGTACTTGGAATAAAGGAGTAAAGCCATTTCATTACCTTACAATAGATTTGGCTCATTATATAACATTTTTATTCTGCTCTAAAAACATTATACAAGGACCTCCCAGAAATAGTGCCAAGGATCTCAAAACTGTAAGCAGATTTCAAAGCTAAATTAGATATCCCAGCTGCTTAGTGTTATATACTCAGAGAGAAATAGTGAAAAATGGCTTTTGAAATGTTTACTACATTAAAACTCTGAGAAGTTTTGCATAGTTTAATTTGCTGAGTGTTGCAGCGTATTTAGGGTTCAGAAGTTCCTTGAGATAGTTGCGTGAAGCAATATTAGGTAAAAAGTTTTCTTCCTTTTCCCTCCCTTGCATCAACAGTATAATGATTTATTAAGGATCAATGTTGTATTTCTGTGGTTGGAAGCTTAAAGTCATGCAATCTTATTTTTCTAAGGTGTTTTTCTTCCTTAAGCATAGAAGGCTTACTGAAATTTGAAGGGTATTCCTTCCCACCATTTGCAAGGACTGAAATCCAAGGTCTTGCTCCTGCCCTATTAAAAAAAATAATTAAAAATCCAGTGTTTTGATCAATCTAAGAAATATTCAGTGCTAATTCATATTCTGAATATAGTGACCCATCTTTAAAACTCTACAGACTAATACGAGGGAACATGTGAACGAACTATGGGCTGCTTTTTGCAAGCAAACTAAAGATTGTCATTCAAACCATAACCATAGTTGTAACTATTACCTAGTAATTTTACAGCAGAGTAACTTTTGTAATGAAACATAAAGACTTAACATTTCAAGATATAAAAGTTTGTGTTAATGCTGATAATTGTAGATTAAGTTGTCTGCCAGGTATAATGAGAAAGCCTGGGATTTTTCCACTCTTTTTTTATTTTTGTCATCATCCTCAATATGTCCTTATTTTCTGTGCATTGAAAACCATACAGTGAAAAAGATGGGCTGAAACAACTGTTGTTTTCATCAGTATTTTTCATAGAAACTATCGGAATCCATCCTTAGAAAGGAGAGATTGTAATGCCACCATGACAAAATATCTACACAGACAGGACTTTATGAACTCTTTGCTATGTGAACATCTGTGGTGAGAATACGTGCTTGGTCATTATTCTTTTTATCATCTTTGAGATGGTAGAGGTAGGGTTCTTGTTCATGTCTGATATTTTAAATGGCAAAAGAAGATCCGCAGAGGAATTCAGGGCCATTATTTCTGCTCAATTCGAATGCTCAGGTAGGAGCCAAGTGCTCAGATTTCCTTGAGAACTTGAGTTCAAGTCTGATATGGCTAGTGAATTTAGATGAGAAGCAATGCAAGAGAGAAATGATGCTCTTTATGTTAAATGCAAAGCTTTTTCTTTGGAAGCTATCAAACATCTCTTGTCTATGTCTTACTTAAATACCCATAGACATGTAAACTTACCTCTGTTATGAGTATTAGGAAGCTCATTTGATCTACTGCAAGACAGGAAAAAATATGTTCTTCAACTTCTCCCAGAGTTCGCTTTTTATTATGTGCTTTTTCCTCAATGAAGAATAGCCTTTTCAAACTTATGTGAACTTAGTTTAGAGTTAAAACATGGGACTTTTTTGTTCAATAAACTTCTAATTTCAAGGACAATATTTATTTCTGCTTCAGATACAATTTACCAATTCCAAGAAAAAATTGGTACTGTGGAATCTTGGTAGGAGTGGATAAGAGAGAAAAAAAACAAAACCCAGAAAACTTTGAATTTCACTAACAGTACTGGTTTTCTGAATACTGCTGTCACTGTGCCATTTCACTTGAATTTACTTGTGTAACATGGGAGGCTTGTCAGAAGCTATTGCTATAGGTAATAGGAATTGTTTCGCAGATCATCTGATTTTTGACACTAGGCAGCTATTTCTGATGTCCCGTGCATCCATGTTGTATGTGACATTTCTACATTTGATTGTATTCCCCTGTTGAAGTTATGTCACATAACTACAGCAATAACTATTGGCATGATGAGATACTTTTAATCAGTGAAGTCATAAAACCAAGAAGTTTGATTGCTACCTAATATTACTAAGTAAACATGCAGATGTGATTGTACACTTTTCATAGATGAGGAACTGCAAAGGGTGAATTACTGAGAGTGAGGTGGTTCTGTCAGCCTCAGGAGAAGCTATAGGAGCCCTGGTCAAAACCTTCCTGATGGAAATATTTTTCTCATGAGAATTTGATTTTCAGATGAAGAAAAAAAAAATTGCAAACAGAATTTGCTTTCATGAAGGAAAATTTGAATATGTAGTTGAAACAAAACATTCCCCAGATAAATGCACGAAAATGGAAAGCATTTAAGTCAGGAAGATTGTGTGATGTTGTTGCCTGATGTGTTCCTTCTCACTGAAAGACAGAAACACTGCTGGAAGTTCCCCCCACGTAATGCTTCATGGCATTGACATTCTTACTGAGGAAAGCGTTGTTCTGTGTGACTGCATGGGGAATGCCATAAATAGGAGCAGAGAGAAGTCTTGTTAAAAACAGGAGGAAGGCTCACTAAATCTCAAACTCCTCTTGTCAGATGGCATCAAGCAAATATTCCTAACTGAGTGTTTTGGCTAAAGTAGTATTTTGTATTTTGGCCCTTTTTCACTGAAAACCTGAAAGTTTGCAAAAGCAAATCCCTGTATTTTCAACACTCCTTAACTGTTTTATTTACTACTTCCTAATTCCACAACCTGTGAATAAGATTTAAGTTCCCGAAGTATATTCTATCTGTTACTTGTGAACTTAATAACATGGAAAGCTGTGATTATCCATCTTCTTTATAGAAGTTTTCACCTCTAATTTATTCAGCACTCAGTTTATTCTATCACTTCTTCACTCCAGATCAAGAATTACAGAAGGACAAATGATACCACAGAGTGAAATGTAGAAGTTTAAGAGCTTGGGAGAATTATTAGGCCTTAGTTGTTGTCTGACAACCTAAATAATTATCTTAACATCGAACTCTGACCCTCTCCTACACTTAGTATAAATGCTCTTCTGACGTTCTTGTAACAGCTACAGCTGATTATTTTCCATCTTTCCTTGAGGACATTTTTCAGATAGATAGCTTAATGTTGGTACCTTATGATTTCTTGACAGCTGGCCATAAAACCTGATAAATGCTCCTGCCAACAAAGCAACACGTGGGTTCCAAAAAAAGTTTGCAAATTCTAATAATGCAGATTATTTGATTGATGCTCAGTATGCAATTTAATTACAAAAATAAATGAGGAAGAGGAAATTTGTCACTTCCCCATTCATTATTCCTTAATTAGACTGCAACTAATCAGGGTTTCTGATTGGCTAAAATAACCCCAGATATAATTTACTGCACTGCCATTACAGTGGGATGAAAAGAAAAGTGTGAATTATCCCTCACTGCCAGAACGGAGCAGAAGAACAAGGAAACAAGATGAACCTTAAAATATTGCAAACATTACTCTGCCTGCAATCTGTCAGATTAGTAATTTATTGCAACAGATGAAATGCTTCTCTTGCAAAATGACAGAGTACGTTTTTTTCCAATATGCACCATTTCTGCATGTTCTGTTTCTGAGTACCAGAGCAGATCAATGTTGCACCTGAGACCAATGCATTCATTTTGGTTTTGGCTTGCCTAAATACATTCTGTGTACATTGCTTAACATCAAAACATGGCAAACGGGCCAAATGGATGGTGATAACAACACAGCTCTGAGATTGTTATAGCTTCATTGCCAAGTCTAAATGGGGAGTACAAAATTTAATTTAGGTGGGTTTTTCCTAAATCAATTATATTCTACCAGTCTGGATATGCTGTGATGTCTGTTGGGCTTCTACTACCTGCATTTTAATGCTTGTATATTAGAGTAGGAACACTGGCCAGAGAGAACATAAACTTGTTATTACGTGCTATTTTCTTGCAAGGGTGATACCAGGTTTACTTGTATCCCCATGATACATTCCTGTCCATATTTCAAGAGCATATTAGTTGTTAATGGGAATCCAGTAACTATGTGGGAAAAAAGGTCAGGTGCAGGGGTGGAAGTGTCTCATTAGTCAAATTTAGTTCTTCTGAGGTACTGTCATTACTTCAAGATGTTTTACACCAAAAAAAAAAGAAAGGTAGAAAGGTATCAGAGCAGAAGTTAGCACAATGGTTAAGGAATACTTTTGGGATGTAAAGAAAGTTTAAATCCCTGTTTGCCTTGGCTGTGACCCAGCTCTTTTTAAATAACTTACTTCACCTCCATACTATTACAGCCTGAGTCTCTTCAAGGAAGTTATTTAAATTTTTATTAAAAAATAATTAAAGGATTGTTGGTAGAGACAGGAATTCTAAATGACTGGGTAGCACAGTGGGTGGAATATGTACCCATGTGTTCAGAGACAGGTTGGATTTCTGTTCTGAATTTGGCCAAACAGGGACTTTAAACCTTGGGCTCTCAAGATCTTGAATGAGCTACCTTCTGTGATATTAACTGCTCTAAAATTTGTCTTCAGCCTCAATATAAATGATTCAGTATTCTCTGTAAGGAGCCAGAACACTTGAAGACTGAAAAAGTGTATAGGACAAAAATGTACATTTTTACCATCTCTTCATCCAACTCTTTTTACTTTTTAAATTTTTCCTTTCCCCAAAAGTTCTGATCTAAGGAATATGTGCTGTCTGCATTTATTTCCTCCTTTATTAGTGTAGACACAAAATGGTTTGAGAAGAAAGGCAGACAATGAGAAACAAGTGCCTATGAAGAAAGATCTGTAATCTTGAATCTTTCTTGCAGTGCAAAAACTCTTGAGGTTATGGCTAAAAAAATAAGTAATTCATTGAAAAGTGCTTATCTCCTTGTAATACAGCTGCACACAAGAGCAGCTTATGTGCCTCTCTGAGGGCTCAAGCAACAAGCCACAGAGTCATTTTTATTTCCTTTGATTCTATGGCTTGTAATTAACCAGGTGCAATGTGTAAGGCTGAGTCATGTACAACCACCTTTGATTATTCCCGCTTCAAATAGCGCATAAAAATGACCAATTCGGTGTTCTGTCATTGACAAGGAATCACCGAGAGCAGCAGCAAACTCTATACTTGCCTCTGTTTATTTCTGCAGTAAGACTGTTTCTTGTTCTTTGTTAGGAAGAGCTTTACCATGATGTTCAGGGCATCTTCCCTGCATGCATGTGCACATATGTAGTCCTGGCGTCCTGACAGTGTCCTTGTTATACCTTCTTTTTGTTCTAAGCTTGTTTTTTTGTTTAACTGTGCATTTTCTTTCTTTTGCATATTTTTTTTCCCCTCAGATTTTCTGATTCTTTACTGTTGCTGTATCTTCCCTTCTCTCCTCTCATCCAAAGCAGGCAATGCAGCTCGGTAATGTTACCATATTAGATTTAAGGAGCCTTCTCCTTCATTCCAAGAAAGCTGGGTCACATCTGCAGCAAACAGTAGTTGTCAGATACATCAGATACAAAGAAAGAAGCCTGAGGTTTTATATAGTGCTAAAAGAGCTGTGATATTTTTGTAGCAATCTGTATTTGCATGATATTTGTACCTTAGTAGATGGCTCAGCTATTTTATTGCACCCCTATTTTTACTTCTCTCTTTCGTAGAATCACACGTTGTGCTGTGGAATTGAGGATGGAGATACATCTGGTATCTATGCATCCTGTAAATACAAGAGAATCTCCCTATTGTGTGGTCTGATAAGTGAGGGAATTATTTAAAGGAGCAGGCTGGAGACTTATAGCTATATGTAATCAATATAACTGGATTTCTGCAAAAATTCTCATGGGATTTTACTGTGCAAAGTGGAATCCTAATGCAGAGACTCATGAAGCATTGCATATTATGATGTCTCCTTCTCTACATGAGCAATTCTTGGCTAAGATTTTTTTTTTTTTTAAATTTGGTAGAGTCACTTGAATACTAAGCAACCAGAATAGGTGAAATAAGAGAGCTTGTGTTCTAGACTCTTCATGTGCTTTCTAAAAAAGTACAGATTTTTATTACAGTTTTTCACTTCAGGTAACTCCTGTCTGACCTTGGCAAGACTTGCAGCAAGGGCTTTTACAAAATGTTTTTAAAGCAAAACTTTTCTGTTTAAAATTTCCACACAAATTCAGACATCTCAGAAATCTTGAAAAATGGAAAATATTTTACTTATTGAAGTTTTTATGTCTGCTAAACATACAGGATCTGCATTTATCCTGTTTGATGGTAACTTTTGAATGCTCTCCCGGTGCTGCTCTTCCTCAGGACAAACTAAAACAATTGCTTTGCAAGTGATGCCATCTGCCTGCCTCCTATGAAACAAGTTAACTGGAAACCAGTAGCCTTGGAAAAGGATTAACTGTTTCCATGCCAACTGCATTAACTGCTGTTGTACTCCTAATAAGGAGCAAACCCTGGCTGTAACGGGGGCTGCAGAGCTGTAGAGGATCTCTGGTGTCCCGTCACTGTGACTGTCACAGCAGGCTGATTCCAGAGAGGTCCATGGTCTTCTCAGCCAAGTAACTCAGGACCAAATAGTGCGTAGCTAACGGGGTTCCAGTAGGTGGGCCGCTTTGTTGCTTCTTAGTTTGGGGAGGCTTTGCCTAGGTAAACAAACAAATGCTGTTTCCCCTATTGCTAAATGGGATGGGGCAAGAAGGCTTTAGATAGGGAAGGTGGAGTTGGGGAATCTGTTTTTGAACACTTGGCTGTGTGAATAGAGGCTGTGCAGAAGTAATTTGCAAGTTCAAAATTGCTAATCGAGCATTCCGGCAGATACTTCAGTGAAAGCTTCTCTCCAAGGGAATCTATCGTCACTGCTCTTCCCCAAATGATGGTTCTCTGAATGAAACTCGATCATTATACGGAATAGGTTTATATTTTAACTCTTATAACATTTCATTTGCTTATATGGGTACAATCTCTGTACAGTAACTTCAAATATAAAGTGTTATTCAGTCAGAGCAAGGAGCATACTTTTATTGGTGATAAATTAAAAGCTGGAAAATATTTTTGAAAATATACTTGACTCTCGCTTGAATTAAATGAATTGTGTAAAACTGCATCTAATAGTTCCATCTGGCATAATTACTCTTAACATAATTACTCCTGCTATTTTTTCCATATGCTGAAAACCAGATTTTGTCCAGTTTCATTTTAATCGGAAGACGGCAACTGATTAACTTCCTGGTGTCTAGGAGTTCTTCCACAGTGGAGTCCCCGTGACACCAAACAAAAAATATCTACTTGAGCCATCTGCCACTTACCACGTCTTCCTATAAACTGGGTTATTCTGAAAATGCTGCTCCGTAGCCTGAGGCAGAAGCCTGAGACATGCAAGCAGTTAGGGATAATAAAGCTGCAGGGCAGGGTGATGAGGCCATAGAGATGTGGATAGTGTCACAGAAAGTAGGTCCCCTGTGTTTTTTATGTGTCTTGATTTTATTTAAAATTTTACTTATGCAATGCAGGAAGTAAGTAAAGAGGGAAGCAGCACAGACAAGATGTCACAAGCATGGATGGATACCGATGATACTACTTAACGGGGTACATACATACAATAGAAAGCTAAAAGGATAGAAACCCATAATGTTGATGACATTAGCAAATGGCTTGCTTGCTAGAGATTGTACATGATGTCAAATATATAGAATATATATTTTTTTATATATGGTGCATATATTTTCTGTACATATATTGTTTATATATATTCTCTATACATAAAATTTCATAGATAATTTTCTTAATGAAAATCGATGTTGTCAGCAGGATCCTAAATCAGGTTTCACAACATCTGTGTACCTGCAGGTGAGACCCTATGGGGACCCTGTGAATTCAAGGAATATCTATAGATGAATCACATTAATCTTAGACTCACAGATTGGTTTGGTTTGCAAGGAACCTTAAAGACCAATCAGTTTCAACCCCCTGCCATGAGCAGGGACACCATCTACTAGACCAGGTTGCCGAAAGCCCCATCGAACCTGACCCTAAACACTGCCAGGGAGGGGGCAGCCACAGCTTCTTTGTGCAACCTGTTCCAGTGCCTCACCACCCTCGCAGGGAAGATTTTTTTTCTCTAATGTGTAATCTAAATCTATCCTCTTTTAGTTTAAAGCCGTCACTCCTTATCATATCACTACTCTCCCGATAGAGTGTCTCTCCAGCTTTCCTGTAGGCTCCCTCTCTTTAGATAGTAGAAGGTTGAGGTAAGGTCTCCACGGAGCCTTCTCTTCTCCAGGCTGAACACGCCCAACTCTCTCAGCCTGTCCTCACAGGAGAGGGGCTCCAGCCAAAATAATATCCCCTTTAGCCTGAGCTTTTAATGCAACTTCATTTCAGCCCAATAGTAAAATAATGTCTCACAGTCTTCAGTACATCCATGATGGCTCTGTCTGATCTTGATACACATTGAAAGAGCATTGGATTTGTCCTCCAACACTCTAACATTATGTTGCTCCAAGTATTCTTTCAGAAGTTAGTGTCTTCCACCACCTCTAGGGAGGTAAATATTAACCTCACTGACTTTTTCAAACTTTTGAGAAAATGCTGTCCTGTGTATAAAGAGATTTGCATTGGAAATAAAAAATTAGTATATGAAAAAGAAATATAATGTGCTCTCTGCAGAGCAAAACTAACCATCCAGTAATATTTTTACTATTGAAATAATGAAGGCATTAACATTTTTACGAATTTAAGCAACAGTAATATGCTGGGTCTCAGTTACAAATTCAGTGTAATTTTAATGCCTTTACCACCTTCTCTAATGAATTAACATTCTTACTGTGACATCAGTGTTGTTCCTTAAAGCTATGCTTGGATTCCTTAGCAAATGAGATTTATGCATCCATTTTGTCTTTGTACATCCATCTATATACTTTCCTATTATGTTTGAGCTTATCTAGCATCTTCAACATGATTCAACAGAGAGGTACAAATCAAAAAGTAATTCCTGGGGGGTTGGGGGGGGGGGGGAGGGGGCAGAGGGGGAAGGGGGGTGGGTAGAAGCATCAGCAGCTTTCAGCCTTCAAAACCAGTCACTGGGCCTTCCAAGAGCTAGGAGCTTGTTCTTTTGTCTTCTCCAAAAGCTTAGAGCAGCCAGCTGACTGCTCAGTTCACCCTGAGTCTGCACCAACCACATGTGTTTCCTGCCTGTCTGAGAAGGAAGCCAAGCACAAGTGGGTTGGGTCACAGGGAAGGCTCAAAAACATAACAGGACTATACCACAGTGTTTGTGATGTAGTAGAAAGTGAACTCATAAATCAGTCACAGTGACAAATCCACTGAGCATCCACCTTTGTAAATTCCAAATTTCAAGGAAGAACATAGGAGAGGTTCTGTGGTGTTACCTCACGCCTTTCTGTTCCTGTAGTCATCATAGTTACTTCTGCCATCCCTTGGTTAGTAGAATATTTGATTCCCACAAACTCACTTTTTCTGTACTAACATTTCTGTTTCTATTTTACTCTGACTTCATTCATTATATGTGGAATTCAATTAGATCTTCCTTACTCCTAAAAAGCATGATCCATTTATTCTGTAAGGAATACATTTAAGGTCACCTTCCTTATTCCATCCTACTTGACTTGTTCATTTTACAGGTGATAGAGTTATCTTCTCTACTGCAGAATAAGGCTTTTATAGGTAATTGTGTTGCTGTGCAAATGTTCAGGTAGCTAAAATAGCTTTATTAGTATGCTTTTTATTAGCAGCAGACAAACTGAAATTATATCTTTGGTACTTGTTATCGTATTTGGTATAATATTCTTCTTTCCAGGGTGGGGGGCGGGGGCTGGTGGCACAGCTAGTGCTGAAAAAAAGAGGTGTCTGTGAAACAGCAGATAGTACAGCAGCTAGAGAATAACTGGGAGGATGCTTTTGCAGGCATAATATCTTGGTTAGCAAATGCTGTACCACAGCTATCCTCAGAACAGTATGTGATTGTGTGCCCCTTGAAGCTTTACACCTGGAAGAGCAGCAGTGGAATAAAGACAGGTCGAGACAATAATGAACCAACAGCAGAAGTGCCGCTTGCTGCAAAAGTTCCCGTTCCCTTAACTCACATGGGGATGCAAGCCTCAGTGAGCAGAATAAATGGGAAGTAGAGAAAACAGTATTTTATTATCTTTCTCAATCTTTAATTTGTGTTAAAGTCTTCCTAATGGTTAAATTATCTTGCTAGTGGGTTGTTTGGTTTGGGGTTTTTTTTTTTAGCTACAATGTTAACTATGTGGATTTTCATTACCAGTGATTATGGAACTTGTTATAGGAAGGACTAAGGTGTATTTTACTCCTGAGAACAGTAACCTCTGCACACATTCACTTGGAACATCAGTCCGATATTGCCTGTCACTAAAGTAACCAGTTTTAGAAAGAAATCATAGTAAAAAAATCAGTATAAAAAAAAAGTTAAGACAACAATTATTAAGACTTCCTCCCGTTTTTGGAGCAATGCTTTCTAAAAATTATCAGGTCAGAAAGCAAAACTACATAAAAGAAACTCGTAGCTGCTGCATGCCTACTGGACGTAAATATATTAGTTAAAATCCTATTCTTACACTGTTCAATTAGCTACCACACATCTTCACAAGCAGGTGAAATTAGTTGTATGGATTTACATGTCTAGCACTGTCTTTTTCACCCATTTAAGAGTGCTTAAAATGTAGTTAATTTTCAGTGTAAATATCCAGTTGTTTGTCAGGCCCTGCATTGATGTTACATGCTTACCCTTCAGAGTTTCCAATTTGTGTATTGCTAAGCACAAGTAATAGAACTAGTACTCAAGTTGGCATAGAGCTCCATGTATTATATGTTGTTATTTGAAGAGGAGGATTAAAAAAAAATCTCAAGTTACATTAGGCACATGTAACCACTGCTCAGTGGTATTACAAAATCAGAAAACATATTTATCTCTAAAAGCTTTTTTTTTTTAATATTACGAGTTATTGTTAATTTCATTAGTTCATCTTACCTGAATTTCCCTTACCTTGAAATAACTGCTGCTAAATCATTGCTTAAGCCCTAGCATCACTAGAAGTCCTGACTTTGTGTGCTTTTGGATGACTGAAAACACAGAGTTTGATTTTTGTTTATTTGTATTAGGTTTTCGGTAGTTTGACCTGATGGTTTTAAGAGAGCCAGGTTTCAATTCTAGGCAGTGCAAATGATAGCAAAACTAATCTTACTTTAAATATGGCTGGTTAAAAATGAAAAACAAAAAATTTCATCAGGCAGACAACCTGATCTGTGTTTTATGGCGCTTTTATATTGCAGCTCCCAGCGTGAGTTCTCTCTCTTGTTATGGTAGGTCATCCACTAGCCCTACGGTAAAGCCCGTAATAAATAAGTGAATCCACAAAGCGAGGAAGGTTTTTTGGAAGAAAGCATAGAGAGTTTTCTGAGCTCAGTTTAAATCTGTCTTTCCTACAGACATACCAAAGCATTTACAGACTTTCATTAAGATCTTAAAACACCCGAATGTCCCTGAGTCATACATCTCACTTCACTAGTTTCTCCTTAGAAGTTGTCGAAGAGGATGGATAATTACCCTACAAAACTGTCTAAAACATTTGGCATACAATTTTTCATGCAGCAATACATGTCACTTTATTCACTGTTAACCTGCACAACTATCAATAAAGCGCAAAAGAATTCAAGTCGCAGCTGGCACCTGCTTTGGCCATTGATCAGTCTTGGTCCACTGGGCCTTGGATTACTAATTGTGTAACGCTGTTGGAATCGGCTACTGGGATCTCTGCTACTAGTTTTATATTCACATCTCTGTATCACACTTTTTTTCTGTGTTCCCATTGCTTGTGACACCCAAACTCCAAGAACCCACTTAATATAAATGCTAATTGTTCACTTACATTTTCCCCTTTTGACCTTTTCTGTAGAACTATCCCTCAGCTTTTTCTTTAATGTAAACAATCTTTTCCCTTCTTCCCCAAAGATGTCTCTCAATTTCTCCACTTCGTGTAGCAGCACTTCCTACTTTTTGATGATACGTATATTGGTCAAGATGTATCTGTACGTAGGACAGGGACCAAGTGACCTGGTAGACCTTAGGGAAAGAGAAACTAAGGAGGGCTTATCCAGTAATGAGTAAAAAAAAATGAGCAAGGAAAGCAGAACAAATTGTTTCCTCAACTGAAGAAATTATTAAAGACTGTTTTGGGGCAACTGCACAAAGTTTTCACTGTCACAGATTCTTGGCAGTAGCTGTCCTAGTTTCAGGCAGTATGAAGTGTCTGAATTTATAGCTGGTGTGAAATTATGTTCTGGTATCAGCAAACAAAAATATTGAGTTCAGATCATTCCTAAGTGCTTCAAAATCTAAAGCTCTGAAATAGATGTTTAAATACCTAATTTTAGGCAGTCTGATTTGGAACTGGACCTATTATTTGTATGTTTTGAAGACCAGCTGACAGTTTATCACACCACTTTAAATCTTCAACATTTCAGACAGTTTCATGGGGCTAGAAGGTATGATATTTGAAAGGCACTTTACTGTGTGAGAAAAGCATTCATCCTTATTTCAACGAAAGCTGCAATAAATTTCAAAGGAGTAAACAGATCTGAGAAGTAATAAACTGACAGTTCACTAGTTATATCTGAAATATCTGATTGTGAGCAGTTTAAATTACAAAACAGACACAGTTTTTCAGTGTCAGAGAATGTATTCATTTCTTAGCCCAAGGGCAACTAAAGGGTTCTCCTTCCTGCTCATACCAAACTGTATTATTCTCTGGTACAGCAAGGACCAGTATAAAAGTCAGTGCTAACTCAGTTTTCAGATAAATTACAAGACTGTTGAATGCTATTGATCTTTATATTAAAAATTAATAAATATTGTCTCCTCAACTATGGCATTCAAGAGCAACAACAGTAAAAATGGGTCTTTTCAGCTTTTGTTAGTATTCCAACATTGAGGTTACCACATCCTGCATGTGCTCCATATATTTGAGCATGTTGGGAAACAGGAAAATTTGCAGTGTACAGTACTTCACACAGCTTTGGCATATTGCAAATCAGCGAAGAATTCATGCAATGCACACATCTTTCAATCATTTTTTTTTCCTGGTATGATTAAGATAAAGGTAGCTTAATTTTCTTTTTTTAAAGTGAACTATTTACAGTTTGTCCAAATTAAAACTTCCCCTCCCCCCAAAAAATGTATTTTGAAATAATTTTGAAGAAGTGATCAAATGGACAGGATTTTTTTTTAAGGCTTTAATGGTGGGGATTTTTTTGGATTGTGTGTTTTTTGGGTTGGTTCCCACCCCCACTTCCCTCCCTCCCCCCACCGCCCTCCCCCCCCCCCAAAAAAAAAGAAAGCCTATGCTTAGCTACAAGGGATAGTGATATCCACTCCTAAAGTGGACTTCCCAGTAGCCTTTGAAAAGGTGAGCCATTCACATAGGTGAGCAGGTTGCTCAAATTATCTCACTGATTTGGTCTACTCTAGCAAAAGCCTTGTTAACTGTGCACTTGGATTACTTTTATAATGGAGTTATTCAAAACAGGAATATGCACTTTGATGATGAATTGTCCCAAAGATGTTGCTGTAACTGCACAATGAATGGCAGAGTCGAGGTTGATGTAATATTAAAAGAAAACCCGTTAGCAGGATGGTGTTTACCTTACGTTGTAACTCTCCAGTGGCATGCATAAATATTTGCTTAAAAGGAGTCATCTTGTTAAGAAAAAACAATGACATTTAAAAAGAAGCCTATTAATGTCAAGGCAGAGGCCATCTCGGGAAAACTACTGTCGATAACTGGTACTATCAGAAGTAAAATGCAACTATGAAAATATTGGAGACCTGTAGCAAGTGGTGTTCCTCAGGGGTCAGTTCTGAGTCCAGCCCTGCTTGGTATATTCATCAAGGTGGATGAAGGGACAGCGTGTACCCTCAGCAAGTTTGCTGATGGTACCAAACTGGGAGGAGTGGCTGATACACGGAAAGCTGTGGGGCCATTTTGGGAACCTGGGCAGGCTGGAGAGCTGGGCAGAGAGTAACCTAATGAGATTAAACAAGGGCAAGCCTAGGGTCCTGCATCTAGGGAGGAATAACCCCAGGTACCGGTAGAGGTCAGGGGCTGACTTGCTGGAAAGCAGCTCTGTGAAAAAAAGTCCTGGTGAACAGAGGTTAGCCGTGAGCCAGCAATTTGTCCTCATGGCCAGTGGCCAATGGCATCCTGGGGTGTATCAAGAAAAGTGTGACCAGCAGGTCAAGGGAGGTTGTCCTCCCCCTCTACTCTGCACCAGTGAGGCCTCGTCTGGAATAGTGTGTGCAGTTCTGGGCTCCCCTGTTCAAGAAGAACAGGGATCTACTGCAGAGAGTATATAAAAGGGCTATGAAGGTGATTAGGGGACTAGAACATCTTTCTTGCAAAGAAAGGTTGAGGTACTTAGGGCTCTTTAGCTTAGAGAAGAGAAGACTGAGAGGGGATGTTACCAATGCTTACAAATACTTGAGAGGTGTATGTCAGGAGGGTGGAGTCAGTCTTTTTTCAGTGGTACCAAGTAACAGGACAAGAGGCAATGGGCACAAACTTGAATATAGGAAGTTCCACCTAAACATGAGGAGAAACTTTCTTACTGTTAAGGTGGCAGAGCACTGTCAAAGGCTGCCCAGAGAGGTTGTGGAGTCTCCATCTTTGGAGACATTCAAAACCCTCCTGGATGTGTTCCTATGTGACCTAATCTAGGTAATCCTGCCCTGGCAAGGGGGCATGGACTAGATTATCTTTTGAGGCCCCTTCCAACCCCTAATGTTTTGTGGTTCTGTGAAAATAACTACCTGATTTATTTTATGGATGTTTACAGTGTGTCTACTGTGACGATTTTGATAGAATGGCCAAACTGAGAGGATGCTTTTATAAGAGCAATATAATGTGCTTAATAAGCTCTTCTTTTCCATATCTATACATAAAATAATCTTTCTTTTTGTAGAAAATTATTACCATAAGATTATATGACTAGTCACAAAATGCTGGCTTGGTTTGGGTTGTTTTTAAATAGCTTTTATTAAAAAAAATATTAAAAGTTACATAAAGGAATTTCTGTAGAATAGCCTGTGAGTGTTACAGTACAGGCTGTGTGTGGATGTCTCTGGAAGTGCAGAAACCAAAATGTTCCCCTCTGATACACAGGTCACAGGCTGAAATCTCAGTTCCAGTTGTCAGAGCAGGGATTTCCATTTGTATTAAAGTTTCCAAAATTGGAAACCTGCAAGGAACAGTCATAAACAGAGCAAAACAAAGCATTTCTTGACAAGAGATAGTATATAATTATTTTTTAAAGGTGGTATAACATAAAACATTAAACAAGGCATTTACTTGTGTATGTTTGCCATACTGTAGTCAGAATCACAGGCCTTATAGCATGCAAACCAGATTACATCCCCTAGTTGAGCGAGGCAGATGTTCACCCCTGTGGTGTTGCTTAGCAGAGACAGGGCAGCACTATCAACAGGAGGTGTTGAATTGTGTAGTTGGGAGAAAGCAAGGGTGGCTGTAGAAGGTGCTGACTGTTACCTATGTTGAACAATGGAAGGAGACAAGTTGCAGTTATACATTGTCATCAAACCTGTTCGTAGATCCATTATGGTTCTGAAGCAACATCTTTTGAATAAAAGTTCCTTGGATCCAATGTTTTTATCCTTCTTTGCTAACATTACAAAGGATCTGTTTCTCTCCAAAATCTCACAACTCCCATGAAGCATCTTGTGCTTTGGTAGGTTGTACTCAATAGTTTTTGATTTTATTCTTCAAATATTGATATTGAGTAGTTGTTACAGATTGAAATTATTTTTTTGTATTTAGCTCCCACCCCCCTTTTTAGTTATTATTTTGAAGATGCTAAAATTGCTTTTTGACTGATCTTATTCATCTGTGGGTGTCGTGCTGAAGAGTTGTAGCTATGACATCTTAGGATATAAATTAATAATGATTAAAAAACCCTTACCCAGATATCTAAGTACATGTGTTAATATTTTCAGTAACAGCTATATATCATAGAATTGTAGGGGTTGGAAGGGACCTCAAGAGATCATCGGGTCCAACCCCCCTGCCAGAGCAGCTCCCTAGGACATATCACTCAGTTAGGCGTCCAGACGGGTCTCGAATATCTCCAGAGAAGGAGACTCCACCACCTCCCTGGGCAGCCTGTCCCAGGGCTCTGTCACCCTCACTGGGAAAAAGTTCTTCTGCATGTTGGTGCAGAACTTCCTGTGCTCCAACTTGCAGCCATTGCCTCTTGTCCTGTCCCACAGAGCACTGAAAAGGGGCTGGCTGATTTCCCCTGCATCCCCTGCTTCAGATAATTATAAACTTTAATTAGGTCCCTCCTTAGTCTTCTCTTCTCAAGGCTGAACAGTCCCAACTTACTCAGCCTTTCCTCATAGGGGAGATGCTCCAGGCCTTTAATCATCTTCATAGCCCTTCTTTGGACTCTCTCCAGGAGATCCCTGTCCTTTTTATACCAAGGAGCCCAGAACTGGACACAATACTCCAGGTGGGACCTGACCAGGGCAGAGTAGAGGGGGAGGATCACCTCCTTTGACCTGCTGGCCACACTCCTCCGGATGCACCCCAGGATCCCATTGGCTCTCCTAGCCACCGAGGCACACTGCTGGCTCATGGTCAACTATATATGCACAATATCACTCATCCAATAGGCCTTGTTCAATCACTGCATTGCCAATAAAGCTACATTCAGCTTTAATTTTTCGCTCTGGATTATCCACAGGGCAGCCATGAATTCTACAACTGTATTAACTCTGTGCCATGCTTGTGAGAATAGAAGCGCTCAGGACTACTCGGACGAAAACCAGCGTTTGCCATTTGGTTGGTCTGTGGAAGTGTCAGTTTTCTCTTGTGCTGTTTACTGCTTGTGCTGTTTGGGTGTGTAGGTCGGGTGACACCGTCTCAGGTTCCAGATCAGGGTACTGAAGTACTCTAGAAAAAGGAGCAGTGAACAGTAAAGTCTCTCGTTTCTATGCGTACATAATCATTACTCAGAGGTTTTTCATATGAAGTGCTCTCAGTCTGCATCACATTGTATGTGATCCTTTGTAGATAAATGTATACAGAAAGGGAAACACATCCTGTACAGGCCAGTGGACCAGGTTTTTTTTTTAAGCAGGAATTTTCCAACTGCTTTTCTCTTGTGGCAGAAAGAAAATTTTCAGGTTTAGTAATAGCAAAACCTCACATCTGCTCAGGGAAGGCCTGATACACAAGGTGCTGAAGGGTGGGAGGATATTCTTGGGAAAAATCACTCAGTGCTTGCCATGTTCTTCCATTGTTTCCCCAGGCACACTTTGTTGATTACTGGAGGAGACAGGATACCGACACAGGTGGATATTTTATTTGACCTGGCTATGTTTTCTAAAGTAACTACTCCCATGATTTCCCAGCCCTGTAATAAGGGAACTGCTGACCTATATTACTGCAATCACCTGTCCTCTAGACACGAGTCAGCCTGACAGTGACCTTCTTCAAAACTTTTAACTCTTGTGTGTTTTGATGAGATTGATTTAAAAATTCCTCGTGAATGAGATGTGCTGTAAAGTTACAAGAACCTGGAGAATCAGCACTGGGAGTACACAGACCTTGAGGAATGAAGTGTGAATAAAGTTAAAATTGACCTAGATCTTCATACAAAAACTGAACTTTAGAAATATTTAATTGAAAAAAAGAATATAATTAAGACATCTGTGCTTTCTGGTTGCTCATAACATTTTGAGTTGCTACTCAGTTTCTCTTACTGTAATTGGCGTTAGTCTCACTGACTTGAATGGAAGTAGAAAACGCTGCGAACTTCTTGGCAGTTTGTTTCTCAAGTCTTCAAAAAGAATTTCTCTTCCAGTAAATATTTTGGCAGTTTTTACTTTGGTGCCCATCTTGTGTGTACTGATAAATTGTTGGAGGTTGCAGATACCTCAGTTTAGCAGAGATTCTTACAGGAAAACACTGCTGTATGTTTATCAGGATTACTTCAAGAAGGATTTGGAATAATTTTACCCCATTAGGTTTGCTGCTTCTCTGTCTTCATCTTTATATTGACTGTCTCTTCTCTGTGCAGCATAACAACAGGAATCATTTGTTTCAAGTAGGCTTGTTAAGTTCTTTTATATTGGAATAATATATCAGAAATTTTACTGTTGCCACTGATGGCATGCTGGTTAAACAGAACTGGGGCTCAAATGCACTGAAATGTTTCAGTGTTAATGAAGTTCAGAGTATGCCATTTGTAATAGAAGATTAACTTATCAATTTTTGTCCAACTTCTCAGATATATGTACTGATAATACCAGTGGATTATGTTGACTGGACTCCTAATTCATCCTTAGATATGCACTGTGCAATGTAAGTTTACAGCTTTCCAAATGCTACAAATCTGTCCTATTGAAATAAAAACAATGTAAAAAACCCAAACCTAACAACAGCCAGTAAAGGTAATAACATTGTTGAAGAACTTAAAAGCAATACACTAAACCACTTTTTTTTTCTAATTAGAGTAAGGAAATTTTGACTTTTAAAACACAAGAAAGATGTTTTTAAAGTTAGGATTAACTTGTACATGGTTGTCTCAATAGGTTCCATTAGCAATGCAATAAATATTGGGTTAACATTTCAAATATTTATTACTTTGGTACTTTGTATCCAAATATATGTCCCTTTTCTCTTTTCCTTGTAATGCCATCTAGATCTTAAGTATTCCACAGATCATGGATGAGGTACAGTGCCCAGTAATAGGATTACAGGACTATTTTGAACTGGAAAAAAAAACTATTAAAAAGATACACATTTCAATCTCTAGCCATACATGAAACTTGTGTGTTCTGTCATGGAAAGACCTGAAACCCACATGAAAGAAGCATCTGTTCTGTGGCCTTACTAGTTGGTATACTTCCTTTATCTAGTAGCTTTTTTTTTATTTTTAAATTTTGTCATTCATTTGACAACTACACCTTATTAAATTATTCTGCAATTTGTATGGTCTTCAGACAACACGTAACAAATGTAGATTATACTGAAAATCCGGAATGTTGTTTCCAGTTCTGGGCCCCTCAGTTCAAGAAGGACAGGGAATTACTTGAAAAAGAGTCCAGCTTAGGACCACCAAGAGGATAAGGGAGTGGAACACCCTCCTTATGAGGACAGGCTGAGGGAGCTGGGCCTCTTTAGCCTGGAGAAGAAAAGACTTTCATCAATATCTATAAATATGTAAAGGGTGAGTGTGGACAGACAGAGCCAGGCTCTTCTCAGTCATGTCCATTGATAGGACGTGGGGCAATGGGTGCAAGCAGGAGCACAGGAGGTTCCATCTGAAGGTAAGGAAAAACTTTTTCACAGTGTGGGTGACCTAGCCCTGGCACAGAATGCCAAAGAGGCTGTGGGGTCTCCTTTTCTGGAGACATTCAAAACCTGCCTGGATGCGTTGCTGTGTGACCTAATCTAGGTGATCCTGCTGTGGCAGGGCGGTGGACTAGATGATCTTTTGAGGCCTCTTCTAACCCCTAACGTTCTGTGATTCTGTGTGATAATATAGTGTCAGGCATCATCTTTGTGGCCCGTGGCTGCACTCCCTTCACCTGCCAGTCATACTTATTTTGATATGGTGGCATTCTGGGCTGCAAGTGCACATTGTTGGCTCATTTTGGGCTTTTCATCTACCCCCACTCCCAAGTTCTTCCCCTCAGGGCTGCTGTCAATCCATTCTCAGCCCAGCCTGTAGTTGTGCTTGGGACCACACCAGCCCATATGCAGGACCTTGCACTTGGCCTTCTTGAGCTTTATGCAGTTTGAATGGGCTGACCTCTCAAGCTCTTCAAGGTCCCTCTGGATGGCATCCCTTCCCTCCAGCGTGTCAACTGCACCATGCAGCCTGTGGTCACCTGCACATTTCTGAGGGTGGACTCGATCCTGCTGTCCATGTCACTGAGAAAAATGTTAAACAGTGCTGGTCCCATCCCTGAGGATTTTTACTTATCACTGGTCTCCACTTAGCTATTTTGACATTAAAATGAAAGTGAAACATAATCAGGTTAATTAATACTAGATTACACATTGAACATGCATAATTTCTTGTGACAGTATTATAAATAATGTGAATTTAGCAACCATTGAAGGACTGAAAAAATAAAGTATGTGCTGAATTATTCACTTAAAACTGTATTGTGGGATGCTAGAAATTGACATGATCTGTATGCAACTGCTGATATACCCATAAATATGAAGACATACCAAAGGTGTCTGCTGTAATAAAAGATTATATGTTAAACAAAGTCTGATAGGAAGGGATTTCTTTGTAGCACAGTGTGGTGGTTTATCCCTGGCTGGGTCTAGATGCCCACCAGAGCTGCTCTATCACTCCCCTTTTCAGCTGGACAAGTGATAAAATACATATTGAGAGGCTCAGGAGTTGAGATAAGGACAGGGAAAGATCATTGCGCAGTCAGTGTCACGGGCAAACAAACTCAGAATGGACTTAAAAGGAAAAGAAAAAAAAGTCTATTATATTATGCTACACACACCCAGTGAAAACAAAGATAAGATAATGAGAAGTACAATGAAATCTTAAAGCACCTCTCCCTGTTCCCCCACCCCCCCTGCTTCTTTGCAGACTTTCCTTCATTCTTGATTTCAATCCCTTCTTCCCCCCCAAAGGTGGCACAGGATAAAGGAATGGGTGTTTTGGTCAGTTCCTCACAAGTTGTTTTCCTGCTTTGGTGGGGGCATTCCTCACACTCTTCCCCTGCTACAGCATGGGGTCCTACCCACAGGAGACAGTCATCCACAAACTTCTCCTACATGAGTCCTTTCCAATGAAGCTTCAGGTCTTCACCAGCTGCCCCAGTGTGGGTCACTTCTATGGCGTGCAGTCATAAAACATAGAATGTCTCTCAGGCCCAGACTACTCAAGTTTGGTTATTCATGGAGTCACAATTTCCCCCAGCAAACCTACTCTGTTGTGGGCTGGCCTCTCCATGGGCTGCAGGTCCTGCCAGGAGCTTGCCTCAACATGGGTCACAGCATCTTCTGTATGTCTCCACCCGCTCCAGCATGGGGTGTCTCCACAGGCTGCAGGTGGGGTCCCTGCTTCCCCATCATTGCCCATGGGCTGTGGGGAGACACCCGCTCCACCATGGTCTTCACCACAGGCTGCAGTGGAATCTTCCTCTCTAGAACCTGCAACGCCTCCCCCCTTTCTTCACTGACCTTCAGGGCTGCAGTTCCTTACATCTTTCTCACTCCCTTCTCTGGTGGCAAAAAGCATTTGCTTGAGGCTTTTTTCTCCTAAACGTGATTCCCAGAGGTGCTGTGACTGTTGCTGATGGGCTCGGCCTTGGTCAGTAATGACTCCAGCCTTGAGCAGGCTGGTGTTTACTCTCTGGGGCCTGCAGAGAGCTTCTGGCTGCTTCTTGCAGAAGCCACCCCTGCAGCTCCCCATCCTCCACCAGAACCCAGCCATGCAAAACCACAACACACAGTAAAATGTATCTAATTTACTCTAGATTAACAAGAAGAGATAAGGCCCACTTTACCGTTGTTTGTAAATATAATAAATTGCATAACTACCTCCAAGGCAAAGATCTATTTCAATTGTAGTCTGTTTTGTTTTAGAATATGTCACTGTGTTAACTGATTTTTTGTTTTGTTTTTGTCTTCTCTGCATCACTTAGCTTGTGATACACTATTTAGCTTGTTTATCCCTTTTGTGATCGAAATTCCAGTTCCTTTTGTAACTTCTTCCTTTAGCAGGTCAAGTTTAACAATGCATGCTGTGATTAATGTGCCAATTGTGCTTGTTCTTTTACAGCAGGTAGTTGCACCAGGGCATGTGGTATGAAAGGTCAGTGATACCCGAGCTGAAACATTGATTGAAGTGCTGAAAATCATCACTGGACAGACATGTTTTCTCTTAAAATCAAGAGAACAGACTGTCATTAGAGAGTCCTTTTCCATTCTTGTAACTGAATTGTTTGGTAACACCCTAGCACTTAAAACTAGGTTATGTTAGATTGAAATTTAGATTCGAAGAAAAAAAATAGAGTTAATTCCTGAAGATCTTGTCTGGTCCACAATAAATTTCTTGTATTGCAGTAAGACAGAATTGTGTGAAGGTGGTCTCTTCTGCCAAGAGAACTGCCTGGACTAGCAATGTTATACTGTGTTGTATTCAATTTAGCACCTTTACATGCTAGAGAAATTTTGTCCTTCAGTTACAAATGCTGTCACTTACTTTTCCCCCAGAATTCTGGAAAAAGCATTGTAAGATCCATGAGAGTAATAATTTGTTTACTGCTTTTCCAACACAAGTTGTTAGATTCAAAAATTCCTTAAAGAACAAGGCATTACCAGAAATTAGAGCGAAGTGGATATTAAAAATTTCAAATTTGTACATCTTTTTTCTTCTGATATCAAATTTTTGGGTGTAAGAATAATTTTGTTATCTTCCTAATTCTTTCCCATCTTAAATGTGGAAAGCAAATGTCTGTCAAGTAGACAGTCATTTTCTACCTTAGATGTACATTTACCAGTCTGTTTTAGAACATTTTTTTAAAAAATGAAATTCTATGAGAAGCATTATATATTTTTCACTATTGGACATTGTGTTATTGGACATTTTAGTAATTTTATGAACTTATATGAACTTCCTTGGATTTCTTAAGACTGTTTGGTTGGAACTTCCCCCCCCCCCCACTATTTTTTCCACTAATATTTACTGTGGTTGTATGCTCTTGCTCACTTTTCTCTCTAGTTGTCCTGGTTTTCAGCTGGGATAGAGTTACTTTTCAGAAGAAGCTGGGAGGGGACACAGCCAGGACAGCTGACCCAAACTAGCCAAAGGATATTCCATACTATGACATGATGCTCAGTTTCTAATGGGAGAGCTGGCTCAGGTACTGCCCAGGCTTTGTGCTCTAGGGGTGAGGAAATTAAATTGTTTATCAGCTGCTTTGTATATTAATTTATTTGTATTGTTGTTGTTTTTCCTCTTCCTTTGCTGTCCTATTAAACTGTCTTATCCCAGCCCACGAGTTTTACCATTTTCATCTGATTCTGCTCTCCATCCTACTGAGATGGGGACAGTGGGAGGGAGTGAGTGAGCAACCATGTTGTGCTCAGCTGCTGGCTGGGGCTAAATTACAACAGTTCTTTTTGGCATCCACCGTGGGGCTTAAAGACTTGAGATAATAACAGATTTGACCAGAACATGTTTAAACAAATGTTGTTATGCACACTTATTACATGAGATAAATAGTTGTGGGTCACAGTGGTACTTTGTTCAGATGGTTATGTTACGTAAACCCTTACTGGCTGTGTGGAGTCCCTGTGGGGCTGTTTATCACCTCTGGGAGAGAGGAGTCAAGATTCTCATTTTGCTGTTCTGTGTGATATTGACTTATGATAACATCACTGGTCATGAGGTTAAGCTGGTATTTGTATGTGTCATTGCTGTCATGTCTGTACCTCAGATGACAACTCTTGGACTTGATTAATAATTGCACCTAATCTATGGGGAATACAGACAGGCGTACTTTATCCCAGTCTTTCACCTCCCCTTTTTCCTTCAGGTTAGTTACAAAAGTTTTTGAGAATTTGTAATGTCTTTGGGATGTTCAAGCCATTGTTCCTATTGCTATGTCTCCTCAATGTGTTCCAGGTCTTGTTTAGTGTTACAAAAAATTGTTTTAAGAATGCAAGCCAGAGATCTGCCCTGAGGCTGGATAGTCATGGGTGACATGGGAGAATAGAGGCAGGTATCTAGAGAACTTCTCACTGCCAGTGGTTTAGCACTTCACTTCCAAACGGTGACGGGACCCTGATGAAATGATAGAATATTTGAAAGGGAAATTCTGTGGCTGTTCAGGAGGCACAACTCACTGCACTGTGGTGCACCTTGGCCAGTATCTACCAAACTCTGCTTGATAGTAAGCAGAACTGTTGGGGAAAGAGAGGGAAAGCAGACCAGTGGACACTGTGGCTACTCCAACCCCAGCAACAGGCACTGCAGCTGAACCAAAAACTAACCCATGCCAGTATCAGTCTTCTTACAGAAGAAGAAATACACAAAATAAACCAGTTCACTTAGTATGGGGTGGTGATGAACCAGGACCATCACAAGAACAGGAGGAAGATGCAGAACCAGAAGTAATCACCTGATCCTTGTCCCTGGGTGAGCTGTGTGATATGCAGTAAGATTTCAGCTGCCATACAACTGACCACATTGTTAGCTGCTAGTTGGATGCTTGGATAACAGGGCCAGTAGCCTGGAGCTAGGGGGCAGGGAAGCCAAGCAGCTGGGACCCCTCTTCAGGGAAGGGGGTATTGACACTAGGCCCCTGGAGGTGACTTGCATCAGGGATGAGAGAATTTCATCCTTTCAGTGAAGATGTATGTGATCCAGGCAAGTAGACCACTGTGGAGAGAGGATTCAGTACCTGAGGGAATTAGTCAAGCAGCAGATACGTTATTATGACTTGGGCGACACGCAGTTATCCACAGATACAGACGAAGTCCAGCGCACATGACCCGTGTGGAGGGAGTCTGTTTGGAGCCCACCATCACTGTATGCCAACTCATTGCCAGTAATGAACTGTGAAAGTGAAGAGACACACGGTGGCTGGCTGACTTTGGCAGTACAAAGGAACCTCTCCTTCATCTCTGCTGTAGAGAAACTGCCCCAGAAGGTCCAACAACTTGAAGAGTGTGACCTATTCCCCACGTGTATGGATCAGTCTCAGCTATCAGGAGTAAGTCGGCTCGAGAAAGGGTATAGAGGGCTGCAAGGCACATTGTGCTTTTACTTGCCTGACCATGGAGAGGAAATGAGTACATGGGATGGAAAACTCACCTTGACCACAGTGAAGTCATGCTCCCAGTGAGCACTTCAGTGCCAGACATGCTGGAACTGCACTGGAATAGGATGAAGCTCTGGAACACCTACAATACATTGATGACATTGTTGTGTGGGGCAACACAATAGAAGAAGCTTTTGAGAAAGGAAGGAAAATAGTCCTAATCCTGAAAATTTAATTAATATTTCCAATCAAACGCCATTCTTGATTTACAAATTCCTGCTTTGGATAGTTCTCTGCCATGCTTGACCAGTGGATCTAAAGGCTAATAACTGCCCTTATGAAAGCAAGTGTGTGCTTCATTTGCAGACTACATTCAGCTAACCTTAGCTTCCAGACATTGGTTGTTTTCTTGTTTTGTCTTTTTAAATAACTTCATCTGCTAGAACAAATATTCTTATACTGTTAAATGGAGAACGGAAAGTTACAATGATACCTGAGGTCCATGTCAGCAGTAAAAGAAAACAGTAAATAAAGTCATAAAATCTGGTCCAGGAGAATATCAAAACATATGTGTGGTAGCATTGTTTTAAGATTACATCGTCTCTGAATCTCCTTCTTTCTGTGCATGTTTTAGCAGTGCAGCTATAAATATGCCAATATTAAGCAAAATGTTTAAAATATTTTAATGAGAAGGACAAAGAAGTGTTAAATGACTGTGTAAAATGTCTGAAGATCCAATGGAAAATGGAAAACCAAAGTAGATTTTCTCTTGGCTTTGAGGGATATATTTTCTGTTACACCTTATCCTTAGCTGCCATTAACTAGATCAGTCAAAATTAACATGCAAAGGTGACATTTTTAAAGAAGGTAAACCATAAGAGAAACTTTAGACTTGTAACATAGCATTCTCCTTCTCCAGAAATGGAGGCTTGAGTGTCTTAATATTGGCCGATACTTATGAATATAAAACTACTCATATTACACAATGAAACCACTAGATAGTAAAGTTATGTATTGCACAAAAAATCTTCTTATAGCATGTAAAATATGAGCAGTGTTTTGTTTTCTTATCAGATATGACTTAGTCTTACTTAAATAAGGGATATTGTAAAATCAAAGCCATGAAATGTTGTGTGAGCCATGAAATTAATATTTTTAATCTCATGAATGCATTAGCTCTAGAAGATTTTCTGCAACAGAATGCTATATAGTTTCAACAGAGATGTTTGTAATTGTTCATAAATTTTCTTTTACAAAATTAATACTTTTTTTCTGAAGTTGAACCTAACTGCACAGTAATAATTTCCCATATAGGTTGTCAGTACTTTGTGTTGCTACATTATTCCTTTAGTCTTCCCTTACCTATCTCCCTCACTAGCTACAGAATCATTATTCTGCCTATGAAGTCACATGTAAACTCTCTGTGGTACTGCCCTCCTGTCTAAGTTTTCTGTAATCTTACATTCATAAAGCTTTCAGTTATAGTGCTTTGCTTTGTAACTAGAGCATCTGGCATATCCAAGTGGCCTCATGCATGAGCCAGGGACAGGATGTATTCACTCTAGTCTCTCTCTCTGGCTTTGGTAATCATAGAGCCCTGGTTTTATCTGCTTTCACTCTTCAATTAATTCATACAGCATTCTTTTGAGGTACAGAGGAAGCGCGTCTGTTCACATTTTATAGGTGGGTGTTGAAGGATTGTAAAAGAAGTGATGTATTTTGAAAGACAATTTTTTTTTTTTTTTGTCTTCTGCTTTACATGAGTTTCAACACTTAAATCTCTGAAGTCAACATTCAAATAAAACCCTCCTAATTCACTTGGCCTATTGTTCCTTAATGACTGGCTGGGAGGTCAAGTAACATAAAAGCTGATGTAGCTGGTGGCCCCAGTTGGTTTGGTCAGAGCTTGCAGCCCTGATTAGTGCAGCTCTTTCTTCCTCAGTCAGCCACAGTCACTGCCTGCCTGGGAAGAAACGTGACTTATCAGTAGGCAGAACTTCCCATCTGAACAGTAGTATCAGGCTCAAGCTGCTTTGACTTTCAGTAGTAGCTTTCCAGGCCATGTATTTCCTTCTAGATTCCTTTTTTTATATTTAGGCCTTTGTCTTCTTGATGGATTGAAACTGCTGGCTCTTCAGTGGTGCAGCAGATCTTAGCCTTTTCCCTATTTCCATTTTTTAAATTCACACCTAGCTAATAGAAATACTAGAATTTGAGTGAAATTCTCCTTACTAATGCAGTCACAACTGCTAAAGAGATGTTTTACACTGTTAAAGAGGATGTTTTCTTAAGTCTCCTAGACCTTGCAAAGTTGAGCATTTAAATACTTTAAACAGTCTGGAAGCAAGTATCTTTCCCAAGATTAAATAGGAGTTGTATTTCAAATTCATCATCTTTAGCACTTTATCTTTCTGCCTGTCTATGCATCCATACTTGGAATGCTGTCTGTGGATTCAAAATACCAGTGTATTAATCTTTTATTGTAAGAAAAGAATTGTTACAAGATGAGGTATTGAAAAAAAGTCACCTTCTCTAGTAAATTCAGGTGTTATGAGTCCCTTAAGAGTTTCACAAATGTTAAGTCTATATTTTCTCCTTAGTTTAACACTCTAGTTTTCCTAACTCTACCTACTAAGGATGAATTAAGGTGAATTACGAAGATTTTCTCAAAAATTAGTGTGCAGATGGAAAAATACACACTTAGGGATTGTTAAAAATACTTCTACTGTGGGAATCTGATTCTCTAGCACACTTTCCATATTCTATTTGATGTTAAAAAGAAAAAAAAAAGAAGGAAAATTTGAAGTTGGATTAGAATGAGTGTCAAAGCTTTGACATTCTGATATGACTTGTTTTGAAGAAAAAAACAAAATGTACACCCAGCATTTGTACTATATTAAAAAAGTAATAATTGTCTTTGTTATATGATTCATTAATTAGTCTTAATTCTAAGTAAAGCTTTGTTTTGGAGTGGGGCAAATTTTCAGAAAGGGAGTTGCATTTGAAGTATCTTTTTATATGTTCAGTTCATCCTTACACAGTACTAAGAACTTGCTTTTATTTTGATTTGCAGCATCTGACCTCTTACTACAGTTAATTAATTTCCTAGCAAGAATGAGGGAGGGTAAAAAATATTTGTCACCCTCAAATGGAGTTTGAATACCTATGGGAAACCTGGATATCTGTCTGATACAGGCAGAACCTGGAGTGAAATGATTTCTAGAGAGTTTCATGGCTAAATGGGGAAAGGTGAGAGTTCTGGATGTGCTGTAGAGAAAGCATTGCGGGCTGCTGTGACTGATGTATGAGCTACAGGCCACTTCTCCCTGACCCTGAGGATCACATTTTTGTTTTCAGTAATAACAAGGATTCAAACATACTCCTTTTCTCTCTATTACTGCAAGTCTATGAGGATTTTCAGAATCAGATTTTGAATATGCTAGCATATAAGGTGACACTCTCTATAAATTATCAAATAATGTAAAGAAGTTATCAGAATCTTACACAATTTATAGAGTATATCATTAATTTAACAAGGAGTATATGTTTCCCCATAGAGTTTAATCCATCCTTTACAGATTCACAGAAGAGTAGGAGTTAAGAAGGGACCTCTGAAGATAATCAAGTCTGATGCCCTTCTAAAGCAGAAGCACCTGGAATAGGTCTCACAGAATTGCGTCCAGGCAGGTTTTGAATATCTCTAGAGCAGGAGACTGCACAACTTCATTGAGTAGCTTGTCCAGTGCTCTGACTCTCAAAATGAGGACAGGTTTTTTTCTCATATTGAGATGGAACTTCCTGGGTTCCTGTTTGTGCCCATTGTCCCTTGTCCTATCCCTGGGCACCATTAAGAAGATTCTGGCTCCATGCTCTTAACATCCACCATTTAAATATTTATAAGTGTTGATAAGATCCCTTCTCAGTTTTCTCTGGGATAAACAGACAGCTCTCTCAGACTTTCCTCATAATAGAGATGCTCTAGTCCCCTAATTGTCCTTGTAGCCCTTCACTGGACTCTTTCTGCAGTTCCCTGTCTTTCCTGAAATGGGGAGCCTAGAACTGGACACAGTACTCCTGATGTGGCCTCACCAGGGCAGGTAAAGGGAGGATAACCACCTTTGCCGTGCTGGCCAGCCTCTTCTTAATGGTACCCCATGGTACCATTGGCCTTCTTGGCCACAAGGGCACGCACATTGCTGGCTCATGGAGAGCTTGTCCACCAGGACTCCCAGGTCCTTCTGTGTAGTGCTGCTTCCCAGCAGGTCAGCCCCTACCCTGTACTGGTACCTGGGGTTATTCCTCCCTAGGTGCAGGACCCTACACTTGTCTATATTGAATCTCATTATGTTTCTCTCCATCCAACTCTCTAGTCTGTCAAGATCTTGCTGAATGGCAGTGCAGCCTTCTGGTGTATCAGCCACTCCTCCCAGTTCTGTATCACCATCAGACTTGCTGAGGAGGGTACATTCTGTCCCATCATCCAGGTCATTGATTAATATGTTTAACAAGACCAGACCCAGTACTGACCCCTGGGGCACACAGCTAGCTACAGGCCTCAAACTAGACTTTGTACTGCCTATCACAGCTTTCTGGGCTCAGGCAGTTCTCAATACACCTTACTGTCCACTCATCCAACACCCACTTTCTAGGCTTCCTTATGAGAATGTTTTAAGAGATGGTGTTGAAAGCCCTTGCTCTAGTCGAGGTAGTCAATATCATCTGCTCTTTCCTCATCCACCCAGCCAGAAGACTATCAGATTGCTCAGGTATGATTTCTCCCTGGTGAATCCATGTCAACCACTCCAAATAACCTTTTCCTCCACATGCTTATTAGTACCCTCCAGAATGAGCTGTTCCATCACCTTTCCAGATACTTATATGAATTAAATTTCATTTTATGTAAAGAATGTTTTTTGTTTCTACTTAGGGCCCTATTTATGCAACATAAATAATTTTCAGGGTTATTGAAGGAAATATCAAGGGCTTATTTGGTATGTTTAGGAAAAGAGAACCTCATGAATTTCAGCATCTTGTGTTTGATAGAGTTCATATAAATGAAGCATTGTGGCACTGTTTTCAATAGTGAGTAGTAGCTCCTCCTTGCATTTTCACTGGTATGCCCTTTTTCAAGCCACTGCATGAGAACCCAAACTCCACTGGATGTTAGCCTGAAATAAGGCATTACCTTTCCTGTTCATGTGTGTGCATGTATCTCCACAAACAAGACAGCAACTGGAAACAAAAAGAGAAGGAGAGGTGAGGAAAAACAGTCCTTCCAAGCCTAGCAGTCTGCTCCTGTATTTCGTGTTAGCAAAGCACTTATCTCTGGCCCTTTAAGTATCTTCTAATTTATAACAAGCACTTCAGAGTTTTGTTGAATTTAGACTTCAGAAAGTAGGGTGAATAAAACAACTATCTTACCTATTGCTTTTAACTCTGAAACACTTCCCGATGTTAAAAAAAAAATCTGGTTTTACCATTAGGAGTCGTTTTTGTGGAATTTAATAATGCTAGTAAACTGCTATTATGTGTAGTACCATTGGCATCCTTGCAGAATTGGCAGAACTGCAGGCTTTTGGGATTGAAAAAAAGAATATAGCTTATATGTATGCAAGAGCACAGGAGAGACAACACTACCAGATGTAATTTTGAGAAATGAGATTTGCATAAGGTCTTGGTTCACAATGTTTGCAGATGTTGTGGCAAGGGCAAAATAAATTATTTAGACATGCCAAGGTGAGGAAAGGACCCATTTATATTAGAATACTTAACATAGAGGATGGAAAGCCCAACCAGGGAAAAGGAGAAGGTGCCCTTTCAGGATGTGAAATTCTAAATATTAAAAAATACAATAATGGCTAAGGAGGGTGAAGGTATGAAAAAGAAGGAAATTGTTTTGGGTGAGTTGGGGACACATATGAAAGAATTGAAAAAGAATATATCTCTGAATTTATGAGAGCAAATTAAAATAGTAAAACATTATACTGTGGAGAAGAAACAGGAACCTAAGGTGAAGGTGTTGGATTCAGCAGAAGAGATTAAAAATACATAGAAAAATGTATACACAAATTCAGTAAATATTAAAACATTGCAGTAATAATAATATTTTTAAAATAAATTAATAATAAATGGATCCAAATTACAGATGTCAATGATTTTGAAAACTAGGCATTTGAAACACCAGCAGACTGTAAATGAAGTAGCCTTTAAAATGGGAATAGGTCAGAGACTGATGAAACCAGTTCAGGATGGTAACCTTGCTCTGTTAGTGATAAAGAGAGAGTGTTATCTATTGAGATCTCACTCATGTAATGTTTTGTGCTTTCTCAAGATTACAATAGTATTATAGTTTCAGAATCTCAGTGCTGATTGCTAGACTGATGAAAATTAGCCAGGTCAGTCACGACCAGGAGTTGGACTTGTTTTGCTCCATATTGAGAACATACAAGACCCGATGGTCCAGGAGGATCTGAACTCTGTCCCCATGTGGTGCAGAATTCTTAAATCGTTTATGATGAGCTCAGGATGCAGCTGGCAACCTGGTGCCAGCATCCAAACTCAAGGCTGGGTCTGTAGGCTTAGTAAGTCTCTACCTGAATTAAATATTATGAATTGTCACATCGACAGTTGCTTCAGAAATATACTAAACATTTGAATGCAAGTTACATCCGTGGAATCTGAGCCTATTAAAAAGGGTGTTCTTATGTATCCACACATAATGGAATTTTTATTCAATTGAGATATTAGTGACCATTTTATGGGTGAAGTATTTGTCCCTTTAAAAAAATAGAATGAAGGAAAATAAATATTAAGAAAAGACTGGGAAGTAAAAATAGTATTAAAATTCTCTCTCCAAGAGTCACACAATATTTCAGATGCATCTCCATGTTCTGTGCCTGTTAACTAAGAAGAAATATAAATTGAAGGAAAAAAGGTTCATAGGTGAGCCTGGAGCAAAATGTTCTTATTTTTCTGGATCTTCCAATGCATTGGAGAAGACGGACAGTAGAATGGTTTCTATTTATCTGACAACTCTGCTTTTCTGCCTGAAGCGAAGCAGAAATGTAGGCAAGAGGGAACTGTAAAATTCTCGACTTGATCTTTCAAAATATGCTGTAAGCCTGCTGCTTCTCAGACTGGAATATCTCAAAGGACAATTAAGAATTTCCTGACTAAAATCTTGGTTAAATCTGAATCAAGATTTAACCTAGAAGTTTTAGCTCTTACCAGGTTGGGGGAGCTATGATTATTGGAGTGGAAACATAGGAGTTCCACATAGATAAAAGGAGCTCTATCAGTTTCTGTATAAACAAATCAGCTATACAATATTGCTGACACATTAAATTATTCAGCTGAAAATCCTTAACTCATGATTCACAGAAGAATTTAAAATCATTACTTTTACTTTACAGAATAACTACCTTAATTCTTTAAAAATACACCAAATACTTTGCATGATCTACATGCAGAAAGCAGATATATTGAGTGGATACTAAAGAGTACTACAAACAGCCAAAAAAATTTAAATGAGTTAAGTTTTAAGTTACATCTAATTATTCATTATTGCATTTAGGAGTTACATTTCTGGGATTTTGGACTTGTTGAAATGGATTTCAAGGTTTGCAAGGATGGGGATGTACATGAAGGAAATACATCTAGTTTGTAAATTAGATTAAAATCTCTATGTATACAAAAAATCCAAACCAAAACAAAACTTGTTTAATAGAGCCAGTGATAATACAATGTTAATTTGAATTTTCTTTCCAATCAGAGATCATGGTTTCACAAATTGCACTATAAACAATCAACTAAAATGAACTCTTTCTACAGGGAAATTACATGATTTTCCAGCACTTAAAACATCCTATAAAAATATTTTAGCTATTTAAAACTATAAAAGCTATTTGAGGTTTAAGTTAAGACAAGTGTAATTATTGGCAATGCAATAATTTGGGGTGTGTGTGTGTGTGTGTGTGTGTGTGCATTCTGGTTTATGTGAACAGGACAAGTGCTCTGGAGACTTTTCTGTACAGAATTGATAAAAGTTTACCTAAAGGATGTTATTTGCTTCAGCATGGTGCTTCCCCACACTCAGCTGTGGGAGGTATGGTACAGCTTACAAGATGTTCTTTTGGCTGAATTACCAGAACAATTTGCTTTATGTTCTGGGGATACTTCCCTCATTCAAATATTTCCTCATCAGGACTTCCTCGTCATTTAGCTAGGTATGAAAGGATGTGACAAGACAGAAGGAATACTGAGACATACAGGTCTGGGAAACACTGGATTTAGACTCAAGACTGGAGGTATACATATGCAATGAAAATACGAGCACCTGAGATATATTCAGTAATTTCCATATATATTAGTTAGGACACTAAGCGACAATACTCAGTATATTCAGCTTTAGTGGATAGCAGTTATAATTTGCCAATTTCTGATAAACTGAATATACAAATAATTTTGCTTTAGTACTGATGCTCAGCATTTGTTTACTGCGATCTTTTTTCAGGATCTGGATGTAGTTCATTTATTTTATTTGTCTTCAAAATGAAGATATTTCACAAGACTATTACCTGGCTGCATAAAGGAAATGAAAATGTTTGATAGAACTATTAATCAGTATTAATCAGTATTAACCAGTCTATATCTTAGCTAAGTGTTTACACATATACATGTAAGCATAATTTACAACTATATATGTGAATATATTGTCACGCATATTTGTGTATAGTGTGGAAATTTCAACACATAATGCTTCTGTGTATATATATTACATGCATATCTTAAAGTGCAATAGCTGTGGATGAGTAATATGAGCAATTATGGCTATGGATTTGTCTACAAAAAGCAGCGGCATTCAGATATTGAAATAGCTTCCTGGTAGCTAAATTATTCTGATATTCCAAACTTGCAAAAATGCCTGTTCTTTTTTTCCCCACTGATGTGCCAGTTTCCTAACGTAGGTAAAATTTATAGCCAAGAGTGGTAACTGTTCAGTTCAGTTTACGCATAAATTTACTTGACCTAAGCTTGAATGTCAAATTTCCAAGTTATGTCTTTACTTCTCTAGAACTTGAGAACTTCATCCATCTTGATGATTTTCTATTATCTGCTGGGAGTGAGAGGGAAGTGTTAGGGACTTTGAATTACTTCAGCTGTGTCAGTCCCTAATCAGCTATTTCTCCTAACCTACGAGCTCCATATTCAGGCTTTTGTAATAGCAAGATGTACTTCATACCTTGTAGACAGGCAGAAAAGAAATATGGAAGTACTTCAGAGAAAGGAGGTAGCTATAGTTTCCCAAGGCTTGCTCTACTCTGCTGAATAATGAGATATGGTTGGACTGTTCCAGACACTAAGTGCAAATGTTTAGCCTACAGCTGGGCCAATAGGCAGTTTGGCTGTCAGTGGTCATTGCTGGCTCATTTCTCACGCAGCTGGATGACCCAGTTCCCTGTTTCTGTAACACCACTTTCCTCGTTTGATGTTGCAGCCTTGGCACACAACTGAGCTGCTTGAGCTACCTGGATACTCACAACAGCAGCTGGATACTCACCTCTGAACTAATGTTACATACATTAAAGGGGAGGAATGATCTGTAGCAGATCTTGTTTTCAGAAAGCTTAACATTGATGCAGCATGGTATGTCATTTCTAACAGTGGTCAAAAGCTGGAACCAGGCAAACACATACAATCGGACATAATGAATGAGGTTGGAAGGCATCTCTGGAGATCATACGATCTAATCTGCCTGCCCAGAGCAAGGTCAGCTAAAGCTTGTTGCCCAGGATGGTGTCTCTTTGGGGTTTGAATGTATCCAAGGATAGGGACTTTCTGGGCCACCTTTTCCGCTATTTGACCACCCTCACAGTAATAGCATTTCTGTTGGTTGTGTTGGGTTGGTTTTTTTTTTTGGTAGGGGTGTGGTTTTGGTTGTTGGTTTGGAGGTTTTGGGAGGTGAGATTAAATGGGCTTTCCTATGCTACTTTTTATGCTAATTGCCTCAAGTCACTGGTTACTACTAAGAAGAGTTGAGCTCCTTCTTCTTGACTCCTCCTGTCAGGTATACACATTGGTAAGATCGCCCTGAGATTTCTCTAGGCTGAACAGGCCCAGCTCTCTATGTCAGATGGCCCATTCTCTTAATCAGATAATTTCTGTGGCTTTTTGCTGGACTTGTCCCAGAAGATCGGTATCTGTCTTGTACTGGGGAGCCCAGACCTGGACACAAGCACTGGAATAGGCTGCCTAGGGAGGTGGTGGAGTCTCCTTCACTGGAGATATTCAAGACCCGTCTGGATGCCTGTCTGAGTGATATGTCCTAGGGAGCTGCTTTGGCAGGGGGGTTGGACCCGATGATCTCTCGAGGTTCCTTCCAACCCCTATGATTCTATGAATACTCTATATGTGTCTCAGCAGGGCTGAGCAGGAGGGAAAGGATCACCTCCCTTGACCTTCTGGAAATGCTCTTCCATATACTGCCCAAATGCTGTTCATCTTTGTCTCAAGCAGCAAGTGCTGACTCATGGTCAACAGGTTGTCCAACAGAATCTGCCAGAAAACACTGCTTTCCAGACAGCTGTCCTTCAGTGTATGCTGATGCAGGGGGTTATTCCCTTCAGGTGCAGGACTTGGCAATTTCTATTACGGAACTTCATGAGCCCATTTCTCCAGCCTGTCATGGTCCCTCTGAACAGCGGCATGAGCGTCTGATGTATCAACCACTCCTCTCTGTTTATCTTCTTCAAAGTTGCACCCATTGCCCAGGTCATGGATGAAGATGATAGACAGTGTTGGTCCTGGAATCAGTCCCTGGGGCACATGCTGCTCCATCCTCATGTTTCAGCTCACTGACTTCCTGAGGCATATGTGCTTTCTATGAGTTCAGTAGTTCTGTATGCCTGAGTTTCTTTGTCATGAACTTTTCTTCACCTCTTTTAAGCAAGGCATGCACTAGCAGAGTTAACTTGCTAAGATGTCAGCAGTGCTCAGGATTTTGGACCTGTCAACATAAAAAGACAGGAGGATCAGTGGGGTGCTTTCAATGCCCAGTAGTCACATTCCTTTTTCTAAGAGACCCTTGGTTTCTGAATAGTTGTCATTTATTTAGTCACAAACATCACACAGTCGTAGTGTGTGATGTAGACACAGACTATAATAGATCTATTACAGTTTGTATTTATGAGGTGAAAATGTGATATCTCAAATATTGTGGGATATCTTTTGGCAAATAGTGTCACAAATAACAATTTTCTGCTTAATTGTTAGCTTTTTAAAAAAGTGGTTGCACCAGGTTTAAATAAGATTTACATTTTTAATATACCAGTTATGAAGACAATTACCTCTGGGAACTAGAAAAAATTATGATAATTCCCTAATTATAAAATAACTTTGTTTGTGTTTTACTGATGCATTTTCCAAGAGACTGACAAAACAATAGAAATCAAAATCAGTTTGTTGACTGAATCATTTTGAAGCTCAAATTTCAACTAAGAGGTTTGAGAAGAATTAAATTCATCAGGTTTTTTTAAACTGATTGAAGTGACTGTTTGATGGTTATTTTCCCATTTAAAATCTGGGAATTTATTTCCCTTTCTCATTTGAGTTTTGGGAGGAAAAATACATTATATTAGTCTAGTATATGAACACTTTGCAATGTGTAGGAACCATATAATTATCTATGATAAATACAGATGACTGTGATGGCTTGTGCGACTTCTTATTAAAGTTTTGCCTATGACATCAAAACCAAAGTGATAGTGAGAAATTACAAACTCTAAACATACAATTATAGAATGGTCAACATTTTTTAAAAATTAAAACAAAAGCCTGTTTTTTGTTCTCCATTATTTTTCCACACTTTTATCAGCTTTTTTTTTTTTTTAAATCAGTGAGTATTTTTCAGAAACACAGTAATACACCTTTTTTAAAAGAAGTCTGGTTCTTTCATCGACTCCTGTTTAAAAATTCTTTATATTGTTGTCACTTTGTGGACCTAATACTGTAATACTGAAATATTGGAACTCAGGGGTGGGAAATGTACTTTATCAGAGAAACCACTCCTGTTAAGACTTTCGATGGGTAGAGACAGGGGAAAGTGACAGGGAAAGTCTAACTTAGTAAGAGTCCTTTTAAAAATATTGTTACAAAGTCACTAATTTCCTGAGTTCTTAACACATTTGCTCTTATTTTTATTATATGGTAGTGGTGATTTTGAGTGCCTTTCCCATGGCAGTGATGCATGGTATACAACAATGGCACAAATCACAGTTAGTCTGCAGCATCTCTTAACCTGCACCTTTCTTTTTTTTTTAACTATAGTAAATTTTAGGGTTAGATCATAACATTGTGTGTCCTAGAACATGAGGCTGATCTGTCTGAGTTCATCATAAAAATAAATAAACATTCTTTACCTTGAACTCTTAAAAAAAAATACTACTGCAGCAGATTCAGTGGTCCATAATCTTTAATAGTTATGATTAAATAGTGACCATTGTAGAAGTCCTTAATGCTCTCCTAGTACAGCATTTGGAGGCTACTGTTGCGTAGATGAAACTAGCAGGCATACCAGTCCTTAAAAAGAAAATAAAAGGTAAAAAAATGAAGAATTTTGGAATATATACAGTGTATATATTTGTACATTTATAAACAGTCACTTTGTACATTTATATTATGTAATGTCTTGTTTTACTTTTTTCCTTAGAATTTCTTTCCTAGATACAGTTGGATAAAAGCTAGTTGTAATTGTTTAGTTTTGCTCTGAGTTTAAAAGCAAGACCACACCTTTCAGATGTGACATCTGCTATGTTAGAGAGACTTCTACACAGGGTAGAATGCAGGAGATAACTGTGGTGTCACGAGTATTTGAAAATGAATGACAAGTTTTATGGCTTATCAGCTATTTTGCAAACAATGTACCACTAGATACATATATATATATATCTAATAGATACAGACATCTCTACCTCTGCTCGGATTTCTCCTCTAGCTTCCCTGCCTCTCACTCCAGTCCCCCAACCCCACTCTGCACCACACTGGTGATTCCATGTCCAGTCTCCAGGGCAAATATTTCATGTTTGCTCACTAGGCTAATTGGTTCAAAGCAGTTTTTTATATTCAGCTTCTGTCCTTAACCTTCTGGCCCACCGGTCAGGAGCAATCACACTGCTCCTGTCATCCAGTCTTTAGATCTTACCATTCCTCATGATAAGGAAATGCAGCTCTTTCCAGAACCTTCCTGGTCTATCACCTGAACAATTATGCAAAGACCAGGGATCTTTTGAGGAGCTACCCTTACCTGTGCTTTTGAGATATGAAGTGATTTTGCTGTCTTTATGAGCCAGCTCCTGAGAAGCTGAGGTTGATGAAAAACTCCACATATCCTTATTTCTGGAAGAGGTAACATGTTTTTAGCTAATACTTTGCCAGATACTGAGCCATGATGCTGTAGTGTTCAGGGGTGCTTTGTAACAAAACTGTGCTTGTACACTTAGCTACATGTACATACCCTGATAGTAAAGTGCTGAAACTCATCAGAGTGTGTTTTATTTGTCAATTAATACACAGTTCAGGTGCATTGTATGGCCGAGTGCTTTTAACACCTGAAATTTGTATTAATAGACTAATAAAACATGCCCTGGAGTGTCTTAATACTATTACCATATGGCTCTTTAAGCATCAATTAATTTGTTCAAACTATCTTTTTAAAACAATTTTTCTCTTAAGAATACTTTTTACTGCATAACATGAAAATTACCTTAGTGGTAAAAAGAATAGGAAAACCACTATTTTACTGCCATAATATTTTTTCATTCATTATACATTATTTTAAGTATATCTTCATGTGTATTCCCTGTATTATATTTGAATCTTATTGTCCTTTTCCTTTCCTGCGGCTTAGCGCTGCTTTCTCCTTTCATTGATTTTGCAGTTCTTCCACTACTTTTCTTCATTTGCATTAAAGCAAATATATCTGATGCACAATTTTTCCTGTTTGGATTTTTTTTTTTACCAACAACTGCAGTTTTCCCTACATATCTTTTAAGCCAATACATTGCTTTGATAGCTGAGTTTTCAGTGGTTCTTTCTTCCTCTCTTTCTCTCACCCTTCCCTTCCCTTCCCTTCCCTTCCCTTCCCTTCCCTTCCCTTCCCTTCCCTTCCCTTCCCTTCCCTTCCCTTCCCTTCCCTTCCCTTCCCTTCCCTTCCCTTCCCTTCCCTTCCCTTCCCTTCCCTTCCCTTCCCTTCCCTTCCCTTCCCTTCCCTTCCCTTCCCTTCCCTTCCCTTCCCTTCCCTTCCCTTCCCTTCCCTTCCCTTCCCTTCCCTTCCCTTCCCTTCCCTTCCCTTCCCTTCCCTTCCCTTCCCTTCCCTTCCCGTTTGGGGTTAGTGTGTGGGTGTCATATGGACCGGTGTCTTGTGAGTAGCTGTTAGTTTGTAAGATTACAGGTCTGATAATTTAAGAGATGGAACTCTCAGTCAATGAGATGTCCAAACTAGTCATTCATTCATTGAATTTCTGAACATTCACTTAATTCTCCAGAGCTCTTTTCTGAAAGATGTCTTCTAAGACATATCTTAAGGCTTCCAGAACCTATGGAGCTTCTTCGAGAGATACTTAATAAAAATGCCCTAAATGAAAACAATAGTTTACAGAAAGATGAAAACTCTGTGCTGGATCCTATATCAACGTTTTACTTTGTGGGTTGCCAGGCCCATCATGGGTTGAAGTGATATGCTGGTTATTTCAAGCCCCTTCCCCCCAAACCATATGAGTTGTGCCCTTTAAGTGCTGTGAAAGTCAATTGTAAAAACGTATAATGTATCTAGGAAAAATATTCCACTTAGGAAATTGTTATGCAGCAGAATTCTGGTATGTCTGACCTTTTCCTTAGTTGTGTAGATGTCACCATACAGATAGAATGAAGTGCAAACTGCCAGATACTTTAAACGAAGTAATGATACTGGGCAAATTTTAATCTTTTTATACTTCAAGGAAGTATTGGGTATTTTTCACCATCTCTATAAAACTAGTGTCAGCAGGATTAAGGCCTTCTCCACTTCCTACAAATAGTTTCTGTCCACTTCTGTTAGACAGATATTGATCTTGTCACTTGTGGATGGCAATCCAGGTATTGCAGAATGCACAAATTGAGTGCCTCTACCATGATGCCATCTAAGAACCTTAAAGTCTTTTAAAGTCCATCAACAACTGGCCTAAGTTGGAAATTTCCATTTAGCTTTCTACATGAAATCAAAATGGAAAGTAAATCATTTCAACATGTCTGAAATGCTAATGAGATCAGCAGCCAAACTTCAAAGAAAATTTTCACCTAATTCCACCAGCTACATTATTTTTTAGGCAGCTTGGCTGCTGAGAGGCCTGCCCTTACCAGAGAGGTAAATTAGCTCTCTGTGAAGTGCTACAGCCAGGTAGGAAGGGCAGTTTCTCTTTGAAGTTTGGCCACTAGCACTTCTTTCTCAAGGAACTGAACTTCAAAGAGAAATATTGTTTCTCTTCCTTTTGGATGTTGTATTCAGCAGCATATGAGACACAGCTGCTCTGTGTAGTATGGGGAAAAATACATTCTTTTAAACAATATTTCTGTGTACATATAAAATTGAAGTTGCCAATTAGTTTCTCTATGATAGGATAGGCTGAATAGTGATTAGGAAGAGCTACTAGAGACTTTTAACTATGTGCTTTACAGGATTCTTAAAAGAAGTTCAAAGAATTAGTAAGAAAAAACCCCAAGATGGTGATTTTCTTTACTGGCTTTCCATTTTATTGACGTGAGGGACCAGCCCCCATCAAAGAAACCCCAGAATCCAACAATTAGGCATCTAGTCTTACTTTAACATGTTTTACTCCATACCATTTTGGAGTTTGTAATAGAAATGTGGCTAGAAGCACCTCTGGAGGCCATCCAAACTACTGCTCTCAGGACTATCACTAATATGTGTGACTTTGTCTAACAAAGTTTTGGAATTCACCAATGATGAAGACTGTGCTGCCTCCCTGGGTGATGTATTATAGAGCTGCACTATCTCATTTATTTATTTTAGTTTGAAACATCTAACCCAAATCTCCCCAGCTGCTGATTTTAGCCACTTCCCCTTAATTTATTTGGTTGTCTGCCACTGCTGGGAAGAATTAGGCTCATCTTTGTAACTCCCTTCTAGTTTGCTCTTAGATTGGCCCTTTTCCTTAACTTCTCCAGATTAAACAAGCCTAGATCCCTCAACCTCACTTGGAGATCATGAGCTGGCTGTCTTAGTAGCCCTTCACCTTTTTCAACTGTGGAGCCCAAACCTGGTCACACTATATCCCAGGTGTGGCTCCACTGTCACTGAGTGGGATAAATGGTCTGCTAGCCATAGTCCTCAGTATGTAACTTCATATGGTGGTTGTTTTATCTGTGATGAGAGAACACTGCTGGATTATACCCAGTTTTGTGTCAACTGCATTATCCATGATATTACATTATTTATCTTCATCTGGTTTCTACGAAGCAGTAAAATTGTCGTAACTGCAGGTGCTCTGATTCATACCAAGCAACCCCAATACCACATACCAGTGCAATTGGAGAAGGAGGAGTTTGTCAATAATACAGCTAGCTGGGACATGTCAATTAAGGCAAAGCTTAAGCAGTGCTCATAAGCTTCACACTTTTCCTTTGCATGGAAATTAATAATAACCTGAAGTTCAGAAGAACAAACACCAATTGTGATGATGGAGAGAGCACTAGTGGCTTCAGGACCTCATGAATTCTCTTCAGAACATTTTTCTCTCATGGTTAAGGAGTTACAATCTGCACTCACAAGGAACAGACTTACATCCCTGAAATATTTAAGGGTTTTGCATAGAGTAGATGATCTGTAAATTTGCATAAAATCTTTCATAGTTGACCATTTTCAGTTAACTTCACAGAGGAATGTTAGGAGTAGCTTGAAATTTTAGTACTTGCTGTAGCACTTAGGAACATCAGTAGGAAACTCTTTGAACTCAGTAGGTCTGAAGAGAAAGTTAAAATATCGATACATACAATTGCAAACAGAGACAAAGAATGGTGGATCCCTAAGTCCCACTTCTTCTTTCAAGATTAATATGATACAAAACCAAAACAATAGCAGCACTTTATAACAACTTTGATTCCAAATAATATTCTAGAGAGCTGCTTTTTCCTGTGCTGTGCTATTCATTGTTTTGATTGTGTTCCTCACTGGCAATGAGACATTTATAGCTGTGTTCTATTTTTGCAATAAGGTATCTCCAACATCAGTTAAGAATCCCAGTCTTTTCTATTACTCTTTTTCCTCTTTTCCTACCTGGGTGGTTCAGGTTGATTTGTCAGAACTCTTTGTCATCAAGAGCCCATTTCAAGGAATTTCTTGAGAAAGTGTTGCTTAGCCTATGCAAAATCTTGTGTGGGCACCATTATAATGATTCAGCAGGATAGATAAACACACCAGAATACTCCTTGGCATTGTTTAATTTAGTAGAATAGACATGCCTAGTATTTTCCAAAGTGAATAAAAGTATTCTTTGTTTTTCTTTAATTCTGTTAACCCTACTTTTGATCTTAGCATAGGTGCTTCTGAATTTTAAATAGTACGTATAAAACAGAAGCTGAATTGCTTGGCCTCAGAGTTACTCTGAAATATAGTATAAAATAGAATGCAATTAGATATAATGATAGAAACATCTTTTTTGTTTAATTGTATATTATTATTTGGAGTGTATAGGGTTCTTTCTGGTTGTTTGTTAATGTCTAAATTCTAAATATGCCTGTATTGAAGGTAAAGGAACCTAGGCAAATAGAGAAAACAAAACATTCTTTAAGGCTGACCATTTGACTCAGTAGTCAAAATAGGTACTTTGTTTTCTTCCAGTGTTTAGATTTTGTATGCAGCATTCTGTTCTTATGGCCATACACGCTGTTCACAGAGGTAATTGCTGATACAGGAACACATTCTTGTGTCAGTCTTCAAGTTCTTCTGTATATCTTCCCTGTAAGCAGAACTGTAGAATTTCCTGGGAAACTGAAAAGACTCTGAATTCATATATTCACCCACTGGAGTTAATAGTTTAACTGAAAGAGCTGAATTATATGCCAACAAAATAGCATGCTTAATAACAATAATAAAAAAGTAATTCTTCTAATTAAAATGTTACTGTCCCACCAGCGTGTAAGAAAAAGGAAATGAAAACAGTTAGAGCTGACTTTTCGGTCAGATGCAGCTGTAGAGATAAATGTAGGGAGATATATATGAAGCTTACCCAGTTCATGTAAAAATGTGGTGAATTAGCCTTGGCTAACAGCCAAATGCCCACTCAGCTGCTCATCCACTTGTCTTCTTTGCAGGATAGAGGGAGAAAATAAATTGAGAAAGCTCATGGGTTGCGATAAAGATAGGGAGATTGCTTACCAGCTACTGTTACAGGCAAAACAGACTCTATTTATTTGGGGGAAATCAATTTCCTTTATTGCCAAATTAAATGGATTAAAGCCATGAGAAACAAAAGACAGATATTAAAACACCACCTTTCCTCCCTGCTTTCTCACACCCAACTTCATTCCTTCAATTCCAAGCGCTCCCCAAGCTGCACTGGGAGGGATGGGGGCAAGAAGAGCGTTACTCTCAGTATGTAGCAGTTTTCTCTCTGCTTCTCCTTTGTTCTCACACGTTCCTGTGTTCCAGAGCAGGTTCTTTCCACAGGCTGCAGTCTCCCTTGATAAGTCTCCTTCCACAGGTTGGAACCAACTGTTTCCAGCACAGGGCAGCCCTGGTCCCTTCCCACAAGAGCCACTCCTGTGGTCCCTCCCACTGCCAAAACCTTGACACCTATACTCAGTACACCAAGAGATCCTGACTTAACAAAATAAAGCATACCATCAGTTTTGGTCTAAATGGCACAACTGACATGTCAAAGTGCTTGCAGCATTGTGCAAGAGATGCAAATGAAACTGCTTGGAATTAAATATAATATGTTATTGTGTTTTAAGTGGAAATTGCCATTGTTGTTGCAGAGTTGGTGTTCTAACACCGTGTTTTTGTATGACCACTAACTGCACACAGTGAACTGTCAGTAGAGGTGAGACCTGGATTGTTCATGAACTTACAGTAATATTTCTCTTGAATGCACCAGAATGCAGATTTAAATTTTTATTTAATTTTGCTTTTCATGTCAACTGTTGAAATGATACCTGCTTTGCCAAAATATTTTTTCAAAATTATTTGAGTTGCACATTGAATTTGTAACAGATAAATGTTTTGTATAATATGATTCACATTTTTAAAAAAATTTAATCTAAATCTAATTCTTCCAGAACCTATATGCCAGTCTATCCCTCAATTATAATGAAGAGATACTTGAAAAAGATAGACTTTATGTATATACCAGACTGGTAATCTGATTTTTAATGATGCTTTTAGACAATATTTTTATGTTCATTATTTTGCATTTGGTTGTTTTGCAATTGCTGAAGTATAGGCAGTAGTTTGAGATGTCTGCCCTACAAAATACTCAAAGTTTGATCCATTTGCTCTTAGCAATGTCAACATTTTATTATTGGTGTAGTATGTTGTGCCATTCCATCAAGTGCCTTAATAGGAAACAAAGGAATGCAATGTAGCAGATACTGTTTCTGAAAAGTCAGTGCTCTAGAGTAGTTGGCTTGAAATGTGTGCCAAATAGCATGAAAAACAAATCAGAACAAAACAATGCTTCATAACCTTATGCTTCCCAGGATGAACTGTATAGCTGACACACAGGCTTTTCATTGTCAGTACTCTTAATGTTGAAACATTCTCTGCCTCATAACACTCAAGTTGTTTTTCAGAAGTTCTCTCTCATTAATTCTTGCTTAAAGCCATATAATTAAAACCTCACAAGGTGTTCCTTGGTTAAAGATGAGTATTTTTACATGAAGATAGAACACAAATCCCACTCCTAATACAATGGACCTTCTAACCTGGCACTCTCATAAAACCAAGATGTTGCCAAGTAAATTGGCTGCCAGGCTATCAGTGCCCTGCAGTGCTTTTGTTAATTATCTTGCCATAGTGCCTGACGCAGATAGCAATCTTTCCAAAAGAGCAGGCAGATTTAAAGAGGCAGAATTAATTAAAATTGATTTGTGCAGTCTGTCATGTTGAGTTCTGCTGGGAGAATTTTCTTTCCCCTCCTCTCTCTAATTCATCCTGTAGTACTACATGAAACAGGTAGTCACCTCACCTTGGAGTACTAATTATGGTGAATGAATGGGGTTTGTCTGCCATGATAGGTAATTCACAGGATGGGAAGACATCAACATTTAGTTCATTTGGGTACCACACAGAGGGAATACCTCTTTCTTCCAGCTCTCTGGGTTCATAAGAAAGGGAGCTAGAAAGCAAACTTCCAAGGCCATACGTTTGCTACTGAGGGTGTACTTTGATTTACGAAGTCCAAAGATATAGGCCTGTAAAACTTTGTTGCAGATAGGACAGAAAAGGGTGATCTAAGACTCATGCAAGAATGACTATACTCCAAGATGGGACAGAGAAATCAAAATGTGAACAGTGAATTTATTTCTTATGTATGAGCTTTATTAGCAAGGAATACTACTCAAGAATTCCTGAGCTCCTTTATCCAGTTCAAATTTTATGTGAAATTCTCCTCATATTTATAAAACTCAAAACATTGAGCTTTATAAATAACTTTGAAGAAGATATGTGTTTCTTTTATAGAAATTTGCCTATCATATTGGAAAATAATGGGTATATGTGGGCAGAATTAACCATTTTGAGGTATATAAATAAAATCACTCTAAGCTGAATTTCCAAGAACTTGCTTTTTGAAAAATCTGTATCTTTAAAATGTTTAATTTATTTTTGCAGTCATTATATTAAACACCTTTTTCCAAAGTTATGTAAAAAATGAAGTATTTAAAACAAGAACCAAAGTTTATTTATTAAGGACGGTGTTGTTAAGCAGGAACTTGTACTTTTAGTAGATTTTTTTAAAGTCCTTCCCTGAATTTTTTCAACTTACAAAAACTTTGCCTGGGTTTCTGGTGCTGAAGCTGCCACATGAAAAAAGATATCTTGATCTAATTTTGAAGAAGGATTATAATTTCTATTTAATGTGAGAATGTAGATAGATAGAATATTGCTTTCTGCTTTCATGCAGGAAGTCCTTGCTAAATCAGAAGTTAGGAAATGTATTTCAGGTGCCCACAACAGTCAAAAACTAAGACAGCAACAGCTGAAATTCTAGGTGGCAAAATATTTACCTTGACAATGATGTATTGGATATATTTTCATAGTGAACTTGCTATCCAGCATTTTCTCATCACTTTTTTCGCTACTTTACCTGCCTCTTTTCCTTGTTCTAGTTACCTTGCTGCCCTTTTGTGGTTGTTTCACCCTGGCTGGAGGCCAGACGCCCATCAAAGTGTCTCTGTCACTCCCCTTTTCAGCTGGACAGGGGAGGAAATATATATTGAGAGTCGAGATAAGGACAGGGAGAGATCATACCACAATAAGAGTCACGGGCAAAACAGACTCAACACAGACTAGAAATTAAAAAACACTACACGCACACAAAGAAGCCAGTCGGACAATGAGAAGTGCGTCCAGATCTTAAAGCACCTCCCCCCACCCCTCCTTTCTTAGCAGACTGCACTTTAGTCATCATTTTGGTCCCTTCTTCCCCCCAAGGTGACATGGGGCAGGGGAACAGGGAATGAGGTTTTTGATCATTTCCTCATGAGTTCTTTTCCTTCTTAGTGGTGGGGGGGGTGAGGGGACACGACATAGGACAAGACACACACAAAACATGCCTCACACCTTTCATCTGCTTCAGCTTGGGTCCCATCCATGAATTTCTCCAACAAGGCTTCAGGTCTTCACCAGCTGCCCCAGCATGGGTCACTTCTATGGCAGGCAGTCATAAATCATAGAATGTCTCTCAGTCTCTCAGGCCCCAACTACTCCATCTTGGTCCCCGATGGGGTCACAATTGCCCCTCCCTTCCCCCCGAAAATTTGTTCCAGTGTGGGCCTCTTTGTCTCTCATTTTCTTTCTTTCTCTCTGTCTCTTTCCATGGGTTGCAGATCCTGTCAGGAACTTGCTCCAACATGGGTCGCAGGGTCTTCCACGTCTCCACCTGCTCCAGTTTGGAGTCTCTCCACAGGCTGTAGATAGGATCTCTTCTCCCCATCATCTTCCATGGGCTGCAGGGGCACAACGTGCTCTACCATGGTCTTTTCCATGGCCTGCAGCAGAATCTTGCTTTCTGGCACCTGCAGTGCCTCCTTCTCTCCTCTTTCACTGACCTTGGTGTCTGCACAGTTTCTTACATCTTCTCACTCCCTTCTCAGGTGGCAAAAAGTGGCTTCTTGTGGGTTTTTTTCTCCTAAAAGTGATTCCCAGAGGTGCTGTGACTGTGGCTGATGGGCTCGGCCTTGGTCAACAACAGCTCCGGCCTTGAGCTGGTTGGTGTTTGCTGTGTCGGGCCTGCAGAGAGCTGCTGGCTGCTTCTTGCAGAAGCCACCCCTACAGCCCCCCCTTCTTCACCAGAACCCCACCACGCAAAACCGCAGTGCCTTTTTCCCCACCATTATTTGCCTAAATGTGATTCAACATGAGGCAAATTCTATTCTTTAATAGCTTTGATTTGTATGGAAACAGCTTGTTTCTTAGACTTAAATATGGAAGTAGAAATAATAATTGACAGGTAGGCCTGAATCTTCTCAGATTTTCATCCACTTCTCTTTTTTTCCATCAACTCTGATGACTATAAGAATTCATGAAAGTACAAGCCAAATTAGAATGTTATTATTTTTTATCCATTTGTATGCGTCAAGTATGAATTTTTATACAAAGTGCAAAGCAATAAAACCATGTCACTTGCCTCGAGAAATAAATGTTCGTTAAAATAAGACATTTTCCTAAATAGCAAAAGAAGATAGGTATTAAATCTTATAAACAGAGAAAGTAGAATTGTCCTACATGATTTTATTTCTATTTACCAAGTATACTTAGCAAGGTTTTCCTGGTTAGTCTGCCGTAGAAGTTGATTGATTCATTACAGAAGCTCTCAGTGGAAAAAACCTCTGTAGTGCATTGAACACATGCAGTCAATATCTGATTCTCATAAAACTGGGATGGGACAAGAGTTACATCTAAATAATAATGTTCTACTACATCTATTTTTAATCTGAAATGATACTGTACTATAAACCTATTATATAAGGTTTGATCATCCACTCAAACTCAGTTTCGCTATTTCTCAAACAGGAACATAATTCTGGAAGGAGAGTTTTATAAATATAGATCATTACTTGCTATGGGAAATGTAGTACAAAACTTATCCTGAGATATTTGGGATTTAGCAGAAAGAATACACCTTGTATCTTTTTTAGCCTATTAAACTTGGCATCAGTGTATTCCAGATCTCTGTCAACCTTACGTGTGCAGAAGGGGAATGCAATGAATAGTTAAAAACAGAACTCCACTTGTGTAGAGTTAACCCAGTGTCTAGTCATTTACACAATGTCTCGCACTTTTTCCCTCTTTCAAACTTGCTGCTTTTCTTCACAAAATAATTCTTTGATTGAAAAAACAAAACAAAACAAAACAGCCCCCCCAAAAAAAACAACTGTGAAGTGCTCATCAAAATCCTCATGAAAAAAGTGCTTACAGCTACTCCAAAGATATTTGATGTTAATTTCATTTTTTTTTACTCTCTCTCTCAATGTCATATAAATTATCTGAGCACATTCCTTTTTTTTTTTTTTTTAACTATATCCGGGAACAATTTCAAAATACAAAACCTTCCAGATATCACATAAAAAAACCCCAAATTTTAAAAAAATCTCCTGAGAGTACTTCTGAAATGCCACTCTCATTTCAGACCCAAATTTGCTCCCAACTCAGAGAACGCATGACAGTATGCTTTACTACTTATATCCGTTCCCATAACAGTAATAACAGGAATGATACCCAGCTATTCTGTGATGGATTTCTTCAGAAGATATCTAAGCAATTTGCAAAGATAGTCAGTAAAAAGCTGCAGGAATGATTTACATTCTGGGAAACATGTCAGATAGGAGAAAAAACTCCTCATTTATTCAGTCTTTATTCCAAGAAGAGGTCATGTACAACTTTCACACACTGTGACTGTCTAAACATAGGAGAATTTTGAAATACGGTTTTGCTTTCTTTCTCTTGAGAAAAGTGGTATGGTTTAACCCCTACAAGTAGCGAAGCACCATGCAGTAGCTTGCTTACGTATGGGTTGAGTTAAAGACAGCTTAATAGGATAACAAAGAAAGAGAGCATCAGTAATAAATTTTAATCTGAAAAATCCATGAAACTGGTTGGTAATCCCAGAAAATATTACTGTGTTTAATAATAATTGGGGGTCTTAGAAGTATTTCTTTCCATAGAGATGACCTGAGAAGAAATCACAGCACCATTGCATTTGTTGTAGGTTACCTGTACCTTTATTGTAGATTATCTGTTCCATTTTCCAAAAACTCAATCAAAGACAATACTGAGGTAACACAGATACCAACATGCCATTTTATTCAGATGAAGTTAATCAGAAGAGGGTATTTTTATTTTCATCAACCATCTTCCAGTGTCAGAAGGAATTATAACAAACCTAACTGTATAACTTAATTGATACTAAGGTAGAACTCAACAGATGTAAATATTTTGGTGTCAAATAATTTTGAATCACAGAGCTATTTAAATTGATCACCTTGCACTTCTTTATTTGCTAAAAATATTTGTATCTTGATTTAAAATACTTTGTAAGTGGGGGACAATCTATTTAAATAGAGATGAGAAAAAGAGGTTTCACAGCAAGCCTACTAGTTGAGTAGGTGTTACTATGTGTTACTTGTATCTAATACATTACGTGTTTTCAGGTAAAAATGATTTCCAGGTTTCTGGGTAGTTCTTTAATTATTTCTCTTTTGAATTAGAAAGCATATACAAGGTTAAAACAGTGTGTGTGTGGGAAAAGTATTTTAATTATTTCAACAAGAAGCTGCAAGCTACTTCAAAGAGAAAGGATTAAATTAAAAAAAATGAAAGCTGTACTATCTGCACAGTAATAGCGTACTAAAACCACGCCAACCAGATTTTTCATATGATATAAATCAGTAGTGACCCTTTAAAATCAGTGAAGTTATCCTGACCTACATCAGCTGACAATTAGGATTTCTTTATTTTTAGAAAAATACCACTGAGATGCCCTTATGAAATGTATGGTACTTTGGTAGATCCCAGGTTAGGAGTAGTTTTTCAACCAATCTTGACAAGATTAGTTTTGGAAACCCTGCATTGTGTATATCTTTGCTGGCACTTACGGAAAAGGAAGGAAAGGGAAAGACACAACCAGGCAGTGAGCTGTTGTTCCACACTGAAATGTCTTACTCACAGCTTTATATAAACAGCTTTGAACTGGTGTTAGACTTATGACTGGGATTTACCTAATTCCATATGTCAGTAACTAAATCAAGGTATTATGAATACAATATGCATGATTAGGCATTGTAGCAGGTTGCCCAGGGAGGTAGTGAAGTCACCATCCCTCAGGGTCTTCAAGGAAAGACTGGGTAAGGTACTTAGGGACATGGCTTAGTTAGTAACATAGGTGGCAGGGGGACAATTGGACTAGATGATCTTGGAGGTCTTTTCCAACCTTAATGATTCTGTGATTTGTAATTCATCTTCTGGACAAGATCACCTCCAGAGGTCCCTTCCAACCTACACCATTTTGTGATTGTGTGATTCTCTGAAATAGACAACATTATTTAAAAACTATCAGGAGAATCCCCTTTAATAACTGGAGGAAGTAATGAATCCTATGTAGTCCTCTGTGTTACATACAACTACTTTAACTTAACTGCATCCTGTAAAAACGTATTTAAGAATCCATCAATGAACTTAAAAATAACTATCTTTAACAACATCAACAATTATAATTAAAAAAAAAAAAGAAAAAAGACGTCTCATTATTTCTTTTAGATAAGCTTGAGTTTATAACACCTCTTCATGAATATATCTGGCCATTACAATCTGATGCACAACAGAAGCTGTTAAATGGGAAATTCAGCCTTTCAGATTTCTTACAGAAAAGATTCAAGCTTAGACTTTGGCAATCTTCTACTTAGTCATGTCATTTTGTACTCCCTCATGCATAAAATGTGCCGAAGTAGAAGGTTAATGATTCTTGAATTATCAATAATGCTGGCAAATTTTAAATTATCACTTATTAATGTTGATGTTGGTATGTTAAGAAAGTTTTCAACTAGTGTAAGTATTTAGAGAATCATTAATGATAAAAAGGTTATTGACAGTAATCAGGGTCACCTGGAAAAAGGACTGCAAGAAATATGTAGAAGAGATTTTTTCCATAGACTTGAAAAATGCATCATATTCTTTTCCTGTGTCAGTCTTACTGGTCTTTGAGAATATCCTCCTGTGGCTTTGTTTCTTTTACAGGCAGTACTCAGATTTGCAAAGGGCAATGGTCTGAAGCACAGTTCACAATTATAGTGCTGTGCAATCAAGAAACCCCAAACCCCACAAAAACTAACTTAACTTTTAGATACATTTTTATAACATCAAATAAAAAGATATGAACCATTAAAGTAGTGTAGAAATCTAAGAGCTGCACTTCAAATTCCATGTAGTGAACCTCAAGATGGTACATGCAAGTTTATGATCCAGCAAGGGGTATTTATCTGGAAGCTTTTCATGCCTTCATCTGTTGAAGAAGAATTGAGATTTATCTTAAAGCAGAAGCTTATTTAATTTGCCTGAACTCTTTATTTAATAACACAAGCAACCAAAGACATGAACATGTCTGAGGAGCAGGCATGTGTTCTACAAATCAGTAAAGACAAAGGCAATTTTGCAATACCTTTTTTTTCCCCCTGCATTAAGGTTTATTACATCACATTACTCCTAGTTGTCCTACTACAGGCTTTGATATCAGACCTGTGTTGATAAGTCCCCTCTTTTGTGTTTTTTTTGGAATTTTGTTGGTGTGTTTTACTGATGCTGGGCAGTAGGGTAGACACTTTCAGTTTCAGACAGTTTCAATTAATTCATGTTGCTAAATAACTAAAAGCATAATGATGTAAATAGTCATCCAATGAAAACTTAACATTCAGGATCTCTTTTTACAACCTTTTGTCTGAGCTACATATTCAGCTCTGTTAGTTCATACCCTGAAGTGGATTTAACATCCCACAATCAAACTGGTTTACGGGAAATGAGATGGACAGAAATGAAGTCTGTATTCTTTGGTCCTTGTTCACCTTTATCCAAGGAGATTTGCCATGGGCTTCTGAGAGTCTCCTGCCCTAAGTCAATCAAAAAGACTCATTTGGGCCATTGGTCATTCACACTAGGGTTTAAACATGGAACTGCTGAAGTCCTCCTGTAGCTAATCAGCGCAGTGGTCTTCAAAGGCAGTACATGAAGTCCCCAAAGTGCTACCAGTGCTCTGACACGCTGTCCCAATATGCATTAACTACACTTAATTACCTATTGCTCTGCATCTAACTCTTTCTGGAGGTTGCTTCATTGCGTAACGTAGACATATGTTATACTGTCTCATCAAGAAAACCACCCCAAGCAGCACTGTGTTCATTAGTAGTCTGTCTTTCTGTCCTCATCCACTTCATCAAATATGCAAAATAATTTGACTGACTAGCTAAATGGGCGGTACTTCCACTGTCCTTAGCAGTGTTCTACTAAGGAATTGTTCTTAAGCACAATGTTTTTATGTACCTTGCGTGTTTGAGAGTTTGTAGGATAGCACTCTTACTATTCACCAGACTCTTTTATTAATTAATAAAGTGAAGGTTGGTTAGAATGGAGAAATCTTCCATCAGTTGTATACCCTGAATATTCTTTCTAGTAAAAATTAATATTTCCCCCCCAATAACAAGGAAGATTAGTGAAAACAGCTTGACTTTTAAGACAAAGCCAATTGTAGGCTCATATTGCTAATATGAAGTATCCTGATTGTAAATACAAGGAGAACTGTATATGAGATTCTATTATTACCAACACTTCTGGTGAGATGAAAATTAAAATCTTGTGTGTAAACACATTTCATTTTGTAAGAATTCCTATTAAATATACATATTGACTCTGGATTATTTTTCCTTTACTTTTTCATAAAATAATTGTTTATAACCTTATGGTAGGACAATTGTGGCTAATTAAAAAAAAAAGTAAAATGTCAGCTATTGAATTTCTTTTCCTACAATCTAAGGAAAAATTCAGTGTTTAATGAATAGTGGCTGTTAGTTCACAAGTGGTGTTTTGAAAGGTAAAATATGTTACTACATATTACAAAGATTTTCAATTCTTGTGTCTTAAATATGAAGTGATTGCTAAACATTTGTGTTTCCCTTTCCCAAGTAAATAACTTGTGGCGGAAAATACACCTGATTGCTTGTACTGAAAAATGTTTCTAATTAGCTCTTAAAGTCATCTTCTCCGAAGGGGGTTAGGACTCTCACACAGATCACTTGTTGATTTATTTCTCTCATCCATCTTCTTCAGGCATCTTGACATTTTACAGTGCATTATGTTTTACATGCCCTAAATTGAGGCTCTTAACCTGATCCTGGAAAGAGTATTTTTTGCTGAAAAGGGGAAAAAAAAATGACTTTTGGTTTTGACCGGACAATGGCTAGGCCACCTGCCTTAGTGGTACATGAACAACTGCTGTGCCGTACTTCTGTTCAAGTCTGTGTCCAAAGACAATGCCACATAGTCTTCCATTTTATTTTCTTTTTAAAACTGACATTTTTTTTTTTCTTGGTGCTTATTAATGAAAAGACAAGGTGACCTTATTATTTTCTCTCTTTTTAAAATTTTTTTGTTGTTTTGGGACTGGGGCTAGAGATAATTGGCATACTTCTTAACAGTCTCTAAAGACCAATTAACAACAGGGAGCCATGTACTCTGCCAGTCTGAGCTGGAATTAAATGTCTGCTCCAGGAGGAGCTAAACTAACACAGCTATTGAACAGCAGTTACACTGTTGATATAGCTGAGTCCACTGCTGAGGACAGACTTTTGCTTCATGACAGATGGCCTAATGCTCTCACAATTAATACATTTTTATGACTTTTAAATCTTTCTGACCTTTTTCTTTTCTCTGCCTGAATTAGGAGAGCACAAGTTTTATTAGTGGAATGGAAGTTTAAGGACACGTTTATGCAGCATCTTTTCAGGAATTCCCTTCTACTTTAAAAAAAAAAAAGTTAAATGTATCCTGTTGACAGGAATTAACAGGCCAATTTTAATTACTCAGGACTGCAATATACTAATTCTGACTGCAGGGAAGGTGATGCTTTCTGGTGAGATCCTGTTGTTACTGTAGCTGGTCTGCCAAGATAGTTAGGAATTAAATAATAGTAATAATTAGTAAGTATTAATAAGAACTGAGTGACCAGGATACATGTAACAGAACTCAATACTTTTATCCTAACTCGTCATGTCCTAGAACTGTATCTTTAAAACACAATTGTCCAAAAATAGAAACTCAAGAATCAAATCAATATGGCATAACTTGCTATGTAAACATTGTCATTCAAATTATAGTATCTTTTAATTAACTGGTAAGTTGGAATCTAAGGTAATGTAGTATATCTAACATTATTCTAAATCTTTCAAGTATTAAAAAATGATCCAGAGTTTCTCATTTCTGTATTCCCCCAAAATACCATAGTTAAAAAGTGAAGTAATATCTGTATATCGCTGAGGCATGCTTTATTCTGAGTCAGGTTTTTTTGAACATGGCTAGATAAATTGAGGTATCTCACCATTTCTTCCTTCAATAGAAACCCAATGAGTCCTAAGTCTAGTAAAAAAAATAGTGGAAATTGTAAGTGCCACATATTTGTGAAAAAAGCACGCTCAAAACTAAAATCATGGAAGAAGGATGAAAGATGCAAATTAATAATTGTATAGCATACATTGACAATTTTTTGAGCCTTACTTATTTACGCATCTCATTTTATTCAGTAGTATAAGGATCGGACTATTTGTGTATGAGTATGCTTTTTTCACAAGATATACTATTTCAATGGGTTATAATATTACCTCTTTATTTCTATCCAGTGGATGTCATCCAAACTATTAACTCACTTGGAATAAAACAAAGAACATTCACAATTACACATTGACTTTATAGGTTACAAAAATCTTGTTGGTCTGCTTAAACATATAGTTGCATTCCAAGAATATAGATGATGAAGGCAAAGATTTTTCATATAAAATGCATCTACTGTTTGTGTTTGTCCCTAGTATCTGAATATTAAGATGACCTGAAATGAATTTACCTTATTAGTACATTAAAAGTTTTTGATATTATCTTGACTACAGATAACCTCAATGACAAATATTTAATAATAATTACAGTTAAGTGACACTCAGAAAATCTAGAATAATTTTTGGTCCATGAAATACGAATTAAAGTTTTAAAAATGGACTAAAAAAAAAAAAAACAAAAAACCCCTTAAAAATTTAGATTTTACCTCTCCATGAAAGATCTTTTAAAAATAAAAACACTGTAGTGTTAAACTAAACATCTTTCTTGTATATAAGCTTCTTAAGGATTTCTTATATATATATGTTTCAGACATCAATAGATAATTAGACAACTTGGTCAAGCTCCTAGATAAAACAACAGTAAACCTCAACTGAGCAAACTTACATGTGCTCTCTGAAATTCACTCACTTTATTGATGACATCTTTATTGACCAATGAAATTTTCTACACCTAAGTTGCATACAAAGACATTAATGCCTAATTTTGTGTGTCCAAAAATGGATCTGGTTTCCATACATAATGGTATCTAGAAGCTAGATTATGCCTCTGTTATTCTGATCTTTAAATACCAAAACACTACATGAAAAACCCATTCTGTCCTTGGTGGATTAAGGTTGAAGTCTCAGTTTTATATTCATACTTGTTCGTCTTGTTCCTTTTGCTGTTACTTATTATTTTGCCATGCAAAATAACTTTTATAACACAGTAAATTAAAAATAGCAGAGAATTAAATGCTGCACATGTCTAGGCAGACACAATACCTGTTTCAATAAATTTTAATATATATAATGTAAATGTAAGACCCTTTTAAATAGTTGAAATATATCTTACAGTAGTAAGATATATACAGTAGTAAATAATGTGCACTTGCTTTACAGCGCTGCAGCCTAATTGACCTTGTATGGCAATTCTCCAGCATTTAAAAAATGAAATCTCTGACTCTAGTTCTAAGAAATATTCATCGTTCTGATACTTCCAAGGTATCTTCCTTGACATGTTTGTCTTCCAAGGTCTTTCTTGTGATAACTTTTCAGTGTGCAGGCAAAAATCTACTGAGATTTTGCCAAAGAAAATAAAACATAGAAAAGGACTGAAAATTCCACTCTCCATCTTTGTAAGACTCAGAGTAGGGGTGGTTTGTTTGTTTGTTTTCTCCTGAAGGTCAGACCATTCAATGTCAAGGAATTTATACTTCACACTGTCTGTGTTGAACATGGACAGGACACTGTTTATTATTTGTAGGTAGATCTAAAAAACTCACATAAAACAAACAACTAAACCCAAAAGACTGGCTAAAGTGACTATCTAGTTGTATGTTGTGTATACATTAGGTCCCTCAGTTCCCAAGCAGACCTTTTTTAAGCTAATTCATGGTTCACAAGGGAAAAAAGGAATACCGGGAAAGGATATTGGGACCCTTTTCCTCTGTGGGAACAGGTACTTGTGGGTGAAATTTGACTATCTAGACCAATGGAAATCTTGCCAAGCAAACAGCACCTTAGAATTATAACTGTAGTTAGGACAAAGGGATGTATTTGAAAGCAAATGAAGTTGGTTCATTGTCTTCAGAAACTTCAGGTACACTGTAAAAGCTGTAATTATTCCCTCCTTATCAAAAATGGTGGGTTTTTTCAGCACAGAAATTTACAAGTTACCCTAGCATTTTTAGTCTTACCCCCAGGTAAGCAAAATTTTCACTTTGCTCTTATATCTGTACCAATGTGTGGGTCTTACGGTGGTTGAATTTCTTTTTTTTTTTGAAACTTTTAAGGGTTTTTTTTCTCAAATACTGTTTGTCTATAATTTCCATTAGTCTGTAGAGATAACTTTGTTCACATGTTATCTGCTACTTACAAAGTTACTCCTAATCATGGCTTTTATCTTTCAGAGACTTTCAGTTTGGGGGATTTATGGGCATGTGAGAAACCGAGCAAGTGAATTTTACTTTCCATTTAGGTCTTTACTCTTCATAGCGAGTGATTATTGAACTGAAGAAATCAGGTTTTATTAATAGCTTGGTTATAATTTTATTGCTCACAAAGCACACCAAGCTGACAGCACTCTAGACTGATATCCTTTGTTTATCCAGGTATAAGTACAGGATCATTAAATCCAGGCTTTTCATTAGCCCTGTTCAGCGAAACTCCAGCTCCATTTAGGTGTACGATACCTGTGGGACAGACACTGTACAACCATTAGTAAAGCTAGATGAGAGTATGTGAAGTTCTAGCTCTATAGTGCATGGCTGGTATGGTTTTATAGGATTTTATCTTCTTTCCACCTTTCTTTCTCACTTTCTGTCATCTCCTTATCCAGCAGTTGGATTAGATGACCACTGTAGGTCCCTTCCAACTGAAATAGTCTGTTCTCCTTTATCTCAGTTAGCTTTTGTGTTTGTGGGGCATTTCATTTGCTATAAAATATTGGCAGGTAATTAATTATGTATAGAAAAACCTTTTCCCTTAAAATACAAGATAATGGTGCAAATACATGCCTTTAAATGTATTAACATTTTGCTCCTTAACAGTGAGCAAAACATCAACTTCAGAAGATTCTAAATATCCCGGTTTGAATTGTATTCCTACTTCAGTATTGTTTTTAAAGCTGCACTTGTTTTCAGCTTTAAAAATGTTAAGACCAAGATAAGCTCAAGTATTCAAAGGCTACATCTGTTCAAAGCTTACAGATGGTCTTTTGTGTTATCTCTGGTCTCTGTATAATTATATGTGACACTGTGCTTCTCAGGGAGGCGTTGCAGCGCACAGATACATTACGATTGAAATGTTCCAAGGGGTTTTCCTTAATGCTTATTATTATCTATTCCTCGGTGTATCCACCATAACCTCAAGAGCAAAGATTAAGTTCTTGGGCATTGATTTGTACTTGTTGCAGAATCCCTGCAGTTGAAAAAGTCTGTCTTGTTAGGGAAAAAAAAATACTGAAAAGCTTTCCTTCTCTCCCTGTTTAGTTTTATGGGGGGAAATGATGTACTTTAATATTTTCATACCACACCACAGGAAATTATCTTTTTGATATTTGCATAAAATGCATAAGATAAATATTAAAAAGACTGTTGCTAGTAACATCAACACAAGCCTTTTGGTTACTGTTAGCTTCTTTAGTATTCTTTGACTTTCAAGTTTCTCTCTTAAGTGAGCATTCCTTTTTTCTAGCTTCCCAAATAAGCTAGTGGTCTTAGAAGTGAATATTCTATTTGACTGCAGAATTTCCCTGGTTAAAGATGAAAGGGTTAAATGCAGCAATGTGAATGTGAAGTGGGTTGAAGAAGTGTGTGGAATTTCTTATGGATGAGACATATACACCTGAGTATTGAAACAAAAAGTAAGAGATCTATCTTGAATTATTTATTCTCCTAGATTTCAACAGCTCTTTTCTCAAAAAATCGCTTTTCTGTTGAATAAATAACCAATTCCCAAAAGTATCCTTGCTACAGTTGAATCTTATTAATCCTAATATGAAGGACAGGGAAACTTTCTTTTAAGCAACCATAACACCATGCAGTATATGAGGGAAGAGAAACATTTCAATATTGTAGACAATTTTATAGGGGGAAAAAAGAGAAAAGCTGTAGTATATTGCTAAAAGTGTATTAGGCTATTTTAAACTTTCAAATGTATTGATCCATATCTTGAATATTCCTAGCTTTTCTATTTTTTTTAATAAATCTTTGCACTACAAGGTATATATCACTGTTGTATCAATGTAATTCCATGGTAACTAGTAAACATCTGTCTGTACTGATAATTACAAGAATAACAGGACAATTAGATAACTGCTTCTGCTTTCTAAACCAGAGCTTTGCAAATAAATACATAATCTGCTGGAGGTCTGTTCGTGTGATCCAACACATTCTCAGTCCTTCTTGACACTAGTAAGAGTTATTTGCGTTGTATCAGGACAAGAACTGGAGAGGTTTCATGATCATTATTTATAAAGTTTGTGGCAACTTCAGCTGTAGCTACTAAACAGAATTTTGCCTAGTGAAAAGTATGGGAAAGGCGAATATTGGCCAAATGATGTTGTTCTTGCTGTTTTCTGCTCCATTCTTATTTTCTTCTACCATATCATCCCTTTTGTAAATTCTGATATCCTAGTCATATCTTAGAGCAGTTGAGCACTACTGGATCTGTGCATAGTCTCCACTGAAGTAGAATCATGAGCTCACCAATTCAACCTGTTGTTTTTCAGATGAATTTGTCTTTTAACTGTATTTTAAGTGTAAAGCTTTTTTCAGCAGTCTATATCCAGCGATATCATCATTAGTATAGCTTTTCTTAAATCTGGTGACTTTGGTGATATCCTGGATATATGAAAACCAATAATATAGTCTTCCAGTTCATCCTCTTCTGTGGAAGAATTTTGAACTTCTTAGATGCTTTTTTTTTAGTTATATATTGAAATCATTACAGTTTAAGGTGAAGAAAAAATAGAGAATTTTCTGCAATTTTTCAGTTGATCTTTAACTTTATTTATCTTTCAGAATGTGAATCTTTATAAAGATCTTTTGCATTAAGCAACTGATGATATTAAAGGAAACTCCTCTATGTATACACACTGATTGTATTTATTTTTCATATAGCCATGAAATTGTGCAGTTAACAGGGGCAATGCTGACTTAAGTGAAATGATTTGAACAGTGTATCTTTCATTCTGGTAAAGAGCCAAAGTTTTCAAAGATAGAGTTTTTAAAAGAATCACACAGAATTTTGAGTCCAAATACATAGTACTTTGAAGCATAGTGCTTTATCCTATTCGTTTCTGTTTAGCATGCATTTCTGGAGACCTGCATCAATTTTTGCAGTATTGGGACCTAAAAGTGGTGTAGGATTTTGGAAGTGGGTTGTGTGAATATTGCTATAGTTTTTGATCAGTTAAAATAAACAAACTTTCATAAAATGCAGTGTTAGTAACTGTGGAATTACTTACTAATAAATGCAGAGAGACAATTTATTAACTTAAAACGTTATCCAGGCAGTTAAAAAATATGTACCAATGAAATCTGCATATTAAACTTCCTAGGGTAGAATTGTCAGCATTAGTCAAAGAAGAGAAATAGGAAACTAAAGAGTGTTCCAACATGGACATAGCCAAGATGAAAGTCATCCTGGGGAGAGGAGCAGTTAACATAACCAAGGAAAACAAGCCAATGTGCTCATTGTCAGCTGGAAGGCAGTAACACTGGAAAGAACAAGGCTCGCTGTCATCACAGGGGACAGCCACAATTCCATGAGCACATCAGGAAAAAGCAGCAGATAGACTAATGTAATCTTGGGCTTTTTGCACAGTGACAACATTAGCAGTGACATTAACAGACCCTTAGAAATGCGGTGCAAGTATGACCACATCTTGCTGTGTTACTTGGGTTGGTTAGAATTGTTTATGCAGTTCTTACAGAGTGGTTCAATGAAATAACAGGGAAATAAACAAATGAAGGTAAGTGATAGACATTTAGCTGGAATCGTAATTGTTAATCTGTTTAAGTAGAAGGCTTTTTTCCCCTATGTCTATAGTTTAAACACTGTAAACCTTAAAATACATGTAGATATCAACCCTTCTTAGCCTCTCTGAAAAGAGGGACTATGTGGTGGATGTTTTCCCTATTGGATTTGGATGTTTCTAGAAAGAGGATATAGTTACTTTTGTGGTACATACTTAAAGTGTGTCTTCATTCCATATGCTCATACCTAAGAACAGCTAGGTTTCCTGCCTCTGAAGTAGTTTTCCTACGTCACCACATCTACCATAGAAGTCACCTGGTCTGCCAAGCAAGAGTTCTAGAGACGAGGATGAGAGATTGGCAGAGTGATTTACAGCCACAAGTAGGGATTATCTGGTTATTCTGGGACTGATGCTGCACATCGAGTAGAATTTATAAAACCTGAAATACTAAAGAAGTTTCCCATTTCTGGCAGCACTTGTTCTTGGCTTGGTGTCAGCATTTTTGTAAAAACATTTGTCTAAACTACGCTATTATAAACTCCTTTCAAGTATGAATAGAGAATCTTTAACATTTCTATTTTGCTTCACACAATTTTATGTGCCTTATACAGCCCACATTCAGACTCAAGATGTGTGTCATGCAAGCTGAGTTTTAAATCCCCTTTCCAGAATTTGTCATATCCAAAAAAGTAGCTCCAGACTTTAATCTCTGCACCTAGCCAGTTACAACAAAAAAATATTGCCATGTGGAATGCTCTGCCAAAAGAAACGCTCACTCAGTGCATAGGAATTTCCCTCACCAAGAAAGGAGCTTGAAATTAAGCTAGCTAATTAACTACTGCTGCTCCTCTCGTTTGGAAAAGTACCTGAAAATGGTACAAAAATGTTGTTATCTATTAATGGCTCTGAATACCTTAATGGAAAAATATAAATACTATCGTGACATTCAGGTATCGATTATATGTCTGATTTTTTAATAGAAATACTCACTGTAATGTCTCAGCTAATGACTGAAGCTTATCTTCTAAAATGTAGTTAGCTGTTGAAATGCCCTAAGAATTCCTCATTTACTATTTGTTTTTATTAATTTAAATTCATCAGTCAATCAGGCCTGATAAATAATCTTGTAAAACACAAAATACTTGTTCTTTGGCCATCCTTAACGAGTGCTAAAGAAATAACAGTTGTACTGTTATGATACTATAGATGGAACCTATAAAGATACTTACTTCCATTAAAGTTACTTATTTTCTGTTCTGGTCTTATAGCGTTTAAACAGTTTAAAAAACAAATCACATGAATTAATAAATAGCTTGATGTTATTTATTGGTATACTTTTAATGTACTTCTATATATGTGAATGGCTACACTTCGGTAAGGCATAACTTGAACAATGTAATCCAGAGAGATCGAAGGTTCAGTCACTGTAAGAATGAAAACACAGGATTAGAATGGCAAATTGTAAGGGAGTTTAACTATTGTGGCTACTAGTGGTTCTGCTGTAATACTATTTTCTTGTTAACTTTGAAACTTTTCAGTGAAAAAAAAAGTCTTCTACCTGGAAGGATTTTGTAGTGAAAGCTTAATATAGTTACAAGTAGTGCCCTACGGCTCTCACTTTAAAACCTGCTGATTGCCTCAAGCAGTAGAAAATGAATGTAGAAGGACGTTGTTCTTATTTGGATACTTCCAGTGTGCTTTTCTGTCTTTGAGATACTTTGAGATAATTTCAAATAATTTTTAACATTTTTTTTCTGGGAGTGACGGTTCTTGATATGAACAATTTAGAAAGAATCATTCCTCAGAAATATAAAAAAAATCTTTTACATTTAGCTATGGTATCTGAAATAGTGACTGCTACTACCTGAGACCCTGAACTGGCATCCAGAAGTATAGGAAGCATAATGCCAGAGGCATTATTATTAGATTAGAGAATGACTACATTTCATTTTGGCAAGTCAGGAATATCTGTTTCCATAAACTTGTTTATTGAAAAACTCCATGAAATGACACAATTTTTTAGCAGAGCCTTCTTTCATCTGAACCTTCTCAAAATATCATCACTACTGCCATTTAAAATACATCATGAGCTTATCAAAACATATTTAAAAATTAAAGGTGCAGTTTATATGTGCAGACTTAAAATTTTAAAGACAAGAAAATCTGAAGAACTTTTCCCAGAGCAGATTGTAATGATTAGCAGTACTACACACAATCAAAGCACTGAAGGCATAGGGTCTCTCAGCTACAGCAGTGCAGCTTGCTAAAGCCTGTAAAAACTTCAGAAAAAATAATAGATGTATCATATTGCACAAACATTTGTCAAGCAGAAAGAGATTTAGGGGCAGAATAACATATAGCTATCTGTTGAAATTGCAAGAGACAGAAGCCTCAAATTTAAATAATCCAAGGTTGTCCTAATTGAATGGAAAGGCAGATATATTGCTTTATTACCAGTGATCATCTCTACTGTACTGTTAAAACATCCTGCAGGGTTCCCGTAGTACTGATTATTCCCTTTAACTCAGGATAAAACTACTGAAAAGAATCATAAAGGCTCTGTGAACCTTCATTTTCATTCATAGAATCACAGAATCATAGTATATCCTGAGTTGAAAGGGACCCATAAGGATCATCAAGTCCAACTCCTGGCTCCACACAGGGCCAGCCAAGTCAGAGCATGGGACTGAGCACATTGTCCAGACGCTTCTTGAGCTCAGTCAAGCTGGATGCTGTGACCCCTTCCCTGGGGAGCCTGTTCCAGTGCCTGACCGCCCTCTCAGTAAAGAATCTCTTCATAACATCCAACCTAAACCTCCCCTGTCACAGCTTCATACCATTCCCTCAAGTTCTATCACTGGTATGCGAAGAGAGAGCAGCTCCTGCACCTTCGCTCCCCCTCATCAGGAAGCCACAGACTGCGATGAGGTCTCCCCTCAGCCTCCTCTTCTCCAGGCTGAACAAACCAAGGGACTTCAGCCTCTTCTCATAAGAATTCCCCTCCAGACCCTTCACCATCCTTCTTGCCCACTTCTGGACGCTCTCCAGTAGTTTATGTTCCTCTTGTACTGTGGCACCCAAAACTGCACCCAGTACTCGAGGTGAGGCTGCAGCAGCGCAGTGTAGAGAAGGACAATCCCCTCCCTGGACCAGCTGGCAATGCTGTGCCTGATGCACCCCAAGTACAGTTGGGCCTCGTGGCTGCCTGGGCACACAACTGGCTCATGTTTAACTTGCTGCTGACTGAGAGACTCCAGTCCCTCTCAGCATGGCTGGCCTCCAGCATCTGATCACCCAGTCTGTGTGTGCAGCCAGGGTCGCCCCTTCCCAGGTGCACAATCCGGCGCTTGCCCTTGTTAAAATTCATGCAGTTGGTGATTGCCCATTCAGTCTGTGTTCTTTAAATTTCAGTTTTTATGTTTCTTTAGGCTTTGGGATGTCAGGAAACCACTTTCTCAAGAAGTATGAAACCAGAGAACATCTTCATTATGAGGAAACAGTACAAGTTTTTTGGGAAATGGCAGATGGTCACCTATGAAAAAGACATCCTTACCAGTCTCCTCTTGTGCCAGAACTATCTAAGTAGATAGGAAACATAGTCTGGGTCCACCAGGCTACCCTAAATTTTAATGAAATGCAAGTTCCAAACTATATAAGTGCCTTTAAAAAACGTCAGTAGTTTTTACCAATATTGGCTTATATAGTATATTGAAAGTGACTACAACAGGAAACTGTGCTCAATGTCTTAATATAATAAATCTCTAGATCAAGACTTGTTTGTAGCCACAGAAAGGTCAAAAAAATGCATTTTTTTGGTGTTAATCATCATGCATCATGTTTACTTTTTGCAGTAGGGTGTGATCTTAAGCTTTAGGTTCTGGTATAATGAAAAAGTTAAGTAGTCATGTTTACAACGAAAGTGAATGGTTTTACAAACATTTCAGAATATTGTTATCTGTCTTCTGACAAACAGAATAATGTTTAGAATCAGTGGGGAATAAGAATAAATTTATTTTATTCTTTAAAAATACCTCCACTTTATAAAAATCACTTTAAAAATGCACGACATGGAAATTTTAAACCAGTCATCTAATGAGAAAAAAGTCTATCCTTATCTTTTTTTTTTCCTTTTTGGTGTTTTTTTGTTGGGTTTGTGTTGTTAAGGGTTTTTGGGGGGTTGTTTTTCTTTTTTTTTTGTTTGTTTGGGGTATTTTTGTGGGTTTTTAGTTGGTTTGATTTTTAGTATATCTCTAAGAACTTAAAGTTTAGCTATTTAGGTAACTTTTCCAGGAAAGACAATTGATGTTTATATATATTTTAAATATTTTTCTGCAGTTGAGAATCTCAAGACTTAAATTATGGTTATATCTCTGGAGGCACAAATTGGTATTTCTTCTTTAGCTCTAACAAGCAATAACAAAATAATACGTTTTCCTAGCTTTCTGTTTAACTTGTTGCTTAACTCTTGTTTTCTTATCATACCAAAATGAGGTAGAGAATAAAGTAACGATGAGCCCATGTAAAAGAAAACTCTACTTGTTGAAGTTAATGGCTCAGAGTGGTTTGCAATTTACATTAGACTGCTCCTGTTTACTTCATGTAAGCTTATTTATAACTATCCATTAGCCTGGCTCTATTTATCTTGATGCAGCTGGGAAAACTGAAAAGTGATTTTGTTTCTGAATGCTTAGTTACCTAGAATGATTGTATCATTATCAGTTCCTTACACAATTTTGGTAGAATTAATACGTAGTACTGGGTAAAACATTTTGTTCATTGGTGTTAAACCAGTGGAATTATTTCAAGCACGTCGGAAGCAGAGGCTTGGGCATACAAAGCCCAGCAGCAGTGACTGTACATGGAATTGCATGCATTTACACCCAACAGTATTCAATTCCCATTCTTTGGGCAGTTAAATTAGATTCAGTTATAATAACACCTCCCATGAAGATCGGGGATGCCATCCATGGGGGCTTGTCATAACCAGTTCCTGGATTCCATAGCTATCACACAATTTCAGCTTGTGAAGCAGGCATGAGTTCTGGATAACTTCTACTTTTAATGTAGGACAAGCAGACTAACTGAGATGCTTTTCTGAGTGTTTTTATACTTGTTCTTTTGGTTAGGGTTTTTTCCTGGATTAGAGCAAAAGACTTTACTATCTCAAATTTATTGTGTTTCTTTATTTTCTGCCTGTAGGGTTTTACATGCAAATAAGCTGCATCTATTAACCTTAAACTCGGATGAATGTAATCAGAAATATAGTTTTCCTGTTGAGAGAATCAGATTTGAACAACCACATATATTTTAAATTATGAATTTTATTTTTAAAATCAGATAATTAGTTTGGCCTAAAGAATTATGCAAAATAAAACCAAGATTTCTTAAACTTAATATTTAACCAAATGTTAGGACCTGGGCACTTTAGTGCTCAGAGTAGATAAAAAGTTTGGCTGCTTCCTAGTAAGCCTTTGGGAATAATACCTGGGGAAGTCAGTAATTAATTTATTAATATTTCTGACATTTTCTCTTTCTATATGTGACATATTTTTTCAGCCAATGGAGTCAATCACAAAATTCCTAGTCAGACACTACTTAGGGAAAAAACTTCCTACTGAAATATCTAGGAATTCTGAGTAAAGGTTGCATAGAGATGTTTGATTTGTTTCTGCAGAGTAGCCCTGCTGAGAAGGACTTGGGGATTGTGGTGGATGAGAAACTTAACATGAGCCAGCAGTGTGCTCTTGCAGCTGGCAAGGCCAATGGTATCCTGGGCTCCATCAGAAGAGGGGTGGCCAGCAGGGACAGGGAGGTGATTGTCCCTCTCTACTCTGCCCTTGTGAGGCCCCATCTGGAGTCCTGTGTCCAGATCTGGGGCCCCCAATACAAGAAGGATGTGGAACTGTTGGAGAGGGTTCAGAGGAGGGCCACGAAGATGATTAGAGGGCTGGAGCACCTGTGCTACAAAGAGAGGCTGAGGGAGCTGGGCTTGTTCAGCCTGGAGAAGAGAAGGCTGCGGGGGGACCTCACTGCAGCCTTCCAGTACCCGAATGGAGCTTATAAACAGGAGGGGAATCAACTTTTTAAAAGGGTAGACAACAGCAGGACAAGGGGGAATGGATTGAAGCTAAAGGAAGGAAGGTTTATATTAGATATTAGGGGGAAGTTTTTTACAAAGAGAGTGGTGAGGTGCTGGAACAGGCTGCCCAGAGAAGTAGTGGATGCCCCGTCCCTGGAAGTGTTAAAGGCCAGGTTGGATAGGGCCTTGGGCAACCCTGTATAGATCCAGGCCTAGAGGTTGGTGTCCCTGCCTGTGGCAGGGGGATTGGAGCTCTATGATCCTTGGGGTCCCTTCCAACCCATGCCATTCTATGATCCTATGATTCTATATTTGTATTCAAGTTCTGTAGATTTGTGATTCTGTGATTCTGTGATTTCATGGAAAGAGAAACTGAGACTGTGGTAGATGCATTCGAGGAACTAACTTTGCATTTTTCCTGGAAAGAAAAAAATTGAGTGATGTGCTTTAATCTTTTCTTTGATTGTCAGGGTGTAATGTATTAGCAAGGACTTTTATTTGGCAACAGGAACTGCTCCCTCCCTCTGTGCCATATTTGTATGTAATTGTTTTTACCTTTAGCTTCTAAAGAAAGGATTGCCCTGAAGGTACCTTGCCAATACCTAACACTAGGTATGCCAAAACAGGTATGAAACAATTTGTTGACATTTAAATACTCTGCATACTGAACACATCTCCAGCTGTTTATGATTTTCTCAAAGAGAAAATTTAATAGCAAAACATCATCGCATTGCATGGTTGTATTGTTTTAGCTGCAGCTTTTACATTGAAGGAAAGACCTTTAAAAAGAAAAGCAAAAAAAAAAGAATTTACAAACATCTTTTCATCTACATCATCCACCTGTGAGATCCAGTTGTTGAATGCACTTTAGACATAGAATGATCAGCCATTTTAGAGTTACATTAGACAGCCAGATTGTCAGATTTAAAATTCCTCTGTAAAAGGGTGGGTTTATCTTTCAAGATTTTAAAGAAAACCTAAGTAAAAACTTACAGAGAACTGATGGAAAATACTCAGCTCGGTAAAGACTGCATATTCTGAAACAATTCAGAAGTCCTTCAAAATTAGCTTTCTCTGGGATGACAGTATTGTAACACAGTATTTCTTTTATTGCAAGCATTATCCTGATCATTTTAACTGGTGGAAAAAGAAACGTAGCACTTACAGTGAGTTATTATGGGAAACTAATAGAGCTATTTCTGAAAAATAAGCATATTTGCCTGCTGAAAATAAAAAGTGACAATAAGACAGTGTTGAAATGACTGATGATAATAATCTCAGCCTTTTCTCTGATCTTTGTGTAAACCCAGTAACAAAACAGTGAGTGACAGTGTACAATTAGTCCAAAGCAAATACCCTGGATCTATTATTATAAAACAAACTTGTTCTTATCTACTAACCTGTCTTTCTGACCAATTAACCTTATCAAAATATCCTTTGGAAAAATCTAGAATTTCTCTATTTACATTTCCTCTCCTTCTATTATTATTATTATTATTATTAATAATAATAATAATAATTATTATTATTAATAATAATAATCTTTAAAAGCTAACTATTTGGAAGATCTTAATTCAGTACAATATTAATATGTCCATAAATACCATAAAATAGTGGTACAAAGAAGTAGAGGATGAAACAGCTTTTTAGTGCTTTACACCATGCAATTACAGTTTTTGGGCAGGCTTAAAGCAAACAAAACAGGATGGGGGTTTTTTAATGGTGCAACATTAAAAGTAACTCTCATTGTCCCAGAATGTTATCAAGGCTGAAAGGATGTTTAGTAGCCATACAGCAGTGACCAGTAACAAACGTCACCCAGGACAATCTCCTTTTTGGGAATATTCATAAATACTTGATTTTTTCTCTCAGAGGATTAACATTTCCTATGCTGCTGCTTCTGCTCCTTGTCCCAGTGTCTCTCGCTCGTCCTTCTTTGGATTTCAGGCTACACAGACCTTTCACATGAGCCATTACAGCCATTTTTATGTTTACATTATTCCCACTCTGCTCTCTACCAGGTTTCATGTAGCTCTTCCTCTGCTTAGGAACTCCAGTAGGGCCTGGACATCTGTGGCTTCCTTTCCCATGGTTAGACTCCATGTCTTCCTGCCCAGTGAGGCTTGTTTCTTTCCCACCTCTTCGCCTTATCTCCAAGCAGGCAGAGAGCGCGGTTGCATCCCTGCCTCTTTTCAGCTGTAGCATGATACTACATGTCCTGGAAGAGCTCTCGGTTGAACTCGTTCTCATCTCCTTGAGCTCGGGGTTAAGCTGTCACAAGGCCATATGGCTGCGCAGGAGCATGTGGGAGTCACAGAAAGTCTCTGCGAAGATGCCGGCACGCTGGAACTGAATTAGGGGAGCTGCTAAAATCCGGCAGTATTTTCAGGTTTGGTTAGGCCCAGTTGTCCTCTGCTGCCACAGGCACTGCCTTGGGGCAGGCCAGCCAGTCATTTCAGAGAGTTTTCGGATTTCAGCTCTGCAGAAGGACAAAAGGCAGCCACCACCAGACTCCCAAACTGGTCAGGCAGCTGAGGCCGACTGAGGCAGAACGTGCACCTCCAGGACAATGTACGATATAAGAAAAGGTTCTGAACACCCGAGAATCATTGTGTGATCAGCAAATTCATTTCATATCAAGTAAAGGACTGGGGTTTTTTTCTGATTTAACCGGTTGTTCTTGTCCTCAATAAATTATCTTAGTTCTTTCATGGTGGGAAATATGTGCACATGGAGAAATTAATCTGCAACCTTTACAGAAGAGAACAATGTTGTTTTCTGCGTATCTATTTATAAACCTTGGAGGCCAGCAAGTGTCAGATTTTTCTTTCTCAACAGACAGTAATTAAAACAATGTAATGTAACAAGTTTTCTTCTATTAATCATTTCTGAGGGGATTTAGGAAGCCTGGGGGTAGGATTTTTGATTCCTGCTGGATTCCACATTGCTTTCTCTATTCTACTTCCCAAGTCTAACATTTCTTTCATTATTTTAAGATGTCAGTTTTTCAAACAAAAGATTTTGGCAATATTCATTTTCCATGATCAACAGGATTTTTTTAATCAATTTTGGTTATGATTGCTTCTATTTCCAAGATTTAGTGTATGTATAAACAAATTAGAGAAATAAGCCTTTACAGACACACAGAGAATTACTCATGCATTTATTCTGTATGTAAAGCAGGTAAGCCCTTGTGTAACATTTTTTTTTATAGAATTTAATAAGAATTACATCAGGTAGTCTATGCAATTTCACTAGGATTCTGTGGTAATACATTCAAATTTAATGAAGGACTGTAATAATTCCTTTAAAGTTTTAAACTACCTTTAGACTAGAATATGAAGTTTGAAAATGTAGTCAGTCAGTTTAAAAACCCTATGGCAAGACATTCTCCATTAAGCTCTCAGATTATTTTATTTTCTGTGTGGGAACAGTTTGCCTTTCAAACATGAGTGCTATTAGCTGAAGTGACCCATGCCTCAGAGACTCATCTGTCTCTGATCGTCAGCCTAGTTTTGGAGCGGCACAGTGGCTATGACCTTAGCTCAGTTTTGGGGAGAAAATTGTTGTTGACCTTTAATTTTCTCTTTTTTTTTTTTTTTTTTTTTTTTATCTGAATCCCCTGCAGATGGATTTGGGGAAAACAGAGAGAGAGATGCAAAACTTTCATGAATGTCAGAGACTTCTGGAAAAGTTTTTCATGGTTGGTATCTTGGGGAAGAGGGTCATGATCATCATTCCCTTCCCTCTTGCTAAGGCCTATGCGGGAAGTGAATGTGTGCATAGGACTCCTGTCCTTGGTCCTCTCTCCCACTATTTCCTGTTATAAATTACAGGAAAGTAGTTCCCCTTATGTCATTATTATTATTATTATTGATTATTTTCCAGTCCTTTCTGCCTCTTATGATTTCCTCTCTTATTTTGATTTACCAGTACTGGATCCTATTGTCTGTCTACTTGCATTCTCTTAAATGTCCTTTTTCTTACATATCTTACATTATAATGAGCTGGAGAGTTTAGTTTAGCCACATAATCAGCTTGTAGCAAAAAGTTTTGTTGTGGTTTGTTTTTTTCCCCCTTTCCCAGAAGTTGAAAATGAATATGATTATGATGCAGGTCTTCTAAACAACCAAATTTGTTCTGAGCCAAATAAAGTACTTTCCAAAATCAGCCTGCAGATCACTTCTCAGCCTGTCATTACTTTCACATCTGCTGCTGATAGAATCTTCTGCATTGAAAATGCGTGCTTGAAACGAGAGCTGCACGCAAATGGCAAGACATAAAGTAATATAATGAATGTAAACGGACAAGAAAAAACACTTTCAAATGCCATTTATGGGCTCAGTCCTAGAAGCTGCTTGGAGTTTTCACAGACCAAGATCTGTAAAACGGTGGTGACCTTCCCTCCAAAAGCACTGGTAAGGAAAACCTTTCTTTTGACATGAGGGAGATCTGACAGAAGACAGAAAATAGCGTGCAGGCTTATTCTGGTTTGAAAATGCAGCTCTGTCTTACTAAAACTCAGTAATGAATTGGAAAGTTTACCCACCTTCATTCTGAATATCTTTTTAATTTATAAAAAAAGTAAAAAAATAAAAAAGGGAGGCGGTGGGGTGTTTCATTCTCGAACTAATTTTTGAAGAAAATATAATCAGTGGGCATCTGCCACTGAAACCAAGGCTGATGTGTCCCTGCTAATTTGCTTCCCATGTTATATCTTTCTTCACTGAGATGTCAAACCAGGAATAGTACTTATTTATCTGGTTTTTGTCATGGTACTAGCTGGTTTGTAAATCATGGTAATAACAGAGTGTCAGCATTCTGCATTATCTTTTCCATCATAATTCTTTGCTTTCATTTGTGTTTCATATTGACAAAAATTAAGTGGTCGGATAATATACTCCACATTTACTATCAGACTTACTTTTTCTGAAACAATCTTCACAACAGAAGTTTTACTAGTATGCTAAGAAAACAAATTATTTTTGTATTATGCCCGCCACCCCCTCCGCCCCCCCAAATTCCAGTGCTCCTGGGTATTGGCAAATGATTTTTAAACCAGGCCAAATTTCAGAGTCTTCCAACATGAAGTTCACTTGAGACCACAATCTTGTTGTCCAGAAGATAAAATGTACCTCTGAAAATAGTAATGGTAGTATTTTCATTATTATTAACTCCACTATAAAGCAATTCTGTGTGCTGAATAGGTTGCAGGTCACAGTTGTGTCCCAAATACAATAGGAGGCAGTTAAGATTTTTGGCAGGAGTTAAATGTTGAGTGATCTAGTAGTTTGTTAGGTTTGTTAGTCCACCCAAAACTGTGTATGAAGAAATAGATTAATGAGATGATTTGTTTTAGTGCAGACTCCTCCACAGACTGCTGGATGGAGAAAGACGCTTTTGAGTTCTGACTTCAAGAAGCTCTGAGAATTGTTTCACATGATGATATTGATTGTCATCTCAGTTGTTCAGATGTGGAAGTTCTACAGATCACTCTGGCAGAGATCTCTAATGCACACCCCCTACCCCTCCAATTTCTAATTAGCCTGACTGAAGACTAATTTATTCAGTGACAAAAGTTTTCCACTGTGCTTTGATAAGTCTATTAATATGTCTGCACTGTCAGTAACTCTAGGTCATGTTTTCAAAGGACAGGAAAAATATTTGGAAGTTCCAAGGTTCTCTGTCCATATTACAAGCAGTTATTCATGCTAGAGTAAAAGGTCTGGCACGTGTCATCTCTAGGCTGGCTGGAAGAGCTTTTCAGTATAGTCTTGCCACCATACACTATTCAAATGATAGGATACAGGCATAGGATACCTAAAATGTATGTTGGGTAGAGGAAGATGTGTATCAGGAGAGCAGTATGTTGAACCATGGAAATACGTGAAGGGGTGATGTGGGACAAAAATATTTTTCTCTGAATAGCAGCCTGCGTTGTGCCAAAGGCAAAGCTCCATCCTTGTCTCTCTTCCTGAGCTATCAGTGTGACACCAGACAAGAAGGAATAATCCATATACAAAGGGACAGGGCTGCAGAAACTGTCTTAAGACTGGTATTTCCTCATGTCTGTAATTCAGCTGTATCTTTTGCATTCTTTTAACGTACCCTTGAGTCTGTTTGGACAACTTGAAATGAAAAAACAGGCTTCCCTATTTACTATCAATAGAAGGCCTCATTTAGGAGAGGTGATACCTCATTACTAATTTGGAAACAAAACTGTGTGATTGAGTAGTCTCTATCCTCTATCCTGTCCTTCTGTGTTGCTGAAAATTTAGAGGTTCATTTGAAAGTAAAGCCAGTAGCAGCCAGACTGAGTTAATTCAGGCTTTAAATTACAGCGAGCATTAAGAGAACAAAACGGGGAAAAAAAAAAAGAAAAAAAAAAGGCAAAAAAAAGGCTTAGAAAAAGAATAAAGTCTCTCCAGAAGCAGTGATGGTATCTATAATTAGTAATATCAGCAATGGCACTTATTCTCAGGGAAGGGCGTGCGCTGCTTGTATCCCTGTTCAGCATAATGAAAGATAAGAAACCTGGGGGTTTATTAGTCACTTATTTGTTGTTGTTCAAAATGATATATGGACACTATCCCTTTGATGAGTGGAGGAGTATCAATAGAAGGAAAAGGTATCAGCGTGGAGCTGCCAGCGAACATCCTCCCCCTAGACCTCTTTATAAAGAGCTATACACGCGCATGAACAATGCGCGCCAGCCGCAGAAGGCACACAGAGGTTCCCAACAACGAAGGGTTAGGTAACTTTTTAAAATTACTACTCTATACTTTCTCCTTCGTGCCTCATAATTGCCTGAGATTTCCGATGCAAATTTGGCTTTCAAAAGTAGGCACATTTGTTTCCCACAGACTGTTTCGCTGTGTTTATGCACAAGATGGCTGAATTCACACTGCACAGAGCATCCTACTTCTGGGATTCCCTGCCTTCGCTATGCCAAATCTAAAAATCTTTGAAGTCCCAGTGTATTGTTGTACATTAGTTCGTATACAGAAAAGAAACAAGCAAAAGAATACTCAAAACCCTAAGCAATCAGTAATTCTTTCGGAGATTTAATCTGATTCGCATTTAGAGTCACCAAAGGGTTTAAACCATCAGATGTACAGAATAAGCTTTCCTTCCTGCATTCATCAGTCTAGGCTATTACATAGGCCCCTGAATAGGTCAGCTATCAGGTAGCCAAGGGGGAATTCAGCTAATAGTTTTTGCAGTTTAGGATTACAGACTCTCAGGCTTTATGGATTTCGGCAAGAAAATATGTGCCGTTGATTATATATGCTGTTTCTTGCCCTTTCCCCTGACTCTTTACTTAATCTTTTGCTACTCAAACCTCTAACTCCCTCCTTTCTCCATCTTTATTCTGTACTATTGCATGTACAGTTCTTACTAGAGTTCTACATCCACATCTGGCTCCCTGGTGCTTGCTTCACATCATTGGGAATACTGAGGAAAAAAAAAAAACCCAAAACCAACACAGTGTTGTTGTAACACATCTAGTTATTGTCAATACTTATTTATCAGATGGACTTACATGTAAGCAATGCCTGGAAAGGTGTTTCTTTGTCACTGCATACGTAGACAAGAGGTGCTATCGCTGAAATACCACAAAATTGCCCGGTATTATCAGCTTTTTTGCTAGTCGTATTTATGTTATGAACTCTGTATTGCCAGATATTCCCTAGTCATGTAATAGAACAGATTTTCCCCAGAAAGTTTATTGGCTGTGATCTGTGTTACTCAGCTTTTCAGACTTTAAATGTGTGAAGATAATTAAAGAGAAATTTCCAAATCTGGGATATCTAAAGGAGATATTGAATGTTTCGGCTTTGAACCTCACAAATTTGCAAATAGATGGCTGGCAATGTTGTCCTGACTTCCCATGTTGATTTGTGTATTTTATTAATCTTTTTTAATACCTTTCCTCCTGCTAAAGCCATGGCAACACCACAGTTGTCTGGGTCATTAGCAGTAGGCATAGCATTTCATTTCTAAACCCAAGAATCGGAAGTGTTTCTGAGCTTATACAAGGCATCACAAAATTGAGCAAATGACCATACCACAGATTTTAGTCTGTTTGCTTGTAGTCCCTGTATCTTTAACTGCTTTTCCTGCCACATATTTTCCTATTGAAATTACTGTTCATCGTGCTGTCATTTAAATCCTCATTCCACACTTACAGTGGTTGCTGTTCCTCCTGCCATCTATTCCCAGAAAAGCGTTTTTAAATATTTTTGTGCAGAACAATGTGACTCTATTTTTTTTTTCCCAGAAAAGGAAATGCTTTGCTGGCTGAACTAAGATGTGCTGGTTGATGTGCACTTCACACCGAGTGAGAACAAATTCCACTATACAGAGGTTTTACACTGACTAAAAATATTTAGTTCTTCCCCAGAGAATTCTGCCTTCTAAGCTGATAGTGGCCATTTAATCAGAAACAACCAAACCAAATTGGCAGAAGGGTTGGACTAGATGATCTCCAGAGGTCCCTTCCAACCCCTGCCCTTCTGTGATACTGTGAAATTCTGATATTACTCTGTGATTATTTGTTTAGCTAATTTGCTAACAAATAGATACCTCCCACAGATGTTTAAGTCAAGTTGGAAGAACAGTTGTCTGTGTTACACAACACTTGATAGTCTGTTTGAGCTCCTGAAGAATGAATTTCAAAGCCCTTTAAAAATACAAACATTGAAAACTAAACAAGTCATTTTCTTTGTCTTTTGATTGATCTCTCTTTCCTACTCCTGTCAGCAAGCAGAAAATAATCCTGATAGTGTAACTACATGTTCTCCATAGATTTTCCAGTTGGGGTTACACCAGTGTAGCTCAGCAAGGGTCACATCCAGTATCCCTGTTGTTGATATGCATGCAGTTTGAATTTCTCTCCTTTAGCTTAGTTTGGCATACTTTGATTTCGTGTTTGAGTTTCACTTTGGTTTGATCTGGTTTGGTTTAATCTGGGGTTTGTTGCTTCCATTACAAGAGGAACAAACACATAAGTGATTTCAGATTAATAGCTCTCTCAAAAGATAGGAGAATTAAGCAGACAGTGGGAAAAGGGACTGATTGGAAAAGGAAAAAGGAAATTAAATTGATGGTTTAAAGCTCAGTAATGACTAAAGCAGAAACTGCCAAAAGTCAGGTTTGCAGAGGAATTAAAGTGGAATGTACAGTTTCTCCAGCTACACACATAAAATAGGGAAAAAAATGAAAGTAGTAGTGGGGCTGCTGTGTAATGGGAATTCAGCAGAAATTAAAGAAAATCCTTGTTTGCCTTGATTTTCAGTAAAGATAATAATGGAGAGCATGGAACCAAACCAAAATGGCCTATAAGGCAGAGACAAGAAAGGCAGAAGTGGAGATATAAGATGATAAGAACAATAGATAAATTAGTTCAAGTTGGGGGAACATGGGTGGGTGGATGCAGGGGGGGAGGGAGGCTCATAAAAGTTCAGTTCTGAGGCTGCGGGATCGGTGCCTGTTCAGCCCGGAGAATAATTCTCTGCCCTTGGAGAATTTTCAAGTCCTGTCCAGATAAAACCCTGACTTGGCCTGACCTCATGACTGACCCTGCTCTGTGCAGGAGGTCAGTCTTAGTACCTCCTGGGGTTTCTTCCAGCCTGAATGAATCTGTGAAATGGTTAACAGGGGACATATTACCCCAAAAGAAGATAATGTCTGGGAGAAAAACATAATCACTCTCTCTACTTATGTGATGGGAGTGAATAGAAAAATACAGACTTTGAGTAAATTAAGCCTGGAATTAGAAGATTTCTAATTTTTGGAGTTGCAAAGGTTTTGGAACCACCTTCCAAATGACAATAGTGAGGCCCAAGACTACTGTTTTTTGTCTTGGAATTTGATTCCTGTATGTAAAGGATGACAGTATGTGCCGACTGAATACGAGTCTGCCAACTGAATGAGCCAGCAGTGTGCCCAGGCAGCCAGGAAAGCCAATGGTAGCCTGACTTGTATCAGAAATAGTGTGGCCAGTAGGTCTAGGGAGGTGATTGTGCCCCTGTGCTCGGCATTGGTGAGGCTGCACCTTGAGTACTGTGTCCAGTTCTGGGATCTTCACCATAAGAAGGACACTGAGGTCCTGGAGCGAGTCCAGAGAAGGGCAGCCAGGCTGGGGAAGGGGCTGGAGGGCAAATCATAGGAGCGGCTGAGGGAGCTGGGGATGTTTAGCCTGGAGAAGGCTGAGGGGCGACCTTATCACCACCTACAAGTACATGAAGGGAGGTTGTAGAAAGGTGGGCAATGGTCTCTTCAGCCAGGTGACAGGAGATAGGACAAGGGGAACTGGCACAAAGCTGCACCAGGGCAGGTTCAGATTAGATGTTAGGAAAAAAAAAATTACTGAAAGAGTTGTCAGGGCCTGGAACAGGCTACCCAGGGAGGGGGTTGAGTCACCTTCCCTGGATGTGTTTTATGCAAGGATAGATGAGGTACTTAGGGATATGGTTTAGAATAGAATGGGAACAGTTAGACTTGATGATCTTAAAGGTCTTTTCCAACTTTGTAATTCTGTGATTCTGTGATTTTATGCCTGCTACCAAATGTCAGTCCAGTTCTGCAGCTAGGCAGATCTAATGACACATTTTGTTCCTACGTAAATTCCTTTGTTGTGACCTAATCTTTACTTCCCAGGGGTTTCTACAGTTTCTCTGCAGAAACCTGACATAACAGGCTTGTAACATCCTCTCTCTGTAGTCAGTCAACTTCAGATATTCTTAGGAGGTAAGCAAAAGAAACCCATACACATATCAAACAGAAAGGTAAATCTTGCTTCTGATGCTCATCCTCAGCTGGTTCTCATCATGCTCAGTTGACGAGTACTTTGAGGCAGCAGGGGCTACTGCTGCATTGCAGTTAGTGTTCAGGGGTTCAATCCTGTTTGCTTGGTATTAAACTGAGATTTGTTTTCATGGTCTTCCCTGGTAATTGAAAGTGAATGTGGTAATTTGCAGCATTTTGACAGTTCTTTAATAAAATTCTGCCGTGCTTCCCTCCTACGGATAAATCCAGTTTCTAGGCTCTCCAGTTCTGCGAAAAACAAGTTGCTTTAAACACTTCTAAAGTTACAGATCCTTTTAAAGCAAGGCCTTTCAAAACTTGAGATAAATGCAATCAAAAGAGAAGTAAAGAGAGAGTGAGCAAATTTGAGGTTTTCTGTAGAATGTTTCCTTTCACATTTCTGCGCTGCACTTATATGTGCAATAATTTTTTAAAAGAACAAACCTAAACCATCTGGTAGCATAATACTTGGTTAGTGCCTCGTGTCTGTGTACTGGGTACGCAGAAGAGCTTTGATTTACACAATGTCTTTCTGAAGCAAATGAGGTACACAATGCATAATTCATGATAGCATGTCTTGGCAGTGGATGGCGGTCTCGATTCTGATGTTAGAACCATTTTGCTTTTTCAAAAGATTGTGACTCTGTAGGAGCGTGATTACAGTTAAGTGCACAGATGAGTGTCAGATACAATGAGAGGTTGTATCTCTGTTTCACATCTCTGTTCCGAACATGTTGTTTCAGAGCAGCCATAAGCTGCAGACCCTCATGCAAGGTAATGAAGCATAGGTGACTGGCATTACCAGTGTGACTGGAGAAAACCAATTAAATTTGAGAGGAGTTTGTTATCATGCTTACATATATTTTCTTTTCTTGGTTGGTTGGTTTGCGGTTTTGGGGGGGGGGGACAATTTGGTTTTGGGTTGGGTTTTTTGAATGCTTTTTTTTTAAGTTTCAAGTTAAAAATCATCACTTTCAAAACTTCAGAAGATCATAGTTTTAAGTGGGAACCATATTACTTCATAAATGGGTTATGCACCTGGCTCATACAACTTAGTATCCCTTACATTCCCTTTATTCTGAGGAGCATATCTGGGGCTTGGAATGGTTGGAGACATGCTTCTTAGTGCAAAAGTGCTTTGCACTTGATCTTCCTCTTGGCTGGCAGATCAGTACAGGGAATTGTTCCCACCAGTATACTTTTGGGTTGATCCTAAGACTAACTTCAATGACTGTTGACACAAGTATAACACTGAAGTAGCACTTGTGAGGTTTGTCCCATCTGTTCAAACAGTATGATGCCTTTCACTGAGGAGAGGAGGGAATACTTTCTTCACACACACTTCTAGGACTGCATGGCTTTTTTCAGTGAATCTCTCTTGATCCCTCTCCTCTCTAGATTCTTTTTCATAATGTCTCTGCTCACGCCAGTGATGGGAACACCTCCCATAACAAATGTGCTGCTTATGCTTTCTCCTAGATTATTAATGGAACTGTTAGATAAAAGAAATCCAACCTCTGAAAAATGCAGTAGTCTAGGAGATTAACATCCAGGCTCAGTATATGGCAACGACCTTCAATATCCTTTGTCATCAGCTGCAATGACATGGTCTTCATTACTTCCTAATTGTCCATAACATTTCCCCATATTTTTTGTATTAAATATAGCTGTAAAAAGCAGCCCAATAGCTAAGATAGTTAAAAATCATCAGTACTGTAACCTCCTTCTTCATGAAGGGTTGCACAATGTCAACCCTATAAATCCCTTATTTAAATTAAGTGAAGTATGACGCAAGCAGCAGTGTACAATTTTTCCCCAGCCCCACCCCAACCATGCACAACCTCGAGAGGCAATTCCCCAGGCCTTTTTAGTCTTTGGCCTCTCTCATGAAGTTGCTTACAAGACTGCAAATTAGCTTGCTAATAATAGTGAGGCAGCCAGCCTGTACATTAATTCATTAATACCTTTCCCACTTGTTAATTAAAGCCTTTGAAGTTACCCAAGTTATCTAATACAGGTAACCTTGTGCTTCTAACACTAACATTTTTGTATTAGCTTCTCCATCTTAACACTTTACTCAACATTATGTATCCTGTTTCATTTCCCTTTTTATTTTGGGAAATCTTTGGGTCACGGCTGCTCCCAATTTCTAGAGAAATGATTCTCAGAACATTGACTGCTGTTTCTTTTCTAGTAGAATTACATAGATTTTACAGTATGCAACATGTTAAGTAATTACTTTCCTAAGATGTTTCAAAGAAAAAAAATCAGCTTACATTATATGGCAAATACAAAAGAATATCCCAGAAGGGACCATCTTTGTCATCCTCTTGTCCCAGCTGTTCCTGACAGAGTCATTTCAAATCCTGGTAAATACCTCCAATGATGGAAATCTTACAGCCTCAATCTAATTTAGTGCTTAACTGTCTTCACAGTTAAAGGTTTTACTAATGTCTGATCAAACTTAAGGCTTCAGTTTAAGCCTCTTACTTCATGTTTTATCCCCAGTGAATGTTAGAAACAATCTACTCATTCCTTGTGTGTAAATGTAGAAGGCAGTGCATCTTCTCCTTACTCTAAGTCATCTAAAGTGTCCTTTTTCTTCATATATTGCTTTGTCTCTTTCCCATCAAATGCTTATGCATTTTGGACTCTGAGGACATGCTCTCCTAAAGTCTCCATATATGGCATTTCTATATTTGACCACTGAATTGCCTTCTTACTTGTAAATTCTTGAATTTTAGTATGAATTTCTAAATCCTGAATTTATAAATAGTGTTTAGTAAATCTTAAATGTTCTCAATTTTTGTATCTTTGAAGATATGAATGCTTTCAATGAGGTGAAACTGTCTTGAGAAGAGATTCTAGTTGTACAGTTCTAGAAGTTAAGCACCCTGAAATTCCTTGGGTGACCTAATTGATCTGTTAGTTATACTTGTGCACATCCCACCCTGCTGGTAGATTTATATTTGTTTAACTCAGATCAGAATATGAAATATAATAATGAAAAAATAATAAATCTACCAATGGAAGTCAACCGTTACAATATGAAGTGGGCATTTGTCAATAAATTTATAATCAGTGTTTAATGTTATAGAACATTAATCTCTTAGTAGATTAATATGCTTAATATGGGTATTCATACATGCTAATTACATTGACTGCTCACGTCCATTCTTCACAGTAATGCCAACTGAAGTCAGGATACCAGGTGCTCAACTCACTTAAAAATACATACTTAATAGAGCATTAATAGATGTGATTACATTGCACAAAAGCTATACATTTGAAATGTTTTTTTTCTTACTTGGGACATTAATGATGTACGGGGAGTAAGTAGATTAATCTTACTGTTTTTTATGCAAAGACTTCCCAATTATTTTACTTGCTCAAAGTTGAGAAAAACCTATATTAAACCAGTGTTTGCCAAGGGTGACATTTACCAAGGTTAGTGCCTCAACAGCTTGATTGTTGTGTTTTTTTCATAAAGTGAAAGGTTTGAGGATTATGCAATGAGTAATACAAAAGCAATCACAAGAGACTTCGGGGTCTTGGGACAGTTACTGAAGGGATCTGAAATGCAGGGTTTTTTTCTCCCTCCTTCCAGTTTAGGCAGCAATGCTGGGAAGATCAGATGGACACAGTCCATCAATACTTGGTTCTGTGGTGGGTGTCACCATCACAGTTTTAGTCTTTTTTTAAAGTGGGGTGGCCTGCACAGCAGCCAGCTTGATGAATTCAGATGGGATTCACTTTTCTCAAAGCTTTAAACAAGGCTCTGAGGAGGAAGGGGATAGTATCAGGTTTACCCGAGAGAAGCCATGGGATGATAAGTCAGTGTTGTGTGTTTCCGTGTTACTCATTACTCATGAGTGCACATCTGGATACTGAGCCCAGTTTTAGAATCACAGAATAGTTTTGGTTGGAAGGAGCCTTAAAGATCACCTAGTTCCAACCCTGTGTGGGCAGGGACTGCCCACACAGGGGCGACACTGATAAACTGGAGTGAGTGAGCTCTGCAGAGGGCCCCTCATGCTGGCTGGGTCTGAAGCAGTAGTCCTGTGAGAAAAGGCTGAGGGACCAGGGTTTGTTCAGACTGGAGGGATGGCTTCAGGGGAACCCAACTGCAGCACACCTCCCCATCTCCCTTCACAGCACCCCGACACCTTTGAGGGGATTACTGAGGAATGGGGCCAGGCTGTTCACAGCAGTGCCTGGTGGGAGTACAAGAGCCAGCACATATAAGGTGAAATAAGAGAGGCTCGGACTGGCTATAGGAGAGTTGGAGGAGGGCAAAATCACCCTGAGGATACTTCAGCAGCAAAGTACGTCTCCCAGAAAAGTTGTTCAGTCTCCGTCCTTGGAGGTTTTCAAGACACAACTGGTGAAATCCCCTAGCAACCTGATGTGACACAGTATCTGACCCTGCTCTGACATCCCTTCCAGCCTGAATTGTTCTATGAATACAAACTACAGAAAATTTAGTCATCATAATTTTTAATCTTCTTGGAAAATATTATGGAAATGCAGTTGCTCAGTAACTTCTCTGGGGGTTTTTGTGCATTTACTTCAGGTTACATTTAAATATTACATAGTATTGGATTTTTTTTTTAATTTTGCAATTAATTTTACATCCTTCTTTAGAGATTTGGCAGGTTCATGGAACAGGTTGAAGAGTTTATTGTGGCACTTCAGTATATTTTCCTGAGTTGGTGCAAGATGAATTGTTAAGCGCATACAGGCTGTCATAAACAGCTGTATTTTCTCTCTGTCTCATTCACTAAAAAAACAAATCAGTTGAATGGGACTTTTAACAATTTGGTATAATTCAGAGAATCACAGGCTGGTTTGGGTTGGAAGGAACCTCAAAGACTATCTAGTCCTAAACCTCTGCCATGGGCAGGGGCAACCTCCATTAGACCACGTTGCCCAAAGTCCCATCCAACCTGGCCTTGAACACTGCCAGGGATGGGGCAGACACAGCTTCTCTGGCTAAATTTCTGAATACTTTTAAAATTGCTGATTTACAGATGTCCTGACACACAAAACCTGAAGTCAACCAGAGCTGTGTTTTAAACGATTATCATGAGAAGTGTTCTGAAAAATCGTACAGTTGATGATACTTACTAGACACTTCTGACAGTCTTGTCCTTATTTTCACAGTTGTAAAATGAAACTCTATTTCCATGTCACATTACAGAAGTGTTGATATCAGCGTTTCAGTATCTCATGAAACTTTGAAGGAAGTGTGAGAAAAAGACGTATGGAGTAAGTACCACGTTCAGGGACTTTGTGGAAAACAGCTGCATGTGATAGTGCAATAGTGTGTGCAAAGTGGAAAATAGTAAATGGAATAGTTCAGCTCTTCAGATTTCTTAATTTTGCAGTCTTGATGTTATTTTGCAGTAAGTTGGAATTGCTTGGTATTAAAATAAAAAAGGCTGTAATTCATGGTTTTGAGTGAAGACTCTTTGCTTTCATCAAATAATGAGAAACCTTATGTCAGTTTAAGACACTGATGTTTGTATTGTGCAAGAGAGGCTTGCTGTGTTGTCTCCATTGGAAGAAAGTTTCTTAACAGCCACCTTCAAACCTTTTTTTTTCTTTGCTTTCTATTTTAGTTTCTTTTATACAAGGGGAGATTCAGGTGCTCACTCCTCATTCATATCCGCATCACTACTTCACAAGTCAATTCACTCTATTATCTTTCACTTCAATGCACAGCTCATATATTTCTCCAGCAGAATACACAACTCTACCTCAAGAATAGCATATCAAAGAAAAAAAAAAAAAACAACAAAAAAACCAAAACCAACAACAGAGGCCATCACTAGCCACACATCACAGGTCATTATTATTACTTCTTTGCTATCATCTTGTTTTTCTCTGGGAGCTGTCTCTCCTCCTGGGTGGAGAGAACACATCTGGCTATAAAAATGGGAGGTTTTGTTTACTGTGTTAGAACTTCTCATGACTTTTTCCCCACTGTCATCAACCAGATGCCATCTGTCCTGCAGTGGTGAAAGGTATGCTTCAAAACAGTATTTGGGAGGCCAGGTAATTTGCAGAAAGTTCCAGTTTTAGTACTGGAAATGAAGGCTTTCAAATTCTGCAGCAAAACAACTGCATATTTTTGTAGGTTGTTTATTTAAGGGAACAGAAATCAAACCAAGTGTCTGTTATCCTAGAAATTCATATCATTAGATGCGTATTGAGTCTGTGCTACCAGATAAGCTTAGTGATACTTTAATTTCAAAGGAATGTTGCCACCTAATGTAGCAATCAAAACTTGTTTTCTGTCAAAACTTGCTTTTTCTACATTCACAAAATGTAGCTTTAAACCAAACAGAAAAAGCATGCACTTAGTCCATTTACATTGTGTCACCTTGATCTTCCTGACAGTGTCATGTAATCTGCTTTTCTGTGACAAGTTTCACCATGATGTTTACCCAGAAGTAAGACTCTCTCCACAGTGCTATGCTAGTTCAACATCTCTTCATTAGTGAATTCACCAATTACCTAGGAAGTAATTTAGGGCTAATGTAAAGTATTAGCTCTAATCTTATTAATTTGAGTTTATGTAGATATGAATCAGGGACCTGACCCTACATTGTAACTGAGAATGAACCATGGAAGTGTCAGAGAAATTGCAGCTCATTAGTTTTCCCAGGCTGTGAAATTATCCCTTCTCAGTGTTTTTTTGGGAACAGCCCCCCCCCCCCCCCCCCCCAAGGAGGATGAGTAGAGGTGGAATTACCAGCCTTTTTACTTCCTGTGCTGGAGTGAGGTACAGGCTGATGCATGATGTGGAAACATTCATGTGCCATCACCAGGAGAAAAAGCCCATGACAAAACAAAACAAAAAGACAAAAAAACAAACAAACAAACAAAAAAATCCAAACCCAACCTGGTGTGGCAGACAGTATGACAGTCCCTGAGGAAGAGATGGTCTTTCTTTAAGGCACAGGCTCTGCTGAGGTTGGTTTTCAGGAGGGTCAACAGAAGATATCAGCTTATAACCTGACATTCTTCAGTTTTCATACCACCTTTCTAAGGCTGTTCATTCAATGGTTGGCAGCATGCAGCTGTGATTTGTACCAGAGATAGTGGAAGAGGAAGATATAAACCACATTGCAACACATGCTTCAGCTGGAGTTGTTAAAGATTTATTTCCATAGGTAAGTTATAAAAAATATAGTTCAACATATTTAACAGTGCACAACAATGTCCAGTAAGGAACTGAAGGACAGAGGAATTTGTGATACATTCATGTTGTCCTTCAGGACTCCTCGGTTGTCAGCAACATCGCAGGGATAATTCTAGTGCTTTCTCATTCAATCAAGATCCAATTACAGAGTTGCCACCATTGTATTTGAAACACATTACAAAATGGTAAAAATCTTTTTTCCTCTGATACTTTCTTCTCTTCATTCATCATCTCTATCTCACTCCCATTACTTAAAGACTCTTTTATAACAAAATGTATTATTTCATGAAAATGGATTATTCCATAATCTTAGGGAAAAATATTTCTGTTTCATCTGTTTTCTATTTTCTTTGAAATGTTGCTTTCACCTATACTTTCTCATCTCTATGTGATGTTATTTCTGCTTATGTAGCAATTATTTTTAAAACTTTACAACTTTATATGAATGCAATCAGCTATATTGCAGCTTTCTTTCTGGCAAGAAACCACTAGTATGATTCAGTCAGGGTAGTATTATGCATAAAAGGTTCACAGTTCTTATAAGAACAGACACTTATTTCATTTACTCATGTGTGATTGTTTGACCCTGGCTGGAGGCCAGACACTCGCCAAAGTTGTCCCTTTTCAGCTGGACAGGGGAGAAAATATATATTGAGAGACTCAGGAATTGAGATAAGGAGAGGGAGGGATCATCCTGCAATCAGCGTCACGGGCAAAACGGACTCAACGCAGAATAAAGAATACTCTGATTTATGACCCTGCACTGCACAACCAGTGACACCAGAGTCGGGTAATGAGAAGTGCAACCAGATCTTAAAGCACCTCCCCCCCACCCCACCCTTCTCAGCAGACTTCACTTCAGTGATTTTGCTCCCTTCCTCCCCTCCAGGTGTCACAGGGAAGAGATGGGAATGGGGGTTTCAGTCAGTTCCTCATGAGTTGTTTTCCTTCTTAGCTGTGGGGGGGAGGCATTCCTCAGACTTTTCCCCTGCCCCAGCATGGGATCCCATGCACTGGAGACAGTCCTCCAGGAGCTTCTCCAACATGAGTCCTTTCCCATTGGGCTTCAGCTCTTCACCAGCTGCCCCAGTGTGGGTCACTGCTATGGGGTGCAGTCATAAATCATAGAGTGTCTCTCAGTCTCTCAAGCCCAGACTGCTCCAGGTCCTCCATGGGCTGAAAAGGGGCACAACCCGTTCCACCATGGATTTCTCCATGGGCTGCAGGGGCATCTTTCTCTCAAGAGCCTGGGGTGCTTCTCCCCCTTCTTCTTCACTGGCCTTGGTGCCCACAGTTTCTTACATCTTCTCAGTCCCTTCTCTGGTGGCAAAATGCGACTGCTTGAGGGTTTTTTTCTCTCATAAATGTGATTCCCAGAGGCGCTGTGACCATGGCTGATGGCCTCGGCCTTGGTCAACAGGAGATCTGACCTTGACCCCAGCTGGTGGTTGCTCTGTGGGGCCTGCAGAGAGCTTCTCGCTGCTTCTTGCAGAAGCCACCCCTGCAGTTCCCTCCCTCCACCAGAACCCAGCCACATGAAACCACACCACTACGTTAAACAAGAACAGATGTATGCATTTACCAAGTAGGGAATCAGAGATCCCTGTGATGGGAATACATACCGAACAGACGTTATGGGCTAATGTTAAATCTTAAAAATAAAGTCTACTAAGTTCATGAACAGCAGACTTGCAAATGGATAATTCTGTCTCATTATTAATCATCACAACATACACACACAGAACTATTAACACATATATTAAATTAGGTGTAAACATTTAATAGTTTGGGCTTTCGTACTGCAGTGACCATTGATGTCTGTGGTCCTTGGTGGCTCTTTGTCACTAAGGTTCAGATGGTCAAACTTGGGACTTCATCAGATGTTTTCATGCAATCATCCCGCTCCCAAAATGAGGAGTCTTCACTGCCTCATATTCTGCTTATCTTGTTTTCCTGTGTCTTGCCACCTTTCTTGTGTACTCAGAAGGGTGCTGTACATCTTTGTAGTCCCTTCTGCTTATCCTGTCCACTTTCTGGAAAATTTATGTTACTTGGATGCCTCCTATAAGCGACTGCACCTGTCTTACCCTCTTGGTGATCACATTGCGTCTGAAATTACTGTATAGAGTATGTGCTACACGCTGGATGTTTCTTTTTTGCTCCGTTACCTATAAGGTTGGTTGTCCCATCTCTCCCAAGGTTGCATTTGGATTATGGCCTGTAATGCTCAGTGATGTTCACAGCTTCTGGTTTTATCCTGTGCTCACACTTCCAAGGCTTCTGCTATCGTTGTGTGCCTCTACTTCACCAAATCGTTCCTCTACATGCCAGCTCATTCTACAGAGAGTTAACTGGACACTATCACTACTTACTGCCTACTAATATATATACAAGTTGTTACAGTGAAGGTAGCATGAAGTCATTCAAAGCTAAATGAAATGGAAGTAAATTAGGCAATCATTCATCTCATGGCTCAGATTGCCAATGCAGCAAAACAAGCTAAACCAAAGATCCTGGGAAACCTGAGGGTGCTCAGACAAACCAAGACAGACAGGCCTTGGTCCTGCTGCCTTGAAGAGCTATTACAGCATTAGTACATCATTACTAGTGATGGCAATGTTTTATTTATTGAGGTATAGGGCTGCACAATTCTTAAAAGATGGATTTAATTTCATGCTTACAGTAGCTGAACTACATAATCAATAAGGAAAAGAGTTTAAACAATATATTTAATGCTAAATATTTGTACATAAAAGCAGAGATATTTATTAAAATAACACATGTTTAAAAAGGACATACTGAATATTAAAAACTTTTTTTTTATTATTTTAAACAAGTATATGATGCAAAATCTGAAACTTGATTTTACATACCAACAGAGTTGAGTTAAGAGGCTGGGTCCTGTGTTGAGTTAAGAGGCTGGGGACTATGTATGAACAGAACTCTGGGAAAGGAATGTGTTTGTTTCTCTTGTGTGAGCCCAGACTTGGGGTGAATACTATTGCTAGGAATGCTTGTAAAAAAGTTATCTCAGAAGGTAATTAAGAAAGAAGAAAAGCAACATAACTGGAAGTGGTGCAAACTGAGCGTTTTGTTCAGCTGTGTACATATATAAACACAAAGCACATACTGGCATTCTTCTCAGGAAATTCTTGAATCTTCCAGCCATTAGCCTCTGATAAGGCACTTTAACTCTCTATTTCTCAGTTAATTGTATTTATATATATATATATATTAGTTCATCTGATTAAAAACTACTAAATGATTTCTTCTACTCTATATTCAGATAAAAAAGCTAATAACTTCTGTTTGAGACATATGCCTGGCAAGTATCTGTATGTAGAAGTACAAGGCACTTCCATATACAGGAAGTGTCATTTGGCTAGCAAAGTTGATTTATTACGAGGGACACTAGAAGATTTATGTGTTATTGTTACAGTGTTTTGGGGTCTTACAAGCTGATTGATTTGCCACTCAATGTTTGAATTTCAGAAGGAAAATTATTTAGTTTTTTTTAAGAAATGGGAACGGGTTAAAAGAATTCTAACAAAACAGCTTAAAAATTCAAGCCAGAACTTGAGCCAAAAACTGAATCTGTCTTTGGAGAGCCAAGAACTGTGTCTATCTTTAGAGCTTTAAGAATAAATGTGTAGATTTTGTTGAATCTAAATTACAGGATCCAAGCTTAAGGTAAGAAAGGTTGTCTCAGGCAGCAAAGAAAATATAGCTGTTTTCTATTGCAGTAGGTACCGATAGTATCTGTTCCGCAGATCCCATAAACTGTTCTTCCCAGCAAAGTATTTAATGCATTAAAATTTACTGACTGTGTGGCATTTGGTGACCCTCAAAGGCTACCAGGTTTGTGGCTGATCATTTTACAGGTGGGCTGTTCAACAAATAAGACTTTCCTCTAACGCTTCACTGCCTCTGCAGCGTCTCTGTGCTCAGCTGAGAGCACAGAGATTTTTAATTTATAACAATACTTGGCCTTAACACAGCCTGGAGTTTTCTGCCAATGCAATTGCACAGGCACTGAAATGATCCAAATAAATTTTTCATATGGATGAACTGCACAGAGATGTCCCCAAGAAGTGCTGCTGTTCTCTTGCTTGAGAAGAATGCTTGAAAAAAGAGGAAAAGACAATTGTATCTAATATTTTTAAAGAGGCTGTCTTGGTAAGGTTGAAAACCTTCAAAAACCATCAAAAGTTGCTAAAGTTCAGAAACACGGCAGCTGTGGGCCAGGCTGCAGTGTAGGACTGGGCATGAAGGGAGATCTCACATCCCAGTGCCCTGGGCTGGGGCAGGGGCTCCCCTGGCACCTGGGCATGGGCAGAAAAAGAAAAATAGAAAATCATGTAGGGATTGATTCCTCAGACTTTTGTCAGTTGGAGCTTTCATCAAATGAACATTGGGATTTTGTCTGTTGCAGTGGTGTGTGCCCTTATGGATTGATACTTTGTCTCTCATTATCCATCTTGTATAAGGATGTGTGGCTAAATGATGTTCAGAAAATTTTCCTGCAGACTAAAAGAAAGAACAGGAAAAAAAGCCCAAACCAATACAGTATATTTTAAAAGAATTTAGGAACATTTCATTTTGGAAACATTTTTAAATTTCTGTAGCATTGTCTGAAATCAATAACATTTTTAATATTGCCTTCCAACAGATGGGAGCTTGAAAAATGTGGGAGGGAGCCCCTCTTCACTTTTCCTTCTCATTATTCTTCTTTGTCTGCTCTCTCAAGAAAAATAAATAGACTGAAAATTAGGAGACCTGGAAAATAAACTAAAAATCCAATATTACAGTTTGAAATATTTGGGTTTCCTAAGAAGAAGGTTATATTAGTTGAAGTAAAATGCAAGTTTTGAGTATAATTCAAAGGGAAAATATATTAATTTTAGGGTTAATTTAAGCATTAACTAAAGGTAATCAACGTATTTCAAGCTTTCAAAGTCATTTTCTCATTTAAAAAAAATCAAGACAAAGTATAGCAATCATATATGAACGAGAGATGAAAAGAATGTCTTCAAAATTTGTGACTGGAGATGACAATAATTTCTTTTTCTCTTATATTTATATCTAAGTGATCTAACTATAGTTAATTTACATCATGATATAGTATTATAAACTTTTGTGTTCTGTAGCACAGATAATTTACAAGGAAAATGGGTGATCCAGTGGGCTCAAAACATCAAAGTTCTCCTTTGGTTTGGCTTTTTGGATTTTAACCTTTTACTGAATTTATTCTTCACCTTCATGTTGATGTCCGTAAAGGAAGAAGAAATGCCAATTTCTTTTATCCATCCCACTCAATTTCCTTTCTCCATTTGTTTAGGAAACGGCAATTCAGTGAAGTGGTACCACGGGTTTTGGTCTGTGCGCCGTTAACATCAGCGTGTTGGGTTGGGTTTTGTTTCCATTTGTGTTTGCAATTTGCTCCATGTACAATGAAATGCATGAATGGCAGAAGTTCACTTATTTGCTTCAGTTTATTGCCTCTCTCACACCTTACTAGATTACATTTGCGCTAACCAAAGTCACTGTTTACACTTATTTAACAGTATTGACTGAAGTAACACTGAATCTCTTCCAGTGAGGCCTGATTTAGCTACAAATCACTGTTCCAGCACCAAGATCATTAATCAGCCTCAGGCTAGATCCATTATGTGGATATTCAGCATAGAAGAAATATTAGCGGCTCCACAGAAGAAACGTTACCATCAGATTAACTCTGACTCCCTGCTGGAGCAGCAAATTACTCTGAAGTAATAATTATAATACATTAGTAGAGGTTTAATTTCCAATAAGTGCTGTCTGTTTAAGGGATGGCAATCTCATCATAGCTCTGAGAACAATAGATCATGTTATCAGCAAGAACAAACCTACATGGAATTAAAAAAAAGATAATAAAAAATTCATTACAGTCTCTAAATTGAAACAAAAAGTCCCTAGAACAAATAATCTACTTTAAATTCAAATCCCATTTTACTTGGGCATATTTTTTTCTATAGGGTACCTGATTTTGAAGGTAAGTCTGATGCATGCAAGGTTAGGGAGTTGAAGAGTCTATTGTTTTGATATTTATTTTTTTTCCCATTATTAACCTATATTTCAGAATGTGTTTCCAGAATTATTCTCCAGTTTCCCTCAATCCTTGATTTATGGAATTCTTTGTGGTTCCATTATAACAGTAAAGAGATTAATATATTTTATTCCTGTACATATCTGATTTGATTTCCATCTCTCAAGAACGTATCCACTTGAAGGATTTTCCTGGTTTTGGTTTTTTTTTTGGTGGTTTTCGGTGCATGTTTTAGTTTGTTGGGATTTTTGTTTCGGTTGGGTTTGGTTTTGGTTGGGTTTTTGTTGTTGCTGGTTTTGTTTGTTTTAATTTTGAAAAATAAAGCCATATGGTTGAACACGGAATAAATAAGAGCTGTGATATCTTTTATGGCACAATTATAAACATTGTGTTAAGAGCAGTTTGGGTCCAGATCACTAAGCTCTGCAGAGCTTGCATTACAGAATTGAATTAATTTAGTTCAAAAAGGAATAGGATACTCAGTCCCACTGAAAGTTATCTGGTGGCACAAAAAGAGTTGGGAGTTCTCATTTCCTCTGTGTAATGGCAGAGTCTCAAACTAGGCAATAAAACAGAAGAGACAATCACACTTGAAGAAATACTGCTTCCTTTGTATATGTGGTCAAATCAGATTTATTCTTTGGATAGCTTATGCTCAAATTAATTCCTATTAGTTTAATAGCCCTGTTGTGTTTGAAGAAGTTCTTCAGCTTTAAAATCTTTGAGACTCCAATCTGGAGATTTGGGCTTAAATCATCAAAGTTGCATTCAAATTTCCATCTATCATACTGTCCCATCCAGGAACAAGAATAATTATGCATAGAGTTTCTGTGAATAGCTGAAATAGTAGAATAAACAGAGCATTCTATGAGCTGAAAATACAGATGGATAATCCTAGAAAATTTTCATTAAATCCTGTACCCATGTAACAATTTGACATATTTCTGCACCTACTTCATCCAGCATAAATTCATCACTGCTGGTTTTCTATGTAGATATGATTTTGATATTCATTAGATGAAAATAATTACACATTTACATCTTCATTTTCATTAGATTAGAAAGATTTAGCGCAAATTTAAAATAATCTCTACTTCCTTTCCAGCAATAGTATTAGCAACCAAATTCTAATGTACTATGCACTCCAAACAGTTGTACAGAAAATGCTATTTAACTCCTTGTGTCACCATATTTTAATACAAAATGATAAACTGTACAATCAGAGAAATGCATATTATCACAAATGCGGTAGCAGGTAGCTATACTTCAGAAATGTATAATGTAGAGCATATATAATTTTAGCAAAATCATAGTTATTACCAAGTGTGAAAGTTGGAATTCATGTAGATGTATAGACTGCAAACATTTTACTCCCTAACTTGATGAAAACTGTATTTTATTTCTTTTATTAGTGTTTCTTTTTCTACCTGAATTGTATTGGCTGAACTTACTTAGGTCCTGTTTACATGAGTAGCTATTTTGTTCAATCCATGCACATAGTAATTTTCATGAAAAGTGGTCATAAATAACTGATTACAGATGGGTCTTGGTATCTGCTTTACTCAGTTACCGACAGTGAGCACAGGATGAATCACTATAGGCCAAGAAGAATATATTGTAAAATAAAAGTATTGGAAACACTTGCCAAGATACGTCTCTTACAGTATGTTGGACACTATTTGAAAATTGCTTATTTTAATGGCTTTCCTCTTTTCTCTTGGCCCTAACTTTATTGAGAATGGAAGAAAGAGAGAAAAAAAAAGGAGGAGAAAAGAAGCTCTCTGCTCACTCCTCTTCAAAGACTAGAGAAAATAACCTTTTAATTATGAAGGGATTGTTTTGTAGGGTTTTTTTGTATGTGAACTAAAACTTTCTGTGTGAGAGGAGAGGAGGTGATTTTTAATGTCCCTGAACTTTAGCATATCATAGAATCATAGAATCGTGGAATCATAGAGTACCAAGTTAAAAGGGACCTCAAGGTTCATCTGGTCCAACCTTTCTGGGCAGAAGTTCCATCTAGACAAAAACACCATGTAGACAAGATGGCCTCATCACCCCGTCCAGCCAGATCTTAGAAGTGTCCAATGTTAGGCAATCCATCACTTCCCTAGGGAGCTTATTCCAAAGCTGATTGTTCTCATTGTGAAAGATTTTCCTCTAGAGTCCAGTCAGAATCTCCTCAGGAGTAACTTGCACCAATTAAGCCTTGCCTTTTCCATGTGACGCTTTGTCATGTGTTGTGTCTTTTACAGCTGCCCTTTAGGTACGGGAACATGGTGGTGAGGCCACCCCTAAGCTTTCTTTTCTCAAGGCTGAACAAACCCAATTCTGTCAGTATTTCCTTTTATACCAGGCTTCCCAGTCCTTTGGTCATCCTGGTGGCCCGCCTCTGGATCCTCTCCAGCCTGTCTATATCTTCTTTGTATAGTTTTGTATATGTTAATGTTGAATCTCATATCCCCATTGCAAATATAATTTGTTTTCAGAAATCTATACAGTTGTCTGCAGGGGAGTGGCAGAAAGTTCAAAAAGTCAATTACAACTCACAGGGCCTGAAGCCTTAGATGCCAGAACTACTGATCCGGTCTCATGAGAGTCTCCACCTCTGCCAACTACATAGGAGACTACAAACTGAATTTGATAGCTCATTGCACGCTTGCCCTGACGTAAGGGACATTGGTAAAACGGACTAGGAAAACTGTCATGATCACTTTCCACACTGTCCTCCAGGTAAAGGCAGAGGATTCTGGTGTACAGAACACTGATATGCTCCTTCCTTCAAATATCTGGAATTTCCTCATCCTTTTATGTCCTTCCTGCCATGTCTGACAAATAGCACTGATTAGCTGCCCATTTGAGCAATATGCAGCCACATTTTTCAGTATTTCATCTGCAGGCCCCATAAAAACTTGTAGATTTCTGAACTAGTTCTTCATATGAATCCAATTCAATATTCATTTTCATTTTGCTAGAGAGGGAGTACATTCCATAAGTCTTAGATGAGCATTGCTAAAAGTGAAACTGCAAAAATCATTTCTGTACTTTCATATTCTAACCATTATTTATTCTTGCTTACAGACCACTAGTAAAGATAGGAAATAAAGTACAGTTTACAAAAAAAACCCACAAACAAACCAAAAAACCAAAAAAACAACCAAAAAAAAAAGCACAGGTATCCTCATATACATCTTCTGAGGCAGTGATTTATGCTTCATCTACTGCAAACTGAATGATGGCAGGCTTTTTCTACTACTTTTGTACTTAAAAAGTTATGATGAAGTTAAAATTTGTAGGATAGTTTTTTCCTCTAGAAATTTTAATTCTCTCAAAAGCAACCTTTTTGCTCTGCTTAGCAAAAACCTTCATATGGCTGTACAGAAATCTGCTTAAGAAACTGGTACGGGCACAAACATAGGCCACAAAGTAAAGAAAGATCTGATTTCAACTGACTGCCTCCAGTTCCATGACCAGGAACTGTGATTTCATGTTTTAGAATACTCCTGCATTACTATCACAACCATAGTGGTTCAAAAGACCTTGAGAAAACTCTTCAGAAGAATCAAAATATTTAGAAGAATTCAAAATTATTATTTAAAACTTTCAAAACAGAAATGTTTTGAGATGTCTATTACTGTAAAAATAACATAGTTTACATATTCGTTGCTTTATGCTACTTTTAGAGAAGTTGCAATCTATTCCCATGTTTACTAGTCCTTAGGTTAGGACTCATCTCACTGTCCTCAGGTGAAAACTAAAATCTGGTCTATTTCAACATATTTTTATTTTAATCCTTTTAAACCTTTAGAAATACACCAAAGACTCTGATTCCTCTCCAAGGTGCTGATATGAGATTACACTTGCTATCTGAACTGTTTCGGCCACTGGGAACTGTCATTTTATTATTTTCTCCACTGAACAGGGAAAACAAGTACTAACGGGCCCCAGGAAAGACACAGGCAAGGATTTAGCTCACTAAGCCCTGTGTACTCCTTTGGACATATCTTTTTCTGTCTATTGACTATAGACAGGACCTGCAGAGATTATAATCCTATATTAGACATAGTATCATACAATATCCTGAGTTGAAAGCGACCCATGAGGATCATTGAGTCCAACTCCTGGCTCCACACAGGGCCAGACATGTTAATTAAGAACCCACAGTTAATCTCATTCAGTGCCTTGTGCAGTGCTGATCACATTGCTCATGTTTCACAAAGAGACACACACACAGACAAAAAAAGTATACAACCTCTCCCAAAAGGCAGAAGAGAAGAGTTGTAGTTGTTGGAGACTTGCTTTTAAAAGGAACAGAGGACCCAATATGCTGGGTTGACCCTCATCACAGGGAGGTCTGTAGTCTTCCTGGAGCTCAAATATTACTGAGAAACTCCCCAGCCTGGTGCTGTCATCAGACTATTACCTGCTGTTCATCTTCCAAGTGGGGGGAAGGAAGCTGCATCCCGTAGACTGAAGGGAATGAAGAGAGACTTCAAGGCCTTGGGCTCAAGTTATTTTCTCTTCCCTCCTTCCAGTCTTGGGAGATGACATGGGATGGAATAGAAGGACCCAGTCTGTAAATCCATGGCTCAAGACTGGTGCTACAGTCAGGGCTTTAGCTTCTTTGGTCATGTCTGGTTTTATAAGACCACAGGCCTGACAGGAGTATGTGGCAAGGGCTTATCATCCAGGGGGAGGAGGGTTCTAGGAAGAGAATTAGCTGGCTTCATCCATAGGGTTTTAAACTAGATTCAGAGGGGGATGGGGTTGTTGCTGGGTTCCCACCAGTGGGGCAGTGTGCTGGTAATAATGAGAACCAGAAGACCTCACACCCCCCAAAGTCAGAAATGGTGTGCTCGGCTTGCTCCCTGAAATGCCTTTAGACCAATCCACACAGTCTGGGGAATAAACAGAAGGAGTTGGAAATTGGTGTGCAGTCAAGGGCTAATTACCTAGTTGCAATTACAAAGGCTTGGTGAGACAGCTCACATGACTGGAATGTGGCCATGGATGGCTATGTCTTTTTTAGGAAAGATGAGCCAACAAGCTAAGGAGGTGGAGTTGCTCACTATGTGAAAGAGCAACTAGAATGTTTTGAGTTATGTCCAGGGGCAGATGAGGAACGAGTTGAGAGTTTGTGGGAGAGAGTTAAAGGACAGGCCAGCATGGGTGATACTGCTGGGGGTGTCTATTACAGGCCGCCTGATCAAGAGGAGTTGATGAGGCCTTCTACAGGCTGCTGATCCTAGCCTCGCAATCACAGACCCTGGTTCTTATGGGGGATTTTAACTACCCAGATATTGGCTGGAAGGCTGGCACAGCCAGCTGCCCACAGTCCAGGAGGTTCCTCCAGTGCATCAACGATAACTTCCTAATTCAAATGGTTGATGAGCCTACTAAGAGAGGAGCACTGCTGGATCTTGTTCTTACTAACAAAGAGGGATGGTTGAAGAGGTGAAGGTTGAGGGTAGACTTGGCTGCAGCAACCATGAGATGGTGGAATTCAAGATCTTATGTAGTAAGAAGAGAATATCAAGTAGGACTGCAGCCCTGGACTTCAGCAGGGCCAACTTTGGCCTCTTCAAGCAAAGACTGGGGAAAATCCCATGGGACAGGATACTGGAAGGAAAAGGGACCCAAGACAGTTGGTCCATATTCAAGGACCACTTCTTCCAAGCTCAAGATTAGAGTATCCCAGTGTGAAAGAGATCAAGAAAAGAAGGCAGAATACCTCTGTGAGTCAACAGGGGACTACTGAGTAAATGCAAATGGAAGAAGAGAGTCTACAGGTTATGGAAGGAGGGGCTGGCCACTGTGGGGGAATATATTGTCAGGGCATGTAGGGTTGAAACCAGGAAAGCTAAGGTATTCTTGGAGTTAAACCTTGCAAGGGAGGTCAAGGACAACAGAAGAGGCTTCCTCAAATACATTGCAGACAAAACTAACACTAAAGGCAATGTAGTTCCTCTGCTGAATGAGGTGGGTGCCCTGCTGACTGAGGATAGTAGGAAGGCGGAGTTACTGAATGCTTTATTTGCCTCTGTCTAGACTGTTGGAGACTGTTTGCAGGAGCCCCAGATGGCTGAAGTCCCAGAGGAAGTCAGGATAAACGAGTCAGTTGATGAGGACTGGGTCAGGGATGGATTAAGATAACTCCATGGGTGCTGACAGGATGCTCCCAAGCGTGCTGAGGGAGCTGGCGGAAGTCATTGCTAGGCCGCTATCCATCATCTTTGCTAAGTCCTCAGAAATAGGAGAGGTACCTGAGGATTGGAGGAAAGAAAATGCTACTCCAGTCTTCAAAAAGGACAAGGAGGACCCAGGTAACTACAGGCCTGTCAGCCTCACTTCCATCCCTGGAAAGGTGATGGAATGACTTATCCTCCGTTCTGTCTCTAGGCACATCAAAGATAAGAGGGTCATTAGGAGCAGTCAACATGGTTTTACCAAGGCAAAGTCATGTTTGACCGAACTAATAGCCTTTTATGAGGATATAGCTGGGTGGATAGATGATGGAAGAGCAGTGGATGTGGTCTACCTTGACCTCAGTAAAGCATTTGACACCGTTTCCCACAGCATCCTCACAGCTACACTGAGGAATTGTGGTCTGGAAGGTCGACTAGTGGGGTGGACTGAGAGCTGGTTAAAGGGAAGAAGCCAGCAAGTTTTGATCAATGGGACAGTGTCTGGCTGGAGGCCTGTATCTAGTGGAGCCCCTCAGGGGTCAGTACGGGGACCTGTACTATTCAATACAGTCATTGATCACCTGGATGAGGGAACGGAGTGTACAGTCAGCAAGTTTGCTGACAACACAAAACTGGGAGGGGTGGCTGACACATCAGAGGGCTGTGCTGCCATTCAGCGAGACTTAGACAGGCTGGAGAGCTGGGCAGGGAAAAGTTTAATGAGATTTATCAAGGACAAGAGTGGGGTCTTGCACCTAGGAAAGAACAACCCCAGGTACTAGCATAGGCTGGGGACTGGCCTGATGGAGAGCAGCATAGGGGAAAGGGACCTGGATGTCCTGGTGGACAGCTGGATGACCATGAGCCAACAATGTGCCCCCGTGGCTAAGAAGGCCAATGGCATCCTGGGATGTATTAGAAGGGGTGTGATTAGTAGGTCAAGAGAGGTTCTCATTCCCCTCTACTCTGCTCTGGTGAGACTGCACCTGGAATAGTGTCCAGTTCTGGGCCCTCAGTTCAAGAAGGACATAGAACTCCTCAAAAGAGGCCAGCACAGGGCCACCAAGATGATTAAAAGAGTGGAACACCTTCCTCATGAGGACAGGCTGAGGGAGCTGGGTTGTTTTAGCCTGGAGAGGAGGAGACTGAGGGTGGCCTTATTAATGTTTATAAATATGTAAAGGGCAAGAGTCAGGAAAATGGAGCCAGGTTCTTCTCAGTCATGGCCAGTGATAGGACAAGGGCAACAGCTGCAAGCTGGACCATAGGTGGTTCCATGTGAATATAAGGAGAAACTTTTTCACTATGAGGGTGCTGGAGCACTGGCACAGGCATCCCAGAGAGGTTGTCGAGTCTCCTGCTCTGGAAACATTCTACCCCTGCCCCCCGGAGGCATTCCTGTGTGATTTAGTCTAGGTGATCCTGCTCTGGCAGGGGGTTGGACTAGATGATCTTTCAACATCCCTTCCAATTCCTAATGTTTTGTGATTCTGTGCAGAGGAACTAAAACTATTGGTAGTTTGGTAGCTGATGTTATAGATGTGCATTTATACGTCACAACCCTCAAGCATGTGCATGATCTTCCACATCAAGCCAAGCCAATTTAACTGCTGGCTGCAGAACTCCTGCCTTTACCTATGGCCCTACCTTCCAGCCCCATTGCTCAATGGACATTGAATTAGATCTGTTTCAGGAAAATCAAGAGAATTCTTCATTCCCCTCCCACGAACAAACAAAAGTGACATAAAGGATTTAGTATTTTCTGTATGCTCACCATGCTGCAGCTGCACCCCTAGATGTCACAAAAGGAATCGTAAGTGGGTTAGTTTGTTGGTTTTCTCCTATGTGCTTTGTCTTTTTTTCTGATTCATTTTAAGCAATGAATGCATGTTTTCTTTAGCTTGCTGATGATCACAAAACCCGGGAGATTCAGCATCACGTGATGACCACACTTTGGAGCTCAGCCACTTTCCATACACATTTGAGATTTAGTTGGATTTAGCATACTAGCTCGAGTATTGCCAGGAGCTTATCCAAATTACACTGTGTGGTCCTGTACCGAAGGTTAAGCTTCAAACCTCCAAATCTGGCAGAGGTATGAAATCCTCCCTTGATCTATCAGGATGCCTGCCTGCTGATCAGGCTATAAAAATGTGCCTGTAAAGGTGAATATTCTTCTCAGAAGGTGCTGCCTGGTTTTGTTATGTGCTCTAAGATGTAAGTACCTTTCTCTGTAAGGTGTGATCCTCTCAAAAGGCAGACTTGAAAGGTTTGGGGATTTTTTGGGTTTTTTTTTTTCTGTCCAACTATTTAGTTTGTTTCCCTTTGCATTTTGGCAGAAGTAGAACATTTCTTCTCTTAAGGTAGTGTCTGGTGGGAATTTTTAATTTCATTCTGTGCCATGATCCATGTTGCAGCCCTCCCTGAGTCTGCCCCAAGCAACTCTTCCATTTCAGAGCTCTGGGAATGGTGGACTTGGCCCAGGATCCCCCAGGCTGTCTGAGGATACTTTTTCCTCAATAAAGAGAAGAGATAATAAGGTTGGAAGTACGATTTTCTGGTGCCATTTTGAAATTGTGCTTTCTGTTATCTTGGTACCTCTAGTACATTTTCTTCAAAGACAGTATTACAGGCATGAGAGATGTAAAGGAGGAAAAAAAATATATATTTATTGTAAAATAATTATGGAAAAATGTCAAGGGCAGTAAAAGAGAAATCATTCTCTTTACAGTTTTCAGAATGCAGTTTAGCACAGAAGCCTTTTGGGATTTGTTGTCTTTGAATGCTGCAATTACTTTACACATACTGATATTGAAGCCTTGAGAATGTGACAAGAAATTAGAAATATAACATCTTCTTTTGATAAAATGTTCTTGGATTTGGCTGGGATAGAGTTATTTTTTACAAGAAGTTGGGAGGGGACGCAGCCAGGATGGCTGACCCAAACTAGCCAAGGGGGTATTCCATACATATGATGTCATGTTTAATATTTAAGGGGGGCTGCTGGCTGGGGGGGAGGGATTGTTGCTCAGAGATGGACTGGACATCGGGTCCTAGGCAGTGAGCAAACTGTGTTGTGTATCACCTGTTCTGTATATTGTAAGTGCTTCGCTGTCCCGGTAACCTGTCCTTATCCCAGCCCATGAGCCTTACATTTATCTTCCCATTCTCTTCCCCATCCCACTGCACTGGGGAGGAGTGAGCCAGCATCCACGTGTTGCTGAGCTGCCAGCTCAGGCTAAACCATGGCACAGAGATAAAGAAGAAGGGAAATATATTGGAAGTTAGCAGTTACCATAGTACAAGTGATTTTTTGTGGTTTGGGTTTTTTTTCTTCTTAAGTAAGGAAAAGGAAATTAAGCAGGGAAAGGTAGGTTAGATCACCAATATCAGAACAGAAAATAATGTTCACACACAAGGCAAACAACAAGGAAGTATTTTTGGGGAGAGTCATCTGCTTAAGTACATGAATGGATGTGAGAGCATTTATGAAAAGCAAGTAGTTCCATTCTAAGTGCATATGAAAAGAAAACTGGTTTTGTCTTTTTTTCCACTATGGCTATTGCTTGACTGCCCAAAACAAACCAAGACCAGTATCTGCTTGTTAGAATGACCACCTGAGTGAGATGTCTAAGTAGTCAAACCCAGTTCTACTTTCATTGTAGTAGAATTTATTCTTCTTTTTTTCGCCAAAATCACACAGAAGTTTCTTTTAAAGCAGCCAGCTGTTGATTATGGCATGTTCTGACTGCTTGGCCAGGAAGTAGTACAGCAGCACATCAAGAAGCAGAGAGACCTTTTAAAACTTTCATTAGTACTAAGCATCCTGATAAGAGATCCGCGATACCAGGTAGACAGTTCCTTGCTGCCAACAGCTGGGGACATATGACTGAGCATAGAGCTACGTCTTTCTCCTGTCTCACTGACTTTGACATGGTCGTGTGTTTGCAAATTACATCACTTTTCTTAAAATCCCTTCGTTGTATTATTTTATTAGTTGTGACATTCTTTCATTTATATGACAAGCCAGAGAAGATGGTTCTATCAATTACTAAGTCTGAATTCTGCGTTCTACATTTCTTATGTAAGTACAAAAAATAACTTCCTTGGTAGGTTACTGGTGAGGATACTGACCACATGGGAGTCAGAATCAACTCCTACTTGTGCACAGTGGCTTTTGCCACATGTAAGCTGTGTCAGTGCTCTGAGGGCCTCTGTGATGGCTTCAGGACTCTAATTTCCACCAAGCTGACAATAACCCAGGTCGCCTTTCTGCCCATTTGCTAGCGGTCAGAGTGAAATGCTGATTGCCTCTCATTCAGTAAGAATTACCTGTAGACTGTAACCTTTGAGACAGCAGGACAAGGTGCTGTTACAGGCTTTCTATTACCACACCAAACCATTCAATCAAACTTATTTCTTGGGAACCAAAATTATTTGCTGTGGCTTTGCAGAAGCACAGAGGAGAGACGATAATGAGAGGTGAATATTTGCAGGAGCATAGGATGTGAAAATCAGGCCCATACTCCGACTAAAACCCCTCACTGAGTTGGACGGTTCTCAGAGGGTATTTTCAGATATTTGAAGCACAGCTGAAAAAAAGTTATCTGGAATTGGAACAAGAGCATGGGGCTGCTTCTAGTTCCAGTTTGCTTGTACATCAGACATCCTCCTATATAGGATTACTTAGGACCTTTTCTTGGGCTGATTCTAGGACAGGTTGAACTACTTCATCAGAGAGAACTGCCAGCCTCACGGGAGTTCACAGGGCTATAAAATGTGCATGGAATCAATAGTCAGATGCCAAAAATACCTGAGTTGTCACTGATTAGGATTATACCTAATGAGTATATTGTTCTTCAGAAAACAACTGTATTTTTTTGATTGTTAGGATGGGACTCTGCTGTAAGTTCCAAACTGTTCTGGTCTGACCCCAGCCAGCAGCTAAGCACCATACAGCCCCTCACTCGCTTCCCCTGCAGTTGGATGGGGAAGAGAATCATAAGGGTTCAAGTGAGAAAACTTGTGGGTTGAGATATGGACCATTTAATAAGTAAAGGAAAAGCTGTCATGCAGGTAAAGCAAACCAGGGAATTCACTCCCCACTTGCCCTGGGCAGGCAGGTGTTCAGCAATCCCCGGGAAAGCAGGGCTCCATCATGTGTAATGGTCACTTGGGAAAAGAGTCACCATCACTCCAAAAAACTTCCCCTTTCTTCTTTCTCCCAGCCCCTTATATGCTGGGCATGACATCATATGGTATGGGATATCTCTTTAGTCAGTTGGGATCAGCTGTCCTGTCTGTGTCCCCTTCAAATTCCTTGTGCAGCCCACCCTACTGTCAGGTGGGGTGAGAAACAGAAAAGCCCATAGCCCTATGTAAGGCCTGCTCATCAACAACAAAAATTGCATCTATAATATCAACATTGTTTCCTACACAAATCCAAGAAATGGTGCTACTATGGACAAATTTTCCTCTATTTTAGCCAAAACCAGCACACAAGGGCAGTTTTTTTTTTCTTGCTTTATCTCTTGGTTCATCCCTTAAACACCTAGAAATAAAGCTAGAGATACTATAATGGAGTGCATTTAAATAAAACAGACTTGCTATGTTACAGTGAAGACCTATGACTGTGTTTAAAATGTATTACTCTCTTCCAGCACATGTATCTGTGGTTACAAGGTTGTTGTCCTCATTAGAAGAATCAAAGTGCATTTTATCGGGGGTGGGTGTTACACCCACAACTCAAGCACAACATGTGTGGGGAACAAGATGCAAAGTGATCTTAGGCAACCAGCTTATTCTCATACCTTTTTTACTCTGTATTTATGATACATGTAGTATAGTTACAACCCATAGAAAGCATGTGATACTTTATTTTATTAGGTAATGAAACTTCATTCATACATGCATTATAGTGACATAGAATATTGTTTAAAATTTCTCTGAGTTTTTTTCTTTTTCCCCTGGGGGATTGAAAGGAACTATTTCTAGCAGATGATGAATCACTAATTTACAGTTTCATACCACCTTATCTAAACTCATCTTCCATCTTACCAGAAATGCCACTTTATTTAGCCAAAAGAAATTCTGATTTGTGCTTAATGCAAAGTCAGCTTTTCCTTAGTACAGTCACCAGTTTATTCAAGGTTATTATTTGTTTCCCTTTTCATCAAATTTTTAATCTTCGTGTTCCTTCACCACTCCCCCCCAAAAAAAACCCCAAACAAACAACAGCTTGCTTTTACTTTCCAAATATTTTGTCACTTTTTCTTCATCTTATCCAGAATCCAGACACCACCACAGAGAACAAGGACAAACAGCTATACATCCAGGGACAATTTTAAGTGTAACTCCCTCTTGAATACCTTCATTTTACTGAAAGCCAGGTGGAGTAATTGTAGGAGAAAGCTTTCACTGTGGAGACTACTGAATTAAAGCAGGACACCTGATGTGCTAGATCAGAGAAAAGCAATTACTTCTCTGTTCTTTTAACCTGCAGAAGGGGAAGCAGCTGGGAGTAATATGTGAGGCAGCACCCCGGGAAGAGGTGGTAGGGAGGTGGTTTGATGGTTGGGTTGGAGTTACTTGTGGATGTCTCTGGGATTTTCTGTATGTTGCTGACTGCTTTTATGGTGAGTTGGCATGGTGGAGACAAGTTTTATGTGTTTGTTTCTAAAGCTCTTTGTTTGTTTTGTGTATTGGGGGCAGTTGGGCTGTTAGGAGAAGTTGTGGTCTCTTAGTTTCTTTGTGTCTGAGTTTTTGTGTGGGGGTTTCCTAATGGTGAATTGGTTCACGGCAGCTAAAATGGTACTGAGCAGCTTGAATGTGCCTGGCTTTGTCTGGTAGGAGATTTTGGGAAGTGTTTCCTGGAGAGTTTGATTCTTCAAGATTTTGGTTGAAGGCTGTGAGCAAAGAGGATTCAAAAAAAACCTGTCTTTAGCTCATGCGAGGTGGTCACTAGTTGTGGTTGTGGTATTTATTCTATTGAGAGTTTTACTATTAGCAGCAAGTTCTTCTATATGCTTTTATTTAGTTCTCATAGTTAATAAAATTAAATTAAGTTACTGCTCTGGATGTCAGATAAATACTATAATTTTCATGGGTACCCTATTTCACTAATTTCCATTCATCTGTTTGCTTGTTGGTCGGTTTTTTTATTAATATTAACAGGACTGAATGTAGCTCTACAGACTTTTCATCTGTTTAGCTGTAGCCCTTCACAGTGAGTGTACACCCCATACAGCATAAGTCCTAAAGGCTGCTACTGTTCAGTGCATAAGTAAATGTTTGCATGTATGTTTTGTGCAGTATTAAAAAAAAACAACCCCCCCCCCAAAAAAAAAAAAAACACCACACCCTTTTATTTTAATACCGTACTGATCAAAACTCAAAGGTTTAATGCAAGGATGGGCATTTTTTTTTTTCTTTCCTCGGCTTGCAGACTTAAGCTGTAGGTAAGAATGTGTAGGATAAAAAATTCTAAAATACCTAATGTATTATATGTACTTTCTGAAATCAAAATTAAATGTTGTATACGAAATGCCTAAAGCTGTAAAAAAAAAAAAAATAAATTAGGATAGCCAGATAGTAATTGTAATCACCGCTTCCATCCTGGTTTAGGAAGGGGAAGTTAGCGGCAAATACAGGAAATACCTTGGAAGAAAGATTCTTGACTACTAGAAAGGTTCTTAAATGGTTGCTTACTTTGTTCCCAAACTGTTCTTGAAGCAGGTATTGTCAAATATGAGTGGGCTTCTCCTGGCCATGGTGGGTTTTTTCTTCCTCTTTTGTCCCTTTCTTCTTTTCTTTGTCTTTCAGAAGCAATGTGTTTTCTGGGTAATTAAGGATGATTAGCACCACAATAGTTTGTGGTTCTTTTTGCTTGTGCCTAATAAATTTAAATTGCTGAAAGATTTAGGTTTGGTATATGTAATTTATGTTACCCTTAAGAGTGTCTGATCCAATTATACAGTCAGGGGGGCTTTAATACAGACAGCTAAATTAGTACGTGATAGCAACCAAGCTTTAGAATTGTCCATAAATGATTAAGTGTTTTGTTAAAACTTTACTGTATTCCATCCCTGCTGAGTAATACCTGAGTAAATGAATTATCGTAAAGGGGTAATTAGGAAGGATGAGAGACATGATTTCATTAGATAGCCTTTTTTATCTTCTTAACAAAAACACACCCTGTTTGTTATGTAAAAGTTCCAGAGAGTAAGTACAGCATTTTCTTGTGTTTTGTGGAAACTAGAGATGTAGCCGTAAATAGGTACCTGTCACACGTTCAAATGTTTTGTGAATGCAGAGGGAAGCAGAGATTTGTATGTGAGCGGTTAAGTATTAATTAAATCTGGCCACCTAGCTGGCTAACCTATGTTTGAGGCAACATCTATCTATCTTCATTATCTGTAAGCTCTATGGCATTTCCTGGTGATTGACTTTTATGTTGGAGACCTGGCTCTTTCAGGAGAGCCATTAAAGGCTTCTCCCAAGTGCCTTGTGGCGCACGTTCAGTACATGCTCCAACATTCATCTGCTGTACTCTAACATTACAGGAAGCTCTAAACTTAGAGCATACATAATTTCTCACAGTCTTGTCTGAAATACAAGCCAAACATGGTGTATTTCATCTCTAGACCATGTAGTTGTTTAGAGTGTTTGTCTGTCTGTCTCAACCCTTCTGTAAGCAGTGTGGCCTTAGAAGGCAGTATGTGGTGTTATATGCTTCCTTCTTGGTGTCCCTGCCTGTGGCAGGGGGGTTGGAGCTCTATGATCCTTGGGGTCCCTTCCAACCCATGCCATTCTATGATTCTCAAGGCTTTCAAATGAATGTATTCCATTTAAAAAAAATAAATCCGGAGACATGCCAGGGGTGGAGGAACAACTATTTTTCCCCCCCTGTGTTTCACCTGTAATCAAACTCCTTGGGATGCTTTTGACACATAGTGTGCTGTGACAGAATTGTAACGCTCCCAAAATAAGAGGTATTAAATCCTGCTGATGCCTATGTAGTTTCAGTGTCCCCGCATGTATTTACATCAGTTGCACCCTTAACTGCTGTTGTACTATGTGATGTTGCATAATCAGAGTACGATGCTGCTGCAGCTATGGGCCTTTCATTATGGCTGCTGCTGAATGATTGCATTTGGTACTCTGTATTCCACTCTAGGGAGTGCTGCAGGCGTGCTTTCTGCAGGTTCCGCCGCCCCGACACGAGCTCTTCAATCTTCCTTCCATTCAGTGTGAGCTTTGACTGGCCGCACGTGTGAAGTGATGAGCACTGCACTGAACAAGGGAAATTTTATAGAGCTTCTGTCCTATTACCCTGATTATGAACAATTTTGAAGAGGATCTAGAATGTATTGAGAATGAAAAAATAATATTGAAATCTTTTAGCGTGATTGTTTAGCCGGCTCAGGATCAGAGGAGGTGAACTAGGGTGTTGAGAGGTGTAAGAAAGGAGTCCTGTCTGTTCCTGTTCAGCACTTTAGGTGAAGCTCCCAACCTTGTAGAAACCTTCAGGTTCCACTCTAGCAGGGACTGTGTCATGTCAGTGACAGGTATTCTCTTTGCCTCTATCCAACTGGGATTGCCAGCTGAAGGGAAGGAGGGTTCCACTGACCTTGTCTATTTAGTTTGTCACATTAGTGCTGTGGTATGATGGTCTTGTTTTCTGGAGTGGGAATTAAGCTTTACTCTCCTTATGTAGATTTATAACTTTCCAGAATTATCTACTGATTTAAAAAGTGTGGGGGAAAAAACCCACAAAACTAAAACAAGCCCTCATAATTTTAAAGAGATTCATGTATTTAACACCTAAGGTTGTGCAGGATCTGAAAGCGTTCCTCTTGGATGCCTTTAGCAAGTGTTGGAGATTTTTTAAGTCTGTTCTTTTTAGTTCTTCTATCTGTTTACCTCACTCACAGGTTTGTAAACTTTTGATGCAGAATTCTTTTCCCCCTGTGTTCCTTCTAGTTTGAGGTAAATGTTTCTTGGGTTTTTGTGCTCTTGGAGGGTGTGAAGGCACACCCCCAGTCACCATTCCAATGCAAATACAAGACTAACAAGTCTTTGGAAGTGTAGAATTGATCATTAAGGAAAATATATTTAAGTAAAAGTGTTTGCTGATGGTCTGTTTGATACTGTGGATGTTTTGGATCATTAAATTGAATTCTAGTTTATACAAAAAAAATGCAGATGTTATTAAATGATACATCTTCACAAACAAATCAGTGTGGTTTTGCAACAAAAAAGAATGTGGTTGCATGCACAGAACAACAAAAGAAAAACAAAAAAAAACCCCAAACAATCAGCACTAACCTTTTAAATTGACTTTTTATATGAAATTAAGGAAATAGTAGGAAATATTAGAGCTGACTACTTGTTTCAGCTCAGCTGAGGTTTGTTGTGGTGTAGGTCAATTCAGTCCATCTTTTGTCAGTCTGTTCATAAATCTTGTTACTAACAGGAGTATCCATCTGGAAGTTACCCAGTCTATATGATAAACAATAATTCCAAGCAGTCTGCAGTTTATGTATGAAGCATGGCCATCTAGGTAAAGTAGTCTTACTCAGTGATGGTGTTTAAAAAAAAAAAAAAAGGCTTTTGGAGACATTAATATTTTCATACCTTTTTTTTTTTTTAAAGTTACTGTGATGTTTTAGGGTGTTTTTTTTTAAATAAATAAGTTTTCAGAACAGAAGAATTTGCTTCCTGGAACATCTTTGTGTTGCAAAATAGTGTGCTGTTAACTTGTGCTGGCTAATCTTAGCTGTTTGGCTTAGAATATCTGCTTGTGTCTAACTGGAGTTTTAACCTACAAGCAAAAGAACGAAGTTGGTGTTTGCTGCTGGAGTTGGTCATTCAATCCCTTAGATATTGATAGCAACACCCAAGGTAACTGGGGAATTTTCAGTGACTTCAGTATTAAGAAAGATTAACAAAATATTTAAGTTGGGGAGGAGACAAATGTGCTAATAGCCTAGAAAACTATGAATAATAATGAATTAATGACTCTGTATTCATTGTTCATGTCTCATGATACAGGAATGATGGTTATAAAAAAAAAAATACAGTCAAACAGGAGGTAGATAAAGGTTTGTCATGCAAAATAAGATTACACTGTGTGGTCATCTTGCCAGCAATCATTGTGGAAGAGCAAAGTAGAACTGTACAGAGTGATTAGACAAATTGGTCAATTCCTCAAGAGCCATTCAAACATCAAGATGAAGACACTAATACTAGTTCATAAGTTCTGGAAACTGTTAATGTGTCCCAGAAAAGGGTGTGTCCAAGTCTGTTTTCTTGACCCCAGAGTACTCTTTGGTATGCCTGCTGGGTTCTGAAGGACAGGATGGATCCAGTGAGGTAAAGAAAATGAAAATTCCCTCTGAGATTACAGAAACCCAGAGACACACCAACCCCAAAAAACCCTATACACCTCTGAGGTAAACAGGTAGGGGAGCTTGGGAAAAAAAGTGAACACAATAACCAGACAAACACAAACCTAAAAATCTCTGCCCAGAGGCACAAACAGGCAGGGGGAAGTAGAACTGTGACTATTTGGGAGCTCCCTGACAACCTTCAGGCAATTGGTAATGAAGACCCAATTCCCTAATTACTCTATTTTAGTATTGCATTTTTATGTGTGTTCTGAGTGCTAATTGTTGACACAGATAGCTTGTTTAATCTTCATTCAGTTCCAAGCTTGTTTGAACATACAGCACTGCTTCATTTCCAGCACGGGCTATTTTAAGTTTTTCTGGGAACTTGTTTCTCATGGGGTCTTTGTCTTCATTTCATCATGATTCTGATGTGCCTTTAGAGAAAGTCCTTCCTTGTAGCTAGACATGCTAACTTCACTTGCCCTGTACTTGTTCATCCCTCTGTATATGTTTGTGGCTAGTACTTTTCTGTTTTTCCAGGTGGCTTCAATCTCTATCCCACTCAGACCTTCCTTTCAAATTAAAAATTGAGAGACAAAAAAGGATGGTGGTAAGTCCCAATATACCAGAAGGGGGAGTAAAGCAGAGCTTCCCCAGCAGTACCCAGTGATTCCAAAAGTATCCAGAGAGATGCTGCCCCAGGGATCTGCAAACAGGACCAGATGCCATCCTGCCTTCCTCTTGATTAAGCTCCCTGTGACTGTCTGGGATAGAGCCGGGGAGGGGGTTGAGGAGAAGCTCCACCTATGTTTGGTTGCATTCACTGGGCATCCATGTTTGTTTAATGTGTTTCTGGTTCTCCCCATGTTCCTCGGACTGGAAGGATGTTCTGCCTAACCCTAGCTGATGTTTCTACTTGTTGACTGATCATTTCTACGAATTTGGTTAGTGGTTCTTTTGAAGGGTTGCCCCCCGCTACTCCCAGATCAGACAAAGTCTTCATTGCTTTCTTCGGTGGATGTAATGAAGAGTGATTATTCTGATACCCAAACTATTTGACTGACAGTGACAACAACTCCAGGTTATTTGGAGCTGTTACCCAGTACTTTCTTGCCTTTTTTTTTTCTCACCTATCTACAGAAGTTTTTGAAGAAAAAAAAATTGTTCTAGTTTCTTGTCTGTGAGCTTTAAGTTTAAAACGTAGTTATATGTACAGTGTAAATGTTTATTCTTTCTGAGAACAGTTTGAGACCAACAATTGTCTGGGGTTTTTTTCCCCAAACCTTTTCTCTGTCTTCAGTCATAATAATGTATCTTAGACATATCTGAGCTAGACTAAAGTTTGGAAAACTACCAGAGGTAGGAATGGTAAACTGGTCTTCTGTGTCTCCCGTATGCTGCATTTCTGACCGTGCTAAAAAATTACTTGGATGTTGCCCTGGTGCTGGCCAGGACAGAGTTACCTTAGCCTGGGGCAGCTCAGCTCACCTCACTGTGCTGGTTGCTTGGGGATCTTCCACACTGTGTGACATCACATCCCTGTAAAAGGGGCTGGTTGGGGGGGATGGGTCAGTGCGCCTCTGGGACAGTGTGAGTGCAGTCAGGTGCTGGGTCAGTTGTCACGTCGGTCACTGCTCTGTGTTATCACCTCATGCTAACAGGTAAGGTGCTCTGTGTCATCACTGCGTGCACGTATCCTGTCATGGGCTCTGCTGTTGTTCCCCTCTCGTGGAGCTGTGTCAGTAACTGTCCCTATCCCAACTTGCAGAAGCTCAGTTTCCCTTTCTGGGAAGGGGTGAGTGAGCAGTGCAGGGTGCTCAGCCACTGCCTGGGGCTGAGCCAGGACAGATGTCAGTACAGGAAAGAGGCGAGTTGAGATAAATTCCTGTCATTATGTGGAATAGATGAAATATTAGGTTGGAGACTGTGTAGATTTTAGTTCTTTGGATGTTTTATTATTTTGGAAATATCAGGCAGTTGTTCTGACACTACACATTTGCTTATGCTGGCCTGTTTCTTCTGGGTTGACTCTGTGCAGAACTAAACACTTCGAAGTACCCAACCATTTTGTTTGCATTCCTAATATCAAATAGTTAACCTTATCAAGTTTTCTATGCTGAACTCCCATGTCTTAAGCTTAACAAACAAACAAAAAAGCCCACAGCAAAACCACCCCCAGAAAAGGTCTTATGAAGAACTCAAGACAGTCTGGGGGTTTCTAATCCTCTGTTCACTGGGAGCACCCTCACACTTTTTAATAGACAAGTTACATATCTGCCATCATCTTGCTTAGTCCCTAGGTATAGCTACAGGCTAGTCGGCCTTGCCTCCATACCTGGAAAGGTGTTAGAACAGCTCATTCCGGATGGATGTCATCTCTAAGCATACAGGGAAAACAAGGTATCAGGAGCAGTCAATGTGAATTGACCAAGGGAAAATTGTGCCTGATGAGACTGACAGTCTTCTGTGATGGCACAACTGGCTGGATAGATAAGGGGAGAGCAGTAGATGATGTTTACCTCGATTTTAGCAAGGCTTCTGACACTTTCTCCCATAGCATTCTCATGGGCCCACGCTTCCTAAGCTTGCCTAATGAGTGGGCAGTGATGTGGATTGAGACCTGGCTGAATGGCAGAGCCCAGAGGGGTTGTGATAATTAGCACAGTCTAGTTGGAGGCCTGTAGCTCATGGTGTTCCCCAGGGGTCAGTGCTGGTCCAATCTTGTTCAATATCAGTGACCTGGATGAATGGACAATGTACCCTCAGCAAGTTTGCTGGTGATACAAAACTGAGAGGAGTGGCTGATGCCTTTCAGTCCAGTGGCTGCACTGTCTTTCAGTGAGACCTGGAGGGGCTGGCAGATCAAGAGAGGTTATCCTCCTCCACTACCCACTCTGGTGAGGCCACATCTTGAGTACTGTGTCCAGTTCTGGGCTCTCCAGTTCAGGAAAAACAGGGCAGAACTGGAGTGAGTCCAGTGGAGGGCTACAGGGATGATCAAGGAAGATTAAGAGAATCTCCCTTAACAGGAAAGGCTGAGAGAGCTGGATCTGTTTATCCTAGAGAAGACTGAGAGGGATCTCACCAACACTTACAAAACACCTGAAGGGTGGATGTTAGGAGGATGGGCCCAGACTCTTTTCATTAGTCCCCAGTGATAGAACAAGGGACAAAAGGCACAAACTGGAACACAGGAAGCTCCACCTGAACGAGGAAGAACATTTTTACTCTAGGGTGAGAGACCACTGGCACAGGCTGCCTAGAGAGGCTGTGGAGTCTCCTGCTCTGGAGATATTCAGAACCCACCTGGACACAAACCTGTGCAACCTGCTCTAGGTGCTCCTGCTTTAGCAGGAAGATTGGACTAGGTGATCTATCGAGGTCCCTGGCAACCTCTACAACTTTGATTCTGTGGTATGCATGCAGTTGTGTCTTGGATTTCTCCCAGATCTCTGTAATGTTTTATAACACACACTGTGTGGTGTCACTGGGAAATGTCATCCATTTGCCAGCTATTTCCTTTTCCTAATCCTCAACTGTATAGACCCAGGAGATTTTTGTACTTAAAAATATCCGTGGTTGTCTTGAGGAATAACTTTTAAACTTTATTTCCGATTGCTTAATTAGTTTCTAATTCAAGATATTTGCCCCTTAGAAAACTACCTAGTACACAGCTGGTGACATAAAGCTAAATAATTAATATCCTTATGTGTAATTAAAAAAATTAATACCCCTTTAGGAAAGATGTAATTATTATTTTTGAAAACTGAAGTTAATTAAGCCCACCTTCATCTACTCCCCCTCCCATTTATGTGTGTTTGCAAGGAGTATGTCTATTAGGTTAAAGGAGTGAGATTTACTTCCCCTGTTCCCCACCTTCCCATACTGGAGCCATGCTGGTTTGAGTCTATCAAGTTATATTTATCCAACTGTTCTGCCATCCTATCTTTAATTAGATTCTCTATCAGTTTACTCAATAATGGGACAAATCTCACCAGGCTGTAAATTCTAGCTTCTTTTTTAGCAGCATTATTTAAAAATAGGTACTGCATTATTATTTCCTCCACTATTCACCAGCAGTTTAAGTGTTTGGGTAGGGATGTTCTGCAGATTCCTTGTCAGCAGTCTTATTTTGGTGTGGTTTTTTTTTTTTTTTTTTAATGTTTGATAGTCCAATTTGTTCTCAAGCTTTTCCTGGGTATCACCCAATTATTAACCCTCTCCTACCTATAGATCAAACTTCTTCTATCTGATATCAGTTATCCATATCTAATAAACTAGCGATCTGAAGATGAACGTGCACATCTATAAGGGATATTCAGAAGCAGCCAGCATCTGAAATTGACAGTGAAAACTCAGCGTTCTATTGCAGAAACATTGTGAGCTCACGCTCCTGAAAAGTTGTTGAAAATAACTGTCTTCTGCAATTTCTCTCTTGTTCTGGCCTTTGCACTTTATAGGTAATTGTGCAATTAGCATTTAGAGTATGCATCCATTTGGAAAACTATGTTAAGACAGTGAAATAAAGATGAAATTGAGGGTAATCAGTGAAAGGCCAAAACTTTTACTTTGATCCTTATCTTAATAATCTGATTTCCTTAATTTTAGTCATATATAGCTTAATTTGTGTGCATAGGGGAAAAATATGTTGACTCAAAAGCACTTACACACTAGCTACTTAGTAAAACTTTATTTGCAAAGCAATTTTGCCAAATTTATCTCAAACTGATTTGTTTGCTTGTTTAAACAAACAAAACCCCACAAAAAAAAAAAAAAGGAGGTGTGTTTTGGTAGAATTAATCCTTTCAGCTTGGTTTGAACTGAAGTGGTTTGCATTGCTCTACCACAAGTATCTTTTTCACTGGTACTTGCGTTTAAAAAGTTTATACAACTGTATCGTTGACATTTTCTTGTTGGAAGTAAATACCTTTAAAGTTCATGCTTTTGCTGAAGTTATTACATTTTGTCTTGGTCAACTTTCATCTGATTTGCACATAAACACGTAAGTGGTATTGATATGTTTAATATTCAGTATCAAAATACTGTGCAAAAGGAAGTTACTGGAACCAAATGCAAATAACTGAGGAAGGAGAACTTGTTCTACCTGTATACAGACTGTGGCTCTTGAAGTGTAGGATTCCTAGGTATGTGAAGGCGTCATCAGAGTATCATTATTTTGGCCTACAGTTCTGGAGGGGGGGCACCACCAACAAAATTACAAAACCATGGTTTGGACTGTAACAATGACCTGCATCTGAATGTCCTGTTGTGGTGGGTGCCGGGTGCCCACCCAGCTGCTCTCATCCTCCCCTGGGGGAAGAGATAGGAAGACGAAAAGCTTATGGGTTGAGGTGGGGGGTGGGATCCTTTACGAGTTACCATTGTGGGCAAAACAGACTTGACTTTGAGAGAAGTAATGTATTGACAATTAAAATATATTTGAATAGAAAGAAACAAAGATAAACTTTAAAGCAACACTTCTCCCTTGCCCTTTTCTGGGCTTAACTTCACTCCAGGTTCTTCCAACCTTGCCCAGGTGGCACTAGGGCAGGGCGTGGGTATTGTGGTCAGCCCGTAACAGCCCTTCTTTGCTGCTCAGCTGGGCCCTGCTGTGCTGGGGCCATGGTGCTGGCTGCGTCCGGCACTGGGCAGCCCTGGCACCTCCTCACCCTGGCCGGCCCTGCAGAGACCCAGGCCGGGATCAGTGCAGCGGTTCGTGTTGTCCTGTGAGCCATGAACATTGTATAAACTGTGTCGTGTGTCTTCACACAGTTACTTGGTAAGGAAAATAACATTTCCTTCTTTCAGGGACTTGGTTAGCTTTGTAATATGTTGGAGAGCTTTTTACTTTAGTGAGGGAGAAAGCAGCTGAACTCTTTACCTGTATTACAGCTTTTTGTCACCATTTCTGCTGGCTCCAAGCAACTAAAGAGGTTGATTTGGGTTGTTGTGCCTAGCTCCTGCCCCTGATGAGTATGACCTGGGTTTTTTTGCTTTCCCTTGGTTTGTTTGTTTTGGTCAGGTTTGTTTTTTTGTGTGGGTTTTGTTTTTGTTTCTTATCAACTGTTGGTCTGTTTTTAAAAACAGCTCACATTGACTCTAAAACAGTGTAATTGCAAGGTCTCTGCAATGAAAACAATATTTTTACTCGGTAGGTGATAAAGCCCTTTTCTGTTCTTGGGAAAAAAAACCCCAACAAAACCACAACATAAAACCCCCACAACAAAACCCCAGAACATTTTAGAATTAAAGAGCTTGTATCAAATTGCAATTAGAGAAGTAAAAACCTAGATGCAACTTAATGAGTAAATGAAGAGTTGGATAATGGTGATCCCTTGTAAGAGGCTTTAATGAGGAAAATGCTCTTTAATCATTTGATGATTATGAAAGAAGAGCCATAATCTGCACAATTTTGATGTCCTGGCAAGGTAATTTACTGTATTTTATTTTCTTGCTGTGAATCTGAATAGCCTCACTCTGTGCCCACGCAGCAATCTGAAACATCTGGAGTCTGCTGTATTCAGGTCTTTATTTTTTTTTCATTTTTTTAAGCGTTCATCCCAAATTGAGTGACTGAAACGCCCCTGCTTTTTCCTGCTGATGTGCAGAAACACATGAGGGGCTACGGAGGTGGTTAGAGATAGGATTACTGCGAGGCGTGTTTTGTAAGCACTTTCCTTTTCACCTTTTCAGAGAATCTTTATACTTGTGTCTGAAAGCAGTGTGGGTTGTTTTTTGGTTGTTTTTTTTTTTCCTTGGGAGCAATCTAAAAGCTGCTACTGACTGCCTCAAAGAAAAAAGGCCAAGCAACTCCCCACACCAAATGCTTATCTGCTGCCACAGTGCACAAACATGCCTTTAGAAGTGCAGGTTCTGAAGTGTTGTGGCCAGTTTTTTTTTTCACAAGTGGAAATACTCTTCAAGGCTATAATGTTTGTGTACTTAGGCATGAAGTAGTGGCATCTCATTCCCTTAAGGAAAAGCTACATGTACAGGTGTAGCAGAGAATAATATTTTGTATATCCCTGATGGACATCCTCTGTTCTGACCCTGGTTGTGAGGGTTTGAGGTTTTTTGTTTTTTTTTTTTGTGGTTGTTTACACACACACACACACACACACACACACACACACACACACACACACACAGAGTACTGATCTCTGCAGCCATGCTGGTATATTTTTGATTGACTGCTAGCACTGTTCATCAATCCCCCCCCAAAGCAGGCAGTAGATAGATAACTCCTTTCCTACCTGAGGAATTAGCTGATTGTGGCACTTTCTTCACATTGTAAAATACATAGTGTGAAGCCTATAGACTCTCCCTTCCACATACAAATAACAAACTGTAGCCCAAATTGTATCTTGTCAGAGCTTAATTGGTAGTTTACATTCAGGTTTCTCAGATGAGTTATAATTGCACCATAAAGTGTTTAATGGGCTCACTTCTTGCAATTGCTCTTACAGGCTTCAGTTTGTATGTTGCCTAAAGGCTTGGTTACATCCTTCTAGTGAAAGGGTACCAATGCTGTTCTGTTGGAAGCATGTATTTCTGTTATTTCTTGATATCCAGTGGCATGGTTATTGCAGAAAGATGGGCAAAGCACCAGTCAAACAAAGGTGTGATCCACGCCTTGTTTGTTATGGAGGGAAGAGAGAGGAAAAGTGATTTATCTCCTTTGCATCAGCATTTTTTATGGATTGTGGTCCACAGGGTTTTGAGGTGTAAGCAGCTTCCAGGACTATTCCTGAGAGCAGTCTGCTGTTTAAGTTAATAAATTGAGAACCTTTCTGGGGCCAATTCTATACCCTTTGTGTTTACATCTTTTTAAGAATATGTATTCAGATTCATGGGATATAACGGATATGATGACAACAAGTTAGAAGCTTGGTGAGGCACTGAAACAGGTTGCCTGGAGAGATTGTGGCTACCCACTCCCTGGAGGTGTTCAAGGCCAGATTGGATGGGGCTTTGGGCAACCTGGTCTAGCAGAGGGTTTCCCTGCCCATGGCAGTGGGGTTGGAACCAGATGATCTTTGAGGTGTCTTCTGACCCAAACCATTCTATGATTCTATGACTGGTATAGTAATTGGTATATGATTGGTAGAAAAGTCCTGAATCTCAGTGAGAGTCTACAGGTACTGCTGCCATATAAATGTTTTTTTGTGTATACAGTGTTACAGTCTCCCAGCTTCTTACTGTTACTGTAGAATCCTCTGAATTCTAGTAGAACATAGTTTAAGAAAAAAAAATCAGAACCAAAAACCCCCACCTAAAAACACCTCCATGTGTAAAAGTGTTTGATATCAGGCTCCCTGAAAATCTGTGGACATCTTTATTTTGTGATTATGAGATAAAGTCAAATAAGACTTAGCCTTTCAAAGATGGATCATGTCTTTCAGTAATGAAAAACTAGATAGATGGAGGCATGTGAACAGTTACCGTGTATGTTGAGTCAAAGGAAGTGCTCTGATATATTGACTGGTTAATGAGAACATGGAAGTTGGAACAGGAAAAATACCTGATACCGTAGCTTTATTAGTTAATTAATCACCATCATGACTGCTTCTGGGGCAGCAATTAGATGGTTCATTTGCTGAAATGCTCCTCTTTTTAAAAAAACAGAGGAGGAAAAACTCCAAAAAAACAGAGACTGTGTGAAGGTACAGATTCAAACATGTGGGATTTTGAGGGGGGCTTTTGTTTTGGTGGTTGGTAGCTGTTTATTTTCCTATGTGCTTTGAGAAGAAGAGAACAATGGCTGTGCAGAGCTTGGGTGGGAAAAGCAAAAGCTGTGTAACGAGATTAGTACCGCTCTCGCGGTGTGATTCCATTGTGCTGCTATGTCCGCGTCCCACTTTTCCAATAAATCACAATAACCAGCTGACAATGCAAATATCACAGCATGTTGTCTGGGAATTATTCTGATTAGTTTGTAACTTGCAAAGGCTCCGCTCGCTCTTAAGCAGCGAGTCCTCCCGTGGCTGTGATTTTTCCCTGATACTCAGTGCCATAAGTGATACGGGGGCGGTAGTGGCCATAATTCAGGTTCAGAGGTGTTTGTAATAACTCCTGTTTGTTACCTTTCAGGGCTTTTGGGAGTATGCTATTAATACAAAAGTACATTTTTGCACTCTTCTCTTGTAGAATATCTACATCTACATTTTTAAAATCCTTATATAAAGCTTAGATTTTTATATCTAGCACAAAAAGAAAAATACATATTAAGCCAGTATAGGAGCATACAGTCTGCATATGTTGTTAGTAACATGTTTGGAATATGATCATCTCTGTAGAAACAGGAGAAAAATCTTAAATGGTAAAATTGTAATTGCTATATACGTATGTGGTTCTTTGTTTTTTGGGGGGGTTTGGTTTGGGTATTTTGTTTCAGGTTTTTTGTTGGGGTTTTTTGGGGGGTGGCTTTTTTGATATATATTTTTTTTTTGCTGCTGTTCTGGGGTTTTTTGGTGGTGTTTTGAGGGTTTTTTTTTGTTGTGGGGTGTGAGGTTTTTTCGTTTGGTTTTTTGTTTGTGTGTGTGTTTTGTTTTGTTTTTTTCTCTTCTCCTTACAGAAATATCAAACTTCCTGTTCTGGAAATAATAGGGTTTTTTTTTTTTTCAAATGATAATATATTTTTATCTCTTACTGTAGCAATGGCTTCTATGTAAGAAATAATGGTGTTCTTTTCAAGTTATTTATTCTTTTACCATGTGCTCAAAGTCTGTATTCTCTGGTGTGATTAAAGTATGAGACATTGACTTCAGTGTAAAGCTTGGAAGCGTGTGCTAGGCTTAGGGAAAAATTCAACAGAAAGAAAGATTAAAGCATGCAAATGTTTACACCAGGACTTTTTCCTCTTGAGGTCTAGTTTACAGTTAAACAAGAATTAGTATGTTTGAAGTCACCACAGCATTGTTCTACAGGGTGACTAGAGTGAAGGCTCTACCCATACTTAGTGGTGTTCTTGTCTACTGGGAAAGACTTTGCCTTCAGACACAGTAACTAGCTCTTGCTGGTAGTGGGATCACCTAAACTTTCTGGCACACTTCTGTTCAAATGTTACCTCTTATTACTGAAAGCGCCCAAACATCAGATTTTTCAAAACGTTTCATGCATTTAAACTTGTACCATTTGGGATCTTGCATACTTCATTAATATTTATTACATAATACATTAGTTGGGAACCCATATTAAGCACCAAGAGTCAATTTGTCGCTCTGCCACAAATCTCCCAAGTGGTCCTGGGCAAGTAATTCAGATTTCCTGTACCTCGATTTACCATCTGATATGGAGAACATTATCCTTCCCATGGTGAGGTCCATGAGATGTATGTAGAAAGAAGCAGTTGTGTCCCTCAGTCTGGCAAATGAGGGCAATTTATGAGCCTTGTCCCAGAGCATGTTTGAGATCTATAGAGACTTAGATTAGTTTCATATTAATTACAAGCCCTTGCAGAAGTAAGCTTAGGGTTTAAGTCAAAGGAAAACTGGACTATAGTATCACCTTCTGCTCTTCATAAATGGCAGTTTTAGCTATGAGCAGGTACTTTGTAGTGGAGGGCAAACCAATGTTCCTTAAAACTGTGGAAGTAAAATAATGGGAAATGGCTCCAGTCAACGTACTGTACTGCAAGTCACAGGATCCATAGACTAGTTTGGTGTGGAAGGGACCTTCAAAGCTCATCTAGTCCAAGCCCCTGCAGTGAGCAGGGACACCTTCAACTAGATAAGGTTGTTCAGAATGCTGTCCAACCTGATCTTGAATGTTTCTAGGGATGGGCTGTCTACCACCATTCTGGACAACCAGTTCCAGTGTTTCACCACCCTCATCCTAAAAAAAAAAAAAACAACAACAAAATCCCCACAATTCTTCTTTATATCTGGTCTGATTCTACCCTTTTTTGGTTCAAATCCTTTATCCCTTGTCCAATTGCAATAGGCTCTACTAAAAAGTGTTTCCTCAATTATATTTTCTGCTGGAAGTGTATTTGGTTTGTTAACTTGGAAAAGGGACAATTATTTCTTCATTTATTAGAGCATGTGAAAGAAAATACTTACCAGGGAACAGGATTTGTATGTCTCCTGCTTTTCTCAAGATACATTCCTGCCAACATACAGATAAAATTATTTGAAAAAATCTACAAAGAGCAAATGCTTCTCTATCAAAATACACAAAGAAGCTCAGTAGAACAAGGAATTTAATTGAGAGAAAACTAGTGGGAAAAGAACTTGTAAGAAGCCCCCTTGCTTCGCAACGTCTCTGAAAGATGGCATGTGGAAAAAAAAAAGCTTTTTATTTTTTTAGAAAATGTTATGGGCACATCTGAAGCCTTTCAGATAAATGTTTTATTGGATGAATCCCATTTTGTTGGTGCACGCTGGCAGCAGGGGTTATGACTGAACTACAGCAAATGCCAAGATTCAGTTAACTATGTTTCAGAATCACTGGGCTGGACTGTAATTACCTACTGTAAAAATAGGAAATTGTCATGCCTGGTAATGCTGGAAGCAGCATCAGCAGGAATTGGTGCTTTGAACACAGCAGAAAATCCAAGAGCCTCATGTATAGACAGCCTCTGCTGCTGCTCGCTGATAACATAGTGTGCAGCTTCTTCTGAGGGCAGGGCTTCATTCTAAAATAGGTCAACAGGAGCAGGGAAATACATTGCTACTGAATGTTTAGATAGTTATCACTGGCTCTTAGAAGGCTTTCCATGTGTACAGACATTATCTTATGCATCTGTAAGTTTGTTATGGTTTTTCTTTTTTTTGTTTTGGGGTTTTTTGGGGGTTTTTTTAGTTTTCATATATTTAGTTGTCTTCATCGCTAGACTCACTGAGATCAATGTTCGACTTGATACCTGCATTGTACTTAATCTCTGGTTAGAACACTATCCATCCATCTGTATATATGCATCTATTAATAGTTAAGGGCTAGGAACCCTTCTGGAAGGATGAGGGAAGGGGAGGATGCTGAAAAATGTTGAATTCTCACCATCTGGGAGTCCCTGGAGCTGGCCAGGAGTTCTAGGTGGGTTTTTTGGGTGGGTTGTTTGGTAGGTTTGTTGGTTTTTGTGGGGTTTTGGTGGTGGTTGTTTTGTTTATTTTTTCCCTGTAGCTTCCCTATCCTGAAGACAACTGTGTATTTTTTATCGTAAAAGTCATTCCAAAGAAATACCTGCTATTGCTGCAACCTAAAAGCAGTGAAGATGGTCTTAATAACTCCCTGCTGGTTGCTGTGTAGTTCAACACTGAGATGATGCTAGCTACTCTAGTAGCTTATAGCAGTGCCCTGGAATTTTCCTTGGTTCTGGAACAAAATTACTTCTCCTAGGGGGAGGGAGGGGGGAAACCCAAGCCATCTTGTCCCCTAGGCTTTAGCCTGTTCTCACTGGTATTCCTCCAAACAGTTCTCCTTCTCGGTTCAGCAACAAGAGTGTTTCACGTGAAGCATGACCATGCACTCTTCCATTGCTCTCCTCTTGTGAAAATTAAAACAAAAGAGAAATAGTAAGGACATGAGTCACTTCACAGTGGTTTGAGTGTCTGAGAATGTTGCCAGGCCTACTTAAGTTTGTTACTATAGATGTAACATAGGAGTCCTTATTCCTTGTACTATTTAACAGTGGTGGAGGCAGAGGTGCCCTAGGTGCTGCTCTAGTGCTTAAATCTTTAATCTCTTGTAGCTGGTACTAGAAATTGCTAGAGGTGCTTTGCTTCTTCCCTGTAGCAATAACTGTCTGTGGCATTTCTGCTGACATGAGTGTCTCTATTGGTACGCATAAAGAATTTTTACATCTGTACCATGTTGTTCTGTAGCTAATACAGGATCAGTTCACAGCTCTACGTTAGGATGTATGACAAAGAACTTAAATGGATTACTAAAATATTCTGAAAGTGTTGTGAGTAGAAAGCTTTATTTTATTTTTTTTTTTACTTGATGAATAATATTTAATTTGAAAGGTGAAGAATTATCTCTTAAGAGATTTTTTTTCAGTTAAATAATTTGGGATTTTGGGGTAGATGAGTTGGAGGTAGCAATAGGTAGCTGAAACGTCAAGTCTTAAGACGGGTAAAGATCCACAGTGAAGTCTTCAAGCCACAACCAGCATCTTGCTTTCTCATGTCAGATACTGTTGTATGTGCACACAGTAAAAGGTTTTTTCTTATGTAGAACTGTTGGGTTTAATTGGCAAACAAAACCAAAATTGAGGTTACAAGGTCTTTCCTGTAAGCCCTTGTCTACTGAGCTACCCACTGTCACGCTTTCTGAAATGTGAATGTACACACAAAACCTATGGAAATCAAGTCGACGTTGCATATTATATAAGTAAGCATGTTATGTACTCTTATGAAGCACTGTGTACATATATATTAAAGTTATTTGGTCCTTCAGAGCAGAAGCCCTTTGCCTTTTCACTCTGGACAGATTCTTGGGATAAATATCTGATACCGGGATGGTATGGTTTCCTTTTCTTGTTCCTTGCCAGTCACATTAGGATGGATTTCCTCTCATAAATACTGTGTGGTTTAGGAAGCTAGATAATATAAAAACTTCTCCAAGCTACTTGTGCTTTCAGATTTTTCTTTTACCTACCAAAAAATCTCACTTGCCTTTGTACTAAATAATGGAAACTTTATTTTACTAGAAATTACTACCTTTAAACTGAGCTTTGCAATATTCAGACTAACTGAAAACCGATGGCTGTATGCTCTAGAATTGCAAGTCTTAGAGTGGGGGAGTGGGTTAGTTTGTTGTTACAGAAATGATGTATGTGCTCTGCAGTAACAAGAAAGTAAACCAAAAGTAACTCACCGTGCTACTACCCAAGCTCACGCCTTCATTATGACAGTTACTGCAGTGTGTTCCTTTTGGTGGTGAGATCATGTCACTTAACAGCCCTTGGACCTTAACACAAGTGCTGTACAATGATATACTCAAGTATATCAATACAAGTGATGTACAATGAAATCCTCCTGATTTCTAGATGTAATGGACTTTGGCAAGGCACCCTAATTTTTATGATTAACTTAATGAGGTGTGTAGTAATCCTAAAGAGAGCAACAGGGAACTGTTAAAGGAAAGTATTTCATGCGAGATCCAACAGTCTGAGAGGTCGAGTGAGGCTGCGGCAGGTCCGTGTCCCCAGGCTCAGCAAGGAGCGGGGCTGAAGGTGTATTCCCACAGGCACCCACACGCTGACGTATCCATGGCCAGCTGCACAGGTCAGATGCACCCAAAGCACCAGTGGTCTCATCCGGCTTCCCTCTCTGTCTGGAGAGGACAGGAGTCCATTGATGAGAACGTAGGTGTGTGTACAAGGTGGATTCCTCCAGTAGCTGGGCTTACTCAGTTTTTCCAGTATCCGTGCCTGGATCCCAGTGTCACTGGTTGCTGGCACCTGCACATGCAAGCGCATTGATGCTGTAGCCCACTTTCGGTTCCTGCCTTAAACATTCCATAGTAAGTCCTGTGCCCCTGACTTGCATTTCCTGTGTCCTATCATGCGTCCTCTAGGCAGCAACCCTCTTAATCTGAAAGGTGATTTCCATAGTTGCTCCTGATGACTCCTTGTGATTGGTTTAACACCTGGACAATAATGCTGAGGTTCTACCAGGACAGGCCTGGGACCAGCCCGGAGAGGATGTTTGTTCCTTTGAAGTCCACCATTTGTATTCCCATCTCCATTTGTGCATCCTTGTGTTCCGCTGGGCTTACAGAGATGGATTTTTGATGGGTTGAGAGCTCCTGGGGGCACCTTGGGCAGGGAATTATTTAGGCTCCCTGTCCTGCCATTGTCACTCTGAGCTCCCTTGTGTGTCTGCAGATTAGCTTTATCATGTAACATAATGTTATGTGATAAACACGGTATAATATCTTATGAATAATGGGCAATGTTTACTAGTTCTTACTTATAATGGAGAATTACTGTTATCCAGTTGCAATGTGCACAAGTCTCCAGAGAGAAAGATGTTCTGAGTTGAAATAATTGTAAGTTACTGTTAGGGTTTTTTACTAAGGATATTGTGCTCTTAAAATACTCTTCTTAAGTGATCCTTTTGACTTCTGTTTCAAGGATTGTTCTTCAGAAGACTCAAACTGTAGCAAGCTCATATGAAACAGCTGACGTGTTCTTGTCTTTAACAGATGAGTATGGAAAAGAGGAATTAAATATACTTTGTTCTCTTTACTCTTCCCTAGTTATCTGTCATGTTGGTTATTTACAAGGTCATGCTGTGTTTCCCTAATTGTCATGCCAGAATAACTCAACAGTATTGTTTTATGGAGAAGTTTTGTCTCTGATAATGTCATCTGGAAAACGAGTTTAGACAGCCCTGTGATTCAGAGCTTACAAGGGATCGGTCTCTAGTGCACAAAACTGCCTGTCACTGTCTGAGCAAGATGAAGCTGAATGGGCCATGAGAGAGGGATAGATGTTCTTTAGCAGGGAATTTAGACCTTTCTGAAAGGTGTCAAGCGATTGGGGAAATGTAGCATGAGGATGTATGCCCTGCAGACAGGACTTGTCTTGCTGTGTTGTATTTGGTTTCTGAGGTCAATGACAGGGTGATAACCACTGGAAAAGGAGCTCATTAGTTAAATGCCCTTTTAGATAATGCAGCATAAAAAAAACCCCAACAAACCCAACCCAATGCTTCTAGATTCAGAAAAGTGCAAAACAGTCAGCTGATGTACTGTCATATTATTTTAACTGTAATCATTGAACTCTCTTCTCATGTTTTTGTCCGGGATGGGTGTAAGAATTTGATTACTGGTTTTGGGAATGATTGGTTCTGTGGAACCATGTGGAAGCACATTATTTTATAAAAAGGTAGGTGTAAACCAAAGGAGGTACCTGCTGGAAGCGCTTTGTGCTGAGCTGAAGTAATTTGATTTAGTTGACTGGCATGAAGTAGAGGTGCAGAGCTTTTGCTGGTGAGTGGCTGCTCCTTGGGATGTTTAGTTGCAGTAACTCTAAGAATGCACAGAACTACCTCTGTTCACGCTGTATCTGTATCTCACTGTTGGTGTGAGAAGCTGTGGTGAAAGTCTTGAGGAAAACTAGCCTGTATCTGCATTAAAAGCCTTGATGAGTGTGTTTTCCTGGTCTCCTTTCCTAGGAGGTATTCCTGAATTCTTACACAAGGGGGAAAAAGAACTCCTACTTGTTCCATTTAAAACTTTCCAGATAATAAAAATAAGTACATTTTCAGTGGTTTACAGTCACATGTCAACAAAAGTTGGAGTCTTGGTGTAACTTCAATATTCATACATTCTGGTAGCTGCTTATCAAGGGGTTTGTTCAGCTCTGTCATAGCAGTTTGTCAACAAGCAGGGATGAGAGGTAGCGGTGAGTGTTGCAAATCATCGTATGAGCAAAGAGTGCAGTGTTCAGATCAAGTATTTTTGTGGCAGTTTTTTTCCTACAGCTTTGTGGTAGTGAAATGTATCTCTTTCAAGCTCAACTGACTGCAAATTAGCCATTATTCCATCACCTTGATAGGCTGTTTTATTAGCATTTTAGATCGCAAATAGGCAATCTGTAGCTATGCATACAGTATACAGGCAGTTATTTTTCCTCAGCTTGATGGGTCTATCGCAGTTGTCATCTCTTTTAAAAAGTTGTCAGATTGTCTTTTGAAGTTAGGTTTAATTAACTTGAGTTTAGCTTCACCAAAGTGCCTTTCAGCATTGGGTTAAACAGTGATTTCTGTATCACCAGAGAACCTGTCCACCCAACAGAAAATATTTCCTGCATTTGAGTCAGTTGCTGTACTAAAACCAGTTTTTATGTATTAGGTATAACAGATGTATCTATGGCTATAGACAGAGCTGCTGTTAGCAGTGTTATGTGAAGATGCAGCATTTTCAGGACCTCAGAAGGCAGTGCTGAAATTTCCCAACTTCTGTAAAACCAGTAGTGGTTGGAATGAGTTGAGAAGGCATCATTTCAGCCTTTCTAATGGATGTTCTCAAAGGTGGAGTTTATTCTTATTTGGTATTTGGAAGTTGTAAAATTCATACAGCACTTAATTTTACATAGAACATTATAAGAATGTTTAGATGTTTTGTTAGAATTTTCTGGGAGTTATATTTAAATCAGAATGCACTTTCCACAACTTAGTATTATACCTCTAAAATGCTGTCTTTTTCCTTCTAAAATCCCATTAAATACTCTGAAAATATTTTCAGAAACTTATTTAAAGGTGACATTGTTTTGGGGTTACATTGCAAGGTTTTGGTAGCAAGGGGGCTGCATTGGTGGCTTCTGCAAGAAGCAGCTAGAAGCTTCCCCTAGGTCTGACAGAGCCAATACCAGCCAGCTCCAAGATGGACCCGCTGCTGACTAAGGCCAAGTCATTTAGCAGTGATGGTAGTGATAAAGTTTTAAGAAGGAAAAACCCCACAAAACACAACAAAACCCCACAAAATCCAAAGTAACAGCAGCTTTTGCAACCAGAGAGGAGTGAAAAGATGTGAAAAGAATTTCTTTGCGGACACCAAATTCAGTGAACAAGAAGGAGGTAGTACAAGAGCTGGAGCAGTTATTCCCCTGCACCCCACACTGAAGACCGTGGTGAAGAAGGCTGTCCCCCTGCAGCCCATGGAGGACCCCATAGTGGAGCAGGTGGAGACAGCTGAAGGATGCTGTGACCCCATGGGAAGCTTGTACTGGAGCAGGGTCCTGCCAGGACCTTTGGTTCCATGTAGAGAAGAGCCGATGCTGGAGCAGGTTCGTTATCAAGACTTGTGACTGGTGGGGGGGACCCATGCTGGAGCAGTCTGGTCCTGAAGGTTGGCATGATATAGGAGAAATCCGTGCTGGAGAATTTTGTGAAAAACTGAAGCCTATGGGAAGGACTCACATTGGAGAAGTTCGTGGAGGGCTGTCTCTTGTGTGAGAGGGACCCCATGCTGGAGCAGAGGGAGAGTATGAGGAGTCATCACACTGAGGAGGAAGGAATATCAGACACGATGTGTGATGAACTTAGCGCAATCCCGACTCCTTGTTCCCCTGAGCTGCTCAGGAGCAGAAAGTAAAGAATTCAGGAATAATGTTGAGCCCAGGAAGAAGGGAGGGGTGGGGAGAGGTGTTTGAATGTTTGGATTTGTTTCTCATAATCTCTACTCTGTTTTGATTGGGTAATAAATTAGGTTGGTTTTTTTTTTTTTTCCCTAGTGGAGCATGTTTTGCTCATGTCAGTAACTGCTGAGCGATCTCTTCCTGTCTTTATCTTGACCCACAAACCTTTTGTTTTATCTTCTCTCCCCGGCCCAGCTGAGGAGGGTAGTGGTAGGGTGGCTTTGGTGGGGCACCTGGCCTCCAGCCAGGGTCAACCCACCACACAGACCTATATGGAAAAGGAAGATGAAGATGTAGAAAAAGATCTCTTTAAGAGATCTCAAAAGACTGTATTGTATTTCTCAGTCATTCAGACGAGAGAGATGCATTGCACTTGAGGATTCAGATGGCTACTTGAAGGATATGTATGTGTTTTCAATTGAAATCTTTATTTAGCTCTGCACTATAGCACACAAATTCCAATAGTTAGCATTAAAATACTTAAAGGTAACAGCATAGGCAAACATGTAGTTCAAATGTAGTTGCATATTGTAATAATAGTTTATTAAAACACATATGTGCTTTATGTCTTTTTCTACTTTGCTTCTTGCATGGAGGTCATAACAGATCTAATGGTGTGCAGAGATTGTTCTCTTTCTGGCTCTGCTGCGAGAATGTGTCCTGTACCTTGAATTCAGCTTTCTAATTCTCTGCTGCTTGCTTGCCTTCCCTTGGGTATGAGCTTTTATACTGTAAAAATGGATTTTTAACGTGCTGGGTTGAAATAGTTCTCACCATTACCTTCCCCTCACATCCCATTCTCCCCCAGTTTACACACTGAGTGGCTTGTAACACAGCGTAGCTGGTGTTTCCAGCTCTAGCACTTGTTTTCAGCCATGCTGTGGCTGTGAGGGGTGGCTGGGCTGCTGCACTTGTGCCAGGGTTTGCTACTTAAAATGAGTGCTGGGGAAACAGAAATATTCCTGCCTTCCCAGAGGTAAACAAAAAGACTGGCAAAGCAATGTTGTGTTTGGATATGAAGTAGTTGCACTCGCCAGTCTTCTCCATGTAGTAAAATTCATGTTATCGGTCCATAGAAAAATGGTTGTATTAAGGTTAAAAAACTAAAGTATACAGGATGTATAAATCATCTTCAGTGCTAGTAAACATGTAGAATTGGACAGGATCATCTCTTCTGACTTGTCCCACCTTTCACAGCTGTAACTATAAAGATAACTTCCCCCTGCCATCACTATTGATGCATTTTGTTTAAAATGTTTGCATTCCATTACATGAATTAGATTAGGTTTTTCTGTTTCCATATGCAATTATTTAAGAATTCTCATACGTGAGACAAGAATTAATATCACTTAGATTTTACTTATTTTATTAAACACAGAATATCTAGTTATGTATGGTTTAGTCTTACATCCTCACTTTTGGGAAAGGAACAATTCTCTGTAATTAAGCAGCAGGTTGTAGTGCCATCAGGTATGTTGACACGTTTTGTCACATCAATGGCTTTCTCATAATCGTGTCATCAGTTACGTGTCATAATGGGCTGAGCCATCTAGGATGTGTCTAATGCATTTCCCTTTTGTCTGTGTGAAATCAGAAACTTACTTCTCAAGGCTTTTTGACTAAAACTGGTCATGTGTGTACTGGTCTCGTTTCTAGTTATAGAATGAAAATGCTATCACCATTAACTGAGGAAGATCAAGAAATACTTCAGGTTTACACCGTAGAGCGCTCACAGAAATACTGCTCAAAGCCCTGACAAGCCTGACCTTGAGCATTTCCAGTGATGGGGCATCAACAGCTGCCCTGGCCAGCCTGTTCCAGTGTCTGGTCATCCTTATCGTGTAAAATAACTACAAGAGAACAATCTCAAAATAAAATTAATAAGTATCCCAAGCAAAACACTTCTTCCTTATTTCCAGTTTATATCTACCCTTTTTCAAGTTAAAAATGTTGCCACTTGTCCTGTTACTATAGGCCCTGGTAAGTAAAAAGACACTCTCAGTCTGTGATATTAAGTGCCCCCAATATATTGAAATTCTGCAGGAAGGTCTCCTCAGAGCCTTCTCTTCTCCATGCTGAACATCCACAGTTCTCTCAGCCTGTCTTCATAGGGTGGGGGATTCCAACCCTCTGGCCATTATTAGATTTGCAAATATGTTGTATTAGGAGATAGTCAATGAAAAATTGTAAAATCACTGCATTGAATGTATAGCAAAACTATAAAAATGCTGTGTTATTATCTCAGTTACCAGGTGAGTCAATTATTGGGTCACAAAGAATATCTTTATTACTTGGGCACCTGTACGTACATGTAGGCATTGTAAGAGCCTTTTTCCTCTGTTTCTTTGAAGTCTATCCCAGCAGTGCTAAATCTTTCTGAACTGAATTATGTTAATGATAATTTGTTTTTATTATTTGAAAAACAGATAAATAATCTAATGATATGAATGTTAATTGGTAAGCTGTAGAAGCTTATTGATGAGAAGGTTTGTGTTTAAGTGGCACAAAGTACAAATACATACAAGTTCTTACAGGCTTGGATTGGATTTGGAAACCAGGCAAGCACATTAAAATAACACATAAGCAGTTAAAAATGTGGATTTCTTTTGTACCATTCCTTCAGCAACAATAATCCATTTCAAGGTTGTAGACGATGCCATCAGGAGAAATGACATTTTCCCGAAGGTACTGGGCTAATAATTGGAAAACCTTTCTACTGCTGTTCAGGCAACAATTATTTTCCTAAGAACTTTTCAACAAAAGCACAGTGCTTTTATCTTTTGTGGTCTAAGCCTTACTGGAGACTTCAGCAGCTACCTGTTTCTGACATAGTTTTTCTTTAACACTTCGTAACGTTTTCAGTAAGAACTTAGGTTTTGGTAAGTCCATTAATATTGTTGATTCACCAGTGTCTAAATTACTACTGTTACAAATGGCCTCCAGGAGGTACCATGAAGAATTTATGGTACTTAAAAAAAAAAAAAAAAAACCCACACCCAAAACAAACAAACAAACAAAAAAACACACACAAAAAAAGCTAAGCTGAATAGTCCAGAAAACTGATACCAAACTCCTAGGAACCATTGCCTAGTCAATTAATTCTTCCAATAAACCAGTTGATATGGCATGCGACAGTGAACCATGACTTTTAAGTGGTTTGGTCTTAGGATTGCTTGAATTTTGCAGTAACGTAGGAATCAGGTTTTGGTTTTGCTGATGGTATGTCTCTTTCTTAAAGCAACATGCTAATTTTAAAATTACTTTTTTTTAAATGTAGATCTCTTTTTGTCCCTCCCCCTCTCATTTTCTTTGTGTTTCTGTGCAGCAGTCAGTGGTCTATGAACTTAATTTATGGCAAACAAATTAAAATAGTGTGAGAGAGGCTCTGAAACAGCCCAACCTGGAAAGAAGAAACTACAACCTGTGAGGAGTCTGAAATTTTTCCGTTGTTGTCTGTAAGCATGGTTGTAACAGTGAATTAAGAAAATAGCCATAAGTTTCCAAGCTGAAGAGATGTGTACAATTATTATTTTGGGTAACTAAGAAAAAAATCTCATGCTTGCCAGAGAGAATGAAAAAGGTATATAGTAATGAAGAACCTATTCCAAGCATATGTGATAAACTATGTGATGAGATGGGAAGAAGAGAGCATTTCGAGGATAATGGACAGGATAAATAGTGGAAGTGCACGATAAAATTACAGAACTGAAGACAGGATAAAAAGCTGAGTCTCTTGCTGAAAAAGAGGAAGGATCTTTTTGTTAAAGTAGCAGTTTCTCATACTTTCTTTTTTGCCTGATACTGAGGGTTTTTTTCTTTTCTTTAATTATTATCTTGGAATTTGTTTGACTTCGGTTTTGCTGTCAAGGCAGGGTAGATGGGTTTGATGTTCTCCCAAATCTATTTTGTTGTTTAGTTGCTGAAATCTATGACATCTCTGTCTAGTTAGCATCAGGATGAGGTGGTAGCTACAGCTTTAGGGAGATTTACTGTCAGCTGCTTCCTTGATATATAGCTTGCTTCCCGTATTTTATTTTGATGGTAAATGAGAGCAACTCCTTCTCAATTTCAACTCACGCAGTGGAAAATGGAAGAAATCAGATTTGGGGGTTCTTATTTCATCAGACTTAAATCTGGCACCTATCCCTCATATTGCAGAAAAATCTTATGCTGTGTAATGAAACAATATAATGCCTTTCAGCTGATACTCTTTTTATCAGTGAAACATGCATGATTAGACAACTTTACTCATTCAGTACCCTCCTTATAGACCTTCCTGCCAATAAAAGCTTTTTCTCCCGGTTACGTTCTGGGATTAGTTTATTTAAGTTCATGGCTTTTGTACCCAGTAACTGACTCTTAATAGCTGGGATTCCAAGCCTTCTTGATTGCCTGCTGAGAGGGTCCCATCCTTGTTAATAAGGATGCTTGTATAAAATTATAACTGAAGTGCTTCTATGCTTATCGCTGTTCATACTTGCATGTGGGCTAATTCCATGCAGAATTAAAAGCCTGTTTTTTGTTTCCTGTTTTGTTCCTTTTTTTTTTTTTTTTTGCCTGGAGACTAAAGGGAGTTAGATGAGCTATTGTGGTCTTGTAGTTGCACTAATATATGCTTCTGTTGAACTCCAGTCGAAGTGAATATCTGCTTTTTTTAACTACAGAATTGCATATAACTGTCATGATTCCAGAGCTGAAAAACGAACACCTAAATTAGTATTTATGCTTTATTATTATGCTCAAATTGTGATGAATTTGTAGAAGAGTGTGTCAATGTGTGTCTTGGGTTCACAGCATACTCTGAAATTTGAAACTCGAATATATATCAAAAGCTACAATTGAACTGTTGATCCAAATTCAACTTGTCCTTTTGTTTTTACAATGAATTGACTGGGCATCCTAGGCTTGAACTTCAGGGCTCAGTATCAGGCTTCTCTTTATGAATTTAATTTACCATCTTGCTTTAATGGCAGTACTGTAAACAGCCTGATGAATCGACTGGTTTATCAATAGTTCATCCCCTTCAATAGTGGAGTAATAATGTAAATACTACTATATTATGATGTCCTGTTGGTAAGAATAGGCTTGAATATAAGCAACAGGGGAAAAACATAAAAGAGAATTAAGCCTGGATTAAAAAGTTATGATGTAGTGACATTCCTGGATCAGTTGTGAAATCGGACTTGGCCAGTAATACGTGTGTGTGTAACTGTTTGTGTCTCTTCATTTTAGTGTGCAGAGGTTTAAAGGAAACAGCTAGGAAGCCAACCAAATGCGCTCTGTAGTTTAGTAGCCCTGTGCTGGGAGTCAGCTGAGGTTTCAGTTTCCCCTCAAGTTATTCTTCTGTTTTCTACATGTCTGGAGTGGATGCAGTTTGTAACTGGAGACTGTAAAATAAGCCTCTTTAGCTGTTAAAATTAATATTCTGATTAGTTAAGACAACCACTAAAATTGAAGGCTCTGTTTCTGCCAAAATACTTGTGTATAATTCTTCATTACAGTTGTAGAAAACCTCAGGTTCAAGGGGGGCCCAGAAGTCACCTAGTTCAACTTCTTGCTCAAAGCAGGATCAACACAGAATTGAGACCAGATCTTTAAAACCTACAACAGTGGATACTGCACAACCTTTCTGGGAAACTTATTCCAATGTTCCAGTGAACTTGACATCTGCCTTGTACTGAGGGTCCAAAACTGAATGCAGTTTTCTAATTGTCTCACTAGCATGGTAGGGGGAACTAATCCTACCCCTCAACCTACTGGTTGTACTCCTGTTAACATAGACCACCACACTGCTGGTGGTCGTCTTCCACGTACGTTGACTCAGGCTGAAGTGTAAACATGCTTCCTTCTTAGTCTCCTGCAAATATCAAGTTTGCTAGGCTGTTCCAGACAGTAAGGGCAGAGTTGTTTCTTTGAAATTAAGCAGTGTGCTGTATTTCATGTTGAAAGTTTCAAGAAATATGATGCTCTAAATTAGAGCACAGTAAATTCTCTGTTCAGCTTGCTGCCGATGCATGGGTGTTCTGGCTAACCTGTACTTTATTCTAAAAAGAAAAAAACCCCCAACACTTGACAGGCTGAGAGAGTTGGGCTTGTTTGGCCTGGAGAAGAGAAGGCTCTGTGGGGACCTTATTGCAGCCTACCAGTACCTGAGAGGGGCCTACAGGAGAGCTTGGATGAGGGGCTGTGTATCAGGAAGTGGAGTGACAGCATAAAAAGCAGTAGGCTTAAACTGAAAGAGGGTGGATTTAGATTAGACATTAGGAAGAAATTATTTACTGTGAGGGTGGTGAGGCCCTGGCAAAGGTTGCCCAGGGAAGCTGTGGCTTTCCCCTCCCTGGCAGTGTTTAAAGACTGGTTGAATGGGACTTTGGGCAGCCTGCTACGGTGGAGGGTGTCCCTGCCCATGGCAGGGGTGCTGGAACTGGATGATCTTTGAGGTCCCTTACAACCCAAACCATTCTGTGATTCTCTTTAGCTATGTGAATGTTATTATCGACTTTCACAGCTACTTTACCATGGAAAAAATCATTCAGTTTATGCAAGCCAGTATATTTGACTGTATCACGATCAAAAAATAAATACTTTGCACTTCTTTGTATCTCAGATGTTAAATACAATAAAATATGTTCTGGGGGGGGGTTGTTTGTTTTTGTAGGGTTTGTTTGGGGTTTTTGTTGCTTTTTTGTGGGTTTTTTTGAAGAAAAAAACACGGGAGAGTAACTATTTGGGTTGAACTATATCTTTAGGGATATGATACATCTGCTTTTGATGTTATATTTATAGTTGGAAATATTTATTTACTTGAAATTGCTTCAAGCTTATGGCACACTCCTCTAAGATTTAATCAGATGATTCTAAACAGAAAAAGAGATTGTTCCTGACCTTTTATACATTGTTCTGCTAAAGTAGATAGAAAAATGCTCTTCAGTGACATTCTGTGGAGCATACTAAAAACACAGTGATGTTTAAAGATTTTGTTCATAATAGGTGAAATGAACAAAACAGCTTTTTGCTACTTTTGAGGCTGCTTGGTCCCTTTCGTGTTGCTGCATGTAATATATTTCATCTGTTACCATTAAAGAAACTCATCCAAAAGCGGAAATAATAGTTTAGGAAGAAGACTTTTTTTCTTCTTTTTTCCTTATCAGCTCAATCAACAAATATTTCTCTGAAACTTCTTGAGCCCAAAACACCATGGGCAGTTGCATGGAAAATACAATATAATGTTTCTGAAATTAAAAGGACAGTTTATTACTTTAGCAACTTGCTATAAAATAAAATTTTGTATGCAAAACACCTGTTTAATTTGAATTGCAGTTCAGTAGTTATTGTTGAGCCAGATACTCTGTTGTTAATGGTTTTCTGTGATATAATAATCCTCTGCTAAATTTACTTGTGTAAGTTTTTATTTTGTATTTAATTTCACTTCATAAATCCTTACTTTCATATTGACTTCTTTTGACAGTTGAATTTATGCTAGTGTGTCTCATTCTTCTTATTTTTATTTCATTTTAACTTCTGATAGTTCTAATCTTCTTCCCACCAGTAATTGTAAATCATTAAGTGATGGGAAAAATAAGTGTAAGATTGTTATCCTTTGCCAGGGAGCTAACTGTTTTTTACATAATCACGTTTAAATGATGAATCTTGAGCACCTTGCATTTCTGATAGAGCCAAAAACCAATTACAAAATTTTTGTAATTTACCTTGAATCTTTAGCTGCTGCTTTAGCCTATAAAGGAAAATGTTGTTAATGTTAGAATTGGAGACAGAAAAACTAAGATTTTTAATCCCACAGGATCTCCTCTAATATTTTGCCTAATTAGGCAAAAAAATATTGGGCCTAATTTTAAAATCCTGCTGTAATTTTCTGTAGCTTGTCTAAAACATTCAGTGTAGATGACCTGAAATTAGCTTTCAAGGGAAAGGAAGAAAAAAATAAAAGAAGTGATACTGTTTTCTATCTGTGTTTATTGTACATCTGTAATCTTTTATTTTGTATATTTTTAGCCTTGGGATCTGCCTTCATTTTTCGGTCTCGCTCTGTCAGGACTTTTATACTTAAGTTTGGCTTCCTACAGAATATCTATGTATTGCAAAGGGGGAAATAAGAGGAACTACATTTTGGTAATAAAACATAGAATAAATAGTTCAATTTCTATGTGTAAGTATGCTCTCATATAAAGGAACTTTGTTCATTGTATCTCTTTCTACCCCACACCTTTGCTGTTCACATAAAACAGTATTTAAATACTCTGCAACTTTCATAAAGATTCAACTAGAAATTAGCAACCCAGATCTGTGAGGCAAGAAAACACCTAGGTATATAGAGCATGGCAGTAATGTTCAAATTTAAGTGGGGTGGGAGAGACCTAATACTCAAAATTACAGAGCTAGTTTAGGAATATTTATATAGAAACAAATTTAGTCCAACAACTTCAGCTATTTTCTGACTTTTACAGCTCTGGAAACTATTCAGGGGTTGGATTTTGAGAGGCTTTTTAGTGCTATAGTTGGGGAACAAAACAAAAACAACAAGCCCCAAAAAAGAGTTGGAAACTGTTCTTTTTTCTTTCTTTGTAAGCATATGCTCTTGTTTGAGATACTGCTACTGGCAGTTTTGCTGGATTGTGTTCCCTTGCAAAGTGCTGTGTTTTATTCAGCTCTTAATGTTAGTTTTTAAGCTAACTGTTCAAGTGCCATTTATATTCCTTACGGTTGCTAATTAAATTAAAAGAGGAAAAAAAAAAATCAGCACTTGATGACTGCTTCAGGGAGTGCATTTGTAAAACACACAAGGTGTTTTTATGTGACTCCAAAACACAGATTATAGTAGTTCAAATACAGGCAAATTCTAATGCAGAAAGTTTCCCCAGGTCCAGGAACAAAATGATGGCATTACAGCTGGAAATACCGTGTCATTGCTACACCAGGTGTTTTATAGTCTTATTGTATCACTTAAGTCATTTAGTTTCTTGAATAACTGAAGTATCCTCTTTTATTGCAGCTATATGGTTGGGTTTTTTTTACTTGCAATCATAGACTGTGTATGTTTTCCTTGCGTGTTACCTTTTCAGAAGCAGCATCGTATTCATCCTTTCAGCCTTGTGGTGGTGGTTGTTATTGTTAGGGCCTGGGTCTGGTCAAATGTCACTGACACTTGACAATGATGATTGAAAAGACTACGTGCAGTTTTGATGCTCGTCCCTCTGGGAGTCAGTGATCAATGTTACAACACCCTGTCCAGTGCTACCCCTCTCTTCATGCACATGCTGCTTGTTTGAAGGTGTAAATCATTAGTGAGGTAACAAGATTTTGTCTTTCTCTACTTTTAAACTACTAGAAAAGACACATTTTTTCTTATGAATATAAAATAAATTTTATGAGGGTGCATTGAAATCCACAAATGTCTGTGTGGTATGATTTCAAGAAGTTGTAGTGTTAGAATGCTTCCTGTATTTTGGACAATGGAAGCTACAATACTTTCACTTTCTTTTTTTGCTTTTGATGTAAAAATAAGTTTTGAAAACCCTATACAAAATCAAAAAATCCGTTGGCAAAATGAGTAAATTTTTAAGAGACTTGTTCTCTTAATATGTTAATACATCTGGTATCTGATGTGGGAAACTTTATACAATGAATAAAACTTAAAGAAGATATTTTCAGGAAATTTGTTTGCTTATGTAGGCAGTATTACGTCCTGAGCTATGCTGGTCGTAGTTCAAGATGTGGAATTCTATCATCTGGAAAAAAGTCAGAAAAATAAAGGAATTAAACAGGCTGCTTGACTGTTCACTGAAGTTATGTAACTGTTGCCAAACTCCTAATAATTATGGAGAGGCAAAACCACATTACTTCATGTATTATAATTGAAGACAAGAAATATTTCATAATCACAATAATAATTGATACAAATGTATTGAATTTCCTGTTTATGAAGGAATTGTTACATGGGGTAAACTGCTGGCTGCCAAAATGAATGCAAATATCTGGAAAAAAAATTAATCTTTTTGTAGACAGATTTTAAATAATCCTGTTCCTGCATAATAACAATTAAGATTAATTTTAATGTGGAAAGGAAATTCTGCTAATTTGCGTGGTTATCACCATGCCTGGTTTATCCACCTGCAGGTGCTGGTAATATGCAGAAGAACATAAACCTTACTAAAAATAGTCTTTATACTTGTGTTATAATGTGCACATATACCAACGAATTTATATGCTTGTTTCAAGATGTGCACTAGGTAAAATTAAATGCCATATGTTTAGTTTCAGACAGGGAAAAAAAAAATATCACATTCTCTGACATTTTCAGTGTATGCCTACATGCCTCATGACAACCTTACAAAATTGTTGTGAAATATACTGCTTGAGAACAAAATTTTATCATCAGCAATTTACCATGGTTATAAATATGAAGAAAAGAAATTCTGCCCTGTCTTACTATTTAAAAAGATTGCTTTAGAGTAGGCGGAATTTTTCAGACCCGTTAGCAAGGAAAACGTTTCACAGTAGGTTACAAATGTCTTTTCAGGCTTGGCAGAAATCAAGCTGGAAGTAACTGCTGATCTTCCGAATCTTGTGGTCAAAGTTATCTAATACACTGAGATGTTTTGGTTTGGTGTGTGTGTTTTTGGGGGAGGGGAGGGTCGAGTGGGTGATGTGTGTTTAATTTTATGCAGAATGGACCCTTCTGGTTTGTTGGGTTTTTGTTTTGGGTTTTTTTTGGGTGAAGATACCAGCTTTTTCCTGGGAGTGGCTTTCTTGAATATGTGGATTTATTGTCAAAATGGCCAGCAGTTTAAAAACATCACCGTGACTTTATTTCCCTTAAAATGATTGCAGGAAGTCACTTTGGGTAAGTAATTTTTTATTGTCTGGAAACCAGAAGGTAAACTAAGGTGGGGTTTTTTTGGTTTTGTATTTTAAATAGCTCTCAAGGAGGACCTAGTAATTGATGATTACAGAATACTAAAAGATGCTGTGATAGAATGGACACAAACACCTTGTAAGTCGGGGGCGGGGCGGAAAGCTACTTGTTGCTGGTATTTGTATCATGAGACTGGCATAAAATTTGTAGTCAGACACAATAGAAAAACCACCCCCACAGATTACATCACTCCTGCTCTCAGATCATATGTTATAAGACTCATCCAAGGTTGGTTTTGACACACTTAAAGTATGCAACATTATATTTTAATATAGTAGTATATGTTAAAGTGTATGGCTATCACGTGTGTGACCGTATTGCTATAGGTGACAACCTTCATTGTTTATTTATTACACTTATTTTTTCCAGTAAGGACTTTTCCCGTATTTTTCCATGCTGTGCATCAACAGAAGAGCTCCAGAAGATTATCATTCATCAAAAATCTCTGACTTGGTATAGGACCTAGCCTGCCAGTTCCTTGATTTGGGGGGTTTGGAGGGGGGGAAAGCAGCCTGTTCTCTATCTTGATACACTTGGATATGAATGATATTAAATATATGTACATTATGTAGATAGTAGTTGAGAGTGGTTGGTTATACTGTGGTGGTACTACAGATCTATACCACTGAAATGGGGTGTCTGTACCTTGGGTGTCTGTAACCAGCTCTGTTCCCGTGGATCGTGTTGTGAAAGGATAAGAAAGACCCACTTAAGCTGATGACATCACAGAACTGTTGTTGCAAGAGTAACCGCACATCTTCATTTGTTGTTATAGCAGTATTGGCCTTTTTTATTAATTGGTAATAATGCCGAGCAGTTGGAGCCTGACAACTGCTGTGCAAAGGCTTTACTGCCTCTCAGGTTTCCTAACTGGATGCTTACATTTGCACACTTATTTACATACATGCATATTTTTACATGTGAGAATATAAACGTATTAAGTACGTAATAAACCCCCTCCTCATCTGTTGCATGAGAAATACCAGATGTGTATTATTGGGCTCGTTGGCATTGCAGACATCACACTTTTAGCAGGGAATAATTATGTTTTCCTGAATTTACAAGCTGAGGTGGCAGGCAATATCATGCCTAGGTATGTATCTGTGATGGCACCTGTAGGATTAAATATTTGGCCAGTTGTGATGAATGATCTGTTGAAGGCAAAAGAGGAGCTCTGAGGGAAAGGGGAAAAAAAAATCATCTGTAGGCAAGTATATAGACAGGATCGAGTACCTTACAAAGGACTGCTAAATCTAGTTTTGCTTTCCCTCATAAGCACCCTCATTATTTCCTCAAGTACTTCAGTGAGATTGTGTTGCCTCTTCACTCCTGACCAGAGTGCAGTAGGGTTGTATATGTTGGTTCAGCAGGCTCTGCCATTGTTTGCAGTGCCACATAAATCTTACCTTTCTGAGGAGGAGTTTCTTTGGCTGAACGATGTAGGAGTGCTGATCTTAGAGCCCAAGAGGACAATGTTTTGGCTGCCTGTTTTATGCATCCACACAAATGCATGCCAAAAACCGATTCTTACTTGATTATGGCATGTTAGATGATTCTCTTGTGCTATGTTAGGGCCCTGAAACAAGTGTCCAACACTTCTTTTGACCACTGTGCTAGCAGTACTCGTACCTGTGTGTGTATTTATACACACATATGCACATGTGCATGCATAGCTTTTTTTCTCGCATGTCATGCAGGCCAGTCCTGAGTCCTTTTGTTTGTTTTGCTGGAAGACGTTACAAATCTTTTTTAGGTGTAATGTTTAGAGGAGGAGAATTGATGATTTGACTTCTCTCTGTATTTCTTGCTTATTATCTGATATTGGTCGTTACTAAAAATAGAAGACAATTGAAATCTGTATGACGTTGCTTAGAATATTGTTGGCACTAACAGTTTTAAAAGCACAATTTGGGCCATCTTTTCACTTGCTTACTAACTTATGGCCTTTACAGGGCGTGAAATCTGTGTGTATTAGACTGTGGTGTTGATTGTCTGATCCCAGAAGTTTAGGAAAATGTCCTGAGTTTTGCAGTTGAATTACCAGGTGTTAAAGTTCCCGGTGGTAAGGTTGGACAGCCTATCCCTGTAAAACGTATCCTGAGTTGAACTGTGCTTCCCCCTTCTCCCCTTGTTCCTGCTTACCCCATGTGGCTGGTTGGCTCCTGATCTGTGGGGAGGTGTTGCTAACAAAACCTTCTGAAGGGAAGATGCCTTGTCTTGCTTTTGGTCTTTATGCCGGAGTCCCTTCTCACCTGATGCTACCCTAAATGTTCATGTCTACTCTGTGTTACGTATTTAAGCCTCCTCTCATATCACATGCACAATAAGGTCTGTCCCATCAGCCTTACAGTAGGAAGACGTGTCCTTTTGGCCACGCTTCTCTTCCTCCAGACTAAAAACCTCTGGAGTCAGCTGAGATGGAAAACTGAAGTGGTACGAGCCAGCTCTTGCAGCCCCATGGCCTTTAGCTTATCATCTAGGTAAAGGCCCAGATGCATCTAGGTCAGTGGTTGAATTTCTTGGCTCTCATGTAAAAGGTTGAACCACTGCATGGAGAAACTTGTGAATTAACCCATAGTGAAAGATAATCTTGCTAAACCAGACGGAGCAATCAGCCAACTTCTTACTGCCTTTCCTTGTAGTATCCTATGCCGGTACAACAGGAGAAATTTCTGCTGGCAGACGCTGCATGGACACAAGTGCGAGTAATGCTTTCAAAACTTATTAACCTTTCACTTCATTTAAACTGGTATTTACACACTTTTCTAGCTGCTGTCAGGCCTTAACCTACAAGCTGCTGCTTTGGGATATTTAGACTGCCCCACACTTCATCAGTTTCTCATAGGTGCTTTGATCATTTAAGTCTGAGACGAAAAAATGTTCTCAAGTGAGAATGCCTCTCTTGTGTTCCAGGAACAGCCTTCGTTAGTACCAGACACTTCTTCAGAGGGTATTACTTCTCTCTGCCTTGTGGCATTTGACACAAAACTAGCAAAGAATTAATGATCGGTGTCATGAACTTTCCTGACTTGTGTTTCTTTTTTAGTTTGTGCTGTCTCAGCTCAAGCCTAGGGGGTGACTGTCCCCCTTATTTTTTTCCTTTTTCCCCTGCCACAGATGATTTGCTCTGCTCTTGCTGAAGAGCCCAATTGCAAATATACCTCCCAATCACATAATGGAAATGTATGCTGTTTAATCTCATGCCATACATACACTTCATTTCTTGGATCAAAGTTAGGTGATATCCTTTTGAAAACTCTTACAGTAATGTTAGTATTAGTGATTACACCAGATGCATTTTCAAGATGAAAAAAAAAGAAACCTTATTGTTAGATAAATATTATTTTATCATTAGATGACTGTAATGGGCTTTAAAAGGCAGAATTGGGGGGGGAAGTGTGTGTGTTTGAAAGAGACATAAAGTTGTATTTTGGGAGATAAAGTTTGGAGATTTCTTCTGAGCAACTCCATATTGTAAAAGTCGCTTATCCATAAAGAGATGCAAGTTGGTGATATCAGTGTTTAAATGTGAAGTCTCCTTTATGTAGTTGTCAAGTGTGGTACTGTAAAAAGAAGTTGAAGTGTCTGATATACTTCTAAGCTGGAAAAATGTTACTCTAGTTTAATGCAAAAGAGTATTTTGTATGTAATTAGTTTACTCTTTCTGAAGGTTAATTTTGCACTTTTTTTCTACATTACAATATTGTCTTTAAATTATTTTTCAAATTAAAACTAAGTATATTTATTTTTTAATGTTTTAAGTTTATTGCTTTTGTTGACTGCATCTTGGCCTGAGTTGTGTAAACCTTTACAGTCTTTAACTGGAAGTTACAATTTAAAAAAGAGAATGGGTAATTACCTCAGAGCAGTTAAATTTGAGCTTTTTGGATGCAGTGCCAGCCAGTGAAATGACCTATGATTCTATAATGATCTGAACATGGAGGAACAGAAGCTGGAACAGAGTAGATGGACCAAACCAGTATGAAAACAATGTATTTTTTTGGTGGTTGCTTAGCTAGACCCTAAAGCCAGAGTGAGACCATTATTTTTGACACCACTGAATTTATTAAACTAGTTTTAAGAAAGCATAGGGAATGCTCATTGTGCTGAGGTTGGGAGGAAAGCATTGGAGGCAGTTTTGGCTCAAGTGTTACCTACCCAGTATCTGTTAATTCCCAAAATCAGTCTCCAACTGTAATGATAACATTATAACCCTGGAATTAATTTAGTAATTGATCCGCATAACCTTAATTACAGTACAAAGTAATGGAACTCTGATTGTACACGATCCAGTCTATAATCAGTGGCGCGTACACCCAGGAAGCGAAGTCCTCTCGGAGATGAATGATCTTTGTGCGCTGTGGATATTTAAAGTACAAGTTGACACAACCCCCCCGAAGAAATTAGCAGTCTTGCCACTTGTGTAACTAATGGAAATCCAGTTTGAGAGAATTATGTTGTGTGTGTGAGGAAATTCTGCTTCAGCATAATTTTAAATGATTTACTGGATTCCTGGTACAGTCACAGTGTGTGTGTCTCTTGGCTATCTGTGATAGCATTTCATCTATTGCCCAGTTCCTCCTGAAGCTGTCAGGCAGTAGAAGCCTGAGGGCAATGAAGGAGTTCCTGCCAATCCTTTCAAACTTACTAGTAGGAGACGAGTCTACATCTCTGTCAGAGTGCAGTCTTCGCCTTTCCCTGCTGGAGAAAATGTGTCTGGGTGGATGGACATACCCCCGTGGGTGTGCCAGGCAAGCAGCAGGTACCTGCTGGGCTTTCGATGCAGGCAGGATCTAGCTAAAAAGAGAAGGCTTGAGTGGGAGGAAGGAAAATGAAAGGCTTCAGATGGCACAGAGAAAAAAGGAGAAAAATAAGACTACTGCAGGAAAGAGAATAAGGGGAAGTGAGGCGCGTGCTTGGAGTAAATGAAACTTCATGGACAAAGGACCATGCTTAACTGAAGGTGGCCACTGCAAGCCCACAATTTTGAAAGAAGACTTGATACTTTTATTGTTGATCTATTGCTGCATATAGAGGACTGAGGAAGCTCTATCACTCATTTTGTACAGATTGTATGCCTAGTCTTAAACTTTATTCATCAGATGTCTACCTCTTCTAATGCAAATTCATACCAAAGAGGAAAATAAAAAATATTATGGGGGTTCATTTGTGGAAAAAAGAACCAAATAAAAAAACAAACAAACAAACACCACAAATTAAAACAAAAAACCACCAAAACCCAAACAAACCCACCCAAATCCCACAACACCTTAAGTTCTTTGCATAAATGAAAGAAGTTTGTAGAAGATAACTGCTGACTGTATGATAGACATACATGTTGTTTTACCTGTTGTAGCTCTAGGAGATAAATGGGTAAGGCATTGGAACTTGCCTGGCTTCTGACCTCTTCAGCTACTCGTTTGAATATCCTACAGGGTGAAAAACATCTGTGCCTGTCCTTTCTCTCAGTAACTGGGAAGTGTATGTGAAATGTGAATTACGTGTTCTAGGGCCAGTGTGAAAAAGAGTCCATAGATGCATTAAAACACACAGACCATTTGAGAGAATGATAAGCAGTCTAACAATGTTTAATCTCAATCCCACTTAAAAAAAAAAAAAAATCTTTATTATTAAATAATTAACAAAGCAGTCTTAGTGAGTAATTAACCTGTGTATTCCAAATAAAATTAATGTCCAGAGAAACGAATTGCATAGAAAAAGAAAACTGTTTGGAGAAAAGTTGCTTTCTACTACCTGATGGCACAGTAAGTATAAAGTCTGCATATGATTTATATATTTAAGGATAATTTTTATAATCAAGGGATAGATAATATGCTATATCTTTAAAGATTGGCAGTAGTAACCTTGACAGGGGAGGGGTTACGCTGACAGCATTCTTGTTGCTGGGAGTGAGGTCTATGTTAAACGTGCTTTAGTTTATGTTTGAGTTTTGAAGTTTATTGCTTGTGCAGTCCTGTGCTGACACTTATGAAAATGGGCTGGGATTGCCAACATGGGAAACCACTGTGTCTGCTGCCTTCCCCCTGGTCCCACAGACCTCTTCCCAGCTTGACAGCTCTTCCCGCCCCACCTCTCCACTTCCCTACCCTCTTCGCACCCCCCTCCCACCCCCTCCCCCCCAGTGGTGAGGAAAAGGGGTGACACCCTGCTGAAGGACAGCTAGTGGGGAGGGGTAGGAAGCTCTGGGCTCAGTTAATCCTGTTTTCAAACATCTAAGGCAAGCTCACTTAAATACCTTTATTAATTAACTCCAGTGCTTAATTCACGAGCTGCTTTGAAGATGGAATCCCAGTGAATTCATACAGCTCTGTCTTTTCCAGCTAGGTTTAGGAAGTTATACATTGCTTGAATTGCTGTTATTGCTTGAGACTGTCCAGGATTCTAGAAGCTTGGCTACAAAAAGGTTTTGTAAATCCTCTATACTAGCGAACAGAGGTGGTATTTTTAGTGGAAATCTATATTACTAATCACTTCTGCAAGAAAGACAAAGTACTTCATTGCTTCTTGAATTAAGAAGTTAGGTTAAGCTATTTTATGGTGCCCTGTTTCTAAGGGGAGGAAAGAAAAGCAGCATGTTGGTAAACTCCAGCTAGTGTGGTGTAGTGTGTGGTTTGTGAGATTTAATCTTTAAACTTTCATCTGTTCAGTGTGCAGGTGTTACCAGTGCTGAACAAATGAATGTGCTTAATGAAAAACAAGGTCAAAAGAGTACTCTGTTCCATTCTTTGGACTGTATATGGAAAAGTTGGAATACCTGTGTGTTTTGTACACCTAATAGTTTAGCTGGGATTGGGGAAGGAGGGGAGATAATGCCCTTGCACAGATGCCAACAGTAGCATCTTTCAGTTTAAGGTCTGTCTTAGCTGAAGCCTGGAAAGAGTATTGTTTTCAGTCCACAAGCCTTGCAAATCAATACAAATCCAAAACATACTTCCTATAAGTGAATTGCAAAAGTCTGCATGTTATTTGTAAGCTTCTGCAATTCTACTTCTGCATGGAAACCCATGAGTTGGAGGCTAAATAGAGCCTCATACTCTTCCCTTCTCTGGCTGTGCAGGATGGAGGCCTATTACTGGGAATATATTCAATGTGCACAGTATGTTCCCCATGTCTCCCTCCTAGCAGCTGGGCTCAGTCTGCTGGGTAGCTGTCCCTGAATCCCTGTCTTCCAGTCTGTGGCACCAGGGCATGTGAACCCTGAGCACGCATGGACCCTCTTGCACACACCATTGTGCTCACACACATTTTGTTAGTCCCTGCAACAACCATCCCTGTCCACATAAGCCAGTAGCTGAGTCCTGGATCCTTTCCCAGGTGCCTTAACCCAAAAAGAGGAAAAAATACGTATGTGCGTGCCCATGCACATGTCCACACAGATGTGGGAACATAGGCAGAAATGGGTCTTGCCCCTAGAGCCCCCAGCACTCCATGGTTTCTCCATCTGCTCTTCAGGGTTTCCTTGGAGTCCCCAGTATACCCATGGTCTCACCCTTAGAAGTGTGTGTACCACATACCACCTCCCAAGCTAACCCAAAGATGATCTTGAGACCTGCTGCATTCTCTCTTGGTGATGGGTTTCACACCTGAAGAATAGTGTTGAGGGTCTGCTGAGATAGCCCTGAGAGGGGCCCAGACAGATGCATTTGTTCCATGGGAGTTCTTAGTTTCAGTGTTCCCATTCTTCATTTGCAGATCCTTGTGTTCCTCTGGGCTTGTGGAGATGGGCCTTTGATGGGCTGATAGCTCCTGGGATGGGGGCTGGGGGCACCCTGGGCTGGGTATTATTTGGGCTCCTGGTCCTGTCACTGTTGCTTTGAGCTTCATGTGTGTGGAGATGATCTCTTTTTATCGCATAATCTATCATCAGTTCTACCCTAAATGGTGGCCAAATAATACCAGAAAAAAACAGCTTCTAGCTGTCATTTGGAAACCAATCTGTACCATGCATACTGGCATGCATCTGGACTTTTCAATTAATTGTAATTATTTTTTTTAGCTACTAAAATTTAAGTGATACTATGCATTGGTTCTCTCCATGGTGGATGTATTTTGATGCCTTACTTGAGATCTCTTAAAATTGGTTGGGCATTTTGGAATTCTTTTGCTCGTGTTTTAGACTTTCCCCTCCGCCCTCTACTATAGCATTCATAGGATCAAAATGATGAATTAAAATTATTTAGGATAGGAGTGTAAAATAGTCATTAACTATATAAAAACATTTAAAATAATAACTTGTCTGTAATTTTTTTAAGGTACAGAAAATGTATCAAAATTATAAACAGGGGCACCAACTGTTGTATTTTCTGTTATCAAAGACTCATCAACATTTCTGATATCTTGGCTTTTAGGGATGAGATTTATCAACTGAATCAGTCTCTGATACTACTTCTCAAATAAGATGTTATTATTTATAATATATTTGTAATGCTTTAGTAGTAGTTTTGGTCCTGGTGAATTTCCATTTGCAGCAGGTAGCAAATATTTTCCCATTTCAGAATTAAGTCTGTGTTCCACCTTCTACATGGCAGTAAAGTACTGGATATACTTCGGGTTTTTTAGGTGTATGAGAGAAGAGTAAGATTAATGTACCTTTGTGTAAAACTAGAAAAACAAATAGCGGAAATTACAGCTAGGAACTGAAGAAGCAAATTTACATAGAACATGTAAAGGGCTTTCAGTTTCTTAATTGGTGTAGTGGGGATGCAGAGTACCCTGTCACTTTTTTGCATAGTATTGTGCTGTTTGCTAACAGTGAAGGGGGTGTTGAGGTTACAGGATATTATTTATGTTGTTGGCATTGAGGTTTGTAGCATAAGGGTGAGGCTGATTCAAGGGACTGGAAAGTTCAGAGACGTGTCTGCAGTTCTGTTCTTTTCTGACATGAGGTGGGTGAGTATGGACACGTGGGGCAGAGCGTGTTGGTGAAGATACTCCTAAGTTCAGGTGCCTCTCAAATATCAAAAAAATTGTTAGGTTGTTTGGGGTTTTATTTACTAATTCTGTTCTTTTGCCACAGCTGCTCATCTCATTTACCCCTTGTATTTGTTAAGGTAGCTTCAAATCTAAATGTTTTTGCACAGGATATAACCAGTTAGTCTCCCACACCACCACTACAAAACCAAACATGTGTCCTGCCAGAAATGGCTCGTGTACTGGCACACCAGTATTGTTCAGCAAAGCAGTTCTGTAGTGCCTACTGCTGTTATTCTCTAACAAATGCATTTTCTGTACGTGAAATGCAGGACTAGTTCTTTTGTTCAGTGTAAAAATAGCAGCTGTTAATTAAAAACCTGGACTGCTTTTTAAGAATTACGTGTTGCATTTTTCTCTGTTTGGAGGGGTTGGGGGTGGGGAAGAACTTTAATTTCCCTATTCTTGGTTTTTTTTCTGTATTATGGAAATGAGCAGACATAGAAAAGTCAGCATATAGTTCTTACAGGTATAACCAATAATAAAAACCAAGCAGGAAAACAGTTCTAGGTGACCTTGAAAACTTAGTGTCACCCTGAAAAAAGCAAGTCATTACTGGACTTGGCTCTTAATATAAATTTTGCTCAGGGTCTGCAATTGAAAAGAGGTATTTGAAATGGAGTAGATGCGTTTTGTTTTAAAGCTGCCAAAATTATAGCAGATACTAGTGAGAGTCATTAGTTTAATGGCTGAAATGCCAACATCGAGGCCGTGGAAGGTGATGCGAGTTCCCTTTGCCGTATGTATCACCAGTTGGAGCAGCAGAAGGATGAAAGACATTTCTTGCTGGTACCTGAAGCCGGAACGTTTACAGGTGCTCTTGGGAGTGTTGTGCATTGGCCAGGTCAGTAACTCGGTCTTTCAATTTGCTGTGCTTCTGAGCTGCTGCTGCTACTCATCAATGCAAAGCATCCACAGGGCTCTCTGCGTCCAACTGTTTACCCACAGGCGAGCAGTGGCAGGGTTCTGCGTGAAGTGAGTGTGATCAGCAGTTATGTTACTGTGATTATATAATAATGGGTTATCAATCAAGCAAATGTGAACCAGGTCAATAAGCTATAAAAGACAAACTTATTGCAATCACTTTAAGAGCTGGATAATCGGTTTAAAGAGGGGGGAAAAAAAATAATCAAGTTGTTGGTTTACAAAGAGCCTCGGTAGCTGTTCTTCTCAGAGATTTATTGTTTGTTGGCTAAATAATAAATATTGAACAGGGCAAGTTATGCATCTGAGGCATCCAAATGGAAAAAGTATTTAAGTGAAACTAAATAGGTTAGATTACAATGTGAGCATAAATTGACAGGAGAGGATAAATAGTTCAGAACTGTGTTTCATTGCTTGTACGTGTCAGGAGAAGACCAAGGGACTTTGATAGTTCTCCTTTCTCTTTTGCTAGTCCTCATATCTGGCCAGGCTGCCAATTTTTCCATTACTATTATTCCCAGTACATCAGCACACATACCCTTGCATACGCACGCACACTGTGAGCGTGGCTGGCCACAAGCAGCCCAATATACCCTGGAGAACATCACCTCTAGCTGTTCAGGCACTGTATATCGACAAACAGCACTCACATTAAGCATGAGATCTATGTGGCCCAGTCCTGTTCTTACAGGCTGAAGAGACTTAACCTCACACGCAGAGGTGTCTCCGGAAGATCTCCTTTGACCTATGTTCACGTCCCTATCCAGTTGCAGGCACATCATTTGTCCAACCTTTGGTTCCTCGTAGTCAAGCTTGAAACTTGCTGGGTGTCTCACGTGCGTGTGTGCACACACAGAGTACATGATGCACTCCTGAAAAACCAATTTAATAAGAATACAGGATGAAGTAACTGCCTGACATATTCAGCCCCCAGATTTGTACTTGCTTGCGTATAACCAGCTGCTTTTATCCCCTGCTTCTGTCGTCTTTGCTGTGTATGGTACTTCTGATCCACTTTGATTCCTCCTTTTTTTCGTCCTTGTCTCCTCACAGATAAACAATGTACCCAATTCCTTTTCTCCCCTATCGGGCCAGTGTTGATACATCCATTCCCCATTTTGGTGTTTCTGGTGTTGCCTAAAGTAATCACATAGTTTTGAGATGTTTACCAAAGTTCTCTTGGTTTAGTAAGCCTTTGCTTTCAAAGAGATTTCCTATGCTCCCCATTCAGCTGTCCATGAAGCATGCCTGTTTCTCCCATAACTCCCCCTTGAACAGCTTGTGAAACTCAGCTTAATTTCTTGCTACGGCATCTGTTGTGTCTGGCAGATTCCCCCATGATGTTCAGGAGTTTCTCTTGCCTCTCTCAGCTTAACCTCACTTCAGGGCCCTGCTACCTGCCCATGTGCCTCAACATCATACTTGTTCTCTTTTCTTGCAGAAAATACTGAATTGTAGCTGCCTTTGCCTGATTTCTACCTAATTTTCCATACAGTTAGCTGGAGTAGTCTCTGCTTAGGCCCAGGGAGACACTCAGGCTCTTGCTGAAATAAGCAATTTTTTTGGGGGGGGGGGGGAGGGGAGGTGTTTGGGGTGTGGTTTTGGTGTTTTGTTGCAGTGGTTTTTTGGGTTTTTTTGGTTTTAAAAATTTATTGAGTGGCTGCAATACCAAGCACCTTTTGCATAAAAAGTCTTGCTTCTGTTTAACTGCTGCTTATGAAGAATATATGTGAACTGGAAATCGGGGTTACTGCAGGATGGGTAGGAGGTCTGCCTGTCTAGAAATAGAGAATCAAGCAAACATAGCTGTAGTTGGCAATTTCTGTGAATGCTTAGGAGACTGATCCCTTCTGTTTGCAAGCAACACAGAATTAGTAACACAGTAGTTAGCAGTGAGATTCTCATTAGAACTCAAGCAAATCATTTGTATAGCTCAGTGTTAATTGTCCTCAGCAGTAATCCACCAGCCAGGAACCCCCCTGGGAGGAGTGACAATTGCAGTCTTCCACAGTTGTTGTGTTTATAATTTTTAAATTTTTTAATAGAAGATTTTAGTAATATTGATAATTTACAATAGCGGAAAGGAAATAGAAATTTTAGGTTCTGCCAACATGAAGATTAAGCTTATTTATTGTTAGTTCTGATGCCTGACCTTAGGAGCTATGGATTGCATTAATGGTTATTGAAGTTCTGTGTAAGTACAAGTATAAAAAATGGTTAAATATGCACATCTGAGAGTGGAGAGGGTCTTTCACAGTTATTCTTTGATCCTTGGAAGTGCAGTAGTGGAATTGGTGTTTGACTTGTGTCAGAGCTCACGGCCCTTTTGTGCGGGACAGTGAAAGCGCTGTGGATGCCTCACCATTGCATTCAAAACACTACGTGCAAAGGGATGCACAGATACTCTTGCAGCCAGGAATTTTTACAATCCTAATGCAATCTACATACAAACCTCAACTGTTATTAGTCTGTTTGCAATAATATTTGCAGTACAAAATAGTACTGGAAAGCCTCATTAATGCTACCTTAAAAATGGCTATACAAGAGACTTTATTGCACTGACACCTATTCTTCTGTGCTGTGTCTTCTCTTCCTATGGGTCTGTGTGCCCTGGCATTGAGAGCTTCAGGACTTCTGAAGCAAAGCAGTGGTGAGGTGCTGGGATAATAGAATCATAGAATTGTACGGGTTGGAAGGGACCTTGAGAGATCATTAGGTCCAACCCCCCTGCCAAAGCAGGCTCCCTAGGACAAAGCATTGGTATCTGGGAAACATTTAATGTTGGTGTGAGAGCTACTTGCTCTGAGGATCTGTAAGGGGTTATTTTTGCAATGCATTGTCCTGTTTTTTCTGCTGGGATAGAGTTCATTTTCATGAGAAGCTGGGAGGAGACACAGTCAGGACAGATGACCCAAACTAGCCAAAGGGATACTTGATACTATGACGTCATGCTTAGTTTATAAGGGTGGAGCTGGCTGGGGAGAAGGAGTTGCTGCTCAGGAGTGGGCAGACTGGGCATTGGGTTCTGGGCAGTAAGCAAATTGTGTTGTGTATCACCCAATATGTGTTTTACTCCATTATAACTGCTGTTATTTTCCTCTTCCTTTGTTGTCCTATTAAACTGTCCTTATCCCAGCCCATGATTTTTATCTAATTCTTCTGATTGTCCTCCTTGTCCTACCAGGGATGGGGATGGAAGGTGAGCAAGTGTCTGAGTGGTGCTTAGCTACTGGCCGTGGATAAACCATGACATGGAGGGATGACATTTGAATCACCTAAAATGTTTCTGACCATCTCAAGATTTTCCACTTTGAAAACTTCTGGGTCTAAGCATCCACATGAAGGGAAAACCGTTAAAGTCTGGTAGGACTGAGAGACTCTTAACGCCTACAGCACTCAGCCTGTGCATATATTCCCTAGGCTTTAAAAGCTTATGTTGTCATTGAACATTTGTTTATCACACTTACCGACAGGGAGTATGTTTGTTGAAACTAATTATTTGAGGCTAGTCCTGCAAACGCAAACTTTCATATTTATGACCAACACTGGCTCTTATTTATGAGATAAAAACTTTGTATATTTTACCAGTTGTAGAAGGGTGAAAATGAACTCTCAAATCACTGTATAACATCTTAATTAAGAGTTTGAAAAGAGTTTTCATAACTATGACATTTCTAGAAGTTTTACTTGCAAACTTGAACAGCTCTTTCTCAGTCTCTTGATGCAGTTTGAGCTACTCTAAATACCAGAGTTATAACCTCTGAAGAGGTGATTCAGTGAAGGAAGCATCTTTCTCTTCCTCCTTCCCTCCCACTTTTGTCCTGCTGGTGGTAGTGTTTTAAAAAATCTCAGTGTAGGACAGAGAGAGATGTCTTACAATTTCATTCCTAAAAGTTGCTTCTTTGAGTCTTGGGTATTGCAGAGATCATCGCACCGAATGCTTTTAATTGTAAAGTTTGCCATATACAGTAAATTTAGCATTTGTTTTTGTTTTTTTTCTTTAAATCCCAGCTTTTGAAATAAAGTAACAGAAAAATCCCAAGTTTCAATTAAAAAGAACTTTGTTCTGATGTATGTAGTTGAGGAGGAAAGTTTGGAAATATGTTCCATTATTGAGAACTGTAAAAACAGTCCAAAAAGAAAAAGCCTTGAGTTGTCCCTTTTCTTAAAAATAAGATCTCTGAACAACAGGCTGTAAAACATTCCTGGTTTGAGATGTCCCTACTGTGAAGCTTATACTGCTGCTTTCCCTTTTATATAACTAGTGAGTGAAATGTCTTCATACTTGGAAAAGTTTAACTTTCTATATTGTGGATTTTAATACAAGTGTAGTCCTAAGATGAAAGACACTATTGGAAACAAACCTACTTCTCAAACTATCCCTAGAGTATTTCTTTTTTTTACTGGCAATAAGTACTACTGCTTTCTGTATTCCTGTTTGTAAGTAATTCTACATCAGTTTTTAATTGTCTATTTTATTAGTGATAAAAATCAGCTGAACTTACATTGTAACTCTTGCATTTGTAGCAGTATCTGTGGAGTTGGATCATGCCAGAGTGTTGTAAGATACAATGAAAAGTTCAATTTCTGTGTCCATGGCTTTTTATCAAATGTTAATTGCTACTCTACTTATATATTTTTGACAAGATCTGAATCAGTCAGAATCTTGGAGTACATCTACCTGCACCTTATCTTTGAAATAAATGCAATGAAAATACCAAAAGGCTTCTAACAGAGGTTTAATAAAACGCCAACTAGAGCAAGGTATAGCTTTTCAAATAATACAAAATTCAACTTGTGACAGCTGGCAACAAAAGAAGTGGAATCAGTGTGTCTCTGCTCTTTCTGTCTTTGTAGAGCAGAGGGGTTTTATCCTTCATGCCCTTGCTCTCCAAGAGATTCCCAGTTACATCTTCAGTTGCAGCAAGCTTCACACATCCACCTCTACAAGAATCACTTTGTCTGCCACCTCTTGGTGTACTTGGCTGTACATCTGTTCCTTATATCTTCTCAGGAGTCTCCCAGCATGCACCCTTTCTGTAAGTTCCTTCTGTGCTGCTGTTCCTGCCTTTCTTGTCTTGTGCTCCAGAAAGCTTTTCCCAGCTGAGCACCCTCACTTGCTCTCAAGGCCATCTTTCTACCCATCCGGCAGGTCCCTCCTAACACAGCACACGTGCTCAGCAATTCTTGCTGTATATATATTGGTGCTTCCAAAGAAAACTTAAGTGCCTTAGATTGTGAACAAGCAGGAAAAAAAAGATAAGCTCCTTCACAATGTGTAACATAGACAATAAACAAGTCCAAAGGCTTGTTCATCACTCCCAGAAGTTCCTGAAGTGTTGTGTATTGCTTTACAGTACAATACAGCTTCTGAGAGATTTGATGTAGTTTACCCTTTCTGGCAAGCGTCTCGTGTAGGAAGTGTGATGTTATATCCCACACTGTTGTCTTTTTAAATGTCGAGGGAAGCATCAGGCAATACTGTTAAGGAGAAAGTGTTTAGGTTAACATTTTTGTGGTTTGGCCCACCTTTGTTTGAAGTTGCTTTTTTTCCCCTTAAATGGAGGTGGTAGATGCTTTGGCTTCATAGGATACCAAATATTTTTTATTCCCCAACACTAATTTTACTAATAAAAGTACATATTCCATTTCCTGTATATATTAAGAGCTCTTGGAAATAATATAATCATGCCTACTGGCAGGCACTGGCAACAGGATGAAAATATGTGTGCATGATTTTATGTTGGGCTCAATTTTAACAGAAAGTACAGAGTATCTTCTGATATTTTATGACCTGCTGTTATCTTTTGACTTCATGTCGTCTGTGTCATAACTCAGTGAAACCATGCTACTCAGAATATAAAAACTCAAGGTAGAACATATTTTAACTATATTTTCATTGTAAAAACCTGCATGTCCTCTGAAAATGAAGTTATGATCCTGGGCCATGATCAGAGTTCAGTCCCTTTGTTCAGAAGAGAACATGGTAACTGGCAAGATTTTCTAGCCTGTCTGCATTAAGGATTCTTAACTGTTTCTGATTTTTCTATGTCTCTTACCCACATGCTGGAAGCGGGAAAATGTATTTCCAGGTTGTTAGGCCCTCAGCCTGGGATGTGTGTTGATACTGCGCATCTTATGTGTGTTTGAGACAAATAGATTTGGTCTCCAAGACAACTTAAGCCATTGCATTAGTGAAGATTTTAGGCCTGTGTGCTAACTAGCTTGGGTGGAAGGCAGCATTGGAAAGGCAGTGAAGACAGAGTTGTGCCAGGGCAGCTGGAGAGCCTGGCAGTGGCAACATTGCCCGTGAGCATCAGTAGAGCTGGGCCACAGGACACTAACCTACCCCTTACACAGGAGCACTGCTACAAGCAAAGCTTGTAACGTAAGCCCTACTCTCTGTATGAATGCCCTGATTTTGCTACTGCCATTGTGAAAATAGAAAAGCAAAAATGAGATGTTTGTGTAAACAGACTGGCCAAGCCAGTGAGACAAAGGCATGAAAACTGGTGAGTCTCTAGTGAGAGCCAAAATTTCCTTCTAAGAGGTAACCTATTCCCATACTGTTCTCCTAAGTGCTCCTTAAAATTAACAGGCTTGATGAGGTCAGAGACCCAAGGTAGGGACAAATATACTTTGCCTAAAGTTGTTAATACAAGCTACTACAGGCAAGAAAAGACACACACACCCCCTTCACAATCCACTCCCCAAAACCACCACAAACCAACCCCGAGATGCAGTTAGTCTTTGTGAATGGTTGGTTTTGTGTTCATTTGAGGTTAACTGCGTAAGCCCTCAGATGCAGTTTCTCAATGCTTAGCTCAGCTCCAAGTCTGGTAGACTGAATAAAAACTGGAGAAATGTGATTGTATTAAGCTTTGAAGTTCTGCTGCTGCTGCATATTGTTTATAACGTTTAGACATACTTGCAAAAAATGCATGCAGAGGAGATAAGAACTTGAAAATCCACTCAGGCATGCGATAGAAAAATGAGTGCATATTTGGAGACTTAATTTGTGCAAAATTCTGTTATGCATTGACATCTTGTGTTCCTGCTTTCTAGGTGGCTAGCTAGAGTTATCCTGAAGTACTTGCATGTTCAGGTGTCCTGCACGTGATTATTGCATGGATACTGTGTAATCAGTTAAATGTAGAGGTGTACATATAATTGAGGGCCTGAATGTCAAGCTGAATAAAACTTCAGAAACCCACATTCTGTCATGGCCTAAGGTTTTAAAGGTGTGAAACTAAATTCACTTGCTAGGTAAAGCACTTCTGGAAGTAATTATTTTTCCTTCATGAACATATGAATGGTAACTGGGAAGCTAACTGGGTCTCATTACTATGGCAGTCCCACCCTTCAGGATGCTCCTAATGAGGTTACATATAGAACTGCTGATCCGGATCAGCACAGCGATATGTGGCATTGAAGGAGCAGCACCAGTTGGATGCTTGTGTAGGCTTTGTTACTAATGTCTTGCAAAATAGAAGATTTAAAGCTTGGTGTTCTTTACAAATTCTGATGTAAGCTAAGATCTTCAGCACTGTTCAGTTTTTCAATCATAATTTTCAGTGTCAAATACATTCTAGGAAATCAAAAATATTCTAAGACTGTGTTAAACCCTGATACTGTACACTGAGTTGTATGAATGCATGAAATCCATGAAACTTTGTGTGTGTAAATGTGTAGTATGCATATTTTCAGCTGTCCACCCTTGGATTATTTTTATTTTAGGGTTCATTGATAAAAAATTAGGAAATCTTTATTTTAAACAATTACTTCTTTATCATCACAACTGTTGGGTTACTCAATGAATGGATGTTTATTTTAGATGAATACTAAAAACGTGGAGGATCATGACTTTACTTAAAGCACTGTGCAGCTAGTATAAAGCCCCATGTCAGTCCATCTGTGGGCTACTGTGACCTTTTCTGCTTCCCAAGTCTGCAGGGGCTTTGTTTGGACAGGGCCGTGTCAGGGTAGAAGGTCCTGTAGTGTTAACAAGACCAAGCAGTTTCTGCTAAATTTGCTGAGGGTACAGTTTAGTTCAAGCACAGTTATCTTAAGTGTGACTTCGCTGTGCTGCTGTGGGTGCTGGAGAACCCAGGCACAGATCAGATGGTGGTTTAAAATGCTTTTTCCCTGTTCAGCTGGGCCTTCCTTGTGACTCCCCCTGGGTACTGCGGTTCTTGGCTTCATCATGGAATTGTTCCAAGGTTAAAGACACTCTTTTTTTTAAAAAAGCAGCTAAATCCTCTTTATTGTTTGCTGAGGTGGATTTCAAGGCCTGAGTGGAGGGAATGGGAACATGCACAGCCCAGTCCTTGTGGCCCAGAGCGCGTGTGTTTTACTGTTTGGCCACAGTCTTCTAAATCACTCTGATAAACCTCAACTTCTTACTGTTTTTAAAACAAAGTTTTTCAAATATTTAGGGGGTTGTTTTGGGTTTTTTGTTTTGGTTGTCGGGTTGGGGTTTTTTGTTTGTTTTTTTTTTCAAATGAAAGTCTTTTAGCAGTCATCTTTCATTGTGGTAAACTTTTTGTAATAATCCTGAGGAAGCCTTCAAGCACTCCTTTTCTAGGATTTTCTCCAGACAGGGGACCCAACAGTGAACTCTCTCATTCATGTATCTTGACCAGAAAAAGAGACACTCAGTTTCTATAATCTTACTGTTGCTGCTCTGCAAATACGACCGCTTCTTTGTATACACCTGATGCAAATTGGATCCTTCAGTTTACTAATTTCCTCAAAACTCGTCCTGAGAATCTGACACAGGTAGAATGGAGAAGTTGTTCAAGGCAGCTCAGTAGGTTTCCTTGAAAGCCATGAAGCTGAGGAGGAGCTATGGTTGTGGATGTAGCAGTTTCTGGGGGCATGGACACTCAGGTGTGATATTACGTATCACTTTTTAATTTATCAGGGAGTGTGTAGAGACTGGAATTTCTGCTGGAGTTCTGCCAGGAAATGGAATGTGCTTTTAATTTCCCACTCCTGTCCTCTTTCAGCAGCACCCAGTAGGTGGCACGAGTACACAAGGAATTTATATAATCCTTTTCTTATCGGAGTTCTTTTATGTTTGATTCACTTCCAGGATTATAATTCAAATTTAGGCCGGATTGTTAGCATTCCCACTCCCTTTACACATACATATCTCAAAACCTTATCCCAATTAGGGCTGTGTGTGTCTTTCCTTTTTATGCTCCTCTAGTGCTCCTTTCATACCAGTTTGATTCTGTGATAAACTGCAAACCAAAATATTTTCTTTTTATATTCATAGGGGACTTCTCAGCACAACCCTTGGGAACAGTGTGCTAAGATCATAAAGTAAACCAATGTTTTTCATCTGAAGAGATGCTTATTTGTCTTTCATGAGGAATCAGATGTTTTATCTTAACTCTCTATTCAGCATCTCTATTTTAAATAGATTGGTTGATAATTCCTGTTAAAGTGACTTCATTTTTTGCTTCCTTTCCTATGCTGTGAAACTTCCTACTGTGATTTTCAGGTTGCAGTTACTATTTTGTATGAAAGCTGGAAGTTACTGCTTTTGAAAACACAACAAACTGCTTTCCTTAATCAGAGCAAAGCCCTACAAGTTTCATGCCCACGTAAGTCACATGAGAGGCTGAATTGAGACTCTAAGAATGGTGGGGAGGCCTTTGCTTCCAGTTTTACTGTCATTTGATCTTCTGTAGAGAAATGCCCACATGTTGAATACACACTTTTTCTCATTTTCTTCCTTGCTATTTTGTCTGGCAAAAGTATTTAGTTTTCTGCTAAAGCACAAGGAAGTACACAGGGAAGAATTTGGCTGCTTTTTCTTTTTCCCCATGAAGCTGAGCACAGACACACCACTTTAATTACAAGGTGCAGAGAAAAAGCTGTAGTGTCTTATTCCAGATACAGAGGCGAGGCACATTGGCTATCTGCTGATTTCATGTTTGCCTGTTATTTATATAATTATCTGCAGTTTCTCTGACTAACAAAATAAGAAAAATATAATTCTTCTCTTAGAACTATGTAGCTGATAAAGTTTGAGGTTCTGCAGCAAAATGTCCTGGGAAGAAAAAGAGCAGTGTACTTCTAAATTAGCATGTCTCTACAGTGCAGATGCATTGTATTTACACTATCCAGGTCTACTCGCCTCAGAAGCTTCTTTTTCTCAGAGTGTATTATTGGATTTCATTCTTTATGCCAAGAGGCATTTAGATATGGTAGCCAAGGTTCATCATTTTAGATAAAAGACCTAATCTAGTTTTATGGAAGCCAGCCATTAGGAGAGAAAATAAACAGAGGAAGGCCACTGAAGAGCAGTTGTGGAGTTAGCCTTTAATCCTGTCTGCAAAAACTTTTTTACTTATGGGTGAACTTCATGGGCTCCTGTTTAATTGGAAACCTTCGGAGACAAAGCTGCACATGTGATTAACGCTGCCCCCAATAAGCAGTGTGTACAGGCGTGAGGACTACTCAGTGTAGTTGCAGCATCAGGCTCTTAAAAATGTGTTGCCAAAACGGAACCCAATCTCAAGTACCATGTTGCTTGGCTCATAAAAATGTGAAGACAGCTGTCATACTGTTTTTAATTTACTCACTTGGCCTGTAACTATGATAGTTCCTGTCACGTTGTGTCAGTGATGCTTCCCTTCTGAGCACGGGGGGGGAGAGACCCACCGTGGCAGCAGAGGTGGCTGCTGCTTTCCTCATTTCTTTATTTGCATCTGACAGTCAAGTGGTGGCTCCTTGGAGAAGCATTTCTGAAACCTCATCTGCGTTTTAACTTACATTAGTCCTTTAATAATTAAGAAATATGGAGGGTGCTGTGTCTAAATATGATGATTTGGAAATGAGTGTGATGCTTTGTTTTGTGGTAAGGAATGTAGTCCTTGGAGTAAAATGAAACTACCTCCAGGTGATCTGAGACCCACGTTAACAGAGCCTAACCTTTGACTTTGCTTCTTTGTTACTTTTAAAGAAGAAAATAGTCACGGAATTGACTAATAAGTTTTCTGCATAATTTATATTTGTCTTAAACTCTTAACAAAATGCCCATTAAAATAAGCTAAGGCATTCAGATGATCTGTGTGTTAGCAGGTATAAACTTCAGTTTCACCAAAATGAAACAACTTAATAGTATCTAATAATTTTAATTTCTTCCAAGATACTTTCTAGAATGATGAAATTAGTCCATTAGTTCTCTACTGAAATAATACCAAAAACTAAAGCCTCTATACCTAGAAACTTTCTAAAAATACACTTGAAAAAGAAAACAAAAGCCATGAAAACATCCAAACAAAAAATCAGAACCTAAGATGTGGCGAACATAAATAAATATTTTGATTTAATGTTTGGATATTAAATGAGTTTAATATATCTTATATATATGGAAAGGGCTGTTAGTACAGAAAGATTTCTTACTACCATAAAAAGCTTTAGTTTAAAACTACATTCAGAATGGTCATTTTGTAATTTCAGTATTTTCTATAGTCAAGGCTTAAAAACCCAATGAGAGAAAAGGGCTGCAATCCAAACCTTGTTATACTGATCACATTCATAACCTAGAAGCTGTACACATATTTGTTGTTATTTAAACATATCTTAAACTCATTTTTCATGCACTTCTTGTGATGAGTCCCAAAATTACTTTGGTGTTTGCCAAGAGAATATAAAAGAAAAACACATCCTTTTTTTTTTTTTTTTTACAGACTCCAAGAAACGTTTTTTGCCCATTACTGACAAATCTTCCAACTAAAGCTTCTCCTGACATAAGGATTAATTACTGCTAACTTATCTGTTAACCCTTCTAAAATTTCACTTAGTGTTGTGAGAAGACAGCGGCACTGTTAGACTGACAATTTCCCTGTCCTACAATATAAATGCCCCACCTGGCAGTGCACCTGTACAAGCCTTTGCCAGTTTTTAAACAGATGTTATTTCCAGTCCCTCACTTTTTTTTTTATTACTATTTTAAATGCTGGGGTTAGAAAAAAATAAAACCTTTTTTTTTCAGCCCTTCTGTTTGTTTCTGTAGAACATTGCTCTCCTTAGACACTGTCAGAAAGAATCCATGTAGTCCTGTGGATTTCTGGGAGGGTTTTTGCATGCCATCTTGTAGATAGGGAACCAAACACAACCTGAGTAGTAAGATGTAAATATTAAGAAATACTGATATTTTATTTTTTTTTTATAAATAGTATTAATTGACCTTAATTTAATGTGTACCAGAACTGTATGTTGTATGTAAACAGAGGATTTTGAAGTTGAAAAGTTCAGTAATCAGTAGGACGATCTGATTTACTGGCTTAATTTGTATCTGAGGAAATTACTGTCAAATATTTTGTAGTGTATATATTTGTGGTTTTTTGTGAATTTTCTTAACTACATTTTCAAATCAGTAACGAATAAAATCAGTGATTTCTCTCAAATTGTGATGTCAGCATGCTGACAAAAGTAGAATAATAGAATATCCTGATTTGGAAGGGACCCATTCGGATCATGAAGTTGAACTCCTGGCTCCACACAGGGCCAGACAAGTCAGAGAGTGCAACTGAGTGCATCATCCAGATGCTTCTTGAACTAAGCCAAGCTCAGTGCTGTGACCCTTTCCCTGGTGAGCCTGTTCCAGTGCCTGACCACCTTCTCAGTAAAGAACCTCTTCCTAACATCCAACCTAAGTAATGTTAGTATTTCAGCTTTCATTAATGTATGGTGTTCTTGTCACTGCACAAACTAGCTCAGGTCAGTGTTAGGCTGTGGCTGATTAGTGCCCTTTCCTTTCATCGATGTCCAGCACTAGGAATAGCCCCAGGAATGGTCTAGTGACTGAGGACCCTCCTGAAGTCCCTGAATGCTGCTGGGGGCATGACAGGAGTATGGTGAAAGAACCACCCTCTCCCACCTATTGTGGCTCTCACTGGGCACCCTGGTATACCAGTTTCCTTCAGCACAGTGTCAGAGGCTTTGTCCAATCTCAGATCTTTTATCAGATGAAGCACTGGCTTTTGCTTTCTCATTGAAAAGCTCATGGTATAATGCAGCAATGCCATAATGCACTTCAAATGTCCTTTCCATAAATAACAATGAAAGGATTTAAGAATTAAAAAAACAAAAACAAAAAACTGTGTGATTTCTTTAAGTTTTGTACTTTTTAAAGTAGGGTTTTGTTCCTTCAAGTGCTGATAAAATAAAGATAGGGTTGTTCTGTGGTTGTGTTGTTTTCCTCAAAGCTGACCTCATGTAGCATGTAGCATAGGCATCAGTGACTTTTCCATCTCTTCCTATCAGTAATAACAGGAAATTATGATACACTAATAATACACTGAGGCAAAATAATGTTATGCTGAAATCCAGTCCAATAACTTTTTTCATTAGGATCATGAGGTAGCTGAAATTTGTATTTAGCAGACAGTAGGAGTCCTAGGACTTTTAGTGATCTTATAGAATAAAATCATAGAATATGTTCGGTTGGAAGGGACCTTTAAACTCATCTAGTCCTCCACCCCCAGTAAGCAGAGACACCTTTAACTAGATTGGGTTGCTCAGAGCTTCATCAAGCTTGACCTTGAATGCTATCAGGGATGGGGCCTGCACCACCTCTCTGTGCAACCAGAACTTACGCTCATTCTTCAGTAAAAGTTATTAGTAAAAATAGTACAAGCTGAAATCACCTGAATGCATCAAGAAGGAATCTGTGGGTCAAGTGGATTCCCACTCACTGCTGCTCCCATGGAACTAGTGATGCCCTGCAGATCAGGCATCTGGTTACCTATAGCACCAGACACGTAGAGTTCACACATGTTGTGTTGCACGTACCTTTGATGAGAAAGTTAGGATCACATTTAGCTAAGTGGGAAGAATAGCTAGAAACTTAAATGGAGTTTCCAGGTAGTCAACAATTGCCTACCTATGGTTGGCAAAAATGCATCTGTTCTTTGCTCGTGATGTGCTCATCGTTAGCGAGTGGTGGAGTCAGCTGCCAGTCTCAGTGTCAGAAGTGCATTGCTGCTGCTGCCAATCTGGGCGAGAGGTTTGATTTCAAAGAACATAATATCATTGCACAGAAAAGAGAAAGGAATCCAATAGGGTTATTCTCCCATTCTTTGTTCTGCTTTGGATCCATACTCCTGAAGATAAAGACATTGAAGGACCATCACCCCCTCCCCCTATCAAGGATGCTGCGAGCATCCCTAATGGGTGCGTGGTTCAGAGCCGAGAGGAAACTTGGGTCGGTCGCTGCGTTTTAATAGAACTGCCAGACATGCCCAGTGTCTCATTAAACACTTCGGTTTGACTTCCTCGCCTCAGACCGTGCTATTACTGGCAGCGGTGCTTGCTTCAGTGAACCAGGAAAACACAGAGAAGAGTGTGATTTGCTTTGTTTGTTTGTTCTACTGTTCCAGCTGGATTAAGCTAAATTATTCTCATCTCAGCAAGTTGCTCCAGACATAAAAGGCCTGGGATGCTTACACTGTTGAGATAGAGGAACATTACCTCTGCTCCAGAATATCTCCCCCCTCCCCCGGCTATTCCGTAGTGTGTTCTCCAGTGTTTGGTAGTTAAGTGAATCATAAAGTTTTCATGCTCTGCAGTGGGTATATTCATATGTAAAACTACTACTATGCTTGTCATGAAATCGTAATAGGACACAGCACTTAGCACAGCTGTAGACTTTTTCCCAACCATCTGAAACTCCAGGTGTGCCCTTGAATTGACAATAACAAGGTGATGTGCTACTGGATTCTATAATCTTGCTGCCTGGGAAAATTGTTTTGTTGGAAGTAGTTAATATAGGTACCTGTTCCTATCTTTTTCCCAACATTTACATGCTTTTACATGTTAAGAATTCCATGTGAAAACACGTAAAGCATAGAGAAGTCTAGATGAACTACAAAGCTTCATTAACTTTATGGATTAAAATGATAAATTTCAAGCAAGTAATAAGATCTTTTATAGTCCAGATTAATAAAAATATCCTATAAAATTTGAAGCAAAGCTTTTATATGGTTGCAAATAGTTTCTGGCTGCTTAGTTATTCCTGTGGCAGTGTAAATAATAATAGCCTGTAATTAGAACATTTGAATTCTACTTTATGTTCAATAAAGGCAGGAATGAAAAATAGGAGTTTTCTGCCATATGGAAAATTCACATGCATGTGGGTGTTTTTTCACTGTCAGAAAAACCCCAACCAAACAAATTGGAATTGCATTATCTTGGTTAATATGTTCCAAAGCAAAACAGTCATAAAGGGTGAAATTCACCTCGCACAGTTCATCAGCAGAAAGCCCTTCATTGCCCCTACATTTTTAATATAGTTGGAGGAGGAAGGCAGACAAAAGAAATCTTAGTTTGCATTTAGGACTGTATCTATTCCCTCTCTGCTACATCTGTGTAGTCATGGCTCTTGGAATCACATTTAAGTGGGCTTCTGCCACTTTTTCAACTTCTCCAGAGGGTATTTGGGCTACTCCACTGCATACCACTGCTCCATGACTTCCAAGTCCTATTATCTTGTAGGAATAGTTGTACAGGATTTTATCTTCACAATTTTTTTTTTCTTGTTGTGTTTTGGGGTTTTTTTGTTGTTGTTTGTTTAGGCTGGGTTTTTTTGTTTTAGCAATGTTGCATTTAATAAACTCTTGAGCAGAATAAATCGATTTGAAAGAAATGAGATGATTTGGGGATGTAGTTGTTTTCTTGATTTCTAATTAGCCAGCTTAGATGTCTGACCTTTTGGTAGGGTTTGTTAGAGTTTTTCTTTCTATTGAGAATTAATACTGCAGGTGATACAGTGAACTTGTTTTTTTAACTGTGTTCACATTGTATGTTTATTGCCACCACATATTTGTAAACATTTGTCATTATATATATATTTTAATTTTAAGGAAACTAATTGTTGCTTATAATATAGGCATCTTGGTGAGGACACACACACACACACACGACAACACTGTTTTCTGATGGGAGGGAGAAAAATCAGTGTTTTCTCTCCTTTTTCATTTTTTCTTCCAAATGTAGATATTCATCCACAGTCCACCAAGAGTGGAGTCATCACCTCTGGAGACGTAGTCCAACCCACCTGCTAAAGTGGGATTGGAAATCATGTTAATAAGGAAACTGCTGTCCTTCCTGTAGTTAGCATTCTTTCCCTTAAGGTTAAGAAGAGCTTGCATTTTTCAGACCAGTTTTAGGTATCGCATTTACAGTTTCGATTCCTTTCATACATCCACCAGCTTTTGGAAGGGTTTAGGTTTAACCATGAAACCTCTTCAAAGTATGATCTCCTTGTACTTGCATGTGATACTATATGTAAAAAAATGTGCATTGTATAAGTATTTTGTGCTTAGATTTTATTTGCAGACCACAGTATTTTTATTTCACCTTAAATTAGTATGATACTAGGGCCTAAATCATGTAAGGGCTGAATCTCATAGACCAGATTGTGAGTTACTGATACTCCATAAAATTGATTTTCCTTGTGAATGTGGGATTTTAATCTATGAAAGTTAGTGATGCATTGTTTTTTTCAAATGATGAAATTTCAGGACTACAGAACTGCCAATATTAATTGACAAAATGTAAAATATTTTTATATCCTTTCTTATATTCACGGTTTCATAATTTTTTAGCAGAAAGCTTGGTCTTTTAAAGTTTATAAATCAGAGTCATTAGGAATTCAGGTCTGCAGTTTTTCACTTGCTCTAGTTGATGAGCACAGTAGTTTCTTCCTAGTTTGCTGTTCCAATGTTGGAAAACCTGCTTTTCCTGAGCTGCGCTAACCAAGCCATAGACTGATTCCTGTGAGAATGTCTAGTGCTTCTACTAGAAAATTTGAGCTTTAACTACAATATCATTTGGAAAAGTTACACGTAGGTTAGAAATTGTTAAAACTGTGTACTAATCATCTTTTGACCTGAGGTAACCAGGTACCAAGGAACGCTGCAATTGTTATCTGGAAAAGAACACCAAAAAGTCACTAGACAGTTTCTGGTGATTTTCTAACATCATCTCCAGATAGAGTTTCAGAAATAAACTTAGCAGAATATGTTCCTCTCTTTGAAATTCTGCTTGGAGAAGCAGCCACATAAAAATTTTAAGGTGGAGTGTCTACTGGGGAAAGCATTACAAAACAAAAATGAGGCCTAGCACCCCCAGGAACAGGCATAGCCTAAGAAACTGTGCATGTAATGACAGAATAAAACAGCATTAACACCGTTACTATGTTTGATAGAAGTGCTTAGAACTGTTCTCACTGCAGAGGTGAAAGGAAAAAAAAAACCCAAACCAACAAACACCTACTTAAAATACATAGCTGACAACAAAATACTTGAAATAGTGATTTTATTTTTCCAGCTTTAAAATAAAATTTCTTGTGCTTTTGTGTCCCAGTAATACTGAAGCACTTAATAATACATATATATCAAGAAACTAAAAGGTGAAGTTTTAAATTCTATTGCATAATGTTATAAACAAATTAAAATATTTGGCATTTTTTGCATATTATTTGCAAATCCGTTGCATAGGAGTCACTGCATTGTTATTAGAGTTTCTTATTCTTAGGATAGGGCAGAAATGTTATGGAATTAATGAATGATGATTTTTCATGAGAAGCAACACTGCATCAGTACTGCATTATATTCAGTCCCTGGACAAACCAAGTGTTTGCAGCCATACTTAGCAGTTTACATCTGATTAATTTCAAGGATTGTACTTGCAGTACTTGCCTTAGCTACCTACCCATTCCTCCTATCTCCTAGTGTCACAGCAACAGTGTCTTACTGTAGCTGTGATCAATGCAATCAGTTGTTTGAGAGGGAGTATGAGCACTGGCTGTTCTTTTGTACCACTACCCATGGCTGCAGCGCTGTAGTGTGTTGCCCTGTTACCTCAAATTTCAGCACTGGAGTCTAATGCAGGACCTGTAAGTGGCCAGACTGGAGGCACACTTGGGAACATTTGGAAAGGTTCAAGTGCACTCCTGGACTGTGATAGAAATCAAAGTAGTTCTGTGACTTCCAAAACTTTTTAAAATGCAGTGTCTTGGAAAAAAAAAAAAATATATATATATATTGCTATGCTTGGCAGAAGGGTTTTAGAAGCAAGCAGTTTTGGTTGTTCCAAGCTACAAAGGGATGCTAAAAATTATCTCAAATACCAAGAAGTTTGCAAAACACAAGTTGCCACTGTTCAGGTGGGTTTTAAACTTCTGGCCAGAGAGCTTGTTCCTCTACATGGGCAAACAGAGCATCCTGGCTTTAGCTGCCCCGCTGAAACTGAAGCAGACTGTCTGCTTGTTCATCCAGGCTTCTGCTGAGTAGTTCTGAGGGTGGCACAGAATTGCATTGGCATCCTGTTGGAGAAATGGTGTTTGCTGCTGTTGTAAAAATAAAGTTGGGGGTGGAAATTGCTCCAGCGTGCTAGTTCATGGCTACCTTGAATCTGTTATGTAACAAGAAGACTACTAACAAAGTATAGTAAGGTTGTATATCGAATAAGAACATATGGCTTCGGTATATTGCATCTCCTTTAATATATTTTGATCTATATATAGCCCACGTGCTCAATGGGGATACTGTTCAAGTGAAAGCAGAGTCAGTGTTCCTTTTTGAACTTCCTTTCAGACTTCTACTGTATCAAGTAAATCAATCAAAATTACAAAAAGGCAAGGAAATTAAAAAAAAACCCAGCTAGGGTAAGTGCTAAATTTAAAAGAAAATGCAATAAAAATATGTTATCAAGTAGACAGAAATTAGATATTTGTATGTGTACTTAAAAGTGTGTGAGTAGGTGTGTACAGAGGGAATGGCGAGAGACCAAGGAAATACCCACTTGTTTTTCCACTTAGACAAATTATGTTCCTACAGCCATTAACAAAGTAGACATATGGCATTTCACAGAGGAATTTATGTATAGTAAATTCTTCATCAGCTGCCCGTCGTTCCTGAAAAATGCATTCAGCACAAGTGTTCTGTGAGCCATTCCAAAAGCAAGATGCTTCAAAATATTTTGAGAGGCCATGGTGATTTATTCTGAGAAGTAAGCTACATATCTTATAAATAATCTCAAAACTATTTTTGGTGGGTGTTTTTTGTGGTGGTTTTGTGGGTTTTTTCTTTCTTTTTTCTTTTTTTTCAATTCTTTCGCAAATATAACTTTAAAAGGAGCCTCTCGTTTCTCATGAAGCATATATGTGATATGAAAGTGGATGAGAGAGTCCAAAAACCATTTAAGGAAGTCATGATATTCTGGAGATAACCATAAACTGTGGGCTTGTATCACAGCCAGTCCAGAATGATCCTAGGTAATCCTGTCATCCTTATCCTTGCAGTAAATGACATCTTTATGGGGTGTAGAGATTAAGGCAGATAGGCTGGAGCCCAGAAGTTGATGTTCAGAAGGCCAGCTATAGATTCTTTATATGCATTCCAATGAATCTTTGAAAATACTGAATGTCTAATCAATAAGGCTAAACACTTTTATAGGCCGTTGCTGTATTGGGCTCTGGATGTTTGAAGCCACATGAATTCATGTCTGAAAATTCAGACAAAATTCAGATGTTTAAGAGACCATAAAATAATACTCAGTGTAGTGACAGAGTTCTTTGTCTTAATTCCTAAATAAATCTTGAACAGTCAATATTTAATTTTCAAGCGATATTTATAGTAGTAATTTTATTATGGTTTTCTTGATTCTCCTCTGTGAAGAAGCAGCTGTAGGATGGAAGTAAATGTCAGAGCCAAAGGCTTATTTGATTAAACTATGGCAACAGCATTAATCTTCAAAAGGAAATCAAGATAATAGAGGGGGCTGGATGGACCAGGAGATTGATAATTGGTTAGAAAGCTTTTGACCTTTGAGCTGGTAGTTCAGATTCAAGCCAAGTCAGTACTGACTGAAAATCATTGCTCTCTGATAGTAGTGCAATTGCCATGTGAAATGGGTGATTAGTTTCATTCCAGTTCCTAGTGAACTGGTACTCTCATTGCAAAAATTGCTACTCCCTCCTGTTGTCAGGGGTTTAAGGAAGGAAAGAACAAAAAAAAGTCTTTACTTTCTCACCCTCTGAAGTATTCTGGGAGGTGAGGGAGGGGAGAAACTTCAGTCTGCTGGCACATTCAAAGCATCACAGCTACCATCAAGTCGTCTTAAGGAATTAAAGTCTCTGGATTCTACTTTTGTGTATGTGACACATCTCATTTATATTACTAAGAAAAGTGAATGCTTTATATGTAACACACCTCTAAACACATTTATAATGATAACAAACTGGATTGTTTTCCATATTTTGAGTAGGAAAAATGTGCAGCAATCAAGATGTTTTTGTCAATTTGCAGCTCACAGAAAACTGTTAAAGCAAGTAGTTTATATGAATCTATTTGACCTTGGAATTGTGTTTGACCTGTTTTGAGTCAATGGATGATTCATATGTCAATTGAGCTACTAAAGATTTACAACTGCTTGTCTATGTCGCATTGTCTTTTTCCCTCCTTAATTGGATGACCTGATGTTAATAATTAATGCCACCTGAAACCAAAATCATTTATTCTTGTAAAAAATCATTTAGCTTGCTTGCAATCTCAAGAACCGCAGAGAGTGATATTAAAATGATGGAGGATTACATTTGTCCTCCTCTTACTGTTCTGAATAAAACTTGGTTACATTTCCCATCTCCCTTGCCATCCATTTCCTTTTATTCTTTTTGCCTGTGAAGAATGTGGCTCTGTCCCTCACACAGCATCCTTCCTGCCTTTTTGTTTGTTTTTCTGTTTCTTCAGTCTGTCCTCTGGTTCTTCTGTAAACTCAAAGGGTGTTGTGTTGCCCAAGCACATTTGTATTGCCTTGTCTTTTATATGGCTTATACTTAATATACATATTTTTCTATTCTTGCCTACATCACTATCTTTCTTTTAAATAAATTTAAATTTAGAATTTAACTGTCTGCTCTGTATCATCACTGTAAGGTGTTAGTCTCCTTTTCCTCAAAAAAACCCCAAAACCAACCTAAAAAACAACCCTGCCTTGCCAAACCCCCACTACCCCAGAAATCCCAAGTATTTAAATTGTAGACTCTGTCTCATTTTATAACTAGCCCAGCTAACAGAGTTCACTAGTAAAGGGTTGGTTTTTTTTTTTTTTGGTGTATTCTTTAGTTCTATGGAAGTCAAAATATAGGAGAGAATAAAAATAACATTGGACCATTTAAAGCTCAAGTAATGCTCCTATTAGAAGTTTTCACACACTAAAAAAGACACTGATTGAGTGATCACTGTGTTGTTTTCTCCATGGGGAGAAAGGAACTTTAGAAACCCCTTGGATTTGTGTAGTCTTTTCTGAATCCTTTCAAATGTGTCTTTGTAAAATACACAGCACTAAAAATGCGGACAGCTGTGATCGTTTTGTGACATACACTGCCAGATGCATTGGCCTAAGAGAATCACAAGGTTGGAAAAGACCTTGAAGATCATCAAGTCCAACCATACCTGTCCCGTGCTAAACCGTGTACCTCATTTACCCTTTATTTAAACACATCCAGGGAAGGTGACTCAACCCCCTCCCTGGGCAGCCTGTTCCAGGCCCCAACCACTCTTTCAGTGATTTTTTTGTTGTTGTTGTTTGCTTTTCTAACATCCAGTCTGAACCTGCCCTGGCACAGCTTTGTGGCGTTTCCCCTTGTCCTATCATTTCTCACTTGGCTGAAGAGACCATCTCCCACCTGTCTACAACCTCCTTTCCGGTAATTGTAGGCAGTGATAAGGTCTCCCCTCAGCCTCCTCTTCTCCAGGCTAAACAGCCCCAGCTCCCTCAGCCACTCCTCATATGATTTGCCCTCCAGCCCCTTCACCAGCCTAGTTGCGCTTCTCTGGACTCGCTCGAGGACCTAAATGTCCTTCTTATGGTGGGGAGCCCAGAACTGGACACAGTATTCGAGGTGCAGCCTCACCAAGGCCGAGTACAGGGGCACAATCACCTCCCTAGACCCGCTGGCCACACTATTTCTGATACATGTCAAGATGCCATTGGCCTTCCTGGCCACCTGGGCACACTGCTGACTCATATTCAGTCCGCAGTCAACCAACACCCCAAGTGGTGCATCTCCCTTAGGATCCCACAGCAAGGACAGGAAACAGCCCCCATCTACTGCGGGCAGAGGGAGCAGGGAAGCGCAAGTATGGGTGCAGGGGCTTACCCTGCAGTGCTGTGGTCCCTGGGAGCTTCATTGCTCAGCTCTATCACAGGAATCTCAGGCTCCAGCAAAGAAGGGAGTGCTGCTTGTTTTAATATTGATTTGTGAATGAGTAAGCATGAAAGTAGTATTAGCTGAACATTGTTGTGTAAGAGTGTTTGAGAGCCTGTTTATCAAAAAAGCCCAGGTTCTTTACAAAACTGGATAGTACGGTTTTGAAGACAGGCTAAAAAACTGTGTGGCTTGACTGTTTTTTCCAGTGTGGGTATCGAAATTTCTGAAAACACTCTGGAGCAGTAAAATATAAAAATAAGAATATTGAAAAGTGCAGGGAGAACTGAGGGACAGAAAAGCCTTTCAGTTGCTGATCAAGTTCTTTCTAAATGACCTTGCGTGTACGTGACAGATTTGTCACATACAAAACCCCATTTGTTTATGGAGAACAAAACTTGGTGTAAAGGCAACGTGAGAAGAAAAGCAGGCCTGGATGTGAGCTTCACAGATGTTTCAAAGACAGGAACGGTCACCTTGATCCACAGTTGTGATCCACCTCCCCACCCCCAGCTGGAGCACAGGCAGAAAAGTGTTAGAAATTTGGTCCACATACAAAACCAAAAGAGAGTAAGGAACCATAATTTCATGCAGTACAAATTAGGCAACTATAGGTTAAATATCACATATTTAAATAACTGTAAATCAAAGCAAATGGTATCAGATATGCACATTCTGTATCACTTGGTGTTTCCTGCAGTTTTCACAAAACAATCCTGGAAGTTTTAATTTTGCCTTGTAAATGTGTTCAAAAACTTCTTTGTGAACACAAATGTTTTCCAGAGTACTCAAATGGCACTGTAGTTTCCAGTCAGTCTCCTCAGGCTAAGTGATTAATCCAAATTGTATATTATAGTTCTCATGCTGTACTTTTCCTCCAGCTAAGTAAACTGGGTATTTGCAGAAAAGATTTTTTTTTTTCAAATTTAATCAATGCAGCTCAGAAAAAAAAAAAAAATCAATAAGGTTTACAGAACCACTCCAGTCCTTATTTGCAATAAGAGTCATTGTGATCTCTTTCTCGTTTCCAGTGTTTTTGGTAAGAGGTACCAAGTAATAAATAACTAGAGCTGTACCCTGCATGTTAACAATATTTTTGGTAAAGAAATGGGAACTAGTGGTGCTAACACCGAAAAGCTAGATTCTTTATTTTTCTTGGCTTTCTGAATTTCCTAATTTATATCTATATTAGCAGATGCCTGCAACGTGTGCAGCTCTAGATGCATGCTTCAGCTGCTGTTTTTAACTGATACCAAGTGTTATTGATCCATGAAGTTAATATTGTTGCTATCAAATGCAATTCAATAACATGAAGAACTAACACTGAGAGTGAACAGGTCGTTTTGGTTTGGTTTGGACTTTTTATTTTCTGTTTTCTGTTAGGAAGCGGCTTCTGAGACACAGAAAGCTTCTACAGTGTTGAGATTCTTCTCGGACTACATTTTTTTTGTTGGTTTGTTTTTTTGGTAGGTACAGTCATATCTTAATGTAAGGATAAGAAGTAAATTCCTAAAAAAAAGTAAAAAATGGTTGGCTTAGTAGGCTTGGAGCAATACATGTGATTCAAATCCTGCTTGCCTTCCTTAGAAAGTCAAAAGGAATTTTCCTGGTAAGTGGGTGGTTTTAGTTCTGGTGCTTCCTCCCTCACAAATACAGTGAAATTTAAAGGGGAGAAGAGATCACTGTGTCCATCTGGTCTGAGTACTTGAGTAGTACTAGCTGTTTGAATTGGAGTCAATTGCTCCTACAGTAAATTTATTTAGTGAGTAAAATGGCATTGGGTGTGACAAAATTGTGGTTGGATAGTAGTAATAATTTTAAAATTAAATACAAATAATTATTGTATTATTATTCCTTCTACTGAAGTTAAAAGAAATGCTGTGGGGTTTTGTTGATGTTTTCTTGTTTGGGTTTTTTGAGTTTTGGAGTTTTGTTTTTGTGGGGTCTTGTATTGGTTTGGTTTAGTTTAGTTTGTTCCTATCAAATAAGACATTGTAGTTTCCCAAGGTACTGAAAGTGGCTCTGTATTAACCCAGTGGAAAAGGGGAATGGAAGTACTGCAAAACAAGTTGTACATTTATAAATAAACAATTTACAATGTACTATACTATTAACTATTCTTTTAATGTTTGCTTGAAGTATGGAGATTTGGGTTATTAATGTCTATATAAACTTCTAATTCCCCTTTGTCTGCATAATTCATTTGCAACTTGTGTGTTTGTAAATTTCTAAAAGCCTTAATTTAATATAATCTAATGGTTTGGCACAGAGTGGCTATTATGTGTCTCTCTAGTAGCCCCTTACTGTGGATAAGAACACTGCCTGGGGTGTGAAAGAATGCAAATAGATACTCACCAGTTTAGCTGTTTGTCTTCCCTTGAGTTTACGCTGCTTTTATACTTTTATATTTAGATGGCATCTCTCTTTTAATATCCCTTCAGCCTTAGGTTTGGACTCCCTTGTTTTGTAATTTCCTTTTCCTCTTTCCTCCTATTCATTTCTTTTCTGTCCATCTGCATTCAGAAATTCCAATAGATGAGCAACTGAACAAAAAATAAAAGCACCAAGCAATCTGCCAAGTTTTAGTCCCGTTGAAGTGATAGAAAGCGTTTTCTAGCATTTTGTTTTGTTTTGCTTTGTTTTTCGTTTCCTGAATGATCTGAACATTAGATCAAGGTTCAAATAAGAATATGTCTGCACTTTAACAGGAACGGGTTCATGATGGGCTGGTTGTGGAAGTTGCTTCTCTGAGTTGCAGACTCTGCACTTACAAGGAAAATTACCACCCCGCCATATATGATACTGATTTATACCATTATGGTAGTGACAAAATTGGCTGCAACACCATTGTGAAAAGAACAAAGCATTATATGCAATGTCCCTAGCTCATATTATCATCCTTTCCAAAGAAATCTTTGTATGTTTATTTTCACGCTGTGATGAATGATAGCTGACACAAAGGAAGCCCAGCCAAGGCAATGAATACAAATCAGAGCGGTAATAGGATGTTCTGCAGTAATGCCTACCGGCAGTAAAAAGCCCACAAGTTTTAGACAGCTACAAGGAAATGGGAGCAGTTTAATTCGGAATGTTTGCTCAGTGGGTCCCTCAGCTTCAAGGGGTGTCTGTGTCCTGCTCTTCACCTTGCCATATTCTTACAAGAGTCACAGAAAAAGTGCTGTGTGGTGATCCATTTTTTTTAATGCTAGTTTTAGTTCCCTAATAACATGTTCCCTGTGTTTTTTTTTCTGGTTGGTGTGTTGTTTTTTTTTCCCCTCGTTCTTATAAAGAAAGAGCTGTTGACAATGACAATGACCATTTAACTTTTGTATATTTTTTACAGATTTTATTGACCCAGTCACTTGAGGATTGTGGTGAATGACCTTCAGCTAACAGCTGAACTTTACTTATGTAAAGTCTTGGAAGATGTGGCCTCATATTCACAGGTAGACTTTTTTAAAAACTCTGGAGATGTCTCTCTCATCTCCAAGATATTTGTAATAATTGTGGTCAATTTACTGTGGTACAACTGATGGATTCAGTTCTCACCTCTCAGTTTTTGGTTGTTTGTTGTTATTTTTTAGATTTTGTTATTTATGCATTAACCACAAACTAGTTTTAGACCCATGAAACTGAGCTGGAAGAATCCAAGTATCTCATATCTTTGCTGCGGATCTCAACAAAAATATTTATTCAATGTAGAGGTTGTACTGCTCCTGACCAATTGGCTACTCAAGAAAGCCCATGTTGTACGATACCTTTTTCATGCTATTTCAATTTACATGTAGATTGGAGAAAATAAAAGTACCTTTACCCTTTTTTTTATGTATCTCTTAAAGAGAAAATTAGTTTCTCTCCTTTCTGAGCTTTATTGTTAGGATGCTTTTTTCCTGTAATTACAGGGTGTTACTTTTGTCAAATGGCATTTGTCTTGTTTCAAAGGCATACCTTAGCAAAACCTCTTTCACAGAAGTAAAAATATGTCATAGGCTTCCTCTTGTTATTAATACACCATTGTCTATTTCACGTGTTGTTTATGAAATCCACTGTAAACTGGTTTTTATATGCTTGGCAATAATCTTATGCTGGGGATGAGAAGTCAGTCAAAGGCAGGTACAGCATAGAAATTACTTCAGTTATAAATTTTGAAGTCAAAGCCAAAATGACCTTGAAGCACAGTCTGTGGAAGATGGCAAAGGTAGGGGAGTTTTTTGTTGGTGGGTTTTTTTTGTTGTTTTGTTTTTTGGTGGGCTATTTTTAGCAATTTTGTCTATGAAGCATTGTACACTGGGGAAAAAAAGTGCAGGTGACATGGAATGGTTAAATGCAGTAATACTCAGTGGATCACACCTTTTTGAATGCTGGCTATGAACACTCATTTGCAGGCAGATGTAGATATGGGTGTTGATTATCCTCTGAAATTATATGGCAAAGGCAGAAGCGGTAGAGAGTCATTTAAGGCTGGTTGTGGTTTAATTTCAGCCTCTATATATTGTGCTTATTAGAAATATATTACATTCTTTACATTATGATACTGTTTTGCAGAAATTCTATTTAACAAAAACCTTTATTTCAGTGGATAATGTAAGTTTATGCTGCCCAGTTTTGTGGCCAATACAAAAGACGGGTTCTTTTACTTGAGGCTGCATTTGGTAGGTTTGTGCTATGTCTTATGTAAATGCTTTAAAAATTGAGATGTGTTTTTGTTGTAATAATCTGATGAAAACTTCAGAGACAAAGTTAGAAGGGCCTGAATCCTAGAATTTGTTTTTTGGTTGTGGGTTTTGTTTTTTTTTTTCTCAAGCCTGTCTTTACTGGTCGTTCTTCAGGACAAATAGCACAATTCAATTTTCAGTTATATCCTCTCTTACCAAACTCTGGGCTTCTGACATAGTCAAAAGGAATTAGGAAATTGAGACTATATCTCAGTGACTCTGCCAAATATATAAAAAGAACTTGTCTGATGTCAGTGCTATCAGCACTTGTTATCTTGACTAGGCTCACTGGAATTGTGCCAGAGGAGCTTGGGATGTGACTATCACTTCTGCTTTGTAAAATAGTTTTTGGATGATATATTGCTGTTAACTTTGCTTTTAAATTGTAATTTTTTGACACCTGGATTGTAATCGGAATTGCATATTGTTTCAGGGCATTCAGGTAGACAGTATGAAAACATAATGAGAGGGACAATAAGGAAGAAGTAATGTTGATTGGTTTTATTAAATTTTATCTGTAATATGACAAGATCATCACTTAGTAGCATACATGTATGTGGGGACAAAGGTGAACCTTGAAGTGCTTTGTTGTGGCCCGAGAACATACCTGTTGGTGGTAACAGGTCCATCCTCTAAGGTGGACAAGCACAGAGGATGGATGGTATAGAAGAGACGGTGGGGGAGATGTTTGTTTTAGTCACATGAATTTCTGTGAAGATGAGGAAAACAATCTCTAGGTTTGTGAATTTTGAACAGCTTCTTGCACAAAACATTATGCAGCTATCTTCCCTGTCCCTCGCAGTCGATTCCCCCCCTCCTTTTCACTGTGGGTTTTTACAGCTGAACATGTTGTTTGCAAGCGTGCATAGCAGGCAGTAATCCAGGTCATCGTATCACCCAGTCTGGTAAAACAAGAGTGATAAACAAAGGAGAAAAGAAAAAAAGACAAAGAAAAAATTCCTTTTATTGTTATCAAAGAAATACTACAGGAGAGATGAAGAGGCAGCTTGGTTGTGGGACAACAATCCATAATTTACTTTGCAGATGTCTCTGTAATTTAAGCAGCAGGCAGAACAACCGCACAGTTGTAGATGCTCTGGGGAAAGGATACCCAGAGCCTCGTAAATCATGGTAAAGATTAAAAGCAATGAACATTCATCTTCTTAACCTCGTGAAGCAATACTGCAAAGCCAAGGATTACAGTTTACTCTGCATGTAATCTTTGTTCAGGGATAAGGGATGTCAATTTTTTAAAAAGATTCTCTCAATTAGCAGTAGCACCTACCTTTTTAGAAAGGACAAAAACCTGCTTTAAAACTAATGTTAAAAGAATTCCTACTATTAAAGGACTACATAAGGCTTCCCACAAAAGAAGAAAAATAAATGCATTGATTTTTGGCTGATCCCATTGTTTGTTTCTAAGCCCTGATCAGTTTTTAATGTTAGTATTTATGAATGTGTTTGAAAACCAAAAAAAGCCACAAAATTTTTCCCATTTTAAAATGGTGGAGTTCTGAACAACCCTTTGCCTTGCTTGACTTCATCTCCTTTTTCAAGTGTGTTAAATATTTGACTCAACTCCTCATTGTGATTGAATAATAACGTCGTAATGAAAAACCATACCACATAATCAGCCTGCTAAATAAGCACTGTAAACCCTGTATTTATCTGTCTGCTTTGAAAATCTTGCCAGTGTACCTGTAAATAGGTGCTAACTTTTCCACCCAAGTGTTACAAAATTTTATTTCCATACTCAGAATGCCAATGTAGAGGGACTGAAAATATTTGAAAGGAAAAAAAATAAACGTGAGCAGTGCCATGAGGAGGTCCTTTCATAATTCAGCAAACCTGCAAAATAAGGGAAACAAGACTTTTTGGTCCTTTTTTTCTTTAAGTAAAACGCGACTTGAAATCCTAGGGGGAAAGGAACATGGGAAAATACAGTTGAGCAGAGTCCTGTACCGCATCAGGGACAATGATGATGGTCAGCTTTTGATACATTCTACAAAGAAAGCATAAGGGTGCAAGGTTCTTACAGGTTTGATCTAGGCTAATGGAGAGGATTTAAAGGAGAACATGGAATTAGAGAGTGAGGCTGCTTATGAAGCTGTAGGGTTCGGGAGAAGGTGGAAAACGGCAAAATTAAAATTATGTTCTTCCAGGAAGCAGATTTCAGTGAGCTCAGATAAATGATAAGATCCTAAGGAACATAGATCTAAGGAGTTAGAAGAATTGTTAGTTATTTGAATATATGTCTTTAATAAGAAGCTGTGAGGAGAAGAAAACTGTCATCAGTGTATGCTGGTCAGTGCTTTTATTAATCTGTTAATTCTTTGTCTGCAATTAGATGGGCGTTAGTTAATACCAGTGGCAGTGTTATAAGATCTTAGTTTGTATAGATCACTTCATTATTTGTTTTCATGTTGTTAGGATGTGATGAAACTTCTCCCAGGTTACTTACAGAGCCAATTAAATCTTTCTCGACATACATTTGAGATAGTATCTGAGATGTTTCAAAGAACATGAGCAAGATGGATGAAGTACCACACATTGGAGTAGTGTCCTATGTACAGGATGCAAAAAGAGGAGACTGAGACTTAGAAATTAATAATTTATAAATTAATTATATTAATGTATTTCCTGTGAAAAATAAACTGGCATAACATTGAATATGAATTTTCCAGGAACAAATTGTATCCTGTTGCAACAGGATAATTGGACTTAGGGCTATAGTAAAATAGTAGACATAATCTATGAAGTGGTTAGTAAACTTTCTCATGAGGCCTTACATAATATCATCTAGACAAAACTATACAGAGTATATATGCAAAAGCAGTAGGAACACATAGAGGGAAGTTATTGATTCTGAGCAGTCTGAAAGGATTATTTTTTTTTGGAGCACCAATTTTCAATAACTATCTCACTAGTAGAATAAATAGTATGATTACTGAATTTGTATGTGATATTTGAATAATAGGCTTCAGAGACAAAGTGTAACATCATCTGCTGGTACCTTTACAGTTTCTTTATTTCCTTTAGGCCAAGACATGCTATCATTATCCTTAGCATGAGGTATTTCTGCAGGCTTCAGCTTTTCTTCTAGGTGTCCTTGTGAGCTGTTCCCTCAGCTAAAACTAACAGATGCCTTTCGTGACCATTGGTCCTTCTTGTTCTCTTCTGGATGTTTTATAAGAAAGCCTTTGATAAAACTGTAGTCTTTGGAGTTATCTGTTTCTTTCCCTTGATCCAAATACTTATTTTGTCAGTTATTTCTACACTCTGACATGTATTTAGGGAGACTACTCACATACTCATGTATGCAATACTAAGATAATCTAGAAAACTACTTATTCACAAGTCCATTCTATTGTTGTTTTTGCAGAACACAGATGCTTTAACAACCTTTGCATTAATTCTGATCCTCCTGAAGTATGCACTTGGAACTGCAAGATTTGAATGATCTGCTTTTTAATGATGCAAAGAGATGTCTTCAGTGTTATTCCTTTGGGACCTATGAGTAATAACTTTAAAGAGAGCAAGGCTGTTTTGAAAGCAAGTGTATTAAGTTTTGAATGCAGTTACGGGAAAAAAAAATAATTCATTTTTAACAGAAAAGTAAAATCTCTAATGATTTAATCCATTGCATAGATCAACACTACAAACCAAGTTATTCCGTGGTCTAGCTTCACAGTTCTCAATGGTATTTTGCAATGGTTCAGTGCTTTGATTATCTGGCTTCAACACCTCAGAGTAGGCAAGCTTTTGAAAATTATAAGATTATGTATTTTATCAGGCTACAAAAAAAGCAGAAATAGGTATGTATGGAAGAATAGGTAGTCCTGAAAACTACTCTGAGAGATTTGGACTATAGATACTGACATTTTCTTTAGTATTTAGCATGATAAATGGGAATTTTATTTCACTTTTTTTAATAGTTGATTTGTTTACTGATTTTATTTTCAGATCTTAATATGTTCTGTTGCATTACTGCCGTACCTATTTCACTCTTATTTAATTCATTGCCTGTCTCTTTCTATTTTGACTAAACATTTCTAATGACATCAGGTAAAGTAGATGAAAAGGCCACAGTCCTGAGCAAGAGTGTGCTGCTGAAACAGCTCTTCTGTTCTGAATTGGGAGACACTGCTCTTTTAGTTCTCTATAGCTAAAAAAATCCAGTCCACAAAATATTTTTATTAATCAGATTTAAAATTAATTTTTCTCTTTAATAGAAATTTTCTAACGTTGAAAAATTATATTCCAGAGAGATGTCCTTCAAAATTAATTTTCCCCTCTGTTCTATAGGCATGTAATCACTGCTATCATAGAGAATACACCTATCATATAGTATCTTTATGTGAAAAAGAACTGTCCCATTGCTGTATTTCTGTCTTAGTATTTTAAATCTCTCTTTTTGCTTTTTTTCTTTTTTTTTCCTTTTTTTAATAAATAAAAAAAATCTGTGTAATGTGAGGCTTCTGGGTAGGTAATTCAAGCCTTTGGATTTTCTGCAGATGTAGACAGGCATCACATTGTAATCTTTAGATTCAGTCATTTACAGAGTCTTTTCTAGAGGACTTCCTGAGTATACTGACAGAAGATCACAATCACAAGCATATTGGCTTGTCAACTGCTCCAGGCCAGACTATTTAGTAGATGCTTATGAACAGTGCTGTAAAGTTTTACAGGCCTCAGGCAAGACTTTCTGTCATCTCTCCAGGATATTTCTATCTTCTGATTGTCTCATGAAGATTGTACTAGAAATCTTTTCCCAGGCAGCTTTTCTGTGGTTATTTTTCTAATAATTTGACTGTTTTCCTTTCCCTGCCTCCCTTTATACATTGAGTATGCGAAAGTTCATTTAACTTCTAATATTTCCTTCAGATGTTGATTACTCTAGAAATCTACCTGATAAAACAGAGGATGCAGGGAGACAGAATTTTCTTCTGTATGTTAGGCAAGAATAATGCAGTTGCTATGAAACTAAATACTGGGCTTGGGATATTATTTCTACACAGGCTTTTTTCTTTCTTTGATTTCTTGTAAATGTGAAAGTAATTTATGACCATTTTCTTCCCATTTCCTTTTTTTTTTCTTCCCACCACACAAAACATGTGCACTACATACACTTTTTTTTCGTCTTTATAAACCACATCACACTGCATTCAAGAATCCTGGGATGGATCACTGGTTAAGGGTCTATGATTCAGGAAACCCATTAAAGTAAAGTAGCGGAAGACATAGCACATGATGTGATGATCAGGTGCTGGTTACAACGACATAGCTGCAACAGAGTTTTGTAGTCTTCTCATGCACAAACACATGCACCTTTCACAGCCAGTGATTGATTCAGGGGTCTTTAGACTTTAGTGCCAACCTGAGATAATTTGAAAAGACATTAATTTTCTGAGCATGGGTCAGTTTTGACCTTTTTTAACAAGCTGATTGAACAAATAGTCAAGTTTCAAAGGCTATTCCCTGACTGAATTGTGATTTCCAAAGTTGGAGTCTAAATCTAATGCAAGGTAATTGATTTCTTAAAGAAATTCCAAAATAGTTTCACATAGTTGAAGTGAAAGAGTTAAATTCAACTAGACAGTTGCAATATTTTTATTCACCCAAAATAAATAACACAAAACAGCAAGTGCCACAGAAATAGCTCCTGAAATTATTTATAGAAGTTTGCAAGGAAAATGAATGTCCTGGAACTTTCAAGGTTTTTTCAGGAACAGAACTTAAGTTATCAAAAAAAAATTGTTTGAATTTTGATTAGTATTTTAGCAATGAAGACTAACAGGAAAGTATTCATGCTGCTACTGAATCTTGGTATTTTGAATATGTTTGAAAAATGCTGGTATCCCAGGATGAATGAGTAGATAAGTAGGGGAAGAGAAAAACAAACTCAAAAAACCCCAACCAACCAACCAACTAAAAAAACCCAAATCCCAGCCAACTAGAATCTATTGATTTACTAAAAGTAGCGCTAGAAAATTAATATTTATCTGAGCCTCAACTATTTCTGAAAGTGGTTCATGATACTGGAGAGTCGTGGGCTACTGCACTTGGAAGCAGTCTGCTATCTTACCAATACAAAATCATGCCAAAACTAATCAGTTTTGATGAAAAAGACTTAGTAGCAGTGGTAACCCTACAGCAGCGGGCTGTTAAAACAATAATTCTTTGTTTTCTTACTGAGGGTCTTTGTATGGTACTGTGCTGTATAATTTGGGGATCTTTTGCATTCTTCTCACTGCAGGATGCATGTCTCCAGAAATAAGAGAGTGTGAAAGAACAATGAGATTTAAGGGATCAAAATATGGGATCTATGCAACAAGAGCCAAAATATCAAGCTCGGTGCCTTGGGAAGGTGTTCAAAGTGTATTTGGAATTGACTTAATCTAATCTTTTTTTATTATGAAGCATTTGCTTTACTCAGTACTTGGTGCAGTCAAAAATATCAGTCTTCCAAGTTTTAAACCCATATTTAAATTGATATTCTAAAGAATAAAGTGGGAGTTCAATGTACATTTGGCGCAATTTTTGCTTTTCCAAGGTGACTGTCATTAGTCAGAAGCTGTACTGATGCAGTTTTCTTCATCATTGCTATCCAAATGTCCTTGTTTGGTAGGTAGCAAAGGAATACCGTGTGTGGTAATCCGGCTTTGCTATGCTGATTGTATATGCTCTGAACATGGAATTAATATTCAATCGTAGAATTCAACCAACACCAGTTTCATCACTTCTTCCTACTCTTCTGTGCTGTCAGCATGTAGGATCAGAACCTATGCATCCATGAAGGGCTTTAGAGAGTTCTGTATTTTCTGTGCCATCCCTGGAGGGTTCACAAAGATGGGTATTTCAATTCCCTGTTGTTTTGGACAATCTGGAAAGGTGTTTCGAGATGTTTTTAATTTTTTTTTTTTCCCCCCACGTGCAAACTTATTTCTTATCTAGGGAACATGCCTGGTAAAGGATGCCAAGGCTATATTTATGTATGTGATATGGAGGTCAGTAGTAAGCACACAAGAGCCTCTACAGAGCAAGGTTCTAGAAGCCTTTATTTGCATCGGTAAGCCTTGCAAAGATCTCACAGTGCTTAGTGCTATTACTTACGTAAGTGTGAGTTTGGAAGGAATGGCATGGAACTTCTCAGTTGCAACACATTATATCCTTTCAATAAGTACTTAAATATGTATATATGGGATATGATATTACAAGAATTCATATTTTTATAGTATGTTATATGTACCCAGTGGAATATTGACAATTTCAGTCAAATTTCATGGAGGAAAAACATGTTTACAAAATGCTGTAAAATAGTCAAGTGCTAGCTGAGAATATCTGTCACCTATAATATGAAGTACAATCTGTTAAAAAATATCCTTTGCTATATGGGGAAATTAGGCACATAGAGATGGTAACCATTTAATAAAATATGCATGACTCATTCAATTTTTTTACTTTCACTATACCTGGGGAAAACATTTTTCTGATGTAAATCTGAGGTTTAGCTAAAGTGAAACAAAAAATAAGGCATTTGACTGTGTAAATCCAACTTGAGTGTGCTTCAGTTGCCTTGATTTCAAACTTCAAGATTAAAATATTTAATCTTATAATGAAATGACGCAAAAATTTAAAGAATGACTGAAAAATTATATTCTTTTTTATATAAAGTATACTTTGCTTAAAATAACCAAACCCCAAACCACGATGTAAAATTGAAGTATAATGGACAAGTTACTTATAAGTAATGACTATGTTTCTATTTTTGGCTCCCCATCCTGGGGCATCATCCTCTCACCCATATCTGAAAAAGATCTTTTGTTTAACTGCTGTTGTAGCATAGGCCTATTGACTTTATTTCACTATGACCATGCGAAAATTCAGGCAATCTAAATTCACTAATGATATAAAACAAACAAACAAAAAAAAAGGTACTGAAGCCTTGTTTGTTTGTTTGCTTGCTTGCTTTTGTTATAACCTTAATTCATTTGAACACCCCAGAAATCTAAGTTAAAACTGCTGTTGTAAAAGATGCAGATGGAATCGATGTGATCTGTTACTTAGTTGTAATATTAACACATCCTTCTAGTTTGCTAATGAGCTGCCTAATGTAACATCTTGTGTTCCAAAAATCAAAAAGGAGACCTAAAGAAGCAACCTCATGGTAGAAATACACAGATTATGACTAAATTATGTCAAAGTTCTCAAATCATACACTTACGGATAGAGGTGAAACAGTAGGTGTCATAAATCCTGATTAAGGATTTTGGTAGTTTCACATTGTATTTTAATCTGCATTTGATCTAGATGGATCAACAAAGAGAAACCCCAAAGCTGTTTACAGAAGTGTTCTGCGTTGTGACAAAACGGCTTACAGAGTGGAAGTGTGTGTTTAGGATTTTGCTCTATTCTTAGACCTGGCTTTATTCAATAGTGTCATTAACCTGATAGGTGATGAAATAGAAATATGCTTTGCTTATAAATATTGTAGATACATTTGCCATCTACAGAACTGATGATAATTAAGAGTATTTAGAAGTGAGACTTAGTACTCAAAATAACTTTAAAAAATGGAGAAGTAATTGCCAAGTGTGGTGCAACTTAGACAAATGAAACATCCTTGTGTATAAATCACCGAAGACAAAATACAGACTGAGGAACAACCGAGGTAACTACTAAGGGGAGTAGGGGAGGGGAGGAGGGATTCCAAACTGAAGGTGTCTCTGTAAAAATCATGTCAGGATGGAGGTTGCAAAATTTGGGATATAATTTGATGACTGGAGAAAGTAAAATTTGACACCTGTCTTTAAAAAAAAACAAACCAAACCAAAAAAACCAAAACACCCCAAAAAACAGCGCAGGGAACTGCAGTAGGGTTGTCCTATGTTAAGTTGAGGGGGAATCATTAAATCCTTTTAAAGCCCACGACTGGGCCAATGAAGGAGAAGATAGGGAACAGTCAGCATGGAGTTACCAGGAGGAACTCAGTCCTGAGTAACCTGATTGCTTTATGTGATGAAATTACTGGGTTTGTGAACACAAAGAAAACAGTGCTACTTACCTTGACTTTAAAAAGGCTTTCAACACTAACAGTGTTGAGCATGACACATTGGATGGGTGGAAAACTAGATGGATAAAAAGCTGGTTGGATGATTAGGAGCAGAGATTATTGGTTAATGGTTCGTGTGCTACTTGAAAGCCTGTGACAAATTAAGTACCTCAGGGGTTTAACCTGGGGCCAGTAGAGGTGGCATCTGGGCTGTAGTCACAGGAGCACAGAGATTGAGAGAAAAGGATTATCCCCCCCTTCTGTTCAGACTTTGTGAGACCTCATTTAGATACTGCATCCAGTTTTGGGAGGCTTCCCCAGTAGAAGAAAGACATCAACTAACTGAAGTGAGATCAGGGAAGGATCCTCAGGCTGTTCAGGGGGTGAAGCACATCTGTGAGAAGAAGCTGGGGTACCAGGGCTTCTTCAACCTGACTGCTTGTGGAAGATGTAACAGCAGCTTGCTAGTTCCATCAAATGAGTTAGCAAGACAGTGGAGCTATGCTTATTGTGGTCATGCATGGGGGAGATGAAAGGTAACAGTCATAAACTGAAACAAGTGGGGTTCAGTCTGGATATAAGGAGAACCTTTTTAACTCTGAGGACAGTCAAACTGTGAACAGGCTTCCCAGAGAGACACTGTTTAGTGTCCATTCTTGAAGTTACTCAAGAATGTCTGAGCATGTCTCAAGACTGGTCAGAGCATGCAAGTCTGACCTCACAGTTTACCCTGCTTTGAGCTGAAGATTGGAGGAAAGAAGTCCCGATGTCCCTCCAGCCTAAATTAATCTGTGATTCTATATATAGTTTGGGAGACAATTTTTCATCTCTGTTCACCTCTAGTAATGCTTTTGTAATGTTTTGGTCATTGTACTTTGAGAAAAACATGAAGTGTTTCCCAAAAGCACAACATATCTGGTTGGTTAGGAAAAAGACCCCAGCAAAACAAAAATAGTCAAACTAAAAAAAATAAAACCCAATCAAACAAAAACTCACGTAAACTGAAAACCACATGACAAAACCTTTGAGTAAGTATGGCTTTAAAGTCAGAAGAAAATGTCATATATGAGAAATCTTTTCATGTGATAAGCTCATGTTAAAGGGAAGAATAACCTGTTGTCCAGATTTGGGACATCTAGGGCAAAAATTAAGCAAGAAAGACTTGGGTTACCCATACTTAAAAATCTTATGATGGCAAAAATACCACTGAAATAGGCAGTATAGGGGAAGCAAGAGATCTTCGTTATTAGAGACATTTAAGAACAGAAGCACCTGTCAGGGGCACGGTCATTTATGCGAGTAGAAAAGAGGGCATTTCAATATATTTCATATCAGGCATGCACAGACTATGCAAGAATGATTTAAAGCTCTCCTGACTTCAAGCCCCTATTGTTTGCAGTGTAACTGGGAGGTAATTTTTTTAAAAAAGACCCTTCAGACAGTGAGCGTGTCAGGATTTGTTCAAAGACTGACTTAGCTGTCAGTTTCACTACTTCTCTCTGTAAGATTTATGTCAAGTCACGTTAAAATATAACAGCACATTTTTACACGTGCCTCTGTACAAAACATGCAATCTCCTTAAAATTACAGGAGCCCAAATTCTGGCATCCGCAGCGTGTATGTTTAAATGCTTCGAATGAAACACCGATCCACCAGTTTTTCGCAGCTCATTAAAAATGAAAAGCAAGCCATCATAATGTTTCAAAGATTGTTTATCTGAAATAGAAATAACAGCTGTGGTTGCGATAGTTCATCCTCTGTTTTCTTCATAAAGAGCATTTTTTCCCCCGTTACCTACGTGCGGAAGCAGCAGTAGTTTACTCTGAAGCATATGCATTCACAGCCCGAGGAGGGGTCTCTCCACGCAGTGGCTGCATCAGATGTCCCTCCTGATGCAGGGTGCTCCCTTGTCCCTTCTCTGCGGCGTGGCCTGGTACACTCAGAGTAGGGCTGCTTGAGGCAAAGCCATACCTTTTTTTCTGTTGTTTGTTTGTGCTTTAGGAAAAGTGGTAGTGTGACACGAACTGTTCTTTCTCTGGTTTCTTACCTTGTGTTATGCTGAGAATTTAACGCAGAAATTGTGAATCTGTTCCTTTGTGTAGACCGAGCAGTCCCTGAAGCAGATATGTTATCTTGAATATAGACTGAATCCTGTGAACCAAGGAATTTTAGAGCAGAATAAACGTGCAAAAGAAATTTCATTTTATTACAGTATGGCCTCCACTTACTGAGTGTTTTTGTGTGCTACTTTGCTCTGCAGTCCTGCTGCCTCTTTTGCTTTCAGTCATGCCTCCCAGACCCCTTTGTGAACCAAGCAGAAGCAATAAAAACTCTTCTGTTGTAGACTACGTGAGTTACAGTAATATTTCACTCATTTGATCAAATGACAGAGGGACAACAAGAAAAAGCTAAAATAGTTTATTTTAATTTCCCATTGGTTTACTGTTATCAGGCATAATGGATGTGTGCCTGAAAAAGGATGTCTCTCGATGGTTTCTCTGTGAAAATACAAGTTTATTCTAAGAAAACACCTGAATGCTTCCATGCTAATGGACAGCTGCCACTTCTCTTACATCTGTGCATTGGAATATTTGCCTGCGGTATGAATCCATGTGCTTAATGTCTGATGACACTGGAATAGAAATGTGTTTTGATTAACTTCCTTATTCTACAAAGTGTCGATAGTTTTATTTAAAGCTGTGATTCATATGAGTTCTCACTATCTGAGGTTTTGCCCTCACCGTTGACAGTATTGCATGATGTTGTGGTTCAACCCAGCTGGCAACTAAAACAACCACACAGCTCTTTGCTCACTTTCTCCTCAGTGGGATGGGGGACAGAATTCAAAAGGGGAAAGAAAAAAAAAAAGTAAAATTCATGGGTTGAGATAAACACAGTTGAATAGGAGGAAAAGGAAAATAATAATGATAAAATAATGCACAAAACAAGTCACACACAGTACAATTGCTCACTACCCAGACATGGTGCTCAGCAAGATCCTGAGCTGTGCTTCCTCCCGGCCAATGTCCCTGGTTATATACTGAGCATGATGCCATATGGTATGGTAACCCTTTGGTCAGTTTGGGTCAGCTGCCCTGGCTGTGTCCCCTTCCAGCTTCTTGGGCACACACTCCTTTGTGGTGGCAGGGCAGTGTAAGAAGCTGGAAAAGTCCCTGACTTCTTGGCAACAGCTAAAACCATCAGTGTGTTACCAACACCATTCTCATCCTGTATCCAACACACGGCACTATGCCAGCTTCTGGGAAGAAAATTAACTCTATCCCAGACAAAAACAGGACACATGAATACAATCAGGAAGGAGAGTTTCACAGACCATTTCTATTTCAGTTATCTAAACTAATTACCATGAAAGTACTTAGACAAATAATAAATAAATGTCTCCCTATCAGACCAAACTAGAGAATTTCTGTTTTTTACTTAAGCCTCTTGTATTTTCTTGTCCAGCGTGTAGTTAGATGTAGAGTTTTTGCTACAGATCAGTTAGATGGTTTTGTTGCTCATTTGATTTAAGTATCATTTTACATCAATTTATTTCTATTAATAAATATGGTAATGACTTTCTAAATTTACCTGCATTATATATAATTATATAAAAAAACATGTTATGATATTAGGCAGTTTGTGAACTTTGCAACTAAGGTAATTGACACTGTGGTAACAAGTAATTTACAGGAAATTGAAAGGATTAACTAGATAGTAATGTTGCTAGTTTGGATTGATTCTTGTTTGTAATCTTCCCTACCAAGAAGTTTGAAATTTTTTTTTCTTTTTGCTTCCCATAACTTATGATATCCACATCAGATGGGCTTGTTGACTTTATGAGCTAGACAAGTGGTATACAGTGAAATATTATTATCTGAAGCTCACTTAGCCCCACCTGACATATGGTGATTTGCATAAGCTCTTCTGCACTGAACTGGGCACTTCTGTAGTAAATGTTTCTTTTATTGTTTGCTGTTTTTTTCAGTAGTGAAGGTGTGGATTTTTTGGTTGATTTATTTGGGTTTTAATGAAAGCTGAAATATCTGTATCGTGCTGAGCAAAAACATGTGCTTGCAACTGCTAGAGATCTTTGAGAGAAGTGTGAAGAATCATCTCTTAGGGAGGTTTAGGGGGTATTGCTAGTGAGAAAAAACTTCCAGTGCTTCCCCTTGGCTCTACCTCTCATTTTAAATGTAAAGCTCAAACAGACCAACCAAAAAGCATTTAATTCCTTTCTTAACAAAAATAATAAAAAAAACCCAGAACAGGAACATTGAAACTCTGTAATACTTTAGGTGGAAATACCTTGTACAAAATGTCACCTTAGAATTCATTTCTTGAACGTGGGAGAGGAGTAAGATGTTGTTAAGCTTCAGAAGTAATAAAATTTCAGGATTGCAGATCAGACCGGGAGGGGAAATCCAGAGTAAATCAAAATTGTCACAGTAGAAAATCATCTTTCTGGAGGCTGTATTGAGTCATATGTTCCTTCGCAGTGCCGTGATCTTTCAGGGGCACTCACAATAATGTAATGGCTGATTATGAAATAAATGAAAGTTGATGAAATTGGAAAGTAGACTGTAGAAGTTCTACGTGCTACAATAGCATTCAGTTATCCCAGCACTTCCTTAGCTGGAAGCAAGGAGTGGACTAGTGAGGCACTAGCAACAAATAACAAGATAAAAATTACCTTTGTGCCACAGTCATTTTCTTCGAGGCATGAAAGAGTTCTTGTGGCTGAGGCAAGGAGGGACTGGGTTAGAAAGGGTAAATTGTGAATCATGAAAGCACTAATACTCTGATCAAGAAGTTCTGTGCAGAAATCTTATTTTAAAAAAGCATTACAAAGCATTTATTATTAAATGAGCAATAGATGCCAGCTCTGCCTGTTTCTGGATATCACCAAGTGGATCAGTAAGAAGCTTAAAATGTTTTGGAAACAAACATGCCAGCTTTAGATAAAGTTGGGCCTACTTACATCATCATCTGCTTGTGTGAGTAAGAGTCTGTAAGAGGCCTCTGTGGATGAAAGTGGGATATCACACACAAGAAAATAAGGCAATAGAATAGTGTGAAATAGCAGTGTTTTATTGTAAGCTTTGGAGGGACTCCTCCTACAGTATTACGTAGTTTTCTCTCTAATGTGCATTCCTGCTGTCCCCTCATACATGTACAAATCAATTATAAAGCTCTTTAATATATTGCTCAGGATTGAGTTTGACAAATGTTGATGTATTTCTATATAGAATCACAGAATCTCCTGAGTTGGAAGGGACCTTTAAGGATCATGAAGTCCAACTCCTGGCTCTACACAGGTCCAGCCAAGTCAGAGCATGGGACTGAGTGCATTATCCACACTCTTCTTGAACTCAGCCAAGCTCAGTGCTGTGACCCCTTTCCTGGAGAGCCTGTTCCAGTGCCTGACCACCCTCTCCGTAATAATATTGTACCTAAACCTCCCCTATCACAGCTTCATACCATTCCCTTGGATTCTGTCACAGGTTGCCAGAGAGAGGAGATCTGTGCCTGCCCATGTGCTCTCCCTTGTCAGTAAGCCATAGGCCGTGATGAGTTTTCCTCTTACCCTTCTTTTCTCCAGGCTGAAAAATCTAAGGGACTTCAGCCTCTCCTCATAAGACTTCCTCTCCAGACCCTTCACTATCCTCCTTGCCTTCCTAGGGACACTTCAATAGTTTTGTGTCCCTCTTGTAGTGTGGTGCCCAACAAAGATGAGTTTTTTCCTGTTCTGAAGTTTGTTTGATCCCTTCTCTCAGGACCCAAAAATTCTCCATCTCATGGTTGCTGCTGCCAATTCTTACTACAATACTTATTACTTGTAATGGGTCCAGTAGACTACTTCTCCTAGCTGTCCCATCCACTGCCTCCATAAACCATGGTCCTCAGCACCCTCCAGAAACCTCTCTGATTGTCTAGGGCTTGTTGCACTGCACTCCAGTGGATGTCAGTGATCAAAGTCACCTAGGATCTACCATTGTGACATTTATTCCAGTTGTCTAAGAAAGACTTTGTCAACCTACTCTTCTTAAACTGTCTGAAGTGTGTATGCACCTCAGTGTTTCTTTTGCTGGCCCTCTATCTGGATTTGGCCACCCTCACTTATAGCAGGGTACTGCACATTTTTTTTTTTTTTTAATTTTTGGGTTTTTTTTTTAATTTTCAGCTCCCTCCCTCCAGCCCTACCTCCAAGCAGAGTGCAGTCCTCTCCTCTGCCTTCCTTACTGGCTTTCCTAAAGAGCCTTTCTCCATATATCATGTCTTTACAGTTGTGTGGGCTGTCCCACCATATGACTTGTCACTTCAGTGAGGGCATAGCTCTACCTCTACTTCCAGTGTCTAATGTTTGTTTTACAGGTTGTGCAAAATAGTGTGTGGGTGCTTCAGATGGGCACTTCCATATTAACCTGGGATTTCATGATAACTGTGAGAGCAACTTTCATTGCAACTTATGCCCTTACCTCCATACAGCAATTTAACTTCTACGTTTTGGTCTTTATCCCCTAATGAAGCTATACATAAAAAATAAAACAAAACAAAACTTCATCACAAGTTTTCTAGCAAAGATGCTCTTCTTCTTTCCAACATATGTCGTCCATGTCTCCGTGGCAGTCCTTGCTCCTTGGGGAAGATGTAGTGATTCCCTAAGTTAGAATCCTAAAAGCAGCATGGTTGGGTATGTCCCATTCTACCCAGCTTGCAAGTATACCAGAAAATAAAGGTGGCTTAGAAAAATTAAGCTCTTTAGCAAAACTGACTTAAATTCTGTCAGTAATGTATATGCTTCCTTTTTTAAAGATTTTCTTTTTTTTTCTTGTTCTGACCACATTTTTCAGATTATAAGTAATATTTTCTGTTATACACAGGTGAGACCCCCATATCAATTTATGCATGATCTGCTTATTTCTGAAACCCTCATCCTGTAATGACTTCCAAGAGAAACTTTTTATTTTGCATGACTGAAAATACCCTCTGTAGTTTACTCAGTAGCTTGAAAACACCAAGAAGCACAGCACAGAAAAAGCAAGAGCTGCTTTATATGTGTTCACTGAACAAGGATGAACATTTCAAGAAAGAGCAGGTAATGCTTCTGTGTGTGAACTTCTAGGCTCTAGCAGAAGGAAGTGGGTTGGTGTATATTTCAAAGCTGTGATCTACATATAATATAGAACCTTTTAAATAAAATACACTGTTGCCTTTGTGCAACAGACATTTTCTGTAGGTTTTTTTTTACCTTACACCACTTTCCTTATGTGAGTACAATTATAAAACAGACACCCACGGTGTGCAGGGAGCATAAAATCATAAATATAACCTCATATTTTGCGTTTACTTTAGTGCATCCTTAGATAAATCTGTTTTGCTTTGTTTTGTGGTTTTTTGTGCTGACTGCATTCCTTAATGTGTTCTCTAACAAATAAAAATTTAACTACTGATTATATTGCTTTGTGTCATTCAGTAGTAGTTTACATTTTTCCTGTATTTATTTGACAAGAGAAGAGTTTTTTCCTGTATTTATGTGCCTTTCTTGAAGAGTTTTGGGGTCCTCCTCACAACACTGTGGGGAGCCATATCTTGTAAGCAGAAGGCACAGAGGAATAGATTTAAACCCCTGTGCTTCTCAAGCCATAATTTGAGAAGGCATTGCAGTGACAGTCATTTGCAGTGAAGGAAATTATTTTTCATTTTCATTTTTCGTATATTTTAATGTGAGCAAAAGGGCGGAGTGCAGAAGGTGATTTTGAAGGGAAGAAGACTCTATAAACCCTATACGTTGATATTGGAAGAAGCATTTGTTATCTCATTCTGCAGTTCAGTACGGAGCATGGCCTGGTTATATGTTCTGGATTGAGATGAAAAGTCCCACTGTTAGCTGATTAAAGACTCACCAAATTACAAGTGCATGCATGCTGGAGAGGAGAAAAGCTAGGGGAGTAAAAGAGAAATACAAAAGTCTGTCTCTGCTTTTGAAATCTATATGTCAAGCTAATAATAATAAAATAAATTGGCAGAAGATTGGTGCTATTTAGCAAAGCCTTATGTGGAAGATGTGGGAAGGCTGTTAAAAGGGGGAAGATCCGCTATGTGTATGTTGTTAGCTTTTATGAGAATGGCTTTTTGGTTGTCAAAATCTGGTATCAAAGAAAATAATTCTGCAGCTTACTGAGCCAGCCTAGGCATAAAGAGATTTCACTGAGTTGTGAAAGTTGGGAAGTGAAATTATATGCAAGTAATTGGTAATAGAATTTTAAATTGAATTTTTATTTGGTACAGTTGTTGCATGAAAGTGTTTTCAGAAAAGATATTTAAACTGGTACTGCATACTATCTACAACTGCACAAACAAACTTATTATTTTTTTATCTTTTCTGAGGGCATTTTTTGCTAATTCTTCTGGAAGCTTAAAGAAATACAGGCTAGGTATAAATTGCAGTTGTTCTCAAGTCTAGTTACTTTACCAAGTATTTTGTACTGCTGACTTGATTGTCCTTAGAGTTTGGAAGACAGATCTGCATTACTGGAAGGTCTTGCTTGTACTATATTCCTCTGTTAATGCATAAATGAAATTATGTTATTTTTTGTAGAATATAAAATTCAGCAATATTTGAAAGCTGCTCTTATAAATATATCCTGTATCCTGAATAACCAGAAAAAAAACCCTTGTGCAAAAGTGTAATCTCCATTCCTCTGCAAGGAGTTAGTATACGGAAAAATGCTAAGCTAGATTGTAGAATTTCAGGACTATTATAATAGCAGGCAAAATACATTTGTTATCTTCATCTGAGAAGTGATAATTGTGATGTTGTTAGTCAAATATTGTTCATATTAAAAATATTTTATTCAGACCTTTTATTCCTCATTCCTGTGACTCTTCATATAATTATTTCATCTGAATTTCCATAGTACACTACACAATATATTCAGTATTGAGTTCTTTGAACTTTGTTCAAGGGAGGGTCATACTACTACAGAGAATTGTAAGCCTGTAGTTTCCTGAAGTCCTGGAGGACCCAACAGATACCCAAACCAACATTTTCCCCTCAAAAATGTAAAAAAACCCCTCAAACACAAATTAGTTTGATAGCGGTCAAAACTTGGAGTACGAAAGGAAAAGAGCTCTGTAGTCTGTGCCATACAGCAGAAGAACATCCAGTTTAGAGAGTTTTAATGCACGGTTAAAGGTCCTTTCTAGAAACCAGCAGTTCTTCAGCCTGAGGTGACTTGTAGCCATTAATTTCTAGTCCTGGTAGAATTTCTAGTCCTTTCTAGTTCAACCAAAGAATTCACATGCATCCTGAAGTGGTTTTTCAAGCTGAACTTATCCCTTGAGTGTCTCTCAGGGGAGGAGGTTGAGAATTCAAGAGTAAAGTTGAGCCCAGGAAGAAGGGATGGGTGGGGGGAAGGTGTTTTAAGACTTGGTTTTATTTATCATTGCTTTACTCTGTTTTGATTGAGTAATATTTATTTATTCATTCATTCATTCTAAGTTAAGCCCATTCTGCCCCTTACAGTAATTGGTGAAAGTCCTCTCCCTCTCCTTACCTTGATACACAAGCTTTTGATTTTCTCTCCCCACTTGTGAGACTACTATCTGAGTGCTGGGTCCAGTTCTGGGCTCTCCAGTGCAAGAAAGATACAAGTTTAATGGGAATGAGTTCATTGAAGGGCCACAAAGGTGTATAAGCAGCTAGAGTATCTGGCACAAGGAGAGGCTGAGAGAGCTGGGACTGTTCAGCATGAAGCAGAGAAGGAAGGAGAGGGAAACAACCTCTTGTCAGTGGTACCCAGTGACAGAGCAGGAGATAGTGTGGATGCAAATTTAAAAATGTGAAAAATCCATCTGAACACAAAGAATTACCCTAAAAACCAACCAAACAGCCCCAACTGGATCCTATGCATCCAGTTGCTTCCTCAACGTACTGCTGTTGCTTCAATTTAATCTAAACCAGATGTCTTCTGTACCATCCAGTTGTGACACACAGTGAATAAGAACTTGGTGAGCTCTGATACAGTTTAAAACTAAAAGCCATTGACATAAAGAAGAACCACAATCTATGTTTCTTCGTTTATTACTGTAATAAAAGGATGTTTTATTATAGCAATAAAAGATGGTGCCATCACTCTATCTACACATTGAAGAAGGAAGAAAAGCTGAAATATGAATAACCTTATTTATGGTTCATAGTGTTCTTGCCACAGAAACCTGGCCAAAGCTTCAATCAGCCCTGTATATAAGAACAAATTACCAAAGGCTTATCCTTCTCTAGTCTTGTTGGGGTAAGGATTCTGTTGTCAGGAGCAGTCTAAAATGAAGGATAGTAAGTGTAGAAACAGAGAGTAAGAGTAAGAAAAACACCGGTGCAGTATACTGATGTAATTAAATTAATAGTAAGGCTGTTCTGCCTGTGCATCTTCCATAGAATCATAGAAGGGTTTGGGTTGGAAGGGACCTTCAAGATAATATAGTTCCAACCCCCCTACCATGGGTAGGGGCACTTCCCACTAGACCACATTGCCCAAAGCCCTATCCAACATGGTCTTGAACACGGCCAGGGAGGGGGCAACCATAACTTCTCTGGGACACCAATTCCAGTGCCTCATAGAGCAGATTTTTTTTCCTAATATCTAATATAAATACACCTTTTAGTTTGAAACCATTACCTTATGACCGGTCACTGCCGTCCTGGATAGAGTCCCTCTCTGGCTTTCCTGTAGGCCTCCTTTATGTACTGGAAGGCTGCAATATGGTCTTCCTGGAGCCTTCTCTTCTCCAGGCTGAACAAGCCCAACTCTCTCAGCCTCTCTTCACAGGAGAAATGCTCCAGCCCTCTGATTGTCTTTGTGTCCCTACTCTGGGCTTAGTCCAACAGCATGATATTTTTCTTTTACTGGGGACCCCAAAGCTGGATACAGTAATCCAGGTGGGGTATTACCGGAGTGGAGGGGCAGAATGACCTCCCTTGATGCTAGTTTTGATGCAGCTCAGGATATGGTTGCCTTTTGGGCTGCAAGTGCACATTGATGGCTCGTGTGAAGCTTTGCATCAAACACTTCCTGTGCTTGGGATTGCATAACCCATGTGCAGGGCCTTGCACTTGGCCTAATTAAGTTTCATGTGGTTCTCACAGGCCCACCTCTCCAGTCTGCCCAGGTCCCTCAGGATGGCTTCCCTTCCCTCCAGCATGTCAACCTCACCACACAGGTTCATGTTGTCAGCAAACTTGTTGAGGGTGCAATCGATCCTTCTGTTCATGTTGCTAACAAAGATGTTAAACAGTACCAGTCCCAGTACTACCCTTGAGGCATCCCAGTCATAATTGGTCTCCACTTGGACATTGAGCTATTGACTACAACGCTGTGAGTGCAACCATCCTGCTAATTGCTTATCTATTGAGTGGTCCATCCTCTGAATCCATGTCTCTCCGATTTACAGTTGTGCAATTTATTGCACAGGACAGGGTCAGATGCTGTGCACAGGTCCAGGTAGAGGATGTCAGTTGCTCTTCCATTATCCATCAATGCTGTAACTCTATCATAGAATGCCAACAGATTTGTTAGGCATGATTTTCCCTCAGTGAAGCCATGTTGGCTGTCACCAGTCACCAATCTTTATTTTCCATGTGCCTGAACATAAGATCTGCTCCATGATTTCCTAGGCACAGAGACTGAGTGGCCTGTAGTTCTCCAGGTCCTCCTTTTTTCCTTTATAAAAGTGGGGGTTATGTTTCCCCTTTTCTAGTCAGTGTGTACTTCACAGGACTGCTGCCATTTGTCAAATATAGTGGAGAGTGGCGTATCAACTTCATCCAGCAATTCCCTCTGGAACTGCTATGAACTTCATTAGGTCCCATGGACTTATGCACCTTCAGGTTCTTTAGATTCTCTCAAACCTGAGCTTCTCCAACAGTGAGTCTCTGCAGGAGTATATTATAAAAGCAGTGGTTAACAAAATTTGAAGCTGTTAAGTAGTAGCTGAATTTTCCACCAACCCTTAGTTACCTGGTTATTTTTAGGTATATCTTAATGAATGCTGTTTCTCAGAGATTGGGGATCAGCATAATAAAGAGAAAGGCAGTATTCAGGCTTCTATGGTTTAAGTGTCATCCCTTTGGCGTGTTCTGACTTGTTTTCCTCTTCAGATGAACATTTCTTTTGCTCTGGATATCAGATTCCAGCTGTCCTTTCAGATCAGATAATAGAAAAGAAGGAAATAAAGCATGAGAAGAGCAGGCAGAAGTAAAATCTTCAGGAAGAAGGTCTGCTGCTCTTATAAGGAGTGTCTGATGTTATAACGAAGGATTGGATGAGGGGGTGCCAAACTGTCTTTTGGTACTTTCAGGTGATGTGGTTTGCCAAAGGACACAAGAAGATGAGCTCTTCCAACCTCACGCAAGAGTTCTCTTTCTCTTGTGAGGTGTCTGGAGGAAAGAAGTTCATGTGAGATTAAATAAAAAGGTCAGAAGATTAAAATGAAACAGAAATGTAGATATTGCGATAGGCAAGGATGTAGTGCTTGGGGAAGTGGATTTTTAATGTGTGTTTTAATTAATAATGACTTTGGGCATAGCTCACTTATAACTATTTCCTTAGTAACTTGTCTTGCGCGTAAAGACTAATAGAATTACAATTGTAAAGCTAAAAGTTTCTCTTGCTTCAAGCCACATATGCAATTATTTAGCAAAATAGTTTTAATCCAAATCTCATGCAATTGGCAGATGGAAGCAACTACAATCTCTAATGTCCTTTAAACAGTTCTGTGACTGAGCTACCTCTGCTACCAGAGGCATTAAAGGGGGCATTATTAGTAAGAGTCTACCCATTGAAGCGTGGTCCTTGGCAGTTTTTCTGCTCTGCTCTCTGATTCCTTGTAGCTTGCTCATGTCAGATATGAGTCACTTTGAGGAATGATTTAGAATTCAAATTTAAAATGCATGGACTCTGTGTCAGGGGTGAGCAAGAAATCTACATCTGAAAATTCACAGAAAGGGGCCTCTATGGCACCTAGGTAGGGAAAATTCTTTGACTTCACTCAGAAGCTGAAGTCTAGATGCATCTTATTATACCTGGGGAGGAATAAATTGTGATGAGATGATGGTGAGGAAGAAAAGCACCGAGTCCCAATTAAAGAATAGCTTGAAATATGCACAATTGGCATGTTTCAGTTCACTGACAGAAGAGTGAGCAAAACCTTCTTAATTCCTTAGCCATTTAACCACCACAATGTCTTCTATTTCTTTCAGACCAACACAGATTAGTAGTAAAACATAGATTAGTAGTAAAACATAGTAGAGCCAGAAATAATTAAATTCCATGAATAAACCTTTTTTCCTTTGTTTTTTGAGTGGTGTCAGATGCGACCTTGCTGCAAGTAAGGTTTGTTTCTGTCATAGGAAACTCTTTGAAGTAATTAATTGTATGATCTATATGAAATAAAATATTGTATAACATTATAACTGTATGTAGTGACAGCAGCTATGGATTTGTAATGAATCAACCATTTTGCAATGATAATTCTGTGTAGTTTAACTGCCCTGCGTTTCTGAAAAATAGTGTTAATGCGAGCAAACACATCATATTCAAAGGAAGTACAAATAAGAGGATCACATAATGCAACTTGCAGCTGAGCAAGGGATGGTTGTATGAGTTTCTTCCATTTCATATGCAACCTGTAAAGGGAGTCGTAGCAAAGATTATGGTTCTGCTCAGTTTTCTCATTGATCAATATATAGCTGGCCAACTGTTGTGAGAACAAGTCACCTCACTTAAAATTATATTCTAGTGAACACGGAATATTATCTTTACAAAAACACACATGAGGAAGAATTCTGTTGCCTGCCACTTGATTCTGTTGCAGACTTCTCCCTGGGATGTTTTAGAATGCTTTAATGTCACAGTTTGGGCTTACATTCAAACTATTCACCTTTAAGTTTGTGGTCTGGTAAAATGATCAGTTGTTTCACTGGGTTGAATGCCCATGTTGACATTTCACTGAATGCTTAATTGGATATATTGAATGCTAGAGAGAATGCTAAGTGGTATTTTCTGTATCAGAAATTGTTCCAAGACTGAAAATGAAGCCATGTCATGGAAATAAGCTTATACGCATGCAAAGGTTTTTTTTTTGTATTGAATGAGTACATAGGGCACAACTTGTCCAAGTGTAGAGATGTACAGATCTCTTTTTGGTCACATACCAAAAACCTCAAAAAATTATTCTTGTCTTCTTCCAGCAGTTTGATTTGTGGATGTAGAACCAGAAGGTCACATATTCTCACACATGAACAGAAACAAGCATGATTTTCTGGAAAGTTTTAAGTCTATAATCTTTGACAATACATAAAGCTTATACCTCTTTTATCAAGAAATGCTATGTGGAGGTGAAATGCAAACCACAGGCAGTAGATGAATGAAATCAGAAGAGCTATGCTAATTACAGCAGCTAATGGATCACTGCTCCAAAAAAGCTCTCCTCTTGTTATTGCCAATTTTTAAACGGCATGAAGACATTGATTATAGTATGTGCTTGAACAGGTATAACAACATCTATCTATGTAACTTATGCAGAAATCATGTAGACAAATCAGTGAATAACTAGTACTGGTAGCTGTTAGACCTACACATAATTCAATTTAGGTCATGTAGGTAAAATTACATTTTGTTCCAAAAATGAATGTACATTCCAGAGAAATGCAGTGCTGTAAAGTCAGGTTTTACTAACTAAGCACAGGCAAAATTTTAAAGTAGAATATAATCATGAACGTTTTTATTTTTTGAATGAAGTAAGACTCTCTTTGACTTGCATAAGAAGGTGCACTGTAATTCGGAGATAGTTTAAAAGAAAGTCTCTTTGTTTTACATTGGCTGATTTTGATGTTCAGATACAAGAAGATGCTAGATACATTCATATTAAATGTCTTCCTCATTGACTAAAAATTGCCCAAAACTAACATGTTAATGCAAGTTCTGAAGGTATCAAGAATAGAATAACAACAAATCTCGCTAATCAGTGTTTTTATAGCATTATGATGTTAGGTATGAAAGGTTCAAGAATATTATGATCTTTGAAAGCCTGCACTTGTTTTTGTGGATTTTGAGGGGGTTTTTTGGGTGGGGAGGCGGTGGGGTTGGGTTTTTTGGTTGATTGGTTGGTTGGGGTTTTACCAACCAAAAAAACAACCATTGACATTTTTGCTGAAGCAAAGGTTCCTTTCTGATAACGATAGGGGAATCAAACAATGAACAGCCCTAATGTAAAGCAAAACCTCAAGAAACAGTTAGTCCAGCAAGGCCAATGTGTTATTTGTTGCTTCAGACTCCCATGTCAAATTTTACTAAATCACTTCTACTCTATGATGTCAAGGGGGTTTTACCTGGAGTTAACTGGTAAAAGTCTGCTTGGGGCAGGCAGGGAAAGATACCTTGCACAGAGCTTCTTGGTACCTTTACAAAGTGACATTGCTAAAAAGGGATTTTACGCTATTGAGAAGGTAAGTCAGCAAAAGGAACTAAATTACAGGGAAAATTGCAGTCTTTGGCTGACAGAACAATTTTGCATTGGGGACTTTCCACTTTCTCAGATGCAGTACCTGGAACAGATAAGAATTTAATTCTGCTGCTAAGGGTTCAGTTAATAATATAGGTAATAATTACAGCAGTGAAGTTAATGATCTCATTTTGCGCAGGTCTAGATGTAAAATGCTGCTGACTGTTACTTGAATACATCAGATACTCAGTAATGGAATTTCCTTAAGCTTGTCTTTGCTAGAAAGGAGAAACACTGAAGATAAACTTTTTTGTGCCAGAATTACATTTTCACCATGAAAGTGAAGTCACATAGACAATAATGTTTTTCCTTTATACATGTAATTTCAGGCTAATTATCTTCACAAATACCCATCTCAGTCCTATTTTCATAAAAAACACAGAGTTTGTATGAGTTATGACAGGTTTTTTTTTTTTTTTAAAGTTAGTTTCTTATTATTTTGGGCTCCCTGGTGTAAAAAAGACAGGGATGTCCTGGAAAGAGTCCAGAGGAAGGCTACGAAGTTGATGAAGGGCCTGGAGCATCTCCCCTGTGAGGAAAGGCTGAGAGAGCTGGGACTGTTCAGCCTAGAGAAAAGAAGACTATAGGGGGACCTTATTAATGTTTATAAATATCTTAAGTATGGGACACAGGGGGAAATGGCTGTCCCCTCTTCAGTGGTCTGTGGAGACAGGACAAGGGGCAATGGCTGCAAGTTGGAGCACAGGAAGTTCCACACCAACATGGGGAAGAACTTTTTCACAGTTAGGGTGAAAGAGCACTAGAATAGGATGCCCAGGGAGGTGGTGGAATCTCCATTTCTGGAGATATTCAAGACCCATCTGGATGCCTACCTGTGTGACCTTTCCTAGGGAGCTGCTTTGGCAGGGGGGTTGGACCCAATGATCTCTTGAGGTCCCTTCCAACCCCTATGATTCTATGATTATATGGTTAATGATTATCTTCACTTTTGAACCTGTCACCTGTTAAAAACTGTGGTTTATCCAGAACAGGAGAGTAATTCTGGCCCTATTCATACCATATTTATTTATGTAAGTATTTATTTATTTATTATATCTTATTCTTATCTTCAGGAACTCCCAGAGATTCTTAAGCTATGTTCAAGGATTATCAATGCTGATATTAAAAGCATATGAAATAATACATTATTTAGCTGTCTTTAATATTGAAAGATTTTGAGGGCCAAGGGAAATCCTTGTGCTAACATGCATCAAAATTTTTGGATTTGATTTTCTCAGGAAAGAAGTAACTTGGAACACTTCAGCTTCTTTATGGATAAACAAGACCAGAATCGTACCTTGCTCAATATGCTACTGACAAAATCAAACTCTCAGAACTGTGAATCTGGCTTAGAAAAACATGAGATTAAATTAAAAATCACAAGACAGAAAGCAGAAGTAATGAAATAGACATTGTACACGCATATATATTTTACAGGTATACATTATTAAAGTTACATTTTAGAGATTGTTACAATTAATCTTCCTTTTTGGAAATAATTTAGATTTAAAAACATTATTTTTTTTAATTCTTCGGAAACTGTGCAAAAATTGTAACAAAGTTTTGTTGACAAAAGCCATCAGATACTGTGCTACTCTTTTCCAAACAGTATTTTTATGCAACCATTTTGTTGTAGTAAGAAAAATCCACATTTCCTGAGAGAGAAAACAAAACTCAAGAATTGTTACTGCTATGTCACACATTTATGTTACATATAATATTAATAATAATAAAAAAAAATCTGTCCAAGTGAGTTTACAGGTATAGGCTTCCAGTTCAATAAAGTAGCTTTGTACTGGTAGATTTATTATCATTCTTGTTCATTTCCTACTAAAATAGTTATACACTCTGTCTGTTAGACTGTTCCTTCTGAATTGATCCTGTATAAACAGAGACACCAGGCATGAGGACAAGCAGCAGAAGGATGAAGTCATCTGGTTAAGGGTAAACAGCTGGGCAGTAGTGAAACCTACGCACCCCACCCTGTTATCTTAAAATTGTATTCTGTGGTTTGAACCATATGTCTATTCCTTCTAAAGTGAAAGGTCAAGGAGCAAATCAATGTCTTCCCTTGCAACTAACATGATAAAAAAAGACAGGAATGAAGACATTTGATCTTAAGAAGAAACACCTTTTTTTTTTTTTTTTTTTTTTTTAGCAGAGCCACACCTAGATTTCTATTGGAAGCTTGTATATTTTTCTTAAGAATTTTTTAATTACATTCTACTTTATATTGACAAGTGTTATAACAGTAACCATAAATGCCAGATATGTGACATACATTCTATCTCCTCCTAGTGCATACATTAAATGCTAATGCCTTTATTCTTGATGGTGATTTTCCAAGAGAAGTGAGAGAATACCAGTGAGTCTGAGATGCTGTTGGGTGTGTGGTCCTTGGGGGAATTTGTCGTTTTCTCAGAAGACTCCTAAAGGTGATAATTTTTGGTGCTAGTTGTTTTGTAATTGTCTGATGGACTGTTATGGCATAGACGCATTAATTTCAGGAGACTTGCCTAATGGAAATATCTTTCTGAGGCAGTACCAGCACCAACCAAGATCCATACCTGCTCCTCCCACCGCCCCCCACCTTATGCTTTTTCAAGCTAGAGCTCCTCTCTTCACTGGTATAGCCAGGAGAAACTGTTCAACAGGTTTGCTGAATGAAGGTTCAACAAACCATTTTACTAACTTGCATGTATCTGCATGTGATACATCTATGTGTATATATAAGATATATATATATATAGATTGTGTGTGGGCAGATATATGTAGGACATAATTCTCCTGTTGTGCCCGGTGCAGATGTCCAGTGCTGGAGCAGCAGTGAGGGGCTGCAGAGGTGTCCCCTGTGAGGAGCAGCCAGGACTGAACACAGCCACCTCCAAGGGAGAGATCTAGGCTGGAGCAGGGAAAAGTGTGAGAAGGAAGGAGTAGCAGAGAGGAGATGCTGCAGGCTGAACACAGCCCCCTGTTCCATATCCCCCTATGCCACTCGGTGGGTAGTAGGTAGAGGAGTCAGGAGTGAAGATGAGCCTGGGGAGAATGTGGGGTAGAGGAAGGTGTTTTAGCTTTTATCTTTGTTTCTTGCCATCCAACTCTTTTTTTTATGGGCAATAAATTAAAAGAAGAGTCCCCATGTCGGAACCGTTTTGCATATGATGGTCAGGGATGCCCCTGTCTTTCTCTTGACCCATGAGCCTTTCCATCTTATTTTTTCTCAATCCTGTTGAGGAGGGGGAGTGAGAGAGCAGCTGGGTGGGCAACTGGCAGCCAGCCAAAGTTAACCCACCATACCTATGTAATGGAAACTAGTGATGGGAATATCAATATCAACCTGATAAATGTTTTAAAGGATCATTTAAAAGGACTAATTTCAATAGTCCACTTTATATGTGTGCTTTAAGTGATGAATCTAGGCCGTCATTTTGCTGGGCTGTATCTTTTACTTCAGTCCTGAAACTCATATGGCAAAGTAGGTGTTATGGAATTTGGAATGGAGACATTTGGAATGAAACTTTAAAGTAGCAGTTTTAATTTACAACACATTTCAGTCTTCTGACTGCCTCTGTGTACAAGGAAATATACAGAACTTACCACACAGGTGTCACAGCAGCATTAGGACTCATCTAGAATGTTTCTGTTATCAGGAACTGTAACTTTGGATAGTGTTTTTCATGGTGACACTAGAATTATTTGACAGTTGAGGGCAGTCTTGTTGAGAAAAGCTGTGTTGTAGTTGAGGTACCTTCAAATGAAATGCATGTTTTGTCTCTGTTGTTGAATATGTTGTTGAATAAACAAGAATATACAATTCCAAGTGTATATATACAATTACAACAAGGCTGTAGTTGATGGGGGAGTAGAGACCACACAAGCATGGAAAGAACAGGGAAATTATATAGGCACTTGTTCATACTGAATAGTTTCTACATTTATGGTGTTTCTTATAGTATATTACCAAAACCTGCAAATAATATACGAAGTTATTATTGATGAAATTTTAAATATTTAAATATTGTATATCTATTGAAGTCCATATCTATTTTCTTTCAGAAAAAAAACCTCCTTTCCATATACTAGAGGGACCAGTAAGTTAGTCAATTAAGTATTCCATGCCTTTTATAATTATTAAGAACATAATTAATGCATTAAATTAATGACATTTTAATCAATTTTAGTGCTGTACAGTGTGACAGTAAAGTGCACATAAATTTTAACAAAAAACCAACGTTCCCAGCAGTAAAACCAGAGCTACAGTAAGAAATTAAACCAGTTCTTGTGACTTGCTGATGTCTTGAAAATTACTGTTTATAAAATATCTCCTTTGAAAAATCAAGAGTCTAATCTATAAACAGGCATGTTACAGATAAGACAAGTTTTTCCTTTTGTCTTTCCAATTCATGAGTAGACCTGCCAGAAGACATCCAAGGCATCCACTTCTACCCACTGTTAGTTTTTTGGATAAAGCTTTACAGCTGGAAATAGTTCCACTGGAAATAAGGTACAGGTCATAGCTGAGCATTGCCTGCAGTGACTTGCAACCAGAACAAAGACCACATTCAACGATTCAGAATGAGAAAACATTGAATGATGGTGTAACAGGTTTCTGTGTTTGTTCAGCATGTAATTAACACAGTGGTGCTTATTCATACCTAGGGCACCTAAGAAATACAGTAACAATAGTAGTGATGATGCCTAGCACAGAAAATGCAGGAACCTCAGAAAGAGCCAATTAATGAGTGTAAAGCTTACTAGAATATTTGATAATCCGTTCCCCCCCCCCCCGAAAACTTTGTTGTTTATAAAATTAATCAGGAAATGCTTTGTTTTCACAGAAAGAAAGAAGAAAAAAAAGTCTTCTCAAAAATTAATTTTCTTTTATTTTAATGAAAATGAAGTAGTAGCTCACAAATGGGGGAAAGATATCCAGAAGCCATTTAGTCACTATTGTTAGATACCAGACAGTCAGTTGCTTCACGTTATCTCTAAAGCAAAGAGAATTGTGCAAAGGAATATCTTGACATTTAGTGATAATATTGGACATTCACAATTCAACAAAATTTTTAAGGTAATATATTAAGGTAAAAAATAGAAGATTGTTCTGAGTTTTAAAGAATTGTATTTTTCCTACCATAATTCTGGTAAGAATTCTGGCAGCCTACTTTTATAGCAGGTGATAGTGTTACAGGATTTGCAATACAGTGATGCAAAGACATTAATGTTCTGAAACGTAGTTTATAGCCCAGCTTGAAAGTAGAATCAATAAAATACCAGATACAGAGACTAAAGGAGATTATTAATAATGTATTTTACTGAAATTATATGAATACTAAATATATGGCTAGTGTTCAGTGGTGGGTTTTTTTTTCCTTTCCAGTTGTGTCAAAAATCCCTAGAAGTAATTAACCTCAGTGCACTACATGCCAAATGTTCTCTTTTGTGGTGTTCTTTGAGGAACCCTGACATGAGGACAAAGACCCGGGACAGGTGAAATGACTCTGCATTACAATAACATGTATGTACCTCCTGGTGGTTTTAAGAGATGGTGGTTTTGCCACACCAGTGACATCCGAATAGCTGGTTTATCAGATCAGCAACAGTCCAGCCCCAAACAGCCACACTAGCACTGTATACTCTGGCTATACATCTGGCATAGCTTGATGGACAGGGAAGATGATGACAAAAACATCTACTTTCTGTCTTGTTCCCGATGAGCTATGAATTCACACGCGGGTCTTAAGTCTGGTGGTTTTGAAAAAATAATTAGCTTTATTTTCACAGTTGCTGTTATTTTGAGAGACAAATTCACTAACCTTTCCTCTTCAGTCTCCTGCCCACAATTGCACACGTCCATGATGATAATCTCAAGTAGAGTTATTCTACTAGTTTCTTGTCTGTGAACCATTGCATGGTTCTGTATTTTTTTACTGAAAGCTACTCCTTGTTATCATTCATTCTCTCTGCTTGGATATTCAGGTTTTGGTTATATTTATATTAAGAAGTGCCCTAGTTCCTTTCTTAATTGTCTGGTAAGCGAGTAGGAGGACATGGGCATAGATAGATAACAGTCTTACCAAGATAACAGTCTTACCATGTAACGCGATCACCTACAAGCTGTGAACTTACTTTTCAAAGTGCTAAGTAATCATCAAAAAGCAACACACAATACTATCCTTGGCCAAATGCACAGTTAGAGAACTGGTGTTTTCCATTTTCTAAGACTACATCAGTGATTCCTTTGCGTATTGGCAACATTAGTCAGTTAACTTCTCACTGCAAAGCTCATTTTTCACCTTCCTGTTATCCTCCAGCCTCACTTTCAGTAATCTGTGATAGAATCCTCTTACCCAATTCTCCTTCCACAACTCCAGACATTTGAAGTTTTCCAAAGCTTGATAATCTCTTTTAATTTTTTGAAACTGAAGTTAGGCATTAATTTAAAAAAAAAAATCCACAAAAATAGCTGTTTTTTGCTTCCCTAAACATTTTAAAAAATCTTTAAAAATCTTTAAAAATATTTCACCAGCTCTAATCTGAATGGACATGCTGATCCAGAAGGACAAAGTTAAAGAGACATAGTATGTGTTTGAAGTAGTCCTGTAAAGGTCAGAAGTTTCGTGAACATATTTACAGGCTAGTTAGGTGGTTGATGTTGAAGAAAGAAAAAAAAAAAAGCCTTAAGATATCCTGCACATATTATTGAGGAAAATCCATTGACAATCCATTCAAAAAAGTGTAGACCCCAATCAATAAAGACTCAATTATTTCAAAGCCTTGCTTTCTTTTATTCTCTTGTTCTGGATTTTAATGCTTTTTAAGTGTTCTTCATCCAGAGACTTGTATTTCAGCTCCCTTCTGTTTTGCATTCAGAATTGAAACATCATTTCTTTTAAAGTATGAGGTTTTTTGGTTTTTTTTCAGAATGCAAAAAGTGAACTCAGAGCTACTTTCTCTGCAAAGTATTCCCAGTTATTACCTTCATATACTCCATGCACAATTTGCTGACTATTAAAATCTTAGGAAACATGGAAATGTATGAAAGAATATCTTCTAAACAAAATTATAACGCCTATAATACTCTAAAAGTTTCTTTTTGGTACAACAAGCCATTTCAAAATAAGGCTATTAAATTGTTTTATAACTTCCTTGCAATTTATTTCAAGATTGAAAGAAGATACACAATAAATTATGTGTCATGTTGGTTGTTTATATCCCATATTATAGTAAAAAAAAAGAATTGAATATTCTGGACTTGCATACAACAAATCTCCTCTGTTACAGTTTTTTTTTTCAAAAAAATATAGATCAAATCTATCCTAGCTACAAACCTCTCTTTTTTCTCAACATATGCAGTATCAGTGTAATTTTTACTTTCCTGTGTATGTTCCCCAGATACCACAGGTCTCAACAAATTGGAAAAAGGCAGACAGTAAATATAAGAGCCACACTCAGGTGATGCATTTTACATAACCTGTATTGCCTCAGCTAAAGGTCTAACAATACTACATCTTTAACAGTAGATCTAACCATACAATAAGGCCACAGTGAGAAAAAAGAAAGTGTGTATGTTTCTAGTCTACAAATATTTTTGGACATAAGGAAATTTTGTTATTTGCCTGCTATATAAAAATATATGTACACACACACACACACACACTTTTCTATTCACAGTTACCATAGAATCATAGAATCACAGAATGGTTGGGGTTGGAAGTGACCTTAAAGATCATCAAGTTCCATACCCCTGACACTCTCTACAGGACCAAGTTAGTCAAAGCCCCATCTAACCTGGCCTTGAACACTGCCACGGATGGGGCAGCCACAGCTTCTCTGGGCAGCCTGTGCCAGGGCCTCACCACCCTCACAGGGAAAAAATTCTATCTCCTTATATGTAGTCTAAATCTACCCTCTTTTAATTTAAACCCATTACTGCTTGTCCTGTCACTACATGCCCTTGTATATAACTCCTCTCCATCTTTCCTGTAGGCCCCATTTTGGTACAGAAAGGCTGCAATAAGGTCTCCCTGGAGCCTTGTCTTCTCCAGGCTGAACAACCCCAACTCTCCTGGTTCTCTGGTGATCTTTGTGGCATCCTCTGGACTTGCTCAAAAAGCTCCATGACCTTCTTGTGTTGTAGGCCTCAGAGTTGAACATGGTACTGTTGAACAGGTGGTGTCTCACGAGAGTGGAGTAGAGGGCAAGCATCACCTCCCTTAACCTGCTGGTCATGCTTCTTCGGATGCATTCCAGGATAGAATTGGCTTCATGGGCTGTAATGAGCTCATGTTGAGCTTTAAATGAATCAATGCCCTCAAGTCCTCTTCCTCAGGGCTGCTCTCAATCCATTTTCTGCCTAGCCTGTAATTGCACTTTGCATTGCTCTGACCCTGAATGGCAAATCATATGAGGAGCAGTGGAGGGAGCTGGGGATGTTTAGCCTTGAGAAAAGGAGGCTGAGGGGAGACCTCATCACAGCCTACAACTGCCTGAAAGGAGGTTGTGGAGAGGTAGGAGATGGTCTCTTCGGCCAGGTGACAGGAGATAGGACAAGGGGAAATGGCACGAAACTGCATCAGGGCAAGTTCAGATTAGATGTTAGGAAAAAAAATTCACTAAAAGAGTTGTCAGCACCTGGATCAGGCTGCCCAGGGAGGTGGTTGAGTCACCATCCCTGGATGTGTTGAAAAAAAGAGTAGATGAGGTTTAGCATAGGACTGGAACAATTGGACTCCATGATCTGTGTGATTCTGTGCCCCATGTTCTGGACCTTGCACTTGGCCTAATTGAGCTTCATGCGGTTCACACAAGTCCATGTCTCAATATTGTCAAGGTCCCTCAGGATGGCATCCCTTCCCTGCATCATGTCAACCACACAGCTTTGTGTGGCAAGTGTTTATGTCTCTTTAATGGATGTTCCATCCCTGGAAAGTTTTCAGGGCCAGGTTGGGTGGGGCTTTGGGCAACCTGGTTTAGTGGAGGGTGTCCCTGTCCATGCAGGAGTGTTTGAACTGGATGATATTTAAAGTCTCCTCAACCCAAACCAGTCTGTGATTCTGTAAATATCTTAATCAGCAAACTAGCTCACCTCACTTCTTGCCTCTTGTCCAGGTTACCTAAGTCAGAAAATGCAGGTGCTGGCACTGGGTCGAGTTCAGTCACTGACTGCCCTCCATTGAGCAAAACAGCTCTTTAGGCCCATTCTCTTAATTCTTATCTTTAAGTGGCCTGTGCAGTGGCAGAGTTTTCTTAAAAAACTGAGGTAAGGAACTTTTTCAAGAGCCTTTTGGAAATCCAGGTAAGACACAAGAACTTGATCACTCCTATCGAAATAAGCTGAAAAGTCAGTTGACTCCAAAAGTCTTGCAATGTTGACTGTTGCCCAATTAGACAGTATTAACCCAGATGTCCACTTTTTTTTTTTTTAAATTATCCTTTACAGTGCTATTAACAAGTCTGAAGTTCCTTAATCCTGTTGGAACCTTTTTATAAAATGAACACCCACATTTGCCTCCTTGTAGTCTAGAGATACCGAGTTATTTTCAGTGAGAGGCTATACATCGCAGTATTATTATTTTCTTTCCTTGAGTTCTTGTTAAATTCTCAAGTGAATAACATCTGATTCTGGCAGTGTGGTTATTATGTGAGTGTTACATGTCATTAAATGTTAAGATTACTTTCCTTTAAAAGACCCACGTGTGTATGTTACATCCATTTACCTCTAGGCTAAGGACCCAGTTATTTTTTAGCTTATACAGCATTGTGTGGAATTGGAGGGCAAAGTTATGCCCACTCAGGGAAGTGGAGAAGGGTGTGTAAAGGCAGCCCCCATACACAAAGAGATACCCAAACCTACAGGGAGAAAAAAATATGATGCAATGCTCTCCTCACTCATGTTATTCCTGTAGCTCTTCAAAACCAGTTTGAGGGTCCATTGTGCGTTAGTCCTTTCTTTGATGAGGTAATTTATTGTGTTCTGGTGTGATTTTCTGCCTTCAGGTGTAATTTAGGCAGTGAATATGTTTCTTTATACACATACTCATACAGAAAGAAATACTGATACTATTTTTTTAGTTAGAAGTGAGAAGTAGAGAACTAAGTGAAATGTCAGCACTGGATCCAATACATTCTGCATTTAAATGTAAAAGAGAAATTAAATTGCTCTATCTTACTGTAAGTGGATTTTCTTCAAGGTCTCATAAAGATGAATTCACAGTTTTATTTTTGTACTTTGAGCAGCAAAGCATGAAAAGCTTCAAGTGAAGTACAGGTCACAGTGAAAAATGTGTAAGAATCTAGTTTATGCAATATTTAACTAAAACATTAAATTACAAAATACAAAAATACAAGATGGCTTTGTTCTGTTCATAGAAGTAATTGTGGGAGGAGGAGGAAAAAAAGTTTGGTTTGCAGTAACTGAAAGCAAGTTTGCAAATTGACCAGCTATCAGCACACTTCCTACTTTGCCTCACTAGTGTGTCTTTTCTCCCCAGTCATGTTTTTCTATAAACAGTCCTAAAATTTTGTAGAGTGCCAGATGATTTACAGTCACATATGTTTGCTCTAAAGTACAACTCTGTGATAGTATTCCATGAGTTTAAGAATTGGTTTGCTTGGATTTACCTCAGCTGAGGTTTACCTCATTAAGCACAGAATGTTTAAAATCTGGTCACTGATTTCAGGTTCTAAGTACTCCATTTTGCAAAGTAAGTAGAGAGTAAATAGGCAGATCTCTCAGTAATCCTGAAGGCCAAGTTGGACACATTAATTATATGACAATCGATGAAAAACTGTTGCAGCTCTGAAAGAAAAAAAGTCCACCATACTCTGTGTAACTAACATAAAGGCAAAATCAGAGCTGTAAACCCCTTGAAGCAATGCTTATTTTCTCATGAGAAACCTTTTCACAGCACAAAACTGCTACGATTTTCATATCCACGTGTATATATGTACAATGCTTGTTTGGATTTTTGAAGTTGGATATGTGTAGTTAAGTCAAAGAATAAGGTTGGAAGGCAGGAAAAAATATGCAGACAATATTTTATCGTATTCATACGGTATTAAGCACATGCATGTTTATGTAGTCATGTCAGTTGAGCATCATATCCAAAGAAAGAAGCCCATTAGAGCTTACTTTTTTAAAGTGTTTTATGTAAACACATGGCAGATGTAAATGAGCTGCAAAGTGAATTTACTAACCTTCACTGCATCAACATATCATCACTTTCAAGGCTAGCTAATGTTTCTAAGAAAAGCATAAATAAAGCTCAATACGGCGTTCCATGGCAATTCAGAGATCGATAACGTCTTTTAAATCCCCTCAAGAATCTTGAATAACTTAAAAGCCTTAACCTATAATGCTATATTTTAACTATAGAATTTTTGTGTTGGGAGCAGTCCTTCACTCCATATTTGTACAATGTCAAACAAAATGAGATTTGACTAGAATATCATAATTAGAGAAATAGCATTAGTTCCATAGATATCATTGTTGAACAACTGATAAAAGCGTCTATGTATAGCTTCTTGAGTGTGTGTACTTGTTTGTAAATATGCTTAAGATATTCTTGGTAATTCTTCAGGTAAGATTTTATACAATAGAATGACTTTGATCTGAATTCTGGTTTTTAGCATTAAGGAAGTGGGCATTTGTACCATAACGTATTTTTGAATGAAAAGGAATAGATAATGAAGATAAAATTCAGTGCTTTCGACTTGCTAAAACTGTATGGAAAAATTAAGTATTGAGGATCAGTTCTTGGGTAGGGCTAACACAAAAAGGTAGTGGTTCCAATTCAGAAACATTGCCCTCCACATGACAATTTAGGGCATTTAAGCCTATCTGTATTTACTAAAAATCTAGCCTAGTGTTTCGCACATAAAAAATTACAGGATAGAAAAGTTTTCTTCTGCTTTGCAGGTGCTGGAAAGAAAGACTAAAAGAGCTGAACTTTTATACTTCGGTCTGAAACATTCTCCCATGTGCATTCAACAAAGATCAATACAAAGTATGTTAAACAGCTGATTAGTATCAGTTGTCTCCCTTTTCTGAGACAACTTTTACATCCCTAAATACTTTAAAGCTATGGGGGGTTCTTTACATGAACAAGAGAAGAGAAAGTTTTGGGTTTTTATTAATTTTCCCCCTTGTTCCTTCTGAAAGTGTTGGGTTTTTTTATTTTTCTCCTCCACCATCTATCTATCAGGACACTCATAAAACAAATTGGATTTTTGGATTAAAGAGAAATGAAGGGTCAGAAATAAAGCTGTGTGCATAATCTGACCGCTTACATATTCCAAGCTGTGTAAACAAATCAGTAAATTCCAAATCGTTGAAGAAAAGAACACAACAAACACTGCCTGAATATATTCTGTATCTACTTGCCCAACCTAACCGTAAAACTATGGTGTGCCCAGCTAATACCTAAGAAAAAAAATTGTCAGCAAATTCATGGTAGCACCATCTCAAGCTAGCAGGACAAGGGGGTTTCCCTCCCCAAATCTGGGAGGCAAGTGGGGAGACACCATGTTGTAGCTGAACTATCAGAGGTACAGAGAGGACAAGATGAATTGATACAGTGAATTGGTTAAAGACAATCATGGGAAGACAGTCATCAAAGCAACAATTTATCTCAGACCAAGAGATCTGGATCAGAAAGAGTACCACAGCACAAAACCAGTTGATCTGGAGTTAGTTTAATTACTATTCAGATTTTTAGTGTTTCCACCATACAAATAATGGTAACCTAGAGCCTCTGCCAAATCAGTGTGTGACAAACATCATTAGAAATTTAAAATAACCCCATCAGTTCCCAGAAAAAGTTACTTATCTTCAAATGCTTGTTGTTCTTGTTTAACAACTGTGAGGTTAAAAAACTCATGTGCTACAGCCACTTAAATACAAGAGACAAATTAATGTTTGTTTATTTTGTAAAAAATAAGTGATTGGAATTTTGTTTTATTCTCCCCAATGCATCACATCTGTTTCATTTATATATTTTACTAATTCCCACTATCAGTGGGTTTGGTTTTTTCCTTTTGTTTTCACAAAAGATACCAAGTGGTTATTTTATGTGATCAGTGATAGCACCCCATAACTCATTTCTAACTGTGTTCTCAGTTAGTGAGTTGTTGGCTTATTTTCTGTTTAAAATTCAAAGGAGACTGAGACCTAATGAAAATTTTGGTACTCAATCACTGGTTTATGGATTCATGCTGTCTTTATTTAAAGATAAATTCTTCAGCCCTGTGTTATGTATAACTCCTCTGCCAGGTATTCAGCTTTTCCTCACGCTGTGTAACATGAGTTTGTTTCATAGGAAAAACCTGTTTTCCCCTTTGCAGTTCCATAGTGGTTCTGTGGCAGCTGTTAGGGTCTTGCATATGGAAAAATGTTTAAAATGCACTTACATAGTTGTAGCAGGTTGATTTTGAGTTGATTTTTAATTTTTTTTTTTTGTGAGATGTTACAGAAATGAGAAAATCTCTTATCCTTTTCTGCATACATATATTTCTGCAAATCACCTATAAACTACAGTCTGAGACACGCAGAGTGCATCCTTTTAAAGGCAATGTCCTCAACAGAATGTAAGAGCTCATACTGATGTGAAAGGCTGCTCTTTCTGTGCGGTATCAAGTTCAATTTCGAAGTTACTTAAAGGTTGTATGTTCTTCATTGGTTTCTTCACATATCTCTGCCTGTCTTTCCTCAAGCCTTCTGAGCTGTTTTTCAAGGAATCTATACAATAGAAATCCAAATGACAAAGAAGAAATTCTTCTTCAGTGATTTAATCTTTTCATATATGTTACTAGTTATTAAATAAAACCAAAATCAACAAGGCTCAAGCACCAGTATATTGTCATTTGTGAGCTAACCTTCGCATGACTTCTTCAGCAAACTCTGTGCTAGGAAATGAATGAGTGCTAAATTGCTAAATACTGTTATGAATTAGGCTGGTCAACCTGTTCACCAGGAGAGAAAGGATTTGCAGAATGCCGACTTGAACAGGAAAGCAATTGTAAGTTATGTGCTAGCATCATGCATCATAAAATGGGGAAGATGTAATAGCAATCAGAAAAAAAAAATAATACTATCAAAAAGAATTAGTGTGAAATATTTAGTTAGGGTGCACTTCTGCGCATTTTTCAAGCTTTAAAATGTGTTACATTAGGAAATAAAATAATTTAATAAAGTAAGGACTTGCCCGATTTTCACTGAGCAGAACAATGCAAAAGATGGATAATGCAAGTAAAGCTTAAATAATAAATAAACTAACATTAGCAAAATAATTTAATAGATCCCATTTTGTTGTACATGTGAACAAAAGGATATGGAAAAAAGTTCTCCCAAGTATGTAATTTCTTTGTAGCCGAATTAGGAAATAGCAATGATTTAGCCACATCTGTAGTTCTTTAGCATTACATTTAGAGGAAAAAAATCGGGGAAGTGTGTGTGGGAGAATATATTTACATTGTGGTTTCAGGGCACAGTTCATGATCTACAAAATCTTTATTCTTGGGTTCTGGAAGTATGGAGGTGACAGTACTTACATTAGAAATGGTCTGAGAAGTAGGGTAGGGATTTCAAGTACAGTGTAAAAAAAATGGGCTAATTTGTTTTTCCTGGAGGCAACAGTGAGAAGAGTGTTAAGATAAGTGAAGCAACCACTGACGTGCCATTTTTCTCTGCCTTCAAGTGCTATACCTGATTCTGGAATTTTAGTGTCAGTTTTGGAGACATAGTGATGGAGCAGCATGTGTAAATATCACAGTGATACAGGTGGAGATAGGTCAATGACTTGTTCCATTATTTTTACTTTCAAATGTTTGAAACGGTTATATTAAGCAGGTAGATAATCTTGTTCAAAGTGAATGTAAGGAACATTACTGTTTGTGTGACAGCTTCATTCCAACACTACCATCCTGTAGACAACTGTTTTAACTTTAAAATACATGCATTTAGTTTCCCCATTTCCCACACAAGCTTTGTTTGGTTTCTTTTTTTTTTTTTTTCTCAGGGGAAATTACTTGGGAAGGAATATCCATGTAGACTACTCTTTTGCTAACTTAAGCATTGCATTTTTCCTTCCTAGCTTTTATGGATCACACAAAAAGTCATTCCAGGTCCTTACAAATCCTACTAGGAAAATCTTTTAAATTAGGCTGTTGAAAACCTGTACAGTAAACTGTTGTACATGTTAGTGTTGTTCTTACTATGAACCTAGTAGTAAAGCCCATCCTACTGTTGCTACTGTGTGGCAGTGATCATCAGAGAAGAAAATCAAAAATGGCTATCCTATCTTTTTAACAAAAAGAAGTTACATTTTAAGATACTGCGTAATATTCTATCCAGTTGTGTGTTTGGACGGGAGTAACCATCTACCTGTGATTGTTGCCAACATGGTAATACATTTAAAATTTCAAATCCTTTCTGGTTAGAAATCAATGCTTAGTTTAGGTATATGTTACATGCTTGACAGACACCACTGGAGAGTATTTAATATCAACCATTTCATAAATGATCCATTAGGGTCAGACTTCATGATGACTCTTGGGAGAAGTATGCATTTATATCTTTGCCATTTACTCACTCCACTTTTTATCCTGTTGGGAATTAAGAGCTGTAAATTCACCAGATAGCTGTTTGTAGTCAATGAGAACCTGGAATGGCTGTGGTAGGATGCTGGCAGCTGTGCTCTTCAACCTGCAGAAGGACCCCAGTCCCTCTTTCAGAATTTTATCAGTGTTGATCATGGTCTGATTGTTTTGGTGAGAAAAGGAAGAATGGTACTAAACCATGTTTATCTTTGTTATGAGACCAGAGCATTTCTAAAATTTGTATTAATTTGTGTATATATATATGTGTATATATATCATTTTGTCTCTTGCAGAATATCTCATGTCCTATACCACAGCCATCTTCTGTCATCTTTACTGATAATTTGCTGATTCCAGAGTTATGTTTTTTGCTAATGATGAATTAAACCACATCATCTTCCAAACAATTCTCAGCTGCAGATAAGTTCATACTGAGATCCAAATTTCAAGTCTGACATTTGTGGCTATTTCTTGAAGGGCCTGGCATTTTCTGCAGGACGAGCTGCTCTTTACAGCTTGGGTGATAAATGTTGTATCAGTCAATTAAAGAAAAAATAAGAGAGAGATGTGTAATCACAGAAACTGCAATCTAATACTGCTTAAGTCTTCCAACGTATTCTACATGAGAAAAATATTAACTACTAAAAATGAAATTACATTCTGTGACAGAAACAGTCCAGTATAATATTGGATGCATAATGGCATAAGGGGTTGGGTTTCTTTCTTTGTTTTTGTTCTTCCGAATAATGTAACAAATAATGAATAGGAAAAAAAAGTGAGGAGAAGCCTGTTAAGAGTTTTCTGAGATTTTTTGAATAAATCAATAAAATGGAGATCAAAACTCACTGATGCTGAAGTCAAAGGGGGTTGAAATTATGTATAACAAAATAAGAACAATATAATTTTTAGCTCCAGTTTTCCCATTTTCATCTTGTCCTTATTTACCCTTATGAATTTATCACCTGGTTTAAAGGAGTCTTTTTTTCTTAGCGATAATTTTACAAAACCATGGACCTGTAGAACAAAATCTCTCTTGAGTTTCTCATTAGAGGAAGTAGGAGAAGTTTTCGTAGTATTTCAGTATGTAGCACGTTTCCCATAGCTCAGGTCATTCCCATGGGCCTTTCTCAGGCTGTTTCTAGTGCTCCAGCAGCTAGAGCAGAAAGTGCAGAAATAACCATACTGTTCTATAAGTTGTCTTGCAGATAGCTTTGTACAGGTCATGTTTCCTCTGAAATTTTAGCAGATCTTCCCTCAACTCATGCAGACCTGGTTTCTCCTTGGTTTAAAAAGGACAGGGATCTCCTGGAGAGAGTCCAAAGAAGGGCCACGAAGATGATTAGGGGCCTGGAACATCTCCCCTATGAGGATAGGCTGAGTAAGTTGGGACTCTTCAGCCTTGAGAAGAGAAGACTAAGGGGGGACCTAATTAAAGTCTATAATTATCTTAAGCAGGGGATGGAGGGGGTATCAGCCAGCCCCTTTTCAGTGGTCTGTGGAGACAGGACAAGGGGCAATGGCTGCAAGTTGGAGCATAGGAAGTTCCGCACCAATATTTCGAAGAACTTTTTCCCAGTGAGGGTGACAGAGCCCTGGCACAGGCTGCCCAGGGAGGTGGTGGAGTCTCCTTCTCTGGAGATATTCAAGACCCATCTGGACGCCTATCTGAGTGATATGTCCTAGGGAGCTGCTTTGGCAGGGGGCTTGGACCCGATGATCTCTTGAGGTCCTTTCCAACCCCTATGATTCTGTGATTCTGTGATTCTATTCTATGATTCTGTGATCAAATTGTTTTTTCACTTGCTTTGCTATACTGTAAACAGCAGTCATCTGGTTATCCACCCTTAAATCCTTTCCAGACAGTTTTGGTGCTCTCACTCTTTTTCTCTGCCGGTGTGATGTATATTCTTGATTTACATGTATGGGATATACCAAATTATATATTCAAGCATGTGTCCCAAATGTACCCAGTTTACCTAGCAAATCTTAATTTCTTTGTAAAACGGCCTCCTCTTAGATTTACATGCCACTGACTTTGTGCTGTCTGCAGTTATCAAAAAATCTTTATTTCCATTTAGCTCATGTAAATAGGTATACATACAAGTACAGAATACAGTTTTTTTGTGGTTTTTTTTTTAAATAATTTCTTTTTAAAGACCTTATTAAAATATTTCAAACTCATTCCTTCTTTACAAATACATTTTGACGCCTATTGTTGAGAACATATCAATCTTGCCATAGGTTAAAATGGTGCAGAGACAGTAAACTCTGCCAATGCTATCATTTTTATTTTAGTATTTAACACAAATGGCTCTAGATACTTCAGGGAAGTTGAAAAGAGGAAAAATTGGTTTGTATTTTCCTGTCCATTAAAAAATAGAAACATCAGCAACCTACATATCCTGCAACCAGGAAACTTAAGAGACAAAGACGCCATAGACAGGCCGCTGTTGGCTTTTATGAGAACTGTACTAATATTCAGATGAACTGTCCCTTAATAATTAAAATTAAGTAAGCGTGCCTTTTCCCATGAGGGAATTTAGAAGAGCCATCAAGGTTTTGGGGTCAGTTTTGATTTTTAAGATAAAATAGTTGTTGCTGCAGATCAGCAAAGAAACTCAAATAGAGAGATTATAATTGGTTCAGATCTATAGGTCAGCTGTTGTGGATGTTATTTTCAGACTGGAGATATGGCAATACCTCTTCTTTAAAGATCCTATAATCTGCATTAGAATGCAAGTTTCTAACCTGGCATGGACTTAGCCTGAGCAATTTCATTGATTGCTGGTTGTCATTTAAAATGCAGTTCGAAGATAAAAAAGTAATGATTTCTTTTGTCCTTACCAAGAGTTGTAAAGACAGGAAGAAAATCTCTAATCTGTTTATGCCATTTTTAGATGTATGGTTGTTTTTTTTTTTCTGTTTCCCCTTCAGAACTAGAACTGCACAAGGTTGCTTTGCTATACCTTTATTAGTTGATATATGCAGGTCAAACATAAACAGGTTAATTATTGATCTCCATGAAAGCTTTCCATTACCTATCAAAACCTGAAATAGATTATGAAATTGAGTAATCTCAATAGGATTTGTTTGCCTACATGATCTAATAACTGGGCTACATAGCAAGAAAGACTACAGCAATTCTATTATTAGCTTACTGAGAAGAAAATAAGTGTGAAAATGAATGCATTTACAGCAGATGAGAAAAATACTTTATTTATCAGTGTGTCTAATCCACTGTAGTTGATTACATGAAGAAAAAATTCCTTACTCATCTAAAGAAAAACAGAGGAGAAATGAAACAGAATGTCTATATGTTGATCTCTTTTTAGGATGTGAGATTTTTTGGTCAACTCTGTAGCTGGTACATTGCAATGCTCGTCAAATGCATCTCACATTCAAGAGGATATTCTTCCTGTGGACATAGGGGAAAATTCTAAGAAAGTGTAAGTGTTTGACCAGTTCCTTAAATAAGAAAATTTTCATTTGAAATGTTGGGTTTTGTATCTCAGTCAATAGGAAATTTAAAATTATATCTTACAGTGTGATGAACATTAGACTCCATCCAAAAATAGAATGCTCCCCCTAGATTTACCATAATTACATTGTTTTCCTGAATTGTTTTGACTTTACTAAAATTGCTGATGTACCCAATAATAAGCGGCACTATGTTTAAGCTGACATTTGATAAGAAGGTGTGCTATTCTAAAATAGCAACTTTGAAAAGAAATGTATTCTGTGGGGAGGGCTACCAAATAAGTAAGATTTTGCATTTTGCAATGTGACATTGCATAACACTGTCTACTTAGCCTGCTAGATGCTTATATAATTAATTCAGTAAACCTCAGCTGCAGTTTGATCTGGTGACTTTGCTTAGCCTGAGAGCACACTACACAAACCTCTTTTTTAAAAAAAAAAAAAATTTATTGCACTCAGTTTTCCACAGAAGTATCTAGGAGATTTAGTAATCTTTTTCACTGTTTTAATAGCTTTGAATGAACTGGACAAGGTAATGCTTGTTGCTAACATGAACACCTTAAACAGCTTCTAAAGTTTACAAACCATGCACAAAAGCAGTACTGAGGTGGCACTGGAAGCTTTCTTCCAAAACCAAATCCAGTAAAAATTGCTCACTACTACTACTACTACTACCAAAAGAAAGGAAAGGAAGGGGAAGGGAAGAAGGAAAAGAAAGAAGGAAAAGTACAGCCACACAGACTTGTACATAATGGAATATGCAAGCCTAGGAGGTGTTATTGATCATAATACTGCTTGCATCAAATTGTTTTGGCTCAGCCTGCCTCTAAAAGCAGTTGTCACACTGAGTTCTCATCTGTCTCTGTCAGTTCATTTCATTACAGTACTGCCTGCAAGCTCAGGGCAGGGAAGGAGTGCTGCACTGCAGTTTGATTCCTTTACAACCAGCATCAGTAGCTGATAGTGGGCTCTTGCTGGACTGTCATGCCCTGCTTTTAGCAGTGAACCTTCCCTGATTAAGGTAAATAGATTACAGAAAAGATTAAAATACACTGTAATACAAGTTACAATGATGAATGCATGGGGCGGGGGAAGAAAAAAAATGATTTGCTATCTTCTATTTGCAACAACTATTGTATGAAAATATAATTAAACTCAGAAGGCGATGTTTATCTTCTTGAATAGACAGTTACTTAGGAATAGATGGTTTTCAGTAAGTCAGGTATTTCTTCACAAGTAATAACGACCAGAAAAGACTTTTCAATTAATACTCAATTGTTAGTCACAGCTTCACAAATTTTGGCCTCTTGCCCACAAATCTATTAACAAATGTGGTTTTTCATTCTGCTATAAGCCTTGTGAGGCACATAATTGTGCAATCAAAGCAACAGTATGTAATTGAACATGTAACAGTCATTTTCTAACAAAGTATCTTCAACATATAGTTTAGCAAGACTCAGAATACTTCTATATTCCTGGCCATCAAATACTTCCACACTGCAGTCTGATTATTCAGACCAGACTAACCATTTTACTCCATTGCTTTACATAAAGAATTAATTTTTATTGTTCATTATGCAAATAAGATGTCCATTCCGTTAGAGGTAGGCATGTATAAAGAGCTTCAGGTAAGTATGATCCATGTTAATAAATATGTTGAAACATTGCATTTAAAAAGACAGGAAGGGTTGTCATTGGCCAGTACATGTCAAGAGGTAGATTTATTTTATTTTTTTTCCCTTTTTCCACACTGGATAATACTATGAAGTATAATCTTCATAGTTCTGTATTTCTTGTGGCAAAATACAAAACTGATTTGCTGCCAACAGTCTTTTTTTTTTTCCTTTTTTTTCCCATCCTCTTGTTATGACCTTACTTATACTCCCTATCTGTGATTCTGTGATAAGGAATAGTCCCTTCACTGCTGAAACAGTGATACATGACCACTTTTACAAAGAGCACAGTAACAATGACATGTAGAGGTATTACCGTATCTGAGTCAAAGAGCAGGAAGAAACAAGAAGGCTTGGTGGGGAATACTCAGGGTGGAAAAATATAATATTTTCATCATTAAACTTGAGGTAGATCCTAGTCATTATTTAGTCATGTTCATGTCGTCCTACATGTGAGAAGATCAACATTTGATTTGTTTTCTGTACATGACACACCTTGAACACTCAGATCAATCTTGCATGTAGTCCATTCTCTTAGCCCAAAGAAGCTATTTCTAAAAGCTAAGCATAAATTCTGTTTTCTGATCCCAAATAACCCAGAATGAGAAGAGGTCCATTCTTCCGTAAGCTTCTAACAGTGGTCTTGCCATTTTCTGCAGTTTTCAGAGCACTTCAGCCTATTTCCCGGATTTCCTAACAAAAGAATGATGACCATGATTTCCTCTTATTGTACTACAGTGTTTGAAAATAAAGAAAGGTTTTTGTGGTTTGGTTTTTGGGTTTTTTCCCTTCCTTTTTCCCTCCATGTTGCCCATGCTCTTTTTTTAGTAGTAAAAAGCACAGGTAAAAAAGATCATGATAAGAAAATTCATCCAAGCTCTAAATTTTACTAGTCTATATTTGATGTCCAGATAGTGGAAAAGTTAAGTTTAATTTTAGTTTGTGTTTCTATATTAGACTAGAAGGTAGAAACAGCATATTTTACAGTGGACCTCATAATAGTGTGCTATATGTAAATTGTTCAGGAATAAATCTTGGCATGAGCGATGTTAAAAGCAAATTAACTTTAACGTCAGGAAGGATGAATAGCTATTAAATAATAATAAACTGTTATATTTATGACATCCTACCTATAACTTTGCTGGAGTTTCATATATGCCTCCTGAGCTACTGTTGGTGGTACTGCTGGCAACAAAATCTTGTAAACTTTGTACTGTGAAGAAAATGCCTAATTGCTCGGCAAAGCACTGACATAAAACTTGTGTGCTAGCATCTAACCTGGTTTCCAGCTAGTCTATCTGTGCAATATGGATACTTAAGAGTTTTAATGATTTGTGCCTTGTCTGTGTTCACCCTCTCTCATTAGAAAGACGGACTCTCAGGTTACTGCCTGCTTGTACGCTTGAAGGTCCTGTTCCTGGAATGGTCATGACTGTATCACGTATAGTTTAAAGATAGCCTGAGTGAACTGCGTGGAAATCATCTGCTTGTGTGGCCTGCAAATACGGCCTTGCAGGCACATTTAATGCTGAGCTCAGTGTGCAGTGTAGGCGTATTCCCCTCAGCCTGGTCCTGTGCTGTTTGCAGCTGGCCTCTCCATTCTGCTTGTCTCAGTGAGTAGAGCACCTGGAGCGAGATGCTCTTGTGGGAGTTGTAACCTCTGGTTTTAGTGAGGGAGAAAAGCAGGGCTCTTTTGAAGGGTGGTTCTTGGCTGCTGAATTTTGTTGGGTTTTTTCTCAGCTGAGAAACAGGACTAGGCTGAAAGGAGTAAGGTCATTGATAGTAGGATTAAGCATCTCACTGAGTCATTGACAATTAAGAGTATAGCCTTTGATGTCTTAGATAATTAGTACATGTACCTAAAATGCATGATTAGACGTGTCTCTTAACAAGGATTTTTCTTAAAAAGATAAAAAGTGAGATATTTTCAAATGAGTTATCTGTTGATTTATCAATAGAAAAATGTTAAATTCTTCTAAATACCTTGTCTAATTCTTAGTCTTCTAAATACATGTGTGATGAGTAAGATTGCATAACAACATTTCAGTGAAAAAGAACTAACACTTACTTGTGTATTTTGGTTCTTTTTGGTTGTTTTGGTTTTGATTTTTGTTTTGTTTTGGGGATTTTGTTGGGTTTTTTATGTTTGGTTGCTTGGTTTGTTGGTTGTGGGTTTCTTTTTCTCTAAAAATGGGGGTAAATGAGGTTTTACAGAGACTGTGAAGCAGATCTTAACCACATTAACTCTTACTGGGAAGGAGTTCCGCTAGTCCCTGTGGTATCTTAAATTCCGTAACAGAACTTAATCATACATTGCTTTTATTATAACGTCATTAAAATGCACACATCTCTGAATCAGTATTTCTAAATCTGGTGTATTACTAAAACCTGGAGATTTATTTACTAAATAATTTAAATAGTTGCCATCTGACTATGCTATACATAGTTTCCACTGTGTTTAAACAAAGATGAGCCAAGAACAAAGTTGTATTTCTATCCAAACAGCATTCTCTTATAAATTACCTTCTTAATTTCAGTTAGATTAGAAACAGAAGAAAAAATGTGAGGGAAAAGGTGTAGCATCTGCATTTCTTTTGTCCATCTGCTGAGCTCCTAATCCCATTTCGAGCAACTCAGCGCTCAGAGAATATTCAAGTTCTTTCAAATTACGACATTTTAAACATTTTCTGCCTTACTGATTTCCACAAGTATAAAATCCCTGTTCATCATGGAGACTATTCTGAAAGTAATCAAAAACCCTGTCATTGTCAAGGTTCATGACTACAGGACAGAGACTGTGGTATGGAGGTATGTAATGCATCATCCACCAGTGTAAACAGGAATTAATCTTTGATGTATTGAGCATATTAATCATTATCCAAATAGCAATTCCACAGTAATGCAGCTGGAAGAGGCCTGAAGAAAAGGGGTCCATCTACCATTAAAGTGGTTATTGATTGAAGGTTAATGTTGTGTGCCTGGGAGATCACTCTGCATCCTACTGGTAATCAAATAAGTGCAGAACTGAATGACTGACTAAACTGCTTGGCTAGCTGTCCGTTTTACTTGATATGGGATATCAGCATTGATTGTTTGAAGTAATCCAGGACCTAAAAAGGTTTTATGCCCAGAAAGGTGCAGCTCCATGTCAACTGGAAATTGCCAGATATTCATATGTACCTACCAGAAGAAAATTGATATTTTTTTTTTACCTTGTTCACATTCAAGCTGAGAACCTCTATTGCTTACTGTATTTAAGGAAGGCTTCACCGTGTTGTGGGGGTTTTTTGTTTGTTTTTTTTCCCCCATGAACAGAATGATTTATATACTATTATGTGATATTGTACATTTCTATGATACTCATAGGAAAAAGAGTATGACAAGCTTGGATAAACACTCCTGAGGGATGCGGAGATGGGAGGTAGCCCAGAGACTCAAAGGAGGGAAGGTTCAAGTCTTCTGGGCCCACAGGCAAGAGCTATAGAGAGTGCTGGGGTAAGAGCCAAACCGTGCAGTGAGCCCACAGCATGGGGAGGGTGCTAAAATCAGGCAGTGAATGTGGAGCCAGGTTCCCAATGTGACAAAATGAGAATATTTTCTTAGGGACACAGGAGGAGTATGCATAGATAGTTGCAACCCAGGAAAACCACTAAGTTGCTGAAATGACAGTGCAGCCAAGGTGAGAACTTGGGCTGCTATGGCACAGTGGGGAAATTTTCCATTTTCTTTCTCTTCTGTCCTGCTAGCCAGGTGGAGTCATCTGTGCTTTAAAAGTAGAAAGAGAAGAGTTCAATCTATAATCTAAGCACATCAATCAAGACCATGGTCCCTAACTGTTGAAGGATAATACAGAAGTTAACACAGCCTTTGAGAGAATAAATGGAAAGCCCAATTAAAAATCTGCGTAAAGTAGATTGTGTAAATATCATACTAGTCTAGGAGCTGACTGTGTCAACTTGTCAGCTGATATTTCCTCTGCTCTGGTACATTCTCAGTGGATTAACAATTCATTTCTCTGTTTTTCTAGCTTAGGCCTGACCTTTATTCCTCAAGGGCCAAATGAATTGTGTTTAAAACTTCTAGACACATCACTAGTGAATGCCTTGTGTGTTTCTGTTAAGAGGATGTGAAATGGCTTCTGCCAGAGAAAGAAATGCATGCAAAGAAGTGATTCCAAATGAATACTTTAGTGGTTTTTGTTGTGTGGCCCGAATTTGAGCTTTTAAGCTATGTTATACTAAAAGCAGTGGCAACTGAAAGATGACAGGGAACATATTTTTTTCCTCCTTGCCCTTTGTGGCAATAACAGTCTGTACAATATGAATTTCATTTATTGTGTACCTTTCAATTTGTTTAATTGTTGCATGGCATAACTTTAAATACTAGCTATTTCTATTCACATGGTAAAGAAGCCTTCTCTCAAAAATGCTGAGGGTAATCAACAAACTAATGAGACTTTCTGAATGACTTAAGACTGTATCTTGGTTCTTCTTGTAATTTAGAGCAAATGTTGCTCATAAATATAGGAGGAAATCAGTAATTGAACATAAACATTCAAACAGGAAAAGAGAGAAGAAGTATAAACCAGAAATGAAAGAAAAGGGAGAAAAAAGTTCTTAATGGAAGTTACTCCAGCAAAGATAATTGTATAGGAGGCAGGAATACGCTGCACTAATGCCTATTGATTCAGGCACAAAAAAGTTTCTCCCTGATTGTTTATGGAGCTATATAAAAGCTTCTCAATAGACAAAGTAGCTGGAGTTACCCCTAAAACAGGTGTCTGCATTAAACTTCATCTCTCCTTTTGTGTACTTTTGTGGTTGAGTATCTGTGTCAGATCCCAGTTTGTGCAAACAGAAAACAGAGAGTTCTTTGCTTTCAAATTTCCTGGATTGTGCTGCCTTTCCTACTTCTGGTTGAGCACATTCAAAGAGGAGAAAACTGTTTTCTCTGCGAGTGGGAAGTTGCTTCTGCAGCTGAACACACATAAGAACAGGAAACACCAGAAACTGGATAGTGTTTGAGATGATACCTAGAAACTCCAAAGACCATTTTTGTATATTTAATATTAAAATACAAAATAAGTTATCCTTATTTAAATGTTCTATTTTGTTTTGTTTTAAATTTCTTTACCAATATGATGACATTTGGTAATACAGGAACGCTTCATAAAAAAGCTTCTTGGCAAAATACCATTTCAATTTGTAGAAGAAACAGGAGAAAAGGCCATTGATTGATTATTTGGATTTCTAAAGAAGAGATAGCCAGTCATTAACATACATTTGTAAGTGCTCTTTTTTCTGAAGAAGATTTCCCACATAGCTTTAAAACTAAATTTCTTCTATTTCGTGCATGCAAGCTTCTGCCTGCTACATGTATATTTTTTGCACAAGGATGTGTTCATTTCTCATGATACTGTAGCATATTATTTATCAACATAAGGGTTTGGTCATTACCTTGATACATGGGATTCATTTTGCTGGTTGTGAATGGTGTGGTTGCTACAGCAATGTGAGTCAAGAGCAGATTTTAAACAAGAACATAAAAGTTCATTTTTATTTATTTATTTATTTTTAATACATAGTGCTATCCTGTGGCAATTTGTCTGTGGTCGTGAGCAGTCTCTTTAAAGTGCAGTGCGTGGTAGGTAGTTGAACAAAACCATGATTAGTTTTCCTCAAGCAAGTGGTAGAAGTCTTGATAGGGTACACTCAATATAGGAAAGACATGGAGCTGTTGGAGTAAGTCCAGAGGAGGGCCACAAAGATTATCAGAGGGCTGAAGCACCTCTCCTTTGAAGACAGGCTGAGAGAGTTGGGGTTGCTCAGCCTGGAGAAGAGGCAGCTTCACATCTCACTGCGGGATTTCAGTAACTTAAAAAGGGTTTATAAGAAAGATGCAGACAAAGTTTTTGTAGTGTCTGTTATGGTAGGACAAGAGGTAATGGGTTTAAATTAAAAAAGGGTAGCTTTAGACTAGATATAAGAAATAAATCGTTTATGATGAAGGTGTTGAAACAGTGGAGCAGGTTGCCCAGAGAGATGGTGGATGCCTCATCACTGGAAACATTCCAGATCAGGTTGGACAGAGCTCTGAGCAACCTGATCTATTTGAAGATGTCCCTGCCCATCGTAGGGGGTTTGGACTAGATGGGCTTTAGAGATCACTTCCAACCCAAATTACTCTGTGATCACTTTTTTTGCACATGCCTTGTGCAGGGACAGAGCTCTGGGCTGAGTGAAATGGAATTTCCAGACACAGGATGAATGGAGAACAAACACCCTGAAACCTTTGAGTCACTACAAGAGAGTCTTTGGCCTGTGTCATATAAAGGGTGTGGCTGATGTGTGGCTGATGCAGGCCTTCCTGTAGAGTCACAAAGTTCAGAAAGGATCCCCTTGCTTTCTAAACTCCTTCTCAGAGAGGAGCCTAGGTGCAACTAGCTCCAGCTTTACTCCCAGACTTTGTCAATGTCTAAAGGATTATGTATGAGCACACATCAAAGTCAACATTTGCTTCTCAGAGCCTCTGAAGGACTTACACTTGAGGCAGTTTTGCAAAGTTGAAACACATAGGTAGTTCATTAAAGCGACAGAAAAAGAGTTCAGCATTGTTGATAAATGTACTTACTAAAGTTATATATGATTATATATGATTGTAATTCTAGCAAAATGCTGTCTCAAGTATTGTTCACCAAAAAGGTGAATTTGCAGTATTTACCAAGAAGGCATCCTTGTGTTGGGTGGAGAAGGAGCACAGCCCATTGACTGCCTCTTTGGGGTTTTAAATTTCTTCTCTCCCTCCCAGGGGTAACTTCATCAATGTCCTTTATAGCCCAGCCTTAGCATGTTTAACATCATTTGTGTAGAGTTGAGTACTATAGTCATATATGTTTAACATGTACTTCTTTTAGCTTTTACTTAGGAGTGCCAATTGACATCGAGTGAAAGGTCTAACTCTGGGTACCCTGGACTTCAGGGTTCTGTGTAGAAATTATTTATTCCACGTTCTCTACCCGAAGCAGGATTATCTTGCCACAGTAAAACTCTCTCCTTGGTTGCTTCTCGCACCAGCCTTGTGGATCTCCATCCAAAATGTTTATGTTAGGGGTAAGCAGAAGCCAGTGTTTTTAACCTCCTATGTGCAAGTCTTACAAGCCTGTGAACTGTTTTGCCAAAATTGAAATTGATAGATATTAACCTCTGTTACCGTGATAGTAAACTCATCCTGCTGGAAAGACGGTTTTGAAAATGATCAGTTACAACGTGGAGCTTTCTGAAGTGTGGCACCCCTTCTATATCTTCTGTTTGATACAAAGGCATCAGTCACAATCTCTGAGAGTGCTTTTGCTCAGAAGAAAATTATGAGTAGGTAATGAGTCAGTGTACCACAGCTCACATACTGCCTGTACTGTCTTAGAGAAAGCGGCTGTGAGAAGACTAAACAAGGAATTAGACTCGACGTGTGATTAATACTATTTGTGTTCTGGCTTTTCTGAGACAGTGGAAGATGTCCTGTTAGTAAGATCAAAAGCATTACTGACATAGATAATTTTATTGATCTATTTATTTCTTTATTTGCTGCATGAAAATCAATAGGCAGGAACAGAGAAGGGGGGCAAAATAAATGGAAAGCCAAAAAATGAAAATGACTGGGTTATTTTTTTTCATATTTTTTGTGTTTATTTCCCCCTCCTTTTTTGATTGTCAATCTTAAATAATTTTTTACTCTCACTTGTGATTCTCTCTCACTATATAACCATTAATTTTATTGTTGCTGTGGGGTTTTGGGTTTTTTTAACACTTTTACTAGTTCACACATGGAATGCACCAAGTCCATGTACTTCAGTGTTAAGGAATTTTGTCTGAGGGGAAAATAAGATGTTATAATGCTTGTCATGCTACAGGGATGTTTATCAAGAAAGTAAGTAGAACATGCAATAGCCTGAGCAACTTTCTTTCTCTTTGAAGTTAGCTGTGCTTTAGCAGGAGGTTGGACAGATGGCTTCTCTTCCAACCTATATTTTTCCATGGAAAAGCCTAAATGATATTTATGGGATATTTATGGGGATCATACTTATGTATTTATAATGGTTTCCAGCAGGAGGTAAAAAGTTCCTTTTGGTACATCTGACTTTGTCTTTCAATACATATGTTCTGTCCTTAAACAATATTAATAGCCTCTGTGCTTTAAGTTCCCTAGTGGTAGAGTGATATTTAGCTCTTCGAATCCTCGAGTGAATATTCTCTTCCAAAACCTAAATTTACAAGTCCTCTGAAGACACAAGTGAGTAAACATGTAAGTCTTGATAAGATTCCTGATTTTGCATAAAGTAAGAGGGTATTTAGAGGCCAGATTTAAAACTCCATTGAAGTTCATGGGAGTCATTCAATTATTTTGGAATCTGCAGTCAGTGAATGCTTTTCTGGAATTTTAATATGTTGCCTACCCTGTATGAATTCCCTCAGTAGTGTTATGGTTCCTACTGTTTCTGCTCTTCTCAGCTGGTTAGAAAGGAAAAGGAAACCTGGAACCCTCAGGAGGGTGTTCAGTTTCTTAAAAGAGTAAGTCTTCAGTTGACTAATTTGTTCCACAAATGAATTCTATTCTCTCTAGATGATTTTACAGAGGCCTAATGAAACAGACTAAGAAATATACTGGCAAATGAGATTTGAAATTCCCTCTAATTTGGACGAGGAAAAAGAATGCAAACTATATTTTGTTTTGAAAATACTTAAAGAAACATTTTAAATGTAGCTGTAGGATACAAGCACAGGAGAGTAATGGTACTGAATGAATATGAATTGCTACAAAGGCACTTGTAAATATTAACTCTAAACTTATTCATGCCTTAGTTAGATTTTTCTTATTTCCTACTCTGCTTGGAATTGCCCTCACTGCTGAACATTAGTTTGTCTGTACTATGGTGTTTTCTATTAAGAGCACTACAGAATTAATGGCATAGAGACCTTTAGTGAAACTACCTCTTAGAATCCCAAAACGTGAGTAACATCTTACAGCCCATCACTTACAATTTCTGTCTTTCCATATTAACGAGTCTCAGACAATGTTAATGCACCTGGAGGACATGGGTCTCAAAAGCCCAAGTGCAGCATAAAGGAAATGGACATTCGTTTGAGTCTTAGAGCCTCACGGGGCCTTTACAGGTATAAACTTGGCTATAAATTGACAAGCAACCTTGTTTGCCCTCAGGCTGTCTTAAATCTATGAGAAGAGAAGTTTGTCGTGTTTTGGGGGGGTTGGGGGGGGAAAGGAGTGCTTTAATGGATTGCCATTGTTTAAAATCCAGCTGTGGTACTGTGTTTGTGTACGTCCTGTCTTGTTATGGTATGCGAGTTGAATTTAAACCCACTGATTTTCATAGCAAGTCAGCCATGCTTCTATATTGCTCAGTATTGATCAATTTACATTAAACAGTTAACATTGAAAGTGGGGTTTTAGGTTTCTTTTGGGTTTTGTTTTGTTTTGGAGTTTTTTTTGTTTCTAAGGAAGGTTAATAAATAACTACGCCAAACCCTTGCCAAAAGTAGTAAAACTTGAAATGCTAATGTCTTCCCTTAATGTAAATTTCTGTCAGTCTGTGCTGCTTCTCCACACTCTGAGGCAGGTTTCTAAAGTAGTTTTGGTATGCAGAATAAGCTTCAATTAAGATATTCTAATTGTTTTGTTATATTGCAGAATACAAATAGTCTGTAATTTTTTTCTCTTTTGGAAAAAATACGTCAGAAAACAGAGGGGTTTGTCTTGTGTGCTCTCTGTGTGTGTGTGTATACTCTAGTATAACCCTCAAGTAGCCTGCAAGTGTTGACAAGCTTCTTTCTTAGGATTTAACCATTGTTTAGTACAACTGAAGTAACAAGGGCCATCGGGACAGAAAAGAGTCTTTTCAATGCTAATGATTTCATGTATTAGCTGCTTTATTTTTTGTCTGTTCTCTGACAACTTTCTGTGCTTTTGTCCTCAGCCAGAAGCAAATCAGAAGTGATTTCAATTGGCAGTAAGTGTGATGGCATATCAATAAAGCAGAGCAAAAGCACTAGAGGTTTCAGGTAAAAGTAGATTTTTCCCATTCAGATGAGTATCACTTGTCCATCAGAACAAATCTTTCACATTTTTATAGGGAAGTACTTCTGTTCATTGAACAGGGCATTAGAGTGGGATACTCTTTCATTGGATTTTTCCTACGCTTTGGACAAGTCACTTCCCCATTCTTCTGAATAACAGATATAATTACACTTAACTTCCTTTTTTTTTAGGATCAGTAAATAGAAAGTGCTCTGTAGCTGTATAGTGTTATTTTTAGATTTTAACCTTCAACCTCCTTGAAAATAATGTCATGTTGTATGTATTGTGTTACAAAGTCTGGATATTTTTTTTTAAACTATAACAACATTTTCTTTAGAATTTTAATATAGTGGGTAGATAGAATGATTGCAGACATAAGCAAATTGTTGGTTTGGTTTTTCTGTCTTTCTTTTCCCTGAAAAAAATGTGGTTGAATTTGGAAATCAGACAATGATCAAGATTTTTTTGGCTAATCTTTGCATCTACATCTGTAAAAGCATGATAAAGATGATTTTTTTTTTCCAATTTGGTTTACGGCCCTTGCACTGCAACACACAATGATTGTAAATAAGAGTTGTACTTGTGAAGGTCCCTTTCTGAACTAGAATAGCGCAAATACAAATCATCACACGATTTCAGGAACTTGTTTTCTCCAAGATCACATGGCAGGGCTGATTGTAAAGGACTTTTCAATGAAAAGAGCAGTCATAACAGCAATAAACTATAAAATATATTTATAGGTTTTAGAAAGCTTTTCCAATTTGAAAGATTTCTGTAGAAAGTTTTCCGTATTGTATTTCATTTATACAGCTTATCTGTCACTAACTGAGATACGGAAACACAGAGTATCAGGTGTTTTGAGAAGTAATTCCAGACTTCTTTGCGTATTTCTCAAGGAAAATTTATCCATAACCATGAATTCTAGAACAATTTCCATGGGAAAAAAAAAGAATTTTTTGTAGAACAAACATAAATAATTCTTCTGCTTAACGTCCCTTAGGGTACTACTAAAGAAGCTTCAAATTGCCTGGAGTCTTCGCTGCTGGCCCCAATGTAGTCATAGAAGATCAGTATAAAGGAGAACTATAAATATTTTCTAGGACAGGATGAAGGAAATCAATATGAAATTAATCTAAACTTCTCTCCTTTCTCTTAAAAATGCTCCAATGGCTGGAAAAAAAAACCCCTAACAACCCAGATTTGTTCACTTCCGTGTGCTGGATTCCTGGAAACAACATACTGAAAAATAAGAACAAATAAAAACAATATAAATGCAGGATAATCTCCCTGTCTCCACATTAACTCTCAGTAATATGGTTGACTAAGTAACAAGTGGAGTTTCACTTACAGTAGCTAATACAATGTTCATGCAAATGATCACGTAAGATATGTGATGTGCATCCCATAGGATAAAACGCAGAAGAGTGTATTGTTCCTTCTGTATCATCCATCACCTGCATAATTTCTTTGGCCTGAGTACACAATTTTCCTTTTAAACAACTGTCACTTGCCTTCTAATATACACCGAGGGTTTGACTTACTATTGGATTAGATAGTTCTAAGTTGGTGTAACATGGGTGAAACCAGTGAGGCTGTTGCTTCAGAAGATAGAAGTAGTCGGTAGTAACTCAGGCTCCTAGTTTTGGAAGTTTTACTTCAAACTTCTGTCCAGCTTGAATAGTGGGTGGTTGGAGTGTGAAGGAAGAACAGGCCATCAGAATACAACATGGATAGATGTGGTAGGAGCCGCCTCCCACATTTTGCATTCCAGTAATGAGATTGGTGGCTTTTTTCCAATTCAAATGAGCACAGTCACAATTAGTCTTTATTATCCAGAGGAAAAACAAGTGGTGAATCATAGCTTCATATCCTAGAGTGTTTGTTGTATAATACCTATTGAATTTCATTTACATGCTTTATGAATATATTTATTATGCTGAAAGCTGATTACCCAATTTCTTCTGAAGTCTTTGAAGGCACTGCGCCAGCCCTTCCTAAAGTTTACAAGCATATTGTTTTTGACAGTCAGGAGAGTTTGAGATTTCTGTATTAATTACTCTGTTTACATAAAAATGAGCTTTATATCATTTGTGTATTCCTATTATACGTGTTTTAGAAATTACAGAGTAATTACAGCAATTGCTTTAGCTGCATGTGGTGTCTAATTTAATTTAATAAGATGCAGCTACATCATTTTTCACATATCATAAAACTAGATGTATAAGACAGTGAAGTCATAAGGAACTGTTATAACAGTATACGTGGAGTTCCAAAAACATTATTCAATTACTTAATGATACTTATGTATATAGTTAAGAAATATTGTTATGTTTCTACATAACGTATGAAGTATTTGAATGTTTGCTACTTCTTACTTTGTCACTTTATACAAAGAAATGCATGTTACCTTTTCCTTCTGCATAGGTCACAGCCTTTACTAGTTTTTGTCCGGTAATATTAGCTATAGTCTGTGGTAACGCATTTTAGTAAGCCAAAAGGGATGGCCATTTATCAGCCTTGACAAGTGGTGGCTGAATAATAACTTTCCTGTAATGCAGACGCTTTCCTGAATGTTTAAGTGCTGATGGTTCGAACATTACAGCTCACCAAATTTTAATTGATTTGAGGTTCACTGATTCACTGACCTCTAAGTAAGTGCCAGAACACGCAGTGGGTTTATTTTCTTTTAGTTGTCCATCCGGATGGATTTACAGTCAAGTATTTGATCCTTTAATGTCCTGGAGGTACCCCAGAAATGTACATCCTGTTCAAATATGTAAACTCATTCTCTGAGTTAGAGACACACGATCTATACATGCACGAATACTGGTTTTAGCTGTGTGTGAGGGATGTGAAGTGTAAATACTGCTTAGGGAGGGATGTACTTGAATAGCGAGGTGTAACTTCTCTCAAGGCTTGATTGCATGGGTTAAGAACATAGATTTCACAGCTGGGCAGTTGTAGAATAAGTATGAGATTCAAGATTCTGATGCGTGGTTGGACTAAGGCAGCCTGACTGTGTAACTATGGTCCAACGTTTGACCTGCAATGTGAGCAAAGTTTTAGTTTTCCTCTCATTCCTTGGAGACCTGATTCTGGAGGTTATGAAGGGATCAGGGCAAATTGCAGGTGCGTCCTTTGGGTCCCACACCAGGAAGTTTAATTTCTGGTTCTTTTTTTGAAAGTTTTCTGCTTTTAACACACATGAATTACCCCAATTATTTTTTTTTCTTTCCCCAGCTCCTTGAGTTTTGTCTCACCTCAGCTTCAAGACATGTAAACATTCCTTCCATTTTCTCAGCTTTAAGGAGAAATGAGAATAAAAGCAATTTTGTGCCCTGTGACCAAATAGAAAGTGTTGTAGTGGCAAGTACTTTCCGGTGGTTAGAAACGTGAGCAAACACATAATTTCATTTTTTGTGTAGGAGCAATCAGTCAAAAATGCTGTTCTTTCTTTAAGACTGTTAAGGAGCGATAAAAAAACATCATACAGAATAAATTAATGGCACTTTATTTATTTTTTAAAATTTCAATGATTTCCTTGTATGCCATCACTTATAATTTGAAATGGCATTTTAAGTAAAATTCTCTGGTTGGATTGAATTAATCTATGAGGCCTGTTTCTGGAGGTTTCTAGAAATTGCTCCCTACCATGAGACACCTCAGAGTCAGTAACAGGCATGTGGGCAATGAGTGAGGGGACTATGGACTGTAATTTCTTTTATCTAGACTGTCAGGAGACTGACTTTGTTATGAAAGAAACTAGATAACAGAAGTATGAACAAACAGTTTCAATTTTGCTTTGTATCTGTACAGAAGAGGTGATATAATAGGTTTAGAAATTGGTAGAAGAGACATTTAAATAGGAATAGATAAGAAGTACTCATTATATTGTGGCTTTTCATAGCTACCTTCTGGAGAACACTGCAATCTTCTCTTCCTCTCTAGATACTTGAATGGTGGCATATGCATAAAGACCAACCGTTTACACAGAAAATTCTTAAATTGTTAAGTTAAAAAATGGCTAAAAGGGTGAGTACCCAACCTGAAACAAAACTGTTATTTAAACATGTAATTATACCTACAATGTAGGAAACTTTTTTCCAGCTGCATGCAAACATTGTTTTACTTAACAAAACTGCTTTAGCTATTTCTCTCTGCTCTACCAGAGTTACTCCCACTGCTTAGTGAGTTCATGTTTGTATTCATTGCATTAATCCGTAATGGAAATAAACAATACAGCATATATATTTATATATATAAATATATATATCTGTGTGTATATATATAGGAATAGATAAGCTATAATAAGTTTGCTGCTTTACAATTTAAAATATATGCATTTCAGACATACGAAAAGGCTCTTCATGTTCCTCCTTTCCTGTGTATTAATGTACTTTGTCTTGAACTTTAGTGTTTTCAACACCAGCATAGTGTGCAAGTGTGCTGAGTTAAACATTGTGCACTAACCTGCTCTAGGTGATACTAACTTTAGCAGGGGAGTTGGACTAGATATCTCCAGAGGTCCCTTCCAACCCCTACGCCATTCTGTGATTCTGTGATACTAAAATTCACATGGTACTGGAGTGGTTAAACAGTGAACTTCATGATACAGTAAGCCATGATTAAAGCGTATTTGGTGTGTTTCTGTCACTGGAGAAGGAGCCAGGACCAACAGTTTTAGCATTCCTGGTCGTTCAGCAAGAGGCTCCAGGGTGAGTTGAGTCTCTGTAATGTGGAGCTGGAAGCTCAGATAAAAGGATTGTTCATACTGTGTTGGTTCTTATTAAAGTGCTGTACACTATGTTTTGTTTTTTTGGTTTGGTATTTTTTGTGGGTTTTTTGTTTGTTTGTTTGTTTATATATGAAACATTCCAAAGAGAGGATGAAATAAATAATGGAAAGAAAAACTAGATTTATTACAGCTAAAGGATTTTGCCAGTTTTCCAAACTGTGTGGTGTATGAATAGAGTGAAAAAGTTTAAATCTATAAATGCATGTATGTTTAACAACCTTTTTGCATTTTGATCTTTTTAACCTACCTGATCTGGCCCAAACCTTAAGACCATACATTTTAGGTAGGCAAATAAACTATGTTCAAAACCAGAGTGAGATTCAGTGATATAAACATGAGTATTTTACAATTACTCAGTTTTGGAAGGAAAAAAACCTTGTAGTAACAAATATTGTTTCTATATACAACATGGGATCTAAACTCCAACAAGAAGGAGATTCTGATAAATTCTAATTCACTTTTATACTCACTTCTTGCTTTAGACTCTAAACGTCTTGGAGGCTAGTTGGGCTACAGAATTATTTGGTATCTATGGCTTGTGCTATTACATACTGGGTTTTAAGCTTGTCTGAGACAGTTGCCACAGTAACACTGGTCTGGGTGAGTCATGGGTTAACACATCTTGTGCTATCCTAGCAATGATCTTCTACTGCATATAATGGTATGCTATTAACGTGCAGGTATTCTATTCTGCTTTGAACTTGTGCACGTGTGTGTGTATATATATATGTATATTATCTGTGCATGTGCACGCAGTATGGAAGTAAGTGCTGTCTATATTTTTTATGTGTGTGTGTATATATATGGATACATGTGCCTGTACACACACATAGATATAACAGTTTTTATTCCTAGCATGAAGACACATTGTTATTCATAGTGGGATAAATCATCAGCACCTCATGCAGGCAAATTTTTACTGAGTGAAGTCTGACTTATTTAGACATTACTCTGAAGATTCAGTGACCAAATGATGGAACAAGAAACATTTTACTAAGTTTTATTCCTTTCTGTATATTTGAAAGTATTTTCTTTGGTTCTTGAGAAAACAGATTGCATAAGTTCATTTCATATGCTACAAGTTCATAAGAGGAATCATTAACACTTTATTTTGGGAAAGATGATGATACCAAATTCAGATTTTCCAACAGGGATGCTATCCTGCTATATTATACAGGCTGATTTAATGAGCTCCAACACTATTTTACATGCCAAGACTTGAGTTGAGATTCTGTTTCATCTGTGAGAACTGGTAATGTTTATAACAAATAAAGTACTGTAAATAAATTTCATACCCCGTTTTTTATTTTTTTGGTGATAACAATATCAAATATTGCACCAAGAGGAATGACAAGTCAGGTTTTAGCAGCCTGGATGAAAACTCCCCAACAAGCTTCATTTTGCATGACCTTTCCAAAGCTGGTAGATTTCTTATACCTTTTCATATATTTATATTCTATAAGTCAAACTGTTAAGATTCATGGGAAAAACAAGCAAGAATTTAGTCTACTCTCTTAAAAGTAAGTTGGAAGACTAAGATTTCTTTTCTTCCAGGCTACCACTAGTCCAAAAATATGATGTCTTGCCCTTAGGAATTTTAGGGGAGAAAAAAAAATCACTAAAACCAAAAGGAACTACAGTCTCATGCAAGTAAAATTTGCCAAAGTTTTATGTGTGATGATAACTCCTAGAATTTCTTCCTCCATAACTAAATCTTATTCTCTGAGTGAATCATGCATCATATGTGGTTTAAAAAGAAGTGAGGTCTCTTCTCTCACCAGACTGTGAAATGCCTCAGGAAGTTGAAGCACATTCTTGTATCATAGAATCGTAGAATGTATTGGGTTGGAAGGGACCTTTAAAGGTCATCTAGTCCAACCCCACTGCAGTAAGCAGGATCACCTTTAACTAGATCAGGTTGCTCAGAGCCCCATCAAGCCTGACCTTGAATATCTTCAGGGATGGATGAGGGCCTCCCCTGATGCTCTTCCCCTGATGTGCCCTCCCAGTAGAATGAGACCCTTATTGCACAAACTTTTGATTTCATTATGAGCTCCTTTTAAGGATGACGTTATTAATTTGTACTCTCATATACACAGCATGAGCCCTTCTTCTGTAAGGTTCCTCCCTCAGTATGTCTTTTAGGGGTCAAGCTGTTCTCTTTCATGACACTGCTGAGAGATCTTTCACAGGAAAACTAGCTGCGTTATTTCTGCAGTGTTATCAAAGATTAGGAGATCATACAAAAAGTGTGTGATTTGTGCTTGATGACTTTAGCGTTGTCTTGAGATCTCACTGAATGGTTTAGATGCTGTTTAGTAATCTGGGAAAACTTTTTTGAGTTCCTTGGAGACTAGATGTTTCTACAGAACACACCAATCTGGGAACAGTTGTGCTGTTTATTTAGTAAACTCCACATGCTTGATGGTACGGGCAGGAAAGCTGCATTTGAGTTACTTGAACACAGAGTTAAAATGATCTAAAAAAAATAATCTACTGACACAAAGCCTTTTTGATTAAGTATGTACCCTCTTAGAGCCATATTCATCCAGTGTTTTTTGCTAGTGAAGGTTGACCTCAGGGAGGCTGGCAAAGTTCCCCTCAGACATCTTTTATTTGCACCTACAACCTAATTCCCTAGCACAAATCTGAAATTTCCTATCTATCTAGCAATAGAAAGCTGGAGAAAAAGATCCAGTCAGACGTCCAACTGTCAAGAGACTCTTTCCCAGGGTGTCCATCCGAAAGGCCATTTGCATTGCACAAGAGAAGAACTGTAGTGTTTCTACAGAAGCATCACCATAAGATAATTGACTCCTATACTGTTTTCTTTTTTTTCCTTTTTTTTTTTCTTTTTTATTTCTTCCCCCCTCAGCCCCAAATATGAGGCTAGCTCTGTGAAATATGGTAGTTACAGTCCTGAGACATCTGTGCAGGTGCTGAATTTCCTAGCTGTATAGTATATCCCAGAACACTTAGGTTCCAGACTCAATTGCTACTCTCTCCACACCAAGTGAGTAGTGTAAAAAAGTCATTTTACAGTCAAACCTTCCCTTTGATTCTTCGTAAATACTGGAATGAGGTCCTCCATGTCACAGATATAATTTCCATTGATTCCACTCTAAGCTAGGTTTTAACATCGATCTTGCATTTATATTTGATGTGTGATGAGCTCCTACAGTATAATACCAATATAAAGAATATTTTTAGGCTTTCTTTAGCTACTGAGGTTTGATAGTGTTTCTATGAGAAAGAGTCCAATCTAATCTCTGCCTGAATTTAGTAATTTGTTCTCCAAAGGAGCTGTCAAGGAGCAGAAGGTTTGCACACTCTAGGGAGTTTCTGAGGTTAGCTTGTTCTAGGTCTAAGTCTCTATTAGGAAAGTAACATGTTAGTTTAGCTGACTTCACTCAAGTAGCCATTCTTCATTTTGAAATGCGCGACCAAGTTCTCTAAAACTCAAACAGAGCCATCCCTAGTCCCTGATTTTATAAATAACGCTTACAGTGCTCGGATTTAAAATCCTACTTTAGCAATGTGGGAATTAACACAGAGAACATGAGGAAGAAGTTGCAAATAACTAGATGTAATAGATAAATATAATACATTTTTAAAAATAAATTGCTAAGAAAGTGTTTTGGGATTTTTTTAGGCAAAAGTCTGGAAAGGGTGAAACTCTTATTTTCAGAAGAATAGAAGTAGTCCCCCAGTCCAGGATGAAGCAATTCCACTGACGATAGTCCTATTAGGCAGCAGTCTCACTCATTCTATCTTTAGCTGAATATAACATTGAATGTCAGCATCCCCAGCTGAGATGACAGCTTGACTTTGGGTGGGTAGACACTTTATGTTTCTATCACATTTTTTTTCTCACTATTCAACTACACCCCCAGAGAGATTGTGGGTTGCTTTTTTTTTGTTTTGTTTTGTTTTGTTTTTTTTAAAGCAAAGAACAAAAGGTAAGCATTATTGACTACAGAGGTTAGGTTTGTTATAATATTCTCAAGAAAATGCTAGAATGCATATGCTTGCAAAAGTAATTAGTGGTTGGCAGAAAACATGCACTTCTCATTTCTTTGTGTAAGCTGCCTTTTCTGTTTGAGATGCTTTACATTTCAGAGAAATATGAGGCTAGTGGAGAACAGGGTAAAGTCAGGCATTAAAGTCTATAGTTGTCACAAGATCTAAAGAACTAGAATTGTGACCTGTAAAAACTTTGCTGTTCCCTTTCCCTTTTTACTTAAACTAATCACAGAATCGGTCTTCCTTATGCTAATCTGTTTATAAGGATCAGTACAGACAGTAAAAGCTTGGGGCCTAGCTTGTCGATTTGACAATTTTCAGATATAGGTGTACATAAAAAAATTGAACTACAACTACCATGAAAAAAATTGTATTAATTCAGAGTAGTTTCAAGAAAATGCATACAAGGTTGGTTCTCAGGTGCATACAAGATATGTACATTGATTAATCCTGGGTGTTCACTGGGTTTTGCTTATTTTTTTTTTATACTTCATATGTTTATATTGCTATTTCTATTTATATAGCTATTGGTTGAGGGGTGTTTTAACTATTTTATTTTTCATATCCACCTTATTTTTATGGGAGAAGAGCTGATATCATTTTTAAAGTGTGCCAAAGGAAATAATTTCATGAAAAGTAATTTCTTGTAGGTAATTTCCTTTTTTGTTGTGTTGTCATTGTTTATCTAGAGAGATTGGAAGAAATAATATTATCCTGCATAAATATAATGGAGCTGATAAGTATATACCATTTAGGACAGCGCTCGGTGATTCAGGACAAGCAGTTATGAACTAGCAGGCAAGTGCAATGCAGCATCATTTTGCAATTAGATCATGAGATTGGAAAACAGAGTTTCTATGCTCTTACTCTTCTCTTTCTATGAGATACTGGAGAAATTACTTAAACTTGCTTAATTCTGCAGGTTTAATGATGTGTTATCAAAACAATGCTTGGCTAGTTTGCTGACTATTAAGAGCTCTATGTAATTATTTGAGATCTTAAGATTAAAGTGTGTGTGGGGTGTGTGTCCCAGTTTAGAAAGATAAATGGTTACTGATTATTCTTGTGCTCTTTTTACATGCCTTAAAGAAGTCAGGTTTTCCTAAAAACTCGCCCTTTCCATGAATGTTAGCACACACTTCTGACTCAACAAGGGTGCGCTGGTCTAGCGGTCAGTTCAAGGGGCACTCTTTGTCTCTTATGCCTCTGCCTGTCACACACGGTAAAACTAAGGTTGCACTCACTGTTCATGCTTTTGCTTGTGATGGATGGATCAGCCAAGCTTATGTGCATTAGACCTGTAGGATGGCATGCATCGTTTTGGAAGCCAAAACAGAGAACCAACCCAAGTGCATGATGTGCTCTTTGATCTATTCTTTTAGTTCACTTGGGGGTAAGGGCCTTCTGCTCATTACAGTGTTCAACAGTAAGGTAATCTGCTAAGGGTGGGAAGATAAATATTATATATCCCATTCCTAACACTGGACCCGGATGGATGAAAATGGATATAGACTTCACAGCTTCAGACAAAGGTTACGCTTTGCCTTATCCTTGCCAGTAACTAGGTAGAAGGCTGCTCTTACTTGACTGCCTTTTGTTGCTTGGTGGTGATAACTGGTTAAAAGTAATGAAAGTATTTTGCAGTGATTATTTACAGTCTCGGTCTTGTTTTTTCATACGTGAGAATTGGGAAAAGTTGCAACTCTTGTAAGAATAATTTGAACTTGAAAAATGAGAGCAGCTCTGGAAAAGTCTGCAAGATATAGCCTGTTGGAGGTAGGGTGGATGATCAGGTTGTGTCACAGAAGTCATGATCATGCTGGATATATTCAAAGGAGTGAAGGAATCTTTTACTATATCTGGGAGTTTGGAGAGGAAAAGATCTAAGAATTTCAAAAAATGCTATGCTAAACTCTTCAAGACTTCATTTAGTGGTTTGGAATTTACTCAAAGTTTACTTAGACTTTTTCCCCAATTAAAACTAGAGACAATAATTTCACCTGATATAAACTGGCATATCTCCACTGAAGTCTAATAGATACAGTGTTTGAAGCATCTGGAGAGAAGATTGCTGCTTTCAGAATGGAGACTGGTCCCTCTTGCCACTTCTCTTTTTTCCTTTTTCTTTTTTTCTTCTTGTCTTTTAAATTTTCAAAGCATTTGCAAACATTAAATAAAGTCTCTCCTTTAGGTATTTTGGGGTGTATTGGTAATAAGTATGCAGATATATCACCACATCACCCTGTGTATTGGACCTAGAATGCCTAACTCATTTATTACCTGAAGTATTTTGTGGTCAGAGGGGAGAGAGGGCTGCAGTTTTCTGTGTGGATGGCAGAAGTACTGTACGGAGGAGTCCAGTGTATCTATTAATCTCACCCATAGAAGCAGACAGTGAAGAAGTTCAATTCTGTGACAGCCTAACCATTAACAGCATCCCAAACTTGATTTTATTTCTTCACTTTTTCGGGCTGAAAACACTGTGGCTAAGATTTATTATGTCATTGTCGTCTCTGCCTTTCCTCTGTCTCATCTGTATTCTTTACAGAGCCTATAAACATGGGCTGTCAGCAAGCTAAACCTGTCAGATTTCCACTTCCCCCCTCCTCCGTCTGCTACTATGCTGCCTGAGAAACAGCCCTGCACGCTGCACCCTCACTATGATTCTCATCATCACATCTCATTCATCACTGTGACTCCAAACTCAGCTCAACACATTAGAAAAAAGGTCAGGGATATGAAAGGAAAAGAGAAATAAACAACTACCCGGCGGAAGCGGTTGAGCTACAAGAGACGTGGGAGGTAAGATCGGAGCCAATTTCTCTGCCAGCAGCTGTACTGGGCATAAAGTACTTGCTATACAAGTTCTAAGTGTTTTAAGCTGGAGGGTTGTGTAGGGGTTTCCTGCAGCTCCTGGTTTATTTCCCAGCACAGAAGCATTCTGAAAGGGTAGAAAACCCTAGTTAAAGACGGAACGGTTATAAAACTTTTTATAACTGGAGTAAAGATGACAGATTGTTTGCTGAGCGACTAGAAACCTGATAGCATGCGAGATCTGGACTCGAGAGTTCAATAAACATCCTTACTGTGATGAAAGAACAAGTCCTATGTTGACTTTATGAGCAAAACTTGGAGGGAAAAGAAATTATAGGAAGCAGTAATATTCCTTAAAGTGGGATCTGCTTCTTCCTATGTGCTGTACTGTCAGTGTAGTTGGGTAGAATTTATTTTAAAAATATTCTGACTTAGTGATATCCCTTCTCCATTCTCCTCACTGCTGCTTTGGCCATTTATCATTGAGCAGGTTTGATTTCTTGATCAGGAATTACGTTTTTTTTCTGTGTGCCATTTTTCTCAAGCTCTTGGCACTTTTCATGATAAAGAGAAAAGAGCTTTTAACTCTTTCCTTATTTGCATTTTGAAAATCTATGTTTAAAATATTGATGTGATATCATGCCCATAATTTCTTTCTCTCAGCAAATAAGGGAAATAAGAGAAACTGCTGACCCAAAAAGAGGTAACTTGCAGAACTTCATTCAGAAGAGTTCGCTACAAAGACATTAGCTTTTTCAACCCCCATGTTTTTTTCTCACAAGCAGTGGTCAGTTTGTAAGGACTTTAGTTCAGAGTTTTATTTATGTATGCAATAATTGGTTAAGAATTTTATATGACCTGTGATTATAACATGTTGCCCAGCAAGCACGATAGTTTTGGTTAAATAGTCAAAAATATAAATGTCTTTATCAACTACTAATCTTTAAAAAAAAATAAAAATTCTGACTGTTCTTTATGTGAAGACAGATTGTTTATGTTCTAAACTTTTTTATATGCTTCTGTCCAGCTTATACTAAAAGCTTGTTTTCATGCTTTATGTCTTATTTAAGTTAAATAGAGAAGATAAATAAAGTGATTATTTGATACTTTTCATTAAAACAAAAAAAAAGTAAAAGGTCCCTAGTGAAATTATCAGGCAAATAATAAAACCAAGAGCATACACTGATTTAGAGGGGAAAAGGCAATTTCATGGAGAATGGTTCCCATGATGTCCATTAAATGCAACACTTTGGATGCAACCTCTGAATCTGATAATCCTTGTGCCACTGGCTGTTGAAGGTGAGAAGGGATACTACCCTACATTTCTGATCCATTTCTGTTCTAAGCATTTGCTATCTTGGTGAAGCTGAAGACAAAATACTGAAGCTTGTCCATCCAAAACCTTACATCACATCTTACAGACTCACTTGTGGGAAAAATCTGGCACAATTTGGGGAGAAACCTCTCATAACTCAGAAAAGGAACTTCTGTATGTAAAAATAAAATGAGCTGCTAGATATCCCTCTACTTCTGTGTAAGGGTTTGTGTTTTCCTCAGTAAATGTGACTGCTCTCAGTGCAATTTGGAGGTTCTTTACTCTGGATTCATCATACCCCATGGAATGACAGTATGGCAATTCACCAGTTTTGAATACACTGAATATCCTAACTTTAGGAGATGGGGGAAATTAAGATCCCTGAACCAGGCAACTGTGTTAGCACATTGTATGCACAATAATATAGCAGCTGAAAATGGAAAAAAACCCCAACCAACATGTGGAATTAGAATATTCAGCCAACAGATATTTCAGAGAGAGAATAGATAAATTCTGGATTAATGTGAACTTGTGGGGAACAAAATAAACTGTGGAGAATAGGAACCAGGAAAGAAAATATTAGAAAAGAGGAGGACATTTAAGTTCCTACAACTTACTGTATGCCATCAAGCGTAAATCCAGCACTGGCTACAGCAAAGCTCAGCACTGAAACAACCAGTCCAGCCCTAATGTGAAATGACTCTCACTAAAAAATATGGGGAAAAAAGCATAGTAGAAATTTCAAACTTGTGAAGGAAGATGATTGAAAGACATATTGCAGTATATTTATAAAAAAGGTTATACCTGTAAAACAATTAGGAAATAAATGAGAGTGGCTCTTTGTGAACGTCATTGAGCTGTAGCAATAGCAACAGCAGTGGCAGTATAAAAGTGGTGATCCTGCTGCTGAAGGAAACACAGTACAGGGTGTTAAGATCAAAAGAATAAAATAAATTGTGGTAAGAAAAGGGGAGCATTTTAGGAAATAAAGAGATAAGAGAGTTAAAAATTTTAACTTGTAAAATAATATAAAGTCCTGTTTACCACATCTTAGCAAATATAATATAGAGTGGGTTGAGGATGAAAGGGAGAAGAGGAAAAGTCCGGAATCCAGCATTTCCCTCTTTATTGATATACTAGGAAGAAGCAACTCCTAGCTAGTTTATCAGCTGGCATCAAATGAGATTGCTTCAGTTATCTTGATCGATACCAGATGAAAATGATGTACAAAGGAAAGATTACTTTGCACTGAGATAGCAAGCATTCTTTTATGTTTCTCTAACAGAGTAAACTAGTGTATTGAACTTTTCAGGCTGAATCTGACAAATACTGCAAATCTGAAGTCATGTATTGGGAGAAATACCTACAATATCTCACTTTTCTGAATATCTAGTAGAGTTTGCTTTATATCATGCACTGCTTTCCACATAGCTACTGACTACTAACAAATGCTGCTTAGGGGGCAACATTAAGTTATGAAAAATTGTCTTTACCTGAAATATGAAAGGTAGTCATTTTAAAGTTGAGGACAGAAAAACAATTTGGCAGGTGATCTCTTTCAAATGACTAATTAATCTCACCAAGCAAAAATTTGTGTTAACACTCACTGTCAAAGACATATCATGAATGTTATATGATAGAACTTGCCTACTCGTAGTTGCTCTCAATCACCAAAACTAGATTTGCCAGGTTGTAAATCAGATTCCTGTAATGCAGATATGCAGGGGTTGGGGGTTTTATTCCTGTACTTCTTAAGGAGGATTATTTTAGGTTCACAGACTCCAGTATCCATGCTTCACAGCTCAGCTGACTGAAATCAATATTGTGCGGACCAAGATAGATTTGCAAAATGAACAAAACCATTCCTTCATTACAGATCATTGAAATAAAACCCCACTGTTAAGGTAGCTGAATACATAATCTCATGCTATACTCAGAGCTCTTGCATTCATTTAAGGAGAGTCACAATGACTTCATTCCACTGGAAGACTTCAGGTTTGTATATTGGTTATGACAGTTATAAAGCTTGGAATGCACTCAAGTCAATTGTTGCAACGTACAAAGATGCACCAATGATTGACATGACCATTTACCCCTCTTTATTTTCTAGCAATGTTTACTTCCCATTTGGCACAGTCTTAGAAAACCCCAAAACATTACTTGCTATATGGATTTAGGATAAACATTGAAACACATTCAGATTTGTTTTCAGGAACAGTTAGTATTCTTGTTTTTCAGATAGGAAATTCTTTCTGTGAGTTCTAACTAGTCTGTCCTTCTATTCCAAACTCTTTGGGTTTTATTAAGACTTCCTACAAATGTGAAGAGAAGGGGATCCAAACATTCACATGCTTAAGAATGTTTGGTCTTGATTAATGGTGCACAGCAAATCAAGTTGGGTCTTATTTTTACCAGAATTCATTCATTTGATGCTATCTGTAATGCTGTTTACTTAGATAGGTATGGTGCTACTCCAACCACTGCGTGTATTTGGATATTGAATTTTATTTTTACTTTCATTTCTCACAAGAACACTGATCATGATTCAAAAAGACTTCTAAGTTCTCTTGCATTTCTCTAGTATGAAAATCACTGTCTAACATCATCAATGCGTATATCCTTTGATTGCACTGCTTTCCTCCCCACCCCCCCCCCACCCCACCTTAGCTGAGGGAAACAAAACATTCAGACAAGATTAGCCTATTTCCAATTTCTTGCATGAATATGAACAGGTATAATTTAGAAAAGAGTGTGTTCTTTTTTATACTTACATTACTTTGGGTTTTAAATGTCGATGTTTGAAATTATTTAAAGTCATTCATGAGTGGCCAGAATACAGTATTAAATGTATTTTGTTTCACAAAATTATAGAGAAAGGAGAGAGCAAATAAGTAAAACAGTTTTGTTATTGGGGTTTGTTGGGTTGGGTTGGGTTTTTTAAGTGCAATCAGATTATTTTCTACTTATTCTTACAAGAATTACACAAATAAGTTGAAATGTAAACTACTAACTACATTATGCATTATATTCATTATTGGTAATGTAGTTAATATGTTCTTGGCACTCTTGCCCAGTGCAATAATGGGATATAATGAGATCTTTTATGATAAGATTTTTTTTCAATTTTTTTTTTTAATGTACCAGGTGTACAAAGTATATTATTCAAGATTTCTCAGGCAACCACTGGAATCTAGTCAACACTGAGATATGCTTGCTACTATCCAGAGATACTCGACACTCTGGTGTGTAACTTAGAAGAGTCCTCTACCACATGCAAAACTTTATGTCATGTTCAGTTAAGGTGAATTGTTTACTCCACCAAGGAGAACATCACACCTACTGTATGTCTTGGCTTGAAGTTTTTAGCTGCAAGTATCCTTAAGAGAGCATGGGCATGATCTTTGGAGGAAATCAGTGTCCTTCCCTTTCCCTGTTGTAAGGGCTTTAATGTACAAGTGATGACACCTGTATTGCCCAGGTCGTTATTCAGTATCCTACATGTGAAACGGGGGATTTTATTTCTAGGCTCAGAGACTGAGAACATTAATTCCCTCTGGATTTGGGCTTGTTCAGCCTCTAGAAGAGAAGGCTCAAGAGAGACCTTATAGTGGCCTTCTGCTTCCTGAAGGGAACCTACAGGAAAGCTGGAGAAGGGCTGTTTATAAGGCACATAGCAACAGGAGGAGGGGTAATGGTTTGAAGTAGACAAGGGTAGATTTAGGTCAGATATTAGGGAAAAGTTCTTCACTCTGAGGGTGGTGAGACACTGGAATATGTTGCACAGAGAGGTAGTGGAGGCCCCATCCCTGGAGAAGGTCAGGCTTGACGGCACTCTGAGCAACCTGATCTAGTGAAGATGTCCCTGCTTGCTGCAGGGTGGGGGCCTAGATGACCTTTAAAGGTCCCTTCCAACCTAACACATGCTATGATTCTATGATTACAAGGCATTTAAATGCTATGAGGAAAGGAGGAATAAACAGATAAATATATATAGATGCAACTAGATAATGTGCCTGTGATTCTTAAAAGTCCCAAGAGAGTAAAATGCCCTACACTCACTGGAAGCCCAGAAAAACAAGCAGGATAACCTGAACTTTGTTCTCATGCTCTATTGTAATATAATGGAGAAATAATGCTGTTGTCCTGATTTAAAAGCAGTGGCACATATGAACTGGCATAAATGGTTGATATGAAGAGGAGCACCTTGAGAAGGCATTATGGAAGGAGACAGACAGATGTATCTATCAGACATCTCTCACGTTTCTTCTGTGTTTCTCCACTTAAGCCACCCATATAGCAGCTTAAGGATCTGCATTACTAAGGTAATTACTAAGGTAATGCAGACTCTGAACATCAATGATTGGTTAATTTCTATCCCTATCCCAATTTTCTTCAGCAGACTTCAACACCTTTATATACATAAACATACAGGACTTGCGCCTTTATGTCACACAGTAGAAGGCCTAGGGTCCTACACTGCTGCTGCAACCCACACCTTTCTAATTATGTCACAGAGAGCACATAATTATTATGGATGATCGACAGAGTAGTTGCTAAGAGACGTCTTGTGCAAGGAGCTAGCTAGGAACTACTGAGTAAAACAGGGACCTCTCAAGTACTTCACAGCCCTAATATAAGGACAATTCTGGATTAAGAAGTTGCTGATATGAATGGTTTTGAATGGAAAGTTTATTTGATTTATTTCTTCCTCTCAGTGAGCTCAAACCAATAAACAAACAGGAAAAAGAGTCTTAGGGCTTGGATCTTCATGGCTTTTTTAGTCTATATGCAGTCTTTTAGATTCATAAGTTTATGAACAAATTTTGAAAAATACTTGAGTATGTTATGCTAGTCAAAATTATTCAATGTTTATGCTGTGAAAAAGGCAGAGTTGTAAGTAAGTTAGGTGTCAATATCAATGGTCCTTCTACCAAAAGCAGAATGGAAAGATTGTTTTTCATTGTATTGTTGGTGAAGAAATGCTTGATCTAACAGTATAGTCTAATATTTCTTGATAAGGTTGAGTGTATTTATCTGTATGAAATTTTATGGACAAGGTGCTGTGAACTTTCATTTAATTAGCAAATGACTAGCTCGACATACAGCTCATCTCCAAATTTACCAAAAACTTTTCTTAATCAAACATACCATGTTCCATCTATAAATGACTAACTTGTAAAGCAATATTGACAGAAAAGGAAAGTAATTCTTTTCTGTAGCATAGATAATCTGTACATAAATGCTGGGCTATCATCTGAACTTTAACAGTATAAGCATAGCAAATGAGGAATCTATAAATATATCAGCCTAATTTATGAGTATTGTCAACTTTATAATTGTAAGGGAAATAATGAATATTATTTCAAATCACATCAGTTTTCTACTTTTTAACTTTGTGGAAATACTTGTAATGACCTCAATTCTTTCAGTCAGTCCCGTTCTGACCTAACTGATAAGTAATATCATACAGACACTATTATAAAATGTTTCTTACCTTTTTTCTCTAAACGTGTCTTTCTTCACATTTTTGCCCTGCCTCTCTCCTTGATGGTCATGTCCTGCTTGCTAGAACACAGACCTGCTTAAAAATTCAGATCTTTCTAATTTTGAATTTAATGCTTTTCCTTATACTTGTAGTTTTCTAGTGTAGAACACATATCATTAATGCAACAGAAGCATTGAATGGTCTGGGTTGGAAGGGACCCCAAAGATCACAGAGTTCCAACGCCCTGCCACAGGCAGGCCACAGACCTCCAGGCCTGGATCTAGACAAGGTTGCCCAGGGCCCCATCCAACCTGGCCCTGAACACCTCCAGGGATGGGGCATCCACCACCTTTCTGGGCAGCCTGTTCCAGCACCTCACCACTCCTTCTGTAAAAAACTTCCCCCTAATCTCTAATCTAAACCTTCCCTCCTTTAGCTTTAGTCCATTCCCCCTTGTCCTGCCATTGTCTACCCTTTCAAGAAGTTGATTCCTCTCCTGTTTATATGTTCCCTTCCATGATCTTCCCAGGCACAGAGGTGACACTCAAAAGCCTGTAGTTCCCTGGGTCCTCCTTGCTCCCATTCTTATAAATGGGAGTGCCACTGGTGATCCATTCTAAATGCTCTCTGCATTGACACAAATGTTGTCTGCTGTACAGAGCTGGTGACTAATACAGCCTGGCGAGTTGCACTACAATTTCAGGAGAGGCTAGAGTAGCAAATATATAATGCAGGTCCGTGTTAATGTTCTTGAAATGATTGATAAGTTTTTAATTATAAATCAAATTTTAATTTAGTTACTCTGTTCACCCAAGTATATCTTATGAAATTTAATTTATGAAATATTAATACATTATATAATTGAGTTTCCAGTGCTAGTAGATTCCATTGCTTGAGAAAACAGTGTAGATCCTTCCACACTGACTAGTTTTGTAATCAGGAACTTAGTCCCAAAAAAATGTAAAAGTGAAACTTCTCTTAACAGTATTACTTGTCTTGGAATGGTGACGTGAAGAAAAGTCACTATGTTTGGGTCTTGCTGTACAAAATCTTTCTATCTATGTCACAGCCTTAATAGCACTGAAATACACCATTTATTTCTAAGCACTGTGATTCTATTTCTCCTCTTAGGCACTGTGAATCCTAGATGGAAGGGTAAGACTAAAGGCGTTAATATCAGCTAGTCTGGACTATCTCCATGTTACTTAATTTTCCTTATTAAATAAAGATAGTAGATCATGTTTTCCCTGATACACCTTTTAGGCTCAATTTGCACACAACTTCGCTGGCATTCAGTTTGATTACTGTAATCAGTCCTCACTGGGTTTAAAAACATGCATGTGTTTGCATGGTTGATAGATGGCTGTATAACCACTTAATGGCATTTATTCCTGACTTTCTTCGGAAGAAGGAAAAATAGCAAGCCTCTGTCATGTTTTGTTGCTAATGTTTAACTTTGTCCTCTTCTCCAAAATTTTTCTAGTGTTACCTTCAAAAATCCCCAGAAAGTTCATGAGTCTGCTAGATCTTCATGTCTTTATAGTTTATGGTATAAATTAATTTTTAATTATGTAACCTGTTGGCCAAAGTAACACTAGACAAATTTATTTTATTAAATACAATATTTTGAATAGTATATGCTGCATTTAAAAAAAACAAACAAAAAAAGAAAGCAAAAAAACCCATGCACCTTTCTTGGAATTATTCTTATTTGTTTCACAAAGAATTCCTTATTTCATTTTTTAAATCACTTTCTGTCCTAAACTAAGAAAATTTAGGGCCAGACTTTGTGGACAGTAAGTAAATGTCCAGTATCGAATACTTTACTACAAGCAGTAAATCCACCATTCAAGAGAGAATAGCAGTTCGTAATGTTGGTAATTAAAAAGTGTTACCTTTGTAGTAGAACAGGCACTGAAAGCAAGCTTCTATTACTTCACATCAGTTTTTAAATAGTTAGGGAACTCTCAGCAGAGTGAGATATGGTGAACTGGAGAAGGTGATTGAGTTTAGCTAAAAAACGAACTTTTGATCTGTGTCCTGGTTTCATCTGAGATAGAGTAAATTTTCTTCCTAGTAGCTGGTATAGTGCTGTGATTTGGATTACGTGCGAGAATAATGTTGGTAACACACTGATGGTTTTAGTTGTTTCTGGGTAGTTGTAGTTCCCACACTAAGTTGAGGACTTTTCAGCTTCTCACACCCTGCCAGGTGTACAAGAAGCTGTGAAAGCACAGCCAGGAGAGCTGGCCCAGGATGGAGATATTCCCTAATATAGGGTGTCATGCTCAGGATGTAACTGGGGGAGATAGCTGGGAGGTAGAATTGCTGCTCCAAAACAATCTGGGCATCCATTAGATTGTGGGTTTTTTTTTCCTTTTGCATACGGTGAGCAACTGAATTTCTGTATCATTTGTTTAATCATCATCATCTCTTCCTTTGTTATACTATTAAACTGTCTTTACTTCAACCTATGAGGTGTTGTTTTTCCATTCTTCCCAGCTCCTGGGGAAAATAGGGTTGAGTGGGCAGGTGTGTGGTGCTTGGTTACTGGATGGGGTTAAACCACAACAATCTGCTACAGGTTTTGTGGTTTTGTTTTCTGGCAGATTTTTACTATTGGAGCCTTATAGTATAGGGATGCTAATGCAGATTTAATTTTTACACTTCAAAAGAGACTTATTCGATGTGTCTCTTCCTCATTATATTACTTAACGTTGTGAATGATTGCTGGAGTTCTGTATACCTGGGACTTATTTTATAATTCCTGCATTTTAATTGAATATTAATGAATATCTCTTCATCAGTGATGAACTAGTCATTTCCTGTTTGGGAACTAAAGATGCGATAATTCTCATTGGGTTTTCTACTCACATTTTTTTACAATCATTCAAGGTAATGATTACAGAATCAGCCCTTCAGTCACCAGCTCCAGGAATATTGGAAAATGTCTACATACATATTTTATGTGGGAAACTGTATAGTCAAATATGACATATATATGTTTTTGGGCTGGATGAAAATTACAGTTCTTAATGTTGCTTTTATGAATGCAGATTCTCCATGGACAGGACATCAATAGTATGTTTTCCAACATTCACAATGAATTAATTTTATATCAAGCTAAATTAGCCCCATTGAATTCTACTAATCTTAAATACTTCTTGGAACATTATTATTGGACAAAAATGTACAACTTATAATAGTTAATGTACCTGTGATGATAAAGATGTAGCAGCAGCTGTAACTGGAAAAATCCTTCAGCTCTCCTTCCATTCACTGACTTCAGTGCTTTTATTCCCTGATGTTTTACACTGATGTTTGTAAATGTAAATAGCGTTATCACCGTGACTCTGTAAAGTTCCTTAAAAATCCTCCTTTTCAGGTACATGCTCTGAGAGTCAAATATCAGATTTCTGGAAAGTTAAATGCCATTAGTTCTCATACTTTGGGAATCCTAGCAGATGCAGATTTATAGGAGAGATTTTAGGAAGTAAGAATACTGTAATGATTTTGGAATAGAACTTTGAGGAGAAGTGATGCACCTCTGCTTTTATAGGAAAACAAACATACAAACTGGTTGCCAGTTCTCAGCTGTGCCTATTTCTACTTCCTGTATCAGTCATGGTCAATGCTGAATGTTGTGACAGGCATGTTGGGAGAGTGTACCACAGAAAACATGTCCCATGAAATACCACAACAAAGTTGTTTTTTTTTTTTTTTTTCAAAGCTGCATTCAGGCAGGCAGGACTCTCCCTTCTTTCCAGAAGCTTTCTTCTTGTCTGCATTTTCATTATCCTTTTCTGGTTTTTATGTCAATAACTGACAAAATATACAGAGAGATGGAAAAAATACTTTCTAACAGGTGGAAAATCATCATCTTAGCGAGCTGGTATGTGTGTGCATTTGTGTCTGTGTGCATGTGTTCTATAGGTTGGTTCTCTTTTAAAACAAAACCAAAACACTTTAAAAAAATTTAATTCATTAAGCATTCTGTATAGATTTCAAAAGAGGAAGAAATGCAACTTAAACTAGCCAGTACTTTTCCGTTCAACAAAGCAACTCTAACTATATCTCGGGGATATCTTTAGCAAAAGCTTCCTCTTTGTGAGGGTTTCACTGCAGTAGCTGCCCAGGCTCTCACTGAGTCTCACAGGAGTAAAGCTGCTCACAGGATTTCCAGGCTTACGTTTTTAGTGCCAGTTTGAAAGCAGGAGACTCTGGGTCATATTTTGAAATATCATTTGGTACCTGTTTGATGGGACTGGAATCAGTCTTGAATTTATTATCCCCTAAACTCGGAATACTAATGCTGGTTTTATTAGAACAGAGACTACAAGCATGAACTTTTTAAAGTAGGGAGCTCAGAATGTGACAGGAAGGTAAGAGGGGCTCCAAACAGAAGTTTCTCTTGCCTCCTTTGCCATTGCGCAGTTCTCTACTCTGGGCTCGTTGATCCCTACAAAGAGACTAACTCCCATTTTGGAGGCCTGGATGTTTGAAAATCCCCTTTTCCACTGTATGCTCTCCCAAGGCTACATTTTTACTGTCTCATGAGCTCCTCACTCGCACACCTGCAGATCTCTCTTGGCACTCTTGCTGTTTGCAGAAGGGACTAGTCTTTCCTTTCTCCCAAGGCTTCTCCAGATCCAGGACAGAAAACAACACCCATCCTATTCCTGCCTGCAAAATAACCACATTGTGCTTTTGGGACCTTCTGTAATCAAAGGCCAGAGGTGCTCAGAGACAGATTTTCAAGAAACAGCTTTTCTCAGAAACAGGTTTGTGTTGTAACATGAATGGGTAGGGAGGGGTGGCAGAGCACTGGCACAGGCTGCCTGGAGAGGTTGTGGAGTCTCCTTCTCTGGAGACATTCAAAACCTGCCTGCCTGTATTCTTGTGTGACCTAATCTAGGTGATCCTGCTCTGGCAGGGGGTTGGACTAGATGGTCTTTCGAGGTCCCTTCCAACCCCTAACAGTCTGTGACTCTGTGTGACGGAGGCAATATTTTTCAGTTAAAGGCTGGTCATTTTGTGTAGTGACATAGCTACCTATGTCTTTCTAACAGGATAAACTGTCTGCCCTTGAGATTTCTAAATGGTATTTGATGATGTTTGGCCAGTAAGTGGTACTTAGTTGTTGCTGCTCATGCTGTAAATGTACACAGTGCGTACATTAATATCTTGAGAGCAATACCTTCAAAAAGTGGTCTAGCAGCAGGTAACTACTATTTCTGCTGCCATTTGAGATGTATTCACTTGTTTCTGAGAGGCAAGACTGAACAAAGTTTTCTATGCAAGTCTGCCTAGAGTCTAACCAACTGCATAGATAGAAAGCAGCATTCGCATAGCTTGTGCTTTTCAGTCCTTCAGACTCCTTGTTTTGTTCTTCTGGACCCCTGCCATGATGTGGCCTTGGGTATTAATTCCAAATGCAAAGTGCTTGGTCCGACTTTCTTAGCATTTTCCAGAATGGCTGCTAATTACATTGGACGTGGGCTGCTATTGCTGTAGTGCTGCTATGTTCCAGTTTCTGTCTCTTGTGCTCTCATTTGCTTCCCTTCTTATTTGCCTGAAATGAAAGGTCTCATTTAGTAGAATGTATTTACCTGAAGAATTATGGTTTGGTTCCTTGGCTGTAAGGGTGATTGGAGGCAATTGGCACCGAATCAGTTTCAGTGGATTGTGGCTGCCTGTTCTTCTTGTATAAGGTTGCCTGTTGTAGTTTATAGTCTGCGTGGAGCAACTAATCTCTCTCTGGCGTAAAGGACAGACCTTGGTTGCTGTATACTATACATTACGTCTTATGCCAGCTGGAAAGATTGCTAGGAAGCTTTTTTCCCCAAAGTAAGGACTTTTACTTAGTTCCTATATGTAGTTTTTTCTTCTCTTGATTATCTCTTAGCAACAGGCTCTAGAAGTGTTAAGAAGATTAAATGATTAAATGAATAAATGAAAAAGGAGACCAGTGGGATTTTTTTTTTCATTCACTTCAGAATAGGACAGAACAAATGGAAAGAGATGCAGCATTGATCTACAGCTGAGCATCATTCCATCCCACAACTAACCCTTAAAGGATGGAACAATTGCAGATGTATGTTATTGACATTTATCACAACTGTGTGACTGTAGAATTGTTTAGAAGACATGAAGGGGAGAAATGCCTCTCTGGTTCTTTTTCTTTGATGATTATTTATGAATTCAAAAGGAAGATCAGAGCTGTATTAAATGAAAGATGTAAGAGGAGGACGTGCACTGTAGATTTCATCTATTTGTTCTATTTGAAGTAGAACATGAAAATAGAGCAGTTTTTGCAATGTTTTTTTTTTTTAGATTGAAATTATACCACAAAAAAAATCAACTCATTAAATACACTGGAAGTTAACACTTCTTCATCTTTCTTCTTCCCATGAGATATTTGGAGTAGAAGAAAAATAGCGAATTGCTCGTTTTAGGTTCATAGACATTTGCAGTAAAGTGTAAGGATGGTTGTCTGCCCCACTGATAGAGAAAGTGATTTAATAGAAAAAACATTGTTAAAATACCAAACAAATTTTTAGAAATTGCTGTAACTTGATTATTTTTTACTGAGGTTTAAGATCTCTTACATTGTTTGAAGATTTGGGTCAATAAATTCAAGTTAATTTGAATTTGTAGCAGTAAATTTGCCATCAAAATATTAGTTGTTAGTGGTTTGGCAAAGACTTTTGCTGACTGCATAGAACAGGAAGAGTTTGAGCCTATACTGTTTTTAGTAGTTGTATGTGTAATTTCATCTGAGAGTAGAGCAATTTACAATTGTTGGAATGAATCCAATGAGTTCAGAATTCTTATCAGAAAATGTACTAATTGCACACCTGACAAAATGATGGGTAAAAGAAGATAAAAGAAGTCTTTCTGATGCAGCCAGTAAAGGACTCCGCCTTTCTAGCACGGTAGAAAACAATCTTCCTCCTATGTCAACAGGTAGGTAAAACAAAAGCTGAAAAAAGTCCTTTGTTTTGGAAGTAGCTGGAAAGGGTCAGTTAGAGGGGAAAGTATTCCCCAAGCTTTTGAGCAGCCTTTGTCCGTTACACTTTTGTTCATCCAATGCTTACTGTGGTTTTGCTTTTTTTTTTGTTTGTTTTTTGGTCAGATCTGGAAAGAAACACTGCTTTAAAGTGGGTAGCAGATATTTAGTACATTTAGGGGACTTTCTTTATGGCTTTTTATTGCCATTGACCTTAATTGACAACATATGCGTGAACATCCGTCACATGGGAGGCAGTTCACATGTTCACTCCAACATCAGTAATGTGTCTGTCCTTTTTGACGTTTTTTTCTTCTTTTTTGGTTTTAAATGATCTGATCTCATACTTTGGATAAATGTTATTGGTCAGAGAACATCTTGTAGACAATGATCAAACTCAGGTCAACTAACTTTCCAAGTAAGTAAGAATGTCTAAGTAGATGGAAATCAAAAGAACAGTTAATCAGAAGATAAAGTTATTTCCATTAATTTGCTTTTAACCTGACTTTCATGACTGGCTTTTTGTTTTGGTTGGTTGTTGGGGTTTTTTTTAACCAAAAGTCCATAATTCAGAAGTATAGTGAAGTTTATGGAAATCTTCTCTTGTTAGCAATGAAACACTTGCTTCACTTCAGGTATTGACAAGATACACCTTATTATACATTTATGGATATGATAAGATACTTCTATATCCACTAGTGTTTTAAGCTGGTCTCAAGGACTCAGCACAAATTTAAATGTTTGTTCTCAGTTGATTGGAACAAGAAAACAATAAAATTAAAAAAAACATAGATTTTGATGATGATAATTAACCAGAGGACCTGTCTTTACAGGCTAAATGTTGTGCTGCTAACTTATGAAGGGAGAATTTAGCGGCAGAGATTACTAAAACAGTACATTCAGCAGATAAACATACTTCAAGCGCATTTAAAAAAATTATAGTCTGTTGAAATCCTCGCGGTCCTTAAAACAAACTAACTTTGTAGCCAGAGATTAATAAACCCATAATGTTATTTGTATTGTTACACTTCTTAATTTAAGCAGCACACAATGAGTTTACACAGGCACTAAACAATCTCTTCTTAAAAAGGTTTTATGAAACCATTTGTAAACACCCACAGCAAAGTAAAGCTTGGTGGATCCATCATCATAGTATTAGCTCTATTTGCATGTCATAAAAATACAGGTACTCATTTAGTGGAACTTGATAACTTTCGTAAAAAGAGAACAGGGATGGCATAATTAGAAAAGAAAGGACAACCGGACTGTTGGAGTTTTATCAGTACTGTAAAGTTAGTAGGACTAGTTACTATAAGAAGCTTTAATTAACTATTTATCACACTGAACATTTTAATGATCGCATACGTATGGTGATGTACAACATGCAGAACTGCTTGAGGCATCACAAAAAATGTATAAAAACCAGAGTGTCAAATGTCCTATTAGCTATATTAACTGCTGTTCATCTACGTTTATTATTTAATGCAAGGATATGCAATTTATGGAGCCAACTGAAATGAAAATGTGAAGTACTTTGCAGGTTATGGAAATGCTGCAATGACTTTAAACCTTCCACCTAAAATGGTGATTTTTAGTGCTGGAAACACATGAGAAGAAACTGAAACACATGAAATAAAACAGTAATGCTCTTCTTCAAAATAATCTTCCTATTACTTCTTCTCAATGACTAAAATAAGGTGACATAGTCGCAAAAGTGCCTAGCCAGGAAGGTTCTGTTCTTAAAGAAGGCACTGACTTGTTCACCCTTCATATAGAGAGTTAGCTCAATGGCTTGGAGTGTCTTATCTTGAAATGAAAGTAATTATGTGTCTCTGTTAGCTTAACATTCCAGATGACCTATGATTATAGATAATTTCCACCACCAATACAGTATCTTAGCTGTAGGAGGAGGTGAGATCCTAACACAGATCGACTGCACAATGTGCATGCATAGTGCCTAGATTTTAAAATCTTGTTTAAGAAGCCAATCAGGTTTAGCTGAGTAGATTCCTTAAACTGATGGATAGATAAAGACAGGTACTCTGAATTACTCTCCAATAAATACTGAAGGCTTTTACACCTTTCTAACTTCACTAAGAGATTTGCTGGTTGACTTAGCCAGCTAATTCAGGTGTCTGAAATGCAGTGAAATCAATAGTCACTTATGTAGCCTCCTATTTCTCCTGCTCTGGTGTAGTCTGGCCATAGCAAAATGGGTTCTTCATACTTTCAGTTTTCCTAGTGCTTCAAGCCTTTACCTAAGACATAATAGTGAGTATGAGTACTCTGTTTTTTTGGTTGTTTTTTTTTTAACTCATTATCCACATAGGAGTAAATGAGACCAAGGCCTTAACTACTGTAGTGTGAAAGAGCTCATAAAGTACCTAAAATATTTAAAACACATCAGGTGTCCTCCAGATCATACTTGGTGTTTCTGTAGCAGTTTCTGGTAATGTATTTTATATTCTGTGTGTTCTTCATTCTTACTGTTGTACAAATGTAATCTAAGACAGTAGGACCCTACACAGTTCAGTCACTTTCTGCTATGACCATGTTTTGAAAACCAAAGTGTAGGTTGCTACCGATCTGCTATCAACCATACTTTTAGATAATCTCTTTTAGATAATCTGTTATCATCTGTATTGTTAGATGGCCATCTTGGATAAAACACTACTGCTTAGTGACCTGTCTATAAAATAAGTTGATTGAAATATGATATACTATGGTAAACTATTTTTGTTATTGTTACATTTATAATAAACCTGTATTTAGACCTTCTAAATTCCTACATCTATCTGTTAATACATAACTATAAAAAAATAAAGGTCTGAATTTTTCCTGCCATCCAGAGTAAAAAATCCATGGACGTAAGCTTTCTCTTGAGTAATGTATGCTGTTTACCCTGTTGGTAACTTGAAGTTATTTTCCAGACTTGTAATACATCCAGAAAACATATAAAACACTTTCTAACCATAGAAAAATGGTTAACAGTGTAGAAAACTGCATTTATTTCCGATGTTGCTGAAGGTGAAAGATGACAAAATAGGAGTTTTAGCTCTATGTTCCAAAGGGCTTGGCATGGTCATCTTTAAGCTGTAGCTTAGAACTTAAGAATTCTCTCCTAAATCAGAATTAATATAATAAAATTTAAGTTTAAATTCTATAGCATTTTGCAATCTGTATCTAAAAGCCTTTCTTATTTTGACTCTTACACATCAGTTTTGATTGTGGGATTTCTCTGTGTAACTTTTCCTCCTTTAGTCTCTTCAAATGTGTTTTCTCTAGTTTTGACACTAAACTAAGTCGATGCCCTGCCTAGGAAAGCACATGTTTACTTCTGCTCCATTGAAAGTCTGATTTATTTGATATAGGAAAACTTTTTTTTTAAAATTTAATTTATTTTAAAGTGTAATTTGCATTGCCAGTGCACTGTACATTTGATATTCAGTAGCAAAAGATTATGATATTTATAGATACATCATACATTTTCTCAATATAAGGAGAGTTGAACATTGATATTTTGAGAAGTGGTGGAGTTGCACAGGGAGATTGGGTAATGGGTTCCAAGGGAAAATAAGAAAGAGAGTCAGTATTTAACATGGACAGTTAAAATGATGAAGTGGCGAGCAGTTTATTTGATTCTTGGAAGCCAAATGGTAATTGGCAGAATTTATTATCCAAGATGACAGTAGTCTCTCATTTCTGCTGTTCCACCAAGTGCTCCTGGGCTAGGAGTACAGAAGGGGTCAGAGGAAGCAGAGATGACTGCTCTATTTTAAGGTTACTTTCCTTCAGGAAATTCTCAGTAGGTATCTTAGGCTATCCATAAATTTCATATAAATGCTATATGTTTCTTCCTGAATCTTTTCAGATAGTTGTAGTAGTGTCTCATATTAAACAGACTGCAGCAGACCTGACATTCAGGATACAGAGCATTAACAGTTTCATGCATTAAAATAATTTTTAAAAGGTTAACTCACACACCAACTACAACGCTGCCTTCTCCTCGCTCGGATTTTACTCAGTTTTGTTGCAACATGAGAAAAACATCTTTTCTTCTTACAGGAGATGTGAAACTGCTAAGAATGAATGCTTCATATCCTGCCTCTGTGTTGGGTCTGTGTGATAATTTCAGAATGACATTGCCTGACCCACAAAGCACATAAGTGTTACATGTCATACTCTGAGTTTAATTCAGCTTCTCCTTGGATAATAGGTGTGAATCTGCGCATGATACTTAACTTCTGGGTGCCTGGTTATTTTTTTAGAGTTGAGGATCTTTCAAATATTTTAAAGAATTAACAGATTTCTTGCTTTCAACCCACATGGTAAAATAGATTATTTCTGGTTTTATGAATTGCCTTTATTTTATATTTTTTTAATACATATATTTTTTGAGTTGAATGTACTATCCGAGACAATAGAACGGCCCTAGTAGTGGTGGCCATACTGCCTACTCTGGCCATTTGTCTCCTAAAACATCATGCTTGTCAAGTGGGTGGCAGTTTGGAGTATTGTTCCTGCTGGAGGATGGGTTTGGAATAGAAGGGATGGAGGACAGTTGCTGCTGAGGGAAGGAGTAGGAGGAAGGCTTTCAGTACCACTAATGAACAGTGATGAGAGTTGCTGCTCTCATCATCTAGAAGCAGCATACTCCTTCCTGCCTAAATATTTCATCACAGACCTGACAGAACAGCTTTCCCATTTCTCTCCTGAGAAGTGTGGTTTCAGACACCCCTTACCTGTACGCAAATGTAAACTTGGCAGATTTTGCAGGAGAATAGGAGAGTTGCCTTCAGAACAAAACACCCAGTACTCCGCAAGTTAGCAAACAGCTACAGAAGAAGGGGATGTCCACCTTTGCTTTGGACTCCAGAAAATCTGACTGGAAAATCTCCATGGACAGCCTATGTCTTCTTATTCTTGCTAATTGAAGCTGATGATTGAGCAATTAAGCTTTCTGTGGATGGAGTGATGAATCTCCAGAAGCCTTAGGCTAACATTTTAGCCAAGCCAGATCATAAAACAATGATACCACCCCCGTCTTCCTAATTCTACTCCATGTGTCATATAACTGCCAGTCATGCCTTGTGTAGGTTTGGGATGGAAGGAGGCAGAAGGACATAGGCTGTGAGCATCTTTGTATTTTTCAGAGGATAACTTCCTGAAGTAATATATGTTGAAATTAAAATTTTCAATCCAAAGTCTTGTTAATAAGTTGTACATAACTTGCAGCTGCTTTTTGTAAGACAGTCATTTGTAAGGCAGTTACTTATATAGCATTTGCTAATTAAATATTCCCATAAATCACAGCAAGAAATTTTTTACAGTACACAGGACAGGATAAATTGAAACGTGCAATTGAATATTGATCTATGGGCAAATAAAAATCTTTTAGATGTAAAGCCTTCACTTAATTTAGGCAGAATCAAAAATAGCATCAACTGGACATGTTACAATTCTCCCAAGACCTTGTCCGGAAACATAATACAATTTTCATGCTGTCCGGTGGTGGATCCAGTTAATGGAATAACCCTATAACCTTTAGTGTTCTTATTCATAGTCAGGGGTAATATAAATATCATCTGTCCTTCCCCTGGGCTGTAGAACATTAGGCTAGCCTCTTTCTTCAAGGTTCAACATGCTGTGGTTGCTCAATCTGTTTGATGCATTGATTATTTTAAAATAACCAGTGTTATTTTAGGCATAGAAGACTGCTTGACCTGCAATGTTTTAGGGACGGAAAATTGCACTGAAATTTACAAAATTGAATCTGTAGCAGAGATACATCAGACCCAGGGGAACAACAAAAAAAAATTTAAAAAACTTAGTCACAGAATTGTCCCTAGCAGATTTGTCACCTTGAGTGTTTCCTCATATGGATATTTACTGCATTAGACTTCAAATAATCATAATCTTTATTTTCACACAATAAGCACTCTAGCTTTGCCATAAAACTTCCTTGTACTGCAATTCTGTTTGTATCTAACTTGTATAATCTGTGAAGAATAGATATAAAATATGAATCTGCATAAGCTTTTGTTTTACTGGCTTCAGCTTTCACATGACTCACATTTTACATGTTCAAGAGCAGGTTAAACTGTAAATTAGATAAACCTCTGGATGGAGGTCTGAGTTGTGCCTGGCTTCTTGGGAAGTCTAGGGGAGTTCAGCACTTCTGTCCTACGGTTCCTAGCTGCAGTTTGTGAGTAGAAGGGCTACTAAATACCTGGAGCCTGTCTAATAAAGGTAGTTCTCATTTAGGGGTTCTTGCTAAAGACTGTGATAAACATCTGAGGAAATGAACCCCAGACCCCTCTTTTTTTTTTTTTTTTTTAATAATTAAAATGTCCTCCATTGCTACATTATCCTTCCAGAAATGCCAAGGCAAGTATACCCAGCTCAGCTTTAATGGAGCTAAGCAGATCTGTCATTCCTTACACACAACTGCCAGTCTTTTTATGTGTATTCCTACAGCTACAATGCAGCAGGAAAAGACAGGCTTGGGAATTGAACAGAATGATGAACTCGAGTTAAGTCAAGGGAAAACTCTTAGGCATCATACCTTGTTTTGGAAGAAAAGTCAGTCAGAAAATATATTAATTTGAAGGAGGAATTTTAAAATAAGAGGGCTGAACTCAAGGCAGAAATGCAGAGAGCAATGAAATGATGAAAAGTAGGATGCCCAGTGGTGCTCAGTGACAGGACAAGAGGCAATGGGCATAAACTTGAACATCAGAAGTTCCACCCAAACATAAGAAGGAACTTCTTTACTCTAAGGGTGACAGAGCACTGGCACAGGCTACCCGGGGAGATTGTGGAGTCTCCATCTCTGAAGATGTTCAAAACCCTCTAGGTGATCTTGCTCTGACTGGGAGGTTGGACAGGATGATCTCCAGGGGTCCCTTCAAATCCCTGCCACTCTGTGATTCTGTGATAGGGGTAGTGAAAAGCCGCAAAGAGGGACAGGATGTGTAGTGCACTCGTGGTGATTAAGGTGAAACAAGTATCAGTCTTACAGTGATGGCAAGTCTTCCTTGGAATGTCCTGTATTACTTGAAAATGCTGGCTGTTGATTAAAAGGTATCAGTGGTATTTTTCTTCACCCAGGCTTACCTTACCTGGTAGGTAACTTAAACCAGAAAATTCTAAACACCCTAAGGAAATTATTGCCACTAAAAGGGGAGAAAAAGAGAAAAGTGACAAAAGAGGAAGGGGATGCTGTGATGCTTGCTGCTGAAAGGAGGTTTTTTTGGATACAAGAATGGCTACGTAGTGATTTTTTTCCTAAGATCTGTGAAATTTACGGGAAACTTCTAGCTCCCTGCAAATAAAATGTTTACATGTGCATATCTCTATCTGAGGATATATATTGTATATGTATGTGTATATATATATTTTATTATTTTTTTTTCATCTTATTCAAAGAAGCTTTCAGAGAAGCACCCTAAGAAAAAAATCACTTGCACATTGATTCCCTGGGATGATTCTTTGTTCCAGTTCACATATAAAAACAGGACTTCTCTTATATTTCTTCTGGAATTAATGAGTCTGTAGCAGCCAAATGCTCAGGCAGTGCTGCAGTGATGAGTGCATTACTAGGTATGTAATGGTCACAGCCTTTCAGCACCATCAGGTTTTAATAGTTGGTGCATGTAGTGTGTGAAATAAAAGGGGACGGTTCTTGTGCACGTCTCAAATGCATGCCTGCTGCCTTGATGCACAGTAGAGCAGAGAAAGGGAAGGTAATAAACTGGCAGGATGTCTTTTGGGTGGCTAACAAAGAGAGCGCACTCTAACAGAACAAGTTGAGAATTAGACACAATCTGTGTCTTCATCCTCAGCTGCGTATTCACTGTCGACCTCATGCTGAAAACGCATGTTGTGGCATTCCTGGAGCTGTAAAGCATCTGTGGTTGTGCTTAAGCTTCTAAGCTGAAGTCAGTAGGATCACTCACAGGCTTGAAAAATTAGACTACTTATGAGATTTACTGGATTGAAAACCAAAGGTTCATTGCTCTGCAAGACTTAGCACATCCCATACAAACTCAGCTTGCTGTTGATGTCAGCAAAAGTAGTGTCTCTGACATTGGGCAGTAACAGGTTAAATGGCCTGCTCTAGTTCTAGGGGTAAAGCTGGCACTGTGGGGCTCATTTGCAGTCAGGTTTGAATTTGTCTCCATATTCCTCTCAACAGAGTTAAAGGACTGTGAGATTTAATTATCTGGTACCTGTCTCATCCTTTGGGGATGAAAACCAGTAAGTGCTACTGTGGGCACCATAACAGTCTGTACCTTTGCAAATGATTATCTGCAATCCAAATTTTGGAACCATTCAGCACCATAACTATTGTGTTGTGGAGCAAATACAGGGTTGTACGATGACAGGGGTTTGTGCAGTGTTCTTCGCTGTCTCTCCTGACTTCAGTGTCAGTAGCAAACTGTATTAAGCAGAGGAACAGTTATCTTTCATTCTGAATTCGTAACAGAAATATTCTATGACTGAGATGGGAAGAGACAGCTAGTACTCAGTGTGCTCTGGAGTTTTCTTGCATGAAGCACTTCAGGAGTGAGCCTTGGGGTCCTGAGATGACCACAATCCAGAAAGACAGACTATACTGTTATGTATTATCCTCTTTATTTCAATTTTTCCAGAGACAAACTGAATTTCCCATGCCATACTAACAGATTCTCAGGGACTGTGGACTGATATCTCAGGGTTCGTTCTGATACCCTGGCGTTGTTAGTTTCCTCTTTGTGCAACTTCAGCTGTGTAACCCCAACAATGCACAGAAATATTTAAAGAAAACAGAGGGAAAAAAGTGAGAGTCCTTTCCAGCATCAGGATTATGGGGAAATGACCTTCACACCTCCTGCTGAAACTTTAAAAATGTATGTATCCATGGTGCAGCATCAGGCAAAATCCTGTGAAGGGGAAGATGGACACAGTGCACTTCTGTCTTGCAGTCCTCTTGTTGCTAGTGTACAGAGGTAGTAGTTGGTGAAAGAGGAAAGACACCATGTTGAATGCAAAGGAGCGCTTAGGTCACCATTTAAAGTGGTTCTTCAGCCTCTGTAGGACTAGAAGATGGGAACATGCATCTATTGTATTCCAGGCAGGGCTGGAATCCACATCTATATTTAATTTCCCATCCATTTCTTGCTCTACCTGACACTGGTGTGTCAGTAGGAAGAGGTTTCACTTCCTTTACAATAATTTAAAAATATTTAGAGTGAAAGAAGAGTGGGTTTTTTGTCTTCTCGTAAAACTGTGCATCTGTACGAGGTCCCTGCATGGCAGTCCTGCAGACAAACTGTGGGGATGTTTGTAGGTGTTGGCTAAGCTGACAATTGCCTGAGATTATAAAAATACCCAACACTGATTCTAGGCCATGGCAGCACTACCCAATTTGCTGATGCTAGAGCGGGGAAAGCTGTTGTTCCTGTCCCTTCTGTGAGAGGCAAGAGAAGGGCTGGGGCAGTCCCCAAGCTCTCCCTGGCTTCTGTAGCTTCACAAGTGCAAGACTGACTCCCTAAGATTAATTTTGTGGAGTATCTCCTTATTGTGACACTGCTGCTTGCTTTTTTTTTTTTTTTTTGGGTAGTAGATGCTTTAGAAATCAGTTTCCCTTAAACTGGTGAAAATTCTTGAACTGGGTCAGAAAGCACCTTATTTTTCGCAGAATCACAAAGTCGTAGGGGTTGGAAGGGACCTCAAGAGATCACCAGGTCCAACACCCCTGCCAAAGCAGGTTCCCTAGCTCAGATTGCACAGATATCCAGAGAAGGAGACTCCACAACCCCCTTGGGCAGCCTGTTCCAGGGCTCTGTCACACTTACCTATTAACTTTGTAGGAAAGAGCAATGTAAAGCCAAGATTAGTTAACATATTGTTTTTATTTCCAAGCAATATATGCTAGTGTTATGTTTCTTTGTTAAACTTTAATCTCCATAGGATTAAGGTTTAGAAAGATCTGCTATTAGAGTGTGACTAGCTCAGGCACGTAATTGTTGGTTAAATGTTACCTTCCTGTCTGCTTTGACTTTGTGTTTTTCTTACTCTCTAGACTGGCAGCAGCTTGAATTTCAAAAAAACTTGTGGAACAAATGAAGCATTATTAGGAAATAATGCTCTTAGAACATGTATTTCTTCGGTCTCGTAACTTTTTTAAAAAAAATTGAGGGTTTTTTTTAATTCATTTATTAACTGTATAACAAACACCCTGCGCGCACACACACTGTAAAAACAGACCATGTAGTCCTTTTAAAAATTAATTTGTCAGTACATTACTAATTTGTGTCTGTATATTTAATTGGTCTTATTTCCAAAGCTCTGAAATATACAATCCATGAAAGAATGTTCTTAAAAATGTACTCTTTTAATATTTTATCAATTTCTGTTATTGTATGTGGTGTTTCTTTTTGATGGATTTAGGCAAAAATTAAAACAATTTAATCTGTTCATCCAAAATGAGCTCAATGGCTATTTACCATGAGTTTTACCTCACAGGAGCTGTATAAATTATAGAAATTCCATCAAAACCTCGCTGATTATTAGACCTGAAATTGTTTTCACATGTGATGTCAAAATAACTAATTTGTATTATTTCTGTTAGAGATTTTCAGGCATGACTGATTTTTTCAAGGAATGCTGCTAAAGTGTCACTCAAGTTCAGATACAATCTGCACTGACTTTCAGATGCCTTCCATTAACTGCTAGTCAGATCTTGCTTTTTCTGATGTTATTTTGGTTTGAAAGACTGAGTTATTTCTGCTCTTAAGTATATGGAGGTGGGTTTTTTTTAATGATAGCTGTTGTTAACTGTTTGAGAATAAAAACATTAAAAGATGCTGTTCAATTTTCCTATAGCTGTAGGTGCTATAGTATGCATTTCTGTCCTATAGTCACTGCTGTGGCTGTGCTATAGCATAAAATTAGATTGAGAAGGTTTATTTAAAATTATTAGCCTATGTACTGATTTCATGGGGAGACAGTGGAATAAACTGAATTCTTTTTTAATGTTTCAGGCAGGTTTGAGACCTCATTTTGGTTTCTGTGTTGCCTACTTTACTTCACAGTGTTCTGGCTAGCAAATGAGGCATGTTGCTCCATCATAGGTGGTAACTAAGGGCAGCCTCATTAGTCAATACGATCCTTTTCATGAGAAGTGTAGGATAAGAAGGTCCATGAAAATTACACTTGTATACTTGAAAATAAGAATGTGGAACATCTGAAACTCCACGGAGAAATACCTTTAGCAATCTCAAATCTTACACAAAAGAAAAAAGCAAAAGTAGTATATGACTTCTTGTACCAGTCCAGGCACAGCAGGGCTCATGTCTACATGGAAGGTTGGCCTTCTTTGCCACTCATCACATAAACTTCATAAACTTCTAATGGAAAATGAGCTTTCAGTTAGAATCATAGAATCATGAAGGTCGGGAAAGACCTTTAAGATCAAACTCAACACTAAGCCACGTCCCTCAGTGTCACATCTGTGCATTGCTTTTCAGTCTCACCTAAGGTTTTAAATTCTGCAGTTACATGGAAATCATTATCTCTGGTATATATAGATAAATGGAAACGGAGATGTAATAAACAATGTAGCATTGACAATATATTACAAAAGCATGATTTCAAATCTCTAATTATATTGCTCTTTTCAGCCATTTGCCAGTCTGTGCAAGGTTAGTTCAGTAATTTTATTACACAGATTATCTGTCATCTTATTTTATTTGAAATGAAAACACATCACATATGGGTTTTAGATTGCTTCATTCTGTGAATCAAGCTCATCATCTTGGTAGTATGGGAGAAAGATTTGGGGTTGTTATTATTAATACTGTTATTATAATTATTTACATTATTACAGGATATGCCCAGCCTAGACTCCACATTTTGAAATCTTTAAAAGAAATAACAGCCAAAAGTGCTGCATAATAATTTATGTAAGCGACATTTATCTTATGTGCTGCCTTATGTATGCAGGTACATCTGTTTCTAAGCATGAATCCAGAATCGAAATCTAAGGTCGAAAGTCACCTTTCCATCATGTCAAGTTTAGCTAAAACGTATTTAGATGAGATAATACAGAGGTAATATTATTAGAGGTTGGATGAATTACAGTTTACTTTTGTGGGGTTATGAACAGATAAGCAGATTAAAGAAGTAAAATCTAACAGAATCCACCAAGAATGGTATTTTTGTATTAACATAAGTGGTATAAGAAACATCGATAAAGAATTAACTCTATCTTAGCCAAAACCAGGACAGTGAGCAAAAGATCTGGGTGTAGTAGGTTGACCCTGGTTGGAGGACAGATGCCCACCAAAGCCCCTCTGTCACTCCCCTGCTCAGCTTGACAGGGGAGAGAAGATCTAAGAAAAGGCTCATGGGTCAAGATAAGGACAGAGAGAGCTCATTCAGCAATTAACGTCACGGGTAAAACAGACTCAACTAGGAATAAAATTAATCTAATTTATTAGCCGATCAAAACCGAGTACGATAATGAGAAATCAACCCAAATCCTAAAACACCTGCTCCTACCCCTCCCTTGTTCTGGGGCTCAATTTTATTTCTGATTTCTCTATGTTCTTCCCCTGACAAGCACAGAGGGATGGGGAATGAGGGCTGCACTCAGTTCATCACACCTTGTCTCTGCTGCTCCTTCCTTCTCAGGGGAGGACTCCTTCCACTCTTCCCCTGCTTCAGCATGGGGTCCATCTCAAGGGAGAAAGTCCTCCACTAACTTCTCCATTGTTCTTTCCACATGCTGCAGTTCTTTATAAACTGCTCCAGCGTGGGTCCCTTCCATGGGGTGCAGACCCTCAGGACCAAACTTCTCCTGTGTGGGTCTCCCACATGGTCTCATGTCCTGCCAACAAACCTGCTCCGGCATGGGCTCCTCTCTCCGTGGGGCCTCGGGTCTTTGCTAGAAGCCTGCTCTAGGACCCTCCAAAGGGTCACAGGCTCCTTCATGTTTCTTCACCTGCTCCAGTGTGGGGTCCTCCACGGGCTGCAGGTGGGATCTCTACTCCCCATCATCCTCCATGGGCAGCAGAGGGACAGCCTGCTTCACCATGGTCTTCTCCAGGGGCTGCAGGGGAATCTCAGCTCCAGCTCCTGTAGTACCTTCTCCCCCCACCTTCTTCACTGGCCTTGGTGTCTGCACAGTTTCTCACATCTTCTCACTCCTTTTTCTGGTGGCAAAAAGCTGACAATAGGTTTGTTTCTTTTTCTTCTTATATATGTTATCACAGAGGCACTGCCACTGTCACCGATGGGCTCAGCCCGGGCCAGTGATGGGTCTGTGTTGGAGCCAGCTGGCATTGACTCTGTTGGACCTAGGGGAAGCTTCAAGCATGTTGTCACAGAAACCAGCCCTGCAGCTGGCCCCCCCATGACAAAAACCTTGCCATGCAAACCCCAGACTCTGGGACACTTATCTAAACACAACCAGTGAAAACTGGAAAAATAACCAGTCTTCTGATTTTCACTGTTTTCTCAATACCAGAAAAAAATGAAGAAACCTGGATAGCACAAAGAAGGCAAGATTCTTCATAAATGTCAAACAACTATATGTCAAATAAAACATCTCTTTACTCAAATTCAAGTCTTTCCTATTGAGTTAATCTCTTGTTTTTAAAACATATGAACATCTTTTTTTCATTAAAAAATAAAAACCTTATTTAGAAAAAGGCATTTTTATTACTAAGTTGATTTTGTTTTTCAGGACAAAACATACTCAGAATAACAAGAAGTGGTGACCAATTCTGGCATTGCTTAATCTGCTTGAATTTTTTTTTAAAGAATGATAATACCAGATTCCTATACTTTTAATACCTATTTAAAGTACAGAATAAAAATAAAATTCGATAGTTTATTCAGATATACTGGTATTGTAAAGCAAAGTGAAGCCAATGCAAATGTCACAGTACTTACTAAGGAGCTGCTCAAAAGCCATTACTACAGTTGCAGCCAGAGCAGTTAGGCACTATCTGCTGTTTTACTGCAGAACACAGGGTTAGCCCAGTGCCACGGTGCAGTACTAGAAAGTACAGTTTGTACGCAGATCTGCGTCACTTCCTTGGAAGAACTGCAGTGCTGCTCTTAGCTTTGAACTGATCAGATCAGTTGGCAAGTTATCTCCAATTTAATCTCCTTAGCTACTGTTTTATAATGTCCAGATGGTTACAGAATACATCCTGAATGCTGTCAATATTTGTACGTGCCAAGGGAGTGCACAGAGACTGGTGGCTGCTTCACTAGACATGTTTGAGACTGCAGCCAGTGTGATGAAGAGATACATATGCAGGAGAATGTACTAACCACACTATTTAAATGCAGCCTTTTTTCCAACAGCTCAATGCGATGCTACTACACCAGTTTGTTCTGGCATCTCTGCTCAGGTAGATTTTGACAATCCTGAGCAAACTTCTGAGCTGCTGGGTCACAGGGCAGAAGTGGTCTGGAAACAGTGATCCCTACTAGGCTATGCAGTGCTGTATTAATGCAGGACTGGTAACTCCAGAACTTTATTAAATTCATGTTAAGTGCATCAGGCACGAAGGAAGAGACCCTGTGTGTGCTTTCTATAGGCATAATATTTGTCACTTCAGTATCTGTTTTAGTGTGCTGTTGCTTTAACTAGGCTTGATTTTATTGAATCTTGGTGTAACCAAAATAAATTTAGAGAGGCAATTATTTGTGTTTCTCCTTATTAACAGCATTAGATCTGCTTCTTGAATTTGCATCAGTGGTGCTTATAGCCACAGTGCTGTCTGAAAATTCTAGTTGTGCTTTCTCTTTGCAAATGATTGGGCCCTTGCAGTTCTGCCTCTGGAAATATTTCTGGTCACACTACTATATGACTGTGCACTTTTCTTGCATTAAAGAACACACCAAAACTGCTTGTTTAGAGTCGCAGCCATAGTTGTGGATAGTCTTCACTGTCAGGATTTGGGGACTAAGATATTTAAGTGAATCAAAGAATCACAGAATTGCCTGGGTTGGAAGAAACCCTTTCGATCATCAAGTCCAACCATAGCCTAACCCTGACTAGTCCACCTCTAAATCAAGTGCTTCTATTTCCCAAAAGTGCTAACTTTATTTTACTGGAATCTGAAGGAGGGCTGATGAACCCTCCTGTTACAGCTGCTTTTCTTTAGGTGGACATTAGTTTCATTAAAAAAGCCTACACACCTCTCACCAGGAAACATGAGTGGGGATTGAAACAGTAATTTTTTATGTATTTATTTTTTAAAATATGAAACAGTACCTTGTTAGTAATGTCCAAAGGTTTTAAAAAAAAACGTATTCCTTTACAGCTGGTCAAGTCAAAATGACTCTCAAAGACTAAAAATACCAGTCATTCCCAGGAAGGTCCAGTGTGCCAGAGCACTTATAAGTGTGTCAAGACCAAGTAAAAACTGGAGGGTTCACTGCAATTCTGCCTATCAACAGTTGAAAACCTTGGGTAGTCAGGCACACAAACAGGATGGAATCTCAAAAGGGCCATCTCAGCATACTTTTTCATCTCAAACCTTTTATATGACTTAAGAGGTAGTAATTTTTGTTTGGCTAATCAAAATATAGATTCCCATTAAATAATACCATTAGTGCTAGCTTTTTATTTTCAAGAGCCACTTCTAACTCTTCCTTATGTTAGTCCTTAATCCAGATATTAATTAATTAGAGATTTTTTAATTTTACTTTATTTTTACAGCTTTTTCTAGGTGTTCTTAAAATATGCTGGTAGCTTATTGTGATTAATGTTGCGATTAATATTAAGTGTTCAAGAAGTAGTAAAAAGTCTTAATAATTCATGCCCTTGGATAATGCTGTGGGATATGTACTGACTGACCTCTGTTGGTTGCCGACACACATTTGAACATGGGAGGATTAATAATGTAACTCCCTCCGCTTCATTCGCATGCCTGCTCTGAGGCTCAGAGGCAGCTGCTTTTTCTCTAATAAGCAGGATTATTCATAACACAGTCATACTTAACAGCCATATATGTTCTCAACCTGAACTGCAGCTTATTAACCAACCGTACAGTCCACGAATGATAACTAAAATATTAATCTAGTATCTTACTTGCTCAGTACAATTCACATCACCAAAAGTGAACAGGTTCAATTCCTGTATCCTAAATACAGATTCTAATAGATGATTGCACACCACATCAAGCTGACTATTGCATGAAGGATGTTGTCATCTTGGCAATGATTTTTTTTTTTTTTTGATTAATAGTTAGAGTTTCAAAGCATGCTATTTTAGAGATTGGTTTACTGCTATACCTTTGCATCCTTAATTTATTTTAATTCATTTCATCATACACATATTCAAATAATACTAATATAGTGGATAATACTACTGAGCAGTAGTCCACGGAGTGTGAAAAGACCAGTTTCTTTAATGACCCTTGTTGCCATCTTGCAGTGTGTTGCAACAATCTAGAGCATCAGTACGGAACATAAAGACTCAAGAGATCAGAGATTAAGTAAAAGGATAGTTCATGACAGTCTATGAACAATTCCTTCTACTCGTATGGAAAAACCCAAGAAAAATATTATCTCTTGGGTTGTAGACACCGTAGTGATGTTTCCCCATTCACAAACAGCAGCTACAGTGTGTGACTCGGGTACTGTTTTTGCCTATGTGATATTATAAATAGGAATAATTATTGCAGGTACAAAAACCTAAGGGTGAACTGAGGAAGGGAAATGCCAATACAGATATTCTGGTACATGACCTGATTTTATTTTGACACCCCGCTTACTTATTTTGAAGAATGATTATCTTGTATTCTTCAGAATTGATGTCTCCTCTTAATGATTATACTGCCTATGATCTGAATAGCAATATGTTGCAGCCTTACTGAGCTTTACTCTCAGATGTAAAATTGGACCTTGAGCACTTGTGGTCATAAAAGCCTTCTTGGCACTTATTGTAAGAGAGGAAGGGAGGAACGTGCTAAAGAGTGGCTCACTGATAGCCACAGTCTAGTCTGAGTAATTAATTCAATTTTCCTTATCTACACAGAGAAAAGCATTGTCAGATTGTCTGTGCTGATAATGCCATAAAATGAGTGGTTTTGTCTGTAACAAACACTGTGTTTTCCCCAAATAGAATTCATATGGTGATTAGTAAGAATCTATCTGTAGTGATTAGTAAGCTATCTGTCCCTATAAGCTATCAATAAAAATATTATATGCTGTAGTGACAGTGCAATTTACGTTACAAAATATGTATTACACAGAATCACAGAATGGTAGGGGTTTGAAGGGGCTTCTGGAGATCATCTAGGGTAAACCCTATGCTAAAGCAGGATCACCTAGAGCAGGTTGTGTCCAGGTGGTTGTTGAATATCTCCAGAGAAAGAGACTACGACTTCACTGGGTATGCTGTGCCAGTGCTCTGGTACACTCAAAGAGAAGATTTCCCTCATATTCAGGTAGAACTTCCTGTGTTCCAGTTGGTGCCCATTGTCCTTTGTCCTGCCACTGGCTACTACTGAAAGTCCCCACCCTTATAACACACACCCTTTATAAATGTATAGGCATTGATGACACCCCCTCTCAGTTTTCTCCAGGCTAAACAGAGCCAGCTGTCTCAGCCTTTCCCCATAAGAGAGATACCCCAGCTCCCTCATCATCCTCATAGCCCTCCACTGGACTCTCTCGAGCAGTTCCCTGTCTTTCTTGAATTGGGGAGCCCAGTGCTGGGCACTCCAGATGTGGCCTCACGAGGGCAGAGTGGATAACCTCCCTTGACGTGCTGGCTACACTCTTAATGCACCCCAGGGTGTCATTGGCTTTCTTGGCCACAGGAGCACACCGCTGGTACAAGGACAATCTGTTTTCCACCAGGACACTCAGTTTTTTTCCACAGACCTGCCTCCCAGCAGGTCAGCCCCCAATCCATACTGGTGCCTGGGGTTATTTCTCCCTAGGTGCAGGACCCAACACTTGCCCTTGTTGATTTTTATTAGGTCTCATATCAGGATGATGACTCTTGCAAATATTTTGTTTTCCATGATACCTAAATTTGGCTTCAAGATGAAGACTAAGCCAGCAGGGCATCAGTATGGTTTGGACTGTTTTAAGACAATCAAGAAGTTTGCTCCCAAAGAGAAACTGTTATGAACTCCTGCATTCGTGATCACTTTTATAGGATTGATTTATTTCTTTGTATATTCCTTGGGGTCTGCCAGTGGAGTTTGCCTCTGTTGTTCTTTTCTGTGTTATTTGTGTACTTTAAAATCTTTGTATTGTGTCAAGGACTCGATCTAGAAACGTGCCTTGTGTTCCCTACGGGAGATGTAGTTCAGAGGTTGTTTTTTTTCCCCTTGCAAGGAGACCTAAAAGGTATTAGAAGAGGGAAAGAACTGACAGGTCATCTATCTAGATTATCACTTTTTCTCATCACTCTCTGTAATTACAGAGCAATATTATGAAACCCCAGTTACCATCCTGGAAGCTCCAACATCCTTAGTTTGGAGGCATATGGTCCTTTTTTTTGTTTCTTTAAAATGTAGGTTTTTAAAAAGAAGTGGCCTCTCCATGTCATTAATCCTGCCCTGTGCAGACTGCCTAGTCCTAGGGAATATACTGCCAGTAGACAAGTCTACTGCCTGGGCATAATTCCCAGCAGTAAACCTGGCATTTGGCCTGCAGGAGTAGATTACTATGGATTGTTTCCCAGGAGCAGCTTTATGAATTATGTCATTTGGCATCTGAACCATCTCTTTTGGGATACCCTCTTCATGACTTTCAAAATTCAGTCTGGATATTCACTCTGGACTTAACTTTCAGCAGAGTGCTTATAATTCACCCCAAATCATTCCATGTCAGACTCGTTTGCTATAGTTGCAAACTCATGCAAAACCATTAATCCATGAAGGAAGAGCTAGGCCCTGGTGATTGAGTGGTTTGGCCTTGGAGTTGAGGAAGCAGACTAGTTAGCACTTCAAAGATTCTTGCTTATTGTCCCCATCATTCATTTGAAATGAGTCTCTGCCTGTGCTATATTATAATACCAATTGCACATCTATGCTTGGCAATGGGAATCAATTTTATTTATTTATTAATTTTCTTCCCTCTGTTAAGACCTGTACTATGAATTTGTTGGATATTTGTAAGAAAATGTATCGTTATGTTTTCAGGTATGTAAGAATTCTGTCAGACTTTCACTGCGACTTTGACCTGTCCCATTATTCTGCCAAATTTTTAAGCACAACTGAATTTCATTCATTTAAGAATGCCTTAAGGTTAAAGATTTTTCAAGTGCTTTGGTGAATTAGTATTTTAATTTTAAAGTATAGGCTTGGCTTTTGGTAGGGGACTTCAGTTATTAATAGTAGCAATAATAATACTTTTAAGTTTTGAAACCCAAAGTGATTGTGGTTTGATTGGGCTAGCTGCTTCTAAATGGAAGAAAAGAGCTTCTGCCCCAGTCTGAGCATCTCTAATAGGTAGGACAAATAAAAAGCAGGAGAAAAAATAGTTTTATCTCTACTATATTATTGGGAAACTGCCATTCAAAGAATTTCAGCAACCAGTGCAAATGACAAAGGAAGCGTACTTAGGAATAGAAATGACCCTTTGCCTTTACAATCTTCATCCCCCAAGCATCCATTCATTTTCCCTCACTGCTATCACATTCCTAAAAACCAGTTCGTTCCTTTTTCTTTAATTAGCAGTCAGCTAAAAGATACAAGCCCCTCTTAGAAAGAAGAGACTTGTCTTTGACATTCTTTTTAAGATTCCCTGTAATTGGATAATCTGGAATGGCTCTGCTCATGGGAGCTAAATGTTAAGATCCAAATTCAGTCTTTAGCCTATTAAAAAACATCTCATTTTCTGTTCCCTCAAGCATCATTGTCAAAATTTGCTCCCCAGGTGTCTGGATAGATGGAAGTTACAGCTGGTGTCTGTCCTGCTCTTTACATTGATGTTTGTATTTGTCCGTCTGACTGAATGCCACCTGCTGCAAGGGCAAGAGGGTGGGATCACCCGCTTCTGAACAATGTCTTTCTGCCAACAGAAGGTTATTCAATTAGGCAGTCATTCCTGCTTAACGCTGGATGGGATGATGTCAGCCACCTGCACTCTCTCTCCCTCGCTTTCCACTTCTTGGGGACAACAGCCTTTTCTGTCCCTGGAGAGGAGGAGAAGGGTTTCAATCTGTTCTCTTTTTTTCACTAGCTTCTCCCAGCAATTATTAAGAGTCTAACTGACTGGGGCTATATTCGGTACAGGCACTTTGTAGAAACATGAATATGCATTTGATAATATATTAATGTTTTAGCAACCCTCCCTGCTCTAGTGGGCTGGATTTTTCTCGTTTCCCCCAACGTGGGGTTAACAAATTTCATACTCTCAGGGCATCACACGAGGATCACTAGAGGGAAGAGTCAGAATTACAAAGTGCAACGGCACCGTGAGACTCTCCCCTGCAATTCTGAATGCATTTACATGTTTGTTTGTTTGTTTAAAAGGTTTATTTGTATCATTGATTTTAGTTTATAGAAATAGAATCAGTGCTTATTGCTGTGTTTTCTCTAGCTTCACAAGCAGGTACCTTCTGTAGAAGAGTATTCACTTTGTTTTTTTAATTAACTAGTTATGTGGCCTGTGGCTTTTCAGGGAGTTCCTTTCACTTTAGAAAGTGGATCTCATTTTGTGGAAAAATAGAAGAAAAAAAAGAAACAAAACTCAAAAAGGGATGGAGAACATCATCTGTTTCTTATGAACAAACAGATGAGCTCCTCTGTACCCTTTCTTAAAACTTTGCAAATCCCTCAATAGCGTGTCTAGCAAACACCTACTCCAAAGTTTATTTTAGTAAAAGTATATTGACAATTCTTATATATATATCAGATTACATAATAATTTCTTGAAATATATAACATTTAGGACATTTTGAAATCTTTACATGAATCCGGAAAATCGTCCTCTTAGCATCGTTATCAGAACCAAATTGAGTTTCATTCAATCCTCCTTTGTCCCTGAGACCCTGCTGAACCCAAGTGCTATATTGTTGAATATGAAGTAATTCCATTTGGTTTTAAGTGCACTGAAGACAAGACTGAGTCTGTCAGATCTTATTTTAGGTGAAGGCCATAACTCAAATTACTTTCCTACTCTGGTAATGCTTAACTGTGTATTTATTTTTGCCTTGATATAGTCTTTTATTTTCTCAAATATTTCTTTTTGGTAGATCCTGTTGTGAACAGCAAACTGTTCAGTCCTTTTGTTAAGTAAACTTTACTATTAGTAAAGTTTTGCTAATTTTAAAAACTGGTTCTTCTAGTAGAAACAGATTGTACCAGTCTGCATTTGAGCAGCTTTTGGATATACTTCCTGCCTTTGCTGTCCTCAAAGTACTTAAAATCTTATCTCAAGTGACTGTTTAAACAGTTTTGCAAACAACACACAGTTTTCTGGAATAATAGGAAATGTAGTTTTGGAAAGAAAGAGGCCATTTAAATTTCCTCCCTCCTCATGCGAAGGAAAGGGAGTCCACACACTTTGACTTTCTTTGCAGTTGTGTCCTTATATGCTTAGTTAATGATTAATGTTACTTTGTGAGACCTCTCAATAGTCAGTGAAAGTTCTATGGTGAGTCTGCATCTTCTGCCTAGAATACCATAAAAACAGAGATCAGAGATCATAAGGGTTCAGTATTTGTCAATATGTGATGACAAAATTCCAGGCCTGTATCCCCCATTCGTAAAGTACATTGCCTCTTACTGAGGCCCATACTATAGCTTAGAGTTTTGCAATAAAACATTCTGTTAAACAAATAATTTGTAATTGCTGCAGCAGTTGGCATTCTCGACTTGATTTAAAACTTCCTTTGCCTCTCTGGGCATACCAAAGTTAAGTATTTTTGTTATCATTACTTACAATGATAATAAACAACAACAACATACAGAAAGCAAAGCGCAACCATTTCTCCAAGCAAAGAATGGTTATCTAAAAAGACTGGAACAAATTAAAAGACGGAGGATGAGAGAAATTAATGTAAAGTCTCAAAAGCTGAAAATCAGTGAATTCCCACAAGAGCAAATACATTTACGTATTTCATCATTTAAGAGTGTCTGACACACATCTTTCCACTCTTGACTTCATACAGTTTTATGTCAGTCTTCCAGAATATCGTGAGAATCACAAGGTTGGAAAAGACCTTTGAAGATCATCAAGTCCAACCAATCCCATCCTAAGCTAAACCATATCCCTAAGCACCCCATCTACCCTTTTTTTAAACACATCCAGGGAAGGTGACTCAACCGCCTCCCTGGGAAGCCTGTTCCAGGCCCTGACAACTCTTTCAGTAAAAAATTTTTTTTCTAATGTCCAATCTAAACCTGCCTTGGCAGAGCTAAACTGTTTCCATAGTTGTTTAAATGCTTCCATACACTGCTGTATAGGGGGAAAAATCTACAATGAACTGGCTGAAGAACAAGACAGAAAAAAAACCTGTGAAATTAGGAGGAGAGCAAGAAGGGAAATATGGTTAAGATAGTGCTAATTGGAAAGACCTAGAAGTTCGTAAAATGATGAAAAGCCAGAATCAAGGTTAGGATCTCTAATGCCGTACTAAAGTTTGTGTGTTTTTTCCTCTCTTGATCACAGTTTTCATCACAATATAGTAGCTTTACAATTCACCAAACTGACAGAGACCAAGACAGGTGATAATTCAGCCACTTTATCAGCCAATGCTGTTCAGTTTTTCAAGCTGTGACGAAGGGAAATGTGCTGATCCTACTGAATTACTTCCACTGATATCTCTTATACCCACTGAGATCAGTTTTCAAGCAAATGTTAAAAGATAATGCTACATACAGATATTTAAAAAATAGGAAAAGGTGGAGGAAATAAATCTTCTCCAAACCAAATAAAACTTCCCCAAACTAGATGGCATCACAAGTGTTTTGTCTCCAACATTATGAGTACAAAAAAAGATAGGGTGGAAAGAGAATTGAAGAATCATATAAAAAGCGAAGATGGAGGAGAAACTTAATTCCAGATGGATAAGTGGAAAGTAGTCTGGAGATGAAAATAACTATATGCAACTATTAAGTTGAAACGTGGGTGAAAAAAACAGTGTAGTAAAATAGAGCAATTGAATTACTGTGGAATTAGCCACTATAACACTCATCTTGCTTTCAAGACAGGGCATGACTTGAAAAAGGGGTTTCCAGACCACATTTCCAGACCTCATTGCTTAGTACACGTTACATTTTCAGCTGGTCTGGTGCACTTTGTGTCAGATGACTTGACACAATAATTACATCTCTGAGGTAACACAGACATGATTTTTTCTTCTTAAATGCTTTTGTAGACAGTGGTTGCATTGTCTTAAGAAGCTTAAAATGCTGCTTCATTATCGGTCTGATGCACAAATTTCTCCAAAGGCATGCAGTTACTGGCAAGCCATCCTGTGCAAATTTCTGCTAGAAGGAAAGTTGACCAACCCCTTGAAGGATTCCTGACAAATCTTCCTTCAAAACTAGAAATTAATAATATGGCTCAACTCTGTTTCCAAGACAAAAATTTTCTCAGTTGAAATAAAGATAAGAAACTGAGAGAGCCTTGCTGTCAATGGCAATTGCTGAATTAGGTCAAGGATATTATTAAACCCATTGCAGTACTACAAGGACTCATCTTCCCAGCACTTACGGAATATTAATGTGTATCAGTTTAGAAAATGAGAAATTATATTTGGAACAAGCGTTTATTTGACATTTACATTTGTACAACTTAATGTCGTGCGTTGACAGAAGTAAACTAGGCTGATTATAAATATCTGCTTTTAGTTTTTAAAATGCCTTTGAGATAAGTAGGAGTCCTCATGGAGATCTTAATGGGCCTGCTGTGCATGCAGAGTCTGTAAGACAACCTGAAGGATAAGCCCATTTACAGTTTCTTGAGCATACAAAGCCCAGCAAGCCCGGGGATTTTCAGCCAGGTAACATGCTGACACTCAAGGGCAAACTGGCCACAGCTGGCCACAGCTGTGTGATAGGAAAAAAAGGTGGAGGAGCATTTTGTGCTTAAGCCTTCTTTGGAAAATTGCACCATCACAGCAGGACAGACATAAAATATAGGTCACGTCTGTAATTCATGTAAGCCAGTGTGCACCAGTAGAGATGTCTATAATGGAATTAGCCGTCAAAGGGAGATGTCAGCTGTAGAGATCACAGAGCCCCTGTTATGCATGGGGATATACATAAGTGTATATATATATATATACATTTATATATAAAATCAGTAATCTGCAATTTAGGTTGAGGTTTAAGTTTGTTCCTAAAGAAAGGTCATAGAAATCTTGATAATTATATGGCCAACAGTGTTTAGCTTTAAACAGATAAATCTCTGGTTTGATTTACACTTGCAATGCTCAAAATGGCAGAATTGATTTGTTTTAAAAGTGGTAAAACAAAGTTGCTGTGGGCTATGACCTTAGATGCTGAGCTTCATCACAGATTTATTTTTTCTTTATGTTCGAATTGTAAATCTCAGAAAAGCAGTTTTTATTGCAGGATTATTGGCGTAGCTCTAACTATAATGGTGTGGGTATAGTTCTGCTAAACATTAGGTATGTGTACTGCTAGCTGTTAACTAAAATTTCTCAAATAGCAGCAGCTGAGCAGAGATGCCAAAGGAAAAGCTGCAGTAGCCAAAAAAACCCCAGTAAATAATGTGAAAAATTAATAAAAGAGAAAAAATAGGAAAGGAATGACCCATGATAAAAATTATTTGGACAGTTGAAAAAAAAAAATTACAAAGATGTCTGATCCTCAGTTATTTGCTTAGGGCAAATACTTGATTTCACCTGTAGTGTACTCTCTTAAGATTCACAGATTTTATTGGATGTCATTTAGTTCAGATTTAAACACACTAAGAACATCTGAGATTTGTGTTACTTTGATGATTTCACTCAATAACTCTATTTCCTTTTAAACAATTAATTAAAAATCATTTAGGGTAAAGTTTTTGGCAAGTGCACATAGTTACTTAATAAAGATGTACATTTCTGATACTCAGATGAATTATCCACATTAGTAAGAGATGATGTCAGTAAGATCTTATGCTGAAATAGAGTCCTGTTTAATTATACCTTATTTCAGTGGGCCTCCATTTTAAATACAATATGAAGGGATGAGATTCTTTAAAAACCTAGGAAAGAAATGAGCATATGAACTGAGATTGTTCTATTAATGTCAAATCCTCGAGTTGGTAAGCATTCCAAGGTCATGATTTAATGAGTGGTATTTGTCACCTGAAGATAGAAGGACAGCATTTTAGGGGCAGATTTTTTGTCACTGGAAATCTATGATCCAATAAATAAAAATATTTTGTGATTTCTCTCCTGTTGAGAAGCACTAGAAGATTATGAAGCATAAGGGACAAGCAGCAAATGTGGCTGCGGTGACAGCTTTGTGCATTAGCCACACCCTTATTTAATGGGCAATCACAGGCTCATCTTGAGGACAAGACAGGCTCCATAGCTTTTTTTGGTTAGAAATACAGTAATTACTATGAAAATTTGGTTAAACTGGTTTGTGTATCAACCTGGGTCTAATGTTTTTCTATACCATCTTTATCCCAAGTGTTTTAGCTTTTCTACCTAAACCTTGTGGCCTTCCATCTCTGCATATTTGAAGAGGGAGTATATAAACAAACATACTGGATGAACTGTTCTGTGAATATCCATAACACGCTAACATTTACAAGAAGCCCTCTTAATTGCTGATTTTCTGCTTTCTCTGTATCTGCACTTTCTTGATGGTGGTAGTCAGGAGTGAAATTGCACAGTTTGCCACGGTCAGAATCTCTCTGTCTTTGTATTTCTGCACGTTTCAGGAAATTCTGGCCTGTTTAGCCTTTAGACCATACAAAATTCTACCCTAACATCTTACCCTTCTTTTTGTGATGTCTCATAGCAACTCATCAAAACAGTTTTCGTAGCCTCCCTGACACCTTTTCATCAGTGTGTCTTCTTTCTCTTTAATCATTTTCTTTATTTTATTTTCTGTTTCCATGGTCTTCTGTCCTTGTGTTGTGGTTTAACCTGACACGAAGCTAAAATAACCACACAGCCGCTCGCTCACTCCCCCTCCCCCAGTGGGATGGGGAGAGAACTGGAAGAGTAAACGTGAGAAAAATCATGGGTTGAGAAAAAGGCAGTTTGATAAGGAAAGAAAAAATCTGCACAGACAAGGAAAGCAAGACAAGGAATTCATTGCCCTTTTCCCATGGGCTGGCAGGTGTTCAGCCATATCCAGGAAAGCAGGGCTCCATCACACATGTAACAAGACGACAAACACCATCACACTGAGCATGATCTCATAAAGTATGAAATATCCCCTTAGTCAGTTAGGCTCAGCTGTCCTGGATGTGACACCTCCCAACTTCTTGTGCACCCTGAGCCACATGCTCTGATGCGGTGGGGTGAGAAGCAGAAAAGGCCTTGGACCTCTGTAAGCTCTTCTCAACAATAACAAAAACATTTCTATATCAACACTGTTTCCGGCACAAATCCAAAACACAGCCCCGTACTAGCTACTCTGAAGTCTGTCACAGCCAAAACCAGCAGACCTTGTTGACCTTGTGCAGCAGAACACAAGGGGAATTCTTGAGCTTTTCCTGTCCTTAGTGACCACTAAATATTAAAAAAGAGAACTGTTCTTACTTTCTAAGACCCTGAGTTGATAACATAGTAAGATAATAAATCTTTTAAATCACAGTCTTAAGTTTCCCCTGGTCTGGGAAGTGAGCATCTTACAACATTTAAGTACAATCTTACAGTATCATCAGCTCCACTGAATTTTCTGCTTGAGGCAGTTTGATATGTTCTGTCAGCTCAGCAGCATATTGTTTGACTTGCTCTTCAGTGCAAATCTAATGGGGATTAATGGCAGCAAACCCAAGAGCACTCAGGGCCTTGTTCACCCTACTTTGACTCCAAGCAGCTCCCTAGAATGCTGAGGAAAGTGCTCCAGCTTAGGTCTGTCGTAACGTCTCAGTCAATTCACCAAGAAGTGCCTACTTTAGGGAACCAAATATTACAGAACAAAAAAAGGCCTTGCTGAGTGTGAAGACACTTTTGATGTCTTTTTAGTACCTAGTGCATTTAGACATTCTCTCAAACCTTTGTCTCCGTGATGCCACAGTACAATCATTCACTTGGTTTAGCAAACTGCCTTTTCTGCCGGCCTGTAGGTTGCATGTATGTCATCAGTTAGGAAACCTGGAAGTTATATTTCTTATTGCTTTCATAGGAGTATAAAGTCAAGAAACAGACTTTATTGAAAAAATGGTTTCAGGGAATGTTTCACAGAGGAAAATGGAATTAAAATAATTTTGTTTCCATTTGAGTCAAAAGACAAGCTCATTCCTCCAGTCCAGAATGCATCAAGGTGCCTTCTTTGACTTCTAGGAACTCTAACTAGGAATGTATTTCCAGGCTTCTTATTTTTAGCTCAAGTGGACAGCAAATGCTACATCCCAGAACACAGTGTTCTTCTCATTCCCCCTCCTCCACTATAGAAAATACATTTTTAATTTAGAAAGCTGAATGCAGTTTTAATTCTCAAGTTCAGTTGTTACTACTTGTGTAAATGATCAGTGCTAATTGTGTTGGTGTGGAAGAATCTCCCCAAAGTAATTGAAATCCCACATGACATATTGTGAAAAAGACTCCCTTGTGTGTCCAAGTCTGGTTTCTGAATACAGGAAGGTTTAAATGTTTAAGTGAAGTGAAACCAACCTTCTCTAAAAGTCAATTCTTACCTCGTAAAGACGTGCTGTTAAAATAAAATTAGATAACAATAATTTGTTTCATTTCAAAACAGTACTCCTAATAACAAACATTTATTATGGTACTGTTTCTGAGTTAGGAGATAGTCGTTAATACATGTCATTTGCCACACTGATCTTGTAGAAATTATCCCCCCCAAAAAAATCACAGACCAATATGTGCTAGAGAGCCTGCTTTGGCAGGGGGGTTGGACCCGATGATCTCTCGAGGTCCCTTCCAACCCCTACAATTCTGTGATTCTGTGATCAGAATATGTTAGGTGATACCAGAAGCCTGTAGAAATGGAAGTTTTTGAAATATAGAAGAGGAGGCTGTGGGTTTTATCTGTAATGCTTGCTAAAGTAGACTTTATGAAGATGTTTATACTTTATAGTATTTATTGTTCCTTTGCCTATGGTAAATTATTTTAAATGTCATTACTCTCTTGAGGAAAGTGATGGATAGATGCACATTTGTTTAGAGTTTTTTAGACAGGTTATATTAAAATGCTGTTACTGCCTTTATCCATCACATTCAGTTGTATAATCGGAAGTATTACCATTTTTAAAGACAATATGAAACACTGTAACTCTGTTTCTGAAACATGGGTTCTTAATTTTACATGTTGAAATATCTAGCACAGCAGTTTATAAATATTCATTGAATCAGTTAAACAGCTGTTCTCTCCCTTTTTTCCTTCCCTTTTTTTTTTTTTAAATTAAACTTTGTAAGTTTGCTGTTTTGTTTGGGGAGTGGGATTGTATGGTTTTTAATCTTAGAAAATATGCTTTTTGTCTGAGAAAAATCTTTTTATAGTCAACCTACCTATTTTGAGAATTTTTCTGAAATCTCAGTTCTAGTGTTTTGATCAGAATAACAGCTTCATTCCCCTTGTGTATGAAAAATGCAAGATCACATTCTCTTTTCAATTGTTGTTAAATATAATAATTTTCTTCAAAAAGAGCCATTTTTATAATGATTCCTCAAATTTTAAATTACTTGAAAATGGTTTGCTATATGAATAGAATGATCTGAACAGTTTCGGTGAGGGCAACTGAGAGACGCTGACCCCAAAATTTTTCAGAATGGCTGCAAGGGAGGTCTCACTTAGGATGCGAAAGACAGACAGATGAAGTTGACATTTGCCACACAGTAGGTGAGTATTCTCACCTTGTCTGTGGTGAAGAACCCTCTGACTGTTTCATTCCTTTTTCACTGTATCTTTCTTTCTTTTTTTTCCAGAAATTTGTATAAAAGGATTTTGGTTTCATTTCATTTCAGTTCCTGTTCTTGATATCTCAGGAAGTGCTGTGTAGCAAAGAAAGATTTCAGGGACATCAAAATGAAGTACCATCTTTAAATGTAATTTAAAATATTAATATTATCAAATGGTAAATAAATGTTACAGAATGTCTTTGGAAATTAGGTACCATTTTAATTTCTCATCTGTTCAAATTCCAAAGTAATATGTAAACATAAAAACTTAATTCTGGTAAAACTTCATCTTGCAAAGGAAGCTGCCTCTGAGTCAAAGACAAGGACTAAACTTTACCTTTTCATGAGAAAAGTAGTTGAATGGTTGTCTGAACTGTGTTTTAGTTCTTCAGTCAGTGGGTGGCGATCCATGGTGGATTATGTAAGAGACCAGGATTATCTACTTTTTAATTTCTCTGCTGTATGACACAGCTTGGCCAGGTCATTGATGAGTTAAGGCACCATCTTGGTTGGTCACAAATTATGTTTAGAAATATTCTGGAGAAATCCCAAAGCATGTGTAGGGTATGAATCTACTTTCTAATCTCAGTCTAGGTGATTTGAGAAGAGACTGTGAATGGTGCGAATTGTTCAGAATGCTTTTACATCTCACTATTGTCACTTTTCTTTGTGAAGTTCCATTTTACTGAATTGCTTCATTGCCATGATTTAATGATTTTATTTAAGCTCAAGAAAGGAATGTGCATGCTTACAAGCAATGGAAAAGAGATGTAAGTTTAATATTGTCTACAGTGTTGGCCTAGACTTTCTGATCAGTGTTCCTACTTTGGGGTAGCTATTCAATTGCTGAGAGAGGTTGAGACTTGAAGGGCTTTTCAGAATAAAGTTTTATGGTCATGGGTTTAACTATAGGAAAAACCAGGAAGCAGTTCAGCCCTTTTATTGACTCGACATTTCTTAGGAGCAGGCTAAGAAAGCATCTGAAAATTTGGTGCTATGTGTATCTGGACCTAATACTTAATTCATAAAATCACAGACTGGTTTGGCTTGGAAGGGACCTCAAAGACCATGTAGTTCCACATCCCCTGCCATGGACAAGGACACCCTCCACTAAACCAATTAAACGTAATCTCTGACTGGTAAATGAGTTTTGTTTGGATCGATGTGTTGTGGATGCCTGTGCTGAGTGTCCTGGGAACAATCTCCAGGGGTGTGATTCTCAGAGAATGGAGAAGGCAAGAGAGTAGTACAAAATCAGCACAAATGAAAATTCTGGTCATTAATTTAATACAAAATTAACTAAAATTAAGCTTCTTTGAAGTGCTTTGAATTAAATACTATATTGTGTTTGAACAAAAAATATACAAGTATCAGAAAAAAACCCCACCCTGATTTAACTGCATGATTCAATGCCTTTTTCTTACCATATTTTTAGGAATGCCTATTTTAGCATCTATTTTAATGCTTCAGTTTAATATGAAGTATTTTCTGCCAGTTGCCACAGTAGATAATATGATGTTTACATATTATTACAAAACAATTCAAGGTTCATAAGTACTTTAAATTTAATATTTTGGGAAGCCTCACTGGCTATAGAATGAATTACATTTTATATCCATCTGGTTGGTGTATGGAGCTGGAAGGAAACATGAAGAATTAAAAAAATGAACAATTAAATTAGCCTTTTAAAATATTGTGGTAAAAAGATAAATCTTGTTTGAAGTGTACAAATAATGCAATTTATCTTGCAAGACTGACATGTGAATAATTGCAGCTACCAATTTCCCTTGTGAAATAAATTCCACTTACATATCATGCTGTTGTACTCTGCAACTCAGGTTTTTTCCACCCTTTCACCATCTAACACCAACCAGCACACATCAATGTGCAGAAGAAATTTCTCTTCAAAGCAAGTCATCCACATGAACAGCCTTATTTGAAAGGCTTGGAGGACGATTAGTTCCTCAGGCTGTATTCCTGTTTTAAAAGGTACAGAGAAGAATATATGATAGTTAGCAGCACATATGAAATTTAAAAAGAGTGGATTTGATTTAATCTTGATACACAGATTAAGCATTCTGTAAAAATTTTGAACTTTGAATTCGTGTCATTAAAAATTCGTATTTTTCCATTTAAGCCAGAAGCCGTGTACAAGCCTCTCAAAGATGTATTTTCTTCTTAGTAATATATCTTTATTGATTAACCAAAAGTAAAAAAGAAAAAAAAAAACCTTTGAAACTCCCTTTGAACCCTAAGGGGCAGTTATGGTCAGAAAATTGATTGCCTGTAAAAGGGTTGTTTTTATGATAGTTTGAATAGACACTATTTGCCTTGTTAGCTAAAAAAAGATTTGTATTATTTGCACATGTCCATATTGTACTAAGCAGAAAGAATGCTTCTCTTTTTTGCTCTGTTTTTTTGTACTTATTTTGAGGGTGGTAAGGCTCTGGCACAGGCTGCCCAGAGAAGCTGTGGCTGCCCCCTCCCTGGCAGTGTTCAAAGCCAGGTTAGATGGGGCTTTGGGCAGCCTGGTATGGAGAAGGGTGTCCCTGCCCATCGCAAGGGGACTGGAAATAGATGGTCTTTGAGGCCCCTTCCAACCAGTCTGTGATACAATTTTATGATTCTCAAACTGTTTCATGAAGTGAGCTGGAGGTTGGTCAGTTAAATAATAAAACCAGCAGAACAGAAACAGTAGTACCAAGCAGTGGGATAGCAACCACCAAGCACCATCAACATCATCTGATACAGCAGTCTGATCATGCTCTAATACGCTGTATTTTCTATTTGCTGATTATAGCAGCTGTGTAAAGCACTACAGCCAATTGCAGTATTCAATGTTTTGGCGGTGGGTGAGTGTGTCTCTGTGTGTTTGGTATTTTATTTTATTTTATTTTATTTTATAACTTTCTAACTAATTTTTCAGGGATTATTTCCATATATAGTTTGTTTCTGGTCACAATAAGTCTTACTCAACCCACAATTCTTCACGATACTATTTTCTGTAAAAAGTAAACTAAAGTAATAGCATTGCATGTCCAAGTGTTCACCGACTCTGAAACAGGAATAGTTGTATTTCTGATTTGAAAGGAGTTTCAAGGTTTGTTTTTTTTTTTTAGAATTCTGTATCTTAACTTGAAGCATTTGAACATGTTTTATTGCCAAAGTCCAGAAACAGCTGTGTTATCTGAGTTATAAAAACTCTTCTAAAAGATAAAACATTTAATACCATACAGTAATTTGCTATACAAATGATAGCCTTTCGGGTTTATACTGGCCTTTTTGCTCACACAATGAAGAAAAAAAATGTACAGTTGAATTAGATTAATTATACCTTTAAAATATTTTAAAAGCCCCATGGACGTTATTGGTTTGTTTTTCAAGCCTGGGGTCAGTTCAGTAAAAACTTGAAATCTTCCACTGACTTTTTTCCTCCCTGTTTTCTTCAGATAACTTTTCTTCAAAGTGATTTGATGAGCATTAAGGTCCTTTTCAAAAACAAGGTTTCAGTACAAAGGTAGATTTTCAGCTCAGCTTGTTTCATTACTCTGTTAAAGGAGTTTTGTGTGAAATGATTGTTCTGTGGTATGTCTGAAGAAGTTCTGAATAGTATTATCTGTTTAACTTATTAACTTATATTAACTAATAGGAATTTGGACTACTCTTGTATAGCATATGAAAGTATTAATAATTCATCAATCAAACCTGAACTTTCTAACAGCAACAAAACTTCTAGGATGTGAATACATGTAGATGGTCCTGTTGCTAAACTACAAGTGGATTGTGATGTGTTTGTTCAACTTTTGTGACAGCTTATTTCTTGGGGTTTTTTTGGTAAACAGCATTCCTTGAATTGACCAAGAAAATTAGAAATTTAGAGAAAAAGGCCCACTAATAATTATAATATTTCATTCAACATAAAGTTCCTTTTCAGATAAAGTGATTTATACTTTTTAAACTAGGGAAAGGAAAAAGAACCACATCATTATTTACTGTTGTTTGTATCCTGTATGTGCATATATAAATTGAGACTGGAGAATACATCTAGTCTTTGAAAGTTCATATATGCTGCCAATTCTCAGAACGAGAACATAAAAACCCCCACCCTTTTTAGAAGCTCACTGTGACAGAAATTAACATGGATCAGAAGCAAGTGATTAAAAACTGATGAAGAAATGGATTTAAACGACAGTCTGTAACTTTTCTTTAGTCAGGGGGGAAATCATTTAACCTCAGAAAAGACAAATGACTGGCGCCAGAGCAAGATGCCATGTCATGTACAGATACCTATTTATTAAATTATCTTTACCTTTTTATGTAGGACACTGTTCTATTTCAATACTTTTTTCCTCCTTCCTGAAAAGCGTAAGAAGACATAAAATACACATCAATGGTAGAAGCTTAAGATTCCTCTTTATCCACATTGACCTGGGGGTTAATCAGTCTCTTCCTGGGTCTTTACTCATTATGTGCACTGACCGTCAGGCAGACTTTATGAGAATGCATCCTTGTATTTTGTGAAGTAATAAGTTTCTAGACATAATGTAGTATGTTTCTACAGTGCTGGAAGGAAATTAAAGCTTTAGACTTTGGTCTAGAACGGGGCGGGGAAACCACAACAAATTCATCTCTTCCCATCTTCACAAAAAAATCTTGGTGGGAAAGATGGGACTATCCATGGGATTTCCATGTGCAAAATGATGAAGTGATTTGTTATCATTAAAAATATTATGAGATGATAAATACTGAAACAGTAATGTGATACAGTAATTATCAATTCTGGTGTATTTCATAATATGTTAACAAATTTTCAGTGTATGAGTATAAATAGAGAAGGACAATAGTGTTACAGTAAGAAATATGCACCCACTGCCATTTAGGAAAGACTTTTTTTTTAGTTCATTTTTTATACGCCAACCTTGCAATTACTGTCACTCTCTTTCCCCTCTCTGCACCTTACTGACAGTGAGCCAACAAGAGACCCTAAATCCTGGTAAATGTGCTTTTGCCATTAGTAGCAGAAGACTCTTGGAGAAGAAGACACCCCCTTCATGAACATGGCATGTTCCCTGCTGAGGGACTGAGCATGGCAATTTGCTCTAAGTTCACGTGCTGCCCACCCCCCTGCCATTCTGGGTGGGCCCATGCTTCTCCTCTTGAGGAAGCCAGGCCTAGTGTGTGCTCTGGCCCTCAGGTGCCCTGGAAGGGTGGATGTAATCTGAATCCAAGGGTGGAGAATGGAACAGGATATGAAGGGTGGGATTTTTATAACCATTTCACCTGTATGCTGGTGAGGGGGGGAAGTTGTATTACAGAATGTGAACTTTTAAAAATCTGAGCACTTAAGCTGCATTGATGATGCTTTGTTGGTATGACAGGTACAAAAATGTCCATTTTACCCATGGCAGGCTTTTGAGGGTAACCAGTGGTGATCCCAGGCACAGTGACAAGGTTAGCTACCCCCTGTGAATGCATCTCTGTAGGTGGCCAGAGGTGATAGCAAAAGACTAGGAAGGCAAAGCTTGTGTCAAGCCTGCCAGATGATTTATTTTATTTTATATTTTATTATTTTTTAATAGCAGTTTGGGTGGTGGAGGCTCACCAGAAACCTTTTTTTGCCCCAATGTTGCTGTCCTGTTGCAAATCCAGCTGGGCAAACTTTGGTACATGGAGGCGGCAGCAGAAATGCTGGTTAGCCTAAAACCTGATAGGGAGAAAGAGAAGAGGCAGCACCTGAAACAGCCCAAGAAAAGGTGGGACCAAGGCTAAAAACTAAGGGTTGCTGCAATGTGGTTTCAGTCTCTTGTCATAGTCTGAGGAGATCAGATGTCTCTGTTTTCTTTTGTGACCTGATATAGTCCAGATGCTGTGTCTCTTTGGCAGGCTTTTCTGTGAGCTGAGGGAAGGGGCAGAAGGCCAGGCACAGCTGTAGGGGAGACAGGAGAAGAGCAAATTCTCCCACTCTCCCGACCCCACCCCAGATGCCTGGTCTGGTGGTACAGGAGCTCTCAGGACTGCCCGAGTAAGGGAGTTGTACCTTGGGAACCAAAGCCCTGGGGCTTCTGGCACAGGGGTTCCTGCAGCGCAACATTCCTCTGGGAAAAGGACATCAAAGGAGAAGAGAGGAGTATAGCACAGTAAAAGGAGGAAAAAAATGAAAGCAGAAAAAAAGCTTTAAAACACAGCGTCATTGACTAGCTGCTCTCTGTACTTAAGTATCTCTCAGTAGCTCTGAGGTGAGTTAGAGCTAACTGCATAAGATAGCTTCTAAGCCTATAAAGGATGATTGTAATTGAAGCATTCAAATAGACCTTTATTTTTAAAAGAAAAAGTAAGTGAAAGTTTAGATACAGATGCTTGTGTTTGGGCGTTTGGTTTTGGGTGTGTGTGGTTGGTTGGTTTGTTTGGTTGTTTCTTTTGTTCTGTTTGTTTGGTTTAGTTTGTTGGTTTTTTTCCTGTTAAAATATCAAGTTTTTCATGTTTCTGAAGAAGAGATGAAACCCAGGGGTAAGAAACAAGGCTGTTGGATCACTGAGCAGTTCCTTAAGCATGCCAAGTAAAATATTCCTGCTTAGTAGTGAAGTCACTCATAAAAGATACTGCAGAGTGTATTGAGAAAACACCAGTGTTGCCAATTAGCTGGAGTTTCACCAGAATTTCCTCTAGAAGGAGGTGCTTTGGTTGGGTTGACAAAGACAGCTATTCATAAGAGTCATGGCTGCAGGTTTTTTGTGTGTGTTTTTGTTGTGTTTTGTTTTGTTTTTCCATAGGTAGAACAGAAGGATGAACAATCTATTTCAGTCCTATGGGCATTGTTAGCTGTGTAATGCATAGCTTTGCTCTGTTTGGATTTTGTTTGGGTTTGTTGGTTTTTTTTAATTACCATATCCCAATATGGGAAAAACAAAAGCTAAGATACTTTTCTCTTGAGGTCAGTTGCCATGGCTGAAGATAAAAACAAAAGAAAAATATTCACCTAGGTAAAGAGAGCACAGGAACAGTTTAAAGTGAGTTGTTTGGGTTGGGTTTTTTCTGTATTAATTTGGAGTGGAAGATATGTAAGCAGAAAATCGAGTTCTTACACTCCCTTATATTCAAAGCTCTCTGCCTAACTAAGTTTAAATGTTAAGGTGTCAAATTTGATACAAATAACAAACCAAGGAGTTAGAATATAAAACAATACATTAAACATCATATTTTTTATAATACTTTTTGTATTTTTCAGTTAATTGTTACTCATGTTACATCCTAGAGAAATGCACAGGCTGATGCTTTGCAGACACAGGTTAAATCTAAAGAGATGATGTAGCTCTACTTGGCCTGCCTGCACTGTCAGGGCTGGCACATGTATTGTACTGTGTGATCAGTGTGACCTTGGCTGGCCTTCAGATTATTCCCTTAGCTGGGGCTCTATTAATGTTACTCTGATACAATTTGTGAGATGGGTGAAAGCAAAGAGTGTAGTTTATGTGAACTTTACATCTATTTGAATTGCTGCAAATCTATGAATTTTGCTCTTTTCATATCGTAGATGGGATGGTCTCTAAAATGACTGTTATGTATTGTCACAGTTTTATATAGTGGGGTTCTGGTGGAGGAGTGGGGGCTGCAGGGGTGGCTTCTGTAACAAGCAGCTAGAAGCTCTCTGCAGGCCCAACAGAGCAAACACCAGCCAGCTCAAGGCCAGAGTCATTGCTGACCAAGGCCGAGCCCATCGACCACAGTCACAGCACCTCTGGGAATCACATTTGAACTTGGACTATTTGATTTTTGTTTGCTTGTTTGTGTGTTTGTTTCCTTTTGAAGTAGTTTTCATTTGGTTTTGTTCACCATAAATATCCAGGACTGAATTCTTTTCAGGGCTGCCCACCTTTAACTTAGTATTTAGAACAAGGTTTGCTCAGGTGCTGGGATCTTTAACACTGAGTCTTCAGACTTGCACGTTATCTTATCAGTACTTGAGTTACTTCAGGCTCTAGACTTTGCAAATACTTTTAGGATAAAAGCCTATGAAAGCAAAAGGAGCTATTGTATTTATTTAGGATTTTGCTTTTATCCTCTGTTTTTCCATAGCTCTATTAGCCTAATATGTCCTTCTGTTGAATCCTTTTAAGATGCTCTGAACTATCAAAAATAATCCCACATCTTGTGTTTCGTCAAATCCAATTGATCGCAGTGCTGATACTTTCATCTCTCCATACTAACATCCTTGTAACACTTTCCTTACATTGTTGTAGGTTTGTTTCAAAGGCGTGATGGGTAAGAGTTTGAGAGTTTCTTTGAGTAATGTTTACGAATTTACAATAAGAGTAAAAATAGTTTTCAATAATATATAACAATTTTCATCAAATGAACAGTCAGGGTAACAGATCTGGGGTAGAATTAAATAATCCACTTTCTTGTATTGGATAAGTTTGTTTTTCAGTGAAACACTCAGACTTTCCTTTCCCAAAAGGAAATATGAGCTTTTAGGGTTTCACTCTTCGTAGCTTTTTTTGGGCTGTGGGTATTTTGGGGGTTTTTTATAGCTGAGTGATTTTAGGTGTTGATTTTTTTTTCTTTTTCTTATTTGGATGCATTTAGGTACACTAAATTCCAGGAAACAATTCTGCCCTTTGAGGAAGATTTTGATCACTGTAACAACTGCAGTTAGTTGCTAAAATCATTACTTCGTACTGTTTTATGATGCCTCTAGGTCTATTTTTACTTAGAAGATTACTTTCAAGGTATTAATTAACCTGGCTATTTATTAAGATACTTGATTTTGATTGACAAATGTTTCATTCAGAAATGCTTTTTGACTCATTGCATCCAGTACAAGAGAATATGTAGGCATGTAATTAAATCTTTTCCTGAATTCAGTCTGTAAGTCTCTGAGATAGAACGGAAATGTCTACCTTCTGTTTGGAGTAGTGAATATGCAAATTGTGAGTAAAATTCAGTGTTCACATTTATTTCAAGTCTGAATTTTGCCAAGAGCAGAAGGATAAGAAATATCTATAAAGAGAAATCTCTACTTTATATTCCTTGTTTAGTTTCTAAATATTATTTTTTCCTTTCAGAGCAGAGAGGGTTAGAGCAATCTGTAGCAAGTAGCACTCAGAATTACCAGAGTCCTCATGACTCTGCACCAGCTCTAGACTCATCTTGCTTCAAGGCAGATAAAGTACAAGTCAATTTTAAAACCTTTTGGAACAGATTTTGGTTAGGAATCTTTCTCTGAATAGGGTGTGCGTCTGTCTAGGTTGGAAACATTCCTCTTTCATTTAAACTTTTCCCATATCTGCTCCATTTAAGATATGTTAATTCAAGAAATATGTATCTAACTAGTTTTATATTTATAGGCTTTTTTAGTTGTATTATTTTTGTATTGTGTAATAGCTGGTTCTGTGAAGCTGGGAAGTTGCAGGAAAAATTGTGACATTGGTCATTGAGTTTTAGCCAGCATAAAGTAGAATAAAGTTGGAATCATGTAACTGAGGGCAGCACATTCTTTAAGTTCTCATTTTATATGATCCTCCTTACACTGGAAATATTGTGGGTTTGGGGTTTTTTTTCTGTGTCTTGATAAATATTTTAAACTAAGTTATCAGCTGGGAGGGGAATATCATCAAAGAAAAGGATTTCAGAAAACTTAGTGGACCAATTTGCCTGATGCTACAGGGATGTTGTGGTTTGGAAATAAAGCTGTTGCTGTGAAACTACTACTCTAAACACATATTCCTAGGGGCATACAAGGAGGATTTTTTTTTTCTATAAACTGTTAGTGTGATGCTCTCATGAATTTCCTGAAAATAATCAACAGGCTGTTGATAGTGTTTCCCACAGAAGATTGGCTATTTTGGTAGGCAGTGAACCTGAACAGGGAGTCAGCTGTTCAAAGTGCAGCCTGACTCCAAAGCAGCAGCCTGCGGTTAGAGATGTTACTTTTAGACTGATAGGGAGGATAATACTTGAAGTATAGAAGCCAAAGGGTGATAGCAGTCACTCATGCCAGTATTTCTGGTTTTTAAAGCAATCTTTTCTGTTAGTTGGAAGATTTTTGTCAAACATTAAACAAAAGTGCTTGAAACAAATTATTTTTTTTAAATATTCTCATGAGAAAGTCCTTTATTAATAGGCAGTACAAATTAATAAAGAACATATTACTATTTCTATATGTAACGTAGGCTTAAGTACATAATAACACATCAATATTAGAACAATTATTTTACTTTTAAAACTGTATGTAATTCTTACACAAAATACTCATTATGGCAAAGACACTGAGTCAGAAATTGAAAAATAGCTCACCAAAATTATATGAAGCCAATGGGAGGTCCAGGAATAGAATCTAATGTTCTAGCCTCTTGTTCTAGAAATCTAGTTCTACAAAATATATTGTATAATTGAGCATCTCAATTAGGAATTGGGAGGGTGAGGGGTTATCACTTCTTTCAGAGCAAATTTTCTATTGTAGTATATTGCTCACTGAAGATTTTCCACATACATACTGTTTTTCATTTTGCCACGAGGTTAGATCTGAAAAATCTATATGAAATACTGCATTCTAAGCAGTTCATTTGAAAAGGTTTATTTAATTCTGTTCTCTCTCCTGTCAATTGTCATGTGTGCTCCTGGTCATTTGATCTTGGTTCCATTTTAAAAAGTAAGGGTATTAAACTCCTAAACTTTATTTCCTCTGGGGGAAGTTCCAAATGAACAGATTCAAAATGATTCATTGTGGGTATTCTTGTATCAGACTGGAGTTTTTTTGATTTAAAGAACTTTAGGATATTGTAGTTTGTTACGTACTGATTTTTTTTTTTTAATGTTTCACAAAACAGTACCTTTCTATTTCTATCTCTGTCTTGGTAGAAAAGAGAAATGTTGAAATGTCCTATTTCCTATGCCACAGAAATAATGAGGTTTGTATAACCCTAATCCTAGTATGTCTATTACCCTAGAAGGTAAAAAAGCTTCTGTAAAAGTAATCAATACTTATCTCACCATGAAAGCCCAAGCAATTTCTAGAGTGAGGTGCAATTGTGTATTAAAAAACATTTTCAGCATGAAATATGAGTCCCTCAAATTGGTTTGGGATTGAAATTTTTTCAGTATAGCCTATGGAAAATACCAGTTTTACCAGCAATTTTCCAGCATTAATCTAGTACTTAGTTAAGTATGTATGTCAAGGACATGGGTGTAATCAGCAAACTATAAGTAATGACATTTTGCAGAAAGTGATGTTCCAAGAATAATTAAGATGAGCAAATAGCTTTGGAAGTCAAACCCAGAAGCTAATCAAAAGTTCTGTGGTAGCTGTTGTTTCAATGATGCATCTGGTTATCTCCCATCTTAGAGTAGTTAGCAAATAGGGAATGCAGCTTGGCTGTTGACACTCCATTGTATCCGCAACTTGTTTTGGGTACAATCCAAAATCAATTGCTATCAATGGCAGTTTTCTGGCCTGTGTTAAGGAGAGCTGGATCTGGCTCTTACTCATCTAAAAATGTTTTATCATTTTCATAATGCTGTCTGCCACAGTGAAATACTAAACAGTTGCAGGGTTTTGTGCCTTTCTCGGTTTCATTATGAGACGTGGCATCTCTCTTGACTAATGAGATGGAAATCAGTAATAATAGCAGTTAGCGAGTAAGTAGCATTCTTTGAAGATGTCAAAAACAACAGCAGCAACAGCAACAAAAACCCAGGGAAAGAATTGGACTTGTTAGTCATTTTCCCCTAAATGACTAACAGACACAGGGCTTGCCATCTATAAAATAGGGTTTTGTTGAATCAAGAGGAAAACAAACAACAAAACAAACAAACCCCCCGCCATATAAAAAACCCATCTCATTCCACTGTGGAAATGAGATATCCTGGGAACTGAATTTAAGATTAAATGGTACCTCTGCACTTGTCTGTATGGAAGACGAATGCAGGATTTGGCAGCCCTAAGCCATCACATTTTGAGGAGGTCTGCTTCCAGAAAGACTAGGCAGAACTGGGGATCATTAACACAGAAAGTGCCTGAGCAGCATAACATGCTCTTCAGCAGCCTGAGAACACATGAAGACATAAGATGTGAAAGTTACAAACCACTTGTTTCTCCTTTGTGTTTTAAATGTCAGTCTTCTTTTGTCTGGTGGATTTCTTACATTAAACAGTCTGCAAATTCGCTACTTACTACAAGGATTAGTTTTTCAATCATTATGTCTTGCATCTGTGTCTAGTGGTGATTGCTTATATATTGAGGATTGCTGAGAATTCCTTTTGATTGTCTCTCTGTCTCTGTGAGTAATACTAGGGCTTTAGATATGTGCCTGACTGACAGCCCTGAAAAGCGAGGGTTTTTTGCATTTTCTTCAAAGCTTATATAACATGGATAATGCATTCTCCATGATAGCTTCCTTTGGCCTAACTTGGATTCCTGATGGGAAATCACTAGGAGAAGTCTTCCATTCAGATCTTGGTGACTTCTGGTATGTCTGCACCCACAAATGAAACACACCAGGATCATCAGGATAAGGGTGAAGAGGTTGCCCAGAGATGGTAGATGCCTCATCCCTGGAACTTTTAAAGGTCCCTTCCAACCCAATTACTGTATAATTCAGTGACTTTCTGGCACTGAGGCTGTGAAGGAGACAAGAGCAATTTAAATAAACTTCCACAGCTTCCAAAACAAGATGATTTCTTGCAAACTCCCAGTTGTTCTTTGTTATCTCCTAAGCCATGCATGGGAATAACTTGCAAGAAAACAGAGACCGCAAGTGTGACAGAAACTATTCTAATAATTTTGTGATGTAAATGATTGAGCCCAGTGCCCAGGAACATTCACAGACACTGATTAATTTAATAGAATAGGTCTGTCTTTTGGGGCTGCTGAAAGGTTTGAAGTTAATTTCAAGTGCTTGCTATATTTTTTCATTAATGTACAGGTTGGAAAGCACTATCAGGACACTTGACTGTCTGGATCATCAGTGGACCCCAATTACAGATATATCATGATAGAGTACTCGTGTCCCCTCATCTAGAAATAGCATAAAGATGCCAGATTGAAACCAACTGTAATGTTAATATTAGGAGTAGCATCAAGTCAGTTGAATCAACCAAAGGTGAAGTGTAAGACAATTAAAGTGATGGCTAGTAAAGAAGAGCTGCTGCTTAATCCTGAGATCACCTAAGTGGGGTGCAGAATATGAAGCATGTCTTCATCATGAAAAGCTGAGCCATAGGACCATTTCAGCTCGAAGGTGCAAGTGCCTCTCTTCACAGATAAATCAAAGCTAGCTCAGAACTTGCCGTCTGGGATACCGGTAATGATGTAACTGCAGAACTATAGAGTTCAGTTTGACCAGCTCCCCTCTTCAGCTGTCCAGTGGATTTCTCTGAAATGTGAAAAGCAAAAGAAAGGTTTAATGCTGATTATTTGAGAGAATATTGAGTATTGTAGCAAATAAAGACTGTATTGAATCAAATACCTTGGTATTATATATATATATATAGACTTCCTAGGTTACACACAAAATTTTTGGGTTTTGATTACTGCACAGCTGTTTTCTTTGAAACATCAAATAACAAAATGACATGGTAAAACTGCAGGAGACTGGCACAGACATCCTATTTGCTTTAAGAAATAATGGGTTTGAAGTGCGTTGAGTATGTGTTCAAACAGCATCTTGTCCTTGTTTTTATTTATGCTGCTGCTTCAAGACCTAAACCTTTCCTGCATTTGAATGCTTTATGCTTGCCACTTTTGCAGTATTATTAAAAAATGTCATGTTGTCATCTCTGGCTGCTGCTGAAGGTAACAAAACAGAATGATGTAGTTCAGGTATTGTTCCTGGCCACAATTGGAAGGATATTCAAATTTAGATTAATTTTCATCCAGCCCCTAGTGTTTTAACCCTTCTGTGTTTTAACCCTTCTGTGTTTTAACACTGTAAGATATCCCTATTTTAAAAGATCCCTGCTTTATGGGTATATGAAACACAAATTCTTTGGTTTTATAGTATTACATATTACAGTGTTTATAAATGTATGTTTTCTAGATGTTTTTTGGTAATCATCCTTGCAGTAATATTTTTGGTAATTGCTGTATCACTTCATTGGAACTGACCATATTGGTATGAAATGCTCTTGTTAAATCTCATTCTTTATAGGACCAAAACCTGAGGTCCTTCATTCTGCCAAAGTCAATATTAAATGAAGCAAACATTGTAATTTGGTTACATTACATTTGTAATTGGTGTCTGTCAGCAAAATAGAAGCGTTTTGGCATTGTAATCAGTTTTCTTATGTCCCTTTCTTAGGGAGAGGTGAATACCTAAAATTCATAGAAGTGTGGCATGCTAAGTGGAAGGAACACCTGAAGGTCATCTAGTCCAATCCCCTACTCAGTCAGGGCCACTGAGTAAAAGCCTAGGTTTGTGTGGCAAGATTTTCTTAGCTACAGATCCTACAGGAGTGGCTTCTGTGGGAAGCTGTTAGAAACTTCACCCATCTCTGATAGAGCCAGTATCAGCCGGCTCCAAGACCATCCAACCTCTGGCCAAGGCCAACCCAAGCAGCAATGGTGGCAGCATCTCAGGGATAATATAATTAAGAAGGGTGACAAAAAAACCCAACCAAACAAACATGAGCAGGAATTGCAGCCAGAGAGAGGAGTGAGAATATGTGAGAGAAACAACTTTGCAGACATTAAGGTCAGTGAAGAAGGAGGGAGAGGAGATGCTTCTGGTTGCCAGAGCAGAAATTCCCTTGCAGCCTGTGAAGACTATGAAGAAGAAACTGTCCCCCTGCAGTACTCTGGGGGAAGTCCTCACCGGAACAGATTTGCTGGCAGGACTTTTGATCCGGTGGGGGACCCACACTAGAGCAGGGCTCTTGAAGGACTGTACACCATGGAAGAGACCCACATGAAGTTCATGAAGAATTGCAGTCTGTGAGGACTCATGTTGGAGAAAGTTGTGGAAGTCTGTCTCCCATGGGAGGTACTCCACACTGTAGCAGGGGAAGAGTGTGAAGAGTCTTACCCATGAGGATGAAGAAGTGTCAGAGACAACGTGTGACAACCTGACTCAGACCCCCATTCCCTGTCTCCTGTGCTTCTGGCAGGGAGGAAGGAGAGAGATTTGGAATAAAGTTGACCCTGGAAGAAGGAGGGAAAGGTCTTTTTAAGATTTGGTTTTATTTCTCATTACCATATTCTGACCTGATTGGTTTTAAGTTAAAATAATTTTTGCAAGTCAGGTTGGTTTTGGTCATAGTGGTAATTGGTGAGTGATCTCTCCCTGTCCTAATGAGCCTTTTGATGTATTTTCTCTCCCCTGTCCAGTTGAGGAGGAGGAGTGAGAGCAGTTGTGGTGGGCAACTGGGATCCGGCCAGAATTGACTCACCACAGCCACCAAGACCTGGTTGCCCAGGATGGTGTCCAGATGCTTTTGAATATCTCCAAGTATGGAGACTCCTGCACGTTCTGTGGCAGTGATGTCATTTTCACAGTGAAAAAGTTTTTTCTTATGTTCAGAGGGAATGTCCTCTGTTTCTGTTTGTACCCATTGCCTCTGATCCTGCTGTTCAGCACCACTGAAAAAAGATGGGCTCTATGTTATTAATACCCTCCCTTCAGGTATTTATACACATTGTACAGATCCCCCTGAGCCTTCACTCCCAGTTTGCTTAGTGTCTCCTCATGCAAAAGATGCCCCAGTACATTAATTGTATTTCTGGCCCTTCACTGTACTCTGTGCAATAGCTCCATATTTCTTCCCTTCTGGGAGCCCAGAACTGGACACAGCATTCCAGTTCAGGTGTGACCTCACCAATGCTGAGTAGAGGGGAAGGATCACCACCCTCTACCTGATAGCAATACTTTCTCTAATGCAACCCAGGATACCATTATTCATCCTGGCTGCAAAGGGCACATGGCTGTTTTTTGTTTCACTTGGTGTCTGACAGGAACCCCAGGGCCTTTTCTGTAAAGCACCTTTCCCCAGCTGTTTTTGTGGCAAAGCTGGTTGGTCACCAACTGGTACATGGGGTTGTCCCACTCCAGGTGCAGAGCTTGTGCTTATTGAACTTTCTGAGGTTCCTGCCTGCCCCTTTCTCCAGCCTGGTGAGATCCCTCTGGATGGCAGCATGACCTTCGAGTGTGTAAGTCACTCCTCCTGGTTTATGTCATCAGAAACTTGCTGAGAGTACACTCTGCCCAATCATCCATATCATTAATGATGGCATTCTTACAGTCTTTCAATCAGACTTCATTCCAGTAATCACTACCCTTTGAGCCTGGCTCTTCCACAAGTTTTTGGTCCACCTCACTCACTGCTTATCCAGCCCTTCGTTCAACGGCTTCTCTATAAGGATTTTACGGGGTCTTTACTGAAGTCAAGATAAGACAGTATCATCTGTCAGGCCACTCACTTCACCACAGTTGTTTATCAAGTTGATCAAGTGTGACTTCCCCTTGTTGAATCCCTGTTGACTACTCCAGATCATCATCCTCTCCTTCATTTGCCTGGCAGTGGAACATCAGGAACTGCAAATGGAGTTATTGGTATCGAACTGAGATTACATACAGAGGTGATATTATGTATCTCTTGCTTCACATATTGCACAGTGACAGATGGGGAGATCAGAGATAGCGATTGGTGTGAGGTGTTTTCTCTTTGTTTTTAATTTGCACACAGTATGTGAATGTATTTATTACAGAAAGAAGAAAAGCAAATTACAACTGGAAATGGACTTAGAATTAAATTCCTGAAATTGTAATGGGGTGGGTTGTGTTTGCACAATGTCCCATTAACATTACAATCACTGTTGTGAGAACGAATTCATGTTATTCCATACTCTGCTCTCATTATAACCTTTTTATTTCCACATAACCACAGTGTGTTGTTGGGGTAAACAATAGCAAAGCGTGTTAATGCCTATTCCATCTCTGTTTAATTCTGCTGACTTAATTTGCCCAGTGCCTAGCGCTTACAGTGAAGGGCATAAAAAGGTAAAATAGCATAAGCATCAGAAGGTGAAAGCCTGACCTTATTTAAGTGAATGGGAATTTAGCCGTGGGAGTCTTTGCAGTTGAAATTGCTTCTCTTATTTCAAGACAATGCAGATACGAAGTGGAAAATCTTAATTGAAATCAAGCTGAAAACTGTTTTGAATTTGCATTACACCTGCTAAGGTATCAATCAATCAGCCAAACTTTGAAATTATTTTTAAAAGAAATCCTAAAAAAGCCCCAAAATCTAAGCTCACTTTTGATTTCAGTTTCCTAAATTGTTTATAATTGAAATTAAAATGTAATACTGAACAAAACATGAAACACACACAAAAAAAAAAAAAACGTAAAAAGTATTGATGGGAACATTGGAGATTCAGACACATTTTTAACTTGTCAGAACAAATTATAAGAGAATCAAATCTCAAAGCATTTTAACTTAGGCATGTTTTCTAACAGAAAAGCTCTTATAAACGAATTTAGTAAAAGTTTGCATACAATCTGAATTCCCTGGGATGACAGTATTTACTTTATGAAATGGTATAAAAATAAAATTAGGTTACTTTCAGTAAAGGTAACAGGCGATATAATGTAAAGCCAGGTATGACGTTTGTTTTCTGTAGCTGTTTATTCATGTAGCTGGTGTGGATGATTCGCTCAGAAAATAAGGCATTGACAAGACATTGTTTAAACAGCTCTTCCTCTGTCTGTTCTGCCTCGCCTTGCCCATCTTTCTCAACCCTTGAGTAACAAAGAACTACTCCATGTGGTTCAGTTACTTTACACAGAGGTTTTGAATTGCTGCTTTGCTGAGTGTTCATTGAACTATTCAAGGAGAGTTACTTGCCTTTTAAAAACAGAAAATACTGAAGTTGTAGACCAGATTTTTTCCTCCTGACTAAGCCAAGGTCTATATTCTAAACCTAAAAGTGGTTTCAGTTCAAATTCCATAGTTTAGATCAATTTATAGATGCTCAGAAAGAATGTATATCAAATAATTCTAATTTCAGTAGCTACTTGATATTTATTTGACAATCAAATTTGGGGATTGATCTTAATTAGTATATAGGCATAAAAGACAAATTAAGTTTTCACTTTGGGATTTTGAGATTTAAAAATTAGGTTGTTTCAACCTGAAAATGTCTCATCTTTGCATCTGTTTTTGATCTACCAGGAAAAAAAAAAAAACAACAAACCCAAAACTTTATTTCAGAATTTTCAGGGCTTTTTTTGTTCAGTTTTGCCTGAAGAAAACAATCATTGAATTCAAACTATTTATAATTTCAGTTTTTGACAGAGTTGCACTTTTGCATGCAAGGTGCAATATCAAAGGTTCCTATCAAAGTACATGGATTTCTGATTTGTTCTCTAAGGGATGTTCTCTCCACAGATTCCTCCATGTATTCGGGAAAAATATCTCATTGTCCATTGACAGGGAAGTACACATAAGAGAAAGCTAGTTGTAGAGAGGGTTAAGTAGGGAAAGCATACATTGTATGAATCTCGACACGTGTGTCTGTGTGTACTGTAGTGAAGATACCTTTTGATTTTTATTTGGTGAATCCCTGTTATTTGGAAAATTTCTGAGTTCCAGGTGCAAAAGTGTTGTAGTATTTGCTTTGTAGGAGGCCTCTGTTCTTCACTGAACCATGGCTGCTGTTGTGATAGGAAATAGAGCTCAATTTTTTCATCAGGAAAAGGCATTTTTTTCAGTGGAAAGGTCTGTTTTCTTTGTTTAGACAGTAATGTGATCTAACAACATTAAATTACATTTTCCTTGAAAGTGGAATACATGCGTACTGTGATCTCAGGAAGAAATTGCTTGTTGCATAATGGCCATGTTAAATGATAAATTATGGGAATTGTACTGTATACCAAATTGAGGATAAAGTGTTTACAGTGTGATTTAAAAAATGAACATGAAATACCCTTGTTGTTTAGAGGAACAGCTACCATACATCTACATCTGACAGACGTGAGCTTTCAGCTGTGGAATCGCAATCTCTGTCTTTCCCAGCTCTTCTCTCATTTAGGAAATCCACAGATTTGTCCTCTGATGGTATTGCAGCATAAACCTCTTCTTGCTAAGGGACACAGCAACTCACCCAGGCTGTGTCTGTTCTCTGTCCACCAATACCAGTCCTACCTCTCAGTTGCCCTCATATATAGCAGGACTTCATGGCTCTTTAGAGGCAGAAATAGCAGGAGCCAAATGGATAATTTCTTACATTGAAAGTTTACCCTGTGTCCTGGTTCTGGACAGGCCAGAGTTACCCTCCCCAAGCAGGCAGCACAGGTGAACTGAGTCAGCCTGGGCTGTTTCCACACCACCTGATATCACTCCCCAATAAAAGGGGCTGGTCAGGGCTGTCCATTTGTGGTTGGAGCTTTGGGTTGGTTCTTTTATTGTGTAGCACTTTGTTATGGTTGAGTTGGTAAAGTACTCTGTGTTGTCACTGGGTGTGAGTGTAATTGCTGTGGGTTGTTGCTGTTCCCCTTTCATGGTGGTGGTTTTTGTCAGTAAACTGTCTTTATCCCAGCACATGGAGGGGGGGCTCTGTCTGTTTCTCTGCCAGGAGTGAGCAACCAGCACGAGGTGCTCAGGTTGGGGCTGAATGACCACACCCTCTAGGAAAAACAGAGTTATGAGAAAGGACTTAATGACCAGAAAGATAACCTCTCTCAGACACGAAAGTAGTTTTATGCAATTGTATTTGTCAACTTTCTCTGCTTCTTTCCCCAGGCTGGATAAGAGAGGAAAAATGTTTTCAAAATGATCAGAATCTGGCTAAGACTGCTGTGGTAAAAACAAAAGAATTTTTTAAAAGGGTAAATAGTGTAAGGAAGCAGTTTACTTCAAAGTTTGGCCATATAGCATTACTGAAGTAAAAAAACTTAATGCTGAAGTTTATATCTAACTAAATGGGGTGCTCTGAGTATGTTGATAGTTTACAGTGTGCATTTGGGATCTTAAAGAAAAATACTTATGGTCTGCATTTTTAAAAATTTATTTGCTGGGTATTGTTTTGGTTGGCTGAAGTTTGTACTGTAGTAAAGGGACAAGGAATAAAATCAGCTCCTAGGACTCTGTGGGGATATGTATTTGATGAACTAGGGGATGTGATGTAGAAGTTTGACACAGAAGCACAAAGGTCTTGACCAGTATCTCTATCCTAAAAAATAAGGAGGGGAGGAGAGTGTGTTTGTACATCTCTACTAAAAGAGTCTTGTGGCAAGTAATGGTGAAATTCTGTTCCTGAATGTTAATTGACTGAAATTTTTAGCATCTGATCTTAGCAAATTGTCTATGGTCTTTTCATAATCGCAGTGGGAAGAGCTAAATGGCAGCCAAGAATGCTAACTCTCATTTTGTGAAAGATGTCTCTTTTCAGATGGAAGAAAACTTACCGACATCGTTCTCTAATAATGGACTCTCAGTAGTAAGTGAATAACTGAAATTAGATAGTTAATTATGATAGTGCAAACTCAGTGAGAGTCTTGTGCAGCTTTCTTTACAGTGAGACTCATAGTTGTGAAAATTAATACATTTGTAGCAAAGCAGACCTTCTGAAAACTTCTGAATACTTTGGCTTTGGTTAGGATGTTGTACACCACCTTTTTTTTCTTATGAATGATTCTATCTATGTCTGCATACGTCTATCACCTATTTTAGCAATGAGTTATTATGGAGTTTCTCTCTTGAATTATGCGTTTATATATATATATACACCAATGCCTTTTTCACTCACTCAAGAGTTATGATTCATGAATAATTTGAGCAAACTATGAACATGATTATGATATTAGAAGTCAGTCTTGGAAACATTAACATGTGATTTAATGAGTTGGTGGTTTTGTGGGTTTTTTGGCTCTTATCTGCACAAATAAGGACGGTCTGTTGAAGAAATGTGTGCAACTTCTGGCCTGCAATTCATTGGCATACAAATTTAATGCAAATAATCTCATTCAACTCAGCAGAACAACTTGCTTTGAAACTGTAAAGAAATAAGTCGAAGCATGAGGTGGAATTTTTTGAGGGAATGCAAGGGATGCGTCCTGCATTGTTCCATTGGTCTCAAACTTACTGCTTGCTGGGTGTGATATTGTAAAGAATGTATTTGGGCAGCTCGCTTCTAGTTAGCTCTTTGTGCCCTGCTATGCTGTTACCAGTGTTTGAGCTAATTAGGGCTAACTCAGAAATGTCTCTGTGAGCTGCAGCCATTCTCATTCAGCTTGCTGTTGAGGGTAAAATAACTTGTAAGTTCTGGAATGTGAATATTTGTGTCTGATGTCTAACAAAACGTGATACTCTTGAGCTTTGTGGTATGGGACCTGCATGAAAAGATTGCTAATGTATATAATGCCAAGTGGAAGCGAAGTGACTGGAAATATGCCTATTAGTATTGAGAATGAGGCATAGAAACAGACAGCATTGTGCTACAAATTAAAGGGTACAGATGTCATCACTGTTGCCATAGTTTTCCTGTATACTTCAAAAAACTGTTTGGGAAAGATGCGCACAAAAAGGAAGATAAATTGCTATGTAAGCTTGATATAAAGGATGAAGAGTTGAGGTGAAAGTAGACGTAAACAACAGGAAAGCCCTACACACTTGAAAAGCAGCACAACTGTTTAGGGAGGCCACTTCAGTATTTTACGTACTAGGAGACTGACAGAAACATTGTAAAAAACTTCTTGGAAGAACAACAGCATACGCTTTTAGATGTTGTCATTTGCATCCGACACTGCCTGTTGTGCTAGATCTGTAGTTAGACACTGGACTCTTTTTTTTTGACCCATCCTAGCCATTATTTCATCATTCATTCTTTCTCTGTTTTGAAGATTGAGGGTTTTGAAGTGATGTGTGTGGATTTATCATTAATCTCACACACATGATTTCCCAAATTAGAAAATAAATAAAGCAAAGTACAGGCACTTTCTTCTATTTGTTTTTCAGGTGTTGGTTTTGAATTCTGGACATTTTTATTAATATGGAACTTTTTTCTTTAAAGAAGTAGTGTGTTCAGAAATAATGCTCAATGATACAGTACAGTAAATTAATCCATTATTACAATGCACTTATGCAGGTGTTTAGAGGTTGTTCTGAGACAGTATTTTACCACTGTTTACGAGGCATTTGAGTTTTTTTTCTGTGACTGTAAGTCTGTATTTAATTGTTTTCTAACCCAAATTAAAGTAATTTTATCCTGGTATCACATTAGTGGAGATCAGGATTATTTATTATTAATGCAGTGTTTTCTTTAACAAATTAATATTTTATTATTAATATAATAATAAATAATTTGTATCTTTTATATCATTAATGACATAGGACAAATATGCTTTTGGTTGATTGCAAATGTGCTGCTGTGCAAATGTCAGTGTGATAGTTTACTTTATGCTTTTTTCTATAGTTTTAATTAAGCAATAAAAGAAGACACCCAAAAATAATTACATACCATTTCCTGAAGAATACAAAGCTAAAATCCATGCAAACACAAAGAGTGCCAGAAAAAGAAAACTGACACTTTTCTGCTTAGCCTAGAATAACCTTAAATACTTCAAAATATTAGTATCAGCACCATTCAGATTGTATTAACAAATTTTAATTAAAGATGAGCTGATATGTAAAGCTAGTTTGCTTGTAGGTCCCAACATCCAAGGACCAGTATATGCCTTACCTTGATAGCTGCTCATTTAACTTACGGCACTGAACTGCATGGCACTGCCTAGTCTTTGAAACAGATTTAGGTCAAATAAAGAAATAATTAGTCGTTTAGGAACAAAGTTCTTTTAAACAATTATTATTAAGTTTCTATAACCATCACTTTTGCCCTCCACCTGTGTCCAGAGGCCTCCAAATATCATCACTCTGGATAAAATCCCCATCTTCCTTTTAGTGTTGAAATACGTTGAAGAAAGGGAACAGGAGATGAGCCTGCAGCAGTTTATATGTAACCTGGCAACTGTAACACTCACCTGGGAAGAAACTTTGGGCTTCTGGCCCATATGTTGCCACTCTTACAACTGCTGCATGAACGAGGTTTTTCTCCTCCATGCTGAGCCATGTCACAGCTGGGCTGGGCTCTTTGTTTCCTCTGCTGCTCTTCCTGTCTGCTGAGGTCCTTCCTGTACAGTTCTCCAGACGGCAGCCACAGTAGTCTGTGGCCTTACCCAGACCCCAGTGGGCTGGCCTGAGCAAAGCAAACCTAACAAAATGCAGTACTTGTTTCTAGTGTGATACCCTCATGCCATGCCAGTATCCAGCACCCTTCATATCAGTCCTGTACCTATTTGAGACCTGATAGGAATTTTTTGTGATACTTTTCTTTTTGTTATAAGATAAATACTATTGTATCACAGGAGCAAAATACAAAGAAAACCCCCAAATGAAATCAGAAATGTAAGTATCATCCTGATAACAGAATGCTACAGAAGCTCTTCCTGGTCATTTTTTAATATTTTTTTTTTCTGCTACAAAGTTTGAGATCATAAGTGGTAAGTTGCTGGTGGTTGGCAGTGAATGGATTTAGTAAGCATGTGTGCTGGCTGCAAAGCTTACAAATGCTGAAGTCATGATCAAGTGTGTTAGTAACTTCAAAATAGTGCTGATAACAGCTTTATCCCACTTCGTCATTTATGGGAAAACTTCAATACATTTTATAGGAAGAATTAATTTTAAGAGGATGAAGAACTTGGAAACAGAGAAAACTATTACCTTTACTTTCAAAATCTTACAGAAGCAAAGAAAGATATACTTGGATTATTCTCTTTTTTGGAATAATACTTTTCTCTCAAGGTCTAAGAACTTATGAAGCAGGTAATTTTCAAAGATATGTAGTGCCTGAATCTATTCTATAGGTAAATATATTTCATTCTAAAGGCATCTCCTGCTAAGGGGATAACTAGAGACACGAATGCACAGGGTACAGGAGTGGGAGCTCCCCTTTTAGTACTGAACCTTGCAGCACATATCTTACTCTAGTGGTTGACATTAACAGGGGCGTTTTGGGAATCCTCCTCTTTCCTCTTCATCCTCATTGGGACTTTCTGTACTCTTGGATATCAGTGTAGTGTGAGGTTTGAAAATTAAAGTGTGTGAATTGTTCACCACCTTGTTTCTCTCATCACTGATCAGCACAATACAGTATTATATACAAAATGTCAATGTCTGCATAAAGTGCAACAGGAATAAGTATTTACCATATCAATGGAGCAGAAAGCATAACCTCTAAAGAGGGACAAAAGGGATCTCAATTTGACTCATTTTTTTTGTATATCTGACATATTTTGTACGGGTCTTAATATTTTTTTAGTTCATTCCCAGTCTTCATGGAACATAAAGCACTGAATGCTTTTGTAATGACTTGGACCTTTTTGTGTAGGTATCTCTTGGGATTCAATCCAAAACCAATCTCCAAGTTCCTATCACCTGTGACATAGAACAGTTCTTGCTCTTAGGTCACTCAGACATTCAGTTCATGGATTTAGCTTGGATATCTTGCATCCCCAGTGGCTTTCCTTAATTCTGGGCAATGATATATCTCCTACAGCCTTAATGAAAATGTCTTCCTGGCAGCAGTATTATTAACTTCCTCCAGCAATAATATTAACCCCTGTTCTCCTATAGCCCTAATGTAAAAGTGTCTCATTTGGGAGATCTTTGTTAAAAGGAAACTTTTTATTGTAAAACTGGAAAAAAAAAAAAGTAAGTGGGGGAGGATTAAATGTGGTTTATTTGGAAAGCAAAAAGGCATGGTTAACAGAGAAGACTATTTTGTTGCATACAGTTTGAACTAAGTCTAGGTCTAGATCTAGTTTTATAAACAGTATGCTTTCTGTCAGCATCCTTAGATGCAAAATGAGCCAGGCATAAAAATCCTAAGTGATTTCATGCCATCAGGATTGGTCAGTCTTTGTATTCAGTTGGTCCAATTTTGAGCACAGATAGCCCTGCATCAAAAGACATGTCTAATAATTTAGAGTTTTCTAGTTTCCTTACCCGAGTTTCTGCTCATGGTTACTTTAAGCCTCTAAGAAAGGACTGTGTGTGCTCTTAAAAAAAGTGAAAGTGCACAATATGTTTTGTTTGTCAGTTCAGTATTTTTATTTGTGGATCCTTTGGCATACTGAGTGACTGTCTAACACACGGGAGGGCTAGCACTGCCTGCCCTCCGGTGGTATGTTATATTCTTCACCGGAATCTTATGATTATTTGCTGAAGCATCACCATAATTGTCCCATCTGCCTCCATTTCTTTCTAGTTATAAACATCTTTCTCCTTAGTCCTCTCCCCTTTGCCTCCTCTCCGTGGCCTCGGGCAGGTCACTTGCCCTCTCTGGTAATGCTTTTCCATCTGTAAAATGGGAGTAATCTGAGTTGTTAGGAAGATTAATTAGTGAATTAATATTTGTGAAGCACTCGAAAGATGAGAAGCAGTAGATAAAGGCTAAGTAGTGTAATTATTATTCTCAGAAGTGCCTTCATGAATGGGGGGGGAAAAGACAGGGTTTCTGCAAACTGATTAATAGTCAGTATAGATGGCTCTGGAGATAGCTGAACACAGGCTAGTTGGTTATGCTTGTGAAGAGACATATTAACATGAATGAATATGTAGCACTTACGTTTCTTACCCACCATTTGTATTAGACAATGTTAATATTACACATTTGTATATCAAACACAAATCACAACTTGCAACCATGAAAGAAAATTCAACTCCATGTGAAGTTTGGGAGCAACGCCTGTACCTTCTGGCTTCCAAATTCTTCCACTTTCGTTCCATATACGTGAGTGTCTTTTAAACATGCTGCTTACTACAGATGCAAATGGAACTGAGACAGTAACTGATAATAAATTTTTTAAGGTAATATCCTACAGTCTCAACCTTGTATTGTGATTATAAGGCTATCTTCTCCACACACGCCCCTCCAAAAGGAAGGTAATTTCCTAGTGCAATAATTAAGCTATCTTTCATTTCTCAATATTCAGAAAAAGGGAAAGAGAGGCTAATGGCCCAAAATGAATAAGATCACATAATGATACTTCCTGTCCAGAAAAGATGTAATTATTAACCTGAACACTTTTTTTAATGTATCATATGACTCAGCTGTCTTCTGTGACTAGAGGATTGTATTCAATTTAACCACTGGATGCCAGATTTTATTACTTGGCCAACTGTGTTAAACCACGTCATCGTAAAAAGAGATAAAGGATGGCTGTGCTTTGTGAAGCATATCCTCCTCTAGCATGTTTCTGCAGCAGTACAGTATTAAAGAAACTATGCTCCAGTATGCTCCGTACTGTTTGTTGGCATCAGGCTGCACTGAAGTAGGGTTTAAGATGCTACTCCTTCGTTCCCTCTGTGGGATAGGATGCCCAAGTTTATGTTGTTGGACCATTGCAAGGCTTCCCTGTGGAAGGAGCTGCACCTGAGACTTGGCTTTTGCTTAGGCTGCCTGAGGTAAGGAGTCTGTTTTTTTTCCTCTGTTCTCCTCCTGCCCTTTTGAATTTCCTGGTGGCTACAAGTGAGTTTCATGTTTTGTATCATGATCTGATTCTGTGTCTTCTGAGCTTTTAAAATGTTGACATTGATAAATCCCATTGGAAATAATAAGTAGAGAATGGAACAATTAAGACAGCTTTGTATGTTATTGCCTTTTCATTCTTCTGTCTCTGCTGATCATCTAAGGGAGATCTTGGGAAACCTGATAATCATGAAGACCTGTGAGACTGTTGTTTATGAAGAGCAGGGTAGAATCATAAACAGGTCAATGAGGAAAAGCATGCAGCTCTGCAGAAAGAAGGGACAGTTTTGTTCACAATTCTTTTTATAGGCTGTAGATAAACTAATGGCTTAGTAATGCATAGGGTGCTGTCTGTAACAGGAGGTCATTGAAAGCGTTAATGATGGGAATGGTACAAACAAGAACAAAACTCTGCAGGGTTAAGCCTTGCTCATCAGTGTCAGTGTGTACTAGATTAAAATTCTCATGCTCATTGGTATCCAAAAATAAGGTCTATGTACATTACACAAGCTTGGCTTCTTTACGTCATGAAAGCCACTTAGGTTATTAGACACTTGGATGCAGTACAGTGCTTTCGGGCCTAACGATCTTGCCATTGGGCACGTGGAACTAAATTACTTACATTCCTGAAAGGCTCCGAAAATTCTGCTCTTCTCAGAGGACCGGGATGAAGTGCTGGTATTGCCTTACCCTCCTATCCACCACCAGCATGGAGTGGTATAGCTCAAGTGTTCTCTCATCAGAATCTAGCCCAAGAGTGAACCAGCATGGTCACACATGAAGGGAGAGTGCTGACCCTAAATAGGAGCTTGTCTTACTAGCTACTGTTTCCATCAGCCTATTTTTTGAATTAAAAACTTTCCACTCATTCTCCTTTACAGCATTTCCATCTCCTCCTGAACACTGTTTAAGAGAATGTGATGCTAAAAGCATTTTTGTCAGCAGTTCATTCTGTTTCTTACATAAGATTTCTGTTTTTTAAAAATGCAGCTGCTATTCTACTTCAGTTTTCTCCTCCTGTACCTATCCATAATGGATGCACCTGGACAAGCTGGAGAAGTGGGCCCATGTGAACCTCATGAGGTTCAACAAGGCCAAGTAGAAGGTCCTCCACCTGGGTCAGGGGAATCCTTGTCATCAATACAGGCTGGGAAATGATGTGATAGAGAGAAGCCCTGCAGAAAAGGACTTAAGGGTGCTGGTGGGTGAGAAGCTTGACACGAGCTGACAGTGCGTGCTCGCGGCTCAGAAGGCCAACTATACCTTGGGCTGCATCAAAAGTGTGGCCAGCAGGTTGAGGGAAGTTTCTTCTTCCTTTACTCTGCTCTCTTTAGACCCCACCTGGAGTACGGTGTCCAATTCTGGAGTCCCCAACATAAGAACCGTTGGAATAGGTCCAAAGGAGATGCTGGAGCACCTCTCTTATGAAGACAGGCTGTCCAGCCTGGGGAAGAGAAGGCTTCAAGGAGATCTTATAGCGGCCTTCCAGTACCTAAAGGGGGCCTACAAGAAAGCTGGAGAGGGGCCTTTTAGAAGAGCATATAGTGATAGGACAAAGGGTAATGATTTTAGATTGGAAGGGGGTAAATTTAAATTAGATATTAGGAGGAAATTCTTCAATATGAGGGTGGTGAGGCACTGGAATAGGCTGTCCAGAGAGGTGGTGGATGCACCCTCACTGGAGGTGAATGAGGTCAGGTTGGATGAGGCCTTGAGCAGCCTGGTCTAGTGAGAGGTGTCCCTGCCCATGGCGGGGGGCTGGAATTTGATGATCTTTAATGTCCCTTCTAGCCCAAACCATTCAATGATTCTATACAAACACTGCCAGAAAAAAACAGAATAATTTTTTTCCTTCTAGAACAACAAGAGAGCAAGAAAACAAGGAAGGAAGACCACAAAGAGATGGGGAAAAGAATCCTTGGAGAAGAAAGAGAGGAAGTATAAGATAAAACATTAATAAGGGATGAGCAAGTGAAAAGAGACCAGGTTAAGGTGTGAAAGAAGATGTTTCAAATGCCTAGAGAGCAAAGACTTTTTTTAAAAAGAATTTTAAAAACAGATTAAAAGATGACTCTGAAACAAACTGAAGAAGTGACGTCATGTAAGGAAGAAGCATCAAGGGTAAAATTAAAAGTAACAGAACAAACACAAATAGGAACAAAATCGTATTCTCCAAAGTTAGAAGACTCAAACCTAAGCAGAGACGTGTAAATTAGGATTGCTGGAAAATTTGGTTTAATTCATGTTTAAATTAATTTTAACTTTTATGAGCTTTTCCAGAAACAAATACTATCTGAACAATCTCAGGTGGAGATGTTGTCACCTCGTAAGATCTGATTTTTCTCTAGGTATTGCAAAAGCCTTGTGGTTCCCCTGAAAAATGGACAGATATGATGGTTTATGACGCCGAAAATGTGGCCCTTAAAGTGTGTTAGATTTATAGTATTAGCCTGAGTAAGCAGCAGTGCAGGGTTCAGATATAAAAATTCCAGGGAGAATCCCAAGACTAAATTGCAGTTCACTTTTATCCCCTTCAAGGGGACAAGCAACCTCTCCTCATTCAGCGAGATGGGAACATGGAGGCTAATGGATAGGTGTAAGATATTTATGTGGTTACAAGCCGTATATTGCATCCCCACGCGCGACTTTCTGCCTTATCCTCTCCCTCCCATCCCTGCTTGCTAAAGCAAGTGGATGGCAAACAGGAGTGAGCGGACAGAGATTTTACTGGGACGTTGCTGTAAATTGCCACTGAGACAGGTCATACCACAAATCAGGCTGTTCCCTTCACCTGAACAAGAAGGATGTGAGGGAGGAATTGTACTTTGGAAAGGATGTCCCTGAGTCATTCTGTCTCCCACGCTGCTCCTGTGGTGCAACACACAGGGCGCTCCTGGTTTTGCTGTTAAACCTGAAGGATGTCTGTGGCCCCCAGCAAAAAGCCAACCCAGACCAGAAACTGCATGTCACCCTTTGTGACAAACCCTTGCCCTTGGTTACAGCTGTGTAACTTGTTTTCAGTTGAACTCTATAGGTATCTTTCTGACAGAAATTAACTTCAGATACAGTATTTCCTCTGCCCTGTAGAGTGCATTCTACTAGTCCTGAGGTTCTCTAGTCATAGAGAAAGAAGTGGCAAACAGGCTAAACGGCAGACAGATTCAATGTTTTGCCAATATTGTGATTACAGTACGTATCTGTAACTAAATAGCACTGCAGGCAAGTTTCTTTCATTATAATTATGGACAACTGCAACTCGGTGCTCAAATGTGGCTTATAGTCCTTTTTGATGTAAAGTGTATTTTTCTCAGATGGAAGAAAATGTAAAGCAGGATAATCAAAACAGTGGTGTCCTGCTTCCATTCCACATCTTCTTTCTACCTTTATTTTCCTTTTCCCTTTGCCAGGTCTGAATACATCCATAAAAACATTGTCCTTCCATGTTCCCATTAACTCTTGGGGGTTTGTACATTCTCTACCTATAAACTCCCTATTCTTGGGAAGAATAATGTTCTTTAATACCTTCCAGAACTGAATTGTGGAGTACTTAGACACCTCCAGCCTTCCCACTGTCACTACGCTTCTGGAACTGTTCTAATGTGTTATTATGGTGCTCCAAAATTTGCATTGTTTTGTGGACTTTTATTTCTATCTAGGGTTACATGTGCCTCCTAAATATCTCTGACACTGGGGGTACCTCTAAGGGAATAGGAAGCACTAACATTGAAATGTCTGTCTATCGCTCTAGCTTCATAAAATTGTACAACGAAGCTCAAACTCTGCATTGCATAACATAATCAGAAATGTCTTAAAGCAGTATGCTGTACTACTTTCCTTATCTTTGGAAGCTTGACCTAAGTAAAAGGAATGGTAGTGATTATTATTGCTAAACTGGGAATGAGAACAGTGGCCAGATAAGAGCAAGAGAGCTTTGGATTTATCTGAGCCCCTAGAGCTACCAGAAGAAGCCTGATGAAGTGATCCGGTTTCACTGAGCGTGGCCAGGGTTCAGCTATTTTCTCCCTTCCAGATCACATCTTCACCTTAATGTCAAGAACCTGTTGAACAAGGCACTGAACTACAGCACTGAATATGCAATATTTCAGTTTTTGTTGGATGCAAACAAGTCTCCTGTGTTGCCTGCACATGCTGTGGCCAGAAGGGTTGGAAAAAAAAAAATGATCTGTATAAAGAATAAAACATTGGATGATGCTGCAGGAAGGTTGATCTTTGAAACCCGTTGATGACAAATTGTACTGCTTTTACATGAGATCTCACTAATTTACAAATCTGCTGTACAGTTCCACTTAAATCAATGCAGCTATGCTGATGTAAGCCAGATGAGACTTTGGAGTTGAATCTGCTCAGCTTGTGCTTTTGTAATTAATGAGGATAAGAGTAAAAAATCACTGCTAAGAAGCATAGCAATTGTCAGTTACTACTGAAAGTTATGTAGCCTGGCTGTCCCTTGCTGACATGGGGAGAAAATGGCTGCCAAAGAGCAGAAAACCTGATGGTCGTCAAAGTTCAAATCGTTCCAATGGGTTTTTTGTTTTTTTTTTCCCCGAAGCATTTTTAATGCGTTTAAGTGGTTTAATATTTATTTTTCTCTGGAGAGATGAAGGCTAAAGATGGCTTTACTTAGTCTCTTGTATAAGGTCATTTGTTCTGCTAGTTTTGCTGCTATCCTTGACCATTCCCATGTGTAATTTCAAGTTACGTTTTTTCCAGCCAAAAATGAAGCAGACAATACCATATTTTGTTAATTATTTATTAAAAAAAGAGGAGATTACTGACTGAATTGACACTCCCAGTAGATCTTGTATAGAGTACCTCTTTAATAGCAAAGGATCTTTTTCCTGTAGAAAAAGTATAATTCTGTGTGGTGAAGCTCAGGGTGTAGGCACGATTCACCTCTATTTCACTGAGTTCCCCAGCATCAGCAAAGCTGAGGCATCCGACTGTATGTGTGAATTGGGCCAGCATAAATGTAAATATATTAATATACAGATGATGCTGCCACTTTTCATACTCTTCTTCTGTGGACTTTTATTCTATATTGAATATACATTGATACATGTATATTTTGGTCTGCAGTTGTTCATGCCTCTGAACTGAAGATCTTTACATGAATATCAAAAAACTTAACATGAATGCTGTCTTCTGTGTTTGTTTTTTGCATTAAGTCTATTCGAAAGACCAGTCTGGGACATACAGCTCTTTTAAAAAAATGTTGCTCATCTATTAAAATATACCCCATAACAACTAAATTATTATTTTAATGAAGCATGAATATTGAATGACCATTGACAGAAAGAATGCTATGGCTTATGCAATGATACTGCAAAGGAGTTTAAATTTTACTACTAAATGTTACTAGTTGGTAGAGGATTTTTTCCATGATTAATATGTTGCCTTGTCCACGAAGTAATGTTTTTATTTCTTATTAAGGAACAGTCCTGAAACAAGGAAATGTTTTGTGCATATTTTAAATCCTGATGTAATTTTAAAATTTTCTCCCATATATTAATTATTTGCTGTACTCCTGGCTTGTGTAAGTGAATTAAACAAAAAAAAAAAAAAAAAAAAAAAAACAAAAAACAATGGATTGCCTAGAAAATTATACCTTTTTCTACATTTTTTTCCCCCTGGTTTAATGTACTGCCTCCTTTGTATAAGAATTAGGAGCTTAGAAGCTTTCATTTTTAAAATCTTAGGAAAAAAAAATCTGTTTAAGTGATTATATTATCTCCGATTGGAGACATGTTACTCTTCTGATATCCTTTTTCTGAACAACTGCTGCCCATCTATTTAGATGGCTGATAGGAACTGAATTCAGATTTTTAAGTTATATTTAGTATTGTAAATAGGACCCAAGACTGAGACAACTGACTTTGCTTCTGTTGTTTAAACTGCGGTAAGGTTTAGGGGTGATGCAAATAACGTTTCCTTTTGGTAACACTGAATTCAAAATGCCAGTTTCTTGCCCAATTGTCCAAGTCAACATTAAGTCCCAGTTGTTTCTGCACAAATTTAAATCATGTTATCACTTCAGATTTTGTCACTTCATGCACCTTTTCCGGACACGCTGTTTCCTTCTTCAGACCTTTAGTTGTGGTAAAAGCAATTAACATAATGCAGTTACTGACTGTTAACCTATGATGAATGTTGACTTTTAAATCTTAAAAAGCCAATCAGAGCATCAAGTGAGAAGGATGGTGTTTTTAGTATAAAACTACTGTAAGATATTTGAATAGGGGCACACAAGAGGAAGAGTATTGCTGATGTGGAAGTCTCTTAGATTGCAGAACAGTTGTTCAAGAGATGTCTTGAAAATGCCGGGGCTGGTGAGACTTAGCCAAGTAAAACAGCAAGAAACCTGATTTTCTTCTTTTTTTTTAAGATTTCAGGAATGGCAAAGACATTGCCTTGATAAGGTCTTTTTCATGTTTAATTTCTGACATTGTATTTGAAATCATAAATAATACAGTGTTGACTGTAAATTAACCTGTTTCATGAGGGATGCCACGTCAGAACACATAAGAACTTACGTGTTGGGATGACCTATGCCCATTTTGTGGTACAATACTATGGGTAAGGAAAGAAACCAGGTGAAACAGGAAACCCTGGGTGATAGGCATTCTGTACATCTACTGAAAGATAACCAGTGTTCTAGAAGAACTGCTGAATGCGAAATACTGCCAAAGCTAATCTGACATATTGAGATTTTGCACATGGAGGAGCTTTTTTTTTTTTTTTTCAGTGGGAATAGAGAGGCACTTCCAGAGAAGGAACGTGAAAATGATGTAGCTATTGCTGTTATGGTAGAAAAGTTGGTTGCTTCCTATATTCTGTGTAGTGGGAACATGGTATTTATTGCCTGTTACTCAGGCATTATAGTTAGGGTGACTGCAGTTAGCGTGAGAAATCGTTGTCTTCTGTGTCTTGCCAAGTAAATTGGAGATTCAAACTTTTCTGGTTGCTGCTGAGTGATCTAAGTCACATGATACTGTTTCTGCTGTAATAAGATTTCTGATGTGAATGCCTGCAGAAAGTAAATATGTAATCCATTTCCTCTGCCATTAGCTTAAACTTAAAAATTGCTTTCTTGACTGCTTATCTTGCTACAATGCAATTACACCAATTTACCTGAAAAATGGGTAAAACCAGATCCAAAGCAAATAAATGTGATTAAGAATCACGGTATATGTTTGTGATTATCTTTGTTTCACATTCATGGAGTAATTTAGGATAACTGCACGTGAACCAACATTGTTACTGTGGGTTCCAAATCTCCTTCTTTAGTTGCTATTAAAGTAGAAGTTTATCCTTTATTTTGGTGCATCAGACCACCATTACTAAGTATGTTATGCTGTGAACTCTCCTCTTAGTCACCCACCGCTATGTCCGTGGATAAATCTGAATGGAAAATTGAGTCAACTGGCTAGTGCCATAATTGTTGTCCAAGCAGCAGGAAGGCGGCAGATGAGGCTGGTCGCTAAAGCCGATGTACTTTGGCTGACTCATTTGACCACATAAGCCTGAGTACTTGATACACAAAAATCTAGTTTCCCTAATACCCTAGAATGAAGAATGGGTAACAAATACACCTCATCTGTCTTTCACGGTGGTGCTTTTTTCATTTGTTTCCCGCATCTAAATTTAAACTGTCATCTTTAATGGATTTATTTGTATGGGTATAAGTGAAAGGCAAATGAGGTCCTTTAAATGCATTCCTCGTTGGTTTCTTCCCTCTACCGCCAGTGCAGAAGAGAACTTGCATTGTTGTGCTTTGCTGCTGATTTTATCTCTGTGCTAAGAGTCCTTTCTGTACTCATTTGTTCTTCTTTCTCTAGGTTTTATTCGAATTGCCCCAAACACTTGTTAAATAATTCTAGTCTGGCTTTTGTTTTCTTGCTTTTTTTTCTTTCCATAGTGATTGATTGCCATCTGGGGGCTAACCTGAGCCCACCATGCTAATTCCACTTATTCCACCCACTAACTGCCATTGTCTCCAGGGTCAGAGACAAATGTTTGAATCCACTTTATCTCTCAGTTTACAGACCATCTCACGCAGTGAGCCTTGTATTACGAAACGGCTACATCAGCCTCTGATTACTCGGCTCTACCCCGTGTTGGATGCTGGTGCACCTTGAGAAACAGCACGCAGGAGCACATTTGTTTAAGTCCTCAGATGGTTAACGTTGTGCATAACCTCCTCGCAAATTACAGCCTCAGCTGCGGCACATCCATTAGTCTGGAAGAATGAAGATTCCCAAGCGGCCCTGGTGCCTTTCCCAATTCCCTCGCGACCCACCAATCCTCTCAGTGCTTTCTCTGCATGTAGGGAGTGTTCAGAGCTAATCAGGTCAATGATCATCTCACGGCTCAGGGGACATGACAGGAGCCTATCACAGCAGTTACACGATCTCCCAGACCTGAAGCACGCTTGCTGGGAAGCTCCTGTTAAGAAACATTGCTTTGGTGCCTCTTCTCCCGCTCCCTGGGAGCCTCTGAGGATTTCAGCTTATCTTTCTCTCTCTCTCCCCTCTAGACAGTGAAGAGTTCAGCGTCAACGGGGAGGGAAAAAAATTAAAATAAAAAGAGGCAGAGCAGTATGCAGCTACCCGGAGGGTGTTGATTGAAACTTAGATTACCCCCAAATCACTGTTGATTTGACTGATGCTCCAGCTTTACCAAGGAAAAGATTTCAATTAAGGTAAGTGCTGCTTTATCCGGCTGCCTGCGTCGCGCCGGGATTCTGCATGGGAACTTCAGAGGGAGCGAACTGACAGCCTGCACTGCAGCAAGGGAGCCGGGGCTCAGGGGAGGGCTGGGGGCTGAGGCGGGCGTCCCGGCCGGGAGGGAACTCCTCCTCGGAGGGATTCGGGCTTTAAGCGGCACCTCATGAGTGACTCCTGCTGTTTCCGATTCGGTGGTTCTCGGGAGCTTGGGGCAGGGGGGGGAAACAAATCATAATAAAAATAATGTTAGAAACGTGCAGGAGGGAGAGTGAGAAGGGGGCGAGGCCACCGAGCTGCCCCCTTCGTGCTCGGCTCGTCCCTACGGGGAAGCGGGCAGCTGGGAGGCACAGCACAGCCCCTTACCGGGAAACTTCATTCCTTCGCGGGCAGGGGCTGGGAGACGGGGGCTTCGGGGTCCCGTGGCGTTCCAGCAGGGCAGAAAGGGGGGGTTGGGGTGCGAGCCGAGAATATCCATGCAGCTTTCCAGGCTTGACCGTCAGACGGAGGGCTGCGGCTGGCTCGTGTGGTGTTGGACTCGGAGGCTGGTGGGGTTCAGGTAGTTGCTTTCGCAGGATTTGCAGTTCGGGGCGGGGGGAGGTGGGGGGGGAGAAGGGTGAGTTGGGGTGCTGGTTCGATACAAGTGGCCAGAAATTAAATCTGTAGTTGCTGGGGGGCGGGGAAGTAGTGTGTGATTGAACAGGCAAAGGATGTATTTTTCATGGGGTGATGAGAAGTGTGGCTTATCAAAAGAAATAGACTGATGATTGAAGATCTTTATTTGGACAGAAAAAGAGAGTAGATGAGGGAGGCTGCCTTGAAAGATTATAAATGACTAACAAGAAAAAGTCAGGGGTGCTGATGCAGCCTGGAGTTACTTAGATGACCCCATGTACCTACTGTGTATCCACCCTAAAATGTCTAAAGTGTTCTGAATGTGATAGTCAAGTCCACATGCGATAGCTATGCTGTCAGGCAAGATAATTAGGGAGCTAGTAAACAGCTCAAACTTTTTAATACTGTAAAGGACCAAATTAAGATCTGTTGTATTGAACATATCCATGTTCTTTCTCTTGCCCACAAAAAAATAACACATTGTGTTTAAAAATCTTTCATAATAGGGAAAAAAGATCAATGGAAAGCAAACTTATTTCAAATCTTTGTCTTAAACAGATGTATAACTCCTAGGCAGTTTCTAAAAGTGTGACTTAATTGCACTGCTTTCTTCAGCAGTTTACTGCTGTTTACTGTCATTAAATATCTTTATTGTTGATTAGCATCTAATGTTGGTAATGACATTCATAACATTAAAAGCTCAGCTAATCAATCTGAAGATATACTTTTTCATCCAAAACTACTTCCCAAAACCCTGCCACACTTCACCCTTCCCCTCCACTCCTCAAAAAAAATAAACCAAAACCAAAAAAACCACCAAAACAAAACAGACACCCCACCCCCCAAACACAAAAAATGCCAAGAAAAAAAAACAAAACCAAAAAGACCCCCCAGAACAAAAACAAACAAACAAAACAAAACAGGGAAATGTTGGTTACCTGCAAGTTTGTTATTTACTCCTTTAGCTTTTTTCAGTGAGAAGTACCAAGTTCCTTTTCTCACAAAAACAAGCATGTTGGAGGTTTGGGAGAATGCACTAAGAATGCTGGCAGCTTTAACTATCAGTATATTCTCTTCCTTGGAAATGATCTCTGAAAGTAGTGAGATTTATAATGGTGACTCGCTATGTCCACTGTCCTCTTACAAAGGAAGTTGGTTTTGGAAGTAGTTACAGGTGCTGACTCTCATTTTGGTGTAATGTATGGCTCACTACTTTTTTTGTGCTACATTTATGTGATACTTGCTAAATCTTGTGCTTTTTCCACCCAGAGGTGCAAGCCTTAACCAGAGTAGAAGTATTTGAATGCACAAATCAGCCTCCACTATATCTTGTCTTCACTTTTTTTCTTTCATGAATAATCAATGGTCTCTCAGCATAATTAGTGTTCATTAATATGCATCAGAGTATTCATTAAAAAAATCAAAAGACAATAACTTAATGTGCTGCATGGAAAAAACTTCTAGAGAATACTATGCCTGTGCAGCCACAGACACCCAGGTTACATAGAAATAGCAGGAACTCCTATCCCAGCCTTTGGTAAGGACTGACTACAAACACTGTTTGACACGACGGCTGTTTTCCTTTTGTCTCACCAAGCTGTTGTACCTAAAAAATAAATAAATCACGCTTTTGTGGCAGTGTATCTGTGGGTTTCTAAACAAGTCTTACAAATGCACTTACATCTCTGTTGTTATTATTTTACAAGATCTGATGTTCTATCTCCTCCTAAGTGAAGAGCACTTACTTTCCGGTATGCTCGCCTCAGAGATTGTAGGAGATGACAGTTCACCAAACACAGGGAAATGCTGCTTTTTCTCACGTTTTGATAAAAGTAGCCAAAATGCAATAGTTACTTTCTGGTCTTTCTCCATTAGTGGATTGTAGGCTTCTTCATATGTAGTGATGGTCCAAAAGTGACCCCAGCAATATGGGGAATATGATTCCTCATTAAACAAATAATTTGGAGCACCTGACTTGCTGAAGCTTTTCAGACTTGATAAACGGTGGGGCACAGGTCACACAGGAAGGCAGTGGAAGACATGTCAGTATAGCCTAGTTCCCTCTCTTGGACCTTTTTTTATTTCTCTGAGGCCACATCAAATAGTATTAAATATGTATCTATATGCAGAGTTCAGCTGCTTTTCAGATATTTCAAGTTCTTTGAATGAGGCCAGTGTTAAATTTTTTTGCCTCAAGCTATGTCTCCTTATTACTGACAGAAAAGTATGATTGCTATCTGGCCCAACTTCATTGAAAATTAGTGTTTGATGCTAATGCTTTAATGTTTTAGGAGCTTTTTAGGGAAATTTATTAAATTGAGGTCTGGAAAGGGGTAAAGCAAAGGGAGTCCACTGCTGCTCTAGGGGTGGGTTTATGTCGGCTTTCAAGGAGCAGTCCTGATAAAACAGTGGTACTGATCTATGAAAAGAAAACAACTGCTAATGACTATAGTTAATAATCCAGATAGCGGAAGATAAAGAGACATAGTATGCCATTTCAAGAGGCTCAGGTGAGAGTGAGAAAGATTAAGCTTCAGGGGCTAATAAGTTTCTGCAGTTCCCTTTCTCAAGCTTATATGAGCAATTTGCTTTACCAGAAAGGGAGACTTTTCGAGCCCTGTGTTAACAGGCATCAGAGAACTAACATTGCTTTCCTAGCAGGACCATTGTGTTCCACAAGACTACTGTTATCGTTCCTCCTCCTGTTATCTTCATATCTTCTTTTTCCTAGTCACTTGATGCACCTCTGGGTAGCACCTTCCTCTTCATATAGCTTCTTTTTCTTTGTGATGATTTCTGTTTCTTTTAATTCTGTTCTTAGCATTCTCCCTCTCTTTCCTTTTCTTCATCTACCATTATATAATGCTTCATCACTTTCACATCCATTCTTTTCCTTCCTTTGATGCTCCAATGAGATCTCCTTTCTCACTTGGTTCCCCCTGTGTATTTTTTTTTTCTTTTTAATTAAAACAGAAACCCCCTCTGAAAACATTCCAGTGCTCACATGAATGGGACACATGTGCTCCAACACTCTACTACCTTTTTATCCCCCTTATCTGTGGTTTTAATTGTTTTTGGTTGTGCGCTCTCTGTGTCAGGGGCTGTATCTCAGTGTACAGTAAGCAGCCAGTGGAGCCCATTCTGTTTCCAGCTTTGGAGCCCATGTGTGAGTCTGCTCTGCAGAAATCACATGCCCTTAACTGGTGCATGGAAACAGAGCTCTGCAAAGTTTAACTCGGGTACCTTAGGACATCATGGTTCTTGCAAAAGTATATGTTACGATTAAAAAGAAACATATCTTGTAGTATACATATTCATATATGTGCTTGCCTCCATGTAAGTTTTCTGGATGTTGTCAGGGGTGGTTGTTTTCAAGTCCCTGTGAAAACTGCACTTTCTGAATGGCTTCTCAGACTTATAATTAGTTGATCTTGAGGCAAATGCAGTGTTTGCTACTACTCTTTCTTGGCTTCTCCTTTTATTGCTTGTTGTCATAGATGCACCCTATAAAATAATGGGTTTCAAACCTTACCTTCTCATTTTTGAATAGGAGCTTTCACTAAGGTCTGCTTGCTTTGCAGAGATGTAACTCATTGATGGTGTTGGCTTTGGCATATGTCACTGGATAAATATTTGTCAAGGCAACAATTTTGCAGCAAAGCTTTGAAGCTGCAGTGGGGTTTTGAGAGGGAGAAAGCTTCAGTCAACCTCCTTAATGAACCTTCCAGCCTGGTAGCTTGCAGGAGAAAAAAAAACCCCACAAACCTTTCATGTAGCTGGTTTCTCTATCAGAGTAAAATGCAAACCTACATTTATTACTAGTCTTGTTATTTAGCAGAAGTCAGACACATGCTTTACAATAGTAATATTGCAGTGGGTCGTTTAAGGAGCCTTCTTTTCCTCCCCGCCGGATGGGGGGTAAGATATTGCATCACGACACGTGGTCAGATTACATTAGGAGCAGCTGTTGTTCAGTTTCTGTCAAATGTATTACTTCAGCTTTGAGGGTGAAGAGAGTCTCCCTGTAAAGATCAGACTTGCTGATGTATGCCAGACAGTTCTGGGGCTGGAAGGGCATCTTTCTGCTGCAGATGTCTCAGCTGTCAATATTCTTTAAGGCGATGGCTGCATTGGTTGACAAATGTATAATGTGAGCTATGTTTACTGTCTTGTGACCCAGCAGAGCGTGATTTGGGGTCTGTGGGTGCCAAAGTCTTTTTCGGTGCAGTTGTGCTGAATGGCCCTGACCTGTAATCACAGCTCTCACTGGAAACCTTTATGGAGATGTTCATAATAAACAAATAGGCTTGAGATTCAAAATAAGAAAGCATCTAAGCACCTAACTCCCAGTAAAGTTCTGTCTCCCACTTATGTTTAAAAGTTGTATAGTTAGGTACCAGAATTCTGTTGTCCTTCAGCTTTCAGAACAGACTCCAAAGCAGATGATAAATACTCAGTTAAAGGCCTTGGAAGAGTAGGTTTTGTTTCCAAATTTAGATCAGATTTATTATTCTCTTCATGTATGCATTTACTCATTGACCACATCACTATTGTGTCCAGCATACCAAATATACTTACAATATACAGTTGTGGCTGACTTGGTTAGAAACACATTTGAAATTCTTCTTTTTTTTTTTTTCTTTTCTCCATTGAAGGTAAATAAGGACACAAACCCACTCCTTTCCCAGAAAACAGACTGACTTTTAACCTTTCTTGACCAACAGCGTGCTTCAGCACTGATCCAAAAATCCAGCTTTTTGACTTAGGTCATTTAGAGTCTCTAAGGATAAGGTAGGTCCTTGGCTGCTGTTTTCTGAAGGCTGACAGCAAGTGCTTAACACAATTGTAAATGCAGACACACACTTGCTAAACACTTGTCTGCGGCCATTTACTCATTTCACAAGATTCTGGTTTGTTTATGCAGTTCAACAGCTACCCACTGGGCTTTGTTTGAGCTGGTGACCTAGGTTCTGAGTTTCCTTATGTTCTTCAGTCCCCTTGGACCCTTTACTTATATATAGTACACTATTTCTATATATATGGAGTTGAGATGGCAGTTTAAGCAACTCTCTTTAAAGCCTGTATGAAGATCACAAAGTACATTTATTTAGAACAACCTCCTTGGCGTTATGACCTCAGGCCCGCTGTGTGTGTGTGTTACACGCTTTCATGTAACTGTTTTATATTTAGTTCAATATGTAATCTAAAAGGAAAAAATAAAACCAAATCCTCCATCCTGTGGTTCATTTTTCCTATTTAAGAAAATATTGCAAATAAAAACAATGTTGTTAAATGGAACAAATATTCCAGAAAGTACAATTTAATGGCAGGTTTCTAAAAATGTTTGTAGCATGAGGAAAAGGTAAAATCTAGTATTTCTTGACTAGATTTCCCTTGTCTTGAGCTGTCTGAGCATACTTTTACTCCATGCTTTTGCTAGAGACTTGATGAAGCCATTCTGCTGAACCTGAGTTCATTTAGATTTAGTTGCAGCAAGCTTTCTGGAAAAACTCTTCAAGTTCAAGTAATATTTCAATCATTAAACTGAAGTATTAATTATACAACAAAACGAAAAGCCATTTAATTTCCACTTAGGAAACTTGTATCTTTGCTTGTCAACTGTCTTTTCATTTCTCCCTAAAATATTAATAGTAATCTTGGTACTTGTTTACCGTAACTTTAAATATTTAAGTGTATCTCTTGAAAATGGTAAATGGAATATAAATTAATTGCATTCCCTGTCTCAAGTAACACTTCTTATTCCTTTTATGGGTAAATAGGTTTACTTACATTCTGAATCATTACTCTGTAGTGTAGATCTACCTCACTGTAAATATAAACAGATGTTACAGGAGTCCTGATTTACACTGGTAGAAGAAAAAATAGAAAAAGCCCCTGACTTTCAATAAATATCTCAATTCCATCAGGGGATGAGCTGTGTTTCATATTCTCATCTTTAAATAGTTGTGTTCTCACCTCTTGGACAGTGGGACTCAGATTTTCTATAAAAAAGATCATCTGATAATTTGGCCCTTCTACTTCTGGACTACTACTTGAAGGAGTACATATAAAGAAAATGTGGTATAACTGGCTTTTGCTTGAAAGAGTGGTATGTCAGAATAGCAGCTCAGAAGGCCAACTGTGTCCTGGGCTGCATCAAGAGCAGCGTGGCCAGCAGATCGAGGGAGGTGATTCTGCCCCTCTAATCTGCTCTCGTGAGATCCCACCTGGAGTGCTGCACACAGCTCTGGGGTCCCCAGTACAGGAAAGACATAGAGCTGTTGGAGTGAGTCCAGAGGAGGGCCATGAAGATGATCAGGGGGCTGGAGCTCCTCTCCTATAAAGACTGGTTGTGAGAGTTGGGCTTTTTCAGCCTGGAGAAGAGGAGGCTCTGCGGTGACCTAATTGCAATGTAGCAATACTTAAAGGGGTCCTACAGGAAAGTGGGAGAGGAATTGGTCAACAGAGAGTGTAGTGATAGGACATGGGGCAATGGCTTTAAGCTGAAAGGTGGAAGGCTTAGGTTAGACATTAGGAAGAAACTCTTTACTGTGAGGGTGGTGAGACACTGGAACAGGTTTCCCAGAGAGGTTGCCTCCATTTCTGGCCAGAAATTAGATGGGGCTTTGGGCAACCTGGTCTAGTGGAGAGTGTTCCTGCCCTTCACTGGAGGCAGGGGAGTTGAAAATAGATGATCTTTGAGGTCTCTTCCAACCCAAAGTGTTTTGTGATTCTATGGTAATAAATACAGAGATTAAGAAGTGATGTTGAGAAGGTAAGTACTGATAAGGAAAACACTCAGATGAACTTGCTAATTGAAATGCTTTTGGTGAGTATCAATCCTCTGATGATTTTGTGATTCAGTGTCAGGATTTCCATCCCATTTTTTAGTCCTTACTGCATATAGATTGATTGAAATTTTCAAGGACCGTCACATTCTTCTGCATTTGTCCTGGTGTCTCCCCATCTCCTTCTCCTCCCTACATTGTAAGGAAAATGTCCTTTTTCTGCTGCACAGAACATGTAACTAAAATCAGGTCCATCAATGGACTTCTATCCCACTCTGAATTACTCATCACATTTAGCACATAGCAATTACCTGTCACTTTTTGTCATCCTGAGAGCCAAAATATATCAGTCAAGGACATATTTGAGTTCAGAAGTGAAGAACAGGAGTAATCCTGAGCTGGCTGTAGAGGAGATACTATGTATGGCAGAATGGAGCTGAGCCATCAGGGCAAGCATCTGGATGTATTAAAATGGTAAAGTTGTGGGGTTTTTTAAAAGCAGCAAACTGCCAGGAAGTAGAAGCATTTTTCTCTAAGATTGTTATTTATATTGGGTGGGTTCGGTTGTTTGGTTAGATGTTTTTGATGCTGCCTGGAAGTCCCTGGAGCATTATCTTTCAATAAACAATGTGCTTTTTTTGCAAATGTTTTCTAAAGGTCACTTTTTTAATCAACTCACTTTTTCTGTAATAACTGTGAGTAATTTTTTTTCCCAATTTGTGATCAATGAGCATGTATATTTTAAATAGAAAACTCACACACTTAACTATCTTTCTAAATGTTGCTGTTTGAGTTCTGTGGAATAGTTGGAAGGGGGGTGCTGAGCATCCAGAAATACCATTAATTTCTCATTGCCTGGTGGCAATACAGACCTTTCTGTGATACCTGCCTAAGGATGCGAGTTCAGGTGAAAATTGCAAGGTGTTATGGTTTTTTTTGTTTGCTTTTTTTTCTTGAATGGAAGTTCTCTGAACTGTGTCTAAATATATACATGGCTTCTGCCAAGTTAGGTAAGAACTGGGGTCAGATTTTTCAGATGCCTAGTGAGAGATGATAATTTAGACTATAAATTGAGATTAATTTAATCTAGCCTGATATAATCTTACTTATCTGATAAAGAACAGGTGAAACTTGTTACCATGCAGCTACCTCAGTTGTTTCTATCAAGTGCCAGCTGCACCAGGCAAAACACAAACTAATCTACCTAATTTATTTTTTTTAATGCAATGTTTAGGTTCATCAGGTATGTCTCTTTCTACCAGCTGTTCTTTAGGTTTTCTTTGTACTGATACCATGGTGGAGAAATAGTTGAATATAACTTCAAAGCACATGTCAGCATATATCATTCATTGACTCTGTTTTGCACAAAAATGATTAATTAAAGAAATAGGACTAGATGTCTTGTCCCATATAAAAGTGTAAAACTTAAAAGTGCTGAAGGTTACATCTATTGGTGTTATATGGTTTTCCGTCCCTTCTTGTTTTCAGATTTCAGTTTTGAAGAATAATAGCCTCATATTACTGATACCCATAGTTAAACCAGCCATTCTGGGATTTGTTCTTTCAAATTCTGGTAGAGGCTATGTTCCCCTTCCCCAGCAAAAGTAAACAATAGCCTTTGCATTGGAAAATATCTCCTTCATACTGCTTTAGCAGTAATGTCCCCAAATAGAAATTGCACTGCTGGCAGAAAAACAAACTTGGGTCAGATGGCACTAGGTTTCATAGGATAAATAGATATATATTTTTTTAAAGTGCAATTCATAACGTGTAAATGTGATGTTTTAAGTAGCTTGTCAGAAAAAAGAAGTGATTTTTAATGCATATCTGCGAAATATAATGTTTTTATTAGCATCAGTACCCCTGAAGGCAAACATATGAAAAGGCAGAGAGCACCATAACACCAAGATAAATGTTGTGAGTAGGATATAAGCCAAAATATAATACAAGGAAATAGAGAAATATCTTCTGTCAAAAGTATTAGCAATCAAAATTATTGTTCTGGTTTTCAGTTTCTTTGCAAATATGTAATAAGGCATTGGGCTTTGCCAATATTATTTTTTTCCTTGGAATTGCTTTTAAATTTTGTTCAATCTTTTATTCTGAAAATAATTAGGAATACAAATGAAAATATACTTATTTTCTTTATGTAAAAATGTACATAGCTCAGACACTGAAGCAAACACATGCACAGGGAGGGAAAGAATAATGCTAAACAATCATTTGAGGCATGACTTTATAATTCTATATGAGAATATAATCACATGTGTGTTGGAATTTGGTATTCTAAAACAGTGAAAATTCTCAAGCTCTCTGCAAAACGAAGTCTTATTTGATAATCATTGACAGGATATTTATAATCAGATAATCTTATTCATCCCTCTTTGAGACAATGCATGATGTTTTATGGAAGGTACTGTGAAAGCAGCCCAACTGCAGTAGAGCTGTAGCCTTGCTTTAATTTCATTAAAATGGATTTCATGTTTACCAACCACACAACGGAAAGAAGTTGCAGAGTCTGTTCAATATTTTGCCTCACAGTTAAAAAAAAATCTACAGCAACAGAACTGGCAAAATCTATTCTATAGAAAAGGTAAAAATTAGTTGAGGTCATTCAGACCTGGATGAAGAATCAGTTTAACCTTCTCTGACTGCAGCAGGAGAAGAGGTTATGGCTGTGAGATACACTCGATATGATTGATAGAATTAGAAAATCTGAGTAGGTAGGTTTGATAAGCACTTAGGAGAGCTTTGAAGTTTCACAGACTCTCTAAACAAAGCCAGCCCCAGAGCTATTATATCTTGATTCCTACCTTACTGTTGTATCTGGGGCTGAAGTGTAATTTGGTGGCCAGGATGTTGAGTAATGGACAGGTTCCTTCTGTGGGTGGTCGTTAAGCCAGAGAAATGCCATGTGCTGGACAGTACAGCAGCTCTGACCATCTGAGACCAGGTGAGGATGTGATTGCTTGTGTGATGCCGTCAGCGCTTGTTGAGCTTTTTCTCTCTGACAAATTGAAGTTTGTCAGTACTGAAATGATTTTTCTTCTCTGCCGATATTCTGTTGCCATTCAATTTTAAACTTGGTTTGTCTCCCATTCCCCCCACATTGCCCTCAGAGAGGTTTCTCCTCCCAACATTTGTGAAGTGCTCCATCTGACAAACAGAAAGGTCTCGAGAGTGTTTCCTTCTTCCGTTTTGTCCCCACTCAGTCAGCCCAGGGTAGTTGGCTACTATGATTGCTTTCTGGGAGTCACCTTTCCCTCCACAGTTTCTTATCATCACGTTCCCTTTTCTGTGCCTAAGCAAATAATGAGTTGCTGTCTGAATAACACCTAACTCAAACTTCTGCAAGAGATTGGCTTCTGATCACAAATTGCCTGAATGTCACATATTAATCCTGGGGATTATCATGGCCATAAGCAGAGGCATATGTAGTTTGGATTAAGGAATTGGTGGGGGAGGAGGGATTGAGGTTATATTTCCTCTTGAATATGGTAGCAGTATACTTGTTTTAACTAACAATGCTAGCCGGTAATTACAGCCTTCTCTTATTCCCCTGCCTCAGGGGAACTGAACCGCTGCTATCTCAGGGGAGACTGAGATGCTGCTGGCTGCTGCCATTTAGCACTTAATATTCTCCTTTGAACCTGTGTGTGAACCACTTTCCTGCTCTTGTTCTTTGCATTCCCTAAAAAATTTCCCTGAAATGCCTTTTAAAGCAAGTTTAGATACCTGTGCAAATAATACGGTTTAAACACCTGGAGGAGATTAGCAAACACATCATTGGTTCAAGAGAGTATATCTGCAACAAATTCCCCCTTCTCTCCATAACTGGACACACTTTATTACAATTGCAGATAATATGTATTTCATTTTTTCCTTTTTTTTTTTTTTTTCAAAACAGCTGAGATTGCAGCTATTTCATAAATATATATCACATGAAAAAGTATTCTTACTTCTAAGAGTGAACTCTTTAACTCAAAATACCAAGCTTCCAGCACTGTTCCAAGAGCGGTGTAGATTGTCAAGAGTGCCAAAGTGTCCTGGTTTCAGAGAGGAAAGATTTAGCTGTTACTTTCTACAAATGGACTGGACATTTTCTAGATCATGCTTATTAGGATTCCTATACAGCTAGAATGTCACTATTATTCTCAGTCTTTCTAATGCCAAAGAATAAAAATTTAACTAATGAAGATTTTTACTGACAGATAAGAGTTCCTATTGTGTGTGTTAGTAAATGTTTTTGAGGGAAAAAAAGTGGCCTTTCTGTAAGCACACATGTACATGAATGCCATAACTTTGCATACTCCTGGCAGATAAATCTTCAGCATTTTTAAAAGTTAGTTTAATATCCAGAACATGAGGTGTTTACATGTTTATCTAGCCCTTTCATACTTTGGATGATGAAAGCACTACACCCCTCATAGTTTGAATTAATTTTTCCTAATCGCATTCAATTTTTAATTATTTATCTATTTCCTACTATTTCTTTTAATTATATCCTCTCTAAAATCAGACTATCTGCTGTTCTTTGCAAGCACCACAATGGCCATTACCCCAGCACAGACTCACTACTTGAGACTCTTCGAGTCCCCTCAGCTATATTCTTCTGCTTAACAGTTACTCCCCAGCATCCATCATTTTAAAACAGACACCAAGTTAAGGGAATAAACCAGGATGTCAGAAAAGCTCATCATAAAGATCTTTTCCCACTACACTGGATCCACATGTATTTGCATACCGTTTTAAAAAAATCTTCATTCATTCTTGTGTACAGCTTTTGTTCCTGTGTGGTTGTTGTAAAGGGGGATCCACATAATGGGCAAATGGAATGAAAGGAAATATCAATCCAATCATACGTTTTAACTCTTTAAAAGCAGTGTGAAACCAGCCCTTTAAAACGTCCTTAATATTTTCTACAAAATATGTTTTTATTCCTCTGTTTAGAAGACTAATGCATTTACAGGACCAGAAGAAATGAGAGCTACGCAGGATAGTCCAAAAGAGAATGTACTGGTATGGTATAAGGATTAATTGTGAAAGTAATCATGTTAGTTTTCTAATTACTCAAATTTTAATTACAACTGTGTTGGCCCAATTAGTTCAAAACACAAGGCTAATGTTAGGGTTGGGTGGATACTCGGCATCTGTGCGTAAGTAAGAGGCATCTGTTGCCAAGTGGTGGAGTGATGGAAAGTGTCAACTCACCAGCTGTGAAGTCAACAAAGCTCTTAAAAAACAAATTTGAGCCAACACAATGATTTAGCTCACTTGGGGGAGTGTAAAGCTTATTGCACATGTATGCTTTAGCTAGCTGTTGTCACCTAGTGGGACTGAAATCTAGAGCAGCTATTCACATTTAAGTGTCTGCCTGCTTTTTTACCACTGTCCTGCTTGACAGGAACCTGCCGTGGGGAATCGGGCAGTGACATTTCTGCACATCAATGCTGCAGAGGGTTGGTTGCTTGCTTTTCTTTTTTTGCCTTTTTTTTTTTTTTTTAGCAAACTAGAGAACAAAATATTACTGAACTGTCCAGAACATGCAGTGTCTTAAGGTGGTTACAGCATTTTGTAAGTGTTACATACAGACAAACACATGGGAAATAATGAAATATTGAGAAATGTTCTATTTTAAAAGTGCTGGCTTTTCTTTCCTACAGCCAGTTTCTCCATTCTCTACAGTTCTGTATGGAGAGATGGCTCTATTAAATATCAGTTGTACCTTGTCCGTTGTTCATTGCTATCTGACTATTGATACCAATCTTAGTAATTTCTAGTATTGCCTACAGAGATTGAGGATATTAATAGTGTTGCTAACTTTGCAATGGTGTGTTTAATATTTATACATTATTAACATTTAATGGTAACGTGTAAACTTTACTGAAAGATAATCAATTGGCAGCAAGAACAAAAGAAGAAGGTGAACATTAAAACCTAAGATGGAATTATATTGAACACTAATGCATTCACTTTTGACCTAGTTCTGAATTTTATGGATCTTTTGTCAGTGACTTCATTTGCATTACTTTCAAGTTTTTATTTATTCACATTTCACAAAGTACAGACGGAGGAGTGTTTAGATTCATTGTAGTCTGATAATGTTGTTAATTTACATGAAATGCATAGTTTGGTACTGTACTGCAGTGTAATAGAAAATGAGCTTGACTTTCAACATTGCCTTCACAGGCTTTTTCAATTACGTTAAAATAAAATTAAACAGCCTTACAGGGCACTTCTAACATTCTGGACCTGGGTTTCGTTATTTGTAAATTACAGGGAGAGAAAGTCTTTTATTTCCTTTCTATTTAAGCAAATGGCCCTTTTAGGTATGGCTTGCACCTTAATACAGAGCCCGTGCTCTATAAAAATAGAGCAATACTTGATCTATCCTATTAAAGCAGCCCCCTGACTGGACTGAGGAATCTAAGCAACTCAACCCCTTCTATAAAAATATCTATAAAAAACCACAACTACTTCTGAGCAGATGTAATGAAGTGTAAACTTTAATGGTTGTAAACCGAGGACTTTGGTGACTTGGAAAGTACCTTTTTTATAGCCACAATTTATTTAGGTTTCAGCATCCACGAATTTCACAGTCACAAGGCAAATTCAACATTTCTCTATATTGTACTTTGTACGTAAGTGTGTGTGTGTGCAGTGATGTTATGATGCACACTAGTGCATTAAATTTAGCTAAGATTACCTGGCCAGTTTTACTCAAGCAGAAGCTCCTACAAATCTAAAGCTGCCACCTTCAGCAGCAAGTCCTGAGCCTGACTATAGTGTTGCTGGAGAGAGAAGGAGCATAGTGAGACATACAGCAATTAGTTACATGTGCTTTAGTGTTTTGGATTTCAGCTTCCTGTCACAATTGTGGCTGTATTTCACCTGCAAAATGTTCTTTCCTTTTAAATCATACTGACAATGTGAATAGCATGTGTGTACTTTAACTAAACAACTTACCAATTCAAGTGGGCTGCCTCAGCTGTAAGACATGAACTTAGAAGTGATAAAGCATGGCACTGCTTCAGTAAAATGGAATAAGAAATCATTTTGACAGAGCTTAGATCTTGGTCTGGGCTGGTGAATGGGGTTTGGTTGTGGGATTTATTATTCCCAGCCCCCTCCCTCCTTTCCTTTCAAGGTCGATGTTCCTTATTTTGTGTCGAGTACATCTTACATGACAGTGCAGGAAGAAATGCAAGCTGGCTGGGTTAACGCTTTTGGGGTCAAAATGGACTCCTGAATGCAGAGAAACAGCACCCGAGAAACCATGATTACGTGTGGTCACCCTATAAAGGTGAACATCAACTGAGCATCAGACGATGAGACTGCAGGTCTTCACTAGAGGCTTGTTATGGATGATTGTGACAGTAAGCATGTCAGTCTGCCAGTAAGTGAAGGAAGTGCTTCCCCTCTCTTTTAACTCCCTTAACTGCCTGGAATTAGAGGCGAGTGGAAGCTGTTGCTTTGATGTTAGAATAATGATTGTGTCTGAGAACGGATTCTCTTTTATTAAGTCTGAAGACACCTTCAAAATGGCAGAACTATGCAGGCAATTAGCACAGAAGCAATACAGGTTTTTTGTTCATTTCCTTTGCCAGTGCAAGAAACAGAGTTAAAGTGAGTAGCAGTGTTTTGTATTTTTTTGTTTTGTTTTGTTTTTAAGATGACTTGACATTTGGCAGTGACAAGAGCAAATTTTTAAAATGTCTAATCTAGAATCATGCAGAAGACTGGCTATAAGACTAGTTTGTCTTTTCTGAAGCTCTCTCAGGGCCTGGAAAAAGCAAGTCTGTGCTCCTCTGACCACAAAGGGAGATAATATTACTTTTCCTGCTATTCCATCCTCCATGCTAAAGCTTATGTAACTGCCCTGTCCTGTACAACTTCCTGTGACATATACATATACATGAATAATGCTACCACATTTGTGGGTAAAAATTGTGCCAAATTAGACCTTGTCTCAAAATCCATTACATTATTCTTTGCAATAAGACTGACGTTCACCTAAAACTGATGAGGTAAAGTAGAGTAGACGGGACATGTAATGTGACTACCTCGCGTAAGTGAGATGGTATTTCTTTAAAGTGTTTGTTACCAAACTAAAGGATTGCACTCTCACTATTTTACTGTTGCGCTGTAGTTGTCATTTCTTCCAAGACTCTGCGAGGACCACCTAGCTCAAGTTAAGAGGTGCGGTTTGAAAGTGCTCTTTGAAACTGCATTCAGCTGCTAAACTCAAGTAAATACAGTATATCATGTCTCAAAAATACCAACTAAGTCAGATGACTTCAGTGAGGTAATTCTAGAATGTGATTAGGTTCTATAAGAACAGATACTGTCAGAATCTGAGAGACTCACATCGGCATTTTCTGCTACTTCAGGCTGAATTGCTATTGTCATGTAAATGCAAGCGTTTATCAAAGGTCATATGCCTAGATATCCAGACATGTTGTTTATATCTCACGACTAAACACTATTCACCCTGAGGTCAATGACACATTTGCTGGGACAGTTCCTTTAAATAAGTTTTATCAACTGTACTGAGTGTAGAGCAACTGTTCAATTTTACATTATAAAAAAAAAAAAAAGAGAGAGAAAAGAATATCAGATCTTGATCCAGTGTAACATCTGTCATATTGATTTCAGTGGTACTGGATCAAGAGCCAATACTCTGTTCCTCAAAATGGAAAGAAAGCAGAACCAAATCTTAAGAACACAGAAGGAGCTGTCTTTGTAGTATATCTTGACAGCATCTCACTCAATAGTGAGTTTATCGATGTCACAGTCACTTCTTTGAAGCAAAAGCAGTCATAAGAAAACATATTCTTGAAAATATAAAGATATCAGGAGTCCATGTGTGCTCTTTGTTTGTGACAATTGTCTTCTTGTAACTCTCTTACTTGAATTTTTCCACTAATAACCCTGAGTCATCAGCACACTGATGCAAATCATAGATTCTTAAAGACAATGTGAAGCTTTTAATGTGCAATATCAGAGAAGTTAAATTATGCTAACCATGTCAGAGCAATGTTAATCAGTGTACTCTTATGTCAATTTTAACTTTTACAATGTGTGATCACTAAGAAGGTACTGATTTTTTTCGTGCCCTGCACTGAAGTTCAGCAGCCATGTTACTCATAGTAACTTGTATTAAAATATAGAAGGTGAACAGAAAGCAGGTGATTTACCCAGGAGGCTACAATGAAGAGAATGCAGACCAGTTACCCTGTATGCTATAACCCAGCAAAGGCTCTCTTTAGAGTTTTCTTTGGTGAAAATCTTTTCTCCAGTCTCCTTCAGGAGACAGGAACAATTCGGATGTGATAGCATCAATTCACTTTCTTAGAGGAAGAAAATTATGGTGCTCATTCTCTCTGAGACACACTGTATTGCAGAAGACATGAGGAAGCAGGCACTGTTCTTGCTAGTACAAAACCGAAGGAGAACAGTTCTGAACATAGTATGAAGGACGATAGTTCTTTTTATAGTCCTGTAAGTTTCTATACATGAAATCTGGACTCTCATTTCTACCTGCACTGCTATGTCTGTACTAACTTTATTAACTTGATTTGATTTCATTATGCAAAGCAGTTATTGCAATAGACCTTTCTAACTTTCTTTCAAGGAGTCTTATAGAAATAACATATGGGACATACATCATTGTATGTCACAGTTCCTACAAACATTCATTTTTTTAATGTCATTTAAAGAAATAATTTACTCATATTGCAAATCAAATGGTGTATATAATGATTGTGGTAATAGCTCGCCCTAACTTTTGCAGTGTTGCTATTAATAAAAGTACTCATTCTTCATATCTCTCTTCCATTTCTAGCTTCACCTCCTACTTGCTTAGAGTAACTTTAACTTCTTAATAAAATACAGAGAGTTCTTTTTGCCACTTCTAACTTGCCAGTGCTCATAAGGATTCTTTGAACTGTAAACTGAATGTAAGAAGTATGCTACCAGCTGGATTTTCTTCTGTGTATTTAGGCCTAATTCAAGTCCCAGTGATGTGAATCAGAGTTCTCCTATTGACACCCCTGTGAGGTGGATTGAGGCCTGTCATGGTTTAGCTCTGGCCAGAGGTAAAGACCCACACAGCTGCTCACTCACCGTCCCCTGGCAGGATGGGGGAGAGAATTGGAAGAGTGAAAGTGGAGGAACTTGTGGGCTGAGATAAAAACAGTTTAATAGGACACACAAAAAAGGAAAATAATAATGTATTTATACGCACAAAACAGGTGATGAAGAGCACAATTTCTCTCCACCCAAGGTCAATGCAGCACAGGACCTCCCAGCTGCCATGCAAGGCCCAAAAATCCACCCAACCTCTCAGCCAGCCCACATGCGCAAGCCAAGCAAAGCAAGGAATTAATTCACTGCTTCCCATTGGCAGGCAGGAGTTGAGCCATAACCCCAAAGTCAGTGCTGTACATGATTCCCAGATGCCTCAGCAGCCTCTCAGCTGCCACTCAGCCCCTCAATCCTTAGAATTAATGAGTTACTAGAAAGATTAGGTTATTTAATTTAGGAGGTTTTGCTGTCAGTGAGCTTTTTAATCCAAAGAAGTTTAATCTTGATGTACATTACTGGAGATCAGTGGTAGTAGTCTGGAGATCTAAACATGATGCAATTCCTGTCACTGAGTCCAGAGGTACTATGTGAATAGATGAAATTGCAAGATACAGCCTGGATACAACAGTATGTATCTTTGATACGACCCTTTTAGCTTGGGAAGATTGCTGGAATACTGCACAGATATGTTGAATGGGATCAGGAATACCAAGTGGCCTTGGGAAGGATATTAAACTGTATTAGAAATTACTTTGAGAACATGTGATTAATTTATATGTGCCTACATATTATTTGGGGATCATCAGAGATGAGTTTATTTAACTTCACAGATGTCATAGAATCACAGAATGGTTTGGGTTGTAAGGGACCTCAAAGATCATCAAGTTCCAACCCTCCTGCCATGAGCTGGGATACCCTCCACTAGACCAGGTTGCCCAAAGCCGCATCTGACCTGTCCTTGAACACCTCCAGGGAGGGGGCAGCCACAGTTTCTCTGTTCCAGTGCTTCACCACCCTCACAAAAAAGATTTTTTTTTCTTTATATCTAATCTAACTCTTCCCTCTTTCAGTTTAAGCCCTTTCACTCCACTCATTGATAAAGAATCCCTCTCCATCTTTCCTATGGGTCCCCTTCAGGTACTGGAAGGTTGCAACAAGATCTCCCTGGAGCCTTCTCTTCTCCTGGTTGTACCTAAACCTACCTTCTTTCAGCTTAAAGCCATTGGCCTTTGTCCTATCACTATACTCCCTGGTGAACAGTCCCTCTCCCATTTTCCTGTAGGACCTCTTTAAGTATTCGTATGTGGCAATTAGGTCACCCTGGAGCCTTCTCTTCAGGCTGAACAAGCCCAAATCTCACAGCGTGTCTTTATAGGAGAGGTGCTCCAGCCCTCTGATCAACTTTGTGGCCCTTCTCTGGACTCAATCCAGAGCTTGATGCCTTTCCTGCACCTCAGAGCTGGATACAGTACTCAAGATATGCTCTCACAAGAGCAGAGCAGAGTCTAGCCTCACCTACCCTCATTTAGTTTAAAACCATTACCCGTTGTCTTATAGCAACACACCCTACTAAAGTGTCTGTGCCTGTATACATGTTTATAACTTTTGTCTCCCCTTCCCCGGTGAGATACTGAGAATGGTGCAACATAGTGGAATGGAAGAGTCAAGATTACTAGGTGGACAGCTCACCTTTCCATCTCTCAATGGGCTAAAAATATCATCGCTTGCAACTGAAGCATTGTGTGTCTGTTACTGGTGAGATTCTGCTGGCCTCCTGCAGATTCAGTATGAAAAGCTCTTTGTTCTTTGGGGGAATGAGGCAGAAAAACCGTGACACAAGGATATTTTTAGAACTCTAAATGGTTTTTTTTTATGTTTTTAGTTGCCTGTATGTTTCAGACTGGCTAATTGTGGGGCGTATTATGAAGTTGCACAGAACTTTCTTTAAGGTGATCTGTACAAGTTATTCATGACTTCACAAAGAACCTCAGGAAGCATAGGAGACTTGCCAAAAGCTGTTTTAAAAACTAAAAGTTGCATCTGTCAAATAGATGGTTTGAACATCCAATAAAGTGAAGCCTTGAAGGAAAGATTAAGAAAAAGGCCTAATCACAGCTATGGATCATCGTCATCTTCCAAATAGGTCTGCACTACTAGTGTCTTTTATAGGTACACTTTTGCAGGTACAAATTCTTGTCTTTACTTGCAGATATATGTCTTCAATTTTGGGAGATGTTTTCAGTATTTTCTCTGGGGAAAGAAAAGTTTCTATGTGTATCTGTCTGTACAGTCATTTTATTTGTGGAAACAGACAATGTCTTTACAGTTATGCATCTCAAAAACAAGTCTGATCTCTATGGAGTGGGATTGATGGAAGTGAGTTAGGAAAATGATTACCAGTAAAAAATGAAGCTGTGGAAAGATAGCGTATCTGACATAATCGTGGGGATTTGTTTTTGAGACTGAAACTCATTTCCAAATGGAGGTCAGAGTATCATAAGTTTCTCCCCGTGTACATCTTTGGTCTCACCTTGTAATGGTGTGTTTTGGTTTTATTTCTGTAATGCATTTAAATAATTTTTCTTGATGTTTGTTTTGTTTGTATAAACATGTTTACTAAGCTTAGTGTGAGATTGCAGTGAGGTTAGGAGGTGATGCAAATTTTGAAGCTTCACCAGGAATAGAAGTTTACTGACCTGTGTTTAATAAACAAGAGTAATGATTTATTACAACAGACCTCAGTGACAGCTGTAGGACTTCTTTTAAATGATAGGGATTCAATGCGAAATCATGCGTCTGGCATTCAACAGTCGCTCTCTGTCCTGGTTTGTTTTTTGAAGGTCACTCAATGTCACTATGGCTCTTCTCCTCACCAGGGGACAAGTACCCTGAGAATAATATTTCTGACTAATATTTTGACATTATTCTGTTTCAAAATGCTCAGCCTACACAGGCACTCCTGGAATGTAAAGTGAAAACCTCAAACATGTTGACTCACCAACCACACAAGCGTTCTACAAAATTATGCATTAGCTCACACTGATTAAAATTGGTCTCATCTAAACAAATTAAGGGGTCTGATCTCTCATCCATATGCATGGGTAATTCTCATTAATGCTAATAGACGATATGTGCATACATGGATGGGAGAACTGAGGCGGACTGCTCAGTTTCAGTTTGGTTTATTTTCTACAACGACAACAAAACATTTGGTGTTAAGTGTTTCAATAATTTAGAGAAAGATCAAAGGGGAGAAAGGTCAATAATGTACCTTTCCTTGTAACTTACTGTGGTAAATAGATAAAACAATATATCCTGTCTCTTGTAAGCTGGGAGGCAAGTAGTATTTTTTATCTGCTACTGGCTTTTTATAGTATCTTCTAACAAATTCAGATTTATATGTCTGTGTTTTCAGACAGAAATAAAGAAAACACGAAAAGCAATAGTTCAACAAAGTTTCAGCCTTCCAAAACAGTGATTTATATTGAATCTCTTAATGCCATCTTCATAATTTTGCAAACTATGAATACCATTTACTGTGGTTGAGCATGTGCCTGTGCTACGTACAGCATATCAGCTGTAATGTCATCTAAAGAACTCCTGTGATTTAGTCATTTGATATTCAGTTAAGTGTTCTCAGAATACAGCCTGTCAAAACATTTTAAATATTTGTATAATACTGTAAAAATAGTGTCGCGCATATGTTATCAGACAGTAGGAGCTTAATTAGCATTCTTAACAGCCTGAGCTACATTGGATTGGGAAAGAGGGACATGGCGCAAGGACTGACGTCTCAAGAGAGTTTGTTCTCTGGGTATCAGGACGTTAAAACTAGCACCACTGGGAGCAACTGTTCTGGGTTGTTTGAATTGTAAAAGTTGCTAAATAAGAATTGATTGACTCGTGTGTACTGAAACACAGCAGTTACAGATGTTTGGCAATGCTGGTACATAGGCGGCTGCTCTAGGTGCAGTGGAAACCTTGGAGAGCTCAGGATCCCTTCTGGGCTAGACATTTCTTCATGGACGGCTGCAAAAAAATTACCATGTGCATCTCTCCTTGTAGGCACAATGTGGAGCATCTCTGGATATGCTACTGCCCACCTAAGCTTAGGATCCTAGTGGGAAATCAAACTACAGCTTATGATGGGGGCTTACAGCATGGAATAGTTCAGATTAGTTATCATGGGTGAGGTAGCCACAGGGACAGAACCATGCTGCTTAGTGGTGTATAATGTAAAACATACTTGTAATTACAACAGGATCTCTGTGTAAGGACTGTCTCCATGAGGAGCTATTGCTTTCCCTGTTTCTTGCTTTCTTACATAGCTGGTTGGTATGAGCCACTAGTGGCTTCATTGGTCACATCACCCCAAGCCAATGCCTTTTACTTTCTCCATAGCTCAAGCCATCCGGGCATTGTTACCTGGGTTACTATCACCTCCTGGCTTCCTGCTCCAAATGTGCCAAATGCATTATGAGTTAATCTCTGCTTCTCGGTTCCATTTCTGTGCATACCTAATCATTAGAGCAGGTCAGGTGTGGTCCAGGGCTTTGGAATAAGCCCCTTCATAACAGATATCCATGCTTGCTTTGTTTTCATAGCACACACCACAATCATCCAATGGCTCAGGCTGTGCACTGGAAAAGTGCAGCTGAGGTCTCAATTACTGTATCAATGTTTTCAGGTAGACTTAACCCTCTTGGAGTTGTCGTAGTTTGGGAACATAGTCTGAACTTGCCATTGACGGAGTGAGGCCTTTCATGTGTTTCTGGTTAGAAAGATGTATGATGGTATGTATGGTGACACTTCCTCAGTTCCCTGCTTCCTTTAATTTAGCCCAGTTTTTAACTTGAAAAGGTAATGTGTTATGCAGCATTAACAGAGTTGTCTGGACAATTTTTGAAAGGTTTGTGAACTTGAGTTCTTCATTAAGGTTAAGGACAGGGACATAGGAAGTTCCACCTCAACATGAGGAGGAACTTCTTTACTGTGAGGGTAGCACAGCACTGGCACAGGCTGCCCAGGATAGTTCTGGACTCTCCCTCTCTGGATACTTTCAAGACCCACCTGGATGTGTTCCCGTGTAACATGCCCTAGGTGAACATGCTTGGTAGGGTGGTTGGACTAGATTTCTAGAGGTCCTTTCCAGCCCTGATGATTCTGTGACTGTGTGGCAGAACTGTTTGTCTTACATTAGTCTACAAAGGCACCAACTGCCATGAATTAGCAAAAGTAGTAACAGTGTTTTTGGGTGGCAACAGAACCTTTGAAACAGTTCTGTTCTACAATGTGCTTCATGGTCATTCACAGAGGTCACTGACAATCATTTGAATGACTCAACACCTTTGTGCAGTAAGAGGTGAATAATATGGATTTGAGACATAGTCAATACTTGTTTTAGTAGTGCATGACCCAAAAATGAATCAATTACTTTTCCAGAGCAGATTATAATGTGTTCTATTGGAGGAAAGAAAAAAAAAAAAAAAAGAAAACCTTGAATAAAATAGGCTTAAAATAGAAGATTACTAGTGTGTGGCAAAAGCAGGTGCTTTTTCAATTTCTTTTTTTTTTTTAAGGTCAGACCTATGTAGTAAAGCATCAGAAAGTTAAAATGACATCACGCTATGCAAATACAAACAGTAAATACTGACAAAGTTCAGTAAAGAAATTGCTTTTCATTATTTAAACACACACACACCAGGAAATATTCTTCTGGCTAACTAAAGGGAAGAAGGACTGTCTTACCAGTTACTTCCAGTGGTGTAACAGAAGACGGTTCTGTACAGCCAAACATTATAAATGTGGAGCTCCTTAAAAAGTTCAGTACTTTGGAATGTGCTCCCATGATGAGATGTGAATACCATGTTGGGCAATTTAGTTAGGAAGAAAACCTCACTAATTCTAGTTTTGTAGTGTGTATTTCCTGCAAATGTGTCAGACCTGGTCATGGCCTGGAGCGTAGATGTTTAAAGAAATTTAGGTTTACCAAGAACTACAATGGCACAAAGAGGAATGATAGAATATTGTTGGACAAGTTCACCCAGTCCCTGACTTTCTGGGGTAGAGGAAGGAGGTTGCTGAAGTCATTAAGGCATAAAAGTTCAAAAGAGGAGGATTTAGAGTGAAGAAGAGATACAAGGTATTTCCATTTTTTTGTGAATGAGATACTCTGTGCTTCTGAACCCCTAGTCATGGGACAGACACCTTCTGCTCCAGGGACACCTGAGGAGCATTTCCTGGGATTAAAGCTGCGTTCTGGGCTGGTGTGGTGTCAGCATGTTCCCTCACTTCCTATTTTAGGGCTGGTTTTAGGTAGTTGCAACTGTGTGCTGTTGTATTCCTGAAGTCTACCTGTGCCCAGCTTCTGCAGATTTCTGCAGATGATATGGATATGATGGAGCTGGGGTTTTTTTTTGTGGGGGTTTCTTTTTGGTGGTGGGGGTAGTGGTTTTGTTTTTTTTTCTGGGAATTACAAGACAAAAGAAAGTTAAAGCTAAATCAGACTGTGAAGCTGTGTAAGACCATTTTCTGCTGCCTTGCTGGGGAAAAAACCAAACCAAACGAAAGCAAAACAAAAAATAACAAAACAAACAAAATGCCCCCACCAAGCAGTAGACAAAATACCCCAAAACTGTGTATTTAGAGTATAATGGGTTTTTTTCATATTCTAATTCTCTTCTTGAACTGTTGTCTGTATGTTGTGGAAACCTCTCTTCTTCTAAGAATTTTATTCAGGCAAAACTGAGAACATGCTGTAAATTCTAGAGCAATACAATTCTTACCTAAGTAGTAATATAATTTATTACAACTACATACTTTAACATTATCTCTTAAAACAAATATGTATGCTTCATTAATTGACCAAAATAAATCATTGGCAAAAATGTAGCTTTTGCAATTTTCCTTTAATAAGGAGAAAACAAGGACAAGCAAGAACAGAATGAGAGAGGTTCATGTGGGAGATTATAAATTGATTTTTTTTGAGATAGAACATGAGGGTTGTGTTTCTGTTCAATGCCGGTTCATTGGCGTATTTGTGCTGGTACAAGAACAACACACTGCTAACAAGATGAGTTGCAGAATGTTTTGTATCATTCTTATGCATCCATAGTGATGTGAGATGTAATTGAGGAACATGAAAAATTCAAGGATACAATATATATGGTTGGTTGTTTTAAAATGAAGATGGTTATTTAGATCAATATGAAAACTTGTGACAAGCTTAATCATTTGTTACACTTTTAAATATATAAGTAAGCCCTTATGCAGGAGGGGAGGGGTTTAGAATTTGTTTGCTTGTTTGTTTGTTCTGGGAGATATAGTATATGCTGGTTTATATTCAATGGGATTTTATAATTTCTTAATCTTACACTAATGGTTTAATTACCATTCTTCAGTCAGATCCATGAATCCCTGCTGCTTACATAGCAACAGAGAGGCCTTAGTTGCCTTAAAGGTAGCATAAGAAGGGTATTCATACAAATTTTGTGGAATTAGAACATTTGGTTATGATATTTCTGAAGAAATCCTTTTTCTTACACTGGAAACCTGCTTTTTCCTCTCAGTTACACTCTGTCAGGTAAAGCAATTTTTTTCATAGATGTAGTTAAGGTTAGAGGTGTTCATTAGCAGCTGAATTTCCTGCTGCTTCAGTGATGGCAATACGATGAGCTTTTTAAATGGCATGGTTATTTTTCATTCAGCATTATTCCTTTAGCTCTTTATATTCTGGGAAAAAATAATCCCACAAAAATAGCCCTGAACAGGATAATTCGACTTGTGACTGGCACACAGTCTAGGAGCCAATATATCTTTCTTTTCTTCAGTCTAAAAGGTACTGCATTGTGAGGATATAGTTTCTAATTTCAGTTCTTTTTAAGTGATTTAATTTGGACTGCCTACATTTAGGTACTTAAGTATTTATAAATGAGGTACTTCATCATTTTATTATGCCATTTGAAAAAGGTGAACTAGACAACTTTTGTATACCAGCATGTTATATAAAAAGTTAGAAGGAAACGTGAAGTCTTTAGACAAAGTTCAAAGCTATATCAGGATATAATGAGTATGAATTTATGAAAGAAGTATTACAGAACCTTCACAATAATATTATGGGTGATTTCTTAACTTGGAACTAGGTTTATCATTGACTCCATTGTTGAAATTATTAAATTCTTGCACTGATTTCACTTATTTAGTTGAGTGATAAGAAAAATGGAGCGATCCGGCCAATGTTCAAAAATTTCTACTTATACAGGAATTTTTGGAGTGTTTTCCCTAGTTTCAGAAAGAGAAGAGAAACTTTTTTAGTTCTTGCCAACTATTCTGTTTAATTGCTTTATTTTCTGACAAAAAGCAAAAAACTTGCATTTCAGCTTTTGAAATTTCTTGATGTTATTTAGATTTAATAGTTTTTATGGGTTATTTGAAGTACTCTGTTGCTTGACAAATTATTTTTTTAAATGATTTTTCATGGGCTAAGCTAATTTTTTTTTTCTCTATGAGAAGTCAGGAGTCTCCCAGCCGTGTAGTGAGTTATGGTTTTACATATATCAGGCAGCAATGGAGACAAGACATTTGAACAGAAGTGAAAAGTAAATTAAAGCCAGCTGCTTTATTCTAAAATAATACTGGGCTGGAAGCAGTAGAAATGCAGGATTTAGGCAAAGACTTCTTGGGGTTTTTTTGGAGGACTAGGAATGCATAAAACTCTCTCAAAGTCTCAATGCAGGCTTTAGATGATGGGGATAGCAGGGATTTGGCTACAGTCAGTGGTTTAGTTGGTGAGCCGAGTTCAACCCTTTGGACTGGAGTTGGAAAAGGTCCTTTCTCATCACAGCTGCTGGTCCAAGACCAGGCTTGTAATCAGGGCAATAGAATCTCTAAGTTCAGTCTTTGTAGATCTGGTCTTCCCAATCATGAAATAAAACAGCATTTCCCGTTGTGCTGGGAGCTTCAAACTCCACTGCATCTGGGAGGGTCTTTCTTCTTTCCCTTCCTCCCTCCATTCCCCCTCTCTCTTTTGCTCTACTGTCTTTCTCCCTTCCCCCCCCAACTTTTTTTGTAATATAATTCCGTACACACCACTCCCGTATTCATATGCAAGGGATTAATTTTGATTCTTTATTTTGCTGCATCTTTCCTAATTTTTGTATATCTAAAATACAGATGCATTGCTTTCAGTGCCCCAGATTTGGATATTGTCACATAAAACTTTGGTTTCTTTATTTTCTTCCTCCCAACTACCCTCCTGACTTGTTCAGAACAGGGATATTTTATAGTCAATGTAGGATTTAATACATGAGCAACTATGAGCTGAACAGCACACCTGTTAGCCATGCATGTGATGCACTTGTCACCATACCCATGCAGATTTGAATAACCTTGTGAGATTTGAATAGGGAAGGTTGGTGAGGGACAGTGGCCATTCAGCTTCACAGGATGTTCACAAGGGCAAAGTGTTTGTGGGTTTGAAAGCATCAGCCGCCATCACCTGCCTGCAAGCCCCCATTCTCCAGGCCAGCTGATCCCTGGTCATCTGCTGTTGCCACTGCCACCACACAGCTCTGGCTTGTCCCTAATGGGAAAAAAGCTGCGCCAGGCTTGTGCTTTTGAAGCAGTGCCCAGCGCACCCCACTGAGGCTGGCTCAGATCAGCAGGTCCTGCTCACAGGCTTGAAGTTTGCTGAATCAGAGGCTTAGCATGCTGATTGATGTCTGTTCATCATACCTACATTCTTCAAAGAGTTCTCTCTCATTCTCAGTTTATTAATTCATTGTTGTAGTCCTGTACCAGTGATCCAAATGTTCCTTATGCCTTATATTCCAGTGATGGAAGTATGTGTCTGAAGCATGATAATATTAAGAATGGCCAGTTTGTTGGGGCATAGATGTTATAGATCAAAGCTGAGCTTTCACTGTAAATCTAGGGGAAATTAAATTTGGAATGACTTATGGCTCTGTTTTCAACTCAGAATACTCCAGCAGGATTTAAAGTTAGACTGTTCCAATATTCACACAGTTGAATGGTTGCATAATACAAAAGCACAAAGCTAATCCCTAGAAAAGGTGGTTTTGTTTGGGTTTTTTATTCATTTACATTTCAGAAGTTTAAGAGAGAAGGGTTGGTTTTCGGTTTGGAGTTTTTTTAATTTATTTGTTTATTTGATGAAATAACAGAAAAGGGCACACAGACCCTTGGTTAAAAGCAAGGTCTATTTTGCCAGCAAACCTTAATAACAAGGGGTGGTAGAGTAGTTGAATGGTGCATTCTCTACAGAAAAAATAAGTCCTTGTGTCCTGAAACCTTTCAAAATGAGCACTGATAATGAAGTAGCCCTAGATAGCAGTGTTGGACTACTCCAATATAGGCCATAAAATTGATCTTGAAAGTTAAAATATTGTGAAAATATCAAGTTGGCGATGGTTATGAAGCATATAATTACAGAAGGGACTGAGCTTTGTTTGACACAAAAATGTACAAAGAAAATCGGATTTAAAGGAGAAAAAAACACCACCAAAGAGCAGGAAAAAAGTCATAAAGCTATTAAAACAGATTTGCATTTAACTTTTTCAGGGAGAGGCTATTGTGGTATGGATGATTTGAAGGTGAATAGGCAGTCTCAATTTAAACTAATTTTTACTGATGTTAAGGTGATAAATTTAAATTCTTAATACTAATTTGCATACTACTACATTGTTTTGTGTGTTGAGTCTTTTTTCTGTCTCTGATAATGAAGCCCTTTCTATTAATCAGAAGGTTCTCTTGTGGTATGCTGTAGAGTGGGTGTTCCACCAGGACAATATTTTCTTACGAAAGAAAAAAAGTTATCAGCAATTTTCTTATCAATAATGACAGCCTCGATACAGAAGTATGTGTCAGATGCAATCCAGAAATCCATGGCTCTGGGAAGAATGAATGACAGTTGACTTTAGGTTTTAAGACTGGCTAGACAGTTCTCTATAGTTCTTCTGAGAGAGCTGTATACAGCCAGAAAGAGCAGTAGTGATGACATGAACTGAAGTGAAGCCTAATTAAAGCCACTGCTGTCAACAATTCAACTCCACCAGGACACTTTCTCTTTACTTCTCTTGAAGTTACAGGTCTCATCTGAGCGAAGCTAACTATTAGTCTACATATGTTAGGTGCATTGTTTTCATTATTACTGAATGCATTTATATTACTATACATAGAGTATATACGTATACATCATTAAATACATACACGGGCTCCATAATGAGGCTTAGATTGTGGTTTTTGGTGAACTAGAAAGCATTACAAAATGAAGAACCCCACAAAGGTGAAGCAGAGTAGTTACACTGCAGCAGATCCGGACTGCTTTGAAGAGCTCTGCATGTGCCCCCACTCCCTGCCCCTCCCAAATGCAATGAGATTGATGAAAGCTTACTATATTTCAGGACCCAAATGTAAACTTCTAAAGCTTCTTGTGGCAGAGGCAAAGCGAACTGTGTGTAAACTGTGATTCCCTTCTCAGTCACTAAAATGTTCAAGCCCACAGTTCGGTTGTTTTCTATTCCCTATGTCATTTATCAGCAAAGGGACTGTGTTGGAAGAACATCAGAGGCCACCAGTAGTCCTTTTTGAAAAAAATCAAAAAGTGAATAGGACATGATTCTGGCAATTACACCTTTGTAAGCAAAAAATCCCAGAAGGTAAATATTTTCATTTCAATGGTATTTTTTATGAAATCTTGTAATATAAACACAGATTCACAAACATTTTAAATAGATATTTAAATGATTTCACATTCTTCCTAATCTGAGATCAGTTTCCATCACACAGCTGGGGTCTGAAGTGTAGAAGGTTGGAGATGAATAACAATGTAATGACCAATTAACACTGGAAATGTAATGTTGAGACAGTGAAGTATTGCACATTTTTAGATTTTATAATTATAAATGAATATATTTACTATGACTATGAAGCAAAGCAATAATAACCCTCTACAGACAGACTTATGCCACATATGGTGTCTGTTGCCCTCTTCACATAGTGGCCCCTTAGACGCGAGCAGTATTGATTTCATTGTCATTGTGGTCTGGTCCTTATGGCCTTTTCTCTTATGTCTTGTTTTGCCTTCTTTTTCTTTTTACCTCATGGCTAGCAGCACATCTGTCGTGTAGCAGGTTCACGTTCAGTTGTGCAAGGGCATCACATAGATGTAATTACATTGTGTCATATTGTGCATCCAGTCACATAAGCGTATACGTGATCTGGATATCCATCATGTGAGAGACAGGGCAACCTGACTTTTGGTTTTATGAAGTTGTTTCTTCTAGTCAAGTAAAAGATCAGTAAATATTTCCTTGAAAATTAATGTAAAAGGCTTTATGGCTTCCTGAGCCCAATGAAAGTCTGTGTATGAGGACTTTTGCAGATGAATCCAACATGGATGATGGGGAAAACATCAGAAGACAAGAAAAAAATGGTTGAAAGAATAATTCAGCTCATGGCTGAATATAGTTCAGTACTGTGTATCAAAGAAGTCATACACTTTGATTTGAAATTTGGACCTTATTTCATCCATGTGTAGTTATATCCAGAGCTGCTGCTTTTTGTTTTAATGCTGCCTTCCTATCAACGTGCATTCACAAAGATTTTTCAGGCACAGACTAGCTAGTGATAAATCATCTGATTTATGATCTGTAACTTTATGGACAGATATGAAACTAGGTCACTTTTAGATACATATAGTATTGTATGCAAGACTGAAAGAATAAGAGTTTGATAGAGATGCCGTGTTAGGGTACTCACTGCTCAAAATCCACAAAGTAGATTCTTGCCACAGAGAAATGAGATAAAAAAGGAACACGTTGAAATCTGTGTTCTGCTCCATCTGCTTCTGACTTTGGGCTGGTAGTTTTAACTAGAAATTTAAAACAGAACAAAAAGAAGAAACTTTTTAAGATCGTTTTTTTGAATTTGTGTCACTGCTACATCTCAGTACAGTAAATGTAGCTAGAAACATTACTGGCCTGAGCTTTTCTGAGGTGTAGAAGCACTCTTACCTGAAGTTGCTTTCTGGTGTCCTTATGTCGGTCTGATGTGACCAGATCTGCTGCAGAGCTTGAAAAAGGCCTGTGTTTAGTTCTCTCCTCAGATATATGACTTCAAGTAGTCCCAAGGGGTTGGGAAGAGTTGGTGCCCATTTAAATGAATCTGTAAGTGTATGGAAGACATACAAAAGAATAAGCAAGACACTTTGAGACACCATCTGGACTTGCTAAATACATGTGGCAGAGGGCTCTGCTTGGATTTCAAAAACATCCCTTTCACTTGTTCCTTGCTTGTTCCTACAGGCTGTTTTGCACATAATCACGTTATACACACCTGGCCATGAAATTTGCTGCATTTTTCTCCAAAAGTGAAAGTGCTGGCTAAAGAACCTGCACACAGAATTCAGAACACTACCAACTACTCCAGCCAAAATACTTGTGGCAGAAGCGCCCACACCGGCTCAGAATTGGAAACCATAAAACCCTAACATTTTGTCTACAAGCGCAAATAAATACAAGCCTACCTGGGAAAAGATGAAAGCACCAGTGTTTTGCTAGTGTTTTGCAAGGGGCAGTGGTGTTTAGAGGCTGGAAAAAGGGGAATATTTTGACAGGAGAAAAATTCTGCTGAGCTGCAGCTGATCAATATTACAGGTAAAAAGGAATAGGTTATCTGCTTAAGGAAAACGCGTATCAATTTCAGATTAGGCACTTCTACATCAGAAAGAGTGAAACAGTTACCAAGCAGGTGACAGGGGAGTTGTAGGAAGGTAAACTTTATTGTGTATAGTGTCAATTTTACCCATATTATTAAAGTATCTGAACTACATCTGTAAGTTAATAAACTGTAGAAAGAGTGACAGCTTGTAATAATGTCCTGGTAAAAGACCTGGAATTGCCAAGAGGCTGTTTTTTATTATATTTTATTACATGATTCATGTAACTAGGGGATTCCTCTTTCCCTGGGGAAAAGTGAAATTCCATAATTAAGAATTCTGAATAATGAGCAGATGACGCAGTAACTATATATTTTAACCTGTTCTAAAAAAAGCCCCAAAACCTCAACAAAGAAAACTGACCACCAAATCACCTATACCTCCAAATAAACCCCTATGATGTAATAATTTCCATATATAGAAATACTAATGATTAAAGAAATGTGGAAAAGGAAGATTTTTTTTGCTACCGAGAAAGAAGAAATTCTAGGATATCTGCTTTTTCAATGGGTTTTTAAAAAAAAATTAAAAAAAGAAAAATCCCCAGATAACTTTCTGTGTTTCTTTTGACATCTAGAATGTCCTCTGGGAAAATATACTTTTTTATATAATAGAGAACATATTGGACATTTAATTTGAAGGGACTAAAGAAATGGTGGCAGGTGACCAGACGTTCTGAACAGCACAGGGAAGAGCTAAAAATGTAGGAGACACAAGCAGTGAAAATAGGGAAAATAGTAAATAGGGAAATAGTAAGTTGGGAAAATAGAGGAAAAAATAATGAGAAAAATGGTAAATAAAGTAAAACATACAAATGTATCTCAAGATACTAAAGTCTATCTCTGGAATACCTGCTTTAGTACTGGATGGGTACAACACATCCATGGATTGGTAAATACAGGGAAAAAGATTTCCCCCCCCCCCCCCCTTGATTCTGGATGGTACATGGGACATCAAATGAACCTTTCTGTGAGGGTTTTGAGGAACTGAAGGAGTTTCTTTTAGAGAGGTCAAATCTTTCCAATTTTTATAGAAAGCAAACGCTCGGTCTGTCTGCTGATTCTTCCGAGTAGGATATTGGCAGACAGTGTGTCTGGTATTTTTGTAGTAATAACACCAAAGAGAAGCTTCTAGTTAATTGAATTGTGTAATTAAAATGTGAACAAAAGCTGATGAGAAACATTTGCAAAAAGAGAGATTTCATCCATGATCCATTACAATGTACAAATATGTATTTTTACAAAAGGATAATTGCTGAAGCTTTTGATCTTTCCACTAGTAGTTTGATGATAAGAATTTTCAGAGCATGAGAATTTGCACAAATCATAAAGACCACTCTTCATAGCACCGTAGACGCTTGTGGACCAAAGATTGATGCTTGATTACAGACCTGTCATTGCAGTCCAGCTGCAACTTAGTATGAGACACTTCAGGTTGTAGTTAAGGCATTAGAGCCTGTAACTTAATATATATCCCCTTTCAACGCTACCTCATATGTAACTGTTAAGTCAAAGAAAGACAGAAGACTTGTGTCACTGCAGAAAAACATATTTTCATAACAGTGCATGAAGGTTATTTGAACAGCAAAGAAAAAATTTGACCTGTTTATATGAAACTTGGGTGCACAAGGAAAGAGAACAATCTGTAAAAGTCCACTGCATAGGCCAACAGTGCACGCTACAGATTCCAGAGCCTAAATGCTGGTTACTGAACCAAATACTACTTCTTACTCAGCAACTGTTAACACTCCCTGCATCCAAAGGAACAGTGACTGCCTTAAATTTGTAAAAAAACGTTTTTTGCCAACTTGCTGGAAACCTTTTCCCTTTCATTTAGAGTATGAAAGAACCACCCTGAAATGAGATCTCCTAAAAGACAAGACACAGGGTTGTTTTTTTTTTTTTTTTGCTTTATCCCATTCACAAGCAGAGAATCACTGAGGTGTAAAAAGAAATCCAGCAAGCTGTAAGGAAAGAGAATTGTGCCTAGTTTTCAGCGGCTGTCCTGTACTGTCATATACTGAATTAGCAAAATGAAAGATATCCCAATAAAGCTGAAAAAATCACATCTAGGACAGCATGAGCAATGTAAGGAAAGGTGTAATCCATTTTTTGGGCGGTGTCTTCTGCTGATAATGGAAAACGTGTAGCTAGCTGACTCCTAATTTTAATAAATAAATAAATAAGCAAACAAATAAGTAAAGCTAGATACTATCTTAAGATAAGACCTTAATTTAGCCTCATTGCTGGGCATGCCCAGTCAGCTAACAGTACATTAATACATTACACGAACCTGAGTCTTTTGAAAGGCTGATAGGAAGCAGACAAGCAAAGTAATGCTCAGAATGTAGGATTTTAGTCATTTACCTTCTTCCTCTGAAAAAATCAGTCTTACTCTTCTGTATTGATAGTCTTTTCTGTTTAGCAATATGAGAATTAAAAAATTATTTTGACATTTTAGTTTGAGATTTCATGCAGTAAAGTATTGAAGGTCTTGAGTAAAAATGAAAAAAATTTGTCACTAGGCTTCTGGGGAAGTCGATATTCCACATAATTCCCACTAAAAGTAAAGTGGCAGTGATCTTCAGCATGCACTAATGAAGGTGAAAGATCCAGGCCTGCTTATTGTTGTACAGGTAGAAGCTAGACTAAGTCATGAGAAGTTGAGAGTGATTCAGAGAAAACATTCAAGATCACCTGAGGATGACCAAGTGCTACCGTATTTTATCTTAATAATAATGAGCTACATATCTGTATAGCATTGAAATATTTGTTAGATGTTTCTATTAGTATAGAAAAAAAAATCAAAATTGGTATTTTTTTATTGGCTGTATGTCACAGTGACATATAGATGGTTCACTAGAGGAAGAGAGGGGATGAAATTTCTCTCTAGGAAGTTAACTGGTCGGTCAAGCACAGGCTATAAAACACACATATCTAAGGAAGCAGAAAAGTACTTATTTTATTCAAAAAGCACAGTCAGCTGATTTCCTGTGTAGGTAGCAAATATAGTAATTTTCCAAAAGAAAGACTGAATCTGCCTGGGTGCTTTGGGAGAATTGATGGGGGAGCAAGGCTACAGGAATGTATCGTTTCACCAAAAGGTAAAGATTTTTGATGGAGGCAGTAAAGCAGAAGTTGTCTCTGGGAGTGCTGCCTGAGATAGAAAGTAAGAAAAAGACTGTGAATGCCTTACTGCCATCTTCCCTCCGAAAGCTATATCTGGTTTAGAGAGGTGGAGAAAGAACATTCTGGTTTAACCTTAGATGAATAGACCAAGTCTCTTGTTTGAACACATTTATAAGTAGTAGAGATGAACAGAGGGGGAAAAAACCCCAAGTGTTATTTTGAACAATGAGGGAAATACACATTTTACTTTACTTTCTGTTAAAGTGATTTTTAAATGTGTTGGCAACTGCTTACCACTAAGATATTACGAAGACAAGGATAGGATGAAGCTAAACCTTACCTCTCTGAGAGAGTGTTTGGGGCATCCAGAAGATAATAGAGTAAGTCCAAATTTTATGTGCATAGATCAAGCATCATAAAGATCAGAAGAGGCAGAAAGTTCTTCCAATTACTCATTTGCCTGCAATGATCTGTATGTAACACACAGCATGTGTGAATGCTGAGGAATCTCAGGGAGCATGTAAATTTTGCAAAGTAAAAAAGATTTGTGTCTGTTTTCCTATGAACTAAATCACTGTTTATGCATCACACCAGTCACATGAAATGTTATGGGTTTGGTTTTGTTCTGTTTGTTCTAGAAATTTTCATTAGGGAAACTGAAAATGGGAGTACTAAAGCAGAAGTCGTGTTTTGACAGTTGGTGTCACATGGGTAAAAAGAGGCTGAATGGTCTGGCAGCAATAGTCTTTCTGGTATGGAGTGAAGTTTTAGCATAAGCATGTGAACTGCAGTGATCCTCGTGGAGTGTGATGGAACTAAGTGTAAGTGAGTGCACTGTAGGGCAGCAAGATTTTCATAGTCAGGATAGGTCCTTATCTGGATTGTGAAAATTTCGTATATTAAAAAACCAAGTCATCCTAATTTAATTGCAGTGATAATGTAATGCCTTAAATTGCTACAATACTTTTTCTGGTTACCAAAACCAATCTGTGAGTTGATTTAATCGATATGTCGGTAATGTTTATAGAAATTGCTGTCCTAAGGGGAAGAGAAATACGCTATATAAGACATTGCTTGAAATCACTGTTTTACGACAGTTTCAATTTTTTAGTCCCCTAACATGTGCCATGCAGAAAGCTTCATTAATTCATGTTTGTTGCTCCTTGATTGGCTGTCATAAGCAGAAATTTGTATATTGTTGAAGCCCAGTTATGATTCCTCTAGGATGAAACAGGCTTTAAATACACTCGTTGTGAGATGAATTGGGAAGCATGATGTAGTATTTACTGCATCATGCCGAAACACTTGAGAGCAGAAACCGTGGCAAATAGGCATTTATCATCTTACGTGAAATCATTAACACTCAATTTGGGAGGTTGTTTGGATGAGTAGACTTATCTTTGTGTGAATATGTGGAAGTTTTCTGATCTTCTGCAAGCCCACTGCAGGTTTTGAGAGGGAGAAATACCTAAAGAGATGGTTTTCTCTTTGAGAGTTCCAGGGGGTGTTTTGTGCAACGGTTTTTTGAGCTACAGGTCAGGAGAGTTGAAATCCTATTCTGGCCCTTTGTTCTTGATCCCATCTGAGCCTTTGAGCTCTGACATGAGTAACAACAGTTACTCTCTGCAAAGATTAATACAATCACCTCTTTGGTTATATGGACAATTGAAAACTGAAAGGGTAGAGAAAGGTGCAGATGTGCTGAATTCTGAAAGATGTGTCTGTGATCACTCTAAACACTCTTTTGTAGCTCATAAAGCAAACCTGGACTTGTAGTACAGAAAGGAAAACAGAAATACCACAGGGTTTGGAGTGCAAATGCTGTAATGTGTTCCCTCTCACCAGGGGACTTCGGTTCCTATGTGATTTAACTGTCAACTTACTTTACTCGCTTCAGGGAAATTGAGATTCCATGAATCAATCTTTATCACAGACTGCAATGATAGGACAAGAGGTAATGGGCTTAAACTAAAAGAGGGTATATGTAGGTTAGATATAAAGAAGAAATTCTTCATTGTGCCAGCGGTGAGGTCATGGCACAGGTTGTCCAGAAAACTTTTGGCTGCCACCTCCCTGGCAGTGTTCAAGGCCAGATTGGATGGGGCTTTGGATAACCTGGTCTAGTTGAGGGTGTCCCTGCCAATGGAAGGTGGGTTGGAACTAGATCATCTTTGACATCTCTTCCAACCCAAACCATTCTGTGATTCTATGATTCTATGAATCCATTTGTTTTTCTTCAAGTATGTTTGATGAAGATGTTAAATAGTTGATATTTGCTGCTTTTAAACTTCAGTGGAATTCTGGGCTTGCAAACACTAAAAGAGTCCCATCTAAGTTATTCAGAGTCCTAGTATGGTCTTCTGGAATGTGTGTTACCACCATCATGAGACAGTGGATCCATACTGCCTATACATGAACCAGAGTAATAAATAACCTACTTTTTAGGTAACCACTTCTTTCCATTTTTCTGCTACTAATGTGATTCCAGCAGTTTTGATTGTTGAGACTACAGAAACATTTTTGTTTCTGTATGTTATTAAAGGAGAATGAAATATTTTTTGCTCCACGTGTTGAGGGAAGAGAGCAAGTGAGGAAGGGTTAGACATACTCAGATAGTTTCTTCGGCAAGAAGCTGGTTGGAGTGTTAACAAACATGAAGTGGAAGGGAAACAACCACTTTCACACATCATTGGAAAAAGGTCAGGCAAGGCCTACTCAGTAGAGAGAATTTAGTGTGTAAGGGATACATAGAATAATGTTTCACCTGAGGTGGTTTTTTTTTTTGTCTTTCTGAGTTTTTCATTGCGTGTTAAATTCTTATACGAGAAATTTATCTTAATTCTGACAAAGCAATTGTTAGTTCTTTCATTTATATATACTTCCTAGTCATCATACTTTTCTTAGTAGCTAAAATATGCAGAGTTGAAGATCAGCTTAATTGTGTAGCTAGTTTCTGAATTGAATAAGAAAACCAATTTTTGATCAATGTGTAGAAATCAAATTCAAGATATTGCTGCACTATCATGAAAAAATAATGAAAAAAATATAACCAGTTCACCTTTAAAATAATGGTGCCTTTCAGCAATCTTTGGTAGGATGCAAAAGAGTAGCATGTATTAAACAAAAGCAGCAAATTGCACACAGTGTTGTTAAAACACTGTTAAAATATAGAGGATAATCTACTCTCTGTAGGGGGGAGAGTTCAGTAGTAGTATACATAACATAGTGCACCTGAAAAATCAACTTTCTTATTCTTTTCTATACAGAATAACTTTGATTTGAGCACAATACACAATTTAGAATAGCCACAAATTAAAACTCAGCAAATAAATTGCTATGAATTTTCTATAGATTTTAATCAGCCTGTAAAATTGAAGATTTTTTTTTTTTTTTTATGTTTCCCCTGATCACTTTCCTTCACCAAAACCTCTTTGGTTTGTTCTCTCATGGAGCTTCTAAGCTATTGAAGGAAAAGGTGACCATTTGAATGTGTTCTTTGTGATTAAGTGTGGGCATTCCAAGGTTATATGTGTGATCATAAAACCAAATGCATGTTGCATGTGACTGCAATGTGAAAACATCAACAAGCCAATCTTAGAAGTGAAATCTCAGAAGCTGAGGAAAGCACTTGCTGTGCCATGTAGTTTTAAGTAATGCTGTTAACTATTAATCCAATTTTGTATTCTCTGGATGCAGTTTTTAAAAATGACATAACCTTTTAGATTAGAAGATTTTGGTATTTTTAATCTGTTACTTAAAGCCAAGAAGGAACAAGTAAATGTTGAAGATAGAGCATTGAATTTAGCTCAGATCTTAGCTCTGGGTATACTCCATTTCTTGCCCCTATGGACTTTTTTCACATCACTTCTCTCTACATTCAGTTCTTTCTTTGTGTAATATAGTTGCTGTTATTCATATTCCATGAGGATTTGTCAAGATATTTTATTAATTAATGCCTAGAAATTCATATGTTCTACAGACTACATCATTCATTGATATGGTATTTATGGGTGTATAAATTAATAGTCCTACTACATACACTGCTTAGTATTATTTCTATCATTATTTAGGGGATTTGGAGGGGTTTTGGAAGATTAAGAAAGCAACTTTTAATGTCCTAAATATATGTTTTCTTTAATCTTTAAAAAGTTTTATGTGCTTCATGTTTACCACCTTTGAACTGCTGTAAATAAACATACTGCTGTATTATAAACCTCTTTTGGTTATGTTGTCTCTGTATTATTACTTCCAGAGAAACATTCATTGCTGTTGTTTGTGAGGTTGGCTATTTTTTTTTCTTCCTGAACAGGACAGAAAAAGTTGAAAAATAATTTTTGTTTTGTCATAATCTATATTTTCTTGTTTTGTCTATGTTCATGCTGTGTCAGATTTTGTGTTCCTGAAAAGTTCAGGAATAAAATTCAGGCTAACAGCAGTGTGGTATCTATTAACAATGTATTTGTAAAACATAGAGTAGAATTTCAGTGGTGCCAGTATTTTCAGAAGGAATATATGATATGTGTCAGGTGCGGGGGGGGGTTCAAACATTATTTCCTTTATAATGGAAACTGCCAAAAACATATGTGGTAAATGTTATGAACCTGCTTTTAATGTATTGAGGAGATCTATGGAAGGACATTATACCACATAGAATGTGCATGTAGAACTTGAAAAAAAAAACCCCACAAAACCAAAACCTACCTACATCTTCTTCCAGTGCAAAACTGAATGTAGTATTATACATTTTGGTTTCATCAACTGAAAAGATAGCAGAAAAAACTCCCTTTTAACGTATTATTATTTGTAGTTAATGCAGAAGACTGTAGTATGAAGGTCATGAAAGAATTCAGTTTTGATTGCCTTGCGATTTGCAGACTTTCAAAAGAATTATATTTTTACTTTTTTTCCCCTCTTCCTGTCTTTTCCTTGACTTTCCCCTGGTTGACTCTGGGAAAGACTGTTTCTGGTGTTTCAGCTTCTGAGCTGAGAAATGGGTTTGTGGAATGAGTGAGGGCACGTTTTGGAGCAGAGAAATGAGTGGCACCAGAAGCACCATCAGGAAAAGCTTTCCACAGCGACCAAAGCGATGTCACGTTGTTTACCCAGGGTACTGTGAGCTCACCCCCTGCCCTGCACCCTCACCCTCCCTACCCCATGCTATGCAGCTGTTCTGAGTAGAAGTGGTCCTGGTGCCCTACAAGGTGTAATCTGCAGTGATCATAGGCAGAAAAAGGAGCCACAGGAAATTTGTAGGCTTTATAAGAAGCATTCATGGAATTGCAATTGCACTACATCCTTGAAGCAAATTTGTCCCAAATCCTTGATTAAATTACTGAAATTTGCAGCACTGAGTGTGTATGTTTTTTCAATCTTTCTAGTATGAGAAAGATAAAACTGAGGTCTCAGTTTTTCAGGATATTAGGGACTTGAGGTCATTTCAGGTAAAACTGATGTATACTGATTTTTTTTCCCCCCTGAAAGCTCCTTTTTCTTCTTCTGAAATGCCATTTCAAAATGTCTCCAGATCCTGTGATCACAAAGGTTTGTTCTGTCATTCATATCATTGCTCTAAAATGCATTTGGCAAAAGTGGAAAGAAAAGTAGTAAATTATTTGTTGGGCTTTTTTAAGCATCATTTTCACAAATGTTTCCCCTCTCTCCTTCTTTTCCTTTTTCCTAATCAACTTCAGCAAAACAAAAGGGAGCTAATGAAGTCACAGAGATGAATTATAAATGAATGACAGGTCACTGGCTTCATGACTTATGTGGATGCAAAAGAAATTAAGAATTTCTCACTAGCACTCAGTGTTTCATGTGCATCTTTTCCCTGATCTTTGTCCATCCTCTTTCTTTGCTCTGCATAAGAAAAAAATGGGGGTGAAAGGTGGGGATACAGCTTCCTTTTTTTTTCCTTTTTTTTGTTCCTGTTGTTGTTGCAGGCTGTGCAAATGCTATGCTTTCAACTCTATGCTTCTAGCGGCTTTAATAAGCCTAAGCAGAATTTTGTGTCAGTTATATTGATAAAAATCTGTGACAATACTTTTCTTGTCTGTGGTGTTTGTCTTGATGTCTATTTGTGCACCTGAAATCCAGAAAATATTTTGGGTTTTATTTTTAAAATCTGATTACAGATTGGTCGGAAGAAAATCGCTTGTGAACTGATGGAGGAAAGTTCGCTAGATCCCAAATTCAGTTTGATTACAGTCTGATTAACACTGAAGTGTCAGGTCTGTTGCTGTTCATTGAATTAAGAAAAAAAAAAAAACACTGAAAAATATGCCCACATTATTGACTCTTAAGTGGCTGGAAATTTAATAATAAAGAAAATACACAAATTCAGAGAAAAAGTTACATGCAGACAATATATAAATAAATAATAAATAGTCAGTAACTGAAATATATTTACTGAAAGACTATAAGAAAGTGATTTGAGATCAGAAACATTTTCTATCAGTTAGTCCCGTTCCCCAAATTGTATTTTCCTCTGAGCCTGTGCAACGACAAAGAGCACATCTGCTTCCTGGAGAGGATTCTGTTTCAAGCAATGTCATAACCCACCCAGGCTCTCAAAGTGACATGCAAGACTTTCGCTTCTCCCTCCTCTGTGAAATATTTCACCATGGAAGAGAAGTGTTAGGTTCCTCCAAGTGATTTCTGCTCAGCCAAACTAATTCCATTATCCGTTAGTCATGTTTACATCGGGCTAACAGCTAATAACTCATGTGGAACTCTGTAACCATCTTCAATCTTGTTCTTCATCCAAGCCAGTGGTTCAGGAGCCCGGCTCTCTCTCGTTATTAATGGTGATGGGTAAGTGTCCTGTCAGGCTTCTGCTCATAGAATGAGAAAGAAGCACAAGGTCAGCCCTTTCAGACCAGCTCTCTGGAGTGACATACGGTAATTGCAGGTACCCCTCCTCCGAAGGGAAAGAGCTGGCTATCTCATGTGGAGTCTCAAAACAGTAATGTAGAGCTTGTTCTCCCATAACCCATTAAATAGTCGAATTTTGACTTCTGAAAAAGTTGGAGATAGACTATTGTGACTGATGAAAAGTCTTCTGTCAGCTCAGTGGCAGGCTGCTTATATCCAAGCGAGTCTTCTTTGTAGTAAAATGATCTTACAGAAGATTATTGAGTCCCAGTAGGCACACAGATGCTAAAGGATGCTCTCAGAATGAAATAAAGCAAGGATGACACATTGTGAAAAAAATTCTTTTTAACACTTTTCTGACAGACTTAAATGATTCAGAGTGCCAACAGTATTACAGAGCAGTAATTATTTTACAGTAAATTTGTAAAATGCTTATGAGTACTTGAAGGTACAAATAAGCACTGAAATTTTCATGCATGTTTACGGAGAGAGCAAAAAAAATAGTCTCAATACAATATCATAAAATCGTAGCTGTAACCTTCGACACTATTGGATAGGAGAGAATGAATTAGGAGGAAGAACTATTCAGCAGTGTAAATCTGCTTTGTTGTTAGAAAGAGTGGGGTGTAAGCAACTGCAGGGTAAGTGGCCATGTTTTTTATCCTAGGCAGTGCTCAAGAAGCCTGCTTTACTCTACAGAGTAAGGATGGTGTGCAAGTATCCTGCCAAGCTTCAGTTAGTTGGTGGAATATGATTGAGGCCAAGAGCAGACCTTGCTGAGGAACCTGTAATTTATGCAACCCTGAAAAGCTGAACTTACAGGGATGTTATTACTTCTGTGATTTATTTTTTGTTGTTCAAAAAAACCTCAAAGGAGAAAATATAGTGTGTTCTGCAACAGTGTTTTTTATCCATTCCAATGTAAAATCTTCATGTCTGGCTAGGGCAACCAGTTCCTTGTCTTAAGAGATATCATATCTGGAAACAAAGAATTGTTAATTGAACAAAAATGAAAATATTGAGATATAATGGGATATGTGAACTTGTGGATTGTTTCTTGAAGGAAGTGGAAAACAATCTGAAAACCAGTTAATGTTTAAAACTTGACTGCATCACCATATTGTAAAGAACAATTATAAAATTACCTGCATATGCATAACAGATTTTGAAATCTTTCCAAGCATTTGAGTTGATCATTTAAATAGAAAATCTCTTTTCTTCCCTTTTTTCTTTCAAAACATTTACGATTTTCATCACAAGAATCTAGCTCATTATAAAATTGTAACTGAGTGTATATATATATGTACACACACATATTTGGGGTGAAATTCAGAATTCATTTAACCTTATAAAAAGCCAAATTACTGTTGTACAACTCCACAAGCAGTTAAACTGTATGGTTTTGGCTTCAAAAGTGTGAATTACTGCAGAATATATTTAATATATAGAATAATGTAGAGCCAGACTTTGATCTCCACTAAGGCTATATTAAATTCAGAAAAACATAAATGATTTTCCTTGCATTACAAAACTGACATTGGAAATTGACACTTTTCAGCTCTTGACATTTTTTAACTAATGTCATCACTTATTAACTTAATGGATAAAAAATAAAATATAGAATGATACTCCTCATTCAGAAAATGGAAACAAAATTAAGCATAAGGTACAATATTTATTAAAAAAAATCAAATGCTGCATCAATTACATTTTATTAAGCATTTTCACTGTTTTTTGGTATGGAGTAAAGTCTATTCTGTTTAAACCAATTATCTTTATTGTTTCCCTTTCTTAAATCAGAAGCATCAGGTTCTGAGTGGCAGGGATTTTTGTAAGTCAGAAATCTTGCTTGGCTTAGTGGCCATTGAGTCAAAGCAAGGACTTTCTGTTACTGTATGTAAAGGGGAAAGATGAGAGGAGAATAGAAGTGTCAAGCCAAGCTTGTGGGCCCCATGGAGGTTGGCTTCCTAGCCTTGATAGCTAGAGCAGGTGCAAGCACACAGGTTTGCCAGGAAACTTTGTGTTGACAGCGTGATGGAAATTCATGCAAATAAGTGTTTCCTGTCACAACTCAGCATTCAGTACATGAAAATTATGCTGATTTTATAAAATTAAACTGTCATTTTATGGAGAGAAATATTTAGAGCTGCTGTGCTGTAGTATTCAATCATGTGAATGTAAGTACAGGCTGGCTTCAAAATCTTTCCCTCCTAGTCTTTGCTCTTCCTGCCAGGTTCCAGGAATGCTGCACCTTCTTTTGTGTAACTCTTTCCTGTGAACATAGCTGCCCAATTTATGGTGTCTCCAACTCATAAGTCCATTGCCCATCATGGGGACCCAGATTTTACCTCTGTCCTCATAGGACATATTAAAATACTTGCGGAGACTTCTGGCGTGTATTCTATATTGAAAGCTACTTTTATCATTTTCTGCCTTTGCTTTCTTGATGGCATCGTCTATTCTCCTCTCATCTTCTTTTGCTTTTACCTCAAAAGCTTTATTGTGTTAAAATTGGGGTGTGGTTTTTTTCTTTTCTGTTATAAAAATCCCTTTGGAAACAAACCTTGTTTTACAAATGTTCTTGTTTTCAACTTAGGGTTTATCTAAATAGCTGGTAATATTGGATTTTTTTCTTCCTTTTAAGTCACAGTTTGTAAAGAAAATCTGAATTTTCAAAATATGATATGAAATGAGCATGTAATTTATTTTTTTAAGTTTTGAATTTTGAGTTCAGTAGACATCTTTTCATTGTTGACTATTTTAATTTAAAAATGTTTTGGTTTTAAAAGGTATTTTATGGCTAAAAAACATATTTTGAAAAACTCTGAAAGTGAGCAGCATTTTTAATAATACTTCTTTGTTTTGTTTCTAAAATAATTTTAATGTGGTCTAAATTAGTTAAATTTTCTTCTGATAAGAAGCTTTTCATGCAAATTGTCAACCATATTTACTTTTTGAGAAATATCTGAAGGACAGTTCAGATATAGGTTGTCAGAAAGAAGCTTCCACCTTACAGTTTCCTACTTCATATAATCCTTTGTATTTACATTTGTAAGTAAAAAACCCAAAATCTAATTTCATTATTTTTGTTATTGTATGCATTCCTCTTTTTTCTTTTCCATGTATTTTCTGCAAACTAAAAAGGAAGAGCTTTTTAAAGTTACATTTGGTGATTTTCCTGAGAAGACCTGTCAGATAAACTCTTCCAATGAGTCCCAGAGTTCCACAGTATGGACATAGCCTCTCCACCCTACACTATCAATAAGATGCAGTGTCATGTGAGAGGTACATTCCCCCCCACCCCCTGAAATCCAGATGCTAGAGATTAAATTTTACAAGAGGACTTATCTGAGTTAATTGAGAGTCCATGACAGTGGTTAGGCTTAAGTTTCTCTGCTGTGACCAGAAATCAAAGCGATAATGCTACTGTGAAAATTTCCCTGGGAATAACCATCTTCTGAAATTCAGGCTAGGAAAAAAAGTATTCTGGAAACCCAGCTACTAATGGGCTGGTTTCAGAGCTAAGGTTTTTTTTTATGGGTGGAAAGTTTCTTCCAGGAGGCATGTCAGCTTGTTAACAGCTCTTGGGCTTCCTCACCAGCTCCTATTTTTGGAAACAGCAGCCATGCATCTCCTGGCATGCAGCAGCAGTAGCTAGCTCACACACCTATATGGCTAACGGACATCGTATTCTTTATTCCATTCCCATTGAATGCTATGTCACCACCTGAGGGTTAAAAAACAAATTTCATCTCATTTTTGCACAATGAGGGTCGTACCCAGCTTGCCTATAAAAATGTGGTAGATTTTTTTTATTTAACATTGCAGTAATATAATAATGATCTTATTAGATGTTGTGGTTTATCCCCAGACAGTAACTAAGCAAACTGCAGCCGCTCCCTCACCCCAGCCCCTTCTTTAAGGGCATGAGGAGGAGAATGAAAAAAAAAATAACCCAAAACAAACACACTTGTGGGTTGAGATAAAGAGAGTTTTATAGAATAACAAAGGAAGATAATAATAACTGTAATAGCAATCATAACAATAGTAAATAATAGCAGTAATAGTAATGCAGAAATGCAATTGCTCACTGCATGCAAACAGAAAAAAAATATGTAATAAGTGGCTTTGGCTTCTCTCTGGAAAAAAAAAATCTTTCTCTTTGGAAAATTAAATGCTTTATCTTTGCATAACAAAAGGGACATCTGGGAGGTGAAACTTTGCTACCTCCCTTCGGCTGAAAGGGACATCAACTCTGAAAGTCAATTAAAAAAGGTCTTGTTTTTGCTACAAATACTTGAATAGGCTCTAGTGTTCTTCAGAATCAGATTGGTCACAGTTTGGTCTCTGTTTCAAAGATCCCCAGATGCAGCAGGTATGTGAACTAAAGTATCATTGAGGATGCTGTAAATTTTTCTAGTACTCTCACAAGTGAACAAACCCCGAGTTTTAACTTGGCATATAGTCCTGCCTCCTATACAAACTGATCATTAAAAGATGTATTGTGCCCTATGCTAACATGTATCTAAAGATTTTCTGAAGTACTCTGCACACACAACCTCAAACTGAGAGCATCTTTGAGAAGCAGACCTCTTTAATTGAAGTGTCTGTCTATAAACTTAATGTTTTGTGTTAGCTGTTGCATTTTAATAAACAAGACAGTCCCATTTTCTCTCTCTTCCCTTTGCTCTCCTCTCAATATGGGCTTTAAAATTTGCTACAGCAGATAAGAGAGGCGATTAATAAGTCAGCAGTAAAGGGGTGAGTTGATCAATGTGTCAACAAGCTGGGACGTTGGTGCTGTATTTTGTTTTTTAATTTATATAATTTGAGACAGTTAGACAACTGGGATGCTGCACGGTTGCTGGCACTCATCTACGTATTTATGGGGCAATTAGCAATTCCCTGCACCTTGTCTGCAGGTTCACTTACATAATTGTGGTGTGATTATTTCTCAGTAATAGTAAAATATGAAAGTCTCTGTAATCTGTCTGAAAGCTCTTATTTGCATAACTATTATTCAGGTTCTTTCTGAAAATGTGCGAGTAAGTCAGTCTTTTTTCATTGATTAGCTGAGAGCCATTTTAGACACCTCATTAAGAAATAACCACAATAATTCTTTCTGCTCTGATTGTCTGCTGCTCACAGGAGCTATTGCCCAGCCAGGCTGCCAACTATTGCCTCGGATGCTAACTAGTTAAATATTTAATTATCATTAGTGATGCTTGAATACCATAATGATGGCTAACACAGGTAACATAGAAGCAGAGCCTTGTTTACTGAGCTGGGAAGGGCCTTCAGAAGGCACAGCACTTTCTATATTTGGGGGGTAAGCATCCTGAAGGATGAATTTCATGCTAGTGGCGAACCTGAACCTTGGAACCGTGTTTTTTCTTTGTTTCCTTTGGTGATGATAGATGGTTTCCGAGCTTTCCATCTTTACGCAAACAAGTATAGCAGAAACACCACGGTAAATACTCTCATGTAAACATAGGAAATTTCAGTCATTCTGAGGGGGGAAAATAGAACTTTCCAAATATTTGGCAAAAGTACAGGGATCGTCCCCTTCCCTGGTAATATCAAAATATAGTTAGAGTTCCCAAGTGGGTGACCTAAGCGCTGGTCCAGGTCTCGATTTCCTCGACAGAGATCCTGTTTCACATGCGTCCAGTGAGAGGTGTGTATGCTGGGCTCCTGTCCGGTCTCCATCCTGCTTTGGTCCTCACCAGAAATTCCTTTCTGTCTCTGTGTCTGAATGAAGCTGGCAGGTAAATAGGTAGAAACACATCTGACATTTTAGTAGACGCTGAGATATACAGGGTTGCAAGTAGTGAATCAGTGAAAAGTTCAGGTTGATCACACGAGCTTGTTGCATTATGTTTAGTCTGAAGAACCAAAGGAGTAGCAAAGCCAATAATGGTCAACATCGTCTCAAAGTAAAACTTTATTAAATTTCTGAGTTGCAAGGTTTGGGTTTTAATACTCTTTAATGCCACAAACCATATAAAAATGTGTCTGTGTATCTAAAGGGGTAAAAACAAAGAATTGTTTTAGTTCTTTTTGAAATGGAAAATAAGACTCTTCCTGGGGATAAAACCCTCCCAGGAATTTCAAAAGCTCTAACATCAGAGAAAATTTTAGCTAGCTAAAGTGAGGCAAAGTCATAAAAGCAGTTCATCTGGAATTTCTCTAAGCGATAAGCTTTTACTGTCTTTCATATCATCAATTGCTTTTAACACCTTACTAACACCCAGCAAAGCAAATACTTGATTTTATGGTGAATTAATTGCTCGCTTTTTATTTCGGAGTAATATGTCATAAAATTATGAGAAATAATTTTACTGTCTCTGAGAATGGTAGGAAGCTCAGTACCTTTTTAAAGAATATAACTGAACTAATTTACTGATATATATTATAAAGCTTACTATGCAAACTGAGAAGAGGGTTTGAGAGAGAGTGTATTTTGGTTCACCTACTGGGTTAGCATGAGCAACAAAAGCTGTCTTCATAAGGAGTCTTGGTCATAGTGCTTGTGGGTGAGGCTTTGAAACTCCAGAAAAACAAGAAATGCCTACTGCTAATGCAAGGTAGCAAGGAGGAGGACAAGGTTGTGAGCAATCTAGACAATACATAAGGCCATGGGGCCTGATGGGTTGCATTTGCGATTGCTGTGGGAGCTGGCTGATGTCGTTGCAAGGCTGCTCTCAGTCATCTTTGAAAGTCATGACAAGACCCTGAAAAGTAATGCAGCCCTAGAAACCATTTCCAAAGCGATGAAGGACAATGTTATACTGCTGAGAGGAGTCAGTATGGATTTACAAAGCAGAAGTCATGCTTAACCAATGTGGTAACCTTCTATATGAGGTAATTATGTCAGTGGATGAGGGGAGAATAGAGGATTTTGTTTACCTTGACTTTAAAATGTCTTTTCACACTATCTGGCAAACATCATAGTTGGAGGAATGAAGTACATGGAGTACTCATAGGATAAGTGGACAGTAAGGTAGATCAAAAACTTGCAGATTGTCCAGGCCATCATAATAGATTGTTGAGAGATGTTGTGCAGTCTCCATCTGTGGAGAAATTAAAAAAAACAGATGGACATGACTCTGGTCAACCTTCTGTAGTTGACCCTTATTGAACTGAGGCTTATACTTAGATGGATACACGAAGTCCCTTCCAACCTCAACCATTCTGTGTTTCTGTGATTCTGTGGTGAGCTGAACCACACAGTGGGTCGCACTTCAGAAGTTACATGAGGGAAAAGGAAATGTTTATTTCCAACAAAGCGATAGCTCCCTCTCTGTTTTTTCAGTGCAGAGTACCAGCCTTCCTTCCAGCATAGACTTTGGCCCAGGACTTCATTTCTACCTGGACAAATGTGCGTATCTCTTTGGGTTGTGTCCTCTAGTAAGGTTAATTCACTCATTTTAGGGAAGTATTTGATTTAGCTTGCTCCTCACTAAATGTGTCGATCTTTCTGCCTTGAGGCCTGGAGGTATTTTTTTAGTACAATAAGACTGTGCCCTTAGCGATTACAATATATCTGATTGATCGGCTGCAATCTATAATGCTGCAGGTATGACATTATCCTCTCTCAACAATGCTGTTCCTTGTGAGTTCAGCTGAGGTGCAATTTCATCGGGGACTATTTCAGCACTTTGTTTCACAGAGCTTAACCTTAAAAAGGCATTATTGATTTCCTATCTTAACCACAGTTTTGCAAACTGCAGTAACTAGACAAATTTATGCTTATTATAAAAAAAAATAAAATAAAGATATGCAATAAACAAGCTGCTCATTACATGTGTTGAACTAAGCTGTATACATCATAAACCACCTATCCACTATATAGTTGCATTTTTACTGTAGCATGGAGGGAGCTGAGACAAAAGCAAGGGAAAAGCTGCTTAATTGCAAACACAAAAGAAAAACAAACCACTGCCTTTTATGAAGGCTGAGGATAATACTCCTTGAAAATATGTGCTTTATTTTAATTAATATTGTTTTAACTGTCTACTAAAATAATTCAAAGCAGTATGTTAGGGAAAAAATAATATTACATGTTTTTTGTTCAAAGTTAAATCAATGCTAACTGGAAATGGTTTATGACTCTATGGATTTTATTTTTTTTAATGGTTGAGGGTTTTTTTTGAAATTGTAAATAACTTTTCAAAGATTGATGAGATGAGTTTTTGCATTTCATATTTAAAGTTGTCTGTTTTCTGTAAGGCTGGGGGATGAGGCATGCAAGTATGCACAACAAAACAGAGACAAAAGAATACGTGTCTTTATTAAATTAAAACAGACACTTGCATGACTGAAGTTATTAAAATATATTCACAACAGTTGATGAGGCCCACTTGTGTAACATATGGTATAAAGGGGGTCAGTGAGAGGAGATCTCCTCTAATTTATATTACTGAGAGTGAGTGTTATATACATGACAAGTCCTGTCTCTCTTCTAATATGTTATTTTCTTGTACTTTTAATTTAAAATTTAGAACGGTAGGGAAGAATCTGAAGGGATCACACATAGGATTTGCATTTATTTCTCTGGACAGGATAGATAAGGCTGCAGTTGTGAGTGTCACCAAAATGAGCCCTCTATTTCCTCCTGCACGACCTCATCTATTGTTTGCGCTGGTCCCTAATTGCTGAAATGCACCTCAAGCTTCTGTTGTAAAATTACTCAATTCATTAGACTTGAATTTGGGAAATGAATGGTCGCACACAAGAGACATAAGGGTTTACAAACATGAAAGGCAAGAGTGGGTTTTTTTATCCTTTCCAGAGACTGTATACAAAATGCTTCATGGTTGCTTCTTACATCTCTGAATTTAATTACTGGCATAGTTTGGGAGCCCTTCACATTGACAGGAGAGTGGAAGGTTTTACTTGAATGCAAGGTTTCTTGAGAAGAGAGTATTTGTTCACAGACAGCTCCGAATATTTTCTGAGTTTTCATGAAACACATTGGTCTAAACAGGAAAAAAAAAAAGGAACCAAAAAGAAAAAGAGGATTACTTTGGCTAAATTTATTTCTGGATTGCTGTATTCTCTTGATCAAATAGCTGCTGTCAGTCTAACTAGAGGCTGTCTCATTATCTATGATGACCTTATATTTCCATGCTGTAATGGTGGGAAAAACAAAGAAAACTGTTATAAGAGCAGAAATAAAAGCCCTAGAATTACTATTTATGATGTTTTCAAAGCCATGAAGGATTTTTTTCATCAAGGATCAGAAAAGTGTCATAGGCTGATTACAACTGCCAGTCCTAGCAGAAGATACGTACACAGGGTGAGAACAAGTCAAAGCAAGTTGTGAAAAGATATAAATCACCAAGTGGAAGAGTTACTTATTATTGAGCATTAGAGTAAGCCCAGTGCAAACTAGGTTATTCCAGAATATTGAAGGGCCTAAACTTAATGTTGTCACAGTTAAAAAAAATGGTGGGTTATGTCTCAGTTTGTTGACTCTGGGACTATCCACTATTATTCACATAACAACTTTAAATTTACTGGGCAAAATTTTTGTCTGTTGTTTCTTTCTGAGGAGGATACCATCCTCTGAAATTACATAATTCAGTATTGTTAGCAGAAATCTATTAATGTTTCAGAAGACCAACAATGTCAGAGCTGGGCTAAAAGTACAAGTCAAGCTATGGATTTCCGTAATGTATTATGGAATGGAATATTAAGGACTAAACACTTCTTAATACTATGGTGAGAGAGACAGAGACATTTAAATCTATTTTATCCAAATCACAATAATTGGCAACAGGAAGTCCATATTTTCAACTCTGTAAGTGTCTAAGGTTATAAGCTAAGTTTGTATTAAGCAATTATTATGCTGTTATATATGCTGTACACGAAAAATGTCACAAGGTCTTATTTTAAAATATCTATACTAGAGTTATGTAATTTAGTATTTATGTCATCCTTCTAACCCAGCAAATGATAATGAATTGTATCAAACCTTACTATAATCAGTCTGACCAATAGCAGAAAATCTGTTAATAATGGTATATTAACTAAAGTATGTTTGTCATCTGAAATAATTGATAGAATTTTCCCAACCGGTCAGGCTGGGAAAAATAGAAATACCATAAGGAATGAAAAAATGGTATGTTACAGAGCACGTAAACCACATTAACATTCATTTCAGCATCCTGTGGTACCTACAAAACTATAAATTTTTTTGACTTGCCGCCTGAGAGAACTTCCCTTACATATATTCCTAATGCATTGAAAGGTTTTGATTTGTTTGCCTTTCTTTCCTTTCTCCATCTCATGTGTTCATTCAAAAAGACATGGGACAGTAGAATGAAGGATAGTTCCCTGGTTGTCCATGCTTTGAAGTTGACATATTCCTACCAGAAATGAAAATGTTTATAATTTATCAAAAATAAAGATTCTAGGTCACTGACAAAGTATGTATAAATTCACCATAGATCTTTTCTGAGACAACACCAGCATAACATGATACAAAACAAAATAAAAAATAGAATTGATGAAGATACTTCTTCGTCTGGCCATCTTCCTGAAGTAAAGGAAACTGCACTCTTCTGAAGCATTTTGTTTCTTAATTTTAACTGTTGATTAAACTGTGGAGCTACATTATGTATTTATTGAGTAGTACTGGCCTGGATTTGAATGTCACTGAAATAAACATTCATTTTTAACCTGTGGTGAAAATTTAATTTTACCTGATTTAACTTTCAAGAGTTCAGTGAACCGTGAAGCCTCATGCATGGACTGATCTATTTTCATTTTTCTAATGAAAGTTGCAGTAGGTTTCTTTAGCAATTATCGCCCTCATATTCTTATGCATGTTTGGGAGTTAGACATGATAATTTGCCATGTAGACTATGATCGCTCAGTGGTTATACTTAAGTCATAAATTATGAAGTAGGCAAAAGTAGGCACTGGGAGAATGAAGAACTGCCCACTGTAGAGGAAGATCGGGCACTAGACTATGTAAGGAACCTGAAGGTGCATTCAGAGGTCCTGAGTGAACTGTTGGATGAAGTGGCTAAGTCACTCTCCATCATATTTGAGAAGTGGTGGCAGTCCAGTGAAATTCTCACTGACTGGAAAAGGGGAAACATAAACCCCATTTTTAAAAAGAACAAAAAGACCCAGGGAATTACCAGCTGGTAAATCTCACCTCTGTGCCTGGCAAGGTCATGGAGCAGATCCTCTTGGAAGCATAACTCAGGGACTTGGAAAAGAAGGATTGTGACAGCCAGCATGGCTTCCCTAAGGGCAAATTGTGCCTAGCTAATTTGCTGGCCTTCTCTGATGGGGTTACAGCAATGGCGGATAAGGGAAGAGTGACTCATGTCATCCAGCTGGACTTGTGCAAAGCATTTGACACAGTCTGCATGACATCCTTGTCTCTGAATTGGAGAGATATAGATCTGAGGGATGGACCACTCAGTGGATAAAGAATTGGCTGCTTAAGAGTTGTGGTCAAGAGCTTGGTGTCACAGTTTGATCAGTGATGAGTGACATTGCTCAGGGTTCGGTATTGGGACCAGCACTGTTTAACATCCATGGTTGCAACACGGACAGTAGGATCAAGTACAGCCTCACCAAGTTTTCCCATGGCACCAAGCTGTGTACTATGGTTGACATAGTGTAGGGAAGGGATGATGCCCAGAGGGACCTTGACAGTCTTACAGGGTGGACCTGTATGAACTTCATGAAGTTCATCATGTCCAAGTGCAAGGTCCTGCACATGGGTCAGGGAAATCCCAAGCACAACTACAGGCTGGGAGAAGAATGGATTGGAAGAGGAAAAGGACTTGGGGGTTTTGGTTGATAAAAAGCTCAACAGGAACCAAAAATTAATGCTTGCATCCCAGAATCTTGAGCTACTTTAAAAGAAGGGAGTTCAAGGGAAGTGATTCTGCCTCTCTGCTCTGGTGAGACACTATCTGGAAGTCCTGCATCCAGTTTTGGGGCCACCAAAATAAGAACAATATGGAACTGTTGGCGTGAGCGCACAGGAGGGACACAAAGATGATCAGAAGGCTAGAGCCCCTTTCCTATGAGGACAGGATGAAAGATTTGGGGTTGTTCAGCCTGGAGAAGAGAAAACTTCATGCAGATCTTCTGGCAGCCTTCCACTTCCCCGAAGGGGGCCTACAGGAAAAATAGAGGGGGACTCTTTATCATGGAATATATTGATAGGACAAGGGGAAATGACTTAAACTGGAAGAGGGAAGATTTCAATTAAATATTAGGAAGAAATCCTTTAGTATGAGGGTGGTGAGGTGCTGGCACATGCTGCCCAGAGAAGTTGTGGCTGCCCCCTCCCTGAGAGTGTTCAAGACCAGGTTAGATGGGGCTGTGGGCAACCTGGTCTAGTGGAGAGTGTCCCTGCCCATGGCAGGGGGTTGGAACTAGATGGTCTTTGAGGACCGTCCCAAGCTAAAACATCCTATGATTCTGTAATTCTGTGATCTGCTGTAAGTAATTCTAATCATGACAAAGCTGACATGATATGTATAAATAGTTATATATAGAAACAGTTTATTGTTTTGCACTCATACAGAACATTTTTATATTGCTTTTTTCATTACATTTTTCTATAACCCTCAGCATTGTAGAGCTACTTTTTTTTTGAAGTATGTATCATCTAATTTTGTTATGTTACCAAACTCTCCTAAGTAATCACTTTTTTATATTCTCGAAAGCCAATTATTAAAGTATTTCTATGGAGCTATACCATTTTTATTATTGTAGTGTTTAGAAATGCCATTATTAGACTCCTCTGCAGTGCTAGTCATAAATATGTTTATTGGATACCAGTATAGTATATCATGTTTGGGATGGGGTTTTTTTTTGTGTTATTATATATTTGTGGCAACCTTCCTATGACTGTGCTGCAAGGGCAGTCATTCTTGAAAATCAGGGACATCATTCTCATCTTACTTTGGTTTTATACCAGTAAAAGCTCAGTAGAGTATTCCAGATTCATATTAGTATCACTCCTGATATGTATAGAAATACCTGATACTAGAATTGAACTCTTGTATATATAATACAACTCTGCAAATGACCTTTGAACAGAGAGAATGGATGGATTTGGCAGTGAAGTCCAAAAATCATAATCATAGAATCATCAAATGCTTTGGGTTGGAAGTGACATCAAAATCATCTAGTTCCAACTCCCTGCCATGGGCAGGGACACCCTCACTAGACCAGGTTGACCATCCTTAATCGAATTCCAATTTTTCTTGCCAAGTTCAATAATTGGTAACTTTATATCAAACAAAATATTTGACATGAAATGTTGGTACTTTTGTAGTAGCATTTGACAACAGGAAAGCTAAAGTCATCTTATTGCATGAGAAAACCTGCTACCTGCTTGCTGTTCAGTAGTTCGGTCAGTCTGGTTCTTCTCCAGATGATAACATATATCTTACAGAAATATCAAGATTCATCTTCTATTTGTGAGCTTTCTACCCATATTTCTCTCATTTAAACAGTGGTATCATCACTAAGTTACAGAATATTTAGGGTTTGCATAGGAGTTTGGGTTTCTGTACTTCCAGTCCATCATCAATTTCATATAAACAACCACAGAAGTAGAGACTGAGATTCAGGCATCAGCTTCATGGATGGTCAATCTATATAGCTTGAGAACCATTCTACGTTTCTATGGCATATTGTGTCTCACACAAAGAGAGTTAAAGGAGCAAATCTTTCGGATCATGTTAAGACCCCAGTAAGTCAGGTGTTTTCTTAGCAGGTAGAAACACTCGCAGTTAACTGGCATGGGTTCCAGATGTTACACTTGCCAAATGGGTTTACTGGCTGCACAGGTGGGACTTGATCAATCAGTTTCTGAAATTCTGCTCACTTGTAGGATGGTGAGATAGAGAATTACTCTCCTTGGTAGGAGGAGGTCTCTAGTCTGTTCACTTATACTCTTCCTACCAATACCCGTTTCGATGTTACCAAGTTGTTCCTACTCTAACTAGAATAAGACAAAGGGGAAAACAGGTGGAGAAAATGAAGAATTACAGTTAATTTCTAGGTGTCTAGATAGGTTGTAAAGTTCAAGGAAGTCAAACTCACAGAAATATGGACATCTAAGGTCTAATCAATTGGGAATTCTTTCACTAAATACTTTTGAGAATACCAGGCTAAATGATTTGCCTAAGGTCAGGGAAGGAAAACATCAAGGGGAGAGAGTTTCTCCATATCCTTTTACAGTTATTTTAAACACTATATATAATCTCAAGTGCTTTAGCAGTTGATTTTAATAGATACTAGCAGCATAGAATTGCTTTATTTTTTCTGTAGTTGTATTTTCTTATTTCAATATACTGCAGAGAAGCAAGGTTAGACGGTAAGCTATTACAGCATATCCAGTTAAGAGATCTTAGCTGGCTTTTCATCTGGCATGGATCAACCATTTTACAGTACTGCCAAGTTTTTTTTCAAACCTCTTTATGGGTAGGGAGATGGTTGCTCTACATTAGCTATTGTTTCACATAAGCAAAATCTTTCTTTATGCTGATAGATTTACGGCTAAGGTGGCTGCAGAAGTGTTCCCACCATCAGTGCATAATGGATACTTTGTCAGTAAGCAATTTGCCTCCATTCACAGAGGTGCAATTATCAGCTTTGCTGGACTGAAGGCAGTTCTGAGTGCTTTGTGAAGCTTTAGTGTTTCTTGCTTGTCTGCATGTGACAGCAGCGCATCTGTGGGCAGATCGAAGTAGATACTTCATACCTATCTGCACTGGTTTTGGCTGGGGTAGTGTTTTCTTCGTAGTAGCTTGTATAGCCTGCGTTTCAGATCTGTGATCAAAACAGTGTTGGTAACACAGGGGTGTTTTTAGTTGTGGCTGAGCAGGGTTTACACAGTGCCAAGGCCTGTTCTGCTTCTCATCCCACCACACCAGTGAGCAGACTGGCTGTGCACAAGGAGTTGGGGGGAGATGCAGCCAGAACAGCTGACTCCAACTGACTAAAGGGATATCCCATACCATATGATATCATACTCAGCATTGCAAATGGGTGGGTAGAAGGAGGAAAAGCGTAATGTTCGGAGTTACAGCGTTTGTCTTCCCAAGTCACTGTGAATGGTTGGGCTGCCTGCTGGGATTAAACCTCAGCAAAATCCAAAGACTCCTCTAGATCAGGCTTTATGTGCATAGTAGTGACTGCAGAGGATATATGACTCTCCTCTCAAGAAGGGATAGCCTTTGCCAAGCTTGGTGATGTGATTTGTGTCTGCACTGTCATGGCTCTCTTTGATTGAGAGTTATTGCAGCAGTAATGGCGTGCAACAGTTTTGCTATTCCAAAAACATTCCTTTGCTTGGGCTGTTTAGATTAATGGCAGTATAATCCAGGTCAGTATCAAAACTCTTGCAGGGATATCATTTATACTGTATTATGTTATTCTCAATAAATAATGTCAGTAGTGATATTTAATTAATCATTTGTATTCCATGAGTGTCTAAGCCTACAGTTTTGAGGACAGATTAAGTAAGATCAAGATTTCTTAGTTATGGTGTTTTAACATGTTTTCCATGCTGGTTACTGGGTCACTTTTTCAAACTGGGGAAAACAATAAGTGTAAATTCAATGTATAAAAGTACATGTGTGGGTAAGTTCATATGTGTTTTCCCTCTGTGGTTCTCTTAATGTGTTAATTAGATCATGCATAATAGGATCTAAATCCATATGATAATCTGGAGAAATAACTAGCAACAGCTAATGTTGAAGAAAAGCAAGATCTGAGAAAAATCTGTCCTCCTGTACTTTCATATTGTAAGGGGAAGACATGCACTGAGTGTGCACAACTCTTTTGCTACTTAAGTATATCTTTATAAGCATCAGAGGAAATAATTCCTAAAAATAATTAGGAGATGTAGCACCTTCTTTATGGCTAGGTCTTCTGATTGGATTTCTGAATCCTTATCTCCTAGCCTTCATAGAAGTTTTCCAGGCAAAGCTATATGAGAGTGCTAGATTTAAATGTCTAATGAGCATATGACAACATAAAAGCACCGAGACAGGTTTAGACATCCTGACTGGAAGACTAGCACATAGCTTGAAAAGGAAATGAAAGTGAATAAACACAGACAAAAAGATCAGCCTTTGAATTGCTATACAAATTCCAACTGTATTATTAAATATATTCCGGCAGGCCACTTCCAGGCTTCCTCCAAAGCCAATAATGCAATGCTGGGGAAGAAGAGGTGGCATGGGAGACCCTTTGCCTCAGTTTCCTGCTGCTCAAGGGCTACATGGCAGCAAGCTGGAATGGTACTTTTGAGAGACGAAGTGGTGGATTATCAATTATTTATCTTCTAACTGCTGAGCTTTACATTTAAAAAAAAGAAAATTCCTCATGGTGAACTCTTTGCGACTGATGAGGGCGTCTGTGCCACAGTCCCATGCTGCAACACCTATTAGCCTCACGTTTTTCTCTGGCCCTCCCATCCATCAGCTTTTTGAAGCTGTAGGGAATGAAGCGAGCACTGGCATTCCACTTTCCCAACTACAGCATGGGTTCTGGGAGACCAACAGGGAAGGGGTTAAAGTGCTCTGTGTTCTGCACTTGGTTGTTAACCTTCCAGCCAAGGGGGAATTGTTCTCCTTTCATCAAAGTCCTTCAATCTCTTTGCATTACTTTTGGTGCTGTATAACATTTTAAAAGCTCCCTGACTGACAGACATGGCCGGAGGCAGAGCTCTGCTGGGAGAACTGTAATGTACGAAGCCTCCTCAGCAAAGAGCAGCAGTACAGCAGTTAAATTGAATACAGCGTGATTTTGGGCTTTGCGAAGCAGTGCAGCCTATCCCACCACTTTTTTATGTTGTTTATTTCCAGCTCCCATCAATGGCTGGGCAGTTCAAAAGGATACTTTGAGTTCTTTGTTTGTTTGTGTGGGTTTTTTCTCTGTGTTTCATGGTTACTATGATTTGGCCATAAAATCTAGGCATGCACTGTGCAATTATGGATCAGGAGAGGCACAGGATTTTGGAAGTCTTGGACCTGAATTATGGATGAACACAGCCTGAACTCGGTGTTACATACCATTGAATACATTGAAGAGCAAAGTGCAAGAAGTCATGTGAACCATTAGGTAAAGAAGCTGCTAATAAAAATACATTGAAGATGCCTTGAGTACAGTTGTCTAGTGTGGTAGGGCCCTGTTTTAAAGCTTCTTTGCTGGAATAAAATCCGTGGAATACAAATGATAATCCAAGTGAGAAGTTTGTACCCATTGTACCTTAGAATATTTTGCTGTAGATAAAAAAAAGGAAAAAAAAAAGTATCATCATCAGAGAGGAGTTCTGCCCTCATTTCCGATCCTTTCTGAAAGTAGAATTAAAATACTCATTTGCACTAGATACCATTTCAGCAATTTTTAAAATTTCTTTCTTATTAAAACCTAAAAGCTAGCCCTTCTAATCAGAACAGAAATATACTTGCCCTAAATTTAGAGTAGGGTTTTTTTAGGGTCTTTTTTGGTTTTTTTCCCTTCAAAACTTGTTGTGTTTTCCAGGCTCCCAGGTATAAATCCTTTCTGTTTAGATACTTTAGCATGTACCTTAAAAATAATATTTTTTATGTTATTTACTGCTATGGATATTAATAATATTATTCATGAGGAAATATAACCTTTGGCGGTGTTTGAAAATGAAAAATATACATGGTTAGGTACTTTACTGTTTCTTCTGTTCTGAGGTCCATATTGTGTCATTGATTTTTAAGCAGCACTCTTTATTGATTTAGTAAAAACTTCTGCTTAAAAATCAATGGCACAATATGGCCCTAACAAAGTGCTGAATTCCATAGTGGTATGAATTGGATTTTGGGGTTCTGTTTGTTTGTTTGTTTTTAAATGTGGAATGCATCCATCTTAAATCCTACAAGCAGTGATTCTTGTACCTAACAACCAGCAACTGTAGAGAAGGCTGGCATTTCATACCTAGGTTGTAGGTCTTAATGAGATAAGATTATTAATTTATTCTTAAATCTTACTCCACAGTGGGATTTAAAATTTGTTAGAATAGATCTGTGGTTTATGGAAATGTTAATTGTTCAGAAAACAACTTTGATCCCCTTCTATCTAAGTTAGTGCAACATGCAGCCTGACAGTCATCCACCCCAAACATGAAGAGCCATGGAAGAGAAGGTATACTTGCTAAACGGATGTTCTGGGCCTTATAAAAGTGTGAGGGTTCAGTTTTAACACCTGCAGAGGGCCAGTATAGCCAAGGATAGCTTCAGTAAAGCCGTTAAGCCACTTTCTCTGTTAAAAGAAAGATCAATAGCTTGGAAGTGTGGGGAAAAATAAACACGTAAGGCTTCGTGTTGCCTCAGTACTTACTGCTGCCTGCCTGAAAATGAATGTAGATGTTGTGTTACTGTTTATTGTCTAATTCTAGAGTAACCCCGTTTGTTTCATCATGGATTCTGTATATTTAGAAGTCTTCACAGTGTCTTTATTGGGCAGTGGGTCACCGCATTTTAGATAGCGTGAGTTCTCATTTTCACCAGCTTTCATTGCTGCTGAATTTGGCGCAAAGTTGCAAGTAACAGCTAGAGCTACATTTTATTGAACTTGTTTCATGTTCCATAATATTTAAATATTAACATTCCCAATATTTAAATATTTACATCCTTTAGCACGGTCGTTTTATTAATTGCAGACGATGAATCAGAACATTTCATAAATATGAAAAGAACGCACCTCTGTTAATTATACCGTGGCTAGAAAACCCAGTATATTTCACAGTATATCTGTCTTTTTGTGAGAACTGTCTGTGCTGGTACAAACAGAGCAATGTGAGAGCCTAACAATTCCTTTAGGGTTTGTGTTGGGTTTTTTCTTCTTTCCTGATGGCATTTGGCTGCTACGAGGATCACCGCAGTTTTAATTGTCACCTTGATGTGATAGGTCTGTCCCAGCCCTGTAGTTAGTTAGCACTGATTTATTTTTAATCTGCATACCTGGCATTTGTCAGTATAAATAAGTATCAGTGTCTTAGCTTACTGGCTAAGTAAGCTAAGACACTGAGGTAAGTGTTGTTTCTATGCTGACTGCAGTTCTACCATTTTCTCCGTGTATCAGGACTGCATTTTTTAATGTACTTTACAGTAGTCCTGAAGAACACAGCAATCATTTTGATACAAGGCTTCTCATGAGAAGAGAATGCCAGTCACTGACTTAATATTGTGTGTTGGCAGTTTTGTGGCATTTCTCTGCATGGATACTATTTCCCATTTTTGATTTCCTGCGGAATTCATACAACTCTATGGAAGGCTCAGTATAAACTTTGTTGAAGTCCACTCACAGACAGAAGGGGATGCTTCCAAGATGCTTTTCTAGCAGAGAGAAGAAGCAAAGCATTCCTACGCTGGACAGTAGGATGGAAAAGTGGGTTCTTTCTTCTCCAGCATTTTCTGTGTAAATCCATAGTGAATACTTTTAACATCACTGCTGGGTAACACTTTAGTCTGATAAATGGGAGATAAAGTGCAGGCTACAGGCCTGTCCTTGGACAGAAACAAAGGTAATGCTAAGCAGAGCAAGAATGAGCTATTTCTGCAATACCTTTACAATGTTCTAGAGCAGCTCAATGCTACAATCAAAATAGCAATCTCTTTTAAAACTGTGATTCTTAATCTTTTTCTCTGTCTCTAGAAAGTAACTAGGTGTGAGAATTTTGATGAACGCTTCAATGTAATTTTATGTAATTTGATGTTGCCATGTAAATCTCTTTTATAGGTCCCTTTAGATGGAATTTAATGCGGCAAAAACCTTGTCATCAGAAGGATTAATGCCTGCATTAGCATTTCCGCAATAAAATCAGAAGCTAAGTGGTGGAGGCCACAGACACCTCAAACCTGGATTCCTCTGCTCTGCATTAAGTGCTGGAGTTTTTATTACTTGCTGTAGGGAAGCCGTTGCCAATGCTTACAAGGAACTGCTTATCCCTGCTTCTCTGGGTCCTGTTTGATGGAGGTCTCCTAACGCCACTGCATCCACAACCACAACAGACTTTAGAAGCAGAGCCAAGAGAAAATGTTGTCCCAGTGCCAGGGAGGAGGTCATCTGCCCAGAGAGTCAAACGAGGCTGGGTCTGGAATCAATTTTTTGTGCTGGAGGAGTACATGGGCTCCGAACCTCAGTATGTGGGAAAGGTAATTCTTTAATCTTTCTTTACAAGTTGAAATGACACAGACAAATAGTAAATTGTGCTGTAAATGAGTACCTGTTTCTGGTAGGGCAAATCTTCAACTGACAGTAGTTTCCTCTATTCATCCCTTTCACTGTTCAGCCTCTCGTATAGCCAGTATAGACATTTTTAGTGCACAATTTTATAACATTTATTTTCTGCCATTGTATGTGTGTCTTATTTCCTTATCCTTGCTTTTGGAACAAAATAAAGAAAGGGAGTTCTGAGTTAAGTTTGTGGTGCACAGCTAACTTTAATTGAATTTACTGTAATAGCATACTTGATTTTTAGCAACAAAGATCAGATTCAGATCAGAGAAAAGATGTAAACCAAAAATTTCTAGCCAAGAATGCAGAGTCATTTCTGTGATCGGTGTGGTTACCCCAAGTCAGCTTTGAGCTAGCAAAGCTTTTTTCAGCTAGCTAGATTTTCACTCTGCTCTCGTATGCCTCGGTATCATTTGCTTATTTTCTTTTCTGATGTTCAAACTGTTTTCAAGTGTTTCTAACACCTTATTGCTTCATAATTCAAACTCTTGCATTACAGCTTTTATACTCTGTGTGCAGACACGCACACTCACACATGCAGAGAATTTATGCAATTCTCTCTCATTATATGACCACCGATTCTGTAATGGGGCATGAGTCATTTGATAGCCAACTGTTCAAGGGGTGTGGGGAGTGGATTTAGGTAACAGATTTTTCAGAAAGGAAGGGTGAAAGTGAGACCTGAAAAAAACCCAACCAAAACATTATCACAGTATATAGTTGGATACTATGTATAATTTTCACTTTAAGGAAAGGTCCTTGCTCCATGAAAATAAGAGGTCAGAGATTAATTTACTGGGTCCCCAAAAGCCACTTCCCTAAGACAGTGAGGTTAAAATTCACCTATCATAAAAATGAGGCATCATACTTCAGTTTTTAATACATACCATATTTACTTATTTATGTGTGTGTATATATAAATATATATGATTATTGGTGAGCCTTTTTAATATAAAAGCTGGGAATGTATTTTCTAAATACAGAAAAAAGCCATCACAGAAGGAAACAATTCTACGTAGATAATTTATAAATAAACCAGCAAAAGACTACATGTGGTTCACTAGTTGATTTGACAAACCAATCAAAAATGTACATATATATAATGTAGGAATTAATGTTAAGCACTAAAACATATTAGTCAAAACAGTTCACAAAGCTGCATGTTTATATCACAAAGGTAACATAATGAGTTTGTTTTACAGTCTGAAGAGAGGGGGAATCACATAATGTGAAATCGCATCTTTGTGAAACACGGTTGATCCAACTTACACTCCCTCTAACACATATTGTTCTGGCCACTTGCTAATGAATGCAGACAAGGATATTAATACCATTCGGTGCAGGCAGCATGATTGCTGTGCTTTTTACCTCAGAAGGCAGAGATATTAGTGTTGTACCACTGTAAGTAGTCTTTATTCCTTTATGAAAGATGGTCCAGGTAGTCATTTAGGGTGTTATAAACTGCTAAAATAATATTAATTTGCAAAAAAAATTACTATAATGGATTCATTTAACTTTGATCTTATAAGCAACTTTATAACTAGTAGGATGTTTTCATTAAGAGTAACACTTACCACACCACACATTTACCTGGCATGTTTTTAACTATTAAGACTATTTTTAACTGTTGCAAGTTGCAGAAAAGACACTTTTCAAAAAGGAGGAGAGATCCACCCACAGCATAACACAACGTAATGCTGCTGTTTCTGGACAGGATATCATCTATCACTGTACCTAATAAATAAAATAAACTGTGGAAAGAACTTGGTGGTGAAACACAAAATAAATTAGCATGTTTAATTAGTACATCAGTAATATTAAGTGAAAAAATTTGCTTCCAGATTTGGATTTATAAATTACTGTGACATTATTAGTGTAGCAGTTAGAATATAAACACCAATACACATGTCACTGTATTGGTTTCCCCTCATCCTGCTTTTCACACTGCTAAACAAAGCCAGTTTGCTCAGACACTCCTTATAAAACTTGCTCTTTACAGGTTTCACCGGCTTTGTTGCCCTTCTTTGCACATGGTTCAGGACCTCAATGTCTTTCTTGTAGTGAGGGACCCAAAACTGATCACAGTATTCAAGGTGTGGCCTCATCAGTGCTAAATACAGGGGGATAATCACCTCCATAGTCCTGCTGCCCATGCTGTTTCTGACATAAGCCAGGATGCTATGGGCCTTCTTGGCCACCTAGGTTCACACTCAGCTGCCTGTTGACAAATGCCCCCAGCTCCTTTTCCACCAGGCAGTTTTCCAGCCACTCTTCCGCTAGCCTGTAGCATTGCATGGGGTTTTTGTGACCCAAGTGCAGGACCCAGCACTGAGCTGTGTTGAACCTCACACCATTGGCCTTGGCCCATTGGTCCAGCCTGTTCAGATCCCTCTATAGAGCCTTTCTACGCTCCAACAGATCAACATGCCCACTCAACTTGGTGTAATCTGCAAATTAAAATATTGTTTAGAAACCGATAGATATCAGTCTAGCTCACAGTTAAGAGTGTTTGACATAGTGCTTCATGTTGACATATTAAAAGCATTTCATCTGAATATTTAATCGAAGTTTGGAAATCCTCTGCTTACGTGGTATGGAAGAGATGTAAAAATCCATCAGACTGCCAAAAAAAGACCCCAATAGTGCCCTTTAGTAAAGATCTATGTGAGCAGACCCAGGCTAAAAAGCAAAATTGGAATATGGCATTGGCATGTGACCCATGAAAATTGAAAGAATGCTGTTAAGCTCTCTGTAAAATAAGGCTCGCTCATACACTTACTTTGCTGGGCCTTATGCATTCTCCTGGTGCTGTGAAGCTCCAGAAAGCCAGGCAGAACAGGGCATGTGTGGATTAAGATAAAAAAGTTCGTGATTCTTTTTTTTTGTGCCAAAGTTCAGTCCTCAGTGAATGGTGACAGAAGTCTGATCAGAGTATCAGGTCTTAAAGCATGGCCATGTCCCAACATAGTTTATAACCACTGACGAGTTAGCAGTTTTAATTGCTCTTATGGACGAGTAGATCAAGGGCTGTAACCCCACCAGGATTTACAAATCTTGCTGTAACCTTCCTTTATTGTTGTGTTTCAGTAGTCACCTGCAGAGGCAGCGTAATGAAAAGAAGGTTTAAGGGAACAAAATAGAGGAGAACAGTATAGGTTCTTTGTTATAAAGCCAACACTAATAGAAGGTTTCAGCTGTCATACATGTAAGCATGCTTCCACTTACGTATGTGTGTCTTTGCGTTCCTAGTATGCAAATTCACAGCATTTTTCTTGTGTAGTATACCTGCACCACTGCTCTTGGGAGCTGTCTTGCTGGCTGTCCTCAAGCCTGCAGAGACAGGAATGTGGAAGTCTGTACTGAACGCAGGACAGGAAAAGATTGCAAACCCCTCCTTGAGGCAGTGGCCATTTTTCTTCGCTATTCCTGTGTGTAAAAACTAAATATTCTCAGCTTGCCAGACATTACCTTGCTAATAAATGACCTTTATGTTTTGCCACGTTTTGTACTTTTTGAACCTTTGTTACATTATGCATGTTCATATGTATATGCTCACAAACAAACTACTACAGATATTTTTTTTTGCTGTGATCCCCACCACCTGAAAAAGGCAATACTCACAACTCCCCTGTGGCAGTACAGGGTGCATGTAACAGTACGGTATTTTTCATCTGACTCAGTCCTAAGAAAGCCTCATCATCTTCAGAGGCTTCCTCATATATCAAGACAGAAACGGCACTGATTTGGAGGAAGCAGAACTCTCTGTCTATGACCAGAATAAAGTGCTTTTCTGAGACCTAATGATTTATCCTCTGAACGTGAAATATGAGTGTAGAACTCATTTATGCATTTTATAGTGGATAGTTTTAAATATCATTAAATTAATGTTGATCACCTTCCATCAGGCTTAAATCAACACCTCTTTCTGACTGCACACTCACATTTTACAGTTATTTTCCCTCTCAAGTGAGTGTCTGGATGACAGGGCAGTCTTTGACGGAAATTTTGCACTGCTTGTGCAGAATCTGTTCTCAGACAAACAGATCTACAGTATTGTGGCTATGAGTTTCAACCCCTACCATTCTGTGATTCTGGTGAGTTTACTTGAAAAAATAAAAAAGGAAAATTAAAGGAAAAGAAATACATGAAGTGAATTTGAAAGCTACTGCCCTTTGAAGGGAAAAAATGCTTAAATCTCAGTCCAACTGTATCCTGATTTATCTGATTTAAAAAAATATATATTTCTACTTAGATGCTTCTAAGAAGGTGACAATAATATTTCACTTAAAGCTGTCATAAGCAGTTTTGCTAGCTTATCAGATTCTATGCCCACGACTGACAAAGTGACAATACTAGAGAGAAACATGTGTATCATTTCCATTAGATATTTGCACAGTGCCATCTTCAAGCGGATAAGGGTTTCAGGGACCACAGGTAGCAGCAGGTTAACTGACTCTCATAATGCAGGACATCAGTTACTCATTTCTGGATGATTATAGCATAAAAGATCTTCCAAATAATATTTGTAAGAAAACTTTTTCAGTGCATCTTTAACCCACAGGAATTCATATAACCATCTCTGTCTGCAGACATGAGAGTGTAATTCTTGTTGGGCCTTAGTGGTTCTTAGGTGATAATTTAAAGCATGACCTGGCATGGTTAGCCTAAACTAACTGACTGAGTTTATACCATGCACATTTTCAACCAAAAACATGGGCACAATTTATTTCAGATAAGAAAAATTATGAAGAAAAATGAAACAGTAAAAAAACCCCAAACCTTTAAGAGTTATCAGAATAGGGGGCAGAACTCCAGACCTCTCATCTTGCTGTGTTGAGCTGAGACTTTTGTCTCTCTTACTTATGTCTGGCTGGTGAAAAAGTGATGACTTTAAAAGCTTTGCATCCTGTATATTGCATAAACTGTGTGAGACACAAAGCAATTTTGACAGCTGCACGTGAAAGTGTGAGAAGGGAGTAGAACCATGGCAATAAAAAAACTCCCATAAGCAAGTCAGACTTGCATTTAATGTCTACTTTTGCAAGCTTGTCTTTTTATAAGATATAAAGACCTATTTTTTTTGTCACATGTAGTAGAGACAAGCAACTTACAACAGAATGTTTCTCATTGATCTAGCAGCTTCACTTGTTTATTGATTTATTTAGGTAGCTCATAGCGGTAAAATTAGAAGCAAAAAACTGATAGGAGCAACACCTTTTGCCCATGATCCTTACATTAATGAAAATTATATGATGTATTTGGAGATGAAACAAAGTTCGTAGAAATCATAGAGTACAAGGTTGGAAGGGCCCAACCTTTCTCAGCAAAAGCTCCATCTAGACACAAACACCATGTAGACAAGATGGGTCCAACACCCCATTCAGCCCAATCTTAGAAGCATCCAGTGTTGGGGAATCCATCACTTCCCTGGGGAGATTATTCCAATAGCAGCTTGTTCTCATTGTGAAAAATTTTCTTCTAGTGTTCAATCAGAATCTCCCCATGAGTAACTTGTGCCTGTTCCCCCTCATCTTTTCCATGTGACTCCTTGTAAAAAAGAAGTCTCCATCTGCTCTGTAGTCACCCTTTAATTACTAGAACATGGTGATGAGATTTCCCTTAAGCCTTCTTTTCTCAAGGCTGAAAAAACCCAATTCTATCAGCTTTTCCTTTTACGCCAGGCTTCCCCACCCTTTGATCATCCTGATGTCCCTTTCTGGACCCTCTTCCGCCTGTCCACATCTTTTTTATATAGTGCGAACACAAACTGAACACTGTATTCCAGGTGTGGCTTAACAATTGCTGAGTAAATGGTGTCCTTGATGATGCACCCCAGCATCCTTTTGGCTTTCTTTGCTGCTGCAGCACACTGTTCACTCATATTGAGCTTCTTGTCCACCAGGACCCCTGGATCCCTTTCCATAGACCTGCTCTCCAACTGGGTAGATCCACATCCTGGATTATGTTTTCCCAGGCCTTATACTTGTTTTTGAACTTCATGATGTTCTTGTTAGCCCACTCTTCCAGCCTTTCCAGGTCTTCCTGCAGGGCAACTCTCCCTTCCAATGTGCCTACTTCCCCAAACAGTTTGGTATCATCTGCAAACTTCATCAGGGTGCACTTCCTCCCATCAGCCAGATAACTTATAAAGATATTAATCAGTGTTAGGCCCAGTCTTGATCCCTGAGAAACCCCACTTGTGACAGGTTGCCACTTAAAAAAAAAGATATTTACCACCAGTGTCGCCTTCACGCTAATTCTCCGCTCACTGCACATACCACCTATCTAGACCATAATGCATCCATTTCTCTAGGCTGTGGGGAACTATATTGAAAGCCTTGGAGAAATCCAGGTAGGCAGTGTCCACATCAACTGAGCAGATTACTTTGTCATAGAAGGTGATCAGGTTTATCAAGCATGATTTGTCCTTGGCAAATCCATGCTGCATGTTCCCAATCATGTGCTTCATTTGACACGTGATAGCCTGCAGGAGACTTCATTCCATAACTTCCCCAGAGACTGAAGTAAGAATAATGGGCTTGCAATTTCCCTCCTATAAACCCTTCTTGTAGATGGGTGTGACATTAGACTTCCTGCATTCTGGGACATCCCCTGATCAGCATGACGTCTCAAAGACTATGGAGAGTGTTCTCACAGTGACGTGAGCCAGCTCTGTGAACACCCTTGGGTGTATATTGTCATGGCCCATTGATTTGTAGGGGTCAAGTTCCTGTAATAGATCACATACCAACTCTTCCTTCACTGATGGTGGGTCTGTGTGTGCATTGACCTGGATTATTGCTCCCAAGGCCTGGGGCCCAACAGTGTTGATAAAAACAGAGGTGAGGAAAGCATTGAGATCCTCTGTCTTTTCAGCATCATTAGTGACTAATTCACTTCCCCTGTTTAACAGTGGGCCAGCATTATCCTTCTCTTTCTGCTTATTGTTTACATACCTGAAGAACTGCTACTTGCAGATTTGACATCTCTGAGCAGTTTCAATTCAAGCTGAGATTTTCCTTTTCTAAGTGCTTCTCTGCACACCTTAGCAATGCCTTTACAGTACTCAGTGGGTATTCATCCTCTTTTCCATCTCTGATATGCTTCCCTGTTGGTTTTGAGCAGACTTGTAAGTTTGCAGTTGAGCCAAGGTGGAGGGGTAAGTGGGGAGTGTCTCTTGCTGTGCTTATTTCCCTTTCTTTTAAAAGGGATGAACTAGTTTTATGCTTCTGGGAGACCATTCCTGAAAAAGTCCCAGCACTAGCTAGCTCCTAGAAAGAGTCAGATCAGGACTAAGAGAGATCAAAATAAAAATGAAGAATCAACTGGTTGAGCTGTAACCCACATTTTAGGGGATGTAGAAGGTTGTGGTCATTGTTCTGGACTGCTAAGGAGGTCACAATAAGAAATAGTTAGAGGTCTCAAACTCAGCAGGCTGCATTGGCTGTGAATTCAGTGTTCAGTCTAGGAAACTAAAAGCCCATGGAGATGGTCCTTTTAGTATGAAGTCACCAGCTCTCATAAGACCTCTGAACACAGCTGAGTGGATGGGACTAATGGTTCTACAATGTGTCCAAAGTTTATGCTGTGAACATAAATAGAGAAATATAAATCAGGTTGTAGAAATTAAACTACTAAGGAGGTTCCTTATATCTATTGTAGTCTATTTGGAAAGTTTTTGTATAAATGGCTTCATCTGGACAGGAAACATGTGAAAGGTTTTATAATTATTCTGGGGGCTTTGAGGGGGGTAGAAAAAAACCCCATGTTCTCACTTTTAATTAAAGTGAATTTAATAATTTAAAAATTTGTACTATAAATCTGTTGTTTTGCTGAGGATTGCTGGCTCACGTGGCAGCCATGGATGTAGTGCTTTTACTGCTCAGGCACAGGCATGTATTATGTATGTCATCAACTCAAAGCTGAATTCATAGTTAGTGAAACATTACTAGTGAACAGCAGTTCAGTAAGGCCAAGTACAAGGACCTGTACCTGGGTCAGGGCCATCCCAAACAGAAATACAGGCTGGACAGTGAGTGGGTTGAGAACAGCCCTCCAGAGAAACATTTGTGGGTACTAATGATAAAGAATACAACTTCTGAATCAGAAAATTCCAGTTATAGAAGTAGATAGATTTACTGGGCAATAAAATAATACTTTAAAGTATTTAATATCTATGGAATGGGTTGTTTTTTTCAAAATGCATACTTTTTTATTTCTTTTGCAATTTCAGGGAACGTTGTCTTGATCTAAAGAAACTTTTCAGTAAAAATTAGAACAACAAGATTCAGAAATTTAAATGTATAAATTTTTCTTCATAGTTTCCATAGAAAAAGGAAAAATATATGTTGAAATATATATATTGAAATAATTTAACTGTTTTAATAACATTAACAGTATTATTTACATTTTATTAAGAATAGAATGAAAAATCACCACTGAAATTCAAAAGTAATGTATGAGTATAAAATAAAATGCCAGAACAAAATTCAAACTTTTTTCCAAATAAAATGCCAAATATCCTGAAACAGAAGTGTTTTCCTAGCAAGAATAAATCAATTCATAATTAAGCAGGCTTTTCAAGAAAAAGAAATAAAAATTCCAGATTGGTGCTCAGCACCAATGCATAGGAGAATCTCAAGGGTTAGATTATCACTTTTTCAGGCAGTGCACTTAATATGCTTGTATGTAATTTATAAAGAGAACTGAAGATTATTGGTACTGGCAGTCTTGTCAGGGGCTGAAGTTACATCTAGTATGGTTTGTGAGTTAGGGCCCTGAGAGTCCTTTCACAGCGTATGTCCTCTGTGCTTCTGAAGTATGTATATTGAACCTCAATTTATAACTCTATCTGATACAGAAAGAAATGGACTTGGAACAGATACTGGTTTTATGGCACGTACCTTTTCCCTGTCTCTCATCCACCTCCATGTCCCACAGACTGTAAATGACCTGTCTGTCTTCTTCCCCAAGAGATAACCATGCTCTAATCTTTCTCTGTCTCCTTTTACCTGACATCCACTGTGCTGCAAAAGCTACAGTTGTTTTTCTCCTTACAGAGGGCCTGTTACATATCCAATTAAATTACGAGCAATGAACATAACATAGTAAAGTTTGACCTCTGCAGCTTCTGTTATGATTTGAAGTACATTTTGTGTACCCACAAGCTTAATTGATTTTCCACACATGTTGGTAGAAGTCTAAAGAAAGGAACTGCTTTCAAAAAGACTCTTGTGTTCGCTAAAAAAAAATTTATATGTTAAAAAGAGTAGATTACATTTTTCCCCACCTGGAAAAAAAACTTGCAAAAATCCCAACGTGAATGCAAAGTCAAAAAAGTTCCTAACAAATAAGAAAAGTGTAATACAACAATTCTAAAACTGAGGAAATAATATTACATAAAAATAAATAGTATTCAGCTGTCCCAGCAGTGGAAAATAATTTTATTACAGGAACACCCTTGCACAGTGTTGTCCCTGTTGCCACTTGTTCCTGAACATTTACTCAATCTAAATAAGTTGTAGAGTGATTTGCAAACCAGGGATTATGCTGCTTCTAAGGGTAGAAGACAAACTCAAGCATAAGAAGAATCTGTTTGAAAATTGTCTTTTTTCTTTCCAGGATTATTTTAAAACTCTGATAAATTCCTTGGTCTTGTTCACTGTGCAGTACCAGGAGTGTATATACTGTGACCACTGCACTGCGGCGAGATATATATATATATATATGTTATAGTGCTATATAGGCAACAGAGGATGAGCAAGGAGAAAGGCACTTAAGTTGACACTGCCAGATGGCATTTCCCTCCCCCACCCAGCCTAGGGGCTGATATCTCATGGAAGGTGAAAACGGGAGAAGAGCTGTGAGACGTAATAATGACTGAAGAAAATATCCACCAGCATTGATGAAGGCGGAAAGTAAATCTGATATAGTTTTAGTTACTACCTACCATCTTAAATTCAGTTTTCTTTAGAAGAAGGTTTTGTGTCTTAAATCTGTGTAAGCAGAAACCCCACCCTGATTGTTCTTGCTGCATGACGAAATACCAAAAAGGATAAGAGAAAAAACAGGTTAATACAGAATACATGAAACAAGTTTTAAAGAAAGAAAGAAAGAGCAGTTTTATACAAATTCAGATGTTGGAGTAATAAAGGTGTAGACAGGCAGTAGTGGAGAAAGTCTCGATCCTGGTTCTTTTAGATCTGGTGCGACTCTTGCCACTGCAGCAGGAGCATGAGATTGCTGTGCTTCAGTACCAACCACCCCCAAAGGACCTTGAGCCCCTTTGCATGCTGCCAGTATCTCTTTTCAGTTGCAGTATAACAGGCCTCAGATCCTCTGTAGACCTGACACCAAAATTCTAGGGGTCAACTTTGAATCTCCCCTGCTGTTTTCTTCCAAAGACTCCAGGTAAGGCCATTCTCCCCAGCTGCTGTGTAGAGCACATATTTAATATCTGGGCCTGCCCAGACTGGCAAAAGGGCTACTGGTCCATGAACTATTTCTTGTTTAATTTGTTCAAAGTCTTGTAGCTGCTCACGATCCGATTTGAAACCATTCTTCTTCCAGATTTGAGAGGGCTTATGATGAGACTGTAATTTGGAATATGCATCCTAACAAACCCCACAATGCCTAAGAAAGCTCATGTTTCCCTTTTGTCGGTTGGTGGAGATATAGCTTTAATTATTTTGGTGACATCCATTAGAATCTGACAACGCCCATCATGCCATTTTATTCCTAAAAACTGAACTCCTGTGCAAGTATGCCCCTTGACCTTACTTTGTTTTGTAGTAAAACTGGCTTTCAGAAGGATTTGAACTATTTTCTTCCCTTTATCAAACTTTCTTCTGCTGTGTTGTCCCATAAAATGTCATCAATATATTGCAGGGGCTCTGGAGCTTCACACTTTTCCATTATAGTCTGGATTAGTCCATGGCAGATGGTGGGGCTGTGTTTCTACCCCTAGGGTAGTTGATTTGAGGTCTACTGGACACCCCTCCAAGTGAAAACAAACTGTGGCCGGCACTCTGCTGCCAGAAGAATTGAGAAGAATGTATTAGTAATATAAATTGTGGTGTACCACTTGGCTGCCTTTGAATCCAGTTTTTATTAAGGTTCCAACATGTCTGTCGTGGCAGCATTCATGGGCAGTGTGACTTCATTCAGGCCATGATTGCTCACTCCTTTGGACTTCTGCACTGGGCATATTGGATTGTTAAAGGGTGAGCATGTTCTGCCAGTCACTCCTTGACTCTCCAGTTGATGAATCACCTTATGAATGGGAATCAGGGAGTCTCAGTGTGCTATTGCTGCTGGTGCACCACTGCGATTGGCACCTGTTGTTCTTCAACTCCACAGCAGAAGGATCTTCTGAGAGATCAAGAAGGGTGGACAGCTGTTTAATCTCCTCTGACTTAAAGGTAACTCTTTCAAAAGCCCATCTGTGCCGTTTTGGGTACCCTTTTGAAGTACCCTTTTCTGAGGTAGTCTACACCCAGGATGCATGGAGCCTCTGGGCCAGTCACAGTGGGGTGTTTTTGCCAGTCATTCCCAGTTAGGCTCACTTAGGCCTCCAGTACAGTTAGCTGTTGGGATCTCTCTGTCACTCTAGATGATTTCTGACCCTTCATGGCTTGATGGCATTAGGTTAGACTGCACAGTGCCCACTAGAGCCTTGTACTGTCATGGATCTGACATATGAGGCCATCGGATCAAATAAACTCAGTTGTCCCTCCCCTCCATCTGGCTGGAGGCAGGGTCCCTCTAATCCTGTTTGTCATATTCCCTACTCAGTTCTTGCAAAAATGACTTAGAAGTCCCTTCAGGAGGATCATAAGTATGATCAGGCCTTCCACTCTGTCTTGAAAACCGCCCACTGGAAACTGGACATGCATTTTTCATTGGAAAGTCTCCTTTTGTGATTATTTTTCCTGGCAACTCAGGTACCTATGCTTCTAAGTTCAAGGTGAGTTTTCAATCCCACTTCCTTTGTGCCCTCCATATCCTCTCTCCTGAGCAGAGGAACATTTACTCGTAACAGCTGAGATACTGGTCCATACGGGTGTGTAATGGGATGTCATATCTTTGAGTTGCTAGACCTTCCAGATAAGTTTCTCCACAACTGAGATGTGGACAGACTTTCTTCATATTGTCAGAGTCATCCAGCCACTTCATCCACCATTGACACCTCTTCGCCTTTCCAGTCCAGTACTGGCAATGATCTACTGGCAATGATCTACTCTGTACAAACCTCTGCCACATGGGTTGGGCACAATCAATGTCATGGATCTGTGGGGATTCTGTTTTCCAGGTCATAATAAACCATCTCCTCTATGGCTAATTCTCTCAGGTACTGGAATCCACTTGCCCGAATGGAATGCAACATCTTCATTGAAGGGATAAATTTCCCTCAGGCCTGACAGATGTCACCTCTAGAATCTGAGGGTTTGTGTCTTTTTACCAATTGCTTTGTCAATGACCACTTCCCTGGACAGGGATCCCAGCTGGTTGGCAGATGATGCAAAGTGGGTGATACACCATGTAATTTCCTCACCACCTAGAACACAATGCCCAGCTCAGCCCCCAGCAGTGAGCTCTTGTCCCTGGCCAGCTCCTCCCTGTATATACTGAGAATGAGGCCATATGGTAACAAATAGCCCTTTGGCTAGTTGGGCTGAACCATCTCTCCTATCAAGACAGGCTGAGACACATAGGCTTATTCAGCCTAGATAAGTAATGCTCTGGAGAGACTTCCTTCCAGCCTTCCAGTATCCAGATGGGGCTTACATGAAAGATGGAGGGAGAATCTTTTATGGAGTGCAGTCACAGGTCATGGGACAATGGGTTAAATCTAAAAGGGGATAGATTTAGATGGTTAGGAAGAAATTCTTTACTGTGAGAGCGTATTTATATATATAAAGCGCCTATCACCATATTGATAACCATTCTTTGGAACCACTCTGACGGCAGAGGTAAGAACAGGAGTCAAATTGTCAAATACCTCAGCGCTGCTTCTTACTGATTTAAAAACAAAACAAACAAACAAAAAAAACCCCACAGGACTTTGCTGCCAGCTTGCTTGGCTGGTGTTTAATACTGCTACTCCATCGAGGTTGGAGTGAGACCTAGTGTGAATGGCAACAGTTTCCATTGACCGCTCCAGCTATGCTGCCGAACAACGCGGTTGTCTCAGAAGGGCAGTTGCCCAGAGAAGCTGTGGCTGCCCCATCCCTGGCAGTGTTGAAGGCCAGGTTGGATGGGGCTTTGAGCAACCTAGGTGAGTGGAGGGTGTGGAGGGTGTCTCTGCTCATGGCAGGGGGGTTGGAACTGGATAGTCTTTGAAGTCCCTTCTAACTCAAACTGTTCCAAGATTCTATGATAATTAGGGTCAGCTATCCTGTGTCTCCTTCCAGTTCCTTGTGAAAATTAACTAAATCCTGGTGAAAAAAAAAAAAAAAAAAAGGAGAATTGAACTACGATGTTGTCAGCTTAAATAGTAAAAAATGCTTCAGAAGTACAATGGGTTTTGTCTATACAGCTACGTGCAGTACTTTACAACAATATAAAAAGTTTGCAGGGAAAAAAGCTGAGCTTGGGAAAAAAACCTGTCTTCTAGCAGCAGATTTAATGACAGAGATTATTTTCTTGTGTACATTGTATTTATTTTCTTTCTCCCTGAACGTGTGATTTAAGGTTATTCTTGATACTATTGAACTAGTGCCATTATGACCTTGCTACTGCTTCCTAAACCTGAAGTTTTTCACTATCAGATGGGTTATTCACTCCTAGTATGGACTGAACAAAAATGTTAATTACTGTGTTTCATCTTGGACTTTCTTGTGCTACCTTCAGTGTCAGCAGGGATTTAGGCTGGGGCTTATGTTGTTTAACATGATCATAAATGTCCTGAGAAAGGGGCTGTGTGTCCAGGTGACAGTGTTTGCAGTTCCTAGTAAGCTATTTGAGTTAGTAAAGACAAAGGCTGTAAGGAAGGAATGGGAAAAGGACAGGATTGAAACAATAGGTAAATTTTTATAGAAAGTGGTACATATTGAGGGGAGGAGGGGATAATTCTAATTTCATTAATTAAATGTTGTTCTCTGAGGCAACCATAATCTCTCTCAAATGAGATCTTGTTTTGTAATAGTTGTATGCACATTTGCTCAGTATGTTGTGAGTGCCAAAAAAGCAAATTGGATGTTAAACGTTCTTAGCAGTGGCAGAAGAAAATAAATGTCATTAATACAGCTTTGTATCTAGGTTGCTCATCAGCCTGTATCTTCAACAGCGTGTGAATTATTTATCCCTGGTCTCAAAGGGGACACATGTCCCAAAAAACTTGGAAAAGTACAGAGAAGGATAGAAAGTGAATTAGTGCCTTTGGATTGACTATTTGGTGAGGAATGAGTGAGCAAGATAACATTCCTTTGGCTGGAAAAGAGACAAAGAGGAGGAAATATAATAGGTCTCCATTAACATCTAGAAGAGAGTGGTGAGGTTAAAGGAGGAGCAGTCCCTCCTTCACCAGTGCAAGATGGGGGCATCAAATGAACCCAATAGGTGTCACATTCAGAGCAAAGAAAAGGAGGTGATTTTTCACAAAATGTATAAACCCAAAATAAGTAGCTCACTGCAACAGAGTGATGTAGCTGTTGGAATTTTTCATGTGTATGAGAAGAGCATGAATTTAATAAAAATCCACCTCCTTAGGGCTACTAAGTACTAACGAGAGTCACCACTAATGTCTCCACAAATTACTGGAGGCTTGGAAAATACATGGTGATCTGTGCTTTCTCCCACCTTAAGCTTTTCTCCCAGTATCAATGTTTGGCCATTGCCAGAGACAGAGTTCTAGGTTGGCGGCCACTTGCACACAGCACAGCACACCATTCGTCTGTGGGGGTTGTTGTTAATAACAGACATTCTCCTCCACCTAGGAAAAAATGTAAATGGGAGACCTCACGAGAAGTGTTTCTTTTGAGCTTGTTCCTAAAAGTGACTCATTTAACTTTGCTGAAAGTCATTTGGACAGTTTGATGGGGTAGAATATGATCAAAGAACAATTAATTTCTAAACAGAAAAATATGCCTACCAAAAACTATTTTTTAGTGAAAATAATACACATTACTCCATATATGTAACATACAAATATCTGCAGCACTTTCAAGTACTTTCTCAGCCTTGAGAAACAAAGACTGAGAGGGGACCTTATTAACGTTTATAAATATCTCAAGTGTGGGACACAAGGGGAAATATCCAGCCCCTTTTCAGTGGTCTGTGGAGACAGGACAAGGGGCAATGGCTGCAAATTGGAGGACAGGAAGTTCCACACCAACATGCGGAAGAACTTTTTCACAGTGAGGGTGACAGAGCTCTGGTACAGGCTGCCCAGGGAGGTTGTGGAGTCTCCCTCCTTCTCTGGAGATATTCAAGACCCATCTGGATGCCTACCTGTGCAAAATGAGCTAGGGAACCTGCTTTGGCAGGGGGGTTGTGCTCAATGATCTCTTGAGGTCCCTTCCATCCCTAAAATTCTGTGATTCTGTAATTCTTTAGTGAATGAGGCTATATTATTGATTGTGACAGTTTAGAAAGGTTTAAGACAGTAGTGCAGATCAGCATACTAATCTGATGTTGAAAAAAAATCCAGCTAGCAAGAGTTCTGTGATGCTGTTGAAAATATTCACACCTTGCAAGTGCTCATACTACCTACCATGTAGCTGGCAGAGTATCTTCCTTTAAGAGATACTTAAGAAGAGCTGATCCTACTGAGGCTCCAAGAATCTCCTCAGAGGATCCCTTAACTCAAAAGCTGGCCTAGGTGCTGCACACCTATGCTTTCATGGCTGTCCTTACTGCCCTGTTAGGTAAGGGACAGAGCCTTTACTGCGGCCTGCACACCTAGTTGTCCATGCTACCCTGTGTGATTCTCTCTCTGCCCTCAGGCAAAAGGGAACCATCTTAATCTGTGCTCAGGCCAACTTGAGCATGGTAGGGGACTAGATCAGGTGCAATGAATCCTACCAAGTGAGCTCATCAATTGCATGTAACACCAGTGTGACAACCCTTGAACTGCAGTGGTACATGTGCTCAAGTCCAAGCCGAAATGTGGCTGCAGTAGACAGGTATGAAACACAAACACTCCCATATGTCTTCTTGCTGTGATGTTTTTATTTTAGAAAAAATAAAATGTAATAAGTCATTCAAATCATACTTTTCAGTATGCTTCATGAACTAAAATGACCTGTTGAAGTGGATGACAGTTGAAATAATGTGATCTTAGTCTGAATGCCTGGTAAGCTGAAAAACAAAATATAAATGAAAGGAAACTTTAGATAGATAGATAGATAGATAGATAGATAGATAGATAGATAGATAGACAGACAGACAGACACACCCCCCTTCTGCTTTATTTCCATTGAAGAAGTTCTTGTTTATCTTGCAAATTCAAAAACCTTCAAAGTTCTTTATATGTTTGCAAGCAGTCTAAAAAATATATAAAAAATGAATACCACTTAAATTGAAGGAAAGTAGATGTTTTGTGTACAGGCTGAATAAGAGTTGAGGCCTGTCAGGAGTGTGCACGCCAGCTTTTTGATTTTTCTTTGCTTTTCTGGGTCTTTGAAAGTGGTTTCCTGGTGCTCAGTTCCACTTGCCCTTTAAAAAAGCTTAAGGTAAAGTGAGATGAGAGAATTTTCTATTTCAGTATCTTTGAGAATAATGTCAATGAATGTGTTTTAATTACTAAAACCTTATCTCCCTGTGACTATGGCAGTTAGTAAACTGTAGTCCCTGGCGATAACACTGTGCCATTCGACAGAGGTGGTTCTATTCAATTTTTTATGGTGTCATTGCTTTTCAGCAGTGGTGTCTGAGTAAGCCATTGATAACAGCTGAGTCTCTTTTTTTCATTATTTAATATCTTGGTGCTGATGTAGAATTACCCTGTTGAAGCGAGTACAGCTTCAAAACTTGTGTTATTTTGTGTATCAAAATTTAGCTGGTTAACAGGAGTTATTGTGTCAAAAAAAAAAATCAACCTATAGAATTTGTGTATTATGACTTACATGAATTAAGAATTGCAATTAAAAAAAGTGGTGCGGAGCAGCCTAATTGTTCTAGCAAAGTTTTTTCTATCATGTGAAGTGAAGCATGCACTGTCAGAGTAAGGAAAAAAAAATCTTATTGAAGTTATAACTGCAATGTATATCTTCTAAAATCTGAGACCACGTTTCCAGCCCTATCTTATCAGCCAATTAATAGCTGTCAAATCCAGCTGCAACAGCTGAACAGCAGGTAACTGCTTCTAGTTTAACCCAAATTGATGCGAGTAGTAGAGTCTGAAAAAGAAATCAATGAGTGCAGAATGAGGAGGTTCCCATGTAAGCCTAATGAATTCTGGCAGACAACATTTGTGCAGTTTAAGGACTGTAATAAAGATGGTAAAAACCTGAAACATTGTCCAGATTTGCTGAGAATTTCATTCTTTAAAGATATGTGTTACTGTGGCATTTAAAAAAATGTACAGTACTTCTTTTTATTAATTTCTATGCTGATAGACTGATTTGGTATTATCAAGTTAAATGGCAATAACACACTTATTATCTATGTTAGAACCAGTGATTCTTGCTTTTTTGTATAGCAAAACACAGACCCAAAGATAAGTTCTTCTTTCCTGCTAGACTCAAACAGTATTGCTTTACTTTATTTACCATTTTGACATGTTCATTGCAATGCTTCATTTGCCATGTCTGAAAGCTATTGTAAGGCCTGGTTCTGAATTGCACTTTTACATCATTCGTTTTTAGGAATCTGAGTATAAAATTCATCCAGATGAGCTTGGTAGCAAATATAGCATAATTTTATTATGTAGTGTAGTAAAATTAGATATATTGTCAATTAAAAAATAAATTAATGTGTAACCTATTCTTTTGGAGGAACTTTTTTTTTTAAAGAAATGGTAATTGATCCTGCACAAAATGAATAGTTCTGTCCTTTACACTTATTACTATCTCTATAAACTACTGTGATTCAGATATGTGCTTTTATGGGCCTCATCACTAAGGCATCTGAATATTGCAGTGGTTATCCTTGCAGTAGTTCTGTGAGACAGGAAAGCATTAGCTCTATTCCTTAAGTGGGGGGTCGAAGCACAGGAAATTAACAAAATTAGATTGAAACCCTAGAGACTAGAAAGTCTGTCCTGATTTTTTTTATCTTTACCTGTGGGGTTTTTTATAAAAATAATGGTCTCCAGTTTGATATTGTCTGAATTGATAAGTAGGGGGTTCTGTCTAGTCTGAACAACACAGTAACTGGGAAAGCTGGGCAGATCTGCCTACCTGGAAATGAAATAAAGGGTTAGTGATTAAATTTCTCTACATGCAGCCACTGCAATGCTCTTTAGATTAAACAGTTAGCTTCCAAGTCCATTCCAAGTCTTGACATTAATAATGTGAAATTTGTAACTGCAAGGTGAAGTAAACTCAAGGGAAAGAAGGGAGAAAAGGGCAATGCTGTCGATTCCTTGCTAACCTACTATGTTCATGGAACATCAGATTAGATGTCAAAATTCTTAATGTAACAGAAAACAGGTAATCAGAAATATTGGGCTGTTAAACTCATAATAATCTGCATTACATCATGCATTATGCATCTTCACTTGTGTTTCTTGGAAAAGATTAATTTGTTTCTTTGGGGAACCCAGCCCCAGAAACTGATTCTGAAGTAATGGCTTCCTCAGTGTATTAAATAATTCTAAAAGGCTGCTCAGTTTCTTTAATTATCTCCAAGTATCAGTAGTTAAAAACTTGTAAAAAAAAATATGGTACAAGTAATTATCCTATTGGCACTACTTCTCCTGTAGGCTATACAGGATAATAAGAAATGTATAATTTCTTATTATCCTGTATAGCCTACAATTTGATCACATTTTATGCATTATACAGATATTTTTGCATTATCAGTGAAAATATAAGATGATGTAAATGGGGGGGAGGGGGAGGAGAAGACAGGAACCAAAGATTCTTTCATTCTGTGTGTTTGCGTGGGATCTATTACCATGTTTAAAAATGGACATTGATATGCTATGAATTAGATAAATATTCAGAAGTTACTTGCTTCAGTAGTTCATCTCCAGGGGTACTTTCCAGCAGTGTAGCTACAACTATAGGAAAAAAATAAGTTACAAAAATAAATACAGGTAAAATTATAAAAGGACTGCAAAGCCATTGACATTGTATCATGATCATGAATTAAAATAGCTGCAAGTCATTTATAGTCTTAATATTCATGGGTGTTATAAACTAAAGAGCAAGATGAACAGGAACCTAAAATAATGCCTACAAAGATAGATAACAGTGGTGTATGTCTAAATGTTGCCAATGCTCCACACATTTTCATAAACACAAATCCTTTCAGAAAATTCATCTCCACATTCAGGAATTTTAAAGTAAGTTTTCCTTTTTTTCTTGATAAATTCTAGTTCACATTATGCCACCACTAATTTTGTAACCAGCTAATGAGAGCTGTATATCTTTGCTTCAAGAGAAACCACCATTGTCTGCAGTACAAACACTTCCATTTTGATCCGTGTCCAAAAAATAAATTAGATATTTCCGCAAAAGTTCTTTTTTATTTTCTGAAAATAAAGAAGTAGATAGTCTCCTTTTAAAATACTGAAGTCCTGACCATGTTTCAGAATCATGGTATTTGTGCATTACTTGATAGCTGGCACATCTCCATAAAGGTTTTTGTTCCCATCTAAAGTGCACTTTCAAGGCAAATGTCTTGATCATTCAGATATACTGTACTTTTGTTCACATCAGGAGAGGTCACTAGATCACTTCTGGATAAAAATAAGCCAAGAGGATGCACTACATGAATTGGCACTTAGTCCATCGAACCAGATGGATTTTTTGCTTGTCCACAGCAAAAAAACCAAACCTTAAGGTACATTTATTGCGGGCATCGTTCCTCAGCATCAGCTACTTCATTCTACAGATCCACTCTCACTGGTTTGCATTACTTGCTAACACAGGTACAGCTCATGCGTAATAATAGATATGGAGAAACTACCCATGGCTAAGTGAGTGCTGGCATGATTAGTCAGCCCCCTTTCCCCAACTTTTAGTTGAATTTTCCACTCCCACTGTGCAAAAGTATTTTATACAGCCATGTGTCTGAAAGTGAGGAAGAAATTACACAGAATAGTATAAAACAGGAGATTATGATCACATTTTTGGATAAGTTGTTTGTGATAGTTGTATTTTAATTTTTATACAATTCATATGCATAAATATGCTGTATTTTAATACTTGTAATGTACACCTCAGTCCACAATTCTTGAAAAATCTGTGCACTAGAAATGAAGCCTTTATATATTTTGCACAAAGTCACAGCAGAGACATAGGATTGAGTTAGAAGAAATGAGATTCTAAGATACAGAGGCAGGAGACGTGCCTGAGCAAAATTTTCCATTGCTTCCTCATGTGTATATCCTGCTGTGCCATTGAATCACTTTTTTAAGCAAATAGCCCCCCAATTTTATTCATGGTATCTCTATATATATATGTGTGTGTGTGTGTGTATACATGTATATATTCACAAAAATGTCTATGACCTGCATGTGATGTCTACAGATGGACTACAAAATCAAGCCTCAGTAGAAGTTGCATTTGCACATATGCTTTCTTTGTTGGTTACCTTTCTGTCTTATTTGTATTAGAACGCAATCAGCTATTACTTTTTCAGGGGAAAAAACCATAAAAGAACAATAAAAGTGATGAGGCAGATCAGATGTATGTTGAAGTCACTGAGAGATTTCTATTTTAATACATTTTGACTTGTTCCTAATTGATTGATAAGGCAAAACATGAAACAGGCAATGCAAAGTTGTAAGAATCATAACAGAGAAATTAAAAATTATTTGGTGATGTACTTGGTTTAGTAAATATGGTCTATTTAAATAGATTTTTTTCACTGCAATAATGAAAGATATGAAGTACAGTTAAGTTTTCATAAATGGAAAGAAAATTAGAGTAGTCCCACTCAAAAATAAATTTTTCAAGAAAAAAGCATTGGTGTGAAAAAAAGGTAAAAGGTGTTATGAAGAATGAAGTAATTTTCTAAATACTATTTTATGCTCTTAACTGTACATTTATTCCTGTGAAGACCAGTACTTTCTCTTGAATATGTGCTCATGTAAATTTTCACTATATTTTTTTCAAAACGACAAAATTAATATTTCAATACTTTTTATATATGAAAGATGAGAAAGGATGCATACATTATTCACAATCTGTGATAGAGAAATCTTGTATATAGAATGTAGTCTAAAATGCCATCTGTTTTTTCCTTTAAGATTCTTATAAATGCATATTTTTAAAATACTTGGCTATGTAAAATTCATTTGCCCTTTCTCTTGGAAACATTTGCTAGCTGTTTTGCAACATCCATTAGTAATGCATATGATTTACACATGTTTGATCCTTTTATTTTTCCTTTTTTTTGCTTTTCCCTGTCTTACCAAGAAGAGAACTACTCTAAAACAAGCATATGGAAACGTGTGGGTCTATGTGTCTGGAAAACTAGCAGCTGGGGAAACTTCATTTGATTATTTACTTTTGTGCTGATAAATGATACAATTTTCTTCTCATAGTCCTTCTGTTTCCACTGCCTTGACCTTTAGTGTTTTCATCCTTAAACCTTTATTGAACTGCCCCGGTTTCATATGGAAGGAAGACAGGTTTGCTTCAGTTGGTGTTCTCATTCTCTGTCGAGATCATCATCTCTGCCCTTCTTCAGAATCATCTGGAGTTACTGGGATTGATCATTTCTTAGATGTTCCCAGCTGAAGTTGTATAAAGTTATATTATTCTGCTTCACTTCTCTGGTCTTTGTTTAGGGTTCTGTGGCTTGAATGAAAAGCAACCTTAATGCTCATCTATAGCTGCTATTGTGCTGGAAGGCAGTTAAAAGATAGAGTACTACCATTAAAGTCACTACATTTTCACTGAATTCTGTTTACAAATTGTACCACTGAGCTACTTTGTACCCTTTTATTTCTTTGTCTGTTTCCCTTCCTCTAAGTAGGGTTGATAATGCCCTCTGTAAATTGATTTACAGTTATCATCTGTAGCTCTTATAGGAATGTGGGTTTGTAGAACCTGAACATCATTAACTTTCCCGTGTCAAGGGCCATAATACCTCCAGGACTTTGACAGTGTGTTGCTACTCAAATTCTATATACACCCTGCGGTGTTGATATGTGCTGCTAATTTGCTGTTGCCATGACTAGTTCATTACTTCGCCTGTCCACAGGGAAAAGTGCTTTTCCATCCTTTTCACAGCAGGCAGTACTGATCAGCAAGGAAATGTAGGAGTTCTTGTGGAAGAAGTAGAAAAAGAGCAGGTATCTGCTGACCCGATGTAGTGCGACACAGATACTGCTCCTGTGGAAGAGGCACAAGTGCAGCAGGAGAATCAGCCAGTGAAATGTAGTCAGTAATAGTGGGAGAACAAAGGTGTATTTGCACTTTTGGCAAGTCATCTGGAAGCACCTAACAACCTTCCCTCAACGTTTCTGGTGCATCTGTGTTGCCGTGCAGTGGAAGAATGCATGTTGGGATGCTGCACTGCAGCCACAGCCTCCAGCTGAGACAGTAACCGCTCCTTTATCACCTCTTTATAGATGGACAGGTATCTCTTCTTAGCTGTGTTTTGTACAGCCCAGCCTGACTGAAACACCTATTCATCTGCCCCTCAAAGTCGTGGCATTCACAGATCATGGGCAAGTTGGAGACCCACTCTGTATTTCCTGCATTCCAAAAATGTTTCTTGTTCCTCTTTCTTTAAAATGAAAACAGCTCCTTTTGAGGAGAAACTGGATTCAGTAAAGAGGGCATGAATCAGAATTCTTTCATGTGTACAAATTAAACAAGTAATTATTTGTGGAAGGAAGAGAGGATTTCAGACTCTCTCTTCTTTATCTCTTCTAAAATCCAAGTTCCATTTCACACTTGCGCTTAATGAATTTATGTAGGTTTGTCTTTACATGGGTAAGTATTAGAGTTTCTACTAATAAAAAGAAGAATCCCAAGGAATCCCGTATTCAATAGTAAGTTCTATGATGCTGATATTAAAGGAGGCACACAAGCCCCAAAACTGTCACCAGGGATCCAGAGCACTGACACAATTGACTACAAAATAGGTGCTTCAGGAAGTCTGAAATGCTATGCTGGTACTAGTTGCAGCTGGTATATCAAATTAGGAAGAAAGTAAATTACTGTTGCTCCAGGTAACAGCTGTCCCAGTAATGAAAACTCTGCTACTCTAGAAATACTCTTTAAAACAATCTCATTTTATGATTATTTTTATTTTATGGAAGATTGGTGTTATAACGCCTTGTTAATCATGCTGGCTAAGCCCAGTTTAACTAGGTCATTAAGTTAATTAACAAATTAGCAATGAGATCTTAATGTATTTATGAATTGAAAAATCTTTAGTGGGGGTGTCTCACTAATATTATCCATTTTAAAAGAATATTTATTGAACATTCAGTATCCATTTGAATTCTTACAGAAGAACATCATGCTGATAAGGTTGTGTGTGTGCTGGGACGTAGCTTACTCATGATATCCTAGCATGAAATTCCATTGTGACAAGCATTTGCCATCCCACAACACCAATTCATGCTTCTTGTAAATGTATCGTCAAAATGAAAAATACACACTTTTAAGGCACACATATAGCAAATCAAAAGCTCGTTTTTGCTTAAATATTTTCTTTTGCCTATACTAGATGATTTTTCAAAGCACATTTTGCAGCAACTCAAAACAAGGCCAGCTGGATGCCAGTGAGGGATGAATCTATTCTGAAAGCTTAAAAAAGCATACGACAAGTGAATGCTGAATTCTTTTCATACCCCTCTCAAAAGACTTAGTTTTAGAGTAAAAAAATGTAGCTCTAAATTGGATCTCCTAGCAGCTCAACAAGAATGGCTATTTCCCCATGCAGGTGTGGAAGGTGAGGGTAGGAGCAGGAAGCTCTGTGCATAAAGCCTCTTTCTTTTTCTGCTCTTACTGAGTCAAACTCCCCATTGTTCCTTTAATAGAACAATCTCTACAGGGCATATGGCTGATACAGAGAGACCTGTGCCCTGCTGTGTATGTGGATTTTGGTAGTTTTGTGTTATCTCCTATATGTAAATAAAGTGTGATACTACAGAGTACAGCCCTGCATGCCTTGCATGCCTTGCACACTGTGTTTTCTCAGGCTGCCCCTGCTATGTTCACATAGTCACATATCACCATCAGTGTCTAGGAGGTAGATCTTGCCTCCTGAATGAGATAGGAAAATATAACTTGACTTGGTGCTAGAGAGCAGTAGCCTTCGAGTGCTGTAAGCAATACTTGTAAGAGAATACTCCTCCTGTAAGGCACTTTCCACTGCACTGATTCTGTACAGTAGAATTCTGTAGCAGATGAATCGCCGTTGGAAATCTTGGAAAGAAATGAGATTTTCTTACAAACAACTTCTTGCTGAAAAGAAGTATTTTAATAATCAATTTGTTAATAGAATTAGAAACACAACCTTTCCACAGGCTCAATAATTTGCGTATCTAGAGTATTTTCTGCTCAAATAAGACAAGCAGAAGAAATCACTTTTGGTTTCTGGCTTACTCATTTTTGGCAAATTCATTAGTCAATAAGTGTAATTACCTGTTCATTCTTTCAGTTGGTTTAAGCAAAAACACTCTGTTTATATATTACCTTCCTGAATGAATTGGATTCTTGCAGTACTTGACTTATTGTCCTATGTAAATTAGGCCACATTATCCTTTATTGTTTAATTCAGTTCAATTTATGGTGCAAATATTGCTGGAGTAGGACTTTCACTAACAAACAGTTCCTAATTAGTTCAAGATTAACTGACCTAATTCTAAATAGGTACCAGTGCTCTGTGATCTGATTAACAACAATTTACTTTCTATACCTGCCTTTCAGGTGTAGTTAAAATTAATCTGTCTCTAGATTGTGTGTTTTCTTAAGGTGCCTATTCATAGAAGACATTTACTCAGAGAGTAAAACTGTTTATCAGAACAAACTAAAATTGTGTTCTTTATCATGTCATGTTTATGTTGTCTTTTTACAGAGGCATGAACATCTTTCTCAGTCCTGGTTTCTGTATTTGGAGCAAGTGTCGTAAGATGATGGACTAGAGAAACGTGCCGCAAATCCATGAAACCTTAAAGGCAGACGGCAAACAAAATAGATGATGTTTGATGCACAGGAGGTGTCCAGCCAATGAATGTATTATTATTATTATATAGCCAATCCTGCTCTTATGCCCAGAAAGGGTATATGCAAATTATCTATCATGCCAAAGAAATATATTGTTTAGGAAAACTGTTAAAAAATGCTTCACTTGGTGAATATGACTGCCTTGATCATAATTAGCAGCTACTGCAAATCCAGGTGAATTTAGCCATCAGTAGCTGCAACGTTTGTCAGGGAAAGAAGCCTTACTTCTGTGAATATTACAAAATACATAATCTTCCTGTCAGAGAACAAGTAAATCCTGCACCAATGGAAAGATTTCATAGTATTTTCTATATAACTGAATGGTTATTGTTAAAATTGCAGAAAGAATTATTTGATCAAGTTTATTCCATCTCTTGAGTTTTGAAGCAATCAAATGGTATTGTTTGAGGTTCTGAAATATCAGAGAAAGAGAATTATTTCTACACCAAAAAAAGACTTCTGTTGTTTCTGTTTTGAGATATTTAGTCTGTTAAAACTTAGAAGTGGAAAGAGAACTTACCTAAGTGTGTGAATTGAAACAAATGAAAAACTCTCACTCTTCAGGGGGTTACCTTGCTAGTACTCTGCAGGTCAGTACTCTAATAGTACTAGCAAGCCTCTAATTATTACTGAATTAGATTGGAGACAATGACAGTTTTGCTTTTGACTTTCTTGAGGCCAAGATTTAAGCCTTATGAACACAATTGGGCTTCATGGAGCCTGGACAGATTTTATCCTTGTAAATTTATTTTTCCCCCCCGGACTTCAGGAAGAACAATATGCAGAGGGACTAGGAACAAATTAACACCTCTGTTATTTCACTGAGCATCTCTTATTAGAAAGGGATGGAATACAAACTCACTCAGACACGGCTCTGCGTGCTGCCTGCTTATTCCCTCTTCCAAGGTCTCTTTAGCAGTAACCTTAACATCACCTGTCTTGGGTAAAATGACTCTACGTTCTTCACTTCCTTCTCCATCCCCAATGGCAACAGCAGCAGCAGAGTTGACTATTCTTTCATCTCATCAGTATAAAACAGAAGTGCAGTCACAGCTATAGAAAACAGAGAGATGTTACTACAACCATGCAGTGATTTCTGTTCCAAGTTATAGACCTCTTCAATTTCTCTATCTGTTATATTGTATTCTCTGCCAATTCCTAAGAAATTTTTTCCTTATCTGTTAAAAACATGAGTAAATCTTGCAGGTAAATGCTATAGCTAGAATATAACTTCATGTAAACTCAACACTTTTTTTTTTTTTTTTTAATTTTCTTTCTTTTTTTTTTAATTGCGACAATCCAGAAGATACAATCAGCATTCATATTTATAATTGAACTGCTCCAGTTGAGCAGGAATGATTTAGGCTTGAGCTGTGGAAGGTATTTTTCTTTTGCTGGTTAGTACATAGGTGCAACGTTTTTATTAAAAAGAAGGCATACCAATATTCTTACACACTGCAGCTTAATGGTGTGAAATATGAATGTATCCATAACTTACAATATATACAGAATTTCTGATTTGAATCACTTCTGCATAGTGCCATAAAAATGCTGCTTGCTTTAAATAATCCAAGCCTGAAGTACAAATTCTATCTATCTGGCATGTTACCTGTGTCTTAACAACCTACTTTTATCCCATCCAGAGGTACGGTAGTTAAAAGACCCAGTGAAAGGGAAATTTTCTTCCTTTTGCAAAACTGCCAATTTTTTTTTCTGCAAGTCAGTCTGGAAGAAAATTAAAACTATACTCTATGTCACTTATCTTTATTGTACCAATTTACATGTTTTATTTATTATAGTCTCTAATTTACTACATTTTCATATCATGAATATCACCTCATATACATTCTATTGAAATGACTGGTTGGTTGAAATGATTGGTATTATCTGTGAAGACTCTAATTGCAAATATGACCACTTTGTTATTGCTTCTAAGATCCTGAAATAAAGTTCATATACCTTCTAGCTATATTGATAAAGTTTTGTTCTGTTTCTAAGGGATTCTGGAAGTAATAAATCCTTTATTTCAAGTAGGCCTTCTCCCTCTGCCAGGATGCTCTGACTCTCCACTGTTGGCATTCTCAATACGAAATGGTGTCTTGTTAACATTGCACACATGATGATGCTAGAGGTGACATGCAAGCAGGACTGCCTGGCATATGCTACTAAAGCACTACCCTTCCCTTTCCTGCAGAGTGACTAAATAAACTCATCCACCTCAAAAACATGTTTCTGCTCATCTTTTTGTAGTAATCATTCACTTTTTAATTTGTTGAACCTGCTTACATCAAGGCCACAAAATTTCTTATGTGCTTTTCTAATGTGAAGTAATCACTGCTTGTATTTGACCAATTTCTCATTGGTCTTTGGGACAAAGAACGTAAGCTGATCAGACCAGATATAAGCCTCAATGGGTAATTTTAAAAAGTGCAGAAGCTGCTGTCTATTTATTCCAGCATCACAGGAATTGTGTCTCAATGCTGTAGCAAAAGCACGGCAAGTTACAGTTTCATGCCCAAGGAATATCCAATCTGAAAGCATTTTGAAAGTTTCAGCAAAGTGAAATAAATATACAATATGATGTTTTCCTATGCTTCTTCTGAAAATCAGGAATTTCTATGTCAAAAGGTGATTTCATTAGTACAGCTTTTAAAAATATTGTTCTTAAACACGATTCATGTGACTGTGCTTTCTTGGAATTGAAACATCTGGGCACAGTTCTTTCAGCTTCTTTGCTGTATCTTCCATTGCACAGTATCTTATACACATTAAGCATTTTCCATTTATGACTGCTGGATTATTTTGCATTTTTTGTGTTCTGGTGTGCTTGTTTGCCTGGGGGTTTTGAGCCAATTTAATTTCGGAAAAGATTAAAAATTCAGAAGATATTCTGTTTTGCTCATAAAATTATGTTCCTGTAAATTCCTTCAAAATTATCCCTCTAATATCTGTGTTAAAATTAGTATTTTTCACCTCTGTGATAAAAAATAAGATTTTTTTTTTGTTCCTATTTAGAAAAGATAAGTGGTCAAATAGTTTGTAAGAGTGTGCCTTGTCACGGTGATAGACAGGTTGAGGCAGAATCTTTCTACCCTGTCATTCCCTTCCTGTTGTAGCGTGTCATTATCAAACAAAAAGAGGCACCTTAACTGACAGTGCTTTACAGCAAGTGTGATTTACAGAACATTTTTTTAAATTTTTTTTATTTAACATAAAGTTAAATTTAAATACATAGAAAGGGACTTTTTATATTCATTTGCAATACAGTCACTCAAGAAAGATATATGAAATGGAAAAAAAAAAGAAGAGTTAAGGGAAAGATCAAAAAGAAGAAAGTTTAATCAGCACCAACAGAATTTAATAGGCCTTTGCTATAAAATGCCCCAAGATCAGACTGGAATTGAAGAGCATACAGATATAAATAAAAAATGAAACACCAGAAGATTCATTTGCTACTTAAATTTCCACTCAATGTCAAATAAGCATAAGCTTTTATAATCGGTTTAGAATCTTTGACCTCTCCAAATGCAATGGTCTTAAAGTGATAACTCGTTCAGCATACTTTTCCAACAGAGTGTTTACACAAGAATGAGGAGACGTTACAGATCCAGTCTTTCTTTTCATGCTCTAACTATGGGAAGCTGTTCTTTTAGATTAATGCCAAAGGTCCTGTTAAAAGCACTGCATATTTGTCAGTGATTTTAAAAAAAATATTACCATCTTTGGGATATGCACACAGAAAAGATTTCCGCATAGGTAGACCACTGGGTAACGCAGCAGGACTCTGTATGGTGATCTGCGTCCTTTCATGTCTCTGCTTGTCAGAGAATTGTGGCTTCCTAAAGTAGGGCAAACCTAGTGTAGGGAGTCTTCTGGAAGGCATGCTTCTAGGAGCTCTCCTGGGCCTTTGACTTTCTGGAGAACCTGTCTCTAGATATTTTGCAGAGCTGATTCAGAGAGTCAGAATCAGACTTGGGATCAACTTTGTGTGTGGTCAGGTGCACCATCTCTAAGGACACCAGCTAACCACAGTTTTCTGTGTTACAGACTGCTGTAGGTGGCAACTGGCTTCTTGTCTACCATGCCTTTATGGCTACATACTAGGAGCTATATTTCTGCTCCTTCTTGCTGTTGTGGTGTGGAAATGTATGCTGCTCTACAACTTTTGTCCCTCATACCAGTTTCTGCTTTCTCAGAAGACAAACTCTGACTGGTAGTTTGAGTTTTCTATAATTAATATCAGAAGAGCCAGGCTTACAAAGGCCAGCTTTAACCAGATGGGACAGTATGACATAAAGAGTTCAAGGGAATTCAATTAGCTGTAGACATTTGGGGTGGGGAAGTGGATGCCACCAAGGGAAAGAGTGAGAAGCTGCTCAGAGCCATGATCTTCTTCATTAGTAGATATCATTCCAAAGCCATTGTTTGCCTTGGCGCCCAGGAACTGGCAGCAATCTTTTTATTGTCACTTCAGAAGCACAGTGGAATACAGGACATATGATATGAGGAATCTCACATTTTTATCATGTTGGATTTGGTATTCGAACATGTGTCCTCTGATACTAATGGTACTTTCCATGTAAAGTCCAAGTAGGTAACGTATATAGAATGCGAAAAATAAAACATGATTTTATAGCCCGTAGCTTAAGACATCTATAGATCATATTCACAGAACCTTTAAAAAAATAGATTTTGTCACTTCATGAGCCTAAACACCTCATTTTAGACTGAAAATACTGCTTGCCCACAGCTTTATTTCAGTGACAATTTGCAATATAAAATTCCTGATTATTCTCAACTTTTTGAACAGTGGTTATCTAGTGATTTTCATAAGTATAATTAAGCAATTGATACAAATTATGAACTCTCCTCTAATAGTTGTCTAACAAATTGTATCATAGATTAAGTGTATTTCATGTAAAGGCTTCCTAAGTCTCTACTATCTATTTTTATTATATTTATTCATACAGCATAATTCATATTTTCATTCATTGATCTTTTATATATGTTGTAGAAGGGATACGGTAGGGAACAAAACTCAAAATAATAAATTACTGTCAGTATGTTGCATCTGGAGAGATGCAGAACTTTTTTGATATTCTTACAGTGATTCATGTTTCAAAAGGAAATGCTACCTAAAAAGAGCATCACCCATCTACGCTTTCATTAATTTCAGCAACGCCATTGGGTGTTTTGCAGATCTTGCACAATTAAATAGCAAGAATGTAGTAGTTCATTGTAACATTGTATTATGTTCATTTTGTTTTGAGATAAAAAAGTATCTATTGCCTTGAAAATTAATGCAAGTATCTGCTGCGGAAAGCTGTGATGTTTCTTTCTCTAGACCCCTGTTTTTGGCAAATTCCCTTCCCTCATTTCTCATTTTCAGGCATCAGCATTATGCTCCCACTTAACCACTGGGACCCCAGCCAGGCAGTGGTACAGAAGGAGCGCCAGTGCTTTCATAGGTGTAAATCAAACCCACTCCACTGGTGCCAGCTGAAATGTATTCATTTGTAACAGGTGATATCTTGCACAGACTCCTTTGAACCAGAAGATAGTTTACTACAGATTTCAAGTGAAAAGAATGGAAAAAGCCACAGCTGTGTGTGAGGATACATGGCACAACCTCACCTTTCACATCTGATGCATTAAGGTCTTTGGACTGTGAGGGTTTCAGATTCAATCCCACGCTCTCTTCCTGTTAAATACATTGAAAAATTAGGAAATTTTAAAAATTCAATGAGATGGTGAAATAATTTTCCACCGAGCTGTCATCAGCAGCTGCACACTTTGTTGTACATGATATTGCTTCAGCAGGATGTATAAAATTGGAGAAAGAAGAAATTGGAAGTTGGTAAATTTCCTCAGATTTAGACTTCTGTTGTTGTCTAATGGCCAATACTGGAATTTGTTGTTGGCACTTGTGATTACATTGTTACTTTACCACGGTAATACCCAGCGGCCTCAGCAGATTCATGACCCCATCAGCTGTTACCATTCTGTGGAACATTTCTCTCAGATGGAATTCCTCATAACTGCAGCCTAAAGCCTATCAACGTGCGTACACGGAGCACATCATAACATGGAGCTACATGAGCTCAGTAATAATAATTTAATTTAAAAATTGTTTGCAATTTTGATTCTTACATTAAAGTTTAAGAGAGGGGAACAGGATGCAGTGTTTGTCTATGCATCAACTCCAGCTGAAATCATGATGTAAACATCATCCTAAGAAATATAAGGAGCTTATAATTTACATATATAATTGGTTTTATAATCAGATTATAATGGTATTGTATTGATAGATTGTTACTCTTTTAATGTTTTTATTCATTTAATATTTTGCTAGTGCATAATTCTTTCATTTTTTTTCCCAGTCTATAGGCACTCACCGTTTATGGAAGAAAAAATTTTTTTTTTTGGAATGTACTTTTTGCAAATATTATTACTAAATTCTACAAAAAATGTTTTAGAGCAGAATTAGAAAAACAGCAACCCCTGACTCTTCACCTCAGTGATATTGATAGGGATGAGGACTCATTTGAACTGATCAGGTCAGGTAGTGTTTTTATTCCTACCTAATGACTTGTTTGCCATCATATTATTAACTGGCAACCACACTCATTATTGGAAAAGTCTGATCTGACTCAGTATGCTTAAACTAAATTCCCATGACAGAAGGAGATAATGTTTTATTTAATTGGATAATTGGTGTTTTAATTTAAATAAAGCTCAGCTTTATTTGCCAAACAGGATTCATTAGAAAAAGAGTAGAAAACCTTTCTATTTAATTCCTCTTGAATAAGAAAGTATTCTAATTTAATCTGGACAGTGTAGAAAAGACACTTCAAAATGCAGAACCATGTTGTCTATTTCCATTTTCATAAAAATTAAAAGAATGCCAATTCTTGGAAGTAGGTATTTTACTAATCAAAGGAAAAGAAACCATAGCAATACATCCCTAAGAAAATTAGTCATGGTGATAGAATACATGCAGCTTGCTACTTCAATTTTTTTTTTTAATCCTTGTTTTATCTTGATACATACATACTTTAATTGATTTTATTAATTATTGTATTAAATTCTTATAGCACTAATAAAGCCTGGTCATGGATGGGGGTCTCTTGAAAGCCAGTATAAGACACCCCTTCCTACTGAAAAGAATTTTCAGTCTTAAAAAGAAACAAAAGCATCTTTTCCAGGTGACCTTGAAAAAAATGTCTTTTTTTTTCATCTTTCTTTAACCTCACAATTTTTCAGTTGGACTTGGCTATCTTCTATGATTCTATGATTTTAGTTGATATTTCTTTCCATATGCCTACTTTGTGGATTGCTGTCCATTTGACCTGTTTTGTGTTAGTGTCCTAACTCCTCCCAACACAAACATAGGTTCGCAGTCTTGTCTGATCAATGTTTGGTAACTGAATGTTCAGAAGATGGCCTAGGTAGTCAAATTTTTAGGATCAAGAAACACTTGCACTGTGCTTTGAGCGCATTTTGCCTAGTCCCTAAATGTCCCCTGGAGGGAGATGGGGGAGGGTGTGATAGAGGGGAGGAAGAAAAAAATATTTTGTTGGATTTGATTAACAGCAATTTCATTGATTTTATTACTCAGTTTCCAGAATTAAAGTCTCCAACACAGACACCCCTTGCCCCCTTTACCTCAAGAAAAATTTAAACTTTTATGTATTTTTAGAGGCAAGAAAAAAGATGTGTTTGTAAAAAAGCACTGCACTAAAATCTAATTATCAGTTTTTAGAAAGAACTATGAAACCCATGTATACCATAGAGTTCTTGCCAATAGAAAATATGTGTACAATAAATATATTTTTAAAGTGCGGTATTCCCAGTAGGGTCTTTGTACGTGATTAGTAACAATGGTTTACCTATACTCTTTTAAACCCTCTTTTCCAGTAAGTGTGCACCCCTGTTCCAACACACAGACTTTTGCATTGGAGGATAGCCAAAATAGCTCTGCTTTTATCTATGTTTTCCATAATGACCATTTTTCTTTCTTAAGTTCAGGTTGTCATTCCATATTTGCAATTTTAGGTAGTACTGGAGCTGACTGGCTATTTTGACATTGCATATTTTACCCAGGAAAGGGTAGGGGTAGGACCTGGTGGCTACAAAGCCAATGAAGGTACTAGTAAGTAGATACAGGCACAGGAAATAATGGAATAAGGTACTAAAATATATATTCCATAATGAAAAATGTCAAGATATAGATATGGATGCATAACTTATACCGCTGTGCTTGCAAGGAAGGGTTAGTATCTTGGAATATTTAGCAGTGTTTTCAGTCCAGATATGTACTGCAATAGAGCATTTAAATTGATCTACTAGCAATAAGTAAACTAAAGATTGAATTTTGGTTTCAGCCTATGAAATTATCAATGGAAGAAGACTTAGGATTTCATACTATATATCACAGGGTGAATATATCTGTTTAGGGATGCTAAACATTTCTTGACATTTAAAACTTTTTTACTTGTTCCTCTTTTTCTATTTTTTTAATTATTATAGATGGGAAATTCAGAAAGGGAACCAATCAATCCATAAAACAATTTGTCTGCAATGCTATGAAATTAAGATCACAGCAATCCTAGTGAAAGTCGTAGCCCTTGTTCTCATCCTTTATGAGGGTATCATAAAATCACGGAGTATCCTGAGTCCTAAGGGACCCTTAAGGATCGTCAAATCCAACTTCTGGCTCCACACCGGGCCAACCAAGTCAGAGCATGTGCCTGAGTGCATAGTCCAGAGGCTTTTTGAGCTCAGTCAAGCTTGGTGCTGTGAACGCTTCCCTGAGGAGCCTTTTCCAGTGCCCGACCACCCTCTTGGTAAAGAACCTCTTCCTATAACATCCAACCTAAACCTCCCCTGTCGCAGCTTCATATCGTTCTCTTGGGTTCTATCACTGGTCACTAAAGAGAGGAGATCGGTGCCTGCTCCTTCGCTCCCCCTCATCAGGAAGCCATAGACCATGATGAGGTCTGTCCTCAGCCTCCTTTTCTCTGGGCTGAACAAACCAAGGATATAGGGATTACTTCTTTTTAAGGCTAGATTATCATGTAGTTTAAGTTTCTTTTTCTTATAATTTCTTTACCTGTATCTGTGAATTTACAAATTCGACTTTCCATTCATTGTAAGTTTATTAATACAAGTTGTTGAAGTGTTTATGAAAAGAGAATATGAACAGCTGAGGATGAGATGTATAGGATTTTCTGAAGAGCAAATCCGAAGGAACAAAGACTTCTGATCCATACCACTGCCACATTGAATTTAGCTAGGAGTATGCATCAGTTCTTGAATTGCATTTGCTAATGCATTTCTTGATCTTTTATGTTGTTTCATATGTAATATCAAATAATGTGTGCAGGTCTATGAATTTTTGAAGTGACACAGAGTTTATAACACGAGTTATTGAAGCAGTAAGGTCTTACTTTATTGCTAAAATACAAATAGTCATACTGCTTGTTAGGAATTGGACATAGCTGCCTGAAGAACTGAATAAATAATTTCTCCCAGATGTGCTTGTAGTGAGTTGTTACCAAGTTTTTCATCCTCTCTGAAGCTAACTAGCTTTCAGCTAGTTATAGGCTGAAGCAGATTGCTAGATCACATGGCCTTGTAGACTGACTCAGTCTGGCATCTGGTATTGGATATGATTCAAGAAGACTGCCAAAGTTTCTGCATAGATTTATGCAATGCATTTCACAATAGTCTCCATCTTACTACCCATACTTGATGTTTTTATCAGTCATTTCCTTTGCCATATGTGTTATTGTTTGCACACATTAGCGAGAATTATGGGATGATACGTCTATCTGCCATCACAAAAAAAATCTGTGATTTTCCTTACTAACAGAGTTTGCTGCAAGAAATCATTAATTTTACACTTGCGGCAGATTTGCCCAAAGATCTGACACTGTGTTACTTATATAGTGAGAGTAACAGCACAGATTTGAGTAAAAGTAAAGATGAATCCCTCACATTTCCAAATCTTTGTGGTGTTTTTAATATTCAGAATTTACAGACAAAACATAACTGTAAGAAAAAATCCATGGGAATATAAGAATTCATACCACCCTGGTGCAGTAAATTCAAGTAATTCTGAAATATAAATACACTGGGGAGGGTGGAGGGTGTTTTAGGTCAGATTTGAGCAGTAGTTCTCTTGCTCTCCAGTTTAGCATAAATACCAGAAGAGCAAGAATTGGAAAATAGCCACAAGCAAGAAGAAGAAATGGGATACAAACCTAATACTATTGCTGGACAGAGCGTCAGCAAAACTAGTCTTTTACAAATCTGTATGTTTTTCAGGACAAAAAATGAAATGTCTTTTCTTCCAGTGCAATACAGCTTGTAACACATAAATCTGAGACGCACTCAGAGGCACTTTTTCTTTACCCTAAACTGCTTCCTGGAAAATTTCAGGCATTGAAAGTCAGGATTATTTTCTAGTATTGTGCAAGTCCAGCTAATGCTCATTCCTCTCTCTCCATCCTTGTGTCTGAATGTCAGTATTGCATGCCTTTGATTGTTGGATAATTTAGTTAATGTTAAATTAAATAAATCAACTATTCCCCTACAGTAATTAGACACTTTGTAATGTTTAATTGCACCACAAACTGCAAAGCTCAATGTGGGTTACAAATAAGCATGCATTAGCCCATTGTGTAGCAATGGCATCTAGGAAGCCTATATTGAAATCAGCAGATTTGTGCGATTTGATGAATAAATACGAAACGACAGATACCAGCTAATGCAAAGCCATACAGCTCTGTGTAAATCAGTGGAGTGGTTCCTAGGTTATACTAGCTGAGTGATATTTGTGAAGCACAGTAAACACTTCTATAACTGTAGAATTGCTAATGCTGCCAGTTATAAAGCTTTTTCGCTCCAATACATTTGAAAAAAAGCTATGTTTGCACTTGCAGTTGTATTTCACTCTTACTTTCTCTTAGGAGCCCTTGTTTTGCTTTTTTCTTGTTATACTTATTACCTATTCTCCAGCTAGGGGAAGCAACTATCATTATTTCCCTCTAATCCAGGCGCTTGGATGACGCTTGCAATGCAGCCTGATTTGTTACTAGTTGAACATAAACCCTTCAGCTGGCAATAAGAAATTCATTCAACCATCTCGGCTTTAGTGCCAAATCTGATGACAGGAGAGGGGAGTAGAGACAATATTCTTGGCATGCTTCCCTGTTTACAAATCCCTGCTTCAAAACCACATTCCTTTGCTCTGTGGTAGTCTGACTGTATGGAACAAGGTAAACTTCACAGTGAAGGCCAGACCTATTTTATTTAATACAGGGGCACGAATAAGAGAACGGTTTGGTTCTCTCTATAAAGTCCTCACATTTTTTTCTTTGAGCTTTCTCATAATTTCTTTTTTTTTTCTTTTTTCTTTTCTCACTCCATGTGTGTTTGTAAGCCTCTATATGATAATGGAAGAAAAATACTAAGCTTTAACTGAGCAAGGTATAATGGAACTGCAGGAAGCTTGTGAGCCACTTAAATTAAAATGATGAGGAAGAAATAGACATTAATTATCTCAGGCTGCATTATCTTTTCATTTTGCAAGCAAGGAAATATTTAACACCCCAGGAGGAAAAGAATTAACTTCCTTTGAATCTTTCCACAGTGAACCACTGCTCAAGGAGCAAAATGCGCTATTTCGGACTGGAGAGATAATTTAAAATCGCATGCAGGGAACAGATAGATGAAAGATCAGAATCTAGTATATTCACTGAGCAGGAATGATGAGATGAAAAAGTAGACAAAGAAGAGACTATGTTCATGTTCGCTCTGTCCCACAAACCATGACCTCCTCCACAGTCACAAGGACCTATTTTCAATTTCAAGGCAATAGCTATAAATGTTAATAATTGCCTTTACCTCTTTCCCTGTAGCTTAGCTTCTTGCCCCATTACCAAAACCATTTAGTTTCTCAGTAATTTATTTTCTACATAATCTCCTTTCATGTCCCGTGTTTCCTCTATTGTGTTTCACCTTGGGCAGTACATCATGTAAATAAAGCCTATATCCATAATCGCTTTACTATACTGCTTAAGGGAATTCATTCTTGAAAACTCCATTCCAACCTGTGTCCATTATAGTAGATCTCTTTAGTCCTCGTTAGATGGGACAAGCGGCAGAATATTTTAAAAGCTGTTTCAGCATCAGTGATGTAACCTTGAGTGTCTATTCAAAACTTTTAGATGTATTTAAGAGATAAGCATAAAACATGTAAAAGCACCTGAGAAAGATGTTCATCATGCTGTATTCCAATTTTAAATATTCCTGCATTTGAAATAGTGGTGAAGGACACATTTTAGTACTACAAACACTGATCAAATGGATAAAAACTCCCAAAAATTTATATTCAAGGTTTTTGGGGTTTTTTGTTTTTTGGTTTTTTTTTTTTTTTTTCCAAAATAGAAATGGAGATTTAACATGCTAATAATCTGGAAAATGTGTGTATTGGTATTTAAGGCAGAAGTAATTGAATTAAGGCAGAAATTATTTAGTTGTGTATTCTTCCCATAAGGAAGAGAACTCTGAGCTTCACACTGCCATTTGAGTGTCTCAGAAAGGACAGAAACAAATAATCAAGTAGTTTTGTAAAAGGTAGTATTTTTAGTTCTGATTAACATTTACTGTAAGTAAGAGGTATATATTGTCTTTTTTAAACCAGGTTTGAGTTTATGCTCAGCATTCCATCAAGCTCCTCTGTGTGAATAATAAATCTGATACTTCCCTTCTACATTCCTGAAAGCCAAATGCCTGTGAAAGCTTTTGATACTCTTTGATATAATCTCATGTTTTCCATCCTTGGTCTTAAATTTTAGTTTATAAAAAAACTGAAGCTGTGTTTCATTGCAATTTTAGTAGTAAACAGTATTCATGGCAGAAAGCAAGTAGACTGAAATGCTTTCTCTGCTGGGTACTAGATGGGGTAAAAATATGAGATTACATGCTACCCACATTTTTTCCATGCATTTAGGGGCAGTTAACGTCTTATGAAATTGGTTCCTCTAATGACTTTTATTACATAAGAGAAAAAAATGTAAAAATAGTAATTGTCTTCCAACCTAGAAGTAAAGTCATTAATGCTCTTTTCCTCCTCTTTTTTTTTTTTTTTTTTTTTTCTTTCTTCTTTTTGTTCTCAAGCTTCATTCTGACTTGGACAAGGGAGTGGGCACTGTTAAGTATACCCTTTCCGGAGATGGTGCCGGCACAGTTTTTACCATTGATGAGACCACAGGGGACATTCATGCCATAAGGAGCCTAGATCGAGAAGAAAAACCTTTCTACACTCTCCGGGCTCAGGCTGTGGATGTTGACACCAAGAAACCACTAGAGCCTGAATCAGAGTTCATCATTAAAGTTCAGGACATTAATGATAATGAGCCAAAGTTCCTGGATGGGCCTTATGTTGCCAGTGTCCCAGAAATGTCTCCAGTGGGTGAGTAAGAAGCTTTAAATGCTTGATAACTAATTGCATATTATTTAATTGTTTCAATGTGCATTTCCTGCTGAGGGAAAAAAAAAAAAAGAAGGCTGAAATGAAAATATAAGTTCTGAAAATTATTATTAGAAATATCTCACTCTGTGATTAGAAATGTACAGTTTATGAGGGTTCTGTTGTAGCTTTATTTGCCTCATTCTCCTGCAAAAAGAGTGCCTGTGACTTTAAGTATGTGAGTACAAGATAGTCAAGGCAGGTTTTGTGTGCCCACAAACCTGTTATTTCACATGATGAGATATGTTCCCCTCTCTTCCTCATTTACCTTGACTGCTGTTCAGAATTAGATGATAGACAGCATCTTGCCATTTATTTGTCTTTGTGGCAGTTAAACTCCAATAGCACTTGTGTGATCTCCTCTTATGGATTAGGGAAAAACTCTTTATTCGAGTCCTGCTACTCTGTGGGTGCTGAAGGTAACGACTGCCCTGACCTGGGGCTCCATAGTGCAAGAATGGGAGTCAAAGAGTCTCAGCAAGACTGGCCCAAAGTCTCAAAAGCCTAATGTCTTGAAGGTATTATATTCTTCTCTCAAAAAAGGAGGGGACTGACAAGAAACATTGTAAGTTTTCAAAAAGCTATTGTACAGGGGAAAGACTAATTTTCTTTCCAAGTAAAGGTGGGCTGTGTTAAGGATTGAAGAATTTTCACACCATGGTAGATATTTACTGGGAAAGACATAAAGTTCATTGATCCTGCTTTGGAGCAGGAGAGAAGGCTAAATGGGCCCTTTGGGTCTCTGCCTGATGGCTGATTCTGCAGTGGTCCTGCGCAGTGTGCTTGCAACACAATCACACCGTTTGTGTCCTCTGCCAGATGGCACTTCAGGCTTCCCCGTGGGCACCAGAAATTAATTTGTCCTGGGCTGGGAGGACTTTAACTTTAGTTTATTGTCATTTTCTCTACTAAGATGTCTTTTCCCAGTACTTCACAAGTGAGTACTAGTCATTGAATACTCCCTTGTAGTTGATAACAGTTTGGGAAGTTTTCTGCCTCTGAAATGTGCAGGGGTATCCCTTTGCCCTTTCAGCAATGCAGCTCAGATGGTGATGATTTGAAAGACAATCTGGGAGGCAACTGCCTATCTAAACAAGTTACTATATGGGTTTAATGAGGTAGTATTGTAAATTTTGTGATAAATGGTGGTAGAACGTGATAAACATGCAGATAAACGTGATTAACATGCAGAGACCATGTTAATCTCATAGAAGTATAGAGATGAGTTCACTATAGAAGTGCATCTATAGGTTCACTATATGTGCACACTATTGTTGTTTCCCCTATAGAGAAGCCTATTAATATTACTTAGTTACATGATTTATAGATGCAAAAACATTTGCTATATTTCCAAGTCTATTTCTGCAGAAAGCTCAGAATAAAATTTTCTCACCAGTGAATGTATTGTGAGTTGTTAAATTGGTTTTAAGACTTGATCAGAGACAAATGAGCAAAAGAATAATGAATGATGCTATTTACACAGTGAAATGCAGTGCATTTTCTCACTCTGTTGCTCTTCCTGCATCGTCCTTTCTTATTTTCTTAAATATGTATGCGCAGCAGCAGACAAAATGCTAATGATGGTTTTATTTCATGGAAACCCTCTTCAAAGTGTGCCATGCATTGTGGCTTTTACATCAACTGTGTCTTGTAAACGCTGTGTCATGCATACAGTATTTTAAAAGAAATGCTCTTCAATTTATTCGGTTTTGTAAGAACATCAGGAGATGCTCTGGCAAAAATGCGTCTTCTTGATCTTGGCTTTATTCAGTCATATTCACTACCTCTGGAAGATTTATTAATAAGTATTTTATTTTCCTCTGTAAGAAAAATAAAAGATGAAAGAAAATTGATCAGAAAAATCTAGGCAAGGAAGTAGTGCCCTAAATGGAAGCCTAAACACCAATTAGTGGTTACTAAAGCAGATAGCAATTTTTTGCTGTTGGGTTGTCTTGCAGCAAAAATATCCAGAAATGCCTTCTGTTGCCTGGGATGTGCCAGGGGTTGGCACCGTCTTCAATGTAGGTCTCTCCACTGTTTTGCTCTCTCTTATCCATGCTTCTGCTGCGTTATGCAAGCACAGATTTCCCAGAGGATCTAAAACCACTGCACCCTATCATCAGTACTATTTAGTTGCACCTATAGAGATGCCCAGACCTACCAGTGCCTGAGGCTGACATTGAAAATCACTTTGACTTTTTAGCTGGTGCAGCATATGGTTGCCTTGGCTTAGGCAAAACCCCCGATAAAATCTTTTCTCACTTTTTTTTTTCTTTTTTTCTTTACCTTTTATTTTTTTTTTACATTTAATTTTCTAGTTACCATTTATCAATTCCCAGATATCCTGAACTTCACATACTAGATTTTTGGAACAGTATTTATTATGAACTGCACTCATGCACGCTCTTTCTGTTGTGGGAAATGCACACCAGCATGGCATTTTTTTCCTCTTACTAGTCATTGCTGTGAGACCGGCAAGCTTTTGTGGCTAGATATTCACCATCTTTTATTGTTGCATGACACTTGCATGCAAGGTTTACTCAATTTGGTAGCTTATCTTAAGGCTTTTGGTAGTAAGGAGGAAGATACGGATGCCAGTTTCTCTCCCTGCAGAGAAACTCAGCAGATGTAGTCCAAAGACAGCGCAGAAGGAACATTTTAAGAACAGAGATTACTGTGTCCTACACCTAAGAAGAGACTTAAAAAAGCTTAAGGGCTGAACTTCTAATATATTTATTTCTGATATTGTATTGGTTTTATCAATATTATTATTTGAAAACAGTGGTTTGATTTAATAAGAGTTCTGAAATGTAGAACAAACTTCAATGAAATGAAAATTTAAGTGTGAGGACTGAGATGGGGGTTGTTATTTCCCCATTTACAAGTTACTATTAGCATATGTTGTCCTTAAGTATAGTTTAATTAACTGTGTTGTTGCTTCTGGCAACTGTGCCAGCTTCTGCTGCAATATAGCTCATATAAGCATGCAGATATATGGTGAGTTTAAACCAAGGTTTCTCCTCATTAAAACTATCAGTCGAGATGACTGAGAGTAGAGGCATACCAGTCTTAAACACATTCAGGGAAAAATCTTATTATGTATTTTTATACAATTACACATAAAAATGTGCACAGAAATGTATCTGCATTTCTCAGGCATCTCTTTCACTGAATATGCTGATTTTAATTGACCACATGTGTACATGTGACAAATTTATAACTTATACTGTCACAGTCTCCTAATTGTTTTCTAAGATCTTTCCATTATTCCTCTATGCTTACACACAGGCTAGCAAGGGCTGCACTAAACCCATCTAGTTCCATAACATATAGATTCCATATGTTCTTTCCTAGGCAATTTCATTTCATACCTTTCTGCTAGATTAACTCTATATTGCTTAGGGGGCTCTACAATTTCCAGATCACCATGCCAATTATTCTGCCTTTTTGGTTATTAATTAATGAGTAATGGAATAAGCTCACATTAAATAGCTATATTACTGATTAGTCTTGAATATTTTATTTCAAACTGCCTAATTTGTAGCACTGTGTTGTAACACTAAAATGGTCAATGATACTAGAGAGTTGACATCAGGTTATTTTTACTAGCTATCCTCCTTTATGCAAGGCAGCTACTTGAAGAGTGTTGCATACTTGCTTCCTATGGTATTGAGAGCCTAAAAATAGTCTCTATAAGCAGTTTTCATTCTGAAGTGAATATTTAGTTGGCTTATATTTAAATATTGGCTTATATTTAAACATTGACAAAATGTCTTGCATTCACAAATGGAACATACGCTTAATATATCAATCTCTGTAGTTTCACGTGAAAGGATTATTACAGTGTGTAGAAAACTAACCTTATGAACTGGTGGGTAGGGAACTGAATTTGGGTTGGGCACAGCTTAGTGCCATGTGCCTGAGTTTAGCCTGAAGCTTACATTGACCAGTGGCTGGGGAAGGAAGGACTATAAAGCAATGGAGCAAATACTGAGCAATCCTTCTCTTGATATAGATTCCTAGCTCCTGGCAATATATTTTTAAGGACTTCCGAAAGTGTACCCATGCTGCTGTGGAAGGTATTACTTTGGGAATCTGTAGAGGCCAGAGAGGTCTTTGAATGGTGTTACATGGGGTCATGGGGAGATAAGTGACAGTATGATCTGTCAGCCCCTGTCTGCAGCCCCTCCAGCTCCACCCTGGTCTCCAGGTGTTAACTTGATAACACTTTCAAGTCCTTAGACACAATGATTGGAATTAGACGTCATACTCAAGATACAAATATCTCACATATTCTTGTTTATTCTCCAGTCTAATAATTCACATCAATCATTTTCCCTTTTTTGTCCTCTGTTGACCATTATGATGAAAACTTTGCTGGATTTTCCATACTGATCCCAAGATCAAGAATTAAGAGGTAACTGAGCTACCACCCACTCCTGTGAAAGTACTGATAAGGGTTTTTTTTCCTGTATTTCTTACTTTGTATTTTTCAATGTGAACTTCACTGTCCCCAGTTACTTGTTACCTTTAGATTCCCCTGTAACACTTTGCAGTCAAGCTTTCATTTTGTCAAGCTGTCACCTGCTTATATATTCTCTTTTACTGGTAATCTACGAGTTCAGATCCAAGCAAAATGCCACTGGCAACCCCCTTTTGCTGGCAATTTATTCCTACCATTTGATTTCTATACTTTATTTGGATGGTATCTCAGAAAAGGCAGCTTTCTTTTTTCCTTCCCCTTCCCTTCCCTTCCCTTCCCTTCCCTTCCCTTCCCTTCCCTTCCCTTCCCTTCCCTTCCCTTCCCTTCCCTTCCCTTCCCTTCCCTTCCCTTCCCTTCCCTTCCCTTCCCTTCCCTTCCCTTCCCTTCCCTTCCCTTCCCTTCCCTTCCCTTCCCTTCCCTTCCCTTCCCTTCCCTTCCCTTCCCTTCCCTTCCCACACTGATTCACCTAATAGTTTTAACAGGTTTTCCGAGAAGCAGCTTCCCTTTGCCCTTTATTACAAAGTCTACAAATTCATAGGTGCCTACAAGAAAGCTGAGGAAGAACTGTTCACAAGGGCATGTAGCAGTAGGATGAGGGATATTGGTTTTAAACTAGAGCAGGGTAGATGTAGGTTGGATATTCAGAAAAAATCTGAGGGTGGTAGATCACAGGAAGAGGTTGCCCAGAGAGGTAGTGGAGGCCCCATCCATCCCTGGAAATATTCAAGGTCAGGCTTGATGGGGCTCTGAGCTACCTGATCTAGTGAAGATGTACCTGCTTCCTGCAGGGGGGTTGGACTGTATGACCTTTAAAGGTCCTTTCCAACCCAACACATTGTATGATTCTATGATTCTATCCATCTCCTGGGTCAGACCCAGTTCCCTAGGTCATGCAGACCACTTTATAGAAAACTTGATGTCCCATCACTGCCTTTCAGTTCTTCTTCCTGGTGCTATGTCAAAAAGTTTACCTATCACAGTAGACATTTCAGTGGTTTCTCACTTCAAACTGCTTTGTTAATGACAATTTTGGGGTTTTGATTCATTATTTTAATTGTGAAAAGAAACAGCTACTGCACTGGTCATCAGACAAAGTTTTATAGCCACGGTAGAGAATGGTGAGTTTTAAAGGAAGAAAAGGAAAGGCAGATAATGGCTGCTTAGCCTTTTGTCTCCTTTTGTCAAGAATTTTTTCCTATGTATAAAGGACATTACACAAAAATCCAAACACCTCAAAAACAACCAATACCACACTGAGATATTGGAAGAAAATTACAAGTAGGCAGTAAATGCTTTTGAAACAAGAGTGTTTCTTGACATTATGATAGATCACTAGGCAACCTAGACAGCTTCAACTACTAAGAAAACTCTTACAGACAAAAACCCTTTTAGAAGGGAGGAAGAAAACAATGCAGAGAATCGAGGCTTGCTTGGTTAAAGGATTGTGGCTATTGTCGTACTCACTGTGAATTTCATTTCACACTCCCTGGTTGCTGGAAATTGTCTGCAAAACAAGGAGATTTGGCAAATGCTATTAGGTGGGAGAATCTGTGTAAAATGAAAGGTGTGACAGGCAGGGCTCTACAAATATGCACATAGCAAAATGCCTGAGAAGCTTTTGCTGTTAAAAAGGTGAGATGCTGAATAAATGTTTTCTGATAGCTGGTTTCACAGTCCCAAAATGTCAGTGTCAGTGTCGAATTCACGTGAAGCATCTGTGTCTTACTTCATGTATATCCAGACCTACTTTGGTTTGGTTAACTTGAAGTGGGCAAAGCTAAAAACTCGTATCATGGGAGAGAAAGCTATTATGTTCTTATTCACATGCTGACTTTACTCCAGCTCCACAGTATAAATCAAATAGCATTTTGTATTTCATCACACCCAAGTCTTTTGATGCAGACCACTCCATTAATTCTTTCATTATTAAAATTAAACTGTTTGGTTTTGATATAAATGTGTAAATGTATAGGCCTTACTATTTGGTTTTTTAGTATATAAGGAGAAGCTTTGTCATTATTGGTACTGCCTTCAGGTTTGCTCAATCATCTTTACATTGAAGATACTTTGCATTAGAATTATTTTTTGTCAATGGTGCTATTGCTGGGGGGAAGGTATTGGCATGTTTTAGTGTAGTATTGAGACATAGGAATTGTTTTTATATAGGCACATAGCATCTCTAAACATAAAACATGTTGTATTGTTAGTTGTTTTAGTAGCCACCGATCAGCTGTAAATGTTAAAAATTAACAAGAAGTTGCTTTTTCCTTACCACAAAATGACTTTGAACATTAAACATCTTTTCAGCAAAAGCTGTTCTTTTGGCCACCAAGTGGTTTTAAACATTAAACATATTTTAAAAGTATTACTGTTCTCAGCCACTGAGTGACTGTAAACATTAAATATGTCTTAAAGCTGCTTTTCAAGCTACTGCCTGCATTGCTATGAACGTCATTTTTCTTCAAAGTTTCTTTCCAGCCAGTGAGCATTTTTTTCTTATAGGCTCAGTTCTATTTATAATTTTTCATGGAAGAAACAAGTGCAAGGTTTCACTGGCACAAGGCAGCTCTTCATTTATGACAAGTAATCATATCCTAGCCACCTCCTCATAAAGACACTGCAGGTAATGAGAATGAGAACAGGCCAAAATTAAAATGGATTTGTATGGATATTTTGCATGGACAGTATTCACACATCTAGTGTTCTTCTCCCCTATTTTTGTCTATAGCTCTGCAAAAACAAAATAATAAAAGCAGACACGAGTGATATTTTGTACTAAGATAACTGGTCTAAGAAATCCGTCACTGATGAATTGTGTGAATCAATCAAGTCATCATCAGCCCTAGAGGAAAACAAAACAGAAGGCAAAATAGTCTCGAGATTGCTAAGCAAATGGGAGTCACTAAACCAAATATGATTAAGGGCTTTAATTCTGTGTGCAGAAATAACTCCATGTGGCAAATTAGATGTAATCCTAGGAAGGCCTGGAGTGATAAGAAAAGTGTTCGTGAGAATCTGGCTTAACAAGAGCTGAGAGAAAAAAAATCACTGATCACAAATAGGACAAATTATTCTCTGTTTAGAGAATCCCATAAGGCTTAAAGTCTACAGCAAAGACACTGCAGATAAAAATAATACCTTAGGAAAAAAAATCTACATAAAATGGAAGTCTAAAAATATCTGCAGAATGGGGAACAGCACATGCTAGAGTATCTTTAAATGGCATGTCAGCCAATTAGTAAGTGTATCTGTCTGTCGACCTTGGATTTAATGAATCCTCGATACTTATCATTTCTCATTATTTGTAGTAAGGAACAGCATAGATGGGCAATCCACACCAGAGTCTATCCCATATACCATAGGTTTTTCCTAAGTAAGAAACCTTTGTAGATCTTATGGGAACATGAGCCTGACATCCCTCCACCCTTTGATCAACAGTGGTCCCAACAGAGCTGGTTGAAACCTTTCCTCAAAAGAGCCATTTTTTGCCAAGTTTCTCTAGACCTGAAAAATGCAAACATGTAATTCTGTCAGATCTCTTTATGAAAAGCCAGATGGCTGCCTGGTGAGTCATCCCCCAGGTTACGTGGTGACCGGCAAATTAAGCAGGTTGTTCCCAAATTAGTAGAGAAGCATTCTTTATATCAACCTGACAAGCCAAGCACTGGCTGGCTGGGAACTTGTAGGCCAGGCAGCCTTCTCTGGAGATGGGAACCTGGTGGGTTTGTCTGTTCCCCGATTCCACTGCCACATGATTGATGAGAAGGCAGGTTGCCATGCTTCCCAGACAAGCTAGTCATTCCAAATCTAAACAGGTCAAAACTATGTAAGACAATCAATGAAAATGAAACAAACTCTCCTCTTTGATAAAAACTCAGCAGTGCCAATACTTTTTTTCTGGACTAAAGCAGGACAAAGTGAAAGGCCAAAACTGAAGTGTCTCAGTAAAGCAGTATTCAACTGTCCATACATCCTTGCTTGCCAGTTATGTCTGGGGACTTTTTGTACGGAAGCCAGCAGTACAAATGATATCATTGAGGGTTAGAGAGGAGAAGACTGAAATCAAAGGTGGGTGCTGAAAGTAAATAATGGCAGCAGAGGAAGAGGAAAAGCTTTCCAAATTGTACAGGTTTTATTTCAGGAGCTGCTGGAAAGAAAAGTAACTATTTTAATTCTGCCTTGGACCTGATTCAGATAGCACTCCCGAAGAGACTGCTATGTTTTCTGTTAACTGACCTCAGGATCATCCTTTTATTTTCATAAGAAGCTTAAGGGATATTAATTTATAAATAAATGACACTCAAGGTATAAGTGAAACTATGAAGTAGTCTTGAGGGAGGAGGGAAACAGCATGAAGCAGGCAAGGGTCCTCCAGCAAGGACTGCCTGACACACCAGTCATTGACAGAGAATGCTGCAGATGCCCTCAGAGGTGTCGTTTCAGCTAATCATTTGCATCTTGGTACACAGTTGATCACAACTGATAATTTTCACTTGAAATAATTATTTGACTGCTTGTCATCCCACTGAGACTGGCATGATGTTTTGGGAATAGAGATTCTAACTGGTAAAGGATAATATGAATCCCAACAGTCAATCCATAAATACCCCAGTTCAGGATATCTACAGCTGGAGAGTATCTCCTCAGTCATGCCATTCTTCCATCTGTGTTTATTGCTGTTGGCAGAGCAAGCATCAATTTTACTGTTTCCTCTGATCTAAAGCACTATCCTAACTTATGCAAAAGATAATTACGTAGCTACATTTCTCATATTGTAGGAAAATCACCTTAGAAGCCTATCTATCCTCCTCTCTCTGTAAATGGACAGAAGTAGAGGCTATGAAAAGGTTAAACACACATTTAGGTGGATTATCATGTCACAGTCTATTTGAGGGTAGGTTTTATCCAAGCACACCTTGCATATTTGTTGAAGACTGTTAAAAAGGGTTGCTTTTAGAGTTCACAAACATGTCAAATACTTCCCCAATCCCTATTTTTTTTAGGTCCTGTGACTATACATTCTCTAACTCTATCACCTCATTCTACAAAGCATTTCCTTTTCCTATTTTTAACATTTTATGTCTTCCAGTCTGGAAGATAAAAAATGACTAGGAACATAAGACTTATCTTTGGTATATTCCTACCTACTGTATACATCTCTATCACACCCTTTTTGTTTCATTTCTAAATTAAGCAGATAAAATCTTAAAGTTGTATGTGGAAAACTTTTCATGTCTCAATCGCTTTCACTGCTTGCCTCTGAGTCCCCTTTATGTTCGCTGTCCTTTTAGTGATAGGGCAACAGTAATCAATATTTTCAACCATCTTGAGAGAATTCAGATGAGAAAAATGCCCAAAGGGCAGGTTCAGGTGCTCAAGTCTGCAATTTATGGTTTTGCAAGAGATGATACTGACAGAGATGCTCAAATTATCAGCCCCACTTGCTACTTCTCTGGTTCAGTAGCTCCAAATTCATCCATTTTTTCTTGCTGTTTTCACTCCATATCACCTCATGCCTGAACACAAACCAAACTGACAGACGGTTTTCAGCAAATGTTTGATAGTCCTGGGATTCTTTCATGGCTCTTGCATGTGATTCTGAATGAATCCTCTGTTCACAGATTTTAAATCCTAAACCAATATTAATCACTGAGCATAATCCAGTGAGACATAGCACCTTACTGTTCAAACAGCAGATGATCCAATGTGTCTTCAAAAGATCATCCAGCTGCTAATACAGCAGGGGGAGGAAAAATCCCCTGGTTGAGTAGAAGAAAATAGCTTTACTATGATATATTAAAAAGAACTGTGTGAGAGAATTTTATTTGCAAAAGTGGTGGGTGAATAAGAATGGAAACTGCTAGCACTGGTGGAGGGGAGGCAGTGGCAGATCATATGTAAATTTCTGCTTTTATTTGCCACAACCCAGATTCAAACACTGCTGTACTAGGAATTGTTCCAACATAAAATAAGGGATAATCAGTTCCTACATCAGCTTGTCTTAGCAAAAAATAAACAAACTCAAATTCTATTGTTTCTTTCTGAACAAAATCTTTCATAAATGACCTGAAAGGTGCTAAGATGTCAGACTGCCTGCCTGAATCAAAAGATGTCAGCCAGGCATCAGTGCCTTAAATTCCAAATTCCATGTGAAGCTGATAATTGAACTGGCAAGTTGTAAAGAAGGAATCATTTCTTTGGGTGATTGCACAGCAATAAGAGATCTCTGAACTGCTGATCTAAAGGAAAGATACGGGAAAAGAACTGCACCACCACATCCTACTGATTTACCGCAGAGCAGAAGTTGTGGCAGTTCAGCAGTACCTGTGCTGCAGTCTGGATGCTTTATATCTTAGCCACCTTTATCAGTTTGCTTTGGGTGGCACAAGGGGATGGCAGCAGTGACCACAAGGGACTTTCGGATACTAACCAGTTACCATGCAGGGATATCCTAACAGTTCATTCCCAGTGCTATTGTTACCCAGATTGCCTACAGTAAAGCCCACATGAGTCTCCTGGCCCACTTTGCAAATGTGTTTTATGATTTCATTGTTGACTTACTTCCAGACACAATGTGCATCATGCTCTCATCAACAGTAGAGGTTTTAGACTTGTTTGTAAGATCTTGTTAGGAAATGGTTTTCCTGAGCATATTCTCAGGTCAGTTTTGTAAAGGTAATGTGGCACTGAAAGAGTTTTATATACATCTTGTGGGTTTGGTTTGTTTCGTGATATCACTAAGTGCAGGGCATGTGAACAGTTTTGAAATCCCTGGTCAGTCTTTGAATCCCAAGTGGCTTTTAATAGCTTGAGCTATACCACCAAGTTCCTGAAGAATGCTGAGCATCCCTAATGTACAGGTACCTAAATGTTGCTGGCATACATTATAAAATTGAACCAAAAATTTTCTGGAAATTGTTTGGAAATTTGGCCAGGTTATTGGAGCAGTATCTCTGAAGCCCAACCAGATCTGACTCAGCACTACTACAATAGATGATTTGGGGTATGCCATGCAGTGTTAGATCTCCAAATAGATTTATTTGTCTAATTCCAAAGAAGTATCTTAGCACCTGCCTGAAACTGGAAAAAAATAAGTTTCTATAAATCTGTTTCACGGGTGCCTAAAATGTCACCTGAGCCTGTCCCCAATCTGCTTGTACACAGAACCATTTGAACTTTACACTGTTGAGCAGCTAGATGCCAATTAATGCCTAAGCGCTGTCAGAAATCATGAAGTAGATGTACTTAATTCTTTTTCAGAAGCCAGCCAGTGACATTTTCAGAGTTCAGAGTTATATCCCATGCAAAATGTGGCTGGAAGAGAGGTTACATGGTTTTGATTTTGCAGTGAAGTAGGTAGAAAACTCACACAAGATGCTGCAGATGCAGATTTAGTTGTCTCCTTTTTTGAACACTCTTCCTCATGTTTTAACCACCAGGCCAAAGAGCCTTTCTTAGCCTTGATCCTTTCTCCATTTTTTCAGTCAGATGAATATTTAATGATCCTATATAAAACAGATCAGTGTCCTTCTTCAAGAGCATGATGGTCTCAGCATTCACTTAAGAGTTAGGATGTAAGCATTCAACCACCATATAACAGAAGAGTGACTTAATCTGTATCCCATGCATCCATTGGGCATTCAGCAGGGACCATCATCTGCTGCTTCTTTTTGTCAGAATACGGTTTAAGCTGTTAAGACAGAAAAGGCTTTAAAATTTCTTTTGCCTGGTAAATTTCTGAGAAAGAAGTTATCTAGGATGCAACTTTTCTCATTGGTGTTTCTCTCAGGTTATAGCACCTTTTCACTAATAAGCTCACTTGTGCGGATCTTATTGTAAGGCATCTAAATAACACCAGGTAGTAAAAAACTACATCTGGGCTTATTGCGTTTCGCAGTGGCTCTTTTTATGATTCATGCCCTCAGTATCTCTGTGCTGTAGTTGTGTATAAAAGCACTGTGTAATGTTGTTTCCCTGTTTTATAGGTGTAGTCTTGAATATGGTGAAAACTGAGAATGATATATATGAATATTCATTGCAGAGCTCATTTCTTAATGCATATGTGTTTCCAGAGTAACCGCGGACAAGAGTGTATGTGCAAGGGAACTGGGGAAAATCCACCTTCAAAAGCAGTATGGGTTTTTTAATATGTTTATAAAGGAGTTAGGAAAAAAATTTAATTGAGGGGTAGAAAAAATATGGAATAAAAAGTTAGGAAGTAGCTCATAGCTGAATAACAGAGTTTAATGGTCATTAAAAATTTGAGTGTGATTAGTGAGTTGAGATGATAACCATGTTGCCTGTCGTCTTATATATGAGGAGATTAGTGTATGGATAGCTTTTTTAACATGCCTTTGTAGTTGCATGGATGTGCACTGTCGTGACTCTCAGGCCTAAACTCCAATGGCTGAAAAGCATGTCATTGTCAGACTAAATAGAGATCTGTATCCAAACTCCATTTGATTCAGTGCTGAAAGTCTCATGGGCTGTGAGAGTTGGAAAATCTCCTCCTACTGTTAAGTAAGTGTATAGATGTCAAAAGAAGTGCTATTTAGGATAGAGGGAGTTGGTTGTTTTGGGGTTTTTTTATTGTTGTTGATGTTGTTCTTGTTGTCATTATTTTTATTATTATTATTATTTTGAAATTTGCAGGAAGAATTACATGTTTCAAATAACTTTGTTCTGAGCAACCTGTCAGGAAATATTCAAGTTACAGAAAGTCAGCAATATAATATATTCTGATATTTTATTTTATTTTGATTTTTAAATGGGGTTGAAAATGGAACAGTGTGCTCAACCACAGGTAGAATACTAGTGGCGTGATTCAACTTCAAAAGATAAAAATAGTTCATTTCAGTGATTAAAAATAAAGTCCATCTGTCCTATAATGAATTTATAGCCCACATTTTTTTCTTTCATTTTTTTAAAAAAATAAATTCTATTTGGACTAGGATAGAATTTTGCTTTGCAGATCTTTCCACTCTTGATCTTTGGGCAAAATCAATACCCTGGATTGTAAATTATTTAGAAATTTCAAGGGAAGGAAAAGAGTCCCTGAAGGCTGAATACATTAAAATTTTAGGCAGTTGGTATATAGGCCTGGATTTGGAATTTAACAGACGTACATTCGTCTGTAAAACAATAACACAACAAATGTTAAGCAAATATTTTCCTATGAAATGTAAACTTCCTTTGCCATGAACTAAGCAGTAAGTTGCAAAATGCCTAGGCATTTAATTTTAGCTTCAGTATTTCACAAGTTCAGACTTTTATGTATATCTAGGCTTGCTTATCTCACAGGTTTGAGAATTTATGAATAAACATTATGAAGTTTCAGAGGGGCTGGCACAGAAAGGCAAATTTCTAGAACAGAATCCTCACTACAGTAAAAAAAAAGGGTGAAACTGCACGTCAGCATGGATGTCAAATACGGTTCATCTTTACCATTTGAATTTTATATCTCCTTAGTCTATTTTTTTGTTCTCTGTCTCTTTTTTTTCTTCTTCTTTTTTTTCTTTTTCCAACTTAAGCATTACTTTTTATCTGGTCTCCAGAGAAAAGTGATTTTGATCATAAAAATAGAGAAAAAAATGCAAATCAGGGGGAAAAAAAAATCCCAGAGCAGGCTCAGAATAATTCTAACAAGTAAGTGATTCAAGCCCCTATCGGGTACAAATTGTGGAGTTTCTACATTGATCGTTTCAACAATGTGAAGTACTGAGTTAGGCATTTTGCATCACCCTTAAGTAGAATTTTCTGTATCATAGCTGTGCCATACAAATATTGAACTATCTGTAGTTATGCATGCATATATGGTCACAATTCATTTGCATGTTGCACTGGTTCTTTTTTTTTTTTTTTGTCTTCTGTCTTGTTTAAAGAACATAATGAGTTGCAATAAAATTGAGGTATTAAAGAAGCCCTCATATAAGCTATAAGAGCTTAAAATTAAAATGAAAAAAGAATGTTGCAGCCTTGCTAGAGAGAGAAAGAGCACACTGAGGCGGCGGCAGCTTCTTCCTTTAGACTGAAAATAACTGAATTTGGTGTCAGCATCTGATTTTACTCTTTTTTTTCCAAAGTTCAGATACTTGAATTAAGGAAATAATAATTTTTGAATGTGTTACTTTTTTAAAACCAAATTACAAGTGAAATATTTGGAGAACGTGTATGTGTATGTATGTATATATATAGCCTTGTATGCTTTGACTGACATCAGGAGAAAGCTATGTTGGGGTCACTGGTGTTTGCAAGATGTAAACTAAGTAAGTGGAATAATGACACAAAATTCTCAAGTAAGAGAAATCTTCTCAACAAATAGTAGTTTAAAAGGCTTTAATAAGGACTTGTCTGTTCATAGCGCAGTGATGGCAGGAGAAGGCCCCTAAATGTTTTCCACTTATATTTTATAGCTGGGAAGATGGGAAGGTAAGGAGAGTTACTGTGTTACAACTCGTGTTTTTCCTCAGAACTTTCTGACTACCAGTTACGGCCCTAAATTTTTGGCTGCAGATAAGGAATGGCCATGCATTAAGAGAATGACACTACCTACTATATTACCGTGTATCCTTCAGTCATTCCAATAATAAATCCCAATTACCATTTTTTATGTACAGTTATTTGGTCTCATTAGCTTCAGAACTTTTAAAAGGGTACTTCAACCATATGCCTAAGTGATTTGCTGAATAGCTGTGTTCCAAAAGGTTTTTCTGGAAGCCAAACTTGCATTCATTCACTCATTTATATTTTACATGGCTACAAGGAGATGCTTACCCAAAATTTTTGGGCCGTGGAGTAATGTAATAAGATCTATAAGTGGAAATGCTGACCTGGATTGTTCACTATTTTACCCAGGGGTAACTCTCCATGAGGAGGCAATAACTTCTACTACTGCTGTTTGATCAGTGTGAGCTCTTGGCAGCACTCAGGCAGCCTGAAAGAGGGGAGGGAGAGTCATTCAGGGTGGTGGGAGGAACTCGGGACAAAGAGAAAGAATCTGGAATGAAGTCACAAAAAGAGACACCCTGAAGCCCTCATGTAGGCGAGGTTCCATGCAGAGCTCCTGCTGAAACTGCTCTGGAGTCCTATGAGAAAACACCTGGGGAAATGAGATGTTTTGGATATATACTGTTTCTATACCAGAATGGCTGGGGTACCTTACTCATGAGGACCATGTAGATGGGAAGCGAGAATATTATGTAGGCTTCTGAGAGGTGTTTTTCGACAATAGCTTTTAAATATGCAGATAATAGGCAGAAATCCACAAATTCCAGTGTTTTCTTTGGCATAACAGACATGCCCCCGTGTTTCTACCAGTGAGAACACATGGCTCTTGGCATATTTCCGCTCTCTCAGGTGGTAAACAGGCAAATGTATGTTCAGGAGCGTGGCAGCCCTCCTTGGTACTTGGCATAAGTTTCACAGGTCATACAAAACTTTTTCCTTTCACACATTGTGCTAGCAAACACTTAATCCCTGTCATAAAGTTTATCTGATAGAGAATAACAAATACTGTTTTCACTGCTAGAAATACCTTCATTTTTATCATCAGGAAGATAAAATGACATGGGCATGTCTCTAAAATCCAATCTGTACTATATGCTCATCTATACTGTACCCTCTCATCAAAATTAGACAGATAAAATGCCATATTGAATTATTTCTCTCGATACCAATATTTAATCTTAACTGTTTGATACCTGGGTGTGTGTTTGCTTTCTAACATCTGGGGAGTAAAAATAGGGATCCCTTTTTTTGTTTTATTTTTATTTGTGCATAGGTAGACTGTTGATAGTCTGTATTTTTACAGTTTAGCAGATGAAGGGTCTGACACTGTATTCCATTTTACAGAACACTAAATATTGTCTACTGAAATTCAGTTCAGTGGTGATGAAGTAATATTTTCCATGGCAATTTCCGAACTTTTCACTCACAAGAGTATCTGACAGGATTTCAGTTTCAAAGTAAAACAATGCCAGAGTTACAGAACTGCAACTGTATTCCCACATGCAGAAATAGATAAACTCGAGCTCTTGGATAGATTTATGAATCTGAGAAACTCAGAACCTCATTCTTCTCCCTCCTTGGCTGTTTTCCCCCCTAATCTCCTGTCCACATTTAGGGACTGCCTTCTGACAATGAAGTAGTACAGCAATATGAGAAATGGAGTCGAGCCAGAACTCTCAGGCCGATACTAATTTTGTTTATTTATTTTGATTGCTGTCCCATATTTTGTTTCTCCAATTCCACACGAGACATATGATCTTATGTGTGTACATTAGCAACCGTGTGCTTTTTTTTCATTTACCTATGGGAAACAAAAAAAAAAAACCCTTTTTCTGAAAAAGCTTAGCATATTTATAGAAGGTACAGGATTCTTCCAGTGCAGAGATTTTTATGAGACTAGCTGTTGTAAAACTGAGAGTAATACTACAGGTAGCAGTATATTCTAAAAATACAATTGGAAAAGTTACCAAGAGCATATTTTCTGCTAGGCCGATGAATTCCCATGAACTTTATTTTTACAGATGTTCACATCAGTTCTGAACATGTTTCTGCTGTCTTTGTAAATTAGTTCTACATTTCAGCATATTTCCAAGTATTCCTATGGATCTTATGCCCCAATTCTGCAGAGCAATTTGTAGTTTAATATTAGCATTAATTTCAAAGATATTCTTTAAAATAGATTTTAATTTTAAACCACTGGTTGTCTAAAATATGCAAACTATATGTAGAACAGCAGATGACCCACACTGATTACATGCTTATTAACGTAAGGATACTGAGGAAAATTCTGCTGGTAGTATTTAAGATAAGAGGGAAATAATAGAAGCATGTCAGGCATTTGCTGCCAGAGCTCTTTATCTTTAGTGATATTATCTCACCTGTATTTTACTACAGTGCAATTTTAAATTATGCATTATGGTGACATGCAACATTCAGTGTTGTGGTAGGGTCTTTTGGCCACAGGCCATATGAAAAGCTGATGACCTTTAAACATCCTTTTTTTTTCATACACTTGTTCTTTTAAGAAGATGCTCACAGTGACTTTCTTTTACATTTGTACAATAAGAAATGGCATGTCACACCTTGGTAATTTACAATATGTTCACTTTTGCTACTGGTCCCTTTCCTAAAGCAGATTTTTAACTCATGAGCAGAGTTTTCACTTTCCTTTCATGTCCATTTTTCATCTGGGAACCATACTCTGACATTGTATTTTCTTGTTTTACAAATCTATATTTATGTTTTGAAATACATATTCTGTTGCCCTAGAGAGTCATCAAAATGTAATCTTATTGGGGACTCAGATGTATGTAAAAGCTGTTTACCTTGTTGAATATTTATTTTTGTGATATAGAAAGAAAAAGACTTATGAAATACAAGAAGGTCTGTACAAGTAACTGTTTTTTTTCTTAGTTCACTGACATGGAAGATTAGGATGACCTAAAAAAACTTACTTATTTTGGAATCAAAGCATGAAAGTTTCAGAACAAAATGCTTTCACCTTCCTAGGTATTATTTCATAGAAGTTTGTGGTTGAGTGGTTCAGCACAGATTTGGAAATATCTTTGATGAAGGTGAACCTCAGTTTTTCAGTGATTTTTCTGCCCTCCAAAATTCAAATACTGTTTAGGATTCTGTTTTCAAGGTCAAAAGCCATTGCAAAGCCTTGTAAAAACTTTTTAGTGTTTGAAATTTTTATAATGAGAATCAGTTCTCTGTTGATGCATGGCTATTGCAGACTTCTGTGTAGATTCTGCTGTGTGCTAAGAACTAGATCTAAGATCTGCTTGGAGACTGCATGGTATCTTCTGTGTGTATCAAGACATTTTTAACAGGGAGGGGTCCCATCGGAAGTGTAAACAGCCTTTTATCCCAGATGTCAGTGTGCAAGAGGTATGGAACTGCAGATCTGTAAACAGAGTAAAAGCATTCATAAATACTAAATATTTTTAGGGGGAGGGTGAAGGCGTTGCGTAGACATCCTCCAGTATTTATAGCCTTTATCACATAACAAAAATCAGCAGAGAAAGTAGGGTTTCTTTTCCTCTAGAAGAGACCTAGAATCACACCCTTGTTTTTCCACACGTCTTCAGTATTTTGAAAGTACAAGTGTAACTAAGGTTCGAAGGCCACTTGCTATTTTGGCTGTGTGCCTCTGACCCCAACTGCCTTAATGTGATCCCATGTTTGTCGCAAGACTGCTGAGCTCTGATAGCCCTCCTGACACTGGGCGGATGCACTGCACAGTCAAATCTGAGGCTACTGATCTCCAACTGTCTTCAAATTTACTCTCTACAGTGGCTTTCACTAATTCACAGTTTTATTAAGCTACCAGTAAGAACCTGACAAATCACCTTTCTATGCCTGAAAACCCCACTGAGCCTGTAAAAGGCCCGTGATAATACCAAGAAGCCGCATCGAATTCTAATTGAAATAGCGTAACCTGAAGGAGGAATGTATTTTTCTTCCTAAGAATATAGTTAATATTGCCATTGCTGTAGGTAAAAATATCATTAATATTTATCATTCTGTAATGGATTATATTACACTGTATTCAGATAATGTCTTATGCTGGAGAATTATAATGCTCCAATCCAAAAGATGTAAAATGAAGTGAGTGATTCTCTGGCCAAGGGAACTGCAACTGGCCACAGCCCCTCCAGATGTTCACAGAGGACCTGATCAGCTGCCCACACCTGGTATCAGCCCAAAAGGTGAATATCTGGAGGTGTCTATTCACAGCCAGCTTGAGACACTAGACAGGCCATTGTGGAGGCCAAAGGGGAGTGTTTGGGAGCCAGGTTGCGCAGTAGCCTTGCAGTAAGCTCCCTGCAAGCAGTATTTCCTCTCCTGTGCAAAGTGAAGGCAAGCCAGAGTGAGGAACCTCAGACACGTGACATAGTTCGACAGGCTCATCCAATGGCAGAGATTCTGAAAGCAAAACACAGCCAAAATAGCTCAGAGAACAGGTATAAACTGATGTAGTGGTTTGTGTTTAAAGGCATGTCTGTATTTTATCCAAGCTGTTAGGGCAGACAGTGGCTCTTCTGAGGACAGCTCTGCAGTTGGTGCTGTGCCATGAGCTGTGAGTCAGTCCATGCCATGTATGTGGCTTGCTCAGATGGGCTTCTACCAAACCCCAGCTTTTCCTTCTTGCAGAGTGAAGGTTTAGGATCAATATCAGTAGATTAAAAAGGAATTGAGTTCTTTGACATATAGCAGATTTACATCACTTCATTGCCAATAAAACTGAAGTTGCACCTGATTTTCACCAAGTATGAGTTATCTAAAGATGCTGAGTGTCATCTTTCAGTCTGTGGAAAGCACTAAGTGTTATGCTAGGCAAGAGTAATTCTTCTGTGGGAAAGAAAAGGTAGGAAAAGAGAAAAAACCTAATATTTCCTCTCCCCCCCCCCCCCCCCGATGCTGTACTGTAATATGTTTAACCTCTGAAAATTAATTTTAAGAGGATTTTTTGGCCAGAGTGCTGGAAACTAAACAGATAAGTTCTTTGTTAAATTTCAGCTGAATGTGATTTGAAATAGAGGTGATATTAAAACCTGAAAATAATAGTTTAAAACTGAAAAAAATAGGTCCCCTCCAGTAAAAGAGGGAGGAAAAAAATCCATACTGCATCAGTCTGAACTGTGATGCATCAGAAGTATCAGTATGGGACTGCATGTGTTTATTACCTCTCAGTGTGTTGCTTCACTGTCTTTGTACTTGCTGGTCTGTGTAATCATCACTCCCTGTTGGATTTCATGTAAATTCCAAATGCAAGCAATACTTAGCTCTTCTGGAAGCATTTTGCTGTACAGCACTACCCCGTGAGGCGATACGATATTCCCATTGCTCGGTGGCCCTCTTGTTCTTGCAGCCTTATCTTTCAGCCCTTAGGGACTGGAGCTGCATCTGCTGCGGAGCTGTTTCTGTAATGGCTCTCTGAGAGCCTCTTCCAGGTAGGCTCTAATTAGACATGCCCAGGTGGTGGGCACTGAGCAGATGTACTGCCAGCTTGGGGTGGGCATGGAGGAAGGTTTCCTTTTGGCTCCCCATAGTTTGTCTTTCTAATGTTCCTTCTCAATACTCACAGTGAGTATTTGAAATGTTTTGGGTTGGTGTTTTGGGAGTTTTTCCTCCACAATTTCCAAAATATGAAGCAACCTCAAGCACTCTATTTTTTATTGCAGCTCTAATCTAAGGTACTACATGGTCACAGTGCTTGCTGTAGTCTGAAGCCTAATGACATCAAACTCACGTTACCCAAATCCCAAAAACTGTTCACTGGTGTTTTGATACAGAATCTTTATCAGCGATTAAGATTTTGTTCTTGGAAACTAATTAACAATTATGTTCATGCTGCCAGAGACATAAGTAAGCACACTCAATCATGTCTATGTAGCCAGCCTTGCAGATCAAATGAATAGAACTAGCTGGAATAGAGTCTGATGTTTTCAGTCACATGAGTAAACACAAGCGGCAGATCTCCAGAGTGAGAAACATTTATTTTCTGACAGACTCCTTTCACAGTAGAACCATGCTTTTAAGTGTTTAGCCACATCTGACACTGAAAAGATTTTGAGGCAGGATACTTACCCAGCAATTTATCCATTGTATTCTCAGCACTGTGTGCCATGCTTCATTTGCCATAAATATTAGTGTGTTTTTCACAGCATTTGAGACAATGATCATTTTAATTAAAAAGTTCTGGTTTATTCCTCCACCTTTCTAAGCATGATCTCACACAGAATTAAACAAGTATAATCACAGCTCACATGAAACCTCTTGGATTTGCAGTACGGTGTCCCACAATCACCTGTTTAACAGTTTTAACAAGTCAAGCTTGAGTTATCGCCCTTCTATTGCATTGTCATGTTTTGAACACAATGATCTAATTTATTTAAAATAAGTTTTCACAAAATGGCTGTGCAACAAACTTAATAGTGTGTTATGCAAGAATTTGTAAAGTGTGTAACTTGAGAACTGAAGGTAAACTTGAAATCCTGAAGGCAGCCTTTGTGAATCAGAATGCTGTTTTTGAGAAGGTTTTGAATAGATCTTTACAACCTAACTGGCCAGGAACATAACTAAAACATGTTTAAGTCATTATTTAGTGATACTTGAATGATAATAGATTTTCCCAGTCCTTGTGAGGCTGACTGTGTTCCTTGTACATTACTCTCTGTTCTGGCATTACTTGGAAGGAAGTCTTTCAGTCTGTGTTATCTTTAAATATGTTGTGTGAGAGAATAGCAGGGGTTGCTAATGGGTGAATGTGTAGGATGGCCAGTAAACTGCTGCTTAGTCATGCTACAGTCAGCTGAAAAGCAAGGAAATATGGTCAGGAAATGCTATTTATATCTCATGTTTTAAAGAAGAAAGAAAACAACAACAAAACCATCCCCCCACAAAATAATTTGCAGGTATTGGATTTTAGAAGCTAAAGTAGGAGAACCTTTTCCACTTTTTCATCATTTGACCATTCAGCAGCTGTTGAGACCATCTGATACAATATACCCATTTACTTTAAAATCAATTTAACTATGCTGTATTTAGATATTCTTTAAAAATAGGTCAAGAGACATATTCAGTGAAGAATAAGCATCCTTATAAAACATTTCTAGAATCAAGACAACTTTCAAAATTAAAAAATATTTTTTATTTCATATTATTTCACCATTTTCATGTATATCTTCACCTCTTTTTCTAACGGAGAGTGGTGTCAAAAATTCTGATAAATCGTAAACTAAAGTGGTTTGTGTTTTTTCCTGGACAATTGCATGCAGAGTATTAGAAACCTACTTTAAAGACTCTCCTCTCATGGGTTTTCAAATCCAATTTTACAGACTTGACAGATCTAGAAACAAATTTTTATTAGCTTTCAGACTCCCAAGTCTTTATCTGATTGAAATCAGAACTCTCAGATTCTTAAAATTCACCCATGACTACTGAAAATGTGTTATTGTACAAGCTACTATATGTATGGCAGAAAGCTTTCCAAATTTTTTATCTTAATATCCACTGAAACCAGGTGCATGATGCTCACCAATGAAAATACAGCCTAGTAAACTTTGTGAAAATTGCCAGAATTTCAACATATTCTGGTCAACCAATCCAGTCGTGCTCCTGAAAGCATTTTTTTAATGTTTGTCTTAAGGCCATAATGAGGCAGTTGCAGCAAAAATAATTAGGATGATTTAAAATGTTACCACACCTCAGAAGTATTATCCACCCATTTGAGCAAACCGAGAAAAAAAATTACATGAATGCTCCTCATCTGCTTTAGGACGAAATCATCTGTCTTGGCTTGAGCTGCAACAGAAGGGTGGTCAAGCTAGGCTGGAGGTCACTGCATTGAGTGCAGGTGCAGAGTCCTCCCAGCCAATGTTCTGGCAACCGCAGCGCGTTGCAATGTCTGGCCCAGAGAAGGTGATAAATGCGGGTAGGGATGTAGGCGGCTGGGAGCAGCTAAAGGCACCACAGTCTCCTAACTGCAGGGTGCAGGAGCAGATGGGCGGCTGTGCAGCCCATGCTGTTCACGCTGTACCAGCTGTTAACCCTGTTAACCCTGCCAGCAAACAGTTGCCCTGGTGCAGGATGACATTAAGAAACTAGTATGGGCAGTAGAAGCAGTTTAACCAAAGAGGTAGTTTTGGGATAGCTTATGTCGTTATTGTGGTGTATCTTGCTTTTACAATTTAGCCAAGAACTCATTCATCTCAACACAGCATGAAATTAATCCCAGTACAGACCAAACCAGGTAATTTTAGATAGCTTACCTCAGGGATAGAGGAGGTCATGGTAGCAATGCATGTAATCAGTCTGCATCACTGCATCCACTGTTACCGCTACTGTTGGTGGATATTATACTCCTAGGTTTTGGGGTTTTGGCCTTTTTAGTGTTTTAACTGACTTTCCATCCCTCTGCTCTGAGGGTGTTTAGTACTTTCCACAAATAATAGTGAAAACTTGAAAACCAACATGGTCTTTATAAAACTAATTATAACTAAACACAATTTTCCCTTTGTATTTTAAATTAAACTGACGAAAAATGTACGTGTCACAGATCTTAAATGAATGTTAACTCACAAAATCTGTCAAAGGAGAAGAGAATATTCACATTCAGCCTCAGTTATGTCTGTATTATGAAATTATCTCTGCTAGTCTGCCTATTATTTTGTGCTCTGAGTCCTTTCTTCTCTTGCCCTTTCACTCATTTTTATCTTCTTTCCCTAAGAATAAGTTATTTATCTGATTAAATGGTAATTAATGACTTCAGTGGGGTTTCATGTAACTGAGAACAGAATTTTGCCTAAAGAATTTTTAAAATCAAATGTGCAGTAATAAAAGGAAACTGAAGTTGCACATGGGTTTTAAAATAATGACCTAAAAATCCAAGGAATTGAAAACCAGATTTCTGGAACAAAATACTCTTTCAGCATGTGCAGTAAGCAGACAAAAGGGCACAGCACATGTCACATTTGTTAGTTTGTTCTTTCATATTTACTTTTAATTCGTTAAAAGTCAGATACACACACATTAAAGAAAGGAAAGAATAAAGTCAAGTGCAGGAGTGAAGAGAAGTATCTTTGCATTTATTATAAAATTAGACTCATACTCTTATAATTGTTCGTTTTAAATTAAAACGCATTCATCATGTAACTATTTTCCAGGTAATGTTTAAATTGTGCAGCAGTTTATTTCTTAGTGACTGCAAAGGGCTGGGGGAAAAGAAGAACAAAAAAAAGACCTGCAAGTTTGATTCCTGGGTAACATCTGAGGAGGCTTTATTCTGGTAGTTGTTTTACAGTTAGCCAGCTGCTTGATACTAACTGCAAGTTGAATTCCTGTATTGCTTGGCAGGCCATTGTGGGTGTCACCCAAAAAAGCACAGGCAGAAGCAGGGTAGGACAGAAAGTGCAGACCAGATGGGCAGCGGGTGCAGAGGTTGCAGGCCGTGACTCTTTGTCAGTCCTCCTGCTCTGTTGTTCTGAGCAGCTGCCTGTTTTTCTGTCCCCTGAGTGGCTCTGTAATAAGGTGCTAATTGGTACCTGTCAGCAGTCCCAAAGCTTTATCCCTGGGAAAGTGAATGGGAGTAATTGGGAATTATTAGGTTTATACTGAAAAGTACTGGTAAAAGGCTTCCCAGCCTTTTCTGCTGCCCTGGTATCTCCTAGAGAGGCTTTTCTTTTTCCTGTGGAAAGAGATGGGAGTGAGTTGTCAAGTATACTCACACGAAGGTGTGATCCTGTAAGTTTTCTTCATATGCCATATGGTGATATACTAGTCAAATATAAATCAACAGCTTTCTCTTCTGTGTATCAAGCAAAATAAAACAAATGTGCCAACAATCAGTTGTGGAGATAATTGCATGAGTGTTGGCTTTACCAAGCCCTGAGAAACCACAATAAATTATCTAGAACAGAACCTCTGACCTCATATTAGGTGAAGAAGGATTGCTTCTGTAGAAAAATGTTAGATGCATAAAAAAGGAAGAAATCTTTAAAGTTTCTTGTTTTATTAATGTACAATTAGCTTTTTGTGAATATGGATTGATTACACTGCATTCACAAAGATGACAGTGTGCTTTACAGGATTTATGTCATAGGAGGAACTCATTCCTTTAGTGCTGCTGCCTCTGAGCAGTGGCATTTGTGATTTTTTTATCTTGCCAAAAACTAATGGTGAGAGGCCCTATGTGGTTTAATAAATAGCAGTACAGTGTGTTCAACTCCTTTGTTTCATATCTATATAAGGGACCAGGGAGTTTGGGAGTGTATCATTTCACGTTCTGTTTTCAAACTAAGGCTCAGCTCTAACTAGAACTGCTTTTCCAGCTGGCATATAACTTATATAGTAATAACAAGAACACACCTGTAATTTTCAGTTCTTTCCTTTCATCGGTGTGCACACATGGAAGTCTGTCCTACTCTGTGACACAGCATTCTTCTGTGCTACACCAAAAAGGGATAATTCAGTCTATTCCATAGCATCTTATACAGGAGGGCACATATTTCTTATTACAAAGGCACGAGAGAACAAAGAAGAGAAATTATTCCATACTTGTTTCAATATTTCCTTGTAATATTTGGAATAGAAATGTTTCTTTTAGTGTATTTTATTCAGGAAGTGAAAGGGATGAAAAACAAGACATCATTAGAATGATGTCATTCTAATGGCCACACACTATTGAAACCAACAAATAACAGAAATACTGGCAAAAAAAAGACATAAAATAAACACATAATTTCAGATACCTACTTGAAACGCTCTTGAAGAATGCATCACTTCAAGTGAGTCCTGCCCTAGATCATCAGTAATGGTCTGCACGGAGTCCTTAGTGTGTGTGGCATGCTGTCAGAAGAATTCCTTGGTGGTTCATGCCACAATCCCTATAAACATCACTCATTAATCACAGCCAATATAGTCACACAGTTGAAAAAAGCCAAAAATAGGTAACTTCAATGGATTTTTTTTTTCCTAAACCACAGAATTTTCTTTTGCTTATTTAAGGAACTCTGAATAAAGTGCTGGTTATCTTGACCCAAGGGCATCGGTATATATAAAACAAAAGATTTCCCAAAGTTAGAGCCTGGTTCAGAATATCATAATGACCATAATGTTTTAAGTCAAGATATCTGACATCTTTCATTCCTGCTATGTTGACAAAGGACTTACTTCAAGGGTGATCCTTGCCTAACCTTTCTTGCACTGCCACTGTTCTTTAATTAAATGCATTCCCCCAGTGAAAAGGAGGAATAATGAATGCATAAGTCAGCCCTTGCATCACAGTCTAGGAGAGGCAAGTAATTCCATTGAAGGCAAATTTAAAGAAAAAATACTCTTTGAATGTATTCATGTTTCCCACAACGTGAGGTAAGGAAAAGAGCCACTGTCAATAATAGCCAACATGCTGGAGGTAGAAGTCAGATTCTGTCAAATTTTGGATTAGTGCCATAGTACCTACATCAATTTTTAAACACCATTGTGGCTCCTGTCATTTCAGTTCGATTTCAGAAGACAAGAGTTGTTCTAGAAATGCACTAATATAATCCAATGTAGAAACCAGCAATGGGCTGGGGAAAAAAAAAGTTGGGTTCTGCAAATTTGGCTTCGTCCCCCTAGGAAATAGCTTGACTTATCTTTCTTACTAGTTCTATTTTTTAAATGTAAAATTTTAAATTATTATTAATCTTCCTATTTTTTTCTGATTAGGGAATCATTAGCCTAAAAAAAGGTGATAAACTGTTACAGATGCTTTTCTAGCAGCTGTGTGATTCACCATACACAGTCTTCACACTGTGTAGTTTGCATGTGAAAACCTGTTACTAAGACAATCAGTAAAAACCAAACCAAACCAAAACAAAACCCAACAACCAAAACCAAACCCTGGCAACTTGGCACAGTAGAAAATCCTACAAATTCTAAAAGTAACAAGATTTAACTTTCTTAAGTCAGTAACAGAATACATGCAGATTACATATATATATATATATACACACACATACGTGCATATATGCTATATGCATGCTAGAAACACAATGCAAAAGTAGGTTGCCTAAATCTGGAAACAAGTTTGACTACTATTGTCTATAGAAGGGATATTTGGTTTAAGGAAAAATCACAGAATTGCAGAATCAAAGGCTGGTTTGGGTTGGAAGGGACCTCAGAGACCATTTATTTCTAACGCACCTACCATGGTCAGGGAAATCTGTAGAAAAACAAATAAACAGAGAACTGGTTGTGAGAAAGTAAAAGCTAAGGTGTTCTGAGAATATACCAGGCAGACACCACACTTAAAAGATGAGAGTCCTGCCAAAATCCATTAGTGTTGTCCTGGGTAAAATGAGACTCCAAGTGTAGATGGGAAAGTAATTTTGCGAAAGGAGGCACTTTGATTCCTTGGAGGACTCTGCTTACAGGGTGTTCTGGAGTTATAAAGAAACTTAAACCAGGCATTATATAAAGACATTTATTTTTTTGTCTCGATGTCTTAACTTATTGCATGAAGTAGAGAATTTTTTCTTTTGGACCTACTCAAGAGTTTGTGTGCGTATTCTATCAGTGCACTCACCCCCTCTCCCTGCACGTGCTGTGGGAGAGGCAGCTTTGCTCCCAAGGCTGCTTGTGCTCACATGTTTGTGTGTGGACTAACATGTCCTGTATCTCAGGTGGGTAGATCTGCCCTATTAAATCTGTGTGGGTTTTAGCCCTGTGTTGGCTCATAGCCATATAAGAGTATCCCCACTTAGCACCAAACCATTTAGTCTAGACCTTCTGTTCAATCTGTTTTGCCTGTGCTTTCTCAGGAAGTGCAGTGTTTATGCCTATGTATGTGCCTTTTTCCTCAGGTACCTCAAACTTTCTTGCTGTCAGCTCTGTGTTTGTTTGGTCCAGAAACTCCTGGGCCGGGAACAGTAAGGACAGGCTGCGTGAGTCTATTCTGGAGAATGGAGGAAGACAAAGATGCCCTCTCTGACAAATGCTATGTTAAGACTTAGGAAAGAAATCATGTGCTTTCATTAAGCCAAAAGCAGGTGAGGGTGTAGGACTCTGTGCAATAATCTTTTGGTATGTTTAAAAAAAGGGTCAGTAAAAACCTTGGATACTACTTGAAGTCACATTAAGATAGCACAAGAAGATAAAAAGAGAGTAAAGTTCTTGCTAAAATGAGAATCTGGACTTCCATTTGCTTTTTCAGTCCAAAGGAACTGCTAATGGAACGGTAGATGTAAAATTACTCTTCTCTGAGAAGCAATCATTTAAAGTAAATCCAAATAGGCCTGTGTTTTAGTTTGTTTGGTTTGTTGTTGTTGTTGTTGTTGTTGTTGTTGTTGTTTTTTTTTTCCCATGGATAGATCCAACACAAGCTTGTGTAAAATCTAAGGTCAACATTTTTTAAAAAATAGAAATGTATGAGCCAATGGTAAGACATTCTGAGCAATTATATAAGACAAACTCAAGTAGTGATACTGAGGAGAAAAGTAGGGAACTGAGGTATAAGGTTTTGCTTTTCTTTTTACCATTTTTTTTTCCTTGGTTGCATGCATGTTTGACATTAGAACATGATAGTTTTTCCTCAGGAAATAAAAGGTAGGAAGTCATGAGCAAATGAAGACAACACTACCACTGAGCAACACCCTATGTCATCTCTGCCCATTCTCTTCCTTGAGAAACAGACGCTCTCAAAAGTTCAGGTCTTTAAATAGAATTCAGCATAGCATTCATAAATGCATAGGACATAGATAAAATAGTAAACAAGCAGATATTGATTATTAAATAATATCTGTAAATAAGAATTTGAGAGCTTTCATGGACCAAGTTCCATATCCTTCTAGGAGAATGGCACCATCTGGTGGATCTTCTCTTTGGAAAATTTCTAACAAGAATCACAATCACAATTTAGAGGCTGTCCTTCTACTATAAAACTGAATGTTTGGTAAACAGTACAAAAAATTAAATAAGAGGAGAAGAAAGGTAGTAGTGACTAGCAACATAATTGTCACAGGTGTCCATTGTGGAAGCTAAACATTTATTTCTTGCACAATAAAAGCCATTTGAAAATTTAGGACCATTAAAATATACTCAGAAACTAAAATAGCATATACATGTTTACTTGAACTCTCTGTTCAGAGCTATGAACTGCTAGTAAAGAAATTATTCTATAATTCTGAAAGTTTTCTGAACACAGTAATGGAGTACAGGAAATCAATAATAATATATGCATTTGGGGGGGGGGGTTGACATTTACTCCTATTACAGCACAACTCAGCTGATTTTGGGACTTCTGTAGAAGTGCTTTTTAATTTTGAGAAACAACGATACAATGACAGTCATTGCCAAATGTATTCTGTAGGTCACCAGTGGCATGGAAGTCTCAGCTACTCAGTCAGTAACCACCATGAAGGTAACACCGGTGACTGTATCCACAGTCGGTATCTGCAGACAGCATATCCCAGCACTCTTTGCCCATCATACTTGCCTTGCAGCATTCCACTGTCTGCAACTTACCAGGCAACTGGATGAACTGGATATACTCCTGGAGCTAATTTCTGCTTAATCAGCATGCAGCCCGTATGATACCTTGCTACTGCATGGCAGACCATGGGAGAAAATTTTAGGAACCATTACCTTACGGAAATTAACATCCATATCATCTGCATTATACTGTAGAGGACACATTCCAGAAGACTTTGCTTAAATTTTGTGTTTATCCTAAATAAAAAAACGGTGTTCTAGGCAATCTAAAAGAATAAGTATAGCCAAGCAGGACTTGACTTTGTATGACCACAACCAGCAACTGTGTGCTTAGGAGTTTTCAGGGAGAAAATACTTTAAATTACTTAAGGACAGTGATTTGCAGCTGCAAAATTCAGTTACCACTGGGAACCCCAATAGTCTCAAGCGTGTAATAGAAACATATTGAAAGTGACAAAGAAAAATTAATTAGACATTTTTACACAATGGTCCAAGAGTGCATTCCCTCATTCAGTGCAGCCTTCGCATGCTTACTGAATTTTAAGAAAACCAGATTCTGTGTTATATTTAGCTGCAATATCAAAGAAACAGATGAGCCTGTTTTCTACACTCTCTTTTTTTTTTACTTTTGATGATAAAAAACCAACACAGAAGCCCATAGAGAAAGTGAGATGAATAAATTAAAACCCAGACAATTAGAAGTTTCTCATTTAAATTGCATATGTTTCAGCTAGTTATGACACACAATCATGTCTGCCTGCCTCTTGACATGAACCCTGTTGTTGGCTAAATGCATATAGCTAGGAAAAAAGTAGTTGCAGAGGGGTGTCAATCATTCGATACACAGTGCATTTTCAGAAAGCACAATCTCACTTTTATTCATCCCATAATTGATTAGAAAGATTGAAGTGCATTATTATTAAATGTGTCAAGGAGTTGTTTTGAATATCACTGCTAAATAAAATTAAGAATAAGATTAAAGCAATAGAAGCTGGCTGGTTAGAGTCAAAGGATGAAAAATGGCTGAGCAGCCGAATGTCAGCTGCATCCAGAAGCCTTGCTTTCTGGGAAGGAGACAGACTATAAAAAAGGATGGCGGCTGGGTTTTTTTTCTGTAGAGAGAAATCTAGGGAAAGCAGCAGCTGCTTCAGTGATATTTTATCCAGCAGGGCCTGGGCAAAGTTTGAGACTAGAAGTCTCAGAGGAGTAAGAGGCAGGTGGAAAAGGGAGATGGCCACAGAACAGGCACATTAGGGTGCATGGCAGGAGAAACAAGGAGGACAAGTGAATGCAGTAAGTAAACAAAATATTCTGTTGCAGGAATAAGGGACCATTCAGATGAACAATAGTATGATCCTATGCAGTATTCAGTATTACATTGTTTGCCATAGGTCACTGGTAGTTAATAAATCAAAAAATGAATGCTAAGAACTGCTGTCTTCTCTCTGAAGATTGTTACTGATTTTCTGATACTGTTGAGTAATTGGGATCTCATTTCAGGGATCAGTTAAGTTCACAAATGCTATGATTGATCTTGGGGAAAAAAGGGTATTAAAATGTTTAGATTTAGGACATAAATAATAATTTATTAAAGCTGCTGGGTTTTTGTCTCTTCTACCATCTGTGATACTCTTACAGTTGGGGCGTATTTCTAAAAACCTTTAACAGTGGTCTGAGTCAGTTGCAGCTGAATTTGGTAAAAGAACCCTGACTACCATGCTTTTGGAAGTGCTAAATCTACAATCTAGTAAATTAGAGAAATGATCCTTGTAAAAAGAAACCACACATAGCATCTTAAATACTTCTGATTCCCAAATAGGGCTTTACAATGGAAAGTGCAGAATAACTTGAGATGAAATATTCTTAATTTGGAAAAACCTAAGGATCATCATTATGTTTTACCAGACAACAGACTCTTCTGCTAGCTATGAGAACTGTGTTTGTAAGTTATATATAAAAAGAGAAAAATGGACCTCTAGGCTTTTGATTTACTTCTGACATACAAGGAAGACCATTGCAGACTGGTGCATATGTGAATATGTGCATATGTGAATAAAACCTGTAACAACACCTATAATAACTCCAGGACCACTGGCTAAATCATCTGGTGTAATTCCTGTTTGAAGTTTTGCAGCCACAACCCACTTAGTCAATAATGTGGATGATCTACCCCATGAGGAATCAGGAATTTATTTTTAGATACAGGATGAGTGAAGATTTAGTTGATAAACACCGTCTACATTTTGGGGTGAGCAGGTACATTAACTTTTAGAGTGTTGAGATTGAAATCTCAAGTGCCTGAAGTTAAATCATAAAACTTGAACACACATGATTAGAATACAGTGAAGAAAACAATACTAATTTTGAAATAAGAGTAATCTTAGAATAATAGTCTTCTCTAAGAAGAGGAGGAGAGGGTTTTGTCCATTACATCAAACTTTCCTCCCCCTTATATCCTCTGTCACATTTCTTGTTTGCCATGGTAGTAGTTCATGCTGGAATCACAGCACTGCCTTGAATATCTCTTAGGTGATTAAAAGTGAGTCACAAAGGACAAGGGTGTCACTAAAGGCTTTTTTGTGTTAGTGAAAAGCACATTATCCTAAAAATTAATTCTAGATGTCTTGAAACTGTCCGTTTGCTGGTTATGCCCACAAAAAAGTTCTGGGAAAGGTTTTAGCACAATGGTCCAATTTATGTAGATCGAACTTCTTTCTGTTTCTCTGCTAGCAGTGGACCAATCCCACCTACTGTGGGTAAATGGCTGTCTTTCAGCCTCACTTGTTTACCCTGTTTTGTGTTCCTAAAAACATTTATATTTTATTGGTCAGGGAGCTTGTACAGAAGAAACTGAGAGAGAGAAAAGGAAAAGAAATGTGTCTTAGAACAACACAACTTCCTGACTCTTGTGCAATCTCACATTGCCCTTCTCAGATAAGGGCGATGAAGCTGGTGAAGGGCTTGGAGCACAAGTCTTAGGAGGGGTGGCTATGGGAGCTTCGGCTTTTTAGTCTTGAGAAAAGGAGGCTGAGGGGAGACCTTATTGCTCTCTAGAACTACCAGCAAAGAGGATGTAGAGAGGTGGGCGTCAGTCTCTTCTCTCAGGTGACAAGCAATAGGAGGAGAGGAAATGGTTTCAAACTGCACCAGGGGAGATTTAAGCTAGATATCAGGAAGAAAGCCCTGCTTCCAAAGAATGTTTATCAGTATGGTGATAGGCACTTTATATATATAAATATATATAAAAACCACAGTAGATATCAGCTACTCGAAGGGTTGTCAGTATTGGAACAGGCTACCCAGGGAGCTGGTGGAGTCACCATCCCTGGAGGTATTTAAGAGATTTGTGTATGCAGTGCTTGAGGACATGGTCTAGAGGTGGACTAGGCAGGGTTCGGTTGTGGTTGGACTTGGTGATCTTAAAGATCTCTTCCAGCCTAAGTGATTGTATGATTCTATGAAAAAAGTCATGCAAGCTCTGCTGCTGTGAATAATTAAAGCAATGAAATGTAAAAGTTTATAAGCAGTCACACATGAAAGGTAGACAGCACAAAATTGAACTTCCCTAGGCCAAAAAATGAAGCTTAGTTGGGAACTCCCACAGCATATGTGAATGACTCTTCCAGTCATCATGCCATACTGGAAGAAAAGCTTTCTTGTTCAAGCTCAAAATTGAAGTGTTTTGCATGTATTGGAATTCTTGAAATTAAATTCAAATCATGTTTTTGTTGGGTTTTGGTTTTTGGTTGTTTTTTTTTTGTTTATTTGTTCTATGAGGTATACTTTAGTGTTCAGTTTTCAACAAAGTAAAAAGAAAAAAAGAAAATCAGGTATTTGCACAGTTTTAAGTTACAAGGTGCCTTCTAAAATAACATAAAGGATTATCCAAAATAAGAAATTTTTGGTAATTCTGCCAGCTCTTGAGATTGTCATTTGACTGCATCTTGACTGTAGTCGATAATTCTTTCAAAGGTGTGACTTTAAGGAAGAATATGTTATAGTTCTATGCATCTTAGATAGATCAGGATAGCCTGGTATTCTGCCCAATGATACATTATCAAATTATGTACATTTTTATGTCATGACATAAAGATACACATAATTTGATAATGTATCATTTTTTTATGTCATGACATAAAAATACAGTAGATACAGTAGACCTCTCTATTATCATCACACGTTGGATCATGAAAAATCACTGCACTTTGAGCAGCTGCCTCAGAACAGCACCTACCACTGTAAGCGTGAAGGCTTGTGTTTCCATTTTATTATGGAGAGCCTTAAGAAATATTGAAATACTTTGTTGACCAACAGTCTAGTATAGAAGTGTCCTAGTTTTGGGCAGGATGGAGTCAACTTCATTTGTAGCAGCGGATGGAATGCTGTGTTTGAGAGTTAAAATGGGAGCAGTGCTGGTAACACCCTGATGTTTTTAGTTGTGGTCAAGTAGTCAAGGACTTTCTCAGCTCTTCATATTTCCCTATTAATGAGAAAGGAGGGCATGAAGCCAGGACAGGTGACCCAAACTGGCCAAAGAGAGTATTCCATGCCAATTACGTCATGCTCAATATAAAAGGGGGCTGATGGGAGGAGGAGGGGGCGGCTCCAGGACGCGCGGTTTTTGGGGGACGGTCGGGTTCCGGGACAGCTCTGGGTGGCATGGCCTGAGTTGTGGGTTCAGTTAGAAACTGCATTGTGTATCAACAGCTTCATATATTTTTGCTCTAAAGTCCTGTTAGCATTGTTATATTTTATCTTTCTGCTATTCTAGTAAACTATCCTTATCCCAATCCACGGGTTTTTGGTTTCTTGGTTTTGGGTTGTTATTTTCCCCTTCCTTTTCCCTTCCCTTCCCTCACGACCACCTCTTTCTCCCCCTCCTCTTTTCCTTTAAAGAGCAAGCAACTGTGTGGATCTCGGCTCTCAGCTGGGGTAAAACCACGGCAAGAAGTAAGAACAGGACAATATCTCTCTGTTATAGTCTTATGCTTCATTCACTATCTTTCCTGATGCTGAGAAAAACTGGGGGGGGGGGGGGGGGGGGTATCTTGAAACAGAGACATTTTTACTAAGGCAGAAATGAGTGAAAAGCATGTTTCTGTGACCTTTTGGCAAAGAGTGTCCTCCTAGTTATGTCTGGGAAGTACATTCCTCCAGTTGAACACTGGTATATTCTTTGCCTCACTAGGCTTTTCTTAAGAAAATACAGTTCAGGAATTTCCCTGCTGTGAATGATGCTTGAGGTTTGTTTAATAATATTGTATTGTCAAAGCATTAGACTGATCCAAATTATGAAGTAAATATGAAATTGGATTTACTGTTCAGATCAATAATAAATCAGACTGGAACACTACAGAGTTGTGATATGATTTTAGGGAAAAAAAGGCAAGAGAGTGCAGGCACAGTAAAAGAAGTGAGTTGTCACAATAATATTTGAGACAGGAGAGTCACGTACACAGATAATTTTAAGTGGGTATATTTAAAATTTCCATATGTTTAATATGACCTTGTGTTTTGAATTTCTTCCCTCTCTCCTAACCAGAGGGTGGCAAAGCAGCAGCACAGGCTGCTTAGTGAGGTTGTGGAGTCTCCTCTGGAGATACTCAACACCCACATGATCCTGTGCAACCTGTTCTATGTGATCCTGCTTTATCAGGGGGGTGGCACTATATGATCTCCAGAGGTCCCTTCTAACCCTTACCATTCTGTGATCACAAAAATAAATATTCTGTTTTCAGTGCTATGAAATTGGTTAAATATGTATAATAGCACATAACATTTTCCATCTTCAGTTAAAACTTTGTAGGGTATTGCTTACTAATTTGCAACTGTTCTGTATGTGAAATAACAATGGTACCTTTGTATTGTTTCAGTAATAACTAAAGGCTCTGAAAGGGATTGCGTTACTCTTGGTGCTGTATGAAAAAAGAGTGCTACTGATGTCATACTAGATAGTAGGATGATGCGATAGAAAGAAATCTGTATGGTGAAAGAGTGCTGAGAATTTGGTGTCCAGAGTATGTGTACTGTCCTGGTTTCAAACAAACTCTCATCTGGCCCCTTGAACCCAATATCTACCTACTAACAACCATACTGCATTAAGTGCACACCTACAGCAGGAGCTTCCATCTTAACTTCACCCTAAAAAACCCAGTTTGCACACTTTTAGAGAGTGTTTCATGTATTACCAGAGCACAGTAACTGAGGACAATGGAAAGATTTGCTTCAAAAGTGTATTTCTGAACCAAATTAAAATGTTAACACAGAAATACTTCTGTCATAGCCACAAGGGCCAGGACATAACAGAACTCAGAGGGGAGGGATGTCTGTTTATACAGTGCATGGAATAACAAAGCTAGGGTCAGAAGGGATCACAAACTTGATTAATGTGTTTCCATGAGGGTCAAATACATATGTGTCATTCCTAATAAATGTCTAACCTGCTCTTAAGAACTTCCAAAGACATTGGATTGTAGTGACACTACAATCCCTCTAGTAGAATAATACAATGAAATATGTGCTTACCATTATCATTAGGGCTCTATTTAAAATCTGACCGCTCTTCACAGAATCATAGAATGATTTGGGTTGGAAGAGTCCTTAAAGATCATCTACTTCTCTTAAGCTGAGCGGCTGCACTGTTTCCTGCTGCCAGCTGTTTGTTCCCTCTCTCCTGGGAGGTTCTGCTACAGGGATGACTCAGCTGCTTGTGCAGAGTCCACTAAACTGCTGTGAGTAATTAAGGAAATCTGAAGGTGACTTCGCTTTGTACCTTTATAAGTGGCTGGGTCATTCCTACAACAGGGATGGGATTTCTGAGAGGGAACAGAGAGCCCAACTGAGGAGAAGAGTCACCACATTCAGCCCCGTGCAAGCTGTCTCTGTTCATCCATCAGAAAATTCTGTTTCCCTTGCTGTATGTTCAAATCATTACTCCTTACCTTGTTCCTGTAGAAAGGGAAGTCAATCCATTAGCTTCTTCTAGGAAGGCCCAACTATGGTGGCAAAAGAGATGTTTGGTAGGTATATGATTGCCTCTGTTTCAGGGTTTAAAGCAATCACTGCTAGGAAACAGACCAGGACATACACAGGGCCATGTTTTCCTCAGTGTTTTCAAATTATGCATCCCTTCCCTTTTTATTTTCTGAAATACTGTTTGTGATGGAGGCTGAGCCTGATGTCATGTGGCATAGCAATGTCTCTTCTACCATTTTTCTTGCAAATGAGTTTGCATGAGGGCAACATTTTTAAGAGCTTGAGGACATCCATGCTATACCAAGTTCTGAAGTTCTTGTAGTCAGATCCCTACATGGGTATGTGAGGTTACTGTCCCCTGGCACCACTGAAGGTTAGTGTTCTTCAATGTTGATGTAAAAAACTATGCAGAATAGTATATAAATTATGAACAAACTTGCTGAATGGATCACATGACATACTAAATTTTAATGCAAATAAATGTATAGAGTAAAATTCTATGGATTCTTCAGTGCTTTGATCTTGAAACAGCAGGAAAGTCTTCAAAGCAATATTCTGATTAAATAATTAAAGAAAAATCAGCACCTTTCACAGAGTATCACATTACATACTAGATTGTGTAGAAGTCACTGTTGTGTTCTGAAGATACTTTTGCGTGTTACTGTGTCTCTGCCTAATTCAAATTTGCCCTTAGGAGATTTTAAGAAGAGAAAACATCTAAAGATAAATATTATATTTTTATATATATAAAAATATATGTATTTACATGAAGACTGTTCTGCATCCTTCTTGAGACATTTAGCCACAACACTTTAAGTTGTTATGAAGAGATGTGATGCAGGCGAAACAAACTTTAAAAGTCCTTAGTCATCAACCTCTGAAAATCTCTTTTCCTTAAAACATCATCAGGTTAGTATGAATTTTGGTTACCCAAATTTGATCCTGAGTGTTTATTAAAATAAAACTGGTTAGAACATCCTAAAAAACATCTTTCTGTTATTCTAAAAAAAAGAAAAAAAGATTTTTTCTACCAAATTCTGGTGTAGAAATTAATTTTGTTCGTATAAAGATACCCAGGCAAATGCTGAATTAAACTATTTCTAATCAGGTCCAGCATCTGGTAAAAATAAGAGAAACAAACCAAGCTCCATATACCATGCAAACATCTCCTGAAAATCAAACCAAATTCTCTTTAACTGACATTCAGTATGATTGACATTTATTTCACACCATTTTTTTTTCTTCTGTCCTGTGTAAAGCTCAGGTTTTCACAACTTTCTGAATAAATCATTTGACATTTGAAGAAGTGATGTATGAAACTCCAGTAAAATAATGGAAGTGCACTATGACATGCTTTCTCCTGAATTCTTGGTATGATGTTCACTGGCATAATTTTTTTTTTGTGGGGAATGTTAGAATTTCAACACCTTTGCCACACCTTACAAGTTTGCAGGACCATTTCCATGAGAAAAGTTAATGTTTAAAAATGCTTCTTTTCCTCATACTCTTTTATCTGGCACTAGAAGGATGGTATGTTTTTGAAAGGCATGCAGCTAATTTAGTAAGTGCTGTGCAGCTAAACATCATGACAACCATCAAGTTGCATTAGCATTCAAAAGTTAATAATCAATTCCAATGCATCGCTTTCCTCAGACTGAGCATAATACCTAGCCTTTTCTTTGAACATTTGCATCTGAAAATATTCTGAAACCACTCTACAGATTAATAAATTAATAACAACTTTTTGTGCTATTACCCTGGGTCTGACTCTTTTTCCTCAAACCATTCAGATTTCAGTGCATCAGGTAAGGATAACATGTATTATTTCACAATTACATTGAAGAAAATGTTTACTTCTGGGGCCCATCTAATACTCTGTGGTGGTTTTGGTAAAGTCCTCCAGTTTGGGTATGGCATTTGATATCAGAAAGGTTCTTTCTTCTATCAGAAAGGCTTTTTCTTCTATCACAGGTCACACAACCTCCCTGCAAAACATAAAGTAAAAAAACAAAGCATGTTTTTACTAGCACAGAGACATACACAGTAGGCGGTTTGCCAGCATCGCTATCGTGGTTAGAAAGTGTACTGGCTATTTTTCTCACCCACATCCCAGTCATGATGGGTATACCGGCAAAATTAAGTCTCTGTTAAGTCCTGGCTTAAAAATTTATCAAGCTGTCAAGGTGATAAAAGCAAAAGTCCAAGATAATTTTTTTTATTTCCCAAATTTCATATATGTGAGAGTAACTTCTGTCATATTTGTAAGAAGAGAACAGTCCTCAGACTTGAAAATAGAAAGGGAAAATCACTCTCCAGAGGTGTATTTCTCAAAAAGATGGATATTGCATTTGCCAGTTGGTTCCTGTGCTGTTCTCCTTGTGCATTATTTCCAGCAGTTACTTTACCAGTCTACTCCTTTTCGTGCGCATTTGGTATAGACGATTAGCTGCTATTTCAAGCTCCTTGCTTTCTTCACAAGTTAAAACTCTGTAAACATTATTACAGTTTTGGGACTGTGTAAGCAGCTGGATGCCTTTATAAATAAATAAATAGCCTAAATTAATAAAATTAAATAAATTAAATAAATATTAAATGCTAAAAGAGTCGTTATTAGCTTAGCCAGATTGTGTGCCCTTAGTGGCTTAACTCTGGCTGACCCCAACAGATGAAGGTAGGGAAAAAAATTGGAAAAGAAAATAATTGCTTTGCTAATTTCCAAGCTAAATAATTATCTGAAAAAAACCCTCCAGCTGTAGGTTTCCTGTGTTTACCCTCATCATCCATGAGGGAGACAGGGTTAGTCAGGAGAAAGGGACCTATTAATTAATTTGCAAGAAAGACTTCAAGAGACAGAAACATTGTGAGCAAGAAAAAATATGCTGACTCCTCCTAAGACCTCCGTTCTACTTTATAAAGCATTTATGGCACAAGGAATATGGCATAAGGATTCTCCTTCACAATGCCTTGTCTTCCGATCTGACAGGAGAGAAACCTCAACACTTAAAACACTTACGTATTCCAGTTAACAAAGCCAGCTTCTATACTCCCTGGATTGCCAGCACTGTGAATCAACTATTCTTCTAAAGATATTAGAAATAGGTTTGATTATGCACTAAATGCCAAGGCTTGTGGCAGCTGCTTTTAGCCACCAGCACAGGGAAAGCAGCAGCAAAACGCTTCCGTTCTCCATCAGTTACAACAGGGAAAGGCAGTACTGCTCTTGTGGACGTGGCTGCTTCTGACAGCTGAGAGAAAAATATATGTATGTTCGGTGTGATGTCTGGAATGCAAAACAGGAGAAAAGTGTGCTTCCCTGATTGTGTCTAGTATCCAAGATATTGATGGAGCCAGCAAGTTTGTGTTATTATCAAAGCTGCACAGCCATGAATATATAAACTGTAAACTGGCTTTCCCAAGTAAAATACTCTTTCCTCACATTACTTTTGTGGGAGTCAGCTTCAGGAGTATATCTTCAAAACACATTATTGGTAATTTCTTCTATAAAAGATAAGCCCCAAAAGGGCAATGTCAGCATCTCTCTTTACAGATGTGCATGTTCTCCCGGTACTGGAGCTTTGCTAAAACTGCTAGTGGCAGGTCAGTCGAATATTTATGGAGATGGGAGATCTCCTGGTCTGAATTGTAACATAGGGCTGCACTGAGTCATAAATGAATTTTCCCACTTTTCCTTTCACACCCCACACTGCCCTCCCACCACCCCACTAAAAAACAGAAACCACAAGAAAGGTAGGCGTTGATTACGTTTTTACTTGAACTCTGAAAAGAGGATGGATGTTGTTCGGGTCGCCAAGGTTCTTGGAATTGTTTGGGAAGAATATTGTGCAAAGTAGTGAGTTTCTATGCCAGCAGTTATCCCCCTCCTTCTTCCTGCCCATATAAAAACCTATTTGCACAATCACCTGATTTCTTTCAAAAGTAGTAGGCACCAACAACTCCCAGCAGCGTGACAAAAGCATCAGATCATACATGTGGTAGGGGAGAGGTGGTGCAGCAGGATGGTGACAGCTTTTCTAATCTACAAGGAAAACAGGGGAAAAAATACATAGAAAGCTTATGGCCGAAGTTCTGTTGTTTGATTTTTGCTCATCATGAGTAGATGCAACTCCTTTGATAATTCGTTGCAAAAGGTGAAGTCTATGAAAATTCCAATACAATGTCTCATACTCGTTTCCTACTAACAAAAGACAGGGCAAAAAAAGTGAATAAGACAAATGTTAAAATCACACCCCTGGTCTTCGAAAGAGGAGACTGGAGCTTGTTCAGGAATCTGCTTGGCAGGATTCTATAGGAACATCCAAAGATTTGGTATATCTGTCATTAGAGATACTCAAAATTTGGCTGGACAAGGGTCTGAGCAACCCTCTAGTTTGCAGATGTTTTTGCAAGAATCCTGTCTAAATGACTTTGTTATCTTATTCTCCAAGCCTCGAATGCTACCATTTTTCTCTACAATGAAATACCCAATTTATCTAGCAGCAGTTGAATTTTGCGAATTCTTGGTCATGCCCTTCCGTTCAACAAACTAAATAAAGATTTCCTGCTGGTTTTGTTTGTTTTTTTTTTTTTTGAAAGCTAATGATAGCTCCACAGACAGCAAAATACGCTGCCTACACTTTTGTGATGGTAAAACTTATTTCCAGGTTGAAAGAGGACAAAATTTCAATATTTTAGTCCTCAATAAGGAAAAATCAGGGGCAAAAATAAAATCAAATGTTCTGGTTTAAAATCAGGCATAGTCTGAATTTGAGATTAATATTTTGTAACACATTTTGACTGGTCATTCTGAAACAATTTGAAAAATATAAAACTGGGTGCATTAGAGAATTTTGAAATTTCTTTCTAGTATTCTTTGGATAAGAAGAGATTTAATCAATATGGCTCTTCTTTCAGAAACTATTGATTTTGGCAAAATAGCATTTTTACTAATGAAAAACTGTCAGGAAAAAATGGCAATAAGTCTAGATGTCAAATCCTTATTTCATAAACATTCTCATTATGGTATAAATCCAGGCTTCCTACAGTTCCTTCCAGTCACTCTAATATAAACTATGAGATTTTTTAGTGCTATTTTAGTGGGTTTGGCCAACAAGTTAGAGATCTTGAGCCCCATTCTATTTGCAGTAACTGCCGGATAGCCTTTGGACTTCAGCCAGAGTAAAATTCAGGCCTGTATGCTTGCTGTGATTAAAACAACTATCTACAGTATGTTAGTCCTTGGAGTTACTGTATTTTCTTAAAGAAAATATAATCTTCATTAAAATTCTACACCATTTCGTTGAGCCATGTGAATGGTTTAGCATTATCTTTCTTTTCTTTCTAAAGCATAAATAACTACTTAAGCACATCATTTCATTATTCTTCAGTTTATGATGCCTTACATCAAATATTTGTTGATTGCACATAAAAAATTAAAAATATAAGTATTTGAATTGTTGTTGTATATTTCCAAACAACAAAAAATAGTGTATTTTTTGTTCATTTGATTACTCCGCATAGTAATGTAAGTATATATTTTAATTAAAATATCATGAGCTGTAGTAAATGTGATCCTTCATCACTACCTTTGTGCATTAAAGATTTACAGCTGTAGCACCCTCTATTATCTCCTGGAAAAAAAAACATAATTAGATTTTAGAGTCTACTTTTAAAAGTATATTGGTTTTATACTTTGCAATAAAATAGAAAGCTTGTTACGTACAATAGATAAAGCTTGATAATACTGAAAGGATGAGAAACCAATTTCAGAAAACCAGTTTAGGACTGTTAAAGGAGAAGCCCTTCAGCCAGAACATTAGGTGTATATTTAAGTTAGTAAATGACTGGAAGCACATTAACAAAACATGTCTGATCTCTCATAAAAATAAAAGATTTACATATTATCTGTTTGTTGTAAAAGATCTGACACATGAATTAATACAGTTGAAACTGCTATTACTGCATGAAATGGATTATTTTTTATATTTGGTGCCTGCTATTTATCAGGCTGAAATATGACTTCAAGTGTCTGCCTCAATAAAGCTTAGTTTATAAATCAACATTTTTTCTTTCTTTTGTGTAATAAGGTTGAATTACCTGGAGCATCTACCTGTGAATATGTAAACCAATATTTTTAAATAAAGAATAGTTGATCTGTGCAGAAATCACCAGGCACCTAGGTCGACATTAGAGTTTTCAGGAAGGCTGATGGCTGATGGCTGCTTCCTTCACCTTGTAGTGTCACTTTTTTGCATGAGAACTTAGATCTGAATTCAGCTGTGGTGTTTCACATTCCTATGTGTGCATCACTGGTACATGCAGACTAGTGCTGCCAGGCTCCCTGTCCCCAGGCCCTGGCTGCAAAGCAAGCTGCAGGTGCCTGTCATGAGCTTAGATGCCTGTGTGCTAGAAGTCTAATTATGGGCAACATGAACTCCACCATAAGTATTGCCATGAAAGCACTCATTCCAGATCACAGTCTTTCAGCAAATCTTTGTCTTGGTAAATTGCCTCTGTTTTGGAGGAAGGTACTGCTGGTGACATAACCCGAGCCAGCCTGACTTACTGGTCATAATGGTTTTGTAAAGAAGGGGGGCCAGTCACTGCTCTGCAAAAAGAGTATGACTTGGTTTTAAGATGCTGGTTTAGAGTTTAGGAAACAAATTATGAAATAGGAGATAATTCCCCAAAAATCATTCTCAGCCACAGTAGCTTTAGTTTGAATATACAAAGCCAGATAAACAAATTTACTGTTGTATATGTTGTTTCAGTTCTTCTGAGGCACTGTATGTATTTATGAAATTACCAATTTTGCTTAATAAAAATCCCCCCACTTACACATTCTGTACTTCACATGCCAGCATCTTAAATATATGTGAATACTTGCATCACTGGGAGGCTGGACTACATAATCTTTTGAGGTCATTTCCAACCCCTATAATTCTGTATGTGTGATTCTGCGAGTGTAACAGGAAAAAGTAAGGCTGCTTGAATATCTTTAATTGAGCATTTCTTACCAAAATCTGTTGGAACATCAGGTTGAAGGACACGGTTCTTTCAGTGCAGTCCAGGATACAGTTGGCTTTCTGGACTGCAAACACATATTGACAGCTTATACATAGTATTTCATCAATCCAAGCCTGCATTGATGTCTGGGATTGCTCTGACCCATGTGCAGGACTTTGCATTTCACCCTGTTAAACTTCATGAAGTTCTCATGGTCCCACCTCTCAAGCCTCTCAAGGTCCCTCTGGTAGGGTATCAATCACACCACTGAGCTTGATGTCATCTGCAAAGTAGCTGAGGTTGCCAATATTCATGACCTTGACAAAGACCTTAAATAATGCTGGTCTAATATAAATCCCTGAAGGAGACCAGTCATCACCAGTCTCCACCCAGATTGAGCCATTGACCACAACAGATTGAGGCAACCATCTAGCCACTTCCTTATCCGCCACGAGGTCAATCTGTCAAATCCAAGTCTGCATTTTAGTGACAAGGATGCTATGTAAGAAACTATCAAAATAAATTATAATTGTTGTATTTAGGGTTGGGTTTTTTTCTGTTTTATGTCACCTGGAGGAAATAAATTGGTGAATTCCACTAATTCACTGTCATCATAAGGTACCTTACTCATTGAATATGGCTTTTAGCTGTGGGTTATTTTTTATTGCAGATCTGAATAAAGCTTAAATACCTGACCATGTGCATAAAACAGTAGGCATAATGAGATAAAATATAAATAGGTTTTTATCTATTAGATACTGATAATCTTTCCTTCCTGGTCTCTTTCATAACAACAACAGTGGACTGCCATTTAACCATTAGTAGTCTAAAACAGATTTAATCTAGGTATTGATTTGGTAGAGTAAAATAGTAAATAAGTCAGTTGGTATTTTATCTGCAATTCTACAAATAAATCAATAAATAGTGCTATTCAAACAAAGGTAAAGACTTCTGAAAGTATATATGTTTTCCATATGAAAAGGACTGCAGCATTTTTTCCACAAATTTTATCAGTACTTTCTGATCAGCTTTCTGAATATTGACCTAGCATAGCAAATCGTGGCAGCTTTAACAGTCCTCTTCAAAGAACACTATAATTATATTTTCCTGAAGTAAGCCTCTAAGGATTGAAAGAAAAGCCCTGATAGTGATAAGTATGGGTGCAGAATTGTAACTGAAATGGATAGAAAATAAGCACTGCTGTCTAAGAAGAGGCACAATGCTTTCTTTTTAAATAATTTTTTAAAAATCAAATCATGTTTAGGATTTTTTTGTCTATTGCAGCTTTAGTGTATGAGTTAATATTGATTTCAAATCACAAGATCAGTACAATATTAGGTTTAAGATTTTTTTTTTTTTTTCAAAAGAGGTGGCATATAGACTTAGATGTTGTTCTCAATGTGCAAGTGGGGTGCGGTAAAGAAAAGCACAGCTATTTGAGTAGGCACTGCTTCCCCAGCTGTTATACTGAACCTGGACTTTGGTCTTCTCTAACTTGGATCATTCCTCACCCTTTACATCCGAAAATCAAGAGAGTAATTTCAGGCTTTTAGTTCACTCATGTATTCATTGCTAATCTTTTCTTTGTTTTAGAACTTAATTTGAATGAAATTTGCCCTCAGCTTAAAAGCATGATCAGCCCATTGACTTGAAAAAGTGATTGTTAGTCAAATAGCACTTATATTTCTGTGTCTTCTTCAGAGGATAGAATCCTAGAATCATAGAATTGTCTTGGTTGGAAGGGATCATCAAGTCAAACCACCACCATAAAGCAGCAAATATTTTTATAATGTTAATTACAAACCCCTCTGCATCAGTATTAATCTGGATGGAGAGATGATAGGGTGGGGGAAAAGACTGAAAAAATAAAAAAAGTAAGTCCTCCAAGCATTGCTGAGTTACTTTCTTGTCTAACTCATAGATCCTTTCACGTGGGGCATCTCTCACTGAGGCACTCTAAGAAATAAACTTTGACAAGTCCATTAGGGTTAATTTTAGATTGTGAATATACTTTGAACCTTACCAATATTCATTACGGAAAAGCAGCAGGTTTGAAGCACTTGCTGTATTCCACAAATATTCCTGAAAAAATGTCATATGATGTTTTCTGTCTTCATGGGCATTTCTTTTGCTCCATGGCATGGGTCCTCTTTAAGTTAGAATACAGTGCACTAGGTTTGGTCTATAACCATGGCTGAAAATAGAATAGCAAAGGGACATTCTTCCTTCATGGTACTTGTGTTTCCTACTGAGCTGTAGTGGAAAGGGAGGAAGAGTCAAGTCTGGATTTTGAAGACAACTGGCTGAACGAAACACCTAATTTCATTCTATAATGGGGATGTGAATTCCACCATTAAAAGACTGCAGGTCTTATTAAGGTTTATTAAGGTATTTATAGACTGGTTCACTGGCAGGTTCAGGAGTAACTTGACCAAGAACTCACTTTAAAGCCAAGTTGATTATTTTACTTCCACTATTGTCATCCTTTTCACAAGTATGCGGGCCATACCCCTGTTTCAAAATCTAGTATTGTGCTTCTTCAGGCCCCAGTTCTGTATGTGTTGGATAAAAAGCTTTTCTAATTAAAACATGCATCAAAATCTCTTTACAAATATCTTCTGATGGATGGCTGCTTCCCCTTCCCACTATGCCTCAGCTGTTGCCTAGATGGTTACTAGTATGCAGCTGAAGAATTGACTCTCTTATTCTCCACTTTTTTCCCATGGAACAAGACTTGCAACAGAATCCACTAGATACAGGGCTATTATGTCTGAAATACCTGTGATCGCTGCTTAATGTGATCAACTGTGTTTCTTTGCAGGTGCATATGTGCTTCAAGTAAAGGCAACAGATGCTGATGATCCCACCTATGGAAACAGTGCTAGAGTGGTTTACAGCATTCTTCAGGGGCAACCATATTTCTCCATTGATCCAAAGACAGGTAAGTAGTTCATTAGCAACAGTGGAAGAGTTAAACTTTGTATTTTGATACATGTGGACAGTATTTATGAATAAATATGGAATGGGCTGATATGGCCAAAAGCCAATAAAGTAACTTTGCACATGATTCCATTCTGAGTATTGTCTAGCTTTTCTATGAACTATATTCTGTTGTTGAAACAAAAGAAACATGTGCCTCCAACGTGTGTCCTGACATATATAAGATATGTATACATTGAACAATTCTTTTTTTTTTCTGCAACTTTATCATTTCTCTATAGCTAAAGCTTTATCTGCTACATCCATTTATTTTATTTTATTTTATCTTTTCTAATGATTCAGGTTTGTATCTTGGGTCTAGATTCTTTTATTGTCAACATTTTTACTTGTTGAGCTTACAGTCATGAATTCTCTGGCAATGATTGTTTTGCTATATAGAGCTAATTTGAGACTGTGGAACAGCTAATCATCTCCTGCCCTCCTTTTTTCCTGGGGCATAGTATATGTGAGTGTTACTGGAAGTGTGAGCAGAAAAGGATAATATGATGAAGGAGACTGAAGTATCTGGGAGGTTGGTAGACATGTTAATTAGGTATCTTGTCCTATATTTCTAAATGTCATTCTTGTTTCTATATTTAGTAATTAATTTAAGGAGCCAATAACCTACATGGTGAATGCCATGCATTGTGCCATCCTAAATGTGTTACAGGGAGTGTTGGCCATATGCCCCTTTCAGCAAATAGTTTCTCCTTCCAGTGCAGCTTTATTTGAATGTCAGATTGTGTGTTAATGAGCCTTTATCCCTGATCAATCGACAGTTTGGGTATCCTTTGTCACATGCTCTGTTTAACAGGAGATTGTATTGCAATTTGCAGTGAACAACTTTACTTTTCAAGGTGTCTCGGGGAAAGAAAAGTGTTTACTGTTACACCTTTATTACTTTTATATATTTATTTTTTAATTTTTTTTAAATTGTGAAGAATGAGGAGGAATTCAATGGCAAGAAAAACCTTTACTGAAGCCACAATTTGTGTTCTAGTGCAAATTTCCCAAGGAAAAAAATAATAGTTATTAGTACTTGAATAAGAACGTATTTTCCTGTGGCACTTCAAATTGCTTTGTCATATGCTCTCATCTATTCCTCATTAGTGAGTAGTGAGTAGACCATAGGTGATGGCCTGCACCCTACAAGCCCTGTAACATCGTACAGGTCCAGTGTTAGCACATCTGTCTATCAATATCTTTAATGAGTTACTCAGGTAGACCTTGGTGGGTGTGTGTGCTTAAAAATTTTACACAGCTGTAAGGGAAGATTCATTAAACAGCCCAAGTTCAGCTTGGAATCCTACATCAGGAAAAAAAAAGCATATAGATAAAGGCTTTTATGAGCAACAACAATGTGCCGTAACCTGTCTTACGTTAGAATGGTTGCAATATGAGCGTTTCCTGTGGGTCTAACAATGACTGTAAACAGTATGTGAATAACCATTCTCAGGATGCTGCATAATGATTTTCTCTAAATTTCAGAAGTTTGGGGCAGTTCCACAGGTCTTCCAGCATTTCACATTCTTTATTTTATAATTGAGGAGGTGATACAGCAGTTTTTCATTGCAGAGTTTTGCCACTCATAACTTGGGTGTTTTTGACAGGAAAGGGTTTGCTCAGCTCTAGAGAAGCATAAAAGAAGGTTTAGTGATACACCCCCTGAACATTCTTCTGGTCTTCAAGAACTTGTTCTTACGAAGTCCCTGAGTGATTAGTATTATCCATGTAATTAAAACTCTGAAAATGTTTCTGCTCCCCAAATATTTCAGTTCCCAGTAAAGTTGACTGGATCACAGTATCCGTGCACACAGTGTCTAGAAATCCCACAGCAGAAGTTTTTTTGGGTGAAGAACCAGTTCTTCTTCCTTCTTTGAAGCATGACAACTCTTATTTCATAACTCACACTTACAGTGCACAAGACCATGAAGAGATAATCCCGTTTATCAGTTCCACATTACCTTATAGACCTCTGTTGTTCCCCTATTACCTCTTTTCTAGATTGAAGACTTCTTTAAACAAGAGATTCCATAACACAGATAATCCTTCTCCTTCTTCTTGGTATGAGAAACTGCACACAGTATTCAAGAAGGCAGCTTGTGTGAATATGCAAAATGGTTTAATTATAACAGTTTTGTTCTTTATTGCTTTCCAAACATTGTTCACTTTCTAGCTTCTACCATACAGAAGCTGATATGTTTGTGGAAATTTCTATTACTACCTCAGGATCTCATCGCAAAGCAGTACTGGTGAAACCATTGCCCATATCTTTATATGATGTGGAATAAAGATTGTTTTGCACACACATGACTTTACACATACTCCTTTCTCAAATCATTCCTGATAGGTGATAAACATTTACTATGATATGAATCTAGTACACTTAAATAGTGTTTAACCTTTATGGATCTGAATGTCACAACTGCCCCTTTACTCATCTTCTTTATTGATCTCCTAATTTTTTGTGGTGCTTTGCTGGAGGTAAGCAGACTATGTGAAAGTGGGAGAGTTAGCTTTTGTTGCTCTTGCAGGAAGGTTAAATGCATTACAGTCCCTGCTGGAGAGAGCTGTTGGACTGACACAAGGCCTCAAATCTTAAACATGGGGGTTATTTTTGGTGCTATGAAAGTGCTCTTCTGATGTTAATGTGAGTTTTCCTTAACATAGAGTACTTCTCTTAAGACAGATAACCTCCCTTATCTTTCCTCTGTATGTTCTGTTCTGGTACTAAAACATCCTCTTAACAAATGTTTTTCCACCCATTTTTTTAATGTGTTCGTGAGGTAAATATTCTTTTTTATGGCTAAATGTCTCCAATTTTTTCATAGACACACTACTCTAGTCCATATTCTGACATCATTTATATTCTTGAAATCCACATTGGTGTCAGCAGGAGTATTGATGTTTATATTTACTCAGAAGGTTTTTTCACAGAACCTGGATTTTCTCTTCCACTTAAGTGGATCATCTCCTGTTGAATTATGGCTCAATAACTTTGCAGAGTATACCTTCTGGCCCAGGTCCCATACACAGTATTTTCAATTTTCAGCAACCTCATTGAGACCATACTTTCATTGATATTGATGACATTTGCAAAGGAAAAAACAATCAAAATTATTCAGTTCTGGAGCAGAACAATCTCTATTGTAAAAACTTAAAGTAGAACAACTGAAAACCACTCAAAACCCCCGTTATATGCACATAATGCCTCTACATTATAATAAGCCTTTGATTTAAAGTTTGGATATTCTTTGTGAAGCTGAAGCTGGAACACCAAAAATCTGTAGTGCTTTCCTTTTCATGGTGGTTTTTTTTTTAACCTCCATTTTATTTTTGTATTTTACTGGATGGATAACTTTAAAACACCTTTTCCCTGTCCATATGAACTGCTGGTTTTGGTAGAAAAGGTATTTTTCAGGGTTGGGTTTTTTTGTTTGTTTGTTTTGAAATAGATTAGATAGAAAAGGGGAAATTGCCTATGACCTGCTAGTCATGAAAATTACTCTCATTGATTTTTTTTTTTTTTTTTTTTTTTTTTTTTTTTTTTTTTTTTTTTTTTTACTGGACACAGAGGGATTTATACATAAAAATATATAGAATGCCCCTATTCTTCCAGGCAGGAATAAACAGCGGGTGACGGGGAACTTTACTACTAGAGTGATAGCCAATTTTTCATTTTCTGTAGACCACCTGGAATATTTCTAACTGAGAAAGCCAGTCAGTTGCGCCTAAACCAGGGATAAAAATCAGAGGAACTGCATGTCCTGCTCATGACTTATCTGTGCATTTTAAGGTTTTTTTTCTCCTTACTGCTGTTTTCCTAGTATTGCATGGGACATCCTCAATTTTCTTTTCTCTTTTGAATGAGAATAACAATGATACTGTAAGATACTGTGGTACATAGTTTCTAGAATGACAAAAGTCAATTAGGAGATCTAGTAATGTTAGGTTTATTTCCAAAAATATTTTTTTATTAATATCACGTGAATGTGAATAAATTTTAGTTTGAAAATTCAGGATTTTTGTCTGGAATAAACAAAACATCAATCAGCACAATGTTTTCAAAACCTGAAGAGGATATAGTTGCAATATATAAATGTTCATAAGTATTTTCTATGCATGTTCCAGATCTATGCAGTACAGTATATGCCATGCTGAGGTAGAAAATAGTAGTTATTATTAATGTTGTCGTTATCATCATCAGTGGTGCAAGTGGAGAGAAAGGAAATTGCTATACAATTCTATTCAACGGGACTTTTTAATAGGTTCCAGAAATAGCAGATTTAGGTCAAAGTTATTTCTAGACTCTGAACAAGTACTATAAGCTAATAGTTCCTATTCTTACTTGTTAACACAGCAGTGGCTAGTTGCTATAAAGATAAGAATGGCCCTTAAAGTTTGTTTCTTATCATTCCAGACCTATTATAACACCAAGGGGAAAAAGACTGGTTTTAAACCCAAATATTTTAATACTAGAAAATAATATTTTCTATAATAATAATAATTTAAAGGAGAAGCAGGCTTCCAATTGGTTTACTTTTCAATTGTGCTTGTTACCTGAATGAATCTGCACCTAGCCATTTTCTGAAAACTGCTGGTGATCATATAGCATTTTGCAATGTAATATGCACTTGTAAAAATTTGACAGAGAAATCAATTTTCTTATCTACATTTGCTTTCAAGAGAAAGGTTTCAGTGCCAAAAATCTCATAGCTTTTTACAACCTCATCAGCTAATCCTATGATCAGCAATACCTCTCTGTCTACAAGTCTTCCTTTATCATATACATTCTTAACATATCAGAAGGACATTATGGCATACCTATTTAGATTTCAGTTATCCACAATCACTGAGATGTCAGTTATCCAAAATCAGTGAAGATTATGAGTCATTTGAGTAATATCTTACCATAAAACTTTAATTACATTGATTTAAGGAAACTCCTTAAGTTTATACTGCAGCTCTGTGCTATATCAAGGAAACTTTCTCAAGCAAAGGAGAGTCTTCTAATAAAGACCTCCTTTTGTACAGTATTCTATTTTTTTTGGCCTACAGTAGCTTAACTGTGATGGCATAAAACTGGTTTGAAGCAACTAGAGATGTAGGCTCAAATGCATGGCCACCTCTTCCTACTTTGCACTACTCTGCAGTGTGGCATTTTTTGGTCCTGATGTGGCAAACCTATGCTCACGTCATTCACACCATTCACATCCCTAATGAAAATCATAGAATCATTGACTGTGTTAGGTTGGAAGGGACCTTTAAAAATCATTTCCAACCCTGCACCATTCTCTTTCAGCCATTCATGTCCTGATTGAAAAGCCACAGCAGTCATTTTCAATGGTTGAATAAGTTGATGAGCGCTCTTTGAAAAGCCCAAGTGATTTTCATGTTTCTGTATGAACTGCTTTATTATCCACCCTTTAGGAATGTCTTCTACTCCTGATCCAACAGATCTGGTATTAAAATGTAATGGTAGACAATTACAGCCAGCCCTTTGCTTACTTGTTCTTCCTCTTTCCCCTTTCTTCTCATAGGTGTAATAAGAACAGCTTTGCCAAATATGGACAGAGAAGTGAAAGAACAATATCAAGTTCTAATCCAAGCCAAGGACATGGGAGGACAGTTGGGAGGACTAGCTGGTACTACCACTGTAAACATTACTCTCACGGATGTCAATGACAACCCACCCAGATTTCCTAAGAGTATGTTGTCTTCCAAATGCACTAATTTTCAAATAAGCATGACTGAAAGTATTAACATGAAAAATCCTTTAGATGAGGAATTGAGATCCAGGAAGAAAAAAAGTATATGATGAAAAATTTTAAAGCATACTGTTTTATTTTTTCTTTAATAATATAAAACTCAGTTTGAAAGTATCACCTTTGAATGTTTAAGAGGAAATATCTTCTACAGGACCAGCCTGAGCCTGAGTTCATTTCATTTACAATTTAAAAATTATTTAGGAAGTACTATTTTGTCAAGGGAAACTGAATGATCCCCTTTAAATGGCAAAAAAGTACTTCCAGGTACCAAAGGCAAACTGGCTCATGCTAAAGATTGTTCTTATGATAATCAGGAACAGATTTTTTGCATGTTTTAGCCCTGAAGATGATACTCATTCTGAAAACATTTACAGCCTCAAAATAGTGATCATCCACTGACAATTTGTAACATTTCATATCAATTAGCTTAAATGAGGATTTTCAGAAGTATGCTAATTTAAAGAGTTTTATAGTCTGTGTATGATTAGCAGAATTGTCACTTACTAGTCTCCTTAAATTTACTGATGTTTTGTATATCCTGTATGTTTCAAATGCAGACACTAATCAAGCATAAACCTTGATAACGATGCAAAAACAATTTGCTACTAAAAGTTGTTAGTAAGGAAAACTCATATTAGAACATTCATGTGAATTTGCAGTGAGATCATGGTAGCTTTTTACTTTGTGTCTCTATTCTTACACATGAATTGTAATCCCACTCTATGTACTATAAATTCTCCCTAGATACCAAACCACACCTGAAACTTCACAGTGTTCTCTCACAAAGATGATTTTTCTTTTCCTCAGTATGAAAATACATTGCATTTCTATGGGCATGTAAGATTGACTATGTTAAGACAAAGATCCATCTTGCCCTGTCTTCTGTCTGTTATGCTGACATCCAGCGGGTATGCATGACAACAAGCCAAACAGTGCTCCAAACATATCCTCATTTTCTAATGATTTTTAGCCCAGGTGTTGTCTTTGTATTTAACCATCCTCAACAGATTCTTCGTAAATCAAGTTGCCCCATTGTTTTGAAACTTACGTAAAATTTCAGAGTACACAACATCCTATGTTAGTGAGACACACACAGTTTAATCATATATTGCACAAGCAGCTTCCCCTCATTCATTTTGAATCCATCCTACCTATATACCTGCATGTTACCTCTGCAAAATACAACCTTTATTTAGAAAAACTGTGGGGTTTTGTGTTGGGTTTTTTCAGAATGAGATACTCTCCATGAGTTCATTATCCCTGCTCGTATGTTGTGCCTGTGCATGTCAGTCATCACCATTATTAGCTCTATGGAAAAAAGACAACAAAACAAACCAGTGTTATATTAGCACCTCCAAACCTGCTTATACCATGGTGGTTTGAAGAAAAATATTGCACATCATAATAGTTCACTTATTTAATACTTCAGTCTCTCGGGCCTATAAAAGCCAATACAAATTTGTTACCGTTGTGTGTGTTTATTTCACAGCTGCTTCTGTAAGGTCCATGAAGAAGGCTTCCAGGATAGAAAGGTTCCCGAGCTATTCTACACTGAACACAAAGAAAAAAATATATTAAGTTTTACACTTGTAATCTTATCTTCTCTGCGCACTTCTTCTATATCTCAATTTTGGTTTGGCTTTACACAGTTCCTTTCAGGCTTTTGCCTCCAGATGTGTTTAAAAGACAATTATTATTATCTTGTTAGCCAGAGATTTATTCAAACTCTTTTTTTTTTTCTTCTTTATTATGGTTTTATAGATAAAGTAGATTTTATGGTTCTTTGTATTGTCCTCCCTGAGACACAACTTCATTTTTTTGAAAGATGTGTTCTTCTTTTATTAGCTATGCTGTTTACTCTTACTGACTTGCTTTTTAATGGATGCTGTGCTTTTGCTGTGGGTCTTCAAAATGGTGTCCCTAGACAGCATCCACACCACCCACAGTGATTTAACTGTCTCAGCTATCCCATTCAGATTTTTTATAGCATTATCCCTCACTTTTATTTATTTCCTTTTTTTTTATTTTTTTTTTTTAGCTGAGAACAACAATCATGTAATTCTGGCTCTTATTGCACTTGCACAGATATTACAGTTCAACTCATTAGGGTTGCTGTAAGATTTAGAATAACTAAAGAACTTTTCCTGACTAGCTACTGTTAGTACTGTTCTCTTCTTCAAGTCTTACTTCATTTAGAGCTTCCTTTAACAACCATCATTATTTCTCTACTGATGCGGTCTACTTTCCCCTTCCTGTGTATTTTTCTCCTTGCTACTGCACTGTGTGACTGATTTGCTTATTTTCCACAGATTTCAAGCATGCCTATTATGCTGATATTCTTATTTAGCGTTAAGCACTAAAGCTACCCATACTAGTGCCCATTTTAACACTTGGCTTTGTATTGTGGCTTTCTTTCTCCTCTTTACTGGGCCCTGGTTTGATTCTGTGTGCTCTACCATTTCTGTGTTTCCTACTGGACTGCCATCACCTTTTTCAGCGCTCTTCAGTGAGAGGATGCAGAATTCTGGTGACTGTACCCTTTATCTGAGCTGTGTACTTTTGCAGGCTTTTTTTGGATCGCGTACTTCCCAACTCCTGCAGATTCTCCTGAACTATCCAATTAGAACCACAGTGATCCTAGGAAAGGTTTTAAAATTTCTGATGCCAGTTTTTCCTAAGGCCAGATCTTCTCTGTGGACTCCCACTCTTTAGCAAGTAGCCCTACCTTCCAATAATATGAATTGTACCTCAGCTGGTGTTTAAAGCCTTGATTTTTCATCTTTCTGTCCCTGATTGTACATAGTGAGACAATTTCAGACTGCGATGTTATGAATGTCCTTAGCTTCAGCTTTCACTTGCCAGCCTAAATTTTAGCCACAAGACCTCTGTCCTGTCTTACTTTATTTTGTCAGAATTCATGTGGACTAGAGCCACTAGTACCCACTTGCGTTCCCTGACTTCTATCAAAGCACTTGTGAGATCCTCCAAATCTGGTCAACAAGCAAATCATCCCAGAGGGTCTTTTTCAACCAACATTCCCGTTGTTGTTATGCTCAGCCCTTGTTAAACAACCCGTCTGGATGTCTATCTGTGCAATATGTGCTAGGGAGCTGTTTTGGCAGGGAGGTTGGACCCCATGATCTCTCGAGGTCCCTTCCAACCCCTACAATTTTGTGATTCTGTGATTCTGTGAACCCACCACTGCAGTTTTGTCCATGTTTCAAGACGGAGCCCCTGCTGCTGGAAGGGTACCACAGGTGCAAGAGGAAATAACGTGGGTCTCTGGAAATTGAAAAACTTAGTGTATTGGCAAGTTCCTTGGGTCCAGTGCTCTTTCCTCTGTCTGATTTTTAGTTGTATATTTTACTTTCTTTGCTGTTAGGGGCCCTAGTAATTTTCTATTTTATTGTATGACTTCATCTGCTGTGGTGTTGCAAAAATACACAAGTCTCACATAATGTCAGACGCTTTTTATGACACAGAGAAATCATGGAATATATCATCCTCTTTGAAGAAGATAGCCTTGAGGTCTCATTTATTGCATACACTGTACTTATGATGTCTCTGCCCAATTGTTGCTATGAAGGAGAGGAAAAAAAAAATAGAAGAGATCAGGCTTGCCCTGTGCTTTGCATGCTAATAGGGTTGAAAACCTTTTCTTTCTATTATATCAAATGTCACAGAACCTGAATCGTAGCACTGACTTTCAACAAAACAGAAGAGAGTAATATTGGAGGTTTGTGTTGATACTGAAAATAATAAGCATTTAGCATGGCTTACAAAGATAAAATGTCAGTTTGGGGACTCCAGTGTATTGCAACAAGCTTGATCAAGGCAGACAGTTACCTGAAACATGCTGGCTTTTTTGGGGATGTATTACAAACAACATACTTACATTCTTTTAAACTTCTGCTTTATCAAAACAGTGAAAGCAAAAGTCTTGATCAATGGGGATTTACTTAGCAGTCCCCTTTGGTTAGAGTGTATGTGAGATGATGTATAGAGTGCCTGAAATTCACAGAGAAACAAAGGTAATTACAGCTAAACACACAAACCAAACCAAACCAAAACAAAAATATTGAGTATTAATTTTATTTCTAATACAGTAATTGTATTTTTCAGTTTTGCTCTTGCAATTATTCATAGTAACTACCAGCCAGAAAATGGAGATTATCATGTTCTTGAGAACCATAGCTATAAAGGTTACTTGTGCATAATTTTACCTCGTGTGAAAAATAAGCCTTTAGGATCAGGTCCAGGTAGATGCCAAGTTCAGACCTGGCAGAACCTAAAGAACTCTCGCTGTTGCTGAGAGTTGAGACCTCCACTGTCACGTTACTCAGCGCTGGTCAACAAAGCCAAGAAGTCCATGTGCAGCCTGAAAAAAGGGACTGAAGGCCCTTTAACACTAACTGCAAGATGAATATTTTTATATTACGTTGTCAGGACTACAGTTTCTCAAAGGTCTTATACCAAAGATGTTGTGGTATAGATTACCCTATCAAATAAAAAGATATAACTTATCACTGAATAAAGTTTAATTTTTTTTTCTGAACTCAGTTAAGCTGGGGAAAAGAAAAAAAAAAGACATTTCACAGCAGAAGTGGGAGAACATATATTATTAATACCTGGAAGGAGCTAGATTGATAAATAATACATTACAAGCTTGTGAAAAAAATGTATCACGGAAACACCTTCATCTCATCGAGGGTCCTTTAAGGAGATAGGCAGGTTTGGATGGGATATCAGCATCCAGAGATGAAAAACCACTGACAATCCTGCTGAACATGGAATTTTTTATTTAGAACCTGTGCTTTTACACATATTCAGTAGGGAACTCCCACCTTGCGTGTCTAACAGCAAGGAGGAGTGTAACAAGGGAAACCTCTAAACATCATATATTTCTCTCAGAGTTGTTTGACCCACAGGTATCTATTGGCCCACATTTCAGAAAACCGAGACACTTCAGAAAACTGATATTTTCTTTATAACTAGAAGGAAAAATGAATCTGAATTATTTTATTAGTAGAACTTTTTTTCCAGAAGTGTTTTATGTGTCTTGCCTGACTCTTCATTAGTACACTGACTTTCTGCACTGCTGTGCATGTTTCATTTTAAAGACAGAGCTTTTTCATAAATATTAATGATTCATACCGAAGTTTAATTCTTGCAAAAAAACAGAAAAAAATAAGGCAAGGGCTGAAAGAGAAAGTATTTTGTCAATCATAGCAACAATGTTCAATCAATCAAATGAAAATTTTGTATAACACAATGTTGTCTTTCAGTAGGGAAGAATGGATAAAAGCTGTTTATCTCTAGGCATGCATCCTGGTCCAGAAGGGAACTGATGACTTTTCGCTCTTAGCTACTCAGGCAGACGATAGCTGGTTAAGTACAAAGACAGTTCAGCACATCCTTCCTAGAAGCTAATGGGCTGGCCCTTAACGCATCAAGCGTTAGATCAGTCTGAGCTAGCTGCAAGGACAGCTGTGGCTTGTTTCCAGCTCTTAAAATGAACTTCAACAAAGGATGGATAGGTTGTATTTACTTCAACATTTAAATGACAAAAACTGTATAATTAGTTGGTACAAATTACACTTTATGGAATCAAACCAATTAAGTGAAGTGGTTGATTCATACTTTGTAATGTTATTGTGCTTCAGTTTTCCTGTCTCTTTTTTTTTGTTCCTGATGACAGAGTGACTGTGAAAGTAATTTAGAGAAATAAACCCTTATATGCTGAGCAATAAAAGCACATGAGAATCATTTTAGCCAAAGAAATAGTATGTCTTTTTATATTAATATGACATAAATATACTTTTAAAGGATAAGGCCCTGATATAGAAGAAATGCAATTGAATTTTAAAATACATGCAGTTTGTATTCTGATATTAGTAGATAAAAGACCATTCTCAAATGTCTTATAAAGTCAGCAATAAGAGTTGGTTTCATTTTTAAGGTATGTATTTTTAAAGTGCTACTCCCTTAATTTATTATTTTTCCTGTTCAAATGAGCTAATTGGCTAAAGCTAGGTTTTCTCATATCTATTCCAACTCACACAATAAGCCAATAGTGTAGGGGAATGATTGAAAACTGGTTTAAATAGAAAAAAAATGAATTAAGGTTTGAAACCAATACTTGAACTTCGTCTACTTGTGCCATGTCTTGGCTTTAAAAGAAGCAGGTCTCTGATGGTCAGAAACCATTATCTCCGGGCTGTTTGGCAAACACATTTTAAATGTTCAGACGGCTATAGATCAGCAGCACCTAGATATTATGAGGGCCAGTTTCTTGCTATCATTGGTCTTTCCAGAAGCATCCCAGTGAATTCCATCAAGTTAGCTTGCATAAAAGCGCATGGCAAATTTCCAGAAAAAGCTTAACAGAAATACAGGAAACAGAAATGCAACTATTCATCTTTCTGGTGATGACACCATAAATAATACAAGGTTGAAGGATCACTCCTAGGACCTTGCACATCATCTGCCAGTCCATACTGTAAAGTTTGCAGCTAATTGGATTTGGATTTCAATGGTGGCGATTACTGTGCAGAAATGCGTTAAATCCTCCACTGGCAACCGCAGAGGAAAAACAACCTTAAAGAGGAAAGTCAACAAATCAGACAATTCAGAAACTGGAAAATAAGATCTTTCATTCATGCAGTTTCAGGAATTTCAGTGTAAGAAAGAAAGACCTTTGTAAAAAAGAAACAACCTTTCTTAGTTATTTAACATTTGCATGCTACTTGAATGATCTATTTTCTGAATGATCTATTAGGTCTATTATCTATGTCACAATTATGATATTAGGAATAGAGTTTGCATATTGCTACCATTTAGAGAGCATGTATTTTTAGGTACTATTTATTGGTTCTAAGCATATATTAATAGGTTTCCTTTCAAGTACTAAAATCTGTAGAAATATTTTGAAAGAAAAGACAACCAAGTGCCGAGCTTGGATTAGGCTGCGTATAACTAGTCAGGCGTATACTCTCTGTGGATTGAAAACTCTTATCGTAGTTATTTATTTATATATTCTGGGAAGCTTAGTAGATCACAGACATTGCACATACACTATTTAGCACAGGTTTTAATATATAAAACCAGGTCAGTTTTGCTCACACAGTAAATGTGACTGATTCCATTCATGTGGCTTTGAAACCAACTTGTTCAGATTTTATTGCAAAATTGGGTTCAGATGTAAAGCTCAAGTAAAAGGTTTTCTGGTCCATGAGACAGAAAGAAAAATCTTTCACTCACTGTGGAAAAGTGGCCTATGAGACAGAAGTTCCTCAGATAGTGGTGCCTCCTTCTAAAGACTTCAGAAGATTACAACACAGATCCCACTCAGTACTAAATTAGACATTTACAGAAAAGGACTGTGTGATTAAGAAATTATTCTGTTCACTAACCTAAAACAACTGAAATGAGAGCAGAGGTTTTGATGTTTTTTAAATATGAGGAAGATTTATTCCCTTCCTACTCAGACAAATTGCTAGAAAACTTATTTAGGATTAAGGTTCAGAGCTCTGATATGCCTAATAAAGTATTTTAACAACTCTGCCCAACTTTGTTGCAAGTTGTTCTACCCACTGCAATTCAGATAAGAAAGTACGGTTTCTCTTGGTACTGTGTTGAAAGTTGTTGTGCTTTATATACAGCCCTTGCATCTTCATTGGCTCTTGGAATTAAAATGAGTCTATCTTTCATTGATTAAAGAATTTCCTTGTAGACAAGATGTCCTAATTCAGTTTCAGCAATTAATTACTTATTTTATACTAAATGGGAAATACTTAAATGGGACAGGTAGACAGATTCATTGCAGATTAGCCTGAGGGTAGTAATTAGGTGGGAGACTGAGTCAGAGCTTGCTTTGAACCAGAAAGGGAGGGAAGGTTAAATTCTGGTCTACTCCGTCTTTGTAAATTTTGTAACTACTGTGCTATAAGATGTGAAGGGGAAAAAAGCACCAACTTGGTTTTGTAAACCAAGCTTAAAACTTTTAAGACCAGGAAATCTTAAGCAAGTCTCAATTCCATTTGCCTGTGACTTTTGGGTAAACTAGAACTGTATTTTTTAATTGAACATGCATTTTAACCAACCATTTCAAGGACTGCTGGAAGACAGGAGTGCAAAGACTAGAGAAGCATGCCCATGAAATTGTAAGACAATCATGAAACCAGCAGCCACACAGAAGTCATTATCATTTTGGGTTGTAATTCCAGTGGGTCACTTAACTACAGCTTTAACATTAGCAAAATGATGGTCAAATTACTAGATGAACAAATACTAGCAGACCAGTATTTGCACAGTGCTCGTAAAGGATTTGGAAGAGAACTTAGGGTATCTCCTCTTTAACCCAGGTTCCTTCTAAGAAACACAGCATTATCCTTAGTATTTTCATCTTAAAACTACAGCATTGGTATCTCTTACTTCTCCTCCTCATGTGTCGGGTTTTTTCCTCCCCAATAATAAACACTGCTGAAAAAAATTATTCTTTATTGATTCACTACTGGCTCTGGGTATGTCCACAATTTGTTATAATGAGATCATTAGTCTTTACCATCCCAGATAAGCTCTCTAGAATTCCATTTTACTTGGTCTGGCCACTACACTGTCAGCTTGGTGACCCTTGTCTGCTGTTTTTATTTGACCCACCTGAGTTAGCTACATGTTGGACAGCATGTCATAAAAAAGCCTCTGTTCTTTTCTTTTTCTACACAACCACTTAATCAGTGTGATTGTAGACATTTTTAGGTAGACCATAAGAAGGTACACAGCAGCTCATTTTAATTTGCTTTGAAGACTCATAGGACATGAGAGTGTTGGGGAAAGTTCCTGGACAGTTAAACCATCCGTACTGTTAGCCCCAGTGCAGCCACTGGGCACAGTTTTGACCAACACTAAGTAAAACTTTTTCAGAAAAATTCAGGGCATTTGGGGAAAGTTGTAAAGATCAGGAACTATTCTCTGCAGTCACTTTCCATGAAGCTGACCTATTTTGGTATGGGTAAAAGTATTTAATAACATGGAAATAGGCCATTCTATACAGGCTAACTTCTGGGCCACAGAGTACAGCCAGTACATGAAATTTCTTTGTATGGTTGTACCTTTTTTAAGCCTTTGCTTTGCAATCCAGGCCATGCAGCCCACCTTGGGGCACAGCACCTGAGAGCTCAGTAGGCTTCTGTTACTATTTGTTACTATTTTGCAACAAAAAGGAGTTAACATAAAAATCATCATCTATACAGATTTCTATTTACACTTATGTCAACTTCATTTTTTGTCTTACTCCTTTCCACATCAGCATTCTTCACACACATTCAGTAAGAGCTGATTTGCCTCCAGAAGTGGTCTTAGGAAAAGCTCCCCCAGAAACTTTTTTTTTATAGCTGTCACTGTTGAATGATCTTGATCATAAAGCATCTTGAAGAGTGCAATTTGATTCAGATGAGACAATGACACAGAACCCAACTAAAGCATAATATTTTGAAAAAAAGTAAGAAATAAACTGGAGAGAATAATAGTCAAGAGGGATAAATATTCAGTTACCATAGATTATCTAAACACTAAATGTTTAGTAAATTTTACATGTGCTTCACATTTTTCTTTAACTTTCTCAAGAATGCATATTTTGCAAAGGCTATTCTTACAGGAATTGAATGAAATAAAAACCTCTTTGAAGCTCTAAACTGAGAGAGAGTGAACTCTCAGCTGCAAAGCAGAGCATGAAAACTAATACAGCTTTTTTTTTTTTTTACTATTCTATAACCAATGAAAAATATAGGTAATTTGTCACTAGATAAAATGTAACACAGTAAGCAACAGTCCAAGTAGTACAAATGAGCACAATAGTCATTAGAAGTTAAATAGTATCTATATTTGTCATAAAAATACATTGTACTTATCCAATTCATTTTCCTCCATCATCAAGTTTAAGTGGCAATTGATCATTAACAGTGAGATTTATAGGTCAATTATTCTTAAACACATCATTATCATCATAGTGGATTATTATCATTAATTGTTGTATTTTACATCTGCTACCTTCTGTATATTTCTAAAGAAATATGGTTCATAGGAATTGAACAACCCTTGGCTAGAATCATGACATTCATTCCACCCCAATGTGTTATCTGTGGGGATTGGTGAATAAATTATTCAAAACACAAAGAGTATTTAGATCGGATGCATGAAATTATCTACGGTAACCTTGGAATGGCTTAAAAGCACCATGCATCTCCACCTACTCTCTGATACTGAAGAGTAGATCAGGTTCTAGATTTAACAGCATGGGGTTGCCTTGAGAATTGTTTGAAAAGCGTCTCACAGGCTATAGTGTCACTTGCTGCATCACTGTCATTTCTGGTAGCATCTGTCTTTTGCCCTGAGGCCTTACATCCAAGTAAGAAATGAACACAGACTTTCTTCTTCTGAATGTCGTGGGCTTGCTTTCTGAAAATTTAGAGGCTACAGTGCAACATGAAGTGAAACAGAACAGACCATATGTTTACTAATTATAATCTAATCATAATCATAATAGTTTAGGCTCATGGTTTTATAAAATATCAAATAACCACAGTTGTAGTCAGATTCAGGAGTGCTCTACTCCTTGTAAGAGTGTTAAATAGGATTCCCAAAAAGTGCTTGCAGTAATCCAAAGGGTCCTACTGACAGCAATAGGAGCTGCAGATACTAAGCAGTTCTGAAAATGTCTTCTCTTGTGTCCAAAATACATCTTTAGTTGAATTTTTGCATAAAGGAAGCTATAAAAATAAAATGAAAATAACAGACATATTCTAGGGGAAGTCCTTCAAGTTTTTTTCTCAAATTCATGACAATTATTTTTTTCCTCAGTGACTTTCACAGCAAATTTGTTGTTCTTATAAATGTGATTGCCAGTGCTCTCAAGAAAAGGATCTATAATTAAGCACTCACTACCCACAGATTTCACGGCAAAAGCAGCACTCTTTTTATACAGATCTCACCTTTAATCACCCAAGTTGGAAGACATAAACATCACTTTTGATGAGTTGATTATATTTACTTTAAAGTACAAAGGACTACAAATGTGAGGCCAATTGCTAACCTATTGTATCATTATTTTTGGGCTATATCTAAGTATTTTAAGGAAACTGCATACAGTAAACCAAAACTTAAAGAACACTGAACTATTATGCACTTTTAGTTGATGATTTCACAGTTTCATCTTACGAAATAATAATTTTTGTCCTTCAGACTGTGCCAACGTAATGAAAAAAAGTAATATATCATCTAGGGAAAACAATTTACATGAAATGTACACAAATCAAAGATTCACAGGGAGTCTTCTGAGTAAGATAGATGTTGAGCACTTTTTGTTGAAGTCATTTTAGGCATACAACTTAGGTGTGACTCAGAGAACTAAGTATAGGGGCCTAATTTATTTAGTCAATGGATCCTAAAATAAATGCTTTGACCAAATTCTTAAGAATGAATGAATTGTAGTAAAATTGTGTTATTATATTTTGCACCAGAGTAATAAAGAAAACATGAAAAAGCTCCCACAAGATATTTAAGAAGCAGATATTAAGCAGAGCATTACCAACTCTGCCTCATCCTTGGCAATCTACTTTTTATCATGTTAACATTTCCATATATCACGCAATTTAAATTTTATAGAGGGAATAAGTGTACTGATTTATTTCGTGGTGACAGCGTAATCACCAGAATAATACCAGCAGACCTATCTGATACATGCCAGTTACCTGCTTTCTGAGAATCTGAAAAAGTCGTTTTCTCCTCCAAACTTTTTTTCTATCTGTAAGGCATGCCACACCTTGATTATTCCTTATAAACACTAGGTAACTTTCATAAAAACATTTGATTCAAACTTTTAGGCTATAAGCCCCCCAAAATATTTTTCTAATTGTATTTTGGACTCTTTGCTGACTTTGGTAATAATTTCTTAAGCAGTAGGCTGGATATTGGTGGAACAGTTCATTTTTGGTCATGACAGATAATGAAGCTGATCATTGAGAACTAGTTTTGAACATAAGCCTTCAGAGATTCAATGAGACATGTTGTCTAACACATGAACTCATTGACAAAGTTAGATGATCATTTAGCCACCAGTTTTCTACAGAGTGAGACCAACGGAAGGAGAAGTGATAATGGTGGGATCTTTCCTATACAATAAAACCAGTATGATTAAAACAAATACCCAGGAACTTGGTTTGGATTTCTAGGCTTGTCAGAGTTCAAATCCTTATAATCTAGAAGAAACCCTTAATTATAAACTTGAGGAAGTTCTAGAAATGAGCATTTTCTTCCCTTCCTAGTAAAACTGTGCCACTACACATAGAAAATTCAAGATTCTTCAGAGATGATGGAGTATTATTCGTGCCTAGGTATAGCGATACGCATATATAAGTGCCTCGCTCCAAACAACTGCTTCTACGATTATTTCTACCTTGTGCTGTTAAAAAGAATATTGTCTATTGCTCTACACCTAACACTTGTTGGGGACAGAAGCTATGGGTCTGAATATCTTCATCTGAGAAAATGAACTGTCATTTCCCTTTCCTAAACCCTTGCTCTAACAGGAAAGATACTGTGCTCTGTGGAATTAGACTCTGACATGCAAAGTCAGCTTTCTGAATACACCTTATCAGTGGAATAAGCAGCACCTTTGCAGTCTGGTTAGATGCAGCTCCTGCTCGGTGTGGACTTTGGAAACCATGGAATTTTTTAGAATGGTTATGCTTTACCTAGTAAGGCCACAAACCGTAACTTAGAGCAGTGTGTTTGGGGATAGAAGAAGAAGTCTCATCACTGAGCTTTTACCAACCCATGCCAAGTTATGTGTGATCTGCATCAGAGCACATAGTGAAAAAAAACAACCTTTCTTTTCCCAACAAAAGGTCCCAACTCCCTGCAGGGCCCAAAGCCACAGCTACGAGAAGCATGAATATATCTCACCGCTGTGCTAAATCACATCTGCCCAATTTTAGGAGCATGTACATGAGATGCTGCTAATTAATTAGGCTGATTAGCTGTAGCTGATGTAACAGGTTCACTATACTCAGTATCTGCTTGAATTTACAGTATCTTTTCTTTTGCTGAGTACACTATTGTTAAAACACCAGCAAGTAAACATGGACTATGTGATATGTTTATATTCTTCTGAAACAGACAGAAATCAGTGCCCTTATAACTTGGCCAGGATAAAAACTGAAATGTTTTGGTAATTTAATCTAAAAAGAATATTGTGGTATACGTAATCTGTTTGCTTTTTTTTTTTTCTAAGAAAACATTAAATATTTAGATAAAAGGGAAAGAAATTATTCTATTTCAATGTTGCCTGTAAGTTTCATGCTACCATAATTTACTACTCTGCAATACTTTGGCAGTTGCCAAAGAGAATTAAAAAAAAAAGAGACAAATCAGGAGAGGATGATCTTGGATATACACAGTATGTACATGGTGATAGGTTAGAGGAAAGCTCAAACAGCATTCACATCTGTTTCGTTGAGGGTCATTATGCATTTAGCTAACCTGAGTTATTTCTTAATGGTTGTTCTGCTGATGAGATGTAACAGTGGTTTTCATTTCTTATTATCATCATAACTGAAAACCTTGGTAAAGTGATGGTGTACCCCTAAACTGCAGGCAATGAAAAACAAAAAAACCAAAAGCAAACAAAAAACCCCCACATTTGTAGTTAAAAATCAAACCCTGGAACAGCTTTTGAGCCTTAAAAACTAAAACTAATCTAATCATGTCAAAAGAACTGTAAATGTGTGCTGAATTTCAGTCAATATGACTGATTACCTGTCACTTACTCAGCTTTGCTTTCTTCCCGCTATGTAGTTTGGAACCATCTTTGTTTTATAAACTAAGAGGCAGTGCATATGAGTTGTTAGCTCACCTCTGCCTCGGTTTCTTGAATGTTTTTGGGGCTGAGTAATAAGCCTTATCAGTCATTTCAACCTAAAAGCTCCAACAGCATCATCACTCATTTATTTTTATCATCTTCGTTGATGTGGCACAACCTGAAACTCAAAGGAAGTTTCACACCTTGAGTCACATAGAGACTACATGGGCTTTGTAAGGGAACGTCTGGATGCTTATGCCAAGATACTTAATCATTGGGCTTTCTCTAGTTGTGTGTTCTGAGTTGAATTTTAATTATAATTTAAGTATGAAGTGTTGCAGAAGTTAAGCGTATCAACTGGCACATGATTGTTGGCCTTAAATATAGCATGTTTCCTTAAAATTCCATTTACAACAGAGTGAAAAATCTGGACCAGGTAATATGCATTGTTGCTAGCTTTCCTATATGTGAAAATACTCCAACTTGCATGCCATGTATGTGACTGAAGTTAGCAAAAAGGGTAGCTAGCTACACAGTCCAGTTTTGTAGTACAGTCTGAGGGAAGTAAGGGCTTGCTCCTTTGGTACATCCCGTATCACTCACCCTTTTCAAAAGCCAGCAGCAACCTTAGGAAACACATTTAAAAGAGATTTATGCAAGGAGAAGACAGATTTTTGAGGCAGACGAGCGTAGCCAGCTGCTGCATAAGTTTGTCTAACCTGTTTGTTCCATCATTTCTAGAAGCTGCAGAGAACAAGGTTTTCAAGACCTTTGGGAGTAAAAGGCTATTACTCAGGCCTGTTTCAATATACTTCTACAGCAAATGGGGGTAGTACTGTATACAGGCAAAATGGACAATAAAAAATGAATAATGCTAAACTGTCACAGCAAGTCCACAGCAAGAACTAATGTCTTCCAAAAAAAAAGAAAAAAAATAATCTACGAAACAGTCTTTCTGCTGCATTTCATGCGCAGTGTGTATTGATCATATCAAATGTCCTCTGTACAAAGACTGTTTTCTTGGGGGGGGGAAGGTTTTCATGTTATACATTATATTCTCTTGAAGTTTTTTTCCCTGAGCTGGCAACAATAGACATTTTTTGTTTTCATTTATTTTATTCTAAAAGTATGTTGTCACAGTAGCGCCATTAACAGCTTCCATATGCTGTGAAGATACTATTACAGGAGGACGATGGCAGTGTAATTACATACTACATCTTCAGAGATCTGACTCTGGCAGAGTTGAAGATTACTTCAGAGTTTCAAATTAATCTGAATGACCCTATCTTTATTGCTGTTGAATTTCTGGAAGTGATGAAATGGCAAGTCATTGAAAATAACTGATAAAAGCCTAAACAATCTGAAATGAGTAATGTAGTGTTACTTTGACTCCATCTAAGTCCCATATGCTTTACAGCCAGGTACAATATTTTATAGAGAAATGTTTGTTTTAATGAATCTGAGTGCTCTTCTGTTCACTAAGAATAGATCAAATAGGCAAAGAAGGAAAAATCCATTATCATATGCTCTAACGCTTTACATTCACCAAAATTGTGGCTGTAAAGAGCAAACACTGAAGCAATGATTTCTGTCATCTGATACAAGTGTCTGTAAAAGACCTGGGCAACAGGGCTAGAACTGTGTTATGGAAACATAAAACAGGATTCAAGTATAGGCAAAGCCCTTTTGCATCCATTCTCTTCTACTTCATCTTAGTAACTTGCACAGCAGAGACCAAGTAACACACATATTTGTAAGTGACGTTAGGTAATGTGAGGATTTGTGATTGTCTCCTGCATAACATGTTAGAATTTTATTCTTTACTCATGGTCATTGAGGTACAACTAAGAAATAGTTGAGGCTACTCTTTCGCGGATAATATTTTGTGGCATAGTGCTCCTTTCCAGCTGTTAAAACAAGAAGAAGAAGGAGCAAAGCTTCCTTTAGTACATCCACTTTGAAAAAGAAGGAAAGGTTTTTTTTACATGTTCCTTGGAAAAAAAAAAAACAAAGAGAAATGATAATTGGATAACCTTCAGTAGCTCAGTCAATAAGTACTAGAAAGCTACATGTGGTAATGTCCAAATGCAGATGCTGACAGAAGCAGACTCTATTTTCATGGATTTTCACAAACAAAGCAAGCACCATCTACCTTCAGATATACTTTGCATACTGATGGACAGAGGGACAAAACAGACAAAACACTTTTTTTCAGAGGCAATCAAACAGACAATTACACAGGTACTGTATCACAAACTACAAACTCACAAAAGAATAGGTTTGCTCCTGATCCAGCAGCACTAATGTGACTTTTTTCCCTCACCTGGAAATACTACAAAGCTGAAAAAGCTGACAGAGCATGCATTGTAAGCAGGTAACAACAGGGAATAGTGTCTGCTGCTTAATTCAGCGGCTGGATGTGAAAGTCATCTATCCTGCTGTTCCGTGATATACAACTTCTCAGAACCTTATTCTGTGAAGTGTGACTGAACCACTACCAGGCAGAAATCGCCAAGACATCCCCCTAATACGCCTCCCACCAGTCACAGATGCTTGTCCTGCTATACTGTTGAAAAAGAGGTAAAAATTTCCTCCTACGTGTTCACATTTAGAGGAACAGAGAAGGCTGGTGCCAGTGTTTCTCTGTGCCGAAGGGGCTTGGCCCATGAGAGCTGTTGAAAGATGACCCAGGAAAATGAAATGATGGGGCAAGTAAATGCTACCTGTGTTGACAATCAGGATGAAGCGAATCAAAATTCCTGGGCTCGCTGAAATCAGCTCCAAAAGCTGCCCTAGGTTTTGACAGCACAGGCCGCTGTGCGAAGAAAGGCGAGCATTGCCTGCCCACTGGAAATACTTGTGGTGGTGGTGTTCACTGGCAGCCATGTGAAGCAGCAGCCCCAGCCAGCAGTGCGGCTGAAGGGAAGGCAGGTGCTTCAGCAGCAGCCTAGTAAAGCAGGGCATGGGATTATAAACTAAGGCGTGCTGGTACTGATGTCATTGAAGTCAAGGCTGACTCAATGCACTTTGGACCTTTTCTTTTAGCTATTTTAATTATTATGTCTAGCAGTTTTTTCAACACAACTCTTCCCCTCACATATCAGCAGTGATGCTTATTTTAAAAATGTGTAAGCTTCTTGTAGGCTGGTTGGTTGGCGTGGGTTTTTTGGGTTTGGGTGGGTTGTTTTTTTTTTTTTTTTTAACTTTTATTACCATTAAATAAACTGAAAAGGAAGGCTGGCAAAGCTCGAGGTTTATGTTTAGCACCGAAATTTTTAATAAGCGCACCCTCTGGTGGCCAACACATAAATATCTTCCTTTCCTTCGCAGGTAGCTGAACATGTAGTGCTGCTACAGAAATGGGAGGAAATCCTTTTCCCACTGAATTTTCCCTTTTGACTCCTGTGAAATGTATAGATATATTTTCCCATACAAAAAAAAATAATTCAGGTACTAAAACCTGTTAAACATAGAAGGAGGAAAATGCCTATAGACATAATGTCTGCAAGTGGAATTTAATTCAAAAACATTAACCATATCTGCAAAATTATAGATCCATTCAAACACAGATTGGTACTACAGTGTCACAATTCAACACCTTGAAGAACCAATATTTCTAACATAAAGATACTAATGAAATGACTCAAGCTCTGTGTACAGCTTAAATAATCTACAGTTCTTCTTGTAGACACTCTCAGAAAAATCTGCGCTAAATTAGTAACAGTGTCAAAACTGAACTTCAGCTTTGCTAAATCATAACCAGTTGTTGGAAAATAACACTTGCCTGAACAAAGGGAAAATAGCTAAATTAAACATAAACTGCAATTTAAACAAAGGAACTTCTTAAAACAAACATTGTGGATAGAACTTCCTCCTTAATGAGAAAAGACAACTAGATACATAATCAGGAAGCAAAAAATCTTGTCAGTAAGTAAGGTAAAACAATAAAGCTTGCAATAAAAAATAACTTAAAGACTAAAATTAATATGTTATTTCACATGGCAGTTTACATGGTGTTGTTAAACACTTTAAAACTCTCTAGTTTTAAGAGATAACCCAAGAGACAGAGATGGTAAGGTTTTCACAGTTGCAGTGGACCACTAGACACTGGGTAAAATTAATATATTCAGTGGGTAAAACAAGCATATCTTTTTCTAATAATTTCTTGGTGTGATCTCATAATTTTAACTGGATGATTTAAGTCTGTTTATTTTGTACAGGATCCATGATTCTAATCAGACTGACTGTTTTAAATATGATGAAATCCCAAGAATCACTTTCTACCACTTTGTGACAGGTATCTTCCATTTAAAAGTACCAGAGTCCTCTCACGTTGGTTCTGCTATTGGAAGGATCAGAGCTGTGGACCCTGATTTTGGGAAAAATGCAGAAATTGAGTACAACATAGTTCCAGGAGATGGAGGAAACTTATTTGACATCACAACAGATGAGAATACCCAGGAAGGAGTCATCAAACTGAAAAAGGTATGTGACACTGATGGGGTATATATACCTATGACTTAAAGGAGAAATGAGGTAAGAGAATGAAATACTGTGCAATTATAACTCACAAGTAACACACAGTAGTTTGTATCTTTATTACAATCTGTAGTTGTGATCTTAGTCTTAAAAGAATTTGGAGTTTAGTTTTTCACTTCATATACCATCAGGTATGATTCTTCAAAAATTTTATCAGTTTTTAATGGCAGAAAAGTAATTCTTACCTCAGTTTACAACGTATAATTCATCTTTTGCTTTTACACCTAAAACCATATGAAAGATGCTCCACTTCACAGCTTGGAATAAAAGAGCTATATTCTATGTTTGACACAATATATTTCATTTTCACTTGTAAATGTTTTACTTTGAAAGTTTTTATTTCATGTTTGCTATTTTAATAATGAAGCTATTGTACAATAGTGTTGTGCACAGTTTTTACTCAGGGTAGAGGAGTCCCAGATGGTTGCAAATCGATGTGTCCTACTTCTAGTCTCCTAATAGTGTCCCAAATAGCTGGTGATCAGATATTCATGCATGCTGCATCTCAGCTGTTGATGTTGCTTTAACATACTAGAATAAGTGCAAGACTACTGAATTTATAAATTTTTAAGATGGAAAGGAGAAGCATTATTTGGAATTTAGTGATTAAGGTACTCAGTAGGAAAGATCCAAAAAAAGTATGCTCACATTTTATCCAATAGTTATCTTCTGAACCCAGGCATGTACATGTACACCGATCATCAACTTGTTTAGCGGAAAGAAATCAGAATGACCAGCTCACTTTGAAAGGCCAGGTTATTTTTTATAGACAGCTCATGCTTGTAGATATAATTTTTGTAAAATAAACAGATCTATAAACTGAACACTTTGCAAAGGTCTGGGAAGGAAAGAGCTCCAGATGTGTATTAATACAAGCTTTAGGAAAAGACAAGCTTTAGTTCCAAAAAACTTTGGAAAGTAGGTACTTAAATTTCCCCCGGCTCTGACTGAATCTGTATTTGCATTATACTCATTCTAACAACAAAATTCCTGGCTTCAGCCTCTTGAACCATGGAATAATAAATTATCCATGGGTGCATTAAAGGCCCAGATGATATCAAGTCACTTTTCTGCTAGTTTTAGTGACATAAAATGGAAGCTACGTATCCCACATAAAGTAATTTATCAATGAGACACAAACACTGTACACTGTTCACGTACACCTTTCTTTTTTGAATAAAATTTGAATGCACAGCTTTCTCCTTACCTGAATTTGTAAAACTTGTTTGATTTTTAGAAAATTCACTCTGATCACCTTTTTCTCTCTATGCAGATGATTCAAAAATAGCTCAGTCTGGAGCTGTCAGGCTGAGCAAGCTGCATGCCCCTCCATACACACTGCCAGTCAGAACCAGCAGTGAGTGGGAACCATTGAAAACTGAATGTTCGAGTAGATTTGTGATAGGATTCAGTTCTCCGTGGATTAGTTCTAGGCCTCAGCTGTGCTGCTTGGTTTTTTACACAGCAATGGAATTTTTCCACACTTATGGCTAAGTGTACATATATGTTTGGATGTATAGGCAAGCATTCAAATGAGTAACACAGATTCAAATACTGTGCATATAGTAGTTGTTACTGACAAGGGGCATTCACATATGAATTTGCCTGGTACAGTTAATCTCAGAACCATCACAGGCAAAATGCCTGGCCATTTTTGAGACCGCTATATGGGGAATTATATAATAAGCAATTGAACCTAAAATTAAAATGAACACAAAAATGGCATTTTTTTATTATATATCCAGGTAATTTTATTTTGCATCCTTTATTTAGCCTTTTCAGTAAGAAGATATGGCATATCTGACATTACAGCTCACTTTTTACAACAGGATAATTGATGCTGCCTAATGTAAATTTTAGATCTCTGTCACTGAACAGGAGGGTAAAAAGTATAATCCTAATCCCTTCTTGATCTTCTTCATCGCAGTGAGCCTGGAGACAGTGACAGACTGTGAAGGTCAGGCAATGCCAATTTTGTCCTATGCAGGCATATGGAAAGAAGATAAACCCAAAACACAGGTCCTCCAGTGAAGAATGCCTTTATACAGACCTAACGCATTGCCCTTCACAAAACATCTCAATGAAAAGGACTCATTCACTAAGCTTTAAAAGATCCAAGTCCTTTAAAACATTTCCAACTCATCCAAAACTCATCCACTGTAATTCCTTGCTGGATCCCAGGTTAAACAAGAACGATCCAGATTCTTAAAGATGTTGTTAACTCAGTTGTCTTTTCATATCCACTACACTTGTAGTATTATATAAAAGTGTTCTCCTGGGTCATAGTTTTCAGATTTTCAGAAGTGCTCTGGACATTCACAATTCTGTAGCCACCTATTAAAATGCTTTCTACCTGTACTGTACAAGCCTGCAACAGCACTATTCATTTGCCTGCACAGAAGCAATTTCACATTGCATGGTGTTCAAAATACTGATTTGACCTTGTGGGATTACACAGATATTTAAGTTAGGTATGTATTTATGTCTTTCTTTAAATCATAGCTGATGAATGAATAGGACCAAGCTTTTGCTTATGAATTATAAATAATAAACAGTCAAAACCACTAATGCCAGTGGTTACGTGCTTTAAAACCAGTTTGCATTTTCTCTCTTGTTGTAGCATATTCTCACTCTGTGCTACAGTAATTTGGTGCTCAGCCATTTCAAAAGCATTTCTAAAGTTTACTTTTATTTCTCCTGAAAAATTTCTTGCAACCAGAAACTGTCAGTCACTGCATAGATGCTTTTTTTGCGCTCCTGTTACGCAAAAACAGATGGAGATGTTTCTGTATCAAAATTGAGAAAAAAAGACGCTTACTTGGACTGTGTTTATTTTTGGTGCAAACAACCTTTGATGATAAAAAATTGCACAAGCCAAACTGTTCTTTTCAGCATGTTAAGTACAATGGCAAAAGGCCTTTCTCTGCTTCTTGGACACTAGATACAGCTGGACAAGGTGCACCTCTTAAATCATCTGTTTTGGTGGATAATTTATTTTTATACTACGATCCAATATAATCTTGATTACTACTAGTCTTGTGCTATTTACATATATTAAAAAAGGAATAGCTTTTCTTATACTCTGCTAAAGAAATGAGCCAAATGCCATTTAGCACCACTGTGTGGTTAGTACTGTAATAGCTGCCTCGCTTTCCCAAATAAAAAAAAAAAAAAGAAAAAGAAAGGAAAATAGTATCAGTAAAAAGAGGGGAAAATGTCTGTTTTTAGGATAGTGCTCCATGCAGTTGTCTATTAGGAATTAGGGATATTAGGAATACAATGATCTATTTCTTCCCTTGTTTGGTGCTATTTAATACAGTCTTCGTTAGGTTTTATATTTATGTAGTACCTTTCATCCTACCTGAATGCTGCAGCAAACTACTGTGAGTGTAAACTACAAGAAGTAAGGTGACAGAAGGGACCATCTCCTTTGCACCGGAGTGTGATGGCCTCGGGTGGGGCACAGAGTAGTGCTTCTAAGTATGGAGAGAAAATGAGTGAATCCCAGGCAAGATCCTGATTTTATCAAAACTGATAATAAAACTTTAATGACCACACCCAGCAGAAATGAAGCCAGAAAGATCTAAGCTTCACTGAACAGCCAGCACTAAATTTATTAAGCTAAGGATGAATTTATAGGATAAGCACATTGTGTGCAGAAGCCTCTTAATTGGCTCAGCATGAGATAATCTAGAAATTAGGCATCGGTCAAGCACTGAGTCTGGCTCAAACGTTAAGTTACTAATCTGTGCAGAGCATCATTAAAACCTAGGAGAAAACTGTTTCTGTGTTTCACCTGGTATGATCCTACAGTGCTACACTGTGCTGGGTGAGCTTCTCCATGTGGGTGAGTGGAAGCTCAGGGAACATCTGCATCTTATTTTTGTAAGCTGTGAACCACTGCTAACTGATCAGGTGACAAGCTGCATCTGTGAAATCACAGAGTGGCAGGGTGGCACTGTGGGATGAGAAACAGCAACTTTAGTGATGATAAAATAACAGAAACCAGAGGGATGACAAACAGACCCAGTAGCTGCTGGGATGTACTGGGAGCACATATTTCCTTGTACCCTCAGGGGTTGCTTTTAAAAAGCCTACAATTGGAGTCAGCAAGTAGGCATTTGTTGACTAAGCTGTATTATCTTCAGCCCACATGTATAGATAGCACTGGAACATGGCTGTAATGTAAAGCAATCTGTTGGGATCTGTACATTACAACAGTAAGCCTATGGCAGACTCCTGACGTCCCTCAGCCAGAATTGCATTATTGCTTTACAAGCAAGATTGTACAGACTGCTCACTCCACCCCTTCATTCTCCAGAGGTAGGGAATACCCTCCTCAGGTATGTGCATAGGCACTCTCTGCCTACAGTCATAACTCATGGGCTTGTATGAAAGGGGAATGTGATGGATAGTTCTACATTTTGAAGGAGGAAGAACAGGTAATATTAAGTCCTTCAGTGCAGGCAGAAAGTGGTTACGTGGATGCAGATGTAATTATAAACACCATGGCAGCCCCAGAGAACAACAGAAAGAGTGAGGAAGTTGCACAACATGAGGATGAAGACAAACCTAAGTGGATATGCTGAATTGAGCAACCTGATGTAGTTAAAGGTGTCCCTGCTTAATGCAGGGAGGTGGGACTAGATGACCTTCACAGGTCTCTTCCAGCCTAACGCATTCTGTGATTCTATTCTATGCTCTTCCTCTCAACCCAGTGCTACCGCTTCTCACCAGAATTCATTATCTCTTTCAGCCCATTTTTTTCCTCTCAGTTCCTTAATTCTCTCTAGATCTGTCTATCCATCTAATACACAAATTTAGATACAGATACATCTACATAGTAGCATTTCTTCTGCCTTGAATACAGAAAACAGCAGTATTTCAAAATACGTTTCTTTCTAAAGCAGAGCTGCTTACATGCTTTCCCAGTCATCCTAAATAAGTCCATTCATGGTACTTCCAGAGTTGCAAGATAAAGTGATTTGTCAGTATTTGTAGCTTGATTTTGGGATTTGTAGAATGCCTTTGCTCCGCACTATGCAACTATACAGAACAGCTTGTAACCACAATGTAGGGAAAGGCAGATAAGAAACAGTAGGGGGGACAAGCACATCTATTCTGTCACTGGCACTTAGAATATCAATTAAAAATACTCCTCTAATTCTTGAATAGTTCACAGTTAATAAGATGTTTCCTTGATATTAGCTAAAGTGCTGTATACTGTGGATAAACTGTTAAGTTTTGTAAGAGAAAAGACTTATTCAAACTTAGTTTTCTGTATAGAATTATTTTTATAGAAGGAATAAATGTTTCTATTGGTTATTTAAAAAACACCCCATCTCTATGAAGTCATTCCACTAGAATCTGGTTAATTGAAGGAGGTTTGGATAATTTTGCAGTTTATTTCTCTAAAATTCAAACATTCTGCTATGTCTGTTCCCTTACTGGCGTTCCAGATTTTAAATGAAAATAAGGCTGAACGCTGTCAGACATTTATTATGTAACAGCGAAATATGTTTAAAAAAAACCCAAACAGCTAAACTGTGTTGTGTGGACCACTTACTTCCCTCACAGATCTTAGTGGTATCTACCAAAAATAATAAATACAGAGGAATAGTATTTTCACATCTTTAAAAATAAAAATCAAAAAGGGTTTTGCGTAAGAGCTAGGCAGACATTCAGTTCTGTTTTGGGGCATATTTGGGCCATGTGAGACAGATGCCAGTATTTTATACTGTCAATTGCTGTTTATATGGCTCAACTGTTCACAACTGGGAGGACCAGAACTGATCTGGAGATTGTAGCACAGACTTCCCAAAACCACAATCCATTAAAACCATACTCTTTGCTGCATGATGTCTGTAGTACAAAATCATTTTTCTGTTTGAAATGAAATCCTGGCTTTACCATTTGCAACATTTCCTGTCTTTCCACAGATGTTTCAGCTGCAGTTTAGCCTCACTTATATTAAAAGGCTAAATTCTGCTATTATGTGTGAGTCTGCCATTGATTTCTTTCCCTGATGATGGCTCAGCACTTTCAGCCCATCTCTTCTTATTTTGAGAACATTGCATTGGTCACATATCATCAGACCTATAGAAGGACAGATACAATTTGTTCCTCTGAGGTTACAATGGGAAAGCATTTTCCCTTTTGGGGGTCAAACTGTCTTTTCAAAAATATATCATAGCGTTGCCCCATAATGCTAGGGGGAAGAGAAGTAATGCAGACACTTACGTGACTTCTGGGTAGCTGTGCAGTAAAATATGGCAGCCTGAGCATACCAATACAGGGAAGTACTTGAAATCCTAGTCCTTTCTGTCCATCCCCAAACAAGGACTCTATTCCCTTGGCATCATGAAGGTTATGACTGGGCAGAGGACAAGCATCATGACTTGGTACTGCTGCCTTGAAGAATAGTTCAGTGAAAGACAGCCCGCCAGGACTTTATTAGAGGAATTACAGCTCTTCCCATTAGCACATCTATCAGCAAATATGCTCATGCATCACAGAATCCAGTCTGAACAGTTTCAATGCAACTCTGGAGGTATGAAAGATACATACAAGATGTCAGTTAGCATTACTACTTAATTGAGAGCTTAGATTTCTTCCTTTCTCTTAGTCATTTATTGCTATTTTAACCTCTCAGACCTTTTCCATTCCAGACTAGTACTTTAAACTCCAGGTTTTCTCTCCTTAATATTTTTTTTGAAAATGTGTTAACATTTTATATAATCAGCTAGAGGAGAGTTGGTGGGAGTGTGTTTGTTTGGAGGCAGGTTTTTTTGGCAATGCATAACAGTGAACATGAGCAGTATAGATACTGGAAAGACAGTGTGACAATTTGGATAATAAAGCAGCATGTCCCTTCCTGGAGGGACCTTGATGGACTAAAGAGGTGGGTCTCTGAGAACCTCATAATGTACATGAAGGCCAAGTGCAAGGTCCTGCACATGGATTGGTGGAATCCCAAGAACAACTAGATATTAGGTATTAGGAGAAAAATCTTTACTGTGAGGGTGGTGAGACACTGGAACAGGTTCCTCAGAGAAATTGTGTCTGCCCCTTCCCTGGCAGTGTTCAAGGCCAGGTTGGATGGGGCTCTGGGCAACCTGGTCTAGTGGAGGGTGTCCTGCCCATGGCAAGAGGTTTGGAACTGGATGCTATTTGAGGTCCCTTCCAACCCAAATAATTTTATGAAGTTATGAACTAGATGATCTTTAAGGTGCCTTCTGACCCAGGCCATTCTATCTATGATTCTATGTTTCATGATTTGTAGTGAAGGCAACAACTTAGGTTTTCACCTGTGGGGCACACGATCTCCCACATTTGAATTTGTGTGTTTCTCCTTAGCCTTAGTTTTTTCTTTCTCTCAGTCTAGTGATGAAGGTGCTGCTCATACTGGCCTTTACTGGGAATTTTGACTGTAGGGAGGATGGTTGCATGTGGTAATGGATTGGTTTGTAGTACTTGGCTTTAAAGCCTGATTATTTCTATAGCATATAGACTTGGATGGCTGATTTTAAATCCCCAGCTCAGAAAAGAGTGACCATCCAGTCTATTAAAATTATAAAGTCTTTCATAAGGATTTAAAATCATTATGCTAGCTGTTCAGCTAATGTAAGTCAAGGTAACTCAATTGATTTTAATGGAGCTACTTCAATTTACACCAGCCAGTCATATGGCCAATTATGTCCTGTTGTGATAAGGACAGAAAATGGCAGAATTTAAATCTATCCTTGCTGTGACAAATGACTGGAAACACTGCAGCAATGATGACTGGGGGGAGAAAAATGACAGACATTGAAATATTCTTGTTCATACACTTCTGATCCTGCTCTTTTTTCCAGATAGCATATCCTTTCCATTTAGAAAATTCACAATTTGACAATTATAGGCAGAAGCCACTAGGTGCCAGTGTTACCCAGACATCAGGAAAAGGCTTTGTCAGTAACATGAAAAACGTGAAAGACAATGCAGCTAAATCCTTAAACTGAAACAAAGCTTCCATGCCTTTTCAAGTAAAAAATACTGCATTAAGACTTTTTGAGATAATTACTTTTCTTAAAGCAAAGGCACTAAAATGATGTACGTTGACTTAAACCCACACCAAAACAATCTGATTGTAGGATGCAAAAACCCAGGTAGGTACACAAAAGCTGCTGTCCTGCCTCATGGATTACTCCTAGGATCATGAGGCAGAGTCAAAGTCTGCATTTCTCGACATACATGCAGCTCAGGCACACAGCATGGATGGCAGTGCACTGCTAACAGATATTTTACAGGAAAAACTTAGTTCGGATCAACTTTGGATTCACATTTGAAGCCATAGCTGAAATTTGGTGGGACCCATTGGTAAATGGGCTTTCATTTGGGCGCATTTCCATCATTGTGATGGTCCTCTGAAAGCTTTCCCTGCTAAAAGAAATTAAAAGCTTCTGTTTAAGCTATTGGATTGGCTGGAGACAGCTCATTGCCTAAAGCAGATCTGTGGCTAACCTGCCCATTGCTCATTTGCAAGAGATGAATCTCATTCATTTGACTTCAGACATCCAGAGCATAACTGTTTACATCCATGCCAATCATTCTGTGTTGTTTGTTGGGGTTTTTTTTATGTGGTGAAACCGTTGCTTCCGTGGTGTGATTAATTTGGCCTATTTTAGAAACTACCATAGCATGAAATGAACTCCAAAACAAGATAGATGATTAGCTCAGGAACTGAAGTTGGTGCTGAGGGTGTCTTCAGTTATGCCAGATTAATCCTACCAAAATTATTTTACAATGTTTAATTTTTCGCCAAATCTGATGCTTTGCTTTTGTTCTTTCTACAGCCATTAGACTTTGAAACAAAAAAGGCATACACCTTTAAAGTCGAGGCCTCCAACCTCCATCTTGACCATCGATTTCACTCCGTGGGTCCATTCAAAGATACTGCCACTGTGAAGATTAACGTGCTGGATATGGACGAGCCTCCAGTTTTCAGCAAGCCTATGTACACAATGGAGGTTTATGAGGATACACCTGTGGGGACCATTATAGGTGCAGTGACAGCACAAGACCTTGATGCTGGCAGCAGCTCGGTTAGGTAAGAAAGCTTTTCCTCCTTCGATAATTCTCAGACTGCTCAGAGTACTGCTGACAGTGAGATTCAGCGGGAAAGAGCTCGGTAAGAAGATATAAAACGTTCCGAGCCTGACACTGTAACAGGTACCTGCTGCTCTGAAAAGTATTGAAAAGAGATGCTAGCTTGGGTGGGTTATATGGAAGAATACATTAAATGCTGACAGCTTCTTAACATACAGATCATATAAGCTACCGGAGGTGTGCTCAGATGAAGGGAGTAAACCCATTGTTTTGCCTGCTGTCTGGGGCTTCCACAGAAGCGGCTTTGAAGTGCAGTAGTGAAAAAGGAGGTTGTACATGCTGCATCTGTGTTACACCTCAACAGGTGACAGTGAGCGCTGCACTGCCCCTTTTGCAAGAGCTGCTCACTCTCTGCACCTGGCAAAGAACAAGTACTTTGATAAGTAATGGCTGTATCTGTCTTGGCTAAGGCTGTGGGGCCGTGACTGCCAACCAGTATGGTTGTGTTCAGCAGGCTTCAGCACACGTAAAGCCCTGCCAGCAAAACCCCTCATTTACTGGTATAGCTTATTTTCCTGAAAGAAAAGAGAGAAGGGAGCTGTTATACAAAGGCAATATATTGATCTTGCTGATGTATTTCCAAGCCACATTAGAAGTCGTAAAGTGAACCAGACTCGCAGGAAGCTCCTGTGCAGACACCTCCTAAGCTGTAAGCAGTCATTACGTGTACTTGCAGTACCAATTCATGCTGGACCTACCTGACTTCAGGAAATATTTTCATTCCCAGACTTTCATGAGCAATATTGCAGACATAATGGAAGCCATCAATCTTTAAATATTAATGCTTACTAAATGGAACTATGAGGGAACAGGAAAATGACACTCTTGTCTACCAAGTGCATAAAGAATCTTGCATATTTGACTACAAATTTAATTTGGACTTTAAAATACTCTTTTATTAACTGTGTGGATTTTGACTTATTACTTATATTCTCAAAATGTACAATAAACTTGCTAAATGATAGGTTGGAATCATATGAAAAAAATTAATATGCAACAGTGACTGTTTATCTCCTGCTTCATCAATTTACTGTTAATTATTGCTTAAAACTATTGCTAATGTTGTTTGTTACACTACTTCAAGAAAAAAATCCACATTGTTGAATCTTTTCTAATGCAGAAATGAATTTGCTCATGAATCTGTGACACATTCCTTCCCTGACAAAGGACCAAAACCTTCATTAGCAAAGGCTGAAGTGGGAACCTTTTCCCATTGTGGCAAACTCTGAAAACAACCCCACTGAAGTCAATATTCTGTTGAAAAACCATAGTTTCTTACAACCAGTTAGTAATTCTCTGCTGATATTTTTGAGCAGTTTTTCATATGAGAGCAGAATCATTTGAATGTATAACCACTCCTCAGTGAGAGTTTCTGATTTCACATACCCACTTGAGGAGACTCAAGTGCTTTAGATACTGGTCCTACATTTGCAACTACATAGGAAAAAATCATCGTCTCACAATGGTTTCTCCATACACTGGGGTCACTGTCATATCGAATCCTACGCTAGTGTAAAGTGTTCACATCTACCTTTTTCAACCCTGGGTTCTACATTGGGTGTCCAAGTTCCCACCTACAGTTAAAAGATCAGGGATATTCTAAGTCTCACCGCTCTACTGCTGACCCCTTACACTGACAAGCTACAGAAGTGATCTGAAGATCACTTTCTGTGAGCCGATTCAGCTGGTTTGTGCCCGGTGAAAGACAGGAACTATGTCCTAGCATTATCAGTTTCTCAGAGGAACCTACCAGAAGTAAGCCATACATTGAGTTTGGTGGACTTTGCTTTAAGGAGAGGGATGTGTTCCAGCAAGCCAGTTGACATGCTGAGAAGATTAAGCTGGAAACCTCTCCATGCAGCTCTCTTTTGGTATTGTAAGATCACTTATTTCTATCAGTTTTCATTTTTCAGTGGTGAAATCTCTTCCTTGGCTCATGTTTACCTGATGATATATTTGATTTGCTGTATTTGGCTTGATCTCTACCTCTTTGAATTTAATTATAAAATTCTTACTAATTTATCAGAGATCTGACCATGCTCTTATGTTCTGAAAAAAACTACATGTATCCAAACACTGACTAGTCGAAGGAGAAAAAGAAATTATATCCAATTGTTAGTTACTGATATATTAGTGTTCAATATTTTGTAGGTTTTATATCCTCTGACTGAAGAAAACCCTACCTGACCAGAAGCTGGAAAAGCATAAATTGGTTTGAACGAGTTGCATGTGATTGCAACTTCTTAACATATCTTAACCCCTATGTCTTTTAGCTGTTCAAAATCTGTAGATGTAAAGAACGGCCCCCCTCAAATTCATTGCATTTTAAAGAAGGTGTCCAAGCATCTTCCGAGTAAACATGCCCTCTAAACAAACACTGAAAAGCAAGTAATGTTCTTTGAGGCAACAGCCCGTACAATTTGCTGGGTGGCACAGTTTCTCTACAAATTCATTCATTTTCTCTGATGTGTTTTCCTTGAGCAGTTTGGCCATTAACATGCCCATTACAACAACAACAAAATCAACAATCTGCCAAATAGAGGCTGGGATAAAAGACCAACCTGCGCTGTATGGAACAGAAGGTAAAACTCTGGAGAACAAAGGAGGCTAGAACAGCTCACATGAAAGGAAGCAGCACTAGTTACAGCAACTGAATTCATGTTATCAGACAAAAACTTTACCTCTGTTACACTAGACACATCAGGAAGGGGTAGATAACAGCGGAGAATGAAGACTAGATTCAGCTGGTAGAAAAAGACAAATATTTTGCTGGAAGCCATTGAAAATGTGGTTTATATTACTTTTCTCTCTTCTCCTGTTGCTGAAATTAAGTTTCTGAACAAGTGAGGAAATTTAAAAGGCTTGGTTTGTGGGATGCTATTTTTTAGAGATGTTGAAATGCAGTGGCACAGAGCACACATTTGGTATGAAAAAGGAAATTAAACACAAGGAGAAAAGGGGCCACAGGTATTAAACACCTGCAAGGGTGACTGGCTTTGAAGCTGTTTTGGAACATTACCCCAGTGCACCTGATTATCAAACTGTGTTAAATCTGGAGTTCATATGTCTCAGTAGAATTACTCTGTCTATTCCCATTTTATCCGTAGTGCTGCAAGAAATGCTCAACATAAATGTTCAGGTGAATTCCTACATATTTTGTGGACATAAAAAATCCTAAGCACTTCTGAAAAGAACAGTGACCTCAAGTTCTTCTCAGACTCCTCTAGTTTATGATGGTTACAAGCCATCTGGGAGGAAAAAAAAAAAAAAAAAGTGCCTGTGTGGAAATGTATGACAATGTATGTAGCATGTAAATATGCAGATATTTATAGTAAATATCCTTGTACTTCTGGTACAAGGAGTTTTAGGACTTCCGAAAAGCCCTTTTGTATGTGCCCATACAGCATGAATATTATAGCCAGAGTTCTCTAAACAAGAAAGGAGTGGAAATGGATGACAAGACCGAGTTACCTGCAATACTTTCTACAAAAGTGAGCTTTATCTTGCAGTGTGTGTGAAGCTCAACAGCTTTGCAGTAACATCTCTGAAGTTGTCAGATTTCCTTGGAGATGATATTCTGGTATAAAGCATTCAAGGATTTTTGACCCTGATGTGAATGTACCCCAGATATCACTCCAATTACAATGAGCTTCATACTCGTGCCACAACGCTGCCCTTCCAATCTCTGCTTGACTCAGGAGTTTTGCCTTATAAACCTCAAGAACCACGCAAAGCTGTGGGGACTGAGCATTTTGCTGTCCAAGTCCAGAGTCATGAAAGTGTGATATTAAAAGAAGAGAAAAAAAGTCATGTGTACTAGTCACAGGTCAATCCTGCCCTCAGTATCTGAGGGACAAGACTGTATTTGCTGCATGTGCTTCCAAAGGAGAAAAAGCCTAATTTATTTTCTGAACTGGTTCACAGTGGTCCAGAAACCTTTATGGATAGTCTTTGTTTTCCCAGTACAGTATTTTGTCATGTAAAGATCAAGAAAATATAAATAGTAGGATACTTTCTGAATCCTTAAACATTTGTCTTAATGTACAAGTACAAACAAGGTGATTTATGTAACAGGAAAGTGCTTGACCTTCCAATCTCATAATTCTCCTGACTCTTTTTTTGTGCAAAGTTTGTTTTAATTTGCTTTTTCTTTAAAAAGGAAAATCCCAACCTGTGACATCAAAATGTGTCTAATATTTTCATACATACATATAAAGACTGAGACATCTACTAGCACCTCAAACCTCTGATTTAGAAACAGATGGATAGCGATTTTTCTATGTATGGTTTTGCGCTGGAGGGGGACAAGATGCTTTGCCAGTTGGTTTTGCACATATAAAAGATGGTGGAACTCAGGAATTTTGGTTCATTTTTAGCTGCTCTGGTGAATTTTCATATTTCTGGCACTATTATCTCATGTCTGGTTTTGTAGCCATTTTAGCTCTACTCCATCCTTTGCCTTTTACTCAAGTCCCAGTCTCCTTAACCACTTTTAAGACCTCTGTTCCAAGTTCTAATTTATCCTGGTTAACCAAACCAAATCCCTGCACCTGTAACTCTCAGTTCCTGCTGCTGACCACCTTGTGGTCTTTTTCAGTCCTATTAGCCTGCTGTTTTCTTATGCGTCCTATGCTCTGGAGGTCTAATACCAGTCTCCCATTTCACAGTCCATCTTTCTTTCTCCCACAACTGATTTCTGCCTTTTTTTCTCCTGAATAACATCTCATTAGCTTCATTAGTGTCCCACTCTACTGCCTTCCTTTCTTCTGCTGCTGCTATCTTTTTTTATCTCAGAGGCTTGATGTGTTTTCTTCTCTTTGTTCTATTTACTTTGATCTTATCTCTAGAACTATAGAAACTGTGCTTCCTTCCCAACATTTTCTCTTAATCCTAAAGGGTCAATTTGGCCAACACACCTGCTCTTTCCCCACCAGCCTCCCTTCCAGTCTCACCTGGCTCATATACACAACATCCCCATCTACCTACCTTGCAACAACAGTGGAAATTTTGCAGAGCAACAAACTCCTACTTCCTCCTCATATTTCTCCCCAGATTTCTGGCTTTTTCCTCTGTTCTCTACTCTGAGACCTAGACTTTGTGTTCACAACCTCAGGCAATCACATGTTCCACTCCATCATCCTCTTCCTATAAGTTTCTTCTTGTGTGATCCAGGGTGATTGCTCTGCCGTTCTCTAGCTTTGAACGAACTAGCTTCCTTGTCAACAACTGGGTGGCCTTAAGAGACTGAACAGAAAGGTTATTTCTCTTCAAACACAAGGCAGAATGATTTACCTCTTCTGCATATAAACTGTTTTTCAAAAGAAGCTGTTTCCTTGAGGCTGAATAACTTCCTGGTCTTCAACAGAGTCATCGCAACTGACTTTATCTCTCTGCTTAACCTTTGCCATGAAGCAAGGTATCTATTACAAACCATTATGGTAATACTATTCATGGGAGTTTAAATTAATATGTTTTATTGCACGTTTGTAATGGATTAGATGTGCAGAAGTCAGCAGTTACCAGAGCTCAGTTGACAAGTGACTCAATTGTATTAGTTGAAGGACTGTGGTACCTTGGTTCCAGTGATCACCTTGGAGCTACTCCCAAGTAGCCACACTAAAAACAGTGCAGATCTATAGACTTAAGGCTGAAAAGATCACACACCATTCTTTGGTATGGGAGGTTAACATGCTGTCACTTAGTAGCTCTCTGTGATGCTGCAGCATGTTCACTGGGAACAGCCAGAGACTTGACCCTTTTTTTACCATTTTGGAGCACAATCAGACTGACTTTTTGATCTGCATGGGTTTGCACAGGACTGGAAGGAACGTGGAGCAAAGGTGAGTACTTTTGGCACAAGTCAGAAAGTCCTCACTGGAGGAAGGTCAGACCTTCCCAAACAAAAGATGGCTAGGATTCGTTTGACATGCATGAGTTTTCCTATATTGACTCCTGGAAGCACTTCCAGCATGAAATATCATTTCCCAAGTCCAGCAAGTGTAAAGCAACTGAAACCAAAATGTAAAACTGAGCAAGGCCAGTAACCTTTACTTACAGTCAGTAATTCATCAACTTACTGAAGCTCGTGAAAAACAGCAAGTGATCTTCAGCTGGCATATGCAGTCATATTGAGCTATAAAATGTCAGTCAGGAGTTTAGAACTAAAAGTATGTGTAGATCTGAGCAGTTTATGGACTGCTGCTTTCAGTGAATGACCTGTTTGTGAAGGAAATGGATGCTGAAAATCAAGAAGTGTGCATTCAGCTCTACGGCAGAAAAGAACAACTTGGCAGGGAAAGCTTTTAAATTAATTGAGAATAGCTAAGAAACCAGAGTGAGGGGAAAGGAACAATGTGACCATAATAGTTCTGGTTTACTTCACAGCACTTGTACCACCTGGTGATGTGATTTTACAAAGCTAGTTCACATCCCAGAGGCACATGCTGTAATTTTACGTGAGCTCAAATAATAGTCTTCCTGATTTTTGATCAAGGGCTCTTACTCCAAATTTCTCCAGCAATGGATTTCTCAAGCGCTCTAGAAAGCAATTGTGAGATTAAAACAGGGGTTTAATGGCTACAGCCATATCACCTCAAGCTGTGAACCTCTCAGGGCTTGACACTAAGAGAATTACAAAGGGTCAGGATTTAAACCAACATCGAAGTAAAAACAATGTACCAGAAAGAAGAATGCAAGTTGGTTATTCTGCACAGTGGCACACAAAGTCAAAACTGAAACCATCTTCCTAGTATAAAATTAAGCTTTCCAACATTTTAAATAGAAGATCATAGTTCCCTTTGCCGAAGAATAACTATTTTAGCCATCGCAACCTAGTCAGATTCAAAGTTCTTTCAGTCTGAATTTCTCCTTTAGATCTGCTTGTAAACATTAGCTTTACATTCCCATCATAAAATGCTTAAGATTAGTAGTGTGTTTAAGTGATTATTTGATATAAATTTTCTTATGTATTTGTAATATTACTTTTTTTTTTTTTTTTTTTTTGCTTGCAAGCTTGTTGAAGAAGTTTAAACAGAAGTTTAAACAACAGGGGTTTTTAGAGTTATAAGTTTTTTTTGGGATCTGTGTGTTTGGAAATTTCAGTCACTCCCTGACTATAGATGCAGACATATCTTGTATACTTCTGCTCTTACTGTGTTCAGTTGTGGGCTCCTTGGTACAATATGGACATACTGGAGAGAGTCAAGTAAAAGGCCACAAAGATGATGAAGGGGCTGTAGTATCTCTTTTAAGAGGAAAGGCTCAGAGAGCTGGGACTGTTCAGTCTGTAAAAGGGAAGGTTATGGGGTGTCTTTACAATGCCCCCACCCTGAAGGGAGGGTGCAAACTGGGGAGAGCCAGCCTCCTTTCAGTAGTAGCCAGTGACAGTCCCAGAAGCAATGGGTACAAGCTGAAGCACAGGAGGTACCCTCTGAACATGCGGAAACACCTTGTCACCTGTGACTGAGGGTGACTGAGCATTGGCACAGGTTGCCCAGGGAGGTAATGGTCTCCCTCCATGAAGCTATAAAAAAACATCTAGACAAAGTTCTGACCAACTCGATCTTGGTGGCCCTGCTTGTGTAATGGGGAAGTTGGACCAGATGACCTCCAGAAGTCCCATCCAACTTCAGCCTTTCTATGATTCAGAAACACAGGATCGTCTAAGATGACCGTGTGTGAAAAAAGAGCAAAGATAATCTAAACACAATGCTGAGTATTTGCGAACACTAAAGAAAATAATTTAAACTGCTGTCAGCATTCTTGTAAGTAATAAATCTACCGATTATAACAACAGATTAATTTAGGCAGTGAATCTGAAAACTGTGGGGGAACTGAGATTCCAGTTCAGAACTGATTTTAGAGGGAAATGATGGAACCTGACTTGGCTCAGGTCAGACCACCAGCATGAGAGGGGGAGACCAAGGAGGCAGTTATCCAGCAACTTGTGCCTGGATCCCTTATGAAATTTGTAAAACATTTGAAAAGGTGACTCCATACCAAGATTGATCTTTGCAGATTCTGGGTTCCTTTATATATGCAGAGGATTGGGAAGGACAAATGAAATAGGAAAATGTAGCAGCTCCAACAGTGTCAGAGCTGTCTTAAATAATCTCTTAATTTATGAGGGCTTCACCAAACCACCTTCAAAGCAACAAAGCAGCCTCAAATTCCTGACTTCATTGAGCATTGCCTCTTTCATATCCAGCTGAAAATCCAAGTGAGTCCCACCTGAGGATCTCTAAGCCAGTGACAAATCCTCTACTGTGTGCTGCAGTTTTCTCTAGGGTCTGCGTGATTGCTGTTACTTGGTTATTTGGTTGTTTGGTGTGGGGTTTTTTTACTGTCTCAGTATCAGCATTTTACTTCAGCTTTTTCTGAGGAAAAATATGAAAAATTTATTCAGAATTTAGCTTCCAAAACATGTAGAACAGAGCTAATATTTACATGATGCAAAAGAAAGACAATCCTGCTGAATTTATGCCACTCGATCTGCTCTCCTCTATAGCAGCTATGCTACTTTTTGCCTTGGCACTTTACTAGAAGACAAAGCATTTCAGGTCAGGCATGGGAACAGAGGCCCAGAAAGCATCTCTGTCTTACCCCAAGTACAAAATAAAGTTTCAGCTTATACACAATTGAATATTTGACAATCATCACATCTGTATTCCTCCCTCTCAGCTTACTTAAAGGTTGATGAGGGGGTCCACTCAGGCTTATTTGCTCCCTGTCTTTCTATGCTCACTCTACCCACCAGTAAAAATACTGATACACATCCAGCGTGTCCTTTCCCCATCTCTCCTATGCACCACATGAGATGTGAGATGTGAGATGCACCCTCCAGTGTACGCAGGTGGTGGGTCCTTTGTGCTATGGGCAGGATGAAGGTGAAAGGAAAGGACCATGGGGCAAACACCTTTCAAAATCAGGATGAAATGTGTTCAGGGCCTATAATTTGTGGTGGTGATAGAGGAAGTAAGTGCTCTACTGTTTCCCCACCATAGCAATAATGGCTACTAAGCCTGGAGTGCGTGGGTTAAGTCCAACATGCCTTCTACTGCTGTTCACAGTCCAAACAACCGAGACTTAATTAAACTACAGGACAAAGCTTTGCCTCTGCCTGGCTGTCTTGCAGTACTGCCTGCTCAATGAGCCAGGAAAAATGATGTTAAAACTGAATAAAAACAATGCATTTTCGGAATGGCAACAGCTTTTGATAAGATACTCAGCTGGTAATGAGAAATGCAGCGCAGACAATAGAGCTGACTGAAGGGTTTGATAAGCAAATGAATAAAACCTTTAAAGGGAGGAGGTGTGGGGGGACACACAGGAATTTGTAGACAGGCAGAAGTGGCAGTTTGGAAGGGCTGATAACTGAACTGCAGCACATTTTATTTCCTATATTGGTGATCGTGTTTTACTAAAGTTCTTATGTAAGATTTATAAGGCTTATGAAAAGTTTAACAGCTTCCCTCGCTTGACTCTGACCCACGGTTAGAGCTTGGCTGTCTGCAGCCACTGCTTCCCTGCCCATTCTGCATAACCGCCGGCTTTCTCCGAAGGAGCAAAGTATAATTTGTTTGCACTGATATTACTCATTCCAGATCAGGTAAGCCACTGACTGCTAAAATCACTAATCCTTCCCTCTCCTGATTAAAGGAACCACGCATGAAGGACTGTGAACGGGAATACTCAGAGGACTCAAACTGTGTTGTTTTTTCATGCAGAAAGCTGTGTGTTATATGAAAGGCCTAAAGATGATAGGGCACAGCTTCTTCTGCCAATGTGTAGCAATTCCATTTTTCCTTCTTTAAGGCATCACTACCTGATGTGCAGTATAGACAAGATTCATTCTGGGAAGACTGGAGATCAGGGTATCAGTCTGAGAAATTGTTCTGCTGAACTCCTTTGGAAAAGGGGGCAGAGGAGTACAACAACATATTTGGGTGTCTACTAAAATAATCCAAAAATCACCTGCTTTTTAAGTCAAAATATTTTAATAAATACAAAAATATCCTTACAGTAAAAGACTAAATAAATTATTTCAGTGGGATGTTCAAAAGCACTCAGCTTGGACTATTACAATAGCTTTATGTCAGTGCTAACTACCTTTGAAAATCTCTACAAATTCATAATGGCATTCCAAATCATAAATGCGGCATTTTGAGTGGAATTATCAAAGAAGAGTCATGGTAAAATGGACAGAAATATTTTAATATATCCATAAACTGAGGAGTGTATCTATTTTTGAGTGTGGCAAGTATGATGTGGTATAACATGAAAGATGATTCTACCAGTTACATAGCACAGCCCACACAGCCATCTCCTGGTTTTGCTACCTGTGAACAAAGCAGTACCCCTGAGACCTTTCTACCTACCCCCACCTTGTTCTTTTTCTGTTACTATACAGCAGTAAATGCTCTTAGTGCAAGAGAGACCAGCTCTGTTGGCTGCTCATTTTTTTTTGTTGCGTCTGAATACGCAGCCTTGAGACTCTCATTTCAAAGCATCGCCCAAGAGAGGGCTGTCGGCATCAGTTATGCACGTGCAACTGCCCAGTAACCCAGTGAGTGAAGCAGGTTAGATTAGAGAACAGCTGAAACCAAAGTACTCCTCTACAAGCTGGGATTGAGGTGAGGGTAGGAGATCATCACTTAACCTGCAACAGCAGCAGAAGCCCTTCTGTGAATGTGTCTGACTGGGCACTCAGGAGAGATGTTAAAATTTACTGGCAGCAGTTAGGTAGTACTGAATGGTGGCGCTGGTTCCTTTCCACATTTAAACTAGGTTTTGGTTTTTGTTTCTTAGGGTATTTTGTTTCTTTCTTGGGGTTCTTCCCTTCATGCTTATTACCCCTCCTGGGGAGAAAAGAAAATAATGAAAAATTAAGCACTGAGATTATCATGTATCTACATAGGTAGGGCTCTTCTGGGATCCAGCTGGTATCTATGAGATTACCCAAAGGATGAGATCTGACAGCAAAGCAGTCCAGGTTATCTTTGGTTTGACCTCTAATGCCTCAGCAGTGTTCTGAAGATATTCAGCAGAGGTACAGAAAGCTTCTGCTCCCATTAAGGGAGAACACTTAATAAATTATTTAAACATATAAACAAAAAAAAGGCAACATAGCAGAACAGCATCAGCCTCTTTGGAACATTACCATGTCCTTTATATGTTTTTTTGTTAATGACAGGAATATTTTACAGCAAAACTTTTAGTATTATTTTTGCTGTTACTGACACTAGATTTTCCTAATAACCTTAACTATGAATATATCAGATTATATTTTTATGTGGCAGTAGATAAATTTGACTGGATTTACTTCCTCTGAGCGGAATATCACATTATTAAAACCGGAGTATTAAAAGTAAGAGTTCTGCACAAGAAAGGGCGTATTAATTTTCATTATATTAAGAAATTTATTGTGTATAAAATATAGGCTTTTATTTAAGAAAATGTATTTTTATATATACCTAATCTTTTATTTATATATGTATAGAAATACTTGGTCTGCATGCATCACAATGGTTGCTGTGTTGTATATAATATGCGAAGGAACCCTGTGGTTGTATTAGCATAGGGCTACATGAATGACAGCAAAGACTATTGTCTGCTACTGTTAGGCAAGCAGTACATTACGTGTTATTTTGTGTTATCATGATGCACAAAAGAGAAAAAAGGATAATTAACATTGCTGCTTTTGTAAAACCTCGTGAGACAGCATTTTTAAGTTTATAGGAAGCTACAAGACTCAGAATCAAAAGTAATCTTTAATTCAAACAAATGTATGAAGAAGAAACTGAAGTAACTTAATATTGATTCAAGTGCTGCAGCCCCAGAGAAGACTTAGGAAATCTAACTCTCCTGTTTATCTCTAAAAGCAGGTAATGCAGATAACTGTATCATTTAACACAGGAAAATAAAATGTTATGTTACATTTAATTATACTCCTTCGAACTTCATGGTTTCCCTAAGCATGCACAGACTACAGAGGATTTGCTTTAAAAATTCTTGATTGTACCTTTAGCAAAATCACAGCAATCACTCCTCAGTCTAACTGGAATGGAAGATATTTCTAGTAATCAGCAGAAGAGTTTAGCACTTATTTTTGAGGAGAGCAATAAAGAACTGACTTAGTGTTTCAAGTATGTATGTATGTACATACAATGATACAAATATTTTTTGAGTTTTACACAATTATAGCCCAGTGAATGGATAATTTTAGGAATTGCAGGAAGAAATTTCAATGGCAGGATGGTATTTTGGAGGACACAATGTGTTTTGCATGCTTCAACATATTATGTTCTCTAACATTTTAATCTCTTTGCTTCTCATTGTAGTAGTGATTCTTCTGTTTCTTTACTTTTTTGGTAACTGCAATCTTAAAAAGAAACAAACTCTTATGGTTATATATTGAAATATTTGAAATTGCACCACAGAGCAGATTTGTAACTGAGTACGATTAGCATGAAGATACTGTTTCCTGTATCAGAGTTTAGCATTACAGGGAGTAAGTAATAGGATTATTCTGTCCATCTTTCTAGAAATTTCCCTTACTGCACAGGCTTCATTGCTTTTCCAAGCTTAGCTTTGTGGTAACAAGTGACAGAACTCGTCTCATTCCTTTTGTGTGTAGCAGGATATGTATCACTGTCAAAAAGATTTTGCTGTGTAACATAAATTTTCCCTTTCTTAATTTTGTCCCTCTGCTTCTCTGTGCTGAACAAAGTAATACCTTTCCTTTCTCAGTCTTTAAGCCCTACAGCTCTCTGTAGACTATTATCATGTCTCCCTTTTGTCATCTCTTATCCAAGCTAAACATATTTTCGTTCTTTTAATCTTTCCTTATAACTCATGATGCCTAGACCCAAGACAGTTTCCCTTGCTCTTCCGTAAACTCCCTCCAAATTGTTGATATCTATCCATGGTGCCCAGGACAAAATTCTGTTGAAGTGTCATTTTCTCAAGACCTGGTTATATGCAGTCATCTATTCATTTCCTGCTGTAGCACTTGTTTATTCTACTTGGACATTGGACTTTCAGGTAGTCAAATCACACCTAAAATCTCATTTGTATTCTAGTCACTCACCCCATTTGCCACTCTCACTTTACATGTTTCTTTCAGCAATGTAATTATATACGTATTGAAATTCCAAAACCCCCTAACTGATCACAATTCCCAAATGAATCTTATCCTTTATTTCTATTTTTAATTTATGTTCCCATCTATTATTTCTGATATGATGGGTGACATTTAACTGTCCCTAGTTGGCATAGACTCTGAATTTCATATACCGCAGTTCAGTATTTAAAAAAAAAATTCAAGCGAATGCAGTTTAAACAGTTGAAGTTCACATCCACAAACAGCAGTTTATCACATTAATTTATCACATTAGACAAACAATAAGTAGATTATTATTTTATCCCTCACGTTTCTTTGAAACATTTTTTTTCCAAAACTCAGTGTTCTCACTTGGTACCAAAGTAAGGAATGTGCTTTACATCAGCAAAGTATGAGTTATGTTGAGATATTTCTGTAAAACACCTCGATCAACCAGCTTATTTGTCTCTCTCAAACTAAAAAATTCATCAGGAATATTTGAGGAAATGTTTAATCTGGATGTAGACACATTGATCAGAAGCCATTAACTTTCAAATGTCTAATGTCCAGTTGCACTGAGCTCACATTGCCACTGCCTTTTTTAACTCACGAATACTCCTTGCAATAAGGCTCCAAGTAATTTGATATGTAAAAAAGTTTGTATTTTCTGAAGCCAGTCACTTAGCTATCTCTGATGATCTTGGCCTACAGATCTGGTATTTTACATGACACATCATAGTCTTCAGTTACAGGAGAGAAATTACCTGGACAGTTACCTCTTCCCCCTTCAAAGATCAGCATTAACTTTGTTTTCATCGTTCCCATTTATTCCCACACTCCCTGAAAGCAGAGAAAGTCTGTGTTTCAGTAAATTCTTTCATTCCCTTAATAATTTAAGATTTGTAGTCCAGAGTAGCTAATTTGCATATATTAACATTCCATATTTGCTTGTTATCTACAGAACTGGTTTCAGTAGCAATTCTCCCAAAGTGGTTGAACTGAAGCCTCTCAAGTGAGAATACTAAACAAACCAGAACCAAAAAGTGCCAATGATTCAGCCTGGCCTCAGCTGCCTTTACCTCAGTTGACTGAATTGCCTAAATGGATACTTGCATCACCACCAGCCACCAGCTCCTCAGGTTTCTGCAGGGTGACGCAAGCACTCTAAGATGTGCCTTAGCCCACATGAGAGCTGCAGGCACATCCTTCTCCTACCACTAGTGGTCATAGGGGCATTCCTGGGTGGCTGGGCAAGGTTGCATCACTTGGGGAAGACAGAATGGGCTGGTGATCCAACAGCGGAGAACTTCAGTGAAATTAAACTTAAAAAGAGACCAGCCAGTAAAGAAACTACAGAAAGTGAAAAGAAGGATCCTTCCATTTCCCAGTATAGTTCCGTAACAAGGAAAGGGATTAAAGTACATATCTGAAATTGAAAAAAAATTGTGGGTTGAAAAAGTAGTTGAAAGCATAGTTTCTCTTAGAAATGTTATTTCATTTATCCCATTGCATCAAGATTTTTCTTACAACTGAAATCACAGAATCACAGAATCACAGAATCATAGGGGTTGGAAGGGACCTCAAGAGATCATCGGATCCAACCCCTAAAATGCTTCATTCCAGTGCTTGGGTTTGTCAAAATGTAGTTGGAATAGCTAGATGCTTTCTAAACTGGGGTTGGCAGCCGAATTATTCCACTTAGAAACAAAATTTGTGGTTTGGGCTTTCTTAGATTCACCATCTGGGTCTGGTTGAGGTACAATTTCACAATAGAACCTGAAATACAGAAGTTATTTATGCAGTGGCACAGATGATGGACAACTCTGTATCAAATATAAAATTAAAATGTGCCCCACTTTTTTTGTTGTTGGTTTGTGTTTTTTTCTTCTTTTAAAAGGCTGGTTGCAATTACTGTGCCTTATTTGTGGAATAATAAATTAAAATGGAAAGCCAGTAATTAAATGTTAAATGTGTTACTGCTCACTGAATTGTATGACTCCTTTCTATTTTCACGACAATTCCAACTTAATAATTTACTCCTTCAGATTACTTTCTGTATTAAATCTCTTGTGGAAAGTGCAGGTTTGGTCTGAGTAACTTCAGGGGCACGATCAATTCTTCCCTTCCCTGATTGCAAGACAAAAAGTGGAAAAGGGTGTAGACAGCATCTTTTCCTCATGGTTCATTTCAGCACCTTGGACAGGTCAACGAGCTTCTCCTCACATTTACCATCACTGTACCATACCTACCGTTTGTTTTTTAGCACTCTTTAACTAAAGTTCCTTTGTGGCATTTGGCCTTAATCATCCCAGTCTAGCTTTGAAGCAATCCCCTCTTCCTCTAGAATGCACACACATTTACTATATATATATAAATATCTTAGCTTGCTCTCTTCCTGGCTGAAATTGCATGTCTGTAATACAATGAACAAGTTTTAAGAACTGCATATTTCATGTCAGTTGGTCAGAGTTTATCCATAATACCAAGTGCTCCATCTACTCATCTTTCAGCTCCAGTATCAGTTTCATGGATCTCATAGGCAGTGATATGGCAGAGCTACACAAGACTCCTCCTGCTTGTGCTCTTACTTTCTAGGAGGCATGTATTGCAACTCTGAACCTTTAATTAGTCTCTGAAACCTTCCAGTCTAAAATGATGTCAAAGAAGCTTATCTGAGACCTGTATGGTTAAAGGTAGCTGTCAGCTCCGTGTGAGCACAAGCAATGATAAATACACCATGGTGCCTCTGGGCTAGGAATAATGCACTTAGGCCTTGGCATGACCCAGCTTTCACCATGCCAACATTGTGCAGCTGGTAAGTTTTTCTGGCACCTCTTCATTCTCTGTTGCTTTTACTTTCTCTATAGTTACGATGTCTTCTTCAAAAGAAGACCCAAGATTGCTTCCATCTCTAGAGCAATCCCAGCAACCACAAACACCTTGTTAGAAGGTGTTCCTATGTTTTTGAAAAGCACAGAAAAAAGAAAATACTCAGGCCAGTACTGTATGAGTGTCCTTCTTTGGAGGCAATAATACCCTGTCAAAAGAAAGCTGAGAAGATCAAATGATACTGAGCACCAGTGGTGGTTGTAATGTATTTATTTGTTTGAAATACCATCAGAAAATTTTATATGTGTGTTTGTGAGTATGTGGAATGAAAGGAAGACTTGAGTATGAAATTATCACGATTTAGGTTATTTATTCTCAAAGTAATACTAGCAAGACTCAGCTACTTGCAAGAATTTTAGCAACAGGAAAAGACGGCTATTACCTTATAAAGGACCACGGCACTTTCTCTTATGCTTCCCTTTTTAAGTTTGGTCAAAGTGGCAATATACTTCCCTCTACAAATTTGGGAACAACTGATGAAATCCCCACTAAGGCCAAATGCACATGGTCTGTATTGCATTTTAGCACCAACTGAAGAAAAAAAAAAAAAAGGTCATTTGTTGTAAGTTATTTCATGCTGTAACTTGTTATAGGATTCCTCCTTTATTGTATCGTGTCACCACTGCTGTATTATTAAGATAGAACATCAAAGAAAGATTTTGGAAAGGTTTACAAAGTTTTGGTGAGGATATAACTACCCCGCTATTTCTGAGGCCATCTGTGCTATGCAGGGAAGTCTTCTCCTCCACAATTTTAAGACCAAAAAATAGAACTCAAGTCCTGAGCTTCACAGATCCTGCCACCTCCCATCCCTCCTGAGCATGTTGTCATGCATGTTTCCACAGCAGCAGTAGGACAGCTGTCCAGTTCTTTTATTCATGGTATAACAGTCTGAGGCAACTACAGTTGTCTGCTTGACAGCTCAGATTTCCTGTTATCCTCACAAGGGTGATCTGCTGTCACTCATGTATTCAACAGTGCTCCATCAAGCACTGCTGCAGCTATAGTCAACAGTTTTCCTCGTTGTCCTCTGCTATTCAAAAGAAGTTGAGTCCTCTTTCAGGGAAACACTGAGCTACACACAACCTCACTGTTTAGCCAAGATGAAAGCTAATTATTTTTGGAGCTCCTGAGAGGGTAGTATTTATCTTTGTGAGCACTCTGGATGGCAGTCCTTCAGGCTTGACTTTTATTATTTTATAAACCAAATATTTCCATTCTGTTTCTTCTATCTGACTTGATGTACAAATGCAAGTATTCTTAGAAAGATCCAAACAACGTTGGAAAATTTATATCCTTCCTCACTTATCCTTCCTCCGCTTCAGTAAAATAATCTGGAATACAATAATTTGCTGGGAAGTATATTCAGGGGACGTATAGTTCAACGTTTCTTCCTCGTCAGTGAATATGAACAATGTATCAATGTCCTGGTGCTCAGAGCTGCCAGGCAGGCCTGGTCAGGTGCTTCTGAAAAATAATACTTCCGTGTCCTATGTCAACAAGTAAGGCTGTGACAGTTCTCCTTAACTTTTCAAGGAGAGACCTGCCTCTTGGCATTAGTGCAGTTATCCATGATCTGTCTTGCAGGACTCTGAGCAGTCAAACAAACCGACTTCAGTTGCTTCAAACTGCTAGACCATGACTAGAAGATCCAGACAGCTGTCCTAATACCAGTATTTCAACAGTGTTCCTCTTTGTGTCACAATATAACAACAACTGTCAGGCTTTCTGTCCCAGCTACCTGGGTTTATGTTTGGAAAGTTACTGATTTTTCTGGTTAAAGACCCTTTTGCCGTTTCTTCTGTTCTTGACAGCATTTTTTTCCTAGTAAAAACCAGAGCTCAGGCAGTACTGTTGGCCTTAGACTAACTCTTGCTGTGCTGCTTACAGTGAACCTCACATTGAGTGTCAGACTGTATGAAAGAGTGCTTTTGGACTCTAAAAGGAACCTACATTGTTTTTAGGGGCTCTCCCAAAAATTTCCTCTCTTTGGGATGTTCCAAAAATTCCCATTTGAAAAACAGCCAGATATGGTCAGATTTACTTTTTCGCTAAGCCTGACAGACATTGAAGTATCTGAGAAAAGTACTAGATGCAGAAGAGATGTCTGTAAGAGGATCTGCCACATGTTTCATAGGTGCTGTACATGAACATATGTATTTATTTTAGGCCATACGTCTGCAGTACTGCTTCCTTCTCCTCGTCCTTTATAGTTGAATTGATTATACAGCTTCTTAGGATGAGAGGAGCCAAAATGACTGGATAAGGAATTGTCTGGATGGACACATTCACAGGGTGGTGGTCAGTGGCTCGAAGTCCAGATGGAAGATGGTGACAAGTGGAGTTCCTCAAGGGTCTGTGCTGGGACTGGTGCTGTTTAGTATATTTAGTAATTTTATTGACAGTGGGATTGAGTGCACTCTCAGAAAATTTGCTGATGATACCAAGCTGGGTGGTAAAGTTAATGTGCCAGAGGGACAGGATGCCATCCAGAGGGACCTGAACATGCTGGAGACGTGGGTCCAGGGGAACCTCATGAGATTCAACACAGCCAAGTGCAGCATCCTGCAATCCCCGTTATCCATACAGGTTAGGAGATGATGTGCTTGAAAGCAGCCCTGAGGAGAAGGACTTGAGAGTACTCATGGATGAGAAGCTGGAAATGAGCCACCAATGTGCATCTGCAGCCTAGAAGGCCAACTGCATCCTGGGCTGCATCAAAAGTAGTGTGGCCAGCAGATTGAGAGGTGATTCTGCCCCTCTGCTCTGCTCTGGTGAAACCTCACCTGGAGTATTGTGTCCAGCTTTGGAGACCTCAACACCTGAAGGACATGGACCTGTTGGAAAGCATCCAGAGAAGGGCTACAAAGGTGACCTGTGAAGACAGGCCAAGAGAGTTGGGCTTGTTCAGCCTGGAGAAGAGAAGGCTCTGGGGGGACCTTATAGCAGCCTTCCACTACCTGAAAGTTGCCTATTAGAAAGCTGGGGAATGACTGTTCACAAGGGCATGTAGCAATAGGAAGAGGGGTAATGGTTCTAAACTCAAAAAGGGGAGATTTAGGTTGGATATTAGGAAAAAAATCTTAATGTGAGGGTTGTGGATCACTGGAACATGTTTCCTAGATGTGTGGAGGCCCCATCCCTGGAGATATTCAAGGTCAGGCTTGATGGGGCTCTGAACAGCCTGATCTAGTGAAGATGTCCCTGCTTACTACAGGGGGGGTGAACTAGATGACTTCTAAAGGTCTCTTCCAACCTTACACATTTTATGATTGTATGACTGCCGGCTCTACTCCTGATTTTACCATATGTGCAGCACACAGAGACAGAAGGAAGAGATGTCTTGAAAGATAATGTCAAAGTAATAATTTAAAAAAAAAACCACAACAAAGCAAAAATACCCCCAAAACCCAAAGCAAAACAAAACCAAAAAAAATCCCCACCACTTAACAATGCTGGAACAATAGTTTCCACAGAGTTTAGGCAGATGAAGACAATGAAGCTGGAAAAAAAGTTAAACAGTTACAGTTCTGTTTTTATCTAACTATTCAGTTACCACAGATCCCACTCCCGCTGAAACCAAGAGGAATTCTGCCATGAGCTTCAGCAGGAGTAGTGCTACTCTTGCAGTGTTTACCAGGTACTTTGATCCACTGATGATTACGTTTAGGTGTAGGCATACTGGGCTTGTGCATGAAGTTAATCACCTGCATGAATGCTTGCAAATAGACTATCAGATCCTGATCCTACAAATATTCATGCTTGAATTCAACTTCAAATGCAATGATGTTCAAACTGAATTTGTTTTCTGTAGTTTCCAAGCCCCTGGTGAAGCAGTCTGTCACCTATACTGTGCTTTGATTTAGGCGCTGTACTTTCTTCACTGTCTCGTCCTGTGGTCTGTAGAGTACTTAGACAAAGGGGAAATACAAGCAGTTACTTTCTCATGCTTTGATCCCATTTATTTGTGTGTGGCTGTATATTCAATTTTGGAAGAAATTATAATCGATTAAACATGCAAAGCCTGGAAGAGTAATTTTTCTGTTCTTGAAAGAGTATCTCTGTGTAATGATATTTCTAATACATAGCTTATATATTTTTCATAATTTTTCTGTCAAACAAATTTTGAACAATGAGATTGAAATTACAAATGTGGGTAGACAATATTATCATATTCAAGAAGATGTGCCTACTCAACTGTGTAAAAGGATACATGCTGTCTTTAGCAAATCATTTCTGAGGCTTTTCAAATAAAGCGGTGAACTGGTAATGATGCCTGTCAATTGATGAAATAACTATTTCAAGTACAGATAGGATTTTATTTTTTGTGTGTGTGACTTTTTATTACTCAAAATGTCTCCAAATGAGCATGGTGCCTTATTTGTTATTTTTTGACTATTCAGGTCTTCCTGAGTTATTTGTATTCCTGAGTCATAATCTGAGACATTTTCTTCAGGGATATGCCATATACCCTTTTCTACCATTTCTCCCTCCTACAGCAATAAACATACTGATTATCATTACATTCCATATATATTCATTGCATAAATCCCACTAATCAGAGAAAGAAATATGAGCTTTTAGGCTTACTGTATTGGATTCAATTGCAAGGTTTTGGCAGCAGGGGGACTACAGTGTTTGCTTCTGTAAGAAGTTGCTAGAAGTTTCCCCTATGTCCAGTTGAGTCAAGACCTCCAAGACGAGCTTGCTGCTGACCAAGGACAAGACCATCAGTGATGATGGTAGTGCATCTGGGATAACACAGAAGGATGGAACAGCAGCTGGCAGAGAGGAGTGAGAATATGTGGGAGGAAGAACTGTGCAGACACCCAGGTCAATGAAGGAGAGGGAGGAGGTGCTTCAGGTGCTGGAGCAGAGATTCACCTGCAGGAGCCCATGGAGACCATGGTGGAGCAGGCTGTCCCCCTGCAGCCCATAGAGTTGAACAGTGGAGCAGATCTCCACCAGCAACCAGTGGTGGACCCCATGCTGGAACAAGTAGAGGGACCTGAAGGAGACTGTGACCCCATGGGAAGTCCACACCAGAGCACATTTTCTGGCAGGACTCATGACCCTGTGGGGGACCCATGCGGGAGCAGTCTCTTTCTGGTCTATATTCCATGGAAGGGATCCATGCTGGAGCAGATTGTGTAGCCCCTGGGAAGGACTCATGTTGGAAAAGTTTATGGAGACTGTTGTCTGTGAGAGAGACCCCACTCTGGAGCAGGGGAAGAGGGTGAGAAATCCTCCCCATAAGAAGGAAGGAGTGGCAGAGACAACGTGTCATGAACTGATTGCAACTCGCATTCCCCTGGGCTGCTTGGGGGAGGGTGTAGAGGAAACTAGGAGTAAAGTTGAGCCCCAGAAAATAGAAGGGGTGAGAGGAGGTGTTTTACAATATTAGTTCTCATTACTTGACTCTCATTTGATTGGTAATAAATTATTTTTCCCCATATTGAGTCTGTTTTGATTGGTGAGTGATCTCTCCCTGTCCTTATCTTGACTCATATGTCTTTTGTTGCATTTTCTCTCCCCTGTCCAACTGAGCAGGGGAGTGACAGAGTGGCTTTGGTGAGCACCTGGCCTCCAGCCAGAGTCAACCCACCATACTTATTCTCACTCTTTTACACGTAAGAGGTGCTAGAGTCCTCTGGCCATATGCCATAAAGTCCTCTGGCCTTTATGAATGTACTTCTTGTTGAGTGCCATTTTGTTCTTACTGCCTACTGCTCAATTGGCTTTCTCAAGTTCATCCTCCCTGGTTTTTGAGAAACATCATCAAGGTATGAGCAGACTAACAATGAAAAGGAAATTGGTAGCTGGCGGCACCACATCAGAAAAATTATTATTCTGTTATGACTACACAGTAGCATCAAATGTGAAAACAGACTTTCAAATTAATTAGCATTTAAGGGAAATGGGTTTGCAATAATTATCAGATTACTTTTAAGCAGCTATGTTTACAAGTGCATCTCCACTTTCTATTAAATCCTTACTAGGGAAAAAATCCCTAAGTACACATTTTGAGTTTTGAATCTGTTCAGTGTTTGTATTTTTTCGCAAACAAAGGCTCAGGAAAATGAAAAAACAATCTCTCTTGTTTATGTGGGGGAATAAGCATGCTCTTCTACATCTCACATACAGTGACTTTTCCAACATCCCTTAAGTGAGGGATCTTTGAGGAGACTGTGCCAACAGCCTGTACATGTCCACTAGGACACATCCTTGAGAGCCCAGTGAGGCTACTTCCAGCCTCTTACAGATACAAATGTATCTAAGGACCAGATCAGATCCACTGTTCATCGCTACTCATACCTTAAGCACTATTTCACATACCTTTTCTCTTTTACCTTCTAAGCCTGCCTAGTGCTTTTCGAAGTGACTGGTACAAGTGATCAGGGTCACAGAAGCTGCGAATCCACTTTGTGGGAGCTCAAAGGTTTAAAGTATTCTGAACTCCAGACGTGCTAAATCTTTCATTACATCCCGTTTTCCTTTGTGCATTCCTTCTCTGGGAAAAAAAAAGAAACCAAACCCAAATCATTCCTTATTGTCTTTTCCTGCGAGGATGATAATAACTGGGACAAGAAAAATAATAAGGCTTGAGCTAGCTAGGCTGCTGTTACAATAAATGAGTAATCTTTGCACATTTACATCCTGTTTGTTTAATGTTTTTTAAATACAGATATTTCATCGATTGGCAGAATGATGTGGACAGCTACTTCACAATAGATGCTACTGAAGGAACCATTGCTACTAATGAATTGCTGGACAGAGAAAGCACAGCACAGTACAATTTCTCCATAATTGCAAGTAAAGTTAGTAAGTATGACACAAACTGAATTAATATGCTAATACAGGTTTTTTTTCAGACTGTAGTGCTCAGGCATAAATATGCTGTGAAGAGTGCATGTTTTGCCAAGAGATTATTTAAGAAGGCCAAATAAATATAATTTTGCCAGACTCAATGTGGGGCAAAGTGTGATACTCAAGCTGTCCGGTATAATAAGGTTTTTCTGTAGCCCTCGTGTAGGCACAATTCCCTCAGAAGCTGAAAAACATTTTGTCAGCATGAAAAGCATGAAGAGCTGTATGGAAATCTTCCAATTCTTATTTCTGCTTTTGTAATTCACTCCATACAAAATTAGGTTAGTCAAACAACAGGTCTGTCAACCTGCTTTTTGAAGGTAAAAAAATTCTCAGACAAAAAGTATACTGAAACTGAGTCAAGATTTATGCCCCTAAGTGAATCAATGTGTGTGCTACATCTGTGCTCTTGTGTTTTCTCTCTGCCCAAGACTTTATGCTTAACCATGGTTTCTTTTCCTATACCATTTTTGGTGGTTTGAATCTTTTCTTTTATCTTTTATCCTACATAGATGCTGTTGTTTTTTTTTTTTTTAAGAACTCCCTTCTCCCACTGTATTGCATAGCTGCATCTTTCTTCATTGTCATCATTCCATGCAGCATTCCTCCTTCATTTTCCTGTCAAACTGAAACTCTTGCAGGTGTATACCACCCTTTGGTCACTTAGTGGTTGTGGAAAGGCCACAGAAGTGTTTCTGTTTACATCAATAGGCTGTAGAAGAGGACACATGCTGTATTTCCTATTCATTCTGTATTGTTTATGTGTCCAAAACTGCAAGTTCCTAAGAAAGGAACTTGTTTTCTTCCATGTATTGCTTGGCACTGAGTCTTCAAAAAAATAATACATACTACCTGCAGGAAGAGGAAGCTTTTGGAAGTAGAGAAGGCATACATTATTTAAAATAATAATAATGAAAAAAAAACTCAAAAAGAACGATAGACTGACTCCCTGGAGCCTGAAAATACAAGGATACCAGTCAAATGAGAACTTGAATTTTATCTGTAGCTTGGAAAAAGAATACACAAACAAAGGAAACTAATCTTTCAGAAGTTATTGAGTAGACAGATATACATGTGCATGCATATATTGACAGAAAGTCCAGCAGAACTGTGATTTGTTTCTAGAGAAACTGAAAGGCAAGCAGATGCAGAGGTCTCATAATGGTTTGTTTTAGCAAACCTTAACTATTTAGATTTATTAGTAGACAAAGAACAATTAAGATTTGTAATTTTTTTCTGCTGTAAGGCAGGAGTTTTAGTAAACTTGGTGTGAATCAATTTATTATTCCCAATGGTGATGAAGCTAGCTAAAACCTCAAAGTCTACTGGCCTGTGCATGTTCTTGGCACATATCTACTAAAATCAAGTTTATGTAGAGCTGTAGCAAGCCAACTATATTATGAAATTCCCAGTTAAATGGTTTCATGTCCAGTGTCCTCCTTCTGAATTTATTTGGAAGAGAGAGAGAGAGATGTGTGAGATGATACACACACACGTGCGTCCACACTCAGAGATTCTTCCCTAAACTCCAGGTGTGGCCACTTTGTCCCTGACTACACTGGACATGGTGTGGGTTGGCAGCTTACAGACAGGTAGAACTTGGACATTTAGCAGTTAGTTATGAAATGTATTTGTCTTAGGCTTGCTTGTGTCAACAGGTGCCCTCATAGCCAGGGAAGTCATAGAATCATAGAATCATAGAATCATAGAATCATAGAATGATCTGGGTTGGAAGGGACCCCAAGGATCATAGACCTCCAACCCCCCTGCCACAGGCAGGGACACCAACCTCCAGGCCTCGATCTACACAAGGCTGCCCAGGGCCCCATCCAACCTGGCCTTGAACACCTCCAGGGACGGGGAATCCACTACCTCTCTGGGCAGCCTGTTCCAGCACCTCACCACTCTTTCTGTAAAAAACTTCCCCCTAATATCTAATCTAAACCTTCCCTCCTTTAGCTTTAGTCCATTCCCCCTTGTCCTGCCATTATCCGCTCTTTTAAAAAGTCAAATCCCCTCCTGCCTATAAGCTCCCTTCAGGTACTGGAAGGCTGCAATAAGGTCCCCCCACAGCCTTCTCTTCTCCAGGCTGAACAAGCCCACTTCCCTCAGCCTCTCTTTGTAGGGCAGGTGCTCCAGCCCTCTAATCATCCTTGTGGCCCTCCTCTGAACCCTCTCAAACAGTTCCACATCCTTCTTGTATTGGGGGCCCCAGATCTGGACACAGAACTCCAGATGGGGCCTCACGAGGGCAGAGTAGAGAGGGACAATCACCTCCCTGTCCCTGCTGGCCACTCCTCTCCTGATGGAGCCCGGGATACCATTGGCCCTACGAGCTGCAAGAGCACACTGCTGGCTCATGTCAAGCTTCTCATCCACCACAATCCCCAAGTCCTTCTCAGCAGGGCTACTCTCAAGAAGCTCTTCTCCCAGTCTGTATCTGTGTCTGGGATTCTTCCGTCCCAAGTGCAAGACCTTACACTTGGCAGTGTTGAACCTCATTAGGTTCCCCCGGGCCCATCTTTCAAGCCTGTCTAGATCCCTCTGGATGGCTTCCTTTCCTTCTGGGGTGTCGACCACACCACTCAGCTTGGTGTCATCCGCAAACTTGCTGAGGGTGCACTCAATTCCATCATCGATGTCATTGATAATGATGTTAAAGAGCACCGGTCCCAAGACAGACCCCTGGGGGACACCGCTTGTCACCGACCTCCACCTGGACATAGACCCATTGACCACCACCCTTTGGCTATGGTCTGTTAACCAGTTTCGTATCCACTGGATGGTCCACCCATCAAATCCACTTCTCTCCAATTTAGAGATAAGGATGTGGTGGGGGACTGTGTCAAAGGCCTTGCACAAGTCCAAGTAGATGACATCGGTCGCCTTCCCTAAAGTCATGATTACCCAGCTATAACACAAAACATATTTTTCATATAGGTAATGGCTGCTGGTCCCACATGGGGAACTGGGTTAAGGGAAGTTATTCTACCTAAGTTATGCACTGACCAGCTAGGATCCTGTATCATTATACCGAGGTCTTTATTTCTAACCCTAAAAAAAAATCCAAATATCTGATGTAAACACTGTCTGTGAATCCGTCTCCAAATAGCAGCACTATCTTGAGAACATCTCAGAGGTGTACCCAGTGTGGAGTGATGGATAGCCTACTGTAATGTTTGACTTAAGACACCGTAACATTATTCTCCCTCTTGTTAAAGAAGCCTGTCCCAAAGTGGGAGACAGATGATCTGCTGACATGCAGCTGATGACACAGACCTGAAGGCAGCTGAAAGCAGAAGGTCCCTTACCTGTCAAGAAATGAAAAATCTGCCTCTATATGGAACAAAGTGCATGAACAGGGAGGGGTTGTTTCAGACACATTCCCACCCCCATTTCATTTTCCAGTTTCTCCATACACCTTTTTTTGCTCCCTGACTATATTTCATAGTTGTGAGGTCTTTTTTTCTTCTTAGAATAAATCAATACCCTAGTAGCCTTCATGGTTACTGTTTCTGAACATTTTTGATCCTACAGACTCTGTTCAAACTAATAAATTAAACATGGCTTGCATTTGTTTCAAGCACAAAGGCCAGCTGGCACCAAGTTGCCTGTTTCTATGCCATTAAACACTCTTACCTTCTAAAAAAGGTGCCACATGTAAATCAGCTCTTTGAGTAGTCCCTTACCTGTACTAACTACAAGCACATGCATGTGAATTGTCTGCAAGACCACTAGCCACTCCAGACCAAAACTGTGCCAAAGGCTGCTGTAAGAACATAATGGCATAAAAATTCCTAGACCAGTGCTCAAGAGCTTCCCCAGTGTGCTGTTAAATTACCCAGTATGGAGATGGTTTTTGCATCTTACAAAAGAGGAGATAGATAAAAATCTCATTCCTGCTTTCCTATCCTGGAAGTGCTAGCTAAGGTTGAAAGTAAAAAAATATATCCACAATCCTTTTTATCCAAACGATCCTTTCAACTCCTCTGACTCTAGACCCAAATTTTGTGAATGCTAAAGAAACCTCAACCTAAATCTCAGAATGGGGGTTATTTTCTGCATACCTTAACTGGGATTAAGAAATCAGCAGTCATCCTCAATGGTCACTGTCAATTTTCTCAGATGTTTTGGATTTCCACAAGTTCATTTGCCAAAGTATTTTACATATTTTCCACTGTTTTAGTATCTTTGAACCATAACGATTTTAACAGATGAAGGTACTTGAGCAAAAGAAGGAAGCAAGGGTTGTCACTGTCTTAGAGATGTTTTCTCATACGTGTAATCTAGGTTTTAAAGGCATGAGCAGATGTTTTCAGTGACTCACTCACTGATACCAGCATGCAGGTCACTGCTGTGCTCACAGAGCTCAAAAAGACAGAGAAAATGGAGGTCGAGTCTACAAAGTGGCATTTGCAAGTTTTCAGCCTCATTCACATGAAGTAGTACAGGTCTTTGTAATCATATGAGAATTCAAAGCTGTACGTGCTCTTGTCATCTTCCTTTATATACACGAGTATTTAAACTGACAAGAGCACAAATCAGAATGAAAATTATTTGCATAAGGTGAAACTCAGAAGCAGGTCCATCTTATGCTGTATTAATACTATGTACTTCCATGTTTGTGTTTTGTTGACCATTTATGCAAGATAAAAATCTACCCTATTAAAATATCTGGCAAGAAAAGTCTTTAGCATCTAATGTATCTTTCAAGGAATCATAGAAAAAAAAATCACAGACCATCAGTGAGAAATAAATGTAAAAAGTATAATCATATTTTGTGTATTTTCAAAACAGGTTGTCCTATCCTGATTTTGAAGGAAGGCAAAATGTCAAACCCTTTACATAACTTTAAACAGTCCCATAATATGTACAGTGATCCAAAAGGCTGAAATAAAAAATTATGTAAGGTATTAAAAAGCAAAACAACTCCCCCCAAAATACAACCCGCCAAACGAATTAGTGTGTTTAATAGAAACCATCAAAATCATTTAATATGTCCTGCATGCGTGATGCATAAATTTTGAATTCATTCATTCTTTTCCCGGAAAGGCATTGCTAACATTTCTAAGATGAAATGAACTAATATCTATGCTTGTATTTTCATGGCAACATATTAATCTCTTAGTGTATATATTCTGAACTCCTGGTTTTCAGTATTGTACCTTAAAATAAACACACAGAAAGTAAAGGAAAACCCGAGTTAATCCACATGAGTTATGGTGTTCTTTGCAGCCATTAATGCTTGGAGGGAAGTTTTAAAGTTAGGCTGTTCCTGCCTGTAACTGTGTGAACTTGACCTACTTGGGTTCCTATTGTACAAAGGAACCAATTCAGCTGTGAGCGAGCGATCTAAATTTCTTTTCATTCTTTGGGCATCTAAAGAACCACTGCCTAATTCCCAACTGCTAGACCAAACTTTGCCTTCATTCATAGCACACAATGCCTTTCTCCACATAGACATTCCATAAGTAAGGATGATGTTGAATTAGACATGAATGAGGATTAAAGGACATATTAATAGATATGGTCACAATTATTAAAATATGTTTATAGGAAGGAAAACAAGTATTGTGTGATTTGGGAAGTGGTTTTTTGATAATTTTTTTCTACTTGTGAACACGTTTATCAACTTCTTGTGAACTGATGAAGCAAACTTCTACTTGCAGCTGGTCTTTCTTAGCTAGGAAATCATTGGGGAATACCTTTTGGCTTTGGCAGAGGCCTATTGAAAACAGTTCATTTAGAACAAGAAACAAATTGTGTAAAATTTCTACAGTGCCACCGTAAAGAGATTTCACCCCTTGCTGTGTTAGTTATAAACAGCGGAAAAAAATGAAGTAAACAGCTAATTCAAACAATTTGAAGGGTCCATTTATGACTTATACTTAACCATGACCACATGCTGTCACTTCTACACCACCCTGATGCACAGCACAGATTTTTTTTTAATAGTTAACTGTGTCTACATAGTGGCTGCCATTCTTCTTATATGCAAAAGGATAAAATAGTTATCCCTTTGATGCCCCACCAAAACTGTTTTTTATGTATCTGCTATCTTGCAAGGGGTCTCAGCATAAAGTAAGAGAGAATATTGTCTGGTTTGTATTGAATTTGTGTCTTCTTCCTGTCAAGCATAATATGTATTGGGTTTTAGTGTTTACTGCTTGCAAATACTTATGCAGTTAAAGAAATGACTGTTGCAATATACCCTAGTGGTTTAACCAAAAATTGAATACTAGCTTGGCATGTTTCACAGCTAAATTTACCACTTACTCTGTCTAGCTTTCAGCAAAGATATTTCTTTATATCTTTCTCTATTACTTTTCTCCATCTTCTAAATTGGTATTCCCCACTTACCTTCTTAATGTCCTGAAGATGCAAACAGTGGCAGAGCAATAAATACTGACTTTCAACATCCCATTGTGAAAAACAGAATTCAGTTTTAATGATTGGAAGTGTTTTCCTCAGACTCTGTGAAAAATAACCTGAGACAAGTTTGCATCTTTAATTACAGATACAACTTCAAATTACAGGTACAACTTCAAAATATTTAATTTATGGTCTGATAAACACAATCATATTGATTGATTCCTTTCTTTGTGAAGAGTAATGGATCTGAGTCTGGTACAAAATGGTAAGAGGTTTGCTTCTGATTTCTCAGTAGTACAAACCAGAAATATACTGAAGTCAAGGGCTTTAAGAAATCACAGTACTGGGATCAAAACCATTTATGACAGTTTATGGACACTGCTGATGACAACAGACATTGCTAGTATTCCTTAATGCTTTTCTCCTAAAAATCATTCATAGGTAACCCACTATTAACCAGCAAAGTCAACGTTATAATAAATGTTCTGGATGTCAACGAGTTTCCTCCTGAAATTTCAGTTCCATATGAGACATCTGTATGTGAAAATGCCAAACCAGGACAGGTATTTCAAATTTTTAATGTTTGCTATTTTGCTTTTTCTTTCTTTGTTATCCACAGCAATAGAAATTTCTGAGTTTGAAAATGACACGTTGGTTAAAATTCTTCTACAAATAAAAGGTCTGTGTTGTAAATGTCCACTTTTTGAAATTCTGTTTGTTGACCTTTATGGTCTATTTATTTTTATTATCCCTGATTATGTGGGCCTGAACCACTCTTTACTGTGCATTTAATAGCTATGCCAGGAGGAACAATCCCTTCCTTAATGACCTTATCAGGGCAAAACTGCAGTGAATAAATGGAGGAGGATGGATTACATATATTTCTGTGTCATATTCTGAGGTATAGAAGCCGCAAATCCAAAGACAGTCTTACTGAAAACTTGATTTTTATAAGCAGTTTAAAATATATACATAGCATGCAAAACCTATTTCAGATTCAGAATATCACCTTATGCCATCAGCAATGCTGGTATTGATAGAGCTGGCTCCAGAAGCTGTTGGCACATGTTCTTCTTGCACAAAATTTCTGCAATTAAACACAGTGCTGCAAAGCACCAGGGCCGACCATCATACATATTAACAGCTAATATTGTTTCCAAGACCAGGCTTGTAACTTCAACTCTTCAGCTTTGAAAATTACTGCCAGCCACGAAAGGAACACATTTCAGCTTGTTGTGTAATTAGTAGCTTCTCATTGTATGTATGTAATAGGTAATCAGTCCATGTGATTTTTCTTACCTTTATTACAGATTTGTCTGTGACTTCATATGATATTCCTATCATATGATATTCCTATCTCATGGGGTTTAAAAAATTATTTTAAAATATGTTTCAACTAACTGCCATACAACCTAATTTAACTTGTAGTTTGTCAGATACGTTTAGTACCTTATCCAGACTCTTAAGACTAAAAAGAGGAACCTTTTTACAGGGAAGACAGAGGTAAGCACTGAGCTGTCAAAAATTTTAAATATTTAGACTTTTGCTACAAAAAAAAAAAAAAGCACTTTCTTTTTTGTGAAAGATCAGTGACAATCGTATTACAAAACATTTTAACTTCACTATACTTAGCTGAAATCTCCTAGATAGGACTCTGGGAACCAGAATTTCTTTTTTGCCTACATGGTGCAGATCTTTCAACCTTCTCTACTTCATTTCAAGCTACAAAATTAGGGTGCAGCTTTGTGAAGTACTACAATATGTACCCATTTTAACAGTGATTGTACCAGTAGCAGAGAAAGTAAACTCTCTCTAAGTAGCCACTCACCTGAATACAGTGACTAGCATTTTGATACAACCCCCCCAAATAATAACTAATTCTGCAATGCATATAGGGTAAATTTTTATGATTTCTTTCAGATATGTCACAGCAAGACCTGAGACATCATGCAGTCCTCTGGAGGCTAGAGTATTCAAACTTGCTTCCCCTGTGCAATATATTAGGGGGATGAGAGCAATGCAGCAGGATTTCACGTCTGTTGTTTCATGTGATGTTCACTTTGCACTTCTACAAAACTGCTTCTTTTAGAAAAGTGAACTGACTTCAGAATTAATCTTAATCTGATTTCAGGTGATACAGACTGTCACTGCAGCAGACAAAGACTTGGCACCAGCTGGGCAAAAGTTTTCCTTCAGACTGTCAGCTGAGGCTTCCAACAAACCAAATTTCACAGTCCATGACTACAGAAGTAAGTTGCTTACCCGTATCTCTCTTTCAGAGCAGCAGGCTGTGATACAATGACCAATATGATTACTTTGTATTATAGTCAAGTCTACAGACTAACTTTTTTTATTTGACCTTTCTAATTGTCAAACCATCAAGGACATACACTAACATGAATTCAGGTCTTGCACCTTCTCTCATTTTTAGGGGACAGGAATTGTCAGAACACCAAAGGCTGAGATTTCCCTATAGGCCTGCAAAACACTGCTACTTGTTTTATTTTCTTCCTTCTATCATTCAGTATCTCAGGAAGAGCTCATATGCCAATGCAGGTATACCTTTAAACAAGACACTGTTGCTGCCTTGTTTAAATACTATTACTTTGCTAATTGTATTCAAAGTGCCCAGCTGTTGTGCTTTCTGGAGGATGGAAGGTCCTGCAGAAGAATTAGCTCTAAGTACAGCCAGTGCTGCTGCAGTATAACATCCCACAACGCTCTAAATAATGTGTAGATTTATATTTATAGTTCAAGCATGTAGTCTTGTGAACTCTCCAGCCTGTCCACATCTTTTTGAATAGCAGGGACCAAAAACAAACATGGTATTCCAGGTGTGGCCTAAAAAATTGTGAGTGCAATAATGTTTTCTTCATCTCTGTTGGTGACACCCTTGTTGATGCACCCCAGCATCCTTTTGGCTTTCTTTGCCACCGCAGCACACTGTTCACTCATACAGAGGTTATTGTCCACCAGGATCCCCAGGTCGCTTTCCACAGAGTTGCTCTTCAGCTGGGTGGATCCAAGTCTGTCCTGCACTCCTGGATTAATAGTCTCATAATATAAATACATGTATTTATTATATCTTAGCTTTTTTGGTCAAGATTTCTTTAAATTAAGCACTTTCTTTCTTTTTCTCCATTTGCTGAAATGTAGATTTTTTTTCAAATAATTAAAAAGTATTTTTTAAATATAAGTCTTCCAGTTCTTCTCAGGTCATTTTAACATATTTAATTCCTCAAAAGAATATTTAAACTTTAAAAAGCTATACAGTAATTAAACTCAATGACCTTTCTCATTTACAGCTTTTGTGAAGTGTGCTCAGCATGCAAGTTTGATGAGGAAATTGCTCAAATATTATTATATAGCTGAATTTCACCATTTAAACCTGTAATGTTGACACCAAGATGACTGGATCTCAGCAGTCTGTTAACAAACTTTCTCTACCATATAAAAACAAATATAATATTCCCATATAAATGGAATTAGAAGCTAACAAGACAGAGTTTTTCATGCATAACTTTTTTGTGTGTATGCATCTATATAAACATTTCTAAAAACCGTTTTTAATATATTTTACTGAAAAAGAAGAAAGAACTACACTTTTTGCTTAAGGAAGACAGAATAAAATCTTTTTGGAATATTTTCCAACCATAAAAGCATGCTTGATTTTTTTTAGGATGATATAGAGCTATTAGAAAAATCTGTCCAAACAGAAAACATTTCATTATCTTTCTGCCTTTTGTTTGCCAAAAAGGTGGAAAGTCTGCTCTATGCACATTTTAGAGATCTAATAAGACAAAACTTTTTTTAGTACAGAAAACTTTTAAGAACATAAATACTGTTATCTTTTGAATTATCAGTTATGTTATTACCAAGCCGGTGCTTTGTGATGAGAATTTGATATTATTTGTTATATTTTTATATATACATATATATATATATTTAGGAAATAATATTTTTCATTGTGTTACAATGAAAGAAATGGAATAATATTTTACATTGCGCTTTTAAAAGTAAAGTAATTGTTTAATATTTTTAGACACATCAAGAAGCTCCACAATAACCAGTGCTGCCCTATAAAGCTAAGAGGCACGCATGTGGTGTGATATTACAGTGGGTGTAATATGTCTGTAGTGCATGCAAGCAAACTTTTCCAGGTTCCACACTTCCTCAGAATATAACTTCATGAGGACAATTGGAAGATGGTTGCTGTTTGGAGTCTCTGCCAAAATAAACAGAGGGACATGTTAAGTTTCTAGACCTTGCCTTCAGCAACACAGGGACCAATCCACCAGATATGAATAGAAGTGTGAGGTCCTAGCAGACCTCCCCTCTGAGCTGCCCACCTTCCTCTTTCCACTTTGCTGGCCTCTGCTCCCTAGGGGGATGCTTCCCTGCTGAGCACACTCAGTTGCTCATGTAAGAGAGAATTTTCCTTCCCTCCAGACTGTCATACACATCCTGAAAATGAATTTATTGCCAACAGACTGAAGAACCAGAAGCTGTCTCCACTTCAGACTGCAGCTTCAGGCTGCTCTGTGCAGACTTCAAACACATGCTTGTGTCCATATTTTCAAAAGGACCTTGAACAATTGACAGGGGTCATAGAAGAGCAAGAAAAATTGTTCAAAGTCAAAGACATAAGAGCTCTATCTGTTTGATCCTTCTCAAAGGAGAATGGAAAGTCATATCATTGCATTGTAAAGTATTAAACTCTTCAGCAATTGCAATTAGAAGAAGAAGAAAGAATAGAAATAATTCTATTAATAGAAATAAGAACAGAAATAAGATTATGCTGGGTGGTTTAAAATTAGACCTGAACTTCTTTATACAGTGCAGATGATTAATCATAAAAAGAACAAGATGAATATGGAGGTTGGTTTGATTCTAACAATTTTTAGACATTTTTCTTTTTCAAAACTTAATGTCACTGAACTTGACATGCCTCTGTGCCATGTTTGAGTTTGATGAAAAGTGAACTTCTGAGATAAACATTTTATCAGTCAAGCACTCTCTCAATGTGTTTGATCATAATATATCTGATTCTGGATATTTAGGATTCCTTCTTGTTGTCCCTCATCAGAAATGCAAGCAAGTATTTGATTGTTGAATTCAGAGGCCTTAATCTTTCTACTTAGTGACAAAACTCCAAGAAGGGATGGAAGTCATAAACCAGGCAGCAAGTGGCTTCCTCTAAAAATATAGTAAAAAGCATGGGTGAGATGGCAAAAGATGGGTGACTGATGCAGGCTACTTCCATTCAGATCTGTCAGCTAATTAATTTCCCACTAATTTAATTTTGGCCTTGCTTTTAATCTACACACCATTTCCTTGCTACTCTGATTCAAGAAAAGCGGTGGTAACTGAGTATCTACTGGGAAGAAACGACGAAATGCAACTTGTAGGTGTTCTGAATGCATTCACGACTAATTGATGGAAAATGTATGGATTGTAAAGTACTCAATCCATCTCTACTTATTTTTGATGGGATGGGAAAATCGAAGGGCTTTTACATTTTGTCTAGGTATATTACATTCAGTTCTAAAGGGAAATTAATTGAGACTTGATTCTAAATATATGTGCAATTAAAATCCTTTGGATCACAGCGTTGGAATATAAGGAGATTAGGAGAAAAGTAAAATTGAGAAGCCTTCCTATTCTAATACCTGTAATACTGTTTTTAATTATTATTATTTATGTCTTTAAAATTTCAGATGTCATGCTAACAAGTTTGCGAGAAATAGAGTGTTATTTAATGCTCTGCAAAAAAATAGCTGTACTAGTCAGAATAAAACGCCTTCTGTAATGATAAAACAAGGCACTTACATAAAGCATGTTATTCACCAACCTTCAAAAATTGAATAGCTGCCTATTACTTAAGGTGAAACAAATTACAATGGTGAATTGAAGTACTCAGTGAAACTCCTGTAAATACTGTGTCATGTTTTACAGACAACACAGCTGGGATTGAAACCAGGAGAAATGGTTACAGCAGAAGGCAGCAAGAGCTGTATTTTCTTCCGCTAGTAATAGAAGATAGCAGCTACCCTGTCCAGAGCAGCACAAACACAATGACTATCCGTGTTTGCAGATGTGATTCTGATGGTACCATCCTGTCCTGCAACGTGGAAGCAATCTTCCTACCAGTAGGCCTCAGCACAGGAGCACTGATTGCAATCTTGTTGTGTATTGTTATACTTCTAGGTTAGTTCTCATGACACCATGTGAAGTGCATTACTGTGATTGTTCGCATGCGAATTAATTTGTGTTCATCTTTTGTTTAGCAAAAGCTACTGAAAATGTGTTTATAAGAACTTTTATGCTTCTGCATTTATAGGAAAGCATCCCAAAGCCCTGACCAGGACTGTCAATCTGCTAACGCCTGAGTATTTCTTGTTGCATGAAAAGAACCAGCTTTCAGTGGAATCCAAACCATAATTTTTTCTCTGAAACTTTTTTTCTAATACTTTTCTTGAAGAATTAATATTTTCAGATTATTACTAAGGTAGACACTTACTGCCAACTGTAACAGCAGTAAAGACTTAGTAAGGGCCTCTATTTAATTCTTTATGCCAGCTTGAGCAAAAAGGGAATGAAGAAATGACAGAGGAGAAAATAATTGTAATGTAGACTGTGACTGCCCAGATCCATCTAAAACTTTACAGTAACATTTTAATTTCAGGCAGACATTATTCTATAAGGTGGCACCCATTTGATCTACATGATATTTAAATGTTGTCTTATTTATAGTATGTCCAAAGCATTTGTTGCTTATATGCATCATACTTACAGCCTTAATGAAGTGATAATGAAATAAACACAACTTTGTAACTTACACAGACACAGTGCAGAAAGCAGCCTGATTCTTGCAGGTGCTGGTCTAAGCCTCTTCTTGATACTAGTGGGCTTCTTAGATCTCACAGGTACCTCTATGCATTTGGATAGCAATGTAATTTACCAGTTTAAGTAAATTACTGCAGGCACAAGGTTACATAAATACCTTCTGAGTAGCAGTGGGTAAAAGTCAGAAAAATTTGTGTTGTGAGAAAAATGTTGTTTCAAATCTGAACGAGAATGGCAAATAGTCATACTTGCCATGGCATAAGAATTAATAACAAATACACCCATTCTGAAGAATTTTAACAAAAACAAAACAATCTTTTGCAAGCAAGAATACTGTTTCCTTCTCCATAATTCCTTTGGACTTCTTTTTCACCTTTAGGGGTTTCCTCAGTAAAAACAGCTAAGTGTGAGTGAGCTTCAGCATAAAGAAATTCCATTATGAAAAAGGCTTTAACTTATTTTTCACATGGAGAGGTAAATCGATTAGAGCTTTGTTTTGAGGCAGGACACCCAGGATATGTAATCTCTCTGTTACTGACCATAGTGCTTGAAAGACCTAAACACACAACTGTAGCAAAACCTTTTAAGTTCCCATCTTTGTGTCAAGTTATCTGGACAGTGTGAACTATGCAGCAGGCAGCCTGGTGCTCTTAGTACAGAGATGGTTTCAGTGGTTTCAATCCAGAGAAGTGGGACTACCTAAATCTGGACTTCCCTCAGATTTTCAAGGTGAACATTGAGGCCTTCGAAAGAACTATGTTTATGTTTTCATAATGGTTTGTTGACATAGCTACACTTTTAACTTAAAAAACCCCCAACAGCATATTTAATCAAAATTAATTATGCCAAAGGACTCCTTACCAGATCTGCTTCTCATTGATTGATGCTCTTGGCTTATACAAAACTAATTAAGATATCCTAATTCCCATTTTGCACTGAACACCACACTGAATTACTGAGATCATGTTTGGAAAAGAGGTTTTGGTCCTTTAATAACTCCATTCCAATCAGTCTGGAAATATTACCCAGGAAAAAATATGTATAAATAATGAGATCTCCAGTCCTGTATGTAACCTGAGAGAGTGGCATTTATCTTATATGCAGGATTTCTCCTTACTCTTCCACTGGTCAATTTAAAAACTGCTTTTGGTTTTCATTTCTTGCTGTGAACCCAGACTAACACAGAGTCATTAAAATTGTAGTTGAAGTCATTCTTGTCAGACTCATTTCTACACAAAAGACAGTCAACATATTACCAGAATCAGGAGTTGTTTTAGGCCACAGAAGCCTGGCCATGAATTTATAATGATTGCAACTCCTGTACTCATTATTGTGTTACTTCAGGAACAGCACTTAGAACTCTGCCATTTCTACCAAATTTGGGGAGGGAATTAAAATTAACAAAAGGCCCTGTTTACAGGAAGCATGCAATCTTGTCTTGAACACTGCCAGGGAGGGGGATCCACAAGCTCTCTGGGAAACCTATGTCAGGGCCTCATCACTTTCACAGTAAAGGAGTTTTTTCCTACACCTAATCTAAATCTACACACTTTTAGTTTAAAGACATAAGCCCCTGTCCTGTCACTACACTTCCTGACACAGAGTTGTTCTCCATCTTTCCTGTAGGCCCATTTAGGTACTGTAAGGCTGTAATAATCCTTCTCTTTTTTAGGCTGAACAAGCCAACTGTTTCCGCTTGTCTTCATAGAATGGGTGCTCCAGCCCTCTGATCATCTTTGTGGCCCTCCTCTGGACTTGCTCCAAGAGCTTGATATCTTTCTTGTACTGGAGACTCCAAAGCTGGATGCAGTATTCCAGATGGGAGCAGAGAGGAAGAATCACCTCCCAAGACCTGCTGACAAAGATCTTCCAAATGCAACCCCAATTCCTGTTGACCTTCTTTGCCACAAGCACACATTGCTGGCTCACGGTGAACTTGCAGTCCACCAGGACCCTACATCCTCTATCAAGTTGCTTTCCAGACAGTCAGACCAGAGCACATTCAGTATGTAGTTATTCCTCTCCATGTGTGGGACTTGGCCCCATTTGAACATCACGGGGTTCTTGTTGGACCATTCCTCCAGAGAGATGAGATCCCTTTGTATGGTGGCACAACCCTTGTTTTGCACCATCTGCAAGCTTGTTGAGGGTGCACTCAGTCCTGTGATCCAGGTCATTTTTGAAGATGTTAAACAAAACTGGTCACAGTACATTAGTGACTGGCCTCTTTCTGGTCTGTAGGCTGTTGATCACTATTGATACTGCAGCCTGGCAGTTTGTCTGGCTTTGCAGTCCACCTCATGGTCTAGTTGTCTAGTTCACACTTTCTCAGTTCTTTGATGAGAAGGTTCTTATGGGAGACAGCATCAAAAGCTTTGCTAAAATGAGGATACAAATAATGCACTTTTCTCCTTTCATCTATCCACCAGTCATTTCATTGTAGAAGGCTATCAGGTGAGTTAAGCACAAGTTCATCTTTGTAAATCCATGCTGACTAGTGCTGATTGTCTTCCTGCTCTTGATAGGGTTCAAAATGTTTTTCAGAAGTATTTGGTCCACCACTTTCCTCATGATCAAGGTGAGGCTGACTGGCCTAGATCATTCTTCTTGCCTTTTTGAAGATAGGCATCACTCTTGCTCCAGCCCTCAGAATTTCCCCCAGGTCTCATGACCTTTCAAAAATTATCACAAGTGACCTTACAATGACATCACTCATTTCCCTCACCATTCATGTGTGCATCCTATCACGTCCCATGTCCTTGTGCACATCCAGTTTGCTTAAATGTTCCTTAAGCTGACCCTCTTTCACCAAGGATAAGTCTTTCTTGTTCCAGACTTTTTCTTTGGTTTCAGGGACCTGGGAGGTCTCTTCCTAATAAAGACAGAGGCAAAGAAGCCATTGTGTAGGTTGGCTTTCACTGTGTCCTTTTCAACATGTTCCCTGCCTCATTCAACAGTGGGCCTATATTTTCCCTACTTTTTCATTTGCTGCTGCTGTACTTGTACAAGTCCTTCTTGCCATTCATGTTCTTTGTAGAGATTCAATAGCAGGTGGGCTTTGACTTTCCCAACCACATCCCTACACATGCAGTCACCGTATATTCCTCCTGGCTCCTCTGGTGCTGTTTTCTCCTCTTATATACCCTTTTTTTTTTTTATCTCTGGGTTTAGTCAACTTTTTATTCATCCATGCAGGCCTACTGCTGCTTTTACTTGATTTTCTGCTCATCAGGATTGACCACTGTTGACCTTGGAGGACATGATACTTGAAAATCAACCAGGTCCCCTGGACCCATTTTTCTCTCCAGAACATTGGATTTTTCAAAGCAGATCCCTGAAGAGACCAAAGTGTGTTGTATAAAAAGCTGAAGTAGGATTTTTTTTGTCAGTTTCAATTTTTTTTCCTCTTTAATACTGTGTTGTTTTTGGTTTTTTCTCTGCAAAGTGGAAATTTTGGTGTTTTCTTTACTTTGGTTGAAGACATTTAAAAAAAAATCCCATCTCTCTTTTTCTCTAAACTGAAAAGCTGAAGTTCTGTCCACAGGACCTCACAAAGCAGGACAGTAGGAAAATTATTTGTTACTTCCTTCAGCAGCCCAGCAAGCACTAAGGAGTTAGGCTCATACATCAAGCAGCAAATGATTTTTCATTGGCTAGAGCCCTGCTATTTTTAAAAGAATAGTGGAGCATATCTTCTAAGGAGAATAACCCCTTTGATTGCTTGCCACTTGCAAAGAAAGATATAATGATCTATCATCAGAGTACCAAATTATTTCTGTGCATGTCTTAACTTCAGTTTTCTCTCGTTACAGTCATTGTGGTACTGTATGTAGCACTACGGAGGCAGAAGAAAAAGGACACCCTGATGACCTCTAAAGAAGACATCAGAGATAATGTTATCCATTATGATGATGAAGGAGGTGGAGAAGAGGACACCCAGGCTTTCGACATAGGTGCCCTGAGGAATCCCAAAGTGATTGAAGATAACAAAATACGCAGGGACATAAAACCAGACACCTTGCGTTTTCCACGTCAGAGACAAGCAGTTGAAGATAACACAGACATAAGAGATTTCATTAATCAAAGGCTGCAGGAAAATGATGTAGATCCAACTGCACCCCCGTATGACTCCTTGGCCACCTATGTTTATGAAGGAAACGGATCTGTTGCAGAGTCGCTCAGCTCTATAGACTCCCTTACTACAGAGGCAGACCAGGATTATGACTATCTGAGTGACTGGGGACCTCGCTTTAAGATCTTGGCAGACATGTTTGGAGAAGAAGAAAGCTATAACCCTGACAAAGTCACTTAACTACAACCTACAGCAGTGAAATAAAAAGAAAAGTAAACCAACAACAAATTCAAAAGATAAACCTAAGCTTTATAATGGGACAGGATTCCTTTGACTATAAGAGACAGCAACTGTTTCCAGCAAGTTACTACATTTATCATACTGTCAGTTTTGATTTGATCTGCGAAGGAAAGATAAATTCTGTAATATACACAGTTTTTTGTTGTTATTTTGTTACTCTGGAATTAACACTGAGACAAGCTCAGGCCTACAAAGTACAGTTTACTTACCTGACTTAGAAAGAAGACAGTTTTCTGGCATCACAGTGGAAGAGTGGTAGCTTTTTCGTAATTCCACTAAAGTGCCTATTGAAACTTTTATCATTTAAGTGGTAAAGAGTCTGCTGTGATGGTGTTACAAAACTGAATGGCAAATTGGTCAAGGACTTTAAGACAAGAAGCAATAGCAACATGCTGACTTCTTTTAGAACAAAAATGGATATCACTTCCTGGACTATATCTAATGATGAAAACTGGGTGGGGAGGGGAGAGGGGTGATGTCTTTGGGAGCTATGTTTGTTTTTTTAAAAGAAGAAAATAGTATGACAAGACATCATATCTTCTTCCAAAATTTCACTCAAAATTTAAAATGCTATTGCTCACTCTGAAGATGTAAAGACCAAATTAAGAAGGAAAAGATCTTAGCATACATCAATGAATATTTAAAATGTTCATGCAAATACTACGTTTTTCCAAAATAAGAAAAAAAAAATGAAAGCAGCTATTCCTTTATGTGAAGGAAATTCCCTTTGGGTCCCCCTCTTCTTTTAAGATGAGACTATTATTAGAACATAAGGAGAGGGTTTTTTAAGAGTATTATTGTATTTTTAGTACCAAGACATTTTTTCCCCTTGTAAGTATCACTAAAGAAGTATATGTAAAGAACTCCACATCACTTTTCTTTGCAATTTGATTGTTACTCTGTAGGTAGTATAGACATACATATTATAGAGGTAGCTATTTTTCAACTGACCATCTGCTACCGATGAGCATTATCATTGTATTCCATTGTCAGACCCACACCAAACATTTTAGAAAGTCTTTTGCGGATGGAAATCTTATTAATTTTGTTCTTGCCAAAATATTATCAGAGGCAGAATAAAAATATAAACCAGTGTCTTTGTCCACACTTTATGTACATGCCCATACATAAATGTAGCTGTGCGGGTAAGAGAACTGCAGATGTGTGCAAGGTGTTCATGCCAAGGAAGATCTCCCGTAAATCTCCTCCGAGTTTTTTCTGATGACCTAAGGCATAGACAATGGTTTATGGCCCCTGAAGTACATACATCCTTACAATTCTCCTTCTAAAGTCTCCGCAGTGCTATACAATCTGCTTGAGCTCTACTCATGATTAATGGCACTGGCAAGGTCAGCCCAAGTCTTTCGTGAACCAATCTCTTATTCACCTCAGGTCTACTGCTTATTTTTTTATACCTTTAAAGAATGAATAGCTATCAGACATAGTTGGCTGGCGAGTGTGATATTAACATGTATAAATTTCCTTTTACTCCCTTTGGGAAATGTAGAAGTATTTTAAAGTTGTATAAATCGATCTCCTAATTAAGCTTTAAGAGGTGCATGGTTTAAATATGCTTTGGATCTTTTGTTACAGTTGGACAGGGCTGCATTGAAAGCACCACTTGCATGGCTTCTGACAGCAGAGCACTGAGGAAGAGACACAGCACGTGGTAACATGAAAAGCTCGTGGTTTTTTTCATTACCAGCAAAGGTATCCTATGTTCCCGGAAAAACAAGCTCAGCCAACAAAATGCTCTTGACACAGGACAGGGAAGCAAGGGTAGTGGCAGGGCCCATTTACCAACAGAGCGATTTCTGTGTGGAAGGTGGTGGTTTTGATTTTGTCACATCTTGACAATATAGCAAAGGCAACTTGATGCTGCAGAATCAAAATAATTATTTTGGGAAATAATTAATAAAAAATTGCTACTTGTTTCAACACAGGGTTTGATCCATACAAAATTCACCCTTGTTGGGGGTACACAGCAATGCTTCCCCACGTAGCACATGCATAGCTGCCACAGTTAGAATAAACATCTGACACTGCTGAATGACAAATGTGCGATGCTGTAGCCAAATTCTGTCCTTTACATGTATTTCACTAGCAAAGCCAAGGTAAGTGAGAGCAGTGTTTTGCTTTCTGACATCATATGCTATGGCTGCTGCTGGGAAGGTTGTATTGGTAGCGAATACTAGGTGAACATTAGGTCTCTTGAATAGGTTGATGTTTCCTCTAAGCAGGACAGTTGTTATGGGAGCCTGACTTCCAAAATGGGTAGACAGATAATGTGGTCTTAAACATGCTGCTACACACAATTCGTATTTGAGAGCGAGTTATTGTACATTGAATTAATACCAAATTGAATATAAAATGCATATTTTTTACATTTAAGAGGTTTGTAACTGAGATGTTTCTAGCACATAATTAATAAACCTTCAGGAAGATTTTTTTTTAAGTATGTAATTAGCTAATGGAATTGTCCTATGAAAACATAATTAAAAGTGTTTAAGACGTTTTTTTAGAATAATCAAACAACTTTAACTTAACAGGGGTACTTTTTTTAAATGGCTTTACAGAACTAAGGAATATAATTCCTTTTCATTTATGCATAACCCGGGATCCAGGAAATATGCGTGTCATTCCATCTTCTCTCACTCTCTTTCTAAAAGATGTGTCTTGGGTATTTAACACCTTTTAAAAAAGGTAATTGGACAAATACAAAATCTATGAGATACAAATTACTCAAAGCATCTCAGATGACATGAGGTCAGAGGGATTAAGGAATCTCAGTTCAATTGTATCCAATAACTACTGTGGATTTTAAGCACTATAACTTAAAAAAAAAAAAACAACTAAAAACCCCCTTGCGCAAACAAGATGTTAAGTGGATGTCTGTCTTTCTCTTGACTGTGGAAAGAGCCATTATCCTCAAATTCTATGAAAATGACAGAATGGTAAGATAACACTTAAAAGGCAGAAAGAATAGAATCGAGAGAAATATTTTTGTTTAAATTTCCACATGTAAGTCACTGGTGCACAAACATCTAGCGTAACTGTGAATGTCTCAATAGTTTCCCCCCTTCAAATCACAAGGCATCCTACAAAATGCCTTCTCCACATGAAGACATTTAGACACTTCACTGGCACAAAGAAATCCACATTTTAAGTTGAATGGTTGTGACTTGAACTAGTGGTGCTGAAATAAAAGTCTAAATGTTAAGCATTCAGCTAAGAAGGGAAGTATCTAAGGAAATCTAGCTGATAACCTTACACCAGAGACATACAGAGCTGAAGACAAATTTATAACACATCATTTGAAAGGGATTTCAGAGAAGAATGAAAGTCTTCTCTGCCGCCCAAAGAAAGCTGAAAATGCCACTACAGAAGAAAGTTCAATTTCTCTGTCAGAAAAGACATATCAGAACATAAAAGATTGCTAATATTTGGGTTTAAGAGTACTACTACAGAAATCTGAAAATGCTGTTGTTCTTGAAACATAGATTTTCAATATTGTCAGTGAGTCAAATAGCAAGAATTTGGAAAGCAGTGGCAGTAGATGTCTCTTGGACAAAGATAAGCTGGAATATTTTATACTTTCATGCTTTTATATTTATTTTATAAATTTGCTTTAAATTTTTGTGTTCAAAATAAAATCACAATTACTGAGGATTTACTCTCAGTCATGGAAGCAGAGTTCATTGTGGAGCAAAAAGCAATAAATGACTCAACATATTACTGACAATATTGTTTCTAGAGACTACCTGAGAAATATTCTTGCATTTAAGAGTAAGATGTCCATATCCACATAAATACAACTGATCCTTCACAAGGGTAAAAGATGGGGTTCTGCAGATGCTATATTCATTTTAGATTCACCTCTATTATTGTTATGAGAAAGTCTTAAGACTGTGTTAATATGAAATAACAAGTATCTATTAAATTAATTCAGGAAGAAAATATTATAATCCACATTTCATATGACAATGACTGGATTTTAATTGCTGTGATCTGGTGTTGTAAATGATTTCCAGTTATTTTATGAATTTGTTATTATTAATAACATGGACATTGAAATCCTGTGTGTATAGAAATACTTTTGAGCTTTATAAACCTTCTTGAAAACAAATCATGAAGTGACCCCTAATAATAACCCTGCTGAGATGACATTTAAGTGTGAATGAAAATCAAAGTTTATATTACACCCCTTCACAATCTTCTCTTAATGACAAATCTATAATAACCTGATTTCTTTCCTCTTCTTATTTAAATCAAGAACCAGATAAGTTGTCAGAACATGAGCAACAGTTCCTATTTTGAGCAAAACTAAGAAAAGTTCTTGTTTGTTTTTTTAATGTTATATTTATTTATTGGATAAACTTCATCTATCCAACTCTAGCTTGCAACTAAAATCCCCATTGCTGTGGTCAAGGTAAAAATTACTTCTCAGGGATCAGGGGACCTTGTCAATGTGTAGAAATACCAGATGGATGGATGGATGGATGGATGGATGGATGGATGGATGGATGGATGGATGGATGGATGGATGGAAGTAAAGAAGATGGAGCCAGGTTTCTCTCAGTGGTGCAGGACAAGAGGCAATGGACACAAATTGAAATGTGGGAAATTCCATTAAAATTTAAGAAAAAAGCTGCTTTACTGTCAGAATGGTCAAGCAAAGGATTATGTTGCCCAGAGAAGTTGTGGTGTATCCATCCTTGGAGATATTTAAAACTCAACTGGATTTGTTCCTTAGCAACCTGCTCTTTTGAACCTGTTGCAAGGATAGAGGTTGGACTAGGTGATCTCCAGCAGTATCTTCCAACCTCAGCTACTCTGTGATTTATGCTAACACCATTCTGTGTATTTAGGCTCCTCTCTACTAATCTGAATGACATTAGGGACTTAACTATGCATGCATAGTAACTGTTGACTTGTTTTAGAGGGGAAGCTCAGGTAGGAACACAGGAACAGGATGCCAACCTATAAAACTGCTAGCAGTGTGGATCGACTGGAGAGGGATAAATTATTTACTGTCACTTCCAGTACAAGTAGTAAGGAGATCACATGAAACTAGCAGGAGTCAGGAAGCAAATTAAAAATAGAGATGATTTTTCACCTGATGAGTAGCTGAGATACTTGTGAAGGCTCAGAGTTCACATAGTTTGAAAAAGAAACTGGATGAATTAATGAAAAACTAATAGTTTGTGGGTTGCTTAATATAGAGGTATCACATCAGGGAGTCCCTGGATAGTGCTTGATTAGGAGGAGGCGTCACATAACCTGGTCTGTTCCTTCATGTTTTTCTGGGATATCAGCTTATGTCAGTGCTAGAAAAGGTTACTACCCCAGTCTGATCAATCTTATTTTCTTAGTATGGTTTTATTATAAATTAAACTGATCCTCAAATCACCATTCCTTCCATTCTAAATTTCAAAATTGCATAGATAAAGTCATTTTTTTTCTTTTTTATCATATATCAAAAGCATATATGCATGCATATTTTATTATTTCCCTCAAGTTTTCACTACTGCAATTGCTGTATTTGCTTCAGCTCTGCACACTTTTGTAAGGTGCTTTCATACTTTAACTGGGACACTGACACTGATACATGTCAGTGATGATGACACAGTTTGGCTTAGTCTGCATGAAGATGATAACCTCTGCAATACATGTCATCTTTTGCTTGGATGCCGCTTCATTAGGTGTCCCAGTTACTTCCACATGTCCTGAGAACACATGAAGAAAGAGAAAGGGGGATGCAGTAACTGCCTGGCAGGACAACTGGCCTGTGCTAGTCCAGTATTCAGGGGTGCAGCCAACTGCTCTCCTGCTATGCGTTGTAACAATAGACGTAATTTATTGTTCTCACTTGTTGAATACTGTACATTTACTAGTCAAATGTATGCTTTTCTACTATAAGCCTATGCCAGAAAGGATAATTCAAGAAGCAGAAATTAATGTCCTTCTTTCTCTGAAGCTGTGAAGGTGCGTGGGGAGGAAACAGAATCATATTAGGAGAGATCAAAAATAAGTATGCCTTAAAAGAATGTCTTACATTATTTGGGGACATGCCTGCAGTGAACAGTTACATTTTTTCTTCTGTCATTGGAGTTCATTTTCTCTGTTTAGTCAGTGACGTCAGAGCAATACATTTAATATTATTCAGAATGCTCCCATTGCCTTCAACCACCGCTTTAGCCTCTTCAGGTTGCTCTGAAGTTTGATTGGTATCATAACTCCTCACTCCCCAGGCATTCAGTCCTCTCCCAGTTATGGGCCTTGTTACATATCTGATTATAACACTGAACTTTCATGGTAGAAACATCTGATGCAAAAAATATGTGACACAGCGGTACAGACACAGAATTGTAGTTTCAGTTTTCATAAGATGTTTCAGAATGAACAAACATTGACTTAATGTTCTGCAAACTGACATCAGCAGAAATAAAACTACGAATTTAGTAAGGAAAAAACTAATCACAATATCAAAACTTTTCATATATTTTCTCTCATTTTTCTCTCTGTAGTATGTAACTCACATATGTGCTTTCTGTGAAAGGAAGGAAATATAAAGAGAAGGAGGTGAAGATCTCTGGAGTGGTTATGTCCTCTTTTTTCTGTTATTTGTATTTAGCATTTCTTTGTATATATAAATAATAATCTAAAATTTCTTAGTTCAAGTTTATTTCTTAGTCTTTAATTATGAAATACAGTCTGTGAAACTAAGAGAGATTTGGCAATGACAAATGAAATACAGAGGAACGTTTCAAATGCAGCACAGCAAAGTATTACTTCTTCAGTTCTTAAAAGGAGAAATTTGAGCTCAGAAATTCAGGTTATCTTTTTTCAGGTTTTCTGAGTTTACTTGACCAGTGACTGATTGATTATTGCTTTTAATAATGCTGTTCCACAATTGGCAAGTGCTTTATTTTACTTTCTAGGGCTAAGGTTTATAATTGTAACTGTATTGACTTAGATTAAATTATTTCAGATCACATACTGTAGCTGTTGAGCTCAATACAGAGAGGATGTGATTGAAAGTACCTAATATCATCTGTAGTCAAGAGAGCCTGGTAAGTAAATTCAGTAAGTGATTTAGTGAAACTATATGCTGACCAGAGCTATTCAGCAACAGATAGTGAGCACGGGGACTTGTCTGAATTGCTGCCTATATTGTAGCCAGTGCTCTGCAGCCCGAGCTGACAGAGGTGCTTGAGTTGTCTCTTGATGGTTATGGAGAAAAAGGCAGGGCTCAGATTTTATGAAACAGCAAATTGATCTCACAGCTCATCTAGGTGACAGCTCTAGGGAACTGTTGTCACAAGCAGAGTGAAACCCCCATTTCAAACACCGAGCAGCAGAGGAAACAAGCATGTAGGAAAAGCTAAATGGGACCATTCATCCCATTGAAATGATCTGCAAAGGAGTGCAGGGCAGAATGGCCTCCCTAGAAATAGCACACTGCTTCTGGTCTGCAGTTTCAGAGACATTTCTGCATTTGCACTAACCCACTGAGGGATTAAATAAAACAACGAACACAAAATGGTGGAGTTCCAAATCCTCAGGGCAGTGAGGAGGTTGCACAGCAAGCTTGCTACACTGCTCCTCAGGAGAGCAGACTTTGGCCTCTCCAGGGAACTGCTGGGTATAGTACAATGGGACAAAGACCTGGAGGGAAGAGGGACCCAAGACAGCTGGCTAGTATTCAAGGGTCACCTCCTCTGAGCCCAAGGGCGATGCATCCCAGCAAAGAGGAAATTAGGCAAAAACCACTGAGAGGCCTGCATGGATGAACAAGGAGCTCCTGGGAAAGCAAGCAATAAAAGAAAGCCTACCAAGGGTGGAAGGAAGGGAACGTAGCTTGAGAGGAATATGGGGAAACTGCCTAAGCAGCCAAGGATCAGGTTAGAAAACCAAACACCCTGATAGAAATAAATCTGACCTGGGATATCAATGTGAAAAGGATGGTGAGGAAAAATGTGGGTCACCTCCAGGTGACCTTGTTACCCGGGATATGGAGAAGGCTGAAGTACTTAATGACTTTTTTGCCTCAGTCTTCACTGGCAAGAGCAGTAGCCACACCACCCAAGTCATGGAGGGCAAAGGCAGGGACTAGGGGTATGAAGAACTTCCCACTGTAGGAGACGCTCAGGTTCAAGAACACCTAAGGAACCTGAAGTTGCACAGGTCCATGGGATCTGATGAGGTGCATCTGCGTGTCCTGAAGGAACTGGAGGATGAAGTGGCCAATTCAATCTCCATCATATTTGAGAGGCCCTGGCAGTCTGGAGAAGTCCCCACTGACAGGAAAAGGGGAAATATAACCCCATTTTTAAAAGGGGGAAAAATGGAGACTCAGGGAACTACAGGCCAGTCAGTCTCATCTCTGTGCCTGGTAAGATCATGGAGCAGACCCTTCTGGAGACTATGCTCAGGCACATGGAGAATAAAGGATTGGTGACAGCCAACATGGCTTCACTAGGGGCAAATCATGCCTGACAGATCTGGTGGCCTTTTATAATGGAGTGTAAAGATGGTGGACAAGGGAAGGATGGCAGACATCATCTTCCTGGATGTGTGCAAGGCCTTCAAACTGTCCAGCATGACAACTTTGTCTCTAAGTTGTAGAGAAATGGATTTGACAGATGGATTACGTAATGGATAAGGAACTGGCTGGATGGTCACACTCAAAGCGTTGTGGTCCATGGCTCAATGTCCACGTGAAGGTCTGTGATAAGTGGTATTCCTCAGGGGTCAGTACTGGGACCGGCACTGTTCAATATCTTTCTCAGTGACATGAACATTGGGGTAGAGTGCACCCTCAGCAAGTTTGTCAATGATACCAAGCTATGTGGAGAGGTCAACATGCTGGAGGAAAGGGATGCCACCCAGAGGGACCTTGGCAAGATTGAGAGATGAGCCCATGAGAACTGTATGAAATTCAACAAGGCCAATTGCAAGGTTGTGCATGTGGGTCGGCACAATCGCAAGCACAACTACAGGCTGGGGGCAGAATGGATTGAGAGCAGCCCTAGGGAGAAGGACATGAGGGTGCTGATTAATGCCAAGTCCAACATGAGCCGGCAGTGTGCACTAGCAGCTCAGAAGGCCAGCTGTGTCCTGGGCTGCATTAAGAACAGTGTGGCCAGCAGGTCAAGGGAGGTGATTCTGCCCCTCTAGTCTGCTCCCATGAGACCCCACTCAGAGGTCCCCAGTATAGGAAAGATGTAGAGCTGTTGGCCTGAGTCCAGAGGAGGGCCACAAAGTTGACCAAGGGGCTGGAGCACCTTTCCTGTGAGACAGGCTGAGAGTTGGGCTTGTTCAGCCTGGAGAAGAGAAGGCTCTGGGGTGCCCTAATTGCAGCCTGCCAGTACTTAAAGTCGTCATGAAGGAAAGTGGGAGACTGACTGTTTACCAGGGAGTGTAGTGATAGGACACAGGGCAATGGCTTTAAGCTGAAAGAGGGTAGGTTTAGGTTAGATGCTAGGAAAAAATTCTTTACTATGAGAGTAGTGAGGCGCAGGAATATGATGCCCAGAGAGGTTGTGGAAGCCCCACCCCTGCAGGTGTTTAAGGCCAGGTTAGATGGGGCTTTGGTCAACCTGGTCTAGTGAGACTGTCCCTGCTCATGGCAGGGGGCATGAAATATCTCTGAAGTCCCTTCCATCCAAAGCTTTCTATGATTCTATGATTGTAATATAAAATGAAACAGATAAAATGCTGTGAGCTGTGACTGATCTCTCCATTTTGTTAGAAGTTTCTGACCTAAACCAGGTTCCATCAAGCCCATTATTTTCTCTGTATTCATGAATTCAGAAATCTGACTTCTTTTCTGCATGTGACAGAGCCTCTGTGCTTGGCCCCAACCAGCAGCTAAGCATTGCACAGCCACTCTCTCACTCCTCACCACCATGGGTAAGGGGGACAGAATAGGAAGAGTGAAAGGTAACTCATGGGTCACGATAAAGACAGTTTAAGGAGAGACAGGGAGGAAAAGAAAACCCCCCAAACAAAACAATAGAGTTACTACCTCCCACAAGTAGATCGATGCTTAGCCAGTCTCTAAGAAATTACTAGCTCCCAAGAAAAACCCTTCCCCCCAGTTCTTTGCTGAGCATGACATCATATGCTGTAGGATATCCCTTTAGTCAGCTGGAGTTACCTGTCCTGACTATGTCCCCTCCCAAAGTCCAGTGAAACCCCAGTGAGTACTGGAGGGAGAGAGTGGGAAAAATAAAGTCTTGACTGTCAAACAATAGCCAAAACATTGGTGTGTTATCAATGCTGTTTTGGTCACAGATGCCAAGGGTTGCTATGAAGACATCTGACTCCATCCCAGCCAGACCAAGTTCCACCTCCAAACGTGTAACAAAAAAGAAGTAACCTGAAATCTCACAGACACCTTTATACCATGCATAACCTCATTTATGCACAACTGAAAATGTACACTAAAAAGTACTTTTCCTCCCAAGACATCATGCCAGGATCTGGAGAGAAGTTGACCACAGGTTTTCTGATAACTTTTCTATGGAGAATTTGTGGTTAAGGTAGAAAGCCAGTAGCAGAACAAATCAGAATTTATCGTAATCCTGAAAATCCTGTCTCTCTTCCTGCCTCTTTCTGTTTACATTTCCCAGCTGTTTCAGCTTCAACAGTGCTCAGTAACATCCTGCTGGACTGCAGAAGGGAATCCTCCCTCTTCTAAATAATTAATGAAAATCCCATGTATAACAGGACCACAAAAGTCACTTGAAGAAATAAAATACGAAAAAAACCAGTCTAACCTTGCCAAATGACAAGAAACTCAGCCCATCATATGCAACAGCTCAGCAGTTAAAGCATGCACATATAATTTAAAAATTTAAAAGCCCCAGTTTTAATGCCCCCAAAGGTCAGAACAAATAAGCATCTTTCTCCTTCCGAGAGCATAGTGAGGCCACTATTGTGTTCCTCACGCCACCCGCTGAAGCTATTTAAAAACTGTGTGCAAAAGAGTATGTGATTTATTAAGCCAAACATAGAAAAAATAATAGGCACAGTTCAGCTCACAAGCAAGGCACTCCACTGTCTTTTTTCTCCCTCTGCTAATCCTGCATCTTTCACAGGCTGAAAACTCCCTGGCAATCTTCTCTCAAGAAAGATGAATCTTTGTTCGTGTATTCCTTGCAGGAACTTCTCTTCCTTCACAGGAAGACTGAAATACCTATTTTACAGGAAGATTGGCCTTGATCAATCAAGAATGAATGCAGTCTGGCCTTTAGATGTTTCTTAGGACTGGGGATGAAGATGTTCCAAATAAATCTAGCCAGATACTTGCTGATTTCCTCTCAGTGCTTGGATAATAAATTGACTGCTCTGGCAGAAATGTACAGAAATCCGAGATATCTGGTCCAACAGCTAACTTTGAAGTACTGTTTTTATTTTGTTTCTGGCCTAAAGTTGCTTTCTGTAACCATCCATTAAAAGAAAGTCAGTAAGTTGGGGTTTTTTTAAGTGTTCAATTGCTGTTCATTTTGTCTGTGCTTGCACATGCTGAATCAGCAATATTTAACATAACTGAAGATTTTTGTCCTATTTTCTATTCATAACATGAGAAGCCCTTGTAAAAGAGCCTATTGCAGGTAATAATAAAAAAAATAAAAAGCAGAATAAACTGTTTCCTGCATTTCTACTGCAATGCTCAGGCACCAAGAGCTTGAGAAATTAAAATTAATTTAGGAGAAAGGAATATATATCTTTACCAAAAACTCCATGGTAAAACACTAAGCTTTTTTATGAGGTATCAGACCACTACTTTACTTGTATGTTACAGAGCATTTGGATATTCTTTCAATTTTTTTTTAACTTAAATCATTTTGTCATATGATGTTTTTTGAATATCATACATGTTTTACAGTAAGATAATACCATGAACTCTAGTAGAGACACTCCTGATTTACGCTGAAACAAGCCTTTTATATGCAAAAAATAGTTGTTTTGAGTTGCAAAGTCTGTTCTGGAGTGCAGAACATGTTTTTACTGAAAACGTGTATATTTTATTTTAAGTATTATTAATGAGATTACATTTAAAATTATGCAAAAGTACAGCAGTCTACTTTGGCATCTCTAGGCACTGGAACTAGGAATATCTTTTCAATGAGAAATATGATTAAAACAAACAAATGAACTTACTCAAGCATGGCTTTAAAACATTTCAGAAAATTGTAGCATGACTTAACTAAAACAAAGAGAGGTAAAGATAATCCACTGAAATAAATGAGGTACAGAAGTAATTAAAAACATATTTTTTTTTTCAGTACTAGTCAACATCTTCCAAATTAAATTCCATTAAAACCAGGAAAACCTCGTGAAGATTTTAAAGAATATTGCATATCGATGATGTAGTTTAACCCCAGCTGGTAACTAAGCACCGCACAACTGCTCACTCGTAGGAAGGAGAATGAAAAAAAACCTGTTAAATTCTAAATTATTAATTAATTTAATTAAATTAAGTTTTAAACCCAAATGCTGAGCATTTTTAATAAATACTGAAAATTGGCTGAAGTTATATTTTTTAAATGGTCAATACATTTCAATAAATTGATTTCTAAGCATCTGAAGGAACTTCAGGAAATCATTTCACCTTTATTCTGGCAATATAATTAGGATGAATCATTCCAGTATAAAGACTCAGATTTAGATTTCTTAACTTTGTTAATATGGTAAAAAAATCAACAATTCTGCGGTGGAAACAACTTCCACTGAAAGCATAACTACGTTGCCCTGTGAAAATGAGGTGAGATGGAATAAGAAGGAATTCTGAAAGGCTTCAAAGCCTGTGCTGGTTTACAGCTTCTGCTAGCACCAGAAAGAAATCTATCACCCTAGATTGTCACACAAGCCAGGTTCTTACCCTACAGAGCCTGACTAGCTGGGTCAGCATGACTGACTGAAATATGTTATACCACTAAGGAACAATGGCAATGGAACGCAAGCAGATTGGAAAATAAACACAAATATAGGAGGAATGTATAGCTAGTTTCATTTTCCAGGTTCAGTCTATTTCACTAACCTGTTTAAAATGCCCTCCCTGGAATAACTTCCACTTTTACAACAAATCAGACCAGGGATAATTTAGGTACCAAATTGTCTTTGATCTATGGGCAGTGCTATGCTACCATTCCTACAGAGGATGCCCACTAACCCTAACCCTGAATTACTTCTATACTGGCCTGCTCTTAAGCATAAACATGATTACTGATGAGCTGGTACTCCTGATTACTTAGAGGGGATCATAAAATCATTCTGTTTCAGATACGACCTCTACACCCCAAAACATGTGATTTATTTCTTGCCTGTCCACTGACTCACAGTTTGCAACAGCCTGCTGAAGCACTCACAGCAGACCTGGAATCATTACAGGCTTTGATGCACTGTCGATACGCTCCTTATCACATGTGTTGTGTGGCGCAGTACAATCGTGCTGCTACTCAGGGGCACTGAGGTACTTGTTCGCTCTAACTGTGTTATGGATGCTCTAGCCCTTGCCTCCCTCCTCCTGCTTGATATGCTCTGTATGAGAGGAGGGATGTTTGCAGCTCTTTCATCTGTTCTGAGGAGTGTCTGAAGATGACTGCTAGAGGGAAGAAAGGCGAGCAGAACGCAAATACACATACAGACTACACATCTCAAAAACAACATCTGTTGATAAAATCAATCTATCTTTTGCCTCTGAGCCAGGTCATATACACGCTTATGCCTCAAGTGAGGTGTGACAGGCATGCAGCCCTTTCCCATGCAGAAAAGTGTGGAACGCGGTTTGGGAGAAGGAATATGGCACTTGCATAAACACAAGCGAGTTCTTTGCTGTGAGGACTTGATTGTGTCACTCAACAGAAGTCACCGTCTCCCAGCATGTGCAAGGCAAGGCTAGTGTAAGCAAAACCCCACATTGCTATCCTCTTGGAACACTGAGTTCTAGTTATGAATAATGAGGGCTAGGAGTTAATGGGTAGGGCAAGGGAACATGGAAGAGAGACACCTACCATTCATCTCTGCTTGCTCTATCTGAGCATCAGAGTTAAAATCACTCAATAAAATTTTCTAGTAGCATTACTAAGAATAATAAAAGTACTGATGCCCAACTACTAATCTCTACCAGGGTAACAAATGGAAGACTATAAAAGTGACCACCATGATGAGTTTCTTGGTCTATGTGATACATGACCAAGTTTCATTCCTGGAAAAGCTGATTCTCCTACTACAGACAGTAAATGGCTCAGGTAATGTTTATATTTGCCAGTAGTAAAATTTCAGAGAATGACATTGTGCTGGTTGACAACTACAGAGCAAAGAAGCTAAAAGAATGGGAATTTCATCAGCTTCCTTAGAACAGCTGCATAGCACCAGCATCATATCAAACCATACAGCTTCCACATTTTAGAATTTTAATTTGCAACAAAAGCTTTTCATTTCAGGGGAACATGACACAATTTTGACATAAATTCTGATGCATTTCTGTTTAGTACAAGCCAAGAGGTCATTCACGCTTATTCATCTAAATTTTTTGCATTTCTACTTCCTTGAAGTTCATTCTCTGGTAAGTATCAACACTAGAAATAAATATATAGGAACCTGAAATGTATACTCTTGCAGTTTATGTTAAGTTTGTACTGAAAAGGCATTAGGTAGTTGGGGGTTCTCTTGTCTCAGATTACGTAAAGTTTCCATTTATGGAATTTATAGAAGTGAAACTTAATAATAAAGGTCATGGTATCCAGATGTTCTCTAATCGATGTGACACAAAGAGCAGGTGTGAATACAAATATCAAAGTGTACTACTCCAAAGAATAAATACTACTAAACCAGTACATCACAGGAAAACTTTCCATATTCTCAACATTAGGAACAAAGGATACAAGTTTTGGGGTTTATGATTCAGTTCCTCTCCAATTAATGTTGGAAACGCCTAGTGAAAGCCATTCAGCATTCCTCATTGCAAGAGAGTGCCGTCAAGTATAGACCATCAAGAGGCCTGTTCAGTTATTTGTAAGACTGCAGTGAGGGACTTTCCACCATCGCTGAGATGACTTTCCTAAAATTTAGCTGGGAAAAGAAAAAGGGGAGTGGAAAAATCAAGAAGCTGCATCGGCACGTTTACCTTTGTCGGTGTCTCATGCAGCCCTCCCTTAAGAGTCTGGGCCTTTGCTGCCCTCGTGTGTCTGGTAGATTTAAGAGTCCTCTCAAGGCCGAGGGGTATTCAGATACTGGACGGGTATATTTTTGTCACCATACATTCAGACTTCCCAGTATCCCATGGGGTTTAATTACACTCAGAAACAGTAAGCACTCCTTAAGAAACAAATCATAGGAATTAGTATTAGGGATTTCTATTTTTTTAGCATTAACATCTTCTTGATCTAACATGTATGCCTGCTTATTTATTGATGTTCCATCATAAAAATAATCTTGGATGTTGTCAATCCTAAAGTAGTAGGTTAATTGCTATTACCAATAAGAAAAATGCCTTATGCAATTAAGAAATGAGATCTAAAGATGGTGATGTAATTACAACCATTTTTAAAAATCTGTTAATAGTTCACAGAAAAAAAAGGCAGAAACCCAGATTACTTTACTGACAACAGTGATATTACCATGAACCCTAGGAGAGTTAAGTTGTTGTTTCAATTCAGACTGAAATTTAAAAAAGAATGGGTACAACCAATTCTAAACTTCGTCTAAACACCATTTCCTAATCTGTCCATTCTGCAGCCCATTCCTTAATTACTTGCCATGCAGTCTGCAACAACAATCCCCCGGCTCACACCAGTTATTCCCTCTGCTCACCTCAACACCGCAAAGGTTTGCCACCATTAGTTCTTGTCATAGGCAGCCACTTACTTGCCTTCAGCTCTTCAAATATGTCATGGAAGGCTGTAGTTCAGAAAATCTGCAAACATTTTAAAAAGCATATCAGTGTGTATGGGGTGAAGCCTAGTTGTATAATATACAGTGATATACTAGCATCAGAGATAGTTGTTCTTTCTGTAACAAAGTCACTTCAGTCTGCTCAAAACTTGGCAGAAACAAGAATAAAATGTTTTGGCCATCAAATACTAGCAAACAAGAAACCGACAGACTCTAAGCTCTTTCCAACAGCATCACTGACTGCAGAGAGGCTTGTACTGTACCAAAACAACACTGCTCAACACATATTAACACTGTGGAGGGCTCTGTGCACTTCACAGACATAAATTGATAGCAAGTACCTGACAGTGGCTCCCCACTGTTCCTGTATTAGATTATTCTCTTGTTAGGTGTGCACAACTTAAGGGCAATGGACTGAATTCAGCTCTGACAAAAGTTCTGATCACTCAAAGTCAGCACGAGTTGTGATAGCGTACTCATGAGATGAATTTAACTGCAGCATTGTCAGGCCTCAATGAGGAAGAAGTTTCTTAATTGAGATGGGCTGCTCAAGGAGGTGGTGGAGTCTCCATCCCTGGAGGCATTTAAAAGACCGATGCAGTACTGAAGGACATGGTTTAGTGGCTGGCAGGTTAGGTTGATGGTTGGATTTGATGATCTAAAGGGCCCCTTCCAACCAAGGCAGTTCTATGATAAAAGAAAAACCCTCTGTACCACTGCAGGAGGCAAAGTAAGGGTCCTGCAAGCCTGTTCCACATCAGGCAACAATTTCATATCATCTTACAGAGGTGTTGCATTTCAAAACTTGCCTCTAGTACTGATTTCTTGTTAGGGTAAAACTTAATGCCAACAGTGGGACCAGTCTCTGAGAAGAGTTATAGGCAAGAAGCACATCAACTTCTAACAGCAGCTCTTCTCACTTCCCACTTGACAGCCTCTGAAACAGAACTTGCTGCACCTGAATCCTGGTATGGCCCAAAGGATCCAGGATTTAGAAGTCTCTGATATCCTTGGGTACTGTGATGTTTTCAGAATAGTGACATATATTTGTTTTATAGAAAGAAATCAGACATTCAGATATATACATTTCTCTCAGACTTGAAATTGTAAGTGTTCACTAGCACCTCTTTATGCCAAATTTGTTTTTCAAAATGCTGACAACTCATTCTGACATCAGTCTATTTCAGTAATGATGCACAGAAATACTTTTTAGGTTTATAATTTTTAATTAATGTGATCCATTATTATTAAATGATATAAAGTACAATTGGTTATGTGTCTGTTGGGGTTTTTTTTCTTTACTACTCACAACATATGATCCAATTTAGAGTTCTAATGACAAAGGCACTTTGAATTAGGATAGATTTTCTATTCAGGCATGGAGAACACAGACTTTTAGTTATGCACTATAATGCAATTGATAGACAGACCTCATAATACTTTCTTCTGAGAAGAAGGAAATTACCAGGTTTGTTAGGAGTCCTAAAGGAAACTTTCATTGATTTGGAAAAGGCCAAAACATTTGATTTTACTGGAAGGAAAAAAAAAGAGCAAGAGGGTATTTCATAGAGATACCCTCCATATAGCAAATCCAAACACATCCTCTCTTCCCTCATCCCCTCTTTCAATTTTTTTTCTTGCTTTGAGGGGTGTTTTTAGTGGCAGTTTCCTCAAAAATATTTCATAAGATTAATGAATCAATACGTGAAGACATTTAAAATGTACTTAAATCATTATTTTGTTGTAATGCAGTAATGGTATTTACTGAGCTCTGTGGAATAGACATAGATACTTTTAAAAGTCTGTGTATTCTTCAGTGTAAACATAGGAAAAACCTATTGCATTATGACTCCCACTAAAGAAATATGAAGACATATGTATGTCATTTAGCTTGCATCTTAAAGCTTTGAATTTTATAAAAGAATCTAAACCAGCAGTTTGCTACAGCATAGTATTTTCCATTGTGGCATCATATAATGATTTGGGTTGGAAGGGACCTCACAGACCACATAGTTCCAACACCACTGTCATAGGCAGAGACACCCTCCACTAGACCAGGTTGCCCAAAGCACCATCCAACCTGACCTTGAACACTGCCAGGGATGTGGCAACCACAGCTTCTCTGGGCAGCCTGTGTCAGCATGTCACCACCTCATAGAGAAGTTTCTTCCTTAAATCTAACCTAAATCTAGCCTTTTTCAATTGAAACCTATTACCACTTGTCCTATCACTCCAATCCCTAAAAAATAGTCCTTATCCAGCTTCCCTGAAGGCTCTTTTCAGGTACTGGAACTCTGCAGTAAGGTCTCCCTGGAGACTCCAGGTGAGGTCTCCAGAATCTCCTTCCCTGACCTGCTGGTCATGCTGGTTTTGATGCAGCATAGGGTACAGTTGGCTTTCAGGGCTACTTGCACACATTGCTAGGTCATGTCAGCTTCTCATCCACCAACACTCCCAAGTCCTTCTCCTTAGGGCTGCTCTCAATCCATTCTTGTCTCAGCCTGTAGTTGTGCTTGGGATTCCATGAACTCATGTGCCAGACCTTGCCTTGACCTTGTTGATCTTTGTGTGGTTCACACAGGCCCACTGTTCAAGCCTGTCAAGGTGCCTCTGGATAGCATCTCTTCCTTCCAGCAGGTTAATTACACCACACAGTTTGGTGTCATCAGCAAACGGGGCTGCACTTGAATCCACTGTTCTTGTCAATGACAAAAATGTTGAAGAATGCTAACAGCTACTTTCAAGATTCATTGCGAAGTCACTGAAATTAATTACTCTTTTACACAAACACATGGGAGAAGTGAGATGGGCTGAGGTTTTCAGCAGTTTCTGTAGATGGAGTTTTTCCAAGAAACCTGGTTGAACTGAAGAAAAAAAAAAAAAGAGGGTTCGGTACCCATTCTCAGGAGTTTGTTTATATAGATGATCTTTTTTCCTATCTAGACCTCAGGAGTTGCACAAATACAGATTTTGAGCTGAAAGTTGAATTTTCAATGAATTATGGCAAAAACTCTAAGATCTTTTTCATATTGGTGACCGATTACATGACAAGTGTTACCGAAGCAGTGCAGATGCACTTTTTCCTTTTAATTTAAGGCTGATTGTGTAGACCCATCAGTTCAGAAGACATTTGTGCCAAAATATCAGCAATCAATATATAACATTTTGCATTATGGGTGCAATTTAAATTTTAACTGTGACCTTTCAAACATCCTCAGCACTGCACTTTGTCTTCACTGATATTAATACTCAGAGATAAATGGGTGTTTTTGCTGAATAACTCAAAATACATTTATCTCCAGAATTTCCTTAATCTCAATTACCATTTTCATGCGGTTTTCTTAACCTGTTTCATTTTCAGTCATACTATGTCATTGTCAAGTAGGCAAAAGGATTAAGTTCCATTCCTGTATTTTTAAGATTTTTTTCTTTTTTTTCCCTTTTTAAGTTCTACGTTATCCATTAGGAATACAGGAAAAGAGCAAAAACAGCTAAGAAAAACAGAACTCAAGGAAACACCACACTAAGAGATACAAACTATTTCCATAAAACATTCTGAGAAACCCCACCAGATGCAAACATGCTAGTTCCATGTTTTCTAAGTTCAACCACAGAGTCCCTGAAGGTTCCTTACTATGTAACATATTTTCTATGCTAGACATTACAAAAAAAAAGTGTTCTCTGGAACCTCATTGCAACATAATTGCAGAGTACTAGATCTTGAAAATTGGGATGATAACTCCTATAACTTTCTCTGGAATTTTTCCTATAGTGAACAAAAGAAGAATCTAGCCTAGGCAGTTCTGATGCAATTTGAATTGACTAAAATAAAAACCTATGGTCATTAACTAACAAATTTTTGTAAATGTAACAAATCTGATCAACATGGCATCAGCTGTCCATACGGATTTTGTAGATATGCATGATGTTGGTATGAGTGTTCTCTGCTCTGGCCAAAAGACATGAATATATAATTTGTTTGGGCTCATTACGGAGCTGAGCTTAAAAGTGCTGTCCAATAATTTATCTGGAAACCAACGAGAAGTCAGTACAGGTATCAGTGCATGGGTTTTATAGACTTTCTAAAAGTAGCTCAAGTGACTAGGCAGATATGTCCTTCTCCAGCTCCAATTTCCCACTGGGTTGTTTTATGTAGCTGCTGATAGTATGTATCAATGGCATGCAATGACAAAGGCAGAGATGGCTGTTGCTGGTCCCTGATACTGTAGTTGTCTCTGTAAGTAATGATTTGTAAGAGCAAAAAAGAAGAAAAGCTTTTGTAAAACTTTCATTTTGTCTTGATTTTGGCTTTCAGTGAACATTTTGGGCACATCAATAATCTATTTAATTCTCCAGGCCAAAATCATGGTGTTAAAGGTAGGAATTTGTCCATACTGTGCTGAGGCCATGGATGGATGGGAAACACCAGATGAACATGAGCTTTCTCTCACAAAATTTAACTTTTTTCCATTTAGCCTGTTGATAAGTTCATCTATGAAACTACACCAGTTTAGAAGTTTCACTGGCTACTGTGCAACTACACACAATGGACCGACAGTCATTGGGTATATATGGGGAAGAGAAGCTCTTGACACATTTCAGTATGTGAGAAAATCTCTCCTGCTGCCCCTTCTAACATGAAGGACATGGAACTATAATGATTAACAGCCTGAACTGAAATACAGAGATTTTTTTTGAGCACTCCAGGCAAAAAGAATCCAGTTATATAAGCCAGCTGGAGTTACCACTATTGCACATGAAATAATAAATGAGTCTACATCTTCTGCATCAGAAATGAGTGTTTGAGAAGAAACAAGAATATTTATTTTCCGCATCACAGTAGATACTTAAAAATTGTAATAGAACTCTAAAAGATATGTTATAAAACTATATTCATATAAGTATTTCTACCATTTTCTCCTTCTTTAAAAACAATGGTTTCATTCTTTGCCTCAGAAATTAATGAATCCCCAAGAAAGCTGTTTCTAAGTGGAAAACAAGCTCATCAATATGCCAGAACAAATGTCTGAAAGAGTCATGACCTTCAGACTTTAAAAGCATGTAAGAGAAGCTGCTTTGGTTTGGGTTTTTTTTGTTTGTTTTGGATTATTTATTTATTTATTTAGGAAGGGAGGAAGAGGTAGAGGGAGAGAGGGAGAATGAGAGAGGGAGAAAGTCAGATAGAGAGAAGGAGAGAGAGAGAAAGAGAGAGAGAGAAATGGAGAAAGAGAGAGAAAGAGAGAAAAGAAGGAAGAAAGGGAGGGAGGGTTTTTTATTATCAATTCAGCTTGCCTGTTTACTTCTAGCATCTCAGGATGACTAAGACTTGTTTTCTACTCTGAAATAAGATGGGATCCTCCAGTGAGTAATTCAACTTCATCTTATACCAGCTGTCTTCATAGATTATAGAGAAAATCTGGAATGAGTAGGCGGCTAGTTTAGGTGTCACAGTTCAGTGCTAAAATATAACCATAATAATTCTAAATTTTTTGTGATATTTTCAAAGGTTCATTAGCAACTACTTACTACCACACAAAAGAAATGTTCAACTGCTTTAATCCCCTTTAAAATCCTCTGTGTTTCAATTCACCCATCAATATTACAGAAATAATCCCACTATTCTGCCTATCGGTTTTCTATGTTTTGGGGTTGTGGGATTTTTTTTGTTTATTTCCTACTATGAGTGTTCCTACCATAAGTATCAATCTGCCAGGTTTGATTCTACAGCAGTAACCATGAAATTCTGATAATCCGTTCCTTTGTTAGTTGTTCAATAACAAATCTCTCTGAGACAGCTTCCCATGTCAAGCTGAGAAAAATAATAACTCCCTACTTCTGAGGAAGGAGGAAAAATGTATTAATTTTCAGGAAGCACTTAACTCCTGAAGTGAGTGAGAATATAAGAGAACATAAATAAAGTGAAACTGTACTACTCATCACTGGAAGTGTAATTTTCTAATCTATTTTTCTTTAGTTTTTCCTGGTAAGCAATCACAGTTTTTCCTCTGAATTATAGATTCAATTCTCCAAACACAGAAAAAAAACAGACTGCAAACAAGTCTTGTCCAGTTTTGGAGGAATACCACAGCTGTTTAAATTATTTGTTAGGAATTATTTAATTACAAATGTAATTACTTCCTGCCCTTCCCAACAACTCCCATGATTCATATTAACAAGCTTTTCTATTTTAAGAATTTTCAGAAAAATCTTAAGAAAAAAGCAGAAATTGCCATTTTAAAGTAACTGAACTGCATATATTTTTAACAGTGCATTCCTACAACATACACAGATTATTTGTGCATGAAAGCAAAATGTACACATGTATATATACTAAAAACATACAATACTGGTTTTAATGAATCCAGAAAAGAATATCGCACAAGCTTTATGGGCTTCATCTAGACTATCATAGTGTATAGCTACAATGGTCTAGGACAACTTTTGCATTCTGACATTTCAGACTACTGTGAAAACACTTAAACTTATTTTTGAAAGCACTTTACAAAGTGATTTTAAATGTTCTCCTGAAGACACAAAGCCACAATTACAAAATGTTCTTACACTACAGTTTCTTTAAGAAAGAGCACTTAGATTTTATTATTTAGGCAAGAATGAGAAAGAGGATATGGCTCTGCTTGCGCTTCTCATTTCATTTCTCTAAGTTCTTTAATTAGACAAACTTGTTTTCTCTTCACTAAGAGTTAATTCAATCGTTTACCCATACCATGATTCACTTAAATGTGTGCTTCTTCAATAGAAAAATGTTATCACTGAGAAATAGATAGCAAAATCTTGCATCTGCATTACTGTCAACTCCTTTAACTTTCTTCTAATAAGGTTTACGACTTTGAAGTGTGAAAACCAACAGACTATAAAGTGAAAATATTTCAAATTTTAGAAACTATTCAGCAGCACTTCCTCATAGTCACGATATCTTTGAGGAGAAGTGTTCAGGGTTTATGTGGATGGGAAATAGTTCCATTAACTGAGTTTATGGATTTTTTTGTTATTTGAAGCTATATAGGAAAATTCCCTTTATATTTTGGATATAAAACCATTTCTTCCAGTCAGTGATGAAGACTGTACCTTCTATAGTAGAGTTTAGTATCTCTGCACAGCAAATACCTTAGGGTAGGATGAAGCCACACATGCTGACGTCGTTGGCAGATATCCAAGCAATGTTAATTGTGTAGGACCACGGTGTTAATCAAGCAAATCTATAGCACTCAGAATAAATGAGATAATCTTTGTGCATTAGTAATATGGACTATTGAGCTATCTAACGTAGGGATTCATATTCACAGTTATCTTTGATGACCTGAACAAATATCTACTACTCAGGGAACATAGGTTTCCAGATTGTCAGATAAAGCACAACGAAGTAGTGGATACCTTTACATGAAATTCTTTGCACCAAAAGAAAGAGCCCAGAGTTTTTACATTGCTGGAATCATGCTCAGCAAAAATAGCCTGCCAGAAAAAGACTTTCCTTATATTCTACGTTTGTCATGTTATGATCATATCTATCAGACTACTTAAGTTCCATGCCTCCCCTTTTTATTCATCCCTTTCCCCTTAAGTGTTTGCTTTCCATTTCAAACTCTAGTATATTCTACTTTTTTCTGGCTTTGGTGCTGTGATATCTTACCCATTTTTTTTTTTAACTACTGTCCCATCTCTCTTACTCAACAGCAATAGGTTTACTTACCAAACTAGTTAGAGGCAATATACTTGTACTCTTTTTTGCTTTATTTCTGGTTCCCTCTAGCTATGTGAAAAATAGCTCCAGTGAAAAATGTCCTTCTTTTGTCTGTGTGTCAAGTTATCTTTTAGGATCACCTAGAATTTCTTCAATTTTCACAAAAACAACTCAATAGCTTTAAAAAAAGTATGTAACCAGCAGCAGGATTGGGGTAGGGTCTTGATCGTATGGACAAAATAAACACTACTACTCTTCTTGTGAGTTAGGGGGAAAAGAAGTGTATGGATGTTTACTTAAAATTTGAGCTTTCTTTCCTGGAAATTTTCTTAGCTAATAAGGCACATTCACTGGAAAATAATTAACTTGCGAGAAAAAGTAGTCAGTCTCTCATCTTTGCAATCTTAGTTACTCGGGCTTTTGAGAAACTTTTCTCACCTTTTTTCATAATTGTTACTTTCACTCTTCTTTCTCCGTTCTGTTTCTATTATACTATAGTATACTATTGTTGTTATATTATCTTACTGTTACATCGTAATAAATAGTGCCCAGTCCCACCACAATATTCAGCTCTTATACACTGGGTATTTCTCACATCACACCTATGCTCTCATGCTTTGATTGTTTTGTTGTAGTTTATTACATCAGGTTTAGGCTGCTAAAAGTTGTAGGACATTTTTATGAACTGGTTTATGTTCAATAGTAATAGAAATTTACCAAGAAACTACCATGTACTATGAAAGAGGCATTCTGATTCCATTGTCATTATGATACAATCATATAATCTTAGAATCATAGAATCATAGAATGGCATGGGTTGGAAGGGACCCCAAGGATCATAGAGCTCCAATCCCCCTGACACAGGCAGGGACACCAACCTCCAGGCCTGGATCTACACAAGGTTGCCCAGGGCCCGTATAGCTTTGTACTTGAAAACTTGCTGGGGTAATCAAGTATAGCACAACTTTAGATGTGTCCAACCACAACTATGAGTATTAAAATAAAATTCTATAATTAAGTTGCAATAAAATTAAACATACAGTTCAGTAAGTGTATTTTTTTAATTTTTTTTTTCCTTGAACTGATTACCCATTTAGCAAAACTAACTGTCAGGTCTTCAGAATGTGCTATGCTCTCTGGAATCAGACCTAAATCACCATAGTGGGTTCTTTTAAACATGAAAGGGGCAATCAGACAAGAGTATTCATTTAAAATGCCCAGAGGTACGTAAACAATGATTATTTTTAAGTTAGAGGAAGCTATCATGTTTAAAATGTTCACTTCGTGTGAAGTATCTTTGTTTAAGGAATGATATGACTTGATTTATTGTACTTTAAAACCATACCTGCATTAACATTACATTCAGAACATTAGAATTACATCAATTTTTGAAGTTACTTCTTTTTCGGTTGTTGTAGAGGATCATTTCCTTTTCTATTTTGCTAATTGAAAAATAATGGATTTATTTTGGGTTCTGTTAATTGTATTAGTTCTTACAAACTGGAGTAATAATGTCAAAGACATAATACTGCTTTCAGACCTCACTAATCATGCAGGCTTCAGTTAGGCAGGCATTAAGAAAAAACTTTTCACAAAATGTTAATTTTGCCACTGTAAAGTCTTACATGGTGATTCTAAATCCTATATTTTAGTTTCTGATCTCAGCAATAGCAAGAACTATAGCTATTTGACAGTAGAAGTTAAAAATATTGGTATTTTCCTTGTGTAGATGGAATCCTGTATCCGCAAAGAAAGTTTTCATTTAGTTCTAGTCAACATGTAAACCAACAATTATTCACTTTACTATTAACACTTTAGATGAACATAACAGGATGCTTCCTTAACTAATATCCCAGGGCCACATACTTAAGCTGAAGAATGTAGTAGTCAATTATTCTTGACAGAAATAGGACTCATTCACCTCTGTTAGAATGAATATGTTTTCTAAGGGAAAGGTGTTGAGAAAACTAACATATTAGAGGTGTATAGATCTAGACCCTTCATAAGAGAAGACCTAATCCTATTTACCAGCTAACCGTCATTATGTGGTTATTGATTTGACTGCTGGGGTGCACATTGTTATTGCTTCAAGGATTAATCAACCTTATCCCAGCAATAACCTGGTCAACTCCACTTGAAAAGGTGCTGAATAATGAAGATCACAGCAAGACAGTCAGCAAACCTGAAGAGAGAAAAATGTAAACTTAACATGACTTTCACATTTACGGAATGTTAATCAAAACAGACAGGTGAGTTTAAAAAGGAAGAATTTTTTAAAAAAGTTTTATATCTCAGCATTTTCTATTTGTTTTAGCTTTCATCATTTCACATGATTTATTCCAAAACCAGAACTTGATGCTGACTTTTAAGGGAGTGTAAAGAAAGAGGAAAGACAATTTCCCCATTCTGTGACAATTCTGAAAACTATTCTCATCTTAAATTGGAGGGAGAAGTTAAATTTTTTTTCCAAGTGCTCCTTGATATCATCTTCATTAATTCAGGAAAGAAACCTAAAAAGTTTCCTATACTTTGTTCAGATTACTGAAATCAGTTTCAACAAGATATTATAGATAAATTACGTTTTCTAAAGAATTCATTTTTAACAAAATTTTTTTTTAAATGTTAAAAGGCAACATTTGCCGCTATATGAGAACACTGGTTTCCAACAAAAAATCTGAATTGGCATTTTTCTCAACCATTTAATCTCAGCAAATACATTTACTTAAAAAAAAAAAAAAAAAAACAACAAAAACAAACCAACAACCAAACCAAAACACAACAAAAAATACAGGCATGTTGGTGGTAGAGGGCAGAGGAACCGTCTCCCATAATATCTCAAATAGATCCAGTTAATAAACAGATAATTGTGTCAGAATTATTTAAAACATAGGAATATGAACTTATCTGAACAGCAAATTGCTTCTTCAGGACAGTGTGGGAATCGAGGAAGAAAACAAGCACCCAGACAGGAGTCTCATGGAGAGCAGTGGTGCTTGCACCAGCTACTGTGGGAAATGATGCCGTGCATGCATTTTCTTTCCTAATGCAGGGAAATGAAAAAGATTGTATGATCCCTGGGTGGAACAGGATACCCTGCTTCCTCCTCTACAGGAGGTCTTCTCTTTAACTGCAATATTCACAAGGTACCTCATGACAACAAATCATAGTACCTGTTTTAATGCTTTTTTTCAATGGTGATTTTTAAAAATAAACTCCATTATTAGAATGCTTCAGTGCAGCCTGTGTTATCTTAGGGTTTCTGTCATCATTTTGTTGGGAAAACAGACAGTGCCTGGAAAGGAGTTTTTAGCATTAGAAAAGTGGAAGAAAGAAACACATTCCTTCCTGTTCTCTCAGGACACAGGAAGGTCTGTCAAGCACTAGCACGGACTGCCCAGGGAAGTTCTTGGGTCACCATCCCTGGAGTTATATAAAAGAGGTGTAGATGTGATGCTTAGGGACATGGTTTAGTGATGGACTTGGCAGTGCTTGGTTAACAGCTGGACCTGACGACAATCTTTTCCAACATAAATGATTTTATGACACAACAGCAAGTACGGGGAATGGCTGGGTCACTGCCTCATTCCCTTTGTGGCATGACACTAATTTATTGAGCCCATATGGGGAGGCAGCAGTAGGCAGGCCACCTCTGGATATTTGGACAGGTTCACAGTCAGTAGGTTTGGGAAAACCAGAGTCAGTTATCCTTCACTATTTCTAATTCAGCATGACTCTTTGCAATGGTGCAACTAAGGAACATGAACCATCAACAGTACAAGCTGCCTTCTAGGTTCCCTCTATAAAAATTATTATTTTTTTACCCCCATCCAAAAACATTAAAGCAGTAAGAGTCAGCATGATGAGGTGACTGTATGCAGTAATTGTCTTAAGGCAACGAACTTCAATTGCATTTCTCAGGAGGGCAAAATTTCCATCTTGAAATTCCTAGGGTTTGTGTCCATATGAATTTATGTAGTTTCACAGTAATTTATAGTTTCAACAATTACAGTGATAGCCTGAAGTCAAGCAAGACTTTCCCTCGTGCCTCAGACTTCAAGCTGAATATTTCATTTATGTAGACATAACTAGTTATGAAAACTACTGTTCTAGCGCTACAAACAAATTCACCTTTAATATCATTTTATACATAATTTAGCAGGAAACAGTTTATGGCACATCCTCATTCTGAATTAATTTTGTCACCAGAACAAGGATAAATACAGCTGGCTGGCTAGCTTTGTGCAATACTTCATAACCAAGCCAAAGGATACTCTGTACCCTCAGTTATGTAATGGACTTGATCAAGCTCAATTCTGGATACCACCTTTTATTTTTAATGTTGCTACCCTGTCCACTTTTGTGTTCTACAGTCCTATTAAGGGCACTGTAATTAAATGCTGCTTCTGAGCAAACAACAGGACCTTTGTACCCAACACTCTGTGTATCTCACCTGAAGGCCACTGCACCCAAGACAGTTGCACCAGATGATACCTTTAATTGCAATAAATTGCAGGATTAAGCAGCGCAGCTACATTAATTTATGTCTACAGTAAATTATACAGCTTACTAAGAATAACTGAACTGTGCTATTTAGGGAAGAAAGAAGGCTTTAGCATTAGGATGACAAAATTTTGCTGGTAGAGCTGTGTGAAAAACTGCTTGTGTTGATCTGTCTGCTGCACCAAAACCAATGAAAAAAATAGTATTTAGGGCAGATAAAAAAATAAAGAGTTTCTGTTTACTTACAGAAATGGCATTCTCCTTATCCCCTCAAGACATAATTCTCAAAGTAAACATTCTCTACCAGACTTAAAAAATTAAAGGCTTTTCTTTGTTCGGCTTTTTTTTTCCTTGTTTCTGGCTGATTTTTGCTTTGTTTTGTTATTTTATTTTATTTTAATTAACCAAATTTGCGGTTTCTTTTTGAAACAGCAAGTGAAAATGTCAAAAGCAGCATTTTGGATTTTTTTTTCTCTTTCACCACCCCATCCCCCACCTCCCATTCTCTGTCTCCTTCCCACCCTTCTTCGCCCACTCCTCACCATAGACTGTTCTATGAACTTGGCTGGAACTCAAGGGCTCATCTTTGTCTCAAACCAAATTCTCAGGCTGTAAAGGCACGTAAAATACATTAAGTCCAGTCTTCATCCTATTTTAGCCCAAGTACTGATATGTTACTCCACAATCATTCCCATTAAAATTGCCACATAAATATGTACCACAGATATAGTCAGAGTAGATCACCCTTCCTCAGCCATCCTATTGAAAGAAGCTTTCTGAAAAGTTCTTATTATATCACTGCACACAACCTACAGCTAGAAGGAGAATGAAGAATACATATATAAACACACATATACAGCAAAAAGCCCAAAAGACAAAGCATTCTGGAAGAAAAAGAAGAGGAAATATAAGAGAATTTTCTCATAAAATAAGAATAGGAAAGCAAAATTCTAGGTGAACATTACTTTGTGAAATTATGCCACATATATTCTGTCTTAAAGTCAGCCAGTTTACAACTTTTAGTTTTCTTCCACCAGTTCCCAAACCTTCTCTGTCCCCAAGTCACATTTGAGTATGCAGGTCTTTAAATGCTCTGAGTGCAAGAGTTTAACATAGCATTAATGTTTGTTGCAAACTAGGAATGCAACATTAACTACTGTTGAACCATTAAATTTTTTCTATAAAGTATGTAGACCCAATGGGAAACATGGCTTGGAAGTACTTAAAGGAGTTCTTACCATTGGGCTATACGGAGTACTGAGAACTGAAGGGGTGATACAAATTTTCTAGGATCTTTCCTATTAAGTTATCAGATACTATACTTTAAAAAGTCCCTAATCTATTTGTACTCCAGTTCCTGGTATGTACTGAATCCTAGACCCAGTTCACATAACTGGCTATGACACCAAGGTCAAGCATAGATGGCTACATTTGCCTGTGCTGCAATGAAACACTCCCCTTGACATGCTTATGTTTAAACCACAAGATAAAGGGCAGTATAGAAAACATACCCCAGCAAGAAACAGCCTGGAGATCTTAGCACTTTGTCTTGTAAAGATCTGCAAGGATGTCATTTGTAACGATGACTTCAAAAGCATAACGTAGGACTTGCTATCCAGTAAGCTGGAAAGCTCAGGCCATTCCAGGACGCAACAAGAAGCACGTGTGGCTCCTTGCACAGCTTTGTCCTTCTTTCAAACTGTAGCAGACAAGCGTGGGGGAAGCTGCCTACCTCTGTCTGCACAGGAGGGGAGGCAGAAAGTAACCCACAGGTCAAAGTCAGGTCAAACAATACAGAGGACAAAGCAAAAGGGGGTTTTCTTCCCCATTTGGTTTCACCCTGCTGTTTTACAGGTGTGACGTTATGGCCGCTGCTGCTTTGAATCATTAAAGGGTGTGGACTTATTTTAATTTGTCTTTTTTTATAAACGTTCTCTGTCTGAAGGCTTCTATATATAAAACATACTTGATTTTTTTTTTTATTTAGGTTAATCAAATATGTCTTCATTCATCTTTCCTTGTCCTCATTACTGCACATTGGCTTGTGAATACTTTCCATATATCACCGAGAAGATAATTTCCTGTCAGGACACTTACAGGCTCCTTGCAAATTTCATTTATAAATTTTAAGCAGAAACAAAAGAACTTGTTTTGCTTTGCTATGAACTTCACTGATTTCATCAGCTGTTCTCTAAGTGCACCTGATAAGGATCAAACTACTTTGGAAGGATAAAGAGTAAAATAAATCCACTTATTAAATCATTAGAAACTCATGTAGAGAGAAGGGAAGGAATACTGAGTGGCAAAAGTGGAAAGTCCATCTGGGTGAGTTAAGATACTTTACCATTTCTTTGTTTAAAATTGCCACCGAGTTATTCAATACTGCATACTATTATCTAGTGTTATTTATGTTTGCCACCCTTTATCTCTGAGTAAAGGTGTTTGAGCATTGCCCTGTAACACAGTGCTCAGTTTGATACATCTGGTGAAAACTGCAGACATCATTTTTTCAGAACCAGAGGATCTGTATATTTACATTTTTCTCCATATTGCAATGGGAAAGCAGTCCAAACAGGCCCCCAGATCCAAAGCATTACAGATTTGCATGCATTTCTAGGCATGCAGTTTTGACAATGATGCACTCTGATCTTGAGAATGGCTGTAATGAGCTTCCTAAGGAAACTTCTTAGGTGAAAATTTTTGTTATTAATTCAGTGCATCACTGAAAAACAATCAAGCCACAGGGGGACCCCAAAAAACACAGCTCGCCCTTTAACCTCAGGATATATTCATTCCCCATGCAAATGTTTTAAAGATGTTTGACTTTTTCTCTTTACTTCTATACTGATAGTTGAGAAATTTAGTTTCAGCCTCTGCTGTTATGTCAGGATTTGATCCCCTGATTTGAATGGATAGGCATCATCTTCAGCTTAGGCCTTCCAAGCATGATGTGGGTGAAATGCGTAGGTAGTAAGACTCTTAGAGCACACTTTAATATTGACTTCTCACCTGGCCAAACTCTCTGCTCAGATTTTTAGACTTTGTTGTTCTTAGCCCCATTTGGCACAAAAAGAGTCTCTCCCAGCCTTATTTTCAAAAAAATGACACCATTGCACAAATAATCCCTTCTCAGGTTGCCCAGTAATTCCAAAATTGTGGCCCAGCAGGATACTGGGCCTGGGCTCTAGCTCCTCTCTGCAAATTGCCTAATGACACTGGTGGGGCACTAATCCCCACCGTGTAGTAGATGCTTGCAGCCATGAAGTCTTTTCTGCTCCATAAAGGATGAAGTGATTCCACATAGCCCTTAGTATACACTGTCCTGAAGTGACATTGCTGAGCCATTTGCGCACAGCAAGAAGTATGAATCTGTCTAAATGACTGTTATTAAAAGCACAATGTTGTTGCATGACAACGGTAGTTTCACTCCACATGAAAACAGCTCTCAACAACAGAAATAAAAATAAAAGGAATGGGGAATACTAATGGGGTGAAAAACACTCAAATTCTTTTCTTCTTAGCTATGTAAAGTCAAATCATCCTATCACAATAAAAATATGATGCTATTTGCCATAAGCCTGCAACTTTGAAATTGCTTTAAAACTGTAGACTAGTATGACATCATAATTACAACTTTTATCTTTTATCTTTTATCACGATAGTTAATATTAAAAAATAAACCCTCTTGTATTTGCAAAAGACAGTTATCAATCTTTACCTTTGTTTCTCATACAAAATGTAATTTTTGATTATACTCTCCAACATAATAAATGCTGTAGTTCATTCCTGCCAAGAGGACAATTGTTTTGCCTGGCACCATACAGGATTTGTGTAGGCAGCAATTCTCTTCTACACATCCTCCTCTCTCTGATCATTAAAAACGCCCTATTAAATGTTTGCAACCTGCAGTTGTTTCTTGCCAGGAATTCAATTCCCATCTTTCTTTTGTCAGTCATTACACAAACATAATCCTGCCAGCAACCAGGCGTCCAATATTTGTTGTTCTAGAATGAAGCTTCCTTAAATTAACTTTATAGAACTGCACCTGGAATTTACTCTTTGCCAGAAATGCATAGTCTGCATTTGCTCAGAAGCAAATACAAACTATATAAAGAAACTTTCTCTTTGCTTGTGTGACTACACAATGTCTTTGTAAGATTTATCTTAGTAAAAATATATTTATAACATGAAAAAATCCTTACTACTTCCAAAATAGAATACAATAGAGCTAAAATACAAAACATTTATGTTCTGCAGCATACACTGTACTTGTGATTAGGCTTATCTTCTGTGGTAGTAGACTCAGAATGTTGTGAGGCAATATCTACAGCTTAATCCTTCCCAGTATGCATTTCTCATTACCTGATCTAGTAGGAAAATCAGTACTGTGAAAGAAAAAGAAAAAAGTAACTGTGTAGCATTCCCAGGCTAGAGCTGTCAACAGTTTCTTAGTAAATAACATGGATAGTCTGTGCAAGCATGCCATACAAGCAAGACTTCTGGAGGAAAACTAGAGATTTTTTGTAGTGAAATTACTTCACTTTCTAGACAGTAGCTAATGCCCCACTGTACAATGAGCATCCAAGTATGCAGCTATTAGGAGACTAAGGCCAAAGATGGTTTTGTAGCACCATAAGAAGGTCTTGCTCCACAATACAGACTGAAGGAGACTGTGCAAATGGCAGTGAAAGATTATATGGTTACAGACATCTAGTAACAAATATCGAGTAGCACACAGTTAAACAGAGAAGGAAAAAACATCTTTGTGAATACTTTTGTTGCAGGTAGCTCTGTCAAATGATTTAATATACTTCTCTCATTTATTCCTGGAAGGATCTTTTTTTTTTTTTCCTATTTATTTTTTAACGGTGTGCTTACAGTTCTTAGAGTACAAATGAATGCTGACTTGAAATAACAAATCTATAAAATGAATTAATTCCTATTTCTAGCCTGTATTTATTTATACAAAATCACACCACCATTTAGGGTGGAAGGGATGGCTTCAGGTCCTGCTGTTCAAGTGGGCTCAGCTACATCAGCTTGCCCAGGTCTCTATCCAGGCAGGTTTCAAATATTTCCACAGACACAGACCCCACAATTACTCTGGGCAACACAATCCAGTGGTATCTGCTACTTAGAACTAGTTCTGATACTCAGCTATGAACATCTTGTTTTCTTGCTGCCTTTCCAGACTCAACATACCTAACAATCTTTATTTAACATCGTTCCACTATCGATATGTACAAAACCATAACACTTGTACCAGCAACAAATATCACTGATAGGGTTGTAGTCTACATTGTTTTACATATGCTGCAAAAAAATTCTCACAGTTTGAAAGTGTCCTGTCAGAAACCAGGACAAAAAGGATCTAGCCACACCATGAGCAAATTGTGATTGAACTGTATAGATATGTATTTTACGGTATTTACTACTGCATTATTTGTAAAAATATAGAGAAAATGGGGATGGGGGTGGGGCAGGGGGAAAATTAATGTAATTTGAATTGTGCCCATGGCACTTTCAGATTTTTCTTGTTGGTGAGGGCAAGCTCTGTCCAGCACTGAAATGCTCCACATAAAAACTTCATGGAGAGAAGGTGCTCCTGAAGGCATGCAGCTTGTGAAAGCTACCCAACTATTAAATTCCCTCATTATCTAATTCCCTATAAAAATAATTTTTCTCTTTTAACCCTTTGTTTCTTCCAGAAAACTTTTTTTTAATTTTACTTATTATGATCTATTATTGTTAATTTTTATTATTTCTAGAGTTTCTGTGGAAGAATAGAACAATGAAGTAAAAAAGACTGACACAGAAGTTATATTCTGTAGTGCAGGCAGCTGTATAATTGTTATCTTTAAATAAGCATAACAATTTCAAATATCTAAGCTAGTAATCCTGAATTCTATGGCTGCTGTTCTGTCAGATAATTGTTACAGCATGGCATAAAGGCACTTGGTGCTTTTCAAGGTATTATATGTGATTTTTCATTCGACTTGTGCTTCCTTTTGTTTAAATTTGTATTGTTGCCTACTGCAAACAGAGACTGTGACTGGAAACAATACTGCACATTTCTGCCCACCTTCCTTAAGACAGAAAAAAGAGGTGGTGGTAAGATGGTAATGTGCTGAGATGCAACCTAAGTCTCACGATCCTCTTCCACATTCTGAAGAACACAAAACCAAGGTCAAGAGGCAAGGCTTCCAGTATTAAGAAAAGCCACTACAAACTTATCCCTTTTGTTAGGCATAGAAGAGGGAAACGATGCAAACAGATTTTTCAGAAATTTACTATTAAAGAAATGTCTACAGTGCAGTTGTGCCCAGTGACATCCTGTTTCATCAGGCAGTTTTCTTCAAGGCAAGAGAATGTGCTTATTTTGTGCTGTGTAGGGGCATCAAATAAAGATTTAAACTGGTGTAAAACCTGTGATGAGCTACTTTGAAAGAAAGTGCTGATGTTGCAGAGCTTTACATTAACAACTGAGCACTCCAGGCGTTCATCCAGCCATTTTTCGCACCTCAAAACTAATGCAGCAACAATCCTTGAGCACTTTTAACTCCAGCACTAAACTCACACTTGCCCTCTCATCCATTTGCCTTCATCTGTTTCTGGGTTTATGATTTCTCTCCCCCCTCTTTTGGTCTACAAAGATGACGAGTAAGAAGGATGCTGTGTCTCTGATTACTTTCTGGTTATATTTTACTGACACCTCTGATTCTAGCTGGGATTTTTGTACAAATATAGTCCTGTGGGTTGAAGTGTGGAAGGAAGACAGCTTCTATAGATTTTACTAGGTCGTTTATTGCTGCTACACAGGTTGCTAGCATTCTTAATATAAGTTTAAAAAAAATTTAAAAGCACAATTTTTCAGGTTATGATGGATGACTTGTGGATCACAACTGAAAGATTTGACCGTCCAGAGGGATTCTAGGTAACGTTAGGAGACATTTCTGCTGGATCCTACTTGGAAATATTCATAAAACATGAGTGTAAAGGATCCAAACTGGTTAATGCTCATTCCAGCATTCAAGCACAAGGATTATGCAAATGTTGACCATTGAAAAAGCAATTTACAATTGTATGTACTACAAATGTAAAATCCATTACAGAATTCAGCTTTACTCAGTTAAATCTCAAGTGTGATTTTTTATTTTTCATTTTTGCCAGAACGCTACCAGGTGAAGTTCACTGAAGAAACAAACATCATAGCACTGAATTGCAAAGGCTCCATTTTAGAATTGTAATTATAGGTTCCTTAAACAGTCAAACCACATGCTGAGCCACAGGCTCTTATCAGAGCGTTTTAGAAAATCTTGTCACTAAGGGCACATAATAATGAGGGAACCCAGAGTCAGATCCAGATGACAGTACTGACAGAGTCAATCAGGAATTTATCTGTTTGAATAGCTGGAGTTGCTCTGCGTGTACACCTTCTGTTTTTGCAGCATCTGACACTGCAATATACCATTAGGCTGGGTTCTACTTGTTTTATACTCCATTGTACTTATCCGTCTATGAAGAGCTACCTCATATTATTCATCCTGTATTTAAACCTGAACCAGCCTTGACTTCTCAACGATAGAGTATTTCCCTAACTTTGAAGAAGCTAACATTTTCTCACTCTGTGAAATTACTAAGTACAAATTATTGTTGGTGTTGGTTTCCTTGGGATGATAATAAAACGTAACAGAAGATACTATTTAAAAAAATAAGACAAATTCATCTTTCATGCCTAATAACATGAAACAAAGTGTAAACAGTTGCAACAGAGAATGAATACAGAATACAGATACTCTTGTGGATGAGGACATCCTTGTTTGTGTCCGTCATTGTACATGGAAGCACGCTGTGCACTGCTAATAAGCAACTTGAGAATGAAAAAAAAAAAAAAAAAAAGAGAGAGAACAACAACAAGCTGGCTATGAAACTGAACTTGTCTCCACCCTTTAACTGACGACGTAAGGAGTATCCTGATGAAAGAAGTATCCTGTCATCAATACAGCAGGGTTTTTTTTATTATTCAGAGTATAATTTCAATATATTTATAAATTCAAATTTGGATTAAATTTCTTCTGCAAGAGAACATTTTAAAGTCTGGTTAAAGTTCTGAAAGTGTCTATCAGAAATCCTGTATTTGGACTTTGCAAAAACCACCATGCCCTCCCCCCCACCCCCCCCTTTTTTTTTAACATTGGTATTTGTAACAACTAGGCATAGAAAATGACAAAACATTCTGTTCATCACCATATGATTTTACTGTGATTACAAAAAAAAATATTTTCTCCCACCTCAGAAGTTAGGCACCAAGAGCAGAAGGAAGTATCTTGGATGTGGTACATGAGTGCCCCTCTGTGGTACCACAAAGCTTCCTCCCCCTCCCCCGTGAGAGACACAGGACACAACATAGAATTGCCTCTGCAAATGAAGGTAGTAGAATTTTTCTAGCCAGAAATTCACCGTGAAAAGGAAAACATTCCTCTCTGACAGACACATGCTCATATGTGTAAAGACACGCAGTCCCCTCCAGCAAAAACATGATAGCAAACTGGGTACATTACTCTTAATCACTTCATGTAGCTGGAAAGTTAAAATATTCCTCTTTAAATGTTTTATGTTGGCTTTATGTTCTTCATATAGCTAACAATCTCAAACAGAAAATTTTGAATTCTCTTCATTACTCTATTAAAAATATTGCTTGCTTAGATCATTACTCTGTTACAGTTCATACTACTTGCATGACTCTTTTTCTTCCATGGTTTCACAGCACCTGATAAAAGATTCCCTTGATAATTACTATGTCTTCCATAACCATTTCTTTTTCTTGTCTTAGAAATGGGTAAAATGAAACGCTGGCAGAAATCCAAACCTTCAGTTCTCCACTTTTCTCATAGGAATTTCCTTCTGTCATTTCACATGAAGAAAAGCACTGGGGGTGATGAAACTTTGGGGTTTTTTAAGGGCAGCATGGAAAAGAGAACTCAATCCCTTAAAGGCTTACTTAAATCTTCCCTGTCATCAGGAATAGGTGGTCTTGTGGCTGATTGATAAAATGGAAGTGTATGGTTTATGTATGCAGTTAAAAAAATGGATGCACAGGCATTGCAGATTCATTATGGGAATGAGTTTTGGAAAAAAAGAAAAAAGCTTAGGAATGGGGCTTTTAAGAGAAAAACATTGTGCATTTCCCTAGATAAATGACAAAACAGAAAATGAAGGAAGGATTTTTTTTTTTTTTAATATCCAAAAGTCCCTCAGAAGAAATGCACATCGAAACCCATTTTCATTCATACAGATTTCTGATGGGACCTGGTTTTCAAGTACCCTATAATGCTTTTTATAAATTAAGGAAACTATGTGGTATATAGTGTTAAATTAAAAGTAAACAGCTTGAAGGCATACAGCAGTGCTCAACCCAGCATAAAATGTAAGGATAAATTTTCTTGCTTCCTTGCTCCATATATGAGTTTCTTGAACAACTCAGAAATCAATTGAATGACTCCTAATTTAGAGGATACAACTACAAACTGAATTTCCACACAAAACATTTCAAATCGTTTAAGCCTTTTAGAAAGAAAAACATATTTATACTACTGCAACAACTATGGTACTTAGAGTCACCATCGCTGGAGGTATTTAAAAGAAATGTAGACATGTCACTTAGGAACATGGTTTGGTGGTGGACTTTGGTGTGTTAGGCTTAAGGTTGTACTCAATGCCCTTAAAGATCTTAAAGAATGTAAATGATTTTATGATTCTGTAATTCTGTAATTTGGGGCTTTCCTGAACATTTGGTTTTGTATTCTATTTTAGCTTGTAGCAATGCAACTCCTCTGTATAAAGCTGTGGTAGTTCACTCTGTCTAGAAATGAGGTTCATGATTATCTTTCAGAAGAAACATTTCCTCTAATGATTGTCCAGGAGGTTATTTGTTCTCTCTTAGAAGCAGAAACACTAATATGCCAATAAAACTAACTTCTTACCAAAAGCAGGGCATCCAAAACCCTTCTAATCAGTTAGGGTGCAACTGTATTATACCAATTTACAGCAACACTAAGGAAGCTGAAGAATCCTCCACTGAAGGGCTTGCTCCTAATCACATGACACTGCAGAGGGCAGCTGTGCCCAGCCTGACATTGTGTACCCCTTTTTAGAAACAAAGTCTACCCACAGTTAAGCTTGCTCTGGGACTCAAAGCAGTAGTGCCACACAATTGTCAGCTTTGTGTTCACTCCGATGGCATTTGGCCCGCTGGGACCCTGGAACCCAAACTGCACTGTGCTGCTTTGTGAGCACCTATAACAGCTTATCTGAAGCTAGGTTGAGCGTCAGTATACTATGCAAGTATGACCTGGTATTCTGTCTGTATCAGATTATCCTTTCTTCAGCACACACTTAAAAGCATACATATTAAAAGTATAGTCAGCTACATATGAAAAACTGAGTAGTTTTCCTACAACAGTGTATATTTGAGCTGTGTGTAATTAATATCTGTATTTTAATCTTTGGAACTTGGACACAATCATGTAAAAAGTAGTGTGAACTCCTAATGGAATAAATTCAGACACATGTATTTGCTGAGCATTCCTGGGTCTACAATAGTTAACAATTTGGTGGTCTCTGGATTTATCTGACAATGTATCGGTTTCTAACTGCTCATAATTCAAGAATGTAATTAACTTCTCCCCGCCACACAAATCTGTAGGACTACTTCAAAGTGCTTCAGCTAGATGATAAAGCTCAAAAATGAGAAAGCTGTGCCCATCTAATAACTCCTCAAAGGCTCATAAGGTTTATCTAAAGGTTTCTAGAAAATACAAGTTCAATTTCTGTGGAAACGATTTTTCACGTCTATTCCCCAAGGTCAGTAAAACTCTCCTTTCAGAATGCAATTGCAGAGTATAATTGCAGTACTTTGAGCAACTTTCCATTATGCTGATTCATATTTCAAAATTTACATTCTACCTATCCAACAGCAGAGGTGATGGGAAATACCAGAGATTAAGCATGAAGTTAACTACAAAACGGCAATTACGGTTATGAAAAGGAAGGCATGAATCTGACTTGTAAGGGTCAAGTCATGATTTGTGTGGGCATTTCAGGTGGCAGATAAGGCTCTACACTGCTCCTATGGGAATATACCGAAGTACCCCATTTACAGAGCTTCTGGTAAGTCTGCAACCTAATTGTGATGTCTTTTATACATTTAAAACTGCTGCCTCCAATGTAATTTTAAAGAATATTAATATTTACAAACTTATTTAAAAAATCTGCAGAGGAAATGTCAGCACTAATGAACCTTCTTCAAATGCCAAGTGGAAAAATTCCCTTAAAAATTTATAAGGATCACAAAGTTGGATGAGAAAGGACCTTAATTTTCCAAGTCGTTGCCTCATCAACAGAGTTAATCATTATACAAATTTGTCTTTCATTCTTCAATTCATACAAATTGTAACTGGGTTGACACACAGTGCAATACAAGAATGTGGTAAACTCCGAACTAGCCTCAGCAAAATCTTCCCACTCGAAGCAAGAAAATTCCTCTGTTTCCAAGAGAAGCTGCAAGTGATATCAGGTAGTCAAACCAGTTGACAATTCATTAATATAATATTAATAGGTTGGTATTTTAATATATGTGTGCTTCAACAAGTGGTGAATACCCACCAAGTATATTGGGAAGCATTTCAATCTATTCTGCCTGAACACAGGAGCTTTGGCTAATCTATCAGACACTTCTGCTACTTGTCAGCAGTGAACTGTTGCAGTGTATGCAGTTGTATTAAAAGGAATGATGTCATTTACACAGAAAATCTGTAAGTCATGGAAGATACTAATACTATGCTAACCTATACCTATTAAAGACATAAAACACAAAATGCAAAACAAAACGTATTAGTTAATCAAATAGCTCAGAGTCCTAGACAGTGAAGCATGAATTTTTTCTTTTGTACATTAGTTGCTTTCAGTTATTCTCTCAACTGCTCCACAGAAGTTTTTCTAACTACATTATCATGATAAGATTAGGGACATTTTTTCCCTCTCAGACTGTAATCTTCCCATGACTGCCTTACCAACCTGTTAAAAATAATTTAAACAGTGTGCTAGAGCAATCAGTAGGCCAGTGAACTTAATAACATGTCTTTTAAAAACAGAAAAAAAATACACTTGGAGGCAAACTGCAGTACAGCTCAAAACCACAAAGACTGTACCTTCAAAAACTCCCATCCTTTGAGCAAGGTTAATCTAAATCTTAACATCCTAACCTTAAAATCTTCAAAAAGTAAATGACTAAAAATTGCCACTTTAGTGTCATCATACTGTTTTCCCTAAAGAGAGGCAATCTATTACTAAATAGTTACATTCAAGCCTAGGAATCGTGGAAATCTTAACACAAGTAACATTGATTTGCCCAACGAACAGAAAGTAAAGAGAAATAAACAATATGATCCTGCAACAGTGAGTCTTTTAAAAGAGACTTGGAAAGTTTTATAGTTGCAAATCAAATTAAAGGATTAAAGGTGTTACAAGAACTTAAAAGTCTTTATTGTTGTGTCCAGAATTATCACTCTGGGGGTCCCCATAAGAATCACTTTAGCATAAATGCCTATATTTTAGTAACAGTTGTAAAATATGACCTTTTAAAACCACTGAAACAGCTTCTTATTTTTAATTATCCACATGAAAGGAGGTATTAGACCTTTCCCACTTTTTATTTCCCTTTGAGCACCTCTTAACAAGTTTTTGCAAAGAACAAAGTGTAATGGGAGCCTTAGCAGGATATTAGACTCTATGTTTCTTTTCAAGAGCAATGCAATTATCCATATATCCTGATCTTCTGATTTCCTTTCATCAAAGTAAGTAAAAATGTTTTAATTTAAAGAAAAAGAATCCAAACCAAACAGTTCTCCATTTACTTTTTTTTTTTTTTTTTCCTGAAGAACTGCTTGGGTTAAGTGGTAAAAGCATACTTACTGAATGGATGGCGGGGTGTTTTTTTGTATTTTTTTCTCTCAGGAAACAATACAGTGGTGTTACGAACCCTAAAAGATTTGTTTTACATGAGTAATTTGCATATGGAAGAAAAGGCAAATGTCAATGTGTCATTACTTCCTTGAATAAAGTTCAGTTTGCGTAAACATCTATAAACCTCTTAGACTCTTAAGAAACAAGCACAGACTACCAAGTCTCATACAAAGGTATTACAAGGACCTCCCAAGAAAAGCTGAATGCTAAAACACCTGGCATTGATTTGCTTGTCTCTTCAAAATACCCCCACAGTACAATGGAAAGCTGACATGAGCTACCAGCAAATAACTAATGTGTGGACAAAAAATAATTATCTCAATCCTACACAGCATATCAGAGATCTAAAGTGAAATTTCTGATATAAATACATCATCTTAATTTAATGTGGAAACCTTTTTTTTAAAAGATAGGAAAACGCAGAGATCATGGAAAGAAGAATAAGAGAGGAATGCACACTATTGCTTTGAAAAGCAGGTGAGAGTTGGACAGTTTTACCTGGCAGAGAAGGGAGAGAAGAGAAAGACTAAAATGTTCTGTGTCCCACAAATATTATTTATGTTATGAATACATAACATAAAGTTCCCTGTATGATCCTAAGGTGTGTTGAGAGACTGATCATGAGGACATCTGATTTCTAGAGAGAATGAATTATGTTCAGTTTTTAGATCACGTTCTTAATTTCTTTGAAGTTGTTTTTCTAGTTCTTGGATCTCTGGGATTTCATTTTTCTCATGTTTATTCTATAATACAGAAGAACAAAGTACAAGAGGTGAGCCATAATTGTTCTAACTCTCTACTCTAACACAGGTAAGAGAAGACACTACATTCTAATGTTTCTGTCCCTAATTCCTTGCTAAAAATCGTAAAGGGTTTTGATCCTTTCATTTCAGTCCCCAGCACATCACTTACAACCAAAAGTTCAAATATCCTGGTACTTGAATAGGAGCCCATAAAATTGCAAAGCACCAGTAATCCAGAAAGGCCTAGAACACCTTAAAAAACTGGCAGACTGGCATGTCTCAGAAATTAGATGCTTAACAGGAGAAATGCCTTAAGGACTAATGTGAATACTGACTCTTCACTGGGAACTTGAGTAGTCAGAAATACTGAGGGAAATGACACTAAGCGACTGACAATTGCCAGGGAAATGGACCTGTGAAAAAAGACAACTTCATCTCTAAGATGTAGGAATCAATATTCTTACAGTACAGAAAGATAGGTGATAATATTTTAAAAAGACTCTAGTGACACCTCATCTAAATTGGTCAGGCACTCGTGGTCACAATATATTTCAGCCATGTGCTGGACATGGATGACTAAGAATACAGAATGGCCAGGTACAGGTTTACAGAGTTAATATAACCCTCTGAAAACCTGAAGAATGAATGCATACACAGAATTTTCCTATTTTTTATCCCAATACCTCAACTGTTCTACTAAAAACCGCTCCTTCTCTCCAGAAACCTTGTCCGTCTCTTGTGAATATATAAATGATGTGACAAAGGGACATAGGGGTGACACAGGCACAATACATACAAACCCTCAATATACACATTTAGTTCAGAAACCCTGAGTGAGAGACTCCAAAAGATTTTCCCTGTGGAATTATTGGCAGAGGACTGGGAGGGTATTTATAAAATGCGGACTGATAAATTTGTGAACTGGTATAAAACCGCTTTCCACTTGTAAACTTTAGATGGATCACTCAACTCACACGTTTCTCTGCCTTCAAGAAAAGGCACTGAATCTAAATTTCCATTAAAGTCTTTCAGTATAAAAGATGGCAGGAAACCAACCTGTCACCATTTTTTATAGATAACAACCGGCATACAGAGAGAGATGTCTATAAAGCAATTTGAACCAATTACAGAGAAAATAGTTTTACTTCTTCCAAACAAAGTGAATATGAACATTTTCTGTTGCAATCGCTATGGCTAGATAACCTCCTTTCATGCATTCACAGGATTGCATTCTTTTACTGGCTTCTAGGCAAAGAGCCTCACACTTCAGTCACATATTCTTCAAAGTGTATTTTGTTCTAATTTATTGCCTGCGGTGAGCCACATATTACTCACCAGAAGATTCTAGTCCAATCTGACCTTAGTTCATCTTTCTCCTACTAGTCTAGAAGAGATATATTGAACCCAAGAAGCCTTCTTCCCTTCAAAATGTAGCAAAAATGGTAGTAAGAAATATTTTTTTCTCTTTCATAACAGTATGGAAGCAGCAACAATTTTAGCCCCAAACACTACAGAAGTAGATGTAGCAATCTTTTTCATTTTGAAAAAAAAGTCTTCCAAGAATCATGTTTTATAGTATCCACCAAGACAAAACTCCTGTTACAACAGCACTTTGGATATCACAGAATCACAGAAGGGTCAGGGTTGGAAGGGACATTGAAAGATCATCTAGTTCAACCCTGTCGCAGATGGGATAGCTAAGAGGGATGCACTTCACTCTTAAGAGAGAGGCAATAATATATTTATTGTTATAAAACAAAAGGGTGTAACAGTGTTTGGTAATAAACATGAGAGTGATTAAGATTCGATGGTAAGGTAATCTTGATTAGTTAGTGCATAGAGAACAGGGTCAGATGAATCTATCAGGGAGACCCTCCCGTTGAGTCATGAGGTTCAGAAAGAATCCCCTTGCTTTCTAAACTCCTGCTCAGAGAGGAGCCAAGGTGTGGCTGGATTCAGTCTTAGTCCCAGACTTGGTCAACAGTTTATGTCTAAAGGATTATACATACAATCATAGAATCATAGAATCATAGAATCATAGAATCATAGAATGGTCTGGGTTGGAAGGGACCCCAAGGATCATAGAGCTCCAACCCCCCTGCCACAGGCAGGGACACCAACCTCCAGGCCTGGATCAATCAATCCTTTCTATTTCTTAGCTAAGATCACAAATGTTAGTGCACTTATTCCCAACTCACTTACCAAGGATCTGTTGCGGATCTGTTGCAGCAAGGATTCTCTCAACCTTGAGGAGTAACCTTGAGAGGCATCTCCTTCAAGGGGAGATCCTGACGTGCAGCCCGCTGTCGTCTCAGGAGAGCTCAAAGGGCTCTTGGACTGCTCGCTAGTTATGGAGTAAGATGATTGGCTCATAGTCATATTTACATAACACCCATATATGCCAGTGGACACTGACCAGTGTCTGGTGGGCACATTAGCATAGATAACCCTTGGCTATTGTGTTGTTATCTGTCTTCTGAACTCACTGTGAGACAGATGCAGAAATCACAATCAGCACCAATGGTTATCAATCAATCCATATTTACAGGAAAATGTCAGGAAAACATGGGGGCAACGGGGGAAGCATATCGTCACAAACCCCCGTGCCTTGGGTAGGATCACTTAGATTAGGTCACACAGGATATGCTAGCTCTAAGGGTTTTTTTGTTACACAGCATGCAATTTATTTTGGAGTCAGTTTGTTTTTACATGAATGTGGTTACACCACATAACTACTGTCCAGATTGCACTAAGTAATGAGTGCATGTCACTAAATTGTTCACACTGCAACACAGATCTGTTAGTACTGACTGTAGGAATCTCTGGTTCTATGAAAAAAAGAGTAACAACAATGTATTTTATCATAGCAGATAACCCACGTAAACTTGGCTGCCCTGCAGCACATGACAGAGCACAAATAAGCCCTGTATGCTGGAAAATAAAGGAATTTGTGTAAAAATTTTTAGAGTGTTACTACTTTTGGGGGTGTCTAATTGGTTTAGATGTTTTCCACTGGTAATGAAACACTGAATCAGTCAGATTTTACCTCACATTAATAATAACTATTTATTGGAAGGCTGGTTTACATGCACAAAAGACTGAATTAGCATCCTTATTAACTAAGTTGTAAGGTCACATTCTTGTCCAGTTGTAGTGTTGTAGCATAAGAATTGTGGAAAAACCTTAGAGAGCCCTCTCAGCTGACATGGGAGAGTATAAAGGAGAAAAAGCAGTGAAAGCACACTAGTGAAGAATAGCATGGTACAGCCATGCATTTTTGCACTGATGGTACCTTCATTTCTTGTTGAGTCATCATTCTGCTCTAGCTCACTGCAGAAAAATTACTGCATACCATTTACTCCACAATTCTTAAATACATTTCTGGTTTAAATAAGATACGTTTGCACCGTATGAAAGCAGAAGTGCAGAACAGGATCCTCACAAAACTTTACAGTCGGAAGGGGTAAAATATTTTATTACTAAACACAGGCCTGGGATTTTAGAGCTGACATTACTGACTCAGGAATTACAAAAATCAACAGCAGAACTTCCACAGGTTTGTAGAGCCATGCACACAGAGCACATAGAGATGTAAGCTTCATTTCCAGCTCTGCCATGTGTTTGCTCATACTATTCTTGGTAAATTACGTGTCTTCACTGTCTCCCTGATAAAGTGCTTTATATGGAAAACAATGCACTGCTGTTCACTTGCATTGAAAAGACAGAATATTATTGATGTTAAATAATATATTGGTTTCTAGAATTTTGAAGAAGACAATAGGCCGAACCATGATGCTTCAAACTATGTATTATAAACGTCTTTAATGTCAGCTTCAGAAAAATCAAAAGACTCAATTTTTTCTATGATTATGTGATTTTTTTTCCTATGAACAAGAGAAATATATCAATAGCCAAGTAGCTAAAGTTACAGTTATTGCCCTTTTTCACAAAAAAGGTCATTAATATATGACAATATGATTTGCAGTACACCATGCTTTATTGAGTTTGTTATGATAGAATAAATAATGCATAATCCTGTGTGTGACTGCTACTTCCTATCATCTACTGGAGGATGGACATAAATTTAACATATGGTTTAATTTTGCTCTGATAAGAAATGATGAAAAAGACCATTGATTTTTTTTTCCCCCACACTTCAGATTATGTGATGGTTCATCAACCCTCATACTACCCCTGTACTAGGACTGTAATTATAAATGTGAATATGATAGAAGATTTATTAGAAGAACAGAAAATAGTGAGTCAGGTAAGGTAACGAATATATTAATACTACTATTACCATGAAAAATATTAGGAGTATTTTGACTTCATATCTGTCATCCAAAGTAGTTCAAAATTCGTTATGAGTCATAGGTATAGTGATTATTTCACAGAGTTTTCATACAGCTTGTGTAATCTTTTCATAAAATAATAAACTATAATAAAAACTAAAATCTGAAAAAATCTTCCAACCTACAATGGTGGTAATCTAAAATGGACCTCCTTTAATCTCGGATAAACTCTTTAGCATGGTATAACCCAGCCACTGAGTGGTTTGCTGCAGGTATAACCAGAGTAACTTGGAGTCAACTTGAACATGCTTCTTTGAGAACTGGTATGGCTAAGAACTAAATTTCAAAAGTATCAAACGAGAAAAATCCCAGCTATGGCTTCAGCTCACTTCTAGTAAGCCAATCAACCCCTTATAAATTATCACTTCAGTCACAAAATTGATCAAATTTACAGGGTAACATACGTAGGTGTAAGAGTATGCATGTTAAACCAGAAAGTTTATCTTTTGACTACAACTAAGTGTGTGACTTAAGTTGTCACTTAATTTGCTCATGCTTCATCATCACTCAAAGTACAAAGCAGAAATCAGGCAAACAGGCATACATTTCTGACCTGACTTCAAATCCATGGTATAAGCACAGATAGCAATCTCTGTTTAAGAGCTCATGAGAGATTCCCCATAATGCCGTAAATTAGTAAATGCAAATACAGCTTGTGAATTCCTGGGATAAAATATCAAAAAGCATCAACAAGCTTTAAGGTGAAAGCTGAGTCTTCATTCACAACTGATATTTCTCATACATTGCATGACTTTCCAGAGAATACTGTTGAATACATGTAGTGAAGCTTAAACCTGAAGGAGCACAAGTCCTTGGGAGCTCATGAGATGCATCCACATGTCCTGAGGGAACTGGTGGATGAAGTGGCCAAGCCTCTCTCCGTCATATTTGAGAAGTCATTGCAATCCAGTGAACTGGAAAAGGGGAAACATAAGCCTTATTTTTAAAAAGGAACAAAAAGAAAGATCCAGGGAACTACAGGCTGGTCACTCTCACCTCTATGCCTGTCAAGATCATGGAACAGGCCCTCATGGAAAGTTATGCTTAGGCATATGGAAAATATGACAGGCAACATAGCTTCACTAAGGGTATATCATGCCGGACAAATTTGGTGTCCTTTTATGATAGGATTACAGCACTGGTGGATAAAGGAAGAGCAACTGATGTCATCTACCTGGACTTCTGCAAATAACTATACACTGTCCCAAATAGCACACTTGTCACTAAATTGGAGAGACATGGATTTGACAGATGGACCACTCAGTGGATAATGACTTAGATCGATAGTTGCACTTAAAGTGTTGCAGTCAACAGCCTGATGTCCCAGTGGAGATCAGTTGCAAGTGGCATTCCACACTAGTCAGCACTTTTTAACATCTTTGTCACCGACATGAACAGTGGGATCAAGTGTGCCCTCAGCAACTTTGATGATGACACCAAGCTGTGTGATGTGGTCAACATGTTGGAGGGATGCTATCCAGAAGAACCTGGACGGGCTTGAGAGGTAGACCTGTGTGAACCTCATGAAGTTCAGCAAGGCCAAGTGTAAGGTCCTGCACATGGGTCAGTGCAATCCCAAACATAAATACAAGCAGAGAATGGCTTGAGAGCAGCCTTAAGGGGGACTTGGAATGCTGATTGATGAAAAGCTCATCCTCAGGTGGCAGTGTGCGCTTGTAACCCAGGAAGCCAACTGTAGCCTGGAATGTATAACAAGAAGCATGACCAGCAGGTCAAAAAAGGTGATTTGCCCTCTACTCTGCTCTCATGAGACTCCACCTGGAGTACTGCAGTCAGCACCTGGGCCTGCACCGTAAGAATGACATGAACCTGTTGGAGTGAGTCCAGAGAAAAGCCACTCTCCCAAAGAAGTTGTGAATGTCCCCTCTCTGGAAGTGTTCAAGGCCATGTGAGGACCTTGGATGGGGCTTTGGGCGACCTGGTCTAGTAGAGGGTGCCCCTGTCCATGGCAAGAGGGTTGGAACTAGATGATCTTTAAGGTCCCTTCCAACCTCAACCATTCTACAATTCCATGACATTTATCTGCTAATAAGCTGAGTTTGTTACTGAATACAGTACTTTCCAGTAATTTTATTTCTATCTAGTGTTTAATCCTGTACCTAAATCAGATTTTTTTTTTAAATACATCAAAAGATTGTTCCCTAAATTGTTGAAATTCATGTGAGTATAACCTCTTACAATATAAAACATACTTCCATTGTCCTGTTGCTTCTAGGTTGATGAAAACACAGGTCTCAGAACTTTCAAAAATTTCCTATGAAAAAAATAGTGAATAAAATGCATTAAGTAAAAATGTATTGATTCCTTTGCACAAGAGGTCAAAAGTGATTTGCAATCTAGCTGACACTGCAGTCAGAAAGCTAAACAATTCAATCCATTTCATTCATCCAAGCAAAGGTTAAGACCTAATAGCAGTACTTGTTTCCAAATTCAAAACAGAGGCAAAAACATCTAATCAGTGAAATATTTTGACAGCAATTGCAAAACTTTAAATGATTTAAAAAATGAAACAATAATTTCTGGAAGTTCAAGATGTAATGAATAAATTACTTTTTTATTGGAGACCATCTCTTACCAATTTTAAAGGAGATTTATAAGCTGTACAAGAGCAACACAATCAAATAACCTGATACATACCTAAGAGAACCTACTGTTTCTTTCTCATTCAATCCACAATTAGCTGGGCTTTTTTAAATTTGCAGAAAGTAACATATTAAAAAAAAAGTATAGGTCACTTAGATTTAAAATAGCTAAAGTATCAAATATTTACTTTTTTTTTTAATAATGTTTGCTGTTTAAACTCAATGGTTTGACAGTTATAATGCGTTAGCATTCATTCAGTTGAAATGTTGCAGGTCTTGCTAAAACATTAGAATGACTCATAAAAGTGAACTGAATGAATAAACCACTATGATTATTATCTTTATGAAGGATATTGTGGTCAAAGATTTTTTAAAGCATAGTTATTAGATATGTATCTATTAAACAGAAAGAATAGAAAAATGTGCTTTGATAGCCTAATACATATGCAATAGCTGCAAAGAGTTAATTGTGGGAAACCTTAAAAGATTCCTAGGAAAGCTTTTTGAAATGGATAGTATTATTCATGAGTCACACAGAGCCAGGATGTTCAACCAAGGCTTCAATCATCCTAGTATCTGCTGAAAGGACGCTGGGGTTGGGCACATGCATCCAGTAGATGTATGAAGTGTCCTGACGGTGGTTTCTTGACATATATGAACTATAAAGTATAGGAGATGCTCTTCCAGATTGGATACTCACAAAAGGAGAACAACAATTGGTCAGAGATGTGAAAGCCGGTATCACATATCAACAGCAGTGATGAAGGACTTAAAGCCCTGAAAGAAGAGAGGAAGGCAAATAGAATGATACAACTGCAGAACTTGAGCTTTCCAGAAAATTATACTCTCAAAAGTGGTTTGGGCCTTTTGGCATTGGAGAGGTTTTCTCCCTGTGCCACACCTCCCCCACCCCCGCTACCCTGCCAAGCATTTTCCTATTTTTTAAAGGAAGATAAGAAATAGGTTGTACGTCCTCTAAATAATTGAGATGTGAACATACACTTGGACAATGTCTTTTCAACTTTGTGGAGAAAAAAGCAAAAAAACCCCAAACCCCCACCATTTATACACTTTCTCATACTCCAAAAACTGATGTTCCAGTAGTTAGAGTGCTCATCTAAGGTATAAAAAGGCCATTAACCACCATCACTGCTCTGTCATACAGAAAGCCAGGCTTTGAAATGAAAGATCTCATTCCTACTTGAGTGTCCAACTGGTATTTCTAGATTAAAAGCTTAGTGTCTCCCAGATATGTTTCTACTTTACATCAAAATTATTCACACAGTCCAACAGAGATGACAGAGATGGCTGGAGAACCTAATGGTAAGGTAATGATAAAATGCCAAAATAAGGACTTATATTAAGTATCTGAAGTATAAATTTTAGTACTTAACTATCCCTTGACTGCTCTACAAAAGGGCTTTGTGTTTTTTGTGGTTCTGATTAAATATTCCCCACTGAATCCCAGAAATCTTTCCCAGGTTAAATTCTGTTCAAAGCAATACAACCATGCTAAAAGTCTTCCTTAGCCCAATTTACTGCATTTGGTATTTAACTTTACTTGAGACTGGAGTTCACAGAATAATTGAAAAGAAGATTCTAGAGTTTGGAATAGGGGATTCTTTTGCTGTTTCTTCTTAATTAAAATGTTGAGGAAACACCACTTTAATCCCACAAGGTGATCTCTCTAATCTTGACCCAGAATATGATGTAAAACACCAGCTATACTTCAGGATTAAGGATGTTTCATTATAGCAGCTATGTACTGAAAAGTATAGAAGGTGCTTTTGTGGTTGATCAAAATCAAAGCAGTGAATTTTCACACTTTCAATAGGATGTAGAGTGGCAGCTCTAAGTACTAACTGCCATACTGCAAATGTGACAGAGGAGCTCTTGGCATAATTCAGTTTTCTCAGAACAGCGAAAAATTAACATGAAGTGTCAAATGACATAAGCTAGACAAAAGACTAAGGAAAAAATCATGAAATAAAAATCACCAGTATTAACACTTAAATTCTAGTATAACAATATAAAGCCTATGTACAGCCTCAGTGTAACAGCCAACTGTTTTCAGAATATATTTAGGAGCATCAGAGCAGTTTTCAGCTCATAATTCCTATTCACAGTTCACTTAAGACAAATACTGGGTTTGGAAGCAGATATCAAGGGGATATCTACAGCCAAAGTAATGTCTCCTTTCAAAACAATAACAACTTCTAGTACATTTGTCAGTTTACTTAGCCACTAAAACCATATGGATTTTTAGAGCACAAAGGCTTCAGTTCACATTTAAGATGTTACTATGCACAGCTTCACTTCCAGCTGACCCAATTTAAAATACTTCTAAAGAAAGCTTTTATTTATAATGATATATTAGGTGTCAAAATTTTCCATAGGATACATGTATGGGGCATTTTAAAAATTATTTATATAAACTTTAAAAGTTTGCAGTGTAATGATTGTTTCACCAAAAGTATAAATAAATATTTATGCTACATATATGTAAGACCCAATAGTGGTTTGGCAAGATTCATCTATTTCAATGTTCTAAATTTCAATATTCTGGGGAACTAAAAAGAACCAAACCCAACAACCTCTGAAACAAATTCTCCTGTGGAAAAGGAGAGAATAAATAATTCTGTAAAACATTCTTCCACTTTTTATTGGTCTCCTCTGGAACCATGCTGCTTATCTAACAGCATTTCACTTCTCAGAAACATTCATAGGTTTCCCATTATAAAAATAATTTAAGATAATATGCTTTAGCTGCTATTAAAAGGAAACCATCTCCAAAATGATAATTTCATATGCTACTTAATGTTCTGATATGCAAAACGGAGCATTCCAATTATTTCCAAAGGATATCAGTATTATTGGTGTTAATGCATCACTATCTAAATTTTACTGACTAAATAAATATTAATTATTTGTCTACAGCTTTCATTATCTTTTGAGTATAAATTAATGCGGACTTCAAGTTGCTGTTACATCTATCAAACAGACAGTTCAAATGATGTATAATAATTTCATTTTTTCTTTTTTTTCATCACAAGACTGTTAAGGTTAGGAACATTCTTTCACAGGGTCTGTTTTAAAGCATGTTTTGAAATCACACATACCCATAAGGATGCCTGCAGAAGAATGCAGAAATATATATATATAATTCTTGAATATTTTAAGAAAAAAAAAATTACTAAGTGTTGATATGGATACTACTTTAAGAAAGTGCTCTTCCTACCTAGAACTATTATGAAATAATTTTTAGTTTGACTTCCAAAAAAAAAAAACTTTAAAAAACTCACAAATGACCATATTACAAAAGTAAACTGAGTGCTTGTGGGCTTATGATTTCTTGCAAGTTAATAAAATATCAGCTGTACTTGATAAAGATGCTATTGTAACACTTAAGATACTTTTAAAGTCACACAACAACAACAACAAAATCAGCTATTAAGAAGTAACCCAGACATTATGACAATATTTATTTAATAAATTGCTTATTATGAAATTCACTCTGCTAATAGAAAACAAATACAGTTTATGTTCTCCAGAATAAACATCTGTTTGACAATAAATTCTATATAGGATGATTAAAATAGAAATAGCCTCTGTTTAAATACACAGAAATAGTCAATCTATACATTCTAATTTATTGTGAAAAGGTAAAAAATGCTGTCTTTTCTTTATGGCCTCAGCTATGATATAAATGTATGATATGATGTAATTGCACATATTGCACACTTGCTTTCAGATAGGCCGCCCACAGTTCATCAAAATGACGATACCAGTTTCTGCATAGATTTAATGTGATCCATTTTGTGTGGTCCTTGAACCTTAATCTAAAATGATTACAAGATGCTGTCTTCTATAGCACTTATTTATGCACAATGCAGAATCAGCTAGCTAATAAAAGGAATGATGTTAGGAGTTCACCGTATAGCAACAAATAAATATTCCTGCTTTCTTTTTTCATTTTCTAAAAGACTGCACTCTAGAAGACAGAACAGGACAGTTTTAGTGGAAGGCAGCAAAATCAAGCCTTTTCACTGTGTGAATCACTGGTTTGCTGGAAACCAAATCTCTTTCTATAATTTTTATAAATGTTAAAAAACATTTTATGTGAGTTTTAATTAGGAAGTATACCACTGAAAAACTTTCTCAAGTTCATGACTTATTTGAAAAGAATGAATGGGAAGCCATTGAAATCCCAATAATGACAAAACATTTCAAAACTTCCTTATTGATATGAATGTCAACAATGTTATAGAGGTTTGGGTAGCATACCATTAATTTTATAAACTTCACACCTTTTCATCAATTCTGAGTTCCTTATATCTCTTGTTTAAATAATATTATGTTAACCAAAGCAGTAAATGCAGAAGCATGACTTCAGTTGTAATAACAGTTTTGTCTCGCTAACCCATTGTGCTGTTATTCATTCTATTTCTAATATTCCAAATGCTCTGGTAAACATTATTACTACCACTTCTTTGAATGATAAATGGCTCATAGCCCTCAAAAGTAATCTGAAGAAAAAAAAATATATTCCATGTATTTTTTCCCCTATTTTTTCCATGCCTACCTTGTAGGAAATAAAATCAAGTGGATTTTTCTCTTTGAAAAGTCATCAGTGAAGCAAGGACATGGCTGTTTGTGTCATTGAACTGTACAGTACAGATAAAGCTGCTGAGTACAAGACTGGAAGTATTATTCCCAGGAATATGATTGCACTGTTTTGATCCACTTCTGGCTGTAAGATACTCACAAAAGGTGTCCAAATTTATGTTTTAGTAGTCCATTACATTTCAGGAAGGAAACACAAGTAGATAGTAACTTATTTCTTTTTCCTTTATCTTTTTTTTAGTTGTTCACTGTCCAAAATTAATGAAAGGTAACTTTATTTCAGGTGGGAAAGTATTTGACTGCATATTATAAGACCATATCTGTCATCAAGAAAATATGAACAATTGCAAGATTATATACTCAGATGAGTAGGAGCATAATTCAGGCTTACACCTTTATGAAAGTTTAGGAAGCAGAGCAGGGAAATAAAGTGAAATACAGACTTGTTAAATCATCAAAACATAAGATCAAAGAAAATATCCCAAATCCCAGAACATATTTTTTATTTGCTCAGCATCTACTTGAGCTTCTACATATGAAAAACAAAAAAAAAAATCAAATAACCATATTCATATTATTTTTACTTTTCCTATAAATATTACTCTGCTTGTAAGTACCTTTCAAATCAGTGCATTTTTAAGAACCTCTCCTCTTTTTCCAGTTGTCTATGAAGCTCAGAATAGCTATTTTTCATTTTTTATCAATTTAATCCAGTCTTGCAACAGAAATTCAACTTTGTTCACCTCCCAGATATCTGCTTTCAGTTTGATTAGTTCAGACAAGCACAGCTGAGTTTATGAATACAATACAGTTGGGCCAAATACAGCATTTAAGTCTCCTTAAGCTTCCTACAAACTGATACCACATTCATTCTGACTTCGGTGTTCAACTTTACAGCTATAAAACTCCATGGATGTTAATAACTGTTTTCTTATGCAACCATTGTAGCACTAGAGTTATGTTTCAATTCACTCAGGCAAAGAAAGAAATTCTTGGTGAGTAGTCAAACTACTGAGTGATGAAGTAAATGGGAAAGACCCACCTCTTTTGTTTCACTGAATCATTTCAAGGAAAGAGCAAATGACAGATGGTTAAAATATGCCTTGGGCTTGAACATTTGCTTTAGATAGTTTAACTGTTCTGTACTGTTGCAGTTTCTAGCACCAGATGCCTAAACAGATATGGAGCACCAAATGTCAAACCAAACATACATTGTCTCCAACTTCAGAAGGAAGATTTCAGTGTGATGTCTGTCTTGCAAATAATTCCTAAATTACGCTAATGCTATCCACAAATTATTTTCTTTCATAACTGAATCTTCAGGTTTGCATTGTACTGCTGTGCAAAGTGATAGGGAAATCAACAAGAAATTTCAATACATTGAGAAATTACATCAAATATAAGAAAGTAAGCTCAGACAAAAGAACTAGATTTTTAAAAATGTAACGATGAGCCTAGCTGTGCATATTTTAATTTTGTATACACTTATTCAGAGCTGTTGGCACACCAGAAAATTAAAATTAAATTGTTCTGGTTTCAGTTGGGAAAGAGTTAATTTTCTTCCTAGTAGCTGGTATAGTGTTGTGTTTTGGTTTTATTACAAGAATAAGGTCAACACACACTGATGTTTTAGTTGATATTAGGTAGTACTAACATTAAAACAAGGATTTTTCAGTTTCTCATACTGCTCTGCAAGTGAGAAGGCCAGAGGTAGGCAAGGAGCCTGGAGTGCACAGTTAGGACAGCTGACACAAACTGGCCAATGGGATATTCCATACCATATGTTGTCATGCCCAGCATGTAAACTGGGGGAGTTGGACAGATGAGTGATTGTTTGCAGGGAGAGGCTGGGCATCAGTCAGAGTGTGGTGGGCAACTGCACTGTGCATCACCCTTTTTGTTTGTTTTCTCTTCCTTTGTTTTCCTATTGAACTATCTTTGTCTCAACCCATGAATTTTACTTTTTTTCCCCTCAATTTTCTCCCCTGTCCCACTGAGGGCTGGGGGGGGGGGGAAAGGGGCGAGTGGCTGCATCGTGTTTAGCTGCCAGCTAAAAAAGTGAAGACTTTTCATTACATTGTGCTAGCTTACAGAATATCTACCTACATGTTTCCTTGAAACAGACTCTACAGACTCTGTTGCAAAAATAAAATAATTTATATCATGAAGAATGAAATTCAGATTGTGTAAGCAACAACAACAGTTCTTGACTTCATTAGGATATATTCAGTTTTTCATAGAATAATTACACAAATCCATAGATTAGTATCATAAACAATCACTCTGCTATAATTAAAAGAAATCCCAAAAGCCACAAAACTTACAGGTAATTTTTGTAAGCAAATTGTTGTCATTGTACTTCACAGTATAACATCCCTGCTAGTACACAAGAAATAAGAACATATTATTAGAGACAGCAATTCAGCATAATAGAAATGCTGCAACAAAGGAGTAAGATATGTGATCATGGAAATCGAAAAATCATGTCAGTTTTGCTCATCTAATGAAGGCAGAAGGAAGGAAGAACAAGAAATTAATAACATGTTAATTAAGTAGAAAAGACGCTGCATACACCAGCTTTGCAACTGAGTGGTACAAGTGTGGTGGTTTAGCCCTAACTGGAGGCCAGACACCCACCAAAGTTGCTCTGTCAGTCCCCTTTTCAGCTGGACAGGGGACAAATATATACTTTTCAGCTGGACAGGGGAGAAATATATAACAGTCGAGATAAGGACAGGGAGAGATCATTTCACAATTAGTGTCACAGGCAAAACAGACTCAAATCAAAATAAAGGAAAGAAAACTCTGATTTATGACCCGGCACTGCACACCCAGTGACACCAGAGTTGCGTAATGAGAAGCGCGGCCAGATCTTAAAGCACCTCCCCCCACCCCTCCCTTCTTAGCAGACTTCACTTTAGTCATGATTTTGCTCCCTTCTTCCATCCCACTGTGGCGCAGGGAGGAGCAGGGAATGGGGGAATGGGGGTTTCAGGCATTGCCTCATGAGATATTCTCCTTCTTAGCCAGGAGGGGAGTGTGTGGGGGTGGCATTTGTCACACTCTTCCCCTAGTGCACCATTGGGTCCCACCCATGGAAGACAGTCCTCCACGAAGTTCTCCAACATGAGCCCTTTCCCATGAGGCTTCAGCTCTTCACCAGCAGCCCCGACATGGGTCACTGCTGTGGGGTGCAGTCATAAATCACAGAATGTTTCTCAGTCTTTCAGGCCCAGACTTGTCCAGCCTGGTCCTCCACAGAGTCACAAGCCTCCCCCCACACCAAACCTGCTCCAGTGTGGATCTCTCTCTTGCTCATCTCTGTGTCTCTGTCTCTCTCCATGGGCTGCAAGTGCTGGCAGAGGCTTGCTTCAATGTGGGTCACATCATCTTCTGCTACGACCTGCTCCTGCATGGGGCCTCATCACAGGCTGCAGGTGGGGTCTTGGCCTTTTCTATGGGCTGGTCCACCAAGCTTTCTCCATGGGCTGCAGAGGCATCTTTCTCTCTGGCACCTGGGGCGCCTCCTCCTCACCCTTTCCCTGGTCTTGATGTCTGCACAGTTTTTTGCATCTTTTCACTCCTTTCTCTGGTGGCAAAAAGCAGCTGCTTGCATTTTTTTTCTCATTAATGTGACTCCCAGAGGCACTGTGACCATCACTGGTGGCCTTGGTAAGCAGCGACTCTGGCCTTGAGCCAGCTGGTGTTTGTTCTGTTGGGCCTGCAGAGACCTTCTGGCTGCTTCTTGCAGAAGCTGCCCCTGTAGCCCCCCCTTATCCACCAGAACCCAGCCACACAAAACTACAACAGCACGTATGGAGTATTTAGAGAAAAACCTACAGCATAGTACTTGTCTTTAACAAACAACTGGTTGACTAATAGGAGGCCTCATAAACACTATTCTGAAAGCTCCATGTATAAAATAGATTAGGTAGTGTATTATGGAAGTGCATTATCAGTTCCACAGCTGCAGTTGCAGTGAGGGTTTTTTCTCAGCTACCACAGGTATTTTATCAAATACAGCAACCTCATGAGCACTTGCTAACAGCCAAAACCACTTTTGGAATGTAGCTGCAATAAAAAGCACATAATTGTTAGGACTACCTAAAGAACACGAACAAGGACCGCTTGCTATGAAGATGAATAAAAGAAGAATTAAGAAGATTCTTGTTCTAAATATTTCAGTGATTAACATAGCTGTCCTTGACCACTGCTAAAACACAACCTTCTCTATTTAATTCTAGGGCCTGAAATGACTTTACCTCTTTTTTTTTTCCTGCTCATATTCCACCAAACTTGTAAAACGTATTAAATTCATCCAATAATCTGTGAGCCCTCCAATGCATATGCATATACTTCAAACTGTCTTCCACCCTCAAACTGTTTTCCACAGGCAAATATTTACTACCTATGTAGCATTATTTCACTATTTCACTGCCTTTTTAAAAAAGCAGCACATCATAGTGAGATACAGAAAGCTTTACATGAACTACTTTTAGGTACTGTCATCTTACAAATCTCTCTGCCAGGTCTCCAAGTCATACGCATTTTTATATATATCCAAAAGCAATGATTATTAAAGTGATCTTGTGTATCAGAATGTTCTGGTTTCAAACAGGATGGAGTTAACTTCTTTTGTAGCAGCGGATGTAATGCTGTGTTTGAGAGCTAAAATGAAAGCAGTGCTGATAACACCCTGATGTTTTTAGTTGTGTCAAGCAGTCAAGGACTTTCACAGTTCTTCATATTTCTCTATAAATGAGAAAGGAGGGGACAAAGCCAGTACAGGTGACCCAAACTGGCCAAAGAGGGTATTCCATGCCAATTACATAATGCTCAGTATAAAGGGAGGCTGATGGGAGGAGGAGCAGGGGCAGCTCCAGGATGCACGGTTTTTGGGGGACGGTTGGGTTCCGGGACAGCTCTGGGTGGCACGGCCTGAGTTGTGTGGTTCAGTGAGAAACTGCATTGTGTATCAACAGCTTCATATCTTTTTTGCTCTAAAGTCCTGTTAGCATGGTTATATTTTATATTTCTGCTATTCTAGTAAACTATCCTTATCCCAACCCACGGTCTTTTGGTTTCTTGGTTTTGGTGTTGTTATTTACCCCTTTCTTTTCCCTTCCCTTCCCTCACTCCCCACACACTTCTCCCCCTCCTCTTTTCCTTTAAAGAGCAGGCAGCTGCATGGATCTCAGTTCTCAGCTGGGGTAAAACCACGACACAAGTACAGAAAAATAAAAGTAGAAAGAAGTTGGAGTGAATATGTTTCCAACACAGATGAAAATTTCTGAAAAAAAACCATTTGTAGTCAAAACAACTTGTTGTTTTAAATGTTGGCAAGGAAAAATTACCAACTCTTAATTTCACACAGAATACTTGTTAAAACAGATTTTTCATATAAGATAGGTAATTCAGCAAAATATCTCTTTTGAACTTGGCTTGCCCACCAAGATGCTGAAAACAAATGTCTACAGCAGATCATGATTTAAATTTAGAAGAAGACATATTTAAAAATTCAAGGTCACTATGTGGCAAGACTGTAGTTATCTTCTACTTGGTTTACAAAGCTGCTAAATTTGCATCCAAAATGCAGATTTTTTTGTAGCCCAAAGACTTCAAAGTAAACAGAAATTAAGATTTTATCCCACTTAAAATACTGTGTTCAAACTTGGCAACAACCTGAAACATGTTAAGTACAGACACGTGGACTTCCTCATTTTCATTTGATTGTTTACTCCTTGGTGGAGGATAATTAAAGCCGTTACTAAAACAGGCTTGTTATATAGGGCAAGAATTTCAGCATACAAAAGGGGTATCTTTAAGACAGATAGGTTCAAAGGAATTGTACTTTGTGTCTGTGCTCGTATGCAGACACTGATTACTTCCACAGTACTTGTCTCATTGAGATACATCAGAATAAAGCAGGCCCTGTTCTTTATGAGCTTATGAACATACTGAAGAGTAACCAACAATCCCATTGTTTAGTATTTAACTGTATATTTAGCTTAAATCACAGCCTTAATGACTATGCAATTCAGTTATTCAGCAGTGCAGGAGCAAATAAGAATATAACAAAATGCTGGCAGGATCTGCAGAGGTACACAGGGCAGTTTCCCAAACCAAGTGAACCTCAAGGTGAGTGAACAGAGCTGAGACATAGGTGGGGCCAGGAGTAATAGTGGCCAAACCGCCCTCCCCACTTACAGAAATGCTCTTAGGGAGTGCAAAAGATCAGCACTGGGGGACAGGGTGAGACATGGCAGTTGGCATGGAAAGGCATGTGGGGAGGGCACTGACCAGGGTACAGTGGTATCCACTCGGAAGAAAGCCATGGCCTCTGAGCTCTGCACCCACGACTGACACATCTTCCCAGACACAGCACTGGTGGGAGCACGCTGCCACCCAGGTACCCAGCTGAAGGCTGTGCCCTACTCTTAGGCCAGTAGGTAAACCCTAGTATTAGGAGAGTAGTTTGAGGAATATCAGGGAGTGCGAGAGTGAGACTGACTACTGGAATCACACCTGACCTTCCCTGGGACAGGCCCCACAGGCAGACAAGGATGCATGTCATGGAGGATACTCTATCCTTTCTCCGCTGGGCTGAACACAGTAGACTTAAGGGATAGCAGGGAATGGTGACAAATTCCTGCCTGACACAGAAGGCACGTTCCTCCCCTGTGACTTCTCCAGGTGCCCTTGGATAACAGGTATGACACTCTGAAAACGGAACCAAACAATCACATTATCTATCTTGTCACCCTATGCCCTGCACCAGCACTGCTTCCATAAAGACAAGACAGGTCTCTGTCTTAGAAGACTCCCTTCTGAAGGGAACAGAAGGTCCAATATGCAGACTGAACCCACTTAGGGAAATCTGCTCTCCCTGGGGCCTGAGTGAAGAATGTGAAGAGAAGGGAAGGACTGCTGGACCTGTTATTTGTTGAACGGAGAAGGATTTGTGGGTGATGTGATGGTTGGAAGCCATCTTGGGCATTAGTGACCATGAAGTGATAAAGAGGTTTTGATTCTTGCAGAAGTAAGCAGGGGGATGACCAGAACTACCACATTTGACCTCCAGAAGGCAGGCTTTGGCCTATTTAGGAGACTGACTGGGAGGCCTTGGGAGGCAGTCCTGAAGGGCAAAGGAGGCCAGGAGGGTTACACAGCCTTCGAGAAGGGCATGTGAAAGGCTCAGAAACAGGCTACTCCATGTGTTGAAAGATGGGCCAGAGAGGAAGACAATCCCGGCAGAACAGTGAGTTTTCACAGGAAATCAGGAAAAAAATTAGAGGTTATGGCCTTTGGAAGAAGGAGCAGACAACTCTGGAGGACTACAAAGATGATGTTAGGCTATGCAGGAAGAAAATGAGAAGGGCCAAAATCCAGCTAGAACTTCATCTGGCTACTGCCATAAAAAACAATTAAAAACATTTCTATAACTGCATTAGCAACTAGAGGAGAGCTAAGGAGAATCTCCATTCTTTGTTAGATGCAGGGAGAAGCATCAAGACAAAGGATGAGGAAAGAGCTGAGGTACTTAATGCTGCCTTTGCCTGAGTCTTTAGCAGTAAGACCAGTTGTTCTCTGGGTACCCAGCCCCCTGAGCTGGAAGACAGGGAGCAGAATGAAGCTCTCATAATCCAAGGGGAAATGGTTAGCAACATGTTAAACTACTCAACATACAGACAAGTCTGTGGGCCCAGATGGCATCCACTCAAAGGTACTGAGGGAGCAGGCAGAAGTGCTTATGAAGCCATTTCCATCATTTGTCAGCAGTCATGGCTAACCAGGGAGGTCCCAGTGGACTGCAGGTTAGTCAGTGTGACGCCCATCCAAGAAGGGCCAGAAGGTGGATGAGGGGAGCTACAGACCTTACCAGACAGACCTCTGTGGTGGGGAGCATTATGAAGCAGATCATCTTGAGTGCCATCATGCAGCATGCACAGGATAACCAAGTGATCAGGCTCAGTCAGCATGCGTTCATGAAAGGCAGGTTCTGCTTGACCAACCTGATCTATTTCTACGACAAGGTGACCTGCTCAGTGAATGAGAGAAAAGCCGTGGATATTGTCTATCACTACTGCTGTTCAGTGAATGCTACAGTATTTTCCTGGAGAAACTTGCTGCTCATGGCGTAGACAGGCATACTCTTTGCTAGGTTAAAAACTGTATTTATGTATGCATGTATGTGTGTATGGATGGATGGATGGATGGATGAGCCCAGAGAGCTGTGATGAATGGAGTTAAATCCAGTTGATGGTCAGTTGCAAGTGGTGTTCCCCAGGGCTCAGAGCTGGGGCTAGTTCTCTTTAACATTTTTATCAGTGATCTGGATGAGGGCATCAAGTGAAACTGGTAAGTATGCAGATTGCACTGAGTTGTGTGAGAGTTTTGATCTGCTGGAGGGATCTGGACAGGCTGGATCAATGGGCCAAGACCAATTATGTGACTTTTAACAGGGCTTTGTGTTGAGTATTGCACTGAGGGTCACAGAAGCCTTATGCAACAATACAGGCTTGGGGAAGAGTGGCTGTAAAAGGACCTGGGGGTGTTGGTCAATAGATGGGTGAATATGAACTGCCAGCTGGCCAAGAATGCCAACAGCGTTCTGGCTTGTATCAGAAACAGCGTGGTCAGCAGGACTAGGGATGTGATTGTCCTCCTGTAGTCAGCACTGGTGAAGCCATATCTTGATTACTGTGTTCAGTTTTGGGCCCCTCACTACAAGAAAGACACTGAAGTAGTAGACCGTGTCCAAAGAAAGGCAACAAAGCTGGTGAAGGGTCTACAGCACAAGTCTTATGAGGAGCTGCTGAGGGAACTGGGGTTGTTTAGCCTGGAGAAAATGAGGCTGAGGGTAGATGTTATTGCTCTGTATCTACCTGAAAGGATGTTATAACCAGGTGGGTGTTTGTTTCTTCTCCCAAGCAACAAACAATAGGACAAGAGGAAATGGTCTCAACTTGCATCACAGGAAGTTTCAATTGGATATTAGGAAAACAATTTCACTGTAAGGGTTATCAAGCACTGGAACAGACTGCCAGGGTAATGGTCATGTCACCATCCCTGGAGGTATTTAAAAGACATGCAGATGTGCTGAGGGATGTGGTTTAGTGGTTGGACTTTGCAGTGCTCAGTTAACAGTTGGACTTGATGACCTTAATGAATGCAGAGGAGAAATACTAATGCCACTTGTCAAATTAAGTACCTATTTCCAGAATCACTATATATGCTGTTATATTAATTCTTTATGTAACAATACATGATTTATAAAGATAAGAAAAAGAGACTGAACTAAGTATTTATCATCAAATTTATCTTCAGATTGCTCCAGTTGTTACAAGAATCTTGAAGACCGGAATGTGGTAATTAATGTATACTGTAAATGTGGTAATGAAAGAACCTTGTGGAGGAAGGGGAATGGGAAACACTCAGTCATGCCTGAAAAATTCAGCCTTCCAAAGCCTAAATAAAGCTGATTAGGAAGTTTAACTTGCGACTGCAATGAAGGATTAAAAAAATACTTTCTCTTTAAATCTTCATTAGCGATACAACCAATTCCTGCTAATTTCACTCACCTAGACTCTCAGTGAATTCTAAATAAATAAGCAGACTAGACTTGTGGAAAATTACTTTGTTTTGCCCATATTCCTGAACGATCTCCATGTCTGTGGCTTGACACACAAGCCTTTTGTTGTATTTTTCTCTCCCTTGCCCCATTGAGTAGTGTAGTGACAGAGTGGTTTGGCGGGCACCTGGCATCCAGCCAAGGTCAACCCACCCCATCTACCTTACACTGAAAAGCTTCAATAAGCACAGATATTCCCCATCATATTATCTCAACATATCTAAAGGTTAATTAAACGGCTATGCTGCCTTAGATGATATATGTAAACTGGTTAAAAAGCTGGTGTCATAGGGGTCAGAAGAGGTGAAAAATACCTTTCAATTGCCACCGATTAATAGAAAAAACATTTTTTCATGCATTGAGTTGGTGGGGAGCTTGCCCAGGGCCTCAGGAAGTACTACAGATCTGTATCAGTGAAGGGCAGTAAAAATTCCTTGCTGTACTGTACCAATTATCCTCATTCTAGTAATAAACAACAATTTAGAAAATATAGTCATTAATTGTATCTCCTCCTCTGAGAAAGTACTATATTTATTAACACACTGTCCTAATAATCACTTCTGTCATAGCCCACAGCCCTTCTGTTCATGTCTAGACATTGCCAATAAATCTGCTAGTTAAGGATGCTCAACTCGTTCTTCTCCATCCTCCAATATATCCAAGAAAGAAAGTGAAAATTTATTGAAATATGAAGGTCACTGCAACTATTCAAATGTTTGCTATTGTTGTGAGTTCAGAAGTCCTAAAAAAGTTACATTTTTTTTTTTATTTTCAAAGACATACTGCAGTATGTGGAGTTTTTAGAATCACTTAAGGATACTTTCAGGAATTAGTATAGAGACTTGTACACTTTAAGCAAGTAGAAGTAGAGCAAGAAAAATAATGACTGAGCAAGCAACTCGTTTTTAATCCATGGAAATAGAATTATAGTAATACTTCATTATTTGTAAGGTTTACTACCACCCCAGAAAACACAGCATTGAATTATATTCTGTAAAAGCACGAGCAGTCAGCAATAAAACCTGGGCCTCCTGAATCCTAGCATAGTGTGTTATCAATTGGAACACACAAATTCTCATTATGTGTTGAAATGGTGCATAGCAGTTTAATATTCTGAAAAATAAAGGAAATAAGTGCTTTCCTAATGTAATATCAATTATGCCAGTGACATAGTGACACTGTCCATACTCCTAGCAAAACAGTCGTCCCATGTAACTCACTGGCAGACAAGACACTTCATTACCTTCTCACCCTTCAGACCAAGCTGTATGTCTTTCAATGTACACCCAAACTAGCCAAAGGGGCATTGCATACCATATGATGTCATGTTCAGTATATAAGGGGGCTGGCAGGGAAGTAGAGGTCACTACTCAGGGACTGGCTGGGCATGGATCCCAGGCAGTGAGCAAACTGCATTGTGCATCACTGCCTTGTATATTCTAGGTGCTGTTATCTTCCTCTCCCTCCACTGTCCTGGTAAGCTGTCCTTATCCCAACAAATGAGTTTTACCTTTTTCTTCTGATTCTTATCCTCCTCTCACTCAGGTGGGGGGTGGTTGCAGAGGTGTGAGCGAGTGGCCACATGGTGCTGAGCTGCCACCTGGGGCTAAATCACAAGAAGAACAGAATTGTATGTTCAGTGAAGCTCTTGCAGCATTCCTACTGAAAATAAAATGTTTGACTTTTTGTAAAAAAAAAAAAACAATCCTCCAGAGTTTATATTGTGATAGCAGTCATTTCTAAACAAAAATATCTAACAATTTTTATTTGCATAATTTTTAGCTATAATAACATATTATTTTTTTTCTTACCCTGAGGTGACAGACAGATCATGGAATCATAGAATCATAGAATGGTTTGGATTGGAAGGGACCCCAAGATCATACAGTTCCAACCCCCTGCCACAGACAGGGCCACCAACCTCCAGGCCTGGATCTACACAAGGTTGCCCAGGGCCCCATCCAACCTGGCCTTGAACACCTCCAGGGTTGAGGCATCCACTACCACTCTGGACAGCCTGTTCCAGCATCTTACCACTCTCTCTGTAAGAAAACCTCCCCTTAATATCTAATCTAAGCCTTCCCTCCTTTAGCTTCAATCCATTCCCCTTTGTCCTGCCATTGTCTATCCTTTAAAAAAGTTGAATCCCCTCCTGTTTATGAGCTCCCTTCAGGTACTGAAAGGCTGTAATGAGGTCCCCCCGCAGTCTTCTCTTCTCCAGGCTGAACAAGCCCAGCTTCCTCAGTCTCTCTTAGTAGGGGAGGTGTTGCAGCCCTCTAATCATCTTTGTGGCCCTCCTCTGAACCCTCTCCAAACTTAATATTGGTGCAGTTTTCCTCTTAAATGGACTGATGGCTCTCTCTTAATCCTAGAACAGTTACTAACTGGCTCCATGTAAAAGCCATTGATCAGTTTTAGTTGTCCTTTTTTTTATATATAAGTGGTTTTGAAGGTCCTTATAGGCAGAAGGGAGCAAGGACAGCCCACTAGCCAGTGTCCATATAGAAACAGAGCCACATCCAAAAAGATGTCATCACATGAATGTCTCAATAATGAGTTGTTTATATTTGTTCATGATATGTATTATTATATTTTTAAGTACTGCCCTGAAAACTTCTCGCTGAAACCTGACTCTACTCCTCCCTATAGTAATGTCATGGCAGTAGCTTCCCTCTTCCTTATTTTTATTAAAATAGAATTGTGATAAGCATGAAGCAGTCAGATGTAGTGATGATGAGGGTAATGTTATAAATAAATAAAGGGGATGGACTGTACAGCCTGTATTTGGGATAATGCATACTTGCTAACACAATACATTTACATTTTCATAAATCCTCATTTAAAATAGGCCTTTTACCCACCACTGTTACACACACCAGCAGCAGTAAAACCCCTTTGTATAGACCTGCTGTATTGCACAAACCATAGACTACAGCTAAGGAACATCAGCACAGATCTCAAACAGCAGAGGAAAAACAGGAATTTGAAATTCTGTATTGGTTTTCACTTCAGCCGAGCCCTTCAGACTTGAGAAAATTGAGGAAAACTTTGTACCAAAAGATCCTCATGGGAGGACTGTGCCTCAGAGAGACAAAGGGTTGGGCTATATTATTCATCACTGAATTCTTTTCTGAATATTAGACAAGCATAAAAATGAAACAGTTTTATTAGCTAAGTCAATTGAGCTCAATTAAATTTTGTTGCATGCAAGATTCCCAAGTGCTGATTTCTGGGATGACTCATTTTGAAATGTTTTACTTTCTCAAAAAAATAGAGAATATTTTTAGTACAAGCAGCAAAATTTTAAAAAGACATTTAACTCTACAGACGTTAAAATGATGTATTAATGTGACAGGTGTCATCAAATAAAATGATGAAATAAAATGCCATGTTCTGAATGGGGACTATATTTTTTTTGCATTAGTAAGTTTTTAATTTATTAAATACTGTGTAGGGTACTGAGCAGCACCTCTGACATGATGAACACTCAGAATTTAAACAAGGAGAGGTAAGTGCTTGACAATCCCTTAACCTTGTAACTGGAGACAGTTATAAAAGAGCGAGCTGAAAATCAAAGAGCTATTTAAAATAGTGCTGATGGAATGAAACAAGATTTCTGTCACAATGTAGATGAAGCCTGGGAATGAAATGTCAGATCTGGATTTTAAAAAAAAAAAAAATTAAATACAGGAAAGGCCTGTAACTAGAGACTGACATAAGAAACCCTAAGCTTTTCACACTCTCCTGTGAAATCTGATGAAGTGTCACCACAGGTAATGCTTCATAATCCAGAACCAAGAGAGGAAGATAAGCAACTGAACAACTCGAGCTTGAGACATCTCACCATACATAAGGCCAAAATTTTGCCAAGCTGGGTCTGTTTTGTTTCTGACAGTAACTAGTCAGTGATCTGCCTGTCTTTGTTTTGACCCACAGGTTTTTCCATTTTATTTTCTCCCCATGTTCTTGTGAGGAGGGGGAATGATGGGTGGGTATGTGGCAACCAGCCATGGTCAACCCACCACAAAGATAAACACAGAGAGCGGTAGGTTATGAAATCTGAGAACAAAATAGGCCTGAATATTCTGTTACATGCTTGGCTGATGTTATGTCAAGACAGTAATATATGGCCAGCACTCAGAATAGAACTCAGGAAAAGTGAGACTTGTGATGCTGATCCCCCTGTCAAGTAAAGACCCGTTTTGCTGCTTCTATCAGGTTGCTATTCAGATGCTTTCCTTTCATTCCCATCCAGGTAACTTCACTGGCTCATGACATACTGCACTAGTGCAACCCATACTCTGAGCACAGTATGTTCACTGTGTAATGTTTGTTCCCCTTTAAATCAACTCCCCAAAGTATGTTATTTAGTTGCACGTATCCTTCTAATCAACTGATTTTTGCTTTTCATAGATAACAGGAGCACATTTTTCACATGCAGAACGCTGTAAAGCCATCAAACCTGTAAATGCATGTTTTTCTTCAATAGAATAGTGAAGACAGGATGACAGTTACCTTAACACAGGCTATGTCCAAGCATCATTTCAATGTAAGCAATGTCATTGCTTAAACCAATTTCATTTCCTTACAGAATACAGCATTGCTACAATAGTGTTGTGGTTTAACTCCAGCTGCCAACTAAGCACCACACAGATGCTGGCTGGCGCTTTCTCCTGGCACTGGGATGGGGGCAGAGATTCAGAAAAGTGAAAGTGAGAAAACTCATGGGTTGAGTTAAAGCCACACATACAAGCAAAACCAAACATGGAATTCACTTACTACTCTCCATGGGCAGTCAGGTGTTCCGTCATCTCCAGGAAAGCAGGGCTCCATCACAGAGAGCAGTTACAAACACTCCAAACACACCCCTATCCCCTTAATTCTTCTTCCCCCAGCTTTATATGATGAATCTGACATCATATGGTATGGAATATCCCTTTGGTCAGTTGGGAGTCAGCTGCAATGAAGAAAATGAACACTATGATAACCAAAACCAGCACAAAAAAAGTACACAAAATTCTCAAAAGTCTATTCTTCAGAGGTTGCTAAATGATCTCAACCAGAATGACCTTACAACTGTAACCATATATATGACTCAAATGAATTCCTTGACTATTCCTGCAGCTTAAAAAAAAAAAAAAAAAAAGAATTTTACAGTTACCTTTTTTATGTCATTTGGTTTAACTGAAAAAGCTTCTTTCTTACTATAGATCTTCTGTCACGTTTCTTACATTAATTTAACCCTAATGCAAACATAGTAGCTTCTTCCTTTCATCAGCTGAATATGTCAACACTGAAATAAACATTTTTTGACCATTAGTTCGTTTACAGCATTTGATCTTGGCTTTTTGAAACACAAAACCCAAAGGGATGACTCATCTCTTAATGGCTCTGCAACAGCAGGGGGAGCTTTCAGCTTGCCTAGAACTCCACTGCGCTTTAGATTTATCATTCGGGAAAGTGTAACTGAGCTGCATTACATTGCAGAATGGATTTTAGAAAGACTAAATGATTTCTGATTGTATTCCCAGGGCCAACACTATACCTCAATTATAAATAAATTTAAAAAAAAAAATAAATGAAACCCAAGACAACAATACACCAGGAAAAAAAAAAGAAAAAAAAAGCCGACCTACATTTTGGTCTTGCAGGAAAAGTGTCACGAGTTTATGTCCCTTGACTGGTGCTTTATTATGGCACATTTCTTGCAGTTGGATACATTCTGCATGTCACAAAGACATTTCAACAGTCATAAAGCATTTCAAGATCAGACTGAAACATGTAAAACTGATTATACTCAGGTGCGTATCAGCCTGACATAGAAAGGGGTCATGACTACCTAGAGTCCGAAAAACAGGTACCAATTTCTTTTTTCCAAAAAAGCTGTTTTGGACTCTGAGTATAGTAACAATGATTTTCCAGGCAGTTTCCATGGAAATCAAGTGGAAACATACATTTGTTTTCTTTATGAACAAGGTATTTATATATTTATTAATTATTCTTAACTGTCCGCTTCCAGCACTGGTACATAACAAGGTAATTTTTATTACCATCCATTTTTTTTCTTGTCTCATTAGCATGAGGACATGATATTGCATACAGAAAAGGAGAGAAGAAAAATGTGAAAGCTCAACATTCATCGATTATTTGTAATTTGGACTTACAGTTCAGTGCACCATCCGTCACAGAAGCTAGTTGGCTCAAACCCACAAAAGTTGCACTTAACTATGCTTATTCATTTGTCTCTTGACTTGCAAGTGAAGTTGAGCACATACAGCCACAGTACTAGTGCCTGACTCATGCAAACTTCTAGAGAAAAAATCCTGGCTTTATCAGCTTTCTATTTATTTGCATTTCATTTTGTCTTTGAACATCCACCTGCAGGCAGCTGGCATTTTCATAGTACCCTAAAATTTTGGGATCTTGACTTTATTAGTTTTTAGTGTGTTGGACAACATCATCTGAGTCAGTTCTGAGGAGTTTCAGGAATGATAGGTAATACTAGCCAATTCAGAAAGCCCAATCTGTTTCTTTACATCCTCGGTTGATGCAACTACTTCATAAGTACAAAACAGCTCAATACAATCTCTGAAGAGTGAACAACAAAAGACTCTCCCTTCAATCAGAAAAGCCAACAGAAACTCTGTTCTTAAATTTCTCAAATTTTAGTTTATATTGCAATTTCATACCTTGCTTATATAACCACATCACAGAAATACCATGAAGTATTTCAGGTCCTCTGCTAGCTAACTCAAGTTCTTTCCCAATATGTATGTATTTACTTGCCCTGTGATGGCCAGCTTCTTACCTCCTAGATCCATTTTCTTGCAGACATGCCTCAAATATTCTAAACCATTTGACTGCATCATCTTGCTTTGTGTGCTGCACTTCGTAACATCTATTAAAAGACTTCAGCCTTGTATGTGCTTTAATTTGTCACTAAATTCCATTCCTCCCTCAACTCTGGCTTTCAATTTCAACATTTCATATTACTTAACCAGCCTTCCTTCCATCTTTATTTCCAATAATAAGTTTTGATTAAGTGTGTATCTATATTATCAATGGAGGAAATACTGAATTCCATGGTGTAATACATGTATCTTTATTATTATTGTACTGGAATATATTGATGCTTATTAATAGGTCATATATTACTACAGAGATGGGCAAAGTGACAAAGAACTGCTACCTAAATATTAAGCATTTTTTAATCACTTCATGGTATCAACTTCCATGGCCACTAACATATGAAGAGTTTTAGGCTCACAGACCCTCACTAATCAGCTGATCTCCTATTAAAATAGCTGGCACAGGCTGAATAAGCAGCTGGAAACACACAGTCAAGATTAACTTTGTTAACAGTTGCTAACAGAGCTGAAAGCTGGTTTGCTGTGACAACCTTCTAAGTCATGTCAGGATGTATATCCCCCAAAACCATTGCTCTGTTTATTCTTTTATGTCATCTATTCCGTCTGCAACCTTTTCTGACATGATTAATACCAATGTTTAAAATCCACATTCTTATGTATTACGAAAGCCAAGCCCTTTGATTTCTACTGGAAGTACTCACAGTGATTAGAGAATGACAATAAGTCAAAGAAGTAGTACTCAAAATTTTTCATTACATTTTATAGATAAGAGCGAATTATTTAAATTCTTTAGTCTCCCAGTGACTCATCTCTAGCAAATGCAATCTTTTCCTCTGAAGAATTTGCAGTTGTCTAAATTACAAAATCTGTAGAAGGAAAGGATAGAGAGGAACGTTATTAAACATTATGTGGGGCAAAGATCTTCTGAACATGCAAATCTGTAATTTCACTCAGTAAAATGAAATATAATGATTTTTTAAAGTTAGAATGACCAGTATGTCCCACCTCCTGACTTTTCCCAGGACTTTTGAAGTGACTCACTGAAATAAAAACTTTCATTAGCCTGCAATCATAAATCAGTTTGTTAACATACTGTTACAAGATTAGAGAAAGTACAGAGTGAACAAATACTTGCCATTTGGCAAATATTTCATTACTTGTTGTTGCTGGTATTCTATATGATATTTAGCACATTACAATGTTCTGAAAAAGACCATACATAGTAGATGAGAAAGTGTGGGGCTGATCTGTCTGTATCATATAGCCGGGAAGACTTTCACCATAATGACAAAATTAATGTTGACTAATCAGGAGGCCACATATCTAAATTAGATACAGCCATACTGAGACACATCCAATACCTTTCTCAAAGGATACTGGAGAAGTATATAAAAAATCACTCACCAAGTGGCAAATGCAATAAACATAATAAAAGGAGGAGGCATTGTAATGGAACCAGACAGTACAAATGCACCAATATAAGCTTCAAAAATAACCATCAAGACCTTCAAGCACAATAAAGTACAGAAGAGCCAATATACAGAAAGCTTGTCTAACTACCAGGTATGCAAAAAGACAAAGCTAAACTTTGATGCAGGTCAAGCAAACCAGGTACATGATGTTGAGCTTTCTATCTTATGTGAATGCTCTAGTGAATAACCTATTATTGTACCTTTGAAGAACTTCACAGTGAAGATTACAAAAGTTATTTGTGATTTTATCTAGGATTTAGGAAACTAATTTAGGAGCTGCAGGGGAAGGAAATCGGGGCGGGGGGCGGAAGGAGGAAAGGAAGACATTCTTCCATAGTCTGGTAATAGTCTAATGGAACCACTGTTCTGAAAAACTACTCATAAAGCCACCAGTCCACACTGAAGAGCACATACAAAAATAAAGCAACAGTTTTTTCCCTTCCAGAAAAGGCCTTGTTCTAGGACTTGTAATATAATATAAGGAGAGCACATTAAGGCCTTTACAGAGAAGTCAAGTACTTAACAACAAACAATGTGGGTTGGACTTAAAACTTCCCAAATTAATTAACTGGCCATTCTCTTAATGGTAGGACCCTCTAAATGGTAGCTACCCTCAACATGAACATACCAAGAGCATGGATGTGTATTAAACCTAGTGAAAGAGACAGGTTCAATGACCAACTGTACTTTGGTCCACCTTTTCTTGTAACACCAAAGGCAAAGCCACGTAAGCTAAATTGCCCCTTCTTCCTATAGAAATTTTAAAAAAAATCTAACCATTTTTTTGTACTAGTAAATTCTTTAGAGACTGCTGTAGTAAGGACCAGATAAACAGAAGCTCCTTTGTCTTTTTGTTACCAGAACGTCAATGGTTAAGGCTACTAATTGCCTTAATGAACAGATATCACTTAGAATTAATAAAGAAATTGCCATACAGAACCAGTTAATGCAGAAGTAAGAGCAGGCAAATGGTTTGTTTTCATTAAAAAACGAAAACAAACCAATTATTGGTGCTAGCCTTACATAGTTTGGAAAGCAGATGTGCAGAAAAGGACTTGATGGTCTTGGTGAACATCAAGTTAAACGTGAGCCAGCAGTGCACTCTCACAGCAAAAGGCCAACAGTATCCTTTGCTGAATTAGAAAGAGTCAAGGGAGGTAATCCTTCCTCTCTGCTCGGCACTGGTGAGGCAACGTGTAGAGAACTGGGTCCAGTTCTGGAGCATTTTTCTTAACAGGAGAAGCTTAAACAGCTGTGACTGTTTAGCTTACAGAAGAGAATGCTGGGGATGGATATTTGAATGTATATAAATGTCTGACAGGAGGAAGTAAAGAGGATGGAGCCAGGCTCTTTTATGTGGTGCCCAGTGACAGGACCAGAGGCAATGGGCACGAACTGCAACACAGAAGGTTCCACCTGAGTATCATGAAAAGCTTTTTCTCTGTGAGGGTGACCAAACACTGGCACAGGTTACCTAGAAAGGCTGAAGACTCTCCATCCTTCGAAATATTCAAAAGTCATTTGGACATCGTCCTGGCTAACTGGCTGCAGGTGACCCTGGTGGGGTTTGGAACAATGACCACCTCAGCCTTGCTGTGATTCAGTTTTGTTATGCCATCCTTCATAACATTTCTATCAGAAAAACAGAATAAAATGTATTTGTCTCTTTAATCTTACCAAGGACTTATAACTAATATGACTCACAGTTTTCACTGTGTTTGTACAGCAGAAGACAATGATTCCTAACAAATTTAGTAAAAAATATATGGGAAGGTTTACCCTGTGGTCTGAGGAATTGCAAAGACAAATGTTTATGGAAAAAAAAATGGAAGATTTAAAAGGCAGATAACATAACAAGACATATTAGGGTGTGTGTGGCAGAAAGCAGAGTTGTTCACAAGATTTTGGAAAATGTTAAAGATATGGCTGGAATGGCACACAATATCAACATCTAAAGTAAGTTTTTGTATCCTATAACACAGGATAACCAAGAAAAAAATATGACTTTTATATTAATTTATTAATGTAACTAATTGGTGATGAAGTGGGACAATGATGACATTACTTGTAAAACAATAACATTTCTATCATATGAGACAATGTTAAAATTTTTTAGAGTACTCAACATACTCTACATGTATTTTGTGCAACTTGTTTCCCAATTACTAAATTCAATTTCTTATTCTTTGATAATTTAACTGGATTTTTGAAATAAAAATTTCCTGTCTCATCTCCTTTTCCTAGAGAATCTGGATGTTCACAATTTAGGCATACTTTTTGCTGAGTTAAAAACTGCATGAATAGATGGATGGGCCCAAAGATCTGTGGTGAATGGAGTTAAATCCAGTGTGTTGCTGGTCACAGGTGGCATTCCTCAGGGCTCAGAATTGGATCCAGTCTTCTTTAATATCTTTATCAGTGATCTGGATGAGGGGACCAAGTGCATTCTCAGTAGGTTTGCAGGACACCATGTTGTGTGGGAGTGTTGATCTGCTGGAGGGTAGAAAGGCTGTACAGAGGGATCTGAACAGGTTGGATCAATGGGGCAAGGCCAACTATATGACTTTGGTCACAACAACCTCATGCAGTAATACAGGTTTGGGGAATAGTGGCTAGAAAGTTGGCTGGTGATTTACAGCAGAGAAAACCCTGGGAATATTGGCCAATAGCTGGCTGAATACCAGCCAGCAGTGCGCTGAGGTGGTTTGTATCAGAAACAGCGTGGCAGTAGGACTAGCGATGCGATTGTCCCACTGTACACAGTATTGCTGAGGTCATACTTTAAGTAGTGTTCAGTTTTGGGCCTCTCACTACAAGACACTGAAGTACTAGAGCATGTTTAACAAAAAGCAACGAAGCTGGTGAAGGGTCTACAGCACAAGTCTTATAAGGAGTGGCTGAGGGAACTGGGGTTGTTTAGCCAACATCTAGGATGTTATAGCCAGGTGGGTGTTTGTTTCTTCTCCCAAGCAACAAACAATAGGACAAGACAAAATGGTCTCAACTTGCATCACGGGATGTTTTGATTGGATATCAGGAAACAATTTCACTGTAAGGGTTGTCAAGCACTGGAACAGGCTGCCCAGGGAAGGGGTCTAGTCACCATCCCTGGAGGTATTTAAAATACGTGCAGATGTGCTGAGGGATGTGGTTTAGTGGTTGGACTTTGCAGTGCTCAGTTAACAGTTGGACTTGATGATCTTAAAGGTCTTTTCCAACCAAAACCATTCTGATTGTATGTGGTCTAAGGTTCCATTAACAATGTATGACACTTAACATCAGTTTGTATGAAACTTTGCTTCAGTAAAAGAGCATACAGATATTGGTAGGGACATATGTTTGACAAGGACAAGCTATTCAGAGGTATACGAAAACAATAGAGGAAAAAAATTATATATGGGTGGTAATAAAGGAATAAAAAAAAATACACAAAACGCTGCCATGTGTTACTTCCCTGACATAATGGGACCTAATCAGAACAAACAAAAATTTTGTTCATTTATCACAGAATCCAGATGTTGCAACAACTCAGTCAACCTCAAAGAGAGAAAATTGGCATAAATGCATCCATTTAAGAGTAATCATCATAAAAGTCAATTATGCATCACTTAACAAATTGAAGTTCCTTGAGCATTATGATTTAGTCTAAATTAATCTTACAGACTGAACACTATCAGATCTTATTCACTAAAATCCTAACAAGGCCATCTTAGTTGAGAACACCGGCATATTCTTCTTTTTCAAATGGTAACACATTTCACAGAGAGGTAATAAATATTTTCTCCCACCACTGTGAGCTATTAAAGGGAATTATATCCTTTTTTATTTTAGGATCCAGGTGCTCTCTTGGCATCCCTACACACTATGATTGTGGAAGAAACCTTGGTCAACCAGATTATGAAGTTGGAATTGTGTCCAACTTTCCTTTAAAGTAGGCAAACCAGGACAATATCCAGCTGCCAGAAGAGAACAACATTAAAATGCAATTAGAACAAAATTAGTTTTCTGTAGGAACATACTCCAACCTGCTATGAAAGATTAAAACCTAAAGATCTAGAAGCAACACTCTCTCCTGCTTACTGTGTCTCTCCAAGGCCAGGGTAGGAAGTTAACGGAGGCGTCCTTGGACTGAATGACTCTCCCAAGCTGCCTATATTTCCCCTTTCCTCCAAAGGGTTCTATAGGACATTACCCATGACAGGTTTAAATAAATCACATCATTAGTGGCAGGGGAAAGGGGCAGAGCAGGGGGAGACACAATAACAAAACGCAGAGAAGTTCCTATCTGCCATAATGACCATTTGACACATTTATTTCACTTCAATACATCCCATTCAAACACATTGAACTGAATCTGTGGACATTTCAAACTCATCAACAGCCCTTAACTACTTTAATAGTGGCAACACTCCTCTGTTTTCAAGTCACAGAATTAAAGAGCAGTTGAGATCAGAATGGACCTCCTGAGATCATCTACTCTAATTGAACCATTCAAGAATGGTCAGGTAGAGGAGTTTTCCCAGGACCACATCCAGTCAGGTTTTGAATACCTCCAGTGATGGAGACTCCACAGCTCTCTGGGAATTCTATGCCAGTGTTCAGCCACCCTCACAGATTTAGCAAGAGAATATTGTTAACAACACTAGAGTGCCTGCCTAAGCTAAAATTACAAAAAAATCAGTGAAAAAGATAAGGTGATCAAGTCCTTGCACAAGGATTACTTGTAAAGATTACTTCGTTTTGTTCACATCTTTTGTTCACCCCACTTCTATTTTGTCTGCTCTCTACTACAACTTGCAGCAGAACATTGTCATATCAAAGGGATAAAAAATGGAAATCATAAAGAGCAAAGACAGATATAGATCAATAGCATGTATGCAAGAACATGTTTCTCCTATAACAAGAGCACGTCAAAAAATATCCAAAGTGCCACACACCCCATAGGTCAATTTAATGATGCATGAAAGATATATTACCTGTTTTGATTTTCTTCGGTTGAAGAAAATAAACTCACTTCCAGTTCAATTGCTGGCACTTCTGTGCTTTGTAATCCCTAGCTTCAAGAAGCCATCTCGTTATCTGTTTCAGAATACAAATGCCTGTAAAAACAGAAACTTTCATTCCTGCAGCAGTTCATGTGCAGAATAATTCAAACAATCCTCTTAGACTCTTTAACCACTCCAATGTAATTTTAAGGAATATATATTAATAATACCAAACAAGGTGCAGAGTTTATCCCACGATTAACTCAGATTTATTGGACAAAAGGTAAGTAACATTATGGTTTAAGAGTTGCAATTTAAGTAATATGTTTATTGAAAACGTCTGAATACAAAATAAGCCCAAGAGCATAATATAAGGGGAATAGGAAAGAATATATTCACAGAAACACATACAACTGTATTTCATACTGTATTAGATTATTGGTTCACTGCAGCTGAAACTTTGCAACAAATTTGAGAGGTGTGTTTATTGACATATTTTATTTGCCTTTTGTGTGATCCAGACATGTAATCTGGGCTTTCTATTGACCTGAAGCGTTTCCGAAGTGAAAAAAAATACTGATGCTGAGGATGTGATTCCCTGATGACAGGCCTTTCAGAGATATCGCTGTTGTCAATAGTAAAAGCTAGAATAGTCTGGGGACACTTGAGCAGCAAACGATTTCTTCACAAAGATCTGGCATACCCTCTAAGGGTTCAAAAAGGCAACTACTAGGCCCAGCGTATTGCCTACTGAAATAAGTGAACATCTTTTCACTGATCTCAATGGTCTCTGTGAATAAGGTGCCTGATTAGTCTGACATGCTTTCTTTGGAGTGTTCAACCCAAATTGAAATAGATCATGAAAGGGAAAAGTTATTTAACAAGCTTTGCGCAGTAAGGGTTAGTGAGGCCTCACTTATTCTGGGCTATACCATGAATATTCTCTGACAATAAAAGGGGTTTTTACCCATAATTGTGACAGCTTGTTGGGGTTTTTGTTTCATTTTTCCCCAAGAAATTCTGTTAGGGAGGCCAAAATCAAATGCTTTATTTGTTGAGGTTTGGTAGGGTTATCTGGCTTGTCCTGATAATCCAGTTCAGTTCTCAGGCTCAGGGTTTCAGCAAAAAAAGTTATGAAATGAAGAACATTTCCTATAGCAATAGTAACTGTGCTACATATCTTTTGCTAGATATCTGTCTTTTGATTTTCCTTTTAAATTCCACATACTTGCACAACATTTGGCCTACAGTCAATGAAATATCTGACTGTCCAGGTTTGACACTGGGTGAGTGCCTCCATGGGCTGGCAGATCAAAGGTGCTTTAAGAATAGTTTCACTGTAGAAGAAAAAAACAACACCTCCCTGAATTGGCCTATAGAATGATTGGGTTGGACAGAACTTTTAAAGGTCAACCAGTCCAACCCCCCTGCAATGAGCAGACATCTTCAACTAGATCAGGATGCTCAGACCCCCATCCAGTCTGACCTTCAATGTTTCCACAAATGGGGCATCTACCACCTCTCTGGATAACCTATTCCAGTTTTCATCACCCTCATCATAGAAAAATGTCATCCCTCTATCTAATCTAAATCCACCCACTTTTAGTTTAAAACTATTATCCCCATCCTATTGCAACACACTCTACAGAAAAGTCTGTATCATTCTTGCAAGCCCCCTTTAAGTACTGAAAAGCCACAATAAGGTCTCTGTGGAGTTTTCTGAAGAGCCTCAACTCTCGCAGCCTGTCTTCACAGCAGAAATGCTCCAGCCCCTACCCCCGCCAATCATCTTTGTGACCCTCATCTGGACCTGGTCCAACAGGTCCATGTCTGTCTTGTACTGGAGACACCAGAGCTGAACACAATACTCTAGATAGGGTTTCACCAGAGATGAGGGGTAGTATCACCACCTGCTTTTTTTGATGCAGCCCAGGTTACAGTTGACTTTCTGGTCTGTGAGTACACATTGGCAAATTTCATCCACCAGTATCCCCAAATCCTTCTCTGCAGGGCTGGTCTCACTCCAATCATCCCTCAGCCTGCACTGATACCAAAGCTTCCCCCAACCCAGGTGCAGGACCTTGCACTTGACCTTGTTCAACCTCATGAGGTTCAAATGAATCCACTTACTGAGCTTGTCCAGGTCTCTCTTCATGGCATCCTGTCCCTCAGATGTATCAACTGCACCACACAGCTTGGTGTTGTCAGCAAACTTGCTGAGGGTGCACTTGATCCCACTATGCCATTGATGAAGAAATTAAAAAACATTGATCCCAATATGGACTCCAGAGGGACACCACTCATCACTGACCTCCACCTGGACATTGAGCCATTGACCACTGCCCTCTGGATATGACCATCCACCCAATTCCTCATCCACTGAACAGTCCATCCATCAAATTCATATCTCTCCGAGTAAGAGAGAAAAATGTTGTGGGGGATCATGTCAGCGGCCTTGGAGAAGTCGTGACAGGTGACATCCATTGCCCTGCCCTTGTCCACAGATTTAGTCACTACATTGTAGAAAGCCACTAGCTTGTTCAGGCAGGATTTGCCCTTGGTGAAGCCATGCTGGCTGTTGAAAATAACCTCCCTGTTCTACATGTGCCTCAGCATAGCTTCTAGGAGTTCCATGATCTTCCCAGGCACAGAGGTGAGGCTGATAGGTGAATAGTTCCCAGTGCCTTTCTTTCTACCCTTGTTAAAAGTGAGTGCAATGTTTCCCTTTTTTTCAGTCGCCAGGGACTTCACCTGATTGCCATGACTTCTCAAGTATCATGGAGAGTGGCTTGGCCACTACATCAGCCAATTCCCTCAGAACTCTGAGATGTCAGGTCCCATAGACTTACGTATGCTTGAACCTGATCTTCTCATTTAGTGGGAGGGACTTTACTCCCCCAGTCCCTGTCCTGTGGTCCAGCCACTGGAGAGATGTGGGAAGAGAGGTTGCCAGTGAAGACTGAGGCAAAAATGTTGAGAGCTGAACAGAGATCCAATTTCATTGTTAAAACATTAATGAAAAACTCTGAAAATACATGCTATGGATGAACTAATATCAAGTATGTGGCAAGCTGCTTCTGTCACCCTTGAAGATAACTCTAAGCATGATTAAAAATTCCATTCACAGAGGAGGGGCATATTACATATATCACTCAGTTTACAAGAATTTAAAACTTGTCAGCGCAGTAAAAACGTACTGAATGGAATAGAAAAGGAGCAATTTAATCCCACCTACTCTTACACTTCCATTCAGAAACATTTAAAAACAAATCTAGTAATTCATCCATGCAGATTTCACTGTTCTAAATGTGAAGTTTTTGCCAGACATGGCACAAATTTATTTAGAAGAGAACTTTCATAAGTTGTTATACAGCAAAACAATAAAACTGCATGGTAGGAGCCCTAGACCCCAGGCTAAGTACAGCACCGTTCTCTCTCAAGTTCTCAGCAAATGAACACACTGACTGCTGTATTCAGGCTTTTTCTTTCTTCCAAAGGGAATCTCCATGCTTCCCCCATCTCTCAGGCTGGCAGCAGGATATGCCCTTCAGCAAAGCAGCCCAAATTAACTCAAAAGCTCCAAATATGACACAACAGCAGGTGTCTATATTGAGACCTTAAAGACCTCTTAATATGTATGTTTGTGGGGTTTTTTTGTGGGTGTTTTGTTTGTTTGCGGGGTTTTTTTCCCAAAAAGACACAAACAGAATGCAAGTCAAGACAACCTGGCAGAAGGCAGAATTCACAGCAGTAGGTGTCGAGTCTTGCATGATACTTCCTACAGGTGCATTCCCTATCTTTAATTTAGACAGACATGATTTATGCCTACCTCTGAGACAGGGACGATTTGAAATATATTCCTTGTAGGTGTAACTACCTAGTCTGTCAGCGCTTTTTCTAGTGTTGGTGTTTCTTTACTCAGCCATATATTTTCCATTCTGTTATACATAGAATCATAGAATGGCACGAGTTGGAAAGGACCCCAAGGATCATAGAGCTCCAACCCCCCTGCCACAGGCAGGGACACCAACCTCCAGGCCTCGATCTACACAAGGCTGCCCAGGGCCCCATCCAACCTGGCCTTGAACACCTCCAGGGATGGAGAATCCACTACTTCTCTGGGCAGCCTGTTCCAGCACCTCAACACTCTCTCTGTAAAATACTTCCCCCTAATATCTAATATAAACCTTCCTTCCTTTAGCTTCAATCCATTCCCCCTTGTCCTGCCAGTGTCTACCCTTTTAAAAAGTTGGATCCCCTCCTGTTTATAAGCTCCCTTCAGGTACTGAAATGCTGCAATGAGGTCCCCCCGCAGCCTTCTCTTCTCCAGGCTGAACAAGCCCAGCTGCCTCAGCCTCTCTTCGTACGGGAGGTGCTCCAGCCCCCTAATCATCCTTGTGGCCCTCCTCTGAACCCTCTCCAACAGTTCCACATCTTTCTTGTATTGCGGGCCCCAGATCTGGACACAGTACTCCAGATGGGGCCTCACAAGGGCAGAGTAGAGAGGGACAATCACCTCCCTGTCCCTGCTGGCCACTTAATATGGCAGAGAAACAGACCCAATACACACGCTGATAAATATCTGATGTAAACATCCTTTAAAAAACCAAAGCAAAGTGCTAGTTCTTTCCTGTCCTGCCTCTCTCCCTTCCTCAAGGTCTGAAAAGCAAAAAATTAGCTTGCTAGGAAATGTAGGTGTGGCTCTGTGTCAGACTTGTATAACAACAACAACAACAAAAAAATGATCTCTGCAGCTTTTTATATAATATCAAAGTGCAATAGAAAAACAGGGCTCCTTCAGGCTGCGTACCCTGACAAACAATACAGGCGGCAGAAGCTGAAGGCCAGCAACAGTAAAGTCTACAGTATTCCAGGCTGGAGTGGCAAATGACAGCAATTAACATTGTTACAGACAGACCCAGAGATGGGATTCAACAGCTGGTTTTAGATGTAGAACATTGTTCTCACTGAGACCAACTGACTGGTCTAATGAAGGACTTCAACACGTACCTTCCCCTTCTAAGGCACTCTGATTGCTTCCATCCATGGCATTTCCCTGCAGCACAGAAAAACAATCCATGGTATCAGAATGAAAAGTTACCACACAAAAGGAGGGGGGAAAACAGCTTACCAACTAACTACTCACAAAACCACAGAAACAGAGAAGCAAGGTGCGATTTAAACCAGGGAGAAGCCTGAACAATCCAACAGAATCAATTTCAAGGAAACGGACTTATGAAGCGCTCAGCTTTTTGACAAAAGATGAGGTTATTGGGGCTTTTTTGAGGTGGTTTTTTTAGTTTGGCTTTATTGGTGTGGGTTTTTTGGTAGCTGTTGCTTGTGTGTTTTGGGGTGCATTTTTGGTTACTTTTTAAATATTTATTTGTTGTGGCTTTTTGAATTATTTTAAGAAAGAAGAGTCAGGAAATCCTGAAGATCTAAAGCTGTAAGGAAAGAAGCCATAGAGACAGTCCACAGCAAAAAACCCATTATGAGAACTCTGCAGGGAATAGCCTCTGTTAACTATATTAATTCTAACTATAACACTACTCTGAACATAACATAAACCTGTATTTCTTTTGTACTGCAAGTTACCGTGACACCAGAACTTGAAATAAAGGGAATGATAATGAAAACCTAATCATACTGAACACAGTTATAACCATAACCATATCAGACAGTGTTTAGTAACAGCAGTAATTAGAAATATGTAAAAGCAAAACAAGGGCATTCCGTAACTGCTGAAGAAAAAAATGTCCGTTATCTAATATTCTAAAATAATAATTAGCTACATATCTAATTGGATACAGATTTTATTGAGAAATGTTTTGCTGTTAGTAGTAATCTATGAAGACAGAAAATAAGTGGCAAGAAATAATAATTTAAAAAAGATAAACAAGCAATAACTTGTCTTTTCCTTTCCAAGCAGGCAAATTTCAGAAATAACATAAGAAACATTCTTCACGCAATTAAAACAAGTAGCATTAGTAGATCAATGCCCACAGTTTTGCTTTATGACTCTGAAGATGCTCAGAGAAGCTCTAAACCAATAGACTACAATTAGTACAAAAGTATGTGGGAACAACTTACACAGGTTCTTCATTATTGTTCTGCTTTCACAGAAATACTATTTGGTGAACATAAATGTGGGCAATAGATGAAAAATGACAAAGGATATGGATCATAGTAATTATGGATAATGAAACAATTCAGAACTACACTGAATTGAAAAGTTTTGTAGAAAATTTAGTGTGTATCTACAGCCAAATAGGTCTATGGAACGAGGTACTTGCAGTGTCAAAAGAATATTTCAAGAGGGAGAAAGAAGGAACAAATCTGGATCTAAAAGCTTTACCACTGGGTTTGCAGTCATTGATATCTCAGTGTCCTTAAACTCTTGGCTCTTTGACATCCAATAACAGATTTCCGTATATACAATTATATAACTTATATTTTTCAACTTCTGAAGAGCATTATGCACAAGGTGCTCAAATTTACCAAGTTCCATCAGACCCAAGTGAATAGCCTGTGAGCACATGCCTAAGGATCCTCAAACATAAAAAACCTTCTAACCTCATGTTTTTCCAGCCCTTCTCCCATACAGTGATGATGTCCTGTTTTCAGCTGGGAACAACTAAAAGCCCCTCCAAAATTTTGAGAGGTCATTAGGTCAGTGATTCAGTGGTTTCCTCAGTCAAAAATACTTCAGCAAAAGTGATAATATTGGTATCCTGTATATTGCAGAGAGATGATGTAATATGTAGATATCCAACAGTAAGTTTATCAAGCAAGTTCAGACTTGTCATATCCTTGTCTACCTGAGCTAGAATTTGTAAACTGAAGCTGAAACATGCATTTGAAATGTACATTCAGTCTCTTAACTTTCAGTAATGCAAAGTCATTCTTCCTTCACTGATCATTACTGATCATGGAAATTTATCCTTGCAATAACTACAGCTTTTAGTATTTCAGGCACGAGTTCAAAACATTAATAACACAGTTTTTGCAATGAATTATCTAAAAGCAGTCAAAGGAAAGTGTTTTCGGATAACTATTAATACTGCATATCCTACATTGCCCATTTTCTCTGAGCGTATTGTTTGTTTCCTCCAAATAGTCCACATTTATATGCAAAAACCTCACTGTGGTGGGTTTTTATCAGCTATTTAATTTTGTTTATCAGATTTTTTTATAAACTTTTATCAGCTATTTAAAGTAAGCTGTATTTTATTCTTCCCTGCCAAAGATTTTAAACTGCTTGGTTTTGTCTCTTGTAGGTGCCACTTGTAAGTGCTAAAGTTGTAAAAGTTATAATTCTTCAGGGAAATTTACTGAATAAAATTTACAGCAGTGTCCCATTTAAAGACAAATCTCTACTTAATCTGGACAGTACACAGTATATCATTAGTACGTCCTTTTGCTTTAAAAAAAGATTATTGAGTTTACCTGCAGAGATAAAACAGATGCCAGCTGCTGCTTCTTCTAAACACCTTGTCACATTATGGTTTACTCCCAACTGGCAACTAAGCACTATAGAGTCACTTGTACCCTTGGCCCCACCCTAGAGGGATGGGGAAGAGAGTCAGAAGTGTAAAACTTACACCTGTGGAGTAAGTCATACAGGTTCCCACAGGAGACCTGCATACCATGGACCTCTCACTAAGACATAACATTCTCGACTCTCAGAAAATAGACATCTCTGCAGGTATGACTATAAAACCTTTTGCTGACATACCAGTCAGCCATTCAAGCATAGTATAAACTATGCATTAATACATACTTCTACTTAGCTCTTCACAGTACATGATGACTATGTGCATACAGCCTTAAAAATACAGTTATGGAGGTATATGACAGAATCATAGAATGGGGTGGATTGGAAGGGACCCCAAGATCATAGAGCTCCAACCCCCTGCCACAGGCAGGGTCACCAACCTCCAGGCCTGGATCTACACAAGGTTGCCCAGGGCCCCATCCAACCTGGCCTTGAACACCTCCAGGGATGGGGCATCCATCACCTCTCTGGGCAGCCTGTTCCAGCACCTCACCACTCTCTCTGAAAAGACTTCCCCCTAATATCTAATCTAAACCTTCCTTCCTTTAGCTTCAATCCATCCCCCTTGTCCTGCCATTGTCTACCCTTTCAAAAAGTTGAATCCCCTCCTGCTTATAAGCTCCCTTCAGGTACTGGAAGGCTGCAATGAGGTCCTCCCGCAGCCTTCTCTTCTCTAGGCTGAACAAGCCCAGCTCCCTTGGCTTCTCTTCGTAGGGGAGGTGCTCCAGCCCTCTAATCACCTTCGTGGTCCTCCTCTGAACCTTCTCAACAGTTCCACATCCTTCTTGTATTGCGGGTCCCAGATCTGGACACAGTACTCCAGATGGGGCCTCACGAGGTGCAGAGTAGAGAGGGACAATCACCTCCCTGTCCCTGCTGGCCACCCCTCTTCTGATGGAGCCCAGGATACCATTGGCCTTACGAGCTGCAAGAGCACACTGCTGGCTCATGTCAAGTTTCTCATCCACCTGAACCCCAGGTGCTTCTCAGCAGGGCTACCCTCAACCTCTTTTCCCAATCTGTAAATATGTCTGGGATTCCTCTGGCCCAAGTAGAAGAATTTAGACTTTGCAGTATTGAACCTCATTAGCTTCACCCAGGCCCACCTTTCCAGCCTGTCAAGATCGCTCTGCATGGCTTCCTTTCCTTGTATTGTGTATGTGTATTAATCATCTGGGGAATTTCAAATAAATGACTCCATGAATTATGTAACATTCAGGGTTGATTCTACGAAAGTGGTAGAATCTGTATTAAAAATATGCTGAAACAAGTACTTTAGATTCCAAACACTACATATCCAAACAAATGTAAAAATAAATTGTTCCTTTGTTATTTAAACTATTTTATGAAACTACTTTTTGTGCAAATCTCATGAAGTTCAACATGGACAAATGCAAAGTCCTGCACTTCTGTCAGTACAATCCTTGCTACCAATACAGGCTGAGCGATGATGTGATAGGGAGGAGCTCTGTGGAAAATGACTTAGGGGTGCTGATGGACAAAAAGCTGGTCATAAGCCAACAATATGTTCACAGCCCAAAAGGTCAATCACATCCTTGTCTGCATCAGAAGAAGTGTGGTCAGCAGATTGAGAGGTGATTCTCCCCTTTTACTCTGTTCTCATGAGACCTCACATGGAGTATTGTGTCCAGCTTTGGAGCCCTCAACACGATGACTCGGACCTCTTGGAATGGGTCCAGTGGAGGGACATGAAGATGATTAAAGGGCTGGAGCACCTCTCCTATGAAGACAGGGTGAGAGAGTTGGGCTTGTTAAGCCTGGAGAAGAGAAGGCACTGAGGAGACCTTATAGCAGCATTCCAGTACATGAAGGGGACCTACAGTAAAGCTGGGCAGGGACTGTTTCTAAGGGCATGCAGCAATAGGATGAGGGACAGTGGTTTTAAACTAGATTAGGGTAGGTTTAAATTAGACATTAGGAAGATCTTAATTCTGAGAGTGTTGAGTCACTTGAACAGGTTGCCCAGAGAGGTGGTAGCGGGCCCATCCCTGGAGACATTCAAGGTCAGGCTTGATGAACCTCTGAGCAATCTATCTAGTTAAAGCTGTCCCTACTTACTGCTGGGGGCTTGGACTAGATGACCTTTAAAGGTCCCTTCCAACCCAATGATTCTATAATTTATTAACCAACAGGCATTACAGGTAAACAAGGTAAAATAGATATTTAGTCCAAGGGAAGCTCAGACAAAGCAAGATTGTCAAGCACTAGCACTGAGGCCCTGTACAGATAATATAGTGCCACTGGTCTGTTATTAGAAATGGCAAGTATTTATTGGACTGTAAGGTTATACCTACTTACTACTCATAGTTCATTTCATCACTACATAACTTCCATACCAACACTAAAAAAAGGGTGAAGACTGTGCAAAGTATGCGCCACTTCAAGTTATGTTCTGAAACTATAGCAACCAGGATAGGATTTCTCAACAGATTAAGGATTTAGAACAGGATGACTCCTTAAAGTATTCTCTCACTATTATGAACATATATAAAATTCATGCAGCCCTGGAATAGCAGCAAGAAATAAAACACACATGTATGATGAGAGTTGTGAAAGGTGTGTAAGGAAGTTTAAGAAAATGACTTTCGAGTTTTTTTACATAAAGTTTGCAAAAGAACATGGTTGTTTTCCACATTAGCACAAAAATCCAACTTAGTGGTTGATATGTTCTTAGTTCTTTAACTTCCCCAGTGTCTGGGAGCTGTAAAAGCCGGGCTGCCCAGCGAGAGAGGATGATGAGGAAATAAGGATGCCCTGAGCACAGGCAGGAGAGTCAGTGCTTTTACTGACCAGGGCACAGTCCCACAGTACTCAACAGAAGGTGCTGATAGCAGCCTCTGTTGATAGTCCTAGACAGTCAAGATGACAAAGCAGGTCCAAAATCCATCCAGCCCTGTCAGATCTGTAGGAGAAAGGGCTAGAGACAGAACTGAAAGCAAGACAATGTAGATGCAAGGCCCCTTCAGGAGTTAAGACTACAAATGGGAACAGCCGGGCAGCGCTTTGCCCTTTCTTACCCAGGCTTTCCCCGAGGTGCCCGCCCAGGGCTGAGGGGCTCAGCTGGGCCCTGCCGTGCTGGGGTCAAGGAGCAGGCTGGAGCTGGCTGTGTCTGTCACCGGGCGGCCCCAGCACCTCCCCACCAAGGAGCCAAGCCTACGGTACAAACACATTTTGTCAGAGGAGTGAGATCCTGTTGGTACCATCAGGGCCCGTCCAACAGCTGTTTAGCAATGATGGATGCAGCTTCTCAATTTTCTCTTTCTCCACCACACACAGTATTCCCCTGTCTCCAACTTGATAAGATTCAACTCATTTAGCTTTTTCTCCTTTTTAACAAGTTTTTTCCCTTTTTCCCTGAGTATAATAACTTGGGGGGCAGGGGGCATTTGCTGCTCTCCTAAAGATGTCTAATCCAATCACATTATAGTGCTCTCACAACATAACTGCTACTTTCAGGAAGAAAACCTCAAACATGAGGTGTTTTCTCCTCTTGTGGTTTCCCCAGCCAGCTTCTTGATAAAGCCAGAGCTGCTTATGTTGGAGCAGCTGGATCTGGCAGCATGGCATGCACCTAACCCTGGCCATTCATTGTACCAATTCACCAATAGAGCTTGCTCTACGGAACTGTTTTTTTCCATTGTTTTTGGTGTGCTTTGCCCACTACTGCCGTATCTCCTGATATAAAACTTTCTCCAGGAGAAGCTATAAATTTGGGGGATGTTGCTGCTCTGCTATTAGGTATATAAAGATAAAGAAAAAATGCACAAATCATGCAAACACAGAAGCTCAAATTACTAGCATTTTTTCTATGTTATTTTACAGAATTTTCTTTCAATTAAAATATTTTTTCTTCATCTTCTGACTTGTAATTATTTTTTTTATTTCTACTCATGTTTTTAATGACTGAGTCTAGGAATATTATGCCTTTAAGCTGTTTTCTTTGGTTTCTCCCAGTATTGAAACACATCAAGATTTCTTTACCATTTTTCCTTCTGCTTTTCATGCTATTTGAACCATTAGTAATTACACATTTTAAAAATATGACCTATTTTCCTAATGTAGACAAGCTTACAACATTAGCTATCTATGAAGAAAAACAAGTTGAATCAGTTATGGAAATAGCAAATGAAAAAGAGGATTGGATTTCTCTGCAATATGAAATTTTCAAGATAAAATATAATGAGAATATGAGGAGGAATAAACAGAGAAGCATTTATAACAGGAAGGTTTTCCTGGGCTATCTACCAATACTCTTTGGGGAAGTCAGCATGCACAGAGATAGCTACACTTCAATTCATCCAAAGGGCACTTCTTCTTGGAAAATCTCTACAGCAGTTGTTTCGGTGTCATTGAAGTCTAAGATCTCCACAGCATTTTGAACAAACCATAAGTCATGTCTTCGCTACAGGTTATGCACCTTATAAATTTAAAATTGACACTTATAATTAATATCATTTTGTCTGTCTTCCTTCCTTCCTATCCTTCCCATCCATCCCACAGGTATGTAGAATGACTTACTGTATCTTCATCATTCCCAGAAAGGGACAAGGCTATCTCTATTTTTAACTTTTATTACTAAAGATATAGCTATGTAAACCTGTGAAAATAACATCTAAAGATAATCAGGCAGTCACAACTCAACTGATACCAAAGGGTGAGGAGAGGATAAAGGGAAGAAGGAGAGGGATTAATCTTGAATTCTATACCCTCTACCACACCCAAGGCAAGAAACAACAAATTCAACAGGGAAGACTTCTGTATTCCAGTATATTAGGAATGAAGATCGTCAAAATACAGATTCAGCTGTAGTCAAGAAAAGCAAATAGAGTTTTAGGAGTTGTTAGAAAAAAAATAAAGATCAAAACTGGAATATGCATAAATAGATATCGATTATGTGCCCATGTTTGAGTATTGCAATTACGATACTTAGTCTCAAAAGAAGATTAAAAGAGTTTTGTTTTAGATAAAGAATACCTGTGTATTCTTGGGTAAGATGACTGAAGGGGTATCTGGCCACCTATCCCAAAATCATCATTAACCTGCCTATAGTACTTGGTGTTGGTAATTAGTGTGCTTCATGACCTATTGCAAATTAAACCAAAACACCACACTGAAATAACTCATCTGAAATGCTGCCTTGAATATGGCCAGCTGCCAGGTGATTGCAACAATGATTCCCACATAATGGAGTGATAGAGTGGCTTGGTGGACATCGGGTGTCCAGCCAAGGTTAAATCACCTCACTCCCCCACCACAGAGGTCAATCTGGTAAGGTCTGTAGCTCCCCACATCCACCTTCTGGCCCTTCTTGTGAATGGGCGTCACACTGACTAACCTGCAGTCCTCTGGGACCTCCCTGGTTAGTCATGACTGCTGACAAATGATGGAAATGGCTTCATAAGCACTTCTGCCAGCTCCCTCAGTACCTTTGAGTGGATGCCATCTGGCCCCACAGACTTGTCTGTATGTTGAGTGGCTTAACATGTTGCTAACCATTTCCCCTTGGATTATGAGGGCTTCATTCTGCTCCCTGTCTTCCAGCTCAGGGGGCTGGGTACCCAGAGAACAACTGGTCTTACTGCTAAAGACTCAGGCAAAGGCAGCATTAAGTACCTCAGCTCTTTCCTCATCATTTGTCTTGATGCTTCTCCCTGCATCTAACAAAGGATGGAGATTCTCCTTAACTCTCCTTTAGTTGCTAATGCAGTTATAGAAATGTTTTTAATTGTCTTTTATGGCAGTAGCCAGATGAAGTTCTAGCTGGGTTTTAGCCTTCTCATTTTGTCCCTGCTTAATCTAACAACATCTTTGTAGTCCTCCTGAGTTGTCTGCCCCTTCTTCCAAGAAGGTGGTTTTGAGCCATGCCTCCGTGTACACTGTACTGGAGGTCTCTGCTGCAGATCCCATCAGCAGCAGAGATGCTCACCTTGGCAACCAAGGAAAGAGGACAAATAACAGGAAGGTATCTTAGAATTCATATCCTTAAGTTGTACATAACTGCAATCACATGAAAGATTTTCAAAGCTGGCTATGCTGAATTTATTCTTGTAGTTTGGAATTTGTTCCGTGGTTACCCTGAGGATCTCCTCACTGAACTATAGCCACACAAGGAAGGACAGAATGAATACAGTAGTTGTGCCAGCAACATCCCCTAATCCCACACATTACTTCCTGTCTGTTGAAAATTAGCTGACAAAAAAAGGATAGGTGTACACTGCCTCTCATTACCTCATCTCAAAGACTACACTAGGAACAATGATACGCAAAACAAGGCAGTGAAACATCAGTTCCTTTTCTGAGGAACCAACATTATTTTCCCTTTTCAGTACTGAAATCACAGTCCCAGGATGCCTAACCATCCATGCCTTACGTGTGATTCAAGAAGGGTACAAAATACTTGCCCCCTTCCTCCCCATACACTTGCCTTCCTTTCCCAATCTTGGTACATATCTGTCAGAGGAAGAAGCGTTGCAGAAGCACCACACCCTTTGCCAAAGACATTGCTGCATCTGTTTTTGTTTTAAAAGTAGGCTGGTAGGGAGAAATCGAGTAAGATCTCTACTATGATTAAAGATTTTGATCACAAAAAGATTTGATCACAAAAGCAGCCTTCTCCCAAGAGTGTTTTTATTGTTGGGGCTTCCACTTTTCAAAGAGTTTCCTGACAATTGGGATAAACTTGGAAAGATATTTACAGAACAAGACAGTAAGGTCTTGCCCTGCCTTACATAGGTCCTTTGGAAAAAGTATTTATTATCAAACATAACAGTCATCAGCATAAGATCTCATTGTTATTCCTGTCCACATTATAGATTAATTTTAACTTGCCATGTTTCCTCTGACCAGCATCTCTGTTAAAAACTGCCAGCAGCACCAGAGTCTTATACAGATATTTTAGATTCTGTAGATGCCTTTCTTTTTGAAAGGCTGCAATTAAAAGTAATCATAATGTTTCAGAGAATTTCACCTCTTGATTTAGACTGTATAAAAGACTTCAGATTTTTTAAAACCCTGGATGCTTAAAAGGGCTTTTGTTTACTTGTTCACTTTAGTAACACAGGAAAAGCAGCAAAAGAAAAAAGCATTGTGAACGTACAACTCATAATAATCCAGAAGAATTTTCTAAGACTTTTACTTAAGATAAAAATCTTTCAGTATTTCATCTAGAAAAAAGTACATTAAAATATTGATACGCATTTAGGCTTTTTGTGCATAATGCCATGTTCCTTTTCCCAGATCTTTCTAGATGTTTTTCATATCAAAAGTAACTGTGTGAACCGGTCAGCTTAAGAATTTAAAAAAAAAAAAACAAACCCACAACAGAAAATCCCACAAAATTCAGACTTTTGAAAGGTTAGTGTGGCAAGACACACTCACTTAGCAGCATTCAGAAGTCTGGTTTCCTATACTTATATATCATTTAAAAATGACTATTAATGTACTCATGAATAGGAAGTGCACATAGTCGTAGTATTTCGATATCTTGGCAATAATAAACAGATTTCTCTAGTATTTTCTTTTCTTTACCCACTACCTGGAGAGCTAACGCAACGAATCTAAATGTTGCAAAGTTTTTGTTTTCCCTGTTCCATCACAAATTTCTGCTTCTGCTGTTGTCCTAACTTTGCCTGGGAAGAAAAGAGAAAAGCTCCAGGAATCAACGATTAATTTCTGGTGAAATACTGTTGTCAGACTTTTTTGACCTTGCCTGTCCTATGTTTTATAATGATCTGACTGTATTGTTTAACCATTTAATTTCCTAACAGCACAAGTGATAGAACATAGAAACTGGAGATAACATTAATATTTGTATAAAAGGGCTTAAACTGAGAGGTGATTTAGAGGCAGCTACTACAGCAAGGGCAGCCACAGGGCTGGGGTCTGGGAGGCACAGACAAATGGAAAGAAAGTGACCCAGTAAGGATCTAGTTCTCTTTACAGAGAGGTTATTTTGCTTCTTATCTTTTACATGACAATGAACCCCCTAAAATAAGACTCTTTCACCATTTTACTGTATTCATTGTTAAGGAAATTATTTTTTACAATACTGAACTGAAGAGAATAATCAAGAATGAAAGACCAAGGGGAAAAATAACAATGGTATTTATTAATGTATATAAATTCATGTTTATGCAGAAAATTATTTAAATCTGTTCTTAAATCCTCTTTTTAATTGAGCCTTATCATAACTCATAATTAAAAAGTGGGTTTTGTTAGTTTTTAATTTAATTTGATAAGATTAAGACAGGTAACATTAAAGTTTCAGAAAAGATATCAAGGTAGCTACATAAGTATAGTAAATATGAAATAAAATGTATTTTGAGAGCTCTGCAGTTTTTACTACCCATAGTTCCATACTTTCGGTTTCACATATATTCCAAGACCTAGAGATAGAACTGACATTACTTCACCTTCTTATCAAAGGAAAGCTATATTCCATTACAAAACTCTTCAATGTTTTATGGAATTAAACTCTGTTTTTATAATAAATGTCTCTAGTTATAAACTCCTAATATAACCATACTCCAAAATTCTCTTGAAGCATGTTCCTAATAATGCATTTTCTCCTGGAAACCCTGATGAATTAAATCTGAGGCTGCAAACAGAAATTACATTAATCCATCTTGTAGCTTACAGTAATGTAAATTTCCTAACCTCCTCATTTATATTGCTACAAATGTCTCATTAATCTGTTATGCCCTGAACTTTATACTTGTTCTTATAATGCGTAAGAACACTGGAGTAGATAAACTATGTGCAGTGTGTCAAGAGGAAGGAGCAAATTATAGTTTTGGCACTTACTAAGTGATTTCCACACTTTCTTGTATGTATTTCTGCTGCAAGTTGTCACTTGGGCACAAGCACTTCCATTAAACTTTCAAATGGGCATCTGCTCTGTACAGAACTTGTGGAGATGAAACAAATAATCTGTTACTTTATCCACATTGGGTGCATCTAAGTGATGTGGCATGTTTTACACCAGCATTTTAAATCCTGGAAAAAGAAGATTCTCTAGCATGATTTTATTCTCCCTAATGCTGTGAACATGGGACTGCTGGAAGCAGTTACATAATATCTACTTACAGAGATTTACCTGGATAGCATCAGGAATTGTAAGAGTTCTTGGTTTCAAAACCACTAGAAAGGTTATTAGATATTGCACTGCGTTTTTTTACAATTTCTTCTCCAATTAGCAGACATTAAAATAACATGTCACATGGCTGGAAGTCTATTATCCCACATCTGTCTGTTTCGACGTCTCCCATGCTTATTTTGAAACAGTGCTGGCCAGTAGCAGATACAAGACATGGACTAGCTACAAATGGGTCTGTCAGTGACTATGTTCATATCAAGATACTGCTAAAGGCGTGAAATTTTGGAGCAGACTACTAAGGGAATGTTTAGCATTTATTCACTACAAAATTATGACAGAGTTTGGAAATTTTTTATTTTTTAAAAAATGTATTACAGTGCCAGGATAACATGTCCATCACTGTTGTACCATGAAAGTTTAGACTAGGTAACTCCATAAGAAACCATTTCACTACCTTTACTATCATACTATTTAGCAGTCAAAAGCAAAACCTCACTTAATTTAGGCAAGTAATTTTTGAAGTGGTTTATTTATGGTGCTTCCATTAAAAGCTTTAAATATGCTATAAGCTCCTGCTGTTGTACATCAGTTCCATAAACCTCAGAGGATTCACAGATTTATATTTGTATCAGTACAGGATCTGGCATAATTTAAAGTTTTCATGTTACCACTGTGTACCCTTTATTCTACAGAGAAAAAGAAAAAAAAAAAGATCCCCCTGTACCCAAAAAAGGGAAATCAAAACACAATATGAAAATCTCTTCCTGACACTAGAAAAAAGCACATAAAAGAATAGTGTGACCTCAACCTGTTTGTATACAGTCCCACATTAAAGTAAACATTGCCATCATGACTAAGGAGCTATATGCAAAGGGAGAGAAATCTGTACTCATGAGTGAAAAGTTGCATAAGAGAGGAAATGAGATTTCATCAGTGATGCAAAGTTAATTTATTAATGTGAACTGTTAATGATTTGCTTACGTCTGCTTGGAACACTCCTGTTGATGACTAATAGTCCACTGGCTTTCCTCACCTGTATCTGGAATAATGACTGCAAATGCCATGTCTTCATTTCAAAAAGGAAAGTGTAGTGATGCAAGTATTATGTAACAAAGTAGAATGGAAATTTCTGAAGAAGCTTTCCTCTTCCTTATTTTTGAGACAACTGAAGTCTTACATGAGAAAATATGTCTCTGAAATGTTCAAGAAAACAGTACAACATCACTCAATGTAACGTTTTTCAGAATTTTTACAAATCCATTTCAGTCGTCTTTTTCTTTAGTCTCCTGGGGCTGACACACTTCCTTGCTCAACCGGGCACTCAACAAAATACGTTTGGGAACTGATACTCTTCAGTGCTACGGGAGCAGCTAGACAGATGTCTTACAATCACAACTTATGTCACTCTATTTGATGACAATTGAGCATGTCCCATGAACCAGAAGGAATTAGACACCATGCAAGGAACTGGAGAAAACTGGAGATAAATTCCACATGAAAAAGGGAGCGCTGATGAGCACTACTCACATGATCAGGTGCAATGTGTCATCAGCACCTGATAGTCTCATACCAACTTCTGCAGGTCCTGATCTTTTTTCAGTAGCTCTAACAGAAATCGGTGAACTGCAAAGAGAAATTACTTTGCACTTCTATAGATGACACAGAAGTAGGTCCTAAACTACTGGCATGAAAGAAACTATTCCTTTTTATAGACTGTGGTGAAGGGGTGGAAGGAATCCTCATTTTAAAACTAACAGGCTTCATCTTCTTAGAATGCTATTTTCTCTAGATGATGCAACTATGCTGCAGGTAGGGGAGATAAACTGAAATTGCTACTGAGTGTTTGGAAGGAGCTGACAGTGTAAAGTAAAAAACCTTTAACTATTCACGGTATCTGAGCCTTTCTGTTCAGTTTATTACTGGTTGCTAGTTCACAAGGGTGATTAATAACTACCGGCAGGAAAGTTTAAGAAGATGGATAACCAGCTCATACACAGGTATGGAGAAAACTTCAGGAAGCAGAACTGGATATGAAACCCATTCATCTGGATGAAATATCTGTACTAAACTATTTCTAATAAAGTGTAAGATTCCCAACAAATTTCTCTTTACAAATATAACTACCAATTTATTGCAAAATAGTAATGGAATGCAGCTGTAATGCTTGAATAGGAATGCATTTACTCAGCTGTGTAAAATACTCTATCATTCCCATGTATGAAAATCACCAAAGAGGGAAAAGACTTATGATAATGTGCTATTATCTCTGCTTGTGCCACACTCTATTTTCTAGAAGACATTTATTTGTGTCTGGTTTACTATAGTTTAAAGTCTCCTTATAACTCGTGTTCCATTACTTTTCTCCAGAAATACTTTCCCATTCACATATTTTTATCTGCAAATTAACCATCATTTTTCCTGAGCTCACAGCTATTCTAAATCTTCATCTCTTTTATTTATTCCCTGATATACTTACCTGAATTTCTTACCTGATATATCCACCCAATTGTAATACAGCTATTTATCTTTTGATGCTCCCTGTATTCCTTGACTAAAATCAGATAATCTTAGGAAATCTAACATCCCATCTTGGTATTTCATTTTCATCCTGTCCTGAGAATCTGGTTTCCACGCTTTCAATCTTTCCCAGTCTGTTCTTAAATATCTTTGGGAGATCTCATCAGAAATTTCCGTATGTACTACGGCATCAAAGGTGAAGAATTTGCTATACTGTGTCCTAGGATAATACAGGCAACACAACTCAATTTGCTGCTAGTTGCTCTGGCTAGTACTCAACCATGACTTAGACTACTAAATTCAGACCACACTGAGTATGACATGGGAATGCACACATCAGATTTGTAACAGGAAAAAAATAAGGAAAAAAAAGATAATTTGACAATACAAGCAATAGAATCATAATATTTTGGTTGGAATAGCCTTCTAGATGTCATCTAGACAAATGCCAACATAAAGTTGACTTCAACTAAATAGTTGAACTAACATTGCTCTGAACCTTATTTGGTCTAGCTTTGAAAGTCTTTAAGATTGAAATACTAGAACCTCTCTGGGCAAATGTCAGAGTCCAATAGTCTCTGCCCAGGTTCTCTTAGGTATTCCACATGTGGAGGGTGTCACATTTAATGTCAGATTTATCTATTTGGAGATTGTTGGTGTTACGGAGTTTCTGATTTATCAGTGATATAAAATATAATTAAAATACAATACAAATGAAAGTTATACTTGGCAAACCATAGCAACTGCAATACACACTTCATTCCCAGTGTGGTCCTCATTACTGGTCTCTAAAATATGCTCAGTGTCACAACGTTGTACATCCTCAGTTGCCGGGAGGAAAACCATGGGTTGAAGCCAGTGTAAGCCTGTTGCTCTCTCCTAAATTCTTTACTAGCTGTCTAGCTTTTATACTCTATGCTGGGAGGAGCCAAGTATTCACTGCCCACCTTCCCCTCCACCTGCCTTGTGTCTGGCTAACTCAGGGAGACATTTACACTACCAGTTGAGTCATTCAACTATTGATGGCTGTTTATCGAAGACAAAGACTGCTCTCCTGTCCCTCTTTGAGTTGAGATAAAGTCAGCCGCTTTTCATTATTTTTTGAACTTCATGGTCACATCACCCTTATCCATCTCCACTGTGGATTTTTCCATTGTAGATATTTATACAGTGACTCAAATCCAGCCCTAGGGTTTTAGTCATTCACAGCGATCTGTTCCAGTGCTAAATCAGCCTGGTGGAAAGTATTGAGTATAAGGGAAAAAAGATACACAGTAAGTTGAAAAAGTTTGACTTAGAATGTCAGTCTCAGAAAACAGACTGATATATGCAAAAGGATAAAATACTGATGAATGCCCTAATCACCAATGTTATATTGCAGCGATACATTCTCTCCTTAATGACTCCAGACAAGATTGTTTCCTTTTTAATAGCCTACTAAACAGTAATTGTCATTTCACAATACTTAAAATTTCTGAAAAATTTATACCTGTAGAAGAAATAACAGTGAATAAGAGTAATTTATAGCCAAGGATAAACATACACAAGTTATTACCTTCAATGGAAGCAGACATTCTAGAAATAGTAGATACTTTAAGACATCAATTTCGCAAATACATAATAAGATCATTTAAGGTCTTAGTGCATGAATGGTCATATAGAAATCACTGCAACTGTTTGCAGCATGCAAAGCTATGCATATCCTTACATTCTTTGAGGTAGTGTATCTTTACAAGCTGAAACTTATATCAGAACCAAGTAAAAACCTGGAATGAAAGAAAACTGTGCACATGCAATGACCTAATATTCTTAGAGCAGTTCAGTTACCTAATTCCATGTAATTAAATTGTCCAGGTCAAAATTTAAGGAAACAAAAAAAAACCCTATATCTAAGAAAGAGGAAAGCCTTTGAGCCTTGATACAATTTCTTTAAAAAGCTCTGTTCTTTCTTTGAACATGAAAGTACATAAACTATTTGGAGCTGCTGAAAAACCCACAGAAAGCAAAAGAAAATAACAGAAAAGAATTAAAGCAGAACTACTCAACAGAAAGAATCTAATACAACATTAATTATTTATTTCCTATTGTTAAAAACTTATCTCTCAAAATTTTAATTGAACATCCTCATGACAGTAGCCTTGAAATCTAAGGGAATCTTTCAGTATCTGAATTCTCCATGCTTCCATCCAAGTGAACTGCTCAGGGATCCAAACTTAAATTCTATTTTATTTTCAGTTACTCTGCATGTTATAATGAAAAATCAGAGCCATTAACAGGAGCGATAGCATTCCACCTATAGAAGCTCAAAATAATATTAAATCAGTGCCCAATTCTGTCCTTAGTGCTTATATGAAAGGATTTTATAGCTTTCTTCCCAGTATGAAATCTGTACTAAACAGAATTGTTACTGGCCCCAGAACTTTGGATCTTCAGCTAGAGGGACTGTTTACAACAACACGTAGTGATAGGACAAGGAGTAATGGCCTCAAGCTGACGTAGGGTACTTTTAGATCTGATATTAGGAAGAAACTCTTCACTCTTCAGCAGTGGTGAGGCACTAGAACAGGTTTTCCACAGAAGGGACCCTCCCTGGTAGTGTTTAAGGCCAGGTTGGATGGGACTTTGGGCAATCTGGTCTAGTGGGGTGGGGGGTGTGGGGTGTCCCTGCCGATACCAGGGGGGTTGGAACTAGATGATCTTAGAGGTCACTTCCAATGCAAAGCATTCTATGATTCTGTGGGCTCACACATGCCAGTGATCCCAGATCGATTGGTAGCATACCAAACTGGCAGCTGTCACACTGGTCTAAATCAAATCAAAATATGCACCAAGGTGATTGCCAAAGTAGGCCTGGCTATTTGCAATTAGGGCTGTCCAATAGGAATGGTAATTAGACATTAGGTTACTAAAATTTAATATTTAACATTCCATATCAGTTATCTACATTATGATAGATTTTTGAACTATGTAATCATTCCATCTTGACCACTTTTTGAAAATAGAACCAAGAGGTGTGATCTTGCTGCACATATTAAATACTTCCATTGTTGTTTTTTTTTCCTGAACCCCTCTTATCCATTAGCCCAGCAGTTTAGCTTTCTACCATCCAGTGCTTATGTCTGACACACCAAACTGCATGACTTTGGATCAGGTTTACCACTTACTCTTAGGGACTGAGAAAGAATATGTAATAAAGTGCATTAGAGTCATGCAAAACAAGGGTAAAACAGAGATAAGATAGTTGAGATAGTAACAACTCAAGGACTCAAGAAGAAAACTAAAACTATAAAAGAGCAGACAGTGATAAGGAAATAAACCACCATCGAACCATGAAACTGAAACAGTAAAACAGCAATACTGAACATTGAATGACATTGAATATTGGCCCATTCCAGGGAGTGATACAGGCCAATACCTCTTAATTTAAGGCTCACTGGTCAGCAAAGACTCATTATGACCATATTAAATGGACATGTTAACTAGGTTAAGCCCCCAGATCTCATTAGTTCTCACTATCTGCTCTGTGTGTGTTAGCCAATAACTAATTGCTTGTACTCTTTTGTTGTATATAACCTGTTTACAGAATGTCTTTTACATGGTAAAAGGTGCCAAATCTAGAATAACCAAAAGAGGAAGGTTACACTGTGGTAGACTCATGCTTTGGTACAAGCTCACAAGATTGGAAAAGATTGCATTTTTCCGTAAGAGATGTGTCTTCCTGTCCTCTCCCATTTCTAAGAAAAAGTATCTGGGCATATTTTAAACATTTTTGGAAATGACTGTCTCCACAAAATAACAGAAACACCCTGGTTAAAGACCCACAGATGTCATCAAGATAATCCTATAGTCCTAGTGCTAATCTTAGTGCATTTGGCCCATTCTTAAATACTAAAAAAAAAACCAAACCCCATATTGTTCCATTCTTTGAAAAGCTGCATATGGCCAGACTGAGGTCTTGGCAGAATGCCTAAATGTGTTGTCCAAAGCCTCTGGCTTCGGGGTCCAAAATGAGACTTCAATTATGGACTTAAAGATTGACATAAATGTACTTAATGGAGGAAGTTGGCTGGAATCTGACAGTTTCTGACTTGAACATTTTTTTCCTGATATTTTCCCTGTTCTAACATTACATTTTGTATTAAATTCCAATAATGTTTAGACTTCTCCCTGTGAATATGGGTATTTGCTGCTTCTGTATGCAAGTTTCAAGAAGGTTGGATGAAGCAGGGAATGAGAATGCAAAAAAGGGTGAAAAAATTGTTGCTCTCTCAGTTCTATGCTACTCTGAATTATCAAAGAGTGCATTGCAGTGTTAAGTTTTTTAAGGGGCTTGATAATCTTGTGCACTTCACTGCCGTATTATTACAATCTGCACTCTGTTTAAAGTTTAATTTTAAAAATAATTGTCCCTTATTAAAATCTCCCACATTACATTATTGCTGGTCATGCAGAAAATTACTTTGCTTCAGGAAACAAAACCATCCACTATAATCACTTCTGTCCTATAGATGAAAGAAAATTGGTTTAATCGCACTGCAAAATCTTGCAAGTACTTTGTTTACTAAACTGAGCTGTGAAGATGAAGAAGACTTGGTCCTTGTGACTTCTGTGTACTTTTTGCACAGTTTCTGTATCGTGATCTGAATAAAATAGAAAATAAACATTTTTAAGTGACAGAACTATGAAAGCTGTTGAAAAAAGTGAAGACAATGATCCCATGTACAACATGTATTTTAAGCATTTCCTTTTTTTTTTTTTTACCACCCCCATACTCGGCATGTTATACACAAAATTGGAAAAAAAATAGGCTTGGTTTTTTTCTCTTTCCTCGCTGATGGCTTGATCAAAAGAATAAATAACATGAAACATGCCTCAGGACATACAATGAAAATTAAAAAGCTTCTGTATTTTGGTGCACTATTAATCTGAGAAATTTTAGATGCACGATAGGCAGTAGTATCACTGAAAGTTATAATAGTTTTATATAAAAGACATGCTTATTTTATCCAAGAGAAAGTAATCTTTATGAAGTCAAGGCTGAATTTTCAACCTAGTTATATCTTTACCTGTCATGATAATAAGGCTGGAATTCTCCACAAATCTATCCCTCCTCTACACTGACCTACTTCCCAGGCTGGAAATAAGGAAGCTTCAGTGAAAAAAGACCCTTTATGCTCTATAACAAATGCCTGATTTGGGCACATATATTAATGCTGTGAAATGGTTAAACAAACCATCTACCAGAGAGCAGCAAAAGGGAGGTTGCTCCACAAGTAAAGGAGGAGGTGTGTTGTGAGTGCCTACCACTCCCAAGTACTGCCCTCCCTGACAGGGTGCAGCCCAGCAGGACCCCACCATGTCTGGACTGGAAACTGCAATCCATCCAGACCCAGACAAGATGAGGGTTGGGGATCATCCAGGGAGTTTGTTTCAAAACAGCAGGAGTTGAAATCAGGCACAGGGATACCCACAACACAGCTCAGGCCAGGCCAGTGTGCCCTAAGCCTGAGCCCAAACAGAGCTCCTGGACCAATAGATAGAGGATGCCTGGGTGGAGACCCCATCTGAGGCTGGTTAGGACAAATAAGGTCTATCAGTGACAGAAACTATGACACCACCACAGTGAGTTCATGATAACGGTACTGAAACCTCACATGGACAGTTCTCAGAGTATACTTTCTCCAGCTAATTTTGGCTTATAAACCACAGAGGCCATATTGCAGGACCTTTCCCTCCAGTGCCCTGAAAGAAATGGCAGACCTTCCCCAAAGTTTACAGATGACAGCAAATTCAGGGGAGACAATCAATAATGCTCAAGTGAAGGGGTTCCTCATCAAACTGGAGGCTGACAGGAAGCTTATGAAATACAGCAAGGACAAATGCCCAGTTCTCCCCCTAGGCAGGAGGCACCAGTGGAAAGATACAGGTTGGTGCCTGCCTGGGTGGGAGCAGTTCACAAAACACCTGTCTTTTGTGCATTTGATTTGTTACTTTTTTTTTTTAATCCCAATAGCTTGGTCTAAAGTTATTTAATTGAAAATAAGAAGGATATCAGCTCCCTGCTGATGGGTTGAAAGCTCTAGAGTATACTAAGTGGATTAATGATGACACAGTACAGTCTCAGCTAGTACAAGTCATAGAATCATAAAACAGTTTGGATTGGAAGGGACCTGCCATGGGCAGGGACACCCTCCACTAGACCAGATTGCCGAAGTTCATTGGCTTCAGTGAAAAATTAACACAAGAATTTCTTACCCACTGATAATATAGTAGATTTCTCATCTCTTGGAATAAACTACACTGAAGAAAGTACAAATGCTACCTTAGGAAGGATTAGGAAGGAATAGCAAACAACATCAAGTTAGGGGAAAGTGTCAACCTGCCAGAGGGTAGCAAGGCCCTTCACAGTGACCTGGACAGGTTGAATTGATGTGCAGAGGCCAATGCCATGAATTTCAATATGGTGAGGTGCTGGGTCCTGCACTTTGGTCACAATAACTCCAGGCAATGCTACAGGCTTGGGGCAGGGTGGCTGAAGGAGAAGGAGCTAGAGGTGTTAGTTGACAGCCAACTAAACATGAGCCAGCAGTGTGCCCAGGTGGCCAAGAAGGCCAACGGCAGCCTGGCTTTAATCAGGAATAGAATAGTCAGCATGACCATGGAGGTGATCATGTCCCTGTACTCAGCTCTGGTGAGGCTGCACCTTGAATACTGCGTTCAGTTTTGGGCCCCTCACTACAAGACACACATCGAGGCCCTAGAGCTTGTGCAGAGAAGGGCAAAGCAGCTTGTGAAGGGTCTGGAACACAAGTCTTATGAGGAACGACTGAGGGAACTAGGGTTGCTTAGCCTGGAGAAGAGGATGCTCAGGCAAGACCATATTGCTCTCTACAACTACTTGCAAGGAGGTTGTAGTGAGCTGGGGGTCAGCCTCTTATCACAGATAAGTAGCAACAGGACAAGAGGAAATGGCTGCCAGTTACACCAGGGGAGGTTGAGGTTAGAAACTAGGAGAAATTTCTTATCAGAGAGAGTGGTTAAGTGTTGGAACAGGTTGCCCAGCAAGGTGGTGGAGTTATCGCCCCTTGGGGTGTTTGAGGAAAGGTTGGATGAGGTGCTTAGGGACATGGTTTAGTAAGTAATACAGATGCTAAGAGAACAGTTGGACTAGATCTTGGAGGTCTTTTCCAACCTTAACGATTCTGTGATTCAGATTTTATAGTTTCTGTACCCCTTATCCTTTGTCTCCAAACTTTCAGTCTTTGTGTCCTTTGCTGTTAACTAATGGAAAACCACTGGTGGACAACAGGTTCACTGCATGTGAGTGGAAAAAGATATCTATATACTCTGATTCACTGACGAAGTCAATTTGCATCAAACTGCCTTTTAGATGTACTACTGCTACTTCCAAAGATGCATACAAAAAGGGTGAGACCATTAAATAGATTATTATGCAAAGGTAAGTTGTACTAACCCAAGATATTTAAGTATCAGACTGGTAATAAAGCCTAGCAATAAAGTATACTTTTAATAGGTTTTGAAAAATATTCTTTCAATAAAATTTTAGGGGTTCTATAAAATGTGACTGCTCTATCTCCATAAGATATTGCTAGAATTTCTGTATTAGTGCATAATGGTTGACATTTTTACTAATTTCAAGGGAAATTTAATATTTTCTATGAATATTTAGATGTTAAACCTGGCACTTTTTTAGGTGAAGACCAAATTATCTATTACTGAATGATTGCTTAGTTGATTTCAGTAGAATTTTACTCATTTGCATTCACCTTAAGTCGTTGTTAATTTGGTCTATGCTAAAGGATGAAGTTGTCTGTAAACCGATCTTTTCAAAAATGTGTTATTTTGTACTCTGTATTTTTCATCATTTATTTAATGCCTATATTTGCTACATAGGGAGAATGATTACTTATTGAAGGCTCAGTTCTTTACTCCCAGACATTAAACATTTTCCTTTTTTGCAGTGATCAGCAAGTGATAGCTTATCAAACAATGTACAGTACACTTTCAGTATGGTTATTAAGAAAAATAATTATCTATGCTAAAAACACATTGAAGATTGCACAAAATATTTTAAAAATTCTAATGAGAAAATTAGATTTCTCACAAAGGAGACAAACTCAAATATTATTTTCACTCTCGAAATCAGTACTTTTTCAATATATTTAGAATTTACAATAAGCCAATTATGATAAGTGCATTAGTAGGTAACTACTTCTCACTATGATTACTAAAGTTGCAATTCGGGTATAATTTTGTGATAGAAGTTATAACTCAGTATTATTTTCAGTATAATTAATATTGGTTTTACTTGGATGTATTGGTACATTTCTGTAATTGCAGTCATTGCTCATACAATACAGGTAATTGGTCTGTAGGATACAACTAGCAAGACTTGCCAAAAGCTATCCTAGTAAGAAAAAAAGAGCTAGATTTTTGTGAAATATTGTGAAACAGAATATATTTAGTTGAAACAATAAGAGCTAGGTCTTACCAGCAGTGACTGGTAACTCACTTTCCATTTTTTTGATACCTCAGGTTTTTTTAAAACTTTCAATTCCAGTGGGGCCTAATTCCAAAACATTTATGGTTTCTCAATATGGCAATCCTTTCGCAGCCTTCCCCTAGAGAGACAGAAACATGAATTTTCTAAAGCAAAATATGTTCCAAGAGAGGTGATTTCTGAAATTGACCTTGGTGTTGTCAGTTTGACTGGGCAGCAGCAAGGAACTAGTAAAAAGCATGTTAGTTTTACGTAGAAAGGGTTATAGCTCTGGGAAAATCCTTCCCTGGAGACCATGAAACTCCTGGGTCAGAGGATTTTCTTCGGTAGTTCTGAAAGCAAGGTTTCCTAGTTAAATGTGAATAGTGACAGGGTGACCTCAGAAACTTAAAGCCAGATTTTCAAATTTGCCTGCAAAACTCCCATGTTTGAAAACTTGGTGTGAAAACTACTATTTTATTATGACATGCTCAACATATGAAAAACTGTTGTCTAGTTGGAGAAGAGTACCTATTTACTGGTTAGAATTACCTACACTTAAAAGAATCTTTAGCATTGATCTTTTAAGAATGAATTCTGAGCTATGAAGAACCCATGGACATGTTTAAAACATGTCTTATGTAGAAAAGAATGGGAGGGAGAAAATACCAAAGGGAATTCTGTCATGGACTGACTGAAAATTCGTAATTTTTTTCTGAGTCACTGCCTTAGAGAAACCTAGAAAAAAGGGTATAGAAAGTAGCTAGTTATTATTGGATTTAACTTTTAACACTTATTGATTTTGGGGATTTGCAAAATATATAAGCAATTAATCAGCCTTCTTAACTATTTAAGCTAAGTGATCAATAAGCTTTCTCAATTTTTCACATGGAACAGAAATTCACTGCACAGAAGAACCTATACTGAAGAACTCAAAAAAACCCCAACACCAAATACCCCAACAAAACAACACTGACTCCTGCAGCACCACAGGCTTGGGGAAGAGTGACTGGAAAGCCTGGCAGAAAAGGAGCTGAGGGTGTTGGCCAACAGCCAGATAATTATAAGCCAGGAGTGCATCCTGGTGGCCAACAGCATCTTGGCCTGTAGCAGAAACAATGGGACCAGCAGGAGTAGGGAAAGCAATTGTCCCCCTGTACTTGTCACTGTTGTGGCTCACCTTGAATACTGCGTTCAGTTTTGGGACCCTCGCTGTAAGAAAAACATTGATGTAGTAGGGTGGGTGTTGGTCTCTTCTCCCAAGTAAGGGTCAATGGCTCTATGTCTAGGTGGAGGCTGATAACAAGCAGTGTCTCCCAGGGGTCTGTCTTGGGACCAGTACTCTGTAACATCTTTATCAATGACATTGATGATGGAATTCAGTGCACCCTCAGCAAGTTTGCTGATGACACTGATGTGCAGAAAACGGACTCCACAATCTGTAAGATTGTAAAATAGGTATGTTTATTTGGTGCCAGGCCAGGTGGGGGTAACCTCACCGAAGTCGTGAGCAACTCACCCTCTCCACTTATACTTTCAAGTGTTACATATTCATATGATTTCACCAAATGCCTATACATGCTCCTCTTCGTCACCGCTAGTGACCTTTTGCTCCTGCACAGGCTCAGTCCTCTTGGTTCTTATCCAAACTGCAGGGTCGGCTCTTGCTGGCTCGCAAAGCAGCTTCCAGGAGCAAACCTTTATCAAGACAATGCAAGACCCTATGCTTTGGTTAGTTTAAGCAATAAACAATGCAGGACCCTGTGCTTCAGTTAATTTGTATAATGGTTGGTAAAACATCACAGCAACAATAGTACCACTACTTCTATCACAGCTCCCTTTAACCCCTTCCTTCAACACCAAGCTGAGAGGTGTGGTTGACACAACAGAAGGAAAGGAAGCCATCCAGAGTGATCTTAACAGGCTGGAAAAGTAAGACCAGGTGAACCTAATGAGGTTCAACAAAAAAAAATTGAGGTCTTGCACTTGGGCTGGAGGAGTCCCAGACATATTTACAGACTGTGAGAAGAGTTGCTTGAGAGTAGTCCTGCTGAGAAGGACCTGGGGGCTCTGGTAGATGAGCCAGCAGTGTGCTCTAAACCGGAAAGTCAAGAGTACCCTGGGCTCCAACAGAAGAGGGGTGGCCAGCAGGGACAGGGAGGTGATTGTCCCTCTCTACTCTGCCCTCATGAGACCCCATTTGGAGTAGTGTCCAGATCTGGGGGCCCCAATACAAGAAGGATGTAGAACTGTTGGAAAGGGTTCAGAGAAGGGCCATGAAAATGATCAGAGGGCTGGAGCAACTCTCCCTATGAAGAGAAGCTGAGGGAGCTGGGCTTGTTCAACCTAGAGAAGAGAAGGCTGCAGGGGGACCTCATTGCAGCCTTCCAGTACCTTAAGGGAACATACAAATAGGAGGGGAATCAACTTTTTAAAAGGGTAGATAACGGCAGGACAAGGGAGAATGGATTAAAGCTAAAGGAGGGAAAGGTTAGATTAGATATTAAGGGGAAGTTCTTTATAGAGAGAGTGGTGAGGTGCTGGAACAGGCTGCCCAGAGAGGTGGTGGATGCCTCATCCCTGGAGGTGTTCAAGGCCAGGTTGTATGGGGCCCTGGGCAATCTTGTGTGGATCCAGGCCTGGAGGTTGGTGTCCCTGCCTGTGGCAGAGGGGTTGAAGCTCTATGATCCTTGGGGTCCCTTCCAACCCAGACAATTCTATGATTCTATTATTCTAAGTAACAAGCAATAGGACAAAAGAAAATAACCTCAAATTACACCAAGGAGGTTTAGATAGGGTATTAGGAAAAATCTCTTCACTGAAAGGGTTTTCAATCATTGGGACAGGATGCCTAGGGAAGTGGGTGAGTCACTATCCCTGTAGGTATTTAAAAGACATGCAGATGTGGTACTTAGGAACATGGCACAGAATCTATGATTCTCTGATTTTAAAGTCATACTGAAAAAGTAAAATTATGTCACACTGGAATAGTTATTTTTGCACTTATGTGTGCTCAGAAAATTGATTCAGTGTGTGATGCTATCTGTTTTGTCCTTTAAAATTAAGTGCCTCAGGCTGTATATCAGAACTCATTTTCCAGAAAACTAACAGAATACAGTTTGACAGATTGATTCTTGTCAACAATTAAAAGGTATTCCACATACAGACCTGAATTGATTTTATTTGTTATCCTTGTAGGAACTGAATCACTTTTTATCTACTGACTTTCTCATCTCAGGAACTTAATGCAGTTTGACAATGTCAGAGTTTAACCAGCAGAATGTGGCATTTCTGAGTCAATCTGAAATTTGTTGTAGTAAATATGTGATTAATAATAAGAAAGAAAACAAATTGACAAGAGATGCAAACTATCTATGGAAGGAAAAAATGTCATCAATAATATTCATCAGGTTTTTTATTATATAGCTCAGACCACTCCCCCCCCACTCCAGTCACCAGGAGGAACAAAGGGTTATGCACTAGTTTAAAAATGAGACTTTTTTGTGGTAGTGTGTTTTTTTTAAATGTGTTTTTAGTAAATATTTAGATAGATAATGTTCATGGGTTCAAGACCAGGAAGGCAATTATTTTAGTCCTTATTTAAGAATATTTTCATTAAGGCCAACAATAATAATAATCATAATATTATCAACTATAAGTTTGAAAAAAGTCTTTCAGAAACATCAGAGACTGAACCACAGAGATACTGATGAGACTGAATCTTTTTATAGATCATGCAGCATGTAGGAAAAAAATACAAATATTTTACGTTTGCAGTCTTCTGGTAAAACATAAGTAATAAACCAAATTCTTCATCACCACCTCTCCCTGAGGAATCAAAAGCCCTCAAGAATCAAATGTATCTTTTAATTATAAACCTTGGTGAAAAGAAAACTCAAGTCATTACACAGATTAAAATGTCTTTGTTTAGCTATTGAATCATTTAAGGTGGAAGAGACATCTAAGATCAAGACCAACTGTCACCTGAATACAACCTCCTTTCAGGTAGCTGGAGAGAGCAATAGGGTCTCCACTCAGCCTTCTTTTCTCCAGTTTAAACACCCCCACTTCCATCATTCACTCCTCCTAAGACCCTTCACTGGCTTTCTTGCCCTTCTTTGGACACACTACAGCACCTCAATGACACAATTGTTGTAAAGGAACTAAGCAAAGGAAGTTGATTTCTTAAGTAATTAATTGTTCATCTACAATTGGATGTTCAGATGCTACCTTAAGGCCATGGAGGCATTTACTTCTTCAGATTTTAAAGCCAAATAGTTGCATTCAGTTAAATCTTTGTGTAGATGCTCGAGAATATAAATACCCTGTCTAGATTTCTGTTTCTTTCTAAAGTGAATTTAACAAACTTTAAATAGAAATGCTATTATATAAGTTTAATCCAATTTAAATAATTTAAAAAAAAATAAAATCACATTATTTTTTGTTTTTTCTAATTTATATAATTGCCGAAGGAAAGACTGGCAATCTTAAGCAATCTTAAGCAATGATGGCAATGTTATTGTGAAAGGTTACAGCATTTTGTGGGTAAACATCCTGCAGAAGGAAGCACTCTTTCTACAAACTGAAACTGTCATCTTATCTGCTCTGATATGTAAAAGTCTGATCCTAAATATAGAACCACATTAGAGTAAATAACACTTCCTACAACCTAAGTAGCATTAATTCAGCTAATTAGAACATGTACCCTTACCTGGTGTTTTCCAATATTGTAATTTCTCACATAAAAACTCTTACATGTTTATAGATCCAAAATGACATGTACACAGTCAAGGGATCCCATAAAATCATTAGCCACCCACATACTTTTTTTGAGGCAGTACAATCAAAACTTAAAGGAAGAGTAATAATTCATAGATATTTAGTGTAAAACCAGGATGATCTCAAACTACAGTAATACAAAATGTCTGCACTTTTACAGCACAGGTGAGAGAAGGAAGATACAGGAATTCAAACTAATTGCTCTATGTAAAGGTTAGGTACACAGCAATAAAAAGTCAGTGAAATACCTATTTCACACCTTCTCCACTAAGTAACATCTGAACTTAATGAGAATAACCTCCAATCAAACGAAGAGCCAGAAGTCACAATTATGCTATGACTCAAAGAAAGCAGGAAAGCTTGGAGATATTTTCTAACATCCACAAACACTTGTGTTAGCAAGAAATGTGTTAAATCAAACTTTTTGGTATCTAAAAACCAGAACATGCCTCGTGCTGCACAGGCAAAACAATCCTGCTAAACAGCAAAGATCCCTGATAATCTGATTTGACAAGATCCACCTGTAAAACTTGTGCAATCCCAACAAGGCACATGTGAAATTTTAGTGCTAAAGACTTATGCTCTGGGATTCTTAGGTACTTCAGAAAAAAACTTCTTCCTTGCTCACTATCTTCAAAGAAATAAAATTTTGCAACAAGAATGAAAATACTAGAAACAGACAAAGCCAGAAAGCAATCAGTCTGGAGAAGAGTTCTATAACAAGACTGACAGAAAGCAGAGACACTCAAGAAGTTCTTCAAGTAGAACACAAGCACTGGTGGACAGAGAAAAGTCTACAGTGACATGAAATTAAAAGAAACTTTACCTCCATGCTCTCAGTTAGTTGCAACATTGGTCACTAGGAATAGTTTCTTGGTAATAAAACAAACGGGATTTTGGCAGCAGTGTCAACACTTCTCCCTTACTAGCAGTATCAGCAGCAAGTATGCTTGTGCAGAGCTTTCATTATGTCTATGCAAGCTAAATGAAACCACAGTACCAGTGAATAAAAACAGAAAAAAAACCCACCTTTATCCAAAGTGAATGTTTTCAAACACTTCTGTCAATACATGCTCTTACTTGTACTGTTGTAAAATTCAGTAGTATTCTAAGCACAATTAGCCTGAGATTTCATAAGCTAATGAAAACACAACTTGACCTTGAGCTTCATATGCAAAAAGGTTCACAAAGATCTAATTTTATTTCTTTCATAAAGGAGAAATTAAACATGCAGTGGCTAATTTTGAGAATCTAACATAGGTGCAGTGTACTTAGAAAGACATCTCCAAAGTACCTATCAGAATTGTCATTAAAAAGGAGAATTTGTGTAGTTTTGGAGATGCACACAGACACACACATACCTATATGTATATTCACGTTTATGTAAGCCCTCCCAAAGTGATGTAAGTATATAATATGCACAAACACATATATATATATTTCAAAAGAAAAATAAACTATATTATCTTAAGGCTGGTGCTTAAGGTTAGGGTGACGCTGCTGTGTGTGCTTAAACATTGCAGAAGACTAAAATGCAGATTCTGAATCCCAGCAACAGAATTGTTTTCAGCGTGCTGCACCAGATGGGAAACCTCACCTTTATAACCTGACAGACCATAACAGCAACTTTTTGTCCTTGCATTCTTGTGCCATTTTTATTATAGCTCTTAGCAAAAGCTAGAAATCAAGAAGTTTAAGGCTTTTCCAGAAACATTCCAGGTAAATTAAAGGCTTCTCTTCCCTTGTTCAATGCTCAATGCAACAATAAATGACACATGTTCCAATAAAGCATTCAAGATCACTAACCAAAAAAAAAATCTTTCCATGAAAATGTAGATTTTTATTTTTTTTTTTTTTGTAAAAAATCCTAAACCCAAAAATCAGTCTGATTCCTGCAATGGAAAGGATTAGATATACCTCTTGCTCTTCTTTCACCCCCTCCACCCCAACTGATCTACTTCTTTCTAAATTAATGTCATGACTGTATCTTCTGGACAGTCCCATCAGAATACAATACTTATAAACAAGGATGAATTTTTCCAAAAGAGAGATTATCCATTCCCAGAATTTATGAACCCTACTTGGGAGTACCACCAATGACAAATCACTTGAAACAGTGAACCTATTAGTAACAGGTAACAGATGTTTGGTTCCATAACTGTATTTGATATAAAACCTTGCTGCTTTTAGAATAGTGCTAAATTCTGTGGTTTTCTGCTACTGCTGGTTTGATTAATGTCACTTTATTTTACCCGGAGTAATCCTTTTCCAAGGTGACTAACTTTTTAACACAAAATACAAGGCTAGAGATACCCAAACTAGGCCAGAGATTTTTCTACGCAGAAGCCTTTGAACTACCCTCCAAATCCCAAAAGTTTAAGAAAAAGAATTAGCTTTTGAGCAGAATTTTCATATGGTTTCTTTAGGTCTGTACGATCATAATATTTCCTGATCACTCAGACGCATTTGGAGATATAATGCCACAAAGTTCAGTGGCCTCTTTTCAGTTTGCAAATAAATTCCTGTCAGATTTTAGACAGGGATTTATTTATATAAAAAAAAAAAACCATTTATATAAAAAAAAACAAACTACTGAAGAAGACTGAGGCCCTTAAATGCAGTTTTATGCTTTACACTTTCCATTGACTATACAAAGTAATGTCCTTCTTGCTATAAGGGTCAATCTAGAAGGTACTTGGAATGTGTGGGAGATAACTTCCTGATGCATCTGGTGAGTGAGGTAAGTAGGGAAGGAGCCCTGCTGGACCTGTTGTTCATGAATAGAGAAGGACTTGTGAGATGACAGTTGGAAGCTGCCTTGGGCACAGTGATCATGAATTAATAGCGTTCCTGGAGTAGATGGGTATACTCTTTACCATGTTAAAAACTTGCTGGACAGCCCTGGCCAAAGAGTTGTGGTGAATGGAGTTAAATCCAGCTGGCAGTGGGTCACAAAAGTGGTGTCCCCCAGGGCTCAGAGCTCTTTAGCATCTTTATTAAGGAGCTGGACAAGGGTATCGAGTGCACCCTCAGTAAGCTTGCAGATAACACCAAGTTGTGTGGGAGTGCCAATCCACTGGAAGGCTCTTCAGAGGGACATGAACAGGCTGGATTGATGGGCAGAGGCCAACTTAATGGGGTTCAACAAGGCCAAGTGCCCGGTCCTGCACTTCGGTCACAGTAAGCCCAGGCACCGCTACAGGCTTGGGGCAGGGTGGCTGGAGAGCTCTCCGGAGGAGAAGGACCTGGGGGTGTTAGTTGACAGCCAGCTGAACATGAGCCAGCAGTGTGCCCAGGTGGCCAAGAAGGCCAAGGGCACCCTGGCTTTAATCAGGAATAGCATAGTCAACAGGACCTGGCAGGTGATCATCCCCCTGTACTTAGGTCTGGTGAGGCCACACCTCAAATACTGTGTTCAGTTTTGGGCCCCTCACTACAAGAGGGTTTTGAGATGCTGGAGCATGTCCAGAGAAGGACAAAAAAGCTGGTGAAGGGTTTGGAATACAAATCCCATGAGGAGCAGCTAAAGGAACTGGGGTTTTTAGTCTTAAGAAGGCTGAGGAGAGACCTTATCTCTCTCTACAACTAGCTTCAGGAAAGGTGTAGAGAGGTGGGGGTCAGTCTCTTCTCTCAGGTAAGAAGCAATAGGACAAGAAGAAATGGTTTCGAATTGCACCAGGGTGATTTAGGTTAGATATCAGGAAGAACATCTTTACTGAAAGAGTTATCAGGCATTGGAATATGCTGCCCAGGGAAGTGTTGGAGTCACCATCCCTGGAGATATTTAAAAGGCCTGTAGATCTTCTACTTGAGAACATGGTCTAGAGGTGGACTAGGCAGGATTAGGCTGTGGTAAGACTCAGTCTTGAAGGTCTCTTCCAAGCCAAAATATTCTATGATTCTATTTCAGGTTAGTAATTGAGGCGACTCTTCCTTGTTCTACACAGGGAGTAAAGCAGCCCCACTCAAACACCTTCTCTTCTTGTTTGCTGTTGTGAGTGACCTTAAGTGGACACAGCCCTTATTGCTTTTATTCTAGAAGCAAGCTTCAGCAGCAAAACCCAGCTACTGTGTGGGGTAGCTTTAGACTCCCTCATCCTTCTCAAATGACTATTGTCATTCTTTGGTGTAATGAAGGAATCATCCAGCTGTCTGTTTCACATGCTTCCAGGAAGAAAGTATCCCATTCATCTTCCTCTACCTTGTATAATACTCGTAGCCAATCTAAGCAAAATTTTTAAAAAACAGTATACTATTAATCATCAGAAATCTTTGCTAACGAAAAGCATTGATGGGAGTAAGGAATAATGCATAAGAAAAAGAAGCTACCAGAAACGGACAAAGCTTTTATACAGATAGGATAAAGTTATCTACAAATCAACTTTGACTCTTTATATTCAAGATTTCCCAAGGTGTTGCTGAACAAAATACTACTTAATCTTGTTGGTGACTTAAACCATATGTGCTCATAACATCACAGACTTATCAGTGAAGCCTGCTTTCTCTAGGATACAAACCTCAGTGGAAATAAGGAAGCAGAGAAAGAACACTATAGTATTTCTCCATAATACTGGAAAATTTGGTGAACAATGCTGTTCACAAGAGGATGCTGTATTTCAGCAAACAAACAGTGTAATGGAAGTGATGGAAGAGTATTTTGAAAACATCTGAATTCATTTACCTTCAGAATCTATTCCATGTTATGATGGCTCAGTGAAGAGAACAAAAGACTTGTGAAAATGGTCTCCGCTGTCAGAGCAATGCTTTTCAAAATAACCAAGCTTTAAAAATTTCAGGTTTGTAGAAGATGAAAACCAAAAGAAGTAGTAGCATTTCTGTTTCAGAAATAGTAAAAGGGAAAAATCATTCCTCATACACAGGGAGGAGCACTGGGAATACACTACATTGTATTTCTACCACATAATGAAATTACTTAGCCTTGGAACAGTTACTCAAACTTGCTCTTTGAGCAAGATATCCTTAAGAAACCAACGATGTATGAAAATACTCTTGCGCCAAAGGTTTCTACAAACCAGAAAAACATTTAAAGAGCAGTAATTTCTTGTTAACTATAGATTTAAGAAGGCAAGTCTGCCTGTCTTCTGTGTTCCAACAGCAAAAAAGGAATTCAGTACTTAAACAGAAAAAAGGAAAAAACATGCTCAGGGAGTTGTTTTAAATGTGTGAAAATTTCATTATAAACTGCTTTAAGAATCTTCATTACACTGCCATTGCCAACACTATTTCTTTTACTGTGATAATGATCAGAGCTAAGGAAGACTTCATTGCAGCTTCAGTATTATAGTCAAACTAGGAGAAAACATCCAACATACTCGTATCTTTCAAATAAGCTATTTTACAACAAAATTAGATATGCAAAAAGAAGGCTGAAGGTTTTTCTAACAAAAGGTGAGAATTATTTTTAAATAACTATATAAAACTGTGCTTAGCTAAAAGACAAAGCTGAACTTTTCTTTTTAAATAGCTTTAATCAAATTAACTGTAATCTTGACCCTTCTTTTTTGATATGAAGGTAAGTAACTCCATGCAGCGTTTAGATTATTTCAGTACCAAGCAATAGGATATAAAAACATATATAGGTCATTTAATTTCAAAATGTAGTTGAGTTCAGGAAGCAAACATATAAGATTATAATAAAAGTCATCTTCTGTCTCAATTTCATTGAAATAATTTTCAAGAAATGGCACCACAGATGTGGTGGTTCAGCCCCAAATGGTGGCTGAGGACCACATGCCAATCACTCACTCCCACAGGAGAAACAGACAGGGCCTCCATAGGTTGTCATAAAGACAGTTTGTTGACAAAAGCACCAAAAAAGTGGAACAAAACCAGGCCACAGCAAATTACACTCACACCCAGTGATAACATAGAGTACCTTATTCACCCCATGGTAACAGAGTGTTGCACAACATAAGGACCAACCTAACATCCCAGCTGTACTCAGACTGCCCTTGGAAGCACTCAGGAGCACCCCTCCCCAGCCAGCCCCTTTTATGGAGGAGTGATGTCAGGTGGTGTGTAAACAGCCCCAGCTGACTCAGCTCACCTGGACTGGCTGCTTGGGGAGGGTAACTCTGGCCTGTCAGGAACCAGGACAACATATTTCCTAATTTTTTTATTTTAATTTGTCTTGTCATTTTAATGCTGCTATGTTGTTGTCTTGGTTTCATCTGGGTCAGAGTTAATTTTCTTTCTAGTAGCTGGTATCATGCTGTGTTTTAGATTTAGTGTGAGAATAATGTTGATAACACACTTATGTTTTAGTTAATGTAAGCACTCCTTAACAAAAAGTCAAGGATATTTCAGCTTCTCATACTGCCCCACCAGCAAGACAGCTAGAGATGCCCAAGATGGGAGATCACAGCCAGGACAGCTGATCCAAACTGGCCAAAGGGATATTCCATAACATATGATGTCATATTCAGCATATAACTGGGGGAATTTGACTGGAGGCAGGGGATTATGGCTCAGGGACAGGCTGAACATCCATCAGCAGGTAATAACAAATGGCAGCAACCTCATTGGCACAGGAGTATGTTCCAGTTCTGTGGAGCTAATAACCCTGGTTCTGCTTTAGTCACTTCCTTTGTCCCGGAAATCAGTCTCACTGACAGGCACAGGGTTATTTCCTTACAGGAATTTCATCAGGTTGAATGGTATGACTGTACTTCTGAAAAGGATTGCGTAGTTTCATCACTGTTCACATTCTTAACTGAAAAAAAAAAAAAAAAAATATGCCTTGTCTCTGGGTTGTGTTTGTCAGCAAGGCATCTAAGCATACCAAGAAGGACTTGTTCTTTGGGGGGGGGGTGTATTTTTTTTCTGCCCAAAAACTGAACTGAAAGGATACATCAGAATATCTGTAGCAGACAAGGCATCTTTCTTTAAATCATCAACCTGATGCTGGAAAGCTATTCTAACCCAAAATATTGCTTCACTCAGTGTATAGCAATGTCTTTGCTCCTAATATATAAAGGGAATTGTTATTAATGAGATTGCTATGTTTAGCAGTTCTCACACAATGCACTGATCATTCAATTCTCTCTAAAAAGAGAAACGGTAAGCTATAGAACTGTCAAAATAAGTGCTACCTTGCTGAATTGATGAAGTACCGAGTACAGAAAGAACCTGCCTCTGAATCTTTATCAGGCTGTATTTTCTAATAAGCTGGGATACTCTAGAAAATATGTCAGGCTCTTCTCTGTTTCTAAGAGTCAGTTCCAGCAAAAGTGAGTGCCAAAATAACAACTGCTGTTTGGAAAAGGTAATGGACGAGACTGAGAGAGAATTGGTCAATGCCCAGATATGTCATTACTTTGTTTCCTTCTCAAGATTCACAGTTAGATGTGTGATGTGGCAAAGGAGAGCAGTTAGGAGCTTTATAATCCTGACTCACGCTGTTTGGACATGTTCTCTTCCCAGACAAGAAAACATCAAAGGAAAACACTAAAGGGAATATGCCAACAGGGAATAGTCTACCATGATTTTACAAGGCAGGGTAGCTACCTGATGTGGGGTTAGGAAGTCTCACTGCATGATAACACAACGAGGAAGTTAAATTCTTTACAGAAGTCTGAAGACAGGATGAGAAGGACAAGGAAACCTGAGAGAGGTACGACTGCCAGAAAGAGCCGGGTAGGTATGGTAGGTGAGTAGGGCTACCTCCAAAACCAGATGCTGCTAAACCAAATAGCTCAGACTCCTTAGACTCTGACATTCAGCTGGACATCACAACAAAAGTAATCCCAGTATTTTGTTTCATTTTACAGTGACAAAGATCCATAAAACTAATGTGGCAATGGAAAATGTTATGATACCTAATTACCTTGAGTACTTCAGGAAATTGCAGAGTAGATTTGCTTGGCTTACAGGGGACACATCAAAGAGTACCAGAGCTGTGAACAAAATAGGAATGTATAAAAAAATGAAGCAATAGACAGTTAAAAGGACTATGAAAACCAAAAAACATACCAACTGCAACCCAATCTGATTTCTATATATCACCATGGAATTATTTATGCAAACTTTCTTTGTGTTTCAGCAAAACTGGAAGAGAGCATAAAGAAATGCCCAGTCTTGTAAATATTGATGTCAGTGAGACATACTGTGGACCAGTGGTTTGCAAACCACTATGTTTACAAACGATAGCTTACGTGGTAGATAAGGAGCACTCCATTTAACTTTTGTAGACATGACATTTAGAAATATTCAAGCTCTGAGGAAAAAAAAAAGATTATGATGTAAAATACTCCCACTCTTCCACGCCAAGTTCTGAGTTCCCTTTTTTTTGTGTACTCTAGACATACAGGCCATTTGTAGACTTCGTAAATATATATTGCAAAACTTCATTTTATTTTAGTTTAGGTTTAATCTAGCTTTAATAACCTGTGATTGATAATCTGTATGATTCTCTAACATTATGATTACCTGTGTATTAGACAATTATTCTTAATTCTAGTAACTACAGGTGTATGTTTTTATATGTCATATTTAGCCATGGCTTGCATAATTTTGTATTTTATGCTCTTATACCTTACTAGCTTTAAAATATTTTAGATTTACTGAGTTGTGTTGCTTTTTCTTCATTTATTTCTTATTTTCACACACAAAAAAATGTAACAGGTCTTGAAATATCGCATGTTTCAATGGCTACAATTTAAATAATTTTTTCAACCATTCTATTTCAGCAAGACCTTCAAAATCATGGGCATTTTTTTCCGAGGCAGTTTTCTTTAAGAATATATATGATTTTGTCTTTTAAGATGTATCACACAGACAGAAGTAACCTATCCCCAGATTAAGTGGTTTGATAGAGGTAATTCCAGTAACGGAGGAAAGTAGCCAAGTCTATCAAGGAACAACAGCCAAACCGGACTGCACTGCCACAGTTCTTTTCTACAGACAAATTTTGCTTTTCAAAGATATTACAAGTTTGCCTTTATTGTGTGGTATATTTTGTAAAATAATTAATTAAATATCTGTAATAAGGATTTTTAAATTACTTTCAGACCACAATTCTCAGGTCTGAGCTGGTCAAAGGATAATAAAGGAATTAGATTATGAATTCTTTTTAAATCCAGTAAGCCCCTAATAGCACTAGAACCTTTCTAACATTCCAGGCAAAAGATCCTCTGCTATACCTCATCCAGTCAAGCTCAAGCTAATATATTACTTTGTTTGGCATTGCAACACACCATTATTTGTTATGACCTTTTTTTGTTAACAATTCACCTATCACTGATGTCTTAACTACTATATTCTGTCTGTACCTGATGTTGGCCTGTGTTGTTTTACAATGTTTAGTTTAACTGTGCTCAGTCCTAAAATACTTATTTTCATTTTTTACCTGAAAATGGGTACTTCAATTATATTTGACATTTTGGTGTATGGTTTTCTATCTACTAAAGCTATCCCTAGTCTGATTTTAAAAAACATCTTAAATCCAAAAGGCAGAAAACTGTCCATAACTGCTCATGTAATTTCTCTAGTCACACAAAATCCTACACAAAGTAAGGTGGAAGGTCCAGACTGCTGACTTTAACTCCTTACCATTATGCAACAGTCCAAGCTGGTCCTATGCAAATACAGACACAAGAGATTGAAGCAAGTGAAGACTCTTGCTTCATAGTAGGATTTTAGGATAATTTATTGGTACATCTAAATTATAATCAAAACCCTATATATTGTAAACTTCCCCCTTTTGCCAGGAACCCATGAAAGATTTATATTGCCATAGGGAACTGGCAGCTCACTGTGGTCTCCTGAAATGTCCAAGAGGAGACACTAGTGGACTGAGTACTCAAGGGCTATGCAAATGTTTAATATGTAAAACATTATGGCTCAGATAAATAGAATCATTGTATTTCAAAATAAGTTTTCAAGTTAGTGGCTCTCCAAGACAGGAAAATTCTCAGAAATAGCTTATTAAAATTACAAAAATCCATTTTATAATTCTAAAGTAAGTTTAGATGAACAAACCATATCTCCAGAAAATTTACTGTTCAAATCTGTCCTCTGGCTTTTAACCTGAGAGAACCATTTAATTCCTGAACTATTCTGATCCTAATATTTGTAAGCAATTAAAGGATTAATTGAAAATCAGGCTGCTATGCCAATGTTACAATCATAGAATATATTGGGTAGGAAGGGACCTTTAAAGGTCATTTAGTCCAATCACCCTGCAGTAAGCAGGGGCATCTTTGCTAGATCAGGTTGCTCAGAGCTCCATCAAGCCTGACCTTGAATATCTTCAGGGATAAGATATTCTCCAGGACCTCCACTACCTCTCTGGGCAACCTGTTCCAGTGTTCTACCAGCCTCTAATCTAAACCTACCCTGCCCTGGTTTAAAACCATCACCCTTGACCTATTGCTACACGGCCTTGTGAACATTCTTCCCCAGCTTATAGGCACCTTTCAGGTACTGGAAGTCCTCTCTAAAGTCCCCCCTGGAGCCTTCTCCAGGCTGAACAACCTCAACTCTCTCACCCTATCATCATATGGGAGGTGCTCCAGCCCTCTAATCATTTTTGTCGCCCTCCTCCGGACATGCTCCAACAGTTCCATGTCCTTGTGTTGAGGTCTCCAAAGCTGGACACAGTACTAAGGGTGAGGTCTCACCGGAGCAGAGTAGAGGGGCAGAATCACCTCTCTCGATCTGCTGGCCATGCTACTTTTGATGCAGCCCAGGATGCTGTTTGTCTTCTGGGCTGCAGAGGCACATAGGTGACTCATGTTCAGCTTCTCATCCACTAGTACTCCCAAGTCCTTTTTCTGAGGGCTGCTTTCCAGCATGTCATCTCCTAACCTGTATGGATAGTGGGGATTGTCCAGGCCCAAGTGCAGGACTCTGCACTTGGCTTTGTTGAACCACCTGAGGTTCAGCTGAGCCCACTTCTCCAGCCTGCCCAGGTCCCTCTGTATGGCATCCAGTCCCTCTGACATGTTAACATCACCATTCAGCTTGGTGTCATCAGCAACTGCCACACAAATGAATTCTAGTGTTTGTGAGAAGACAAAAACTATCTCTCTATGCACACAGAAGGACCAGGAGCACATGTAGCAATGCACCCACTATTGCCAATCTTCCCAAAATTCTTCATGAATTGCACTTACATGAGAAAAGTTGGAAATCACTGTTTCAACAGGATCCAGATGTCAGCAAATCCTCTGAGACACATAACTGTATTAGAAATTGCCACAACACTACTATAAGAAACCTATATTTCATGGTAAATTTGTTGGTTAGTCAAAAGCACACTTTCTTCAATTCCATCAGCTTGATTTAGAATAGCAAGTTATTAAACCACTGCCTAATGTCTAATAAATTAAGAGACGCAAAAGAAAGGAAGAGATTTCTTATCTATGACACTTCAGGTATTAGGAGTTCCATTATAAACAGTTAATCCAACAACCAAAGCAGACTATGACTAGCTGCCCTAGTTATCAAATATAACTTGCAGAGAGTGATAGGAAGCTTAGAAACTTTCTATGTTGAAAGAAAATACTGCAATAGTGGAGGTTTCTAAGACAAGACACGTCCTGCTCCTTGCCTTAATTATCCACAGGGTTTTTTTTTCATTTCTATTCAGAGTCAGTTTTCATGCCAAAAGCTGGTTTTTATCTGAATTTTGCATTTAGGCTGAGGCTCCCAAAAAAAGGAAGATCATACCACTGTATACAAACAGATTTCTTCTGTAATGGAAATCAGGCCTGCCAGACTTTAGTATCTGGTGAACCTTAGCAGAAAGATAACACTCTGTTCATGTTCAATATTTTATTTTAACTACCTGTAGGCCCCAAGCAACACTAGCTATTATTATTAGTGAATGCCATTAGGCAATACAAAAATATGAATAAAATTTCATGCAAAGAGCACTAGACTGAAGAGAAATAAAAGACATCAGTATGAGGAAACAAGCAAGTGTTAAGAACCAAAGATATATTTTTGTGAAATTATCTGCACTGATCTGCCACATGTGGTATCTGGATTTACAATATATTCTTCTGCCTGTACATTAATCTGAAATGAAAGGTTCTAAAAATCTGCTTTTTAGAAAAGAACCCACCCTGTCTTGAAGTTGCATTTGTATTTCAAGCTACGTGATCTTGAATATCTTTCTTTAGGATCAGTATTTCCTCAGAGTAAATAAACTCCACATTTTGCAGTCATGAAACAACAATTACTGAGCTAAACTATGCAGCTACAGGTAAGTAGCAGGTTACTATAAAATTAAATAATCTCATAAAAGAAAGAAATTTTCAGGATTAAAAAAGATGCTGATAAGCCTTTTCAAGAACTTGTAAAAATTCCAGAAGAAAGGAAAAGCAAAAGTATGCTTTTTCAGTACCAACAGCCTATGCTTAGAGACTGCATTTGAATATTACTTCTGGAGCAAATTCCTCCAAACTAAGTATCTCAGGTGCTTCTTGAAGTAATATCTTTAATGTCTGATGACAAAATCAGTAGTACATGCTTCATTCATGCATAATATTGGGCAAAATATTTTTCAAAGGCAGTTTAAGTGCATACCAGATTAATTACTTCTGTGGATATTAAAAAAAATTAGTCTGCATAATATGAGAAGTTTTGTTATATATTACTTTGTATAAGCTTGAAGGACCTACATAAGCTCTGAATGTATAAATAATTTTTACTGAAATTGCTAGCTGAAAGAATACATGAATAATTACAGCTTCCAAAGCTAGAAGTGTGTGGAATTAATATCTATATTCTGCTTTGTCATTCTGCAAATAATGTTCTCAGTGTTATGTGAGCCCATTAACTACTTTATTATAACTCTGGTGGGATTTTTTGTTTTTCTTAAGTTCTACAAAAATAAAATTTCTCATACTACTGTTTCTTTTCATTTAGACTTGTTAGATATCACAAGATTAATTTTAAATTGAGATGCTTTAAATTTAAAGCAAAACACCTTAGTGGAACTATGGGAAATAACCAGAAAACTTTGTACAATTTTCTTTCCGTGGAGTTTTCTTCTAGCTAGCCATGAAAATAAAAACTAGAAAAATAAGAAAGAATTTTTCAATGAATTGCTTTTTTCCACAAGACTAAATAATTTGATACGGTCTGTCTACTGTTCTTCCATGTGTCTACTGTTCTTCCATTTATCTACTGTATTTCTAAGCACAGTTACTTGTACGATTTTAGTTCTAGGAATGAACCATTCTTTCACTAATTTGGTTGTTAGTCCAGAGGCCTATATTCCCCTTCCCTGCTGTAATGATCATTATTGATGAACTGGTACCACTGATTTTTCTTTATCAGAAATTCAGCAAATTCTTCATGGGTCGTTTTATGGTCCATGTTTTATTCCCATGTTCACAGCCCTCATAGTTTGCCAAGCTAGAATTGGTATCATCCAAGGGTTTTATTACACTTAGTGTGCTGTATCATTAAACTTAGGCAGAAAGATTTGAGGTTTAAACCATAACTAAATAATTTTATGGTTGTCAAATAATTTGGGAGGGTAATATATATATTCCTCTACATAAGTAATGATGGGGTATACATATAAATGTTATGTATATAGATATAGATAACTAAACAAAGGAGAAGAGCATTATTATTTAGGTGATTAGAATTGCAGCTCTGTCTTCATGATAAGAAACATCCTTAAACATCTTCAACTTGTAACAGTAATTTTATAAACCTTTCCCAAAAAGGAAAATCATCAGTAGATGATCACTGTTTAGGGACTAAGACCACTAAGGTGGTTATTGCCTCACGGTAGATACTAGCTCTGGGCAGTCACTTCGGTGCTTACTATCCCCCTTTGTATTGAGGAAAGCTGTCAGAGAAGTGCCATAAAACAGTAGGTGATAGTGATCTCACTGCAGCACATAATTCACTGATGTTTTTTCACTCACTAAGAGATATTTAGGGTGCATGGTGCAGTCAGACTACCATACGAAAACAGATATAAAATATTTCAAATATTCCTTGAAAAAAAACCCTACGTTGAACTCCGTCCCTGGCTAAATCACATCAAGCAAGACAAAAGCCTCTTCCCTATTTCTCAATAAAAATATAAACAGTTGCTGCCACTCCAAGGTTATACGATTTCAGAATTTCATTATTCTCATAAAAATACACAACGGCACAGTTGTTATTTTACCCTGAAGTGATGTCAGGGGAATAATGTGACAATATTTACAGAAGGCTTTACTAGACAGAACAGCTCCCTTCGATTGTTTCTTTTGCTTTTGAAGATTTGGGCAACAACATTTTACTTGCAGAAAGGATTGTGCCATGTAAATTCAAGCTTGTACAACTTCTACAAGGCATCCATGGCATGGCAACAAGGTTGCAGCAAGGCAGTTGTAACCGCTTAATGCTTGTTTTACGCATTAATTGGCTTTTTGGTGAAAAGAGGGATTTTGAGTTATTGAATGCTTTAGCTCCTAACAGTTTTCTGAATTATCTACTGTTAGGAAGAGTAGATGTAATCTTAAGACTCTTTTTCAAAGTCCCTGATGGGCATGTTTCCCTAGTTCTAATGCTTTTTTTGCCATGCCATGAAAGTGTGATTCCCAACCAAAAAGACATGCTCCACCCCTAAGGTCACAGTTATACCCTGCCCATTTACGGTCTTTCAGCTACAGGTTGTTACTGATGCTGCCTGGGGGCCCTCTCATGACCCTGCTTTCTCCAGGAGCACAGACTCTGCCACCCAAGCACCTCTGCCAGGGTCACACCAGCAAAGCCACCCCAAACACAAAGACTTCTCTGATCCCTCTGAGCCTTCTTCAGTGTCACATGCCATCACTCTCCCCTCCCAGCAACAGCCCGTCACTTCTGAATGGAGATTAGAGTGATAAACTAGGTGTCATCTGCAACGGGACCAAAGGTAAAGGGCTGTCTGTAGCACCAGTGGGATGAGAGCTCGGGCATGGATCAAGTAGGTTGTGCTCATCCTTTTGCATTAATGCTGTTGTGCCACTAATGTGATTTATAAGTCAACAGGAAATTACCATTCTTTATGGCCACGCATAACTCGAAATTAAACACACAGTCTCTGCACTAGGGATGCTGCCACCTCTGCTACACCTCATTAGGCAAATTGAATTAATAAAAATCTTAAATACAGTTGGGCCTTGGCAATAGTCAATAACAAAATTCAAGTCAGAGAATTATCTGACTCTAATTATACTCTTACGGTTTCTTTTGCTTAAGTATGTTTCAGAGCTCTTCCAATGTCATTGCATGGAGTCTCCTTGTGAATGTTTTTATATTCCATGTTGAGTCTGTTTTGCTCGTGACACTGATTGCAGTATGATCTCTCCCTGTCCTTACCTTGACTCCTAAGCCTCTGAATATATATTTTCTCCCCTGTCTAGCTGAAAAGGGGAGTGATAGAGTTTCTTTGGTGGGCATCTGGCCTCTAGCTGGGGTCAACCACTGCACTGAGACAACAGATGTGGCTACTGTAGAAACTGCAACACGTGCCAGAGCAGAGAAAGCTGTACTCTGGGGGAAGGAGACACTGCCAATCTTCTTCAATAAGTGAAATGTTTAAAGAGTTATTTTATTTACAGTAGAACTTTGTTTTAAAATTACATGTTTATTTAAGTAACTATAAAATACACATCATGCTTCTTTCATGAACCTTGTGCAGTAAATATTTGTCTTCTCAAGCTTTCACAAATTGTGCAGTTACTGTGGATCTTGTCCTGTTCTGGCATGTTAAGTTAAAGTCCATGTCCAAACACATCTCTAAGATAAAATGGTAGCAATTGACAATACACTCAAGAGCTGACACCTTTACAGGATGTAAAAGGTATTTTCTTATCCACAAAGGTCTCTAAAGTAAATTTATTTAAAACTTCTGCTTTGTGTGGACTCAAAAGGCATTATCTGGAAGTGATACATTTATTTTACTTCACTAAAACTGTGGGATTCTGAGAAGTGTTACAGTAATGTTTCTGCAAGTGGAAGATATTTCCCTGAAACATGTCCCTCAGCATTACATGTTGCAATCATTCTTAGCAAGTTTTAATACACACTCCAAGTCAAACAATAGTTATTGAACAAAAAGCTCAGACTAGACAATGACACCTAAAACAGCCTTCTTAACAAGCATCAGATTCACTGTTGGTTTCATTACAAAAGACAGTGGGCATGCACAGGGAAATATATGAAATTACATCTAAAAGAGAAAGAGCTTTTTTTTCCCATTAGAGTGATCAAATACTGGAAGAGGTTACCCAGACAGGTTGTGCAGTTTCCATCCCTGCAGATACCCAGCATTTGATTAGACATGATCTGAAGCAACTTGTTCTAGCTAATCCTGCCTGAGGCAGGTGATTGGACTAGATGACTTCCAGAGGTCCCTTCCAGCCCCACTGATTCTGTTATTATGAAAGGACAAATGAAGTTTTCAGGAGCCTAAAAATGAGTTCCATTCTTAAATTCTTTCTCCACCATGAACTTTCTAGTCCCTGCAAAGATCTTCTCATGGAAATGAGGTTTAGTAAGAGAAAGAAATTTCCTAAGCTACCAGTGTAACAGTTTGAATAATCCACCCACCCCCCCATGATAAAAGTATATCTGTAATAACTGGGTCAAATAATTTCAACCTTATTTGTATTAAGAACATTGGATTTCACTCCCCATGTACAATGCTAAAGGCCCTAAGTAGAAAAATTACTAGACTAGAATAAATTTACTAGTTTGCCTTTGAGAAATTTTAATAACCATTAAAGTTAATAATTAATAATTACCAATAAAAGTCAAGCAGTTCATCTGTATTCATTTCCCATGGTCATTTCCACATTCGGCATCTGATTAATGTGAATTCCTTGACTCTAAAGTAACTACCCAATAATTATCAGACAACAAAGTGAATTTCAATAATAACTACCAATCAATATAATCACTAATGTTTCATATTAATGATCCAACATTCAGACTATAGTATGCTTAATATCCAGGTTCAGTAGTCCATGTCTGTGCTTCAGGATACCATATTCATAAAAGGATGATTAGATTAAATATCCATTCCTCTAAATGTCAGTCTTTTGTATGTGACATATAATATTTCAAAACATGTATTGGTAAATCTCAAAAAATAGAAATTAAGCAAGTAAAAGCAAACATTTAAAATTTAGTATAAATCTACATTTACCCTCAAGTTCCCTTCTGAAAAGATGCTGTAGCTAAAGAATATAATAGTATTTCAGACTTCATCAAATCAATAGAACTACTGACTTACTGATAAAGACAACTAGCGATTTCATATTAGATTGCTTGAATACCCTGTTTATATAAATTGCAATAAAACCTATCATGCAAAACATTTGCTAGCTTATGGTGAGAATGCTAGAGATTCTTGAATGAGATTCATCTTTCCTCTACAATGAAATTTCTTATATTTATATGGCCAAATTACTGAGGCTATCTAATGCAATTTTGCTTAACAAGTCTGAGTGTAGTTGATAAAAAATTTGGCTAATATATTTCTAATGCTATATTTTAACTTATGTGAAAGCTACATACCACCCTTTGTATACAAGTAAATCATACAATGAAATTGTTGATTTTAATAATTTATGTTCTAAGTATTATCTTCTTCATATTCAGTATATCCTAGTTTTACAGTTACAGAAGTATTTCTCTGTACTTCATTTTCTATATATATGGAATGGCCTTATAACAATGTTCGCTAAGACTCTGTCCAAAAAACCTTAGTATTTTTCCTGGCTTCCCCATTTCTACCCTATTTTAACTCTTTTTCATTCCTTATTTAAATTAATTATATTCAATTACTAATTGATGAAGTAATTACATAAAATACGTACATATAACAATGAGTCATTTCTTTAGACCAAATGTTTATTCTATGTTGTGTTTAAATTTGTTTTGAAATCATGTCTCCTGAAAATGCTATTTAAAGGAATTGACAGTTTATGTAAATAAAAGCTGTGTTCTTTCAACTTAATGAATAAGGCATCGATTTTAATATTACTAAGCAGTATTTCTCTATTTCTCTTAAATGCATGGGCTTAATATTACCATGCCATGATGTTCCAAGGTTTTGGAACAACCATGCCCATATAAATGCTTTCAGAATGAGGAAATTCTTAAAAATTATAGATCTTTGGCATTTAGGTATTTTAAATTTGAAAAACTTGAGAAATAATTGTTTTAATTATGTTTAGAAGGAAACAAGCAAAAAATTAAGTTTTCCATTTACTTATTTGGCCAGATGTGAATTACAAACACAATTATCAGCCTTTAAAAAAATTCTGGGTCAAGGAAAAAAAAAACATTGAAAAGGGAAAGAGATGAGTTTTCTACTTTTTAGACACTCCAAATTACTTCTCTTTGACTTATGTGTTTTAATTAAAGTTATAAATTAACTTTCATGCTTTGTCTCAGGATGGTCTCATGAATTACATTATGAATCATAGTTCAGTCAGCCTTAGAAAATGTATTCCAATGTAAGTTAGTGCAACAACATCTTTAAGGCATTTTATATATTTTTATAACTTTTCAAGGCTCATTTACACATAATAATTATTACATTTTATCTCTCAGGCTTATGTCAACTGATAATAGTGTTCTGGATATCTAAAACCAGCCATTTCAGGAAAATTATTTCTAAAAACAATTATTGTCCTTTAAACAGAAGAAACATGATTTAATATCTAAAATATAATTAATCACCTCTCAAAGGTCTTTCTAACCTGGTAAATATACATGTCTACTTATTCTGTACATTAGTGACCAACAGTTTTATTGGTATCACCAATCAGGCTGAGAATTTATCACTACAGATTGCTCACATTTCCAACAAATATGGCAACCTCCTAGATTCTTCCTGTAAAGAAAAAAAACATTTTAAAAATCACCCTTTCCATTATCTAAAATTCTTCTTTAATGGATATTTATCCCTCGTATGAGAACTATAAGCCATTACACTATTTTCTCAACAGAGCCCTTGCATGCTAAGGAAAGTCTGCAAGCCCGGTGGAATTAGAATAATCAGAAGCTGTGCTGGAAACAGAGTTCTGCTGGTCCAGAGTCCCGTGTTCGCTTGCCAGGTAGCTGCAGAGCTGAAATTCAACATGCCAACTGGCAGCAGGTTACAGGTGCCCCAGGAAACACCTGGCAGCTCAGCAGCACCACTCTGTGGACTTTGGAGGATATGTAAGGAGGTTCCTTCACACAAGGACAGCACTGTGTTACTCTCAAACCCAGAAACTCATGCCTCTCAAGAGGTGGCTCCTGCTGAGCAAGGAAGAGCTCACCAGCCTGAGGTGGTGATGCAATTGTTACAGGTGCTGGATCACAAACGCCATCTCACTGCGAATTGCTCTGAAATACATAGCCAGGGCTGCACTGGGAAATGACCTAGGAGGCATGAGTTATCAGTGCCTGCATCCCAAGGGAGGTAAGACCTTGGTTTTCAGTAAGGACAGCAATAAAATGGTTTAGGAATAGCTTGCAGCCAGAAGAGATGCTAGTACCAGGGACATAGTGCTTGGCTGAGTTACTGTGGGCATTCTGAAGGAAGCATTTTGTCCCCAGGACATCAGGATGAGATAGGCATGCAACCAATAAAAATAAGAGGCAACAGAGATTTTATTGTAAGATACTAGGATTTTGAGTAAATTCCATTATTTTTTCTTTGTTTCATATTTGCAAAGGAAATGGTCTATTAATAACTGAGGTGTTTGAATGGTTTGATAAAATACAAATTATAAAACATATGTCCTTGGACAAAAGGTTTTTCTCAGTACTGATATTATGTCTTCATTTATCATCAGTACCTTTTCAGACACAAAACAATGAAGAGTCTCTTTTGTCAGTAAGCAGCTATGAAGCCAAAAAAGAGAATGTTTAGGAGGAGATTATTTTTAATTGCAAAGAATATTATGGATTACAGAGCTTTCTACCATTCCTAGGCAGTTGTTTTTAACCCTTTGTATTCAAATGGAATAATTAATATTTTATACCACCAAAATCTATTAAGTACTATTAATGAGCCGGTAAAGGGTGGGTCTCACAAAAATGTGCTATACAAATATTTTGAAAAAGTAGTTTGAATCCTGAAGCAGAAGTTGTACTCACAGAATTTCTAATATATTTCTAACTATATTTTGGTTCTTGGGGTTTTTTTTTAATACACTAAACCTCACTCTAAAGAATGTGGAATGGTAAGTAGCAGTCTCCCCAAAGTGCATCAGGTGCAAACTTCAACAAAGTAAGTCCAGGTGCAGGCTAGCTTGTGATAACATAAATAAGTGCCCTTCTGTTCAGGTGTGGTCCTTACAGTGCCAGAATAAGTGATGTGATCATTCAGGAGGTAGATGCTCACTTCTCCCAGTAAGAAGGTGAACTTGTACTAAGTGCATCTCATTTCCTTCTCCACAAACAGCATAAGTTAGATATGTTATGGCTCATACATTATACGATCTTTAAGAGCAATGTTTTTTCTCTGCCATTACAGATGAGTTTCAGTTCACCTCCCACCTTTCATTTCCAGGTCGCAAATTTTCCCAAAATTCCTAAATACAAACCCAATAAACCAGTTTTGTCTAGCAGACCTTCAATGAAAATGAAGCAGTGTCATTAAGATATCTGTGTACTACCATATCAACTAAAATACAAGTCAAAGTGAATTGTCTCCCTATTCACTAGCGTATCAGACTACTTAATAAAACAATGCCTTGCTGTTTCTTTCTGTTTTGTCTCAATAGACTTAGAAGAGCCTATATCCGTTATATTTACTTTAGATCTGCAGTAACTGATTAGTGCAATCCCTTGCTCAGTCAGAAACATAAAATAAACTGACTCTGATAAGGATGCTGAAGGACAGCACAGACAAAAAGAAAAACGGGCCTGTCTGCTGGAATCTGTACCTATGCCATCAGTGTAGAACTGAGAAGCCAGAATGCATGTAAAAAGGCCAAGGTTTTGCTATCCAAATGTCCACAAAATAAATTAATTTCAGGTCATGGCATTGGATTAATAATAAGGAAGTAGTAATTAAATTCCTAAAGCTGCAACAGATTTCCTGTGAGAATGTGATAAAGCCATTTATTTCATAGATTTGGGAATGTGTTCCTAGTCTTAGGCATCAAATATTTCCTAGCAATAATACTAACAAACAGTGAAGCAAATTGCTTAAAGATAGCATTAAAGTACAAAATTACTTTGATGAATCAGGGCTTTCGAGTTGCAGTTTCTCAAACAAAACCACCACCAGGTCTGAAAAGAACCAGTCCCTGCCATGTGCCCAGTATTAGCTCTTTGAACAATCTGTTAGCAGAGTAAAATATTGAGTGCAATTAATCCCGAGTTTATTTGGGTTGTCCTGGACTTTCAGTACAAATAATAATGGTACATCTTTTCTATTGTTTGTGAGGCAATGAACTTGAACTCATAAAAAATGGCATATACCATTAAATTCTTTTAAAAGACTCTCTTCCAAAGTCTTATGAATTCTATGAGATAGGGGGACAGCCAGTGAGGAGTAGGTTAGAGGATAAAGAAGTAAAAGTATAATTGTCCCTGACAGAGAAGAGCCTGAATTCATTGTGGGAACAGACACAAGGCAAAAATCTATTTTATAGCATCCCTTGCAGTAATAAAAATTGCTGTTAGAGGCCACCTTCTGAGATATTGCTAAAATAATTTCCTGTGATCTTTGAAGCTTGTTTCTGTACAGATATATATATACACAAAATAGTCTGTTATTGGAGAACAAAATGATAAAAGAACAAAAAAACCCTTTGAAGATTAAATCCTATAACAAGAATTCAAAAACTGTTCACTTTTCCAGCACTCTCCTAAAAAAATACATACCAGATTCCCATCTTTCTCTAGAAATATAAAAGCAATAATGAATTGCACATCTATTTTATTTGTTCAGACAAATAAAAAATGACATTATTTTTCAAATACTTTGATTAAGTCATAAAGATGGAAATCATCACACTGAAATGTCTCATCCATGAAACTGTGAGCATAAAATTTATTTTGAAATTATTCTACAAGGATTTTTTTTATTATTATTTTTCTTTTAATGACTTGTGGTTAAATTACCTAATGCTTGGTTCTGGCACTTAAAATAGCATGAAGGCAAGACTAAAAAAAGGAATGCAAGGAGAGGTTTTTTGTGTTCATTAACTATGTTAAAATAGACACAGGTTTTTTCTGCCTGGCAAGGTCAAAACCAGCAGCCTGTGCCTGCACACTGCAAGAAATTTTCCTTTTGTTCTGTCAGTAGTCTCCAGACCAGGGAGACCATCCCATGTGTAGAAGAGACTTCAGTATTTAGGCCTGCTATTATTTGCCAGACAAATCTGGGCAGGCTGCCGGCAGAGAGGTTGTTCAGATGGGTGCTAATTGGAGACAAAACATTGGTTGACATTGCTCATGGCTACTCCTACACTACATTTGAAGAAGTGGTAGTAGTAAAAATACAGAAAATTCCTATCTCCAAACCCTGAGATATATGCTCTTGTAGAGTGGATGGTGCCATGACAGAAGCATGGTGAGAAATAGACTCTGCACAATTATTACTGCTCCTGTGAGCCCATTGGATGGAGACACATGTCCCCATCAGGACTTAGGAGAAGTTTTGGTATGTAAGAGCATGTCAAGTGTGATGTCTAAATAGATCTGTCAAGCGTGTAATCAACTGAACATCTCCGTGGCATTTTTTCCAGCACATGTAACAGAACTGTAATAGTACCTGTAAGATTGAACAGCTCAGTGCTTCATTCCACAGCCTGAGGAGTACTTTTTGAAAATTGAGGAAAATTTATTGAAGGAAATTTAAGAAAATATGGAATTCGATGAGAGAGTCTGCAAATCATCCAAAGATTTTTTTTTTTAAATGCATTCCTATGTTATTAAATTGTGTTAATTTCCATTTAATTAATGTTTTCCATATAATTAATGTCTTAGAAAATCATGTATCATAGAATCATAGAAAGTTTTGGATTGGAAGAGACCACAAAGATCATTTAGTTCCAGCCCCCTGCCATGGGCAGGGACATCCCCCACTAGACCAGGTTGCCCAAGACCCCCCCAACCTGGCCTTGAACTCTGCCAGGGAGGGGAGAGCCACAGCTTCTCTGGGAAACCAGTGCCAGGGCCTCACCACCATCACAGTGAGGAGTTTATTCTTTATATCTAATCTAAATCTACTGTCTTTTAGTTTAAACCCATTACCCCTTGTGCTATCACTACACTCCCAGATAAACAGCCCCTCTCCATGCAGAAACTTAATCTGCCTTCTTGACAGACTTTTAGCTAGTTTCCTGCATTTGGACATCAGCCTGTGGTAAATTTCTCTACAGGTAACATAAGAGTACCAAGGGTCTGAGTTAGTACCTTGACTTTATGATCCAAATTGCATAAGAAGTAGTGAAATATATCTATATTTCTTGTTTACATCTTTCAATTTATTGTGAATTAACTTCAGCTGGCAGCTAAGCACCATACAGTCACTTGCTTACTCACTCCTGGTGGGATGACAGGAGAGAATTGGAAGAGTGAAAGGGAGAAAACTAGTGTGTTGAGATAAAGACAGTTTAATAAGTACAACAAAGCAAAACAAGGAATTCATTCACCACTTCCCATGGGCAGTCATCTCCTAGAAAGCAGGGCTCCATCACACATAATGGAAAGACAAACACCATCATTCTGAATGTCTCCCTTTTCCTTCTTCTTCCTCTGGCTTTGGATGCTGAGCCTGACATCATATGGTAGTTTTGGTCAGTTGGGGTCCCAGCTGTGTCCCCTCCCAATTTCTTGTGCATCCCCAGCCAAGCTTCTGATGGGATGGTGTGAGAAGCAGCAAAAGTCTTGGCTCTGTGTAAGCCCTGCTCAGCAGTAGCAAAAACATCTCTGTATCGTCAGTGCTGTTTTCAGCACAAATCCAAAGCACAGACCTATTAGCTACAGTGAAGAAAATGAACCCTATCCCAGCTAAAACCAGCACACTATTTTACAGTTAATATACCATTACTATAAAAAGGACACATTGCACCTACCAAAGACATGGTTTCGGGCTATTTGCAGAATATAACACTGCATCTGTTTATACGCTGTTGGCATTTAGATGTTTTGGCCACAGAAGAGTATATCTCTTGCTGTCTGCATCTGTATTGCCTAGGAGAAAAAAAGCCTACTAATGTTGATGAAGTATCTATGTATCTTTGTATCCAAATGTAATAAATATTAACATTTTTTATTTAAGTGAAAGATTAGATTCTGGCAAATAATTCCATGGAAACAGGAGGTTTCCATGACAAAACTGCAGTCATAAAACATAGCAAACCTTGTATATTGCTTTTTAGGAAATATAAAAAGGCAAGATTTTGTTTCTGATATTCAGATTTTTCTGTCTGTGAATAACACCTGCAGGATTAATAGTTTGCTTTGATTTCAGATGTTGGTCTGCTTTGGCTCACTAGAGACTGGTATGAATGATCACCCAGATTATTAAGAATAGCTTCTAGACCATAACTGGATGACTTGAGCTTTTGAAGCAGGAAGGTAATGCCCCAGTCAGCTAAGAAGGATAGGGCTTGGGGCAGCTGTGCCAGGTGATGTCCAGGTGAATCAGGTAGCCAGGGCAGTGCGTAAGGTCAGCCCATGAAGGGACAGGCCTGGAGCTGAGGGCCAGAGCTCTAAAGAGCTCCTGGGTGCCGGGGATGGCCTTCTCCAAGGCATCTCCTGACTCTCTCTCAACTGATGCCTGCCCATCCCTGGGAGGGGGATGTTTCTGGGAGCTGATCTCCTGGCTGCCTTGTTCCCTTCCTCCAGCTGCTTTCAGAGAAGAAGCTTTAGAGAGTTTTATTTACAGCTTCTGAACCAATGTTATTCGTCTAAAATACATCTCTTGTGAGGTAGCTGGTTCTCTGTCTCATGTCTCACCAGCATCTGCAGTCATTGTCAATACCAACCAGAGCGTAAATACTCTCTCATATCTTGGATTTTGAAAGACTACCCTTCTTTCGTGCAAATATGCTCTTAGATTAGAAATACAAAAGCATACAGGGAAAAATATAAAATCAAGGTCTCCAGACACTCTACTATCATCATACTTTTATATGTTTGTTTGGATGTGCGACTGCATGGGTGACAGATTCAGACAAAAACTAATAGAAAAACAATAACTAATAATAAATAAAGTTTGTAGTTCTCGCTGGAAATAGTTTTGTAAGAATCTGACATGAAACATTGAAGCATTATGAGAAGAATAATTTCTGCACACCAATTTAGAGTAATATCCTCATTTTCTTTGTAGCTTCTTTTTGACCATTCAGCCTCTTCCATATCATCGTATAGCCAGTATAAACTTTTAAATTTCTCATCAATAATGTTCCTCAATCAATTCAGCAAAGGACAAACCCTTCAGTATGTTTTCCAGAAACCCAGCTGAGGGGGAACTTTTAAAACACAAATCATTCTGGTTTATAAATGCAATAGAATAGAACTTCTTACAGTGGTCAGATACAAAGTTGCATGCATATTATCAAATTATGTTGCATTGCACCGGTATATATTCAGCACACAAACCAGGAAAAAAGTCAAAAAACCATAAAATCTTTTAAAAAATTATCTGTAAAGGAAGAAATATGTAGAACTGCCAGGTATTATTAATACCATTTTCTTAAACTTTAAGCTTAGATCAAAACAGATTTGCAGCCATTAGTTTTTTATGTAAGTTAAATAAGTGATCTCATTTTTTTCAAAAAGGCCAGCTGTCATTCAGATATTTACATCCAATTTCTGGATTTTGCAAAGTGTTCAGCTCTTAACGAGACCAGTAAAAGACAGAAGCCCTGTGAAGCCTGTTAACTGTTTTACAACCTAAGTCTGCCAGAAGACAGAATGTGAGGGCTCACACTCCCTCTCAGAGATGTGTCCACTGGGTGTCATTGCCGTGAATTCAGCAGAAGCGATGGGTGTACAACCAGCGTGAGGTGACAATCACCTCCTTAAAAGACATATCTTGGACTTTGTAGCAAGCACCCAGCTTTGCATATGTTTTTCTAAGGTCACATGTGCATTAAGCCTGAAGACAAAACCAGGGCAAAATTTTCCTCTCGGTACAAATCTGTTGTGTTTTATAAACACATTTCATGCTTGACATTTCCACTGACATCGATAAGAGACTTACACACAGTGCAAGTACAAAATTAGCAGCACAGATCCATGCTGATGAGAGGAGGAATGAACAGCAACAGCCAAAGCAAAGACTGCTGTGGCAGATGTGAAGGCTAAGATTCCAAGTCTGCCAGGAACTTTTGATCTTTTTTCAGAAATTCAGTTTTACTGATTTTTTCCTGACTTGTGCTGACTTGCTGTTTGATCGTATTTTCATTCTCTTTTTCATTCTTTTTATTCTCTACTTAGTTTTATCCTTTCTGTGTAATCTTCTTGCTGTATCTTTCCCCTTTTTTTTTCCCATTTAGTTGTTTACCTAACAATTAAAGGTAGACTGAGAATGTATCAATGCATTTTCTGCTGCAACATTAGCCACTTTACGTCTTCACCTCTCACATTTGGATTAAAAGCCCATTGATGCAGAGAGCACCATTGTCTGTGTTTAAACAGCGCCTATTATCACTGAAGTCCTGATTTCTTAGGTCTTTGTTTTATATTGCTGTGTCATTTTATATAACAGTATATTTAATTGTAGATTCGAGAGGGTATTTTTCCAATTTTCCTGACTGAAACTGGGAGATTTCTGGTAATTTTTTTTTCTGAAAAAATCCACACACAAAGCATATGCATAGGCACACATACTCTACATGCTTCATAAATGCCAGTACATTTCTTGTTTGGCTAAGTAATGATGAACATAATACCTAGAATAAAAAGGATGTATACAACTTTTATACTCAGAAAACTGAATTGCAGGAACAGTATAAACACTCACACAGTAAGCATATTTGTTCAGTAAATCATAAGCATCCATAATCTATTAAATGCAAATTTTACATGATGTCTTTCAGACTTTGATGTTTTCTCAGTCATAAATCTACTCAAGCTATTAAAAGCCTATTAAAACCATAATCAAATAAATACCATGAACCAGCTTTCAGGTGACTCAGAATAAGAGTATCAAAAAGATGTACAGTAATACAATTCTTCTAGCACAATAGTTGTTTACAGTTCAAATCAATGTGTTCCACTGGTCAATCAATACCAACTTACTCTGTTTATCACTGCTTGTAAGCCTTTTCAATAATTCTAATTTTAAAGAGTCATTACTGAAATTGTATAGTCATTGATTGTTTAAAGGTTACAGATAGTATGAAAAAAATTTATTATAGATTCAATTAAACCTGTTGAAAAATTGCAAATCATATTTTCCAAAGAAAGTTTCATATCAGTCTTTCAGATTAAATCGACCAGCATAGATCCACTACAAGCAAGTATTTTTGCTAGTTTATATCAGTGGAGGGTTTCATTTATAGGGTAAAGTATTTGTAGGCTACAGAGGGGTTGTACCCTGACTCAAATTGTCCCTTTGCTCTTGACCAGAGCAGGGACCATCATAGGCAAACCTGGATGCCATTATGCATTCTGTTTCTCATATTGGATATCTTATCTTGTAGAGTCACATACTTGCTCTATCCCTTCTCCAGTCTGACCAGATGCAAGACAGCTTGCACCTCTCAGATCCAGAGCCATATTAAAATTATTTTAGGTGAATTTAAAAGCCCACAAACTAGTTTTCTTAAGAAAACATCTTCCATCCTTAGTGTCAAGTGTGATCATGCTGCAGCCACTCTCAGTAAAATGGTCATGATCAGACATTTTTTGAAGACAACTGGCCACTTGGGTGTCTCAGAAACAGAGACACCTCTTAAGGTGTTGAGATCTTATTAAAAATCTGGCCTGTACATCAACTGTAATACACAGCACGGTTCATGCTCATAGAGTCACAACAACTAAGAACTAGATGAGAAATTGTCACTGTGTCTTCTCTCAGGCCATCTGAAAGGAGTTGCTTTGCTGATCACTTTTTTTTATTTCTGGACCAGAGAGATGAACATTGTGTACTGAAGAGAAAAACTAAACTTTTAAAATGTCAGCTGTTCAGTATCTGCACTGCTACTGCAATTCCCTCTATAGCAGCATTAGTTCTGTGAGTGCATTTTTTTCCCGAATGTTTTGATGCAGGCTTTTTCTGGCCAAATGACAAAAATACTGACAGGATTCTTATGGCTTATTTGTATCTCCTATGTTAAGTTCATCATAAAAATAATTTCAGACATGTCTTCCTTTTCTTCCTTTTTTCACTTCTCTTTTGGGGAGTATAGATACCCCTTGCTGTTGGTTTGTATTTATTCTCACTCTTCTGCATTGCAGATAAATTTAAGTGTGTCTCCTCATTTACTCAGTAATGGTGCGTGCAGCTGAACATAGATTGCAATCAATAGAAAAACTTTTCTTAGCTTTCCCAAACTGAAGAAAACAACCATGTTTATGTGTACACACTTATAGGTAAATCCCTGGCAAATCCATCCACCTGAATTTTATTGATTTTTAAATAGTTTTTGCAAGCCAGTTACATTTTTTACAAGGCTATCTTAACTTGTAAGTAATAGTTCTGTTTGGCAACTTGAATACTATGGGAGTGATGCCCAAAATACAGACATTTCTTAAACCTCAACTAAACTGCAACAAAAATTAAGAAATATGGAATGACTGGTAATGTCTATCATCTGCTGCACAGCAACAGGTTTATGATCAGTGCTACTAAGTGGTTTCCTAACAGCTAGTCTTACATGCAAGTGAAAGCTGTGTTCTTCAACCCTTTTTGTGGCAATTTAGCTTAAACTAAAAATGTTTTTTTAACTTCTTGAATCATTCTACATGAGGTGATGGAGTTAGGAAAATCCAACAGATCATTCTTCTTCATGTTGCCTTCACGGTTAAAGATGCTTCTGAGTTGTGAAAAAACAGCATGAGCCCCCTCTGAGAGACATTTAGTGGCTGATATATATACGGATAAGAAGGACTCTATTGTCCCACTTGCCTGCATCAAAGCAGCTAAATGGTTCTTACTAAAGTAGCACATTCTGTTTGTAAAAATTGCATTGAGGAAACTGCATGATACCTGCTCTGTCAACAAGTTATGTTACCTTGGCCACAGTTAATTCACGTCACTTCACTTTACAGGGTCTTCACTCCATCTGTAAAGGAATAATGTCTCATGCAAGGAAGGGGAAAGGAGCTGTACAGAAGTTGTCTTGCCACAGACATTAGAAAGCTTACTTTTTAGAGAATTTGTTTCAATTGAAACCTGAAGATGCTGACACCTTCTTTAGAAAGCACCTCAATATTCAAAGACGTTAATTCTCATGCAAGACTTTTAGTAGCAAAGTGAATGTGTCTGTATAATAACAACCATAGTAGAAATGGGACCAATATTAAACCAAAAACTCATCATCTGAGCATCCCCAAATTTGGGCTTTCTGGCATTTGATTTTTCTATGTGGAGCTCCTCTGTAAAATGTGCCAGAGTTTTGGTACAGGAATATCTTAAAAATATTGCAAGCCTGAAACTCAAATAAAACAAAGTGAATATGTCATCCGTATATTTAGTAGCGTGTGGAAAACTTACAGTTTAGTTTAATATGTTTATTATCCTTTTATGAATTTATATAAGAATTTATATACAGGAACTCACCTGCCGTGAACTTGGATGTAATAGGAACAGCAGCTTTATTTGAAGAAAATCAAGTAGCTTTAAATGTCCATGTATCAATTCCATTTATGATTAATTAAAAGTATGCAATTTTGCACGTTTAGAGAAAATTCTTTTACTGCATAACATTTCCTTGAACAAATAAATGTACCACCTCTCACTTTATTCAACAAGTTAGGAATGTATACTAATTCTGTGCCTTGACAATATTTTATAGCGTCATTTCAAAAAACTTGACTTAACCTCAGTAATATTGGATTGCTTGTCATTCTCCATCAGCATTCAGGCTTCTGACACCACCTGCTTGCAGCTGTAGAGCTGGGTATAATGATTTTATATATATATATTTACGAGGGAAAGAAAAGGAGAAGTACACATAATCTATAAAACTTTTGGAAAATTAGTGCTGCCTTCTGAATAATTGATGGCAAAACTGTACTTCTGAAGAAGGACGCCTTTCTTTACCTGTTCAGTATGATATTCTTTATAGTTGCTAGAGTATTACTAACTTTGTATTTTACCAAATCCATATATCCATTTGAGTATTTTTTTGGCATATTCTTTTTGAATAGCAAAATAGTTTAATATTAAATGAAACCTTATTTCTACCATGGAAGAAAGATTTTCTAAGTTCATTCAACTCTGAACTATACCTATCAGGCATCTTTACAAGTAATAGTATCTGGTCTACGATATTTCCCTACTCCTAGATCTCTGTATTTAAGGGACAGAACATTTTACTGTTTACAATTTATCCTACATATGAATAAGAAATTACTTAGATAATACACAGCAGCTAGAGATCAACGAGTGATAAAGCTCTGCTGTCAAGTTTCACAATGCAAATTTAGATGCCACTCCCATGAGAACTATTTACATAAACATACATTTCATCGGGTAAAAATGTCTCAAAATGAATTTAAAGATAGGGAGATATTTAGTATCTTTTTTTTTTTTTTGTATAATGAAGAAAATTAAATGGAAGGGATTAGATTGATTTAGAAAGTGTTGCATTTCACAAGGGACCAAAATTTCTCATTAACTACAAGCAGTGCACATAGTGACTGCACACAAATAATATTTAAAGAGTCAGCACAAATAAGATTTTTGTTTATTTGCTTGTTTTTAATGTGTTTTGTTTTGTTTTGTCCAGGGGGATGGCAAGGAGCATTTAGGTCATTATCAAGGAGGGTTGAGAGCGCAGCCACAAGGGAATTTTCTTTTATTAATCATTTTTTCCCAAAGAAGTTATTTACTTTCAAAGTATGCAGGTACGTATTTAATTCCAGGTATTCAAAGTACTTGAATGAATTTTCAATAAAACGACTTCCCAAGGCAACCATTAAAACAGGAGCCCTAGCTTTATTATGATAGTACCTTCATATATATCAACTGAAATGGAGTCGAGTAGTTTTAGAAATAACTGCCTGACGTTCACTGCTAGTTGACCACCAGGAGACACTATTGCTCCATAGAGATGACAGATGAGGTTGTGGCAATGAATTATCAGAGGTAATACAAGTAACAGCCAATGTTATCTTGCAGGTCATTCTCAGCTGTTCATAAAAGTTATATTGACCCAGATGAAAGTTGGACTTTTTTTCTGGGTGTGCAGCAAATGTATGATCTAAGACTTTTCACTGTGTGAGGCTGGAAAAAAAAAAAAAGGGGGGGGGGGGGAAATTGCTATTTGGCATTCTTGGTGAAAGAGGAAAAGGGAAATATTATGGTGTTGTAATGCTTAGGGAGAAAAGCAAAATTTTTCAAGCAAAAATCCTAAATTTCAAAATACATTAATGTTTTCATTTTTTGTTTCAACTTTAAATCATATGCAATTTGGAAAGTGCTTTTGAATTTATATTTTGATTAGCAAAGTATGAGATTTTTTCCTGAAATAATTGTAGCATCTATCTTTCATAAGTGATAACTTGGGTTTTTTTAATTGATAAAGCCATATTTTTGTGGCTATTTAAGTATTAAATACATATATGTATTTTACCATGAAATAACTAACAAGAGTCAATCATGCCAATAACAACCAATGATGTGGCTAATCGTAATGTAAAACTCTATTTAAAAATAAATAAATAAATACTTCAGGCAAAAATGAAATATATTAGCAAAATAACCTTAAAAACCCCTAGATTTTCCAACCATATCAAAAGCAGTAATTTCAATACCTTTATTCTAAAAATTCTGATCAGATTAATGTTCCATAAACTATAACATTTGTGTCAGTTTTATGTAATATTTTCATACGTATTTTCAATGATTGAAGAACTATGCATACATTTATGTCTAAAAGTTGTACTTTAAGTGGCATTTTCAGATAATTTTTGTTCACTTCTGTAAAAGTCTAGTTTTAACCTTGCCACTGTGTAGTATGCTGGGATTCTAAAATATCCATAATATCTACACAAATTCTGCTTATATACATATGAAGTCTCAGTTGCAATGCTCTAGAGCTGTGAAAGTTCCTAGGGTCGTACACACAGAAGGATTTTTGAATGTAAATTGCCTCAGCACAAGCCTCAAAACTCCCACCAAACTCTCACCTAGTACCTACAATCTCAACTGAGAAACTTTCTCAGGCAACTATACTTTCTGCTTATCTGCTTGTCCAGAGCTGACTCAGTTTGATCATTCTTGGTCAACATAATACCATTTTAATAGCTCAAGGCACAGACCTTCAGGATAAAACTGCAGATATTATAACAGGTTTGTCTCTTTCTTACAACAATAGTCCTAGTCAAGAATCCACCTTACACTGAGAAGTAAAGAGTTCAAAACCTTTTCATTAGGAATATTGTGTGTGTGCGTACACAAAATGTGTGCATGCATGTTATATGTACACATGCATATTATATAGAAAATATTAAAATATTCATTACAGGTTATTTGCAATAAACAAATAGAATTCAGAGACATGTTTTGACAGCTGCCTGTGACCTCTGTCTGACAAACCTTGCTGCATGAAGGTAGCTATAAAACATCCTCTTGAATTCAAGGCCTTTCTGAGAATAAGAAAAAGCCGTTAGCGGGACATAACAAAGAGGATGATCTTCTCACTTCATCAGCTAACAAAGACAACAGTTGGTTCTTCTTAGAAGCAGCTATATTTTATAATTCAAAGTTTACAATAACCTCTGTATATGAACAAAAGTAATATTTTTGTTGAAATAAGTGCCAGATTAAAGCCATTTCCAGATTTTATATATTATGAATATTCAGGGTTACTTTTTTATTTGTTGCTGTTTCAAGATGGATTGCATAGCTGTATTATAAAATGATTTGCATTTTTTTATCTATCATATAGTGATTTTAATTTCAAAACTGAGATCAGTATAAATATTCAATGGTTTTGAGATCTATAAAACAGATCAGCTCCTATTTTCAATTAAAATGGTAATAATTCTACTCTTCAATAAATGCAGGAGAGTCCAGCAGCTGTAAAAAGCTCTAGGTTGTACCATGGGCTGATGTAAATCAGTGTCGTCTGACAGAATTCCATAGAGTTATGCTTCTTTGCAATAGATAAATATGTATTCCTTTTGAACAAGTTAAGCAAATCTTATTTATTTAAAAGATATTGTATTTTATATTGCTTCATGTGAATTTAAAATAAATGAACTATTACTGATATTTTCAGAACTACAAATGAAAAGTGTAGGATCCTTATTGTGACTTTGAAATCTTAATATGGCACATAGTAAGAAAAAAAAGCTATTAGTATTGGTTCTTTTTGAAACTGAGTATACAGAAGTGTTGCAAGTATTTTTCTGAGACCTTTGAAAGAACTGACAACCATCTTCCCAATCATTAGAATTGGTCACCTAAAAAACTGACCCCACAAAAATGTACCTAAAGCTTTCTATTTTATCCAACAAATGTTTAAGGCTAACCTTCCCGTGTCACTTTAAGATGATGAAATATTTATAATTTTAGCAGGGAAAAGCTCAACAAACTACTGGAAATTACTCTAGACAAGCTCAAATGAGGAATATGTGTGAATGACTAGCAGCTGGCATAATTTCCCATGACTGTGAGAGATATTCCAACATTTGAAATGTTTGAACCAAGATTGTTTGCTTGAATGGCACCTACTCTTGCTGAGGCAGGAATTCCAGGTCTGATGCAGGAATTTGTTAGTTAAATTCTGTGGCCTGTTGGATGAGATGATCATAGCAGTCCTCTTTGGTTTCAAAATTCTGTGAAAAGAATGGGAATAACACAAGTATAGAACAAGACAAAGACAAAAAGTTTTATCAACTCTTTGCTGTTTTATTATTTTCAACCATGCCCTTGAATTTATTGTGTCTGCAATGGAGCTGTTTCTTATCTATAGCTGCCATTTCTAATTATTTTTTTATGTAAGTCCTGTAGGAAAGAAAGCCAAATTCCTTGTGTGATTCAGTCCACTTGACCTTTTTTAGAAGTGCGCTTTCTGAGAAAACGCCATTCTGAAGTGATAATGTCTCATTCAGAATCTCGGTCTTAAAAAAATTGATCCAGATAATAAATATGATAAATAGTAGTAATAAAGGCCCAAACGGCATGGCATCTTAAGGTTTGGAAGCTGAAGTCTACTGATCTTTGATAGTGATTGAAGACTATTTTCTAAGGTAAGTTGTCATAGCCAAATTAAGCTATTTTAGAAGACAGAATAACCTTCTGCAGTCTTTGGCTAGGGCACGGAAATTGAACAAACAATAACCATTAAGGCTGGAGCACATCCTTCAAACATTGTTCTCATTTTCATGGTGCGTCAATGTAGCCTTTGTGCAGTAACAAAAATTTTGAAGCCAGGAAAAGTGAACATTTTGGTAGGCGCTACAGTAATTTCTCAGGCTGCTCTTAATGCAATGCCAGACCATCAGTTTTCTGCTTTGGCTGCTCTTTTACAGGCAACTGCATTGTCTGTGCTTGGATATGCAGGAGGATCTGATTCATCTACACCTTTTGGGTCCACAAGGTTTGAGCTCCTGAATGACTGCAAAGTCCCTGCAGTTTCTTACATTTGACCCTGCTCTTTCAAGCTCATCTCCTACATTCCATAGTTCCAACGGCTAGCTGGTGTTCAAAACACTGTGTACAATCATTGCCTGTCTTGCCTACTGACAAAATTAAAGATTTTCAATACATAAATTTCATTTATGTGCTACCGACGTGTCTCAGTCAAAAAATTAAGTTGGCTTTTACTCCTCATCCATATGCTGAAGAAATCTGTGGTCTTCAGAGGGATTGTCCCTTCTTTTTTTTTTTTTTTTTTCTTTGTTTATATTTTTGTACTCTGATATATGTGGAATAAATTCAGTAAAATTGTTTTGCTGAATGAAGAATTTCTGTAAAAGAGAAATGCATTATTCCTAAATGAGTTATGCATAACTTTGTTTACCACTTCACAAAGGTCACTTATGGGCAATGGGGAAAGCAAAATAATACGATATATAAGCAATGCAAGGAGCCACACAAAAGAATTAAGATATTTGAGAATGTCTTAACCAAAGACAGCCAAAGTTCTGAGACTGCTCATGACAGAAAAATAAAGACAAGCTATTAAGTAAAATTGCCTAGAGAAACTAGACTGGGAATAACTGTTAAGTGATAAATGAACTTCTGTATCTCTAACTTAATTGCAAAGTTGACAAGAGTTCTAATGTCATTTAGTATTAATAGAGACCTCAAGAATATTTCTGGGTTGTGTGCTCTTGGGATAAAATGAAGCTCCTGATATTTGAGAATAGGTTTAGAAGTACTTGGAAACAGATTAACAAACAGCTATTATTTTTAGTCCTGCTATGTCTTTTATTCCCCATTGTTTGGTAGTGGCCTATTGACCTCTGTCAGAAACATGGTGTTGTCATAAACTACTTTAAGAAGTCGTCTTACCTTGTCTGTGACCTCAGTAAAGGCCTTTCTTACATACTGTAAGTTTTTCATTGAAAGTATCTAGGTAAATAGGAATATTTTGTAAAAATTATTAGTTTAAAAGTTCACTGGTTCTGAGAAAACAATTTTGACAATATTTTCAACTAATGGTTCTACACAGCCTTTCCTGCATGCGCATGCTTGCTGTATGTGGCACCAGTTCTCTAATTGTACATTGATGTGGAGCAATAAAATAGCTGTATTGTGTGCCTAGCTTCACTGCAGGGCTGTTGTCCCAACAAAGGTTCTTTTTGAGGTCTTTAATTTGCATTACTTTTTCTTCACTATCATGGCACACATATGTAACTAAGTTTGTGGAGCATCAGTATTTACCACATGAAAAAGACGTACTAGCAAGGATTAACCACTACTCACACAAAAAATACCACTAGAATAGACTGGATTATTATTTTGCTTGTGTTAATGTATCTTGCTTGCTTCACTGGAAAAGTTCTAGGAAGTATATTTAAAAAATACAATTAATTAAAGTTTTCTATAAAAATATAGCAGTACATTTATTTAAACTTCTCACAATAATCAATATTTATTTAAAAATATCAACACCAAATTGTCCTGTTGTGTCTCAGCCATGTATTTTAAGTGACTTTGATGGTATCTGCAAAGCTAATTAGAATTACTGCAATTTGAATACAAAGGTGATAAAATATTTTTGATGAAAAAATATTCCTTTGTGTGTTTAGGGAAGTCTTATTTTTCAAGTACATAGTTGCAATTTTTCCATTTACTTCTCTGTATTTTCCAGGATCACTGACTATCCAAAACAAAATAAATATATCATATTCCCACTAGATTAGAGAAAGATTCCAGATTCTAGAAATTGTACTTTTTTATTTCCTACTTATCAAGTTATTTCATTCTGATACCCACAGAACTTACAATTTCTCCTCCTTCCAATGCCATACTCTTATCACCACTTTACAGATGTGCTCTTCATTCAAAAGAGAGGCTAGTTTCAAAGTCATAGAGAAATCTATTCTGCAGCCAGAACCTTTTCCACGTCAATCCACAGCTTGTACATTCAGTGTTGGTCTTCATATAGGTTAAGTCTGAATTAAGATCTGGTGTTTTCATAAATTCTGTCAATTTCTACATTTTTCTTTATGTAACAGACATCCAAAGTCATACCCTGACAGAGGAGTCTATGGTATAATAAGGAAACTTGACTCCCGATTTCTAAGTGAGTACTCAATATGCTGTTTCTCAAATGAAGTAGCTCTAAGACCAGGGAACATGTATGCCATCACTATTTAATCTATATTACATATATTTTCTACAGAAGACATGAAAATACTGCATTATTTTCACATGAATAATACCTGTGCAACTGTCCTACAAGTTACAAGGCAAAAAACTTCTGTGGCATATCTCTATGTAATTCTGCATGCCTTGAAATATTTGCATGCAAATATGCAAAATAAAGTCTTATGGAAAATGTAAGTGCTTAATGTTACATACAGTCTTGTCTGGTTTCCTATGCAGTAGGGATAAATTTATCATCCATAAATATGTTACATATGATTTTTGGTGATGATCAAATTTTCCTACTATCACCAATAAGTTTTAGGAAGCATTCCACTGTTCTGATCTAATACAACATCTATATACCTTTCTGCCACTCTTTTGCAATGAGCACAGACCTTCTATATTTGCTGGATAATTTTTATTACTAAACAACTGATAGAAGAAGCAGTAGATGGTCTTATACTGAACAGTATAAGACTGTTCACATTGACAATCTTCTGTGTATTAATTTCCTCTTTGCCTTTGTTTGGGTTTCCCAATACCACTGGAAGCCATTGTCAGAGACTCTGTGCACTTTTCCCTGCTCCCCTAATATCTGCAGCAAAAGCACTTCACAATGCTTTGTTAAATTTGCCATCTGCAATTTCAGAACCTCAGGTATATATGAACCAGCTACTTGAAATTCACAATAATTGTTTAATATGTCATAATTTTCAGCATTCAGGCACTGATTTTCACTTGGAAATGCAGAGGGGGAGATTCATAATGGCACTGAGATTTTCTGCTATATTTCCCATCTGGTGATCCTCTCTCACTGGCACTACAAAATTCCAGATTTCCATCCATTTGCAGCTGTGGCTCCTGCCTCTGTGAGATCACAGTAGCACCTGGCTAAGCAGCTTTTTAGAAAACACTACGAACAGCGAAATATGTCATTTTAAAAGATGGCAACTCCTTTTGGATTAAGAGGTAACAACAGGCAGACGACAACTTGCTGGCACACCTTACACAAGGCACTTCCTGAATGAGAGTATTTCCATCCTATTTAAGTAAATTTATTGATTTGCTAAAGGGCACAGAACAGATCCATTTTGAAGGGGACAAAGCATCTTTAGTGGCAACCACAGGCCAATAACACAACTTAGAGCAGCTGTTCTTAAATTGTATTAAAGACAGGACAGGCCCTGCTAATTAGGTAGCTCCTTCTCTGCCTAATGCCTGTGCCATGCAGATATGCACTGCAGGAATGAAAAGAGTTGCTGCTCTTCATGCTCGGTGTTTTGAGGGATGACTGTGAATCAGCGGCTCTACAATTGCTGGAAGCATTTGAATACAACTTGCTTGTTGGTTTATGATGAAGGTATTTTCCTGGCTCTGCTTTTTGTGACCATAACTTATAAAAAACAGCTATGGAGGCTGCTGGACAGAAGAGCAGGCGCAGTCCCAGGAGACCAAGATCCTATTTCATGTCCTGCCAAGTAGGCTTGCTGGGAAACCCTGGAGAAGTCAATCCCTTCCTCTAGCAGAATTTCCCCTCCTCTAAAGCCTGATTCTTCTACAAACACACTGTTGAAAATTTTTCCTTCATTCAAACCTCATTCTACCTAAATCCATTAATCTCAGAATCAAAACACTGAACAGTGCTGAAAATGACAAAACAGAATTAAATCACAGTTGAAGATAAAACTGACAAAAGGAAGGTGTAACTCTATTTACTGAGTGTTGTTGCACATCACCTTGGGACCATTTCACTTTTCATGCCAGACAGAGAGAGATTTATTTTGTTGTGAATATTTGGTTTAACATTTTACTTCTGAAGTCTCAGAAGAAAAACTTGCTGGATATTATTTCATCTCTAGAAAAGACTCACAAGGAATCTTCATCTGTTCCAAGGTGATGTGTTTGGCAATTAATAACTGAATGCAGTGTGTCCAGATTTCCCATGTCATAGTTACAGGTAAAAACTGTTGAAACTTGCTGCCACACAGTAAGAAACCATTGATTATACCAGGAAAGGAGTGAGCCTGCTAAAGAATCCATATCATTTCAATTGGTAGTGCCTGAATGTAACTTAGATGATGGCAGGTTGTTGGTTAGACTACCCTACTCTGCCAAAAAACTCTCAAAGGCAAATACGGGCTTGCAGTCATATGCTTGGTGGGGTTTTGCTGATGTTTTGTGGTTGTGTTTGCATTTTTTCTTGGACACCTGCTACAAAGACTACAAGCTGTTATTTTGTTTGATTTTCATCCTCCCTGAAAATGTTTTTTGCTTCCACAATGTAAAATTAACCCAACCCATGAGATTTTCTGGATCTTCTTACAAGATATGTAAGAGGTATTATATTTGGCTTAGTTTGGTCTACAGTGTACTTGTAACAGTCATTAAAAATCTATCTATCTATCTATCTATCTATCTATCTATCTATCTATCTATCTATCTATCTATCTATTTATTTTTCTAAGGATTTCCAGTCCCTTGTCCTTCAGTGTTTATAATTAAAATGCAAGGGAATGGTCACATTTAATGTGCGTGCAGTCAGGAGCTGTTAAAACTCTGCAGTCAGATCTGAAGACAAATGGATTGCTAAGTCTGGCCTTTAACTGAATCAATTTCCCCAAAAAGAAAAGGGGATCACAACTATCACAGCCCTGGTGCCCAGAGCCCTCCAGCACCCCTGCTGCCACTGCCCAACACTCCCCCCAGCCCATCCCAGACTGACCATGTGCTGTGGTAGGACCCAGGCTGTGACTGCTGGACAGGAGCTCACCCACAGAAGAAAAACAAATCCCACTGAGTTAAAAATCTGGTTTAGGACCTGGGACAGGTGGGGTGTGTTCATTTTCATGTCTTTCAGCTGTCCCTGTGCAGGCTCCCTGAGTGAGATGGCTCAGTTACCCCATGTACCCTTGACTCCAGACAGAAAATATTCACTATGTCTTGTGTCCCTGTAGTAGTTAAAAGGCAAGAGATTAGCAAAGCTGAATCTTGCTTTAACAAATTTGAGTTTGCTGAAGAAAAATATTAACTAAAGCTGTCTATAGCTGAGATCAGGGAAAATAAACAGATCCTGTTTGGCTATCAGAACATGCATCAGAAAACACTGTGCAAAACAAAAGAAACTCAGAGATTAGTATTTTATCACATACTGGTACTGTTTTACATAAAATGACATTGAAGGGAGAATAAGGACTATGATAGCCTGTCTTTTAGGGTCAGCCCAGAATTAAGCAGTCACAAAGTATATATGAGACTGTGAAACAGCTGCAGCTCAAACTTTTCTATGGCCTACACATCACATTTAAATTCATCATATCTGTTTCAGATGTCTCCAAATTTGTGTAACAATAGATTTCCTTTCTGGAGATTTAAATATGAAGTTACATAATAAAGACTCTAGATCCTCTAAAACTGGGTGCATCCAGTCAATTTGAGCCATCCCACAGACACCTGAAATTTCAGAGGGGCAGAGATCAGTGCTTTTTGAAAAAAGGCTCCATCACAGCTGAAAACACCATTGAATGAGATTAATTCTTGTGGTCCTAAGACAAACTTTCATAGAGTAGGTATTATACGTGTTTGTCCTTTTCTTACTCTTTCTTGGATGTTTGTGTACGTTCACTAATATGGGAAATTTCTAGGCTAGACTTTTGTAGAAGAGGTAGTACTGGTAGTGTTGTATAACAGTTTTTACCACACACACTCACACACACACATGCTTTAGTAGGGTAATTTAATGCACTTTTTGTAGCAGCATCTCTTAGCAGAGTTGGTTCACTGCCAAAAACAATTACACAGCTGAAAAAATGAATATACATGGAAAGGCAAAGGCTGCATATTTTTTCCTATCAGTTTATACTCTGGCAAGAACTGAACATTTCATTTCAGTTGTGAAGGGGTTCTTTTACAGATTTTGAACGAACTGCTAGGAGTATGAATGACCCAAAGACTTGCTTTTAAAAAAAAACTTTTTTTTTCTTTTCTCCTCCTAGAGAAGGAAAAATCTGCTTTGCACTCAGACTACTTGGAAAGACTGTGAGAGACTTGTTAACACATGCTGGGATTTGTGCACTTGAGCTCTGTAAAGAAAGAAAAATCAATTAGAAAGAGAATGTGTATCTTTTTTGTCACTTTCACATAAAAAAAGTTTAAAGGGAGCATAAATTCTGACATTGAAGTATACGATGAAGGCAGAAATTGTAGATTCTGTAAGACATGGCTGGAAGGACAGAAAACTCTACTGAGTGATTTACTGGCTGTCTGCCATACTCCGAATAGCTGCCTGTCAATGCCACATGTGGCATCTTTCAGATAGCATATTCTTTCAAGCAAGTCCATAAAGGTGGCAGATAATCAAGAGAGAGTGTAGAGGACTGTTTGTGTTAATGCTTGAGAGCATTTGTATTACCAATTTAAAAAAAAAAAAAAGAATACTCCTAGGCATTGCTTCTGTGGGTAGCAACACAAAATGATCACATCCACTCCATTCTCCAGTAACCAACTGTGATTTTTTTTTGAATCCATGAAATCACCTATTTCTGTCCCTTGGTGTTTGAAAAAATTTTAGTTTCCCACCATGCAAAATGAATTATGGAGTTTCAAGTGTCCCTTCTCAGGAAAGCAAGTTTAGTTCTAATTCTCCACTTCTGTTTGTGGTCACTGTTATGTTTACAAACTTTTTCACTGTTTCATCATTGAACTATTGTTAAATAGCAGCTTTTGTCAAATATAGTCAACCTAAAGGGCGAATGAGAACTTACATTTTCACTTTATAAGCTAAATGTCCTTTATGTAATATAATAGGAGATTATATATACATGACAGTCCCTTTAGCTTACCAAAATTCAGGTGAGGAACCTGTCTTCGGATTTATGCAGGAGAAATCATTCTACTGTTGGCCATTACTGCATTTTTACTGTTGCTATCATAGACAATAGTGGACATTTATGGATATTTATATAAATTGGAAAAAAAGCAGAACCAAGGATGTTGAGGGGAAAAAAAAGCAAATAAAGTAATCAATGATATTTACAGGAGTGAAGTCATGGCCACTAAAACATAAAACTAAACAGACAAAGAGGCAGGTCTTTTAAACCTTTAAAATGAATCTGAAACCAGCAACATATACACTGTATTTAGCCTGTGTAATTAGCCAGTGTCATCACTGCTCCAGTCACCCTTTCCTGTCTTTTTCATATCCATCACAATACTATACATCACTTCAACCCCCAGGAGCCTCCCAGGACTGAAATGATCCCGTGCTTGGTGCATAACGCAGCTCACCCCTTATTGAGGCCACTGGATCCACCATCACTTGTGCATCTAGCTTGAATGAAAATGCTTAACACATTGGAGCAAATTAGAAGCCACACTGCTGTTGAAGTGCAGGCATAAAGCTTTTTTCAGTTAACACTGCTCAGTGAGCTGGAAGCTATATATATTAAAATGGCTATAGCTTCTGAATTGTCTCCAGTGAATGGTGATACCAGAAGAGCAAAATGTAAGGTGGAGGCAATTGCAGTAAGATGGTACCTAGATGAGAAGTTTACTAATGTCCAGACCAGACAGGGCTGAAATTCCACTGTAGACATCTATGGTTTCTAGAGTGCTGTAAACATACCCAAACTGCAAACCTCTTACAGTGTGGCCCCCTCTAAATTACACTAAATTTTCAGACTCTTTTCCTTCTCATCTCTTACTAACTTGGATTAGTTGGCTTCTTCTAAATATAAATAATAAGTTCTGGTTTTCCTTCATGAGTCCTTTTTCATTTGCTTTTGTGCCACCAATGCACCTGTAACTCTCCAGGGATCAAAAGGATTTGCTAAGCGGGGTCAGCTGCTTTCACGCTTGCTGGTTATTTTGTCAGAGAATACAGTATCAGCTTCTTGGCACCACGTATTCCATCTATTTATTTCCAGTGTCAGCGCTTAAGTTTGTCTGCAGGATAGTTTAAGTGATTTATGTAAAAACAAACTCTAACAATATAAAAGAAGAATAAGAAAAGAGAGATGGTAGATTGAAGGACAAGTACTGATCCCTGCATAGTACAGAAGTACATGTTAATTTAGACCATCATTAGAATAAGCTTGTCTAGCAACCCATGGCCAATGTAGTATTAAAGGATTAATAAATAAAATGCTAGTGTCTGCGAATGATTTAGGCTTAGCAGGACTCTGATTTTCTGGGCTGGCCCAGGATAGACCCTACACAGTCAATAACTGTCAAAGTCAATAACTCTGTTATGCACTTCATTTCCTTAGCTCTCAAGACAGACAAAGCCAATCAAGTAATATTATCTAATAACAAGCTGTGTACTACCAATACAGACAATCTTGTCAATAAAACCCTGAGGCAACACTTTCATTTTTTTTCTCAAAAAGTCAAATGTATAGATGTACATGGGACCTGAAAGAAAAATGGAATGATTAATGACCTGGAAAATTAGAGAAGATCACTGAGGAGATGAAATAGATCACTGAAAATAAGCAGATTATTATCCTTATTTTTCATTTAAACAATGCATTAATTCTGGAGTAGTTAATTCAGGTTACTTACCCTAATTATTAGAGGAGAGCCATATTTGGGGAGAGCTTTTATTTAACAATATTCTGTTTGGAAGTCTTATTAATTTACTTCTGGGCTAAATTCTATCCACTGGTGTAGATGCCATCCAGTTCTGCTCTCCTTCCAGAGTTAGGTTGTATAGAAATGCTCCTGAGCCAGTAATAACAGTGCAATGTCTTTCCTGAATCTGTTTCTGTGTAACCTTTCCTATGTTGTACAGAAAATCTACACAAAAGAGGGAAAAAACCCAAAAAAATTCACACTAACAGATGAGCATTATGTAATTAGTTATTGCAAATACATCAGGAAACTAAATTTGGTATCAGCTCTTGGAAAAAGTGTTGATGATTTATTAATGTGGCAAGAAAATGCAATAATGAAAATAAAAACAAGATGAAGCAATAACCATAATTGAATTTATTCTTTTTCTTTACTTAAAATATTTTGAAGTACCTACAATTTGAAGGATCTGGCGATATTTATAATGTATTCCATTTTGCTATGAAGTTCTTCCATATACCATTTAACAGCATGTTTATACTCTGCCAAAAAAGTAACTTTATTTGGTCTTTTATATATTTTTCCTGTGAAGTAGTATGTCTTGGGTGTTCCTCATTTAAGAAGCTGTCCATATAGCTCACAGCATCAAATCATATATATTGTTAAATATGATTAGAAATATAAACAGAAAACCAAAAAATTCTGAAAACTACTGTGGTGGGTTGACCCTAGCTGGAGGCCAGGTGCTCCCCAAAAGCTTCTCTGTCACTCCCCTCCTCACTTGGACAGAGGAGAGAAGATTTAACAAAAGGCTTGCAGGTTGAGATAAGGACAGGGATGGATCACTCACCAGTTCCTGTCATGGGCAAACAGACTCGACATGGAGTAAAATTAGTGTAATTTATCACAAACCAAATCAGAATCAAGTAATGAGAAATAAACCCAAATTGTAGCACACCTCCCCGAACCTCTCCTGTCTTCCCGGGCTCTAATATACTCCCAATTTCTCTACCTCTTCTTCCCAGTGGCACAGGGGTACAGGGAATGGAGGTTGTGGTTAGTTCCTCAACATTGTCTTCTGCTGCTCTTTCCTTTTCAGGGGGAGGACTCCTCACATGCTTCCTCTGCTCCAGTGTGGGGGTCCCTCCCGTGGTAGGTCCTCCATGAACTTCTCTAACATGAGTCCTTTCCCACAGTCTGTAGTTCTTCACGAAGTGCTCTAGTGTGGTTTCCATGAGGTGCAGACCTTCAAGACCAGACTGCTCCGGCACAAGTCCCCCACAGGTTTACAAGTCCTGCCAGCAAGCCTGCTCCAGCCTGGGCTCTTTCTCTGTATGGGTGCCACAAGTCCTGCCAGGAGCCTGCTCCAGTGTGAGTTTCCCATAGGCTCACAGCCCTTCTGGCTTCCAGGAACATTATTGATTCATATTCAATTTGACTCAAGAATGAAAAGTTAGGATTATATATAGCAACAAAAATAAGATATTATGTGTAGAAAATTAAAGATATATAGAAAATTGTTCATAAAAAACCTGAAAGACTGTAAAGCTGAAATGAATTTTGATTTATATAGCATAAGGCTTTAATTGTTGCTTTAGGATTGCTGAGAATCTATCGATTGACTTTTTAGACAGAAATCTTAGGATATACAATAATGATCCTAAATGACTTCCTTAGCTTACAATTTTAAGTTTTCAAGAAAAATTGTCGACCACATGTCATTTTCATACAATCTGCAGAGTATAACGGAGCAAAAATGCATTATTTTAGATTTAGCAAAGTTTTTTTTGTGTTAAACACTATGAAAATGTAGCTGTCAGCCTAACTTATGTAGTACATACACACATATGTGTATATTAAGTTAATAATAAGTAAACTAATCTTTATGAGTGATCACCTATGTCTGTCTTGTGTTTTTCCATAGAGGAAGGAGAGAATATTTAAAATTCACCTTTTTTTTTTTTTTTTCCACGGTGCTGACACTGGGTTATTCAAGCTCTATTTGTGAGATCTCTAGCTTTCTCCTCAGCTACTAATTCATAGTTTAACTTACAAGTCTAAATTTCTCTTCTAACTTCACACTTTCACACATCACAGTAAAGTGCAACTCAATTTCAAAGCCTCCATTTAAAAGAAAACGCAATAGAAAATTGATTGCTGGTATAGTATACAGAGCAGAGCTAACACTAGGAACATAGAAATCTTTCTCTTAAACCTCGGGTGCTATAGTTACTCTTGCCTCTTTTCTTCTTTTTCCATCATTATGGAAATTAGAACGGTTCATACTGACTCAGTCCATTTTACTTTCTCTGCATATTTCTCATCCAACAGTACGAACAGGAGCCGTATGTGTCCCCTCAATTGCCATCCATTTCCATATGTTCTTACTATGTGCCTCAAAAAACCCCACACAGCAACAGAATGGTCCAAGAACCTCACAAATTATTGCAGTACATGCTCTAATAAAATGAATGGGTGAGAAGAAAAATCTTTAATTCTGAGGTAGGGAATATTGTTTCATTTCCAGTGAAACAACCTAGGTAAAATAAAATTTCTGTCTGATGGCCTTAACTTTGAAAAAAGTTATATAGTTTTACAATTAATTACCCTGCCCTCCTCACAAGGGGCTCCACTCAGATGCCAGCTGGGCAAAGCACTTGGACTTCTTCCATCAAATGTGTGTGTGTGTCTACACTGGTACCCAATTCATGCCTTTGTCTCCAGATTCTTCAGGTCCTATGTAAGTACTAAATTTCCTTCCATTTCAATTGAATTTAGTTGCATACATCAGTGCTTTGAGGAATCAGAGCTCAGAAGCTTTTTTTTTCCTTAGTATGATCTTTTAATGAATTGCTTCAGTAATTTTATGTCCATAAATTTGGAGGTGTGGAGAACCAATGATTTTTAAAAGGCTTCCTAAAAATATTCCAAAGTACCATTTGTAATTGGAATTCAATGTAAGAAGAAATTAATCTAAGTGCTTTGAACTATTAGTGTGAAGTGCATTATATAGAAGTTTTAGCTGCTCACCTACTGTCTGTGATGTGATTCCCTGCATGAAATTTTGTTCCTTGATCTCATCGATTTGTTTCAAATGTTACAGTGATCATAAGGGTTACAGCTCTCCGAAATATTAAATCCCTTATTTAAAAATGCTGGAAGAGCAACTCAATACTTTTATATCACTTCAAGACATCAATTTTTCAGCTTTACTACAGTGAATAAAATAAATCAGAAATGGCCCCAATCCCATACCCACAAAAACAGCGAACTGGGGCTGTGAAGTGACTACCAAATAAAGTATCAGCTGTAGACAAAAAGATCAGAGACAGTGCACGTGCCTATAACCAGTGATGCAACTGTCTTGCAATTACCAACAAATATACTCTTAGGGCTGAACAAGAATTTGATGGGCCCTTGATGCATCTTTTCTGAATTGAACAGCTCATAACTCAGCTTGATAAGAATCTGTTAAGAAAGATGGTGGTCAGTATCTGTGTAAGTGTGGGATTTTGTTTTCCAACCGTATTTTTAAAATGCTAAAGAACTTAAGAAAATATTTAGTGCAATTAGAAAGCATATATTGGAATAATCTCTGAGGTTCTTGGAGTATTCTTTTAAATTCAGGCACTTCACCATGCATTCAAAAGAAAACTTCATGGTGGTGTCTGCTCAGAAAGAGCCATGTGTAGTGGCAGATATAGGAACAAGCAGAGTATCATAGTATCACAGAATCACGGAATTGTAGGTGTTGGAAGGGACCTCAAGAGATCGAGTCCAACTCCCCTGCCAAAGCAGGTTCCTTAGGACAGTTCTCACAGGTAGGCATCCAAACAGGTCTTGAACAGTTGGTAGGTGGTAACTACACCAGTCTCTTTTGCTGCTAACAGAAATACTTGCTGAGCTGTGCTTTTAAAAGTGTCATAAGCAGTTGAGCTCCCTGTTTACATAGTCACCAATATGTGAAGTAATCTGTTTTCCCTCCTACCTTCACATAGATGCAGCCAGTTATCTGGACTCTTTAACTATAGTTCTGTGCTGAAATAGTGAATCTAGTCCATCTAGATAAATGCAGAAATATACACATACATATCTATAAGCACACTGTGTGTGTGTAGATTTGTAAATGTACATATATTTTAAAGTCTATTTTAATCTAAATTAACTTGCAGCTTTCTCCATTGCCCAGACAGCACAAAAGTGGAAATATAGTGTTCCTATAGAGCACAGAAGTGGAAATAAGCAGCAAGAACCAGAAAGGGATGCAGTGAAAGTAGTGAGTTTAGTCATTTTAGTTTACAGATTAAACGATAGGAAACGGTTGAAAAAGATTGTAAAATATCAATTATCAGGCAGCAACTTAACTTCTATTCTGTCTGATAGGCTAAGGGATCACTGACGGTATTAACATACATTAAAGGAAAAAAGAATTCAAATGTTCTGTGTAAGTATTGAACTTACATTTATCTTAAAATATTAAAAATTTAATTTATTGTGACCTTAAAAGAAGTAGTTTTTTTGGTGAATGGATTAAATCGATTGTTCCTAGTCAGAAGTACCTATAAGATTTTCAAACTTGTAGACTTTACCTCACTTCTGCATAGGCTGAAACTAAATAATTAAAAAAAAAAAAAAAACAAATCAAAAGGTTTTCCTACTTCTTTTCAACTGTGAATGACCTAATAATCTATTTTAATTAACTGAACAAATGGAAGTCAAGAAGATATTCTCTCAGCGCATGCAGCAGAGGATACTGTTTCTCAAAGCCACTTTAGCTCGTACAGCCAATGTCCTTAGGTAGTGACTTTCAAGGAAGAGTTTGCATTCAAAATTTCAGACATATGTTGGAAAATAAAAGATAATTGATTTTAATCCATTTTGATTAGGACTATAGCTGGTTAATGACTTCTTTCTAGCCCCTTATAATAGAAATTATCACAGCATCATAAACAAAAATGGGTATGATTGTTAGCATAAAACCAAAACAATGTATTTGTTTTATATAGCTTCTGAGTCATGAAAATAACCCAGTTTGTATTTTAGACCTTCTTACACTCCATATCTCATTTTTAGCATCACTTGTGTTCGGCATTAATTTGTTCCTGAGAAATTTAATAAGAACTGTGTTTGCTTTCATCAGTTTTACATTCATTACACTGTGTCCAGACTGTCTTTATTAAGGAATAACATTTAGGCATGTGCTTAAGTGTTGATAAGAGTCAGACTTAGATATTTTTTCAAAAGTAATGATGCATTGACATGCTCTTCAAAATTAGGTCAAAAAATACCCAACACAAGAACAAAAATATTTGTTTGAATTCTGACTTCTACTGGTCTGGTTTCTGACTTCTGTGGGGCTGACTTCCTGCAGGTTTTGGGACTTTACAGGTTTGGAAACATGGCTGGGGACTGGGAATTTCCATGTTAGAGAGTGTACAGTGCCCAGGTTTGTAACATTGCTTTAGGAATGAAGAAATAAGGTGGGATGGCATGTTTCAGAGATGTAACAACTACATTGTACACTTGTAATTTGTTTTGCATTGCGTGTACTTATTTGATAATTTTGTTTGTCCTTGGTATTTCAGAGGAAAATAAAGTCAGTGTCAGCTTCTCCCTGTGCTGCCACTGATCACAAACATTTCCAAAAGCAGAAACTCCAGGGATGTAACAGCTTTGCCTGATGTCTTTCCCTGCAGGTTCACAGACAAAGCAGGCTTTGGAAACCATTTCACAGATGATAAAAAGACATTTTGAGTCTCTCCAGGAAGTAAATGAGAAAAAACTTGTGATTCCCGGGAAGAAAGCATGAAGTACTAATGGGAAGGTACCAGTAAGGAAGGTCAGCCCTGATAGAAAGAATATACTCATTAGCAGACGTTTTCAAAGAGAAGTTTTTAAAAAATAAATCCAAGTGTATCACCAGATTGAAATAGTTGCATTTCAGTCGTATCACCACTCAGCTTCCAAGATGAAGACTCGAATGCAGTTTCAGTGAAAGAGCTATGAAAATTTATGACTGGACAAAATTAATGCTCAACACTAAAGAGGAAGACATGTTAACATGGAGAATTGAGAGGATCCCCGTAGATGTGTACAAGTGAATTTCATTGAGCAGAGGGCTGGTTGTTCCAGATGCTTCATCAGTTACTGAGACCCTCTACCACAGGGCAAAAGATTTCAACACCTTTCCTATCATCTTCCACACCCTGAGACTGACTAATAAGATTTATCTGCCTGAAGGTGCTAAAACTGGTAGGGCCTGGGAGGACTTCACTGGTGTTTGAACCTCCTTTGAACAGGATTCAGGGCCAAACAGAAGTAAAGTACTTAAGTAAGTTGTTTTGAATAAAATGGGAGTATTCACAATGAATAAGAAAATGTAATATTCCGTTTCAGGAATAATATTACTGAAATAGGTTTTAGAATATTTCTTCTCTCTTTCTGATATTGACATAAGGTCTGTGGCTTCCTTATGAGGTGAAGCAAAGTGGCAGGCAACAATCTCCAATATTGACCAGTAATAGAACCCAAGGGAATGGTATGAAGCTGTGACAGGGGAGGTTTATGTTGAATGTTAGGAAGATGTTCTTTACTGAGAGTGTTGTCAGGCACTGGAACAGGCTCCCAAGGGAAGGGGTCACAGCACCGAGCTTGGCTGAGTTCAAGAAGTGTCTGGACAATGCACTCAGCCATTGGCTGGTCCTGAGTGGAGCCTGTATTTGGACCTGATGATCTTTATGGGTCCCTTCCAATTCAGGTTATTCTATGATTCTGTGATTGTGTGATAATACTTTAACTACAGAATATGATCAAAAGGGGAATTGATACCCCTGATTCAAATAATTGTGAAAAGAAAAATTTTCATGGTGCTGATCAGAGTCGGTACACGTTTGTATCTCTAAGCTTCTGACCTCTGAACAACTGACACAGCACTAAGGACTGAGAAGGCACTAGCTTTACTCTCAACAGTGCAACCACTGCCCGACTCAGACAAAATACATTACCATTAAGAATCAGGAAAGAAATTTTGCATATTTTGTAGAGGTGTTGAAAAAGAAAAACAAGCAACATATTATTTCATGGATTATGCTTCCTTTGCTTTTCAAAAAATTTGCAAAGGACTTCAGAATACGTTGTGAATTAGAGATTTTGAAAAAAATAAATTATACCCAAGAAATTGTTTTTCTGCTCTAGTAATTACACCTGCTAGTATGGAAAACTGTGACTAAAGACAGTATTTAAAATTAGAATGTAATTTCTCACGTTAAAAAGAACTCCCTATTGTGTGAAATCAGAACATGGAAGGAAAACACTAAAAAAAGCAGTCATCTGCTATCTAAAATATGAAAGAACAAGAATAGCTTAATCTTCATCAAAGACCACAGCAAGAAATCATAGTACATCTACAACACAAACAGTTCATATTTGAAATAGTCATTAAAAGTAAAAAGCAATACTCTGTGTAAGACATGACAGGTTTACACTTTTCCCAAGCACTAGTTTAAGAAATACCTTCTTATAAGGACAGTGGGAACTTTGGTTTGAAGGTTTGTGGTAAATGCTGCTGTTCTGCTAAAGCTACATGGGTATTATGGCTGCCAATTACAAATTAGTAAATGATTGGAAAACCCCCAACTTTTCATTCAATTGATATTTCCTTAAACATATAGAAAAATAAAGTACCCTTCAGTTACATGTATGAGCAAAAAACCTGCTTCAGATCCATCATTTATCACAAGGAGCATTACGTGAGAATCCAAGCTTCCAAGAAAGAACAGAAGGATTAAAACCAAAAAAAAAAAAATTCTAAGATGAATGGGTGCTGAAACAAAAAGGGAAAAAAAAATTCCAGATAAAATCTGGATCCAGATAAAATCTGAATAAATCCAGATCAATCTAATTTTCCCAAGTTTACAGAAAACCTGAAGTATTTCACCTCACTAAAAATTAGTCATCTAGATAGCAGCTATTAATTCTGAATTATAAATGAGTTTTAAAAAAATTCCACCAGTTTTGCTAAAGAATTGTTCATTTGTTGAGATGAAACACTGCAGAATCTGAAAGCCATTCCCAGAGAGTCTTGACCTTAACTGAAACCTTCAGAAAGATTTAGCAAGTTGCAGCCATTATGCCTTGGACGTTACTATCGAATAAATGTATCTAAAGCATTGTTTTATACATAGTATCTCCACTAAGGGTAAGACTTGAATAGTTCCAATCTATTTTTTATTTAGCCTTTCATATCAAGCTGGAAAAGAGCTTTTTGGATTTTTTTGTGTTGCTTTCCTTCTTGCTTTGCTTTCTTGGTTTGCATTGCTATTCCTGAATTTTAAGCTCTGTACATTTCTTCTTCAACTCCTAACTCAAATAACTGTCATGAGAGCATAAAATATATGAACTCCCCATGAAATGAAAGGTTGTTGCCAGCTATACATTATTTTGCCATCATTTCTGCTTAGTCATTTTATTGTGTTCAGCCTCACTGATTGTCTGCCCTTTGCACATTAAGGAGTAGCATGACCATTTGGCACAATTCTGTATGAGTAGAATTTTCTGTTAAAGGTACAGGTCCTTGCTTTCTACATATTGATAAGCAGAAATGCATAATTGTGTTGTCAACAGTTTAAAGAAAAGTCCAAAGTATTGTAGAACATATTATTTGAGTTTTATTGCAACTCAACGAGCTGATAGTATTATAAAACCAATTTTCATACAATTCCGAATCCTTTATTTAAAAAATAAAAAATAAAAAAATCTTACTATCTTAAAAGAATTTGGAGTTTGAAGACTGGAGTCCGGGTGTGTTGTTTGATTATTTCTTATGTATAACCCTGGCTGTCCTCTGAGATGTAAGTCGTAGTTTGAAGGACATTCCTTTTTTTATCATAAAAATAAAGATGAAATGAATGTGAAGGGGCAAAGGCCACAGAATATTGCTAAATGGCAGTTAGGGTCTTGAGGTTATTAGTAGGGGGCTTTTGAGGCTGTCACAGATGTCAGCCTCCTGCTGCCAAGAGATTTCAAAGGACACTGGTCCTTTCCCCTGCAGTCCTGCCTTGTATTCTCAAGTATAAAAGAAAGAAGTGAACAGCCCTGTACTGAACTTTAAGTTCATCATGTGGACTTGTCAAGTAGTTCATAGTTCCTCACATTACAATCTGACAGGCAAAATTCAGGCAAATGAATAAGACAACACTTCAGGGAAAAAAATATCCTCAGTACTAAAATTGTTGGGGTTGGGATGACTGGGGGAGGTTACTATTTTTCTGGTTAAACAAACAAAATCCTTCCCTTTTCATCTGGCATTTCACAGGATACATTCTTACTAAGGTCTGTCTGCATTGAAGATATGGTATTTCATAGCTTTTCAAAGTTTCACACTTTTAAAAATATTTATTAGAAGGAAAGGTACTTTGGGACTGTTATTCTAAACACTGAACACAGATTTCTTGTGTATTCTCAGAAGTTGTCATCTGTATTTGTGCTGATAATATGCACAGATGCCTCATTTTTTTTTCTGGACTAGCTTGTGAGACCTTCCACAGCAGGTCACACAAGGAGAGAGGAGACCACTGGCCACATGGCAGCGACACTGCTGTCGCTTATCCCTGCTGTAGGAAAAGGTAACTTCTTGCTGGGTTCCTCCAAGCATGCAGCCCCGGACACAGACCCTGCTACTGCTTTGTGACCCCACAGAGGCAGATGTAGCAGGTCAGCGGATCTGCAGGATCAGCTGTGCAACTGCCTTTGGCATGGATAATCATCGTTACCATAGTGCATAGTCCTTTTCTGTGCAGACACACAATGGATGAGGAAGGAGCATCCCAAGTGTAACATGCATGACTGACTGGGTCAGAGTCCTCTTAGCTCTGCCAAGTTCGTGCATCTGGTCAGGTCATTTGGAGAGCTCGTTGATGCCTGCACCTCTGGCTTTGTAAAAAGAGCAAGAAGCCTTCTGTGCATTCTGCCTTGAGACATGCGAATGGAAGCTTAACAGCACTAATGGTTCAAGAGCCACTGAAACTTTGATACACATAAATGCACATTTCAAAGAAGTGGTTTTCTTGACTTAACTACATTAGGATGATATCCCACACCTTCCCAAGCCAATTTAGGAGACTGTAAATGTACAGCATCCAATTCATCTGCTTGATTTCAGGGAGGGCCTTTCTAAGAAGATGCAGTTCCAGGTGAGGTTCATACCAGTTTACACAACAAAAGAGCACCCACAAGTCTGAGAAACTGATGGGTAATGAGATATCCAAAATTCACCATCCTCCCTCACTTTTATCAGTAAAATTATGACAGCAAATCTGATGGTAGAGGCCCAGCTCATGGTACTTAATTTTAAGCCCTTCCCAGAGATCTCTAATCCTCTGTCTTTAAGTCAGAAACAAGAAGCAGGCACGTCAAAAGATTGATTTCACATGTATTACTTTATCAAAAGGTTTATCCTGCTCATATTGGCAGGCTGAATGATGGTTCAAAGTGTTCTTCTTATGAATATGATGTAGAAAATCTTTTTTGTCTGTAGATAAAACTGTATTAGATTGGTACAGGAAGAATTTAACAATACACTGGTAAAATTATTCTAAACTGCTTCAATGCCATAATATTGTTTTACATATATACACAGAAATTTTGAGCATAAATCATACAGGAAGTTATGCAAAACAGAATAAATTATGCAAATAATATCCTTTGATAAAATTAAGCGTTATACTCTGGAGTACACAGCACAGACAATGTTTTATGACAGAAAAAAAGACTTTATATTTAGATTATATTTCAACAGTGACCATTTCTGTTGCTCTTTTCTGACCATCATGAAAATGACTTGCTGAACTTCAGCACCCTGTTACCTCTGTTCTGGTTTGAAAATCCATTCATAAGGCATCAACTGAAAAATCCCATAATTAGGAGCTGACATTAGTTTGACAGCTGGAGCATGCAGTGTGAGCATAGCTTAGTTGCTCTGACATTCTGAAATATAAAAATGCAAAGCCACCTGAGAAACCGCATGAAAGAAACTCCACTACCCTAAACTGTGCATATTAGAAGACTTTGAAGCTCCCAATATAAGCTGATTTGAAATCTCTTCTTGTCTGTGATGAAAAAGTTGTACTGTCAGGCTTTCTGGTAGAAAGGTGAAAGTTTCAAGTAAGGTCCCAGAGTTATTCCAGGATTACCTCTCTCAGATGGCAGCATATGACTTAAATTAAGGTCACAGTTAATATGCACAGTGATAAGAATAATTTAAGAAAAAAAGGAGGAAGGGAAGTAATGTTTCCTTTGTTTGTTGTTATAACAAATGCTTTTATTTATTTAATAAATAATAAATTGTTGTTACTGGAATATATGAAGTGGAGCACCTTAATTCATTCATTGAGGCCAAAAATTCTCTAACATATGTTCTCTAAAAAATTAAATCAGTGTTTTGACTCATTAGGTTGATTTTTCATCACTATGTTTCTCTTGTTAAGAGAAAATAGAAGTTCACCTTTACATGCAATTAAGAATTTCTGTTTGTATTAAAAAAGAGAAGACGACACCAGTCAGCATAAGGTTAGTGCTGAAAGAAGGAAGAAGCTCACAGTCACAGGTGGGATGACACTTGCACCATACTACCAAAAGTTTCAAAGGCCCTTTTTCATGTAAAGGAAACAAAGCAAGCTGAGTATCTTTCAGAAATACAGGATATTTCCTCTGATAACTAATTAGCCCATTTAATATATCATCCACTTAATACGTGATCAGAACCTCACATGTCATCTTTAAAGGGCTTATCTACACTTTTAGATTCCAGAAAAAAGGTACACTTCACATTCTGTCTGGAAGCAGTATTTTTTAAAAAAATCATTCCTCAAGTCAAATCGCTTGTGAGCAGTCACAGAGTCCTTTCTATGTAAAGGTGTGGGTTTTCAATTTCCTCAGGTATTTAGGAGACTGCTACATCAGTGAAAATTTAAATGGAACTAAAGTAGTCATCAGGCAGAGGGGAAGTACTTTCCACAGAGCCAGATGCTTTAAGACAGGCAGCTTTCCTCTTTTACCGAGAAAAAGTTACCAAGAAGGATTTTTACAGGGAAGTAAAGGAGTGACCTGGCTGTTAAAGAGTATAAAGTCATTGCAGAGAAATAGAAAGATGGGAAAAAAAAAAACCCAAACAAACCCCTGTGGTTCTTGCCTCTATCTCTCCTCCGGTCACCCTATTCCCCCATCTTCAAGTTGTTCAGCCTGGAGAAGAGAAGGCTTTGGGGAGAACTTATTGCAGCCTTCCAGTATCTAAAGAGGGCCTACAGGAAAGTTGGAGATGGACTGCTTACAAGAGGGTTGGAATTAGGTGATCTTTGAGGTCCTTTCCAACTCAAACCATTCTGTGATATGGTGATCCTGTGGCATGTCCTCTCCCTTCCAGCCATCCCACATGAGGTTCTTGTTGAAGCACCTGAGATGTCATACTTTCATTGTGTAGGTATTTATTAACGTGAAGTAAATATATTAAAGGGTATTCCTCAAGTAGAACCATCAGTTCACACCAAGCATACCATTACCTCAGCATGATTCTTGATTCTTTCTATCTTCTTGTAGTCTCAGTCAAAAAATCAGTAATAAAGTGTACCCATCAACTCTCATTTTTTATACTTTTTATTAAAAATTGTTGTGAAATTATACTCTTATATAAAAATATACATATCAATTTACAGAGCATTTTTTTTTCTGGAATGCAAGCTAAACATTTTCCAATGGAAGAAGAGATGGACAGAAAGGAAAATATGCAGACTCATACATAAAAACTTTTCTTCCTTTTTTCCAACTATTGCATCAACCTTAAGAGGATTATGGAATGTAATGAAAAATGAGATTCCTTTAAGTCCAGACTCATTTTTTTGAGGAAAATCTGGTGTCTAATGGCCACAGAAGAACAAGTCTTTTGAAAGGAAGAGTGTGAAACCCCTGTTAAATTTCTAGCCAACTATTACATGTGAAAAGAAACTATTAAAGCTAACTGAAACACTGATATACATGATTTATTTATTTTTATAATTTCTGTCCTTATTAGCTTTCTGTAGAGGTTTTTATCTCTAGAAAACCATGTTGAGAATTTCCAATTTGGTGAACCTGTAATTGTGGGAGTGGCAATTCATAAAAATGTATTCTAAGACACCTTAGAAGTGTCCAGTTCCCCACAGCATCATTCCGGTATGAAGAAGAGTGTTCTGGTGAGCACTAATCGCCAGGAAAGCACTCCACAGAAGCCAAGCACAATACAGCAAGGAGCACACTTACACAGTAAGGTTATACCAGGAAGCTGAAAAGAGCCTGACTATGAGCTGTCTGCAACTGCAGCATTGTTTTATTGTTTGCATGCTTTCTGGGACAGTTAGAGGTTGTTCCAGACTATCCCAGTCTTGCCTGGGTCCTGTTAGTAATTTGCTGTTATAGACAAGGGCTAAATTCCCACAAGTGCTGTGTGAGAACATGCTAGTTTTGCTGGTTTATGAAAGGTGAACCCAGAATTCATAATCGCCCTGTGTTTACAGATGTGTTCATGATATGGGTAAGTATTCACTGCCTATGAAAAACAGAGATGTATTATCAACAAGTTCCAGACAGTGAGAAAAACTGCAGGGTGGATGGGCCACAAAATCTGCAGCCCTAAAAATGGGATTTGTGGAAATCAGGTAGGGTATAACCTACAAGGAGCATGGCCACTAGGCAAAAAAGGTACCTGGGGCCAACTGAAATGACACTGCAGAAGGGAAAAGTGATGTAAATTGTTAACACTATCCCCCCAATATGCTTTCTTGCTGCTTTTCTTTTTATCCAAAACCTCCTGCTCTCATCAGTTGGGCTCTCTATCCCTGTCTTTCTTCAGCCATAATTCTTGCTCTTCTACTTAACTTTTCCTGAGGTCTTGCTACTATCTGTGTTTATCCCATCAGCCTTTTCCTGTTGCTATAGGTGAGGCAATGATGTGCAAAATATTATATCTCTTACTACACTGAGAAATGGCAGACATGACAGAAGTAACTAGTAACAGTTCATTTGGCTGCTTTCTTAGTGGATGCCTCAATTGCCCTTCATATCACCTTCTATCCCACAGTAACTCATGACCTTCTACTTCTTCGAGTCCAACAGGATGCCTTACGTTGAGACAGGACAGAAGAAATTAAATATTGATGGCTGTCATGTGTGGTAGATGATGCTAAGCGGGTCTCCATATGCTCATAAGGACATTATTTGGGTCACCATTGATTGAATGATACATAGTAGTACTGGATATATTGATATAGATGTAGCTTAAGAGACAATTAATATAGCTTTAATATAAGGAGAATAGAAATTATTTGTGTGCTTTGGATTTTTCTGGAGTATGGCTATAGCTGTTTGAGATGTTTTGTGAGACTAGTTACAGAATTTAACCATAAGAGAACAGCCTTGAAGATAAAGAAAGTGAAGATAAGGGAGTCATAAATGAGGCCAACAACCAATCAAAAGACAGAGTACATCTTGTTTTCAGCTAAAAGGGGTTCCTAACTAGTTTGTGCATGAATGTGTGTTTAAGCACAGAAATGTGGTTTTGAGACTATGGAGAAAACTGTAAAGAGCATGCACTGAGAGAGAGGAAGATGTCCAGCCTTCACCCCTGAAGACCACCAGAAGGTCCCCTGAGTTTCATTGAGCTTGCTCTATCTGGAAGGAGTTAATATAAATGACTTCCTGGAAATAATTTGCATAACTCTGCCTTTTCTTAGAAATATAATGAATATGTATAGTTAAGCTGTATAAATATGAGAAATTTTGCTTTAAACAGTGCACGTATTAGGAGGAGTGATCCCTGCATGCCCAGTGCTGCAATGAAGAACACCTGCTCAACAGTCACCAAGGCTATTGAGTTTTGATTTTTGGCTTTTTGAAGCTTGACCATCCACATAGCATCCGGTGCTTTCCAATTACTAAATCAAGAAAACAGACACATGAAAACTCTTTTGTTCAGTGCACTTAGTATCATTTAGAGAGGTCTTTCCTTCTGAACAAAAGCTATCCTTTTCCTCCTGTATGGGAACACAGCTCCTACAGACATGATTTCTCACTCTACACTTCTTGTCCCCCAGAGCAGATATTTAACTGTGCAGGCTATATGGTTGTTTATTCTGAGCTGGTGTCCATATGCAGCAACTGATATTTCCTCTATTTTGTGTTCTGCAGCTGTTTTTATTGGTGTTATAACTGCTTTTCTAGGAGACCAGACTGCTTAATATTGCTACTTGAATTCTCAAATGGGCATTGCAAGACTTAAAGGAAGCTTTTTACTGTACACCAGAGGAAACTTTCACATTTGATTCCACGTAGCATTGCGACAGCACTAAATGCCAACAAGATAAGATGAAGAACTGAGCTACTTAAAGACAGGCAGGATATTTTCTTTATCTGATTCTGGTCTTTGTATTAGCTCAACAGAAGGCTAGCAAAAACAGCTTAACCTATAACATTCTCCTTAATATTTCCCATATATTTGTAAATTTGTGCAAAGAATTCAGAATAAAGTTTAAATGCTTTCTCTGCTATGGGGATTTGAGACCAAAGGATAGAAAGGCTAATAGAAACTTCTATTAAGATGTTGATAATTGATTTTTGCAGTAACATTGACTTCTCCCCAAAGCTTGTGCTGAGTCTAGGTGGGTAAAGTACACATTAAAATCAGATAAATTTTAGATCAGAAGTTTTTGGAGAATTTCATCTGTGTAGAACTATAACTTATTCTGAAAACTTGTGCAGAACCTAGCTGTAAACTTGATTGTTTCTACTATAGTCTTAGCTACAACCGTGAAATAGTATCTTTATAAATCATTGTTCTCTTGAAGGACAAAATGTGACAGAGTAACAGAAAAGGTGTTAGGAACTTGTCTTGCTAGTTGCTTCAAAGTACCAATGTTGATCTTCTGCTATGAATGCATCATATGCTTGGAAAGGCAGAAATCAACACCCACAATAAGGCAAGGAGAATGCATAATGATCACATTAACAAAGGTTGCTGAGAGGATACCTCTGCACAAGATCCTTGGAAAGGTAGCGATGGCTAACCTAAGTTACTCCAATAGATCTGCCACCAAACCAACAAAGTACCTATGAAAACTACCTCTAACAGGTGTCTATAGCCACTCAGAGCTTTTTTTTTTTTTTTTTCCAGTCCCCAGAATGAGGGGATGGGGGAAGAGCAGAGAACATGAACATTTTAGAGATAATTGACAGAGGGGCACCAATTTTTTTTTGGCAATGTGCAAATATGTCTAGAGCAGTGATAACTGAAGCTTTCAAAGATGACTTTGAATTTTCTTTTTCAACATGATCTAAAGTATCCAGATATAAATGCGGATTTTTATATTTTCTGAAGTCCAAACTCACAAGCTCTGTCATGTATAGCTTTATTAATTTAAAAGATTGTCACCCTTGGTGTCTGCCCTCCCCCTCCACCAGGAATTTACCACCGTAGTGCAGGCGGGGTGCAGTTGTGCTGGCTTTTCAGCTGCTGCAGCCTGCAGTAAATACATTCACCCCAGCCACGCTCTTTGTCAGTTTTAGCTGGTACTGTGCACAGTGAACTGTAACAGAAGTAAATGTGTTGCAGTACAAGCAAATCAGAGCCTTAAACCTCGTTCCTCAGCAGTTTTGGATGTTTTACTGTTGTATGAGAGCTGAGGCATTAGCACGTTTGATTTTCCTGCCGCAACTAAGAGGCAGGCACGGTGGAGGCTTAAGGCAATCATAAAATCTGCAATGTTGCACAGCACCTTAGCTAAATCCCTCACATAAGATGAGGCTGGAGGTCCAGCTGTCTCGTGTGTTTCAAAATGTGCCTCATTTTAAAACCCTGTATTCTTTTACTTCCTCCAACTAATCTCATTTAAAATCTAACACGCAGAAAAATATGGATTTGTTATGTCAGTTATTTTTGGGATAAAGGAAAAACAATTTATTCTTTCTACCTTACACCCCTGTTAATCGTTATTAATTTATCCCTGTTTCTTTCTGCTGCAGCAAATCATCAGTTCAAAGATTTTAGAATCAGATCTTCTATTGATTGTTGACAATAAATGAGCTAAAAGTGAATTCTCTGTGATCTGATGATACTCCCATTAACTCAAAAATATTCACAGTGCTAAAATACATGAATGTGAATTCATGTATTTTATATGAATTCATTCATCATATATAATCTCCCATAAAGTGTCTTAAAATTAAGAAAATTGAGATCTGCTTTGCTGGCTACAATGCCGTTACATTTTAACAGCCTAAGCTGTGACTGTTCTAGCTACTGGATTAATTTATTGATGTGTATTTTCTCAATTTGTCCTCTTTTTTTAGCTCTATGTAATTACAAGTCCCTCATTATTTTTCTTTGCTTATATTTTCTGTGATTTTTTGTATTACTAATCTAAAAAAAAAAAAGCTGTTAGCTGTTTCAATTCATTGAACTTAACTGATGAAACCCTGGAGGTGTTCAAGGCTGGATGGTGCCCTGGGCAGCCTTGTGTAGATCCAGGCATGGAGGTTGGTGTCCCTGCCTGTGGCAGGGGGGTTGGAGCTCTGTGATTCTTGGGGTCCCTTCCAACCCAGACCATTCTATGATTCTATGATTCTATGATTCTATGATGAAGTGTCTCCTTCCTATCTTCCTTCCGTATTTCCTCTATTTCCTTGAGTACTAGATTTTCTGTATTTTCTGGCTTGGCTCTTTTTGCCTTCTACAGTCTTGTGGTGAAATAGCTGAAATGGTTCAGCACTTGTCCAGTTTTCTCTCTGTTAGTATTTAGAATGCTATATTTATTTAGAATGTGGATGGGGAAAGAGGAAGAGCAGGATTACATGGCATTCGTAGTTATAAAGTACCTTTCTAGGCTACTGATATTTAAACCCACCTCTGAAACAACAGCCAGATCTTCAATTGGATTTGTCATTCTTGCTTTGACAGGCAACAATTTCTGGCCTTCTGTCACAATGAAATAACAAAGCACACTATTAGATGAATAGCCACATCTCACAAGAAAATAGAAGTTTAGAGCTGACAACGGTACATTAAACAATAATACTACAGGTGACTGATCACACATAAGAGCCAATTAATTAAAAACCAATTGCACATAACATTTAAGATTTGTTATACATTTTCCATATGGTTCAATGGCTTTCTTTGATTGAGAAGTAACTAGTTTTTTATCTTGCATTTTTCTCTCAATTATGGGTAATTTTAAGAATGGTCTTATTTTATATTATTTCCACCAATAATCTAAATAACACTGAAATGACTTACTCATGTAACAGTACTGTACATTGTGTGCTAAGACTAATGGCATGGTCCATGAGTCTCGTAATGAAGAAATTCGATTTTTACTGTCTGATAAATCAATGTAAATTCAAAGTCAACTGAATGAATGAAAATTTATACCAGAATAAAGCAGAACCTGTTTTTTTGTTTTTTTTTTTTTTTTTTTGCAAATACTGACTGAAGCATAGGGCATTTCCAGGAGTTTAATGACCTTCAGCTTCTCTCACTCATTATTAATCCCCAGGAAACAATGCTTCAGTCACAACTGTTTGTGTAATGAAGTTTTTTGAATCATTTGAGCTGATTTTAAACTCAAGAGATGATGTCTTAATCAAAAGTATCTGAAGATATAAACCATTTTTTCCACACTTATGAATATGTGCAGTGGAAGTGCTTGAAGCTTTACTTGCCCAAGGTGACAACAAAAATGCTACAGAAGCACACGCACTATCCAAGCTGGCTACCCTTCCACTTTGCTCATAGTTTCTGCTTGTCAGAAGTAGCTCTCACCATCACTGGAACATACAGCCCAGCTTCCACAACAGACCAAATCTAATTGTATGTGTTAAATGATGCCCCCAGAGGGTCTTCACTTCGATCAGTAGTATAAATCAAACCCCTCAAGATTCTAAATGTAAAACTTTTACTTCCTTGCTTTTACATGTGACCTTTATTGTACAAATGTCTCTCACCTTTCATGAGCTTTCAAGCTTAGTTGACAAAACTTCATACCAAAGGAACTAACAGTACTAATCTGTTCAAACAGCTTTGCACTTAAAAGGGTACAGAATGGCCTACAGTTGTAACCATGTGTAAATTTCTCTAGAAAAAGTGAAATGAAAGTGCAACATTGGCACTGAATCTTATCAGAAAATAAAAACATAATGGGAAAAGACAAGGTGTTTCAATTAAAATCTGGTGTGTGCTCTGCAGCTGATGCAAATGTATTGTCTTTCTGTTGTGCCAGTAGTGTCCTAAGACACAGGCCTTCAGGTTTTTATTCTTGAAGTATATAACACATACAGATAAGCCTGACCTAAGAATTTTGAAATTAAGATAAGGATGGTGTCCATCAAACAAAACAACTATACTTCTTCCTTTATGTCTTCTGATTCCAGAATCGGTTTTACAAAACCAAGAATATGTTTGCTACTTTCTACAACACCATCAAAAAGTGACAAGTGAAATTCTCAGTCATCTTCCTGGTGCTTCCAATGTAAAGAAATCAGGAGTACCAGGGATAGTAGAAACCGTAGTGACATACACCAAGAGTCTTTGAAAGGAGAGATATAAAGACTATGATGTCTTAAATTGTACTGCTGAAAGTAACAACAACAGGTTGGCCATGACCCTGGTGTGCCCTGGTGGCCAAGAAGGCCAGTGGGATCTTGGGGTGCATTAAAAAGAGTGGCCAACAGGTCAAATGAACTGATACTCCCCACTACTTTGCCCTAGTCAGGTCCCACCTGGAGTACTGTTTCCAGTGCTGGGCTCCCTGGTATAAAAAAGACAGGGATCTCCTGGAGAGAGTCCAGTGAAGGGCTACAAAGATGATTAAAGGACTGGAGCATCTCCTCTACAAGGAAAGGCTGAATGAACTGGGGCTGTTCAGCCAAGAGATAATAAGACTGAGAGGAGATCTTCTTAATGTTTATAAATATCTCAAGTGTGGAACACATGGGGAAATGGCCAGCTTCTTTTCTATGGTCTGTGGAGACAGGACAAGTGGCAATGGCCTCAAGTGGGAGCACAGGAAGTTCTGCATCAATATGTGGAAGAACTTTTTCATAGTAAGGGTGACAGAGGCCTGGCACAGGCTGCCCAGGGGGGTTGTTGAGTCTCTTTCTCTAGAGATATTCAAGACCTGTCTGGATGCTAACCATTGTGACCTGTCCTAGGGAACCTGCTTTGGCGGGGGGGGGGGGGGTAGACTCAACTATCTCTGGAGTTCCCTTCCAACCCCTACAATTCTGTGAATCTGTGTGAATCTGTAACCTTGGGAACAGTCTGCAGAGACAGAAACAGATTTAAAAGGTAAGAAAAACACAATCCAAAAGGCTGTGATTGTTCTTCTCCCATATCTGGAAGTCCTGTGACTCACAAATTGGTATCCTACTGCCCTAACTAAACCACTGGCAATAATAGATGTTAATTCATGGAGGGATATTATGGGGCTAACAACTGACACAACTCTGTTGTACGGATGTGCTGAAGGCCCGAAATGAAACCCAAGAAAACCAAAGTAGATTTCCCAGTTTCCTTTGATGGGGTATGTTTCCCATATGCACAACCCAGATGTCAAGGGATTGGAACAGAGAAGCGTTAACTAGAAGATATGTTTACTGATGTTCGACAGACAGATGTCAAAGGTGTCTGCTTTTCCTCATTTTTCTTCTGGGTGCTGGGAGTGGTTAAATAGCCAAAACACTTTCAAATGAGCTCTATGCCCATTTGTTTTCCAGGGCTGGCACAGTCCAAAATGCAAATATATTGTTGCCAGTCTTGCGCTGAAGTGCTGCTTCGTGGAGGCTTCTACCATCTACACACAATGACATCTTCAGAAATTTCAGCCATGTAACTGCCCCCAGTGTGCATATCTCACTAGGTCACCAGTCTCTACAGATTCATACCAAGATGACCTGGCATTGCATTAAATCTTCAGGGATATTTCCACTGAATGAATACCTTTCTCATTTCCCTTCACTTTGCTTTACTATTGAAACATGCCAGCTTGTCACTGTTGACAAAATGACCCTTTATTGAGGGTATACTTGGGAAAGTGTTCTCTTCTCACGTTAAGAATTGTTTATTATCCTTAAACTCAAAGCTTCCCTGTTTCTTACTAAGTACTCTTACAAATGTTGCCTTGGGTTTTTTTATTGTTGTTTTGATTATTTTTCCCCCTCCTGTTTGTACTAGCAGAGATTTCCCACCTCTATCTATGAAAGTTATGTCCCTCCAGGAAATTTCAGAGAATATTTTCTGACTCTTCACTGATTTGCTACTACAGATGTTGCTACTACAGCTCTCCACTTAAAGTCTAACAATATAAACCATAGGAGGCACAGTGATTTCAGTTGCTATACCTTTGTGTCCAAATTTCAGCTTTTTTTGATCAAAGTATTCCACATATCAGGTACATTAGATGTAGTAGATGTAAGCCTTTCTGGGGTGTGTGTGTAAGAGTACTTATGACCTTTACAAATGAAAATGTAAATCCCTTCCAAACTAGAAAGACTAAAGACATGGCATAAACAGGAAAAAAAAAAAAACAAACCAACAACAAACCCCAAAAACAAAACCCCAAAACAACCTCTATATATCACTTTCAACTTTTGAGAGGGATCAGAAGTGACAGTTGTTTGATCTACATGGGTCCTATGTGTTTTTATATAAAATAACTCAAACCAATCATGAATAACAATCAAGAATGCAAAAATTCAGTTTGTTTTTGAACACCACACATGTAACTTGACCTTATTTCCTCCAGTGGGAATTCTGCCATTTGCTTCTTGGTTCTTCCTCACAGTCCAGAAATAACAAAAAAGTTTATATTTACCAGATAAACTGAATAACTGGGAGAGTGCTGAAGCACTTCTATGAAGACAGGCTGAGAGACTTGAGCTTGGTCAGCTTGGAGAAAAGAAGGCTCCGGGGAGCCTTCTAGTACTTAAAAGGGGCCTACAGGAAAGCTGGAGAGGGACTGTTTACAGCAAAATATTGTAATGGGACAAGGGGTAATGGGTTTAAACTAAAGGAGGGTAGATTTAGATTAGATATAAAGAATAAATTCCTCACTGCAATGGTTGTGAGACCCTGGCACAAGTTTCCCAGAGAAGCTGTGGCTTCCCCCTCTCTGGCAGTATTCAAGGACAGATTGGAGGAGTCTTTGGGTAGTCTCGTCTAGTGGAAGGTGTCCCTGACCATGGCAGGAGGGTTGGAATTAGGTGATCTTAGAAGTCCTTACAACCCAAACCATTCTACAGTTCTATGATTCTATTCTAAAGGCTATGAATAGCCTTTAAATGACAAGAATTCTAACAACTTAGTGGAGATGGACAGGATCAACATTATGGAGTCTAATGAATTAAAAGTAGAAAGATGGGAATGAACAAGGAAAGTTTATAAGCTTTAGATTTTTTTTTCAGAAAAGAACAGTCTGTGGAGAGAAAAATACATGAGCCATGTAAGCAAATCATTGAAGTTTTTTTGGAAGAGAGAGATAGCAAATATTTTCTGGCAGCGTTGGTTTTATGAGGCAGTTATGTGTGTCTTCAGGCAACATAATAATTAAATTAATATTAGCAGAGTAGTGTAGGAGCTATTTACACTTATCCAGAAAGAATCCTGATTGGTTTCACTCTACATCTACCACTCAAGTATCATTTCAAGGAACAGAAGTAGACAGCAGAGAACATCACTACTAAAAGAACACTTAAAAAGAACATTATCTTAATTAAGAAAAGAAACATCAGAGGCAAATTTTATCTAATCAGAGAAATATCTACCAAGAAGAAGTAGTTGATCAGAATTCAGAGGCTACTCCATGGTGTGCCATCCTCACTCTCATTGCTTTATATTGTGGTAAGTTCTAAGCCTTTTTGGTCATGATCCAAAAAAGCTGTTAACTTATACACATCTGCACGTTTAAGCACATGGATAATTAAAATAGATTATTTATCTGCTTACTTCTAAGCTTAGATCTAAATGTGTTTTTCTTGACTGTGCATTGTGCAAATAACAAGCTTTTGGTGCCTTTGAAAGCACCACATACAACAATATATAGACTACTGGACTGGAACTTAGGAGACCCAAAGCCTCTACTGTGCTGTGCAGATTCATAAACCTCAACTCGGCATCTGTTTTCCTGCCTATTCTGCTTGAACTGAAAACTTTTTGGGCAAAGTGTTTCACAACATGTATTTATTTATCTATTAGTTGGCATTAAGGAGGCTCTTAGTTTAATGTGGATCTCTGTATAAGGAAATTAACAAAGGATTATCATGTAGATAATTATCCCAAAATTAGGATTGTGCAATTTAAGGCAAAACTTAAGTGACTGAGTTTTTTTTTCAGATGTGCCAGGCATGCACAGTTCACTTAAAGATAACGGACTTAATAAGTATTTAGGGTCTTCTGCAGATTTGTCTCTTTTCTGACTGAAAATCTTCCAGATTTCCTTTCTATTCTGCCCAGTCACTATCTGCTTAACATATAATAAATTTTCTAATTTATAAAAATATAAAAACCTGTCAAGTAAATACTTACATAGCAGTGTAATGTGGGTTTTTTTTAACAGACCTACTCTTTAAACAGGTATTAATTTATGATGGCCTGTTATGATCCAAACTAGATAACCCAGGGAGCTGTAGAGATTTTGTGATTCCCTTGGGCTAAATTATGGTGAAATGACACCAAACAATCAATGAAACATTTTATTTATGGTAGAAGCAATCTGAACTTGGAAAAAAATAACAGTAGGTGGTTTACCTCTTACTGAAACATTTATAGGAAGAAAGAAAATGAAAGAGAAGAAAGTAAAGAAAGAGATAGATATCACCAGCCTTGGATCCTCCAATGACAATGATGGATATGGCAATCCTCCAATGATAAATGCGTGGCCCTTCATTTTGTGTCTTTTATGGTCTAGTCCTTCCCTCTTGATCACGTCAGTCATGCCCCTTTAGGACATAAATGTCTCTTGTTCCTGAATATGCTTGGTTTTCTGTTAGGGTGAGTGGTCTAGAGGGGTCTTTTGGGTGGTTGTGATCCCCTTCCTCAAATGAACTCTATATGATCTCTGTCTACACATGGTGATCAGGATACGGAACTGTGCATCCTCTCTCACCCCTCCGCATGATGTGCTAACCAACCTTTCCTTGGGAGTTTATTATCATTATGTAAGCGTTTCCCACCACAGTGTTTGAGACATCAACACGCATTGACCCTTTCAGTGTCTCGCAGGGCCTTAGGGTTTTTATGAAATATATTCATGGAGAGTTTATTCATTTATCAGATCAGTATTCTATTTCTTTTCATATTTACATCCTTAGATGTATTCATTTAACAAGTTTCTTTCTCAACTATTCATTTATGGGTACATAGTGCACAGAACCACAACCTTTTAAATTGATTACTTTCTGTCCAATGCGTTCATCTGAGGGGGTTGCTCACTGGCAAAGTACATTACGAATAAAACATGACTTCTGATACTCCCAGAGAGCCAACCTTATAATCCCACTTCACTGTAAAACAAATTGCATGATTTCAGAAGTGCATGTAGCTTCTGTCAGACCACAGACCTGTGGACAGCAAGGCTCCACTGGTTATCTCCAAGCATCACCTGCTGGCTTTTAGCTGACCTTTCTGCAATGTGGCAGAGAAACAGCACGTGCAGGTCACAGACGCTCTGTCCACTGCATTGTAACTTGACAAATCACAGCCCAGCTGCAGCAAGACAGTGACTTGCCACGCATTATCACACTGGGAGCTGCACCTCTGGTTAGGGCCTGATGTATTACAACCATCAGAAGTGCTGTAACAAACTGTTTGTTACCGTATTAGCAAGAACATAATCAACAAGGACAACAGGCACTTTGAATTTACAGTGCTTATTCAGAAAATAAATGTTGTAGAGTTGTGAGGGAAGAAGAACTGTCACTTTTCCACTAGAAACTTTTACTACTGAGAATGTGGTACAAATTGAGGAATTAACACATTCTGCAGCAGACCTAGGAAACAAAACAAAGAGGGACTTTAATTCAGGTGAATCAGAATAAGAGAAATATTTTGGAGCTGAAAGCATAATTTCATTTGTGTTTCAAGGCTAGATCTTCACTTCTGTAATGTGAACACATTTGTCATAGTGAATATGCTAAGAAAATCAATTGCAGAAAAAGAAGGGAAGATTACACTATACATATATTAAAAGCATTGGTGCTTCTGAAGCTTGCCCAGTTTTCCTCCAACTTTTATTTGTATGTAAATACTTCTTTTCCTGTTTCACCTCATTTTGTGTCTGACAGACACTTCAATTTTCTATTCCTAGCCTTAAGAACCCTGAAATTATCAGGACAACTAAATCTTACTAGTTTTTTACTAACTGGGATGATTAAAGGCAAGTTATTTATGTGGAAGAAAGAAAAGATATTATAAGTAAAAAGGTGTCTGCTTGCAGGCCGAAAGCTGTGGGTTGCTCAACTTGTTATGAATTTCCAAAGCTATATACAGTGAAGTTTAATCAAACAGGTTAAAAACTTTTATCTTTCCAAGGAATGTAAGGGGAACTCATAGGATAGCTGCAATCCATTCAGGGTGGCCATGAATCATACTAAATGCTTTTTATTACTATTACTTGTATCTCTAAGAACATTAAGGTGTGGCTGAAAAAAATTTGGCCAGTCCCAATTAAGTATCCTGAACTAAACAATATATATTAATTTCTCTGTGAGGGAGACCTGAATGGAGTATTTGAACTTCTGTCTCGTTCACCCCTGTCTAGCAGACAGGTAAAAGATGGCCATATTTTGGCTTCATTGCAGATGCACCAACAATCGCTATTCTCTTCTGTGAATTGGACTGTGGAATCCCCCACGCCTGACATATGCATTGTCTTTGATTCAGGCTCCATGCGCTTTACCTAATGATACTCACCAGCTGAATCAGACAGAAAATGGCTGGCAGGTAACTTGAGCTACTGTCACCGTAAGAAACTGATGAGGGCAGAAAGAGCTTAACTAGGACAGAATACATTATCTTTTGACAGCTCCTCACACTTCATTCTCAAAAAAAAAAAATAGTTACTATTAAAGATGAAAAGTTAAGCCACTATTTGGTTTTGATACTGAATAATATAAAAAAAAGGCTGAAATATCAAATCAATGTGTTCTAAGGGGCATATACATGCCCCTTATGAATGAATCATACTTATGCCCATAAATACCTCAGAGACCTGCAATGAACCAGAGATTTACCAAGTCTTACACTCTGCTTTTCAGTCAGTAATGTCCTTCATCTAGTTTTCCCTCAACAGCCTGCATGCAGGCAGCATATCACGTATTCTGAGACTTCAGGTGTCAGGTACAGTTGAGGAAAGGTCTGCCATTCAGATGTCCTCAGCAGTCAAAAAAGCCCTGCTAGAGAGCAGATTTTCTTCTGGTCTATGCCCTTGTTCTTCCCCATCAGGTGGCCTAGCTAGCTATATAACTTGAATCAGGGTAAAGCCAGGTCATTTTCTATTGTTTGGAGCTTAAGAGGGATGCTAGAGAATGTGTGTGGGGTCTATGCTGTACCTATTTGAATAACAGTTCTTCAGTGCTGAAGGAAAAGTTTTTCATACTCTGTTCAGGGCAATGCCTTTAACCATGAGTTTCACTTGAGTTTACAAGGACTTTAGTATCTGCCTAAAATGTGAATTGAACTGATACTGAAGTAACATGACTATCCCAAAAGTGAATTGGATTCTGAAATAGTATCTTCATTTTAGATATAGATCTTAACTGTACCTTTCATATCCACAATAAAAATATTCTGAAATTCTCCCAAAAGAAGTGGCATTAGGCAAAGCAAAAAGCAAAGTTAAATCCTAATAACAGGGAAACAGATGGTTTGATTACATGCAAGTTCCTAGGAAGGTAGAAATCTATTGTAACAATTGATTAATTTTGCTGTCTTTTGAGATAACCACCTTGAAGGACAAAGAGTCTCAAAGGCATTGCAGTGAAAGACTACACACAATGGGAATAATCCTGCATTTGGTTGACCTATGCCTGAAACAATTGACTCATGTTTGTGTGGTACTGCTGCTATTTACAATGTTGTGATCAGGAATGGTTTGAAATGAGCGTCTGGTAAGGGTTATAATATACTCAAAGTGTATAATACAGCAAAATCTTTTACCTTTTTTTAGATGTAGGTTTTCCAGTGTTAGCCAAAATAGGTATTAAGTGAGGTACAAGCTGCTATTCTGTAAACAGAATTTGTTAAAGAAGAGAGGGAGGTAACTCACCTATTGAGCAGTCTAATCCATAAATTTTAACTACACAAGTGGTTTTCATTGCAATGTCTGGTGAAATTGAGTTTTATTGATGACTTGTAGCTTCTTTCATTCAATTCTACGGATGCAAACTGTTTTCCAAAACACAGATATCATTGGAACCGATGCATTTACCAATGGTTATACTGCCAAGGGAAATTGCACTTCTAAGGACCAAATTAGAAATTACTACTTTTATTATTCAAAGGTAGTACAGAGTTTTGTGCTGCAATGAGTAATGTACAACTTCAGGGAAAGAGTGCTACAGATCATTCGAGATGCTTTCATTTATCTGAGTGTTCTGATGTCAATTTATTTGCATATAATATTTTTTTCAAAATATTTCTAATTTGAAATTATATCTCCTTCAGAATTTTATGTTTTTAACCCATATAAACTTTATGCCATTGAAAAAGCTTCCTTTCCTATCAGAAATCACAAAATATTGTTTCATAGAGAGTTATCCACCACTTTTTCACCTGGGAAAATGTGTAATGATCCTTGGTAAGTCAGGTGACTGTGTTCATCTTTTTTTGCACTGATCTGATCTCTCATGCATACACTCATTAAGGTTTTCTGAAATCTCATATATTGATGTCCATATGAGATTCTTTATCAAGACTGTTTCTCTCAGATCCTGTAGACACACATCATACTTCAGCACGTAAAGTGGTATTCTGAGTGCTTAGACAGTTGAGTAGGACACCCTCAAAGCTGAACCTTTGGAACATAAGTCTTCTCTGTAAATTGCTAATCCATGATACAGGACATCATCTATATGGAAATAACTGCCATTGGTAAAATGTGAAAGGTAGCTGGATCAATGAAGAGGCTTGGATAAGATTAGATTCTAATAAAGGGGAATTGTGCCCCTAGAAGAAAAGTGGGAACTCCAATGATTTAGATTTCAATAAAATGTTTCATGAACTATTTCAAAATAAAACTCACTAGACAAAGGAACTGCAGAAGACACTTGGAACAAAGTTTTTATACTATGGAATTCTAAGAGAGTAGAAAAAAGAAGGCAGAATTATATGATCTCCAGAGGTCCCTTCCGAACCCTACAAATCTGTGAATCTGTGAACTTGCAGTAAGTGAGTCTAATACTCTTTGGGAAATATAATGTAAACAAATATGGCTGTGGAAATGAGTACTTTTTTGAGAATGGGGTTTAGCAAAGGATAAGCTGAGGTAAGCAGTTTAACTAGTTCTAATTTGGACAGTAGAGACTATATCTGCTTATCCCTGCCTAAAACACTGTATATGTTAATACATTTTCTACATTTTTAGAAAACAGAAAGCAGATGGATGATGAGTTGGTAGTGAATATTTAATTATAAATTTGTTTGACTATGATATGGCAGTAAGAATAGTCTAATACAAGTGTGAATACTGAACACAAAGCATATCATTAAGCTCAGAGATATTGTTGCAATATGGCTCTTCTTACTGCACTGGAGATATTGTATTGTATTATGAACATCAGACTACCATAAAGATACAGACATCTTGCAAGTTCAAAAGAAAACAACACATTTCAGAGAGTTCAAATTACTAATTTATACAGAAAGAATGAAAGCTTTAAGCAACAGGCCTAATCCAAAATGTGTGCAACACCAGTACAGTGCCAGCAATTTCTGTGAAGCCCTGCTACACCTGTTGCTGCTCTGTCAACTGTTTCTTTGCTAACATAAGGATAAGGGAGCATACAAAAACAGTTGCAAAGAACAGGTCGGCATTCAGGAGACCACGTTCTAATTCCAAGTGCTCTTACCAATTTCTTGTCTTATTTAGACAAAGCACATAATCCTTCTGTGATCCTGTACTGTGCTGTCTTTACGCTGTGAGTTCTTTGTAATAGAAAACATCCCTCACTGTGTTCATCTATCTGTAGTACTACATTCATGGCATTATCTGTACTATTCACAGTGTGACTGCTATGAAATTAATGCTTAGTTACAGAGAAAGTATCTATGGTATAGCAATTAAGCAGGAAAAGTGGACTAAATTAAGATGGCAATGTGTAGACAGAATATGGGAAACAAATTGTTGCGAATGATAATGATAGCTATGAACAAATTTTCATTGTGTAGGAAGGGCTTAATTACAGCAATTCTTTGAACAGACAGGGAAAAACAGGTTTGTGTTGAGGATAGCCTAAATGACCAACAGGTCTCTTCCAAATTTTGCCTACAAGGTACATCAGTACACTAATTACATACCGCTAAGGGAAGACGAAGGTTTCTCTAACTATCCAGTTAAGAAGGTAACCACAGTCAGTAAAATCTTTTTTTTTTCAAAGACATGGAAAGTAAATTAACATTGGCTGAGTACAGAATTCAATAGGTCAGACTTTCTATTAAGTCTCTGAACTGTCAGAGACAGGATTGGAAAGCGCACAAACCTCAGCAAATCCTGTTCTTACTTTTTTACTCCAATTCTCTTGTCTGCTTACAGCCTTTTCACAGCTTCTTCACATCCCAAAGAAATCAAAGCATTCCTTCTCAACTCATCCACTGTTATTGGCTGTACCTCAATAACTTTCCTCTGATTCCCCTAAAGGTGATAAGCAGCTTACAGCAGCCCTCATTTTGTTGTGCTGTGGCCAGCTGTTCCACTTGAAATATGTGCTCTTTGAGGCTTCCCTAAATTAGAAAAGTCCATAACATACCATTCCCTGATGTAATGAATATTTACAACATTCAAGATTGGAAGGTAACTAATGTTATCACCTAGTGCTCAGTGACCAATTAGCTTAAACCCCACTAAGGTAGAAGGCTGAATCAAAGAAGCAGAATGATGATCTCCTTCATGTTGAAGTTCCATGACAAATTTACTAAGGTTTGATTTATGGAGCTTCCACACATCAGGAAACCTGGAATCCTCTTTGGTCTTTGGTCTATATAACCCATTGTCTGAAATACTTGAAAAGGATTCAAAGCACCTGAGGCAAGAATAATGAAAGCTGCTTAGAAGACCGTAAGTAGAAGTTCATAAAAAGCAATTGTATATAACACAAGGAGGGTTTTGCAGAAAGTGCTAAAGGGTCTCCAGGTGGTTACTCCAAAAAGATATACATAAATATTGTACAGCAGTCCATGGCAACAGAAAATCACTATTTTATAAACTCTTAAGATTCTACAAACTCAAAAGAGTTTGAAAAAACATTTAAAAAGAAGCTGACTGAGTGGAATTTGCTTGTTTCAATGCATAACATCAATCTCAAACAATCATTCTTTGCTCTATAAAGCTTCAGAGAAAATTTAACATAGACCTAAAATCATGAAATGCTGATAATTTTTTTCCTCACATTTTACCTGCTGTTTGTAATTAATCAAATTATATTCTCTTTCCAGTGTGACACAAAACAAATGAAACCAGAACAGAAATAAAATCAAGAGCGATAATCACCCATTAAATGTTTTGTCTGTTAGTAATAAATTCTGCTTTGTCAAGCAGGTCTGATGCAACGTGAGTCCTGTGGTGACATATAGCTGTGCTGCATCAGAAACACAACAGGGAAAAGATGTGTTTACTTGTTGCCAAGGTCTATTTGCCTTTGAAGGACTTTCCTCACTTGGGCAAGGTGAAAAGTCTTTGGCATCTACTTATGATGCATATTCAGCCATCAGGAAGAAATATTTTTTGGCTGAATTTTTTTCCAAAGCCACCTGAGAGATTTGGATGCCCAGTTCCTATTAAAATTAAATCTACTAGGCAGCTTTGAAAGTCCCAGCTTAGCAACAAAAATAAAGAGCTGTTGATGCACTAAGGCATTTGCAAGTATAAGCCATATGTTGTCTCTGTAGGACACCCTAAAATTCATCAGGCATCTTGATTTCTATTGTATTATATTACAGAAACAAAAGTTTAGAATTTGTGTTTGTTTCTTAAAAATGAGTCTTCATTGAATTCAGATGATCTCTATCCAGAGACCATTACAATCATAAGGGTTATTCAAGCTGAAATTGCTTTTGTATAGTAGCTTCTTTTGCTCCACAGCTCCCTGTCTCTAACCCATCAAATGCAGAATACTAAAAAGACAATGGATTTAACCACATCTTTCTAGAATGCAAGCAAAGAGCAAAACATATATCCATGTCTATTTTGTTAAGTGGTAATCTCTGCTCTTTCATATATAGATATAATCTTGTTCTTTATGTTTATTGAACATGAGTGGAGTAAGAGAAAGTTATATTTTCCAAAACCCAATCCTGAAATTTAGTCTGGAGTGCTCATTCTTATTCAAAGTGTACCTGAGCTGAATGGAAGCATTAAGTTTTGTTATGTGATCCCACTCTCCTCCTGGGGGCAGGAAAGAGCTTTCCCCCAGCAAAATTCTGATCATGAGAGACAGAACAACCTAAACTCAAAAATTTTGTGATGTTAGAAATCAATCTTCAGATTCAGGCAAATAAGTTAAGACCAGGTATATATTTTGTTTACAACTATTAATGTGAAAACTGTTATAAACTGATACTGTGAAGTATGATAAAGAGTCCAATTTTACTGATCCTGTATTGCCATAATATCAATCCTTCCTGCTCCTCCAGCTATCTCTCCAATTCTCTTCACCTTTTCAATTTCACAATTAGTGATAGACACACAGAGGCAGGTAAGATTAGGAACATGATTTGCCTCTAGGCAGGTTATTCCATAATTGTTTACTATGTGTTTTCTTTCCCTGAAGCAGCTGGTATTGACTGCTGACACAAAACCCACATTGGATTAGCAGATCAGTTGTTTGACCTGTGATGGCAATTCCAATTGTCTTTTGCTGCCATAAGCACAAATTTTTAATCTAAATGGATGCATATTAGCAAGATATTTGAAAATTGAGGCACATTATACAAACAGCATATAGTAAGACAATTTTTCTAATGCAATTTTGGCAAACGTCAGCTCAAGAGTAGAGGTAGGAATGTTTCAAAATCCACATTTTCTGAGTCATGTCTCATAGGGAAAACTCTTGTCCTGCTGCCCATCCAACTCTATCAGGACCTTCACTGTTTTTTGCTCCAAAACTCCCCTCTTGCATTTCTCCCGGAATAATAACTTGTAGTGGCCTGGAGAAATTGCAGAAAAGCTGTTTCTTCAGATGGATGCCTAGGCTGGAAAAAGAACAGAAATGATAAAACAAATAGTTTTTGAGATTAAAAGTATATTTCTGCTCTTCTATTCTACAGAAGTCCATTAATACTGAAACATAAGTTTGCCTAAGGTTTTTTGAAGAACAGATTTTATTTAAGTATATGAGATTAAAGTGAATGTCATTCTGTCACAACATTTTTTTTAAAATTACTGTTGGTAGGATATTATATAGACATATTACAGTTAAAAAAATCATAATATACACATTACCTATATAAGATGTTAAAAAGTCTTAATATTTTATCCAAACTAGCAACGCTGGTTTCATTAATTGTGTTCACTTCCAAAGAGGAATCCACCAGAGCAGTCAAACTTTCTTAAGTTCAGCTGTATTGAGACCAGCCGAAGTCTCAAAGTCATGCAGGACTTTATAATAACTTTGAGAATACACTTTTTCAGTAAGTACTTCATCAGGGCATTGGTAAATCTGTGGCCATAATTTATCTGGATTTGTGATTAATGGTGGAAGCACTAAACTGCTGAAATTCTTGCCCGTATTTTGTCCCCTTAATTTCTGTTTCTTAGCTAATGCAGTTTTGCGTGGCTGGGTTCTGGTGGAGAGAAGGAGCTGCAGGGGTGGTTTCTGCAAGAATCAGCTAGAAGCTCTCTTCAGGCCCCACAGAAAACACCAGCTGGCTCAAGGCCAGAACCACAGTGAAGAGGAGGAAGAGGAGGTGCTAGTGGAGAAACCCATGGTGGAGCAGGTGTCCCCCTGCAGCCCATGGAAAAGGCCAAGACCCTACCCGCAGCCCGTGGATAGGCCACACACTGGAGCAGGTGGAGACACACAGAGGACGCTGTGACCCATGTTGGAGCAAGCCCCTGCCAGCACTAGCAGCCCATGGAGAGAGACAGAGACACAGAGGTGAGAGGGGGAGAGAGAGAGATCCATGCTGGAGAAGGTTTGCTGGGCTGGGAGGGGCTTGATGTGCAGAAACAAACTTCACAACACATAGAAGCTTATAAAGCAGTTGTGTTTACTGCAGTGCTGTGTGCGAGGGGGGGTTGCTTCTCCAGACTTATACACAGAAGCCACAAAGCAAGTGTCCTTTTATGATACTGATTCATGCATATTCATTAAGGGGGTTGGGCTATTTCCATTAGTTTGGGGGACTGGCGTGATTACTATAATTTTTACTAAGAACCATTAGCATAAGTCCCCTCCTCCTTGCGCAGGCGCACTGCCATTTGGTGGCGGTCATTAGGGGTCTTCCTCGCTGTGTATTCTTCAACTTTGGAATGGAATGCTGAGTTGTCTGGACTCCAAACATCAGAGCTGGTCCTAACTACATTACTTTACAAAGATGATTGAATTCCTCCTTTCTCGTGCTGGCTGTTTCTGTTATCTCATAAATGGTGCATACAGCTCAATGCTGCCTCCTTATTTTGGCTAGACTTCAGTTCCAGGTCTCAACATGTGCTGAGCTACACTAGATTGCACTAAAAGCATTTAACTTTTGATTCTCTGAATCAGGCTTGTGATCCCGTGGAGGACCAGGATGGAGTAGTCTGGGATTGAGAGACTGAGAGATATTCTATGATTTATGACTGCACCCCATAGAAGTGACCCACGCTGGGGCAGCTGGTGAAGAGCTGGAACCCCTGTTGGAGAGGTTTATGGAGGACTGTTGCCCGTGGGTGGGACCCCATGCTGCAGCAGGGGAAAGGTGTGAGCAATGACCACCTCACCCCTTCACCTGCTAAGAAGGAAAAGAGCTGGTGAGGAACTGACCCAAACTCCCATTCCCCCATTCCCTGCCTCTCCCCATGCCATGGTGGGGAGGAAGAAGGGAGCAAAATCGTGACTAAAGTGAATTCTGATAAGAAGGAAGGAGTGGAGGGGACGTGCTTTAAGATCTGGCCCCACTTCTCATTTCCAGACTCTGGTGTCACTGGGTGTGCAGTGCAGTGTCACAAATTAAAGTTTTCTTTCCTTTATTCTGTGTTGAGTCTGTTTTGCCCGTGATGCTGATTGTGGAATGATTTCTCCCTGTCCTTATCTTGACTCCTGAGCCTCTCAATATATATTTTCTCCCTTGCCCAGCTGAAAAGGGGAGTGATAGATCAACTTTGGTGAGTGTCTGGCCTTCAGCCAGGGTCTATCCATGGCACTTAACTACCAGGAAATGCAGCTAACATGCTGTTTAGGCATCCTTCTTTTCCTGTTGACTTCATTCCTTTATTTTCAACAGTAATATTTCAGGGGTTAAATTTTACCTTGGTATCTCCCCGTCTTTATAAATTTTTACTGTGGAGACAAAAGAAGAAATATAGGTGTTGTGTTTGCTGGATCCTTTTGTCTCATCATTTAGAATGAAATGTTTCGTACTGTTGACCTTATGGCTTAATCATGTTTTCATTATTTTCTTTATTGTCATTGTTTTCTGTAATATGCTGGAGATGATGAAGGAGGTCCTTGTCTTCATTACCACTACACCACAACATATTTCTTAATATTTCCCTCAGAAAATGAAACTGCATACTCAATAATATTATTACGCTTGGGGGATTTAGTTAAAGGGGAAAAAACCCTATAAGTTTACATTTAAAATCTGAGCATCTGAAATTGGCTAATAATTCATTTTTTACACTGTAAACATGTGCAAAGCAGGTGTCTAAGTTCTAGTATGAAATCAGCCTTGCTTCCAATAACTCCAGAGGTGATCGGAACCTAAAACCAGGTATGCTTGGATGGTATCTGAGAATGAAAAAAGGAGATAAATTAAAAAGACCAGTTGCTAGTCTGGAACTTATTTTGGGGTTGTGCATGCTATTTTTTTACGTTTGATTGCTATTTCACTTACAAACGGAGAAAAACTGTACATTTGTAATAGTGTACTGAAGTGTATGCCAATGGCATCTGAGTATGCCTTGAATGAGTGGTCATGCTGAGTTAAAGCAATGTTTTCCAGCTCTGGAGTGACGGAGTTTGATTTAGACTGGAGTAAAACAAACCACCAACAAAAGGTGTCTTATCACATAAAGAGAGAACAAAGAGAGCTGTTGAAGGACCTCTTGTGCTTTAAAAGGTAATGTTTTGTTTTCAGTGCCACATGCAGTTTTCCAAGTGTTGGAAAATAAAAAACGTGAGCAAAGCTGCTGGAGGTGGCAGCAAGGAGTGGCAAAGTGCAGATACTGGAGCACTTCAGGGCTAATAAAAGCATCTACTGTAGTAGGAGGCTGTAAAATGTACTTTCAGGATGGCTGATGAGAGGGAAAGGGTACTTTAAGTTTGGCAAGGGAAGATGGCTGGTAGATGAGAGGAATGTAGAAGAAACGAGTATCAACTGACAGTATCAGGTCACTCCAGTCTGAGTGCAACTTAAACCAGACCTAGTGACACAATGAGGATGCCACTACTTACAATATTAAACCACTAATTAAATTTACTTTATATAAGAGTCAGTATTCCAGGTGAATTTCTGTATTGTAAGAGAAGAGCAGACCAGAAATTCTCTTTTGTCCTGTCATCAGCTCCATTTACAAACACAGAAGTTCTTTTTGGTGTGCAGTGCAGCACCACCTAGAGTTACCTTAGCTGAGACCAAATTAGTTCTCGAGTCTGGGGCAGTTTGAAGCTGCATCTGTGTGGCAGAGATGGCACCAGTTGGTTAGGACGCAGCATCCCATTGAGGCAACTATTCATTTCCCCAGGTACAATTTGATATGCCTGTGTGCACTATTCTGGGAAAGTACACCTGGCTTTCGATGCTAGCTTAGGTAATTTGAACATCACATTGTGCTGTAGGTAATGTTTTCTTGCATTTAAGTAATTGCAGCTTATGCCGACATTAGCAAGTAGTGCGGAACAGCAAGAGCAGAGCTGTAAAGCCAGACAGCTGGTGCTGAGGCCACAATGTTTGCACCATCTGTACTGCAGGCAGTTTTGCTCTGCAGACTGGTTAGGTCCTGTGTACCCAGTGTTTGTTATCAGCTGGGAGCATGATCTGTGCTTCTTGAGTATGTCTTCTGCTTCAGTTTCATCTGCAAAGGATTTGGTTCGACCGCTGCAGGGCTTCGCCATGATATGAGCCAAAGCACAGGCAATAGGGGCCATCAGTGAGTGAACAGACAAGCTTTTTTTTCCCACTCTTTCACCCAGTGAGTAGGCAGGGGGTAGGCAAGATTTTGGGACAGGACTTTCAGGACATCAGACTCCAGTATATCAAAAAGATATTCCACACCATATGACATCATGTTCAGCAATAAAGTTTCAAGGAAACAAGGAGGTAGAGAGGATGATGATGGTTATGGAATTTATCTTCTCAAGCAACAGATACGCATACTGAGGCCCTACTTCCCAGGGAGTGGCTGGATATAAACCTGCTAATGGGAAGCCATGAATTAATTCCTTATTTTGCTTTATTTGCCTGCGCAGCTTTTACTTCACCTGTTAAATTCTCGTTATTTTGACCCATGAGTTTTTACCTTTTGATCTTCTGATTCTCTCTCTTGTTCTGGTGTAGGAGAAGTGAGTGGGCAACTAGGTGACTACTTAGATGTTGGTGGGGATCAAGCTATCTCAGGGGCAGAAAAATGTATTTTGCTGAAAACATACATAGGCTACCAAACTCTAGAACCTGGCCTGAGGGAAAATTACATATACGGTCACAGTAGCTGTTTAAGAGTCAGGAAATAAAAGGAGCTTTAAATACAGTTTCAGAGACAACAGAAGAGAAGGTGTCACGCTGTTTGAGGTTTTTACTTAAAGAGGAAATTCATTTAAACAGAAAGAAAATACAATACATGAAAGAGGAACCCCTCACCAAACACAGTATCATCAAGTGTATGAAGGAGCCATCTGGGATCAATCATGCCTGCACTCATCAGTGCAGAGAATTCCAGAAGAAGGCTTCAAGGAAAGGATCAACATTAGATTTAACTAAACACCATGAGCGACAAAAGAGAATGAGGGGTACTCTTGCTTTGATTTAAAATAGCAAGTATCACTACAGAGAAAGTGTAGCTATACATACAAAATATGAAGCAAAGCACTACTTCTTGCTTAATAAAAAAGAAAAAGGGCCACAAAAGTAAACAAACAGGCAAGATTGAAAGTCAAGAACAAAAACCTGTAAGATAGCTACTTTAAAAATATTGCGGAACTGCATCAGAGGGCAAAATATTTTTAAAATATGATTTGCCTACAGAGTTCCTCGAGTTATTCTCATGGGTATATTTTAGAGTCAACTCATTGCTACAGATAGAAATTGATTTGTCCCCTGACCCTGTAGTCTTAGCTGCTGTACCACTTGACAATGAAAATCCATAATATATCAATGAGTTTAGAAGCTATACAAAATAATGCCTACAGAAAGTGTTTTATAGATGATGCAATACCCATAATTACAAAAAAAAAAAATCCCAAATCTTGATAGGTTGAATTAGAGAATATTTTACAAAGTTGCCTGTTCCTTCAACTTTTCCCTGTCTAGAAAAAATGTTCCTCCCCCTGGGCCCCCATCCTCACAAGACCACATCTTAGGTAAGCTACAAGTTGTAGACAATGTGAATTAAGTGCTTAGAAGATGGGTGGATTTTCCTTTTTCAACTCAAACCTGCAACAAATCAGAATGGCAAATCACTTTAGCCCCACATAATATTATATTATCCACATCCATAAAGAAAATATGAGTATTTCTGCCTATCTAAATCCAATTGCTAGATTTGGGAGCTGTTGTAGTTTTGTGTGGCTGGGTTCTGATGGAGGAAGGGGGGGCTGCAGGGGTGGCTTCTGCAAGAAGCATTTAGAAGCTCTCTGCAGACAGAGCAAACACCAGCCAGCTCAAGGTTGGAGTTGTTGCTGACCAAGGCCGAGCCCATCAGCAACGGTGACAGCACCTCTGGGAATCACATTTAGGAGAAAAAAAACTTCAAGTAGCTGCTTTTTGCCATCAGAGAAGGGAGTGAGATGTAAGAAACTGTGCAGACACCAGGGGCAGTGAAGGGGGGAAAGAGGCACACCAGGTGCCAGAGGTAAAGATGCCCCTGCAGCCCTTCGAGAAACCCATGGTGGAGCAGGTGTCCCCCTGCAGCCCATGGAAAAGACCAAGACCCAACCTGCAGCCTGTGGAGTGGTCCCATGCTGGAGCAGGTGGAGACATGCAGAAGATGCGGTGACCCACGTTTGAGCAAGCCCCTGCCAGCACTAGCAGCCCGTGGAGAGAGACAGAGACACAGAGGTGAGAGGGGGAGAGAGAGAGATCAGTGCTGGAGCAGGTTCACTGGGTGGAGAGGTTCGTGACCAGGCTGGAGCAGTCTGGGCTTGAGAGACTTAGAGACATTCTCTGACCTATGACTGCACCCCACAGAAGTGACCCACACTGTGGGCAGCTGGTGAAGAGGTGAAGCCCCATGGGAATGTACTCCAGTTGGAGAAGTCTTCTAAGGAGGAAGGCCTTGGCGAGGTGCTTTAAGATCTGGCTGCACTTCTCATTACCTGACTCTGGTGTCACTGGGTGTGCAGTGCAGGGTAATAAATTAGAGAGTTTTCTTTCCTTTATTCTGTGTTGAGTCTGTTTTGCCCGTGACACTAATTGTGGAATGCTATCTCCCTGTCCTTATCTAAACTCCTGAGCCTCTCAATATATATTTTCTCAGCTGTCCGGCTGAAATGGGGAATGATAGAGTAATTTTGGTGGCGTCTGATCTCCAGCCAGGGTCAAACAACAACAGGACTGTAATATGTTAAATAAAACTCGTATTTATAACACAATAATCCCCTTTTTCTATAAATTTCTGTACAAAATTTTTTTTAGGGTATCAATTTTTGATGTATCTAGTTCTATAGACATAAAGATCCCTGCCACATTCATATTTTTGCTAATGCTTTGTCCTACCTACATCCCCTAGTTCATCATTCTTTGTCTTTTGGAATTCAGTGCAATAGTTCGACTTACTTATGTTAGTGCATCCATTAATGTAATTTAAACTGAAATTAACTTAATCCAGACTGATCCAGGGTTATTATTAATAAAATTTGTTCTCTAAGGTATGCCTAGAAAGTCAGTATCATCTGTAATTTTCAGCAGTATTTATCTTTCTAACAAGATTAAAGACAGCTTTATCCCACAGCAGCCAGTGTAAAGGTTGCAGAATCCATTTCAATATTAAGTTTTCATAGAGAGATATTTCTGATTAACAGTGAGCCAACTCATACTATGACTGCCATCCTTGATATGAAGCATGAGTCAAGCTGGAATTCATATGCACTTCTCCACAATCTTCTTATGGAAAGACTCTATCAATTTACTGTATTGATACACAGTCTTCAAAATAAAAGGCTAATGCAATTAACCCTAAAAGGTACTGTTAGCAGCAAACATTCTCCATCTTGAATTCTGAAGGATGATTTTAAAAAACCACACACAGCACATTATGTGTAGCCTCAAGGTTTTTTATTTCTGTCGGTCTTGTGTGGCAAGCTGTTTAATGCAGAAATCATGCATGCCCTAATATAAACTGGAGTTGGAAAATAAAATCAGAAACTCATAAAATTAATCTCTACCAGTTTTAGACCCATGTTTGGTCACAATCAGTCCAGATTAGAAGTGATGGAACATTGAAGATGAATTTCATTGTGACAAGTCTCGCTTCCTCTTTGACAGTGATGAACTGTAAAAAAAGAAACAAAACAAACCACAAAACAATGTACTTGTTTATGCCCTAGATTGTTCATTTTTGGCTTTTTGCAATTGAAAAGGAATAAGCATTTTCCTGAGGAAGTGAAAACTTTGAATAACTGTTTCTAAAGACCAAGGGCCTACTTTTGCAGAAAAAAAACAAAACCGAAAACGAGCCTCCACATGACCCCTTTGGATGAAAGATTTTGCATCCACTGATCTCATCAAATTTGGCCCAAGTTTTAAGAGACTCACCAATGACATTTTCTTTGGACAAAAGTATTCTACAATGCACATCTATAATCATTTGTCAATCTCTGCATAACTGTAAAGGAGATCCACAGAAGCTGTTTCTATGTGATCAGTACAGTGATGCCTGCTTACAGTCTATGAAATATAGTTGCATTTTTACAGTTTTAAATATGTTAAATAGATTATTAGCAACCTGCAATATCTTATGTGGTACAGAAAGCACAATTATTAAACCTTTGCAAATGTGATAATAGTAATTGTGCTACAAAGTATTCTCTAAAAACATGTTCAGTGACATAATGAGGATGTAATCCATGTGGTGCAACGGAGGGCTGAATAGCCTCTGTAGAACACTTTTGGCTAGTATCATGGAAAACTTTTCAGACTTCGAAAGGAAGTGGTGCAATACCAGCAGCACAAACCTCATCTGAATAGATACTAGGATCTGTCCCTTCTCGTACCAATTAAAGCTGAGGTAGGTTTCTCCAGAAAAAAAGAAATTATTTTTCTCCCAAATTCGCAAGACAGATCTTGATACTGAGCATACAGATCTCGAGGACACAGGTCATGCCTGCTGAAGTCAGTACAAATCTATGCAGGCAGAGCAAAATACCAAAGTCAGTTAAATTTTGCTGTGCTAGACAAGAACAAAATCTGCCCTCTAAGCAAAGTTCCCATGTATAAATGCATTTTTCAGCAAGTGTTATGCATGATTGGGATCCATATGGCTTCCAACTTTCACAGAGACATCTGCGTTTTTACACAAATGGAAACATCTTGTAAGAATAATTCGCAAAGTCTGATTTTATTAGAGAGTTTTGTTTTATGCAATAATTTTTATCCTGATTTAGAACAATTTTTTTTGTGAGATATAGGTCTTGTGAGTTTAAATTACATTATAGCCAGTTTTTTTTTTTTAAATGAAACAACTTATTTAATAAACCTGTATGTGAGGGATTTTATCAATGAAAAGGTATCAAGGCATCTTTTAAAAATGAAGGATATCCCAGTGTTTCTGGGCAGACTGTGCTTAGTCATCTGACTTTCCTACTAGTCTCATACAAACCCAACAACCCAAAACCAATAGGAGCCTCTTTATATCTAGATGCCAGTATATATTACTCAACATAATTTATATTGACTTAAGACTAAGGTGAAAATTTTTAGGAAGACTAACTCTATGACAAATTTCTAGCTATAAAATTTATCAAAAGCAGTGAAAAGATGATAACATAGAAGCTTGGTCTTTATGTAACAATAGAACACAAATGAACAACAGTAGCACAGCTGAACTGAAATCTTAGGCAAAATAATCTTAGTAGTATCCTACCCTTTCCAATAGTGTCCACTAGAAACAATTCTGATAGTCCTGAGTAACAGTATGGTTTAACTGCACTTTAGTTCGGTTTATTTCATGAGCTGTTAAATGTAATAGGGAAGTCTAAAGGAAAAATTAAAAATGAACAAACAAATACATACCCACATACATATCTGCATACTTACATGCATAAATCAAACACTTTCTTCTGGAGGTATTGACAAATGTTCGCCAACACAGGACATTCATTCATCATCTTACTTAAATCAACCACGAGGAACAGAAAACAGAATTGTGCATTAACTAACCAAAAGAATGAGTCAGAAATCAATTCAAAACATGAAATAGAAAACTACTGATTTCATGTGAACCTGAATTTACTGCCTCATCAAAGACTTGCAACATTTCCAGATGACTGCTGCATCAGAAGACAAAAGTCTTCCTTCTTTTCAGCACAACCACGGTATAGAGAATTTTAGAACATTATTTTCAACCCTGATTCAGAATGTGATTTTTTTAAAGCGATGTTTCAAACTTCATTGCTTTTTACTTTTAATTTTCTTACAAAATACGTTGTGACCTGGAAGGAAGCCATAGCAAGTTGTACTTAGCCAATGAACTGACAGTGAAGGACAAATTGTGTTTATGGATTCCCACTGGGCTATGAATAAAATGATTCATCACCCACACAGATTTCTTCTACTTAGAGATCTAAAGTACATCAGTCTCAAAGGGCATAGAGATGTAGACAATCACTAAATCCCACGGGAATAAATGCAAATCATGATCCAGATATATGAGCTGTCAAGGACCATTGCAGACAGCATTTCACTCATCTTGGCAGTTATAGTACCTTGGATCAATATAGCACATGGCATTATTAGTCAGGCATGTGTATTACTATTTAGTAAAACAACAGAATGGCAAGGAAAGATACTAGAGGGTAGCAGTAGTTCTACATATTGCAGACTTAATTTCCCATTTATCTGAAGATTAACAATTTTTTTTTTCCTTTTAGTAGATTATTGCATTTATAAAGAATAATTGCAGAGTTAGTGCTGAATAATCATAGCCACATACCAAAAATGCATGGTATAGCTAAAAGTTTCCTTTCTACAATACTAACCTAAGACACATAACCTGATTCACAGAAATGTTAATTGAAACTTATAATCAGCATAAAGCATGTTATAAATATGACTGTATTTTCTTGAAATGAATTAATAGCCCTAGGCAAAAAGCAACAGCAACCAACCCTATATAAAGCTGTCTACCATGGAAATATTGTGATTTAGATCCAGCCTCACATGGGTGCCTAGACCTGACAAGCTTTTAGCAGGAATTTATTATTAAACACCATGAGCAAGACTGCAATCTTGTCAATACATTTGTGCTAGTGAATCCTGTTTACGAACAACACAAAAAAAACCTCCACACAAGTTCTATTTGCTCTCCTATTATTTTCCTATTAAATTCTTTCAGTATAATTACAGATTTCTCTTTTTTTTGCATACTGTGGCACCCAAATGAATGATTAAATTCTATTAATATGTTGTGCTGTAACTGACATTAATTAAACAGGGTAGTGTGTCTATTGGTGAAAGCTCTGATTGCAATCACGAAGTGTGTATGTACGTGCCTGGTAAACATGTTTTTTCTGTATCTCACTTTAGCTACATGGAGCATGCTAGAAGACCTTGATCTTCATTATTCTCAGTGGGCTGCAGAGATGATTCAGTGTTATTCCCATGTACCGTTTTGCTACAGCTAATTGAGTCACAGGTCATAAGTAGTCAACAAAGTGACAAATAACTGTTAGATTATTCTGGTTTCCAAAGGAAGATGACAGTCCTGTGTTTATATTATTTTTTATTTGGATTCCCAAATCAGACCTTTTTTGTTCTTATCTTATGTTTGCTAAATGGTTGCTCAAACAGCTCTCAGAAATGTTTCTTCTTGTAGAATAATGCTAATACTGTTCTCCCCTTCAAAGATATACATCACACCAACAAAATGTTCTTACAGGCATAAGACGCTTCAATGATAGTCTGTGGTGTTGATTGAATTCGTAAAACTGCATACGCTCTTCAGAGTTTTAGTAACTCTTTCCAAAAGTAACATTTCCCTTTAGGCAAAAGAAACCCAAGTGTTACAAGTCTTTAGCTTTGAAATACTTCAGAAATGCAGCATGCACAAGGGTGGTAGAAAAAAACTACTAGAAATCACCAGAAAAGTTGAAAATTATAGCAATACTTGATTCAATTGAAGTAGATTTCTGTATATAGTAAGCTTCTGGTGCATTATTAAAATTATTAGTAGTGTATTGTTGAACCCTCATCGTGATGCAGCAGCCACTTTCTATACCTTTAATATGAAGCATTTCTTTCCATGGATACCAGAGTTTTTCAACTTGACTACATTAGACTCATAACGAAAGACCCGAAGGTTAGCCAGGATGAAAGGACCTATGGAGCACCTAATTGACCATAAAATTTTGTAGGAAGAAAACCAAACCAAAATAATGTAAAGTTAATACAGTAATACAATAGATTGCATTGGCATGACCAGCTTGTAAACTCTTCTGAAAAATATTTGATGAGACAACAAACACTTGCACCCATTGCTTAGGCTGTTATTTTGCATATGGTTGCATATTAATTTGATGATGTGGTGACTATTATACTAATGGGGTAACTTAAATTTTGGACGGTTCAAATAGTATCTGATCATGTTACAAGTCAAAGCTGCCCATGGGCCCTAGTAATGCAGAACTGCAAATGGAGACTGGTCTCATCTTCCTTTTTCTGAGGTCCTTTGCATCAGTAAAATGCAGAATGTTATTGTTGAATAGGATTCAACTGGTAAAATTTTGGACTAACAGCAATGAATGGTAAAAAGGTTCTTTGAAGATATTCTTAAGTTGATAGTATTTTCTTTTTATCCTATTTCTTTATTTTGGGGAATTCTTCTCACTTCTATGAGCAATATGATGTTTAAAATGCTAAAATATAGTCTTTAAATAGCTCAAACTGCAAGAAGTCAATACATTTTTTTGAGCTGGATAAATGTATATGTATTATTGATGAGGATACACATTTTAAGAAGGTCACCTTGATACCTAATTCCCCCTGATAACTAATAGGTCAATACAGAATTGCATAATTAGGAAAAAACAGAAATGTTATGTTAAATTAACAACCTAATTTTGCCTAATTTTCTTCTTCATGTCTTTCAGCTATAAATATGTATTTACAGCTGAAACTGGACTGCATGTCTGAAAGTTGTTTTCAAAGCAAATTGCAAGCCCTAATTAAGTCTCAGAAAACCCTTGTGAGGCAGAAGGTGTTAGGTTTAACTCCAAGTCTTCTGAGGCCCAGGCCCAGACTTAATATGTTGGACCACACTGCTGCCTGGGCAAATCAATTAACCTACCTGCTTCTTCATTTTCCCCTGGCAATCCTGTAAGCATGCATAATGCTGGCCTCTTTGCAAAGCTAAAATGCCCCATGGAATTGGTTAGTTGTTCACCTATCATTTCATTCAATCTGTGCAATAGATTAGTTATAGTTTTGTCACTGTAGTTGTAGTTTCAAACTCCCATTTCTCCTGGCTGGAAAACTTAATACAAGTCTACTGGGAAACAAGGTCACTTCAACACTTGTCCCTCAGATATCGGATAGAAATGGCATTACATTTTGTAAAAAAATTAAATATTCAACTGCACAACTAAGGTTACTTTTTTTTTTTTTCCTCAGGACAAGGGACTTCATCACATAATCATAGGAGTTGGAAGGGACCTCCAGAGATCATTGGGTCAAACCCCCCTGCCAAAGCAGCTCCCTAGCTCATATAGCACAGTTAGGCGTCCAGGCAGGTCTTGAATATCTCCAGAGATGGAGACTCCACCACCTCCCTGGGCAGCCTGTCCCAGGGCTCTGTCACCCTCACTGTGAAAAAGTTCTTCCACATGTTGGTGCGGAACTTCCTGTGCTCCAACTTGCAGCCATTGCCCCTTGTCCTGTCCTCACAGACCACTGAAAAGGGGCTGGACATTTCCCCCTGCATCCCATACTTAAGATATTTATAAACATTAATTAGGTCCTCCCTTAGTCTTCCTTTCTCTAGGCTGAACAGTCCCAGCTCATTCAGCCTTTCCTCACAGGGGAGATGTTTCAGGCCCTTAATCATCTTGATAGTCCTTCTCTGGAGTCTCTCAAGGACATCCCTGTCTTTTTTATACCAGGGATCCCAGAACTGGACACAGTACTCCAGGTGGGGCCTGACCAGGGAAGAGTAGAGGGGGAGGATCACCTCCTTTGACCTGCTGGCCACACTCCTCCTGATTCACCACAGGATCCCATTGGCTCTCTTGGCCACCAGGGCACACTGCTGGCTCATGGCCAACCTGTAATCAACCAGGACCCCCAAGTCCTTCTCCACAGAGATCTTCTCCAGCAGGTCATCCCCCAGCCCGTACAGATTCAAGGGGTTATTCCTTCCCAGGAGCTAGACTATACACTTGCTTTTGTTGAATTTCATCTGGTTTCTCCCTACCCAGCTCTCCAGCCTGTCCAGGTCCTGCTGAATGGCAGCACAGTGGTTTTTTTAAGGAAGTGTTTTAAATATTTTAACAAAACCATTGGTTCCGTCTACAGTAAGGGATTATTGAGCACCATGGTTTCTTTTTATTTAGTGGAAATTTCATTCACGAAATTGCTCATAAAAAGGCTTTTGTCACTGTACCTCTACCTGAACTACAAGGGAAATATTCTCATATTTCCATGACTGAATTTCCCTGCATGTGGTAGAACACAAGGAAAAAAAAATGGTGGATTATTTCTGGCTTGTAGAAAAGAGCATCTCAGTAAAAATGTTTTTCAACCATATTTTATATCCTAATATGCCTTACTTGAATATTTATGATGCAGATTAATCTTCGTCTAAGAATCAGCTACTCATATTTCTCTTGTATTTTGATTTTCATGCATTCATTTATTTGTACTAATGTCTGGAAGTGCACTGTGACATTTTTGTCAGTTTTAAGTGGTTTGCCTTATCTACAGGGAGCACAATGAACCTTGCTGAAGAGGTTCTTAAGACAAGTTTTGTCCTTGACAACATACATAGAATTCTCATCATCTAATGGCACCAGTATATTCCATAACTGTACATGGCACAAAAATTATTGAAGGGCCATATAATTTTCAATAAATGCATGTAATCCTGTTATTACAAATCTTGGTACTTCCTTATAGTGTATTTCCAACTTACATCTTGTCAACACAACTTGTCTTTTTGTGTATTGAATTAGAGTGTAGGGTATTTTCATAAGCAAAGTATCTTGAAAGAAAGTTGTTTACTCTATCCCTGTAAATACAAAATTCATAGAATCATCAAATCATAAAGGTTGGAAAAGACCTTCAAGACCATCAAGTCCAATCATCAGCCCTACACAAGTCACTGACCATCTCCTCCTGGATTGTGAGAGGTGGGGATCTAATTCTGCTCCTGGTCCCTGGGAGTTAGATTCCCTCTATACAGCTGGTCCTATTACTAAAGACTGAGGCAAATAAATCATTAAGCACCTCAGCTTTTTCCTCATCCTTTGTCACTATGTTTCCTCCTGCATCTAATAGGGGATGGAGTCTCCCCAGTCTTCCTTTTGTTGTTATTTTTTTTTTTTATTACTCAAATTTTTGCTTAAAAAGGTAGCCTATTCTGATTTTTCCATTAATTCTTAATTTAAATTATAATTTAGTATCTACGTATTACAGATACATTTATAATATTTATTTGGCTTAATTTTAAAAGTTGAATCTTCCCTAAAACCTTAGGTTTTGTCATTTGCTTTATCTAGAAAAAATATTAACAAAATCGTTGATATAAAGATCTAAGATGAAGTTTTTTATATCATAAAACACCGCAAATTTATTCTGTACTGAAAAATTAAAGCAAAAATAATATTGAAAATGTCAGGGTATGTGAAGCTTTAATGCCATTTTAACCAATTTATTAGATCTGGATTTTATAAGTAATACAGAATTTACAGAAAAAAAAGTTTAAGTGTTGTATAAAATTACAGAATAAAACTGATTTGAAAATAAAGCTTCCTGTCGTCAAGCCTGATTTGAAAGAACATTTAAAAGATATCAGCAGTTTGAAGAGGCCTGTAGATGGCATAAAAACACTGAGAAGGATTAAAGCTACTTCTCAAGAAGCTAAGAAGTTATTTACATATAGTGTATATTTCTGTGCTCTGGTTCAACTTGAAAATCATGACACAGCCTCAGAGCAGAAAGGTAGTTCTGTGCATATGGCAGTGAATCAGCTTGCTGACAATGCAAGCTGAATTCCTTGCTCTCTGGTTGTCTTTCAGTGTGACCTTGATGATATGTCTTATATATTAATAGCTCTTTGAGGGTCTCACAGGTGTAATTCATGCACAACATGGTGAGGAAATTTCTTTAGATGTCAATCCATGGAAAATCAAAAGCACAAGTACGGACCTTGGGAAAGAAAGGACTCTCAAAAAGGATATTCAATAGTCAAGAAAATCTGCTCAATAGGCAAGCAAATTTCTGTGCATATTAAAGTGAACATAACCAATACAAACAAAATATTAAGCTTTTCTTCCCTGCATTGATAAGAAGTAGAGCTCCTTTCCTATTAGAGCGAAGAAGTCCCAAACTCTGGCTCATCTGATAGCTATCTAGTCCCATTTTTAAAAAGGGTAGAAAGGAAGATCCTGCGAAATACCAGCCTGTCAGCCTCACTGCTGTATCTGGGAAGATCATGGAGCAGATCCTCCTAGAAGTATGCTGAGGCACATGGAGGACTGGGAGGGGATTCAAGACAGCCAACATGGCTTTACTAGGACAAGTCCTTTCTGACCAATCTAGTGACTTTCTACAACAGAGTGACTGCATCAGTGAGTACAAGGGAAGAGCTACGAATGTCATCTATCTGGATTTCTGCAAGGCCTCTGCCACAGCCCCCTGCAACATCTTTCTCTCTAAGTTGGAGATATTTGGATTTGATGGGTGGACTGCTCAGATGAGGAGTTGGCTGGATGGTCACATCCAGAAGGTGATGGTGAATGGCTCCAAGTCCAGAGGGAAGACAATGACAAGCAGTTTTCCTCAGGGGTTCATACTGGGACCAATGCTGTTTAATATCTTTAGTAATAATATTCATGGTGCACCCTGATGACACCAAGCTGGGTGGTGAGGTTAACATGCCACAGGGATGGGACGCTAGCCAGAGGGACCTGGACAGGCTGGAGAAGTGGACCCAGCTGAACCGCAGGAGGTTCAAGAAAGCCAAGTGCAGTGTCCTGCACTTGGGTCAGGAAAGCAGCCATGAGGAAAAGGACTTGGGAGTATTTGTGGATGAGAAGCTGGAGATGAGCCACCAATATGCATCTGCAGCCCAGAAGGTCAACCACATCCTGGGCTGCATCAAAATTAGTGTGGCCAACAGATTGAGAGAGGTGATTCTGTCCCTCTGATCTGCTCTGGTGAGACCTGACCTGCCCTATTGTGTACAGCTTTGGAGCCCTCAACACAAGAACACTCTCAACACCTATTGGAGTGCATCTAGAGGAGGGCCACAAAAATGATCAAAAGGCTGGAGCACCTCTTCTATGAAGACAGACAGATGGTTGGGGTTATTCAGCCTGGAGAAGACTCTGGGGGGACCTTATAGCATCCTTCCAATACCTGAAAGGTGACTATAAGAAAACTGGGGAAGAACTGTTCACAAGGGCGTGTAGCAATGGGACAGGGGGTAATGGTTTTAAACCAGAGTAAGGTAGATTTAGGTTGGATATTAAGAAAAAGTTCTTCAGTATGAGGGTGGTAAATCCCTGGAACATGTTGCCCAGAGAGGTAGCAGAGGCCCCACCCATCCATGGAGATATTCAAGGCCAAGCTTAATGGGGCTCTGAGCAAGCTGATCTAGTGAAGATGCCACTGCTTACTGTAGGGAGGTTGGATTGGATGACCTTTAAAGGTCCATTCCAACCCAATATATTCTATGATTCTATGATTCTGCATGCTCTGAAAGTCAATGGGCATTTGCATTTTTAACATCACAGTTACAATGCACTTTGAAGTCTATTCAAACATGTATTTTATTCCCAAACTGACTGCTGAATCCGTGACGAGGAGCCAGGAAGCACAGAATTCTAGATCATTCACATGTCAGGGTTTCTTACAGTAAGGCTGCTAAGCCTGAAGCATTGGTAACATCTCAAGGGAATATTCACTAATGGATTAGTCAACATACAACATTAGAAAACAGAGTTTCCGACCTAATTTCCAGGGGGCAAGCAGGCAGAAAACAGTCATGGAGGCTAAAAGCTATCTAGTTCTGTAAAATATTTCAGTTCTGTCCAGCGTTTTAATGTATTAGTGTCTAATTGATTTCAAAATTATAACAATTACAGCACATAAATACAAGTCCCCCTCTGATAAAACACGGTACTGAGTTTTACACAATTCTTTTGTTTTCCTTTCTTTTCACCTGTAGCAGCAGCAGGAAGGTAAAAACGAGCTGAGTAAGACTAGCCATGATAGAGAACAGTTTTCAGGCTTTTTGAAGGGGCACAGGTGGTGATCAAGATGATGAGTATCTGTATGAAACAGACTGAGCATCTCAGTTCGCTGACAGTAACTCTACCATCACAAATAGAGCTTCAGATCTCTCCTAGAAAAGTATGATTCATAAGGTAAGATTGACACAGGCTTTAAATCTTTATCAGTGACTATTCTATCTGCTTTCTTTTAGATCTGTGAATCATAAAAGCTTAGAAGATTTGAGATGAAAGAAGTTAGCTCAGCAAGTCAGTACATTTCTTCTGCTCCAATGCAGGATCAACTGCATCACAAAATTGCTTGTGAGATATTTGTCTAACATCTCTATAATAACTTTAAAAAGAAAGAGATTCCCAGACCCCTACACAATTTCCTACTATGCTTATCTACCTATCCTTAGCATTAAAAAGCTATTATTAATGTTAGGTCTGGAATCTCTTTTGCTGCAGTTTAAGCTCATCATGTCTTTTCCCAGAGGATGCAAAGAACAGTTTACTGCTGCCCTTCTTTGGTAGCATTTTGTTGTTGAAAGGTCTTACATCTTTATGATGAAGGTCCAGGCCTTCATCTCCTTTTCTTTAGCCTGAGCACACAGCCATTACAAACTTCTCTCATATTGTATGCTATAGCTATTATTAGTTGCATACTTAAAAGAGACAGAATCTCCTCATTTACTAGTTTGTAAGAAAACAACAATCCATGTTTGTCTTCACAGGTTTTAAGAGTAAAATAATTTGCTAAAACCACTATTTATTTGAGGATGTTAGCCTACAAAACTGCAGCTACGACATTATATAGAAGAACTAATCTTTGAGGCCATGTCGAGATGGACAGCTGCAAACATCTGCTATGGGTTGTGATCTGGGGTTGTGGCTCAACACCGCACGCCACCCTTATTGCACTGCTTCAGGTTACAACCAGCTTACATTAACTTGTCTTGGTGCAGGAACAAAAGAGCTGCATGACTGTCTGCACCTGAGCATAAACGAATATAAAGATGTTTTCAGGAAATATCTGCATCTTTATTAGCTGCAGTCAGTGGAATGAATCTCAGTCTTCCCTGGTGCCACAAGATGCAATTTTAATGCAAATAACCAAACATACATAAGTTATTGTGGTACAAATAGCCATACACATACTCCTAGGTAGCCTCTATACAAGTATATTTAGGTTCTGCTTACACCTGGTATATGATACAGCTGCACATTCAGTAATGTATCCATAATGAATTCAAGGTGGAGGGAGACAGCTGAGTCATATTGAGTCAAACACAGCACTATTTACCTTCAAGGTATGCATTTTCAGATAGTGTCACTGGAATGACTCACTAATGTAAATTAATAGGGAATTAGGACTCCATATGATGAAAGAAAAAAAAAAAGCCTGCAAAGGGAAACTTTGAAAATCTTGACCTTTATATTGATATGTTAGTGAGCATCACTGCAGACAAAAAAATCAATTTTTTACTTTCAAAATAAGTCTTTGAAATGTCTAATGTACTCTTCATTGCACAATTAATAATAATAATTTATAGTTATTACTGTCTAATGTTCCAGAAATGGTTGTGTCACACTACTTATTTTTGAGTTACACTGTACCCCGTAATCCAAAAATTTTGGAGTAATACAGTATATATAAGTATGGTATAGACAAAAAGCATTTCTAAATTTGGAAATATTCACAGGTCCCATCAGCTGTCACATAGCTAGAAATGATCACTGTATGTAAATGTGGTGGTGTTTCACGTGGAGAAGCTTCTTGAAAATTGAATTTCAGTTTTCTGTTTCTCAGTCTTTTGACACCAGATGGCAGTGTGATATACAACCATTATATTCAGCCCAATTAATTCTGATTTAAGTAGAAGAAAATCTTCATTAATCAGTTTGATTACTATAGCTATGTGATTAAGAGGCTTACTAACCCTCTTGCTCACTTTCAGTCTTCCAAGGAACAGCTGTCACAGTACCAGAGACTCCTTTAGTCTTTTTGTTGTCAATACTCAAAGTATAGCTCAGTTTTTGTTCAGTCTTTTTAGGCTCACTAGCCTCCATCTGAAAACTGTTCAGGAAGGGGAGAGGTGGCAGATTCAGGAAGTGCGGATCTAATTTACTTACCACAGAAACACAATCCACAGCCATAAATGAGTCAGTGCTTTGAAGTGATCTATCATTCTCATTCTTTTCCTTCCAGTTTATATGCTATTCTGCTCATAGTTTTAATCCACTCTAAAAGGGTCCAAGCTGATCATCAAGTGGAGGAACAGCACAGGCCTCTAACTCTGTATGAAGGTAATACTAATATTTTCTTTGCCACTCCGATTTTTATATCCCTACTAGTTGCTCAAAACAGTGGACCCTTTTTTAGTATGTCTTGCAGATTCTTCTCTGTCCCCTTTCCACCCACGCTTTGTTAAACAGCAACAAACTTATTACAAAGATGAGGGAAGAGGGAGCACAATAAAGAATTTCTGAATGTTAGAGCAACATGTAAATTACATTGTTTTTATGGCTCCAGTGAATTATATCAACAGCCACTGCTTACTAGACAAGTGGTTGGAACTGTCCCTACACAGTGAAAAATGGTCTGGGTCTTCCTTTCTAGAAGATCAAATTTAGTGTAATACTAGATTCTGAGCATTAGTTAGATAACACTAAATTGCATTCCTATCAACCTACGTGGAAGAAAAAAATATATTATTTGTGTTTTCTTTGTTGGTTGGTTTTGACTTCTTTTTATGAGGCTTTTGTGGGGGTTTGGGGGGCGGGGTTTGCGGGTTTTTTTGAGGCTGATTTTTGTTGTTGTTGTTTTGGTTTTAGTTTTTTCCCAAATGGAGCTTATAGATTTTCACAAAAAACAAGGCTCTCGCATAGCAGGTGTTTGTAAATCTGAAGTGGGTGTGCATGTGTGTTAACATGTTTTATGCTTCTGTGAAGGGCAGTAGAGGGGAAAGAAAGATGAAACAGATAAGAATTTTCTCCCCACATAGAAACAGAAATTCTGCTTTATTTTTTCTGTCTTTCTAGTTGCACAAAGAAGGGTTAAAATAATGTTTCTAACACTATGAGATGTGTTACTCTGCTTCCACTGACTTTTTGTGCCCACATCTTGTGCTGAACTTTTGCTCCCCGTGACAATTTGCTTTCCTACACCAGCCTCTAACTTTGTGTAGATAACTGGTAAAGAAACAAAACCTTCATTCATATTTACTCAGGGGATGTCCCATCTGAAATCCAGTCCCTCATGTTCCTTCTGTATTAAGAGCTATAAAATTAATTCCATCCTGTTCTAACAGTTCAGATGACAAAAACAGAGCAATAATGTTTAAAAGTCAGAGGAACATGGGTAACCAATTCAAAGCGGTTCTTCAAGACCTTTATTTTCGTTAATTGTTACTACAGAGTTTAACAGAAGTTCCTACGACTGTAGTAAAACCAGTATTTTTCTGGAGGAGGAAAGATTTAAAAAGCCTTTACAGAAAACTAATTGTTAAATATTAAATATATTCAGTTTATTTATTTTATTTACATATAAGAAATAATTTATTATTTTTTAAATACCTTCTATTTAACTCTATTTATACGTATGTATTAGGCCATAGATTTTAACATTGCTTTTGTATGGCTTGCATTGATGGTTCCTGCCCAGGGGCAGCACTTGTCTTTGTTCTTGTTGAACTTTGAGGTTCCTGTTGGCCTACTCCTTCAGCCTGTCTAGGTCCCTCTGAATGGCAGCAGAGCTCCTGAAAGTCCCCTCCAGTTTGGTGTCACCTGCAAGCTCAAAAAGAGTGCTTTCCATCACCTCTTCCAGTCCAGTGAAAAAATAGGATTATACCCAGGACAGACTTATCATTTATTCTGCTTGGCACCAGAGTCTGTTTAGACTATAGTCTTCTGAGCCTGATCATCCATCCATTTTTTTCCTGTCCATAGCATGCTAACTCAGATACAAAAATATAGTGACAGACAAGGCAAAAAACCAACGATAAAGTCCATATAAAAGATAGCCACTGTTTTCTCTTACCCACATATTTCAACTGATCACAGAAGGCAATCAGGTTGGGTAGGCATGATTTACCCTTCAGTAAATCCGATTATTTTCTCCTGCCTGTGCTCAGAAATGCGCTCCACGAGGACAGACAACCGGGCTATACTTCTGTGGGTTGATAGCTTTTCCTTTTTGAAGATGGGTGTGACATTTGTTGTTGTTGGTCTCCTCTGATCTCCACAGCCCTTCAGAGATGACAGAAAGCAGCTCTGGAAGGATGTTGACCATCTGTCTCAGCACCTTGGATGAAACCCATTGGGTCCCAAGGACTTATGTGCAGTTAATCCCTGACTTGAACCTCACACTCTACTTGCAGTATTTCTCCTCTCTGAACTCAGCTTCTCAAGCACAGAGGCTTAAGAGACATTGTTGGTGAAGATAAAGACATGTGATATCACAGTCTTACCTGTGTCTGCACTCACCGAGTAACCCACAACACTCAGCACTGTCTGCATTTTCATTGTGCAGTCTTTCTTCCGCATAAGTATGCAACATGTAAGGTATGCAAGGTGAATCTGGGATCTGAGGGTATCGGGAAGGGTTGTTGGGGAGAAATTCTGGTAGGTTGGTTGGTTTGTTTGGGGTTTTTTCCCCTTTGTTGCGCTGTATCTTCAGTACTTATGCCCTGTTGTACTAACAAGGTCCACTTTTTCACATTTGCTTTACAAAGGAATTGGAGAAAGTTATTACATAAAATTAGAACCCAAAAAAGCAGGAAAAGTAAGAAAGACAAGACAAAAACCTTCAGGCTACATAACAAAAAGAGAAAGAAGTAGCACAAGAGTGAACACATGTCAAGCTATTTTGCAAGAGAATAGTGGGAGAAGATCATAAGCTGCAATCATCCACCAGTCTTTGATAAAAGAAGAGGCAAGAAAAAGATGGAGAGGTCGAGAAATGACTGATGGTAAGGCACAATCACTTCAGTCAACCTGAGTCTAATAATGCTGTCCTGCTGTGCTGTTTGAAAATGGCTGACAACAACAGCAGTGCCTGTCAATCTATTTCTTGGCTCAGGGTTTTGGGTCTTTTTTTCTTTTTTCAGAATGTAGAGATAAAGAGCTATAGAAGAGACATCAAATAAAATGAGCAGCCATCAGGCTTGGATACCGTCAAGTGATAAAAAGACAAACTGCCTAGAATGGAAACAATGGTGAAAAATCAACTGGAGCATTGAGAAGAAACACAGAAAAAAGAAATATAGACAAAAAATGATGAAAATAAACACTCCTCTCAGTACATGAGGATATTTCAACTCTAGGATTAACACCAGGCCTAATCTCAAATTTTCTGTCTACATTTAACAAACAGTGCACATGTTTATATAGTCAAATTAAATTGCATTGCACTACCCCAATTCTTGACTTTTAAGGTGAAGTGTTTCCCAATGGCTCTGTCAACACAACATCGATTTGTAGAAAGAGATGTAGAGTTGGTATTTTACTGGAGGTTGACTTTCTTTCTATCCTTTCTTTCATTCATCCCTCATCAATCAGGATATGCTATCTCTCTGAGGATTATAAAGAAATATGTGAACCCATGCTAGAACCCTGGCAACAATGAATGATCAGCTTAGGAAAATGCAGGAGTTTTGACATGAGTATAGGTATTCTGATGATGGGAATGTGAATCTATGTCCACAATAACCAGGATACATTGACAGTAACGCTCCAAACCAATGTATTTTCTCAGAGAATATGGTTCATTACATGCCAGAAAAAAAGGGGAAATGATGCAGATCTTTGACATAACAGCTGCACATGACTTCCAAAGAGTTAAAAACAAATTAAGCAGAAAATGAAAGAAGGCTAGACTGTTTAAAAATTTTATCTAGATGCTCAATATCTAAATGATACATCCTACTTCTTGATCTGGTTGAAAACATGGATGTAATCTTAATAACTCCACTTTAGAACAGAAATTTTAATCACAACCACTTGCTTTTAGCTCTTAATAACTTACCTCATTTTACTTTCTCCCTATAATCCTCCTTCATAAAATCCTCCTGCTGTACACTTGCTACAAAGGTCCAATATTCCTTTGTGTTTCTAATGACCTGGCTTAATAGCAAAGTTATTTCAAACAGAAAATTCCAATAGTTCTAGTTGATGAGAGTATTAACATTATGATGAGGATATGAAATCCAGTAAGAGTAACCAATTAACAAGATGATTTATTTTAAATCTTTTTGTTATACATCTTAATAACATGTATGAACAGGAACACATCACCTTTTCAAATAAGATCTTAAGGGTTTGTGGAGACTGTTTAGTAAAAGGTTATTTTGCATGAAATATTAGTGTCAGACAATAAGTATTGTCTGAATACAATGTAGTTGAAAGCTTCAACTACTTTCCATGCTATCAAAAGAGTTGCTCTTGTAGCTTTGCACTGTATACTATATTAGTCAGAACTTGGTTTAAGTCAAGCATTTAGAGATTTTCTTTGAAATTTCATCCAAAGGCAAAAAAAAAGCTTTAAGAGCTAACACTATTAAAAGTCTTTCTAGGAACAGTTATCTCTTATTGTCGCTTTTCACCCTAGCTGCTATTTTATGTTATCACTTTGTCCTGCCAAAGACAAGACTTTGTCATTTCTTTTACATTTGAATTGTTTGTCCTAAGCTAGTGTGAAATGGGAAGAGAATCATTAGTATCCACTGAACTACAATGCTTACACCTGCTTACACCCTGAAGGGTGAGACACTTATCTTGTCAGGAGTCCAGGCACAGAAGAAATTACTCAACTAAATTTCCAATTCATTTAACTAAAACCATTGAGCTGTTGCATTATTTTAACTCTAGCGTGTCTCTAATGAAACTGATGCTATTACCCTAATCATCTCAGCAGTGACTCAAACCTTGCATGGTACAGAACACAACATTTACCTGAGTAACCTGATGCAAAGGAAGGTGGCCCTGACTATGGCAGGGAGATTGGAACTAGATGATCCTTAGGGTCCCTTCCAACCCAAACCAGTTCGTGATTCTATGATCAAGTTAAACCATTTAATTATCCCTCAAAATATCTTACATCTGTTGGATGCTGAACATGCATTTAAAGTTTGTTTCTATTCAACTATTATAAAAAAAAAAAATCTCAAAAATTATCATGGCACAGGAAATGTTTTCCCTGTATAATGGATGGATCTCAGGGGTGGAAGAAACCAGCAGCATCAACATCATATTCCTCCCAGTAAAGGCCACCAGATGCTGATGTTTTATGTTGACCTCTCCAACTGTGTGCTCCAAGAGAAAGAACAGGAGGGTAAGTATAACCCCAAGAAAGGGAATAGAAACTATGAAAGAGTGAGAGTTTACCTTTTTAATTGTATTATTACTACTGATATTTTTCTGTATAGAAGTACTGTAATCTTGCCCATAAACAATTTTTTTTACCCAACAATCTTTGGGATGGGCCCAGAACATCTAAGAACTCTAGAAAACAAGCTCAAACTCTGCCACCACATAATTCAATAGAGATTTCTATCATCAGAGTAAAGATCATGGGAAGATTGCCTAAAATTGGTAAATGAATCTGCCCTCAAGTAATAAAAAAATGCCACAATGCATACTTACAATGCTTACAAAGGTCTCTCATGTTCCAAGCCCATTTCACCTGCTTTCTTTAAACCAGAGAAACATATTTTACCCCTAAGAATATAAGCAGATCATCCAAAGCCAACAAAAGGGAAGGTCTGCCTTTATTCATAATTCTTTGAGAAGATGAAAGAATGAATAAACTACACAGTAACAATGTCAGACGCAGACTGCTATACGGGATATCCTAAGATCCTGCATTCACAAGGAGAAATAGAGCCAGAGTATTTCAACCACCTCTGTTGGTGGGGAGAAAACCTAAAACAGGATTAGTATTTAAAAGCTCCTAATCTGAGTTGGAATTCTATTAGTTTTTGGCACCTATGCCAGAAAGCTGTATGCATATTTCACATTACATGGCCCTTTGTATTGGAAACTTACATTTAGGAATGCAGGTGACAACTATTTAGGTAATAAAGATTAAGAGATGCCCATTACTTTATGGCTTTAGCCCAGATTTTGATGTCTTTCTATACAGCATGAATTTAGTTTATTTAATGTTGCTATAATCCCCAATATTGTATACCTCTCAGATGAGATTATGCATGTCTCAAAATTAGGCAGGCAGTTAGGTGTACCAAGGGATTGGAGTCCAAGTTTATAAGCAGCCTGGACCCAGTCTTAGGCTTCAGAAACAAAGGGCATATGGGTGAAAGATTTTAATCCAGAGAGAATCCAAGAAAGGATTTCTAGAAATTTGCTTTGTAACTATAGGGAATAAACTTGTGTAGTTATTACGGAAGGTTGAGTATTATTTCATCCAAACAATTATTATTACTTCCAGATTACTTTCTGCCTTTAAGTAAAACTGGTTAGAAAAGGAACTGGCAACTGCAAATTGTGAAATATTTGTGCTTGTAATATGCCATCATTTTAAGAGAATGGGGCATATTTAATGATTACTTAAAAAAGTAAAATTCCCAGGGAAAGTGAGTGTGGCACAAAGCAAAGACAGATACTAAGATGAGCTGCCTAGTAGAATTACCTATCAGTTTGAGTCTTTTCTCACACTAACTACAAATTTGGGTAACTGAATACGCTCTGTTTCCTGGCTATTTGTTCATTTTCATATGCACCATAAATCGGTTGATTGATTTGTTGTCATCAGCAAGGCCAAGTTAAGCAAAGGGGTTTTGAGCCCCTTGCAACTCGTGTCACATACTAAAGTAGGCATCTTTTCTGGACTGCTTAATAGAGGAGAAAAATGCCCCCAATTAACCAAAATATATTTAAAATCCTAGAGTGCACCTTTGTTCACTTCTTAAAAGCAGTTGGCTCTCTGAGCACTGCAGGTGCCTTCTTAGCTCAGAGCTGGCTCTCACATGCTGTCAGAAGCATGCTCATGAGCCAAACACAGTTAGTTGCCAACTTGGCACTAAGAAAGCAAGAGTGACTCTCTGTTCTCTGTGTTTCTCACAGTGACAGTTGCACACTGTAACAGTCACAGGGGTCTGTCATGGGAGGAAAACAACATTTTGAATGTTACAGGCCAGAATGCTTTGTGCAAACTAACAGTGACACCAGTTGTTGAAAGAAAAGAGCTTTTCTTCAGTCCAGGCAGATGGTAACCATGTGTGCAAATTTGTTTTTTAAATCAGTCTTGTCTTAACCCATGAAGCCCAGGCCCTCATACAATTCAGGTACTATTATTTTCTTTCTGGATTATGCCAGGTATTTCTTGAATTAGTATTAGGAAATCATACTAATAACAACAACAGACAATGTTAGGCACCTCAATAAGCTAGTAATGACCCCCCCTTAGTGGGACACACACTAGTCATGTGGCAATGCTGAGGGTTGGTACAGATGAACTACATGCAAGGATGTGCTCCCTTTGTATCCTGTGTTTTGTAACTCTGTGGAATTTTGTTATTGGTTTTGTAGGGATTAAAATGAGATCCAAACCAGCTGTCAGTAATGTTAGCAGCAAATTTTGCACATTCTTGTAGGAGGAAAAGAGGGTGGGGTTTTTTCCCTCAGGACCAAGGAATGAGACCATTAAAAAATCCTGAGTCTTGAAGCTCAGCCTAGTACCCTTTAGTGCAAGGTATTTAGGAACACCCATTTTTGTATTCACAACTACAACTCCACTGTTAGACTAGTAACTAGACTGTCTAACTATGGAGACACCTGTGTGCCCTTAAATATTGACCTTAATTCACACTTCAGCTACAGTGATTCAACCTCCTCACTCCAACTCCCGGTTCGAATTTCCTCTGAAGTATGCTAGACTCCAGAAGTTAGGTTGTCATGGATTAATAACTCCCCACACAATAGATTTGTGCTATTCCAAAAAAGTATTCAAGATGCATTATGTCATAAGCTATGTTCAGACTATATGCAGTCATGGGAGGAGGACACTTAAAGCTACTTGACTTTGGAGAGAACAATTAATGATTTGTTGGACTGGAAGGGTCAGAGAGCCATAAGTGATCTTGATTATCTAGTCTTGTGATAGGACATTCACCAGGGAGCTGAGCTGCAGCCTTTCCTCCAATAAATTTTCAGTTATTATATATTAAACGGCCCTTGGCTAATATACTAAGTAGTCAGTCAAGCAAGATGTGAACACTTTCTCATGAGAGCTGTAATCACTAAGCTTCAAAGTCATGATGCTTTTCACATTTTTTTTATCCAGGCCAATGACCTAAAATATTTTAAAACGTGTCGTACATAGACAATGGTGTGTCAGAAGCTTGTGAAGCATTAAAGTTTTGATCTCCATTTGTATTATCTTTGTGTTAGCTAACAGGTCTCTTACTAACGACAAAAGCTACATCATGTCTGAGAAGCATGTCACACTTATGTATGACAAGGCTTCAGCAGCATGAGTATGAGTTACTCTACAAGCCTTCTGGAGGTTCACAACTTTGTGCATGGTAGGCATTCAAATAGCTAATACAGTCTACCACAAAAGATTTAGCTGTCCACGGAGTTTGTCATATTACTAGAAATTAGCTTTACAAAGAGGCAAGATTAAAGGATTAAAGAAAATATGTAAACCAGTTCCAATAACACAATATCTATTAGAAACATATGATTGAGATTTAAATTTGAAATTTAAAGCTTTTCTCTTTCCTAATCTAACAGCTTGATATGTTTGTGAGGCTGCATTACTAGTACAAGAAGTCATACCAAGCTGGAATGTCCTGTATAGTTTTAAATATTTCCTGCTTTCACAGTGAGAGAAGACTACCTCATAGAGCTACCCTTTGTGATACACCCTAACTCATTTGCCCTTCACAAGAGGTGGGGAAAAGCAACACTGTTATTGGACAGTGATACAACTCATGGCAGTGCAGAGAATTCTGCTATTTCCTTTTCCCTCTCGTCCTTATTTTGGCAAGAAGAGGGTTAATTTTCTTTCTAGCAGAGTGTGGAATGCCCTGTTTGGATGATAGGATGACAGCAGTGTTGATAACACACTGATGTTTTAGCTGCTGCCAAGCAGTCAAGGGCTTTTCAGTTGTTCATGTTGCCCTGCTGACAAGAAGGTGGGATCACCCAGGAAGCTGGGAGGGGACACAGAAAGGACAGGTTACCCAAAGTGACTAAAGAGGGTATTCCATACCAATTACATCATGCTTAGCATAAAGTGGGCGGAAGACATGGCTCCAGGACACAAGGTCCAGTTTCAGGATGACTCTGAGCTGTACAGCCTGAGCTGTGCAGTTGCATGAGAAACTGCATCGTATATCACCAGTTTTGTGTACTTTGCTATGAACTCCTGGTATTGTTAGCTCTCTCTCTGCTGTCCTAGTAAACTGTCATCCCAACCAATGGGGTTTGTTTTTTGGTTTTCTTTTCCATCCCCATCCTCCCCTCCCCTTAGTTCTCCCCAACACACACCCTCTTCGAGAGCAGCTGCATAGTGCTAAGCTCCTAGCTGGGGCGAGACCACGACACCTCGCCTCTACTCCTGAAGAACTCTTAATTAACTTTTCATTTTGTATCTTAATTAGATTCATCCTTGCATCTGGCCTGAGGCTATTTCCCAACACATACAGGCCACATAAAGCATAGATGTATAATTAGATGTCACAGGAAATAGAGATTTACAAACTTATTTCAAGATTTGTTGTGTTTAGATTCTGAGGAAATTAACATGAAGACTGAATAAATCCACCTGATGTGAAAAAGGGTGCGCCAAGCCTGACCAGTTTGCTAAATCTAGGAAGATCTTTCTGGTCCAGAAAGCGGTTTCAACAGAAAGAAGGGAAGGTGTTGTCACCTATTCTTTGAGGTTATATTATCTGTAGGAGTAACAGTGATATGACTTTATTCCATGCTCCACAGGGGATGGTAAGAAATAGTTATACTTTCATAATAATCAAATGCCCTAACACTCAAACTATTTAATACAAACAACCCAAATGACAGCTTTACAAGTACATCTTTTAGAGAACAAGAAAAACAAACTTCAAGCATCAGTTCCAGGAGTAGGGTCTGATTACCGGAAGGACAGTACAGCTCCATGAAGACTAGGAAAGAGCACTACCTGGCAGAAAGGAATAGAATTTAAGACATTTGTTTCCACAAGATTTGTTATTGACTGTTTTCCCAATCGGAGTGCTTGCACTCATGCATCTCACGCTGATCCAAAATACTATACAGTGCATGTGGTACCTGACTCACAACTATGGTAAAAATAGAAAATATCTCAGAAGTTTGTAACATTCAACTTCTTTTGTAAATTTATCCCAAGTATTTGGTGTCTTGAGGCAGAAAACCAGTGGTCATGAGCTGTTCCTTTGATTTTGTGGATGTAACTCTGTGGGAATTGCTCCTAAGAGGTTAAAACCACTGGTGTCCGCTTATGTCTTATACAAACATTGTGGATGGAGAGTTGTTGAGAAGCAGCCAAAGGAAGTCTGATAGCAATGGGATGACCCTGTTTTGGCTAAAGAACATGGAACAAACAGAATCCTGAAGGCCATGGTTCTTAGAGTGAGACCTTTTTGCTTCATTAACTGTGACATGAATATTAAAGTTGACACCCCTAAATATAATAATGAGCTAAAAGGAGTACATGCTAAGCTTATATGACTACAGTACATGAGTTGCTATGCAAATCATGTTAAATATTGCCCCTGGGAGGGAACAGCTAAAGCTGGGGTATAAAGGATATTGAGAAAGTTACCCCCCTGTGGGAAGGGGAGAATAAACTGAAGACCCCAAAGAGTCAGTCAATGGGCTGCGCTCCTCCTCCATGCAAGACAGGGAGTCCTCCTTGGTAAACAATTGCAATTTTACATTTTCAGTGAATTCCTGGGATAGTGTTTTGCTAGTGTTATAATCAATTATATATTAGTGCTGTAGTTTGAAGTACATTTATCAGTGGCAACTCTAAACTTTTTACATCTGTCACTTTTATAAACTTTCTTTTACTTTCAACTTTGCAAAACTGTCTCAGTGCAAGTCCTTTGGGGGCTCTGACAGGCACATGTTGATTCTTATATGTGATTATATAAATAACACTTTAGACATGAACCTATGACCAATTCTGGGACTAAGACTGGACCGTGTCACACCTAGGCTCCTCAGTGAAAAGGAGTTTAGAAAGCAAGGGGATCTTTTCTGAACCTCGTGACTCAACAGGAAAGCCTCTCTCAGACTCTTCTACTTTGTGCAACAAGCTTTTTCCTCTTTGCTTAATTAAGAATAATAAATAAAGAAGCAAATAGTAAAGAAATTCAGGTAATCTGTCAGATTTACACTATCTCAAGACACTGCACAATTTCTTTCATAATTACTTTTCTCTCAATGCCATCACAAGTTTATTTTCATGACAAAATAAGAAAAATTCAACCCATTCAAGAGTGACTGCACAGAAGGACAGAGGTCTGTCATACCCAAGATCTGATAAGTTTTCATGCATTCAAGTCTCCATCTTTGCAGTCATTTGGACAGAGTGATGACTGATTCTGACACCAGGTCATTCATCCAAATTGTAGTCAGTGATCTGAATCAGTGATTCTTAACCTTGCTGAGCTGCAGAGTAAATTGCCAAAATAGTAAATTGCCAAAATAAGGGCCTGATTTCATCATGACACTTGTTTAGAAGGAGTATCTACTGAGTGTGTGCTCTGAGTATGGCATTGCTACTGGAATCTGAGTTTAAGTTGCAAGTTACATTCATAGAATGTTGGTATGCCCAGGTTATGAATTCATATGGTAAAAATGCAAATATAGTTCTATTATTGCAATTTTCTTTAACATAAGCAGGATAGAGTGGTTGCTGATCAGGAACATATGCAAAAGTTTCTGAGGTTATTGCTTCCTGCAGGCAATGGTCTGTATCAGCAAAGCATTGTATGGAACAGAGAGAGGGATGGTTTTCTAGGGTTTTAATCTATTTCAGTGATCAGGAAAAGCTATTTCATATCTGAAACTCAAAAGAATTCATTTGTATGCTTCATGCTGCTAAATTTGTGATCTGATAATGAATTACAAGACAGATTTTGAGTTGCTTGTACAGCTGATAAGCTTAAAAATAATTGACTGAATGTGACAACAAAACTCATGACCCAAAGAGGTCATGAGGATTAACTATGCTCTCTCTTCCTCACAGTATGTCAAAAGACAGGAAGTATTTTAGATTTGTTTTTTATTGGAACATTGAAGTCACATATGCTGCAGCTTTCCAGAAGAAACATATTGAAAATATGAAAAGAAGAACACCTTGAAAACAAGTTATCTTGTATTCATTCAGGGTAGTGTTTTCTGCCAGTTGTCCTTTACAAGTTCTATATTTGTAGCCATTCCACGGTACCTCCTATAAGGCAGGGAGGGCTTTTTTTCCCTCACATCATAGGCTTGGCTTAGGATCAGACCTGTACTGGAAGCCAACAACATAGCAAAACAAGGAAAGCAATATGCTCTGCCAATGCATACAGCATGAAATGGTAAACCTGTATATCTAAAAATATGGCCTATGTACCCTTGTCATTTCTGAAAACATTATCCATGACATGAAAAAAGCCATTTACACAGCAGTTCAGAGGAAAGGATATAGCTGAAAATATTATAATGATGCATGATTATAATTAATGTTTTTCTGTTAATGGTTCTGCAGGACTAAAAATATTATTGCACTGCAATGGATTCAAAACTTATTATTGTTTAATTATAATAAAGAATTAGGGGTTTAAATCTTTTGGCATTTAAGCTTGGAAGGTTAATTGTTACAATCTTTCATAGAATCATAGAATCATAGAATGGTCTGAGTTGGAAGGGATCCCAAGATCATATAGTTCCAACCCCCCTGCCACAGGCAGGGCCACCAACCTCCAGGCCTGGATCTACACAAGGCTGCCCAGGGCCCCATCCAACCTGGCCTTGAACAACTCCAGGGATGGGGTATCCACCACCTTTCTGGGCAGCCTGTTCCAGCACCTCACCACTCTCTCTATAAAGAACTTCCCCCTAATATCTAATCTAAACCTTCCTTCCTTTAGCTTTAGCCCATTCCCTCTTGTCCTGCCATTATCTACCCTTTGAAAATGATGATTCCCCTCCTGTTTGTATGTTCCCTTCAGGTACTGGAAGGCTGCAATGAGGTCTCCCCACAGCCTTCTCTTCTCCAGGCTGAACAAGTCCAGCTCCCTTGGCTTCTCTTCGTAGGGCAGGTGCTCCAGCCCTCTAATCATCTTCATGGCCCTCCTCTGAACCCTCTCCAACAGTTCTACATCTTTCTTGTATTTGGGACCCCAGATCTGGACACAGTACTCCAGATGGGGCCTCACAAGGGCAGAGTAGAGAGGGACAATCACCAACCTGTCCCTGCTGGCCACCCCTCTTCTGATTGGCCTTGCGAGCTGCAAGAGCACACTGCTGGCTCCTGTTAAGTTTCTCGTCCACCAAGACACCCAGGTCCTCCCCACAAGTCATCTGAAAGCACCCTTGTATTTTTCAATATGAGCAGAGATTCATGTGATTCCCTCAGCTGAATTTTTAAATGCAAAACAAAATTGAAATTCTGTAGAAAAAAAAAAAATGTCCTTTTATCCTGTGGTGGTGCAACCATCCCCCTCTTGAGCTGCTTGGTAATTTTCTCAATTTCTGCTTTTTTTTTCTGAATCACATACCTGAGTGGCTGAAAAAGCAGACAAGAGCTTAAAGACACCCCCTTAGTGTGTCTGGTTCTTGCTCACTTAGGAGCAAGAACAGCCTGGTACATCTGTGTTCAGTACATGACATTCTTGGTCCTTCATTACTTGGGAACAATAATTATAATTGAACTCCTCCTGACAACCTGGCACAACCCAAAAAAGCTGAAGAGGTCAGAGAATTTCTGAGTCTGCACAACTTAAGTGCAGACTCAGAAAGTGTAAAGTACCAGAATATTTCACCATTGAAGCTGTACTGGAGCACCTGACAAAAGTAAATTCTCTTAGACCCTATAAATAGCAATTCTAGGAGAGGAGACCCTTTAGAGCTCCTCTGTATTGCAATGGGCTGTGACCACTATCCCCCTTGTGCTGAGACACCTCTCAGGCACAAACTTCTGAGAATCATCTGTCAGTGAAGACCAGGGTGATGCCAGCCTTGCTGAGTCTCAGGTACTGCCCACTGAATAATGTCGATCCACTGCAAGTATTCCCTCAGAGAAGGGAACTTCACTTTAAGTTAGCTTCCTTCATCTATCTCCCGACTTATGTATGAGTTTAAATACATACATTAGCCTTTATGATTGTGGATGACATGTATCACTGTGCCCAAATATTTGGGGTTTTGTACCTGTTTGTATTGTGGTTTATGTTTTATTACATATGTATATATGTATCTATACATATATGACAGACATCATCTTCCTGGATTGTGCAAGGCCTTTGACACTGTCCAGCATGACATCCTTGTCTCTAAATTGGAGAGATATGGATATGACTGATGGAATACTCAGTGGATAAGGAACTGGCTGGATGGTCACACTCAAAGCGTTCTGGTCAATGGCTCAATGTCCATGTGGAGGTCTGTGATAAGTGGTGTTCCTCAGGGGTCAGTACTGGGACCAGCACTGTTCAATATCTTTCTCAGTGACATGGACAGTGGGATTGAGTGCATGCTCAGCAAGCTTGCTGATGACACCAAGCTGTGTGGTAAGGTCGACACACTGGAGGGAAGGGATGCCATCCAGAGGGACCTTGACAGGGTGGAGAGATGGGCCCATGAGAACTGTATGAAATTCAACAAGTCCAAGTGCAAGGTCCTGCATGTAGGTCATCACAATCCCAAGCACAACTACAGGCTGGGCAGAGAATAGATTGAGAGCAGCCCTGAGGTGAAGGACTTGGGGGTGCTGATTAATGACAAGTCAAACATGATCCAGCAGTGATCACTAGCTCAGAAGGCCAACTGTTTCCTGGGCTGCATCAAGAGCAGTGTGGCCAGCAGGTCAAGGGTTGTGATTCTGCCCCTCAAATCTGCTCTTGTGAGATCCCACCTGGATGCAGTACTGCATCCAGCTTGGGTTCCCAGTGCAGGAAAGACAGAGCTGTTAGAGCGAGTCCAGAGGAGGGCCACAAAGATGATCAGGGGGCTGGAGCCCCTTGTTGTGGTTTTACCGCAGCTGACAGCTGAGATCCACGCAGCTGCCTGCTCCTTAAAGGAAATGAGCAGGGGAAGAGGGAAGGGGGGGGGGGGGGTGGGGGGAGGGGGGGAGGCGGTGACAGGAAAGGGAAGGGAAAAGGAAGGGGCAAATAACCCCAAAACCAAGAAACTAAGAGGCCCATGAGTTGGGATAAGGATAGTTTACTAAGATAACAGAAAGATACAATGTAACAATGCTAACAGGACTTTAGAGCAAAAATATATGAAGCTGTTAATACACAATGCAGTGTCTCACCAAACCACACAACTCGGGCCGTGCCACCCAGAGCCGTCCCAGAACCCGACCGTCCCCCAAAACCAGGCGTCCTGGAGCTGTCCCTGCTCTTCCTCCCCATCAGCCCCCCATTTCCTGGGCAGGATGTGATTGGCATAGAATACTCTCTTTGGCCAGTTTGGGCCACCTGTCCTGGCTTCGCCCCTCCTTTCTCATGAATAGAGAAATATGAAGAGCTGAGAAAGTCCTTCACTGTCTGCCAGCAACTAAAAACATCAGGGTGTTATCAGCACTACTCCCGTTTTAACCCTCAAATACAGTATTCCATCCGCTGCTACAAATGAAGTAAACTCCATCCTGACCAAAACCAGGACGCCCCTCTTCTATGAAGACAGACTGTGACAGTTGGGTTTGTTCAGCCTGGAGAAAAGGATGCTCCAGGGAGACCTTATAGTGGCATAGGAATACTTAAAGGGCTCCTACAGGATGGTGTGAAAGGGACTGTTCATCAGGGAGTGTAGTGCAGGACAAGGGGTAATGGCTTTCAGCTGAAAGAGGGTAGGTTTAGATTAGGTGTTAGGAAGAAATTTTTTACTACAATGGTGGTGAGGTACTGGAACAATTTGGCCAGAGAGGTTGTGGAAGCCCCATCACTGGAGGCATTTAAGACCAGGTTAGATGGGGCTTTGTGCAACCTGGTCTAGAGGAGGGTGTCCCTGCCCATGGCAAGGGGGTTGGAACTAGATGATCTCTGAGGTCCCTTACAACCCAAAGCATTCTATGATTCTATGATATACATTTATCTATCTAACTATATATCTATATACATTTAGATTTAAGGACCTTTAAATCTTTAAAATTAGTCAATGATTAAGGGCTGCTAAATTTTAACCTGTGATTTACCTTGTACTATTAACAAATTTCGAATTGATCAAATTTTAACCATGTCAAACCTGCAACATATCTATATAGCTTGTTCTTTCCACTTTAGCTTTTGGCAATTTTGAAAATGTAAATAGCATCAAAGTGTTTTCATCAGAGTCTTTGGAGATATTTATCAGTTACTTGTGCTTTCTGTAGATGGATTGGTATATCTCAGAGTAAAATTACAGCAAAGCAATAAGAGGTGAATTCTTAATGCTATTGCTTTCAATATACAGTTTTGAGTTATTTCACATATATCTCCCATGGAATTACCTTGATTTAAGGAAGCAAGACAGAATGTACTGTTTTAGGAACCTTGACCAATTCTCTAACAAGAGATGCCAAACCTGTTTTTTCCCCTTGACTTAAAGTTTCTTATTTAAGAAGAAATAAATTAATTTTAGCAATCTTTTTTTTTATATCTCTACTTGAGAGAATATTATATGTGTAAAGGATATTTACCTGTTGAAGACTGACCAATTTAAATCAATGCCACAGGAACTTATACTAAGGACACTTAGTATAACCAGTGCTTGTTTGCATCAAGAATATGAAGTTGGAACTTTGCCAAAACACAGAATTAGGTCTTACTGCTAAGCTTAAGTATAAAGCTTTGAATAAATGAAATGGCTTATTAAGACTTGACAAAAATCAAAGAAAAGCTAGAGAAGCAAGAGCTAGCAGAAGTAATTGGATTTAATGATTACAAATTTAAGTTATTTAGAAAGGACATTGGTTTACGAAAATTTTAAAAACATTTCCATTTTGACCAGCAATTATCAAATGTTTTCAAATATCTTACAGTAATCCATAGGGAAATCACCACTTTGGAGTATTACTACTGATGAGCCTACAAATGTAGAAATTATATAACAACTCCTGCGGGATTGGTGTTCCAAGGATGCACCCAAGAAAAGGAAAAGATATCCTAAAGTCCTTATATTTTATCTGAACTTCCCTCCATGTCAAGGAAGCAATTAAGGTCTGGTATTCTTTAAGAAAGGAAATTGAATTTGGAGGAAGCCAGATTGTTCAAATCCTCTAAAAGAATCAATCCTTATCAGTATTACAGAAGGCATTATTCCACTTCTTGCACTTATCATAGAATATTAGAATCATAGAATAGTCTGGGTTGGAAGAGACCCCAAGGATCATGAAGTTCCCACCCCCCTGCCACAAGCAGGGCCACCAACCTCCAGGCATCATCTAGACAAGTTTGTCCTCGGCCCCATCCAACCTGGCCTTGAACCCCTCCAGGCATCCCCATCCAGGGCATCCACCACCTCTCTGGACAGGCCATTCCAGCACCTACCCACTCTTTCTCTTGGTTGCAGACTTCTCATTCCACCAAACTCCCTCTTCCAAAATGTTGAGTGACCGTATTGTTTTAATACTGAGGTGTGGAACATCTCTATCTCTCGTTACTGCTCTGTTGAGCTCCAAAAACCTGTCCACAAAGTAATCTGAACAACAAGTTTGATCTTACGAATTCCTTGCAAGCTGGTCATTCAAATTAATTTCTCTGCAGACATTCTCTTACTCGACACAGAACTCTTCTGCCTGTATCAATTGTAGAAGAATATAGGGGTGGGTGGATCTTAGCATGTTAAAGTATGCGGTACTCACTCCTCAGGCATTATGGGCAAAGTGATATTGCTTTGTTTTCTGAGTTATTTGGAAGAATAGTCAACAATAAATAACGAATCTTTTTTGTATGCATAGCAATATATGCATTCTGAAAAAGTGCAGTCATTTTCACAAATGCTCATAAACAGCAGTTACCAAGGGTAAGTAAAACTAAAGCTTCTCTTTAAAAAAAAAGGAAACCAGACAAACCCCACAGCACCAAAACCAGCTGTTTGAAATTTGAGCAGACATTCTTGAATAATTTTTACATCAGCATTCAGCTAGTTATCTTCAGTATTAAAAAAAAAAAAAACAAACCAAAAAACAGATTTCGCCTTATAGCCTTTTATTTCTATTTGAATAACACCAGGGGACAAAGTAAATTTCTCATCACTGGATTCAAAGACACCATCTTCATTGTCTTTTTACACAGTTCTCTATCAAAAAATCTCTGTCTAGATATACTGTCCTAAAAGTAATTTAATTTGAATTCTGCTGCACCATCACAGTCTAAACGAGGAAAAGGAAAAGAAAAGATGGGCAAATAATCAGGAACATGGACTGATAAAAGAAATTGCTGAGCAGAACCCTCCCCTCTCCCAAACATATACATATGCATAGCAAACCTACGCACTTAGTAATGCTGGAAAGAAGAAAGAAGATGGTGATGATAATGACATGGCCTGCAGCTTTTTGTTAATGAGAACATCTATCAACTGATCTACATTAGAAATATTTCAGTTACCCATGCAGTGAGTTATTGATAAATATGTTTAAACAGCAGACAGAGCACACTAAGGAATAGCTGCATGGCATCTGCTACTTCCCTGTAGTGCACTATGATGATGTCAAAAGCAGAAATATCTTCAGCCTGACCACAGGATAGCTTTTCATTATTATTATTATTATTATTATTATTATTATTATTATTATTATTATTATTATTATTATTGTTGTTGTTGTTGTTGTTGTTGTTGTTATTATCTATGGGTTAATTTACTGAATGAATGAAAGTTGACATTTTGACAAGGAACGTTCAGCACAGAACTATATTCAGGCTAAACTTTCCTTATATTTTTTCTACTTTTAGCAAAGCATGCATCATATAAAAAGATAACCACTTTTTAAAATTAAATGTGTACATAGGTTAATATCAAAGACTGCCTTGGATATAAGTTATTTAGCTTTTCTTCAGCAAACCCCGCGCTTTCTAGAGCACAGATCTCTTTTTATGTACCCACAGTGAGTGAAGTACTTAGGCTTCTCACAGCTTACAGTAGTACCTTGCACAGACAGATGGTGCTTATGCCTGGGATTTCCAAATTTATGGCAAGCATTGATGGAAGTGCCACAGCTGCTTGTATGCTCACCCATACTGAGCCATCAGTGGGAACTAGCATGTTGAACATCAAAATATCCCTGGAAAGCAGAGCAGTTTTGCAAGTTCTGTGTAGAGAAGGCTTTCAGGTGCCAAAGGTAGAAACCTAGAAAGAAAATAAAATATTTTATAGCATTTTTGTGGGTTTTTTGGCTCTGGCTGGAGACCAGACACCCACCAAAGTGGCTCTATCACTCCCCCTTTTCTGCTGGACAGGGGAGAAAATATATATTGAGAGGGTTAGTTGTTGAGATAAGGACAGGGAGAGATCATTCTGCAATCAGTGTCACGGGCGAAACGGACTCAGCACAGAATAAAAGAAAGAAAACACACTGCACTGCACACCTTGTGACACCAGAGTCGAGTATGAGAAGTGTGACCAGATCTTAAAGCACTTCCCCCCATCCCTCCCTTCTTAAAAGACTAAACTTTAAACATGATTTTTCTCCCTTCTACCCCCGCAGGGTGGCATGGGCTGCGGGGGCTGGAGTGGGGAATGGGGGTTTTGGTCAGTCCCTCATGAGTTGTTTTCCTTCTTACAGTGGAGCAGGGCATTCCTCTCACCCTTCCCCTGCTCCAGCATGGGGTCCCACCCATGGGAGACAGTCATCCACAATCTTCTCCACTGTGAGTGCTTTCCACGGGCTTTAGCTCTTCACCAATTGCCCCAGCATGAGTCACTTCTATGGGGGGCGACATTCTGGCCCAGAGTGCTCCTGCCTGGTCCCACATGGAGTTGCAAGTTTCCCTAGCAGACCCACTCCAGCATGGGCCTTTTTGTCCATGGGCTGCAGGTCCTGCCAGGAGCTTGCTCCAACACAGGCTTCCCACTGTGTCAAAGCATCTTTCATATATCTCCACCTGCTGTAGCATGGGGCCTCTCTATGGGTGGCAGGTGGGGGTCTCCGCTTCCCATCATCTTCCATGGGCTGCAGGGAGACACCTTCTCCACCATGGTCTTCTCCATGGGCTACAGTAGAATCTCTCCTCCAGTGCTTGGAGCACCTCTTCCCCCGCTTTCTTCACTGACCTTCATGCCTGCAAAGTTCCTTACATCTTCTCACTCATTTCTCTTGTTGCAAAAAGTGATTGTGGGTTTTTTTGTTTTTTTTTTCTTCTTAAATATGTTATCAGAAAGGTGCTAACACCATTACTGATTGGCTCAGCCTTGATCAGGAGCAGGTCAGGCATTTTGCTGGCTGTTTTTTTCTCTGTGGTACCTGGGGGAAGCTTCTAGCACCTTCTTGCAGAAGCCACTCCTGCAGCCCCCTCCTCCACCACCAAAACCTTGCCACACAAGTGCACCCATTTTTAACAAGAGCAGAGTCCACATTAGTAATTTACAGTTTTGGTTGAGGAAACTTAAGACACCTATTGCACAGTTTTAAACCTTTATACCCAAGGCTCTCAGAAGTTTAAGAGTAGAGGTGTTAAAACTGAAATTTGGAAGATGCAGTTCCTAGAAAGCCAGGAAGTCTCTGGAGACAGAAGAAATCCACTGAGGAAGTCAGCAGACAACTTCAGAGAACATTCTGTCTCTGGATTCAAAGAGCAGATATTGAAGTGATACCTAACTGGCTGTGTGTACAAATAGAGGTCATAACACTGAAATTGCTTAGAAGCAGCTTCAGTGAGAACATTAAACAATTATGAGCCTATGTTGAGGCACCAAGATAGAAACAGGGAAGATAGAAGCCATTTCACAAATGTTTTGAGAATTCATGACCTCTTCTAGGTTAGGCAAAATAAGGCTTGGTCATGAAAAATCATCAAATCTGCTATTTTGCTTACTGCACTTGATGCACAAAATGTTCTCCTGGAAGATAAACTGAAATAATGGTATGAATTAATGTCTGTTGAATTTTGGGTTGAGCTAACATAAGAGCTAACATAACATTATTTGACAGCTGACCAGTCTTAGTAACTGCTGTGGAGATTCACAGAACAAAATAAGCATTTCACTTGTATAACAGTGGTTCAAGAAGCCATGCTTTGGAGGTCCATTTCCTTGTAACAGACTACAGAAAAAGAGGAAAGGAAGCTTTTTTATTGTAAATATTTTCTTGATGGACCTGTATAGCATATTATCATTACAAGATCACTGGTCAAGCCAGTTAAAATATTTTTGGAAGTCTATCAACTGAAGATTGTCAAGTATATTTCTAATGGTTTCCAAATACAAGAGGAATTTTCAAGATATGCAATCAGTATATGCTGTCTTGTATACAAAAATGGTAAACACCTGCACACATTTTTTGTTAGAGGCTTGTTACTGCATTGATTTTACACTCACAGTATAAGCCTGCCACTAACAATGTTAAATTTCCTGGACTCAAGATCTCCCTTTTCTGCCGGCATTGGCACAGCAGTTTGAAATACACTGAAGTTAAATGACTTTATGAACTCCTCGCATCTCATTTTTGTATCTGGAAACAGCAAAGACAGCAAATACTTCTCAAAGTGATGATTAGTCTACAGCAGACTGATTATAATGTGGGACTTCAGGAAAGTGAGCATTGACCTCTTCCAAGATGTGCTTGGGAGAATCCCATGGGTTAGGGCTCTAGAGGGCAGTGGGATCCAAGAGAGCTGGTCAATAACCAAGCACCACTTCCTCCAAGCTCAATGTTGGTGTATCCCAAAGAATAAGAAATCAAGCAACAGAGTCAGGAGACCCACATGGATGAGCTGCTGGAAAAACTCAAGAGGACAAAGGACATTTACAGAATATATAAAACAGGACTGAACAGTTAGGATGAATTTAGTAAAGTTGTCATGAGTTGCAACAAGGAAGACTAAGGCCCACTTGGAATTAAATCTGGCAGGGTATATCAAGGACAACAAGAAGTGCATTTTGAAGTATATCAGCAACAAAACAAAGACTAGGAAAAATGTTGGCCAACTGCTAAATGAGATAGGTGTTCAGGTGATGGAGGAAACAGAGAAGGTGGAGTTACTGAATGCTGTCTTCGCTTTGGTCTTTACTGCTAAGGCCAACCTTCAAGATTCCTGGAGGTAGGACACAGAGTCTGAAGAAAGGAACACCTTCCCTTTTTTGAGGGGAATAGGGTTAAAGAACAGCTAAGCAAACTCGATATCCACAAATCCATGGGCACTGATGGAATGTACCCATGAATGCTGAGGGAGTTGGCAGACATTGTTTCTATGCCAGAAAGACAGAGAACTACTGGAGAGGATCCAGCAGAGGGCTACAAGGATGATTAGAGGACTGGAGGACTTCTCATAGGAGGAAAAGCTGAGTGAGCTCGCTCTGTTTAGCCTAGAGAGGAGAAGACTCAGAGGGTATCTTCTCAATGCTTATAAATACCTAAAGGGCAGGTGCCAAGAGGTGGAGTTAGACTTTTCAGTGTTGCCCAGCAGCAGGACAAAATGGGCACAAACTGGAACACAGGAAGTTCCACCCGAATATGAGGAAATACTTATTTACTAGGAGGTTGGCAGAGCACTAGCAGAGGCTGCCCAGAGAGGTTTTGGAGTCTACTTCTCTAGAGACGTTCAAAACCTGCCTATACACAATCCTATGCATCCTACTCTAGGTGTTCCTGCTTTAGCAGGGGAGTTGGACTAGATGATCCTCAGAGGTCCCTTCCAATCCCTACAATTCCATGAAAATAACACTCAGTCAACTAATAGAATGCTTTTTTTAGTTTTTCATTTTACTGTTTAAAAATATTCAATTTTTGCTTGCTTTAAAATTTTTTTGAGAATGCTTTTTGAGAAATAGAACTTCCATAATCTTCACAGCTCTTTTTCTAATCCTGTATGATTTTAGCATGTTTAATACTTGAAACTGTTACACACAACAGCCAGCTATGGAAACTACACTCAGGCAGGAATACTATGTGTTTATATTTCACCCCGATCTTTTAAGATCAATTCTTTCTGCAATCCAACCATATGTAAAAAGGGAGAAGGGAATAAGCAATTAATTCAGGTCCCTTCTTCCCAAAGGGATAAAATTTCATATGCCATCATAACCACCTTTTATCTATTTTCTTCCAAAAATAGCACAGCACTAAAGCTCAAAAAAATCCTACTGAATCCTCCTTTCTGAATTGAGCATTTACTTAGCTTTGCCAGCCTCAGGATTTTGAAACTCATATACCACAAAACTCCCCTAATGTTCTTTGTTTCCTAATTTAAAAAAAAAAAAAATGAACCTCAACAAAACAACAAAACAAAGTGTTCATTAGGCAGACTTCCTTATTTTAACACATTTACATTCACTGATAGCTGAAGATTGTTTCTCTTCCTTCCTCCTTACTCAGCTGTGGCTCAATCTCTTTTTCCCTACAACATTCACACAAAACTTCAGACTTTACTTCTGAACTATTATTACCCCTGCATGTCAGCATGAAGTGCAGGATGGAAGTATTATGACCACTTTCCAACCATCTTTGTGTGTGTAGGGGAGAGAAAAATGTGATCCTGCAATCTTACCTGAGGCATTGCCAAACAAAATTGCAGAGTAAGAGACAAAAAATATTATTATTGTAGATTTTGAAGTGTGGGATGCTACCCAGCATGAGTGTTTTCTAAACATATCATCATCATATTGGTTCTTTAACACAGTAGAATCCCCCACAGAAAGTGTAAGTAGAACATTTGTTCCCACACCCATTTTAACAGGACCCTGTACACAAACAGAAATCGCCTCATAAAGACAATACTGTAAACACCATCCTTCACTTGTGCTTGCTATATTATGGATGTTGGAGGCATCTGAGAATTTAATTCCACCACCTTATATTTTGCTCTTAATCAATCACTAAATCTTAGAAATGCCCATCTAGGTTGACTCAGACCTTCCTAATGTAGGTAAGACACACATATAAAGTAGAATTTAATTTAGTCCTGCCTGTATTATGTAAATATGTAGACTACAAACAATTCTTCACAGAGTAATTCTATTACCATTTACATGAACACACTCCAATTTTAGGGATGTTAGCTAAATTTAAAATTCAAAGCCTACTGCTCTCCTGGTTTCTCCTCCTTGTTCTTCTGCTGGCAGGCATGAAATTTCAACCTGTATTTTCTTGCAGTGCTCTAATTTTTCCAGGACTTCATATGGTTTATTGATGTTTCATGTGTCAATCTCTTGACTGTATTGTAACAGAATTTAGCTGAATTCTCCCTTAAACTTGCAGCATTATTGTCTCTGAAAAAATAAAACAAACCAAAAAACTTATCTATTTCTTCCAGTTTTATAAATATTTCCATTGCACTTGAATACAGAAATACCTAAAAACATTTGCATTACATTAACATGAAAGATAGTGTAACACAAATCATGGACAGCTACCCTAACTCTGAAGCTGATGTCTTATCACATTTCCACTTTTGAGTTTTTAGTAGATGTCCTGGTTCTGGCTAGGCCAGACTTGACCTCCTCCAGCAGCCAGCAGAGGTGAGCTGAGTCAGCACAGGTGAGCTGAGTCAGCCCAGGTTGTTTCCACACCACCTGACATCACTTCCCCATAAAAGGGGCCTGGTCTGGAAGGGTACTCAAAGTGTGGTAGGGGTCAGTCCTTATGCTGGTGCAGTACTGTATGTCATTGTTAGGTCAATAATGTAAGTGAAACTTGGTGTGGGCTGTTACTGTTCGCCTTCCGTCATGGTTTTGTCAGTAAACTGTCCTTATCCCAGCACATGGTTGGTCTGCACAGGTCTCCTCAGGGAGCGAGTGGCATATGGTGCTCAGCCACTGTTCGGGGCTGAATCACCACAGTCCTTTTTGATGCTCAATGTGGAGCTCAAACCCACGAGCCTGAGATTAAGCGTCCCATGCTCTACTGACTGAGCTAGTCCAACCATGAAACTCCATGAAACAAAGATGCATGTGGGTGCTACCAAATACAAAAGTGATACAGAAAAAAAGGGTGTGGTTTGTTAGGTTCTTAAACAGTCAAAAGAGCAAGTAAATAAAACTCACAGTTCTCTAATTACTTTCAAGACTGTAGAGAAAAAGAAAGTAGGATTAAGATGGTCCCATTTTGAATACTATGTCTAGGCATGTTCAAGATTTGCTATGGAATACACCATATTACCAGTGTTACAAGTTTATCCTAAACAGAGCCAATGTCAAATGTCAACACTATTATCTCCTATTGAAAATATATAGATTTCTGCCATCTTTAGATCTGCTGATAATTAATTGTTGTATCTATAAACCAAAACAAATTTGTTAAATGCATTGCACCTATAAAAAAAAGTTCCAAACTACAAAATACATGTATTTTAAATGAGTAATAGGACTGCCTCCACCTAGTGATGTCCTATCATTTTACTTTAAAGTAGTTTCAAACATGTTAGGATTGATTTACTACCTATCATATTCTAGTTCAAATGGTCATCTCTAGGACATTTCCTAATAGTCTCTAGTTTAGCAGCTTAGGCAAGTTTCTGCATTAAGACAATTTTATTATTTCTAGACTACTATTGTTGAGAACTGTTGCATCATCCTGTGCGGGCGTGTTGCTCCAGTGGGGTCTAGACTAAGGATAACTGCTCTGCACTGGATGCCACTCCACAGATGATTTCTTAGTGACATTGATAAAACTAAGTGGAAGGTAATGTTTCAATCAATTTTTATCCATATGGATCAGGATTAGTTTAAAATGAACTAAAATAGTAATTTTTAACACAATTTAAGGATGTTCCTAATAGTTTGTAGCCACTGAAATAAAGTGAAAATGTAAACCACCTCAAGACTTTAAGCTATATATAAAGAAAATGTAAACCTTCTAGTATTTCTGAGAATTTATGTATTAAAGAACATGCATGAAGCATATGCAAATACAAATTCTGGTGTTACAGATATAAAAATAAAGTCTTCAGTATTTTAACATCTATGGTTCTCTTCTATAATTTTATATATTCAAATTCCGAATTCTATCTGAAAAATATAGGTACCTCTTGTGCAATTTTACTTCAAAATTTAAACCATCTATTTAATACTTCTCTGATTCAGAGGTCATGGGCAGTGGGGTAGGGGTGGAATCTCTCAAAAGTGTACTGATAACAAAATAGAATCAGCTCGTACAGGGTTCATGTTCCAGTCTGCCTTCTTGAAGTGTTCAAGGCAGCTCAGGAGTGTAAGACACATAACCTGCCCGACAGCAGAATATTTTTCCATAAGCCTGTCAGTGGATATGAATCTTATATGGTACCTTTTTATCTTTTAATCACAATAGCTTACAAGGAGGAAAGTACACAGACAAACTCACAGAGCCCTGCCATATACAATATTCTTTGCTCCTTATGCTCCTTCTCTTTTCAGCCTGTATGACATCACATTCAGGAAGGATTAAACTGTATGATACAGAATGAAGAATCACAAAGCACAATCTTTACTCAGAGGGAAATACAAAATGCTTAGAAGCAGCTGTAAACAAGAATCAGTTCAAAATCTTATTTGTTTCTCACTCTAGTTCTTCTTGTTACTCAATAAATACCTTCAAATACCCTGATCATTAATTTTAAACAGTTAAAATACCTTGTATCTGCGTTTCTTGAATGACAGTCAGATAGTAGAGAACAGAAATTCATTAGTTTAATACTGCTAGTGCTGTCCTCCAAAATGCTTACACTGCAAACCTTCTAAATTATTCCTGCTATTTTAACAGATTACTTTGATCTCTCAAATTGTTTTGCAGCATCTCATAAACAAAAAGTTACCAGGAATGCAACAGACATATTTTGTAGCAAAGAAGTATTGCTTTTGAAAGTTAAAATATGGAAGATATTGAATTGTAAAATATCTTTTTGCTAATGCATGTATTTTGTTGCTACAGCTAATGTTTTTTCAGGTATTTATTAAACTTAGAAACACTCAATAAATCAGAAACTTGATAATTAAAATCAATGTTTATATCTGGCTCTGCCACACATTGTTTAATAACAAAGCACAAAGTCATAACTGGATTTATACAAACAGCATGATTAAAGATGCTGAAAGAAGGGAATCACAATTCCCTGGGAATGGAATGGCCTCTGAACAGTGATTGCTTAAGCAGCTGTTTGAGTATTATGCTTACTGACTGCCTGCATCTCATACATGTTCTCTTTAACTAACCTTGTCAGATGGCTGTAGATTGATCCCCCTATAAACTGGAAGAATAACAATGCAAAAGGCAGAAGGGAAAACAACCGAACTTGTTCATCTTCTAACATACTGCTGGAAAAACTGAGAACATTTACTCTTCTAGGAATAAAACCTAAATACTGTGAGCATAGTACATTGATCTTTTAGCTGTAAAAGAAAGAAGAAGAGGAGGAAAGAACAGACTAGCTTTTTATTTATAAAGTTCAGAAAAGAAAGGGAAGGTAAAAAGAAATTTGCAATGAGTATCATGTAAAATCAAAGACAGGGAAACTTTTTCTGAGGTATTTGGCTTTTTTTTTTTCATGATAGAATAATATTGAGGTATTATTAGTCCATATTATCATAATGTTCCTCTCTTGTATAGCTCTTATTGCTGGTAGGAAAATATAAAAAAAAACAATCAATTTTACACTAATCTTGTATTCCTTGTTAGTATCCTTGCCATTTTAGCCATTTCTACTGCAGTTATTCCCAGTGGCCATTGATAAATCAGATTTTTGTTTGATGGAAATGGGAGTGAAAGAGTGTTTAGTTGTTTATGAAGTGGTGGAGGGAAGCATATTTATATGTCAGTGGGAGGCGGGGATATTGGAACAAGAACTTGAACTTTACAAGGGTTGCCAAATCCTTTTCAGACAAAGATAAGCTTCTTGCCAGCCCTGAAAAAAAATTGTTCAATATACACCTCTGAAATGTGTGGTGTGATCTTCTCAGCAGGATATTACAGATGTTAGCTGCTAAGCTCTAAAGATCTCAGAAGGTGCCATCTGAACAGAGCATGCTCTGTCCCTTTCAAGCTCCTATGTGCAACTGCAGATTTGAAGTTCCAGGAAGAATTTACCTGGAAAGGCTATTCCAAATGCTTTCAACCCAGACCCATAACTAAGAACTCAAATAAGCAGCCCAAATGAGATAAGATCAAGACTGCTGAAGAGAAACAAACAAAAAACTAAATGGGGATTGGGAACTCCTACATGTGAGAAAGGAGCCAGGAATAAGGAAGAAACAAGCAGTAGGGAGACAAGAAGTCAGAGGGTAATGGGCATAAGGTTTGTCCGTAATAAAGTGTATTGTCATCCAGAGGTTGAGTCCAGAAACTCAACACCTGAAACCTGAGCATAAGCCTGCAGTTATCAAATACCTGTGAAATCTATTGATGTATGCTTTCACATCTTCTGTGATAACATACCGTTCAGATACTTAGTCTCTGACTCACTGGAATAGATGACAAAAAAAACTGATTCCAGAATTACACATTTTATATTTCAGTTACAGAAAACGACCTTTAAAGTCCATCTGTAAAATAAACAAATCACAAGTACTGCTAATTGATTACAAATACCTTACAAATGTATTCAGTATACTGCTACAGAATAACTCCTGCCTGATAGCACAGACAAGGCAAGCACTTTTTCTTGATTTTTTTGATTACTGGATATATCACTCCACAGACTCCAGATTTTTTTTTTTTTTTTTGGTACTTGAGTGATCCTTCAGCAACTTTTGAAATGCCAAGTGCTACCATGACTGAGAGGTAGGTGCATTCCAGAGGTAAATTGGGAAGGGTGGGAAAAAAACAGGAAAAAAAAATAGAAAGCAAAAAATCACAGGGAAAGCAACCTGTAACAACTGAAGAATGAAAATACTTCAAATAAATTAACCATATCTAGGCCAGTGTGACCGAGTGACAAGCTGAGTACCAGATTACTCCTGGTGTTAAAATGGTTGCAGTCAAGGACACAGCAAGCTTTGAACATCATGAACATCCAAGACCCAGTCCTGGGACAGTAGCAGGCCAAAAGCAAGCAAAGATGAGCCTTGAAGTTTACATTTTGACTAAAGAATTAGGTGTAAAATTGCATAAGGATAGTATATATACATGTAATTGTGTATGTACCCTGTTCTACCTAGAGCCCATTCATGGGATGGCAATGTTCTTGATTTTTTCATTAGTATACAACATTAACAGAAATCTATATAATAGGTATAGAGGCTCTAAGCAACTGGATAAATAATACCTAGTGTCTTGTTAGACACTGTACATCCTTGGAAAGTCTATGGTTAAATCCAGGGATGAACATTGAGACTGAGAAGTCAAATACCCAAAGCTTAGGATACACTTACACTTGCCCAAGGAAACTTAATTCAGTTTTATACTGCTTTTACACAACAAGCTGTATTTGGAGCATCACAGAATATCTTTTGGCATAGGTGAATTTCCTTGGCACTTTAGAGTGCCTGAAACTTATAACAGTTTTGACACTTTCCTTACAGTTTTCTGTGGGTGGTACTACCATACATGTAGAACTACTTTAATATTAAGCTTTAAAAAGTCCTGAAGAATATTTTTTAATAAAAATATGCTTTTACTTTCTTAACTTACAGAATGCAATACAGACATTTTGATGGGCTATCTATTCTGAATGTATAATATTTAGTAAAGTATATAGTGGGTTTTCGCTTGTGCTTTCTTTTTATGCATTAAAAAAGTGAAATTTGCAGTACATTTGAATTCCATGCTCCAAGTTACAGCTTTTTTTAATCTTGTCCCCATGCCAGTGACATTTTGTAGAGTTTGAAGCGGCTTCTTCAAGGACACTCTCTTCCAAACAAACAGAAGATCAAGTACAAAAAATATAGGTGTATATTACTGTAGTGGAAAATGAAATGTAAATCTACTGCTAATATTGACTATAAAGTGAGAAGAAAATCTGACATCAGTTGAAGCTATTCATAAAGTTATCCTTAAATTTACAAAGAAAGCAAATCTGTGAAATGCTTGAATTCTAAGGTTCTAAGAATGAAATTATGTCATTTGAATTAAATTACTTGGGGTGAAATCCCTTATTAAATGTCACTGAGTAATCTCATATGAGTATCATTTATGAATGAAAAGTAAAGTACTGAAACATCAAAGTAACATATATTGAGGAGTAGTCTGGAAACTTTTTTGTATATCACGTGCTGTCTTTATAGTTGCAAAATCTCCGACCTGCTCAACTCCTGTTTCAGTGAACACAATTTTCATCTGCAGTTGCACATCTTCAAAGTTCCTACTGATAGTTAGGAAAGCATAATTAATTCATCCTTCTTTTTATTGTAGAAAGACAGAGGAAACTGATGGCTGGAGGAAAGGTTTATCAGGGATCAAGGAGTATCTGAAACTCAAGGAAACCTGTGGTCAAGTCATTCTCTAGCAAAAATTTAATATATAAATCTTAGCCAACTCAATATATTTGGACATATTTTCCACCATGTTTCCTTTCTCAGGGTGGTAAAGTGCCTAGCAGTCTTTTAAAGTTCTCTGACATTTGTCTTAATGAATAGATTCTTTAATCTGGCATTTGATAATTTCATGGGTAACTTCAATAGTTGCATGTGGTACCAAGATTATGAAATACTGTGCAAATCCAGATTCTAAAAATTAATAATTTTATTTGAAATATCTGTTTATCAGAAGAAAAAAAAAATCTGAGGGAAAATAATTGTTTTGATGTGTGCTTTGAAAAAGAAGCCAAGACATGCATGTGAGTTCTCAGGCCCAGAAGGCTTTCTTTTGCATGAAGAACATACTGCAAAAACAGCTGCAACTCCCAATGGATGTATTTGCTAAGTAAACAAGAATTCGGAAATCATAAGAAAGGAGTGTGACTGTGCGCTCAACTCCAGCTCACATTTTGGCTACTATGTAGCTCAAGCTAAGGGCTGATGCATGCTGGGAACAGTGCCATTATGTCAAAGCAAGCGCAACATGTAGGCAACACACTTTGGCCAGACAAGGCTAAAGGTCATTATGTAGTCAATATCACCTTCAGTTTGCAACTGTAATTCTTGCATATTGATTTTCTGTCAGTTTCTTCAGAATTCGCTAGCTAAACAGAAAAGGTATAGACCAAACTTCCAAGCTAGAAGGCATAAATACCTCAGATTGCCCAAAATGTTTCCAAAGTGGATCCAGCAGCTGCTGAAACACTGAGGTTTTTGTGCTTCCCAGAGTGATACAGGAACACTTGCACCATGAAGGGGGAGGAAGGATAAGCACTCTCACCCTCAGCTAGGTAATTATTTTTCTCATAGTTGAATAAGTTATGCATTAGAGAATTTGTGTATAAGAACCTCATGAATTAATTGATGAATCAGTAGACTCACATCTTACACTACGCTGTACAAAGGACATTATGCCCTTGGATGTTGCGTCTATTTACTGTCCTGATGAGCTCACAAAATAAAGTTTAATTTACAGAAGATTGTCCTGCAAATTTGAGTCATCCAAGTGGACTTTGACACAGGACATTACTTATGAGCAACTACAACACATGATTGCACCTGATTCTCTCAAAAAAACCCCAATACCATTAAACTGAAATGTGAAGTGTGAATCTTTGCTTGCAACAAATTTTCAAAGGTGTTGCAGGTTGATTGGAACCATCTTCCTCCAGTAAAGCATTTCTAAAAATTAAATAGAGAATTACACTCAGATGGAAGACACCTACAACCAATAGATCAAAAAGGCTGTGTAAAAAGGAAGACAAAATTTCAGTTGAAAACCAGCCTGCAAATCTGATATTAAACAATGTGAAATGCAATAAGAGTAAGAAATGGCATAGCAAGGGATAAGCTTCATGGTATTACGTTCTACACAGAGAGTATTTAACATACAAATATAACATCATCAATGTTTTAATTTTGTATAGCATGCAGACTTTGGTTGTAGAGAATAAATATTAAAATATTCTGAAGTAAAACATAGTAGTCTAATAATGTACTGATGAAGTTCAACTAAATAATTTCTTAGTACCAATATTTCTTCTTATTAAAACATCTCAAAACATGCATTCATCTTGTGTAAATCAAAACAACATATGCATGCCCTCTTATGTAATTACATTAATACACTGAATAATTTGTTTTCCTTGTTGATTATTAATGAAAGATCACTCATAGGAAGCATATATAAGACTATAAATTGAGAGTGATTTGAGATCTGTCATTACTCATTATTTTCAAATATAGTTGTCTAAAAGCAGTTCACTGTGTCCTTTTCAGTTTCACCTGCAGATTCAGTGAGCTCTGGAATTCTGAGTTTCCAATATTCATTTACTTGAGAAAAAAGTAATTGAAATTACCCTAGACTCTTACTGACTTCTTGTTAAACACTTCCCCATTAACTTTAGCATTTAGGTTTATAGGACAGTAATTACCAGGAGTGCACTTTCTCCCTTTGGCATAATATCGACCTAATATTGAATGTTAATAAAGTGTTCTATAAAATAAAAAAATATTATTTGGACTGGTATTGCACAGTCTCAATGTCTTCACCTGCTCCTCTTAACTTAGAGGGATTATTCTTTTTTCTAATATGAAGCAGCTATTACTTTCCAGTAGCTTTGGCTAGCTATACCTCAATCCACATCAACAGAACTTATGCTTCTTCACCTCTAGCAGCCCATCCTACCCCATGCCCCTGACCATTTCCTGCATGACAATATTTCTATGTGCCTAGTGCAGGCATACCATGACAGTGCCCTCTGGCAATCAGACACCTCACTACCATGGCACAAGATCCCACCACCCCTTCCACCTCTTCCCATTGCTGCTTTGCATTAGAGGTAAGTGGTTCTCTATTACAGTCATCTTCTGCTCTCTCATCTAAGCATCTGACAGGAAAAAAAAAAACAGGACAGCACAGCAGTAAACAGCACAAGGATTAAGTGGACCAGACCAGAGGGTTTGTAGGGTAACTAGAAGCTAAAAGAGTAAGGCAAGGAGGCAGGGAGATCCAGTGCAAAACAAAGACAGAAATAAGTTTTAATTACCTACACAGACAAATAGCCTATCATCTTCCTGTCTATTTTGCAGGAGCTGTTAGCTTTGAACTACTTCTGACAGTGAAATGCAATTGCTTATATTTTTAAGACTGCTAGCAAGCTAGCCTGCTAGCATTGTATTAGACCTAAGGTTCCATCCTAGACACAGGTATCTTCCTAAGGCTACAAAGTTGCATACATGACAGTTGATTTCCAAGCTTTGAGCTGAACAAAGAGGTACCATATACCATTTATTTTATAGCTTTGGTTCATTTGATTTTGTAGCTAATATGGTGTATCAGGGACACAGAATGTCTCTGCACAACAGGTTGCCAGTACTGAGTTGGGTGTAATTTGCAGCTATTTAAAAAGAATATCAATAGAAATCAGAAACAGGTGCGACTACATTAACTTCTACCACAGAAGCTGTTAAGCTAAGAGTACCTAAAGCAGTGTAAGTACTCTAATAGGACTTGGAAATTCACCTCTTCATAAACTCTCAGTTCATCATTTTCTCACAACTCAGAAAAAATACCAAACCCCTAAATGAACACATAAACCTCTTCACTGAAGATAACAGAAATTCAGGGATAGAAGAGCTTTGTTGCAAACCATTTAATTGATCTAGCCATTGGATCACAGCAGAGATCACTGAGCACAGATCTCCTGTGCTGCATGAGATGCTTAGTTATTATGTAATGTTTCAACTCTCAGATTGATTAGTTAGTTCATACACATAATGGTAGTAGTACTGCTGGAAAGTTAACCACTCAGATTGAACAAAGGCTGAAAAGTATAAAGAGATACTGCACCAGAGCATATCATCTGAAGACAGTTGGGACTATTCAGTGATAAGGATGCTTGCTTGAATTAATTATTTCTACAGTATGGTGAATATGAGTACTTCCCTCTAGCATTTCCTTTCCACACTTATTATAAGGCATATGACAATATAACCTCCAAGTATTTCTCCAGAAGCAATAAGCTTCAATAACCATATTTTTGTCTATTACTGAAATGTAGAAATATACTGTAGATTCATGTTCAACTTTTGTCCCAAGTGTAATTAATCCTGTCAAACATAACTCAGGAAAGTTTTATTTTATAGTTTGGAAGTATCTCTTGGATACTGTATCATTGATGTTGGTTTAAATAGTAAAGTACTTAATTATGATTAAGAGCAGGACAGCAAAATGGAAGGCAAAAGATACATTTTCAGATTAAATTCAAGTAATGATGTGAAATCACTGAGTCTGATGGATAAAGGAAAGTTCACTGTGCTCTCAATGATTCATGTAACCTTTCCAATGAGTAATAATATAAGATTTAGTACTTTGAAAACCCATGAGATCTCAGCCTTTGTTGCCTCTCTAACAGTTAGAATAACTGAAGGACAACACTTGAAACATAGAAGGGACACAGCTAACCTCAGTTGGAAAAAAAAAAGAAAAAAAAAGGAAAAAAAAAGGATGAAACACAGCTACAGTGGGAATAGACAACTACTTCTTATTTATTTATTATAACTAAACTATCCTTACGACTGAGAATAGACATATTAGCAGTTAATCTCCTGTTAGGCACTTTATAAACACTAAGGATTTTTTGCACAGAACCCAAGGGTTTCAGTTATTAAACTTACCCTAATTTATTTTGGGAGTGATATTCTGAGAACTTCCTAGGGGATTACATTAGTCAAGATCCCATGTTTACACTATGAATGAAATTGAATTTGTAGGAAAATGAACAGTAATATTCTGGGAGCAGAGGAGTCGATACATTATGAATTGAATATATAACAGAAAAATTGATCCAGCAATAAAACAAGCTGAAAGGCTAGGTCCAGACTACAGCAGAGATGAAGAGGAGATGGTGGTGTAGATGGGTTTGGCTAAGGGCTGACAGCAGCTTGTGCTTTGCAAGTTTACACTAGCTGTTCAGAAGGTGGAAGAAGATCTTTTGCTATGGGTTTCATACATGAGAAATTCTTACACACATTATGTTAGCTGCTGGACATAATCAAATGCAAAAAGGAAGCATACAGAAGGTGGAAGCAAGGACAGGCACCCTGGGAAGAATGCAGAGAAACTGTCCTAGAAGCCAGGGATCAGATTAGAAAAGCTAAAGCGTTAATTCTGGCCAGCAATATCAAGGACAATAAGAAATGTTTCCCTAGGTACATCAGGAAGGTGAGGGAAAATGTGGTCCCCCTCCAGACCAAATGATAGCTGGTTACCCAGGATATCAAGAAGTTCGAGGTATTCAACAAATTTTTTTCCTCTGTCTTCGTCAACAAGAGCTCTAGTCACACTGCCTAGGTCACAAAAGAAAAAGGCTGGGATTGGGAGAATGAACAACTGCACCCTGTAGGGGAAGATCAGGCTCGAGAACCTGAAGATGTGCAAGCCTAATGGACCTGATGAGGTCCTGAGGGATGTGGTGGATGAAGTGGCTAAGCCACTCTCCATCATATTTGTGAAGTCATAGCAGTGCAGTGAAGTTACCACTGACTGGAAAAGGGGAAACATAAATTCCATTTTTTAAAAGGGAAAAAAAAGAAGGACCAGGGGAACTACCAGCTGGTCAGTATTTGCTCTGTGCCCAGCAAGATCATAGAGCAGATCCTTCTGGAAACTATGCTCAGGCACATGAAAAATATGGAGGTGATTTGGGACAGTCAGCATGGCTTCACTTAGGGCAAAGTATGCCTGAGAAATTTAGTGGCCTTCTGTGATGAGCTTAGAGTACTGGTGGGTAAGGGAAGAGCAATTGATGACATCTACCTGGACTTGTTTAAAGCATTTGACACTGTCCTGCTTGATATCCTTGTCTCTAAATTGGAGAGACATGGATTTCGTGCATGGACCACACAGTGAATAAGGAACTGGCTAGATGGTCTCACTCGAAGTCTTGCAGTCAACAGCTTGATGTCCAAGTGAAGATCAGCGATGAGTGGCATTCCTCAGGGGTCAGTACTGGGATTGACACTGTTTAACATCTTTGTCAGGGACATGGACAGTGGGATTGAGGTCACCCTCGGCACAGTTGCAAGTGACACCAAGCTGCGTGGCACAGTTGACACAGCTGAGGGAAGGGAAGTCACTCAGAGGGATCTTGACAGGCTTGAGAAGTGGGCCTGTGTGCGCCATGTGAAGTTCAAGACAGCCAAGTACAAGGTCCTGCACATGGGTTTTGCTCAATCCCAAGCACAACTACAGGCTGGGTGGAGAATGGGTTGAGTGCAGTGTTTCAGGAGAAGGACTTGGGTGTGTTGGTTGTTGTAAAACTCAGTATGAGATGGCAATGTGTGCTTGCAGCCCAGAAAGCCAAGCAAATCCTGGGCTGCATCAAAAGAAGTGGCCAGCAGATCAAGAAAGGTGATTCTGCCCCTCTGCTCTGGTGATATCTTACCTGAAGTACTGTGTCCAGCTCTGAAGCCCTCAACACAAGAATGATATAGACTTCTTGGAGCAGGTCCAAAGGAGGGCCACAAGGATGATCAGAGGGCTGGACCACCTTTCCTACGAACACAGGCTGATAGAGTTGGGCTTGTTCAGCCTAGAGAGGAGAAGACTCAGGGTAGATATTATAGCAGCCTTCTAGTACCTGAAGAGGACCAACAGGAAAGATGCAGAAGGACTGTTTGTAAGGGCATGTAGAAATAGGACAAGGGGCGATGGTTTTAAACTGGAGTGGGATAGGTTTAGATTAGACATTAGGAAAAAACTCTTTACTATGAGGATGGTGAGACACTGGCACAGGTTGTCCAGGAGGTGGTGAAGGCTGCATCCCTGGAGATATTCAAGGTCACCCTTGATGTGGCTCTGAGCAACCTTATCTAGTTTAAAGGTGTTCCTGTTTACTGCAGTGTAGTTGGACTAGATCATCTTTAAAGGTCCCTTCCAACCTGACACATTCTATGATTCTATGGAAAAAAAAAAATTATACGTGGGAAATTCAGCACTTTTCTGACCCTGTCCTCTCCTATCCCATGTCCCACCCAAAAAAAAAGGCTGGGGAGTGTTGCTAACAATTAAGGTATATCACTTTTTTCTCCCCAAAGCAGTTATGTCAGCCAAGAGAAAGAAAGAAAGAATCTTCAACCGAAGTATAAGCACCACAATATTTTTTCCTTAAAGGAAGATTATTTTCATTAAATGGTCAATACAGAGTGACAAATATGTTTTGCTGCTTGAAATGTGGAATACCAACAAGCATCAAAATATTTTCTAAGATTTTTTTTCTACAACCCTGAACAACCCTGCCATGTCTGAGAAACAGAGGAAATTCAGCAAGCAGCCTGTTTAGTACCCTTTTTTGTTTTAGAGATGCAGACCATGGTGCCACATTGCCTACTGACAACTTTGTGTAACTTGGCTTACTCATTATTGAGCCCAATATTCTGCAGAAAGGATATACAGAAGAGTGGCATTTATACATTCTTGGACAGGGAGTGGAACTCTATGATACTTATGTATCCCTTCCCACTTTCCCTTATGTGACAACCCTTCCATATACTTCTATGATTGTCTAGACACAACAAAAAATAGGAAATTCTCTCAATAGCCACTGGCAGAGAAAAAGAATCCAGATTAATTCTGGATTCAGATTATTTTTTTTATATTAAGTAAAAAAAATTAAAACATTCCACCTTAAATCACTGAAAATAGCTGGTAACACATAGTCTGATGTCCTGAAATCGTGGAAATGTATAGTTGATAGTTAAATGCTTTTTAATATATAGGAATCAATTCACTCATTTTGTAGTAAAAAAACACATTTCAGCACTACCAATTTAAAAAGGTCAATATATAACTGCATTGTTATCATATCTTGGAGCATAATTATAATTGTCTTTAGCAGAGCATGAAATTTTTTCTGCTTCATCTTCTTGGTTTGCTATACAGTTGTGGATTTTCCCTACCACTCAATCACATCCTAAGCAGAGGGAAAGAGGAGTGCAAACAGACTTTTATCTCATGCTTTTAAGATGATAAAAGACAAATATTCATCTGATCTCCCACACAAGAGAGTCCCACAGCCAAATACCCCTTCATGAAAAAGTCCTACCTTCCTCTACAGTCATCTTGCCTCCTCAAACAGAAAAATTCTGCTGGAAGTCCCTTGGCCAAACATTGAACACAGCTGAAAAAGTGAATCATGGGGAATTTGGGAGGAGAGACTTCTGGGAATTAAAAACTCAGTTCTCATTTCTGAAATAGGTTTCTAGTAAGGCTCAGAAAAAAAGGTGGGTTTTGAACTACTTGCAATTTTTTTTTTATAGAATTTGCAAATGTGCCAGAAAACTTCTGGCAAAATTTCCCCACACTTTTAAAATCTTTTAAAGAAAATGAAACAGTAGTTTCTTCCATCAGAAACAAACAAAACAATTCAACATAGGGTTATGTAACATTCTAAATATTCCTTTGCTCTCCACCAAGGGTATTAGTCTGTAATCAACAGCTAATTTTTCTTCCAGGTATCTGACAACTTTCTGTACTTTCTCAGATATTTACCCCACATCCATTCACTTTTCTTTCTGGACTGAAAAAGGCAAGTTCCTCCAGTTTTCTCTGCATTTGTCTGTTTACCCTAATAAATCTTCCTTGTACTCATTTACAATTTGATTTTTTTTCCTTGTATATGGTTAAAGAAAGTTACAGGAGACATTCAATTTTATTTTTATTAAGAAAGAGCTGTGATTATCTTTTGTAAAGCCATTCTAGTCACTACAACCACAGACCTTTGACCCATTTGTTAACATTTCATAGCTGGATTAAACAGCTATTAGTGGTTTTGCAACCCATCGTGTGGCCAGGTCAGTAATTGAAGTGATCCACTCTCTCTCCTGGAGAGAGTCCAGAGAAGGGCTACGAAGATGATTAAAGGCCTGGAGCATCTCCCCTATGAGGAAAGGCTGAGTAAGTTGGGACTGTTCAGCCTTGAGAAGAGAAGACTAAGGGGGGACCTAATTAAAGTTTATAATTATCTGAAGCAGGGGATGCAGGGGGAATCAGCCAGCCCCTTTTCAGTGGTCTGTGGAGACAGGACAAAGGGCAATGGCTGCAAGTTGGAGCACAGGAAGTTCCGCACCACCATGCGGAAGAACCTTTACGCAGTGAGGGTGACAGAGCCCTGGGACAGGCTGCCCAGGGAGGTGGTGGAGTCTCCTTCTCTGGAGATATTCAAGACCCGTCTGGATGCCTATGTGTGCAATATGAGCTAGGGAGCTGCTTTGGCAGGGGGGTTGGACCCGATGATCTCTCGAGGTCCCTTCCAACACCTACAAATCTATGATTCTATGAAATAATTAATGCTGTCTTTTTCTAGTATTATTATTGGTACTTATATTCTCTGGTAAGGTTAGTGAAGAAAGAGTAGGAATACATCTCTGAACAACTGGATGTGCCTATCTACAAACTCAAGTAGACATTACCTCTATAATTTATTTGAAATTCTGAAGCGGAGTAACACAAGCCAACTTTGCTGCTTAAGGATGGTGCAGGAGGACATAAACACTCAGATCTCCAAGGTTTGTCTGTAAAAAACCCAGCTTTTAAACAATTTCTGAAGATTATATTCAAGATAACATGTACACATTTTTTCATAGGCAACATGTTACCTTCTCACCTGTTCACACTGCAGACATCCTTCCAAAGTATGTGATAAGATCCTTGTATTAACAAAGGTCATGGCAACTACCAAGAATTAAAGTGAGAAGGCAAAGGTTAATACCACTTTGTATCAAGTATTTCAGCCCTTGATAAAGACTAATTGCTCACAACAGCAGAGTAGTAGTTAAAAATATAACCATTAAGGTTTTAAATGGAAAATTCCATAGTTTATGCATTTTGGTGTGCATTATGATGCCTTGATCAAAACATTAAAATCAGGTATCGACTGTGCATTGTAAAGACTCTTAAAAATTACATACAGACCTTAAGCTTGGACTGTTTGCATGATGAGAGAAAAGGCATCTTAAAAGTCTTTAAAATGTTTGCTTAGTATACCACAGCAATCATTAAAAGAAATATTTCTCTAAGAAATCCTATCTGTTTTGACTCGGACTTTCTGGAAAAATGCAGAACAATAGTGCGAAGCGGAAGCTGGAACTGAACCTGTACTGGGTGACAAAACTATTCTTCTCAGCCATCCGTTATGATAAAAACATCAGAACATGTTTTCTTTTAGTCCCATAACGGAATAAATCCACAATTTTGAAACCTCAAAGCACTGTGAAATGAATCTGTCACATTCTCAAGGCCTCTCTAGTATATAGGGGTTTTGGAAACCTGGACCTTAAATCTTGTCTTAAAGAGACAGCTCAATACAATGGAAAGCTGTGACACATTGTAACCAATAACACTCTAGAGGGACTTTTGCATGCATTTGCATAATTCTGCTCCCTTTAAAGGCAGTAACACAAATACCAAACAGACCCCTTGTTATTTACATGCTTTAAAACAATCATTATACATTTGTTTTTAACTTTTGCTTAATTAGTCTCCTCTCCCACAAAACCTTTTGTAGTAATCAGTATTTACTGTCATGACACATATGGGCACAAGCAGAACTAATCTTCTGCAGGCTGTCCCTGCTGCTGAACCAAACAAGCTGTTCAAGACTTCTTCCTGCGAATGTTTCTGCTTCATAAATCAATGAGAACCTAATGAAACATTTTCCCTTCTCTTTTACAGAGACATAACTGAGATCCACCAATTCATTTCTGAAAGTCACTATAAAAAAAAAAAAAAAGGAGAAAAGAGAAAGAAAGAAAAAAACCCTGGATATAGTTTGTTCAGCGACATGGGCCCAAGCAGACAGTAATAAACCAGCATGCCAGTCCAAGTGAAGTTTTAATCTATAGAATTAATAGTGTTCTGGTTCCCATACCTGTGACAGATGGTCAACAGAGACGAAAGCTATCCCTATCAGCACAGCCGAGTTTTGAAATCCCAATGCACTAACCACATATGGCATTGGCAGAACTGCTCAAAGCATCAGGGATCCAAAACCAGACTTTTTCTTTTCTCCATTGCATTCCTAGAATGTGTTTGCACTATTTGCAAGTTACCTAAAAACAAACACAACCTTGGGTTAAATCAACCTGCCAATTTTCATTAATATGAATGCCAGGGACGTGTTGATCTGATACATTGATTTTATTTTATTTATTTATTTATTTTACATTTCAATGCTCAGAATTCCCATTGATCACGAGGAATGGCTGCAGCTCACAGAGCCTGAACATTTTTGTGCAACTCACAAGTAATTGAGGTACTGCTTTCAACTCCAGGCAAATGATCAGACTTCAAAATACATTAATTACTGGAAAATGTCACCATGTGTGAGCTGATACAGGTTTCCTGATCAAATGCTGAAGCAATGGATGCTACAGAGATGTTTGAAGGGCTTCAACTGATTTTATTATTTTTTTTCTCTCTGTTCATCTGTGTGTCTGAGTCTCTAGGTTCCTACACAGAGCAGCAAAATCAAGCCCAGGATCTACATCTGTACAGGTAAGCAAAAAGGCCTGTTCTCTGACCCCAAAGGCAAGCAGCAGGCAAGGTCATGTAAACAATTAACTCTCCTCAAAGTGGCCCTGTTCATACTGCTTCCTTGAGTAATCCCAGGCTAATGTTATCCACAAAACTGTGGTCAGACATTTTTTTGCAAGACTGTTAGTTGGACCAAAATCATGTCTATTAACATGCTACAAATTAAGCAGTGTGGATAATTACACACCGGTGCTTAAACCTTAATTACAACCATGGATGTGAAATGTAGATGTAAGTCAGTTTCTTTAGCCTTCAAAGCGGTGCTGACCTTGCAAGTACATTTCCCTCTTTCTGCTAGGTGGAGTACCAGCCCTAACAAACAAAGCATTATCCCTGGGACCTTAGCAAAAAAAGAAAGGAAACCAATCCCTGCTCCCAGCCTGCAAATCCAAAATTTCAGAGCCATCCCCTCTGTCCTTCACTGAAAGATGCCTCTGTGGAGCCCTGCTTTTCCCTTGGCCATGTGCCCAGTCTAGCTGAGCTCCTACTAGTACATGACCTCTTGTAACATCATTATTTGCAAGGTCTGTTTTCTCTGACTGCAAACAAATAACCAGGCACCCAAGTGACCGGGAACTACATCACACTTTGATGACACCACAGAGGCTGCTGATGGTCTTCAGAAGTCAACAGGTTGTAAGGCACATCATGCAGCATTTGGGAAGAGTTCCACTCCTACTTCACCCAAGTTTTCATCTGAACCTACTTATCAGATAATTAACCCCAGACAGAAGCAATCAGATGCCTTCAGCACAACACGTCTTTACCAGAATAGAAGTATTAGACTGGCAACAGCTCTTCTTGTCTCCCATTCTCACTGTGATTTAAAATAAGTAAGGAATAAATGTTTTTGTCATGACCATAACTTTTGCTTGCTGTTTTATTAGAAGAAAAAGGAAGACAATAGGTGATTATTCAAACATGAAGTTAACATCACTGGCATCGTAACTAACACAGTGTTGTTATGCTCAGTCCAATATTTAGTTGCTATATTTCGCATCATAGAGACTATAAACAACTACAGAACCATTTGACACCTCTATTATTTTTACAGTTGTTACAATAAAGTGTTTATTATTATAATATCTGTTTCTCAGTGTCTCAGGAAAGCTACATCAAAAATATGCATGAAAACTAGAGCTTTCTTGTTTGTTATTTTTGGGGTGTTTTTCTTACTAATCCATATTTATCAGGCTTGAAGATCATTGCAAAAAACCTAAGCAGGTATACTGATACTACAATTAGTTTTTATGGGCCTCTTTGTGAAGTTGCACCTTTCTATACTTTTAATCTCAGTCTATATCTCAAATTACACTTCTCAACGTAAGGAAAAAGGAGTGAGCCTAGAATGGCCACAGAGCAGGTTTCATAATATTTTTACACAAAATCTTGGGAAATAAATTTCTGTATTTTCACCACTTAAGATAATTTTTATTGATATAGCTGTAATGTAAATTGCAACAACTTTTTAGCATCTAATTAGAATAATTTTACTTTAGAAAAAACAACACATTCCTAACCCCATATATATGCCAAGTTCCCTTTGACCCACAACAAGAGTTTGTGTGTAAGAAGGGAAATTATTGCAAATAGCAAGCCAAATAAAAAGTGTTGCTGGCAGGAGTAACCCATTGAAAGCGCTGAGGTTAGGAGATCAAACACATCCAAGTTCCTATGAGCTTCAGGAAAGTAGCCAGAGACATAAGCCTGTGTCAGTAGGGAGATGGGTTCTCAACGATGCCTTCACTGTAAAAACAGTGTTTCTCTTGAGTGATTAAAAATAAATTGAAAAAGTGTTTTTTACTTCCTTCAGACATGAAAGCAAGAAGATGGGGAGAAACTGCATGCAGAAAACACTGTTGTTCTTATAATTTTATTTTATTTTTTTGAAAAAGGTGGTTGGCAAAAATTGAGTTAAACTTTTAGGCCCTAAGTGAAGTGGTCCAAGACTATTGCACCTGTGAGATCAGGTTTTCCTCCTCTATGTAGAGGAAAAGAGAAAGAAAACATCTCTCTCAGTTTGAGGAAGTTCTCTGGCCCTCTGAACCATCAGTGAGGTGGCAGTAACTGCAGTTCAAAGCAAAGAACTAATTTACGTGCTTTCCCGGAAGTGAGAGAACGAATGGGGATGGAGAGTGAGCTCATGGGTTTGGAAGTGTCCTGGTGTGTGTGCCTGTGTCTCTTACCTCCATCAACATAAAAGAAGCCTCAAGAGATAGAGATGAGGTCAAATGCTGCTAGTACATTTTGCCACCCTTACAATTCCAGTCTAGGTTCAGCTCATATGAAATCATTATTTTGTACATTCAGATCTTCCACCGTGGACTGTCCCTGTGACAGATAATCAATATGTAAAAGTAAGGTCACTGAAAAAAATAACTTATTGGGGAAAGCAAGGGCCAATTACTTGTGATGCTTTGAACAGAGAAAATATGAGACAAAATTGCATGTAATTGTGATGGATTGTAAAAGAAACAGTGAAGCAGAAAAGGTCAACCTCAAAATTCTAATTTTAAACCCATTTATGCACATATGAAGAAATAAAAAGCTTTTTAATATGTGAGCTAATAGATAACATTTCCTTTAAGAGAAGAGCAAGCCTGCAAAAGACTAATGCCTACCTGTATGGTCCCCAATGCATACAAATAAGAAGATTAAATGCACTCTATTAAATGGCAGCCTGTGAATGTAACCAACAAATGCTTGATCATAAAAACATTAAAAAGCCATCAGCTACTAAAGACCATCTCAGCTGAAATGGACACCACTGAAATTACAGTACTGCTCACAAAACAAATCAATGTGCTTGAAGCTTTGCAGCTGGGCTAATGCAACTAGAAAACAGGCTGGATTAAAAAAAGAAAAAGTCATTAACTACTGCTTTATTTCACAAAGCCCAGATACGTACTCTCCCACAGGATGCTAACAAACACGCACAGCATCATCCTGACAAACAATCATCCACATATTAGATGGCAGGCTTACCGTAGACAATGACAGCAAATCGTTTACCTATCTGGGTCATCTAATGGATGAGATGAAAGGGGAGACAGGGAAGAGGAACTTTCACAGAGCTAACATCTCAAATGCTAAACAAAAATTCAGAAAACAAATAATAAAAGATTTCTGAATGCATATTTATTTTAAAAATTGAGATTAAAACCATCAAGAAACAGTCAATAAAGAAGCTAGTTTGAGCTAGATGACATTTAATTTATAGTGCTTCTGCCCACCAAGCACCTGGGCTTCCATCCTGAAATTTACCCTATACCATGTAGTATTACCTAAATGATACAGAATCATAGCATAGCAATAAATGTGTCTCAAATTTTATCTTTCTGATTATGTTAAAGTGTTTTCCACCCTTAGTTCATATTATTTAGTTATCCTTGCAAATTAACCTGTCACTTGGTTATTCATAGAACATATGTAAACCTTTCACAGAGAGAAGCAGTACACTTGGAAAACCTGTCTTTTTTGTATTTAGATTACATTATGTAAACATTTAATGAAAAATCTTAATTTTTTAATCAGCTTTTTAAAAGCAGTAATTCTGGGACAGTTTTGTAAGGTCCTCTCTGCCATATTTTCATATTTTACTTTTTGGATTTTTTGTTTAAAAGTTGTCTGATATCTTGATATCATGAGACTTTGACAATGAAACTTTGTTTTAATCTGTTCACCAATTCAAAACACATCAGCCATCAGAAAATGATAGTTGTGTTGAAAAACTATCAAAAATGAAACTTCAAAATATGTATTCATCTTCAAAAGAAACTTCCTTATAAAATACATGTAACAAAGATGAGAAAAACAGATTTCAAAGTAACCTTCAGGCAAACTCAGTCCAGAAAAGATCTCAAAATTTGACCACAAATCATTATTAACATGTGAGAGCACATTTGAAAGTTGTTTTTGAAGAATTTTCTGCACTCCCTTCAATTTAAATATTTCATTAAGTAATGTTGTGTTCATACAGCAATAGAAAAGTTTACCTGGCCCAGCAAATTAAACAAATCAGTATGAAGACTATGAGATATAAATACTAATGTACTGACAAGTGTATGTATCCCTAAAACAGTTTATCTCAGATCCATAAGAAATATTAATGGATATTATCAATATTACCTCCAATCATCAAACAATCCGTCTAAATGACAAGACCACCATGAAGGTAGGAATATCAGAACTGAGTGTTACTACTTTCTGAACCGCCAGTTTTCAGCTCAATTATCACAACTGAAATGGTACATTAATGTAAGCTAAACTTGGTTTACCTTGATATCAAGGTATAATGGTTTAACCCTCAGCCAGTAACTAAGCACCACGCAGCTGCTCTCTCCCCTTCTTACCCTCTCCTCCTCCCCTGAAACAGGATGGAGAGGAGTATGGAAAGAAAAAAATCCTCATGGGTTGAGATAAAGACAGTTTATTAGGATTACAATATGTGGTGGTTTAGCCCTGGCTGGAGGCCAGACGCCCACCAAATTCAGTCTATTACTCCCTTTCTTAGTTGGACAGGGGAGACAATATATTAAGAGGCTCAGGAGTCAAAATAAGGACAGGGAGAGATCATCCTGTCATCGAATGACATGGGCAAAACAGACTCAACACAGAGAGAAGAAAGAAAACAACCTAATTTATTACACTACACTATAAACAACAGTGAAACCGGAGTTGGGAGTGAGACCAAAATCTTAAAACACTTTCCCCCCACCACTCTCTCCTTAGCAGAATTTAGTCAGAATTTTGCTCCCTCTTCCCCCCTCTCTCAGTACAGGGGGTCAGGGACTAGGGAAAAATGGGGTTCTTGGTTACTTCTTCATGAGCTGTTATCCTTTTCCAGATCTTAAAACACCTCTAACCTCCCTCCACACTCCCTTCTTAGCAGACCTCACTCTAGTCATGATTTCACTCTCTTCTTCCCCCAGCTCGCAGAACAGGGGTGCAGGGACTGGGAGATGGGGGCTTTGGTCAGTCCCTTGCAAGTTGCTTTCCTTCTCGGACAGGGTGTGGGGGGGCATTCATTCCACACCCTCCCCCTGCTGCACCGTGGGATCCCACCCACGGGACACAGTCCTCCACAAACTTCTCCAACGTGAGTCTCTTCCCCCAGGGCTTTATTTATTCATCAGCTGCCTGGCTGTGGATCACTGCTATGGCAGGCAATCATAAATCACAATGTCTCTCAGTCCCAGTCCTCCATGGTGTCACCAGCCTCCCCCCAGCAAACCTGTTCTGGTGCAAATATCTCTCTCTCATCTCTGTGTCTCTGATTCTCTTCACGGCTGCAAGTGCTGGCAGGGGCTTATTCCAATGTAGGGTCACTGCGTCTTCTCTATGTCTCCACCTGCTCCATCCACTGTGGAGCCCCTCCACGGGCTGCAGGTGGGGTCTCAGGCTTTTCCATGGGCTGCGGGGAGACACCTGCACTACCGTGGGTTTCTCCATGGGCTGCAGGGGCATCTTTTTCTCAGGCAACTCGACTGCCTCCTCCCCCCACCCTTCCCGGCCTTGGTGTCTGCACAGCTCATTACATCTTCTCACTCCCTTTTCCAGTAGCAAAATGCAGCTGCTTCCAGGTTTTTTTTCTCCAATATGTGATTCGCAGAGGCGCTATGACTGTCTCTCAGCCTTGACTTGCCTGAAGTTTACACTTTGAGGCTGGCAGAAAACTGTAACTGCTGCTTACAAAAACTGTCTCAGCAGCACAGCCTCACAAAACTGCATCACAATAATAATAACAACCCTAAGCGATACACAAACGCAACTGGTCTGGTTCCAATCAGTGATACCCCCTCCCAGCTAGCTTCCAGTTACAGTCAGAGCATCACGTTCTATGTTAGGGGATATCCTTATGGGCAGCCTGGGCCGACAGTCCTGGCTGTGCTCTTATAGCTGCTTGTGCAATTGGCAGGGTGTGGGAAGCTGAAAAGTTCTTGGGTTAGTGTACAACTACCCAGCAACAACTAAAACCATCAGCATGTTATCAACATTATTCTCAGACAAAGTGCAAAACACAGCACTATATTGGCTGCTGGAAAGAAAATTAACTCAGAGAAATCCAGAATACCATAGTATTTGCAGTAACTCAGGACACGATTCTTAAGTCTCATCACATTCCAAGGGATGAGTTTTCCAATGAGAGTGATAATCCCTGATGTGGGCACTAGGAAGTATGAAGCCACTGGTTATTGCTGGTGGCTAGGCTCATGTAGTTTACAGATACAGTATTTCCCACTATCATTTCTGGAGACCAAGCACTGTGTTTAAGCACCACTGGTCTGACCCATCTCACATTCCTATCATTTTCATAACTAATATTTGGCCCCTCTTCTGTTACAGCCCAGTTCCCATGCTGCATATGCTTGCAAGGATCTAAACATTCATTTATAAATGCAATTGCTAAAAGGACTAAATACTTTGATTCATCTTAAGTATTGCCCTGTATGTATTTTTTTGTCTAAACATACATATATATTTACAGCATTATTTTGTGTTTTTTTTTTTTCTGAAAATACAGAAGATTAATAAACAGAAGTGTAATTTTAAAAAATCAGAACTTTACCAGTGGTTAACCGTGTATATATTTCAAGAAAAAGTCAAAATAGGAAAAAATTATATGGTTTCTAGTAAAACAATGTGTTTCATAGCTAGTAAAATGTATTCAATTTGCTGGATAAGCCTCAAACAAAAGCTTGCAATATGTGATCACATAATTACTATAATCCTGTGATTCTCACATTATTCAAAATTATTATCTCCTTTCTCCTCCAAATAGACCACACTAAACAAAAATACGGTCAAATAGAGAGTATTATAGTGGTTTTCTAAAGGCCATGACACTTGAGTTGCTGGAAACGAGTCTGTCAGAAAAAGCAGAAGCAATGTTGTAGGGTGAGGGATACGGATGAGTTGTTAGAAGAACACAAAATTTCAAAAAGCTGCGATGTATTTAAAACAGATGTTTAACTTAATTTAGTAATTTGCATAAAAGCTTTAAGGTATTATTTCATTACAGAATTGTTTTCTTGCACTTTTGTAAAGTTTATACATACCTGTTACATCTACCTCTCTTACTAGCTTTTTAGAAGAGGAACAGAATTTTTGTTTTCATTTCTTCAGCGTTTAGAACTAGCAGGTGAATATGTGACAGGATTTCTAGCTAATGCTAGCTAATCTTATCTAATTTGAGATCCAAACACTTGCTAGGATCTCTAAATGTCAGTCATCTTCTGAGCAAAATCCTCTGTAATATAATGCCATAAATATTGCTTGAATTAGTTAAGCTGAAGGTCCTGTTTTATTTAATAAGGGAATAGAAAGTTCAGGGCTTAAAAAACCAAACCTTTTCTCATCCATAATGGTGTGATGTAAGGCAGGAGTAATGAATTACTTCACTGCCCAATGTTTAATGCTGTACAAAAATGTGCCATGGGGAAAAAAAAATATTTACAGCATCTTCATGTGTTTTTAGTGAAGTAAAACTTTTTTATGTGTGCACCCCGTGCAGCTTGCTTATCACACACAGAGTGATGACACTGAGAACTTTATTGACCCAACACTATGGTAGCACAGAGCGCTGCACCCACACTGTGACCAGCTTGATGCCTGACCACACTTGACTGTCCCAGAGCCACATAGACTCACCCCTCCACAACCAGCCCCTTTTACAGTCTGTGATGTCAGGTGGTGTGGAAACATCCTGGAGCAACATGGCTCACCTGTGCTGGCTGCTTGGGTTAAGTAATTCTGCCCTGGCCAACCAGGACATTATGATATTAAGTCTCTTAGCCCAGTGTCTTACTTCCAAGAAAAGCCAACTTATTTATATGAATAAACAAGAATTCTATTAAAACTATGCCAAGAATTCTAGCACATCTGTTTTTAGCAGTTTTACCATCTAGCCTCTCTAAGGGCATTAGATGAAGTATCGAACTGAGCCCCTTCATTTCCTATGCTGCTGCAGGCTGAGTTTGCCTTAGATTTCATTGTGGAATAGATCAAAGGAAAGATACAGAATGGATAAGTTTGAATAGCCAAAAGAAGCTAGCATAAAGATCTTTGGGCACTCTATGAAGCCTCTCATCAGGTCTCACATGTGTTGATCAAGATTTTTTAACATCTTTCTGAATCAGTTCTCTTCCACTGCCAAAAATGTTTTTCATTGAGCCTCATCTATACACATGATGTCCTGGAAGACCTTGCAGTTGAAGGTTGAGGCAAAGACAGCACTCACAGCCTCAGCCTTATCTTTACCTGCTGTCACTAAATTACTCACAACACAAGGATTCAGATCTGATGGTATAGAAGGAGCCTTTTGCTGCCAGAGGTCACAAACTTCAAACCTCCCTCGTCTTGTGAACCCACCACTCATTCAAGTGTAGCCTTTCCCTATCCCTCCTTCCCCACATCTCAGGTCTCAGGTCTTCCTTGTGCAAGTTTTGTTTTGACACTCCTGTCAATCTCATGCTCATCCTCCCTAAGAGCACACAGCCTGCTCAACAAATCCTGCAGCTGTAATTTAGGGTGTTGAGGCATATTTCCTTCTGCTCCAGCTACTGCTGCTACTGCCTTGGAGAGGACCATCACTCCCTGATGCCCCATACCTGTCTATCTGCATCCCCAGCATCTATGGAGCAAAATTATTTGGCTGCTACAAAAGTTCCAAGTTGCCTTTTCTACTACTTTTGTCAAGCTAAAATAAAAAGTAAAAAAATAATATTTTCAGCACAATTATTTTTTGTGTGTTTCACCTTGCACCTAAAAAAGCTTGCATTCTTTCACAATAAGCCTCTTTCCATCAGTGGTATGCCTTTTCTCTGCAGTTATTTTGCACATAGAGGTCTGGTCTTCCCGGAGCATGAGTAATCTTGAAGCAGTGAAAGTGATGAGAGGTGTGTTATGGTATCCCAGACTTGACAGGTCCAAGGACAGAGTCCAATAAGGTGTAGCCTGTAGTTTATCAAAGGTGGAATGGAAATGAACACATTATTTTTAAGAACACACGCAGGAAGAAAGCAGGAAAGTCTTAGTTGGCAGTAGGGGAAAACTTACATATAATATTGCAAATATGTAGATATGTAGCAAAATGTTTCTCAAACTTCAGATGTACTTTCCTCATCCATGCAACTCCAAAAAACCTAAAGAAATAATAATAATAAAAAAGCCATTTACAACTTTCTGTCATTTTTGTTCATTCTACAAAGCACACAAATAACGTAGCATATAGGTAAGTGCCACTTACTGTCACTTTGCCTGTTAGATATTTACCCGCAGACAGATACAGAGCACTGCTAAAAATAGGATGCATTTTGCAGGGAAGTAACACTTTAATCTGAAGGTTTAGTAATGCAAACTGAATCTGCATGTATTATGTATGAATCTGGTTTACCCTGCAAATAGTGGAACTGCATCATCAAAGATAAAATGGAAGTTTTGTGTTTAACAAACCTGTCTCTTCACTGGATTTTGATCTGTTCTTTCCAGGTAAAGCAAACTGCTTATTACCAGTTTAAATGCAATTAAAAGACACTATTTCCAGAGCACTAGAAATGCTAATAATTTGCTTGTTATTGCTCCTTCTCAGTTGTTGAACAGCCTTTCACATGTTCCTGCTCAGATCTGTATTATAATCTGTGAAAACAGACTTGGAGGCATCGCTATCTTTAATTCTTTTGCCTTTTATAAATGCACTGGTCAAGTCGGTGGTAGTGTTCAAATACTTTTTTTTGTTATAGCATGCACCATTATAGATTTGTTTGGGATGACAGCCCCCACAGTCAGCAGCTGTAGCACAGATCAGCTACTGCTGCTTGCAAAAAGCTATGACAAGTGCCACAGTACAAAATGCAAGTTGAGCCAGTGATTTGTCAGGGGAAAATATGCAGCCACGTGCTGCAATCAGGTGCAAGGGTTGGTGATCCACGGTACTGTTCCTAAAAGGGGGAGCGGTGTTCAACTTAAATTCCCTTTTCCAACAATTAAAAACTCGTAGGAAACAGCGTGAATCAAACGGGGGGTTTTGCAGATTAGCTGTGTCAATTGCAGTTAAAAATGTATCTTTTACTAAAATAATATTTTAGTTGTGAAACCAGAGACCCAAGTCTGAACTGTTCATAGTGATGACCAGAAGTAACAGGATGTTTTTAAGTCTCACACACTCTTTTCATAGTAAATTGCCTAAATCCCATTTTTAAAAACAGATGGTTTCAAAAACTCTGAAAGATGAGTCTTCACTGCTTATTTCAAACATTCAGTTCTCCAGTTTAGGGTGATAGAAGTATCCTGGCCACAACACCTTGAAAAGACAAAACTTTTAAACCAAACAAGTTCTCCATGGTAGTCTAAGTACACATATTTTGACTCTCTTTCTCTTACATTTACCTTAAGGTTACCCTTCTACTAGTGGCTTCCTGACAGAAGCAATAATTTCAGATACTTTCTTGCTTACAAGTTCATTAATTCTGGGAAATCTTAAACCACTGGGGTATCATATAAATATGCCTCACACTGAGTAATGACACATTTATTATGATACAGGCATTCACGTATGTTTGAAAAGAGATTCTAAAAATTCAGATTAAGTGAATCAGAGTTACTTTCCTGAGAGATAAAGGATTCAATCATCATTCACAAAACAATAATTCTTCAACAAAACCATTAATCCAAACAAGCAATTAGCTGAAGTGATTTAAATGAAAATGTTTAACAATATGAAGACTAAAGATTGTAACAATGAAAAATTATAACAAATATTTTCAAAATAAAGTAGCTTATTTACCAGTATTTGGATTTTTTTCCCTCCTTCTTTTTACTATACTACTATACGATCACGGCCAATGCTCATATTTAAAAGGGGTAAAGATCACAAGAACAGATTGTAATAACAGTACTGAGTAGTGAATGAGCATTGTGTGATGCTCACATCACTCCTTGGATTCCAGGCATCCTCAGTAGGAGATTCCCTGAAGCACATCACAGCAGCCTGGAATTCTCAGTTTCATTGGCAAAGAAAGATGGTCATTTTGTTAAATGTGGTGACAAGAACAGATGCCCTTCCACATAGAAATGACTTGGAAGTATTTAGGGCCTGGTATTTCTATCTCATCATGAAGCCACAAAGGAGAGCAATCCAGTTCTCAATAAATCTGTTAACTTAAATAAATTTAAAAAATAATAAATTCTTCCGGTTAGGTAGTAACTTAATTTGCTGAGTGTTTATAGCTGTAAAGCTTGCTGTTGCTTGAGAAATTTCATTTGATAGAAATTTTCCATAGAAAATATGTATACAAAAGTTGAGGGTAAAATAAGTACAATTTCTCCTTCAAGAAAGTAAGTGGTCAACCTTCATAGCAACTGGAGCTGGAAAAGTTTTGTTTCTTTCCTTTTCTGCCAGTAAGGAGAAAGTGCAACACTAATCATGTACCTTTAGGCATTGTTTTCTCCCTTTGAAAATAATTGTGAAAACTTGAATTTAATGTTCCATCCTGATGAAAGAAAGTATAATTTTCAAGTGTTCATGGAATAGATTTCACTTGTAAAGAAATTTTAAGGGAAGTAATAGTAATAATTCAAATCCTAACAAATCTAATTCATTTTATTCATGCCCCTATTACCTCTGTGTAACTCATTTGACTTCAGTAAAGCATGCAAATTCTGATCTAGATAGCTAAATGGGAGAAGAAAATGAGGCCTTCTAGGCTCTTCCTCGTTTTATTTTTTTCTGATTGAGAGAGCTCTGCACAGACTTCATTTGCTGTGCAAATATTAAATTCCTCATAAAAATGGATTTTATGTATAAGCTTCCTTTGTTAGCCATCTATCTTTAATGTCTTACAGTTTTCAAAATCTGAAACAACATTATGCTGAACTACCCTGGGAACAAATGAGCATTTCATACTGGATTATATAAAACTTTCTATTGGGAAAGAGAAATGCAACTGATAATTACATAAATTAAAGACACCTGATGCTTAATAATTTGCAGACATTACTACTAAATAATTACAGAAGGAAGGAAATGTTTTGGGGTTTTATACTAACTTGCAATAATTTAAGAGATTAATGGTACTAAGTATATTATGCAGACATTGAACCAGTTCTGAAAACACTTGCAGAGTGAAACATAATATAGCCTGAAGACTGAAGTATACTTGTAAGACAATTACTTTAGCTTCTAAAAAAATCTAGTGTGATTTTGTTTCTCCTCTAGTGTCTAGAAAAGAGCATATATTACATTTGGGTTTGTGCCTTAAGCTGGGTTTTTTTTATTGGTGTTTGTGTCACTTTTATTTTACATCAGTAGAAAAAATGCTAAGTTTGGCTAAAATATCTGCTTTGTTTTGTGTAAATGATGGATATAATATGATTACTTCACTCAAAGCTTGAATCATGAAAGGACCTTTGTCTGATATGGCTTCACATAAGTGAGTCAAGGTGCATATTACGTGCCTGATCAAAAAGCAGCAAGTCTGACATTTGAAGGTCAGATCAGAGAGGGCAATAACAGACGGGAAATTATTATGCATTATTTTACCATAGAAAAAAAGGAGCAATAAAGGTTATGAGAGAACAAAACTTTTAACAAGATTCATGATAAACTGCTAAAATTAAAAAAAAAACCCCACAAAAACCCACACACCAAAAACCCAAACCAAACTGATGCCATTCTTATATCATCCTATATTTAAAATAAACCTCATGAAATGTTCACATAAGGTATCTATTTTATACATTAATAGAATGTAAAGCATTGGGCCATCTAAAAATCTTTATGGGCCACATTTCTGTGCTTAGATTATACTTCAGGATTTTTTTTACGATTGAATACAATGGAGTATCTAGAATTTTCTGTTGTCTCTGACAAAAATAGCATAAGCAAGCAATCTGATAAAAGTAGTTTTAAAAGGAATGGCAGAAAGGGGATTCATAAAATATGTAGCTTTACCCTGGGAATACTCTGTGCGAATTACTTAACAGTGCAATGAAATGGATAAGCCATAAGTCAAGAGAGGGCACTGCAATTAATCTACTCTTTTTTCTTGATTTTGTGATGACAAATGGCAGACTGGAGAGGGACTGTATTGAAGACCCAATTAGAGAATAGTTGCTGATGTGAAAACCATGGAAAAAAACCAAGTCTGAACTTGGACTGTCAGAGGTATGGCTGTTGGAAAGAAAAGGTAAAGTAGCTCTGTGACAGATTCCCTACAGTCGCCATACTGAAGTACATGAGCCACCTCACCCAGGTTTACACATCTGCACTAGGCCATATGGATACAAAGAGCTGTATCAGAAGCTACACAGGTGAAGAACAAAGCAAGGTGGTTCTGACACACAAAAACTGGCAGGTAATTATAAATAGCAAGCTGCATCCTAAAATTTCAAGAAGGACAATGTCAGGCAAAAAAGATTACATTGACGTCGAGCCTCAAAGGAGGTCACTATGCTAAAACAGGACTTGTCCAAAGATTTATACTGAAATGTTGATAAAAAATTGATTTTAGAGATTAATTTTGGAGATAGTTACAAAGCTGGAACATGAGGGACAAATCCAAAACTTATTTCTGAGAGGACAATAGGTAGAGAAGAGAGGGCTTTGTCAGAACATTAAATATCCTTCCTCTCCCTCCCTATTTTGTTGATGACTTCTTGTTTCAGTCTTGCTGGGATGGTCCTAACTTCATGTCACAAGTTGCCACACTTGTACAAAAAGACTGCATACTGATATTAAACCAGATTAGGGTACACATGGGAGTGAGAGACATCACAGGATCTTCATCTCATCTTCTTTTTCTGATTCTCAGTTTAAGCTCTGAATTGTGATATGGAAGTGGTTTTTTTTTCTAAAAATAAAAGGTTTGAATCTCCACTAATAATTTTTGCTGCTTCTCTTGCTCTACACAACATCATGAAAAAAAAACAAAGCTAATGTTTATTTGTTAAGGAACCATGAAGCCTTACCGAAACAAATAATTGCTTCTGAAGTACCAAACAAGGAAGTGAGTTTCTTTCCTCATTGTTTATGGCTTTTTATGGCCTGCGTTTGAGGATGTATACAAGATTTCTTAAGTAAGTAAACAGGACCTTGCCTTTCCTAAACACTCAATAGGCCTCTTACATAATTTATGATGGAAATGTATTCAGTAAGCACTTTCTCTCCTGATGAATATGACAGTTAATGAAAACAAGCTTTTAAAGATTTTTTTAGGGTGCTATATTTATTACTGAAAGTCAACCAGGCTTTCAGAGGGGAAAATAACTTTTCTTTAAAAATTAAATTCAACACTAATTTTTTTTTTTTTTTTTTTTTACTAATGAGAACAATTTAAAAAAAATAAAATAAGTGAAGCTAACACCTTATGCATGATTCTTGCATTATGTGTCAACATACTATTACTCCCAGGAAAAATAACAGACAACACTGAAGACATTGGGTATGCCTGATTGATAGCTTTAAAATGCCTCTACTTAGATTTTAGTTTTAAAAGCATTACTGTAGCCTGTGGGTATCCCACTAAAACGTATCTTAGAGTAATGAATTTTTCTATCAATAAGATTTTAAATCTAAAGGTCAATTAAGAAAATGGATATGACATTATTTAAATCAGCTAAATGTAAACTTCCCACTAGTAGACATACTAAGACAAACAGAAAGCTCTTTTAAGAAAAAAATCTGCAGATTTAAAGCAGAGATTGAAGTAGTGAAAATCTAGACACTAAAAAAAAATATATTGTGAGTGTTATTGCCAGAATAATTCAAGAAAATCTATGGGTTTATATCAGTGGACACATCAGGCCTATAAATCATCACGCTGTTTTTTCTCTAAATGTATTATTTTCTCTTCCCCATTTTTAGCATCACTCCTGCTCCTGCCACTATGAGTTAAATTCAGATCACATAATACCAGGCTCTTGATTTCTTTTGCTAGTCTCTGACAAGTTTTGGTAGGCAATTCCCTTTAGGCTGTTAGTAGGCTCCTCTGACCAGATGGTGGATTTGATTCTTCAAGTGGTGATGTGATACTTCTGTAGCTTTTTGTTGGATCTGTATTTGCAAAGAAGGTGATTCCAAAGTAGACAGCCAGAAGAGAGAGACATGCTGATTTCCTTGTGTTCTCCAGTGATAATATAATAATGCCATTTCTGGTGAGGCATTTTTTGCATCTGTTTATGCAAAAGTGGATTATGACCCATAAACGTCACATTAACATTTTAGCCTGAAGATGATAGGGAAGATAGAAGCTATTACATCCTGATCATAATTAAGTTCATCTTAAGTCTTTTTCTCCAGGACAGTTAATTTCACTCAGGATGCAGCTGGCATGAAATTCTAGAAACATACCTGTTCAATACCAATACTAAAAAATCTGAGTACAAGCAAGTCGTTCACACACCAACATAAATACAGCCATCAAGTGCTATAATTTACTTGCTGCAGGAAATTCACAGGTGAAAACAAAGAGGTACAATGATTCAAAGTGACTCAAAACATAATATAAAACCTATAGTCATTTCTGGGGCAAGGAATATAATTTAAAATGTTTTACTCACACTAATATTCATTTACAGCTGGAAACTCAACTTTCCCAGGGCTTTTGATAGATCTGACCACCCTATCTTTAAATCAAGGCTCAAAGTTTGAACTTTTTTCCCCTCGTGTTCCAAGGTAAAGGGTAAGATGCTCCAAATCTTATTATAGAATTTTTTCATGGGACAGAGTTCTTTAATGAAAAGCTGCAAAAGTTTTCTTTCAACTTTCATCAAGTATAACCAGAGGAGGTGTAGACAGTTAATGAAATTACTTCAGATGCCTATGTTTGTGAGAGTAAATAGCACTACTCATATTGGGAAAACCGTAGATTTTTATTTCAGCAAGTAGAACATTTTTATTTTTTCAGGAGTCTCCTAAACAGCAATCCATGACAAATGCTGGCAAATAGTAATGCAAAGAGACTGGACACTATATCTGTGCATTATGTACACCAGATGGTGGATTTGTTCAGCTACAAAGAAACTTTCAAGGAACAAACAGCAGGAGACACATCAGCTTTACATACTTGAGCTTTGCCAAAGATATTTTTAATCCAGTGAGATGCAAACTTGATGATCCTTCATCAGGAAATATACAGTTTGCTTTGAGGCAACCAAATGCTGACAATATCCTACATTCAAATCTACAGCCATCTTTATATATAACCACCAAGCTAGATGTTAAACACAGGCATCGTATCACTGCCAACTTTCTGAAACCACAGTATTCTGAACCAGTTGTCAGAATAGAGGCTGTTGTCACCAGTTTCTCAGGCTAATTCTACCTTATATTTCACGATTATCTCACATTATCACCATTATTTTCCCCTGGGTGATATCTCACTCAGCAAACAGACCTAAGAGATAAGTAAAGGTGAAAGACTTCAACCCTTGGGAGATGGCACTAAAACATTTGCTTTCCTACCTGTGAATCAGTATGAAAATGTTGTGTCTGCCTTCCCTTTTGTCACTATAAATCAAGTCAACAGGAAGAAAATGAACCAGACAGCTGCAAAGGGAAATTAGGAAAGGAGAAGGTTACTTAGCAGCACTGCAGAAAGCTAATTGTCTTTGATGTAAGCAAGGTGAAATGGAAGGTATTAAATCTTGAAGTCAGTCTTCAGGCTAAATTCTTATTGACTTGGGGATTTACCCTAAACAAGGAGTTCTGAATTTTAAAGAGTGTTAAAAGATCATCAACAACAGAATGTGATGTGAAATACATTCAGAAGTCCATGAAAGCGAGTTGGCTTTTCAGGGCCAGGAACATAGTCAGTGGGGTTTATAAACCCAGGACATCATGAAAGTTGACTTTTGTAATGAATACAGAAAAGCTTTTGCCAGGTTTGTTTTGTTTGTTTTATCAGCAATGCAAGCACTTGAATATCATGTACTAACTTAAGACATAAATCTACTTTCTGCACTTCATATAATCGATTCAAGAAGCTGTATTTGAAACATCCACAGTAACTGTATGTGTTTCAAGACAGCATGCTATAAAATCTACATCTAATACATCTATTTTACTCAGCTGCTGCAGTGCTTCCCATCCTACCATACAGTCATTTAGCTCTCATGATTGAACTATTTAGTTTTTAATGGTGAGGATTTGAAGCATGACATTTTTAACACTTTGAAGAAAATAAATTTTTCTTCATATATATTGCTGAGTTTTGAGTGTAGTTGCAAAATATTCCCTGGATTTTGTTTACTTCACTCTTACCTTTTTCTGTGAGTGGCAACATAATTAGCAAATACTTGGGAATATTCCCAACTCTTCCTGGCTCTGATTCTGACTTATATGAACTAATAAGTTAAATGATGTGGTGTCTCTTTACCTTGATTTGCTTTGTAACAGGAGAACTCCTAATTTAAAGAGCTTTGGCTGCTCTTAACATCATGCACCGAACAAAGCCGTAGCTTCATGCTTTACTCATGAAGTAAATATGTATACTTTTCCCTCCCTTATATTTTTATTTTTCACTCTTACTAAAGATGTATGATAACAAATATATAAACATGTATATATTTTCATTTCTTTGCAGTAAAAGGCTTCTTTGGTTACACCATATTTAATTACACAGAATTCACTGATTAAAAGAAACCCTACTGTCTTATTTCTGTCACTTTGATATATTACCCCAATTTCACCAGAAGATTTCTCCTGGCTTACACTTTTTGGTTACTGTTTTCATAAATACCTTCCTTAGGCAATTCATTCTGTTAGGAACGTGTATGACATTGGAAAATCTTTTTTCCCTTCAGAGCAGAGTTGCTATGATTTATGGACCTGATTCTGCCCTGTAAAGTAGATAAAAAAGTCTTCTTTGAACTAGATTCACCATAATGTTATTCCAATTTCCTGCAGAAGTAACTCCATTACATGGAAATCGCTTGTGAAAAAGTTGCCAAAGTGAGGTAGGTGAAGTAAACAAAGGTCAAACCTTTTCACAGCATTATTGCAACTTTCTATGTCACTTTCTTTTCCTTTATGATGGATGTTCTTAATTTTTATTTTTCATCTTGAGCAAATGACATCATGGACAGTGCAGATGTACTTTAAAAAAGTACTTGGGTAAACCAAGTCTCCTACTCTGTTGATACAAAGAAGTCTTGCATACAATATTGTGTTTAATAGTCGATTATGGCTACAATGGAGAATCTACAGAGGTATTCAGTCTCATTTTAATATAAAAAGAAGGTATGAAAAAAAGAAGTTAAATTTAATCTATTTACAAAATCTCTCCCCTCCGCTCCTCCCCCACCAAATTTTCATATGGCTATCTCCTTCCTCCAGTTGCCTATTTTCACAGCATCATAGAATTAAAAAAAAAAAAAAAATAGGCAGGAAGGGACTTCAAGAGATCCTCACATCCAATCTTTTACCCACAGGAGCATCAACACTGAATTAGAGCAGGTTGCCCAGGACCTTATCTGGATCAGCTGTAATAACCTCCAACAACAGAGGTTCTACAGTCTCTCTGGGCAATGTATTCCAATCCTTAATTATGCTCAAGGTGGGCAATTTCCCCCCCTTTTTTGATGTGCCACACCCCAACACTGTAGGCTAGTTTAGAGTTTTGGATTTAAAACAGAATTATAATAGATGCAACATGTAAACCAGCTCTTCAAAACACCACTAAAATGTATGTTAAACAAGTTCCCGGGAGGTATCAGAGCTACACTCAGAGTGACCTCTAGGTTTTTTGAGGGTATAGAAAAAAATGGATTCTTTCATATGAGGAATGAAGCCAAAACTACTTCCTGGGGAAGGATAGAATTTTCGAATCCTTTATGATGCTCAGCCCCACATGGCAAAAGCTGCAAAGTCCATGTTGTAATTGCAATAGGAGAATTTAGTTGTCCTACAGGTATGACTTGATGTGGCTGGGGGTCAAGGGTGTACCTGTGTCATACAAGCGACATTTAGGCATCCATTCCTTGGGTGGTCCAGGAACTCCACAGCTGCTTTCTGCACACATTAAAAAACAGACTGACTTGAGACAGGATTAACTGGATTCCTTTCTACCTTCACAGGTGAGCTATCACAGTCTTTGGGATTCCCCCAAATAGCCACTGCTGTGCCTAGACAAATTGGTAAGCATTATCTGCAGCTTTAGTTATGAATTAGCATTCTAAATGGAGAATGTGTCTATCCCAAAGACTACCCAGGTGCTTGCTGCCCCAAGATAGACCAGACAGTAGATAGGACCTCTTTGGTAGTCAGACGAAACTGTTCCTGCAAAAGCAGAAATGTTTGCATATGTCAGTCTTTTGTATGTACTTAATATAGGAGATGTTCTATGCTTATTTTTAAAAGATAATATAAAGCAATAGATCACACTGGAGTGGCCACATAGGACAGTCAAATAGTTGGGTGGAAGAAGTCAGCAGGCATCAGTTCATCACTGGAAGATCATGGAGTTACCTTATGAGCCAGGAATTTCACAAGCTATCACCTCTTTCATGTGTCTCTGGAACTATCCTGAATCAGCGTGCTGACAGAGAATTGCTGCAGTCTTATCTCTTGCTCCAGAGCCAAAGAGGTAAGTGGGTACCCTAAATGAAAGTGGGCTCAAAGCAAAGACAAGCAGTTCATACTAACAAAATCACTAGAAGGACTGTTCGGCCATCAATGCTAGGCAACTGCTTAAGCAACTGCTCATTTTGTCTATAACTATGCTTAGAGACTATTGTCACAGTACAATAACAAATTTCAAAGGGGAACTTTGATACTTTCACAAATTCCCCCTCCATTCAGGCCATTGTTCCAATGAATGATCAAAAATCACGTTGATCTGCAGGGCTATGGAAGCTCTTTATTGATAACAATAGTATTCATTGCAGCTTGATCTTGTTCCGGTTCCCTGGAATATCTGCTTCACCACAGATACTCACAAGAGCTGTGGTATGTTAAACATAAATAAACGCATTGTCAGTGACATATCACTAGCTAATGTACCAGATGGCATCCCAATTAGGAGGGGTTTATTTACATACACAAATCTCTTCCAGATGAATTGAAAGGCAGGAGGAAGCCATCATTCTGTACAGTTGATCAGAAGACAGTACTTTTATAGCTTCTGACTTGGAACTTTGAAAAGTAAAGATGATTTATAGTGTACATTCTGATGTGCAGAAAGTAATTACTATTGATGGAAGGTGTAATATATTTGATCATTACTAAAATACACAGATACAGATTTTTAGAATCTTTCACATTAAAGTGAAGTAATACAGATATGCTGTATTCCATCATTAAGCAAAGATCTCTTTAAAATATTAAAAGGAATTGTGCTACAAAAATAATATATGTGAGGAAAGAACTTTACATATTAGTTAGGAAGTTTTCTTATGTGTGATGCAGAAAATGCAGAATATTACTACAGAAATCTTGTCAAGACCAAAATTGGAATATTTAATGAAAGTTTATTTGTTATAGTCAGGAATATAGCTTACAAATTAATTTTTCAATACAGCATAATGAAACAAAGCATTCATGCATTTCTTTTTGAGCATCTGTGATAGAGGGCAATCCATTTCACCAGCCCCATTTTTTTTTTCTAATGCATAGTGATTGGAATTTAGAAAAGATGTGCTCCTCACTTCTCTAGTACGTTTTTTGTTTGACTTGACCCAACTTAAAGAGGTTCAGAATTAAGTCAAAATCAAAACTGATACCATCAACAGCTGATGGTAGCAAGAAAGGAAACTAAGAAACTTCACTGGAAAAATTTTGGCTATTTGACATAACCCAAGTCATCTAAGATAGGAAAAAAGAATGGTGTTCTATCTAAACTGAAAATGCAGTGAAGGACACTTAAAGTTGTGTTCTAATATAAGCCATTTAGCTGTATCAAAAAAATCCTGAATCAAGCATTTTCTCATTTTCAGTAAAGTCTATAATCTATATTTTTAAATGACACCACGCAGAGGCTTTATTTTTTTTCATACACTTGTACAATTTCTTAAGCTGTTATTCCACTCAGAGGCATCATCTATTCACTCACATGGTTTACTCACATGACTGAACTCGTACATTCATTCTGTGGACCCACTAATGGAAACTGATAGCTACAGCTGGTTGTTACCCTACATGTGGACAAGCAGTAGAGGAAAAGGCTGCAACAGTTTCTTCACAAAGGAAATAAAGGAGATCAAGTGCTGGTTATTAGATCAAAAGATCAATTTGATGCTATCTAGATTGGTCTATTGCTCAGGACCATAAAAGGACCATACCCCATTAAGAGTATAGTGTACACAACACTGTTGGATTTAGAGACAGCAATTGCTGAGAAGGAAGAGCACCACAGAATTTAACTTCTTTTCTTCTTGATATCTGTTATTGTCCAAAACATGCATCTTAACAACTGGCATTTCTTGGTAACTTTAAAAATAATAACATAAAATAAGTCATACTTTTTTTTTCCCAGCAACAGAGAGAGAAATGCTTTTCAGAACATAAACAAAATTATTGTGCAGAATATTATGTTTAAATTAATTGGCTGTTCTGGCATCAGATATGAACTGACCAGACTTTGTTAATCCAGTGCTTATACATCCAGCAGGCTATTTTCATGAACTAACAAAAGAAATTCTCATAAACATCAAAGTTAAATCAGCTGACTAAAAGCCTCATGCTGATTACCATCAGACAGTCTAATATATGCAGCTTCATTTAACCCAGGCATATCAAGACCACTCTAGTACTGGAGAAAAATATACTCCAGAAGTAATTGATTTACAGTAATTCTCTTCAAGCTTGAATTTGCCTTCCTGTTTCCTCCAAACAGCTGGTATCTAGGTCCATCTGTTTCTTGCCCTGGCTCCACATGACAGCCTATGCAAATGACTTCATTTCATAAACATTATTCTTGGTCATTAACCAACAAAAATGTATAGTGGAAACAAGACATAAAACCTTACAACCTTCAGTCATCAATATCCAAGTAAACAAGAAAGGTTTTCACCTCATTTTAAGCTACCCAATGTCTGTTTGCTCACCTTCACAATTGTTTCTGTTTTGGAATGCAGCTCTGGGTAGATGCTTTCCTAAAGCAAACCCAAAGGTTTCTGCAGAAGCCAATACCAAAGCTTTTCCTGGCTTTTATTAACACCAATCATTCTTTTAGTCTTTTGAAGCCTTAGAAGACAAGTAGCAGCTAACTAGTCACATCCCTCAGAGCTCACTCTAGCTTTCCCACGCAGTTTATGGCAAGTCTATGGCTAAACTGTTTGAGCAAACTTTTATTTTGCCTATGGATATCTGACAGGCACATGATTAATACTTCACTTAGCAGCATAACAAATGAGGACATTTGGTGTGTCAGTGTGTGACATCGCTCTAAAAGTCCTTATATTTGCACTATGACAAAGTTCTTGACTTGAAACCAGATGCTTCATAATATGGTAATGAAAAAATGTCATTTATTGCAAATACTAACAAGATAATGTTATTATGGTTTATCATGTAACGGGGCATTAACTTTGCAATATTCTAAAATCAAGCTGGTTCTCTGATGAGTCAAGTTTTCACCAAGTTTCAGAACATATAAACAATAAACTGCTATTTAACATGGTCAAATAATTAATTCTGTTAAACAGGAATGTATTTTAAAAAGACCAAAAGCCTGACAGAACAGTCTGAAATCATATTCTCCAGTTCTCAGCCTTGGATGGAATTGTTCAGCCTACCAGCATCCTGCTGGTCTGTTCTCTGTGGGAATTAGTCTGGAGAATGGAGAAAAAGAAAGGATATTACTGTTATTTCCTTTTTGGTGATCTCTCAGTTGTTATTAAAAAAGTATAAAATCTTCCTTCCTCAAAGAGGATTAACAAACTTGAAATGGTTTCCAAGGCTATTTTTCCAGCCAGTCCTGTAGCTTATGGAATCTTGTCTTTTACCCCCTTTTGGCATAAATGACTAGCCCTGCTTGCTTGCTTTCCTTCTGATTTTGTCTCCTAGATATACAGGAAAATACAGCATCAAACTAAAACTACTCTTTCTACTCCTCAGAAATTGTTCTCTCTCACTCCCCATGAGATGCTTTTTGCTCTGGTTTACTTTTTCAGCTATTTTACTCCACATGTCAGTTTCATTGCTTCTCTCATTTAACCTAAATGCAAAATATGCAGCATACCTTCCACCATTAACAAGATCTGTGATTACTTACACGTTAAAAAGAAGTCCCCTGTTCAGCTACCTGGTTGCTGTGAGCCCAGGTCAGAGTTGCACAAATCTCCTCAAATTCCTTCTACATGAGTGTGAGTAGCAGGTCTGGCTGCAAATTCTGTAAAAAGTCAAAATGAATGTTGTAATGACTACGTCCCTTGTGCTATCCCTAAGCTACAGGACCAGGAACCTCTATCTCACACATTTAGTTATGCGATCCAGTGGCATCATGGCTCAGTGTCTTCAAAGACACATGCATGTCCTACCACCGACTTCATCCCCACCTGATTTCCATCAGAAGAAATCCAAGCAAGCTGAAAAGGTGCTGCAGTGCCCTTGCATGGTCACATTCTTGCTAGGAGTGACTGGGGGGACTGCACAACTGAGTGTCCAATATAATACACTTGCCACAGTCCCATCATAGCCTCTATGAATTTAGCTGTATCATTTATTTCTGAAAATATTTCCATCTAAAATCATATGATCAAGTCGTGCTGCTTTTCTTCTACAAGGCTCATTTAGCAACAAATTTCACAAGAAACAGAGCACTGTATATTGAATTTGCCCTGAAGTCTTTGTCTTGAGGAGCTCATTTCTCCTACCCCTGCAGCATGCCAACAGCATGCCACTTGGAGTTCACTGCCACTATCATAACAAATATCAGTTGTGATAGCTTTTGTTTAGATGTATATAAGTGGCTGGTTTTAGTATATAGTTATGAAAAAGTATGAGGGTATCTTTCAGTTTGCTTGCAACCCTGCATTGTATTCCTTTAAAAAGAAAAAAAAAATCAAGAGAAAGACTACAACAGCAATTTCAAATTTCAAACATCTTATTTATAACTTTAAAAAGTAAGTACAGCTATAAAAATTAAACTGAATGGTCCTGAAACTGAATAGTCTTGAAACTGAGACCTTCTCAAATTACCATCTGTACTCTCAATAAAAACCACTGGCTATGAACGTAAAAACCTTTTCTATATAGTATCTACTCTTGCTTAATGAGACGAACATATGATTGTGTAAGTGGCATCTTGCAAATAGACTGTGGATTTAAATTAAAAGAAAAAAGTTACAGGTATAAATATTTTTTCAGCTATATGCAAGGTTGAAATATATACTTCATATATTCTGATGTAGGAAAGAAGAGCTAAGCAGAGTAATACCAGATGATATTGTATACTGCAAGCAGTAGTATAAGCATACTGTATAAGTAGTATGAGAAAATCCGCATGCAACATACTTTTTACAATGTCCTGTATCTCCACCTCTGTAAGAACACAAAGGAGTAGTAAATCCTACTTGGCATTTCACTTCTTGGTGAACAAAGCGAACCCAGAGGACTGAAGAAGTATTTCCTTTCACTTGAATCCTAAACCGAATGAAATATGTGGGATTTCATTGTTTACATGAGAGCAGCCTTAGAATGTTTATCAGAAAAACTGTCTTTCATTCAATGCTCAAACTCTAATTGTGGTATTCCAGCCAAGAAATGCCATATTTTCCTTCTGAAAGCTATTCTATACTAAACAGAAAAAAGAAGCACCAGAAGGCAGAGGAGAGAAAGAGAAAGGGATTTACAGTTGCAGCTATAAGCCATTGTGGCTTCTGAGGCCAAACATCCTTTTTTTTCACACTGTTCGAGTCCATAATGTCTCCTAGCCAAAACAGCTGCCTCTGGAAGGGAAGGGCTGGTAGTACTGTGCAAGGCAGAGGCTTCTTACTCCTACCATAATGTGAACTTAGAAAGATGCAGAAGACAGAAATCTATGCTTTCTTATGAGTTCTCCCCAGGGGAATGCCCATCTTTTCCCATCCTACATTCAATCCTCCATCATACTGTTAGGCATGCCTATTCTGAACTAAGGAAGTGAGAAATACCAGCTTTTTCCTTCCCAAAAAATACTTATTGAATTAGATTTTTTTTTTAGAAAAACAAAACATAAACATGTTTAAATTTATTCTTATTCAGAATGTGTACTTTAAGCACGTCTTTAAATACTACTCTGTAGAGATGTTTTGCCTAATGGGACCTGTGAACTAAAACTGTGCCCTGTTCTGAATGCATGGAAGGTGTTTTACCTTCTCATTCACATGATGCTAAGTTTTCACATGAGACAAAAATCTTAGGGTGAGAGATGTCTCCCCAGTATACATCATGTGTCTCAGATTCCAGTCTATCCCCATCTCTTCATTTCCCTTTCCAACAAATTTCTGCAAACAAAAATGCCCTCCCAATTCCAGTATGTTCCACAGAGTCTTTATGACTGCTGTAGAAGTAGCTGACTGTTAAAATTGCCTATCCCCTACCAACAACTGGCAGCTGACAGAAAAAATAGTGCAAATGATTCTGCTTAAATATATGAAAGGATGCTCAACACCTATCTTTCCCAGATCTTTCCACTCAGGTTTCTGACAGCAATATGCAGGTTAACTGACATAATTTCTTTCAGTAATAATGGTCGAAGAGCTCTGGCTGCTATCCTTATTACTTATCCCAACTTCTCTGCAGACTGTAAGAATAATCCTTTTACAATCCTTGTTCCTTCAGGCACTCTTAGACTTCTGGCTCCCTATTAGGATAACAAAGTGGCTTCTACACAGCCAAAAATCTTCACACAGATTTTTGGTTGCCATAGACCCACCTTGCTCTAAACACAGCATCATCTCATATCCTCCCCTGAATAAGGAAATTATCCAGTAGTAAGATGGTCACAGGAGGCATCACTTCAAAGAGTGTGCGAGTGAGGTCCATAGATATAAAATACATGAATTTGTACATTGCACTAAGAGATAAGGCCGAGACAAATGTTCTTTTAAATCTAGGCCAATCTGTCAGCTTTGGTTTTAATTTTCTAGCGTACTCATGCCCATCTCCTGATAAATTTCAACTGCACGCAACTCAAAATGCATATATTGATTGCCTCTTACTTATGGACTATTACCACATTTGGTAAGACTAGTCTGCCAGCACTGAACTGGATAAAGGTTTTGTTTTTCTTAGCCTTACCTGTGAACATGACTGACTTCCTGAACACAAAATTCTTCAATATGACCAGCATGTGCCCCAGTGAAGTTAATTTTGGTTGCTGTTCATCAATGTTGGTAAGTACATTCAGAGTGGAACTGTAATGAACCAATAATTCCTTCAAAGGTGGTCATAAGGATTTAAAATTAAGTTTAAAAATATTATTTAAAAATATACATGTGCCATCACATTAACTATGATAGTCCCATTTTTCTTAATTACACTTTCATATTAACACTCTTTCAACATATTTTTCCTTCATAGTTTCAATTCCCAGCAGTTTCCCCTTCTTTTCTTGTCCTTGTTACGTATCTTTCCATCTTTTATTGCCTGTTCTCATTACCTATTATTTGTCAGTGTGAGAACAGCCAATGTGGCTTGAAATGGTTTGCATAAAAAACTCGGTCTATGCAATTAAATTTCAATATTCTAAGAATAACATTTATGCTAGCAGATGCTTACATTCCTGTCACCTCATTTTGCAATGGTTCAGATCCACAGTTTATATGATGTGGAATATGTACAAGTAAGTAAAACCAAGTTGCTTTAATTAAAAATACATTTTTAATAATAAATTATTTGTACCACAGTATCTCTCACAGACAGTAATCAGGACAAGTAGTCCCAGTCCCACTGTGCAATAAGAGACAGTTGCCGCCTCAAAAGTTTAAAATCTTATTCTGCAGAGTTACAAATGAAAGGACTTCCTGTCCAGATGTGTAAGGACCCAAAAGTGTGTAAGAAAGAGATTTAATCAAAATCTCACAGTGGATTGCTGAGTACAACCTGTATTTTTTGAGGAAGCTCTAAAAAGAAAGGTAGTTTTTGAGATGTTGTAGTAAGTACCCAGGCTTTCAAAAATATCTGTACACTTGCTTAAATTTGCTGCCTTGTAACATCATTATAGTATATTATACTACCATCACTTACTTTGTGGGGCCATGAAGTAATGAAGCATTTCTTAGATATCCAGCTGACTAGAAAAAACCTCTGTTCAAATTGCTCCTTGGCTACCAGGATATTAATTGTCTTTCTTCTTTAAAATTTTCTGAAAATCTGCGATGTCATAAATGAACTCAGGGAATTGTCCTCATTTTTCTCTGGGTGAAATGACTTCTGATTCATTGCCTGTTTCATAACAGATAAATGGAAGTTCACAGCATGAATAAAAGGAGTACTGGGGTCACGAAACTGAATGATTTGATTTACAGATAAATTGATGAACACATACTAAAATCCTCAATAAACCACTTGAAGCCAAAGCCAAGAAGGGAATAATGGTATTTGCATCCTGTACATTAGGGAAGATCAAAATAAATTATACTAAAAGACTATCCTGATCTTCTTGTTGCATATAAACACGCACGATGGTGCATTGTTTTACAGGACATACATATCAAACCTAAATTCTGCTTTTTTCATACAAGAATCTAATCATTTTTCGATTTTTTTGTTGTTTTGGTTTGGGTTTTTTTTTCCATAAAGTGAACTCAGCTTTTATTGCCTTCAACTAATGTATCTAATACTTTGATGCCTAACAGAAACTTTGATTAATTTATGACTTCTAGCATCAAAGATTTAAGGTACTGAATAGCTTCCACTAATCCCTATTTGTTTTTAATATACTTGTTATCCAGTAAAACCGGATCATTATTAAAGTCTTGTTTCTCAAATTTCTGCATGAATAAACCCCTTCTTTTGTCTTTAAATTCCTAGGTAATATTTAAATACACCTGGCAAAGAGATCAGCCTCAAACAAGGACCAGCCTCACAACAGCACCTCGCAGATACTTAGCTTCAAGCAAATGTTTGCTATTCTTCAGTAAATGGAACTCACATCATTCTTAAATTAGCAGTCATTTAAATTCTTTCCTGAGCTAGAATCAATAGTAAAAAAAAACCAAAACACAATGCAAAGCTATAATGAAAAATGCACAATAAAGAAAAACTGACAGCAAACTGTAGATCATGTGGAACAGTTAACAAAGTATAGCATGGTTTTCTTTCTCAGAAGGCATCATTGTCCTTTCATATTCATACTTTAAATAAAACAAGTGATAATAAAAGCTAGAGAAAGATGAAAGAGAAAACCTTCGAGCTCAAAAAGGAGACAAACTATCAAAGAAAGATAGTCTGTGTGAAGCATTCTCTGTGAGGACGTTCTCAAGATGACTTAAAACACAGTATTTTAAAATTAAAACAATTTTTGTGTCCTGGCCATCAAGGTCAATTCCTGTACTACCTCGGTGTAATAGACTTCAGCACTTGCTCCTGGGTGTGCAATCTTCTCCTGTCATAGCATAAAGGTCTGATATGTTTTCAATGCTGTCATAAAATTAGTTCAGGGTTGTAAGTGGAAAGAGAACATCTAGACAAGCCTGGTGTTTTCCTTGGTGGCTGAGAGAATTTGCTGGGTGAGAGAAATGTATCTGTTGTCTGTCAGATTTTGCAAGTAAGTTCACCTGATGTGATGCTGCAGAGCTATATCCAAGATGAAACTCAGCCCTGGACATAATGGCTCAGTTGATTCCTCTTCCACCCTAATGTCCCCATTCTCCTGTAATCCCTTGTCCAGCTATGATTCTGATATTCCCAAGACTTGATCAGGCTTTGTTTGGGCTTGTCTCATTCAGCTCCTGAGGGATGACCAAACAACACGAGACAAATTTAAAAGAACATACATCAAACACATCAGCAACACTGAAGAACAGGACATAATGATCTTTAAAGCTTAATTTTTATGTTTCAGGAACCAAAGACACTGAAGAAGACAAGGTGAATTGCACAAATTAACACAGGAATAATCGATTAAGTTGCAAACACATTCAGATGGGTTGCTTCTGTGCTCTTATTAATAACAAGATAACAACAAGATCTTGTCCTTAAACACCAAGTTACAAAAATATTTTCCTGAGTACCATCTACATTACTATTCCTAAGAATGTAACACTTCACAGCTAAATAGCAGCATAGCAGAAAATGTTTTCTTCTGGATTCATTTGTCTTTTTCAGTATTTTGTACAGAGGTGCTACACACAGATGGAGAGACTAGCCCAGGGTTAGGGAGCCTCCACATCAGAAGGAAAGTCATTTTTCCTTCTGTTCTTTCATCAAAAACATTCATAAAGATACATGAGTTTTCCAACGCTGGCTCAACTGATTCCTTTCCAGATTCACTAACTATTTTTATAAACTGTCAGAAAATTAATCATTTCCCACCCATGTACAGTTTTCTTTATTTCCCACCAGCCCACCCTGTTCCTTCACTTTTGTATTCTCTGCTTGCTTCTTTCACTGCTCTCCCTTTTGTTTTCTCTTTCTTTTTATAACTTTTCAAAGGCCTCCCTCCCATTGTCCCTTACACATACCATGCTCTGCTGAAAAATATCTGCAGCAGCAAAACATTTTTGAAGTGAGTGACAAGAGATGTTGCTGATTCAGTGCATCAAGAACATGTGGTACAATGAGAGCAGTGGGTGGTTTTACAGCCCATGTCAAAATACGGGCTGGCCTTAGTTTTCTTGTAATTTTTCTTAAATGACTGGGTTTGATTCTTTGTATGAGGAAAAGTCAAGTTTGGTATAAAGTTTTTGCTGGGTTTGAGAATCTCTACCTATCTACAGTTCTCTGTTTATTACATAGAATTCTTACAACATAAAATATTCCCTGTCATGATTTTGGAAGGAGGCTATATATTAAGAGTACTAGCCTCTCCAAAAAGGGAACATATTTGAAGGACTTCTGAGAATATATATATTTGTTAATGTTTTCCAGGAAAAGTCCAATAATAAACTAGCTCCTATGTTGCTGAATAGGGAATGTCCACTTTGAAAGAAAAAAACAATGTCCTAAATGAGAAAAAAAACACTCTAAGTCTTTTTTTTTTTTCCATAGATTTGAATATGTTATTTGAAATGTCATTGCAGCAGAAACTGCACGTGAACATGCCAATGGTCCTTCACACAACAGATTCACATGCAACATAGTTTTCTGAGGCGATGTACTCTGTGGCAGCTATGCACATTGATACATCCCATTATATGTCATTACAAACTACATTTGGACACTCATGGTCCTCAGCAGTCATGTTTGTTTTTTTCCTGAAATGGTTCAAAGAAGGAATCTTCCTTGAATGGTTCAGGGAAGGACAATAGAAGGACCTTTCTCTTCCCCTTCAACCTTTGTACCTATATGCTGAGAAGTTGGAAACAATTAGAGCCAAAAATAACACATTTAAAGACTAAGAATTCAGCTTTATGGATTACTTACACAGAAAGAGTACCTACGTAAAATATTTTGATCTTAGTTACAGATTTCTTGAGGTATTTTGAACAGTCCTACAAGACACACTTCTATCAGGAGAAAATCCTTTATGCCCCGAATACATACAAAAGATTTTTAGGTGTCAAAGTCTTAAGTTAATGTCAATACCAAGTTATGGCCTATTCCCTCCTTCAGCTACATTAAAACTAAGAAGATCCATGAAGAAATATATCACTGAGGATCAAGTCAGCACAGACGAGTCACCGGCCACAACTGTGATTGTGCTCCTTCCTACTCCATGGCACACACAAAATTGTTCGTATGACAGAAATTTCCAGTGACTGCAATGAAATAGCATTGCCTTAGTTCTGTTTCCCAGTGTGTCAGCATGTGTATTTGGACTGTCCTTAAGATTTAGGCAATATACGTTTAACTCCTGTAAAATACCTTACTGATATGAGAAATATTTCTGTTCACCGTGGTTTATTCAAGGTAGGATGCGGTTTAAGTGACCATTATATGAGGTCACATTTTTAATAACAGTATCCAAACAGTGTTTTATTAGTCTGACTAGGAAAGTTCTCCTATATAAACAAAACAGACTTAGTGCCTTTCTGTTGCCTTCTTAGCCAACAGCACTTAGAAAACAAAGCAGAAATCAACAGAAGTCACGAGAGCTCCATTCTTTCATAATCTGTGATTATATTTCATGCTCTGAGTGCAAAACTTCATATGAGACTTCCTGTCTGACACTATACAATTTTTTTTAAAAACATTGATTTTTACATCATAAATGTTTTTACATATCTGGTGATGAATTCTGTTCTGTGTATAATGACTGTTATTCCCTATACATCTTAATGCTTGTTATCTAACATAGGCATTATAAAAATCCAACTTTGGTCTTCCTACCCTGTAGAAAACTGAAACCCAGAGGCTGAAATCTGGTCTGGTCATTTTTTACTTGGTCAGAAATATGACCAGGGAAACCAAAACATCTAGTTCTGGGCTCTCTCTCATTTTCATAGCATTTGTAGTAGTTTCTCTCCTTAACAGTGATCAGCTACTGCCACATGAAATTCCCAGTTTCTAAATATTATTATAAATTTGTTATCATGGTTTCAAATGACATCATTACTTTTGCAACTTAATTACAAATAACATTTGTAACCCTGGTAGGTTCAGTCTAACTTGTGACTTCACAGGAGGCAAATGACCATAACTCTTCAAAACATCTTCTCTCCCAAAAATATATGAGGTATGAAAAAGATACTTGTGGTGGGTTGACCCTGGCTGGAGGCCAGCTGTCCACCAAAGCTGTTCTATCACTCCCCTCCTCTGCTGGACAGGGGACGTCTTCTCACAGAAACTACTATTGTAGCCCCCCTACTAGCAAAACCTTGCCATGCAAACCTAATACAATATTTTGTTGGTTTTACTTCAGAATGTGTTTTACCCCATTGCTTGCAATGTGTTCATTGCACAGTCTCAGAGAGTGGCTTTTTTTCTTGTTGTCTATGGCATTGTCTAGCTTAGAAACTCTCACATCTACATTTTGTTCTATGTAAGACCTAACAAGTGGGGAGTTTAAACAAATGTGATGGTTTTAATCATTAGTAGCTTCAGACTGTGGGTGAAAGAGCTACAGTTGAAACGTATCAGTACAGAGATTAAGTGATTATCTCAGATTTATTTTGAGACTTAGATATCTAAATAAGATAGCAAAAAAAGGACACCCAACTTACTGAAGCAAGGCTTGTGAAAGAAAAGACATGGAAGAAAAGCAGGAGGAAGAAAGAAGTTCCAGATAATAAGAAAATACAATAGAAAACAAAATATTGCAAAACATTTATCTTTGTAATATAGGAAGGTAAGGAATACAAGATAAGACAGAAGACAAAGTGAAAGGCAGCTAAAGAATGAGAATCTGATTTTATTATTATGGTTTTAATATAGCACATTAAACTGTACTTCAGTGGAATTGCTCCTGATATGCACAAATACAAGACAAAATTCATGACCTATTAGCAAATATATTGACTAATTAAGGATGGCAAGATGAACGGGCTGGCAGTGTAAATTGATGTGTGTCTGCAAAGGAGACAGTAATATTGGTGGAAAAATGACACAGTCATATCACAAGTATTTCATATGTCTATTCTCTCTTAAGTGTATTTGAGACACTGCCATTTCAAGGAACTATTCACAGGTCCTTGCACAGAAACATTACTCCTTAGTTTATGTTACAAGATGCCAATAGACCTTCATTGCCATTGCTGTTGAAACTTGAATCTTACAAGTCCTACTGTAACTCAGTCTTTTTAAAGAAATTTTGAGGGGAGAGGAGGTGCAAAATATTATATTAATAAATAACTCACCCACTTGAGAAAGTAAATACTCTAGCTTTAATATGGAAATTGTTACCTGTTATAATACAGATAACAGGATGGAAACATTTCCCTACCATTTTTCACATACGTGTGACAATGCAGCTTGAACTTTCACATCCCCAGTTTTACCACATCAGGGGAGGAGTGGTGGGGGTGGTCGTGGGGATTTTGGAACTAGATGAGCTTTAAGGTCCCTTCCAACCCAACCCATTCTGTGCTTCTGTGATGCTATGATGGTCTCCTCTAGTTTTTCAAAGTAACAGTATATCAGTTACTTTAAAAGAATTTCCGGGGATTCAGAGCATTTAATTAATTTCCCTCGTTTTTAATGCATCTTGTTCTGACAATGTACAACATGAAATGTGAGAATATCTATTTCTCTCCTGACGTGTCACAAGTGGTTAAGAACTAAACCTTACCTGCTGTTATTTCTGTCTCTGTCTGGCACTGAGAATACTGAAAGACAGTCAATTAAGCACATCACAACAGCAAGTGTAAATATTTGGAAATACTTCCCTTTGATTCTTTTTTTTTTCACTTTCCTGCACTGATGTTCTTTCCCATCGTTTATGCTGTGTACTGTATTACTCACTGAGCAATTAATTTGCAAACGTATCTGCATGAGAGTGATGAAGAATTAATGGTTAGAACTTTTATTCTTACATACCCGTACAAACTCTCTTAATTCCTTACTTTCATTTTTATAATGTTTTCATATTACAACACCTTAGTTGAACCTTCTAAATGTATGGTTTTAAGAAAAATAAAGATTATTTATTTCCTCTTCCCTAGAGGCCACAATTTAAATAATGTGAGAACACTTTCTGTTCCAACCTTCAGTTCATCTGAAGTCTGAAAAAATAATAATAAAAAAAGTTTAGCTAATCGTGACAGCAACCAAAGAATCTGATTACCAGAAATACTGATTATTGCTCCCCTGCCAAAATTAGTATGGTTTTATGTACTTAATAATTTACTTTATCTGATGCTTTATACCCCAGTAATAAATTGCTTCATTAGAATGCATCACTTTTTAGGATCATATTTTTAAGAAACTTATTTTAGCATTATGCTTAATTTAGAAAGAATCACATTTGCTGGGGATAGATATCTAGAAATGCTATCTTCTTCCCCCTTTTTACCTCTATAAGCACGTGCAGTGCTAGTTTCCTCAGTAAACAGAAGTTTAAATTAATGCAGCATGTCATATTGTCAGCTCGGTAATCTTCAAAATATAGAGATGGGTTTGAGAAGAAGTAAACAAAATGTTTTCGTTGGAACATTGAAGCATCCACAAGAGAAGCCTCCAGGGATCCCCAAGGTTTTATCTTATAGCATTACATTGACAGGTACATGTTTAAAAATCTATTTCTCCTAAAATGAGCTTCACTGTCTAGACAGGTTGTGTTTGTACATACATCTGTGTTGTTTCCAATGAAAACTAAGTATATCATAACTTTCTGATACTTTTTCATGCAAGCTTTTTAATGTACTTTCCTTGTACTTCAGCTCACTCTTAGAGAAAGTTCATGGCATGGCATGACTTGGGTTTATTATCTACAATGTGAATTCATATAGTGGGAAGATACCAGTTTTGTTACCATAAACGCAATGATCCATGAAAAATGCTTTAATATGAAGAATCCAATTATTAGAACACTCTGCATAGCCCTTTTCATATATAGGAAATGTTTTTTCTGTTAAAAGATTAATTTTAAAACAGTATTGTTTCAGCAATCCTTGTAATACAGAAAAAAAGAACACAGCAAAACAAACACAGGCTGTTGGAAGGATTATTAGATTAAATCATTCCAGGGAGGATCAGGATTGAACCAGTCTCCCTGCACTGAGATTCAAGAGACTTCTTTTAGTTCAGATTTATCTACTTTACCCGAGTGAGTTATGGGCTTTTATCAGCTGTGCTTCTCAGGTGATGCATATATACTTGGTTAATAACTTCAAGACAGTGGAATGATGAACAAACTGCTTGGTATATCTAATTTGAGCAAGATGATTAAAAATATACATATAAAGATAAAACAAAACCTTTAGTCTTTAGCCAAGAAGAAAAAATACCCAGTATCTCAGGATGTTTTACAGCAGAAATAGAAAAGAAATATGTGAAGAGATCCTGAGGGCTTTCACTCCCTAAAAAAAAAAATAATTAAATTATATGTATCTAAGTGATCAACGCCTAGAGTAAAGTTCAAAAAGTGAGTCAGGCAAGAAAAAAATAAAAGTTTTAAGGAAACTCAATCCTCATTTTTCAACATGGGTAATAAAAGTAAGAGGTCCTACTCCACATTCCTAGAACACTGCTGAAAAACATCCCTCACTGACTGACATTATTGACATGCCTAATGCTCCAAGACAGATGACTGCTGCAAACAGCTTTCCGCAAGTATTTTAGTAAACTTTTTTTATTGTTTGGTTATGCTTTTCTTTTGTTCTTGTTCCATTAGCGTTCCAGAAAAGGCACTTTAATTTTCAGAAGGTAAAGGAAGACAAAAGTGTTACAAGCACATGTATTAATATTAGTGTCTTAATCACACCACAGTAGAATCTACATGTTATTCCAGGGGAAATATAGGTTTCCTACATTATCATTACGTGAGATGAAGAAAATACTTGAATATGAAGATTTACATTAGGAAAACATGGCCAACATAAAAATCTTTAAAGAGTAGGAAAAAACGATGAAGTTTAGTACTGCATTGCCACTATCAAGCAACTGTATTCTTCGGGACATATATGAAGATAATTTCCTAACATTACCCACAGAAATCTTCTTGCTTTAAAGACTATGTCTATAAGCAACTCAAGGTTAGGACAGAATTTACTGGAGAGAGGGTTAATTTCTGTTCCCGCATCACTTCTGACTCTGCTTATTGCCCTCAGCCATCAGCCAACAGCACACAGAAAGGCAGAGCAGCACCATGTAAATGGCAAAGAGCTCATCTGCAGCTAAGTATCGTGGATAATTACTAATCTCAAGTCAAGGTTCCTGTACAGCAGTAAAAATGGTGTGGCAATAAAGTGGTAAGGCTGGGCTGCCTGATCATCTGCAGTGATCCCGACAGGCAGACCATTGCACATGGAGGTGCTCTTGATCCATGTAACAGTTAAACTGAGCACATCCAGGTCTGCTCTGGCTGCATCAGATGAACTCTGGAACAGAGGAGCCCACAGGCAGCTCCCACTTGGTATTGGCAATCACACCACCTGCCTAGCCTTGACTTTATCTATCTATGCATCAAGAAGTTCTCCTGAGAGCATGACTGTAGACATGATGAATAGAGCTGTTTCCTTGTAAGAAAATCTTATAATCACTTGAATGACTGAAAGATGAGAATCTGCTGTAGACAGGGTCTACAATAGTATGCTGCTCACGGGCCAGAGTCCTGTTCAATGCCACACTGCTCAGGGCTCCCAGGACCTACAGCAACATAAGATCATCTATGCTATACTCCTCTTGCAGAGCTAGACCTAAAGAACAGCATTGTGAATGATACCTCACAGAATCTGAGTGCCTTTCTTACTGGGATTTTAACAAACCTGCACCTTCTTGTGCAAAACACCATTAAAACTGGAAGAAGCAAGCAGTGAGGGGAAGGATAGAAACATAGAATGCTTTGGGTTGTAAGGGACCTTTAAAGGTCGTTTAGTTCCAACCCCCTTGCCATGGGCAGGGACACCCTCCACTAGACAGGGTTGCCTAAAACCTGATCCAAGTTGGCCTTTAACACTTCCAGGGACGGGGCTTCACTAATATGAACCTACCCTCTTCAACTTGAAGCCATAATTAGGGCTCCCAGAAGCCACCTCTTCTCCAGACTGAATAAACCCAACTCTCACAGCCTGTCTTCACGGGAGAGGTGCTCCAGCCCCTTGATCATCTTTGTGGCCCTCCTCTGGACTCGCTCCAACAGCTCTATGACTTTCCTGTACTGGGGACCTACTCCATGTGGGGTCTCACGAGAGCAGATTAGAGGGCCAAAATCACCTCCCTCGATCTGCTGGCCACGCTGCTCTTGATGCAGCCCAGGACACAGTTGGCCTTCTGAGCTGCTAGTGATCAATTCCGGCTCATATTGAGCTTGTCATCGCTCAGCACCCCGAAGCCCTTCTCCTCAGGGCTCCTTTCAACCCATTCTCCATCCAACCTGTTATTGTGCTTGGGACTGTGCCAACTACATGCACAAGGCCTCGCACTTGGCCTTGTTGAACTTCATGCAGTTTGTATGGGAGCAACTCTCCAGCCACTCAAAATCCCACTGCATGACATCCCTTTCCAGCGTGTCCAGCGTGTAGACCTCACCACATGACTTGGTGTCATCAGCGATCTTGCTGAGCATGCACTCAATCCCACTGTTCATGTCACCAATAAAGATATTGAATAGTGCTGGTCCCAGTACTGACCCCTGAGGAACACCACTTGTCACAGACTTCGATGTGGACATCTCTCACTGAAGTCACAGTTTTGGGATTTCTATAACTATGTGAATTTCAGTCACACTGAAGAAGTATTTACTGCCAAATAAGAAGTACAAAACAACCACAAGGCACTAAAGGTCCAGGCATTTGGAACAACCAAAGAAAACCAGATGTCTTAACCAGAAGCTGATGAAGGGGTGGGAGTGCTCACTCTTCACCCTTTCTCTAGAAGTCAATAGATCAAGGCACTACCAAACTTTGATACTCTTCTTTCACCTGGATCAGAGCAACTGTGCACCAAAGAAACTATATGTTTCTATGCATTACTTCTTTTTTGATTTACACCTGGTTAGACCAGATGACTTTTAAGGTCCCTTCCAACCCAATATATTGTATGATTCTATGTGGTTTTCTGCACTGGAGGGACAACAACTTGATGAATCCTAGACATCTGTGCAGTAATGGGTCCTTCGATTCCTAGACATAAAGTATTTTATTGTTGTTTGGATCTCTAAAGTGTTTCTTTCTTTGGTATTATAAACGCCAAGGTGCCTAAAAATGAACAGAGGAGGATGTACTAGGTTTTAAGTTGAAACAAAGAAATTGTAATCTTTGTACTTCGTGGTGGATTCTAAATTATGTCACACAATGTAATCATTCAAAACGTTTTCTGGCATCAATAAAGAAATAAAAAGTAATTAGTACAGAGAACCTGCATGGGATTTACACACGCCAGATTTTGTAAGAGGTTAGAATTTGGTCTGTAGGGCAAAACCACTTCAGTTGAGACTGCTAATGAAATAAGACAGCACAGGAACTAAAAGGCAAAAATCAGGAAATCACAGCAGAATCTGCATGACATCTAAGCTTTGAGAAAGGTTACAGGGAGCTCTGTGGCAGGATGAGTCAAATCACTGTATGGGCTTCTTACTGCAGAGCTCCAGATTTCCTCACAAGCAGAAGACACCTTGGTTTAAGCATGTTGTTATCTGCATATATATGCACAAGCATGCACACATGTGCACCCACACGAAGAAAAAAGGGAAAAAAGCAAGTTTGGAAAGTTAAGATAAACATTGAAAGAAGTTTAAATTTAAAGTTAAATCAGAAATTGAATCAGCAAAATAAGTATTTTTAAGGAAAGTTTTGGAGAACAATATAATTATGCAGAATATTGATCTACTCACACTAAGTAGTATAGAGTAATTCATAGCCTTTGGGATTAGTGAAGAACAGTCTTACTTGAGGAAAAGCACAATTTCTTAAAACTGACAGATATTGAATATAAACAGAATATCAGAGTCAGTGGTTTGGGGTTTTTTTTTGGGGGGGGGGGGAGGGGGTTCTCCTCACAGTGGTTGCTTCTTCCAAAATGCTATCAGCTTGTAGGACCCGCCTCTCCCAGTGTAGCACATCCTTGCCTATCCAGCACGTTGCCCTTCTACCTCCCCAAAACTAGTGAGCTTTGCATCCCTCAGCACTGAAGAGGAACGAAGGCTTATGCTCTGGGAGAAGTTTTGTGGAAATGGGCAAAATTTGTGGGATGTGTGTAATTTAGTTAAATCTTAAGGTAAATTCTTACAGTATGGCTGTTCAGAGTCCTGGGAGAAAATTCATATCAACCTGTCTTATGCTGATCATTCTTAAAGCTAAATTTACATGGAGACTTTGACTACTTTATTGATGTTTTTAGAATTCTGTGCTAACTCAGTTTCTCTGTGTTCTTCCCTAATACCTTTCATCACATGAAAACCTAGAGATTCGGTGTATACTAAACCTTATAGAAAAAAACTACTCTTGTAAATTTTTTCGGGCATACAATAACATCAAAATCTTGTGTAAATACCTTTCCAGTGTGTGGAAAGATCAAACTTCCATGGGAGTAGAAGTCATTTGTAATACATTAGCATTTCAAAGCTTTGCTAGCACTAGCCAAGCTAGGAGTTGTTTCTCCCAAAAAGTGGAGATCTGAGGCTACATTAACCATTACTGATAATTTTTTGAATAGTGTTAGCCAGAAAGAAAACTGAAAACCATTAAAAGAGTTTTAAAAAGAGAATAAAAATTCATTTGGAAACATCAAAACAATCAAAAAGAAACTTTTTAACATTTAATTTCAAAGCTTTTTTTTTTTCATTTTCATTTTAATTCTTTTGCTAACAGGTTTTGTATACTTAGTATGGCAACTTCAATAAAATTTTCAAGTTGACAAAAATAAGCATTGTTAATTTTTTCCATTTTTTCAAAAATAATAATAAAAATACTTTGGTTCTATTCAAACTAAGTTCTTCCCAGTTTTGCAATTCACCCACCAAATTGAAAGGGAACCATTATTCTTTCAGCTTTACATTGAACAGCAGGAATAAGCTCAAATGTTTTTTAAGTGGTTCAACATTATAAGAAGCAAAAATGTGCTGCAAGTACTGAAGAGGTATTGATGAATATTTATGGCTAATAAAGGAGTAATGATATTGCAGGACCTACATTAGTTCAAATGCTCTCATTATCATTAACAATGGGAGTTTTATACAAGTAAAGACTGAGTAAAAACTACAGGAAGGAGACAAGGGGAAATGTAATACCTTTTAATGAACTTCAGAAGAATGCTATTAAGAATACTCCGATTTTGATGGTTTACTTTGTGTTTGAATGTCATGCACGTATTTTACATGTTGAGATACAAAACAACCCTAATTTCTATAACTTCAGCATCCTTTGAAGAAGGAATAATGAAATATTAAACTATTTGAAAGGCAAAATGGGCTGCAAAATTAAGATTCAGTTGCAGGCATGTGAATTTTTATACAAAAATTTCATATAAAATTACACTTCCTGTTCAGAAATCCTGGTACAATATGGTAAAATTTGGAAGGGTGGCCAGGTAATGGTGACTGTAAACATTTACAATGGAACAAAAAAGATCTTTCTTCTCTGAAAATTTCAGTCAACAGTCATCTACACTTTTTCCAAAAATACTAAAGTTATTATTTACTGCTATGTCAATCATATATGCAATTTTGCAATTAGTAATACAGGTCCAGCTATCTTCTTTATTTCAGGGTTATAGCAGCACTATAATAAATTTCAAATCACTGATAAAGGAGCTAAGACAGAAATGAGAGGGAAGTAATAGACTGTCTTCTGGTAAAACTATATGGTACCAGAAATAAAAATAATGACTGCTGTTACTACTATTATTCATTAGGATACATATTTGCTTTTATTTGAGAGGATAGAGCTTTATCCATAGGAAAAAAAAAGGAGATATAAATTATCCTGATTTAGACTGGAAAAATAGCTTGCTTTTTTTTTTTCTTTTTTTTTTCCCTACAAGTGATCTGTTTGTAAACGTAAAAAAAACCCAGTGAGAAATGTAGCATAACTGGAAATGGAATCCTCCTTCTGATTCACATTAGTCTCTGAATATCCATAAGAGACTTATTCACAGTTTAATTCACAGTCGGTGAAGTTAACACATAAAGCATGCAGTGCATAGTTGCAGTCTAACAAACAATACAGCTATATATTAAAATTAAATACCAGTTATTTTACAGATTCCATATGCATGAACACCTCTCCCACAAATTCTCCAAACTACCTCTATCCTTTTACTTATTACTAGTCCTTGGTACTTCTTGATATTACCTTCTTCTCCCTTCTGTGAAGCTTTCAACATGTGCTACAATGCCTTGTGAAATACTTACAGAAGTAATTCTACATCAGTCCAATGTAGTAAGCAGGAAAAAAATTGGATCTTGTCATCACTGAAATTGCCCAAGCAAAATTCCTGGAGCTCCCTGGAAACTTAACGGTCCACATTTATGATTTTAGGTTTGTAACAGAAAAGAATTCACATTTTGAATTATGTGTATGATCTTGATGGGAGAGTCTCATAATTGAAATGTCAGTAAGAGAGAAGTGATAATACAGAAGAAAGAGGAACAAAAGGAAAATGTGGATGGGTGATGCAATATTGTCAAAATATCTGGAGAAAAAAAATATAATATAATTAGAAAAGGTGTTGAGCATCAGTTCCCTGGTAATGGAGATGATAACTGTTACGAAACATGATACCAACCTCCAAACTGCGTAGAAAGATGAGAAAGCATTTAGATTTTACACTGATGTAAATCAAGTTATACAGCCTCAATTTACTTGTATTTTTTAAATTGCAACCCCTTCCTGCTTTTTGATGCTTTTAATAATTTATAAGATGGTACTTTCTGAAATTGTTTTTGATACTTAATATCACTAATTCACTAATTCTAGCCTCCACATTCTCATTATGCAACCTGACAACAGACAGAGGCTGTCACAGAGAAGATCAACAAAGAGGTTGAATAAATACATATTTACTTGCTCCACGATACTGCCTTCACTGTCATGGAAAATCAATCCTCTAAAAAATACTCTGAAATCAACCTAATTTCTAAATTACAATGTCAAAAGAAAATCTCTTATGCTTCTTATCACTAAGAAGGCTTAAAATATTCTAAGCATGGAAGAGGCGTGTAGTCATAGTTCCTAAATTTCATCTTAGATATCAAAAGCAAAGTTTTCCTTTTGGAAGCCAAAGTTAAACCCAGGATTAATGGGCACTATAAACAGTGTATAGCTATTAAATATTAGACATGAATTCCCACACAGAAGAGAGCTTATTAATCATAAGCCCATACTATACTCTACTTGACCTTACTCTGGTTTATTTAAGGAAACCAAGTTGAGGAGTTGGTTTTGCCATCCATACCTAAAATCTCCAAACCTAAAAATTAAATTTAGCCTTCAAAGAGTCTGGTCTATTTCAAAACCATAAACCAAATATGCCATTTAAATAGTAAGGAAGCTCCTATGGAGTCAGGTATTCTATATCAGATGTTTTATGAATTTCCTGGCTGAATTTTTGAGACTGAGGACACTTAATTATCTCTACCTTCTTTGGTTTTTTAATTCCCCAAATTACCAAGCACCCACAGCTGTGAAAAATGTGAATGCAAAGGAAACTCTATGCACAAAGAAGTTTTAAAAATATAAGCTTAAGAAAAATTTTGAATGCTCCTATGGGCATTCACAACCACTCTCAAAATTTTTATTAGGCATATTAATGTATGCTGAACAGCAGCTCTTAAGGCAGGAAGGTACAATCTTGTACAATATATCTTCAATATATTTTTCTTAAATTCATTGTAGAGTTTTTCAAAGTAACAATGAAGACGGAAGAAAGAAATAACAGTAGAAGTTTAAGTAGAAACATAAAGCAGCAGGGTGCATACGGCATTTGATTTATCTGTGTTTTGCTTCCTACTTAATGTAGGCAAAAAAACCACCTCTTCAAAGATGAAAGTTAGTTTGATATTATCCACTAAACCTCATTTATGTTTTTTGCTCTGTTGAGTGAAAGCTATGACAGCTCTTTGAATATTGATTTCAGACGTCATTTCTCCTGCACATAACAGTAGAACTAAATCTATTATATTTTCAAAGTTTAGTTTGATCATTAACACTTTTGAAGATATAAAAATTGAGATTTTAGGGATTGTTTGAATGATTTATAAATGCTCTTTTTAGCAGATCTCATATTAACAATGTCTCTGACATAAGCCAGAGGAAAATCCTTTCAATTAGTAATGATTTTGAAAACAGTTGATTGCATCTCTGAAGCTCACTTCTTTTGAAACTTCATTACTGCTAATAAAAAGAGCTTTTGACATTTTGAAAATGTTTAAGTTTGGTAAAGAGCCTTTGAAGTGGTTGGCAATGACATGACTTCAGAATGTAAACACTCTAAATATAAAAAAGTGCCAGAGATTTCAGCTGATCTCATATTTTAGAATTCACAGTCACTAGAAAGTGTTTGGTTAATTACATGATTTCATCTCCAAAGAAACGCAATTAAGAAAAGTCTGAACACTAATGGTCTGATGGGCACTGATATTTCTACGGACAGACTCAGATGAGTTCTCTGAAGTCCCAGAAAGATTTCACATCTGTGCAAGTGAATGCAGAATTAAACTGGGAAGCTTTTCTATTACAGTGCATTCAAATGCAAATTTCTCAATTTCATCTTGAATAAAATCACCTTTAAATGGACTGCAGTACTCCAATGTTACTGTCTAAAATATTAACTGTATTGGAAAAAGCTGCATTTGACATTCATTAAAATGTATTACATTGTCATTCGAATGGACATTTTAAGTATTCATTGCATGATATAAAGGGTAATGAAAAAGTGCAGAGATGCTGGAGATATGTAATGTCATTCTTCTGACCATCTCTGTCCCCAGTGAGAAGAGATAAAAATCCATTTTATCAGCATTAGCCCTTAAAATGTACTCTTTCCTCTGTGGAAGAATGAAAGCATTAACACTTAATAAAGCAGAGCTAGATTCCACCTGGTCTGTGTGTGCCCATACAACATGGGAGATCCTGCAGATATGTGGGTGCTATATGTGAGATTTAAACATGGTGTAAAGAAAACAGTGGTCAGTGGCTGAGGGGAGCTGATCCAGAGCCTTCCGGGCACACGGGACATTTTTGTGAGTCAGGGAAATGCCAGAGTTAGCAGAGAGACCTGCCAGGAGCTGGCAGCTTTCACAGGAGATGCTGACCCAGCTTGGGCATTGTCAGAGCCCTGGCAGCTACTCCCCACCCACACAAGGTAGCCCTGGGAGTGCAAGCCACTAGAAGCACTGTGACCATGGTTGGCAAATGGGGCTTGGCACATCAGCCAGTGTGTGGTGCAGCAGTTCATGTGGTAATTCATGAAGAAGGGAATGCAGGAATGATGTCTCTTCGAAGGAGGAGTATTCCCAAGGGCTGAGTAGGAGACTTGAAGGAAACATAACCTGGGCACACTTCTGTGACAGGTCAAGGGCACACACCCTACTTGACCCTCAAGGCAGGGTGGTGGGCGTTCCTCTGAGAGTAAAGGCTGCAGCTCCAGCTGAGGGATCTGCACCAGCTACTCCAGCAGTGGCTGATGCCTCCACCCAGATGGAGCTGCTGAAGTGAGACACTGCAGGAAGCATCTAGACCTTTCTTCTGGGGAAGGGAAAGGCAGCAGACCTGCCTGAAAAATGTGTGCCCAAGGGGAAAGACTTGCTGCAACAGATAACTGAGCTGCAGGAAGTTGTGAGAAGGCTGCATAACATCAGAGAGGCTGAAGAGGAATTAGATAGGTGGTTCCAAGCACACTCTGCAGTGGAGCACTGCCCATGGCCAAACAGCCAAAACTCCCCCCACCAGCACACACTGAAGGGAGAGGGGGCAATAATGCATAAGAATGGAAACTGCGATGGCAAGGACCAGCAGGAGGAAAAGATTTCCCCCCAAGCCTAAGGTGCCCTTGCAGAACCACTTCACTGTTCTGCAGAGCAACGAGGAAAGCTCTGCCAGATCAGGAATGATGCTAGAACTGAGTAAGGCAGCCGGCCCGCTGTCTGTGTAGTCACCATACAACTATTAAAAGGCAACAGGTGATAGTGATTGGCAACTCTCTTCTGAGAGGTTCAGAGGCACACATTTGCCAACCTGATGGACTCTCTATAGAAGTGTGCTGCTTGCTGGGCACTTGGATCAGGAATGTCACCAAGAGACTACTAAGCCTCATACAGTCCACTGACTATTACCTGCTGTAGAGACATGGATTTGATGGATGGACAACTTGGTCAATAAGAAATTGGCTGATTGGTTGCACTCAAATAGGTACAGTCAATGACTCATCAATGTCCAAGTGGAGACCAGTGATGAGTGGTGTCTCTTCCCAGTCTATACTGGCACAGGCACTGTTTATCATCTTTGGCAGCAACATGGACACAGGATCGAGTGCACCCTCAGCAAGTTTGCTGATGACACCAAACTGTGTGGTGCAGCTGACATGCTGGTGGGAAGGGATGAAACCAGAGAGACCTTGATAAGCTTGAAAGGTGGAGCCGTGTGAACTGCTGTGTGAACTTGACAAGGCCAAGTGGAAGGTCGTGTACATGGGTTGGTGCAATCCTAAACACAACTACAGGCTAAGCAGAGAACAGATTGAGAGCAGCTCTGAGGAGAAGGACTTGTGGGTGTTGGTGGATGAGAAGCCAGCACATGAAAGGACTGAATATGCCATGCTGTATTCCTCTGAGTCACTATAATAAACTAACATAACAAATTGACCTTCAGGTGAAATTATACCCTGTCATTTAAAGAAAGTGAGGCAAAGACAGTAAATCATATTGAGGAGAACGCCAAGTCTTTCCAGACTTGTTCAATTCTACACATCATGGAGGGAAGTAGGAATTAGAAACAAAAGTTTAGCAAGAACTTCCCATTTGAATTAGAGCAGTAAGTACACAGTCCACTTTCCCCTGTTCTTGGCTGACATAATTTCTAACCCTCGCTAGTAAAGTCCTGGACCACAGAAAAGACACAATATGTGCAAGGTTGTCCTGTCAGTATAGAAAGCTGAGTTAAAAAAAACCAAATTACTTGGTGCAGCATCTTTTTATTCCAAAATATCATTTATAATGAATAACCAGAAAGTTCCTATTTGGTTCCACTCTTCAATTTTGACATTTGGAGGTTAATATTTTCTGTCTTTGAGTGGTTCATTTTTAAAATGTACATTGTGTTAATGCACTCATGAAGAAATTAACTCCAGTGTTGAAAGCACACAGAACTTTTTTTAAATGAAAATAATATATTCTGATGAATACAAAGGATTCTATTTTCACTCTTATCTGCAAGATAAATTTTGAAATCTGTTTTGAAAAATACTCTTCATTCTCTGCAAAGTGCTTGTTACCATACAGCCAATGTGGCACTGTGTAATTTTCAGTCTTGCAGATTTAGGCATTTGACTCTTTTCTCTTGGCTTTAAATCTTTCCTGCCTGCTCCTGTAAACCACTAATAGGAGTTATCTGGATAACCACTTTCAGAGACTTTGCAAATGGTTCCTTGCATGCATAAATGGGAAATAGCTGTAGGAAAATATGGCAGATTACAAAAAATTAAGCCACAGTAGCATTAAAATCTTCTTCACAATTTATATTGTTCCTTGGACAGCTGTGCACCCAAGAAACTTACCTCAGCAGCACAGCTCATGTTAACAAAGTAAACAGCTTCAGGGAAAGCTCTGGCAAATAGCTATGACATAGGAAAGATGCAGCAGGTAGTTTTCCTCCGAAGTTTAAGTATCGCCAGCTGCCTATGATTCTTCCTGGGGTACAGCACTTACCATTGCCTCGCACCAGGGCAAGGTAAGAGTTCACCTCCTAGCTAGTCAGTTAGGATAAATAATATCTGCTCCTCCAAGTAATAGATAAATACACATGCATCCTCTTCAGCAGCTCTAATTGAATAGAGCATTAACTTTCACTTCACGATGATGTCTTTATTTCCCTTAGGCATTTAGGATTTTGAAACACATCTCCTTCTTTATGTAACTTGTGACTGAACCCACTTCATATGAGAACAGACCCCTGTTTCACTCCAGGCATCTACAGTCACTGCTTTGCTGGTTCATTTGGTGTCCATTGAATGATGGTTTGGGAAGGTTGGCAAATTTTCTTTTCCTGTTGGCTTGTGAGGGCTATTTTTGTTAAATCCTTTCCTGTAACACTAAAATTCTACTTATGAGTTGTGTCAGTGCTGTCCACTACCTCCCCCTCTTCCCTCAAGTATTCCTCCACTAGTAAGAATAACTTCAACACAAACTCAATCAAATCAGGTTTGTCTGTCCCTTCTTGTTATGATTTGATCTGAAAAAAATACATGTGCATACGTCTGAACTGTCTGATGAAGTTCTCCACCAAGACAATGAAAAAAAACCAACCCAGAACTCTTTGGACATGATTCATCTCATAATAAAGTAGACAAATAAAAGAGGTCTGATTGATCTGGCACTAAAATATCTATTTTTCTACAATGACTTAAAATTATTTTTAGATAACTACTGGAAACTGAAATTTAGAAAACAGGAATTCCACTCTTCCATCTATATTAGTTTTTCTTTTCATTATGAGCTGTGTTCCATTAACTCCTGCAGTGTTTTAAACGTACCCTTCTCGCCCCAAAAGATTACAGCGTATATTGCTTGTATTAGCCATTTCATTGTAATTAAATCAGTTATGCTGCTATGCACGAAGACGTATGTAGTCTCCACGTGAAACTACCATGCTCCTCTAAGTCACTGGGTCTGAATGCCAGAAAGAATAAAGCATCTAATGTCCCGTTAAGTGAGTGTTATGCAATCCTCCCACACAGGGTACTGTTCAGTAAAGATTTTTTTCTTTTCCTTCTGAAAAAAAAGATGTTTTTAAAAAAAAAAGTTGTCAGGATCAATTAATTATAAAATCTGATTTTTAAAAGGTGATCTACCTTTTTTGTCTGCTAAAGATAGTGTTTGAAAGAGTACCTTATTGATGAATACTTTAAAAGTACAAACACAATGTTCATGCTATTTTTTTTTTTACCTCGGAATTCTCTATCTGAATTAAAATCTGTGTTCCATGGGAATCTACCTGGAGGTTAATAGCTCAAGTGGGTGGTGATGGGGCTTTCAAGGCATGCTGGTGTGACAGCTCAGTGTCAGAGCCCATTGTCTCAAGCCTCACACATAACGAAGTGTGTTACAGCAGGGCTTGGAGGGAGAGAAGACACAAGTGTGCAAATCAGAGCCTGTCCGCAGAGGAGGAAGATGTTGAAAGAATTAGTATAACTCTGTGTGTGAGTGGGAGAGAATTTAGGAAAGCAGAAATCAAGCCCATGGCTGTTCAACGTGGGTGTAGATGCTGTTACAAGGGAAGAGCTTGAAATAATTACTTGGATCTTCGCTGAAATTAAGAAATCCAGTATGAATTGAATGAGTAGTAAAGCCCTCACAAGACTAGAGAGCTTAAAAGAGAGTATTGACAAGGTAGTGAAGAAACAACAGTAACAGCAGAGTTGTCCTTTAGTAGCCCATATTTTAACACAACATCTATTTTGTCACTTTTTTATAGGGTTGGACCTTCAGGCTTCATAGTGGATACCCCTGTTCACACCAATCCTGATTTTACTTTCATTTATTAGCCATTTCATTTTACCTAGACTACCAGAGAATTACAACCTATGTCCCTGACATCTAAATTCACTTTAGCATTTAACCACAACATTTCTTCAGACCAAAACTCTTATTGCAGGAAAAAAGTTTTTATTTCTATTTCCCAGGCAACTTTTCCAGAAGAAATCATATAGTAGATGAAGTGCTCTCTAGGGTAACTGTTAGTCACAATGATCTTCTCTACATTCATGTTCACTGTGTTCATTACCACTATTAATTATTCCAAGGAACAAAGCCATCACCCACAATAAACCCTAGTTAATTCTGAAGCACAGCCTGCCTACTCAGCAACATAAGCTGCTGTGTTATGCAGAGGTCAATTCAGTATTTCATACTGATTTTTAGTGAATATAAACAAAAATACCTATATATGTCGCCCTGTCATGCACCACACAGTTCATACAGCAATCAATTGAGCTGGTGGGATCTGCAGTGCTAAATAGGACAGGAAAAAGGGTCAGTAGTGATCATAAATTTCGTTAGTTAGTTATAGATTCTGATTTTGGTGTAAAATAAATTATGTCTTTATGTTGCTTTCAACTATGAACATGTTAGGCCAGAAAAGGAAGAAATACATCTTTTGAAAAGCCAGCTGGGTTCTTCCTGTAACACAAATCAAGAAATCTGCTTGCAAATGGAGTATGTTATGAGGAATATATACACTGATCATAGTTACTGCATTATATTCACTGAAACCCCATGATAATATTCTTCCTGTGGTTGAACAGGTCGTGTATTGCTTGTAGTGTCTGACTCTACAAAAATAAACAGAAGCCTTCATACTGCATTAGGAATGCATTCTTCTTCTAACTTTCTTTTAATTTTTAAAAGTTCTAAACTATGATAATTCACTTAGAAGACCCTCGGTACTTTATTTTATGCATATTTTATGACAACAACCTTGAGTTTTCAAAAATGCTAAGAATCATGTATGAAGACTCTAAGAAATAGCTCTGAAGTTTTAGTGTAACATTAAAATGGGATTATTTGAATTCTGTTCATATGCACTGCCGACACTGACCAATTTGTCAGTGGTGGTAATAGGCTATCAGACTAGAACATACACTACTTTTAGAGTAATTTTTTTCTTTTCCCTGAGTTTGTTCTATCCTATTTTCACGGTACACAGTTCTGTCTGGTATGTATTTGACAGAATCACAGAGTCACAGAGCAGTAGTGGCTGGAAAGCACCTCTGGACATAATGTAGTCCAGCCCCCATGCCAGAGCAGGATCATCTAGAGCAGGCTGCACAGGATGGCACCCAGGAGGGTTTTGAGTATCTCCAGAGAAGGAGACTCCACAAACTCTCTGGGCAGCCTGTGCCAGTGCTTTGTTGCCCTCGCAAGTTCCTATGTTTCTGTTGCTTTCTCACAGTTAATGAAATTTTTAATTTTTAAAAATGTTTTTCCAGAGGATGCATTTAGCTCAGTGATACATGACGAGTATGTGCCTAACTTTTGAATTTGACAAAAAAATATTGCCATATGTAGTGACTGCAGAATAATAAATGTTGTGTGCTTGCTTAGCTTGTTCTATTCATATTTGGGGGATAAATATCACATCATTACTGTGCTTAAGTGCAAAGAAATAAAGAGAAACTTTGTACTATACTCTTGCTAAATGTCCATGTAGGTGTTGCAGTTGGGAAAGAACATACAATGTAACAGTCCTTATTAATGCACTTGAGTGATGTACAAAGCATGGCCTCTCTTCAAGATTGCATGCATCTGAGGTATAACTTAAATCCATACTAATGCATATTTACCATGTTTTATAGTGTGATTTCAATTGAATTTCACTCTAAAAATGGTATTTGGGATGCCTAAATCTACAGGTATGGTTTTTGGTATTTTTCTCTTCTGGTTCTACTCTTACTCTCCCTTTTTTCTTCCACCTTCCCACCCAGAATGGCTCTAAAGGCTCTTCATGTGTCTCTGTCTTCTATAAATCTTTTAAACTGGTTTTGCTAAGCAGGCTGCCTAGGGAAGTGGTGGAGTCACCTTCCCTGGGGGTGTTCAAAAAGCATGTAGATGTGGCACTTCAGAACATGGTTTAATTGGCATGGTGGTGCTGGATTGATGATTAAGGTCTTTTCCAACCTTAATGACCCTATATTTATAACAGGAAATATTTAGATTATTTCTGACTGAATTGAAGAAAAGAAGGGAAAAATTGTATCTATCATACCTAGTAGGTTTCCAAACAGCAGACATTTAGAACTGAAATACACAGACTAGAGAATGAATGTGGAAGAGGATTCAAAGTCCTGTAAGTTAAAAACTAACTAAAACAGATGTAATGAGGAAAAGGGGAAGGAAAGGATTTGGAGAACACCTAAGCTGTATGAATGACAACCTCAGAATAAAGAGAAAGCTTTTAGGAAATGAAGAAAGATCCAGTGTGTAAATTAATAAACACTAGATTAAAATAAGAATTGTGTCCATCGAAATCGAGGTTGAAATCCTCAGAATAATTTTTTCCTCTTCCTCTTTTTTTACGAAGTCCTTTAACTGTATAAACAAATATATGACCTAGTGTTAAATTAAGTTGTTTTGTGAGACAGATACCACAGAGATGAGACATCTCAAAAATCAACAATTTCTCTCAGAATGACAGTATTCAACACTGGAGTAAAGGCAGCGTAACTAACAGAAACCTGGCATGTAAGTTTTCATACCCAAATTGGAATGAAAACTTGAAGTCTTTACCCTGGGAAAGTAAAGGGAAGATAAAGACAGGAAGTCTAGGAAAAGACAATTTCCATCCAAAGCCCTGGGAAAAGTGGCACGTGAAGTGACAAATCCTCCAGCAAAAATTTTAAGTAAATCTGCTTTGTTGGGAATGGTATCCTAGTTTCAAAGACAGAAAAGTAACATAAAGGCAAAGGAGAAAAGGAAATCTAGTCAAGTAAAAGCCTCAAAACATGCTATGTTTTACCTAAAAAATTGAAGATAATTAAATACGCAAATAAAATTAGGAATAAATAAAATAAAAAATATTTCAATAGAGACAGAATATACCAAACCAATCTGATGCCTTGCATTATTTAATTTTTACTGGATAATAGATTTTGTAGGCAAGAATAAAACTCTAAGATATTTGAATAATTTTCTTTCAGACTTCCCATATTTTCTAGAGAGCTTTTTGCTTTAGTAAGCTTCAGAATATAATTTTCCCTCAATGGAAAACCTTTCAGAGTTCTGTTTGAGGAAATCTTTTTTTCTCAGAATAGAAACAATCATACAAGACATTTGCTGTATCACTGCTTCAAACCCTCCTGGGGTTATGATGACAGGAAATGTTTGTTGTTTGTTTTAAAAATATATATGCAGAAGACAAATGTAGCAAAGTAAAAAGCCAAGGTTAACAATTCTTTGTGTGTTTCCTGTTTTAAAAAATCATGTTACTTCTTTGTTCTTGCCATTATTATTGCCTACAGTGAAGAAATTACTAGGAATAAAACCTACACATGTCGTAGTGTACAATTTCATTTTAGCCTCTTTTCTGTTGCTAAGCTGCTTGCTAAGAGATACCTGTAAACCAGGACAAACCAGTATTAGAGCATATTTGGCTGCCTTTTTGATCAGCTTGTTCATATCAAAAAACTACTCCAGTAACTTGCCAAGTGCAGTACTAGATACAATTCCCGTTCCTAACCAGAACTTTGCACTGCATGATTTTCAAGTGAAAACAGGCTGAAAAAACCAGATCATACAGAGTATTTACTTTGAAGTGAGAGAGCAAAGGACAAGAGAATAAATGCCACCAGAAACTATGAGCTGTCCCATCTAATGTTATTTGACGGCAAGTATTATTTTCCTACAGGAAACAAAATTTCTAGTCTTTTTCTTTATAAAAAGACCAAGTGAATACAAGCAGTAAAGTTTGAATTAAGAGAGGTTGAGGTCTTCCAGATTTAAAAAAGGGAACTTTAAGGACTTTGCAACAAAGCTTATACTTTTTGTAAGTAGGCATTTTCAAAGTCTCATGAGAAAAAATCTTTAATGGTGGTACCTTAGGGAACATATGCAATTAGTGACATATGAAGAGCTTTTTCAAAATAGCCAAACTGATTCTTTGCTATATCAAGCATTTTCATAGTTTTTATTCAAAATATAAAATTATGACCTTCTAATACAGCACACATATATATCATAGAATCATAGAATTATAGGGCTTGGAAGGGACCTCAAGAGATCATCGGGTCCAACCCCCCTGCCAAAGCAGGTCCCTAGCTCATATTGCACAGATAGGCATCCAGACGGGTCTTGAATATCTCCAGAGATGGAGACTGCACCACTGTCCCAGTGCTCTGTAACCCTCACTGTGTAAAACTTCTTCCGGATGTTGGTGCAGAACTTCCTATGCTCCAACTTGCAGCCATTGCCCCTTGTCCTGTCTCCACAGACCACTGAAAAGGGGCTGGCTGATTCCCCCTGCATCCCATGCTTAAGATATTTATAAATATTACTAAGGTCCCCCCTTATTCTTCTTTTCCCTAGACTGAACAGTCCCAGCCCACTCAGCCTTTCCTCATAGGGGAGATGCTCCAGGCCCTTCATCATCTTTGTAGTCCTTCTCTGGACTCTCTCCAGGAGATCCCCGTCTTTTTTATACCAGGGACCCCAGAACCGGACACAATACTCCAGGTGGGGCCTGACCAGGGCAGAGTAGAGGGGGAGGATCAACCAGGACCTCCAGGTCCTTCTCCACAGAGCTCTTCTCCAGCAGATCATCCCCCAGCCTGTACTGATTCAAGCGGTTATTCCTTCCCAGGTGCAAGACTCTACACTTGCTTTTGTTGAATTTCATGTGGTTTCTCCCAGCCCAGCTCTCCAGCCTGTCCAGGTCTCTCTGGATGGCAGTGCAGTGCTCCTGCGTGTCAGCCACTCCTCCCAGCTTTGTATCATCGGGTACTTGCTGAGGGTGGATGCTATTCCCTCATCAAGGTCGTCAATGAAGATATTAAACAGGACTGGACCTAGCATTGAGCCCTGGGGAACACGACTAGTCACAGGTCTCCAGTCAGATTCTTCTCCACTGATCACCACCCTCTAGGCTTGTTCCGACAGCCAATTCTCAACCCACCTCACTGTCCACTCATCTATCCTGTGCTCTCTCAGCTTTGCTATCAGGGTGTCATGGCAGACAGTATCGAAAGCCTTGCTGAAGTCAAGGTAGATGACATCCACTGCTCTCCCTCCATCTACCCAGCTGGTAATGAGGTCATAGGAGGCTATGAGATTGGTTGAGCATGATCTCCCCTTGGTGAATCCATGCTGAATACCCTCATAACCTTCTTCTCTTCCAGTTGTTTGGAGATGGCATCCATAACAAGCTGTTCCATCAACTTTCCAGGGACAGAAGTGAGGCTGACTGGCCTATAGTTGCTGGGATCCTCCTTCTTGCCCTTTTTAAAGACCGGAGTGACATTGGCTATCCTCCAATCCTCAGGCACTTCTCCTGTTCTCCAAGACCTGTCAAAGATGATAGAAAGTGGCTCTGCAATCACCTCTGCCAGCTCCCTCAGCACACGTGGATGAATCCCATCTGGGCCCATGGATTTGTGTACATTAATCCCTTTGAGACGCTCCTGGACCACCTCCACCTCAACTAGAGGGAAGCTCTTCATTTCCCAAACTCTATTACCTTCTTCCAGTGTCTGTGGGTCCCAAGGGGTCTTTGAAGTGAAGACCGCAAAGGCGGCATTCAGTATCTCCACCTTCTCAGCATCCCCCGTTACCAGGACACCCTCCTCATTCAGCAAGGGTCCTACATTATTCCTAGTCATCCTCTTACTATTCACATATCTGAAAAAAAATCCTTTTTATTATCCTTTATGTCCCTTGCCAGTTTCAATTCCAAGTGGGCTTTAGCCTTCCTAGTCGCATCCCTACAGGCCCTGACAACATTCCTATATTCTTCCCAGGTGCTCAGACCCTTTTTCCACACTCATAGACCTTCTGCTTCCCTTGAGTTTACTCATTAGCTCCCTGCTCATCCACGCAGGACTTCTGCCTCTCTTTCCTGATTTCTTGCTCAAAGGATTGCAGCGGTCCTGGGCCTGGAAGAAGTGCTGTTTAAATATATACACATTATACATATATATAATGGGGTATATGTTATAAACGCAATCCCTTTGTTAAAATTCTAATACAAATGCCACTCTAGAAAGTTCCTGACTACAGGATTAAAATTTTCAATGTGCTACTTATATTTTCTTTTGTTTTATAACAACAAAGAAACTTGAATATAAATAAGCTGAGCTTTTAAATCACTAATTAACCTTTACATTTTATTACTAGTACAGTGAAGAGCAACATTGTCTAAAGCAATGTTTAATGGGAGAAGTGTTCTGTGATGATCACTTTAAAGGGGAAGATGAATAGTGAACTAAATTTCTAAATGAAATGAAATTAGTGTAGCAATGTTAGCTCATACACATACTACAGATATGGTAGTTCCCAGAGCTAGTAGTAAAACCATGTGGCTCTATACATGTCAATAATATCATGGTCACATGCACTGAGGCCAAATTCATTCCTATAGTTTTTCCACAGCTATAATAGACTATAAACACTTTACTGTTACAATTATGATGTACCAAAAGTCTCTGCATATCATTTAACCAATGGTGTGAGGGTGTCAGCTGGGATAAATATTTTAGAGTAGATGATATGGGGCTATGTTGTAGAATTATGACATCATCAGTTTTGATAACATAGAGATGTTTTTGTTACTGCTGTGCAGTGCTTGAACAGAGCCAAGGACTTTGCTCCTTCTCACACCACCCCATGAGCCAGTAGGAGTTGTGAAGTCACACAGCTGGACAACTGATCCCAACTGGCCAAAGGGATATTACATACCATAGGATGTCATATTCAGCATATAAAGGGCTACAGGCAGAAGGAAGTCGGGGGAGGAAAGGAGGGGGGACACGGACGGGGAATATTCAGAGACATGGTGTTTTTCTTCTCAGGTCACTGTTATGTGTGATGGAGCCCTGCTTTCCTGAAGATGTCTGAGCACCTGCCTGCCCATGGGGAGCAGGGAATGAATTCCTTGTTTTGCTTTGTTTGTATGCAATAGCTTTTGCTTTACCTATTACCTTGTCTTTATCCCAATCCATGAGTTTTCTCACTTTCACTCTTCTGATTCTCTCCCCCATCCCACCACAAGGGAGTGAGCAAGCATCTGCATGGTGTTTAGTTGCCAGCTGGGGTTAAATCAGGACAGAGTCCTAAACAAAATCAGTTATTTCAGAAGTACAGGTTACTCATGTTACTTGGTTTATAAGTTATTTACAAAAGTAATTTGAAGGCTACATATTTAAAAGCTAGTAAATCAACAATCTTTGCAACCTTGATTCAGCCTTTCTATAGTGTATCTAATTATACAGCTACTGTGATGGACACACCCACTCTGAGCGAGTGAACAGTGCTGTGGTTCAGGCATCACCAACAAGTAGGCCTGACTGAAACCAGCCCTGCTGTGCAAACTGTGAGAATCGTGCTCAGCTGTGTCTTCTCAGGAACTGGGAAATTCAGACTGTCTTATCTGGAGCTAACAGTCCCAGCCCAAGGTGGGACTAACAAAACTAAAACTGCTGTAGCTGCACACCTGCACATACACTGAAGTGGGGGGCTTTGATTACAATTTAATCACTTTATGCTGTAAAATTTATAGCCCCTTCAAGGCTGTTGAACTCTCTACATGGCATTGATCTCCCCCTGGAGAATGGATGCCACTCAAGGTTACTCCTCAAGGTTGAGAGACCCCTTACAAGGTGACTGATATCTTGCCATGGTTTTAATCCCAGCTGGTAACTAAACACCATGCAGCTGTTCACTCACCCCTTTCCTACTAAGGGGATGGGAAGGACAATGGAAAAAAAAACCCTCCAACTTGTGGGTTGAAATAAAGACAGTTTAATGGGATAAAAAAGTAATATAACAATAATATTATTGTTGTTAATAATAAACCAAAATATTTATGCACGTATGCAATTGCTTTGCCACATGCATAAAGAAGCCTGCAGTACAGTCTGTTTCTGAGCAGCAATTTTCCCTCCTGTCAAACTTTCCTGTTACATCCACAGCATGGCATTTTATGCTAGGGAATATCCCTTTGGCCAGCATGGGTCAAGTCTCTTGGCTGTGCTCTCCCAGCTTCTTGTGCACCTGGCAGGGCGTGGGAAGCTGAAAAATTGACTTTCTCTAGACACCACGCCTACTCAGTAACAACTGAAACATCAGTGTGTTATCAACATTATTCTCACCCTAAATTCAAAACACAGAATGATATTGGCTGCAAGAAAGAAAATTAGCTGCATCGCAGCCAAAACTAGGACATATCTATAATGAGTCAAGTGAGTAACTTTGTAGAATACATCAGAGTATCAGACTGCAAAGAAAAATTCAAAATCCCCATAGTTTTCATGAGGTAAATACAAGGGCAACTAAGCCAGCACGTAAAATGGAGGAAGTGTTTTCAGGGATGAATTTGTATCTCCAAATAAAACCAGGTTACAATATATGAATATATCAGGTTGGTGGCCCTGTGTGTAGCAGGAGGGTTGGAGCTCTATGATCCTTGGGGTCCCTTCCAACCCATACCATTCTCTGATTCTATGAAATCAGCATCATACTACTGCTTGTGGTTTCTCAACAATGGACAAACTACTTAAATATTCTGTAAGCTAGAAAGAAAAAGTTTCCAAATGGTTGTTTAGACACACTAAGAGAGAAAACTTTCTTCATGCATGTTAACTAAGCCTCCACTCTCAGAAATATCCCTGTATATGGAGCTATAGAGTAATTACATTTCTCTGGTTCAAAGAATATTTAAATAACCCATGGAAAATGGCTCATTCAAACTTTTCACTTTCTTCTCTGCTGCATGTATTCTTCCTGCTTTGGTATTTGTCCAGAAATCTTAGACGATACACAGACTGTGATGGTCTTTTTAAAAGAAATTCCAACTCTTCCTGGTTTGTTTATACCTTCCAGTAGATATATTTTGCATTCGAAAATTTGTCTGCATAGTCTTTTTCACCATAGAAATGCATGACTAAGCCAGCTGTAGCACAAGAAAACTGCTTTAATAGCAATAAAATCTATGCACTCCACATCAGTGAAGATGCCTCAAGATTAAAAGATTAGATGCTGAAAGCAATTTATCTCTGAACACTCCAAAACTATATGTATACGTGAATTTGAAATACATCTATAAGAAGAAGTATTCTTACTTTCAATCATTAGAACTCTATTTTAGGCTCAAATTCTTATTTGGCATTGAATCTATACAGCATTTTTCTCCTAGGTTGGCACATAAAATTTCCTGATACAAAATGGCACCTCACACCGATACTCAAACCTTTTTCTTCTGAGGGGAAAAAAAAATCAGTAACATCACTGGACAGTCACACAGTAGAATGCAAACTCCTCTAGAAGATAATGGCAAGTGTGGAACTTAAGACCATCTGAATTTCCTTTCATGAGAAATTTTCCACTTCCCATCGACTCCATAGGAACTCAAGGAGAATCTGTTCCCAAAGTCACAGCACTAAAATTAGATCCTCAGAGTATTTTCATTCTTTACTGTTAAGAACTGCTGTAACCTATTCTCAAAACTTTTATCCAAGGCCAAAAAGTGATATTATTTTTTTTCTGTAGGCAATCTACATCTGTGTGCAAATGACAAAAACTCATAGCAAGTACTCTCCAATTCTAAGTGTTTTATAAACAACCAACCGTTGCACTGTTCTGGGAATCCAAATTAGCAGCTGGTGAATTTGGAGAGGAATCAAACATAGGTGGACAGAGATATTTTTTTAAGTGCTTGAAAAAGGTCCACTGGAAAAATCATGCATTAGTGATGTTGACAAAATCCTGTTTGTGCTCTTAGGCCTATCACCTTCAAAAACATTCCATTCTTGTGTTAGATGTTACCTTATGAAAAGATCAAGGTCATTGTCAATTTGGCTTATTGTCAGTGGAAGCATTTGTCACATTAAGTCAACCCTAATTTGTGTAACCAAATTATGTACAATTTCAGTGAGAATTGCTTATTTACACTGGGACATATGTTTCCTCCCCTTTTCATGCCAGTTATCTTTAAACATTATTCTTTGTGAAAAAAGCAATGAGTAGTAGAACAGGAGAAGGTTGAATGAGGATGTCAGTCTGAGACTGAGTTCGGTGTCTTCTTTCACTGCTTTCCTATAATAAGTCATGTTAAAGTAGACTTCTACCATTTACATGGTAGAAGCAAGACATACCAAAGAAATGTTGTACACCTTTGTAGACATGGGCTGAGTTTGGAAACTAAACATTGAATCCTGTCTCCTTAATCAATCCTTTTATCCAGAAACATACAAAGTGGAAGACACAGAGAAGCACAATTCATGGACATTGAGTCTTCAGAAATACTGACTGTATCTTGATTACTAGGAATAGGCAATTTTTGATGACTTAAAATTCGCTATGTACAGTCTTTTGCTTTGTAGTACCTCAACTGAACACAGCAAACAAGGGAAGTTGTTAGCTAATATGGAAAGCAAACTCCATAGCAAGGTGAATTACCTGTGGAGCTCTCTTACAATACGTTTTTTTCTCTTCTTCAAAACATTTAATGAAGGGACCAACATGATCCTTGTTTCCTTCTAGTATCTTACATAGTTAGAAGTGTTGAAACATTTTTGTGTGTTTGTACCAAAAGACCTTTCATCAAAGTCAGTCATCAAGAGAATTTTTCTTTTCCACCCTAACAGTTCATAATAAAGGACAACACATCCAGGTATTTCTTAGGAAAAAAAAAAAAAAAAAAAAAGACTGGAGAAACAGAAGTAAAATAACAAGCAAGACATACCTAGGAAAGTTTAATATGAAAATTTGCTTTGTAGAGAAGTTTTTATTTATGAAATTTCTTTCCTGACATATGTGGATATCATGCAGAATTTGAAAAACAGTTCTTGTGTTGGACTAAACTTGTACAATATTCTTCATTATAAATAAGAATTTCAACAAGCTTAAAAGTATATCCAATAAACCCTAATCTGGAAGTTGTTAAGGTAGCAGCAGAACTGGTTCATAAATATTTTTCTTGCACAGTTCTACAAAGTCCTTAGGTAATAGTAATAGTAAATTATTCTTCAAATATTACATGCTATACTTATTTCAGTCTGTGCTTGGTGGTGATAAACATCAGTCCTAATATTCTGATAAACAAACAGCTGGGTTTTTTTGATGTCTTGTTAACTCAAAGCATGTTTAATAGTCTATACACATTTCAAACATATAAAGTAATATTTCTTCTGATTTTTTTCTCAAAAAGTAAACTTTTACTTTCAAATGCATTTGCAGAGGTATCAGCAGTGCCTCCTTGTAGGGAACAGGGCAAGGGGACAGGCCCTGGACTGACTTCTGGGGACTTCCTATCGCAAATGGGCAATGTCCTGCCTACACTGCCCACCTGCAGTTTGAGGACAGCTCTGCTTTAGCCAGGGTGCTGGAGTAGGTGACCTTCAGAGGGCTCTTCGAAACTACATCATGAGTCTGTAACTCTAAATGTAGCACTGACAGATATAGGAATTGACAAATCTTATCATAATCTTAGAAGTGACTTGTACCCACTTGACTTCAAGTCAAGAAAGGTCATTGGAAGTGCACAAGTTGTTCATTAGAAACTTCAATTTTATTTTTTTTTTTTTTAGGTTTTCCTTTGGACATTGGTATTAATAAAGTAACACATCTACACTCATCCTAAAAATTCAAGAGGAATAGTGTCAATAATGAAGTCAGGACAATATATATGAACTTTGAATTACGGATGGCGAATGCTTGTGAGCTATAATTAATAATAAAGACCTAACTACCTTTTAAGTTTTAGAAAATCAATATTCTTTTGAAGAAATCTGTCCCTCTCATCTTGGTTCTATTACAGGCGACCGAAGAAGAAACTCTTTATTATCTTTTTGCCTTTTTATCCTCTCACTAAAAATCGAACTGTCAAGTTGAAAATACACGTGCAACTTTTTGGGGAATACGGAAAATCATTAGAGCAACAGATTTTAAACACACTTTATCTAGGAAACTTTCCAAAGGTCCTTAAAAAAGTTAAAATATCTATGGTCTTTGAATGGCATCTATGATGACAAAACCATTCTGATTCCTCACATTCGAATCTAGTCCAAAATGCACATTAACATTTTTCATAGAGTCTATCAACTGGAAAATCCCAACTAAACTCATCAACAATCATGTTACCTTACCTCTGTATATCTGCTTTCCTGCTTCATTAGAGCAAAACATCAACTCTAGACTTGGTTCTTTATGATTCCATGCAATATACTTTATGAACTAAGAAGGAACTTGGGGGAGGAGGCTTCTACTATTCCTATAAGGTAGATTGATTCTGAGAAACACATTTGGATGCTGGGTAGCTATTTTAATTTGGAAATCTATCTTAGCTAATGAAGAAAAAAGAAGTAAAAAAAAAAAAAAAAAGAGAAAAAAAAGATGCTGTGTCCACTCAGATTGGATCTATGAAGCCTCTGTTCGATTTAGTCTGAGCTACTGAAAAAGCTTAGCTCCCTACTAAGGGAATGTGAGCTGTGAGCTTTATGGAAGGCAAGGCAATCAATTACTTCACTTGCAGAGTCCAAAAACCTTCATCTCCTCAGCTTACATTTCCTTATCTAACCAGAAACAGTAATAAGTCAACTAATTGATTTGACCCTATCAGTCAGGCTTCAGAAGAGAGTTGTCTTTTGGTCCTACTATGGCACAGAAACCTCTGTTTGCACACAGAGAAATGTTGCAGCATTCAGTTCAGACCTTGAGCAAATCATAAACTAAGATAAGTACAATGGATCGGAAACACTTTTTGAAGATTGGAGGATTTTTAGGTGTGATAAAACAAATTTTTGATGAATGTAGGAAATAACATAAAAATGTACAAATCATAAAGAAAAGTCATTAGAAAATTTAACACCCTACCAGGGGCTTAAAATTTCCTTAGGACAAGAAACTACCACTGGTTATTTTACAAAGTGTATCAACAATTAGAGAGACAAAATTAAAACATGAAGCAATACCACAATACATGTTGTCAGAGATCACAGGTAACAATACAACGCTGCAGTTTGAAACTGGGCAAGAAAATTCAGTGGATGAGAAATTTGGTGAATAAGAGAAGATTCATTGTTTTGTCCAACATTCATTGCTAGAGTCCTTAATTTAACTTGGATGTGTAAAGGAAGAGCTATGTTTTATTGTTACTTACCTTTCCCATCCATTCAGAATCAGTCCAGATCTTTCCTTTTGTTCAGTGATAGCCTGCCTTAACCAGGTAAGTTCCAAACAAAACCATTTGCCTGAGCCCACAAGACAAAGTAATGCTTTAAGCAACTCATTGATACTAATCTCCTATATTCCCAAATGCCTGATGTACTGCAGACACAATACACAATCCTTTTTCTAGCTATAGGCAAAGGTTCAGTATCAGAAAAGGAAGCCTCAGTTTATATCTGCCGTTGTCCCCTCTCAGGATACAGCATGAGACATAAATAACATCTCCAATGCACTTCATCTTCCCTGCTCCAGAAGGCAACTATAAGGCCTAATGCTAATTAAAAGTCACTGAGAATATTTTCCCTACAAAAATTGTCACTGGGGAAAAGAAAAATAAGGAGGGGAGTTATTAAAACTCCCTTTCTTACAGCTTTAAATTTTAATGTCTAAATTACCATCTCTTCTAAAGATTTAAAATTGTCAAAATAGCTGATGTTTGCCACTGTACTGTGAAAAAGGGTAAATGGTAGATAACTCCAAAGCTCTGTGTCATTGTCTACATGAATACTGCAAATAAGATACATTCCTGGTAACAGAAATACCGGGAGGGTCCCTTCATGGGAACAAAACTATCAGGGTGCTTCTGAAACCCTGACTTTCCATTATTTTTGATCTCTGCCTGTGACATGGGAACTAACACCGGTCAAGAAACCTGAGCAAAGAAGATCTCTCAGTAAGAAGTAAGGAGAACTTTATTTAAAATTTAAAACACAAAGGCCAGTGTGTAAATCAGAGTAATATTCCGTGTGTAAAAACAAGAAGCTTCTGTGTTACAGTAATGTGGGGCATATGAGGTTGAAGATTCAAAAGACATTTCCCATGACAGGGAAGTGTGGGTTGTATAACAGGGCAATGGGGGACGGGAAGGTAAACATAGAGATTTTACACTGATTTATCAATATAACACTGATCACATCTTGGGAGCTTGAATAAAAATGTTGCATTCTTAGACACATAACCCTTTAACTACACTTTTAAAGTGTCTTTTGAACATATATCTGAATAACCTATATTGACAGCAAAGGTCTAGGAGAGATTAAGTGCATTTGGGGACAACACATATTACAGCCTGAATGTTTTTAGTCACAGTCCTCCGCTATCTTCTCACCCATGAGCCTCCCCAGCCAAGGGAGCCTTACCCCAAACACCTAGCACTCTCAAAACCTTCTCTCACCTTGACCAGCATGGACAGTCACAGCCCTCAGTCTGAAGGGCCCTACTGCTTACTTGTCTCCAGCAGAAACATGTAGCCTGCTCTACCATTATCAAGGGCAGCCTGAGATTTTGAAGTTGCTCATGCTTAGCAGATGCCCATGGGTTTATCATTGCTCAAATCTTTATAAATCACTTGTAAAAAAGGGGACTTTCTATGAGTTACTGTGTTTCCAAGCCACTTGAAATTACAACCTGGATGGTAATTATTGATCACCAGTGAAATACTGACAAAAAAGGCATAATGATCTAACTAAAATATCCCCAATGTATATGAATTCTCCAAATAGTTTCACTTACAATCTTGTTTCAGTTACTAAGAAATCCTTGCAAGAAAGAAAGAATGTGATAGTCCAAATCCACAAGATGGTAATGGATCTCGAGCACCTTCAGTGTGATACAGCTTGTAGTTACTCACATCATCAGCCTTTAGTCACTCTACATGTGAAAGATGAGTGACAACTTCTGGTCACTGAAGTGGTGAGTACTTCCAGAAGGCATGCTGCATCACTGTCAGAAAGAAGCTTCCCTTCTAACCACTTGAAAGGACCCTAGCCACCTCAGTGAGACATGAGGTATAAGTGCCTCACTTGACTCAAGACATTCTCCATGTACCCAGGCCCCTGGCTCCCTCCTGGATACCTTATCTAGATCCAAAGTTTAAAAACTAACTCCTTTCCCATAAAATATACATAGTTTATGGAATTATCGTTAAATAGGCATTGATGTGCTTGTGAACTAGGTTATTTTTCTTTTAAACTAGATTGTCCACAGTGTCTCTCACTCTTCTTCCCCTGTCTTCCCACAATTTTCTAATTCCTGCAGTTGGTTTTTTTGATGATTGATTTTTTCCACCTCCCTGCCTCCCTCCCTCCAATTATCAGTTTTTCCTGCCTTTTATTTTCTTGTGTTCCTGTTGCAATCACCAGGTTTTTCTCTTTCTTTTTGGGTTGTGTAGTGTGATATATCAAAAAAAAAAAAAAAAAAAAAAACAAACCCAAAAATACAAACCCAAAACCCCTGCTGGAAAGTACACTGAGCTAGAGTGCTGTAGTAAAAAGAATTAAAAAAATTAATTTATGTCAACAGAGCATCTAGTATTAGAGAACTATTATAAAGTCTTTTTGAGGTTAAGAATGCTTAAGAAACAGCAGAAATATATCTTAATATGAAGTTAGAATTAAAATTTATACCCGTGCATCTTCGCTTTCATGTACACACACCCAGATACATACATAAATCTAGACTGCCTTCACTACTGTGGACTGTTGGAAAAGGAAGAGACTTCATGTTTTAATGTAAACAAGTGTGCACATATGCAGTTATAGGGTATGTTTATCTTCTCACACAGCAAGGTCAGTAACAACAGAATCAAAGTCAAACTACTAATGACCATGATTAGTTTAGTTCAGGTATCTCTATACCTGACATTCTGTACCTAAATTCCTTCAGAGAACTGTATAAACACCTGTAACTTAAATTACTTCAAGAGAAAGCTGCCAAATTATGGCTAGCAAAACATAATTATTAAACACCTTTACTCAATCTTTATTACTGCCCAGTCAAATGCTCAAATTTAATTTTATCAGTAAAATATTTATCATACATTATCTAATTGGAAAACTAAAGCAATCTGGGAGATGTAAAATTTATTCTTTCTAGGAATAAGTGATTTTTTTTGCAAGTTTAAATGTAATGTATGTAATATAACAATGAAGTGATTTCATATTGAAAAAACTTTTAGTCTGTCAACGAGAACAAAAAGCAAATCTACCTGCAATTTACTACATGAATTATATACTATGCTTGAAATCAAGACCAGACCTTGATTTAACCACATATATTGAGGTGTAATATCCTGTTCAAATTATGTTAACACATTGTGATTTCAAGGTCTAGAGACTAAAGGAACTAATAGGTAAGGCTGTCAATCAAGCCCAAGCACCATTGGTAAAAATCAATGAGAATGTGGTAGCTATCTTACCTGTTAATCAGAAAGTCAAAAAGTCTGATTGAGTACCTCACTGTATGTAGAAAGTGAGTAGAAAATAGCTAAAATTAACTCTGTGTTTGTTGGGTTATGACTACATACCTTTATTAGTGTGTGCTACACATACAATTTGTAATGGTGAAAAAATTCTCTTGTGACTGCCTGGCAAGTATTTTCAAAGATAAGCAAAAGAAGTAGGGTTAATTTATTTATCTATTAATTTCCCTTGTATTGGAGTGACCACCCTCAAAATGGTAGTTGGGTTGGGGGATTTAGGTACAGAGCAACAGGACTTTTTTTTTTCATTGAGATTGTTAAATGCAGAATTAATCACTTAGCAATTCAGTCTCTTGACATCGTCACCCCAAAGTGGATTAATCCATCTGAGAATACTGAAACTTACTCTATACTTCTATAGTCCTCCCATTGTCATCTCACTCTTATCCAAATTGTTCGGCATCAGTATCAGAGAGTTGGACTGAGCAATCATGGAAACTCCATTTCCTTCAGCCTTAAGTATCTCATTAACTATAGCTTATATTGATTTACTAAATAGCAAAAAAAATGTACTCAAATAAATTAAATCTAAATGAATTCTGGTTTGAATCCACTTAAATTATCATACCTTGTCCTGTACAAAGAATTCATCTTACTGAAGAAAATGGAAACTGAAAATTTAACTTAAAGAATCAAATATTTCTCTCTCATTAAAGTCTACATTTAAGAAACCTCCCTCCCTCTCTGATCTCTGGAGACTTAACTCACACTGACATATTTGAAATAAGTAACCTTAGTTCCAGCAGTGACTTTGGTGAGCAGCGATTTTGAAAAACAGAGTATTGATTTGGAAACTCAATATGTGTAAAATCTTCCACACCAAATTCACCCACTATTCAGTAAGTACTATAATAAATACATAGTAATTACAATTACTTAACTGCTGGATGAACAAGGCAATCTGAGGTCCAGTTTATACTGAAAATAACTTCTAACTCTGTTACTGATGCAAAAAACCCGAAACAAAACACACCAAAAAAATAGCATGTCTGTCCTCTTTAAACTACTCTTCAAAATTTGTGCTTATTGGAGCATGGCAACCTCAGAAAATTTTGCAAAAAAACCTACTTTCTTCCATGTACCTGAATATAAATAACTTAGATGGACATCTTTATTATATATTGTCTCTGTATGCTCACTGGCTGTCATGTAAATGCAGCTACACGTTGCCCACTCAGCCTAGACTAATGTCAGAAGCTGAAATTGAAATGAGTACTTTCCCTTTGTCCAATAAAGACCTCCTAAATTTCCCCACAGACAATTTAAGCATGGAAAGGGATGCTACTGAGGTTCTGACAGAAACTAATGACTTTGCACTTAGCTAAGTTGTTGACATTGTCCTTGCATGAGCTGTGTGAGTTCTTCAGCTGCAATCTCTCTAAAAGGGTTCATATATCTATACATAAAATGCATGATGCTCTATAACAAACACTCACCGCAACAAATCTTAGAGACATTTATATAATAAGTATTCTATTTGCCCCTTTCATTTATAATTAAGTCACTTCCTCTATAACTGGCACCTAAACTTTATGGCTTAAGTAATCTTCAAAGGCAAATGACTTCTCACTCAAGCTTTAGAAGTTATGAGTCCCTTCTCAGTTTCTTTGCTTTGATGAGATAACACTTTATACAGATCTCAGTGTAAAACTGGAGTTAGCAAAAGCAATTACCACTATCCTTTCACCGAAAAATAGCCCCTATGTGTGTACTCTTATTTGTATGTAGCTTTTTTCTTTCCATCAAGAGTCACATACAAATAAGACCTGCACACAAATCTGAGGAATCAAAGAAGAAAGAGCAGCGTTTAATGCTTGGGGTCACCTACCCGTTACCTGAAAAACAGGCTTTTTTTGAGGCTTTGTTTCAAGATTCATGTAGACAGTCAAAGCATTTTTTAATAAATTGCTTTTTTACATAATATGGCATTCATTTATGCAACCATTTTCCCAGTCTGTGCCTTCACAAATTTCTAAAAACCTGAACAGCTTCATAACCTTGTATAGTCAGTGAACACTAAAACAATCAGTACATAATAAATATCTAGTTAGCTCCCTTGTACTTAATTGTGTTTTGTCCTTTTACACAATACAGTAATAGGTTGGTACCAACAAATACCATACTAGCTTAACAGCACTTTAAGATAATCATCAATACAAGATCTTAAAAAATGAACAGAAACTCCTGCTTTGTCCCTAGTCCTGTAGAGTCAAAACTGTAAGAAGAAAGTAGAAAAGACAATATATTCCCTTAGAGACATTTTTTTTTCAGTATCAAAATTTGTCTTGAATTTCAGAACCTTTTTTTAACCTATTGGATTGTGTTTATCTTCATTGCTTAGTTGACACATTGATGTAACAACTGTCTTCAGGATTAACCAGTCTTTAGATTTCACTATTTTTTTTCCATGCTACCCTTATAACATATTTTTTTTTTCCTCTTAACCTTCAAGTAGGAGATTTTGTTAACGACTTAAAATACATGCAGGATGGCATGTGAATTTACCATGGAGCACAGATCTTGCAGCAGAGTCAACCAGAGTTGGTGTTTAAACAGACAGGCTGTAGTCACAAAGAATTACAAAGAGTAAAATGGAACCTGCTTCGTGTTTCAGGCAATTCCCAGGCAAATTCAGAGTTCGGTTAGTACACATCTTCTTTCTTCCTTGCTTTGCCCTAGGTTTAAATAGACCTGCTCAGTCTGTTGCTCATCAGTCCGCTTTAATATCTTTCAGTCACAATTACACTTCTTCCTATGATAGCTAACACATTAATCTTTCTAACTTGATTTCTGTACTGTTATCTTTCAGTCTGCATTATGTCAAACAACTGTGCTCTGCACTGCTAGCAAAAACATGTGGTTTTTGTAATTTATCTGCAATTCATTCTTGAAATGCTGGATTATCAAACAACCTCAACATTAAGCAACAAAAGCCAATGATAAGTCATTCTTTGCTGTGTTCAATATAACTGATTTTCAGGGCATCTCCTCTCTGCTGATCAATGCCATAGCAAGACTTTAGAAGGCTGCTTCTTTCCTCCTAAATTTCTCATGGGGGTCCTTTGTTGTCTTGCTCTATGTCCTGCTTACTCACCTGCCATGGCAGCAAGACCTGATAGGATCTGGGTATATTTGTGTGCAGTCTTTGCAATGATCATGCGAGGTTTCAAGACTACACTGCTTTTGACCTACTCTGTCACTGCTCAGAACAAGCAAACCTAAATCCTTTCTGGCTGTGTTTTATGTTGACCTGAATGCACTTCTTTGGATTTTTTTGTCTTTTTTTTTTTCTTTTCTGTAAGTATAAACTGGCAGCTTAAAAAAAAAAAACATTTGTAGGTATAATTCTAGCAGGGACTCCCTTTTATTGTTCCAGATACATTCAAGCATATAATAATTCCTCCTCCATAAAGTGCTTATGTGTACTTTGGTCCTGTATTCACCCATTACTAATAGATACACAATCTTATTCTGTTTATAACAGATTATGGGCTTTATTTTTTATGCTTCTATGTTATGCAAATAAATACATATAGTCCCTCTGGCTTGTAGACCGAAGGGAAATTATTTCCCTGTTCTTGAATTCAATAAATGTTTTAAACAGCTTTTATGAAGACACATCACATCGATATTAGTGGCAAAAAATATCTATTTAAAATGCAATGTCTTGAGAATGGAAACATGCATCCTTTTCTTGAAACGCTGCCTGTCTCCAAGATACTTATTTTAAATGTCTAATGAAATAGGCTATTTGAGCTTGGAAGGAATGGAACTTTCTCTTCCTCTTCGTTTTATTTATAAATATATTTTCTTTTTTCACGTTGACTTCTTTTTAAGCAACAGTATATCTTCACTCAGGAATACTCCAATGAATCAAGAGCATGAACACATTTGCATTTTCAATTGCATGTTTTCTTGCACAGTAGTTCAGAAAAAATACTCCAAGGAGAATCACAGCAACTGGACTAGATGTTTAAGTCTTAATGACCATTTTCAAATTAAGCATGCAGCTTCACAAAATGGTGGCAGTCTTTGAACCAGTTAAACTGTGTCTTTGCCTCATTCCAGTAAAGGTTCTGGGGGGTTGAGAGTAGCTATCCTACCCTGTCTTCAGATCGTTCTTCAAGAGATAACTCTGCAGCCCCTATGCTCCATCCCCCTTATGTTTCACCCTGGTGTTAACACTGAGATAAAGCTAAATCATTGCCACTGACAATTCATCCAGATAATTTCAATTTGCAGCTAATCAAATAACCATTAGTGTGAAGTGACGGGCACTTTCATGATGGATGCAGTGATTTAAACGTGGGAAGCAGGGAATTGCGAGCACATAAGTACCTGTAAGTATTTGCTTATGCAGCTTCAAGGTCACTGGAAGTGAACAGACTCAGTAATTGGGTGACAGTAACAAAGAGCAGAAACTTAGCCAAAATAATTCAAATAAGCAGGTTTATAGAGTGCTATGATTCTCTTCCTTTAGCACTGTCAGGAAGCAGCAAGGGCAGGTTGCCCTGTACAGGAAGGCAAACCAGGAGCTGAGCATCATGAGACAGGCAGGAGCAGCAGCCTTCCTGACAATGGGCCAGGAAAACAAGTCAGTAAGTCAGGGGCAGGATCAGTCCCAGTGATGGTAATGAAGGTTGTCTAAGGGCCAGCCAGCAAGCCCATAGAGACAGTTGACCCAGAAAGCCCAGTCAGCAGGCTGGGTTGCAGATCAGGATCAGGGAGGTATGAGATGGGGTACAGATGCAGCATCATCACAGCTGCAGCCTAGCTCAGGAGAGGACCAAGCAAGGGTGCTTCAGATATTAGTCCCTGCCGTACGCAAAGGTGAGGGGAGCTTCTGCTGGGGCTTCTTCGAGCTTCTGCTTTCACAACAGCCCTTCACACCAAGACGGCCTCCAAAAAACAGCTAAACTCCTACAATGAGGAAGGGGAATGTACTTCAGAAATATGCTTTAAGATTCACAGGACTGTGAATAAAAGACAAAACAGATTTTTCTACAAATGGACTCTTACTGTAGCTACTGACAATTTTTGTGCAGTGCACTCCACTTTAAAACACAGGGCACTAGAGGAGCATCTCCATATTTATCTGTTTTGAATAAGGCAGCAGCATTTGTCTATTGCTTGAAAGCTGTCAGACTTAAATTCATGCATACACAAAATAAACATTGACAAGACATCAATAACACTGTTCTCAAAATAAACTCAATATTGGTAACTGAGGCTTGGCAGTTACTTATCAGAACGCTGAAGCTTAACATTTAAGGAAATATCTGTACTCAATGAAGTAACAGGTCTCATAATGAAAGTATTAAAAATGGTTAACATTTTCAGACCAGATACTTAAATAGAAAGTTTCTAAACAAAAACACTGGAACAGACAAAAGCTGCCATCCACATTATTCATGGCCAAAGTATTCAAAATCTCACTAAAGATCTATTTCTTTATATAAGATTTTATTGCAGGTTTTCAAGGAGATGTGACCATTAAAGAAACTTTGCAAACAAGGGAAATTAGTATTTCTGTGGAAAGAGACAATATTTCAAGTTGTATCTCAAGCTTAAAATCCCCACATCCCTACTTAATCTCACCTGGAACCAAACCAAAAAAAACTTATTTCGAATTTTCCATGCACTATTGGTAAGAAAAATGTCTATAACAGAAAATGAACGATAAAAGCAACTTCTTCCCCCCTTGCACAAAGATTCATGAAAGGGACACCTATGAAAAACTGAAATGTTAATAACATTTTTTGTAAAACTGTAATCATTTTGGGGGGGGGTAAAATATTTTGAGACAAAAGACTAAAATATGTCTCAACTAGAAGCGGCAATAAGTTGAAAAAAGCCCAACAAAACAACCAACACAGGATTTGCTGTTCTCCCACTGCAGCATACTACAATTTTATTACTCTGAAAGAAAGCGGATTTTTCCTTTTATATAGCAAGGTTCCATTATGTGTCCTCTTTGATCTATGTACATTTACATCACAACCTTTGTCTTTTAGTCTAAAGCTTCTTCACTCAGAGCACAAACCATTTGGAAGTTCTTTATTCTCAGTCATATCTTAGTCCTGCTTTAGTATCTGTGCTCAACCATTTGTGGCAGATATACTGCAGAATCTTTATTAGCCCATCTGTTCAAATGCCTATTTTCTCTCCCCCTTTAGGGAAGTCACTATTTTAATAAAGTCATCGTTGGAATGAACAGAAACAAAGCAAGCAAGCTTTTAAAAACATACTTTGTTGTTGGTTTTTGGTTTGTTGTCTTTTTTTTAAATTATTTTTATTTTTTATGATACTATATTTGTTTGTTAATATTTATAAAGAATAATTATTTTAAAACCAAAATGAGCTGTTCTGGTGGATTGACCCTGGCTGGGTGTCAAATGCCCACCAAAGTTGATCTATTGTTCCCCTCCTCAGCTGGACAGAGGAGAGAAAATACAACTAAAGGCTAGTGGGTCAAGATAAGGACACGGAGAGGTCATTCAGAAATAATTGTCACAGGCAGAATGGACTCAACTCAGGGAAAAAAATATGTTTTTACCAATTAAATCAAAGTAGGGTGATGAGAAACAAACACAAATCTTAAAAATACTTTCCTCCCACCCCTCCCTTCTTTCCAGGCTAAACTTCACTCCCAATTTTCACTGCACAGCACAGGGGGATGAGAAATCAGGGTTGTGGTCAGTTCATCACACATTGTCTCTGCTGCTCCTTTCTCTTCACGGGGAGGACGCCTCACACACTGCCTCTGCTCTGATGTGGGGTCACTCCCATAGGAGACAGTCCTCCACGAACTTCTCCAATGTGAATCCTTCCCACAGGCTGCAGTTCTTCACAAAATTCTCCAGTGTGGCTTCCTTCCATGGACTGCTCCAGCATGAGTCCCCCACATGGCCACAGGTCCTGTCAGTAAACCTGCTCTCACACGGGCTCCTCTCTCCATATGTCTTGCTAGGAGCCTGCTCTAGCATAGGCTTCCCACCGGGTTACAGTGTCCTGTGGGTGTTTCTGCCTGCTCTGGCATGAGGTTCTCATAGGCTGCAGGTGGATATCTGGTCCACTGGTAAACTCCATGGGCTGCAGGGGGACCACCTGTCTCACCAAGGTCCTCTCCACAGGCTGAAGAGGAATCTCCTGTGCCCATTGCACTTCCTCCCTCTCCTTCTTCATTGTTCTTGGGGTCTACAGAGCCAGTTCTTTCAGGGTCATTCTCACTCCTCTCTCCCAGCTGCTGTTCTGCAATAGTTTTCTCTGCCCTACTTAACTAGGTTATAGCAGAGGCACTACAGCTCTCACTGATGGACTCAGCCTTGGCCAATAGCAGGTTTACCTTGGAGCTGGTTCTGTTGGACACTGAAGAAGCTTCTAGCAGCTTCTCACAGAAGCCACCCTTGTAGCCTCCATGCTACAAAAACCTTGCCATGAAACCCCAATACAGCTGTGTACAAATGAGATATGTTATCTAGAAATCTTTAGCAACAGGTTAATATATTAAAGGATTAATGATTTTTTGTTAACTTCTACGCTAATTAACATATTTCCTGTAGTCTTAGAAATAATATAGTTATAAAACCAGTTATCAACATGAAATAACATTACTGAACTAGGAATCACGCATGCTTTATCGATACAGATGGACATTTCTTTTCTCACATCTTAAAATTAGATAAATGAGAAAACCTTCCCACTCTTCATGATCATATGATGTGCTGCAGCTGTAGGACTAAACCTTGTTTCCTTATTCAGGATTTTCAAGTCAACAAGCCAAGAAAAACACAATGGACCCTACATGAATACGGTGCAGTAATGATTAGAGGGAGTTTTGTGATTCAGGCTATGCATCCCACCTGTATTCTATGCACCAGCAATGACTCAGTTCTGGAAATTAATGTGCATACTTACACTTATTAATATATATAAAGTTCACAGTAGGATTAAATTATTCATTCAAGTTCTAAATTCATAGGGTCAGCTAAATCCTAGTAACCAAGAAAACTGTAGAATAGAAAATGTCTGAAGAAATGAGAATAAAGTGTAAATATCAAACATGGAATGGTACTCAAAAGAATAACAAAAAGCTCATTTAGTGAGCCGTAAGCAGCATAAGAATAATTTTAGAAATCCAGCATTGTTTGCCAAACTCTAAAAATGTATGGTGGGAAAAATTACCCTAAAAATATCAAACCCATGAATGAATAATGTCCACTGTCAGCAAACTGAAAAATAGAGCTGTAGGAGAAAAGCATTAGCTGAGAAACCTTCCGCAGCTTTTGCCTGTGAAACCTGGAGAGTAATGCAAAGCTGTGCTTTTCAGCAAACAGCAAAATGCTACAAGAGATTAAGAGGGTCACAGTGTGTTAATAGGAGAATATTATCAAGAAACACAGATAACATTTAAATAAAACCTTGCCGGTAACAGCAAAGAAAGACACAAAAATGTAACACGAGAATCTGTACATTTAGTAAGTGTTTTGATTTAAAGATTTCCTTTTTAATTGATGGTTTTGATAGCTCTTGGTGTCACTTACAGCACGGTACTATGGCAAACATCAACAGTGGTTCATGGTATAGCAGAATGAAAGCAGTTTGTGAGCTGATCAAGATTACTTAGGATATTGGAAGAAAAATCATTGGTGAAGGCCAAAATACAACCAGATACTTCCCAGTACAAGCAGAATCTCCCTGTAGTCTTCTGTCCCTTGAAGGAGAATAGAAGAGGGGACAAGAAAGAAGTTGATAACAGAGGCACACAGGAAATGAGAGGTTTGAGAGCACAGCTCCTTTGTAAGATTCAAGACAACAGACTGTCCTGACAAGATGGAGGATTGTCCCAAGAACCACAATAGGTCTATTTTACCACCAAATATAGAACTATTACTTTGAGAGAAAAAAATAATCAAGAAATATCCTTAAGGAAATCTAAAATTGCTGAAAACCAGAAATGTGAATGTGAAACATGAGACACACAAAAAATGGTCAGTACTCCAAATTTAGGGCCTCTGTAATGACAAATTTTAACAAAACTCTCCACTCGTGTCTTTCAGTTTCTGGGTATGTTTTGCAATGTCTGGTCAAATAAATAGAGGGTAGGAACACAGTACCGTCAGTAGTATTTAGCATTACAGTCCACAATGGCCAGAGACAGACTGTGAAAATCAGAATATCACTTACCCATAGCAACAGCTTCTCAGCTTTCCACATTATGAGATTTAATCTCAGTCCATTCCTAATACTGAAATTGCTGCAGATTCAAACTTCAGAAGAAAAATCAGATTTTTCTCCCTTGCTAGCCTTCTTTAAGCCATTTTTTTAAATCGAAGTGCCTAGAGGCATACATACTCTTGGCATTCTTGACTTTTAAGGTGGGCTGCATCTCCAAGCAAGTGCGCCCTGATTCGGCCTCCGCTTAGATCAGACCCTGCTCTGCAGTTCACTAACAGCATTGATAATTAAATATTAGCATTTTCATCACACGCTGCAAGATCAATTGATTTGTCATCTCTGCAGGTCTAGCTGATAGTGAAACTAAAACCCCCTTTTCGGTGTCTGAATGATCTCAGCGTGGGATTAGTTAAGCAGCAAGTTGATGCTGAAAAGGCATGCCCCCAGAGCCTGGAAGGATAAGGAGTAGCATCGAACTCATCACGAGGCAGAGGCACACTTACTGGAGCTGAGGAAGAGCCAAGGTCAGGACAAAGAGAAATCCATGCAATAAGAGATTAGTTCCCAGGGCTGTTCCTTTCTTTGCAGATTGCAAAAATTCTTTATAGGTGTAGCTCTGGGGATTTATATACAGAAGACTTTTCATTTTCTTTCTTTTTTTTTTTTTTTTTCCCCTTCTGCCAGAATCTTTGTGAGCTCCACACTCGAATAAAAACCTTAGCAGTACAGCATGGATTAATACAGGATTACAAGAAGATGATTATATTTCTGGATCCTCTCATCTCTTTTTAAAAAATGTATATCCCAATATTACATTGCATGTACTCAGCATGATTCCCTTATGCAGAGCCATATGTTAATATAGCTGTCAAAAGAAAGTAATTTTTTAAAAATTAGCTGAGATTTGTGAAGAATTCTGAGAAGATTTATTTGGTTTATAAAGAATGTTAACAGGACTATTCATTAAAAGTCCAGACTAATTTAGGATTTAAATGTGTCCTTATATCATCCACATTTGGTATTTGGCTTTGTATTTAGCTTTTTAGATCCAGTATTACCTGACATTCGATTTCTTCCCTTTTTACCCACAAATACTTCATGTCCTCTGACAATATTTCTCTGAGCTTTTCCAGACACCAGCATTTGGTGATCTGAAAGATCTGATCTTGCTCCTACAGAAGTCATCTGACAACCTTCAAATAGCAGTCAAACAAGCTCCCTAACTCTCTGTACACCCTTCAATCCAAAATATTTTTAAAAGAAAACAATTCCAGTGTTCTTCAAAAACTTAACTTTAGAATTAAGGCTCCTAGAAATACTACAAAATGTGAAATAATTCCAGTGTTTCTTCAGGTTTTAACTTATTTGAGCTTAACAAATACTGAATTCTGGTTCTTACCTGAGACATGCACCTCCTCCCCCCAACCTCCCTGATAATGCTGTATTTTATCAAGCAGCATTTGGTAGCACTGCATTCTGTTGGGTAGAGAGCATTCAGGGCCCAGTGCAGTGCAGTAAGATGTGTGCCTTTGGAAAAACTGAGGCAATTTTTTTTTCAGATACGCTGTCACTTTATTGGGGTCTTGTAGCTGTTTGGGAGTGAAGTTGCAAACCATTGGGTGTGAGAAGGTCCCTAGGTACTTGCCCGTACTCTGCCACATGCCCTGCCACTCCTGATTATCCAGCCTCGGGGAAAATCCCTCAGTGGTATTCTTAAACCTTTGCTTAATGTGAAATAGAACCTGAACCACATTCAGAAGACCTAGCAATAACACTATGCTAATTTGAACATTCCAGGGATATTTAAAATTTTCAAAACCTGTTAGAAGAACTGTTATATTTATTTAGAAAAAGAAAGTGGTATAGTTTTACCCCTCTGTGCCCCCTCCATACTGGCTGTCATTAGTAAACCCTACCTATCCAAGGTGGGACAGCAAAACCTCATACAAATACCAGCTTAAGCTCATGGTCATTGATGTTACCGTATCATAGGTTGATATCACAAAGTACAGTAAAATGAAAAACCAGAGCCCCAGCCCAGAGATGGCAAAGACCCCTGACAGGAGCACATACAGCTCACACTGGTTTGAGTGCCACAGCCATGACCACAGCCATGTGATCAAACACAACAGCGTTGTGACCAGTGACTGCTTAAATAACAATGCTTATCACAGCTTTGCTCTTAAGCAGTTGGATCAGAGCTACCGTTATCCCAACCCTTCGGGCCCCACACTGGGTGCTATAAAGGACTGGGTTTGGCCCAGCGGGAGCTGAGCACCATGCAGCTGCCCTCTCTAAGAATCATAGAATCATAGGATGGCCTGGGTTGGAAGAGACCCTTTAGATCATTGAGTCCAACTATAGCCTCACCCTGACTAGTTCACCTCTAGATCATGCCCTTATGGACTTCATTTATACAACTTTTAAATACCTCCAGAGATTGTAACTCCACCACCTCCTTGGGCAGCCTGTCCGATAACCCTTTCAGTAAAAAAGTTTTTCCTGGTATCTAAGCTAAATCTTCCCTGGTGCAATTTCAAGCCATTTCCTCTCATCCTATCATTTGTCACCTGAGAGAAGAGACCAAAACTGACATCTCTGCAACTGCTATAAGGTCTCCCCTCAGCCTGTCTTTCTCAAGCTCCCTCAGGTGTTCCTCAGAGGACTTGTGCTCAAAACCCTTCATCAGCTTTGTCGTCCTCCTCTGCATGTGCTCCAGCATCTCAACATCCTTCCTGTAGTGAGGGGCCCAAAACTGAACACGGCACTCGAAGTGTGTGTAATGGAAGTATCACTTCCCTGGTCCTGCTGGTTACACTATTCCTAATACAGGCCAGGATGCCTTTGGCCTTCTTGGCCACCTGGGCATACTGTTGGTTCATGTTCAGTCGGCTGTCAGCTAACAACCCCCAGGTCCTTCTCCTCCAGGGAGCTCTCCAGCCACTCTGCTCTAAGCCTGTAGCATTGCCTGGGGTTATTGTGACTAAAGTCTAGGACCTGGCACTTGAACCCCATAAAGTTGGCCTCTGCCCATCAATCTAACCTGTCCAGGTCCCTCTGCAGGGCAATCCTAAGAGGGTGTGGGAAGGAATTTGGGGGTGGGGGGGTGGGGGGGGAGGGGATTGGGAGGGGGAAAGGGAGGGAAAAGAAAATAAAAAAAAAACCCTCATAGGTTGGGATAACGATCATTTACTAGGATAGAAGAGAGACAGACATAATAACAGGACTTTATAGCAAAATATGCAAAACTGTTGTGACACAATTCACTGAACCACACGACTCATAGAGCTCAGAGCTGTCCCGAGACTGGACCATACCCAAACTGTGTGTCCAGGAGCCATGTGCTCCGCCCCCAACCAGCCCCCCTTTATGCTGTGCATGACATCATTGGTATGGAATACCCCCTTTGGCCAGTTTGGGCCACTGGTCCCAGTTGTGTCCCTTCCCAAGTTCCTGGGTGCCCCCCATCCCCCTCCTCCTGCCTTCTCATTAGCAGGGCAATATGAATGACTGAAAAGTCCTTGACTGCTTGGCAACAGCTGAAAACATCAGTGTGTTATCAGCACCTGACTCCCAAACACAGCACTACACCAGCTGCTAGAAGAAATTAACTCTGTCCTTGCCAAACCCAGGACACCTACACAGCAGAAATGGTCACTGTTGTGATTTGGTTAAATTTCTGTCTACAAGAATTGGGCTGACAGCCTTGCCTATACCCTGTGCTGCATTGCTAGTCCAAGCACTGGTATTCAAAAGTGAAAGCCCTGAAATACTGCCTTGCAATGTGCAACTCCTTATTTTGCCTGATGAATTGCTAAATTTAAAAATAAAACATGCTGTTTCACATTTGATCCTCCAGAAGCAGTTAAACCTAAGAATTCACAAAGATTGACAAATATCAAATTCTAAAAGAAGATTCAATAAGATCCTTTTTTTTTTTTTTTTTTAACTTCAATAAGTAACAGACAACACAAATTTGGTTGATGCTGTCATGGGATTGCTTTTTCATTACTTGGCAGAAGAGCTATTAATGTAGGTATGTTTTGTGGGAAGAGGATCAGTCATTTATAAAGGGGAGAATGAATAATCAGTCATAGAAATAAAGGTTTCGTAGGAAGTTCCTGCTGTTCATTTCGTTAATCCGTATCATGCAACGGGTGTGCAAAACTAAAGGTCAACAGTAAAAAAAATATGGCAAGATACAGGGACTCATGTAGGTACTCTGTGCCATATGTGTCTCTGCAGCATGTAAGATGGTTCACCACATTTTAATTTTTTCTTTTTAAGTAGTTATTAGGATAAAAGACATTTCTTTTTGTGACAGAGACATTCAGGGAAAACAGGAAAACAGTATATGCTTTTTCTCTGAAATCAGCTTTTGCCAAGTTCCTTTTGGTTCTTGTCCTAATTCTTCTAGTTACACTCTGAACTTCCCAAATTTGAGTTCATCAGTCAGGGGTGCTATCAAACTATTGAGTGAGAGGGTAGAAAATCCCTTCATATGCAAACTTCTCTATGTACAAAAACAGAGAAAAAAGAAACATCCCAGTATCAGGGAGGCATAGTAGGGATTGTGAGAACCCCTTTTAAGCTGTACTTATTACATATTCCTCTAACTCCAGTTTGTTGCACAACTGCAGAGTAGGATAGGAGAAACTGTAACCCATTGTCACAGTTTTGTGTGGCTGGGTTCTGGAGGAGAAGGGGGTGGCTTCCACAAGAAGCAGCCAGAAGCTCTCTGCTGACAAAGCTATGGCTCAAGGCTGGAGTTGTTGCTGACCAAGGCCAAGCCCGTCAGTGATGATCACAGCGCCTCTGGGAATCACGTTTAGGAGAAAAAAAAGCAAGCAGCCGCTTTTTGTCACCAGAGAAGGGAGTGAGAATATGTAAGAAACTGTGAGGGTACCAAGGCCAGGGAATGGGGGGAGGAGGCACCCCAGGTGCCGGAGAGAAAGATGCTTTCTAGCAGTAAGAAAGTTACCTTGCTCTGCAGCTGTACCTCAGGTGGTTAAATGATCAGTTGTTTATATGCATTTATTGACCTAAATGATTCTTTCAATAAACTTGGGTATCTGCCTTATCTGGGATCTTAAATCTAGGCAGTTAGCTGGAAGTGTTGTAAAACATCTCTTCCTACTGGGCTAACCCTTTCCACCAGTGGGCTTTTATTTTCTGAGGTTCCTACACAGGTAGATCCCATCTTCTATAATCTGCATCAATATAGCCATACTGACCTCCATGTCACCTGAGTTTGTGCAGAGATCAGACCTGGACTTGTTTTTACTTCAGGTTCTGCAAATTCAAGAAGTAGATGCTTCACTTCACCTACGTAATCTCAATTCCCAATTTTCTCTTCACAAAACATTCCCTTAGGACAGAATCCACTTCAGCAACTCAGGATTATTCTGTCCTTCAAAATGTTTTTGTAGTTAAGAAGGAACAGTATCTGAAATGAAGCATACCTATGTACAACCAAGTTTTCACATAGCACTCTTTTTAGTGTAATTTTTACTGGATAGACAGGAAAAAAGCCTCATGGGCAACAGATGTGAGGAAAGAGATTGTCAGGTTTTCAAGTTAGTATTTCCAGGTCTTTTCATCAGGACTTCTGAATGAATCTGACCTGTGGCTCAAAGACATGAGTAACATAAAGGTTCAGGTTCTAGATATAGAGGTTTTATTTATCCTGCAAGCATCAGACCTGGAAATAGGTCAAATCATTTTATTTTGTTCCGTTGCACCTCTGTTCCTCAGTTCTGAGGCAAGGGAGATTCTTCTAGGAATAAGAGTAATCCTACCTTTTACCTTTCAATCCATGCTGTCCATACAGAGATTTAATAATGGATAACAGTGACTGATCATTATAATGATGGACGGCTGAGTCTGCTAGGAGCTGAACTCAAAGCAACAACTAATCTGAAAGACACTGGATAAAGAAACTTAACACTTGCACTCTAAATTGTGCCTCTTACTTTATACTCCAAAAAACCAGCAAAATAAAATTAAAGCAAATTAGTGACAAAACAAGTTATATTAATGAATACACCAGAAAGAGGATTACATGAATCATACTAAATGCAGGCAGGTAGTAGAAAGAAGCCTACACCTGGGCCTATAACATGGTCCACATCTGGATTTTTAAATCAGGGAAATTAAAATGTTTATCTGCTTTTACTAAACTTTTGATGAAAGTCATCAAGGCAGGTGTTTCAGGCTTAAAAAAATCCCATATTTATCTGGCCCCAGAGAACTGAGAGGCTTTACTGCATCAGCAATGCTCTGCTTCAGGGAGCAATGGACTCAATAAACTGAGTATATAGCTTAATGTATTTATTTTCAGGGTAATGATTAGTCCCTTCAATAACCATCCTCTCTTTATCGCTCTGCTTATCATTATTGTATAGCATGTGAAGTACATGTCCTTGTGCAAGAACAAAATTAAAGTTCGTCTAATAATGCTTAACATATACTCTGGATACAGTAAATTTTCCATGAAAATTTATTGCAGGCATTTTTACTTTGAAAACATACATTTTAATCTCTTAGGATCATTCCTTCATATTTGCAGTGTACCTTACTTCATATGTACTTGTGTTGAAACAAGTGGCACTGCTTGTAAGCAAGAAGCTGAGCACTGCTGGCCTAATTTGGTCCTTGGATGACCCAAATACACTTCAAAACACAGGTTTTACTGAAATCAGCAAGGCATCAGTTTGTTCAGTCTTATAGCTAGTGAAGGCTGTCTGGATTCTTCCAGCCTACATCTGTTTTCTTTCCTTTTTCAACATATTCTCACTCCATTTTCATTCATTTCTTCTGGTTATGAGTGTTTAAAATACATCAATGTATTTAAAACAAGAGTTAATAAAACTGTCCTTAAGATGTCATCTTATCCTGTTTCAGGTCTTTTTTTTTCCTTCCATAAGGCTAATTTTTCCTTCCATCTCTCCAAGAAACTTCCCAATTCTTCTTCTTTATCTCTTGCTTGCAGCTTTTTCCACTTCTGGAAATATTTTTTCTCTGTTTTCTCCCCTCCCCCCAACGATAGATCCTGCAATTTTTCGGACACAAATTCTTTCCTTCCTTTTTCCAGTGCTACCCAGCATAATGCCATAGTGATTGTTGTAGTGATTGTTGTGCATACATTCTTTGCCAAATGATGACTATTTCCAGAAGAATTTCCCAACTAACAGATCAAACTGAGTATAGCACTGGTTATGATAAGAATACAGATTTACCCAGACTTCTTTAAAGTAAAAGGAACAATTTTTGTGCCCTATACCTGCAGGATTGAAAGCAGAATCAAAATGTATGCTGAAAAATGGAAGATTGGCTAGGTATGGTAAATCTAACCCTTTCTGAGCAAGATAATTACCTCACAGTTCGGTTGATGATCTGTTTTACAGGAATATCTTCTGGTAATCTGTCTGCAGTCATGAGAGTATTTTCAAACACAAGACTTAATCTTGGCTCTCAGTTTTTTATGAGCAGACCTCATGTGGTATGTGTCCCCTCCCAGGTTCTTGCCCACCCCCAGATGACTGGTGAGGGGGATGTAGGAGAGACAGCTCTGATGCTGTGCCAGTGCTGCTCAGCAGTAACCAAAACATGGGTGTGTTACCAACATCTTGTTGGTTATCAATACACAGCACAGTGCTGTTAGGGCTGCTGTGAGGAACTCCATCTCAGCCACACCCAATAGAGTGAGTATGAACCATTTAACTGTAAATATAAGAATCGGTTTCATGTTCACAGTAATGTGCAGAAGACTGGGATTCATTCTTTTAGCTCAGTACTGAGAAGTAAGAACGACAAATAAGAACACATGATGGATTATTTCCATGTCCTTGTACCACTTAGAAGCTGAATACTTCCAAGACCAGTGTTAACTTAAAAAAGGTAGCAAAAGGTAGAAATCATTTTAGCAAGAACCATTACAAGCCTCAATTCGCCCATGTTGTATAGCAGATGTTGGAAACATAGTATGTGTGATCAGCATGTCACAGCATGACCTTCCCTATCACCACTTAGATAACAAAGCCCTTATTTAGGCACAGCATAGCTGTGGAAAAGAAATTAAGAACTGTTTCTAACGTAGCGATATGTTTAGAGGCTCCATGGCCGTGGAGCTGTGCAGGTTCACGTGCTGGTTAGCAGCTTGTGGTGTAAGTGAAAGCTCCAGTTCTCACTCTAGGATATCCCCACATGCTTTAGGTTACTGCTAGGTCCAAAGTATTCTGCTCAAAGCTCACATCCTCACTGAAATAAATAATCATGATCCAAAAAGAAGGATTTTATCCTGTCTTCACTTCTAATTTGGCTGGCTGGGACTCAAAATATAATTAGATCTATTTTTTATTCACGGTAGCAATTGCAAGACCTTTCATGCTGCTGAAGCAGTTAAAGAACAAGTTTAGGAGGGAATAGCAATAAAAAAGTATCATTCAAAATGTACCTGTGGCCAGGATCTTCCCAAAACACTCCTGAGGAGTTTGAATTCTTAAATGATATGTCCTATTCAACAGACGAGTGAGCTAATGATTGTATCCTAAGGCTGACTTGCTGTTTCTCTTCTCTCACTGCTGTGATACAGATAACTGAGAATGTGGTAAGGGTGCATTTGCAGCTGACATATTTTTTTAGTCTCTGTTTTTAGATATTGCTGCTTCACCCAGGCAGTTTTATATTTATTGGAATTTAGACCTAGCATCAAAAAATGAATAGATAAGTCCTCAGGATGAGCAATTTCACGCTCATTTTCCAAGATATTCATATGGTCTACTGTGAGCGCAAAAAATAGTTGGAAAAAAATATTCTTCCACTATTTATTTCTTTTTTTTTTTTTTTTCCTATTCAATACAAATAGCAGAAGCATTTTTTTGGGTAACCATTTTAATGTTCCATAAGAAAAAAATACGCAAAATTACCTTTCTGGAAGCAACTTTTCATTGCCATAGAGATGCAGTAGCACCTGTGGAAATTCAGTGTACTGCTTTATTAATGCAATGTATTGGTTCAGAGAACAAATGTTCAAGCATAGAGTTACTTGTTATAAGTAAGATTAATCACATTCATAATCTTAAGATTGTATTTTAATATTTTTCTTTGTCTACTCCATGTCACCTCAGAATTTCATTTGGACACCTTGCTTTCTACTGACAGTGTCCCTGTATTTAAACAATTGTTGATGGGAAAGAAAGAGGAGCTGGGAAAGCAAAGAGAAGTTACCTCTGCACTACAAATAAATTACATGCCATAAGGCATGATTGTCCATGGCACAAGGTCTTGCTTTGAGTAAATAGAAATAAAAAGAGAACAATTTAGCAAAGTTTGGATTCAAGAATATGGTAGAAGGAAAACAACCCCAAACCTGTGGCTGTCTAAGTATATATCGCTTCAAAGCCAAATTGTCAGCTGTGTAGTTTTGATTTGGGTTGTGGAAAAAGATCCAGTCTCTTGATAAGGTATTGAGAAACAATTGTTCCTGGTTTCACAAGAAACATCTCTTTTCATTTCTATTCACACTAAGCAGGACCACATGCTGTGGATCATGACTTACTCTGAATGGGGAACAACTCCCTTTATAGTCCTCTAGTTTGTTTCATGTATCGGTGTAAAATAATGATGAAGCTTTTCCCTTCTTCTATCTTCCCTGCCACTTTCTCAAATATGTCCCACGACACCACAAGTGAAGGAGCAATAAGTGATCCTTCATTCAGAAGCACTATGACTGTTGTGGCATGCCAGAGGGACAGGGCAAAAGAGGAAGGAAAGTTTTCTTTACCCTTGGTTTCTCCTTTGTTGTCTCTTTCATTGCTAGTTATAGGCATACTTCAGCTCAAAGAGAACTGAAGTTAAAATCCACTTCTTGGCATCCTAAAGACAGGATTCATTCCAAAGCCTTTATTTAACATTCTTCTTGACAGAACCCAAATATCTGTGGCAATTCTGACTCCCAATCTCAGTTCTTTTTGTACTGGTACCGATTATAGTGAAACCAGAAATTTAATGAAAGGATAGACAAGATGAAACCACATATAGCCCTAAATTATCAGATAACTGAACAGTGAAATTGCCAGAATCTTTAGAGCAATTCAGTATCGTAGAGCAAAAGGAAACTTCTGAGAACCAGACAGCCTTAGACACAGGAGGTCAAAAATCACATTCTCTGAAGGTTAAAAAAGTCAACATTTAACAGCTCAGTGAAGGTACGCCACTCTAAATATGAAAGGAAACAAAACCAAACCAGACTTTTTGGACTCCTGCAAGTCTGCTGTAAGAAAACATAGCCAGGTAGCAAAAAAATTGAAGGCATTTTCCCGAGTCTATTATTTTCTTTGTGAAGAGCAAATAATATAAATTGCTCTAAACACACCTAACTTGCAAGTAGGCGACAGAAAACTGTGAGAAAGAATAATGAAAGCTATTGAATCGAGGGCAATAGAGAAGGGTGGTGTGAACTCAGTATTTCCTGGGTAAAAGGGACACTTCCTCATATGAGAGCCTCAGGTAGTTTTCATTATTGTTCAATGGCACAATCCTTTGGAAGCCTTGATTTTAGCCAGACAAGCCAGCACAGCAAGAAAACAACGGTAGTATTCTAAAATCGCTTATTTGAAATATTTGCTCTGAATTACAGTTTATTTTACTGAATTTCAGACAAGACCACCAGTAATCTATATAATTTATAAATACAATTTTCATTTGGAATAATAATTTTTATATACGTTAAGTCACTTACCTAGATCTTTAGACACAAATATTTATAGAAAACTCTCTTCACTCAGCCAGCATCTTGCAGTGAGCATCATCCACTCTGAAAAACATTTTAAATAATGCTGTTCTACACATTGGCCTAGGATCAGAGTAGCCTGAAGACAAAGCTGTACTCCTTGCTTAGGAGTTTGAAGAGGATAATTTATCTCAATATCTCTTAGAAGCATTATTACTCTGAGGAATAATTTACCCTCCACCGTTTCATCCCATTTCTGCCTAAATAAATAGTAGAGTACAAGTGACTCTTCATGAACACAGAAGTCACCAGACACACTGAATGTATACAAGAGCTAAGGTCTTAATCGCTAACTGAAATTTTATTTGAGAAAAAAAATTTATTTGAAACTTGATATATTTACGGATTTGCCCAGGCTTCCAGCAGGCAGGCAGACTAAGGTGGCTTAATGTCAGCTCACAGAGAAGCCAGTGGATAGGCTCTGGCACAGAGTCTAGACACTGCAGACTACACAACCATTTTTTGTATACTGATCAGATTATACAAATATTTTGTTGCCTATCTCTTAATAAAAGTTTTGGAATGAGAATTGAGTGAATAACTTGCTTACAAAGATAGCAATTTTCTTCCTACGGAGTAAACTTGTGTCGTGGTACTTTCCATTCAGTTCCAACAATGTTTGTGTAATAAAACATGATCAAATGAAAGAAAGATATGAGAAATTCTTTGATCTATATAGCAAAATTAGTGGTTAGATAACAAAGAGACCAGAGGAGGATATAACTGTATTTGGTTATCCTATATGGTCTGTCACATAAAACCATTAATAGTGCAATATATTATAAAGTGTTTTTTGTCCTAATATGATTTCTTTCAGACACAAAGCTGTTCATTTGTAATAATGTACTATATTAGAGACAGAAGGTAACAATAAAAGCTATATAAACCTTAATACTTGCATAAATTATTAAAATATGCTAAACTGACACTTGTTTCTTTTATATGTGTTTTAAAGTAAGTAGAAAAAAGTGCTGCTTAAGCTCATGAATCCAAAACACTAAATCAGATAAGGTGTTTTGAAAATTTTCCTTCGGTTTAGGAAATGTTCACAGCAAGAATCAGTTTCACAGTGCAGACAAATTAACTGCAAGCCCCTAGATAACAGGATTAAGATCAACTCTGTTTTTCTAGTGTCAGTATATTGATTCAGGTTTTGAAAACTAATATAAAAAGCTTCTTGACATCTCACATTCTACTGGTAACAGAAAACTACGTTAAAGCCCAGTGAAAACATACAAGCAGAAATCTCGCATTAAAGTGCAAAAGCACCAAAGTTAAAATTTCTAACTAAATGACAAGTAGCATTTTGGTCTTACAGAAATGCCAGTTGTTCTCCAAAAGAAGTAACCTACTGCGCAAAGTAAATTCTGCTGGGGTTTTTTTTGCATGTGCAGAGGTTTCTGCAGAGAGACTATTGATGTGCTTCTGCACCACAAGTACCTAGGAAAGTCAAGTCATTCTATTACAAGGAAGTTTATCCCAGCTGCATTGATTCAAATTAACAAGTGGGAGGAGAAGGCTGCTTTACTTAGGTTTACAGTTTTTTCTTACTAGCAGAAAATATTTTTCTATAAGGCCCCCTGTGAAAAGACACAATGCAGAGAATGGGTATATTAGTGGCACACTATAAGGACGGATTTTACACTGTACCAACTGACACAATGATAAAGCTGCAGCTCTAGCAACTTACTCAAAAATCAATTCCTTGTTACAGGCTTTCTACAATTGTGCTAGAAGCATCTTGAAAAAATCTTCTATTCGCACTGCAGGTGTAAAAAGTACTGGCAACTATTCATGTATCTTAGAAATGATAGCTAATAAATCTCTTACTGCAGTAGTGATAATATTCCCTGCTATACTGAGACATGACAGTAGTACTTGTCTAATAAGGTAGTTGAACTATGATCACCATAGGAAATTAGGGTTTCGTATATATTTTAACAAATTTTCAAACCTTAAAAAAAACCCTCTTATTTTGAAGCCAAATAAGAAACTCAGGAAAGCAAGATGGCTGATGTTATGTATTAGCACAATTTGCCTTTTAAAAAATACTGGTTTTGTAACTATGTTTACTCTTGTGAAATTTTCAAGACTAGTTCATTTATATCTTCAGAGAAGAATTCAGTGATGATAACTTGATAAGAAAGACTTCTATATGGTAAGGCAATGTTTAGCAAAACCAGAAGATTTATAAATGAAAAATTTGTTCTGAAACTTTAATTTCATATTTACACAAGTGTTTTTTAACTATCGAGGAAGATATATTTAAGGAAAATTTATGATTAGGTAAGGGTTTTTTTTCTTTCTTTGTCTTCTTTTTATACTCATAGTCTGATATCTGTAAGGAATAAGTACAAAGATCATAAATACATCAAATATCATAAAATTATAAACACATTAACTTGAATTGGAGAGTGTAAGCTGCAGGAACTATAACTTTCACAAAAGATATCAATGAAGAACCAAAATTCCATCTGCTTCTCGGGAAAATTTTGAGAGCGGACTGGGAGAAAGTTGCCAAATGCAGTCTGAATGTCGCATGAATCCAAAAGCTTTGTGGGGCTGCAGCCGGAGACAGGGGGAGATATTGAAAGACTACTAAAATTTCAAAGCTGCACAGCAAAAGAGAATGCAGCATTGGAGGAAGAAACACTAAAAGAAATTATACCCTTCCTGTTTTTATGAGCATAACTCTGGAAGAGATTTCAGCTGGTAAATTAACTGCACCTCCAGCTGAAAGCAAAGATGAGGCCAAAGTGGAACAATTCAAACGGCTGTTTGCTAATACAATGAGTCAGGCATTAGTAAACAACTGCTTTCAGAAATTGTTGTGAAAGATATGAAACCATTCATTACAGGAATAATAGAAATGCAAACCAAGACCATTTGAAACTGTGATACAGCTGGCTGAAAGTATTTGCTGTTTAAAAAGGACAGAATTAAGATTAAAGATGGTGGTACAGTACTGTGTACTCATCAAAAAGACTGATTAAATAAAGATAACATTCTGTGTAGGTGAAAAAACGCTTCCTGGGAAGACTTCATGGGGACATGTTACTACTTCTCCCACATTACAGCTGGAGAATACTTACATTGCTTTGTAAAATTATGTTAGATATAAAAATTAGTGTTACTTTTATAATTCCTGTTGACTACTTAGCATTTGTCTTCCAATCACTATCAATCCAAAATGGTATGTCCAAGGCATGTTTGGATATTAATATGCAATAAATTCTTAAATTGGTTACTCACTTGTGCAGTTCTGATTAAAACTGAAGTTGCTGTGAAAAACTGCAAAATATTTGGTTGAGGAATCCTCAAACCAAAAGGATTTGGGATATGAGATGACTCATTTAATTTCAAATTGGCACTCCAGGCAGAAGCGGATACAAAACCTAAGGAACTGGGCTTTAGTATGGCAGACAGAAAAAATGGGTAGATAATAATGTTAATAGAAGAATCCAAAGATTTGAATGTGGAGGTGGTTATTGAGTTTGAATAGAAAAGTGCAGTATCTGGGTTTCTCAAAGAGAAATGCGAAAATCAGCAAGCTGATGGCCAGCAAGTAAGCAGTAAGGGCGGAATTTTAAGAGTAAGTGGAAATATCTCTAAAGATATGGATAAAGGATCAATGAGTTACATAGATCAAAGTCAGAAATACAAATGTCCGTAAGCATATTTGAACTGCATTTTGCTAACAAATTTAAAATAGCAGAAAATGAATTATCTAAAGAAGGTAATGGAAATGACTGCATGAAAAATTAGAAGAGAGTTTACTTTGATAAAACTGAAGGGCAATAAACACACAAACTGGGATATTTATAGAATTCTGGTAGCAAATTTTCAGTTAATTCAATGTAGAACTTGCAGACTGGAACTAATGAATAGAAAGCCTACTACTATTCTTACTGTCAAAAGTATGTATGGGGGAAAATGGGAAAGCAAAGTGCCTCAACTACTACAAACCTGTTTGTCTGCTGTTCAGAAACAACTCAGAAATGAAATTACAAAGAAAAGGTAATTGTACGTAGAGGGAAGTGGAATAAAATTTAACATGGTTTTAACAAACATGAGGATGTGCCTTCACTTCCTTATCACACTTCTTATCACACAAATGCAATGCATCCATGTTAATTCATCTTTATTTAAGCAGAACCTCTGGTACATGTGACTCATAAGAAATTATTATTTAATGCAGAAAAGATTGGAGTTTAGACCTGGTCTTAAAACAGGAAAAAGACCCCAAAACAAAGCACTGCACAAACAGTAAAACATCAAGAACAAAAACTCAAAAACAAGCAACCAAAAAAGAGTTATGTTGAAAGGTAGGTTAGCAGGAAAGAGATACCAAAGGTGTTCTTTAATAACTGATCTTGAGATGACCCCATTTATTATTTTCACTGGTGATTTTAGTACAAGGAATTTTGGCAATGACAAATCTCAGAGGCAGTATCACTACTCAAGAGCGTATTATTGTCCTTCAGGAGTAATTAGATGACTTTGTAGATTAAAAAAAAAATAAGAACAAACAGAAAAGAGGTGAAACGTAAATGCACAAGCTGTAATTTCATGGATTTAGAGAATAACATGAAGAATGTCTGTCCTAAAATGAGAGAGGCTATATTGATTGATCCTACTATTGCTAGTGATCATTATGACTGGACTGAAATAAAACAAATTAGTTTCTAACACACAAGAACTGATAAGTCTTCAGAGACGGGGAAATAGGTGTACTTATCTACAAAGCGCTGAAAATGCCTCATGCAGAATTATTTATAGATATCTGATACATATTAAAACTAGAAGATTTATCCAAACCAGGTTGGTGTACAGAAGAGCTTCTAGGCTTACTAGAGGAAAAACATGAGGTTAGATCACTCTACATTTTCATGCTAGTAAAACAAACATTGAAATGATGCATAGTTACTCACCGGGATATGAGATTAATTTATGTTACTATATTATGCTTTTTTTGTGTTCAGTAAGAGCCAAGTTGCACTGCTCACTACAACTGTAATTATACTATGATTCAATAAGTTGTATTGAGAATTTTCTTGGGTGATTATGGAGCATATTATGGTTAGTGTGCTTAGATGGAATATTATCAGTTTTCTAACCATTAGAGATTGAACATTCTTGAAAAGATTATCAAATTAGAGATAAAGCATCTTGAGATTGAACTTTACAAGTTCATGAACAGTAGAGTAAGGGAGAACGTAATGCTAAATAAGAAATCTTCTGACATGAAATTCTGAGGAAAATTAATTGTTGGCATATTAAAAAGGTGGCAGTGGATTTCTGTATAGACAAGGAGAAGCTGTGCAGTTAAAAGTTGGGAAGGATCCAAAGTCCTTACCTCCCCTTTCAGGTCAACAGCAGCACTGAAAGTTGAGAAGAAAAGTGCACATAGATTTCCATGAAAGATGATCATGTTTGAATGGTTCGTAATGTAGACGAAGGGGTCTGCATGTGTATACAGTTGCCTAAGTACACACAGAAAAGAAATATGTCCCAGAAGAGCTAATGATGTATGCTTACCTGGAAGACATGGAAGAAATTTGTAAATCCTGTATCAGTGCAATAATATCCATCATTCCATACAAAGCAGAAAATCTGTTTCAGACTCAGGTCAGCTGACAGATACTTTTCAAAAATATTATCTGTAATAAGCAGCTAATAAAATTGGGCCCCCATCTACCAATGCCTTCAGTATTTCATCTCTCTTGCATGTCCTTCTGTCACATCAAATAAACTTACATATATAATGCAGTTCATGTCAGTACCAAAGAAAGAGGAAGAAAACTGAACTCCTAACATTGCTACAAGACTCAGAATCTGATTCACACCAGCACAGTAGTGTCAACTCCATAATTTTAGGATGAGTCTTCATGGTTTTCCTAGAAAGCCAGGCTCTGGAGTCACAAGGTAATTATCATGAAGAGAGCGTGTCTATGTAAGGGATAAACTTCATTAACTTTTAATCATGAATCTGAGCATCTGTGAGTTATGGCTTGTGATGGTTCCTCACTTTATCACCAACAATACAAGCATGCAACATATATTGACCTGGTCTATAAAAAAGACGAAAACCAAAATAATAAAACCTATTCAGTTTATCATTAACACAGTTCCAAACACACTAGCATAATAGTTCAGGTTGACAATAATTCTCTTTGCCCAAAGATAGAATGAGGGGGAATGGCTTCAAGCTGTGCCAGGGCAGGTTCAGGTTGGACATTAGGAAAAAGTTCTCACTGAGAGGATTATTGGGCATTGGAACAGGCTGCCCAGGGAGGTGGTTGAGTCACTGACCCTGGATTGTATTTAAAAGATGGGTAGATGATATGGATATGGTTTAGTAGGTTTAGTACAGTGCAAGTGTGATTGGACCAATGATCTCAAAGGTCTTTTCCAACCTAGTGATTCTGTGATTCTGTGACAGTAAGCAAATTTAAAAAAAAAAGAAAGAGAAAAAGGAAAATGTTATTTTTCTGGTCAGTTTAAAAATAGCAGTGAAACATACAGTAAACCTTACTTCTTTCCCTATGGTCAATACTGAATATCAATCCAGGAAAAGTGTTTCCTGATGTTCCTGTGTTTCATTTTGTTGCCACTGCCTCTGGTCCTGTCACAGGGCACCACTGAAAAGAGCCTGGGTCTGTCCTCTTTGCCAGCAATATGACCAAGTCACTAGTGTCCTACATTATTCCAAAGATAAACAAGTGAATGTGTGATGCCAATAAATACCAAGCAGATTGCCTAATTTAAAATGAGGATTTATTATTTTATTTCTCAATTATTGGTAGAAATAAACAAAATTAAGTTTCACAAGGTACCATTATTTGAAACAAGTAACGTCCATGTTCCAACTCAACTATTGCAAGTAATTTAAAGGTCACTGTGACTGGAATTAAATTGGCAACCTATCTGAGCATTACCTAAGTATGAAGTTGAATATATAACCACTAGTATTTCGGAGAAGTTTATTGATATGCCTTCTAAGGGAAAAAAAAAAGAAAAAAATGTCAAAAGGTACTATTACCTCCTCAACATTTATATAATTCTGTCTATTTATTCAGGTGTTTGTGAATTTATTAGATACTTATGAGTTTATGGGAATTCATAAACCTGTTATTCAACTCTTGGTTCTTTCAAGCACTGAGCATTGTTTTTGTACTATTTGTGACATTAGCTCAGAAATAAAAGGAAACATGTATATTTATGGCTTCATTAATTGCCAATATAAAGATATACAAAATTTTAACAACTGTTTATTTTTTGTTGATTACAGTTCATTATCAATTCTTGAAAACTCCTGAACTCATCTTCTAAAGATTTTTTTTCCAGAAACTACAAGCTCCCACTTTTCTATATCCCATTATGTATTGAATGTGCTTTTCTGGTTTTGTTGTTTTGTTTTGGTTTGTTTTTTCTTTCACCAAGTAATCTATTTTAAACTTCACCTCTTCTGAACTCATGTATAGGAATCACATATTTAGTTTCTCAACTAGGTAAATAGGAAAAAGTATTCTGAACTAAAGCTTTCCTTTTTTTGTAGCAATAAAAGAGCAACAGGTGCCTTGCTATAGATAGCAGTCCATCTTTTGGAAGTGAATAAAAAATTAGCCCTGCGTTTCCTTATGTGACAGCAGCAGTTAGGGCTGTCTTTCACTAGGCAATAGCACTGAATCCCGAGATCTTTTCCCTTATGTTGGTTTTCTGTACACATGCATTCAAAGATGCTCTCCTCCACAAGGTCAGATTCTCTGTGTAATTGCAGAGACCAGCCTCCCAGAGCATTACATAATAGAGAGGTGCTCTCTCAAACATTGCTCAGTATGATGGTTCAGTGCAGCAATTTTGTGGTGTAAGCCTTAATGTAGCATGCAAAGGTGTAATAGACCATTACTATATTCAGACATATCTCCAGACCTGTGATCAGGATAAAGCCTTAAGTGGAAGGGAAGGCTTCTCAAATGTCTATAAGCCACTTGACTCTTCAGCCACAAAAATAATAGTGAGCCTACAGCATACAGTTTCTCAATTCTTCCCCTTCAAGGATGTATCTATCACCAGGGAAAAGCAAATAAATAAACATTACTCCAATGCCCATTTGCACCATGTCTGATCTAACTGCTTTGGCAAGAATTTTGAAATATCGGGGGTTTCTTTTCTTTGTATATTTTAAATTATAGACCATGCACATACACTTTTTTAAAAAAATCATGCATCTCCAGGTTTTCTACACCTCATCAAATGGGAGTATGAATGATGATTAGAAAATTGTTTTTAAATAACTTATTATTATTTTCATCAAGGGGCTTATGCACATGGTCAAAGATACCTGCAAGAGAAAATTTTCATTTAAGGGCAGTGGAGTTGCATAATATTAGGAATAAAATCTAGTCACACTTTTTTCTCACTTCACAAATGACAGTGATAGAAAAATAAGATCAAATGTTTAAACAAAAATAATAATAATGAGAAACAAAACAATACATTAATCATTCACAGTCTAAATGCTATGCAGAATGAAAGGGAAAGAAAAGTTCAATAAGAGTTGGTAGGAAACTGAACTTCTCATTTCAAGGGATAAATCTCAAGATTAAAAAAAAAAAAAAGCCAAATTATTTTGACACTATCTATCCTGGAATACTGTAAAATAATACATGCATAAAATAGATTGCAAAATTAAAATATTAGTTTGAAATATTTGGCCAGTGTACACCTGAAAACATGGAAATAATGTATGTTACATTTTTTCACTTACTCTGATTAACATATATGCACATAAATTTTAAATTATTATTTGTAAAGTATGCCAAGGGAGCACAGATACAAAATTTAAAATATACTGTAGCTTCTTCTATTTGTGATATATTCTAGTTGCATGAAGATGACATAATCTGATTCTTACTATGTATGAAAAATAAATGGAAAGTATAAAGGTAAAAGAATTACTTTAGCTATGAAAGGAATAGGTACAGTGGTGTAACTAATTATAAGATTATTAATTTCATTGTTCAAAATCTCGAGTCTTCTATGTCAGATATGAGCAGGACTTTCAGAAATTAACAAAATATAATTTAATATTATATAACATAAAATAAAAAAAAGGAAAAAAATTGAGTCAAAGTTTTTGTATGTTTTTTTGTGCTGAAAAATTATTTCTTACCAGGGCACTTGTAAGAAAACTACACACACTCAAAAAAATGGGATCATTAAAGACAGGCAAGTTAGTTAATTTCCTAGATATGATTTCTACATATGCAATAACTCCCAAAATTCTCTGTAAATTCTGCAAAGGACTAAGTGGCCTCCAATAATTGTCTGTAACTTAACAACGCTCTAAACCTCTTCAGGATTATATGCAACTATTTACTTGAGGTAGAGTATGGTACACTGAAAGCTAGCCGACAGCTAAACCGAAAGTTAGCACAGCCCACTTGAGAACCACAAAAAGTTGATTGAGACACTACCACATATTCTTAAGAAATTAAATCCCCAGAATGTGTAGCTATAACAGTACTCATGCCACATATAATGCTGCAGTCAGCACAAAACAAATGCTATATTCTGCATTTCCCCGATCCGAATGAGCAACTGAATGCCCAAATAGATAGTATCCAAGAGTAACTTTGGGAGTAAATAAACTAACTGGATAAATAAATTAATAAAATGTTTCAAACATACTGCCAATTGGAAGCCATTAAATGAAAGTAGCTTGTGAGATAGTTGAAATTAAAATTTGTCTCTCTCCCAGATATCAAATAACATCAGTGAAGACACTGGTCATGTTTTTAACAGCAAGTTAGTTCATTTGTAAATCTGAAAGAGACAACTCCTGGTGGTGTTGTCATGCACGTGGGCGGACACACACGCACACAGACACAGGCTAAACAATCACCTCAGGCGATAAGATCTAATTCTCATTCCCCTGTTTTGTTCCACTTTTCCCCACTTCATCTATAGGCAAGCTTCAAATGGATTTTGGATAGGGTATGAACTTCATCTCCAAAGAATCCACCTATTTTATAATTCTAAATTATATAAGCACCTTGAAAAGTTAGTGGAAAGAATGTAAGGAAAGTTACAAAAACTCATAAATGCATTTCAGTACATACATATTTAGAAGTAAGAAAGTGTTGGCAGGAATGCCTGCAAGATGGAAGTGTTGTCTTAAGTATCTCTAGCCAATATGAATACATGAAAGTGCTTCTGCTATCTCAAGTAATTCTCAAGAAATATTTTTTTGTTTCACACACACTTTGTCTAATCAGGTTTTTAAGTCTTTCACTTCACTTGGAAAATCACCATTGAGACCCTTCTGAAAGTGATGAGAGGAAAATGTATGAAGTGGTATTCTCAAGATAAATGTCATTGAATCTTCTGAAAAAGATATGTCTGAAATATTCAATATTTTGCTTATGATGAGGAATTAAGAATCAAGGAATTTTTCAAGTGTAGTTTACTTGGTAAATTATTAGGTAGGCAAAAATAGAAAATATGCAATACATTATGAAGGAGGTTACCTTCAATCAAATAATAATAGCTAAAAGTTAAGTTTTGTCAAACAGGAAAAGTAATATGAAAACATGTATGTTCAGATTATAAACCAAAGAAAAAAAGTAAACACTGAAATGTATATGGGATATGCCTGCAACAGATCTTATAAAGGAGAGTTCAGGTGCAGCTACACAGATTTAAGATACTTCATCACTTCTTCCATATTTCAGTACATATTATGCTCTTACATACCTATACAGATCTAGGCTGATTCCCAAACCATTTATTGATGAATGAGCAAAAAAACCCATTACATATGGCTTCAGGTAACCCCACTATCATGAGAATTTGCATCATTAAAAATTTTGAAGACATTATCCCTGATTGAAAATCACCTGTACATAAGATGTTGTCATCAACTGCATTAGCTTAAGCTAATTCAACACATCACTGCACTATGAAAAAGACCTATGCATCCCCAAAAGCCCATATGTAGACCCCATATTTGCTAGGAGTTATATCAGCAAATATTCTAGGTGAAATATGTCAGATGCCAGCAAAACAAAGCAACTTTCCTTCAACTAAATGTGATTTTAATAATTGCTGTCACAAACAGCAACGTTTCTAACCAAGATAAAAAAACCCCAAAAATCAGACAGTGGTATTTTAGGAAAAAATTATCTTCAATTGCAGTACCAGAGGCGATATTAATTCAAGCTTTAGATCACATAGCAGCCAATACTCTTTTTCCCTTTTTGATGACTACAAGACTTCCCAGGACATACAGGCATTATTTCAGTTAAAGTGATGACTATAGCTCAGACAAAGATACACTGGTGTTTTGTGACCTTGGAATCTGATTCAGCATCAAACCAATTTAATATTTATTAAAACTTGCAAATGCTGTAGGTCAAATCAGAAATACTGGAAACAAAGACTAGCAATAATTTACAAGATATGGCATGGGATTGCTCCTCAAATAAACGCCAAGTGAAGATGGTGTCAGTGAGCAAAAAACCTCAAACAAACCAAACTTGGCAGAGGTTACCATATACTTTAGTTTTAAATTAGTTTAACATTTCTTACAGTCATTGGTGCTTTCAAAGTATCTCAGCCTGTAAACACCTCAACAGCAGTACAGAAAATTATGCAACAGCTAATTATACTGGATTATGGTACACATGCTTGAGACATTTTCCTCCACCAGTTTTCAGTCCAAAATTTCCAGTAATGACTGCTTTATACAGTTCCTAGTATCATTGGGAATTTTACCCCCACTGTTGTCTTCATGAAAAAGCCAGAATCGCAGATGACCTCTGGTTTTGGTACCTCTAATGGATTGTCAGGAACCTCCAAGGACCTCAGTTTTTCTAGCAACTTCATTTTTCTCTCTTTTCTTCTTAATTTTTTTCAAGATAATGATTTACCTTTATAAAGTTATTTTGTTGTTAAAGAACAGTGTGATCTTCAAAAACACTAGAACAAAAAGACAAATTTAGCCTAAGTGACAAACTCCAAGCCATGTTTTACTATTGTGAGAAACTTCAGAGGAACAACTACAATGCTACATACACAGGACTCAACTGCCTAGGTACTGGAAGCATCTAGTTTCATTTGAGAGGTCCTGGGACATCTCATCTGAGCTCTTACTGCTGTTCCCCAGGGGCTTTGGACTTCAAGATTTCTTGTGTTACCCACCGCTGCCATGACAAGTATGTCCGGTGTTCACAGAGATTAATTGAAGTAGAATGTTTCAACTCAGACTTCATGTGGTTCATAGCACTAACACATTATCTATTATATAAGAGGGCAATGAAGATCTTTTATATGAAATTATAGCCTGAAACAGTCTGTAGCTAAATTCTTCAGACAAGCCTTTTCAACAACTTGTCACTGCCTTCCAGGTGAAAATGGATGTCTATGGAGAAGGAAATAACGTAAGTGCTAACACTAATACGCACACGGATACATATTAGTGTAGTATCTTCCCTACTTGGAACTTAGAGAACTTGCTTAATGCCAAAAGAAAATCAGAATAAAAAGTTTCCATGAAAAATTTGGGTTTAGAAAGGAATTGTTCAGGCATATAGAGAAGCAGCATCATTGTTTAGGACTGTTAACTTTATTTGACTGTTTCAAAAGTAAACTTTTTTACACACAGTGTGAAATATTTTAGTGTTTTGTCACCTGCTGAAATTCCTGGGCCATCTTTACATGGAACAGTGTGAGCAGCAGCTATTTCAATATTTGTCTCCATTTATTAACACTGATTGCCAGATGTAGCTAAGCAGCAGTTTTCTTTGGAAGCTGTCATACAAAACTAAACCAAAGTACTTAGAATTTAAGCCATTAGCAACTAATAAGGTAACAAAAATAAATGTAGAAATGTAGCTTTAGAATTATAAATCAGAATATCTGGAAATTATACTTATCACAACAGAGCTAGGTCAAGTGTTTGCATTCAGAGTATGTAATTTCATTTATATTATCTAGAATTACTTCATTGTCCAGCTTCGTAATAGATCTGTTAGTTGTTAAAGAATATATAGCAAAGAACTTTAAAATTATACTTTATTCTATAATATTGATTTTTAATCTCTGCATACATATAGGAGACATAAAACTAGACTTGTTTTTGAAATAAGAGAAAAATAAGGATACCAGAAAAAAGCTGTTGAGTCCTCAAGTTGACAAACACTATTTCTGATGCATTCAATCACCCTGTGATTGATTACAGGTTTCTGTTAAGACAGGAAGCAGGAAACCTATCCTGAGTGTGGGATGTGAGTGGTTAATTAGAAATCCAACAGTTTAGTACTACAAGTAGTAATGTAGTGTTTATTCAAATTATAGCAATCACTAGAGTTTGTATCTGCAGCTGTACATACCTATTTCGATTGTTACTGCAACACAGTTAAACTGATATAATCTATATATTAAAAAAACCCCATCACTTTGTCTCTTTCCCACCTGTATTAAGAAATGAGCGAGATGCAAACTAAACATGTATTCATATATTCCTGCACTGCTGTAGAGTACTGTTTATGTATAATCTACTTCATCTATAGCTTTACATTTTCTTTTTAAAAGACATGATGAGTTTATTGTTTTATAGAGAAAACATATTTTTCTACAAAACATACCTTTCTGTATAACCCACATTCATACCAGCATCTGAGCATATCTGATCAGCAGTCTTTAAAAAGAGCTTGTCTCCTGAGGAGAAGGAAAAATTACTGTAAATGTTGAAATGGTAACTGAAACAGTGTAACTGGAAGTTATCCTTCCTTGGATGAATTCTCCATGATGACCTCTGAGCCATGAGGCAACCTGTGGTATTAAAAAACAAGAGAAACAACTTTTTTTTTTTTTTCCTTTAAAAATGTTTCTGTGTTCTCTTAATGGTACTTCTTCCTCAGTGAACACTGCTTGCTTTTGGGAAAGGTGTGTTAGAATTGGAGCCCTCAGTAGTCTAGGATTAACTGAGACACATTCCTTCCTGATATTTCAATCTGAAGTGAAAAGAAACTCATGAGAATAAATGAGACCAGGTATCAGTTGGAATTTTCTGAGTCCTTCTATACCCTGACAAATTTGAAATAATATAAATGTATATCAGTTAGCTATGAGTGGACATATTTTAGATGTACACCAGCTTAAAGTCAGATCATCATTCTAACTCTACTGAGTTATGTATGTATTACATTCAGCATTAAGCTACCCTCTTAGTCACTTTTGCATTGTGTAGTGGAAAGCAGATTAAACCCTATGCTATGACCAATTCAAGCTGGTGATGTCTACATATTACAGTGAACTCAGAAAATACTACCTCTGCTTCCTCTAACTGTGTTATGCCATTGACATGATGCCAGTCTTTGTCTAGATATATGTGCCGCTCATAGTTAATTTACTAAGGCAGAGCATAATGTTCCTGTTAACTTTCAATCAGAGACACAGTTCACTTCAAGAGACCACAGGTTTGGTCTTTCTTTTATATCAGATGGTAACGTGAAGGTGTGCTCCAGTATAGTAGTAGAAACCTGCAGTAATGCAAGAAACAGCTGCTCTGTAATTATATAAATTATATAAGATATATGAAGAGTTATTTTTCACAACTCCAAGAAAAACCCATGTGAAATAAAATTAATTCTCTATTAAACTCTGAATTATCATAAATTATTCCCTTACAAACTGAGTGAAAATTAATATGACCTTTTCTAACCCTTTAATTTAAACATGTGGAAACTGAGGAAAAAACATGTAAAAAGCAAAACAATTTTCAGAAGCTAAAATATTTTAATGACTAGGTCTGCATTTAATTTTTGGAAACAACTACTTTATTTTTATTGAAATAACTTGCTCCACTAAGAGATTTCAATTGAAAACATTTTTAATTTTTTTAACCAAACTTAGTATTTCGTTTTAAAGTCTGTTCCCTTTAATTAAGCTGCACACCACAAAAGAAAATACAGACTGCTTTCTGAATATTAATTATAGTTCCCTTGAATTCTCCTAGGTCATTATAATATGATTAGCCAAAAGCTTTTCTTAGGTGGAATGAATAATACACATCAAATATACAGATCCATTTCAAAAGCCTACAATGATTACACTGTTTGGATTCAGTTAATGAGAAAAATCCATCTCTGTTGGTTCAGTGACATGGGTGAACAGTTCGGTTCCCAAAGATGCACAGTGTGACAAACACAATTCTTAACACCTGGACTATCATGCTAGCCACCTCATGCTGAAGGGTCTGCAAACTACTAAGACACATACAAGTATTCCTTCTGAGTATATTACCTTAAATCCTTTCTTCCTTAATTATTTTTAGCAGATTAAATTAGCCCTGTGCTATTGCTTATTAAAAAATGAATCATGTTTCCATGGCAATAAATTTGTTTTACCAACTTGTAATAAATGTATATACTAAAACATTTACAAAAATGGATTTCTATTTCAGTTTAGAAGTAAGCAAGCATCAGATAAATCGTGCCATGAAGAAATGGGATCTGCAAGTTTATCATGGGGATTTGGACCCGATGATCTCTCGCAGTCCCTTCCAACCCCTACGATTCTATGATTCTATGATCATTTGTTTAATATTGCCAAATTCTCTTTTTGTGGGTTAGACATAGTTCCAATTAGAAAAAAAAGTGGTGTAACCACCGTTATCAATCTGTATGTGGTTTTAAGGGACATATTTTAATACTTATATTCTGTTAAAACCACCAGTAAATGGGGAAATATTATCCAAGGGAATCTTGCATCCAGAAATGTTCTGAAACCATCTCACATGCATTGAAATCAGGCAACAACATTACCTCCAACAGCTCAATTTACATGATGGCATATTCTGAACTACTTTGTAAAATCCTGATACTATCTTTGTATCAAATGGTAAGAGAAGAAAAACACAAACGTTGCAAGCCCTCTTAATCCATCTCTTTTGGTCCAGAAAGTTAAAATGAAAAACGTTTTCCAGATTGTGTATGTGTCCCAAAAGCTCTAAGGGTAATCACAGCAGCTGTACAATGAGATGGCACATCCCTGACTGTCAGAGCTAAAATTCAGATATCAACACCAATCACAACTGTAGTGTCTGCACTGTGCTGACCAAAAGAAATACAGTTGGGTCTTGTATTTACTTTTTCTATAAACCACTTATGGACTGAGTATCTGGATCTAGATTGTGCCTCAACAAAACCAGTATACATCTCATGATGACAGTGCTAACGCACCTACACACACACGCTCTGGTGAGTCTCCATGTAGTAGAAGAAAAAGCCTGACCTGCTCTGCAAAGCCCAGGGGATGGTTACCACCTAAGGAAGTAGGTAAAATGTAACAAAAACTCCCAAATTTACTTACTTGACTGGGAGATCAATGAATTATGCTATGTATTATAATGGGGTGAATGATAAATATCCAGAGAATTCTTGCAAACAAAACCTTTGAAGTCCCTTCTTTCTGGATTAACAGTGCATGTGTGATAAGAGTCTGTGCAAGAGTCCAGAGGTGTAAAGCATAGATAATCTTCTAGGCTGCCACAGGTATTCCCCATGAGACTACTGTGGGTAGATGGGAGAAGTGCAGATTCTATTTTAATTAAATCATTGATGTAGACTGTATAATCATAGTAGATCCAGGCAGTGAGCTCCACACAATTCACAAAAAAAAAAAAAAAAGGGAAGAGTTGAAATAACACATCTGCAGATATTTCTCTCTAAAGTAAGTACAGTATGAATAAGGAGCCCCTGACCAAGGTCATACGTGGAAAGGAAGCATTTAAGATACAGAAGCATGGTAGGGTAACCCAGAAGAAATACAGAAATGCTGTCTGAGCATGCAGAGATGGGGTTAGGAAAGCCAAAGCCTATGTTGAGCTGGTTGGGACGAGAGATGTGAAGGGCAACAAGAAGGACATCTACGGACATCAGAGAAAACACAGGCCCATTGCTGAATGAAGCAGAACACCTGGTTCCAAAGGACATGGAAAAGCCTGAGGTACTTAATGCTTTCCTTACTGCAGCCTGTACCCATAAGGTCCACCTTTAGGAAGTCCAGGCCACTTGGACCTGTGAGTCTGGAGCAGGGAAGATTTAGTCTCAGGGAAACTGTATCTGGCTAGAGTACATTTAAACAAACATGACATAAACAGGGCTGTGGGACCTAATCTCAGTGACTGCTTGATGGAATTTATCTCATCATTTCTTAAAGACAGACAAGTCTTTCACTGAAATCCATCAGATGCTATCTTTTTTCCCTCCCAAAGGTGGCTCAATTCTGACACTACGTTTGGATTTTGTCATAAATGTTACAATGGACACATATTTGAGTATCTATTTTTACGCAATTCTGGCATGAATGCTTTCTGTGGAAAATTAGCCAATTCATTCTGTTAGAGAAAATTTAAGAAAATCATTTTTATAGGTGCAGCTGAATAACAGAGGATTGTATATAAAGAAGATATTAGCAATAGAGAGCAAATTGTAATTCATGCCACACTTCTATCATAGGTATTTTGAACAGCTAATGAGCTAGATGAAGACCATACCTTGTTGCTAACTGTTATGTCACTCTAGGTCGAACCCTCTTACATGAGCGCACAGGCACACGCACACACACACACAGAGGCAAACACTGCAATGTGATTTAAGTTTCAAGTAATTACAGCCTGAAACAGTTTGAGAAGCAGAAACTACATACAGGTAATTAAGTCTTCAGCAGAGTATCATTATACGTTATTAGATGCCTGCAAAGTGCAGGTGGTTAGTGCAGGTGTCCTGGGCTGGAGAAAGCAGAATGCAAACAAAGCAGTCTGATCAACAGATTGGCAGATGCAGACATACAGCACACACATTTGTACATACAGTAAATATATGTATTCTCTATCTCTTCAGGTTGAGAACATGAGGAATGAGAAATCCACTTATATAAAAAATAACTCCCAGAACTATGTTACAACTAGTGAAAATACACATTTTTTAACATCTTCTTATAATTTTAATAATTCTATTAACTAAAAAGAACATGCACTTAATTCCATTGATATAGCTTCCTCTTTTCAATGCTGAAGAGAAGGAATAACAAGTGACAGCAGTAATAAAGAAGCACCATAGTTCTGGTGTCATGATGGTGCAAGGAAGGCTTATAGCAAAATTATTTAAAAAAAAGAGTAAAATATAGTACATGAAGAAGTTAGAAGAAAGCAATATTAAAAGCCTAGTTGGCCCAAATCATGTAAGAAATTTAAGGAACCCTATATCCAAATGATACATCACGACATATATCGGGAAATATCACAATAAAATACTAAGGGATTTTGAAAAAATGTACTTTTTTCTTTCAAAACTGCAAATGAAAGGCCTTTTTTTCCTTAATTTTGAATAGTAATTATGGGCCAGACTGACACTCTTGTCTCCATTCTTGCTTCTGTTGGGTAGTATTCTATTCCAAAAGCTAGGTCTCATTGAAATAAGTATATTCTCTTCTAAAATATCTTATCAAACTAAGGTTGTCAATTACTAAACAAAAAAAATATCTTTATCCTTCTAAAGAAGCTCAATGTCCTACTTTCATCTTGCTATGAAAATGTCTACTCAAACCCCTCTGTCCATAAAAAAGAACAAACTGCTTTCCCATGACCACCTAAAAAATATGGCACATCTCTCAGGAGATTGCAAAGCACACAAAACAGGTTGCAATACTTTTATTGATAATGTAGGAGAAAATGTGTTTGCATTTTTTTTTTCCAAGCTATGTTCATATGCTACCTTTATCTTTCTCAGTAGCTGTCTAAAATACTCAGCGTAAGAATGGAAAAAAAATATATATATATACTTACAACTGAGTCTCGTCATCATAGAGAGATAAAAACAATTATCAAGTGACTTTTGCTAGCTGGGCTCTGCAGGCATTTGTGTTGATGTTGCCCAGTGCCATTCAAGCCTTAGTTAAAATGAAAATGAGTCATCTGTGCTGGCATCTCTTTCTGGAAAGGACTGTAATTTGTCTTGACTTCAGATGTACCATAAAATTTGATCTAACTTCTACGCAAGTTTTTATAGAATCAGATGGCAAACTTCAGGCAGTAAATGTTCCACTCTAAATTCCTGATACAAGGACGTTGTGTGTCAAATCAAGGGATGGAAGGATACAGTAGTAGTAGGAAGAAATTCTGGGCTTAGTGCAGTTGATGTACTTTGCCACTGATTTCCCTTGGGTTAGGATTTCATTCTTGGACAGGGAACAGCAGAACAGAATAGCACAGTGATTTACACAGACAGCACTAGGAGGAGTGGTAAATGAAGAAGAGGTAAGAAAAGAGCACTAAGGATTAACAGAGAAATCTAAATTACAAACAATGGTGGCTAACATGAACAAATGTGAAAAGGAAGCTGGCTAGCATTTATGGTTTTAGACATGTAATCATAGACCTGTCTTAAAAAGGTTAAGACAGCAGGAGGGAGCAAACACAGAAGATGTTATCAACGTTGAAGAGTAGCTCTGAACCTCAGTTTCTTTACAGTAAATGCTGTAGTTGAGTTTAAACCATTTAAGCAAGAACAAGAAAAATGTTATCTTAATCTTACTGACAACTTCATAAAGTGAGTTTCTTTTAAAAAGTGCCTGGCAGTAACAGTAACCTCTACCAATGCTCATGGGAACAGCAGCTGAATGACAGTAAAGTCTATGTAAAAATATATGTGTGGGTGTGTAAGCTTGTGTGTTCATAAAGCACATACATACCACTTGTGTTATTTCTATGTTGATGCTTTTTAAACAGCCACAAAACATACTTTTAAATTAGGTATGAAGGAAAATGTTAAAAGAGATTGTCAAAAGAAGCATAAGGCTGCTATTTCGACCCTGGGCTACTTAACACTGAAGGGGTTCTTGTCGCAGAAATAAAGCTAGATAAAGAGGTGTCTGATAGGTGAATCTTCCCAAGTGAAAATTAGAACCGTAAACAGAAGTACATTTAAATGATAACACAGGCAACCTGCTCCCCCCGCCCCAAAACACTTATGACATTGCCAACAGATTCTTGATAGACTGAGAAAGACAAAAGCTACATGAAAAATGCTACATGCACTATTACTAAACACAGCTCAAAATCACTGATGAAAATGAAGCTTCTGAAGTGATGTACAAGAAACAGTGAGTTACTGGTAATGACAGAACTGCTTGCAGCAGACAATCAACATAAAATCTGACTGCCAGTGCACCTGCAAGTGTGAAGTATGACTTTCTCAGAGACTGTTAAAATGTCTTCCTTAAATAATCTTTACAAGTCTGCGCAGCATGTCGTCTTCAGTTTACAGTCTTTGCTGCATCCTAACTTTCTGTTAGTACTTACTGTGTATGCTCTCATCTACTTAAATGTGACTTTTCATGAAAACAGATGTGGAACAATTCTATGAATTTTTCTAACAACAAATCTCAACAGAAAAGTATTTTTTATTCATCTTTCTCCCATTGTAGGACACCCAATTACCCCATGAGCTGATTGGAAGCCAATGATCCCAGAAACAGAGAATTGGCCCAGATGGCCATTTAGAAGATATCAAAACTTTAAAAGCAAGGAGTCAGTTACTGACTCCCTCAGCCTTATTACTGTGGGGGGCTAGAAGTTCTTGTGTTTTGGATGCCTAATGGAAGGGAAGGTGAAGGGACAGGCAATCCTTCCCAAATTCCCCAAATGGACCAGTCAGTGGGCTGAAAAATTCCTTGCCCATTCAGTTACATTAAACTTGTCAATAAAAGTTAATTGGTTTAACAGATTAAATTTGTCAACAGAACTGGTTGGTCTGACATTGCTCGTACACATCATAGTCTGATAGGAACAAAAATAGTGTGTACTTCATAGAGCAGCTGTATGACTTCCCTGTTTACAGCTCTATTGCAGCATGCTAGATTAATCCAAACCTCCATTCTGTATCTATAATTGTGCAAGAAAACTCCTGGGTAGACAGGTATTTATGGGCTTGATTTGCAGGCTCCTGCAATGCACATATAAGCCTTTCTGTCTACAGGGGTTTCAGCAAGATTTATGTAGGTAGCGACCACACAGATTTAGGAGTCTGTCGGCATGCACTGCACAGTGTAATCAATGCCTAACATGTATTTAGACACCATATTGGTCTTACAGATAAGTGGAGAAAAGTGTATTATTTCAGAAAGTTTGGTCCTGAATATCAACATTTAAAGCAGCAATATCACAGAATACTCACACAGCTGCAGAACTTTCATTACTATTAAATATATATCTTTATTATTATTGTTGTTGTTATTATTATTATTGTTATACATTCATACAACCCATTAGCTTTGTATGATCCTTGAAAGAAATTGTAAAAGGACAAAGACCTTTCCTTGAAAATTTTGAAATCCAAATTAGGTAAAGATGAGTTAGAATATGCATAAAAGAGACCAAAACAAGGGGGGGTTTGAAAAGAAGACTAATACAAACTATGCATATTTTAGGGGGGAAAATTAGTATATTTCACTGCACAGAATTACTTAAGGTAAAATATGAGAGATAGCAAGGGAGGGGAAAATTGTGATTGTAAATAAGCAGGAATTGTAAACAAGTGAACTGGTAACCAACAAAAGACTCCTGAAGAGCACAATTTCAAAAGAGAGTAGCATAAATACTGAGAGTAAAAGATACATTCTGAAAAAAAACCAAAAATTAAGAGCAGTTATAGATATAAAACATTCTAATGCCTCTTCTGCTACAAGAAGCTGTAATTTGAAGACTGATATTTTTTTTCCCCATAGACTGCCCTAAATCTACTCTTCTCAAAAGGAGCAAACAGCACCATGTTTATCATATGATAAAACAAACACACTTCATTTAAAAAAGACTTCCTTAGACAGTGCCTGTACAACATAGATTAATTTTTGCTGACTCCACTGTTAGTGGAAATATAATTCCATGATTGCCTTATGCTGATCAATTCACCAGGTCATGTGACTTGAGTCAACGGTCAGGGAAAAGATCCAGGACTGGAAGAAGCTTCACCTGGACTATACGGAGATTTTCTTGTGTCAAGTCTGGAGAGGAACAATGAAAGCAGTCATCCAGTATGATCACTAAAAGGGGATGTTTTGAATAGGAATATTTGTTGAGTCTCCTTCACTCTTCCTTCAGCAAAGCAAAGGTTACTTAAAAATGTTTCACAAAAGGATAAATCATGGGATTTGAGTGAGCATCTAGTACTGGTGTAAAGTCCTTGGAAATTTCTTCATCTTGATAATCTTTTGATTTTTATCTCTGGTGGGTTGACCTTGGCTAGACACCAGGTGTTCACCTTGCTACTCTATCACCTCCCTCCTCCACAGGATAGGGAGTGGAGAAAAATAAGATGCAAAAAACCAAACCTCATAGGTCAAGATAAAAGTAGTTTAATAAAGGAAAAGGTCACACACTCAAGCAAAGAAGAAAAAAATAAACCAAAACAAAATACAAAAAATATTTATTTTCCACTTTCTATCTGATGGTGATGTCCAGCCACTTCCCAATACACATAGAGGTTGGTTCAGAAGACAAATACTGTAAATAACGAATGCCTCCAATTTCCTCTTCCTTTCTCAGAGCTTTTTAGTGCTGAGCAGACGTTTTATGGTATGGAACATCCCATCGGTCAGTTGAGGTCAGCTGTCCTGGCTGTGTCCCCTTCCAGGATCTTGCCCACCCACAGACTACTGGTGAGGGGGTTGTTGGAGAGACAGCCCTGATGCTCTGCCAGTGCTGCTCAGCAGTAACCAAAACATGGGTGTGTTGCCAACACCTTGCTGGCTACCAACACATGGCAGAACACTTTGAGGGCTGCTGTGAGGGAATCCATCTCAGCCAGACTTAATACAGTGGCTCAAGTAAATTGTTGAAACTCTGGTTTACCACAGTACACGATTATCCATTAACTACCAAGGCTGCTGACAATGAGAATACAGTCTAGTAGAAGAATCATTGGAATAGTTCTGGAAAAGCAGAGATGATGACACAAAGGCACAAAAGTTCAGTTTTGTTGTATTAATTGCATTTCTACTTTAGTTCACAAATATGCCCCTACAGACTGACTCCTAAAGAGGAGGAGAGATAGATGAATGACTCTCAGGTTAGCACCAATGTTTTCTAAATAGTCTGAAAGGCACTTAAGTTCCTTTTTCATCCCAATTTATGGTAATTTTTGCAAGTTACCAATCAGTTTGAGAGACACTTCACATGTGTAGTTTGTAGTTTGGGTCTCCAGTATAAGAAAGACATGGATGTGTTGGACCGAGTGTAGAGAGGGCCACAAAGATGATCAGAGGGCTACAGCACCTCTCCTATGAAGACAGGCTGAGAGGGTTGGGTTTGTTTGGCCTGGAGAAGAGAAGGCTCCGGGCAGACCTTATTGCCCACCATAAATGGGCCTACACAAAAGATTGAGACAGACTGTTTACAAGGGCATGTAGTGATAGGACAAGGGGTAATGGCTTTAAAGTAAAAGAAGGTAGATTTATATAAGGAAAAAAATCTTCATTGTGATGGTGATGAGGCACTGGAACATGTTACCCAGGGAAGTTGTGGCTGCCCCTCACTGGTAGCATTCAAGGTCGGATTTGATGGTACTTTGGACAACCTGGTCTAGTGGAGGGTGTCCCTGAACATGGCAGGGGAGCTGGAACTGGGTGATTTTTAAGGTCCCTTCCAATCTAAACCATTCTGTGATTATATGATTCTATGACAAATCAGGGCATGGGACAACTGCATTTGCATTTAATTGTCCTGTAGAATAATAGAGAATTAGAGTAACTATTCCTGAGTCACCAACTGGATTAGATCTTTAAGGAAGTGTTTTTTTAATGTATTCTAAGGAATGCATATTACTTCTTGACATGCAGTAAAAAAAGTTCTTTTTTAATTTAAAAAATGAACATAATTAATATGTAAACAATCTATTTCCAATTTAGCAATACAAGATGTACATTACTGTAAACCAGTTGGAGTTTTTTCCTACCAGTGAGTCATAAATCACAGTTCCACTCTCCGAATATATATTTATTAGCACCACATGTAGGTGGAATATTATGCCAGGAAGTCTATAGCTGCAGAGAAGCATGCTAAGTGGTACAATAACATCTTAAAAGTGCTTTCAGTATATTTTTAGCATGTTACATATTCTTAATTATACAGAAAGACATTTATACAGGTAGTCCAAACCTCTGAGCTGCAAAACCCCTGAACTAGTTTGGAATGTAAGTTTAGTTAAGAACTCAAAAGAATAGTTTAGACACTACATTATTTCAATTAGTTACATTAAACAGTATTAAAAATATTTTTGGAAAGAAGGTTTGCAATGTTCTTTTTAAGTTGTTTGTATTTAGAAAAGTAAAGAGATGGCAGATGAGCATAAACCAAAGGGCAATTTGATTAGCATATAATGGACAACCCTTGAAGTCCAGAGTAATGTAGGCATGTTAACAGAAAGTCCTATATCCTATTAACCACAGGAATTATAGCTCTGAACACCAAAAAGGACTTTGAGATTAATCCTGATTGACCTTCTGCAAAGGATTAAAGAATCACATTCCCAATTTTTTTTGCATTTACTGTCTAGTCTGTAACCAGTATTTCCCCAAGATCTTTCATAAACTGAGATTTATTTTTCTTTACATCTGTATGTTTTTATGTATTCAGATAGTATACTTTGCTCCTAATACACACACAGGTGATCTAAATTCAAAGTTCTAAATTTAGCCTTTCATTTATATAACCTGCTCAGCATGTCATTAGGGGAGGGAGGGAAAAAAATCTTTTTAAGGAGTAATATATTACCAGCAAGCCAACAATCTCTGGCAGTTATTAGCATAAGAATCTATTAGTGAATTTATTTCAAAGTATGTAAAATGTATAAAAAGTCAAATGAAAAATAATCCCTAATATTTACACCCTGGTGAATCTTCACCTGGAATGCATATTCCACAGCACTTAACTATGCTTCCTGCTACAACATGTGTGTGCCTCATAGTTCTTGGTATTTGCATCTCAAAAACCCTAAGCATAAAGAGAAAAAATTAATTTCTTGCATCTAGCAATACCCTTTTGACTCTTCCAAGCTTTCTAAAGCCCATAGGGTCTAACATATTTCCTTCTGTCTCAATGAATGCCAGAAAGCCCTGACCTGCCTGTCCCCAGCAGCCAGTAGAAGACACCTCATCTACCACTGGCCCCTGAATCTCCAGCTGGCTCATACAGCAGAAGCCATGAAGGGCATCTGGAGTGCCTGTTAAATTCCTTCAGGTGCTACCTACAGTAATTTGTCACATCTTTAAACGGAGCATACCTTACTTTTACCCAGTACTTTAAATCATTGGCAACTTAAAAATGGTTAATACAAAATGCAACAAGTATTCATTTATAAAATCCACATCACACAAGTAATGAATGTTTATAAAGGATGCAGGTGAAGAAATGAAAGCAGAACTATACCTAAACTACCTACATCAGAGTTACATCATAAAAACCTTCCTGTTACTCATTCAACTACTTTACTGTCTCCCATTTTTCCTCTTTTCTTCTGAAAAAGCAGTAAAATGTTTCAAGCTTTGTGTCAGCTGCACCTACTATGAAGTCTGCCAGAAAAGATTGTCACAGGAAAATCAGTCACAGGAAAAATCATCTCCTGGAGCACTCCCATTAGAGAACACCTCCAGTAATACTCATCCAACTGCCTCGTGGCGAAGAATGTTAGTTCTCGTGTCAAATATTCCCTTTGAGATTTTTTTCCTTTGAGATGATCCTCACAGACTTCATTTTCATTCTGAAGCTTTTTTCAACCTCATGCTTATTCAAGAAGAGCCTAGCCAATCCTTTAGTTAAAACAAAATTGCTTCTCTTCCTTAGAAAAAGCTGGTGGACAAGGACTAAACTGCAAGAAAAATTCATCACACCTCCCCTCAACTCAAAGAAACCTGGAACAGAGGTTGCTGAGAAGCAAAGGTTCCTACTTATGACAATAAGGCAAGCAAACAGAAGACAAACAGAAAGGATTAAGCAAGCCTAAAGTACAGTTTGAGAGGGCTTTCTTTTAGGAGGAGAGTGGGAAAAGTTTGTGTTTACAGTAATATACAGTTCTAAAATCTCTATGAATATATCTGGGATAAATGGTTACAGTAATCTTTGATAAGATTTTTCAGTGTTGCAATATAAAACTAGAGAAAGAAGAACAAGACATTTTGGAAAAATAAAAGCTTTGGCTTTAACATAAGAATTTTTTGCCAAGCAGGAGATATAGCAGTAGCCCAGGCGGTGCTGTGCTTTAGACTTGTGACCAGAGCAGTGTTGATACACACCAATGTTTTATCTATTTCCAGACAGTGCTTGCACACCATTATGGTCTTCTGTGTCTCACTCTGCCTCCTCTCCTTTCCCAAATAGTCTGAAAGTGGGCAAGAAGCTGGGAGAAGACACAGCTGGGACAGATGACTGAACTGAACAAAGAGATGTGCTTCATGCCAGCTAACATCACACTCAGCAATAACTGGGAGGGAGCTTTTCCGAGCAGCCATTGCTCAGAGACTAGCTGGGCATCTGTATCCTGGTGATGAATGATCACTTTTGCACCACTTCTTGAGGAGTGTTTTTTTGTTGTTAAAAAAAGGATCCCCCCTTTTTCTTTCCCCTGCACATTTCCTCTCCCCATTCACTTATTAAACTGCTTTTATCTTGACTCATGAGTTTTTCTTGTCACTCTTCCAGTTCTTTTCTCCATCCTGCTGTGGGGGAGTGTGCAAGTAGTTGGTGGTTGTTTAGCTGCTGGCTGAGGTCAACCCACCACAAGAGCAAAGCTGCTGAAGTTGGCTAGAACGGCTAGCAGAGCAAAGAAATGGTTGAGGTGAGAAAACAGGGGGGAAAAAGCAGTATGAAGCACAGCTAGCAAGACATAAAAGGCTGTAGTAGTGGGACCAGCAAGCAGTGGAGAAAATTGTGTGAGGCATGTGGGGCTGGCAGCATGAGGAGCAGCAAAGTCAGAACCAGGTGAGATCAATTCACCAACTCAGCTTAAATGCAGCCTTACTCCCCATCAAGACTTCAAAAATTGTGAACAGTGAGTGCCAATTATTACAGGAGAGAGAAAGCAACTAGCTGACTTAGCAGTTGCTTCCTCTGAAGAAAATGCAATAAAATATTATTGGCATAGTTATGCTTCAAGAATTAAGTACTAGTACTGTGTTTACTTACCTTGCTTGAGCTTTCTTTTTTCCATTTAATAAGAATGTGTGTTAGTTGTTTGATTTACATTTCATAGCTGCTTGATACCCTTCACTGGAAAATTCATTTTTCATTGGAATTTACATCCTCTATCAGTCTCCATATTAAAAATATGCACTACTGAAACACATAAATGAGATAATTTTGTGTAGTTCTTTAATGATGAAGAGCAGATACTACAGTTATTACCAATTTGAATATACTTTTTGCAACTGATGTCCAACCTCCTCCATTTTGGTATACCAAAAAAGTGACCTTTCTATAAAATCTACCTTTCTATTAACATTGCCTCTTCCCTGTCATGTTGCTAAGTTGCAATAGTCAGTCACCAACAGAATCACAGATGGTAGGCATTGAAAGGGTCCTCTGGAGATCATCTAGTCTAACCCCCTCCTAAAGCAGAATCACATCCAGGTGGGTTTTGAATACCTCCAGAGAAAACTCCACAACCTCTCTGGGAAGCCTATGCCAGTGCACTGGCAGCCTCAGAGTAAAACTTTTTTTCTCATGTTCATGTGACACTTCCTAGTTTCAAGTTTGTGCCCATTGCCTTTTATCCTGATGCTGTGAAACACTAAGAAGAGTCTGGACCCATTCTCTTGACATCTGCCCTTTAGATAAGCATTGACAAGATCCCCTCTCAGTCTTCTCCAGGCTGAACAGAGCCAGGTGTCTCAGCCTTTCCTCATACGAGAGACACTCCAATCCCCTGATCATAATTGTAGGCCTCCGCACGACTCTCTCCAGTAGTTCCCTGTCTGTCTTGAACTGGACACTGGACTCCAGATGCAACCTCACCAGGGCAGATTACAGGGGGAGGATAACCCCCCTCAACTTGCTGACCAGGCCCTTCTTAATGCACTCCAGGATCCCATTGGCCTTCTCAGTCACTGGGGCACACTGCTGATTGATGCTTACCTTGTTTTCTCCCAAGAGACTTACATCCTTCAGGATAAAATTAAGACATTTCACAGTATGCTAGAAGAATCTGCCATTCACAGCTTAAGGAAAAGCAGCACTTTACCGCAAAGAAGCAAGAATTGGAAAACATGAGGGAAAGACATCTGAAATTTTCCTCCTATATTTGTTGGAAGAGACACAAACTCAGACTGCTTGGTCTGCTAACATGGACGTATCTCATGTAATGTCTCTATTTATGTGACTATTGTCATGCTATCTGTAATGACTGTCACACCAAACAGACAAAAAAGCATTCTTTTCTGATACAAGCTTGAGAGGCACATTAATATAAAGACAAAAATATAATTTTTGTGGTCTGGAAGTGCAGACATAAGCCAGAATTTAAAAACATGCTTAGAAGCTAACAAGGATTTTTGTATCCAAGGTCCTTAAAGAAGAGAAAGCTCTGTGCATCTTACCTGAACACAAAGTCAAGCAAAAGGTTTGTTCACAATGTAAACAAAAAAGGGGCAACTTTAACAGGCAACAGGCAGCTATGCCTATTTACATAGCCCAGCAATGTGATGCCCAAGGCAGCTGCCTACTTTTCTTGGGTCAGTCCTGGAAACTGTGATACAGTTATGCAAAAGGCAAAAAAATCTTTGAATATTATCTAGCAAAGCTTTCCTAGCAGACCTACATCTGCCAAGACCATATGACTGCTAGATGGAAAATCCCATTTAGCATGCTAGTGTAATTCTGTCACACGTTATTTTTTTTTTTTTTCCGAATTTATATCGACAGATGAATTAAAGAAACTTGGCTTGATTAACCACGCTAAAGGCCAAAAGGGAACAGAACCTTTTCTTGCAAATAAATCAGGATGTAAATATCAGACAGAAAGAGATAATTCACCTAAACAAAGAGGCTGGCAGAAGAACAAGATCTGAATAAATCAAGCCGGTGACAAGAAGAACACTCCCCATCATTGACAGTATGGGGGTCTGAAACAGCTTCTCAATAGGCACAGTGGGACACAGGCCAACTAGTGCTGACAAAACTGGTTACTTGTTGAACTGCAGGACACGGGTCCTTAATGCAACATGTTTGTGCACTTGACATGTTGGGGCTTTCTTTTTCCCTGACCACAAAGGATGGATTAAATCTTTCTCTGAGACTGTCCAGATTTTTTCTTGTATGGTTTACTGGTTTTGGCTGGGGTAGAACTTTCTTTAGAACACCTGCTATAATGCTATGCTTCAGACCTGTGCTGAAAACAGTGTTGATAATATAGAGATGGTTTTTTGTTACTGCTGAGCAGTGCTTGCCCAGAGCCAAGGCCTTTGCTGCTTCTCCTTACCCTGCCAGTGAGTAGGCTGGGGGTGCACAAGGAGTTAGAAGGGGACACTGCTGGGACAGCTGACCCCAACTGACCAAACGGATATTCCATACAATATGGCATCAAGATCAGCAATAAAAGGTGGAGGAAGAAGGAAGAAAGGAGGAATATTCAGAGTTAGGTCTTTTGTCTTCCCAAGTAACCGTTCTGTGTGACAGACCCCTGCTTTCCTGGGGATGTTGAACACTTGACTGACCATGGGAAACAGTGGATGAGTTCCTTATTTTGCTCTGCTTACACACACAGCTTTTGCTTTCCCTATTAAACTTCCTTTATCAACTCATATATCTTTCCAATTGTCCCCTCCATCCCATTGTGGGGGGAGTGAGCATGTGGCTGTGTGGTGCTTAGATGCCTGCTGTGGTTAATGCAGAACATTTGGTCAGTGACTGAAACTTTATTATGTATTTCTTAGTACTGCACTATAAGACTGGCTTAGGAAGTAAGGGAATAAACCACCCCAAAACCAAAAATAAAATGGTGAAGCATGCTTCCCACTAACCACTCCACAATGCTTTATCTTTCACCACCATCATAAAGAAATTTTTGAGACCCTACATTACAACAGCATCTCACTGGCTTGCCAGTGCACACGTTCCCATTCCACTCGGTTGAAGCTCCTCTTTTTTGCCGTGCAGAATCATAGCCCAAACAACTTGCACCATCAAGGAAACTATCAGCGATCTGTAGGGAATCCAGCAGCAGAGCTTCACACTTCAAAATAAACTTCCAAAGAGCACTGACAAGCTTAATAAATAGCAGCAGTCACCAGCTCCCCCTTTGGAGATCGAGGCAGGCAAAGCGCCCAGAAAAGGCCAAGGTGTTCTTCCCTATCGCAGCTATTTTAGCTGTGTGGATTTACCTTCTGTGATTATTTAACGAAGAAAAGACCATCTCCCTGGTGCCTCTGGTAAAAACCATCTATGCAGTCTCCTTCCATCCTGTAGCTCTAGCTGGCCTATCACGTGTGGTCTACATAACACGATAAAATAGCTTTTAACTCAAGAGAGCCACAGAAAGAGGAAACACAATTTTTCATTGATATTACAAACCCTGAGCAGAAAGTAATAGCCTAAGCTACCTACTTGCAGTGTTTTAGTCCGCAATTCTTCTGAGCTCAACTTGAAAAATGGTTCTGTTTATTTTATCTTATCACATTTGCTTGGTATTACTTTTTGCTCATAACCATTCAGACATGTTTGGCATTTAACATATGCTATTTTGGAAAAGATTCTAATCTGTTAAATAAGTTTTAGGCTTATCTGACAAGGCATTTTTCTTGCATACTGCTATCTGCAGATGGTATGATGAAAGATAAAAACAGTCAGCATCTCTTCCTTCCCTACAAGCAGCTCCCACTCCACTAATCTGAGCAGTTACAAGGAAGGATGTCAGAGACCTGGCATGAAGGTTTTTTGGACTCTAAATCGCCAATTTTCTATTACCAGTCTAGAGTAATTTTATTTTAAAGTTATAAGTATACCGATGTACCAGCAGTTGAACTGTAAATTACAGTTCCCATTACTTCTTTTTTTTTAAGGAGAGGCTCTTCCTTTAAAGGTGGAGGGGAAAAAAAAAAAAAAGAAGAGAAAAGCCTAGGGATATTGTGACCATCTCAAGCAGCAGGCAGCCCCAGCACTTCTAGCAATTAGGCTTGTCAAAATCCCCTCTCAGAAACCCCTGCTGCTCCAGCAATAGCAAGTGCCAGCAGGCAGCTGTGTTCCCAGAGACTGTGAACATAAACCCAGCAAAAGACAACTTGGTAGCTCTTTGTGGGAGATGAAGGAAACCAGACAGACATACTCCCTAATAAACTCCTGTGAACTGAGACCCGCAGGGAGCGTAAGCTTTTGTGCTTTTATTTGCATAATGACCAGCATAAGTTCTCATTTCACAAAAGGAAATGGACTTTCATGCCCGGAGCCACCATGGGCTGCATCCATCACCCCATCACTTAAGCAGACCAGCCTGCTTCAAATCATCACCCCTTCAGAAAAGAAAAGCCTTGTCAGGAGCTCAGGAGAACTCAGCAGTAGAGCAGATAGACTTGCTATAGGTTAGCTAGAGATCTACTGACCTATGAATCTCATTGGTGAGCTTCTTTAGGAATTATAGGTTAAAACATTAGAAGCCCACATAAGTTCTGATTATCTGTCACCTTATTTAACTGTCTCAAAGCACAACTGGCTTAAGGCAAGCACCTCTAACTAAATTAAAAACAATGGGCGCAGAAATAGATGTAGCCAACCCATTAACCCAGAACATCAGCTGTTTCTCAAGAATTGCTTGGAAAAGTATTTGGAACTCATTACAAACAGGAAAAAAGTGGATTTATTTTTTAAATTTGAATTCCAGTTCTCTCTGTTCACCAAGGAGTAAGAACACACCTATTGTAATTCAGCCCTACAAGTACCAAGGTACAACTAAGACACAGTCTAATTATTCTTTCTTCCCACTCTTAGCCCGAGATTCATTGCTTCATTCAGTGCAGAGGATGAAGCAAGCTTTGGTCACCATGCTGCAAACCGATTCTTTCCACTTCACTTCATCCGCCTCTCCACCCCCCATCTCCCATCCCCCACCCCCCCCACCCATTTCCCCACCCCAAAAAAGGAAGCCCTCAGGGCTCTGATATTTTTCTTAGTCTGAAGAGAAAGTGGATTTTCTTTGCCGATTTTTGCTTTGCAATCAGAAATATATCATGGCATATTCATTGCTTTAGTACAGTCCTTTCTTTATAGAGCCATATAGTCAAGTATGACAGATCATTCAGATTTCTATTTCTCAAGTTATTTCCACTAATATTCATTACTTCATGGAAGTAATTATGTGAACTACCACATGATTCCAAGAATTTAATGAAAAACAGGAGGTTATTCTAGGAAAATACATGACAATATTTGGACGTGGTGAGGCATCCAATGTATTGATAAGGAAAATGACTTTCAAACATTAATTTACAGACTTAAACTCCCACAATACTGTGACTCCATTCCATTAATGAATTCTTTTAGGTTGCTTCTTGGGGGAGCGTTCATAGATTTGTTCTTTGGAAATACCATGCTTCAGGTAGGTCTGCGAATGCTGGGAGCAGTAGTACTGCAAGTATATATTGCAGGAACATGCTGCCAAAATAAGATGTTAAGCTGCTTTCAAGGCTTATCCTCTTAACAGCTGTAAAAGACTCAGAGTACCCAGAAGTCATCATCAGGTAGGAATGGAGCTGCTTTAATTTACTGCATCAATGCCCAATAGAAGTGATTCAAACCTGGGTGTCATTTTCTCTTTCCAAGGCCTCTTACTCCTCCTAAAAAGGCAGGAAACACAGAATTAAAGAATCTATCCACTAATAAGTACATCACCTCTTCTGAGAAAGTATTCCTAGTGCTATGCTCTGGTCAGGGGAGTTTCCCCTTGATGTGCCTGGGTGATGAAACCGCCAAACAGACTATAGGAGATGACGCAGAGCCTCCAGGGTCATTCTGAGAGATAAGGAAAAGGACAAAGAAAAAACTCAAGCCCTGCTTAGGTCCAGATTCAGCACAAAACAGTCAATGGAATTCTTAGAAATTTCAGAAGAGATAACAGAATGCCTGCATGGTGATCTGAGTTTTAGTCGATCATCACAACTATTTTCACTATTTCACTATTATTTGTGAACAATAAAGGTTATCTTCATTTTGTCCCCAGAAGGGCTCATTTAATTGTAATTTTCAGATGAAGGATGTCACCAAACTGTAGTCACAAATTCTACTGGTTGAGACAAGAGTCACAGCACATAAGCCTGTCATGCTCCAGGTGTCTGCAGGCAGAAGAGGAAAGAAGCCTGAGGTTTTCAAGACTTTTATGCCTGACATGTTCCCCATACTCTGTGTACACTGGGATGAAAATGCACTATTCCCCCTCACCCTTCCATTCCTCAGGCTCCTTTAATTCCACTTTCTGCAATTATAATTTGACAGACAGAATTGAAACAGATGCATTATAGTGGACTCTGAAAACAAGCATCATGGGTGTCTATCTCATAACCATCTTCCTTCTTGCATACAATATTATCCCATATAATGTAGCCTTGTTCCATATAATGTCTGATAAAGGTATCAGTTTAATCTTTTTGCAGTTTAAGCAGTATGATTTTCAACATACTAAGCATATCTGAAATCACTAGGTTTTGGGGATTTTTTGGGGGGAGAGGGAGGTAAATGGCTTTATTTTCTTTTAAATCTACCATCTTTTATTGAGAAGGTACTCCTAGTCTTGGCAGGGGCGTGGGTGCTAATTGTTCCCCCAGGCACTGGGATTAACTGTTGCTGAGTTTTCTACATAACATAAAGAAATCATAGAAAATCTCTATTTATTTCTCATTAATCATGTTAGCAAAAGCCAGTGAATGGCTATCTTATATATCCTTGGTGTGGAGGGGAAAAACAGTCCTAGACAATACAGAGTATACTACAGAAAGCATCAACTCTGAGGTATGGTATAAGTACACGAGTTAGTAATGAAATGCTGCAAAATAAAAGTCCTGTAGACTGTATGGAGTGTTTAAAGGCTGTGGCCAAACAAAACAACTTACTTAGCTGGAGTAAAGACAAGGTATTCCTTTAAGAATGGGAAAGTATCTCACGATCACTTAAAGATGGAGGGCTTGCAGACAAGCCTGCTTACTATTCAATCACCAAACACAAACCAGGAATTTTAAACTGTCAGAATAGACCAAGTATGAACAGAGAAATACTAGCCTTGGCAAAACACCCCAACATCAAGTTGAAAGAAAATTAATGTGGTGGGGTTTTTTGTTTGTTTTTTTTTTTTTTTTTTTTTTTTTTTTTTTTTTTCCTGGAAACTGCAGAGTGTCATTCCCCCTTGCCTGCACTATTCATGGCACTTACACAGAAGATCAGCCTACCGAAACTGAATCTCAGCTAAAGCGGAATTAAGCTTCTAAGTATTTCCAGACATTAAGGAGTGAGTTCAGTGCCTCTCCTTTGATTTCAGAATGTATTTTTTCAGATGGATGCCACAAAACGAAGTTTGGGTGCACATCTTCCCAGAAGTCAGTGAGGAAGAACATTATTTTCTGTTTATAAGCTCAAAGTAATTTCTCCAGGAGGAGGGAGCGAAGTTACTTAAAGGGAGCCTGGTGCTGAAATGGAGAGTAACTATATTAGTTCTTCAGATAAAAATTCACCATCATTGCAATTCATGCTCTACTGCAGTATCTAAACATGACAAAGGATAATAATATAGGATCATGCTGTAGAACCACTATGATCAGAGTTTTCAAGTATGACAGATTTGCCCACCAGGAAGCATCCATCAAAGCAGCTTTAATAATCTAAAAGTCACTGTAGAGCACTGAAACTCCAGGAATCTTCCTGTATTATGCCTGGAACAGTCGCATCCATACCTGCAATATTTAGAAATTTGTACAAAGAGGGTAGGTTCAGCCAAACATAAAGCAGCAGTACTTTATAGTGAAATTGAGTATTACTAGCTCAGCAGGTTCCTTTGCTTGTTTCATTTTGGTTTTAGAAAGAAGATATACTTGTTGCTGCCAAATTTGCACACTAAGCACTGAATGCCGACTGTCTTTCCCTCTTTGTGAGAATCGATAAGTGATACATGTCACAATGTACTACCAACACTGCACAGTTCAAGTTAGGTGATTTTACCTGATTTTAGGCTCTAATATCTATCAATAGAAATGGAGATGTAGGGTGGATTGTTTAAAAATGAATTCTTTTTGCAATTAGTAAAAACACGAACAATATAATAGAGTATCATAAACAATGTGTATCTAGAAATTAATAACAAGGAGTTAAATATAGTATATGATTGTATATGATAAATATTTATTGTGTAATATATAATATGCTTCCACATGTTATAATATGCAATATATATAATAATGTAATATATATTTTTAACATGAACTATTTCTGTGTAATTGTTTAGATCAACCCTATCAATTGCCTCATTGTCCCTTTAGTAACATGTAGATCTTGCCATATGTTCCTAACAATACTGTTTTTCAACATAGCTATCCCAGAGCTCTAACACAATATCTATCAAATGAATACCCCTGCTAACTCACTAGGATAAAAATTCAGTTTACTTAATTTAATGTACAGCTAGGTGTCAGCATGGCTAAAATAAGAAATGCCTCTTCATCTTTTAAACATAATATAAATTACAGACAATTTACAAAAAGTACAATAAAGAAATTGAAGACTGTTAAGCAGAATCGTTGTCTTTACCAAAATATTCTTAAAATTAATTCAGTAGAAAAATATATACACATAACATCCGACTATGAAAATAGTCATCCTACATTTGAGATACAGGTTTTAAGCACATATTCCGTGTGGGTATTCAGATCAATCCCATCACTGCCAAAATTCCTGGATAAAACCTATGCAACATACGTTGTTCTAAATCTTGCATTTTTCATGGTTGAGAATACTTTCCTGTTCAAAACTGTAAAAATAAGAAAATTGTCATGATTTTAAAGGAATTTAATGTTAATTTGTCTTGCTGATCACAATTCTTCCAACTTGTAAAGCAATTTAAAAACAAGAGCCTAAATTTAGACCGTGCTCTTAGTCCTTAAGAGAACTATGACAAGGATAGTAATAGTAAAGAAATTCTTAAAAAATTATGTTTTACTAAAAAAATGCAAAGTTTAAAATTTCATACACAATCTAAATCAATTATCCTATGACAAAACATGGAATACCTCCATATGATTTTATCTCATGTCAAAATATTAAAGGATTCCCATAGTGCATCTACCATCTGTAATCCATATTAAAATTTAATATTAACAAACCAGAACTATAGGACATACATTGAGGCTTCTGATATTGTGTGAGTCATTGGGCTCTTTAGGGAGTATGAGGTGGGTGCAGCTTGTCCAAGAAATTCTATGTAAGTAATGATTGACGTGGACTAGTACTGTGCACCAGTCCTAGGAAAGTGGCTTGAGTCTCACATACAGAAACACAAATATAGTTCATGTTGTTTTTTCTTTCCTTCTCTTCTTCTTTCTCTCTTCTATAGCAACTCTCGACTTCAACTTGTTTTCTTCCAGTGAAAAGTGAAAGAAATCATTCTGAGGCTGGAATGCATAAAAATGACATGTATTTCCTTATATTTCTTCTCAATACTCGAAAAAAAAATACACACCAGGGAACTGCATCAATTTAACTCTCTTAAATCAGTATAAGTGAATTATATTGATTTATCTTAAGTCTCTAACAAGCTAAATTAAGGCTCTCTAATTCAGTTGAATCCGACTTGTACCAATTCAACAAAGTCAGTTTACGAGGAGAATTAGTAAAAGTCAATCCATTTTGTGTATGTGTGTAGAAAAAGCACATGGAAAAAGGTTTGCTGGATAGCAATCAGAGATGGCATCACATCTTTCCTTTCCAGCAGCACCCATTCCAGAGGCTCAAAAGTTCAAATAGGAATTTCTACAGAGTATTTGCTATGAATTAATATTTTACCATATTGTTACAATTCATAAAATACAAGTGTGTGTGTGTGTGTGAAGAAGAACCACTTGGTGCATTAACAAAAGAAATAAATGCTTTTGGCTGTGAAATACAGATTGCTAATATCAGTAAGGTTTTGAATACTAAGTATCAAAACATCATGTTTAGCATTAAAAAAGCATAGAAAAACTAAGTGGTATGTGTATAATGAAGCATCAAAATGAATAAGGTATCATCAGCATTAGAAACTAGAGAAGTCAGGTTTTGTATTTTTTTCCCACCTGTTGATCTTAGAAGAAACAGCTCTTGTTCTTACTTATTCTAGTAAAAGTAAATAACTGAATGCATTTCCTAAATTTTCTAAAATATTGCTTGACATTGCTTAGAGGCTGTTTTATACTTCTTTCCATTGTTTTCCATGGAACAGTTGCAGGGCAAGGTGCCTATCTTTGAAGCAGTGGCAGCAAGATTGACCCTGATTTGACTGAAGAAGAAATTCAAATGTGCATTTCCACTATTCTGGTTAAGTGACCCAGCAGCACTTCATTTTTTCCGACAATTATGAAAAAAGATTGTATAACTTGGGTCTGTCCTGCCCCTATAAAAATACAAATGAACCTCCTCACAGAGGAAATGAATTCCATTAATTTAGATATTGTCCAGCTAAAAAGAAAAGAAATTAAATATGCAATAATTTCAATGTGATTCTATTTTAAATTACTCTTTTTTTCTCTTCTTTTTTTTTTTTTTTTTTTTTTTCTTTTTTGGTGCTTTGGCAACAGAAATACCTGTCCAGTTTCCATCTATATCACTGGACAACCATGTTTTAGTAAGCACTCATTAGCTTATGAATTGCACATTCTTCAAAATATGCTTTAGAAGTTTGGAGGAAAAACCTGATGGCTTGCAGTTTTCCTAATATGTTTTCACTATTGCATGAAATACACTTGCACAATCAAGTTCTTATCACTAAAGGGAAGAACAAGAGATTCTACCTTTCGAGCAAAGCTTTAAACAGAATTTAAATCCAGATCTTCAGTGGTTTAATACATGTCAAACACATGTCAAATTTATTGGCCTACTATAACAATAAAGAAAATGGAGTTGGAACATGATGCAAGAAAATACAGAAGCTTTCAGAACAACTTGGCTGATACTGTGTTTCACAAGAGCAGCTTGTATACCTACAGACTTTCAGAGTAGTGCCATGTTTCAGGCGCATAGGCAAAGAAATGGTGACTTTTGATTCACAAGATATTTCTGCAGTTTCAAATTCTTTCAAAACATTATTGAAATGTTTAGGATTAGGCATGCAACTACACATTTCCAGCATCTTTTAGGAAAGTTCTGATTGTGTGATTTATATGAGAGATAGACACGTTAAGAAAAGTGAGGAGATGCTTTTTTAAAGCCCTAAAAATTTATTATTAGGTTTTATTTGGGATATTTTTTTTGATGTTTGTTAAGAATTAAAATTGAATTTGACTGCAAAAATAATTTAAGAAACCTACATATAGAAATTTGCTTATTGTGATTCTCACCAACAAGTTATTTAAATTCAATGAAGAAGTTAAAAATCTAAAAACATAAAAGCTCCAAGTCTCCATCCTCACATCCATCCTTGTGGTATCTAACTTCCTACCAAGACAAAAGAAAATATTTTTCATCATACAAAACTGACTTCATGACATATCATATGCCACAAATAGTAGTGGGACTTCTTTGATATTACTGTCTTGCTGAACACTTAGAATAATACCAAGCATTTTGCTGGCCAAGGGTATGCAGACAATTGCTTTAACCATATTAAGCTTACATAAAGCCTCTAAAAATATAGGATTCAATTTGATACTTCTGATATTAACAGTCTTAAATAGAATGAAATAATCACTCAGATATGCCATGCTCATTGCCAAAACACTTCAGAGAAAGCTTTCCCCAACACGAATGATTTATAAAATGGTCTGACTCTATCATTGCTTTTGGCCTATGACAGGGTTGAATGATTTACCTTCTTGGTTTGTTTAGGGGAGGGATGGGAGGATTTTATCACGAGCTGTGTTCTTCTGCCAGGGATATATTTGCTTTCTTTTATTACTGCATACAGAAGAGAAGCCTCTTACAGTCCCTCTTCATAGTAAGTGGAACATAGATCACTACAAACTGAAAAGGGGTTGCATGTTACTGGATGTCCAAACTCTTGTTTGTGAAAGCAACCAAATAATTGTGAAGATATTTTAGGGTAAGGCTTACAGCAATGAAGTCAGTGAACAACTATATATCAAACACCCCCAAATTGTATGCACAGGGAGGAATCTGCAGAACAGTACAGATCACAATTCCCTGAAGCAAGTGTAACTATTAGATTCCATGCAATCTTCTTATCCCCATTTTTAAAATGTTTTTAGCTGTAAGCAACTGACAAAATCACCCAAATGTCAGAAGTTACTTGGCTGGATAAAAGACTCAGCGCTAAATTTTTCCAATCTGAGTTTTATCTGTTTTATTCAGCATTAAGCAACTGAAACTTTCACAAAAAAAGCTTTTATTTGTATCTTTCTATGACGACACACCACCGTTATGAATTTTCATTATAGCAGTACATGCTATTTTTACTAGTATCATTACTACATATGTTAAAAAAGAAAAAAATACAGCATAGGGTCAGATTTTAAAACCATTTAAGCACTTAATGCAATAGGTTTTGAATAAGATTTTGAGAAGAGACTACAAGTTCAACTAACCATTGAGTTCAATAAAAGCCACACATTGAGGTATTTCTAAAAATAATATTTTTTATTTTCCTTTCCACAGCAAGAGTTACCATTTTCAGGGATTTTTAGATTTAACCTATGAAGTCATGAAGTTATATAGGAGGCATCTACTTCAGATACTTGAATTTAACAGTATTTGCTTTTACATTTTTCAGTGCCTGTATCTTTCCTATACCATCGCCTGTGTAGTTACATTTTTCAGCTATGTGTATGTTTTGGATGGTGAGTTAATTTATTCTTCTATTATATTTCTCTTTCTTCGGCAAGCTCCGAAGCTTTAAAGTTCCTTCTTTTAGAAAAGGGGGAAGTCTGCATTTTTAAAAGACAAGAGAAGGTGGCTCAGTGCAATGTGCATTGTCACATAATGGACTTGCTACAGTCATTTATTTGTGTCTCATGCTGCACTGTACAATTCTTGTCTAAAGTGTTCTTTCTTTTCTCTGTATATTAACCCCCAAAAGTGGGCATCATTACTGTGGAAGTGTCTTAGCAAGGACAAAGCACACTTTTGAAAAAGGGACATTTGTACAGTGATAGTTTTCTATGAGTAGTTTATGGATCGCTGAAAAGCTGCCTAACCAGGACACTGTCACAGAACAGTCATTCAGTCCGATTTTTGAAACCCTTCCCCTCTGACCCCCAAAATCGACACCCCCTAACAACACACAAAAACCCAACCCCCCACATCCAAACTCAAAAAGAAAACAAAGCTATTAAAACACAAGGGTATTATCCAAGTTATCCACTTTTAAATTTGTGCTATGTCTTTCATGTGCTGGAAATCACTGGATGAGAGGACATTAAATAAAGCTCAAATGCTTTTTTTTATTGCTTTCTGCCACCTAAGTGATGCTCAGCATGATTTGTTTAAAAGTCTTCAAAAAGGCTCTCCATTTCTCTGCCTTTAAAAAAAAAAAATTCTGAAAAGAACATTTCTTCTAAAAAACTGATCATAGATTGCAAGAAGTCCTTTGTATTTAATGCATATTGCTCAGCTCCAGCAGTGTAAAGAACACTTAAAAAATATATTGACAGCACCTTCCAGGTCACCCTGACTCTTTGAGACAATGTGTAGTTCTAGAAACTGTATGCACTCCACTGTGGAGATTTTAGATTACAGAAATGTCCACAAAAATTCTTCAGCCATTAACGTAAACTGGTAATTACCTGTACAATTATACAGTATCCTTGCACAAACACAGCTTTGCACATGCAAGTATTTTTTGTCCAGCACACTGATTTTATCACTATCTGAAACAATACTGTTTTCCTTATCAGTCAGGATGCAACAGAGACTCCAGCTCAAAGCACAGGTGGGCAATAAAATAGTAATCATAAGACTAGTAGAGACACTTTTCCATTCAGCATTTACTCAAGATTTTAGTTTGAAAGAAGATGCAAGACAGCAGCTTAGGGGTTTGTGAAGGGTTTTTCTGAAATCATTTGCTCTCCAGCCCAGAAGAGATTGGCAGCGGAATAATACCATTATGATAGGAATCAGATCAAACCAAAACTTCATGTTACCCTGTGTCAATACTTCTTTTATGACCTTGCCAATGCTTGCTGAATGTAAGCTTTCATTTAAAAAGATAACTAATTTCATGTACTAACTCCTCTGGCACAATAGTCACATATCCTTCATATGAACTTACATTGTTTCTATTTTCAGAGTCTACACATAGGTAATTTAAACCTAGAGAAGATGCGCATTTACTTTAGCACAGGAAGTTGCCAAACAAGTTGGTATCAACTGTTGCCCAGATAGTGGGCAACAGCTGTCAACTTCCATCTTCCACTCTTCCCTTCTATATACAACCCTCCCTTATTTCAGAAGCAACCTCATTATTTTCATAGTGGGAGGAAACACACCAACAACACAAGCTGAAACCAAAAGTGACAGGAGTGAGCAGTTCCATTTTATAAAGTCCTTAGGAAACTATTCAAGCTTGGGAGCTGAGAGAGTACACATGGCCAAGGGAGTTCTGTTTAGTTTTATAACAGGTGATGCCAGCAGGCAAGTCTGTTGATATGGAAGGCTTTCTGATGGACGTTTTTTTTGAGGGGAGTCTGTAGATTATTTTGGTTTGGGGTTTTTGTTGTTGTTTTGTTGCCATTTCACAACATCTGATACCAATCAAACTACATGAAAGATAGTTATTTAGAAGACAACTATGTAACACTGCTAATAAAAACAAGTTTGTCTCAGAAAGTATCTCAAGGCTGAATATCTGCCCTTAGCTTAAAAATTAAGAAGTATCAAACTCAATCAAGAGGTTATTACAAAGGCCTCTTGAATATGACAGAAGATACCTTTTGCAAAAAGTTAACAAACTAGAATAAGGTCATAATGAAAAAAATAACCGAAGGACTAAAGCACACATTATGTACTCTTTCAGGAACTCAATCTATTTAACATGTCAGAACGATTAAAAAGATAATTTGTTTTCAACGGGGAAACACATCCATGGGAACTGAAGTTTGATAGCAGAGAGTTGGTACAAAAAAGTTATATTAAGACCCAACAGCTGAAAAGTGAAGCTCGACAAGCACATTTAATTAAAAATGCAAAGCAGGTATTTTGATATTGATGAGGGTCAGGAATTCTTGAACATCAGCTAATAATTTTACTCACATGGAGAATCAGCAGAGCATTTTTAGTAATGATTAGACTTCTGAGGCTTCTGTCTGGTAATCCTCAAATGCAAAAAGAGCAGACCAAGCTAAATGTACATCTATTTCTGTGATCGATAGCTATACTGCTCTCTAGCTTTATATTTCACAGTAATGACATCTGGTGAACCATCTCACTGCACATTTGGGAACAGCATAGCTGTTATGCATCATAATGCATTTGGTTAGTAACAGGTTACATAGCATATAAGGAACACAAAACAGTCAAAGAAAGGATGCCTACTCAAGCCAGAAGAGTTACTTACATGGAGAAGTAAAAATAACCAAAAGGTTCATCTTCTAAACCAGCACATTATTTATTATCATTAAAAAAATCATTAAAAAATAAGTGAGCCACTGAAAAGTTAATGAAATATGCCAATAGAAATATATATATATATTTACACATATATAGTTATATATATATATAAAATTAGTCCCACTTGTGTCAAAAACAGTCACGTAATCCCATCCTGCACTATCTCAGAAACCAGTCTCTCAGGGCTGGATTCAGAGAAAAGGCAGCTTTGAAAATGCTGAGCACTAACCTCCTACTAAAAGTGTCCTCTGATGTTGGGAGAAATACAAATTCTACATACTGAATTAATTACTTTGAGATGATTTACTAATGAATGTCTGGAATTACTAACTTCACTAATGGAACACAATAATGCAAGCTTAACATCAAAAAACATCAATTTGCATGGCTCAAAACTTTTACTGCAGCAGGTTAAGACATGGTAGAAGCCTTGTCTGCAGCCATGACCACATTTCCAATCATTCTAACTACTAGTCTTCTCCTCCCCCCAATACGCAGGGATGTACCATCTCAGTGCCCTCCCACGGCTGTGGGATTTCCTTCAGTATCACGAATGCAAAGCAAGCAATGCCCTCACTCCTCTGACATCAGCTTTCGAAAGACTGGAAAGCAGGGGATGCTGCTACCTTTTCTCTGTCTCACAGAAGGATAAAGGACTCAGATTTTTAAATAAAACTATTCATTTGCACTGGGTTTACCTGGCAAGGTGCCAACAGCAGTAGTGGGCTGGCTGCAGGGCCTGCCCCTGGTGAGGAGCTGGGGCTGCCCAGTGTCAGACACAGACCGGTCCAGTCAGCTCCATGGCCCCAGTGCAGGGCACAGCTGAGCACCTCACTCCCTCTTATAGTTTTGCATGGCTGGGTTCTGGTGGAAAAGGGGGGCTGCAGGGGTGGCTTCTGCAAGAAGCAGCCGGTAGCTCTCTGCAGGCCCAAGAGAGCAAACACCAGCCAGCTCAAGGCCGGAGTTGGTGCTGACCAAGGCCAAGCCCATCAGTGACAGTCACAGCGCCTCTGGGAATCACATTTAGGAGAAAAAAAACCCTGCAAGCAGACACTTTTTGCCACCAGAGAAAGGAGCGAGAAGATGTAAGAAACTGTGCAGACACCAAGAACAAAGGGGGGAGGTGCCCCAGGTTCAGGAGAGCAAGATGCCCCTGCATCCCGTGGAGAAACCCATGTTGGAGCTAGTGTCCCCTGCAGCCCATGTAGAGGCCCCACGCTGGAGCAGATGGAGACATAGGTGACCTGTGTTGGATCAAAACTCTGCCAGCACTTGCAGCCCATGGAGAGAGATAAAGACACAGAGAAGAGAGAGAGAGTGATCCATGCTGGAGTAGGTTTGTTGGGCAGGGAGGCTTATGACTCCATGGAGGGCCAGGCTGGAGCAGTCTGAGCCTGAGAGAAATTCTATGATTCTATGACGGCACCCCATAGAAGTGACCCATGCTGGTGAAGAGCTGAAGCCCCATGAGAAAGGACACATGTTGGAAAAGCTTGTGAAGGACTGTCTCCTGCAGCTGGGACTCCATGGTGGAGCAGGGGAAGGGTGTGAGGAATGCCCTGCCTCCCCCCTTGGCTAAGAAGGAGAACATCTCATGAGGAACTGACCAAAACCTGATTCCTCCATTCCCTGCCCGTCCTTGTGCCACTATGTGGGGGGGGAAGAAGGGAGCGAAATCATGACTAAAGTGAAGTCTGCTTAGAAGGGAGGGGTGGGGGAGGTGCTTTAAGATCTGGCCACACTTCTCATTACCAGACTCTGGTGTCTCTGGGTGTGCAGTGCAGTGTAATAAATTAGGGAGTTTTCTTCCCTTTATTCTGTGCTGGATCTGTTTAGCCTGTGACACTAATTGCAGAATGATCTCTTCCTGTCCTTATCTCGACTCCTGAGCTTCTTGATATCTATTTTCTCCCCTATCTAGATGAAAAAGGGAGTGATAGAGCAATTTTGTTTGGCATCTGGCCTCCAGCCATGGCTAAACCACCACACGGCTGACTGGAATTACGGAATAAAGGAGCTAAAGCAGTATGTAGCAATATGCATCAAATGAAGGCTTGGAACTGTTAGTGTGCTATGCAGTATAAGAAAGTGAGATAACTAAACTTACCCTTAAATTAAGAATTCTTCAGCATTCATTGCTAGTTTGCTCTCATTTAGTGATACCGATCAACAAAATTTATGTAAGAACACTTATCCACTAAAATTGTGAGTCTGATTTGAAAAGTCCTGATCCAATTAATCCCTTCTACAGTGCTCCTATGGCAGGCTCACATTCTCAGACTAAAGGAAGGGATGATTTTGACAAACATCTTAACTTTCCTGTAATATGCAGCTTATACCTCCTGTTGTATACCACAGCTAGACAGACAGTGGTGATACATAATTGAGCAAAAAAACCCATAAAGTTTTTGCTTTTTGCTGTACCTTTTAAGTACAGGTATACTTCTGTACTTAAAAGGCTTCGCCCACGTAGTCTGATAGGAGAATTTCTTAGATATAATAAAGACAAGTTTGATATTCAGATGAAGTTGCTGTAAAGGAATCAGAAAAGAGAATCTAGAGAAAGAAAGTATTAAAAATATTGTTATAAAATAGGGGGGCAAAATTAAAGCAATTAATGGATTTGGGAATTCAGCATAAGCCAATAATGAAAGCACAAGGTTTAGCCAGTTTCCTTCACAGACTGTCAAGGGAAAAGGGAGACAATGAGCTGCTGCAAACAGTACTGCATCTAAAGGTAAGCAGAGCTGTTCCTACAAAAGGCAGGCCCAGCTCAACTCCAGCTGGCCCCACAGAAACATGTCTCTCTACCTCCAGCACAGACTCCATGGCCCATGGCTAATGAACATACGGCTTTGAATCCCAACCATTCCATGGGCATATTTAAAAGTAGAAAGAGGCAAACTCTGAGTTGGATTTCAGAGAAATACAACTGGCTGATATGCATGAGTGCAAATTCATACCCATGTATAAACACAGTCTCCCTTTATAATGCCTTTCACCACTTCCTAAGGTATTTAAATGAAAGCATTAAACAGACTAAATTAAAACATTCTCTTCCTTGTATTTCTCAGATAACATCCCATATAATCAGAAGAATAACTGATGAAAGAACTTATCACCTCCTTGAAATGTCTTTGGTAGGAAAGAGAAATTTAATCCCTTCATAATTAACGTTTCATTTGGGTCACTGTATTTAGGTGGTTTTCTTTTCTCTTTCTGCAGCATATGATGCTATACGCCACGGTCTTTCTCCACAGTAATGCTTTATAGAGAAATACAATAATTATGTCCACTCACTTTCAGATAACCTAGTTCAAACACAGAATTCCTGTTATTAATTTTGCAATTGTATTTAATCTCTGCAGTGATGGAAATAGTGGGATTAATACTGATTTCAAACTTCTCACACAGCTTGTTTTAGGAAAACAGCAGAAGCATGTGAATTAACCATTTGCTTCTAAATTTTCATATTTTTGCAGTTAATTGACTATTCAAGTCCCACTTCCGTCACTGAGACTTCACTAGGAGAATTAGCCGTTGCTGGCATTACCCATTTTCCTGCAATAGAAGCAACAGCACTTGTGGAAAAATATGTGTGACAGCTAGACATCGCTGAAGAAGAGAAAGTTATGCTGCTGCTGTGCAATATGCAACCGCAAAAAATTGTTCTAGCAGGCTTTGAAGTATTACAGGGCTCAAGGTAGAAGAGTTAACTCATCTTGAAAAATACCTAATATTTGTAAATCGTGGAAGAGAAATTCATCCTTCTGAGAGAGACGTTTACAAGACTGATGGAATAAAAGTATTTCATTCAGCAGATGTGTTGAGAGTTACAGTGGGTTAAGAGAGTGGGCCTCAAGTCTGTAGAAGTTGATATGGGAGAATACCACATGAAAGAATGAACAGATGAAACCTGAATATTATGTACTTATTATTAAAAAAAAATAAATACAGAAAACAGATAATAGAATAATCAACAGGGAACAAAGCAATTATCTGAAATGAAATATTCTGTCTACAAGTTACATATCCTTGAACTAAGTTGGTTTACAACACAGACCTTGAAAAAAATACAGATAGCAAAATAATCATAGAACTACAGAATAAGCCACAGTTTTACTAGAAACACAAAAGACTTTTGACAATCTTTTAAACAGCTCCAAGGAGAGCTTTAGTCTTCTGAAATTGAATTCTTGAGAATGAAAATGAAAAGAACCAACCTTGAAACTTTAGGAAATGGCTTTGAAAAAAGGCAGTTTCTAGATTTAGTAGAATTTTTTGCCTGCCTCAGTTTATGACAAGAAGATTACTTTTTAAGTAAAAGATGAATCAACACTTAGATATGCTTTGGAGACCATTTAAGTCAGTAACTGGGATGAAAGTTTCGTATATAGCCATGTATTAAGGGACTCAAAATGTCAAAAATAAATTCCACCCTAAATATATTTGCTACACAGAATTCTACTTTTAATCATTTCACTAAAGCATCTCATAGTTGCTATGTCATTATAAACAGGAAAAAAAATCTTAAATTTTAGTGGAAAATATTTAAGCATCTGATTAGCCACTGAGAGAAAAATCAACCAGATAAGTTTGTGGAAAATATTTTAAAACCTTCCTGATGTGTGTGTGTAGAATAAATTTAAGTTAATGACTTTTCACAAGGCTAAACTTTCTGAGTACAACTTCATGATGTGTCCAAAGTGTACTTCTATGGTAATTAAGTTTTTCATCTGACAGCATCTGTCACAGTCCCTGTTTGAATACTTGAGAGGCACAAAATCTTCAACTATATGGAGAATAACTACATCCAGTTCTCTAGTAGTTCTTGGATTTCAAACAACCAGCTTTTGTCCTCTTCCCTTTAAAAGAAGGTTGCTTAAAAAGAAAGGTAAATACAGAGAACAAATTATTACCTATATTGTTCTTAAATATATGCACTATCAAATAGCTTTTTATTTAAATTCTCTCCCACATCTTAGTTCCATTATCAAACATATTGCATGCGTGCTAGTTCACTCTTAGCTTCTGTCTCAGGGAAGTCACTCTTTCCCCTTGCCCTGCCTCCGAGGGCAAAGTCTAGGTGAGGTACAGAGCATAGTTCCATTAAGAGACACAACCATCAGCAGTGTACACTAAGATTGGTTCCTACACAGCTATTGTTTCAGCAGATTTTACACACCCAGACTCTGTTTAGGGTATACGTGGAACCTAGAGGAGGTTAATACTCTGGACTGAGAATGATTTATAACTGGTTCCTCCCACAAACCCTTTTTGAGAAAGTAAGGCGGAAATTTGATCTGAAAGAGTGTTTTGGATTTTTGGCTGGTAGCATTTGAGATGGTGTTCTTAATAAGCACACTAGCAATAACAGTGTGAAATAAAATAATATCCTAGTTGCTATTACTGTTTTCACACATCATTTAATACTTCCATATATTCCAAAAAGCCAAATTACATTACATCTGAAACAAAACCAGTTAGTATAGGAAGAATAAGCCTAATTACTTACCAAACAGGGAATTGTGAAAACAGGTAGATTTGCAGTATGTGGAATAAAGGATCAAAAGGGGCTACCTTCCCACCCAAAGGGATCACCTCCAAACCCAAATTGACAAACAATAACATTAATTTATCTTCTTGATGATCTCAGAAACATAATTCTTTCAACTGTAACATTGAGTTAAGCCCATTAGTATAAATATACAGGTAAACCTCAATTACCGACTATTTCAAACCAGACAGAAATTCATTAAAAAATGCATTTTCTGCAAGAAGGATTTGTCATAGTATGAACCTATATTTCCCCTGGGTTCCCAACATGAAAAATGCAATATTTTTCTGTGTGGTTTCAAGGATGTACTCTGTTCAGCTTGAGGGTAGCCTCTACTTTACACCAAAGGAGAAAAAGATTTATCCCATTTCTGCTCCATCATGCTCTCTACTAGCAAAACTGAAGAGAGTTGATTATCCTTCAGTATCATTTTCTCCTTTGAAACTGAAAAAGGAGAACACAATAACAAGTATGTGACTGCAATATATTAATCAAAGGAAGGGGAGAAATTGGTATTTAGGGAGAAGAAAAAACATAGAAGCAAAACCAACAGAGCTATAACAAGCTAGACATTCAAAAAGCAATAGAAAAATCAACAGATAGACATTAGTGTAATATATATACACATTTATATAGTAGACTTTCACAGTCCAAAAATCTAGCTGTACTAATGCCAACAAAATCTTTTTTCCCCTCTGCCTGTATAATCTGTATTGGCAGAGTTAAGAAACATCAGCAAATAACAGCTGTGGAAGAGTTGGCATCTTTATACTTTGGAATGCAACAAGTGTAATCTAGGAAAGCATATTTGAAACCATAAGACCAATGGAGGGCCAACACACCTGGACATCATTTAACATGTTACTTTATCTTACTCCCTGCCACATGAGATTTTTTTTATTTGATCAAAAGTATCCATTCATTCATCCTTTATTTGGATTGAATATTTTTTCCCAAAAATATAACTTGAGTAAAAGTTATGAATAAATAAATACCCCAAAATTCAAGATCATGCCATTTTCCTGTATGAAAACCAAATATTTCTATTTGGAATGAAACACCCTGTGAAAGTTCCAGTTTACATGCCTTATGTTATATGACCAAATCTATTCAGCTCCTTTTGGGTCTGCTAATGCATAAAGGGCTGAAGTAGGGCATAGGATTTGTACAGGTACAAGAACATCCATGCAGACATGAGGGACCAGGAAGTACTTTTCTTCCTTTACAGAAAGGTTTTATGCTGGATATAGAATGGTATCAAATGGAAATACTGCGTATAACTTACTTAAAAAAAAAAAATAAGAAAACATAAAACAAACCACCAAATTTAATGAGTAGATCAAATTTCCTCCTACTGACATTCATGGGCACCAGGAACTCCAGCTGGCACAGTACTGGGTTCATTAGTAGGCTGAGACAGTTTTCAAAACACGTACTTTTTAAAAGACCATTGTATCCAGACTAGTTATTTAGACTTGATGGGAATATCTGAGGTTTCTGAAGAGCAACTGTACCAGCAGATGTGTGAAGTGTTCCCAGACATTCTCTCCCTAGTGATAGAAAAATGAGTTTTCCTGGCTTTATATCTGGAGATTATAAGTTTTTCCTGTATGAGAGCATTAAAGAAACCTATTTATCTATACTCCCCTAGGGAAAACCAGTTATCCAGAAATGGTGGTTTAAAGAATTACATAACAGTACTCACTATAGGCTATTTAATAGCTATAAAACCCACAATGACATCTTCTGACTTTCAGTCTGCCATTATTTAAAGACAGAGATTTTTTACACCTTTAGAAACCACAGTATTATTCAGTAATATGAAACAAAACTTGTGTAAGCACTGGGTAGTTTTGTTCTCTTTCTCTAAGAATTTGTATCTTGCTGAATTAATGAAGACCTATCGCCAGGAGCAATTAAAAACCAACAAAACAAGAAAACAATCCATTTTTTTTTCTTTCTCAATGTTAAATTAATTACATGTAAACATATACCCAAGATTCATGCAGAGATATCTCATCAACAGTTTTCTGCATAAATATCAATTAGGGCTCCACTGTGTGGATTTTAAAAAAAAGAGCCACTGAAAGTATTTGCCTATTGGAGCCTGAAATGGGCATGCCAGCATCACTCAAGATGCTATTCTCAGAAATATTTCTTTTTGACCCTTTCTTTACAGACTGTTACCTATAAATCAGAAGGAAGTTAGAGACACAGAAATGCTGTTTTCTACTTAGGCAAAGAAGACCATTTATATTGACATATGAAACCTTAAATTCTTGTTTAAACTGTACCTAACTGCAGAACCATAAATGAAACTTTATTTTACATATTGAATATGATACAGTCAGGGGTAGGTAGAAAATATGAAATCTTTTTTAGACTTAATGTTGCCTTCTAAAAACAAACTGAATCCTAAACTAGGTGCACATTTGGTTGTAATCTTGTGAGGAACTTTCCTATTTTTAATTAAGATACAAATATCCTAAAGACATAGAATTTATAATTAGGTCTTCCATCCAAACATCATTTTTATTTAAAAAGAAGAGATGAGAAGAGAATCGTACCCACATTGAGAGTCTTCCCAAACAAATGGGAATATAAGCCTCTGCCTAAAGCCATTCACATCCATGTGGGGAACAGGGTCCTGTTTCTAGCACAGAGGCCTCTCAGCAATCTTGCTGTCACCAAATATATGTGGTGGTTTGATCATGGCTGGAGGCCAGATGCCCACCAAAGTCACTCTACTGCTCCCCTTTTCAGCTGGACAGGGAAGAAAATATATATTGAGAGGCTCAGGAGTCGAGATAAGGACAGGGAGACATCATTCCACAATTAGTGTCACAGGCAAAACAGACTCAACACAGGATAAAGGAAAGAAAACTCACTAATTTATTACCCTGCACTGCACACCCAGTGACACCAGAGTCAGGTAATGAGAAGTGCGACCAGATCTTAAAGCACTTCCCCCCCACCCCCCCTTCTTAGCAGACTTCACTTTAGTCATGCCCCATTGTGGCACAGGGAGGGGCAGGGAATGGCAGGTTCGGTCAGTCCTGGCAAGTTGCTTTTGGTCATAATTCTGCCTGTTACACTTGTTCTTTTAATGGTTTTGAACAAAATCAAGTTTTAAATTTGGCAAGTAAGATTATTAATTTAGGTTTTAGTCTCACAAGTATTTTTAACCCAACCTTCATTTTCGCTATAAGCTTATTTGACCCCCATGAACATTATTTTTTGGCTCTATGTTTGAACTAAAGTGTTGTTTGTCCTTTAGCTTAGCTCAGAACCTGATTTCAGACATAAAAGGGATGGGGTGAATGCCCCAGCACTATTCTAACAACCCTTTCCAAAGACAATACCATTTTTTCACAGTTGACTCAGCTGCATAGGAACACATCCCAGAGCAGCGCAGCACAAAGCAGCAGGGCTTTTCTCCCCCAGGCACACTCGTACATTGGTTTGGGGACAGCAATACACAGAAGGCCTTGCTGTGGGAGTACTTATACTCAGTTTAGGCTAACTGGAACACTCTGATCCCAGTAGTAATTAGCTCAGATGAGTCTACAGTGGAGATATTCCTTGTACAGATGATCGCTCCATCCATGCCTTCCCGTACACTTTTTACAATTCCCGAGTGGTACTGATGGGTATTGAATGGATGATGGTTGCAAAGCTAATCCTGACCTCTGAGAATGAAACACTGTGGAACATAAATACATGAATGTAATTGCATTAAGTAATAGGGTTTGAATGGAAAAAATGAAGATAAAAATATTAGCTTTTACCTCTGTTTACCAAGGAGGACAGACTATGTGAGCAAAGGAAGATGAAACTTCACTATAAAGAATAGAAAGGCAAGGAACCACTGAAAGGGTCAACATTGGCAGTGCATAAAAAATGCTTTTCTGTCCTAACATATGACAAGAATATTCTAGTGAAGCTGCAACTAGAAAATATCTGTTACGTGTTGTTTTGGGTTTGTGTGGCAATGTTTTCCTAATGGGGGCGGGGATGAGGAGGGCTGCAGGGGTAGCCTCTGTGACACACTAATAGAAGCTTCCTCTAGGTCCGACAGAGACAACGTTAGCCGGCTCCAAGATGAACCCAGTGCTGGTCTATCAGCAATAGTGGTAGTGCCTTTGTGATAACATACTTAGAGGGGGAAAAAAAACCCAACAAGTTGCAGTGTTTTACCACCAGAGAAAGGAGTGAGGAGATGTTAGAAACTTTGCAGACCCCAAGGTCAGTGAAGAATGAGGGGACGGAGGCACTCCAGGTGCCAGAGTGAAAATTCTCCTACAGCCTATGGAGAAGACCATGGTGAAGCAGACTGTTCCCCTGCAGCCCATAATGGATGATGGACAGTAAAGATTCCACCTGCAGCCTATGGAGGACCCCACACTAGAGCAGGTAGAGACACACAAAGGAGGCTGTGACTCAGCGGGAAGCCTGTGCTGGAGCAGACTCCTTGCAGGACCTGCAGCCCATGGAGAGGAGCCCAAGCCAGAGCAGTTTGCTGGCAGGCCTTGTGATGCCACTGGGTACCCATGCTGCAGCAGTCTGTTCCTGAAGGTCGGGAGTTAATGGAAGACACCCGGGCTGGAGCAGTTCATGAAGAGTAATGTGTGAAGGACTAACATTGGAAAAGCCCATGAAAGACTTTCTCCTGGGAGAGGGGCCTCACATTGGATACAAGGAAGAGCGTAAGGAGTCCTCCCACTGAGGGGGAAGGAGTGGCAGCGACACCATGTGATGGACTGACTGCAACTCCCATTCCCCATCCCCTTGTGCCACTGAGGGTAGTAGAGAGATAAGTCATGAATAAAGTTGAGCCTGGGAAGAAGGAAAGGGTGGGGGGAGGGGTTTTAAGATTTGATTTTATTTCTCATTAGCCTACTCTGTTTTCATTGGGTAATAAATTATTTTTTCCTAGTTGAGACTGTTTTGACCCTGGTGGTAATTGCTGAATGATCTTTTCCTATCCTCATCTTGATCCCAAGCCTTTTCTTATATCTTCTCCCCCCCTGCCCAGCCCAGCTAAGGACGAGTAATAGAGCGGCTTTGGTGGGCATCTGGCCTCCAGTCAGGGTCAGCGCACCACACCTATGTAGCCTTTTAGTGTTGAAATCCCCTTATTGTTCCTTAAGCTCAGTTACACGTTTTGAAGCTCAAAACAAAAGTACTGCAGTTACCAATTGAGTCTCATGTCACTTCCCTTTTGAAAGAAACCAAAAAATGAAACTGGCTTAGTAGCACAACCCATGGGAGACACTGCTACATGCTACAATCCATGGGAGACACTGTCAATCCATGGAAAACACTGCTAGTCTTTGAGAGGCATCCTACTTTGCTCTATAGTTTTGCTCTCTATCCATCACATCAACTAGAGAGATATGACTCCTGGCATTTGCCTACAGAATATTGTGTCATACCTGTGTGGCAGTCAGCTGTGAGCACAGTCTCCTTTCATCATCTTATTTCTATAGAAGCCAAAACCTGTACAGGCTATCTGTCCAACAAGAAATGCCTTCAGTGACAGAGCTTGGAGCCTTCAACCAGAAGTCTCAAGTATGCTAAACAAACAAGGTCTCCACTGAATCTCACTGTACAGAAAAACAGTTGGGGAAAATGAACTTGTTTTTGCTTGCCAAGCATTGTTTCCATTATATAAACAAAAGTCTGGCACTATCTGACACCAATTGTTCTGTTGGTAGCATGCACTTAGCATTACCTTATCTTAGAATTTCTCCTTCTGATATAAACATTCAGTTCTCTCCCTTTCATTTCAAACACTAGCATGATGCTGTGTTTTTCCATTCACATTTGGCTTGTCAGTCTCTTGTCAAATATTTTTTCCAAGAATGTCACTTTCAGTTTTCAGTGTTATTTGTTTTCTGCTTGCTCACTCATCCACTACATACTGTTCCTGAAGACTTTGCAGCTTTAAAGGTACTGTTGTGGTATGCTTTGCAGTTACAGAATAAGGTTTGTGACGTCTTTCTGGAGGCCTCAGTCTCATGCTTCTGTTTTCCTTACTACCGTATTTTTTCTTCATTGTTTCCTGAGATGAGTCTGATTCAATGCTGCAATCTAACAGTTCTGTGCCAGCATCTCCCTATTTTTATACCAATCATTTCAATGAAGTCACATAATGAAGGATTTTATTTTGAAGATAGGAATAGGAGGCCGTAGTTCAATCATGCTCAAAAAGCTGAAACATTCCCTATGAAAGTATTTGCCTCAATTCTTCTTATTCATTTGTCTGCAACGTATTTATTCAAATGAATACTTTTCTTTTTTACTTCCTATTTTTTGTTCTAATATTTTTGAATATGGAACACATCTTAAATGCTAAAATGCAGACATATAAAGTAACACTAATTTTCTTCAGATTGGCATCCTTTGGCAAACCAGATACTAATTTTAGGTTACACTACTCACATGAACATTTGCTGTTAAACTCTTGTTAACAATTATTCTTGACACCGTGTACCATTCCTATGCAAAGCTGAGAAAAGTATAATAATTTATTACTGAAAATTTTATTTGAGATAGCAAGTATAACTAATGTACATGTAGTTTGATTCAAGTTAGAACTGGCTGTGGACTACAAAAGAAAAAAAAAAAAAACAGGCATAGGGCTACCGGGATTTTCATCAGATAGAAATACACAATTCCTTTTCATTTTTCTTCATTAGAGATGGCACTAAAGTTTTCACTTTGAATGTGACAAACTCACAGCAATTACACAGTGTCCTTTTACCCAATAAGGCTGTTATGATAAAGAGGACAAAACTATAGATAAGCCTCCATAGTAACCTGAAAAGCCTATCTAAATTTCACTGATTAGGATCCAACTACAACAGCACGTTTTTGGATATTATTTGGTCAATGCCAAACAAATTGCACAGGATAATTCAGTAGATGGCATTAGTCTATCAGAAATTAAATTGAATCACTATGAAGGTGTCACGAAATTCAAAATTGGTGGAGGTGTGATCCTTCAACCTACTCTGCGATAAAGCCTTGCCAACTTGCATCGTCTCACTGATTTATATGGTACTATTCCATGCCTTTATTTGTGTGCAGCATCAGGTTGAGTAGCAGGACTGTATTTCCATTAACTTGTCACCATATTCTGGTTCCAGCTAGGCCAGAGTTAACTTCCCCAAGCAGCCAGATCAGGTGAGCGGAGCTGCCCCCAGCTGTTCCCACACCTCCTGATATCACGCCCCTGTAAAAGGGGCTGGTTGGGTAGGGACGGGTCCACTTGGATCCGGGATAGTCCAAGTGTGGTCAGGTGTTGCATCGGTGCAGGGCACTGAATTATCACCTCATCAAGTTCTCTTGTGTTACCAGCCTGCGTGTTCACTCTGTCCTGGGCTCTGTTGTTGTTCCCCCCTTGCGGAGCTCTGTCAGTAAGTGTCCCTATCCCACCCCATGGGGCGATGGCTGTTTGTCCTCCCAGGAAAGGGCTCAGGCTTCCAAGGACCTCTAATGACTATTCAACCCAAAAGATAGCAGGAGAGACATCAGGAGCCAATCACACATCGGGAGCCATTCATACTTTGGACATTCTGTCATCCACCCTGAAGCATTCCCACAAGCCAGGTGGTAGCTTGTGGCGATACAAAGGATGACTACAAAAAGAGAGCCTTCTGCCATGAAGGAAGCAACATGGAGGAAGAGAAGCAATGGAGAGCGAAGACAAACGAGGGAATGCTCTCCCCCTCCATCAGACCCGGAGACACTGAAGAATACTCTGCCATTGGACGGAATGCCATAGCTTCGTGGTGGTAGATATAGCCCCCACCCTTTCCTCTTTCCTCTCTCTCTCTCCCTCTCTCTATCTCTCTTTTCCACCCCATCTTTCTTTCTTTCCCCTTTTCCCTGCACGTTTGTTATGGGCCAAATAAAGCAACCTTAACCTTGACTCTCAAGTCTTAATTCTGTTCTCCAAGAATTGAATTGAGAACTTATCACGATAAAACACCTAGTAATTGGACATCACTCAGGGGTTAAGCCACCCAGAGCAATCTGAGGTTCTGTTGGAAGGCAAGGGGGTTTAACCTCTGCCAAACTAAGTCTTGGCCAGGTTGTGGATCGTGACAGTGAGCGAGCGACATGAGGTGCTTAGCCACTGCTTGGGGCTGAAGCAGGACACACCAGTACAGATCTACCATTTTATCTAAGAGAAATATTGTAATCATGTATTAATCTTTTGAATAAGAAATAATTGCTTTTTGCACACATTTAGCTCCTTCGTGGTAATGCTCTTAAAATTTAAATGTACGCTGTCATTATCATATTCACAGTTCCATCCAAAAGCAATAATAATATTACAGGGTAATATCAAAATAACATAGAAAGATGGATACATCATTTTGACCAAAACTTTAAAAACTTTATTCCTTACGACATATCAACACCCTAAGGTTACAGTCTACTACAATACTTAATACTTCTAAAAAGACATCTGAAGGGTTGATAATGGAAGATAAGTTTGATGCAGTCTATGTAGACATGTACAGAAATTTTGAAAAATATGTGTCTTATCATACCATGGAGTGAGATGCTGTAATGAGATAATATACTTAGTTGAAGTGGTAGATATTTAAACAATGCAACCATGAAGTTGTTAATACAAAACACAGATCCGGGCTAAGATTCCTCTTGCCCTAATTAACTACTTCAGGCTAATTATTATATCTTTAAGTATATTCTGTACCCCCTACTATAGAATCAATACCAAAAGAAAAAACAACTAAAAAACACACTGTTTTTTTTTATTTTGAAGACATGAACACCTGCTTTAAAATTAGTCTCACAAGCCTCTCTCATCTAGAATAGCATTGCCTTCAATTAGTGCATATAGTCAAGGGTGAGTCATTTAAAGAGTTATTAGAAGCACTCCAGAGCTAATAGAGAAGTGAGACTAATTCTCCATTTTGAAGGACAGATTTTTGCTTCCATAGTACCCAGGTGCAGACAAAGATTGCTATTTGATGAAAACAAACTAGTTAAGAATAAGAATACATCCTGAATACAGGAAAAGAACCACTGTGGCTTCACACCACAGTACTGAACCTCTGAAAAGGTTATCACAGAATCACAGAATCATTGGGGTTGGAAGGGACCTCAAGAGACCATCGGGTCCAACCCTCCCTGCCAAAGCAGGCTCCCTAGCTCATATTGCACATATTGGGTTTTGAATATCTCCAGAGATGGAGACTCCACAACCCCCCTGCGCAGCTTGTCCCAGTGCTCTGTCACCCTCCCGGTGAAAAAGTTCTTCCATATATTGGTGAGGAACTTCCAACTTGCAGCCATTGCCCCTTGTCCTATCTCCACAAACCACGGAAAAGGGGCTGGCCATTTCCCCCTGTATCCCATACTTAAGATATTCATAAACATTAATAAGCCCCCCCCTTAGTCTTCTCTAGGCTGAACAGTCCCAGCTCACTCAGCCTTTCCTCATAGGGGAGATGCTCCAGGCCCTTAATCATCTTCGTAGCCCTCCTCTGGACTCTTTCCAGGACATCTCTGTCTTTTTTATACCAGGTAGCCCAGAACTGCAATCATTCTGAGCCTGTGGAGTTGAGTTACATGTTGCCACTGAAAATGGGAGCACTGTACTGAATAAACATGTATTATTGTTCTAATTTAATGGAGATATGAATCAGTAACAGCCTTCTTTGCACATTGCAGTATATTAAAGATGGTGCTAGCTCCCTCTGGTTATCTAATATTATTAGTTGGGCGCATCACAGAACCTGATCTTGATAGACCTTGACAAAATTAATGGTGGCTACTACCACTATTCCTAATGGTAACAGGTACTATGTAATCAAAGTTCTGCATTAATGAAGTTAATGTGAGGTTTGTCATTTTATTGAGCTGGACCAGGATTTCAGTCAGATTTAAAGCCAAAAATAACAGGCTTTACTCCAAGCACAGTGATTACAATGGATATCCCTGTATCGAACTTGATAAGAGAGCATCGGTGAAGCCACTCTTCACATTTGAAATTCTCAATGACTGATGAAAGCCTTTTCTCTCAAATATTTTAGGAGTTCAGGAATTTTTGTTTGTTTGGGGGTTTTTTTGTAATGGTATCTGACAATTTCTGATGGAAATAAAAATTACACACTATTTTTTTACATGTTGATTTTTTTCCCTTCTTTCAATTATCACTATGTGCATCCAGCTGGGAGATGTGCTCAGGTAGGTGTACAAGTGAGGCAGGGAAAAGAAGTACGTTGAGCAGTCTAATTTACTGCAGAACTCATGCTTTTTCAGGACAGAATTGAAAGAACAGAAGAGGTAAAGTGCAGATGGTTTTAACTGCCCTGTTTATCACAGAACAGGCATTGTTTAGAGCCCATACAAATAAATGCAAAAGGAAAATATAGCTACCCCTAAGGGGGCAGTGACTTGTTTTTCATTTGTCTGTAAAGACAAGCTGGGAAGGAGCAACCCAGTACAGGAATTCAAAAATTTCAGACCTGGAATAAGAAATATTGCCTGACGCTTCCCAGAGGGCAGCACAGTTTCTTCCACCTGACCTCAATTCAGCTGGCTGTGAGATTTTCAAGGGGTAAGCATTTTAAATCTGCAAACACATCTCCACTTTATCCTTCTGCTGATTATTTCTCTAAGGGAAAAAATGTGACCACTGTTGGGGTAAGCATTAAAGCCAATGTTAATAGTTTAATTTCAGTACTGTTCAGAATCCAGAGGCATTTACAGATTTGAGTGTTATCACCAACTGAGCAATTCTATTAACCTTTATACCCAGACTTTTGCATAAAGTAATACTAACACAGCAGAGAGGACAATAAGAGAACTGAAAACTGTAAAACAGTATCACTAGAGGCATAGTCAGAAAAATTTTCTTCTTGGTCCACTCAACTAAATTTCACCAATAAAAATACATTCTAGCATTATACCCACTTTGTTTCACTTTCCTGTGTTTGTGGATTATACTTTGATTCTGCTTCTCTACCCCCCCCCCCCAACATCCATCCTTAAATGGAAGATTTGTACTTAATGAGAAGTTTAAAAAGACAAACAGATATTTTAAACTAAGGCATATTTCAGTTTTTCTGCTGCAAAGATTTTTTTTTAAAAGAAGATATTTATTTTTCTCATTAGTGGACAAATCTCACAGCTAAGGTCCCAAAGCATCCCATCTAACACTCAAGTCTGAAGGACAATAACAAAAAAAAAATTGTGCAATGGGCAGTCAGGTGTACAGCCATCTCCAGGAAAGCAGGGCTCCATCACGCCTAATGGTTACTTGGGAAGACAAGTGCCATTACTCCAAATGTATCATCCTGTTCCTGTCTGCCAGCTTTGACTGCTGGGAATGACATTATCCCATGGTGTGGGATATCCCTTTGGTCAGCTGACGTCAGCTGCCCTTGCTGTGTTCCCTTCCCAACTTCTTGTGTATCTCCAGCCTACTTGCTGGTTGGGCACCAATAGGAAAGTTACAGTCTCTCACAGAGTCACAGAATGATCGGGGTTGGAAGAGACCTCTGGAGATCATCTAGTCCACTCCCCACTGAAAGAGTAGGATCACCTAGAGCAGGCTGCATGATCTTCCTCCTTCTACTGACTACATTCAAGCCTCCCCCCCATCGCCACCAACACACACACACATTTTTACTATGGAGTTTTCCCTTTCTATTCATTCTCAAAACAAAGATAATCCTGTTTGTTCCTGACTCCTGACTGCTCGCAGCACACAGCAGAATTGTCCATTGCCTGAGAGAAACAAGTACACACTGCTCAAACTATCACTGCCTTGTAGGAATAATTCACTTCTGAGGGGCAATATTATTCCTTCCCTGAAAGAAAATAATTAAAAACCAGGAAACCATTTTCTCAGCTACTGCTTTTAAAAGAGAGAGATGGGAGAGAGACAAGAACACAGTCCTTGATGTTGGGTAAACACTATTCAAGGTATTTATATCCCTGCATTAAAAACACTGTTTTGGTCATCAATCTGAAAACATGGCACTCTTGGCAACAGTTATGAAGGACTGTTCCAGTCCTACTTCTGAAACTCCTTCTGGGGTTATCTATGGACAGCTCAGATATGGAGATCAAAACCAGATGCTCAGTTCTTCAGACTAACTCCCTACAAAGCTACACTGCTGTCTCCCTGGCTTCACTCAAATATATGGCTCTTAATTCTAACCATAGTAATATGACCCAAAAGAAGATGTGGGGAATGTTTTGTTAGACTTGTAGGAAGAATGGACGCTGTTAAGAGTTCCCTTCTCAGTAGCTACAGATACAGCATGCAGGAAGGGAAAGAAATGTAAAAAAGGATTATTTCACCTGTTGTCCTGCCTGGCAACTTTTAGGTCATTCTTACTTTGCACAGTGGGTTTACCCCTCAAAAGTGTAAGAAAAAAGAAACCCTGACTATACACTTAGGAGAACAATAGCACATTACTAGGCTTATTTCATTTGAAAAAAATATAGTCACTATATTTGATGCTATACAGTTGGAAGCCACCAATTTTTTTACAAGGTGAAATGCATATAGTGTTTATTGTGATTAACAGTGACAACAATTTCTGTGTAGAGTGAACTATCTATGACCTGAGTAATAAAAATGTATCATAAAGGATGGGATGACAGCATGGGCTTTCAAAGTACAGGCACAGAGAACCCAGGCTGTAAACAACCCACCAATGACTAATTAGCAGTGATTCAAGGAATACATCCTTGAGAGGTGGAGCTTATTTGGGATGTAAAAAGGGAACAAAATGAGAACCAAGGGAGAAAAATAATATTAATACATTCATTCAGGATGGCTGGAAATAAGACAACTGAATCATCTGAACTGAAAAGGGAGCTCTTGGTATGTGAGCTAAGAAGGAAAACAGCTGACATTAGTACAGTAGGTGTGGGGCTCTCCCTTACACCCCCTAGACAGCACAGGCACCCACTGCTACGGAGGGATTGCTGCTCATCCATGCTTAGCTACTGCTACATACAATTGTGCTACCACACAATAGTTTGGGCAAAGCAGGAAAAGCAATGATAGCCATCAGGAGAAGACAGCAAATAGAACATTGATATGTATTGTAATCTATGAATACTTGAACTATCTATATGAGGGTTAATCAGGAAACCTTAGCTAAAGGAGTTGCATAGATTCTAAATCCTTCTCATATACCTTTAAGGTTGATGATTCATTGTAATCTAGTCTGGATCTGAGAGTCAACAAAAGGGTAACACTTTTCTCTAGTACTTCACAAATGCTATCCTAAAGCAATGTATTCATTACTCAGCTAGCAATCCTTCCAAAAAGGATGAGTGAGGAGGGCCCTGCTCCCCCAAAGCCATTCAAACTAGCATCAGCACCCAGATAAAATGCTTCACATGTACTTGGTAAGATTTCCTGATGTAATACTATGCAAGGAACTGCTGTTGGCTTAACTTCCTGCAAGGAGCAGTCTGGTACTAAACAGATACAACTTCATCCTGAGAGACACAGCACGAGGCCATTATTAACTGAAAGAGGAAAACTGGATTTCTTAAACCGTGTGTCCTGTGCCAAGGATTATTAACTAAACAGAAAGCAAAATAGAAACATATCGGCATTCACACTAAGGCCTGCAAGTTTATTTAAGCTATGATTTTGTACACCTGTCAGCTCCTATCACACCATAAACACATGATATGTATACACATACAGTGGGAAACAAACAAAAAAAAAATAATTTTCTTGAATTGCTTGACTGTCGTAGTTTTGCGTGGCTGGGCTCTGGTGGAGAAGGGAGTGGGGGCTGCATGAAGCAGCTAGAAGTTTCCCCTAGGCCCAACAGAGTAAATACCAGCTGGGCTCAAGGCTGGACCTGCTACTGATCAAGGCCGAGCCCATCAGCAACAGTCACAGCACCTCTGGGAATCACATTTAGGAGAAAAAAAAAAAAAGGCAAACAGATGATTTTTGCAGCCAGAGAAAGGAGTGAGAAGATGTAAGAAACTGTGCAGACACCAAGGTCATTGAAGACAGGTGGGGAGGAGGTGGCACTAGAGAGAAAGGTTCCCCTGCAGCTCATAGGTGGTAGAACAGGTTGTACCCCTGCAGTCCGTGGAAGATGATGGAAAGCAGAGACCCCACCTGCAGTGGATGCAGAGACCTCATGCTGCAGCAGGTGGAGACATGGCAGATACTGTGATTCTTGTTGGAGCAAGTTCCTGGCAGGACCTGCAGCTTGTGGAGAGAGACGCCCGTGGTTGAGCCGGTTTTCTGGGGGGAACTTGTGCCTCTGTGGGGCATGAGGCTGGAGTAGTCTGAGCCTAAGACACTGCCCCCACAGAAGTAACCGACACCAAGGCAGTTGAAGAGCTGAAGCCCCATGGGAAATGGCTCATGTGGGAGAAGTTTGTGGAGGACCGTCTCCTGTGGGTTGGACCCCATGCTGGAGCAGGGGAAGAGTGTGTGGAATGCCACATCCCCCTCTCTCTGTCTGTGCCCCCCTCCCTACCCCCATCTAAGAAGGCAAACAACTAAACAACTCATGAGGGACTGACCAAAACCTCCTCCCCATGACCTTTGTGTAGAAGGAAGGGGAGAAATCATGAATAAAGTTGAGTCTGTGAAGAAGGGTGGGGGGAAGGTGCTTTAAGATCTGGTTGCACTTCTCATTATACTACTCTGGTTTTACTCTGTGTCTGCGTGTAATAAATTAGATATTGGGTTTTTTTTAATCGGTGTTGAGTCTCTTTTGCCCATAACGTTAACTGCTGAATGATCTTTCCCTGTCCTTATCTCGATCCCTGAGACTCTCAACATGTATTTTCTCCCCTGTCCAGCTGAAAAGGGGAGTGATAGAATGACTGTGATGAGCATCTGGCCTCCAGACAGGGTCAAGCCACCACACTGCCCAATATCTTAAATCTCATGATAGCAAATTTCTTGGAGTTTCCACACTCCTTCACAATTTTTTTTTTGCTGTTCCTCTTGTGTACAAGTATCAGCATTTTTATGTTGTCGGCTATGTTCAAACTCCCTCTCAACTTTTACTTCTATATATCTGTAAGAACATGTTTAAAAACTGGTTGATTTTATTTTTTATTGCACAGCTTTTTTAATCTGACCCCATTTTTCTTTTCGAATTTGTCTGGTATGAGACAAGGCTTTTAATAAAGTCTCTTTCATAAAGAGAACCTGAACTTGGTTTTAAATAGACTTAGTCACCAAATTTTAATGAAACACATAAAAGACAATTACAGCTGTTAAATAAAAAATTTTAAGATGTCATTTTGTGTGGAAATATAAAAGTGGAATGAGAAGACTGAACTAACAGAATTGCCCCCACAGCAGATGATCTGATTCCTCCAGCGTTTAATATTTATGAAAGGAGTCTAACACATTAATACAGCACTGTGAGCTATTTATAGAAACATCCTCAGTGCATTCTTCAGGTATTGATTCAGCATTTCAATAGACACACAAAACAGAAAAGCCCTTAAATATGTTTTTTGCTTATTTGCTCTTGTTTCTATATTTGTGACTATGTTTTCATAAGACAGCAGTAGCAATCTAATTTAAAAAAGTATAAATACAGAATAAAAATCATAGTCTTTTGATGGGATTTCCTCCAATTTCTACTTTATCCCTTCTTTTTCTTGCTTTAAAATCAGTAATCTTGGCTTCTATGTTGACTCTAATGCATCTCCAAGTTCATTTTGAAAACTGTAGTTGTATTTCCACCTTTCTTTCTTAAAACTGCTCTTGACAACATCTTAATACTTTAAAAACCACCGGACAAACCAAACCAAACCAGAAAAAAAACAACCCTGAATCTCAGAAGCCAAATTCTACACAGCCATATACTCCTGCGACCCTATCATTCACTTCTGAAGTGCCATCCCTCCCTCTTGCCTTCCATTAGCTTGTTTTGTTTCTTCTACAAATATAACTTCACTTAGTAGCTCACTTAACTGCCTCTGTGCCACCTTAACTGTCTCCTAGCCACATGAATGAATCAGTAAGGTCTCAATACTATGGACAAATGTTAGTTCTAGGGAAAATCTTACAAGAGGCTTGTTCAAATAGGGTTGTAAAGCTCAAAGCACTTGTCAAATCCATGGTATGACTTTTCTGGTCACATCTAGTCATAACTTAAAAGGTTAAGCTAATAAAATAAATTATAAGAACAGCAAAGTTGTTGAAGAATAATTTCTTGATTTAGCATATTGCCAGTGGGCATTTTGGCTGTTCTAATCTCTATCATTTGTACTGTTTTATTGTGTAATACCAAGATGCAACCCTTTACACCACAGCAAGTTGTAGCCAAGATATCCCCCATAAATTATTCCTGGTCTCACTCTATTCCAATCTACACAAAGAAAAATGGAGCTAGAAATCCAGAAAAAGTTTATCCTTTTAATTATCCAGAACCATACCACTGAAAATCAGCTTAACACATTCCAATCCAATTGTACTCTGTGCCTTGTAGATCTTATTGTAGTTTGCTTTGCCACCATAGTGACCCTGAGGATTTGGGGTTTGGGGCGTGGCTTTGAGGTGGGTTTTTTGCAAGTGAAATCAATACTTTTCAAATCTTTACCACTCTGGCTCTGGCTTGAAGCCACACAGTAGTAGCTGAATTGAGTGAATTATCACAGCTACATACCTCCTGCAAGTAACCATTACATAAAAGGATTCATTTCCCCCCCTCTTTGTTTTCTGCAGAGAAATCACTGTCCATCATTTCACTTTCCTATGGACAATTCCGAGAATCACACTGAATAAAGTTTTGCCATTTTCCCATTAAAACAAACCAATCTATATTTTGGATTTATTCCTCTACTGGAACACATTTATTCTTATGGACATTTCAAAACTATCTGGTGAGTTGAATGAAACTTAAGTTTCATTTCTGCAGCTATGATAGCAGGATAAACATCTGGCATGAGTGAGGGAATGACCTGCTAAAAGACGATGCCTTTTCCATTAGTTTTCAGTTTGCTTTATAGTCGAAAGTTTATGGGTTTTTTTGCTGCTGCAAGAGCAGGGAGAAAAGATAGACAATCCCATTTAAAAAGTCAGACAAAAAAACACCTTGAGATGACAAGTATCCAACTCCAAATTGTGTTTTTGAAGACTCATTTATTCAAATGAAAGTAAACAAACCAACCCACACAGATGGGACTTCAGTTCATTTGTTAACAATTTTCTACACTCACTTATTTCAGAGACTATTTCCAGAATCTAAATGTAAGTGATCAAGTTACCACAGCACAGCTATTTTCTAGACAAAACCATAAAAATCATTAGTTCCTCTGTAAATAGCACTCATTAGCAGAAATTATAGGTATGAACTACAGCCTTGAAGTGGACAGTCTAGCAGCACTCACAAGATTAGTTAGCACAGTTCTGAAGCTGTCACATCTAGCTTGAAACCATTTGACAGACTACCTGATTTGGGGTGCTGCCATATGAATGAACTCCCATTATACCAGATGCAAGGATATTCCACTTTTAAGAAAATTAGTTCCCTGTTGATTAGAATTGTGCCATCAATCATGAGTTTCTAAGTTGCAATTAAATTGCCAAGATTTTTTGCTTTGGCTTTTTGGGTAAACAATCTATGAATAATAATGCCATGCTTTGGAATTTACCCATACAATCCTTATTCAGGAAGGATATAACCCTCATGTTGAAAATAATCAGATCCGTGTTTACCAAGCTGTAGGCTGGCTTCTGCTAATAATTTCTAATAAGGATACTTTAAGCAACACCATTCAATTCAAAGTCCAGACTAGGAAAAAACAATTTAAATAGAAACAGTAGAGTTATATAGCTAAGTGGTCACATAATATTGATGTCTCACCAGTGACCTGGTGGTTCCAACTCCACGTAGTCTAGGAATTAATTCATAATTATCTCATGAGTGTTGAGGAATAACTCACATAATATTACCTTTCAGCAGAACATAGAGATTAAGAGCAAAGTGTAACATTTGAACCTATAAATGCAAGAAGCTAAAATAGAAGTTATGCCTGACATTAACAATTACCACACAATTTCTGGTATCTGTATTTAGAAGATGCTTTAAAAATGGACTGGTTTCAGAAACAAGCTGTAAGAATTAACAGTGATTTACAATAGCTAAACTTTGGTAAAACAATAAATAAAAATCTGTTTTAGTGAAGTGATCATCCCAGTCCAAATTTATACAAGACAACTTAATAGGGGACCACGTAATGTGGCAGATGAAAATGTAATGAGACGTAGCATTAGAAAGCTTCGGAGAAACCATTATAGAAGCTTTTCTTTTTGTCTTTAGGGGTTTGCAGTTATTTCTTGGAGCTATTTACCTAGAGTTTTCTGGATTTTCTGACACTGTAAGCTGAAGCAAAGATAGAATCTCATTTAGAAGATGTTTTCTACCTTCATGTTTTCACAGACCAGACAATCTGGAAAATCCCCTGTGCTCTACAACTTACTACTCAGTACGTCTCTTTACAAAACTTAACAATTAAGTCATTTGAACTAGACAAACAATTTTTTTGAGGTTGTATTTGTGAGTTTCCTAGTGCTTTTTATCTCAAGTGTCTTAGGATTGTGCTGTTCCTAAACACATATAGGTGTTTTCTGAATCTTATGTGTGTTCCTTTTAAAATACAGTACTAAGTTCTGAAGTTGCCACCTGGGGAGGTAGTATTCCTTTTTAAATGTAGGGATTTTTTTCCAAGAATGACAATTAAAGTGTGTATATTTTTTTTTTTTTACCAGAGTATCTATGAGAAAGAAAGTTTGGCTTTGTTTCTCTCTTTAAGAGGCAGATTCAAAAGTAATTCACTTACCATTTATCATGCACTGGTGTGGGACCTCACCTCGATTACTGGGTGCAATTTTGGGCACCACTGCACAAGAGGGACACAAAATTATTGGAGAGTGTCCAGAGGCAGTCAACAAGGATGGGGAAGGGTCTGTAGGGGAAGTCTTTTGAGGAGAGGCTGAAGTTTCTTGGTTGGTTCATCCTGGAGAAGAGGAGCCTGAGGGGAGAGCTCATTGTGTTATAAAATTCAACAACTGATTATTTTGATTTTAGTTTAGAATATGATTTTGATTCTAAGAGAACCATAATAGTTATGAGAATATACAGCATGTTAGGGCTTTTAGGAACAAGACGATGTGTGCCTTTATCACTATGGAAAATCGCTATGGACTCTGAATTTAAACAATGGGTACTGGTTATGGACCTTGAGTTAAAACAATAAGTATATGAAGAAACTGGCTATGGCTACGGAAGATCAGATGAAGACGAAATGAGCTTGTGCAAGGACGGGGCTCACTCATGCACAGTGAGGAAGACTATCGACAACCACCAGAGGATCCCCGCTCAACATAACTATGCATCCATGGAGGACATGTACATATGATAATGATTTCCAGGAAATAACATGAATATGCTAATCATAACCCTTCCATCTTTGTATTTAAAATGATCAACATAGTTAACTAATGATTTTTATAGAATAAGAATATAGATAGAGTGAAGCAATCAAAAGCCAATCATTGCAAAGGTCAAGCTAAGAAGTGAGTGTTTTTGCGCAAAGATTTTTGCTCAAAATTGTATAATTATGTTGTGCTTTGCACTTGTGGGTGAACATGTCTTTGGTGGAGCTATCTGCTGTGTTCCCCAGCTCTGGAATAAAAGGAGTGCCTGCTTATCTGCTTTGTGTAGATAAGTTCTTTGCGATTCTGACCGTTAACAATTGTGGTCTGTGGCTTTCTGACAAGGGAGAGCAAAGGGACAAGTGTCAATCTCCTCTTTGGCGACCAGCAATAGAACCCGAGCAAATGGTATCGAGCTGCCAGAGGCTGGATATTAGGAAGAGGTTCTTCACTAAGAGGGTGGTCAAGCACTGGAACAGGCTCCCCAGGGAAGTGGTCACAGCACCGAGCCTGACTGAGCTTAAGAAGGACAATGCACTCAGTTACATGCTCTGACTTGGAGCCAGGAGTTGGATTTGATGATCCTTATAGGTCCTTTCCAACTCAGGTGCTTGATGCACCCTGGATACGGTTGACCTCTCCTGGCTGCCTGGGCACACTGCTGGCTCATGTTTAATTTGCTGTTAACCAAGACTCCCAATCTCTCTGAGCATGGTTGGCCTCCCATGGCTGATCCTCCAGTCTGTACGTGTAGCGAGGGTTGCCCCTTCCATCACTTGTCCTTGTTAAAATTTATGCTGTTGGTGATTACCCAGCTCTCTAGTCTGTCCAGGTCTCTCTGTAAGGCTCCTCCACCCTCAGAGTCAATAGGTCCTTCCAATTTGGTGTCATCTGCAAATTTACTTAAGACATCCTCTATTCCTGAATCCAGGTCATTTACGAAAATACTAAAAAGAACTGGACATAAAATGGAACCCTGGGGAACCCGACTAGTGACTGGCCACCACTATATGTAACCCCATTTACTATCATCCTCTGGACCCAACCGTTCTGCCAGTTTCCCACCCAACACATTATGGCTTTGTCTAGTTGTGTGCTGGATATTTTGTCCAACAAGATAGTGTGAGATACAATATCAAAAGACTTACTGCAATCCAAAAAAAATCAATAAACTGGTTTCCCTTGGTCAACCAGCTGGGTGAACTTGTTGTAAAAGGAAATCAGATTGGATAGACAGGATCCTTCCTGTTCTGAACCCGTGTTGGCTGTGACCAAAGACTGCATTGTCCTTTAGGCATTTTTCATTAACTCACAGTATGATGTTCTCCATAATCTTACCAGGCACTGAGGTGAGACTGACAGGCCTGTAATTACCAGCGTCTTCTATCTTACTCTTCTTGAAAATTGGGACAACATTTGCCAGCTTCCAGTCAACTGAGATCTCTCCAGATTCCAAAGATCATTGAAAAATAATTGAGAGAGCTCTCATAATGACATCAGCCAGACCCCTGAGTACCCTGGGATGAATCCCATCAGGGACAATGGATATATATATATGGATCCAGGTAGAGCAGCAAATCACCCACAAGTTCAGGAAAAACACCATATACTCTTTACAGTTGCTCAGTCACAGAACAGGAAACATTTTTCTGCATCTAAATGCACACTCTGAAAAGCCTAGAGACATGGACTTATTCCATGGAAGACAATTCCCAGAGGAGGAGATGTTTTCTTGCAAACAAATTTTAATTCTTGGGACACTGGTTGATTATAAAAAGCACTTAATGATGTTTGGTATCCTATATCACCTATATTTCCTATGGCTGCGTTGTGTTACAACCCTCAGCAGCATGCTATAAAAAAACCCCAAAAAACAAATTAACAAAAACCCTCCTCTCAAATGGTTGTATTCCCAACTGCAGCTGGAACAAAATATGATTAAATTAGTTCATTGAGTCAACCCAGGAGCCTATATTATTAAATATTTCTCAAGCATGGGTCGTCAAACCCGTTTGCTTGTTCCTATTATAAAAAACAGTATTGCTATGGAAACAGCTTAAATTTCAGGAAGGAAAGGGTACACAGCCTCCCAACATATTGGTCCTTAATTTGGACTTTGAAGCACTGCCCTCTTCACAGTCCTCCCTGATAGTCTTCACTAATGAGCGTAAACCACTCATTGCCCAGCTACAGAGCATGAACAAGCCGTGACAAGAAAGCCAATTTTTAATTTAATCAAACAGCCCACAATAAAACACAAAGCCTGGAAATCAATTCTGCATTGTACTTACAAGCTGGAAAGCCAGTCAAGCCACCATCAACATGCAAATTACTACAAAGATTACCCAACTTATCTATCAACCTCTTCAGCAATGGGCTGTACTATCTGAGGAATCATTGCTCTGTACAGTTTATAACATGGCATAGGTACTTTTGGGGTGCTATAAGCCATTGTATCATACTCTAAAGCAAGACAGGTAGCAGATCGAGTTTTCCCTTGACATCAGAACTAGCAGACTTCTCATTAGCAAGTATAATAAGTTACTACTTCACTCTAAGAGGAGAACAGTTTAAAACAGAAACAAAACCCAATCCTCGCCACTCAAAAATTATATCAAGCTAAAAATTTGTGGTGAGCTTACAGAAAATAACAATGAGTTGTGTACAAAAGGAAAGCATTTGACTGGAAATACAAACCAAATGAATTTTCCTTAAGGATTAGTTTGAGACCCTGTACTCAAGTACAGCCTAGAGAAATAATTACATGTAAATGGAATTACAGGTTCCACCATTACTCAGAGGTTTAGACTGCCACACAAGAGCTGGATAATTTTGAGAACTTTCACAATAGAAATCATGATTATATGTAACATTCTTGAAGGCTAACTCCAAATACCTCTTGTAACATATCCTTAGAATAAACTGGGTATGTACAATGTTTTGGGCAGAGATAACGAAACACTTGGCCAAGAAACTAGTAACGGAAATGCAAAAATTGTTGGTCTTGGAACATGGTTCATAGTTCTGGTAATGTATTTTTCAGTAACAATCAACTCAGACTGGAAAGCAGTCTGTGAAGAGCTAGTAAGATCATCAGGGACACAGAGGGGTTTAATCACATGAAAAAAAGACCTTCTCTTGATTAACTTAAAGAGTGGGTGTGCAACAGCTTACTTACAGAGAAACATAAAGCAAAGAACTAAGATCTGCAAATCTATAAAAAACTTTTTGATATTTTTATCAAAGTTTTATCAAGAAAATTGAAGGTGTTCTAAGATATGCTACCAAGTAAAAGGGAAAAGAAAAAATATTAAAATGCAGCTTGTTATGCACGCTTTCAAATGCTGTTCCAGCACCTGTATCATATGAAATTAAGCAACTCCAAAAAAAGCCTAGTAGCCTGAAATTTAAGCTTTTTTCCCAAGCCTTGTTGCCATTAGGCTGCCTTTTTTGTAAAAGCTGCAGACAAATCCATTTTCCCTACCTTAGGGTGGAGTGCAAAAAGCTAATCCCAATAAAGTATGCCTAATTAGCCCACAGTTCGCTTCAGTGTTTCATCTCCCAGAAACATGAGGAGCCATGAGTGGCATCTGTAACTGTCTAACACCTAATTAAGCAGGCATAAGTCTTTTAGAACCTATGGGAGATGAAAATTTATTAGAAAATTAATAGAAATAGCTCCAGAGAGCTGTGGACAGATATATCACTGGTTTATTAGACTAAATAAAACTGACACTAAGTGCCTTTTTCATTGGAATTAAACACATACATTGCAGTTAAACTTAAAAAAAAGAGACAGAAAAGAATGAGTTTAAAGCTGGAAAGTAGCTGTCACCTACTTGAAAAGCAACAGTTAAATGTAAAGAACAAAAAACAGTAATAAAGTAAGCAAGGCGCATTTAGAGATTTTAATCTGTTCTTTGCTTTTATGTTTGTTCGTTTTTTTTGTTATAAGGCAATATATGTAGTTTCTGAAAACATCTGAGACATTAAAATGCTCATCAGCAGCAACAGATTTCAATAAGCTAGGGTTCTGCATTGATATAGAAAACAAGTCTAAGCATTTTTCTCCCTAAACACAACACCCTTTCTTAAATAAGTAGTTTATTATCTACACAACTACACAGTATACACCTTAGATAGTATATACACCTTAGATTTTTTCCAGGTACCTTAACAGATTTCTAAGCTAATGTACCTAAGGACTGAATTAAATGAAGATAGTTTCAGGAGCAAAATGTGTGCCTTCTGGAGTTCATTGTGTGCTTGAAAAGTCAGAAAATCTCTCTGTTAGAGTCTATAGCTCACATATGACTCTTCCTTTCCATCTCAAGTGCCTTCTACAAAGGCAAACCTGAAAAAAACCCACAACAGTCAAGCAAAAAAATGTACCTCTTTTGCAACATTAACTACAGAGGTCTTCTCAGGCCCTCATAAGAACATAGAGCAAAATAATATAGTTTCAGGACCTGAATGCAGTAGTTGTAGGTAAATAAACACTGGAGGTGTGCATTTACATAATCATTCGATTAATAGTGGTGAATAAAAAGAAGGCCACAAGCTTAAAAACTCTTGGAATGGGAAAAATATACCTATGTAAGATTAGACTTAGTTAAGTAATAGTGATGATATAACTAACTTTTAGCTGAGCATCTGTTCTTCTTCTATACACACCAATGTCCTTCCAGGTTATTTGTATTTCGGGAGTAATATTTCCAACACACTTAAGTGTCACAGTCTCTCCTAGATGGAATATGTCTTTGACTGGCATAACAAAACTGTGCAGGGCAAGACTACTAAGGCCTTAGTATGAAAAATACTGTCTTGTTCACTAGACGTATAAGTAATTTTTAGAAACCAAGGTTCAGTTTCTATGCACAACTTCAAGTTTAAGCACCACTGTAACAGATAGCTGAAATCTGTATGCAGTCAATCAGTGCTGGTAAGACACTGAAATTCAATTTGCAAGTCTATTTTAACCTGATAGCAAGCTGGTTGAGTGGACATATTCAACAAGCCATTACGATTTATAGCAAATATAACACATAATATGGGCGGTAAGTATTAAAGAAAATATAAGTAAAAATCTGAAAGTTGCTCAACAAAACTGAAAAACACGTGTCTTGTGCAATTGATCTGCTTAACAAAATATGAAATCCAGTCACAAAACACTTGACAGTGAAACAGTTTAAGTATTTGAAACACCTATACCAAAGTGATAAGACTGTTGGTCCTGCCAACTCTTTTTAGAGTAAACAATAAAAATAAATTAAGGTCGTCAGAAACAGCTTACAAAAATAAGTGCAGAATATGGTCTGAAGATATGTACTGATGCTTTGATACAGGGTCTAAATTCCAAGACAATTCTTTTAAGTACCCATTTCTACTTTTCCTGTTCTCATTGTTCTTTCCCAGTCACAATGGGTGAATGTGGTTTCAATTTCTCACCTTAGATATGCAATCCTATTTTTTTTTTCTGGCTGGCCTCGTATCTCTTGGATTTCTGAGGATTCCACTTGTCCATTACTTTTAGCACAACAGAGCCTGTTCCTCTCCATGCTAGATCTCAGGGATCCTTACATGGTATCTCAGAGCACCACAAGGGATGACAGGGAAATGACAGAACGCCCTTTCCAACTTGTTTGATTCATCCCAATGGCATCCAGGACAGTATGACCATCTCTCCTATTTGTGTCTAACATTTTATGGTTTCATTTAGCCCACCCAGAAAGCCATCAAGAACAAAGAGGTTTTTCCTCTTTACTAATACAGTACCACTTACAGGGTAGAATGCCAGTGCACTATCACTGCCACAGCTCTTCACTGTGACTTTGGACACTCCTCCCAACAAAAACCTACCATGATTATTAGTTTCATCACTCCCACCTCTAGACCTGTCTGTAACACTCCCTGAGTTTTCAAGACATAAAAGTGACCATGGTCCTTATTTAGAAAAAAAGATTATCTGAAGTGTTTAATATCCTTTCACTATATTAAAATATTAGGTGCCTTTGTTTCTCATTTTTATCGGGTGGAAACCAAGTCTAAATATATTCTCGACTGTGTTTCTTAACATATATTCACAGAAATTCAGATGTGCTTCCAAAAGACTCAAGAATTTTCTATATCTTATTACAATTTACTTATGGTGAAAGTAAGTGAAAGGAAAAATTAATTTTAGATATAATTGGTAAAATACCACTAAAAAAAGTATGCTGACAAATAGTAGCAGGTAAGCATGGAAAATAGTGAAACCAGTTCTCATCATTCAACTTTCTATAAATAAGACATAAACTTCTGAATTTACTCAGCATAAGAATGTACAAATGCCAAACAAGATGGATAAAATTTATTTGCCAGTTGATACCATCTCAAGTAAAGTTCTGTGAAAAGCAGAGTGTTAACTTTAATATTCCTATTTCTTCTTACATCTTTTAAGTAGTTTTAGGAGAAATGTGAGGATTGTGATGGTAGAATTTCTATTGATTATACCTTTTAAAATCATCAAATAATAATATAAGAAACAATAGATATATGAGCCAACACAAAATAAGATCAGGAGAAAATAGTCATATGCAATGTAATTTACCTACTTATTCAGTCCTTTGCTCAGTGACAAAATGAAAACATTTTATGAACTTCAGGTTTCCTTAATTTATTACAGTTTTATTTTAAGAAGAAAACCCTTAGTAGCTGCTTTTTTGCATTTAAAAGGAAAGTTAACCCCTTTCATGTGAATGCCTGCAGTAGTGAAGTTATGTACTTCACTGCATTGATTAATATCAATGCATTGATTTCCTTGGTCTTAATTCTGGTTTAAGAAAATGAAAAATCAAGATTAATCATTCTTTGAGGAAGAAAATGATGAAAATTTTATCATCAGCTGACATTTAACTCATAACTCAATAAATCTTAATATTAAAAGTCAATACCGCTCATTAAAGAGGTTCTGCAATTCTAGATGATGATTCCACTCTTCCTGTATTTCTTTCTATGAAATACACATTGGCCTTGTCATATAGACATCTTGCTTCTAACCTATGCACCAGTTCAACGTGCTATTAAATGCATGTCTAATTGTCATGGTTCAGTCCCAGGCAGCAGCTGAACACCATGCACCACTTGCTCACCCTTCCACTGGAGGGGTAACACAAACATCCAATTTATAGCTTCTAGACTGTATACCCTATCTAGCTAATGCATTTACAGAAATAAAGGATAAAACTGCTAAAAGTTTCTGAAATAAAAATAGTTGTTTGATTTTCAAATTTATTACTGCACTGGCAATTATCTCATAAGTATTTACAAAACTTCATAGCAAAAATGAATCATCACTGAACCAGCATCACTACTTTATATTCACCGCAGAAGGCTGTAGTCTTTGCAGCCATGAACGTCACACAATTTGACTGTGTTTTAATCCTGATGACTAAAGCAAGTAGAACTGAATTTTGCTGGCTCAGAAGGTTTTCATGTTTGCTGATGCACCCCTAAGCCCGAAGGGGACACTGGTAGCACTTTGGGCATAATGTTTTAAACCTTACTCATACACATAACAGGAATTACTTGCACTACAGATTATTATTTATATACAATAAGGACTGAATCTACAACATTTTCCCAAGTGTTCCATATACAGACCGCAGATTCAGGTTCTTTTCCCAGTCTGGAATTTCTCGGATTCCTTTACATTAGTTATGTAGTGAGTAAGAAAACTAACTCTAAGGAAGAGAGTCATATCCTGGCTATTGCTGAAGAGTAGAGTTGTTATGAATGGATGTTAGATTTCCCAGCTTGTTTAAAATATATCGCATTTTTAATTACCCAGACAAGGCTATCAATAAGAGGTAATCAATCTATAAATTAATGGAATTAAACTTGTAGGTTTAACTTCCTTCACTTGTACTACCATGATTGAAGTTGTCGTCTTTAAGAAATTAGTTCAGCAGTAGGAACCAGAAGTTCAATCATTGCCAATTAGTTTATCAGCAGGTAATGAACATTAACAACAACATTCTTCTCAATCTAGTGTTTCAAACTTGGCATTTTATCTAATTCTTTTCCAAGACCACGTAAACCATGCAGGTCCTTCCCATTCTTTGGGGAGTAAAAATAATCTTTAAGCATGACTAGAATGAGTACAAACACTATCCTCTCGTCTTCCTTGACTATGTAGCACAGCAGCAGAACCTGCTCAGAGGAAGAGCTATGAATCTCATAACTACTGCCCTTCTTCAACACTACAGTTAGTTACAGGGATCCAAAGGAGTATTGTAATTGCTCAACTACTTTCCCTTTTTAGGGCAGAGAGGCATTACACCAGGAGAATAAAAATTCTTAGCAGGATCCAAAGAGATAGATGTATACACATGTGTACTTGGTTAGATATAAAAAGCCTGTTAATTTCTTGCTTGATTTTAGCACACCTTGGGCAGAGGCAAAATGGCTCATTTTCACCAAGTGGAGGTCTGCCCTCCAAGCTGCATGTTGCATCGAATTTCCACCTCTCTGTGCAATATTTTCCAGTTAGTAGAAATCCAGTTTCCAAAGCTTTTCACACATCTTTGCTCTTCCTGATGATTCTCTTTGGTGTGTTGAGGCAATGCAACATCTCTTCACCACTTGATGGGGACTTGAATGCCACCTCCTGTTTAACAATGCTGTTCTGAACAGTCATTCGCATGTGGGTTGTGAATTAATTTTAAAGGAAAGTGTCATGAAAGGGTGAGGTAGACCAGGTGATATTTTGTCTTTTTGTGTTTTTTCTTGCTTTAAACAGCACTAGAAGTGACAGATTTCTCTAGATACTGCATGAACAAAATAGGTATGTAAGATATATTGTCCTCTAGGAAGCTTGTATTTTTGCATCTGTGCCATAGAAACACCTTTCTTTTTTATGTCATGACTTAAGGCCATGAACACAGTTAAGGGCATCTGTCACACAGGGAGAGGCTGAGAGAGCTGGATTTATTTGGCTTCAGAAGAAGGCTTGAGGAGGATTGCAATGTGTTTAAATATTTGAGCAAAGAGAGACTGACTGGCTCTTTGGTGCCCAGTGAATAGACAAAAGCTAACAAGCACAAACTGAAGTAACATAAAACCACATCTAAACATTCTAAAAAATAAAGATAAACCAAAATTAAAAATCATGGTGATCAAATATTGGAACAGATCGCCCAGAGGAGGTGTGGAGTCACCATCCTTGGAGATACTCAAAAGCCATCTAAACAGAGTTCCGGACTGCTGGCTCTAGCTCACCCTGCTTTGGAACAGAAGAGATTAGATGAGGTGATCTCCAGAGATCCCAGCCAACCTCAGGCATCTTGTGACTTTGCAAAAAATATTTGAAGATGCTTCCAGAAAAGCCACTTATAATTAAAAAGAAAACTAAAATTTAGTTGCAGAAAGTTGATACAGCATCTTACCTGCCTATATACTTCTGCCAAAAATATGTTCAGTACAGTCTTAAATATCCTTTATAAATATTCCATACTTAAATATTCTTTTCATTATCACAACACAGTTGGGAGAATGCGTGAGCTGGTTATAGCCACCTTTTTGGGTGTGAATTCTTAAATGATACATCCTCTAATGTCTAGGTAAGAATACAGAAATACTGTATTGCAATGAAGAAAAAGTTTGCTTTCTTTTGCTAATCCAAAAAGGTATTTGAAAAGGTCTAGCCAGTTCAATGGGAAAAGTAAGGCACAATGAAATTACATTTCTACTTTTGTTTGTACATGGAAAAAGTAAAAATGTCACTTTGGCTAAGTTAAAAATGGACTCTCATATTGTAAAAATGTTATCAAACCAAAAGAATAAAAAAAGGTCAAGTTCATGACTGGATGCTTCACTGCATCTGTTTCCACATGGACTTGCCATTTTATTGAAAATATCAAGCACATAGATCAAGGCTCCATAGAAGTGAATTACTACACCCGATAAGAAAAACCCATCTTAAAAAGTTTGAAGGTTGTTGCAGCACAGGTTAATTGTTTCATTACCCACGAGAAAGGGCAAAAACACCCCAAACATTTTCTCCTCTGAAAGAATTATTGACAGTACTGAACAAAAAGGTGACTTGAAAGCGACACAGGGACGTGGAGAAATACTCAGAAAAAACAATAATAAAATAGAGCAGTGTCCAATATAGCAGTTGCTTATAAATATCAACCTTTTGGCTTGGGAATTTTAATTAGTGTATTCAGATCTCATTGGGTTTTGTTGCTTTGGCTATTTTTTCTGGCAGTATGTCCTGAAGTCAGTGCAAATTAGGTACTCTGAGTGCCCCATTAGATTTGGCTTATAATTATTTCTCACCTTAACATTATCTAGTTCAGCTCAAACCAACCAAAACACGAGAAAAAACACATTTTAAACCGTCACATTTGAATGCATTAAACATTGTTTATGGACATGCCTAAAGTGTCAGGAATCTGGCTCAGAAGTTATAGGGAACATATGCTCGCTATGAGTCACATCAGAAGGACAATTTGAGATATGACAGAAAAATAATAGTGTGGTTTGTCTAATGCTTTTAGCATATACTAAGACTCAGACTATGCAAATATTTTCAAATAAGGATTTTTTGTAGGAACTGTGCTTTATTTGTGCTTTTTCTTGTTTTTTGGTTAGTGGAACCTTACCATTTTGGCACATGAATGATGTTACAGTGTTTCTAATAGTTTTAGTTCTGTATGTTCTGCTGCAGCCACTATAAATTTAAACACTTTTCCTATTATTTTTTCTTTCGAAAAGTAGATACCTAATACAAAATGGTTGATATACTACCAAGATGAAATGGGAATAGGAGACATTAACCTTGAGTGTTTCAGGGTGGGAGATAATAAACTTTTACTTTGCTTGGTGAAAACCAAAAAAGAACCTAAAAATACTATTGCACTCTGAGTTATTCTAAATGGAAATGGAAGTGGGATTTGTCCCTTGGGAACAAAAAGACCAAAATAGCCAAGGAATGTCTTATGCCCCCTTAGACAAGATGTATTAACCACAGAAGAATAGAAGGGTGACATTAAATTGATTTGCTAAGATGCCTTTAAAAAAGATACTTCTACATCCGATACTGTGCTAGGAAAATAAATAGAAGAAATCTAATGTATTAGAATCACAGAATCACAAGGTTGGAAAAGACCTTTAAGATCATCAAGTCCAACCATTCCCATTCTATGCTAAACCATATCCCTAAGTACCTCCTCTACCCTTTTTTAAACACATCCAGGGAAGGTGACTCAACCACCTCCCTGGGCAGCCTGTTACAGGCCCCAATGACTCTTTCAGTTTTTTTTTTTTTTCCTAACATCTAATCTGAACCTGCCCTGGCACAGCTTTGCACCATTTTCCGTTGTCCTGTCTCCTGTCACCTGGCTGAAGAAACCATCACCCACCTCTCTACAACCTCCTTCAGGTAGTTGTAGGCAGCAATAAGGCCTCCTCTTCTCCAGGCTAAACTTCCCCAGCTCTTTCAGCCACTCCTCATATGATTTGCCCTCCAGTCCCTTCACCAGCCTGGTTGCCCTTCTCTGGACATGCTCCAGGACCTCAATGTCCTTCTTATGGTGAGGAGCCCAGAACTGGACAGAGTACTCGAGGTGCATCCTCACCAAGGCCGAGTACAGGGGCACAATCACCACGTTAGACCTACTGGCCACAGCATTTTTGATATAAGCCAGGATGCCATTGGCTTTCCTGGCCACATTGCTGACTGATACTCAGTCAGCAAGGTTTTGACATTTAGCCTCTGCAAGGATATAATGTATTACTGTTGAAAACAGCTGCTGCTTGTTTTTCTTTTTCAGGATAGCATGGACAGCCACGCTACATCATTATACATGTGTTCTGGATCCACAAAACAGCATCTAAAGATTAGCAGCAAGATTATCCTGCACCAAAAGTTTGTACTAGCTGATGAAAGGGAATACCCTGATTTACCGAATCACAGACTTGGAAGGCACCTCTAGATGTCATCTAGTCTGCTCCCCCTGCCAGAGTAGAATCACCTAGAGCAGGCTGCACAGGGTAGCATTCAGATGGGTTTTGAATGTTCTCAGAGATGGAGACTCCACAACCTCTCTGGTCAGCCAATTCCAGTGTTTTGACACCCTCACAGGAAAGAAGTTCCTCCTTATGTTTAGGTGGAACTTCCTATATTTAACCTTATACCCATTGCCTCTTGTCCTGTCACTGGGCATCACTGAAAAAAGACTGACCCCACCCTCCTAACATCCAGCCCTCAAGTATTTATAAACATATATAAGATCTCCCCCTCAATCTCCTCTTCTCTAGGACAAAAAGTTCCAAGTCCCTCGGTCTCTCTTTGTAAGAGAGAGATTCTGGTTCCCCAATCATCTTTATAGCCCTATACTGGACTCTTTCCAGTAGCTCCCCATCCTTCTTGAAATGGGGAGCCCAGAACTGCACACACTATTCCAGATGAAGCCTCACCAGGGCAGGGTAGAGGGTGAAGAGAGCTTCCCTCTACTTGCTAGTCACTTTTCTTGATACACCCCAGGAAGCCATTGGCTTTTGAGGGCACATTGCTGGCTCATGGCTAACCTGTTTTCCACCAGGACTCCCCTCCCTTCTTCCACAAAGCTACTTTCCGGCAGGTCACCCTCTAACCTGTACTGGTGCATGGGGTTATTCCTCACTAGGTGAAGGATCCTACGCTTGCCCTTGTTTTTTTTTTTTTTTTTAAATTTGATAAATCTTAATTTTATAACCTGATTAACACTGTGTCAACTATAATTGTTTGGGGTAGCTGGTTTGGTTTTTATTAATACCTGATAGTCTGCGTTTCTCATATTGGGACAAAACAGTATCAAGATTAAAGTATTTTCTCGAAGAGCAGAACACACTTTAAGGTGCAGAAAACTTGACAATAAAATTGCAGATGCATGTCATGCCTACTAATTCACAGAAATGTGTGCCTTGACGACAGAAGTCTGTACTGCTTAGTTATGTAAGGTAAGATAAGAAGGGCCTAATGCTGAGAGATCAAGTCCCACTAAATTCATCAGGAATTTAGGACAGAACAGCTTAGAGGATCAACTTTTTCTCTTGATGAGTACATCTGAGGAAAAGCCTGTTCGAATCACAACAAAGGAGTCAAGAAAGCAACTATTTAGATAGTGAGGACACTTCCTCTGTTTTAAGCAAGCAGTTTTGCCACACAATTTATAATATTTGAATGTCATCCAGCTGAAACTGGTTACCACAGAAGAAGGATGCACTAGTACTTGAGCCTGAGTGATTACTGAACACCTATTATTTTTGGTCTATAAGGTTTCAGCAGCACAGCACAAAGTTAAGAAATGACAGTTTTGCTAAAGCTGCTGAGCTGGAAAGCTGGAAAAGTTCTGAAAAAAAAATTAACATAACCTTTGTTTAATGAGAGTTACAAAAATGGAAAATAAAAAATATACACACTTTCACATCACAAACCTGTAAGCAAGTTAGGTTGTACAATCCAAAACCTTTGTTGGGGTATTAACAAAACACACTGGAGTTTCTTTTGTGCACACACATGAACACATAAGCACACATAATTGAAAGAGCAATGCTACTCACTGAAAACACCTTTTTCACAGGCCAACCCACCCACCTTCCAATAAAAATCCCCAACAACCAAAAAATATTTGTTTTGTCCCAACTTTATGAGTTTCTGTTAAAAAACTGTGATACATTTCTGACATTGCAGAGACTAAGCTATGTACAAAAAATTAGTTGTATTTCATTTTACCTCAGTCATCATTAATCTCTCAGGTGTCTGTGTAAATCAATAATGGATTGTTATTAGCATTAAAATTTCTCAGGTTTTTATTATGTAGAATTCTGGAGAAATAGAAGGACTTTTTAGATGAAAAAATAAGTTACATGGCCACACAAAAAAGCAGTGTGAAAAGTTAGATTAAGACCATCTAAAAAATTTAAACTAAATACAATTCATAAAGTCTCTGTTATAGTGGCAGCAGTGACAATTTTTCTGACAGTCTTGCAGTTGAGAAAACATTCATGACTATGACTTCTAATTTTACCCATTGATAATTTAATTTCAGACAAATTCAGAGCTAGTGGCTTTGTAAATGTTGAAGAAGTTTGTTTCCCCTTTTCAATTGTTCCAACACAGGGTTCTTTTAGTCCCAACAACCTGCTCACAATGAGCTTCCATTTCATATTCATCGTGCCATGTTGAAGGGGAGATCAACCAAACAGCTAAGATTTTTTTTTAGTTCCTCAGCATTCTAAACAACCCTAATTTTCATAACTTGTTTAATATAACCATATAGTAAGACAATATTTGTAGTGATACAGCGTCCTAGCATAAGTCCTTTTGTGATTATAATAAACTTCAGCATTTTATGACTAATAAAAGTGATTTATTGCTTCTAGTACTCTGTGGGTGAAGCAATTCATGAAAGAACCCTAATTTCACTTCCCAATGTTTTAATTTAACCAGCTGTAAAATGGAGATACTAAATTATGTTGTCTTGCAGGTTTGAAGATTATGTATGTCCAGCGGTCCATGAAAAATCTAAACAATGTTATTTGGTTCTTACTTTTTATTAACCATATACCTCACCTATATTGCCATGTATTTATCCAGGAGAACAAGGCTCTTTGCTGTGCAAAACCCTAGGTATAACTGTAAAAATTAAATGGCTGTAATTAATGCAAAAGCAACATGAATGTTAAACAATTCTCTTCTTTATTCTGAAAAGGACCGAAAGATTTATGGTCCTGAATTTCATCAAGACTATTACCTTGCTAGTTAGAGACAGCATGCTGTTTTCTTTGCTTTCCTACTAACATTCCCAGCATTCCAGTAACAATCACCTGACAGAAAGATGAGAAATACTGGATGTTTCAATGCTTGTGAAGCAATGAACATCTAGTATGGCAAACCCATTAACAGACTTACTGTCTGAGAACTGAATTGCTATCAATCCCACAGTAGTCACTAGTGAGCATTTACTAAATCAGCTCCCTTGCTAATGCTATTGCTTACAGCTACAAGTAACAACTACAAAGGATCAGAAAAACAGAACATTTTCAGTAGAGAAATGAAGACTGGGCAAATTATCAAGCTTTAGTAAATATATATATATATTTCCCTATTCTAAGAGCATCATTCACTTACAAGAGATCTTTACTTTTCCTCTATCCTCCTTTTTGGGTTATCATCTATATTCCTATTCCAAATTCAGTTTCAGCACTTTGCTAACCTGGTGCTGGATCTTTCCTATTCATCACATTCCACCCATTTTCTCAACCTGCCAGTTATGCCCTGAAAGACTTTCTGCTGTAGCCTTTTTAACCTACAAATTTAGCCTGCTGATTAAAAACCTCTCTCATCCCGTATCTTAGGATAACAGTCTTAACTGTGCTTCCATAACACAAACACTAAAGAGTCATTAAAAACTTCAAATAATAATTAAAAACCACCACACAGAGAGAAAAATCCAAGTTTCTTCCTCTCGTATGAAGGAAGATCTTAACTACACACTATAGCTATGATCGTTCTCCCTTTTCTAGTGCCGTTAATTTTGAATTGTTTTTGCACAGTGGAATAGATGGCTGAAGGACATGTTCTACAGTAAGCTAGGTTTTTATCTGCAGAAATGACAATGCATATTGAAATCATCCCTTTTCTGCCATTTAAAGAATTTTCATCGAAAGCCTGTTGCATCATGTAGTCACAATACTACATCTGACACTACCTAAAATAAGTATTTAATTACAGTGTAGGAAATAATTCAGAATTAAATGGAATAAGATATTTGTGCCTATATTTTGGTTACAGAAATAGTTTTTCCACACTACACATTTTGTTAAATGTATTTTAACATACAGTCCACTATGCTTTTTAAAACTACTCAATAGCCTTGATCATAATGAACTGCTAATAACAATAAAAATATTCCCAACAGAAGATTACCACGACATTTCAAGTTTAATCACTCAAAGTCTGCATTGGCTTTTGTGTTCAGGTGACTCTGGTGCTTGAAGATGATTTTGATTACCTCAGAGATAAATATGGCCTGCAAACTCACACACAGGTTCTTGTTCAACAAACAGAAAAGGTTACCCTTTCTTCATGGTACCTCGTATTTTCCTTATATGGTGTAAATATTTAAAGCTAAAAAATTCCGCAAGAGCCAACACTGACAACTGTAGAGTTTTAGGGTTGTTATTTTTTTCAAAAAGGAATCTTACACTTACTATTTTAACTGAAAAATTTGCTCTCAATGGCTACTGAAACCATGGTTGATTAACTCAAAAGGCTACCGTGTAGCTAACACCATCAGTTCATTATTATAATTAACAACTGATTAGAATTATAAATCATTCATGATTAAACCACATACATAATTATTTCTTATTCACTGTTCTTAAATATCTCTGCAAGTCACCTAAATTGACATTTGTGTTTATAACACGTAGCCTTCAAACACGTACATAAGAAACATGTATGATTTATAGCTGCCCCAGAGTGCTATAAAGTTTCCTTAAGCAAATACTCCAATCTAATATTGCAGTCAAACTATTGCTTTAGCAACAAGAACTAAAAAATGGCTTGTAGGAAGACTTTTCCCTTTATTCTTTGACTGGAAGTACTACAGCTGGATGCCAAGACTGCTGAGAGGAAAGCATACTGTACGTAACAAGTGATATTACAAAAATAAGAGACAAATTATAAATATTATATTTAGAAAGTGTTAAATATCAGATTATTAGTTCCACAAATGGATTCTGTAAACTTCTCTATGCTCTGTGGTAAGCTTACTCATTGGAGTCAAGAATGACTGAGAAATAATAAAGTTTAGTTTGTATCACACAAGAACTCAAAATTACTTCCTTGGATTTATATAAAACAAAAATAACAAATGAAGTTTCCATCAAATGAAAACACATTATCTGAAGAATTCTTGCTAGAATCCAAAACCAAATTTATTTTTTTTAATTATATAAATCAGATTTATACCCATGTGCTCTGTAATTTTGTGAATTTCACCAAAACTTTTTACATTAAATAAATAACTGTCCCTCAACTTAATGTATTGGTAGAATCCAATATCTGCTTCCTGAGTAAAAAATCTAGAAAAAGATAATTTTTTTATCATTTATTATAAAGTTATATTCAGTATCATGAAGCTCAGAAGAAAATGGGCAAAATAAAGTATATTCTTGAAAATAAAATTAATTTCAAATTTATTGAAGAACCGAAGGATTGTACTAAAATCATAATACAACCTAATACTTGTCATAATGTAGTTTGTTACCTATGGCTCTTCACTGAAGAGAACACTTTATTTCACTTAAGCCTGGTTTTTTCCAGCCACTTTAACATTGCTTGGCATATCCAATAACCTGAAGGGAATTGTGTATCAGTATGAGCTAATCACATTTGTATAGAATTTAAGACATAACTGTGCACATCAAGAAAAAGGGCAGTTTGTATCTCTGTAGGTGTGACAATTTTTTCAATGTTCTGGAAATGAGAACTGTATTTAATAGGATATTTTGGAGGTTCTACTGGCTCTCCCAATTGCACCAGTTATCAAGAAATAAACACTGTTCCTTCAAGAAAGATATTAAGGTGTCTAGACCTTAATTAGGTGCTGAGGTATTTAAATTTATCTGTAAGATATTTGATACACAAAATAACTGTGCTTTACTCTTTCTTATAATTGAAAAGTAAAAGTATTTGGGATAAACATTTTCAAAGCACTAGACTTCCACAAAGAGACACAGAATAACTGCCTGGATTTTCACATATTGTTGTGACTTCATATCCCACCTGCCTCCCATGAGTCTTTTTTCTTTTTACAAAAAAACACCACCACTACTACTATGGGGTATTTGAAAGCACGTTCGTACTGTTGAGGTATGTATGCTTTTGCTGTGCCTTAATGCCTTTTAATCCCAGGTATCAGTGATATTAATACCCTTCTATAATAAGCTGTCAGGATCCAGCTAACTGCCATCAGGCAGCAACTGACTCACTATAAAATAACTCACAAATCAACCATATCAAAAGATTCTTTTGAAACATGTCTAAATACCATATAAACTACAAAACAATTTATTTTGTCTTCTAATTCCTTGGTCTTCACGACATGGAGTTCTGTGCTGGACCATTGCACAGTCTCCTGCAGCTCTGTTGAGGCTGGATCCCTTGGTTACAGCTGCACCTCTAATTGCAGAGCAAGATAACATGGAAGAGACCTATCATGCTAGTAGTAATTTTTCTGAAAACAAAGACTACATTATTAAATATATCTTCTGTGCACACTTGGATTAGCTCATCAGCCTATTGATGCTATACTCTAACATGTTCAAGGACTTGTCTCAGGAGACAATAGAAATTTTGACCCTATATATCATAGTTTTATTTTCAGATACTAGAATTCACAGATTTTCCCCTTAGGCTCTGACTCACGGACACTCATTTTTAATTTACACTAAGCAACTCTTCAAGTTCTCCAAGGGCCAGTGCCTTTACTCGGAGGACTCCATCCCCCTTTTCAGCCTCCAGCATTACTGAGCTCCAGCTTGCATTTGCAAGTCACAGGTAGGTTTCTGTCACACCGGCACAACTACAGGAGAAGCTTGCTCATAGGTCTCAGGCTCCTGGGACAGATATCTCACTTTTATTCTTAAGTACTACTGGCTTTCAGGGATTGAGGATCTTTCCAAATTATTGTATGTCAAGAGAAACTGTTACCATTTGCCGCTTAAAATGTACAATACTAGCAAACTATTTCTCACCTCTAATCCATACCACTGCCACTAAAAGACATAGTTTTGTAGCAATTTTTAATGAATAGATAGATCATATGGGAAATTCTGCATGCACTCTCCAGGCATCCTCTTTGGTTACTGTTCATGAATCCCTTGAGAATATACCATGAAATACAGGATGAAAACCACTCATCTAGACTTGACGGTACTTGAATATGACTTGTCCTGAATCAGCTGCACTGTATCTGGGAGGCAGTTCCTGTATTTGGAGCTTGTATTTTAAAGGTTTTGAGAATGTGGAATAAAACGACATAACTCTGATTTTATTAATACAACTGTGTTTGCTAAGTAGCTTAATAAGCATATGCTGAGTATAGTTACATTCCCATCAGGAAATGTAAAACACTATTTAAAACAGTAAAATTACCATAATTGAAAGAACACAGATGCTCTTTAATAATCTAGTAGATTGCACCCTCAATGGAAATGCTCATTAATTCTATTTTAAGACAGTGTGATTCACCTGTATGTCAGATAATTATCATTGAAAGCTAGGTAAGCGGAAAGGTTATATATTCCGGCTTGACGACTCCATCACAAAATATGCAACATTTTCCTTTTGGCAGCAATATAACTATTCACTTCTCCCACATCATGTAATTTAGAAGCATCAAAAAAGTGACCAGGAACATTATATTGCTCTTCCAGAAAAACATCACTTTCTGAAGTCAATTTGACTCAGAAAACTTATATTAATTAATACAATGTTATTTGTAGTCCAAAGGAGGAGGTTATGACACCCATAATCTGATTTCCAAAATTCAGAACTGACCTACATCAGTAGCAAGAAGTGATGCTAAATTGCTGCAAACTTAAGGAACAGAAGAGTACCATGCAGCCAGCAGCATACAAGGATAGAACAAGAATAAGGCCTGACACTGACATCTTCTGTGCTATTTTGTACGTTTACTATGTTTTTTCAGAATTCAAGTTCCTTTAACAGATTCTAATGCAACACACTCTAAGTCCATGTTTCAATTGTTTAAGCAATTCCTCAGCTATGGAATAGCTAAATCACAAGGCAGTTGGACAATCAAGTTCTTCTCATAAACAGAAAGCTTACATACTTAAACACCAGGGTCTGCTAAAATCCACGGTGAAACTAAATAAACGGATTGCGCACAAGCTCTATGGCAATGAATTTCTAGTGCCCCAGGGTATACACCATAACACGGTATAGTCCTCAAATAAATGGCAGCTAATAGAATAAATATGTTTAAAATGAGATTACTCATTGAACAATTTTCTACTATGTGTTCATTTTTCACATAGCAATTATTTGCAACTATAAAAAGGAGAATTACAGAAAAGTGGATTTAAATTGCACTGCATGGAACAAAATGCTAATTCATTGCTATAAACAAACCCAAGAACTGTAAATAAATTAGCCCTTTCTGTTCTATAAAGGAAGACTACCACTACCATTATTTCTATTCTCACCCCATCTACAGAGAAGACGACCAAGATGACATATGAAAACCCACTCTGTAAATAAAGTCTTGAGCTTTGGAAAGATTGTCAAGAACAGGTGAACTAAAATATGGAGTATAAGAACATGCTGCTGAATTCAAATAGAAATAGCAAGGAATGATGAGGGCTGTGTTGTATGAATTAGATGATTTGACAACGTTGAGAAACAAAAAGTAAAATTTTGCATAGGCAGCAAGATGAAAATACTTTACTCAGTGCTGCTTCAGACTATCTTCAGAAAACTTCAGACTAGCAACAACATTTAAGTATTATTAATTGTATAAATTCAGTTGTGCTATTATGTATTCATGAGTCACTCTGTTACCTCACTACCCAAAGCAATAAATAGCTCCTTATCATTTTTTAAAACATTGAAGGACATCCATCAAAGGACCCTTACTGCAGTAATAATTCCAAATGCCACCAGGTGTCTATTCCTATGAATTTTTAAGTGAAATCATGGAATAGAAATGAAAAGAGGACAGATGATATATGACAATGGAGCAAGAAAGCCACCACTGAATAAGGTCCCTAAATATGCATGCAATTTTAGGCAGATGCTCAGACTATGTTTTCAACAGTTCTCCCTACAACCAAGTTAGACACAAGCTGTATTTTTTACTAAAGATATACAAGCATGTTATTAAATACTTTAGGATTTCTAGCAACAAATACTGTATAGTAGTCACAATATTTACAATCTCATTATGTACTTGGTTAGTCATTAAAGACTGATTCTCAAATTATGTGTTCAACCCTGGCTGGAGGCCAAATGCCCACCAAAGTCACTCTATGAGTCCTCTTTTCAGTTGTACAGAGGAGAAAATATATGTTGAGAGGCTTAGGAGTCGAGATAAGGACAGGGAGAGATCATTCTGCAATTATGGGCAAAACAGACTCAGCACAGAATAAAGGGAAGAAAACTCTCTAATTTATTATCCTGAACTGCACACCCAGTGACACCAGAATCAGGTAATGAGAAATGTGGCCAGATCTTAAAGCACCTCCCACCACCCCTCCCTTCTTAGCAGACTTCACTTTAGTCATGATTTCACTTCCTTCTTCTCCCCCTTTGGGGCACAGGGAGGGGCAGGGAATGGGGGTTTTGGTCAGTTCTTCACAAGTGGTTTTCCTTCTTAGCCGAGGCTTTATTCCTCACACCCTTCTCCTGCTGCACCATGAGGTCCCACCCACAGGAGACAGTCCTCCACAAACTTCTCCAATGTGAGTCCTTTTCCGTGGGTCTTCAGCTCTTCACCAGCTGTCCCAGCGTGGGTCATTTCTGTGGGATGCCGTCATAAATCATAGAATATCTCTCAGTCTCTCCAGGCCAGACTGCTCCAGCCTGGTCCTCTGCAAACTCATAACCCCCCCCCCCAAACAAACCTGCTCCAGCATGGGTCTCTGTCTCTCCCAACAGGCTGCAAGTGCTGTCAGGAGCTTGATCCAACATGGGTCACAGTGTCTTCCATATGTCTCCACACATGCCAGCATTGGGCCTCTCCACCAGCTGCACCTGGGGTCTCTGTTCCCTGTCCTTTCCCATGGTATGTGGGGGTACACCCACTCCACCATATGTTTCTCTATGGGCTGCAGGGGCATCTTTCTCCAGCACTTGGGGCACATCCTCTCCCCACTTCTTCACAGACCTTGGTCTCTGCAGAGTTTCTTACATCTTCTCACTCCCTTCTCTGGTGGCAAAAAGCAGCTGCTAGTAAGGGTTTTTTTTCTCCTAAATGGGATTCCCAGAGGCACTATGTCCATTGCTGATGGGCTCGGCCTTGGTCAGTGATGGGTCTAGTCTTGAGTCAGGTGTTGTTTGCTCTGTTGGGCCTCCAGCTTCTGGCTGCTTCTTGCAGAGCAAGATGTGGTGCTCAGGCATGTGGAGTAAGGAAAGCTAAGGCTTACCTAGAGTTGGTACTTGCAAGGGATATCAAGCACAACAAGAGCTTCTACTGCTGTAGCAAAAGCCTGGCTAAGGAAAAAACATTCATACTGTTCTATGGGCTATTTGGCTGTGGTGACAGAAGACACAAATGATGCAGCTATTTGCTGTCTTTCTTGCATCTTCAACAAGGTCTTCCAGTATTCTGTGTATAGTGAAGGTGTTCAAAAAGGTGAGGAGCTACTGTTAGTGGGTGAGGAGCATATGCAGGCACTCAACACACACAAGTCCTTGCAACTTCACAGACAGCATCAAGGGTGCTAAGAGAGCTGGAAAAAATTCATAGAGAGGCTATTTTAATCTTGGAAAAGTAGTGAAGATCAGGGAAAGCTATCAGTGACCGAAAAAAGGCAAATGCTGAGTGTGAATCATGGGCACAGCCAGAATTTTGAAGGGAAGAATTATATCCCTCTACTCAGCACTCAAGAGAGTCCATCTAGTCACTGAAAGTTTTAGACTTTCCATCAGAGGAAGGATGTCAGTTAACTGAAGCGAGTTCAGCAGAGAACCCCTAAAGTGATCAGTTGCTGTAGCATTTGTCCTGCAAAGAGGGGCTGAGGACTGAGACTTGTTCAGCGTGCAGAAGATACCATTTCAGAGTAATCTAACAGTAGCCTACCCATATCTGTGTGCTGGTTACTGAGAAGATGGAGGTGGTCTCTTCACAGCAGTGCCTAGCATAAATACAAGAGTCATGGCTGGTAAGGTATGGACATAAGAAAAGAATTCTGCCCAAGGAAAGTGGAACAGACTGATCAAGAGAGCCTGTGTAGTCTCCATCCTTCGATGTTTTCAAGACTCTACTGGATAAAGCCTTGAGCAATCTGGTCTGGTCTTGTAGTTGATTCTGTTTTGCACAGGAGGTTGGACCAGAGAACTATTGAAGTCCTTTCCAATCAAAATTATTTTGTTATTATATAAATTTGTACAAGGAAACCAGGAAGAAATACATTTGATGAAGATTTTACCATATAAAAAAAAAAGAACATTGTGCAAGTAAAACTTATTTTGAAACAGTTTGTCCTCACTGCTGGATGAAAGGTGGTTCTGGTAGACTTTGCAGCTGTGCAAGGAAATGAAATCTGAAGATTCAGAGCTCTAAAGAAAACCTTTTAAATTAATTTCCAAAGTACGGTGGGAGAACAAATGAATAATTGCACATAACATTGAGTTGCATATATTTTTTAAGTTCAATAAATATAATCAATAGCCTGTGAATATTTTATTTGAGATGAGCCCGATTTCTATAATAGATGTATTTCTGAATCAGAGACTTTTGAATCAGACACCTAAGCAGGTACTTCCTCAAACAGATGCAATTTTTGTAATACCCAAACTAAAAATAAATCAATGACTATAAGACTTGACCTTGATAAATCATTCTTTCCCCCTCCCTGAAGGCATTGTGCAACACACACTATTGTAGCAGTTGAGAAATTTAGTAGTATGGTAAACACCACTAAAACCTTTCTGTGCCCTCAGGGAAAGCTGTAAATAACAGTTCAAAAGGCAGTGATAGTAAACTATTAGTAGTGTCTAAATGATTTCTACTCTTAAGAGCAGTTTGTAAAAAAATTGCTATAATGACAGTGACAAAACTCTCAGTGAAATTGGCCAGAATTCCTTGGACCATATTAGTGTTCTATTCCAAGAGAAGATACAGAAAAATAGGGAAAAAGGATAAATAAAATAAGGTATCATGAAGGACATAAATGATTAAATTTTACTGAATACATTCATGCTATATATAAATATAAATACCATCATAATGTGGAAAAAATCTCTAATTAAAAAACTATTAATCAAGTGCAGCAGCAAGTCAACTGTATACTGCCTATCTGGAGTAAATATGACAACCAGAGCCAGGTAGTAGCTTTATATGGTATGACATTTCTCTGTGGATTTCCTGAGGACAGGAAAGTATTGATGGAAGAAACATTAGTCCAGGTATATGAAGTTCGTGGGTTTGTAACTAACAAGCCTCAGGTTTCATCATTGGTTCTTTATGCAAATGTGTCTGTTGTCTCTTTACTGGTTTCTTAGAAAAATCAGCATTTTCAAATCCTGGGAAAGCTCACTGCCTAGTGTTGGGGGAAGGGACGGAAGATCAAGCTATTCAGGTTCATAATTCTCTGCTCTGTTATATCCATGACAAATTAACAGGCCTTACTCATCTGAAACAGAGAGCACAGCAGCAGAAATGCTTGTGCACAGGTAAAATTAAAGCAAAGTGCAAGGGAAATGTACATATGTAAGTGATGTACAAATGAAATGGTGGGTCCTCAGCTGCTTAGGTTGGGACTGTGGGATTACAATAGGTCTATAAAACCAGCAGCTCAGTACTCACTAGCAGTCTAAACCCCAAATTAAACATTAGGAATTATAGAGAATGAAACTAGAATATTATTATGCTGCTATTTAAATCCTCCAAAGTAAGATCTAATAAGACAGGAAAAGGTCCTGACCACATTGATGAGAATGTCCAGAAAAACAGCAGACTGGCTTGGAATCTTCAAAACACTCTCCTCTCTTGAAAAGAGAGAGATAATGGAGGACTATAAAAACCACACCGACATAGAGAGAGTAGGTATGGAGAAATTGCACACTGCCTCTTCCAACACAAGAACTGGGGGCATAATATGAAACTAGTACAAGCCAGGTTCATAACACAGGAGGCAGTTGCTCAGACAATGCAAGAGTGCCATGAGATGTTGCAAAAGCTATAAGTTTACAGACACCCAAGGGTAAACTGTAAAATTACAAGGAAGCAAAACACACTGAAAGTACATTTAGTTCAAAGAGTCTCATGATCTAAAACCAGTTCAAAATTGAGAATAGTTCAAATGAAAACTATTATGTTCCCTATCCTTATTATCACACATTTGCTTTATAAGCTCTGATGGGCATAGGCTAGTAGGCCAGATGAACCTTTGGTCTGACCCACAACAGCCTTTTTTTCTTATTACATTAATGTTAGTTTCCAAACCTCAGCTAATGTGACACTTTTGTGCTCTTACATTTTAGTTGAGCAAAATCAACATTGGCTATTTAAAGTTCACATTATGTCTGCCACATGAAAATTTCCTCTTTGTACCACTGCATTAATGAAATGAAACAAGAAATCCACACACACCCACAGCTCAGAAATGACTGTTTTACCAGATTCACTTTCTATGAGTGCAGGGTTGCTTTAGCAGTTTTTTAACCTGTAATTTTTTCTTATGCAAAGACAATGGAATCTTATGGTACTATATAATATATATGCCTATATATATGCCTACACTAAAGGATACTTCCTCACCTGAAAGGGTTTGCCAGCTAAAAGAAGTCATGCAGCGGGTATACGAAAGAAATCTCTATCTACATAGAGATAGAAAGCAGTTACATAGCACAGGACTTAGTGGACAATAAAGCAGATGATGAAAATCAACTTGAATCTAGTTCTATATTAAAAGAGTACCAGTGCCCATAACTACCCTCTTGTGAACAATAGATCTGTGGATACAATGAGGACTTGGCTTTGCTTTGGAAGGAGGAGAGGACGTTAAGGAGAAACTGCAACCAAATGGGATCTAATTCAAGCCACCACTGTAACATGAGAAGTATCCTTTTTCTTCTCCCCAAGAAGTCTATGAGGTTCCTCTACAGGGAATTTTATATAAATGGATACATTTATGGTCTGTAAAGGTTAATCCTTCAGGAAGATCACAGCAGGAACTCATTTTGGTATCTGTGGCAAATAAACTTTCTTACTGTAATAGCAAGTTTACTAAATTCACTCAATCCATACTAACAACAGTCAAAACCTGAACTACTATGTTTTCCTATGTGGGCTACACACACCACAAACAACTGAATTTTAATGTATTAATCATCAGCAGGTTTCTCCTTATCTGCCCCAGAAAGGATAGGGAGAAGACTCTGATGATTCAGAGAGAATCAGGTTTTTTTCCACCTGAACATAATAGGAAACCTGAAAATAACTTAGAGACCATTGTTTATACAGTTTTGTTTGCTTAGTGCAGAGAGTGCTCAAACAGGCATTGTGGGTTGAGGACAAATGAGCTATCAGTGAGATCACTACACATAGTGTTTCAGTGCTGTCTTTATGTCTTTGGTAAAGAGAGATACTCTAGTCCTTGGATATCAAATTTCAGGGTATGTGGGTAATTTGATCTGAGTTACTGATCTGTCAGGTGTACGAAATCTCACCTTAAACAAAGTCCATTACCCATACTCACAGTGGAAGGGTAGGTTTACTACCAGGAAGATAAACTAAATTGCACTAACCATGGTTGACTGAGTTCAGATTGAAGATTTAGGGATTCAGGTTAAAGGGATATCTACTTTTGCATGGCCATGGATAATCAGAGTATCAACAGAGAAAAAAAAACAGTCTGCAAAAATAGGGCATAAATATCTGTGCTGAGAAATTTTAAAATAGATTATTATAAAAATTTGACCTGCAAACATTTTAGCTTGCTGTCCCGTGGAAAACTTGACTATTTGCCAATAGCAGAGAGGTCTCAAATGCATTAGGTTCCTAGCAGCTGCATGAAAACAGGAAATCTGACAAGAGAGACTATTTCTGCTTATGATTGCAAGATGGTTGAGCTCACAAGTTTCCCTTCACATATCAAATATGCAGCCAGGAAAGAGTAGAATTGCCCAAAACCATGACCATATATCACTATGCCTTAGCAGACATTAAGAGATCCATTCATGCTTCATTTCTAAAGGATAGTTGGCCTAGCAAGTCCCACCAATAATGGCAGTCTTTTACTTACAGATGTTGTTAATTCATTTTCAGATTTTGAAGTTGTTGCTACAAAAATCATAAAATCCTGATAACACACAGTTCTGTCACAAAAAGATGAGTGTGTGGAGGTAAATATCTTTAACCTTGAAATACAATAAGGACAAACAATAGTCTTTCCCTCCTGAAGATGTTTCATCTCCTTCAACAATGGGTAAAAAAAGTAAAAGATAAGTATACTGCAGGGTCAACAGAGAATTTCCAAGAAGAAAATCATCATAGTCTCTTTCCTTCTGTTACTTCAACCTTTCTGCTAAAGGTTAAAACAACCTTTCCCAGGTATCAAAAGTATTATAGCTATGTTTGTGTGGAGATCTGTGCAGAATAATTCACTGTGTTTCTCAGTGGCATAGATCTATACAGTTGATGACTGCGGTCAAACATTATGAATGCCTGGAAGGAGTATTTGCTTTAGTAGTTGAACGACCCCACTAACCACTAGACAGCAGTTCACAACTGTTTGGAAGAGAAGTCATCCACTGATGCCAAATGACCTTGATGATTTCATCAGTTCATTTCATTAACACATTTTTTTGGCACTACATTCCAAAGGCATTCAGAGTTCTTGGGAAACAGGAGCACATAAGCCTGAAGATAAGAGATTTAACACGTTATAAAAGAATTCCTTCCAAACCTCAAATGGAAAATTGTGTTTTCACTTGAGTTCACAGCCCTCCCAGAAGTAATTTCGACTATATCCACTTCTCGTCTATGTATATGTACACATACATACCTTTTGTTCAGGCTAAGTCTTAACCTTTCAGTTATCTTTGACAAACAGTATTGAATATTAATTATATTCCATGGGAAAGGTGGGTGTTTTTTTCCACTTATCACATTTGAACTAGTCATATCTAAGAGCCATTACCACTGCCCCAACTAGGTAGTATAAAAAGGCAGGCCTTGTAAGTTTGTTATTGTAAGCTTTTTGTCTAAAGACACAGCATTTACACTATTCTTGTCTATTATATTGAGGTTTGTTTTCATATCTGAACTCAATATAAATAGTCTTTATTAACAGCATCTTTACTGTGAGGGTGGGGAGATCCTGGAACAAGTTGCCCAGAGAGGTTGTAGTTGCCCCATCCCCGGCAGTATTCAGGGCCACGTTAGATGGGGCTTTGGGCAACCTGGTCTAGTGGAGGGTGTCCCTGCCCACAGCAGGGGTGGGGGATAGAACTAGAGGATCTTTAAGGTTCCTTCCAAAACAAATCATTCTGTGATGTTAAGTAACCTACCACATGTTGAAGTCTATCATGTTAACTTTTGTGCAGGTGACCAAAACAGATTTTATTTTTAAAGTCGAAGAGATTAATAGTATGCAGAATTTTAAAAAATCTACGTTAGTATACAAATGAAGACATCTGTCATGAATATTCCATTTCAAATCAAAAAGAAAAACTATAATTTTAGTATTAAAATTACAAGAACAATAAAAAACAAGGCAAATTAACACTGAAAAAGGTTTTTTTCTCTGCCTACAGACACAGCTGGCAAATCTCTAGGGAATGAAATGCTATATAAGCAAAACAGCAGAGAAAAAAATATGCATGAGCAATCTTAATGAATCACAGGAGAGAGCAATGGACCTTGAGAGGTCATCCATTTCATATACTTCCAAGCCATGATTCATTAGAAAAAGAAGCGTTAAAAAATCACTCCAAGATTTCTGGAAACTATTGAGATAGACTTGCATGAGCAAATATGTTTTCTAAAAGGCAAAACTATCAAGGTTAACATTGCTGAGAGAATGAACAGGAAAACTGAAGAAAAATGTGTATAAGACTTTTGTAAATGGTATTTTTCTCCCAGTCTGGAACTAGTATCTTATTTCTGGCAGTGTCTGACTGGATATCGAATATCACTGAGATAGCATGTCAGAGCTCTGATTGGAAAGCTATTTTTTCTTTTCCCTATGCACTGTGCAGGTAGGAATATTTGATTTCATACATCATTTGCAAATTGCTGTGGGGATTACAGAAAGCCAATTTGGCTTCACAAAATTGATGAATGAGAAAAAAGAATACTGCTGGTTTTGTGTCTGTTGTTTTTGAAAGCTGCGCACCTGGGACTTTGGCACAGTGGGCATTGCTAATGATTCATTGTCACAGTGCTACGGTGAAAATCCTGAAGTTTCTTTTAACCCTCAGGGAACTTGTTCATCAGAATGCATAAATTATTTGCATTTTAGTGTTCTTTTACTGGTCACCCTTAACAACAGCAAAACAGAAACACTGCAAAAATAACTTATTAATTCTAATAGAGCATCTAAATGAACATGTACAAGCATCTAAACCTAAAAGAGGATGAAATCCAGGATGAATAGGGAAAGCAGACAGGACTGCAAGGGGTGTGATGTGCAACTACTGTTGCATCAGTCACAGAGATGGTTTGTGCAGCACTGTAGACAGTGCTGATGGGAAAGGAGGCAGTGAGAGACATATTATCTATTTTGGGTTTAATGATTTTAACAGGACTACAATAGATCTAAGTTCTGAGGAATTTATAAGATCATCTGATCCGTTACCTCCACAAGACCTGGAAGCTAATCCAGTTACATTTTGTTTGAACTGTGGCAATTATCATTTACCACACTAAATGAAACAGACTTCCATAAAATAGTCAGTGAACTACAAAGCAATCATTCACAATTCAAGAGAGCAAAAATGATAGGAATCCTAAACCAAAGAGCATTACATAAAGGTTTCTATGTGCTCAAAATACTGAGAGAATTTTGCAAACTAGAGAGAGACATGTAGGACAAAAGGAAATGGTCTCAAGTTGCACCATTGGAGGTTTAGATTGGATATTAGGAAAATTCTCTTCACCAAGAGGGCTGTCAAGCACTGGAACACGCTGCCCTGCAGAAGTGGTTCACCAGCCCTGGAGGTATTTAAAAGGTGTGCACATGTGGCACTTAGGGACATGGTTTAATGGTAAACTTTGTGGTGCTAGGTTGAGAGTTGGACTTGGTGATCTTAAAGGTCTCTTCCAACCTAAACAATTCTACAATTCTATATTATTTTATATAGAAAGGCGTGTAGTTTTACAATTTCATGGCTTAATTACCCGTGTTCTACAGACAATAATCTGCAGTAATTGATGAAAATAATTAAATCCAAATTACGTATCTGGTGGATGTCAGTTCCTTCAACTATAAGTTAAAAGAATAAATTTAAAACTTAGTGTCATAGGGAGAGAGCACAGTAGTGGTCATCACCAAGTCACTATTGCTGCTTCCAACTAAGGGGAAGCTGGTATAGTACTTTTTGGCTAAATGAGGCAGCTACAGATGTTATGACACATATGCTCCCGAGTCTGTCTTACATCAAGATAAGAAAGGAACGATGCTTTTATGCATCTGTTCAGTTGCAGGGGCCTGAACACTGATCATGTGACTCATTGAATGCTGTGATCCCATGGATTAGCCAGGATTCCTTTGCACAGGATAAATGGGCTATTCCATGGACAGGATCAGATGACCTGAGGGTTAAAATCATAAAACTGTCACACCTCAGATACATAATATACCACAGCCTCAGTAGGCAGCATTCAGAACTTTCTTCAGCAGTAATGAAATGAGAACAAGACGACAGGGAGCTCATTCATGATCAAGAAACAGGGCTGAGCCTTCATCAGAGACCTTGTCAGATTTACCAGCCTTGCTGCCCAGCAGAGAGACAGGACAGATGCTTTCCATTCACACTGATCACACTTTCTTCCTCAATTCCATAAAAACTGCAGTTTGATGGGGAGTCGAAAGAAGTATCTTCATCACTTATTGGTTAAAATGTATACCTTTTTTTAAACAAATACATGGGAAATTGAAGTCTTTTGGGTCCTACTAAATTGTCTGTGCTTCTAATAAGACAAAAATGGGAGCAGAGCATTGCCTGATTCTGTGCACTGGATTCCAAGAAACAATCCTGATATACAATTGACTAAGTTTGAATACAGTGCTTAAATACCTATGAAAAATTGATAATAATGTGAGAAGTGAGGAAAAACCTTAAAAAATCTAATATGGAAGTCATGCAAGCCTGAGGGTATATCAAATATAATGCCGAAAGAAAACGTCACATTAATGTTGAAAGTTATGTAATTTTTAGTTTCAATCTGACAAATTTTTAACTTCGATCTGACAATCTTGACATAAAATATAGAAAATCTTTACAAGATTACTCCATACAAAAATATCCATAATCAGGTATATGCACTATCAGTAACATTTACAACTACTTTGCTTATCCTTGAAATAAACAAAATCATAAGACTGAAAGAATACCACATTAGGTCTCCTTGTACTTAATTAATAAATGCATTTAAAAAAGGAAAATATACAAACATGCCTTGGGCCTCAGATATCAAAACCCCTTCTTCATTCAATCTTGATTTCTCCAAAACATACTCAAAGTGACAGAAATTGAAACCAGGTGGCAAATACATGTTCTCATTCAAGTATTGTACACTATTTCTGTCATATGAAAACCTCAAAATATTTATTTTTCCAAGTAAAGCCTAAATTAAAAAGCCCAAATAAAAACTAAATTACATTTACTAGGTAATTGATCTACAGAACAATAAAGTGTTGTTATTACTGCAATTTTTAAACAAAATTCAGATTACTGGAACTGTTAAAAGACGGAAGATACAAACAGATATTTTTGAAGAATTTCTCTGTGTGTTCTGTGAAGGTGAAGGCTGCAAAAGCAAACAATTTGCAGAAGTTTGTTCTTTACACCCACTTCAAATATTTTTCAGGAAATCAACTCTACATTTCAAATCAGAGCTCAGTTCTCAAATCAGTCTGAATACTGTTCATACTCCAGCAGTGGCTGAGCACCACAGACCACTCACTCCAGGAGGAGAAACAGACAGAGCCTCTGTGAGGTGGGATAAGGACAGTTTACTAACAAAAATCACTGTGCAAGGGGAACAATAACAGCCTCCGGCAAATTTCACTCACACCCAGTGAACACAGAGTACCTTATGGACCAGATGATGATATAGAGTACTACGGAAAGCAAAGCCCAACCCAATACCACAGCTATGCTCAGATGGCCCTGGAGGCACCTAGGAGCACCCCTCCCCAAACTGCCCTTTTTATGGGGGAGTGATGGCAGGTGGTGTGGAAACAGCTCAGCCTGACTCAGCTTACCAGTGCTGTCTGCTTGGGGAGGGTAACTCTGGCCTAGCCAGAACCAGGACAAGTGAGTTTCAAATTCTTAGCTTGCTTTAAAATAATTCCATTGAAATTGAATGCCAGGGGAAAAGAAAAAAAAGTAAGTTTGAAATTTATTTTGTCTTGTGTCAACTCTCTGTATTTTCAGGAGCCACAATGTCCTGCCACTAAAAATTCCATTGCTAGACTAACAAATACACCAAGAGCTTCTTTCTTTTGCTTATTGTGAATGTGACTCCTATTAGTGTAAATTGAAAGCCTAGGTTTTTGCATCAGAATAGAAAGAACATTCTGCTCTTCCCACATAGACCATATGAAATCTCAATAAACTTCTCAGTTATATCCTTTCTGAGATACCTCTTTTCAAGGCTTAAGAGTCCTAGCTTACTTATTTCTCAGGTGGAAGCTTTTTCCATACCTTTGATCACCACTACTGTGCTTCTGTAAATTTTCCAACTTTGTATCATTCTTTTCTCTCATGCTTAGAAGGAAACTGTACAAAGTATATAGATCCTCTGGAAAAGCCTGCAATTATACAGTGGCTTAATGATTTTCTCTGCTCTGATCCATATTGCCTTCCTAATAATCCCTAACAATTCTTCTGTGACTACCAGTCATGAGCAAGCTTATGTTTTGCAGGCTCACTCCTTCTTAACTGAAACCTGTCATGTGACTGCAACAACTGTGAATCTATTCTAAATGGCAAGCTAGATGCATCCACTCTCTTTGCCATCAGAATCACTTTATACTTACATGCACTGAATTATATAATATTATCTGATCGCTGAGTCTTATAACATTTTTCTACAATGTGTTACAATTGGTCCCTGTCTCACTAGCAAGGTTTCATTTCAAATGGATTCACAAAAGTCTTCTGCAGCACACCACAACTTTACATAATCTACATGATGTAATACACAACATATTCTCTAGTTGCTAATACTAAATTCCACATTAAGTGACTAGTGATGTAATGAGTCACTGTATTTGTACTTGGGATTCTCATGGTAAACTCTAGTAGATATTTACAGTCATTGTAGGGATTCTTTTGCTCACCTTTTTTTTAATGCAGTTTCCTTTTCTGAAACTGAGCAGAGATGCAGTGTTTATTGATTGTATCTGCAGGAACACTGAATATAAACTCAGCATCTTTTTTGTTATAGATTGGCCCTATAACTAAAGATTTCAGACCTGTTGAATCTTTGCTCAAGAATGCTCTACGTTGAAAAATGCACTCTTTCAATGTTGCTGGCTTTACTGTGCTCTTAAACTGATAGGCAAGATAATCAGTTGTCAGTTTCATAAGTCATAGTTCTTCATTCAAATTAAAATCATCTACAGAAAGGCTGTAGAGCCTTTCTTTATTCCAGTCTCTGAAGGATCTGAATTCCTGCTTATTACCCCTTCAACAACCAGACACTAAAAATCTGTCTCTCAGACAGTATCCAAAATAATATAGACTACTATTAGAAGAGAATTCTACTACAGGTGCCCTGGTATTTAACTGCCCTCCTAAAGACACATATTATGCTTTAGTAATAAAATTGCAAGATAGTAGACAAGAGGAAAGCCGTAGGTGCCAACTATCTTGCTTGAGATAAGGCATCAACAGTCTTTCCCACATGAAGGTCTGGGTGGTTGAACTGCCAGATGGACGAAAAAAAAAAAGGTGGATTATTGGACTCAGAGGGTCATGGTTAATGAGTTGTACTCTACCTGGAGTCTTGTAACAAGTGAAATGCCATGGGGGTCTGCACTGAGACCAAAGTATTTCACCAAAATAAAGCATAATGAATTGGAATTGATTAAGCCTGTGAGACCTGCTGTCTTAATGAATGCATAAAAGGAAAAAAGAACACAAATTTAACAAATTTACTTGAAAATTTATGTAAGTGTTCCTACACCTGCTTTTCTTGTGTCTCTTTCTTTTAGCCTTTAACTATTTAAATTGCTTGTACTTTTCTATGCTTGTAAATTTCTATCCTAATGCTATCTACTATTTCCAGTTTCTCATTCAAGTCCCTCCTCATTGTATCTCTACTCCCTTCCTCCGCCAAAAAAAGTTATAATTTGAATCTTTCCTTAAAGGTGAGATAAAATTTCAAGAAACTAATTACAAAAAGAAACTTCTAGCAAAATGGTCAATATATGAGATTTTACACAAATACAATGCAGCTCAATCACACCGTTCTGTTTGTTTATTACTGCAATCCGTATTTCTCATCTGGATGGATTAAGGAAAGGCTGTCCTTATATTTATTGATCATAGAATTATGTTTTTTGCATATAAATTATTATATTGCCAAAATTTGAACTGAAATTGTGACAGTCGTCTACTACAGAAAGACTCATAATAACCTCAGCAGCACTGAGCTAAATGGAAGGAATGGAGGAATGGAAGGTCTTTCTGTACAATAGAAGTATAGTGTCATCATTTGCTGATTTGAGAATATATATTCATATTTCAGAACACTGCAGTCTATTCTGATGAGATGCCAATTCTCCTAGTCACTTCAGTAAGTTTCTACCAACTACAGTCACAGTAAAAAATATAAATAAATTTTATGGAAAGAGATCAAAAGGAGAGCCCTTCTTGAAGCTTCTGGCTGAATTTAGGATGGCTCTGTGATCTTCTGAAATAAAAAAAAGTTGTGGGGTTTTTGAGGCTTTTTTGGGGTTATTTTTACTCTTTGTAAAAGGACACACACTTGCTGAGAGCAGTATCTCTTCTTTGGCAAATGTATTATTAGTTAAACATGCAGTTTTATAAAGGTACCTGAAAAATTTTCAGTGTATGCATTTAGATGTAAAACTAGAAATATTTCAGTGGTGATATTTTGCAAATGTAATTTTCAGATTGATCTGACTCTTTCAGTTCAACATCACCTAAGTTTGTAAGGGTAGCAAATAAAATACAAATTTAAAACAGGTTTAGTATTACATACAAATTTAAAACAGGTTTAGTATTACATTTCAAGTCAAAATTAACTCTTCCCCTAACAGGTTTGCTCATGCACCATGAAATCTTTTAATTTCTCATCAGCAAACTAAATACTTCTTTCTCTTCAATTATATCCTAACTCAGCCTTTGAATGAAAACAACATATTATTACTCATTGTTACTTACATAGAGAGTGTCACAAGTTAGAGCAATTCTGTATTTCAAGAAAGAAACACAAGTAAAAATGTTTCTGTTCTTTCATGACTTCCAACACCCATGCTGTTACTCCATTGGTGTTTCACAGCTGAAACTGTTTGTCTCCTCTCTAAAAACCCATATGTGCATACAAAACCTGGTAATGCACAGTCTATTTATAATAAATAACTTAAAAGTAAAGCTTCTGACTACATTGTTCATAACTAAAACATTCAAAAATATGTATGCTATTAACATCAGCAAGTTATTATCTACCCCAACAGGGTGTAAGGTAGTAACACAATAAAGTAATCAAGCAAATAATTACATAGGGCCTTACAAAACTTCAGTCTGAAGATTTCTAAATAAAAATAAAGTCTACATATCCCATCAATATCATAACATTGTTGAGAGTCAGACATATATTATGATTTAAATAACAGTTCTATGTAAAGCATAGAACTGAAAGCAGCACAGGAAATTTTTAAAGCATTGCTATTTTTCAAATTGTTTTCAGAGTGGATTTTACAAGAATTATCTGGAACATGCCTACAAAAAGAAATTATAAAACCCAGGCCGTTATATCATCAACCTCATGCCATGATTGGGTTGTTTTTTGTTCATTCCCCTAGACCACTTTAAAAATTTCTCTTTAGCAATGTCCTTATCAGTGATCAGCTAAAAATAGTCTAAAAAAGCTAAGTCTCAGAGAAATTATGGTTTACCCACAGGGCACATCGGATTCATGTAAAATAAATCCATAGTAACAGTTGCTGTTTAGGAACATCAATATTCATAAATAATTATGATAAATTGTGATAAATGTGATGATCTTTATGTAAACAAAGGATTATAGGACTATGATCCACTATAAGTTGGACCTCTTCTGGAGGGTAAGCTGTTCGTATCAAAGCAGTATGTTAAGTGATTTTTTTTTTCTTCTTTACACCTTCCTAGGAGAGCAGAAATCCAAATCCTATTCAAACTTCTGCAGGAAGTGCTATATTCTGCTCACCCATCACCCCTCTCCATATTAAACAGCAAAAGCTATCCTTTAAAACCTTGTAAACATTTATTTAGCATCAGTGTCAAACTTTCACAAAGTTTTCATGAATAAATGCATTTTAGGGTGGTTCATACTTTGAATGCAACTAGACTTTGTTGATTAAATAGCACAGAAAATGTGCCAGCACTGTACTACACAAGCTCAATTAGTTGCATATGATGTTATTCTATCTATTAAGTGTTAGTGGAATAAATAAGAAATATAATATATGTCTAAATTAATGATGAAGTCTCTTCTGAAATAACTTTGATAAAAATCTTGCCCTGTTTGTATTTTTCTGCAATGCCTTCCAACTCTCAAAGTAATTTGCTTCAGGATACATTATGGAACTCTAGATTAATCTTAATGGTTTTAGGCTTCAGTGATTAAAGTAGCACATACTTCCCCATAAGTCAACCACTCAGCCGGTATGAATGTGTTCATATCTCTGCCCCTGAGTAAGGATTTCTAACTTACATGTTTTTGTACATTGCTACCAAGTCAGAGACAGATTTACTTCTATGGAAGAGATTACCACTTTCAAGCTGTTACATATAAACTATGGTAATCTTCAAAATAACTCCAGGTCTCCCTATTTTGAAAAGTAAACAAAAAAATTTCAGATATTTGCTGAAGATCCCACAATAAACCTATGTCAGAACACATAATGCATTCAGTCCTCTTCTACCTACACCTCGCATCCCACCCTGACAAACAGACTTACTGTCACTGTTGCAGATAAAGCTGGAGGCCTATGGGGGGGGGGGGGGGGGGGGGGAAGGGGAAGTCTTTAAGGTCTAGAATATAGCCCTGCACAGCTAAAAGTTAGAAACAAGCACTCATTTTAAAAATAATGAAAGCTGGGGGCGAGAGCGTAGGGAGAAAGAGCAAAGGGTAAGCCTAAGAAGCTATTTTAGAAAGGATCATTTTCAGAAAAAAGAAATCATGCCAAACAAACTTGTAAAAGCTTAGCTTAATCAAGTGCCTTTCCACAAATGAAATTCAAAATAGAATGAAGTGCTTTGTCCTCAGAAAACATGTAAGGAAGATGATATCAGACTACAGCGTCTCTTAAAATGCGTTAAGAAACTCCTGCTAACTCCTACTTCCTGACATCAACTGCTTCTGCTGAGCCTTGCTGTACAGAAGAGATGGAAACCTTTTCCATCCTCATGGTCAAACACAGGAAACCAGCATGCAGGTGCTATTCCCTGTCCTGCACTGAATTCAGGCTGGAATCTGCTGAAGTGCACTTACTGTTTTAAGCACCTTAATTTTCTCTTAAAGTGTAACCTCTGTGGTTGCTCTACACTGCAAAATTTAATTTTCCGAAAGAGTAAAAATAATCAGAAGTTGTTTAAAATTCAAGGCAAAATTACGCTTTGAAACAGCAATAAATATGCGCATGTATTAAGCGCAGAATACGGCAGCACTTACATAGAACTATAGAATTGTCTTGCTTGGAAGGGACCTTTCAGATCAAGTCCAGCCATCACTCTAATCTGCCAAAACCACCACTAAACCATTTTCCTCAGTACTGCATCTACCCATCTTTTAAATACCTCCAGGGCTGTCTACTCCACCACCTCCGTTGGCAGCCTGTTGCAATGCCCAACAACCCTCTTTGTGAAGAGGTTTTTCTATCATCCAATCTAATCCTGACTCAGACTACCTGTAAATTGCCACACTGCTACCATAGACCCCATGGGAAAGCCTGCATTAAAAGCTCCCCAAAGCAGGGGAGCTCTGAGGGCACCCCTCCCTCTGGCTGGTTGCACGCAGCAGCTATCAGCCACCCAGCGTATCATCCCAAGGCAGAGCTGGGAAGGAAATACAGACACAGCCACACTCAGAGCAACTGTCAGGAGTTTGGTTGGTTTGTCTTTTCTTTTTTGGTGGGGGGTTTAAGTCTTTTTGGTATTAAGGAGTAAGATCATGTCTACAATCTTCAACTTTGCCTTCCACAGACGCCCTGTTTTGCTATGCCTCTTTTAGGGACAATGCGGGACACTAAACTTTCCCCAAGCAAACATCAAGAACTGGATACTTAAAAGTGAGGAGGAAAAAAAAAAGCGTAGAGAGCAAATATGATGACATGCACTCATCTCTGTAGTAATAAAACATATTAAAACTTAAGCACTGGTAACACTGTGTTTTTATAACACACTGTGAAGATTTATGAGATTTATGAACACAAAATATTTTAAATCAACAAAACACCTTTTTCCTATCTGCCTCTCTTTCAATTTATTACTGAAAAACATGTGGGTTCCAGCTGTATTTATATTTTCAAGGTTTAAAAATATTTTTTTTAAAAATCAAACTTTCTTTAGCACACTGCCTTATACCCAGCGTTGCCTAACATGAATAAATAAATAAATGAATGAGTGCACTGGATCACCTTTTGAACATGACTATGCAACACTGATATGACAAATGTCTATTTTTTTCTATTAGATTAAAACATAAAATCTCATGGACTCTTATTCCACTAAGGACTTAAATTGTAAAAATATACACAGAAAGGTATCAGCTCTGAAGTGGAAAAGGTTCTAAACTCAGCTCTTCCAGCATACATCACTGGCAATAGCAAACTCAACTTTGATGACAATTAAATAACTTATCTTAATAGGATAAATGCTTATGGCTAACCAACAAGAAAATATCTGAAAAGGCACTATCATTCTATATTAATTATATAGCATTTAAAAAAAATTCAAACACAGATGATCAACATGAATTTCAGATTAAGAAGATTAAATCATTCACCAAGAATGTTCAAGAGGCTTCACATTCTAATTGAAATTTTACATTTTTTCTGTTTACTTACTTTCTCTAAATGGTACTGGAATACAACTGGAAATTCTGGATTAAATTTCAACCCTCATTCTAGTATTTAATTTTGAATGTTGCATACAGTAATATAATAAATTACAAGCATCTAGTATGTGATATGATAACTTTAAAGACACAGACTGATATTTTGGGGTGGGAGGGGAGAGAAAGAATAAAAACCAAGTTCCTGATCTGACAGAAGTCAGAAAATGGTGTTCATATGTAAAACATTTTCAAACTAACCAGTAAGTCTGAATCTTACAAAAGATGTCTTGCAGAAATAGTAAATAGTCCAGTCCTGTCTGCATTTTCCTTTTATTTTCATATATGACTTCAGCTTACATAACTTTTCATGCCTTAGCAACAGTTTTCATAATAAAACTGAGTCAAGACCACACTGCTGTGCTGCACAAATGATGTCTGAAGTGACAGGTTGAAGGTTACAGCATGTTATCACTGGAACTAGGAATGTCAGTAAACACATACTCATTAAATGCATTCAGTGCCATGTGAAGACCAAAGGCCAGAAGCATGAATGGATAATGATCCTTGCCTATTGTGACTCTAAGGCATTTGCAGGAGAAAGAACTAGTAGATACATGGAAATAAGATTCAGATTGAGAAATAGGAACCAACCTTTTTTTCCTGAACAAGGGGATTATCTCCACAAATTTACTATCTTGAAACTGAATTTTTCAATACACGTATTCAGGTTGCTCAAATCTGAAAAGGCTCTTTAATAGTTACTCTAAGAATCATATTCAAAATACTGCTATGAGCAGAATAAGTAATACATCTCTTATGTAAAGCCAAGATTTAGGTAGTATAACTGAAATAACAGTCTGGTCAATGATAACCAATAATCCAGATCTAATAATACAAATACAAAATTAGAAGAGACTAAAAGAATACTGCTACATAATTAAAAAAGACTAAAAGAATACTGCTACATAATTAAAAAAGACTAAAAGAATACTGTTACATGAAAAAATTTCATTAGCAACAACAACAATAATAATAATAATGATACAATTAAAACTAGAGACGTTTCCCAGAATCTACTGTAGATCTCCTACCAGGGAACAGAGTTGATATCTTCAGTCTGGACTGGGGAGAAGGGGTAAGGACAAAATACATGTGCCTTTAATCCTTTGCTGGAAGGTAAATGTTTGCTTATGTTGATGGTTTCCTCCTCCTCACACTAGGATCTGCTTGGGGTTATTCTTATATGTTTACTAACACATTCTACACCTTGTGTTCTTTGCTGGCTGCAAGTCTACATTGCAGGGAAATTTACAATTTGTGCAACATTTGTGTATATTAAATATGTGTTCTTTGTTGTTACACTTCTAACCAGTTTACTCCTGCTCCCAGATCTGATCTTTACTGAATATTTTACAGCCCCAAGTTCTCCAGTGTAAGCATGGGTCTCTTTTTTTCTGTCCTACATCTGCACATCTCTACACTGTCTCCTCAATTTTAAGGTCTCTGCTATTATATTAAGCATGTATTCCTCTACATCACTATGTTGTAAGTAGTTGCTTTTATACAGAACTACTCATTACTACTACCTATATAATACTTATGGCCACACCATGAACAGTTAAGAAAAAGTGAAACAAATTAGGCATAAACAGCTAGTCATTAGGTAAAGTGCTATTGCAACTCAACAAACTAAAACAAAGCTCCAGGCAGCCATGATGTATTCAGATAAAGCAATCCTGACAAGCCTCACTCCTGAGGCCTTGTGAAGTTAGCACAACGCCTGTGACCTGTTACTAGTAATGATAATATTTTATTTGTTGGGCTACAAGACACGAAGGGGTTTTCCAGTCATTTTTTGTTGATTGAACTTTAGCCAAAGCCAGGGAAGGGTCTCTGACAGGAGAGTGCAAAACATAGATATTGTTAGCATAGTTCTAATATATATGGCACTATAGTTAATAGAGTTAAGTGGTATGAGCTATAGTGTCCACTTGGACATGAGAGTAAAGTTAGAAGGAATGACCTCAGAAGTAAGGATGATAGTGACAGTGGTGACAGCACAGTGACACTGAGCAACAGGGAGAACATTGACTGTTTCTGCCCCTCCAAGTTACAGTAATCACCTGGAAGAAAAGTTTGCAGAAGCAGCTCCTCCTTTTTATGTTCCCTACACTCACAGCAATTGCAACTTGGTGGGCTTGGCCACTGGTAGAGAGAAAACACTTGGGAAATTTGATTTTCTTGTCTGATCCACTAGAACTTTCCACATGTTTACAATAAGTTGCAGTGAGTAGTGTGCATGAACTCTAACAGGCACGGTGCCTCTCTGAGATGAGGTGTTTCTAGAAGCTGCTCTTTGCAGGAATCTGTTTGTACAAGATACAGTTTAGCGCAACACACACTTTGGATGAAAGGAACCACAGACAAAAGAAATAATATCTAATGTAGCTCCTTGATTCAGAAATATCTGTTGTGCAAAATGACCAGACTCTGTCCAAACTGGGAGGATAGATCAAACTGACAGGAAAAAAATATAGCAATAATTGTTATAAGTCTCCAGGGCTCAATAAGGAAACTGGTCAGAGATTTGGGACTGACTTATGAAGAAAGAAGATAAAACATTTATCATAGCAAATTTCATTTAGCTTGACAGTCCTGAGAAAATGTAAGATGTGGAAATCTTAAGAGATTGAACATAATTTATTGTCTTCATTGTCCAGGAAAGAATGCAAAACAAAGAATTCAGCCTTTCTTGGTTATAATGATAGGGACATGCAGGGACATTGTTGTATAATATAACAAATTTTATTAATTTTAGCATTTTAGGAATAATTTGAACTTTAGTTGTATGAAATGTTAGATAAGGTATATTATGTTTGCACCTTTCAAAAGAGAAACTTATATATTGTCCGTATGTAAAAAATGTTCCATTGTAAGAGGGTGAATTACATAAAAATCAGGAAAAAAAATGCGTAAACATAAGGATACAAACCCATATAATTATAGTAAAGACAGAGGAATTCTCATATGTGTTTCACTGACCAAAATGTTTACTTCAATTCATTACATCATCAGTATAAGCGATTATATTTGTGAATTAAATGCCTGTATATACTCTATTGACTATACATTTATTTCATAATCTAGATAAAAATTCCATTTGCATAAAAAACCCTGAAACCCAACAAAACAACACCCGCAAAACAACCAGAAGTGGGTAACTCGTAACTTCTGAAAGCCACTGTCAGCCAGCAGTAGTAGTATGATTTCTCCCTGGAATTTGTCATGTTCCTACAAAGAAAAAAAAAAAAAAAAAGAATTTTAAAGCCTGTAGCTTTTGTGGTCAGCCTCCTCCTGTTACCTACACATATCTTAAAACCTTTTGTCACTCCTACCTACCCACAATAATCAGAAGTGAAGGTACTGAATTCTACTGGATTGCATATAGCATAAGGTCAGATATGAAAGAAGAGTGAAAGAATAAAGAAAGCAGGCAGACATTAGATCTCTTAGTAAATAGAGAAGATATAGGAAGAAATGATACTGAAGGAATTTGGAGAAAGTCAAACTTATGTGACATGATAATTTAAAAGGTAATCTAAACCCAAGGCAAAACACAACATCAGGACAATAGTAAAGGAGCAAGAAGATGTAACAAAGAGGAGAGGGGGGAAAAAAAGCAAACACTAGGAAAATAAATAAATAATGAGAAAAATAATACAGTCAACCATTTAAGAAAAAAGATTTCTTGGGAAACATAAAGAAACACAGGCATAATGGAGACCAGTAGTTGTAGTCTTTGGAAGCAGCTTCTTTAGCAGAAAACAAAAATGCCAGAACAATAATGTTTCAAAATAAGATTCCAATAAAATTCTTTATTAAAATTAAAAAGGAAGAATGGATAGCAACATGAAAGTGGGACAAATACTGAAAAACATCTATGAGACAATAATGAATAGAGCTGATTTTGCAATGGAGAGAAAGAAGAATATTCAGGTATAATTTATGTTGAGTGAGATGATTCTGGGAAAAACACAAAAAAAGCCATAACTAAGCTCCTGTGCAAGAAGAGAAATTAAATTTTATACACTGGTGTGAATTTCCAGACTTGGGATGCTTGAGTCTTCCCATGCACCGGGTTCCACCTTGATTTAGCTGTGTAATTCAGCTTTGTAAGAAAACAGAAGCAACCAAACCCACTTACTGTGGCTTAATGGTGAAGCTAGAAAAGGGGCAACTGAAATTTGGTGAAAAAAAAATTGTAAAATACAAAACAGACATTTGATTAGCTCTTTTATTTTCATCAACATTCAAAGATAAATGAAGCCATAATTTTTTCTACACTAAGAACTGTTGACAAAAAAGAAAAAGTAAGAAATGCATTCTTCTGTGATGGAAATAGTGGACAAATAGATTTTGTAAAAGAAAAATTTCATAATTCTAGTGGGAGTGATTAAAGTTTTGGTTATAAAATATTTCTCTTCAGGTAATTTTCTTCAAGGATATATAGAAGATTAAATTAACACAATGCAATAACACAATATTTTTAAGGTTTCATGTACAATTTACAGTACAAATGTTAATAAGGTTACTCAGTAAAACATACCAATCTCTCACAAAATCTGTTTGCAGAAAACAAATGTCCTACTTAAAAGGTTTTTTGTACAATATGATTTCTATTAACCCATGATAATTATTTAATAATAGTATTCCTCCTTAGGGAAGAAATATTAATCATGCCACATAGGTGAAATGTTATAAGTTAATTGTACGCCTTAGCAATCTTGTAAGTCTTACCTACACAATACTCTAGGGTTATCTGTGATATATGGAACTGTCACTGAAAATATGTCATTACAAAATTCAGATTTTGTGCTTTGAAATGCTCAGTGAAAAAAACACAACCCTGATTTATTGAATTGTTTAAGTAGTCCAGATAGCCTAACGGTAGAATACTGACTTATGCTGTAGAAATCAAGTTATATACCAGCTATGTGTTTACATAATGCAGTTTCATAACTCCTCCTTATAAATAGGTAGCGAGGATAGAACTGGATTTCTACCTGTAACCATGTATTTTAACTACCCATATGTTAAAAAAAGACTGCAATTATCATGCCTAATTTAATTTCCTTTTTTTATCAAAAGTTTTTGTTCAGCTTATTTCCCATATCTACGCAATGTGATTTACTGAGAACTTTAAATTTCAGTAATACATAAGATAGCCTCCCCAAGATGAACCCATCTCCAGATGCTTTACACGGTAGCTACATTTTTATGTAGTAGAAAGAAATGTCCGCATAACCCTGTGTAAAGTGTGTGAATTTTAAGAACATACCAGTGATCTTATCATAATTAGTAGATGCTTAGATTGAACTATTAAGGACCTTCAAACAAGGGTGTATGTATGAATACATTGCTTATTATAGTTTTACTTCAGCTGTCAGGAAAGGACAGATTTAAAGTTCCAGAACTGGGAGTTTTAACATAATTACTCAAAATAATTGTATATACTGAGTTGGAAGGGATCCATAAAGATCATTGAGTCCAACTCCTGGCTCCACACAGGGTCAGCCAAGTCAGAGCATGTGTCTGAGCACATCATCCAGACGCTTCTTGAACTCAGTCAAGCTTGGTGCTGTGACCACTTCCCTGGAGAGCCTGTTCCAGTGCCTAATCACCCTCTCAGAAAAAATCACTCATCCTAATATCCAGCCTAAACCTCCCCTGTCATAGCCTCATGCCATTCCCTCAGGTTCTATCACCAGAGAGGAGATTGGTGCCTGCCTCTTCACTCTCTCTCATCACTACAAGCAGATGATGACACCAGCCACTCTAGGACTCTATACACTGATTACAGATGGTCAATTACTGACCATTACTAATGATTCCACTAATACAACTTTATGAACTGGGTAAAACTGGTTTAGGGATGTCCTAGTTTTGGTAGGGATAGAGTTAATTTTCTAACAAGTAGTTGGTATAGTACTGTGGTTTAGATATAGGGTGAGAATAATGTTGATAACACACAGACATTTTTAGTTGTTGTCAATCAGTCAGAAACTTTTCAGCTTCTCATACTGGCCTGCCAAAGCCCAAGAACCTGGGAAAGACAGAGTCAGGACAGCTGACCCAAAATGACTAATGGGATATTCCATACCATGTGATGTCATCAGTATAGAAGTGATGGTTGGCCAGGAGTCAGGGCAGCTCAGGAACTAGCTGAGCACTGGCTTCAGGTGGTGAGCACTTGTGCTGTTCATCAGTGGATTGTTGTTGGTTGTTATTATTATCATCATCCTTTTCTGTACTATTAAATGAACATTATTTGAACCCACAAGTTTTACTTTTCCTTCGATTCTCTCCCCCATGCCACTAGAGGCAGGACGTGAGTGAATGGCCGTGTAGCTTTAGCTACCAGCAGGTCAAACCATGACAGGGATAACAAGAACAACTCTCAAAAGTAGCCATAGATAGTAAATTAGGAAATAAGACAGTGTTATAAAGTAATAGAAAGAATCCCACTTCCAAAGAAGACTTGAAAGTTCTGTGTTTCTTTGTGACCTTATAACCATAGGAGCAGTAGAGAGGTAAGAATAACACCAGCAAAAGACACGGGCAGTAAAAGGCCTACGCAATTTGTAATTCAAAACCAGACCACAAAGAAAATTCCTAGAACCTTGCGAACTTCCAAAAGGCTGCTGGGGCTACACTCCACCATTTCTTACTTATGTAACAGAAAACTATATGTTTCATTAGAAGGCAAAAAATACATGACTTTTCCTTTAATGCAACCAGTTTTTCTTCCTTATTTTTTTAATGCTGTCTGTGACATTTTTGTTTGTAAGTTTTAGTCTTAAGCAATCTTTTAGCTTAATAGTCAACATAAATTTCAGCGAAATGCTATCATTCTTGCTGTCCTATTCACACTCAAGTAAACAAAAATAAAATCTACTTATATTTCTTGGAAAGTTAATTTATTATACTGGACAATAATGTACACTGTTTAACACTTTTAAATGTCAACCAGATTTGTTTAATTGCACTAGTATCTTTGTAGATAGGAATACACAATTTTGACCTTCTGAATGGTCATATTAACATTTAAAACAAATCTACATATATCGAGGTATGTAAAATGTTTGTTGTAAAGTTCAAAATATTTTGAATCAATTCATGCAAGATTAGATAAGAACATGCAAAGGGCAGAAGGAAGATGGAGAACTGAAGATTCAACTAACTGTTGATTACTAGAAATACAGAAGTTTCAATCTGAATTTGAAATCTTAAAAAAAGCATTTATCTCTTGTGTCAAAAATCTACACACAAGCTGAAAGCCAAAACAAAACCCAAAATGGCTACAAAGACCTGTTGCATCACTGTGAATAATCTAAAAATCCAAATACTTCACTATCAAGTAGTATTAAAATTGAACTGGTAAGTGATTTAAGGATTGTCTTTTGCAAAATAGATCATTAATATCAATGTGCATTCTTAATATCTGGATTTGTCCATGAAAATTTCAATACAGACATCTTGAAACTGCAACACAAGTTATGGAATTTTCAGTGGGTTCATTCACAACAACTTTCCAAAACATTAGCCATATTGATGAAAAACATTTTCAAAATTTATAGGGATGGAAAACTAGAGGAATTAATTGAATGCTGAAGCACAAACCTAAAGTAAAAGGGGGAAGAAAATGGAATATAAATATTCTAATACCGAGATTCACGAAGAAATCTGCTTGTACATAACCAAGCATGCATCATATCAATGGTCATGTTATTTCCTCTGAGCTTTCATTTTTCTTCTTTTTTTTTCCCAAAATGAAATTTTAGGAACACCTTTCTCCTTCAGAATACAGTATATGTGAATATAATATGAAAATATATTTGCATATATGTAGTATATGTGTATTATATTTGAACACAGAATGTGTTCAGTTTGTGAAAAAATCAGCCCACTGTTAGCATATGTACCACGTAAGCCTCATCATTATATTACTTTTTACTTATAGAATGGTAGCCCCCAAAAAGCATTGAGATTTATACTGGGTATTGTACATACAAAGTGGAAAAAGCCCTTATCCTAAAGACATCAGTACGTAGATAAGCAAGAAAAAAATAGATGGAATAGAGAGTTGTAAAATCATTCGCCCATTCACGCAGCTTCAAGTTAATAGTGTATTGTTCATTTCACATGTCCATCCATAAATCAGTTCTAGAGATTACATATTCTAATACCTATTATTGATGGTTGTACTAGATGATCTTGGAGGTCTTTTCCAATCTTAATGATTCTATAATTCTATTAGGAAAATAATTTTTCCTTAAAAGCTGGAAAACCTTTCATTTGTTTTGTGTTTTCATTTCTGAAGACTGACTTTCCCCTTCAGAACCTTTGTTCTCAATAGCAGATGTAAAGCCAATGAAAATCATGACTATGCCTGTTCCTGCAACTGCCTGCACTGCCCATGGAATTTGCTTAAAATTAGAATGATTTTCTCTACTTCCTGCAACCTTCATTTCACTTTGTTCTGTTTAATTTCTTATAATGAAATATAATGTTCAAACCTCTGGAAAATAATGTAAAATTAGTGCATCAGCCTCACTTTTCCATAAAAATGAATGGCAATCCCAATCTGGCCAGTATGAAGAAACTACAATTATACTATATTTACAGTAAGCCACCTTCTTAGATACCGTACCTGTTGAGGACTGCAAGAAGTAGGGACTCTGTTCATTTTAGGACATAATGCAGAGCTGAACAAAGATATTTGAGACAGATTTGGCAGTGAAAAAACCGGGAACTCTGGCTAGACTGATTAGTCCTTTAAAAACAGCCTTCCACCAGGCTTTAATGCTACACCATAAAAGGGTTAAACTGCTGCTGCCATCAGAGCCCTGAATCTGCCTCTGAGCAACCTCTTTTGGGTACAAAATTGTGCAATGTAGTCATAACCTTTTTTTTCAATCGCTGAATGAAATCTATGGGTATTTACACGAGGTAAAGTCCTGACCTTATGGACAGGTACATTATAATGATAAGAGAAAAACTAAATATAAAATGCAGTTATCCATATTAGTAGATAACTGGAGCATTCCTTGGTATGATTTTTGGCTCCATGCGAAGAAGCATTTTCCAAACCAACTTCTGTGTGCAGTTTAAAAGTGACACTGCTCCAGGAAAGACAGTGAAGAAAATTTCCATGCAGCCTGTCTGTTCTGGATGTTAAGAGCACAACTCACGCAGCTTTGGGGTATTCCTTATTTCGTGGCTTGAGGTCCTAGAAACCTCTGTGGCATTTCTTAGTAGATATAATTTTATTGTTTCTTTCAGTTTTTGCTCTGTTTAGTCACTGCAAGTTAATGGAGGTTTATGCAAGGATTCTAAGAGCAGCACAGTCTGTACTAAAGGAAACAGATTTCCAGAGAAAGAGTAAAATAACCATACAACATAAATTTCAGTTTAGTTTTGGTCCCCATAAGGTGTTTGGTTATACCTGTAAATTCAAATCAATTGAAACTGAGGTTAAAATCACCAACATTCCTTAATTTGACAGCGTCACCACAAGAGATGGTTGGGTTCAAACAGGATAGCTGTATATGACAAGCATAAATCTAATGTAATTTGTTTAAAACTTCTAATGTATTGAGATCATATAACTAAGTTTTGTGCATAACATGAAGGGGGTTTTTTTAGTCTTAAACTAACCATGTATGCACTTACTTACTGCATCTCAATTTGATTTTCAAAAAATACCTATTACAGTGGAAAACTTCTGCGCTCACATTATGCTTAAGGGCACCTAGTAAGCAACTCATAATTAGAATGTGGCCTATTAGGTAGGCAAGTTACACAGTATTTTAAGCAGTATTTTCTCGTCTCTTACTTTTACTTGATTCCATCTATAGGGTATAAACTGCTTAAGGAATGAGGCAGGTCTACAATTTTATTTTCTATTTGCACCATTCAGTATGTACAAACAGACCTTACTATTTCCCATACCTTGGCAGGACCAAGAATAGAAGTAATAATTTCCTGTTGGGCTTTTCTACAGTACTGCTTATTGTTGTATCTAGATAGTGATTTAAGGACTTTAATATTCACAACACACCCATTAAGCAAGAAGGGATTATTGTTCCTACTTCATAGTTAGGGTCTTTGTGCACTTAGTTGAAAACGTTATTTGGACGCCATGAGGACTGAATTCCAAATTTTAAAAGTATAGGGTTATTTTTTCAGAATTACTGGTCATTCAGTGCTCTCATTCTCAGTGGAAGCTGTGACTCCTCCATACCCATGCTAATTGTATATAGGTGTTTTAAGTCAATAAAGATTTTCCTTTATTCTTGTTGAAGTCAGAGAAAAAAATCTGCTTGAATGATGGACAGAGTCCAAAAGAAGGAAAGTAAATTCTATGCCACTCTCTCAAGTCTTACTTCAAGCAATTTCTTTTAACATTCAATTCAATTATGGAATAATTTAATTTGGAAAGGACCACTGGAAGGCATCTACTTCAATTCCTTGTTTGGTTGTCCAAGGCTTTGTTTAGTCAAGTTTAAAGAACTCCATCTCTATGGATAGACAGTCCAATGTCTTTTTTAACAATCTATTCAAATACATTTGATTACCCTTATAGGAATAATCCCTTTTATATATCCAGTGGGAATTTCCCTTGCTGCAACTTGTGTTTCTTGACTCTTGTTCTATTACCCTATGCTTCTGAGAAGCACACTTAGCCACTGAGGTAGAACAGTTCTAGAAAAATGGTATTAAATCACTTGCTGAGCAGTGAAGTTCCAATTCAGATGATTACATATCAAAAGATTATGAAACACGAATATATAGTAACTGGATTAAACCAATTTTACCCTTCAAAATTGTGACTCTTGATAAACAAGAATACAAGACCAGAACCCAGAACTCCATAAGTAATGTGTTAAACATCTACCAGAATAGAGAATAAAAACTGTTTTCTCTGGGCAAGAGAGTGTACATAAATTGTGTATTCATGTCATGAAGGTGAGGGAGTTTTAGTTATTAATTATTCTATTAGATGTGTTTTATTTCAAGATGGCTATAGTTTAACTGTATTATAGCTATGATGACATGAATATAAAATCTAGAAAATCAGAAAACAATACAAATAAATTGTAGGAGCCAATAGATCTGAAATATTTAACTATTTTGCAATTCAAAATAATGTCAGAAATAACCACTGTGAGTAGCAGCATAATAACATTATCTTAGGAATGGAAAGCTTCAATTAAAAAAATAAATGGCTCTATAATGGAAGACAATTCCATTGGGAATATAATTTTTAGATAATTCTTAAGACAAATTATTCAAAATGGTACATTTAAAATTTTATAATAAAAATTAGTTAAAAAATCTTCATATATTTGCTATTTCTCACATATAAAAATGTCATTTTACTTTAAAAAAGTAAGTATGTTTCTGAAAAATTATATGGAAAATTCATATTGATTTGCAAAGCGAACTATCACATGACACTAATAATACAAAAGGCTAACAACATTTATGTGTATAAAACACAATCTCCGAAGATGTAATCTCTGTGAAATTACTTTGACCTCCTGACTTTTTAGCTAATCAACAAAACCAGATTCATTTTAAAGTTAGAAGCATGTACATAGTAATACAAGATCATGAGAGCTTCTAACTTTAGGACTGCAATACTAATCTTGAGTAAGTAACTACACACTCATTTTGCTAGTAAAGTGACAGGACACCCTTCCACCCAAACCTACAGGTCTTCTTGGTGTGCAAACAGAAAGCTTCAAAAAATGCCAGAAAAGTTATGTTAATAAAATTTCATAAGCATGGAAGTTAGGTTATCTTGAAAAGAAAAAAAAAAAAAAAAACCAGATTAATTTTTGTTGGTTTCTTTTTTTCCCCTGGATTACATGCTATTTCTTATCTTCAGGATCTCACATCTAGGTAGGAGTTCTGAATCTTACATGGTATGAACAGGTATCCTGGACAGCATGTCCTTATCTGAATACTTAAAGCACAAGCACATTTCTGGTCTTGCTTAAACTGGAAGAAAGGCTGTGTTTATTGAATTATTAACAGCTCTGCACAAAGGAACTAATTACATTTACCAGGAAATGGTCCTTCTGATAGAATCAGTAGCTGTCTAATACACTGTATGAATATTATGATTTCTATTGGTAGCATGATTTTTGCAAGATATTCTGTTCCATGACTTCTGTATTTGGGTATCAGCAGGAAAATGTAGATTTTTGCTGCAACAAGAGGGAAGAATGCAGCCAATCAATGTGTTTGATAAAGCAATTTCAACTTTATTGCAAGCACACACTTCCTTTCATACTATTCCTACCAGGTGTCACACCCATTATACTCTAATTGGCTCTTAACTAAAGGTTACATTTACATACTCCACCCATCTTGTAGCCTGGGAATCATGTCTCTTTCTCAGTCCCAGGAACACTGAATCCTTATCATACCTCCAGCTCCCACATCTTGTGGCCTTGCTGCACGATACACAAGAATATGCTGACCAATTGTTGACCCTTCTGTTCTCACCAAGACGGCGTGGGGCCCAGTCTTACTAAGCTACACAGGTGACTGCTTGAACAACTGCTCCATAGGCTCATGGCCTTGCTTCTCAAGCCACTCTGCAACAGGTTTTGCTTTACATATTTTATCTGTTCTAAATAGACTTTTACACCCCTAGAAATTCATTAAAAGGTAACACTATTGATATGAGAAACAGAAACCTTGAAAAAAATGGAGCATCTATGTTTCCAGAAAAAAATGGAGCATCTATGTTTCCAGAAAAACATCATTGTGAATGTTTCCACAGATGAGATGGGTACATTTTTTTTTTAAATGACCATGATGAAACTTATTTTAAGACTTCCAATTAAAATTCTTCCTCAAATTATTCCCATGTTTAACCACTGGGGCATTATGAACACTACATTTCTTGAGATTTATAATCTAATCTTCTCACGAGGGTTCTGATTATAATTCAAACAACTGCCGCACCTACAAAATACAAAAGCATAAGCATTTGCAAGAAAATGGAGCTATACACTAATTCTGCCTTTTCTGGATCATGTATATTAATGTTGCCAACAACTTAGCATAGCAAAGACCTTAATACAATTGTATTATTATACTATATCATCTAACGGAATATTCAATAAATACTATTATCTTACACCAATTCCAATGCTGGATGAGCTTTTTAAAAGATTTACTAGCTTATTTTTCTAATAGAGTCCTACTTTTCCTGTTTTCGTACCACATCCTTAAAACAAGAAAAGTAAATTTTCTGTTACTACTGTTATTTCAACATCATAGTTTAGTTTTATCTCTGAATTTCATTTATATGTTTACACTACCCCCAGAATCACCAAAATATTAAATTAAATATTTTGACAACAATATTTTTATAGTCCCCACCTGAAAAGATACCCTCAATAATCTTTGTAAAACAATAGATGTGGGAAACACTTTCTGTTCCTAGTATATATAAATAGTCATGAAAAACCTTTTATGATTTAAATCAAATATATTTATCATTAATTTAACACTGAATGATTGCAGAAGCTGAACAATAAATTCATTCTGTTTCAATTATAAGCCTAATTTCACCATCCTTTTACACAATTTAGATTAGTTGAAGGTAAGTTACATTAAGAACAGGGTAGTATTTGTTACAGTTTAACCCCAGCCAGCAACTAAGCTGAACACAGCTGCTCATTCATTTTCCCCTAATGGGGTGAAGGGGAGAATGAGAGGACTAAAAGTGAGAAAACCCATGGGTTGAGATAAATGCAATTTAGTAGGGAAAGGAAAAAGCCATGCATGCAAGCAAAGCAAGATAAGGAATTCATTCACCATCTCCCATTGGAAGCCATCTCCAGGAAAGGAGGGCTTCCTCATGTGTAACTGTTACATGGGAAGACAAATGATATCACTCTGAAAGTTCCCCTCTTTCTTCTTCCCATAGCTTTATGTATTGAGCGTGATGTTCTATGGTATGGAATTTCCCTTTGGTCAGTTGTGGTCAGATGTCGCAGTTGTGTCCCTTCCCAAAGCCCCAGCCTTCTCACACCACCGTGAACAATTTGAGGAAGAATTTTAGTTGGAAATCTTAAATTAAGCATGGTCATTTAAAAAATGTGGTGGTGTGAGAAGCACAAAAGGCCTTGATGCTGTGTAAGCACTACGACTACTTTGTAAACACTGAAAATATCAACATGCTATCAACATTCCCATACTAAACTCAAAACACAGCAATATTCCATTTACTTGAAAGAGAATTGATTTTAGCTAAAACAAGTATAATATTAAATATCTAAATTTACTTCCCCCATTATAATATTTCTGTCTGTGTATCTGTAACCTAAACACCTTGATTCTTTCCTCTTTAGCCTATTAGGACAAAGTATTTTATTTCCATCTTACTAAAAACTTACACATTTCTCTTTGTTTTCCTAGAATCATAGAACAGTTTGGGTTGGAAAGAACCTCAAAAATGATCTCATTCCAACCATGGTGCCATAGGCAGGGTCATCTTCCACTAGACCAGGTTGCCCAAAGCCCTATCCAACCTGGCCCTGAACACTGCCAGGAATGGGGCAGCCACAGCTTCTCTGGGAAGCCTGTGCCAGTGCCTTACCACCTTTACAGTAAAGATTATTTTTCCTTGTATTTAATCTAAATCTACCCTCCTTTAGTTTAAAGCCATTACTCTTCATTCTATCACTACACTTCTAGATAGAGTCCATTCCCAGCTTTCCTGTAGGCCCTCTTTAGATACTGGAAGGCTGCAATAAGTTCTTCCTGGAGTCTTCTTCTTACAGCTAAACAAGCCAAACAAGCTTTCTTCATAGGAGAGGCACCCCAGCCCTCTGAACATTTTTGGCCCACCCCTGCACCTGCTCAAACACTTCAGCATCAGCCCCAGAGCTGGACACAATACTCCAGGGTTGGAAAGAGCAGAGTAGAGGAGGAGAATCACCTTAGTGACCTGCTGGTCATACTGTTCTTGATGCAGCCCAGGATATGTTTGTCTTTCTGGGCTGTAAGCATACATTGCTTGCTCACATTTTCATCCATCAGTCCTTCTCCTCAGGGCTACTCTCAATTCATTCTCTGACCAGCCTGTAGTTGTGCTTGGAATCGAGCCAACCCACATGCAGGACCTTGCACCTTGTTGAACTTCATGCAGTTTGCATGAGCCCATCTCTCGAGCCCGCCAAGGTCCTTTTGGATGGCATCTCTTCCTACCACGGTATCAATCCACCACACATCTTGGTATCATTGGCAAACTTCCAGAGGGTGCACTCAATCTCACTGTCCATGTCTCTGACAAAGTTGTTAAACAGAATTTAACAAGTACTGACCCCCGAGGAACACCATTCATCACTGGTCTCGATTTGGACATTGAGTCATTGACCACAACTTTGTGAGTGCAAGTGACCAGGCAATTCCTTATTCACCAATCTGCTTAATCTGTCTCTTTAATTTAGACAAGGACATCATGTGAGATTTTGCTTTATTTCTTTTGTTCTTGAAAGGTTATAAAACTAGTTTTCTAGAGTTTATTGTGTTCAAATTTCTCTGCCATTATTGATGTTAACTATTAACATCAATGGAAATCTATTTGAGCACTGTCTAATTTTCCTTAATGCTCCAAGTTATGAATTGTTGAAACTAAGCTAACTTCTTTTATTCTTGACATCTTCAAGTATTCCCTAATCTAACTGCCTATTCATAGCTATTTTAAAAAATTTCATTACTTTCTAATTATCCAGTCATCTTTTCTTCTTATTAAAGACAGCTAACTGAACTCAATCTTTTTTCTTTTTATCTTTTTTCTTTTTTTTTTAAATTATCATTATTTTAATTCCTAATTTATCAATCAGGCCACGTTATCTTACTATGTTTCTCCTGATAAGCTATTAAAAGACCTTCTCCTTAACTCCCTTAAGCCTTTTAGATGTCACTGTGCTCTTTTGTTTTCCTTCCACCAGCTGTACATGTCACATTGGAGACTTACATTCATTTGTCTGATCTTTTCTCAGATTTCATATAAAGCTGCAATGCAACTGCTTAAGAAGTAAAAACCTAAAGAATTTTTGCTTGTATGTTTTAAGAGGACTCAGAATATCCCTGATATCACTTGGAATTTTCTCTTTGTTGATATATCAGAAAATCAGTTCCTCCACAGGGCTGGTTCTGAGGTCCCAGCAGAAGGCTGTATAGGCCTTAGCTCTCTCTTGATTTCTATTATGTGAGGTCAGAGCTTCTTGCACCTGCTGTATTCAAGCGTTCACCAAATTAGGGTATTTAGTACCTACCTATAACTTCCCTAGTCTTATTTAAGATTATCCAGCCATTCATGATGGCTATTTCCTTCTCTGGGTCATGAAGAAACTGTTCAGAATAAACTCATGCTTCTTCTGCATAAAACAACAGAATACTATCAGGCAACAGCAAGGGCAGGTTACTTCTGTGTGAGACAGAGCCAGGAACCAAAACATGATAAGCCAGACATAGGCAGTTCACTCATTAAAAATTTATGATCTTTGAGTTAATGAAAAAAAAACCCAAACAAAAAACCCTGAAGCAACTACCTCAAAGTTTTTGGTCAAAAATTGCATTTGTGTACAGTATTGGATTATAGGATATAATCAAGTAAAGCAAGCACAAGATTTTTTCACAGAAGGATGTAGTGACTTGGAATACAAAGCACAAGATATTTTAGAAGTGGGTTTAAAATTTTCCTTTAAAATAACAATTTTTTGCTCTATAGTACAAACCTTACATGTTCTTTTTAGGAGAAATTTATATAAAATTATCAATTTTCAGCTGTTGAAAATTGATTAAAACAACTGACAATTCTTTGAGTCCAGAACTTCAACTTTGTAAGTTTTTATATCATCCAAAAATTTTCATGTCTTTAGACTCTAGAAGTGATATTCATATTCTGAATAAAACCACTGATTAGCATAAAAAGCACAGTTGATACTATACCAGATGCAATCTATCTTATTCACATAGAAATGAACAGAACAGCTATTATTTATGTGGTTCAATTCCCTTTTCTAGCACAATCTATACTTGCATATATCCTCTTCCCTCACCTGCATATCAAATATAGTCCTATTGTTTTCAAAACAGTCGTATTCTATCTCAGACATTCTATATCTGAGCATTTTAATTCTTTTATTGTACAGTGTCCTATTTTAACTCATCCAGACACAGGGACAAGACTTTTCAACAGGAACACCTTGCTTCTGCATTCTTTCTAAAGATGCTGTGTAAGGTAGACTTTTAAAATCCAAGTCTCCATTTAAATTCTGCCTGCTTTTCCCTAGATATGTGTATATATACATATATATGTATGTATGTATTAACAGCACAGCAGAAGAAAACACCCCGAATCAACTCCATTTACCACTATCAAAGGCATTCATTGTGTATTTCCCCTAATATATGCATCGTGCTTGTTAGGCTATTTCCCTCCAAGTTGCTAGTGGGAAATTCTATCACAAACATAATGTACAGTTAACCAAGCATGTTCTCTCTTTTTCTAGAATGCCTGTGGCCACTCCTACCAACCTGCATGACACTCTTCTCCTTTAGTTAAACAGCTTTCCCTCTGGCATTCCAATATCGTACTCTTCACCACTGTTTTAATGATAATTTAAATTTCCTCATAGTGTGATACACTACTAGTATGATATAGTACTGTCTGACACCAGGTTGGCAAGAACAACGATGGTGTTGCCCTTCTCTGACAGATGGACCCCATCAGCCACCAGAACACCAGGTTTCTCAAAGCAAGTCCCATGCTCTAATTGGCTGACCTCGTGTGGCACCAGTCCTGTAACCATTTGCTGACTTGCCAGCTTCAGACGACCCTTTCTTAACCCTTCCCTTTGACCCAGAGAATTAGTGAAAAGAACACCTGCACTCCAGAGTCCCTTACCATCTGTTCCAGGGCTCTGTAATCCTCAGATTGTATATCACTTGTGTCCAGGTGAAACAAAGCAACAGATTACAGTCGATGGATTGCAGGAGGTTTGGTAGTCTCTCAGTGACAACCCTAATCCAAGTCCCTGGTAAACAGCACACCTCTATGGAGAGCCTGTCAGCTCAGCACTTAGCTGTTTCTCTTACCTCTCAGAGCAGAGTTGCCTACTACTATCACACATCAACTTTTCATAGTTGCGCTGGGGGCCATAGAGGCAGCAGACCAGGCTGCCTAGTTAGGCAGCTTCAGCAACTCTCCTGATGTGGCGGTTCTTACCTTGTTGGTCTTTAGAGCAGTGAAGCAGTTCTGCAAGGGCACCTCAGGCTTTGGGTGAAGTTTCTTCCTCCTGCTGGTCCTTGTCATTGCAAGCTTCCATTCTCCTGCATTATTGGCCCCTCTCCTTTCTCTGTGTGCTGATGGGGGAGTTTTGGCTGTTTGGCCATGGTCAATGGTTCACTGCAGACTGAACTTGGAGTTCAGCTACCTGCTGCAAGAAGTCCTGTCCCTGAGCACACTTTTTCAGGCAGGTCTATTGCCTGTCTCTGCCCCAGAAGATAGGTTCGGATGCTTCTTCAGCCTGAGGTCCATCTGGGAGCTGGTATCAGGCACCGCTGCCATAGCTTGTGCAAACCCCCTCATCTGGAGCTGCAGCCTTTACTCTCAGATGAGTGCCCACCATTCTGCCTTGAGAATCAGGTAGAATGGGTGCCCTTGACCTGTCATAGAATGGTGCCTGGTTGCTGCGTTGTGTCCTTCAAGTCTCCCACTCAGCCTGTGGAAAACTCTTCCTTTGAAGAGGCGTCTTCCCTGTGAGCCATCCCATGTGAACTGCTGTACCACACACTGGCTGAGACACCACACTCTGTTTGCCTTCTCTGGTTGCAGCACTGCTGGTGGCTCACACTCCTTGGGTTGCTTCATGTAGATGTGATACGGCCACCGTGGCTCTGGTAATGTCCAGGCCGTGTCAACATCTCCATGTTCCTGGCATCTCTCCACTTCCCTGGCCTTTCCCAGCCTCAGGAAAACCTCCTTGTGAGCCAAGGTGTGCTGCTCCACTGCAGCCCTGGCTGGTTCCGGAGCAGCTCACCTCAGTGACTGACTTGGATATAATTTGGTGTGATTGAAAATTAGAAGGAATTGAAAAAAAAAAAAGATCAAGTTCTATGAAAAATACATATACTTCTGTATGTGTCTTCAAGTAACTTTGTTTAAAACTCCTTTTTTTTTGGATAAGCAAGGTGAAGATTTCCAATTGCATCATCAGCTTCCAAAAAGTCAACGTGTTGCTTATGAACAGTGTTGAAGTGGCAAATAGCTCCTTGTAATCTGTTCCATTTTGTATTTCTGTGCTTATATTATCTCAAACTGTCCTCATTCAAATTTCTTTTTTCCTTAGACCTCTGGGAACTCTGAGGAAGAATACATCTTCAAATTGCAATGCACTTTTCATCTCTTGGGATAGCTGCAGAATGAACCATGTACTGAAAACAGAGTATCCAGAGGTCTTACTTTCTGCATTGTTTTCATTTATAGAGTGTCACATTCGTTGTGACACATAGCTAAATTCAGTAATCTCAGCAGTGATGAATGACTTCCTCAGTGTTATAAAAAATGTGAAAAAGTTGAAAAAACCCATTTTCTTCCTCTTTGTCATTTAAGTGGGTTTATGACAAAACAGCTCTTTCTGTTAGAATAAGGGAACATTTACTGCAATTGTGCAGTGAAACAAAGCTATAGGGAAAATTTTCATCTCTTCTAACACCCAACTGTGACTAAATTATGGTCTATTACCTTAGTTATTGGGAATAGGGGTGTAGGGGAGAAAGCAAATCCACTGAATGGAGGGCAACATTCCTCCTGTTGAGATACACAACCTAAATACATGTGATACAGGCTTTGTTACAGTTTTCTGTTTGCAATTGATGGAAACCAAAGCTAATTCAAAACATCTTCTGAAAAATTTGAAGTACTTTTCAGTGTTTGTAATATGTAGGGTATTTTAACTTTGGAGGTAGCCTATGAATGTGCAACAGAAAATTAATACAACAATTATAGTCAGATTTCTGTGGTGGACTGACTCTGGCTGGAAGACAGGTAACCATCACAGCTGCTCTATCACTCCCTGTCCTCAGCTGGATAAGGGAAAAAAGATATAGATAAGGATAAGGAGAGATCATTCAACAATTCAACTCAACTAGGAAGATATTAATATAATTTATTATCAAAGCAAATCAAAGCATAGTAAGGAGAAATAAAGCCAAATCTTAAAACACACCCCCACCCATCCCTTCTTCCTAAGATCAACTTTATTCACAATTTCTCTCTCTCCCTCCTCCAAGCAGCACAGGGGGATGGGGAATAGGGGTTGGAGTCAGTTCATCAAACATTGTCTCTGCTGCTCCTTCTTCCTCAGGGGGAGGACTCCTCACACTTTCCCCTTGCTCCACTGTGACACCCCTCTCATGGGAGACAGTTCTCCTTGAACTTCTCCAACCTGAGTCCTTCCCACAGGCTCCAGTTCTTCACAAACCGCTCCAGCGTGAGTCCCTTACATGGGATGCAGAATTTCAGGAACAAACTACTGCGGTGTGAGTCCCTCCCAGGGTCAAAATTTCCCCATCAAACCTGCTCCACTGTGGGATCTCTGCCCACATGGCCACTGGTCCTACCAGGAGCTTGTTCCCATATGGTCTTCCCATGGGGTCACAGCCTCCTTCAGGTGTTGTCACCAGCTGTGGCATGGAATCCTCCATGAGCAGAAGGTGGAATCTCTGCTCCACCATCATACCCTATGAGTTGTTGCATCTTGCTTCACCATGGTCTTCTTCATGGGCTGCAGGGGAATCTCTGCTATGATTCCTGGTGCACCTCCTCCCCCTACTTCACTGACCTTGGGGTTTGCAGAGTTTCTTATATCTTCTCACTCCTATTACTGGAAGCAAGAGTTGCTGCTCCTTTTCTTTTTTCTTTTTTTTTTTTTCTTCCTTTTTTCTTCTTAATTATGTTGTCACACTCCGGTGGTTCAGCCCCAAGTAGTGGCTGAGCACCAAATGCTGCTCGTTCACTCCCAGAGGAGAAACAGACAGAACCTCCATGGGTTGGGATAAGGACTGTTTACTGACAAAAGTACCATGAAAGGGGAACAATAACACCCCAAAACAAATTTCACTCACACCCAGCTATAACACCGAGTACTTACTGACCCAACAATAACACAGAGCACTGCACCAATGCAAGAACCGACCTGATGCTCCTTAAATGACTATCACTAAGACAGTTTTCATAGATACTTGGGCCAAAGCATGGCATTGAGTGGGTGTACCACATCCCCTGTCATGCACCAGCCTCTAGGAAAATTAAACTATATAATGGACTGCTAAAGACTACGCTGAGAGCAATGGGTGGTGGGACCTTCAAACACTGGGATACACATTTAGCAAAAGCCACTTGGTTACTTAACTCTATGGAGTCTACCAAAAAAATGACACTGCCCAATCAAATCTTCCACACACTGAAGAAGGGCATAAAGTCCCTTTAGTGCACATAAGCAATGTCTTGGGAAGAAAGAACAGGAGAAATTGTTTTTCCCATGCTGCCTCCTGTGCTTAATGAGACTGACTTCCATCGCTGCTGATACAGCAGGTTTGCCCTTCATGTTTGGTAAAGAAAGAATACAGATTTCTGGTTTCCTCTTGCTGTTGGTGTTTTTTTTTTTCTTTTGAGTGTTTTTTTCTCCCCCACTCATACCTTTTGCTGTCAAAGACTTAACAAAACAAAAAAAATTCTCTCACAGTGTTACTGAGTGACTCAAATGACAGTTTTAGAGAGGAATACCTATGTGTGTTCTACACTAGCATTCCCTTGTGACAAAGTGATTGATACCACCACACCAAATCTGAGTAAGTATAGATGAAAGGCTGTTTTGCAATTTTTCTCAAAAGCTGCTTGTAACAGGTGCAAGTAAGGAGAATGATCCTAACAAAGCTCTGAAAATACCATATGCACTCATTTGGGGGGAAATTACAGGTGGATGATTTCAGTTTCTTCAGACTATTTATCCATAATGTACACAGCTTAAAAATGGAACAGGCTAGAAAAACAATATCGAAGTTGCATTTGAAATCTTGAGAGCTAAGTACTAGAAACATATTTTTGTCAGGTCTCTAGAATACAAGACTGTGAGAAAATGACAAAAAAGAAATACAACTGGTATTTACAGGGGATGGAGTGGAGATGGGGGACAATTATCAGTTTAAGCACTGGTGAACTAATAGGTAAAAAAAAACGGAAGTATGTAACCTAGAACATATTCAACCTTTCAACCTGTGGTGATACTATTCAGCAGGTGAAAGCATAAGTTTGTGGCATGAGCTACCAGCCTTTTCCTTTTTAATCGGGAGTAGGGGAAGAATGAAAGAGATGAAAAAGGGAAAAGTATAATTCTACCAGTTTCTGAGTGTCTGAATCTAACAATGGATCAAAAAGCTTGAGTAAACAGTTAATATAGGTTATAAATAGATTTTGACTGTTTATACTCCTGGGCAGAAATCATGTTTTCTCTAATTTTTGTTAAAATTATTGCAGAGTTTACTTTTTTTTTTCCTGGCTTTGATGTTTTGGGAAATACTCAGGAAAAAATCAAGAACTGAGCTATGCTGCATTTCTGGTGTCTTTTGTGACTATGCTTTGAATTAAATTACAAAATAATGAAAATGGTAAAGGAAATAACCCATATAGTCAGTTATGAGGGAAGGTTATCAACAGTAATATAGTCAAAGCTTAACAAGAGTTTAATAGATGCTTTGAAATTAGTATTTTAAAAGAAATAGCTTATAATAAACCCTCTTAAAGACAGTGTTAATGGATTGCATTTACACAGAAGGGTTATTCAGAGCAATTTGTGTATCGTAATACTTGCACTTCTGTAGTTCAATACAGAATACAAAATGAGTCCTAGCCAAGCTGCATTCCATTAATAGCGTTTAATGGCTCTGTTCATTATTCTGCTTCAATGTCTTCTGTGATGCACTGCCTACTTGAATTGTAGGTGTTTCATCATTCAGCTTGCAATCTTTAGGGAGGAGTCAAGGATCTTAAAATGTATACAGTAATATGCATTATAGCAAGAGATTTACAACTTCCTGTTTTAGTAGAAGCCACTCAAGCAGCAGAACCCTTTAGCCTTCTGGAGATGAGTGCTCATGCCACTAACAAATGATGATGCAGAAGCCAAGCTAACAGTTTAATGCATCAAAATGTTCCCTTTTTTATTCTTCTGCAAAATCATTCAAAGAAAAAAAAAATCCTCGGCATCCCTCTACTAGTGAGTTCTGTGTTTTACTGAGCTAATGCCATGAGCACAAATGCTGGGAAGACTTAATAAACAAAGCATTTACACCAAGCATGTGGATCAGCTCTGCATGGATTTCAAGGGCTTGGTATTTTGTCTGACTAGCACTGTACAGCTCCTTTCGTTGGTCATATAACTATACTATGGCTGCACAGATCCCTCTGCAGACTTCTTAAAACCCAAAGGAAATGATTCTACATATTTTCACCAATTCCTTGAAAGATATTACACCAGTGCTAGTGTTTGCATCAGTAATATTAACCCACAGAAATAAAATTCATGTTATTTCTATTAGAAGGTTATTTTCCTCTCTTTTTTTATGACCTTCAAAATTATACACATATCAGGATGCATCCAAGACGGTTTTGTAAACTATACAAACTTCTAGTTAACCTCTAGTACACTCCCAGTCCCATAACGAATATGTGGTTTGTTTTGGCATTAGTGCAGTCACTTATTTTCATAAATTCTGTGTAGCAGCATAACAATCTAATTCTTTTACTAGCTTGAATGATAGCAGAGTCTCTTTTAATTTATGTTGTCTGTCTATATAATCTGGCTGGCGGTACTAGCTTTCTTTGATCATGTATTTTTACGGTCCCATTATGAATCTACATCACAATCTAATTGCATTTAATCTTTTAATGACAATGCTTAGAACTGCCTATCACAAGCATGAGCATTTTATAATTGTGGCTATTCTAAAGCCATCATAAAACAAACTAATGCTTTACATTTTCAGCAATACAGAAATAGCAGGTTGGATTATCAGGTGAACAGAAGACTAAATTTGGGGATCATTCATGTTCTTAAGCAAGAGTTTGAGTAACTGTGAGAATAATGTGAATTTCATGTTATGGCAGTAGGACCCTGTTCAACATACATTTCTAAGCTGTCAGGTGTTGGTGTTTTATGCAGAGGTTTCTAGTAGGAATGTTAGATTGCTATGAATACAGACAGAAGGGCAATGTCTACTTTCTGAGATCACCAGATAGCAAAAGTTTGAAGAATGGCTGGAATTTAACAGCACCTAGATTATCAGGACCGGATAGCTCTTGCACTTGTTACTAGTGTCATTGTTGAACCTGGCTGCACCAACTGGATATGTCTTGCGTGTTTCAGTGGCGATCAGCCCACATGGATAAATGCATCTTGCAGCCAAACTGGTGGCCAGATTACTTGGATTCATCTGTTTCAGTGGTTGCTGATATGTAAGAGAGTGTGGGTGAATAAAATTGGATTTGTTTTCAGATAAACTCACCTTCCCCTTCTCTTCCCTTGAGAGTCGCCACATCTTTGCTGGCATTACAGTATTTCTATGTATAGAAAATGGCCTTTAGTTTTTTAGATTTTCTGCATTTAGATTGCTTTCAAACAAGATCTCCATACATGCAGAAGGCTCTTATGAACAAATAGAAAATTGTGAGAATGTATTAAATTGCCCTCTTCTCTAGGAAGTATGAAATAACTAGAGTTCCAAAGTACTCCAAATGTCAGGGATTAAGTTAAATTTCATTTGCAATGATCCTAAATATGGTATAGTTTAATCACTATTCTGCATTTGATATACTTGGATATATCAAATATATCACAGACTCCACATGTGATACTTAACTTTATGTAGGCATTGGGGTTTTGGCATGTTTTTTTCAATTTATATGTTTGCTATACTGGCCGTATGGTCGGTCACTAAGTGATAGATAAAGAAGTTACAATATTATCAAGTGTTCATGAGGTTCCCCTCCATGGCAAGCTTTCCTAAGTGATGAGCACATTTGTAACTAATGAAGACATTCTACTGATTGTTATCCCTCCCAGGTCATGCTCTGTCACTGATGTACCATTCCTGAGAAAGAAGACTTCAAAGGACAAATGTGTTATAAATACTCTCTTTGAGAGAACTTTTAAGATTTCTAAACTGTGTTTTGAGGCTTTGCATTTTGAATTTCAAATAAAATTTTCTTATAGCCCTTTCATAAATCTCTGTAATATTTTTCGTCTTATTTTTTCCTTGAATCTACAGTTTTGCTAGCAGAAATTTAAGGTTCATCTCTGCTTAAATCACAGAGCCTTGTCACGACGATCTGATTTATAGTTTTAAATATTCATTTCTGCTAACTGTGTATTTATGTTGATAAGTTAATGTGCAGGTGGAGAGTTGAGAGTGTATGTGGAGGAAAAAGAAATTTTTCATAATTTGTATCAAGCTTGTGCTACTAACAGTTTTGGAGGAGCATATTATTTTACAAGCTGTTTTCATGAAACAAATGTCAGTTTCCTTAAGGAAGATAATGCAGCTTCATTAAAAGCAGCAGATATGGGCCCATTTTCCTGAATGTTAATATTAGAAATAATTGTTTCTTGTTGAGCTGTAACTCACTCATACAAGTATACATCATTTATGACTAAATAATAACATTTTTTTCATTTAGTTTAATTGTCCTTCCCTCTTCCTTTCTGATCTCTTTTTGATAAGGATGACATATGGCAGTTCTTGAACCCTAATGTGAAAGAAAACTATTTCTGACATCTGAGTGAAAAAAAATGCTTATTCATTTAAATGAATGACTCAATGTATTCTTGGAACAGTATGACTCAATGCTGAGAGTAGGCATTAGATAATAAGAGAATGACTACTAATTAGAAACTGCTAGTGATGTATATCAGATATGCTGCTTCATGATCCCTATTTTGAATGCATGACAGACTGGGTCAGCTGGGTGATCTGGCAAGTAATGCAACGCCAAAGTAAAGTAATAAAATTATTCCTATCTCTAAACCAGTCTCTGCCTCATTTTTAAGGTAGTACACTTAAAGACTCCCCCCTTCCAACATATAGAGCAATTAAACCTTTGTATACATGAATCTAGAAGTCTCCTTAGCTTCTCTGTTGTTTTCATAGGATAGTGAAGTTGAGGGAGGCAACTGGCAAATAGTCTCAAAAAATTTGGCCTTTGTTTAGACAGCTAAGTAGGTGAAGACTGTACATTTAATATTAGACCATCTCTTTAGAAAAAGTAACATCCAGATGTATCACCCACTACTACACATATAGAAGCGAGGACAGTACATGGTTCAGAAGCTGTGTAGACACAAAAATACACAATCTGAACAAATACATCACTACTTGGTGGCCTTCTGATATCTAGAGTGATTTGGAGAGTTTGTAATTAAAATAATTTCTATATTGCTTTCCTTCAGAAATTATTACTTAGATAAATATCAAGGGGGAATATGTAGATGAACTAACCTAAAAATGAAACCACGTCACATAAGTGAATCACTTCTAGGTATTTTCAAAATGTTATTTTTTAAAACTTGTGTTCAGAAAATCTGGCAAATTATTTCTTTTATACAAAAGGATGCCTGTGATTTTTATGGGAAAAAATCCCAACAAAACAACCAAAACCAAACCAAAACACCAAACCACTTTTTCCTTTATAACAGTTTTATAGAAAGGAATATTTATTAGAGCAAATCCTTTTGATACAACTGCAGTAGACACTGCAAAATCACAAGTGGTGCAATATTGGTAATATGGATACATTCAAAAAAATTAAAAGCTAAGGGCACAAAAAAGCACTCTGAGTGATTGTTGTAGATAATTTTTCAGTCAGTTTAAAGAAATATAAAAGAGAAAGTGCAATCATAAGATGAAAAAGAAGATTTCTAGCAGAGAAAATAATGTTCAATGTGTAGAGACAATTGAAGTGGGATCACAGGTGCTCAACTGGATAATAGCATAAATTAATGACATTATGTTCTATTTGCTAGACAAGAACTTCAGTAGCAAATAATGTTTCAGAAGGCAATACAAAAACTAGTTATGTGTAAAAGATTGCTGAATGAGATCAGGATAAACTCATGTATCTGTATAAATAATTTTTAAATTTCTTTTTATATTTTCAAAATTTAGCACAGAAGTCCAAGACTTATTCTATTTAAGCTTTTCCTTAATACAAATCTGATACTTTACAAAACTTAGAATGATAGAATATTTAGGCTAGAATACCAAGGAAGATACAGAAAGTTGAAAAACTTTCTCGGTTAAGTTTCAGGACCCTGACTATGCCAAGAGAAATGAATCTCCTGCCTGTGTATCTGGCCCCAGCTCCTGGATGGGCCATGAACCTATGCTGTAGTCTTATTTCCAGGGTTTTTTTCCAGCCCTATGTCCTGACTGGACTCACTGGATGGGCTCTGGACACCATTCATTGGTTTGATCTCCCTGGAACTGTTACTGCAGCCTGATACCCATGTCTTGCCCTGCCCACAATGTTCAGATACTGGGCTACTGTCCCCCTGGCCAGTGAGAGGACTGTCTGAGTCTGGATCATCAATGAGCTTCCACCTCATTGTCCCACACAGAGAAATGCCACACCCCTGACATTTAAGTTCTAAGATGCATATTATCATTTTTAGATTTAATACATGCATGATATTTTAAGTATATAGTTTTGTTGCTAAAGGTTTTATTTCAATGTACTATACAGCAATTTTGTTTTCTTTTTAAAAAAAAGAATATCTGTAATGTACTGGAAGTTCAATTTTGGAGAAAAAAAATGGTAAAAAACCAAGAGGTTTTTATCTTCTTAGTTATGGGCAGAGAACTTCAGTACCAGAGAAGGCTTATACTCCACATTGATATAAAGACCAGTTGCTTGAAAAAGCACTGGGAATGAGATAATCAGTTGCCAACATAAATATGCAAAGAACAGATCTTGTCAAACTATCTGACAGAGGTTTTTGAAAGGTTTTCAAAAATAAATCTCAGGGAGAGAGAAAAATGTAGTCTAGATTGTAATAAAGACCTAAGAAAGTTTTTCTTAGTCTGATCAAAAAAGTTAGAAGTATGAGTATTAATTTTTGGCTGGAGTCTTTGGTCAAAAGCTGACTAGAGGAAAGAATTTGGAGTATTATAATGAACAATATCAAGCTGAGTTCTGCAAAGCAGAGCCCTGGAAGTACTTCTACTAAACACCTTCATTCAAATAATTTTTTTTCTTAACCTGGTGCCAGGTGTCATATACACTTACAGATAGTATTTAAGAAAAAAAAAATCTGAATGAACAGCAGAGTGACAAGCATCAAAGTTCTGTAAAGGTTCAAGCACAGAATGAATCAATTTCAAAATATAAAGCCGTTGATGTTGGCATCCAAGAACAAATGAAAAGAGCAAAACAAAAGGAAGTAAAAAAGATTTTCTGGGAAATTACGTTCATATTGTACCTAACATGCATTATGAAGAATATAGTTTGTGTCAACTGCAGAAAGTGCAGCTGAAGGAGTTCAGTTTAATTTTAGTCAACAGTAGCCTTCAAGACTTATTTATGGATTCTGTTGCTCAGCTAGGTATATAGCCTGTGGGATTAGAGGCAGAGAAAGTGGGAAAAAGTGTGGATTCATAGGAATTATATTTACAGTAACTTATTTTGGGGGAAGGGAGGGGAGGGAAGAGATAACTTTCTATAAATAACAATAAGTGTCTGTACATCATCACAACTGTAAAATGATTCCTTAAAAATTCTTTAGTCTGAGCTGAGCACTGAAAATAGTAGAACAAAACCTACAACCTAGCTTTCACATTAACCGTATTGCAAAGGAAAACAACCAGAGGCCAGAAGGTGACTGTTGACCTCTTGTCCATCTTCTGTTTACAGGGCTGATAGATTTGTGGAAATAGGAAGATGCAAGTGAGGTGGATTTTTTTCCAGAGAAAAATGATTAAGTACTTTTGGGCATACCAAGTATATTTCACCTCTCACTAAGTAAATTCAGGAGTTTACTGAAATGAAGATTCTTTCAATTTGGATCTTTCTGTTTGCCTACATCTCAAGCATGCTCACTGCCTTCAGCATTTTGCTTGCACTTGTCTGTGATTGTAGAATTGCTGTTGAGTGAACTCTTGCTGTAGAGTCAACAAGTGTTTTCACCGAGTGAATGAGTTTACAACTTGGCTGTCAGTAATTTAGTGCATCTATATGTGTTTTATCTTCTTTGCTGAGAGACTAAGCTCCATTGTATTATAGAAAAGGTAAATTCTCAATAATCCGTACGTCTTCTTTGCTTATTGAAGTAAAAAAATAAGAAGATAAATCATGTATGATTTTTCCATATTATAATTTTGACAATAATGATAGCAGAGGAAAAAAACCCTGAAGAAATTATTTCAGTCAATGAAGGGACTTCTTTTGATGCTTCTTTTAAACACACAAAACTAAGAAGATACTAAAAGGGAGAAGACAGCAAGAGGTTACAGAACTCATACAGTGCACTATTTTATAAGGTTGAATCACCTAAAATGTCAATGACCAGATGGAGTGCATTGAGTTCCTCCTGGGAACAGATGAGGAACTGACCAAGAGTTTTGGAGTCAGGCTTAAAGGGAGGGCAGATACAGGGAACATTATAGTGGAGGTGTGCTACAGGCCACCAATCAGGAAGACTGAGTGGATGAGGCCCTCTATAAACAGATAGAGGCAACCTCACATTCACAAGCCCTAATCTTCATGGGGAACTTCAACCCCCAGTATCTGTTGGAGGGACAACACAGCAAGACACAAACAATCCCCCCCCAAGTGATAGAGGAGCCAACAAAGACAGATGCCATGCAGGACCTTATTCTCACCAACAAGGAAGGATTGTTGGGGAATGTGAAGCTCAAGGGCAGTCTTGGTTGCAGTGACCATGAAATAGTGGAGTTCAAGATTCTCAGGGCAGTGAGAAGGGTGCAGAGGGAGCTCACTACCCTGGACTTCAGGAGAGCAGACTTTGGCTTACTCAGTACAGTGTCATGGGACTCTTCCTGGAGGGAAGTAGGGCTCAAGAAAGGTGGTTAGTATTTAAGGATCACCTCTTCCAAGCTCAGGAGCAATGCATCACAACAAAGAGGAAATCAAGCAAAAACACCTGGAGACCTTCATCGATGAACAAGGAGCTCCAGAGCAAACTCAAATGCAAAAAGGAAGTCTACAGAGGGTGGACATAAGGACTGGTAGCTTGGGAGGAGTACTGAGAAATTGAACAGCCTGGGATCAGGTTAGGAAAGCTAAAGCCCTGATAGAATTAAACCTGGCAAGAGATGTCAGGGGCAACAAGGAAAGCTTCTATAGGTATTTCAGGGATAAAAGGAAGATGAGGGAAAATGTGGCCACCCTCCAGAAGGAAAAAGTAGACCTTGTTACACAGGATATGCAGAAGGCTGAGGAACTTGTGAAAATTGACCATAAAAGGTTAAAAAATCTGGTGTCAACTTACATCTTATACAAACATTGTGGGTTTAGATCTGCAAGGTTCATATGAGAAGCTGCAAAAGGAGGGAGTTTTATGGTGCAGGACAGCCCTGATTTGGCTAGAGAAAATGGAATAAACAGATAAGACATTTCTACACAGAATAACTTTGTTGTTAGCTTTGTGTCATAGTTTTTCCTAATTTTTTGTTACGATAAATATAAAATTTCCTCATAGTGATTTTTTGCCTATACTTTTTTCTTCAAAACATTTTTTTTAAACAATACAGAGTTTGAAACTATTCCAAGACAAAGCACAGTGCTTTCATATGAAGTGTCTTGTTCCTGTAGTAAGAGGAATCAATTGTGTTAGTCACATCCCATTGCTACATATCGTTAGACCTTTGAGATATAATGAAACACACACTGAAAATTAATATCTTGTGAGGTGTTATTTTAATGGAATGAATGAATAAGTACAAAACCTTAATAAGAAAAACACATTCCTATTCATCTGATCCTGCTTATCGTCCAAACAATCTCTAAACTTTTTGTGACTTCAAGCCTCTCCTCAAAATGGACTATCTAGAGAAAAGAACTTCAAAGATCTGTGATCAGTCTTTTTGGCATATCTTATTACATGTAACAAGGAAAAAATGTCAGCTGTTTTTCAGATGTAAGCTATCAAAACCTCAAAGTTCTACTCATCAAAACACTTTTTAAGAAAACAAATCAATACGATAACATTATCCAGGAAACAAACTGAATTCTAGTGATTCAGTTTCCCTTCTTTTGAAACCTAAGATAGGCAGCACAAAACAAACTATTACTGAAAAGATATTTCATTGGGACCTAACCTTTAAAATTTATCATTTAATATAATTTACTTTATATGCTGCACACCCTGCCTTTGCTGAACACTTTGACCCTACCTGAACACCTCAATCCATTTTCTTTTGGTCACACAACCAAAATTTTTTTGATATATCAATCATATCTTATACAACACTTCTCCTTTCCCTGTATTTCCATATCATCAGGACACTTTATGATAGCTATTTACACATGATATTTTTAGCAGTTATTTTTATTTTTTACTCAGGTAGCTCAGACGTCTACTCCAACTCTCAGCATGAGGTTGCTTTGCTTACAATGAGTAAGGCAAATTTTTGAAGAAGAAATCTCTCAGCTTCAAAATCGATTGTACTAGACTGCAGCAAGAGCCGCATCTCTTCAGAGCCTTATATAAACTCTTCAAGAGACCAATGAATTTAAAAAAATATATCCTATAAATCCTTCTATAATACATAAAAATGAGAAGGCTACCTAGCTACTTGACATACAAGTGCTGTTATTGTATGATGCTGAAAGCGCAGCTGCTTGTTTATTTCTGTTGGAGGACTGCAGTAGGCAAAAGGAATGAAATCTGATATAATACTGCCCTTAAAAGTAACTCCTAGACCAGCTGAATCACCTTAAATTTTGTCTGGCGGAAACCTTGCTAGTTGACTGCAGAAAGAATCCCAGGAATTTGGGCACCTGAACAGAGAGTGATCCAAACTGAGCAAGTACACCAAAAGAGTAAATCAAGAACAAGGAGAGCAAGGACATTTGAAACCACTTATTTTGCAGGCAGAACAGGTTACTAGTGTGCTCCTTTCAGTGAGCAAAACAGCTATTTACTTTTGTTAAAAATATGTGGTCACGATCTTATAATATTGGCATAAAGAAAGGAGAACTGCAATGAGTATTGACTGACATGGACCAATACTAAAAAAAAAACCCAGGTTACATGTTCACAGAAAGTACAGGTAAAGGCTTGGAAATGTACCAATAGCAGATGTAAATTATCAGTGAATCGAGAAAAGGCAAAAGACCACCTTGTAGCCTAAATTCCTACATAATATTTGTACAGGATTTAGGCAGAGAGGTAACTTTTTCTGCATGGCAGAAAGGCCTGTTTGGATAATCAGAAATGGAGGACATCACAGAGGGCACTTGCTTTGAAATGGAGACATAGCCCTTATAATAAGAGAGACCCATGGTATCATTCTTTTGACAGTTTCCTCATCCGACAAATCTTCTTTCATATCTTTTCCCAAAAGAACCCCTTTGAACTAGTAGATTGACATGGCAACAATAGAAACCACTGGATAAATATTTAAGAGTTTTACCAAGCTTTGCAGAAATAAACAGTCTGTGCTCTGTAGCTTATATTTCCGCCTGTTTGTTTGTTTGGTTTTTAACAGACCATTGAATCAAGTAGTTTGGAGCTTCAGATGTGCCTAAGCAAACTGGTATATCCTGGATGACGAGAAACCTTGCTTTGTATTTCGGATAAATTTTCATCAAAACACTTGGACACATATAACTTCCTTGTTTGTTACAGACAGCTTCTTTTACAATTTATTATCCCTATAAATTACAAGTCAGTGAAAAACACTTTTCATTTTTAATGTTAATGATTATAGCCATGTAATATCCAGACTCAATCTGTTGTTGCATGAAGGACTGATGGTTAAACTCATCCTTGCCTTCCATCTTAACACAGCAATTCAGATCAAATTGAAAGCACTGGAGTCAATCTGTTATGGACTTGATAATCAGAAGATGGTGTTCACTGACTATGCATAATCTGCTAAGGGGTTGTCACAATAAGAACAGAAAAAACAATAAAAGGCAGACCCTCCTCACTCCTCCACACCCTTTTTTATGGATCTTTCCTGAAAAAAAAAAAAAAACTTTAAAAAAAGTAAGAGTCTCTAAAGTCCTATCAGAAGCACTTCTGTTAGAATTAAAAGATGCAATACATTTCATTCAGGACACCTGTAAATCAATTTGGTGTAATACCTCATTTTCTGCTGTTATCAATCTATTCAGTAGTGTCATTTAAGCCCAATGTCTCTTCAAAACCTTCTTCCTCCAAACACTCTGGTTTCTAGGTCACAGAATCATAAGAATAATATCTTGAGTTGGAAGGGACCCATAAGGATCATCAAATCCAATTCCTGGCTCAGAGCATGTGACTGAGCGCATAGTCCAGATACTTTTCGAACTCCATCAGGCTCAGTGCTGTGACGGCTTCCTTGGGCAGCCTGTTTCAGTATGCCTGTGCAGATTGCAGTGTCCTACCCGAATCTTCTCTGCCAACTAAGAACACTCCTCAGGTGCATTTTGTAGGCATCAAAAAACAATTTTTCTTGTTGTCAATTACAGAAGAATTATATGAGTATTTTAAGAGAGAAAATTTTAACTCCTGAAACCTCATACATTATATACACAGTGCCAGCAAAACCTTGAGAAGTTTATAGACAAGGAATTTTTGGCCACAGACTCCATATACCATGGAAAACATGTTGTTTCCAGAGAAGAATACGAAAGCAAAGAAACTCTATACATACTGAAGTTCCAAATCAGTCCAGGACTTTATAGGTAAGAAAGTCTCAAAGTGTTGGACTTCATCCCACAATGTATCTTTTGTCTGTGTCTCGTTCCATTACACTAACAAAGAGCACAGTTGTCATCTCTTCTAGCTCAGAATTTCTGAAACCACACAGAACTGTCTCTCTCTTCAGTGAAACTCAAAACCAGAAAAACTTGGTTAAGATATAAACTGGTGTAGAAACTCAAGGTTGCTGATGGGTTTTCTACCTAAATCATGTAACTGCCAATTGTCAGATTGTATGCACAGACTATTTTGAGGAAAAACAGCAAGCAATAAATTATTAAAATTTAAACATATTTGACCTTTAATAAAGAAACACAGGCAACAACTTCTAATTCATCCTGTTCATCTCATTAGGTTAATTTAACCTGGCAAAAAAGATCCAAGAAGAGAGTCCAAAGTTATACTTTTCAGTCTGTTTTCCATAGGAAAAAAATATTCATGCTGTTTTACACAGATAAGAATCTTGCACCCACATACAACACCCATCAATTTTCATTACAAGTTGTGCATTTTGCTAGCTAATATTTAAAGGTGTTTAGTTCAAGTAGTAGATTATATATTTACTACTAAATTTAAGAATGTAAGTATTTCAGCGTTAGAAAATGCAGAATTTACAATATCTCTGCAACCCATGCACTTTGCTTTTCACATCCCATTTTGTGAACTGAAACAGATGAGGAACCTGTTAGAAAAGTGTATTGTAAGATTAATATGTGTCTATGCAGGTGAACAAAACAGAAATAATACTACAAATACTGTCTGCTTATCTCTTCACGCTTGGTTTCTTAACATAGACAACTTTTAATCTACATAACATTTTTCAGTATAGAATATATTCTTCTGGATACAATCGCAAAATATTTTCTTCATCTAACACTAATAATCTGAAATGACTATTGACCAACCATTTGCAGCCTCCTGGTTGAGATCAAAATGGTAGATCATACAAGTGTACTGAAAAGAATAAACTATTCTTTTATACCAAAACTGTCCCTGCTAACAATTAGGAGCATCAGTACAATGCAATTGTAATGCTGGAGTGGGGCCTTGAGCATTGGAATATTTGTGTTGTGTAGTCATAAACTCTGAACAGTCTTTTCTCTCTCAGCATTTCCTCATAGAAGAGATACTCCAGGCCCTTCACTCTATTCAACTAGCTCCATCTCTCTTGTACTGGGGAGCTTAGAAGCGGACAGAGCACACCACATCTGGCTGCACAAGGGCTGAGTAGGGGTGAAGAACCACCTCCCTTGACAGTGGCAACACTCTTCTTAATGTAATGTCTCTATATTTCTCCCAGTTCATCTTATCCTGCTTCCACCTTTTTACTATTAAACTTTATCTGGACCCTCTTTTTTACCCATGCAAACTTCCTGCTTCCTTTTTTTTTTTTTTTAATTCCCACACATAGAAATGGAATATTCTTGGGCTTGGAGTGGATTAATATTCTCTCCAGATTGAATTGCCTGGTGTTCTAAAAAAAACCCCAACATGTCAAAGTCTGGTCTCCTAAAGTTCAGGGTTCCGACAGTGCTATGTGACTTTTCTCAGCATTCTGAGCCCTACTATCTCATGTTCACTGTAGACAGCCAAAGATACCCCTGCCCTTCAGATCCCTGAATAGTGCTTATCTGTACACACTAGATACAGCAGAGCACCTTCCCCATCAGCTCCTTGATCACCTATGACAGGAAGTTACTCATAAGTTCAAAGGCCTTCAAACACAAGGTTTCTTCCAGATGTCTGAAAAAGGTCTCCTACACTAACTCCTAATCAGATGATCTTTCTTAGAATTTGACACATGTTGGTTTGCCAGTTCTCTGCTGGCTCATCATCGGTCCCCTGGCAGAACTCATTCTCCCTGATCTCTCCTACTTAGAGAGAATTATCTTGTGGGGGACTGTTTCAAAGGCCTTGCAGAAATCCAGATAGATGGCATCCATAGCTCTTCCCTTGTATAGTGATACAATCACTCTTTGTAGAAAGCCACTAGATTGGTCAGGCAGGACTTGCCCTAGTAAAGCCATGTTGGCTGTCTCAAATCCCCTCCCCATCCTCCATGTGCTTCAGCATAGCTTCTAGGAGGATCAGTTCCATGATCTTCCCAGGCACAGAGGTGAGGCTGACAGGTCAGTAGTTCCCAGGGTCTTCCTTTCTACCCTTTTTAAAAATGGATGTGATGTTTCCTCTCTTCCAGTCTCTAGGGACTACACCTGACCACCATGACTTTTCAAATATCATGGCAAGTGGCTTGGCAATTACATCAGTCAATTCCTTCAGGGCTCTGGGAATACACATACATGACACAAATACCTCTGCATTGTTTCGCAAAAAACAAATACATTTTAATAAATTCACTCATTTCAACTTCAACATATAAAAAGGTTATAGTATAACCCACCAATTGATATTTTTCCATTCAACCTACCTTCATCATGAATCATTCTTGAAGTGAAATATCAAACAACAATAAAGAGCGCCTTCACTGAATAAGAATGTTTAGAAAGAAGAATAAATAGAAATGACAATTCGAAATCCCATTGTTCTAGCTAACCGTGAATATTATCATTTTTCAAAAAATAATTCCAGTTGCTTCAAAAGTACTGCACAAATGGCTCTACACTGAGACCCTTTATAATGTCTGTAGCAGGTAGAACAACTTTTTCCGCACCACAGAACCCTATTCAAACCTAGTTTTCCTGCTTTTCTGGTTTTGACAAGCAGACTATGAAACAGATTTGCAAGACAATATACAAAATCAGGGAACTGCAGAGTTATTTCTGTATCCCTAATTGCAATGCAGGGTTGAAAATGCAAGAACTGTCGATTCTTTTCTTCACAGAGCTCAACTATCTATCAGCTGAAAAAAGCCTGTTATAGTGAAAGTCAACTAGATAATTACAAGTACCTCCAACACCATTGCACAGTAAAGTATCTCATGTATATTACATATTAAAATCTACCTAATTATACTATTATTCTTAGTAAATCTGCACAATAAGACAAAATTTAAATTTCAAATTAAATGATTGATCTAAAACTTGGAAATGCATTGGAACTGATTTTACACATGGGAACTTGTTGAGGTCCAATAAGCAGACCATGGACTGAAAGCAGTTTGCCACGTACTTCTCAGCTGAAAGGCCGTTCTGTTGTACTGCCTTACAGACAAATATCTTGCTATTGTGTCTGCTCATGATGGCATTACCATGAGCTTTTATATTTAGGTATTGTTGCAGATGGGACTGTGGACATCCCAAGAGATGATACATTCTTCCTAGCTGCTGACAGTAGATAGCTGAAAACTTCCTTCTATACAGCAATGTCATGCACAAGTCTGGCGAGCTGTGTTGGAGCTATATCAGAGCAAATATACCAAGCATTTGCAAACTCCTTTTTAGCTGACTATCCACTTGCCATGAATTTGGGAAGGAGGTTAGGCAAAGCACAGCAGTGGAAGTTCAAAATCAAAATGGGTGATCAGAGATCAGAAAAATGGTACAGTGAATAGAGGCATACAGAGCAACAGTACAGCTGTCTCAAAATGGGTGAAGACCTCAGCCAGGATCTCCACTGAAGACATAAATATTTTTCCATATTTGTGTGGGAAAATAATAGATCTAGAGTATTTATGATTATTGTATGCTGCTACTGTGCTCCAAGGTTAATATATAATTTAAATATTAACTCCAAGATCTTGCCACTTTTCAAAAGAGATGCTGCAAAGATATAAACTTTCTGAAAAATGTTCAGAATTAGATAACAAAATATAACATACCTGATTCTAAGTCAACTGGAAAAAACCACAACAAAACCACCAAAAAAAAGGGCTAAACTCCCCTTCTTCCCCATTTAATCCTGCCCTAAAACAATGGTTGGATTATCTTAATACACTGAATGATTGAGCTACCACTTTCTAACAGAATTCCAAGTGGTGCTTTAAATATTAGGATGCATTGGAAGAAATCTCTATGTGGTGTTGCCAAGGTGGCAACCATAAAGACCTAAAACACAAATCTTGACAGAAAAGAGGTTTCCTTCAAAATGAATCTTTGGATGAGGGCAAGCAAAGAGTAAAAGACTGATGTTAAAACTACTTGTTCAGGAGACCAACTGTCAAGGTTCCCTTGCAGTTCCTTAGTTTTGTTTTGGTTTGTTTGGTTTTTTTTTCCATCACTTATTTCCTCTTTATTTCTCTTCCCTGAAAAGTGAGATGAAAAAGACACTTCTTCCACTAGTTTTTCCTTCTAGGGCTTTATCTTAGTTTCCATATTAATTAATAAACAAGGATTTGTGGTATCCTACATAAGATACTGCATCTATTAAAGAAAAAAGAACAAGTCTTCTGTAAGACCCCGTCTTTTTCCACTGACTTGCCTTTTCTATCCATATTAGAAAAAAGTAAGGAAAGTTATCTGGATACAATCTTTGACTGACTATCCCCCCAAAAAATCAAACCATTCAGAAAGCTTTCTCTTCTATCCTTCTTTTCCATCTCCTTGATGAAGAACTGCACCAGGAAAAAAAGGTTTTCAGAAGGAACTACAAGTTGATTGTGGAAAACATCTAAATCCTTAACTGTCAGGATTTGGTATTTAGTTCTTAAATACTACAAACTGGAATATTCTTGGGTTAGATCTGTAAGGATCTGTATCTGTAAGGATCAAGTGATCTGGAATTTATTTAGCTGAGAAAGAAAATCACAGTTAACACAACAATAATAGTAAAGAAAATTCTCTTCTATATTACAGAGCACCTATCTCTATTTCAGACGGGCAGAAGAGTCTAAAGAAAAATGTGTACATATTTTTAGTTTACTTATTTCATAAGTCAAATCATGAGCTGTTAGAACCACAGATGCTTCTTAACAGTGAGGAAAAACAGACCAAGAACTGAGCTCCAGGAGATGCTTAGAATAGAAGATGACAATCATATGGCTACTACAACAAATCTCTTCTTACAAATAAAAATATAGAAAAGGCAAAACAAAAAGTGCTCCTTGATGGCTTTCAGACATTATTACTTTAATCATGGCTAAGTATTCAAGAAGCAAAAACTAAACACTTCAGGCACCAGAAGAATAAAAATATATTCACTCAGTACTAGAAAATAAATCATTTGTTAAATAACAATGAGGCAACATGAAAGATTTTACACAGATGTAAAAAACCCATTCTATAATAATTTTCTTCCTCTGTTTGGATTTATTTATATCTTGCAATTACTTCTACCACCCTAAAGAGATTGTATACATTACTGTATATAGACAGGTCCAAGTAAAGGGGTGTTATCCTAATGTACCTTCTCTGCGCCCCCTTGCCCCCCATCCCTGCCCCCGCCATTGTAATCTTACTCTCCTCTACCCAGCTTTAACAGGGACGGATCATCTCCTCAACTCCAACTTGGATTTCACAGTTGATTGTTTCTCAGGAAAAATTATGAATTTTGGTGCTCGTTTGAAAAGCTGATTCTCTTGCCATTAATCATTAGATTTTCCCAACTGAATCACTATCAATGAACAACAGAAGAGACAGAGACACTGCGAGGTGGAGTGTGGACGGGTGAGCCTAGGTAAAGTTGAATCTCTCCCACTGAATTTGCTTTCTGTATGGAAGGAATAACTAGGCTTTATATATAAATAAAAGATGATCTTTAGTTCCAAACATTGCAGCTATTTTCCTTGTACTTATTACTCCATTTCCTCTTTGGTAGTGCTTGGAGAATAAAGTCCTTGTAGAATAAACACAACACTACTGGAAAGCAGAAATACACTAATCTCATGTGAACACTGCACAGACTGGTTTTTAGAGTACTTAACAGCAAATTGTGTTTTTGCCTTTACTAGAGTTGAGAAGCCTACAGTAAAAGTTCTTCAAGCAAAAAGATCAAGGAGTTGCCCAAATTTAGTTCTATTTTTCTGGGTCCTTCCAAAATGCAAGGAACAAACAGAAGAGAGCAGAAGGAAACAAACAAAAGCAAAACAAACAAACAAAAAAACCAAACACCACCACCATGAAATTTGAAATTATTCCTTGAATTTTTTCCCTTCAAAAGCTTGTGCGCGATAGACTGTTGATGCTTGAGACTTCAGATTATTTTGCCTTTTTCTTAAAAATAGGTATATTCAGAAGTTTGGTAAGAGCCTAAGGAAATATTTTTTTCTTTTTCTCTGTGCTTCTTGTGACTGTAACAGAACAGTAAGATATGAAACAAAAATCTGAAACCTGTGTGAAAACAAACTGTGACATAGCACAGAATAAAATGTGCAATTTTATAAGATGAAGGCTCCCTTCAGACATTTCATTGAAAAAAACACCAGAACTTCTGTTGATCTCAATAAATGCCATTTTTGACCGAAGAGCAAGAACACAAATTCAACCTTGTTTTACTGAAACAAGACAATGTCGGCTACATAATACACTAGTATTGTCTACTCATCTTTCAAAGTCACCTTCCACACCTTTTGCTACAAAGGTCTATTTTAATATACTTGGATTTAGCTAATCCAGAAACTGGTCAGATCTCTTAGAAGTGTACTCTTGCCACCCAAGCCACTGCTCAGGGGACAGAATCATAAAATAAATTTCAAAGACTAATAAGCTTTATTACCTTAAAACTTATTAACGAATATGCTTTCCGAGAGCTCTGTAGGAATTAAAACCAGCATTGTTAAGAGTAAAGTTGAAGGTTTAAACTGGTGTAAGGATCAGGATCCTTGACCACAGTATCTATTTGTACTTTGCATCTGTAAGGAAACACAAGGACTCATTGTTTTTAAACACCAAGAGCTGGGAGCAATCTCTTAAACTTTCCAATAGACTTAGACAGGCAAACTATTCTCCCAGCTTCATTATCCTCACATGTGTCTCCTCTTGTCCAGGTGTTTATTTATGCTGCATGAATTTTAGGAGCTTTATAATTAAGAATCACAGTGAGAGATCAAGAAAGGGAGTCATTGTCTTATTGTAAAGAAATTGTAAAAGCTATTAGCACTGTCTTCTTTTGTATTCAGATATTCTGAGAAAACAAAATACTGCATCTTGCACATGCCTTAAATTCTTTAATTGCATCTTACAATTTTCAACCACAATTATATAAGGACAGATGCTTTGTGTACATTTTCACAATATAGTATCCATTAGTTTATGACATTGATTCAAGCAAACACATACAATGCACATGCGGCAATAAAGTAACTCATGGTAGTTTGGATAACTCATCTTCCTTCCTGGAAAATATATACATCTTCCTTAATCTGTGATACACTTAATACAAAAGATATAGTTTCTTGGGGGTTTTCTATATGGATTTTAATTATGCAGTGCTCAATTTTAAATGACAACAGAAATTTGACAGACGACCCGCGTGTAGCTGCCATTTTTGATCCATCTCTCTGAAGGAGCAAATCCCCGTGAGCTTTCTTAAAGAATCATTTTCTTGAGTTGCAAAGTAGTATTTGAACATCAATAATAAAACCAAGTCTGTCACTCCAGCTGAGAACAAAGCTTTTCAAGCTTCAGAACTGCCACAGGGACACACTTCTTTTGAGGAGCAAATCCAAAATGACACTCAGGATTTTATGGCTCCTGTGGAACAGTGGTGATTGCTGTGCACTTTTTTTCCTCCTTCCAGCGGGGATACTACACTTTTAAAGTTTATTTTTTTGTCTATTTCCATATCTTATTGGAAATAGGATGTCATGGGCATTCTTTTCCTCTTCCCTACATCTTACCCCAGATTCAAGCTAACTCCCATAAAGTTTTGGGGTTTGTTGGAGGCTTTTTTTGTTTTGTTTGAAGAGGTTTTTATTTTATCTCAAAAAAAGCATTAATTAAGTATGTCTGATGCCACTGATGGGAATGAAAGTTCTTTCATACAGATTAAGAATAGCAAAACCACAAGAGTAAACAGGAAGGTTGCACTTCTACCCAGAAAGAATGCATGAGGTTAAGAGGTATCTGTACTTTAACCACATGACAAAGCACAGAATGCAATATAATTAAAAAACCCAAACAAACAAAAAAACCCCATAAAAAAACAACAAAAACCCCTTTGTGGATTAAGTTAATCTCTTACATGATTCTGTTGTCTTCAGTAACATTATAGTACGATACATTAATCTATTTGGTAATTGCTTATGTCAATTCACCTTGACTTCTCTTTAAGGTTTACCTTGGAAACAAAGTCAGACCATTTTTATTGTATACAAGATGTATAATAAATTAATACTTGACCTGCACAAAAAGCATTGCTGCAATTCAGATACTTTTTTTTTTTTTCTGACAGAAAATACAATGCAGTAAAAATACTTCACAGTCTGCTTGCTTAGACATAATAGAAGTCTAACTGCACTTCATAGGTCCTAGCTCCCAGCCTGGGCACCAAATTCAACTATTCCGCCAAATTCAACAGAACTTTTCTGGTTTACATTAGTTAGAGACCTCATCTCTCTCTTTGCTTGTTTCTCTTATTTTTAATGAGAAGACATTTTCTGCTACCTTCAATTGAAAACAAGTGATAAAGCACTATTTTACAAGCAATGAATTTTACAGTAAAATGAAATTTTAGCTGCAATTAACAGAAGGAATGAGTCAGAGTTGATGAGTGTTGTGATTTAATCCCAGCCAACAACTAAGCACCATGCAGCTACTCACTCATTTGTTTCCCTGGTGGGATGTGGGAGTCAAAGGACTGAAAGTAACAAATCTCATGGATTGAAATAAAGACGGTTTAACAGGGAAAGCAAAAGCTGCACATGCAAGCAAAACAAATCATGGAATTATTTCACCACTTCCCTTGGGCAGGTAGGTGTTCAGCCATCCCCAGGAAAGCGGAGCTCCATCACATGTAACAGCTACTTGGGAAGACAAATGCCATCACTACCAACAGTTCCTCCTTCTTCCCCCAGCTTTATCTGCTGAGCATGATGTCATATGGTATGGAGTATCCCTCTGGTCAGTTGGAGTCAGCTGTCAGGCCTGTGTCCCCTCCAAAGTTCCTGTGAAACCTCAGCCTACTGGCTGGTGGGGTGGTGAGAAGTAGAAAAGGCTGTGAGCACACAGCAATAATGGAAACATCTTTATACATTATTTTCAGCACAAATCTAAAAAGTAGCCCCACAGTAGCTACTATGAAGAAAATTACTTCTATCTCATTCAAAACCAGTACAATGTGCAAGACTTAGGTATAACAGTAGTTGTGGACATACACAATTATAACCATAAAACCAGATCCAGTGTCTTCTACCAAGGCTTGAAAATAAAGGGTATGAAAGAAATCCTTTTCCCAGTTACCACACACACACATGTTTTCCCAATCATGTAACCGGGACAGATCGCCTCTGCATTTCTATACAAGTTAAATGCAGCTGCATTCTTCACAGCTCATGATCCCAACAAAACCAAAATAATGTAAACCAAAACATACTCCCATCAAAGGAAAAAAAAAAGAAAGAAAAAACCCAAAAAACCCACCCCACAACCCAACAGTTTCCACGTGTAGTTTGATTTAGGCCTACCAATATTCTCTCTTGAAACTGAAGCTCAATTATTTCCAAAGCCTCTGCTACCTCAGCCTTTTATTAACCTCATAATTTGCTGTGTGTTCTCCAGCCCAGGAGTAGTTGTCATTTGCTTTGCCTTTCACTTCTGACACATATGGACAATGCAGAGGAACTTAGTAAATGTGACAGAGGCACCCTAAATGAACACCAAGTGCCACACTTCTCAGCTTTGCTTCTTGTGAGGACTAAGGCCCTGGGCACGAATCAATTCCATTTGCTATTCTCAGCACATTACAATTGATTTTCTCTCAACATCTTTCTTCCAGGCACCTTTATCCCTCTCTTGCTACTGAACTCTTTGCCTCTCTACAAGCTTATGTTAGCCTGCAGGCTTCTAGCTAGGTTGTTCAGAGTTTCCAATTTCTTTTCTCCTTTCCTGTCTGTAGTTGTAGCTCCAATAAGAGGATAACACTCCATGCTAGCCCATCTTTTTGATGCATTCAAGAGCACATAGCAGTACCCTTTTCCTTCAATAGCTTTGTGAGTTGCCACATGAGAATTCATCCACCTTTGGGCCTGGAAGATGGCTGCCTTAGTAAGGAGCTAATCATGGGTAGACTCTGCTCAGAAGTGAGTGACAAGGAAAGCAAGCAAGAGACAACTGGTCTTTCCACCTTGAAATAGCATAAATCCATATATCCATGTGGTTGTGACTGGTAATCGGTAAAGATACAGCCCAGAATGCTCTAAGGCATTCAAGCCTTGGTCTAAAATGATCTTCTTTGAGTTTACATGGCCAGGTGCTGGCAGCAAAGGGGGCTGCAGGGTCAGTCTCTGTGAAGAGCAGTCAGAGCTTCCCTCTGTCAGACACAGCCAGTTACAGCTGAATAGATGTCCCATATTCACATTTTATGTGCCTGGAGCCTTAGAGCTGTGCAGTCAGTCTAGCAATCCTCTATTTCATTTCATTCTGTAGTTTTACAGATTTTGCGGCAAACTCTGTAGTCTGCACTTGGCAAGCTGGAATGGCACTGCTTTTTGATTAATTTATTCATGGAAGAAACGATCCCAAAACAATCTGTACTTACTCTGTGCAGTCATCGATCCAGCTTGTAATCTGTTTAAGATGTCTCTCTATTCAGCTATTCATCCTTTATTCTCTGCAGATTCTGTTGACAGGCACTCTTTCTTCCTGATCAAGTTCATGAGTCCTCTTAATCCGCACATATGTTTAATATGAACTTGGAGGCTTTTTATATCCTTGGGGTTATTTATTATTGAATCTTAGACTTAATTGAGTGGATCTTCTCCAGCACAGGTGACAGGAGGGATTAGAATTGCAAAACTGTGTACACATTCTTTATGGTGATACTTCTTTTCTGTCTACAGATACCAAAGAATGTCCTTTATTAAGTGTGTTTTCTAATATTGTTTCTACAGTTCCAAAACCAGTACAAGGCACTGAACTTTACAAAAACTATTTCCTCTCTGCACAATGAAATTTTCTGTTTTCATTAATGTACTCAGAAGTACTCTTCTTAAACTTCCTGTCACAAGGGGGGTCCCCTAGGGATCTATATTTGGCCCATTGCTGTCTAGTATCTTCCTAAATGATCCATAGGATGGGAGCAAGTGCACCCAGATGAAGTTTACAGATGACATCAAAGTGAATGGGGAAGTGGATGTGTTGGAGGTGGAAGAGCCACACTACAGGAGGACCTGGATATGTTGAAAGAGTGGGGTAACAAGAACCTCCTGAAGTTTAACAAGTGCGATATATTGCACCTGGTAAAATATAAGCCAGGAGGACATCACTGTCTAGGATCCACCAGATTTGTGGAAAGGGACCTGGTTCCTTTTGGAACCAAGAGAGCCAACAGGGTTGTATCAACAAAGGCATTACTGGCAGTGATAAAGAAGTGATAAAGTATTGCCCCACTCTATTCAGCACTTGTCAGGCCACATCTAGAATACTGTGTCTAGTTCGGTCCCCATTGTACAGGAAAGATGTGGACAGGCTGGAGATGGTCCAGAGGGCCACCACAATGATCAAAGAACTGAGAAGCCTGCCGTATGAGAGAAATGGGTTTGTTCAGCCTGGAGAAAAAGAAAGCTTAGGTGTGGCCTCATTACCATGTTCCAGTACTTAGAGGATGGCTACAAAGTTAATGGAGACTCATCTTTTACAAGAAGTCACATGGAAAAGATGAGGGCTAATGGTGCAAGTTACTCCTTGGGAAAATCCAAGTGGACACAAGAGGAAAATTTTTCACAATAAGAACAATCAGCCTTGTAATAATCTGCCCAAGGAAGTGCTGGATTCACCAGCAGTGGAGATTTTTAAGATTTGGCTGGGTGGGGTGCTGGACCATCTTGTCTAGAACCATCAGCGCTTTTGTCTAGATGAAGCTATTGCCAAGAAAGGTTAGATCAGATGATCCTTGATGTGTCTTCCAACCTGGTATGCTACGATTTCTATGATTAAACCATTATCATCAGTTTGCCAAAGAACGCAACATTAAGACAGTATTCCATGATGTCCCAAATGTGGGGATATTAATAGCCCTCCCTCTATACTTGAAACCAGCTGAATCAGACAGAAACACACATTATGTGTCTCCTCATTTCATCTACCATAGAGTTAATTTTCACCAGAAGCTGGGATGGGACAGTTGACCCAAAATAGCCAAAGGTGTACTCCATACCATATGATACCATGCTCAGCATAAAAGAGGGCTAATGGGGGAAGCATGCCTCCAAGATGGTCTGAGTGTCCTGTCCTTGGCTAGGAAATTGGATTGTGTATCACCCGTTTTGCATATTCTGGTACAAGTACTGTTATTTTCCTCTCCTTTTGCTGTTCCAGTAAACTGTCTTTATCCCAACCCTAGAGTTTTATTTTTTTTTCTTCTGATTCTCCTCCCTGGCCCACAAGGCAGAGAGTGAGCAAGCAAATGGTGCTGAGCTGCCAGATGGGGCTAAAACATGACACTATGAAAGAAATTTCTCAGAACTACATATTTTTTAGAATCCATTCTTGAACAAAAACTTTCTTCGTGGCTTGCACTTTCCCAATGAGTTAATTCTTTCATGATAAAACTTGCAGCTGGAAGCAATTAAACACTACAGAGCTACTTCCTATCAGAAACTGGGGTTCTAAAGGTAACATAAATAAAAATAAGCACAGTATTAAAACATACAATATTATTATAATACACAGAAAATCTTTTTATATTTGAAAGAAAGTTATCCTCCTTTTCAATGAACTGTCTCTCCTGAATCAGGATACAAGCACTGAATTCATTATGCCTTCAGCAAAAAAGGATTACGATTAAATTTAGATTGTTAAACCTATTTTTTTTCTTTGTACACTCCCTGAAAAATAAGTTTTACAGAACACCAAAATATAATTGCTCAAAATAAACATATCAAAGACAAATGCTTGATTGGACTGTTTAAAATCAAAGCTTGAAACATAGGAGTCAGAGATGGAAAAGGTCAGCTGCACTGTCTATTTTTAAATGTCTCAAGCAACAAGGATTTTGTATTATTCTTTAGGAGATGAGTCCACTGTCAGTCAAACTTTTCCTTATTAACTCTAAACATAATCGTATTTTATAATCCTTCAATTATAAAACTTAAGAGTCAAGAAGGCACTGCCATGCATGTATAACATCCTTCTAAGGAGGACATTTGGGATCAATATTCCTTAATCTACTGCCACCCCAGAGTGATTAATTATAACCATGCCTATGTTCAGACAAGAACTAGTGGTAGGTACACATATTTATCCCATTTATAAACTAAGTAAACTTATCAGGCTAGATTGAAAGGTCTTATGCCAATTTAACACACTGAGGGATAATGTCCCAATAGGATAGAAGAAAGGCTTTTCAGGACAGAAGCTCACTCTTAGCTGAGTAAATTGAGCAGCCAGATACTTCTTTAACAAAGATACATCTGCATACTTAAGAGAGACAATTTAACGAGGCTGTTTCTTTACAATAGGACAGAAAAGCTCAAGCTTCAGAAGAAAATGTTCTCTTGAACTTCCAGAAGACTTCACAAGGACATTGGCAGCATGAACCAATGTGTCTTACTAGTAGAAGTAATCTGAGTCAATCCTAAAAATCAGAAAAGTTAACTGAAAGGAAGTTGCAAGCATTGTTACTAACGATACCTGGTCTTTTGGGCAAAACCCCTGAGGTCCCAAAGTACACTGTCTGGAACAAATGCAAAATATGGTTTAGGGTATGCACACAGACTCACTGGCTTTTTCAAGGATCTAGGTCAATAAAGCAATGACATATTTCTAATTTTTATAGAGATCTGCTACAGTTAAATGGAGATCCAAAGATTGTGATAAAGCAACTGATCAGAAGAACAATAAATAGATGTGAAAGTATGGTGGTAGTCACAGGCAGATATATCGGTTTACATGGGTTGTAGTAACACTACAATGTGACTATGAGAGGAGTTCACATTAAAATTCTGCCACACTCAGGATTTCCACAAGTTTTATCAGGGCAAGTGGTAGGATTGAGGGGCAGTGAAATAAACTTCTATCTGATATATTTAATTCAATAGTTTTATGAAAACTTCTAAGAAGTCAGTTCACAACTGATTTTGAAAAAAAAATCCTTTTTTACTTTTTCACCAAAATAATGGTTAAAGTCTTATGGGTAACAAACACCTTCCTGAAAATATAAATTAGCCAATCCAATTCAGAAAGGCTGTAAAAGTCAAGTCACAGCTGAGGTGCTAGCACATTTTATGTCACATTATTTCTAGCATTTCAAGCTTCAAAGTACATATACTCTTGTGTATTGTCGTTTTCACATCAGTTTGTATCACTTCTAGTTGGACTAGAAAATACTTTATGAGCAGGAACCATCTTTCTTGACATGGCAGAGCAGTGCAAATATTCTCAGTCATCCCTTTAAGCACAAATACAATCCAAGCAATAGCATCAGGTTTTTATGCACTATTAATGGCTATTCATCCAAGCAATTATCCACCTGAAACAAAGCCAATAATTTAAACTAGAAAAGAAAAAACATGAAAATAGAAACCAGAAAAACTGTATTTGAAAGCTTAAGCTTTTACAGAGCAACTCAACAATCTTATTCCCAAAATCACATTTTTGTAATCACTTCCAAAATCTCACTTTCAGCAGGCAAATGCAAATTTTCAACAATTTTCCTTTTAGCATCTTCTCCCTGGATGATAAATCTTGGAATTAATAACTCAGTATTACTTCTTTTCACAATGGTAAAGGCTACCATGTTCTTACATTTCCTGATTCAAGAGAGGTTGAGAATAATCACTATACTTTTCTCTTGGCAACTACTCAATGTCACTACTTTAAAGATGGTAGACTGCATGAGAGTATAGCTTGAAACCACATGGTGATCTGAAGATTCTTCTTAGAAAATTTCTCTAATTGTGAGATTGGGATGAATTAATTATTAACTAACAAAAATAGCTGGTAATTGCTAGGGCAATATAACTGAAAGATTTGGGTTTTGAATTCCAATATGCATATGCAGTTGAGCTGTAAAAAGCTCAATTTTTTCCTTAAGCAAGACAGAAATTTAAAGCAAGAATTCTTACTGTTTTCATTTAATTTACAAGACTTCCCATTAAAATTTCACCTTCCTTGTCTTATGGTGATGAAACCAGTAAGTATTAGCAAGGGGAGGTATGAGAATCATAAACCAGCTTCCAACCACTTTAGGACTTGGACACAGAAGCCCGTGGCTGCCCCCCCCACACTTCTTTCAGATTTCATCACAGTCATGTGACTGAGGAATCTGGATTTCACACAGGGAGCCAGTGTCCTAAAATTCAGGTGTGATAAGAATGAGTGTTGCCAGGCCAAAGTGCCTTTGTTGTGTATGGCTTGAAATTCTTTAACCATAAACTAAGTACTTGCTTAAGAGTTGGATGCACAAAGAGTAGGCAGTGGAACTATATATTGCAACCAGTACTCTTAAAATTTGCATTACTGGGAAGGGCAATAATTGTGAGATGCCACATAAACAATACAAATAAAGGGAACAACTTGGATAACAAGGCAACAAATAACAACACATTCACTAATGCATGACTTAGATGGCATACATAACATGTCTTACAGAATACAGTGATTCACTAGACAAGACCACTGGGACTAGATCATTTTCTCAGTACCAAGTGCTCATGTATTTCAGCAAGTCACATAATCTCTTCCATGATTCCAGGTGTCCTATGAAATACAGTTTATTATACTGACTCTCTGCATTAAAAATTTCAAAAGAGCTTTTTGAAGAAAATCCTCACTTTCAATAGCTTTAGATGCTTTCTGCTTCCATGATTTTGGCAAGTTTTCTGACCTCACTTTTAGTAGACCAGAATATTCTGCAGCAAGGAGCTGAACAGTTTCATTAAGAATATTGTAAAGAAACTCTTTTGTTTGGTATGTATGTTTCTCCTGATTTCACTAATGTTCCATAATTCTCATATTCAGAGAGACAATGGGATTGATTTTGTTTTTAACAGAGCATACACATGGAAACATGTTGTCTCCAAATGTGGAGCAGATGTTCAGGAGGAAAATCTACTCTTCCGATTCAGGATGCAAGCAGATTATTTCAGTAAATGTGGGAGAAATTTGCTACCATTGAAGCCTGTGTCATGGGTCTCAGCTGGGCTCTGTTGTGCATGAGGGAACAGAACTTCTATTGTAACAATAACAGAAAAGGCATTATTAATGTATTAGACTCCAAAGCGAGTCATGTATTTTAATAAGGATAAGTGTTAGACAGGAGAGGTGTAAATGCCTGAGCAAGCCTACAAATACTAGCTTGGAGACCAGATTTCACTCAGAAAAAAACATTATGCTAATTTTGCCAGACTGATTCAATGACCTTGTAACATGCTGATGGAATGGATTTAGACCCCTATGCACTACGAGGTTTACTCTAACCTGTCCAAGTTTTCTCTAGATCTTCTGGCTGTCCTAGACCCAGAAACAATGATTCGGCCATAGAACCGGCAGCAAAGTTAAGCTTGCAACCCCCCAGAACATGCTAAATACAAAGGAGACAAGCCCCAAAATGATGAAATGAGCACCAGTCCTCCAGCAGTGCTCATGCCAGAACCAAGGTTTCTTTCAGGAGTCAAGGTTTTCAGAACAGCCAGCCTTAAAAGGTCATGTGTGGTAAATTTCCAAAGAGAATACTGCAGTAAGGAAAAACCTTAGAAAAAAAACAGAGAGACTGATGCACAAGTCAGTATTGCCAGCTGTATTTTGTAGGAGGAAAACCAACACAGTAATAGCTGCAACATCTAAGATGTATAGGCAAATGTAGTTTTAGCATCTGACCTTATATCATGGTCAGTTCCAGATACTCAAGGTTGTACAAGCCTAGAAAACAGACATGACCTACATTTAAAAACAAAACACCCACAAAAATTACCCCAAACAAACAAAACCACCTTTTTTGAAAGAGCCCTAGGGAGAAGCCAAGAAGATGGCCAGTTCCTCAGAAGGACATACAGTCAATTAGGAAGTAAAGGATAAGTAATGCAAAGGAGCTGAAGGTAGGGAGGGGAGGCTCTGAATATTTGAAGCAAACCAAACCACAGCAGAAGTACAGATTATAAAGCAGATTAGTAAATGGTAACTTAAGTTAAAGACAATGAGATTTCATACATGCAATGACAGGTTTTTCCACTTTATCATGGATTTAAAGCAGGCATACTTTGATATAAAAAGGAAAAGAGTTTAAAACGTTATCCACTTGATGCATGAAAAGCTTGCTGACTGAGCCGTATACAGCAAGAGCACAAAAACAGACAAGGAAAGACACATTTGGCATTCCTCCTGAGCAGAACCAAGGTCTGAGGTGCTGAACAGGTCATATCACACTCAGTAACCTGGCACAGGTGGAATCACTTGTGCTGCCTTACTGAAGACTACACTGGGTGGCTACATCTGCCTCCAGCTACTGAAACAAATTAAGTACTACACTTAAAGAAGAGCTATTATGTTATTAATTGCATCTCAGATTGTCCTAGTTTCGGTCAGGATGGAGTTAACTTCATTTGTAGCAGCGGATGGAATGCTGTGTTTGAGAGTTAAAATGAAAGCAGTGCTGATAACACCCTAATGTTTCTAGTTGCTGTCAGACAGTCAAGGACTTTCACAGCTCTTCATATTTCCCTATTAATGAGAAAGGAGGGGACGAAGCCAGGACAGGTGACCCAAACTGGCCAAAGAGAGTATTCCATGCCAATTATGTCCTGCCCAGTACAAAAGGGAGCTGATATACTCGAGATATACTTGAGGTCCCTTCCAACCCCTATGATTCTATGTAACAATGAAATACAATAGCACAGGTAGATCCAAGATATACTGAAACTGTCATAGTAAAAAATAACACTTCTCTCAGACATATTTTTGACATACAACTACTTATTATGAGTTCGTAATTCATGAGATTCTTCGGGGTCTTAGTAAGATTTCATTAGCTTCAGGGAAAGCTAACACTGAGGATGTACTCTAGCACTCAAAAAGCAAAATCCAAACATTACAGGTCAACCCTTAAACCTCACTACAGAAAATTCCACTATTTGTAACTTAAGTATTAACCTTTCACTTAAGCTTCCATCATCTTGCACATATGTCCAGATTTTTTCATTACTCAAAGTTAAAATGTATACCTGGTTATATCAATTAATGTGGGGTAATAATAATTTTATTTCATTAAGGGATTGTTGTATTAGGTGTCTGGAATGTCCAACATATGTTTAAAACTTCTATACAAAAAACATGGGTATGAACATCCAATATGCAATCCTTTTTCCCTCCTGTCTCTTTGCACCCATATACTCCTTGTGTGACAGGTTATACCTTTATCACACAGCTCTTCACCCACAAACTTCTCCAGTCTTCCCCTTCATGTACACTCAATTTCCTACAATCATTGGCATGCAAAGCTAAAGAACTTCAAACTGGGCTCTATCAGGAAAATAAGATCTTCCTCTGCCTCAGAGCAAATTTGGACTGAAGCAAATCTAGAAATTCATAAGACATTTCACTCACTGTCATTTCAAGAACTTGCACATTATTGAATGAGGTTACAGTTCTAGACACACTGGAAATTCTGTGAAATATGATCTTTATATTTCTTTCAGGTGTCAAATAAACCTTAAGAAGCTCTTAAGTTCAAAGACAGATCAGGTATGACTTCGAAATTTTCAACTGTACCCTTTCATAGAAGTGTCATTCTAAAATAACCTTCCTGTTTTCATACTTTTTTTTTTTTAATGAATGATGAAGTGTTAGTAAGAACAGGGATAGGTATCTGATTTAAACATGACGTAAGTGAAATACAAGAGAATTTATGAGCTAGCAATAGCAGAGGGGTGGAAAATCTTGCACATTTGCTGGCATGCTTTTAAAAATCCTTGGGGAAGGCTGTAATGCTTTCCAGAAGAATGCTGGAGGGTTTTTTTTTCCCCCATCCACAGAGAAAATGCTTTCCTCCAAGTTTGAAGGATATGGAGTTCAAACTTCCAATACTACAAAAAATAGGTTCCAAAATGATCACACAGTCTAAGACATCATATCCCTCTTTGACATGCTGATAACCACAGATAAAATCCAAAGACAGCAGCAGTGGAGATGATACTCTGGTGTCAACATCTACACTGTAGGAAGCTGCCCAGACTTCTCTACAGGCAATGGAGAGACGTGTTTGTTCAGTGAACAAATCACATGACCAAGTAAATGTCCCACTCCGCCCCCACATATGCAGATCTTGTAAACAGAGTCCAGTCACTTCAGATGTGAAAGTCTGTTGCACCTAACTAAGGTTCCTGCATTTTACTTGGAAGAGAAACACAGAAAGACTTACCTTCCAAAAAAGCCCATTTAAGGAAAGATAAGATTTGAATTAAGGTTGGCAGAGAAGAACAGGATACAAGCAGCACAGTTTCTCTGCATTGCTGGCAAAGAGCTACAACAGACTGAAATGATGATTGCCTGTGCTGAATACACTGGTAAAGTTATCACTTATTGTCCTTAACTTCCAAAAGTAGAGTCCTGGTACAGGCAAAGTGTACCTTACCACATCTCTGGCACAAAGAACCTACCTCTAGCGTGACTGACTCATTCGGAGACAGGCAGTCAGCAGCCTGTAACGCAGAAAAATAACACTAACCAATGATGTGTCCTGCCTACTCTCTTGTGAGGCTAACTCTGTACCACCAAAATCATCAGTGTTTATATATCAAGAGCACTTAGTGATTGCCTGTTTTAAACTCAAGCCATCAACCCGACCCCCCGATCCTTCCTGGTAACAAAGTGGCCCAGTTACTTTACACAATCTTCAGTCCTTTTTATTTTTTTCCTTTGTGGAGTTAAGCTGCGAGAAACACTGTGCCAGAAGCCCCAGGGCTTTGGTTCCCAACATACAACCTCCTTGCTCAGCACAGCCCTGAGAGCTCCTGTAGCAGCAGACCAGGCATCTAAGATGGGGTCAGGAGAGCAGGGGCATTTGCTCTTCTCCTGTCTCCCCTACAGCTGTGCCTGGCCTTCTGCCCCTTCCCTCAGCTCACAGAAAAGCCTGCCAAAAAGACACAGCACCTGGACTACATCAGGTCACAAAAAAGAACTGGAAATAGAGACCTCTGATCTCCTCAGACTGTAGTCAGAGATTAAAAAAGAAAACAAACCAACATTTCAGCAGCTGTGGATCTTTTACATGGTTCCTACCTCCTCTCCAACTGCTTCAAGGGCTGCATCTTTTCTCTCTCCCTCAGGTTTTGGTGTAACACTGTCAGCACCTCTGCTGCCTCCTTTCCATACAAGACAGAAAGACCAAAGTAAACACTGTCCCAGTGCTTTCCTCAGATTTTCAATGTGCAAGAACAACAAAAAGCAGACGACACCACATACTGCCAGCACTGTAAAAGCACATAGGGAAGCCTCACTCTTCTGCTTGAGCCCCAGGCAGTGGCTGAGCACCAGGCATTGCTCGCTCACCCCTTCACCGGGAGGAGGAACAGCCAGAGCCCCGGGGGGTGGGATAGGGACAGCTACTGACACAGCTTTGCGAGAGGGGAACAACACCACAGCCCATGACAGGATACACACACACTGTGATGACACAGAGAACACGGTGATAACAGATGTAAGACAGAGATAACTCAGACCCTCCCAGAGCTGCTCAGACCTGCCTATTCCCGTCCAGCCCCTTTTATGGGGCTCCATGATATCAGATGGTGTGGATACAGCCTGGGTCAGCTCAGCTCACCCATGCTGGCTGCTCGGGGAAGGCAACTCTGGCCTCACTGGAACCAGGGCACAGGTAACCACAGAATTCAATATAGGAGTCAAATCCATCCTAACTCCTCCCAGTCTTTATCCCTTGGCTTTATGTCCAACCTTCCAGGGATCCCTCATCCAGAGGACACCCATTTGGGTGAATGCAGGGGGAGTTAACAGCAAACTACTGGTATCCTGAACCCTTCACAGGAAGGGTGTGATATTCAGGGAGACTATTTCTTCTTCCTCCTTCTTACTGGGAGGGAAAGGATGCTGAAGCTTTCTCCTTCTTTTGTCCTGGCTAATAGTTGGCTTTCTCCCCCCTCTACATACCTTGGTGTGGCCTTGTCTCTCTTTGGACCACCAGCTCCATGGGAGGCACCTTACACTGCTACCTTCCAGCTTGTGAAGATTTACTTTCACAAAGCAGAGGGATGTTTTGGTGGGGTTTTTGGGTTGTTTTTTCTCTCCATTCCATTCTTTTATTTATACTCCATGGCACTACTGAATTTGTTTTTATACATTTATGTAGAACGACTTTTTTAATCAATCATTTTATTAATAAAAAACTCATAATACAAAAAAATAATTCTATTAATATTCTGAGACTGGAGAAGTACTAAAGAACTAAGTACAAAAGCGTTGTTTACAGAACGAGTGCTTGAAGCATGTATTTTTATTTCCTTAAGTTGTACTTATGTTCATAAAAGTCATGTTTCTAGACACAATGGTTTTTATGGAGCTGTTGTATGCGTAAGTAATCCTCACAATTCTCACCTGAGCTGGAAACCAACTAAAGTATGGTAGAATGAATCAAATGAATCCTAGTTAAGTTCTATAAATTATTCCTTATAATTTACAATTTGTATGCAGTCAACAGGGAAAATTGATACTTATTTATCAAATTTGATTAGATGCCTCATATCTGTAATTAAAGGTAAGTGTTTTGGATTTTAAATTTGTAATCTTGTTAATTTTAAGAACCATCCATCAAGAAGGATATAACCTGACCTGTGAACTTTTTATATTCTCCAGGGATATAGGAAACTTCGGGTTGGGATTGTGCATCAGATCACCTCCCACATACACCTGCTTCACTGTGCATGGGTGCTTAAATCTGGTGTCAAACCATAATGCTTTCTGGTGGATTAATCCATAATGTTTTCCTGTGGATTAAGCCCAGCAGGCAGCTCAGCCCCATACCACTGCTTGTTCACTCCCCCTATTTTGTAATGGGAGAGAAAGGGAATAGTTACAGGGAGAATTCATGGGTTGAGATAAGACGGTTCAACAGAGAAAGCAAAAGTTGCATACACAATCAAAGCAAACCAATGCATTCGTTCACTACTTCAGTGAACAGAAGTTCAGCCATCCCTAGGAAAGCAGGGCTCTATCACACGTAACAATTATTTAGGAAGACAAACATCACAACTCCAAACATCCCCCCAAGCATTATTGTTGAGTGCATCACATGGTGTGGGATATCCCTTGGTCAATAGGGGTCAGTTGTCCTGACTTTGTCTTCTCCCGACTTTGTCTTCTCCTGACTTCTTGTACACCCACAGTCGATTTGCTAGCAGGGCAGCGTGAGAAACAATAGCACTGTTCAGCAATGGCTAGATCATACCTGTGTCATCAACACTGTTGTCATCACAAACCCAAAACACAGCACCGTATGAGCTGCTATGAAGAAAATTAACTCTATCCCAGCACCTAATGAAGTTATATTGCTCTCTTGAACAGCCTCCAGAAGCCCAGATGGATACAGCTGGCATTTCCTATGACCACAGAATCACAGAATCACAAGGTTGGAAGAGACCTTTGACAATCATGAAGTTCAACCATTCACATCCTATGCTAAACCATATCCCTAAGTACCTCATCAATCCTTTTTTTAAACACATCCAGGGAAGGTGACTCAACCACCTCCATAGGCAGCCTGTTCCAGGCCCTGGCAACTCTTTCAGCAAAAATTTTTTTCTAATATCCAATCTAAACCTGCCCAGGCACAGCTTCATGCCATTTCCCCTTGTTCTGTCACCTGTCACCTGGCTGAAGAGACCATCACCCACCTCTCTACAACCTCCTTCAGGTGATAAGGTCTCCCCTCAGCCTTCTCTTCTCCAAGCTAAACAGCCCCAGCTCCCTCAACCGTTCCTCGTATGATTTGCCCTCCAGCTCCTTCACCAGCCTGGTTGCCCTTCTCTGGACTCGCTCCACGACCTCAATGTCCTTCTTATGGTGAGGAACCCAGAGCTGGACACAGTACTCAAGGTGTGGCCTCACCAATGCCGAGTACAGGGGCACAATTACCTCGCTAGACCTACTGGCCACACTGGTTTTGATACAAGCCAAGATGCCATTGGCCTTCTTGGCCACCCGGGCACACTGCTGGCTCATATTCAGCCTGCAGTCAACCAACACCCCCAGGTCCTTCTCTGCCTGACAGCTCTCCAGCCAACCTCCCCCAAGCCTGTAGTGCTGCATGGGGTTGTTATGTCCCATGTGCAGCACTCTACACTTGGCCATGTTAAACTTCATCCTGTTGGTCTCAGCCCATCGGTCCAGTCTGTTCAGATCCCTCTGAAGAGCCTCCCTACCCTCAGGCAGATCAACACGTCCTCCTAGTTTAGTGCTATCTGCAAACTTGCTAAGGGAGCATTCAATCCCTTCATCAAGATCATTGATAAAGATGTTGAACAAGACTGGACCCAGGACTGAGCCCTGGGGGACGCCACTCGTGACCGGCCTCCAGCTGGATTTGGTTCCATTCATCACCACCCTTTGGGCCCATCCAGCCAGCCAGTTTTTAACCCAGCTGAGGGTCCACCTGTCAAGGCCAGTGGCAGCCAGATTCTCAGTCAGAATGCTGTGAGAAACTGTGTCAAAGGCTTTACTGAAGTCCAGGTATACCACATCCACAGCCTTCCCCTTGTCCGTTAAGCGAGTCACCTTGTCATAGAAGGTGAGATCAGGTTAGTTTGACTGGATCTACCTTTTGTAAACCCATATTGACTAGGCCTGATCCCCTGGCCATGACGCATGTGCTGCACGATAGCTCCCAAGATGACCCTCTCCATGATCTTCCCAGGGACTGAGGTCAGGCTGACAGGCCTGTAGTTCCCTGGATCCTCCTTCCAGCTGTTCTTATATATGGGTTTAACATCTGCCAGCCTCCAGTCAAGTGGAACTTCCCCAGTCTGCCAGGATTGCTGATAGATGATGGAAAGGGGTTTGGCCAGCACATCTGCCAGCTCTCTCAGCACCTTCGGGTGAATCCCATCTGGCCCCATTGACTTGTGGGTATCTAACTGGCCAAGTAGGTTGCTAATCTTTTCCTCCTTAACCATGGGAATTTTGCTATTCTTCCCCTTTCTGTCAGCGAGATCCTGAGGATGAGTACTCAGGGAATATCCATCTTTACTATTATAGACTGAGGTAAAGAAGGAATTAGGGACCTCAGCCTTGTCCTTATCCCTTGTCACTAATGTTCCCTCAGCACCCATTAAGGGCTGGAGATTCTCCTTGACCCTCCTCTTACTGTTAATGTACCTATAAAAGGACTTTTTATTATCTTTTACAGAACTGGCCAGTCTGAGTTCCAGTTCAGCTTTAGCCCTTCTGACTTTCTCCCTACATGATCTAAATTCCTATAGTTGGCCCAAGACACCTGTCCCTTCTTCCAAAGGTCGTATTTTTCCCTCTTTTCCCAAAGATCTTCCTGGATCTCCCTACTCAGCCAAGCTGGCTTCCTTCCTCGCTGACTCCTCTTCTGACAGAATGATGTTAGGTATGTATAATCCTTGTTCCAAAGTCAATTCTTAAGAATCAGAATAGATACCTGGGGTAAACATTGCATTTCCTGAGTGCTTAAGTCACACCCTACACCTGGAAGTGCCTCTTGCTAGAATGGAACTATAGCAGAAGTTTATTAGAAATAATTGCATGCATTTTACTCATTGGCTCAAAGAGTGTTATCATTCAGTTCACATTTTTGCAAGCGGTTTTAGTGAAGAGAGCATTTATGTAAACAGTGACATTAAAAATATAATGCGAAATTCATTCAGCTTGATGCAAAGCAATTTAAAAAAAATCCCTCAGAATAGCCATTAACTTAGATTTCTGATTGTGCAGAAAACTTTTCTGCAGAGATAATTATACGAAATTATTTTGACAAGTACTAATATGATTGAAAGCCAACTCTCAGATCTGCAACTACATTTTTGCAGTGTTCTGATCACATCACTGTAGAACATTGTACAGAATTAGCAGCTTTACTTTGGTATGCTTAGCTCATCACATCTACATGATGGAAAACAGATTGTGTCAACACAATGGCAGTTAAATTATTATTCTGACTTCAGAATTGAAAGCAACCTAGCTTCTTTAGGACAGCACTGGAAATCCAGACTAATGAGCAGGAGTACTTAACCATGCCAGCATATTTGTGTTAATTCTGGAATTTAATCTAGCATCCATGTTGTTGCCCTGCACTATGTGCATGTACCAAAACAGTAGACACTAGTTCACAGAGAGATTTACACCACATTCAATTTCTCAGGTAACAAGCTCAAGTTATCCAAGAAACACTGACTGACAACACAGCTTGGGTAAGTAGAAATACTGAGTGATACAGTGAACAACAGGAAATAATCCCTCTAGGTTAAAAAATGCAGCAAAACAGTTTTAAATACATGGTGTTCTACTGACTCCTTTAAAAAAGAAAAAGTGAACTACTGTGATGAAAAGAAATTACTTGCTTTGTCTGTTCAGAAAAAACAACTACACCAGATGTCACTAAATCATCATCATTTACAGTGAGATACCATTTTATAGATGTATATATATCTCTGCGTGCACATAAGTATACAGCTAAAATACAGATCAAAGCACAAATGTTCCATGAAAAACACTTGAAGTCATGATCACAAAGGCTTGTGATCAGAAGTTACCTTAAGCTCACTTCTGAATTTCTGCAAAATAAAATTTGTTGAACCGATTGTCATGGAGGTAACCAGTTTCAGAATACAGAGAATAACATTGGTCACAAAGCCAAATCAAGTCCTGTCTTGGTGCATGCCAACTCTAAAACAGAGTTCAGTGTCCTCCATAAACTTGATAAAGATGTGTTCTCTTGCCTTGTTCAGGTTATTAGTCAAAATATGGGACAGGATAGACCTCAGGATAAACCCCTGAGAAACTCCATTTGCAACTGACTTCCAGGTAGAATACAAACTGTTCACCCCTTTCCTTTGGGCCCAACCACCACTCTAGTAAGCCTGTCAATTAAAACAATGCTCTTGTAAACAGGGTCAGAGGCTTTCCTAATCATGCAGAAAACAGCTACCACTCTGTCTGGATTCAGAAATCCAGTGGTAAATTATAATCTTATCATAAAGGACAGTTAGTTTAATCAAGATTGATTGACCCTTGGTAAATTCACACAAGCCATTCTTCATCACCTTCACATGGCCAGTACATGTTCCATTTACACCATGGGATTACCAGAGAAGTGAAGTGTGGTGGACCAGCCTCTGCCTGCACTTGTATTGATATTCTCACTTATCCTTTAGGATAAGTGGAACATCTGTCTGCCTATCTCTGGTCATCAAGGACCTCTCCTGGCTTTGATGACTGTCCAAAGGTGATAGAGAACAGCCTCACAATGACATCATCCAGCTTTCATACTACTTCTCACAACAAGACTTAACAGCCTCAGATGCTCTGTAGTCTCTCTGCAGCACCACAAATACAGGCCTTAAATCCATGACAAGCAGTAAACAATTACCTCCCATATAAGCCTTCTTGGCCACCTGGGTACACAACTGTTCCAGCTGCTCCAGATCCAAACCACAGCCACCTTCTCAGGAGTTTCATCTGGTCACACCCTGAAAACAAATGCTAGGTGCTGGTGAGGAATAAAAAAAAAGGAATAAATTTTTAAAAGCCAAACAAATCCGAAGAGAAGAACCGCATGGTCAAAAGTCAGCTTTGTCCCAGATCCATAATTTCAGAAATAATCAGTAATACATTCAAGTCTAAGTTATGTCTTCATTTTGACCTCAGTCCTGTGGCTATTTGGTGCTCATTTAATGAGTTTTAGTTGACACCAGTAGTAGCCTCATCAGATGATAACAGCATAGGTCCAGTGGGTTAAAGCACTTTTAGACATCATTTAATTTACAGTGTTTGTATTTTACTGAACGCATAGCCTGATAACTTTCCTGTAATTTTAATGGTTTCTATGGTGATAAAATGATTTGATAGAAATTAGACACATTTTCTGAGCACATGGGTTGGTACTTACTTAATAATAATTTTTTTATTATTATTTTTCACTGTCATTTTCCTAAAGCTGACTTGAAGCAACATTATTTTTAACTCTTTGCACTGGTTTTGGCTGGGATAGAGGTATTTTTCTTCATCAGAGTTAGTACAGGGTTCTGTTTTGGTTTTGTGTTGGTAACAGCGTTGATAATAGAGGGATGTTTTTATTACTGCTGAGCAGGGCTCACACAGAGCCAAGGCCTTTTCTGCTTCTCACCCCACCCCACCAGCCATTAGGCTGGGGGTGCATAAGAAGCTGGGAGGGGACACAGCCAGGACAGCTGCCCAAGGGAATATTCCCTACCATATGACATCACGCTTAGCATATAAAGCCAGGGGAAGAAGAAGGAAGGAGACGTGTTCAGAGTGGTGTTATTTGTCTTCACAAGTAATCATTGCATTAGCTGGCAGTGTTTCTTCATGGCCAAGAAGGCCAATGGTATCCTGGGGTGCGTTAATGAGAGTGGCCAGCACGTCAAGGGGCGTTATCATCCTCCTCTAGTCTGCCTTGGTGAGGCCACATCTATAGTACTGTGTCCAGTTCTTGGCTCCTGTGATGGTTCAGCCCCAAGCAGTGGCTGAGCATCACGCACCGCTTGCTCACTCCCAGAGGGAAAACAGACAAAGCCTCCATGGGTTGGGATAAGGACAGTTTGCTGACAAAAGCACCATGAAAGAAGAAGAATAACAGCCCACAGCAAATTACAGGTGCGCCTGGTGATAACGTAGAGTACCTTACCAACCTGATAATATCAGAGTACAGCACCAGCTGGAAGACTGACACAATATCCCAGCAACACTCAAATTGCCCTGGAGGCACCAGGGAGCACTGTCCCATCCCAAACTCTTTATGGGGGAGTGTGTCAGGTGGTGTAGAAAGCCCCGGCTGACTCAGCTCGCCTGAGCTAACCCAGCTTGCCTGAGCTAGCTGCTTGGGGAGGTTGACTCTGGCCAGGTCAGAACCAGAACAGTTCCCCAGTTCAGGAAAGACAAAGAACTACTGGAAAGGGTCCAGTGGAGGGGTACAAGCATGATTTGGGGACTGTGGTATCTCTCTTTAGAGGAAAGGCTGAGAGAGCTGGGTCTGTTTGGCCTGGAAAAGACGAGTGAGAGGTGATCTTACCAATGCCTATAAATATCTAAAGGACAGGTGTTAAGAGGATGGGGCCACTTTCTTCAGCAGTACCCAGTGACAGGACAAGGGATGACAGGCAGAAGCTGGAACACAGGAAGTCCCACCTAAATATGAGGAAAAACTTCTTTACTGTAAGGTGACAGAGCACTGGCACAGGCTGCCCAGAGAACTTGTGGAGTCTCCTTCTCTGCAGATATTCACAACCCACCAGGATGTGATCCTATGCAACCTTTTGTAGGAGACTCTGCTTTAGCAAAGGAGTTGAACTAGATGAACTCCAGTAGTCCCTTCCAACCCCTAACTTTCCATTATATGTGGTGGAGCCCTACTTTCCTGGGGATGGCTGAGCACCTGCCTGCTCATGGGAAGAGGTGAATTAACTCCTTATTTTGCTTTGCTTGTGTGCAGCTTTTGCTTTACTTATTAAACTGTCTTTATCTCAACCCATGAGTTTTCTCACTTTTACTCCTGAATCTCTTCCTCACTGCACTGTGTAACGGACAGAAGCCATGTGGTGCTTAGTTGCTCACTGGGGTTAAACCACAACACTCTTCTTCAAACAAATTTTAAACATGAAAGGCAAAAATCCCAGTATTTAAAGGCCTGCCATGAACAAGCTATGAATATGTTCAACATTTTTTTCTGTAGAGCAGACTAAACTAGCTCATTTCTTATATTCACACTAGAACCTGCACTGATTTTAATGTTATGATTTCGGTTTAAGCAATACTGATTATTCAAGGTTGAGAATTACTCCTGCATTTTACCATGAGATTTATACAGATCAAAGTTCGTAGTCTGTGAAGACATATGTACATGTTCACTTTCCTCTGACATAATGATATTCAAACCAGATTCTCTCACACTGAAATAATTTGTGATTAAACACTTCTTTCTGCCTAGGCAGAATTGCAAAGCAATTGCCAAGAACATAGTTTTTGAAAATTTCACCATTTTATGGTAGTCTATAATATTAAAACAACTCTGCATAATTGAAAAACTAATTCTAATGTAATTTAAATAATTTATCTGAGTTATAGCTGGGAAAAAACTTGGTAGTTATGGAGAGCAAAGAACATGATGAATTTTTGTCTTGTTTTGCTTTACCCACGTCAGACCTTCATCTGCTGTCCACAGAAAAAAGGGAGAAAGCAACCCAAACTTTCTGAATTTACTTTGTAATTTACAGAGTATGTAAAACCTGAAATGATTCCTCTGATATTTCCTATTCAATTTATTTTAAATAAAATTTTATTTTCCATTTTTTTCTATTATTAAAAAAAAAAAAAACCAACCTTTGGGGTGGGCGTGCGTTAATATTTGCTACCAGGAGTCTTGCTGACATCATCAGCTGCTAAGTGAGCACAACTACCAGCATCTGTTTTCATGTGCAGTATGGGATGATGCACTTATCCATGCCACTGTTTCAATTCAGCCTTCCAAATGATCTTCCCTTCCTTTCTGAGTTTAACCCTTCAAATATTGTGCAGGAACCAACCTTCCCTTTCTAAAACAACTAAGTTAAATACAACTGAGTTTTCTGAATTCAAGGGTTTCTAAGTAAGTGTTTACTGTTTGACCTACTTTCTCCTGTAGAGCTCAGATAGACATTCTCCCAGACACATCTTCTGTCCTCCAGTGTCAAGATACCAAGCACTGCATAAGATCTTAGTTGAGCTCTGACCTTTTTAATTGTTCATCTGAATCTGATAGGTGATAATAAAGATCTACTAAGGCAGACCAGACCCAGAGGAAATCCTAATCTATTTTTGTCTGGAAGAACTTTATGATATTTACCAGAGGGAACTATAGACACCACTAGAATGCATGAAGCTCACATGTTATTCATAACTGAAACAGAAATGCAGTTTACTCAATAACTTTGCAACTGTTTCAAAAGAAACACCTTTTCTCCTCCTCTGTCATATAGGAGACTTTGTCTTTTTAAAGATGTAAACTCTCAGGGCAGATGTTGTGGTTCAGCCCCATCCAGCCACCAAGCACCAGGCACTGCTCTCTGCCCTCTCCATCCCCCAGTGGGACAGGGAGGAGAAATGGAGAAATGTACAAAAGCACCTGCTAGAATGGGATAAGGACAGTTTGCTGGGACAGCACAGGGGCAGGGAAACAACAACAGAACTTGTGACAGAATACACAAACAGTGATAACACAAGGCACTTACCAACTCAAGGACTGACCTGATGCTCAGACCATCCCAAAGCTACGTGGACCTGCCCCTCCCTGCCCCCTTTCATGACATGTCATATAGAAAAGACCTTTGTCTAGCTCAGCTCACTTGTACCTGGCTCCTTATGAGAATTAACTCTCTCCTAGCTGAAACCAGGACAGCAGCAGACTTCTCCAAGTATGATTAGATAAAATGAAACAGAGTTTTCATCATTAGTTAAGACTTCTAGTTATTGCCTTAAATTAAGTAATTATGCATACACACATATAGATACAAAGAATCAGGACTTCATTGGTATGAGTGGGATGGCCACAAACTTCAGCCACTTCAATAAGTGCTACAGAACACTAAAGTTCTTATTCAAAAATCTTAATCCAATTTCTATCTTATAATGTAAATGTACTAAAGCATTCAGTTTGTTAAGATTACACTGTCTTTGAAAGTAGTTCTCGCTCAGCTAACACCATCTGTTTATACCTAAATATTTTCCTTCCATTCAGCCAAGTTGAAAGTATCAGTAAAAACAGTCTGCAAAGGGAAAAGAAACGTGCTGACACACATATGTATTAACACAAGAACCAGTTTTAATACAGCTTTACTCTGTAGCCAAAAATTAAGCTGTTGCTTTTGGAATTCAGTAGAGGGAAAATTGAAAAAATCTTGTGAACATCTGGAACTGGGATCGAAGCCAAAGGCAGAACTTCCAATTCCTTGCATATATAAGCATCAAAAACCCTGATTCAATTCATTTTAAATGGAACATTTGAGAAAGCAGAAAATAATTACTACATCATACAAGTTACATTCACGTCATCTGTGATAGCAAAATGTTTCAGAGCTCCAAAAACTGAAAAAGGAAGAGTTTCTATTCCTGTTTATCCCAATGCAGTTTTTCACCCTCTGCAATCCTATCTTACTGAAAAAAACCCACAATTTTAATTCTTTATAGAACTTCATATTCTTCTCTTCCATTTAGAGGAATACTGTTCCAAGTGATCCCCCATTCACTGCTTAGCTTCTGCCAGTGACCGCAACTACCTGCTGGTTTTGCTAGTCAGTATTCTCATAAAGTAATAGGCAAAACCACAACAACCAGGCAGGTGTCTGCAGGAGAAGACAAACTAAGTATTCTAGCATTTAAGTCTTCCACTTTTCCTTGGCAGGGGAAGTCTTTATAAACGCTTCTTTAGAACTATTTACATCAAGAGTCTTAATATATCACTGAGGGAAGGATCAGAAGCTTCCTCTGGAACTATATAGATTCCACTAAAGTCTTTTCACATGGCTTTGTTGTCTGTATTGATTTCTGGTCTCAGTTGTATTCAGCCTAGAAGACAAATACCTTCAGTAATCAGCAGCTCTTTACATTAGTTGCCCTTTTACAAAGTCTCGGTCCCAGCTGGAACCAGGAAAATTCTTTCACCCCCAGCTCACACAGAGGAACCTATGCAGCAATGGCTAATAGGAACAAACATAAAAATTTATAGTCTACCTTGCCAAAAAAGTGTGCATTGTGATGCAGTAATTTTCAGAGAAAAGGTTCAGGATTTATAGGCTATTTGGTGTCGGAGTGTTCTTAAACATCTTTCTCTTACTCATGTACTGTTGAATTGGTGACAGTAAGAGAAGTTGAAGGAAAATAATTTTTCCACTCTTGCAGCTCTGATCAATTATATTCCATGAGACCGGGGTTCTCATACGTTTGCTCCCATAAATTGACTTTTCTATCAGTTTTAGGCTCGCTACTCTCTACTATGTTCAGTGAGAATATATCTATTCAATTTAAAGAGCATTGGATTGTCACGCTTTCATATGTACCAAATTCGTATTTCAGTGCTGAAAATGCTGACAGTGAGGAAAAATGAACTTTCAGTTTAAAATGAAAACATCATTTGAGTATGCCATTGCTATAAAGGAAAGGGATATTTTTGCTCCAGTGTTACACATAGCTTTCTTTTAACACCTGTAAATCACAGAGGTGTTTCCAGTGATATGGCTTTGACATAAACCAATACCATGTGTGTCAGAATAACTGAGTACTCAAGTTAACATACCCTTATTCAGGTGTATATTAATATCATATTTGTATATGATAACATTAAAAAGTAATTATTTTTATAATCAGATAAAACTACCTTGCACTCTCTTACTAATTGTGGGTTTATAAATTGACAAAAATAGTAGTTCTGTGTCTAAAGACTGCATGAGTCAATGCAGTAAATTTTTGAGGAAAACAAAACAGATATGAAGAGCTTTAGAAAGAAATTCTCTCCTAAGGAAAAAAAGCCACAGACACATAAACTTACATTTACATATATGTATATCTATACATAACCATATAAATGCATCATAGCTGAACACCTAGCAAGAACATGAAAGATAATACTGAATTTCTGTGCTCTTCCTTTTCTAGTTTTCGTAGGAATCAACAAACAGATGGAAGTGTTTCTGCTGGGAGTTTAATCTGCTGATAGCAAGAGCTGTGAAAAAATATATGGCAGTTCCCATTTCCAAACTAATAAGCAGATAACTGGGGGTTTTTTTAGATGAGCATCAAGAGGCAAAAGTATCAAATAAAAAAATAAGGTGCAAAGTGGCAGGACATAGAAAATGAGACAGTTCTCAACAATGCATTGGTATTTATTGATTGACTCACCAAATATGCAGTAGCCATCTATTTGGTTTGGAGACCAGAATGATTTTTATGGAATGCTTGTGTTAAAAAAACCAATATTATTTGAGAAGGGTCACTCTGAATTCCTGTATCACTGCATGAAGATACTTTAAAGTACATTTCCATGTTATTTCCATGTTATCAGAAACTAAGGGGGCAATATAGCCAAAAATATAGCTTGACATCTGCCATTTATAAGCCATTATAAAGATTTTAAGACAGAGATTTTTTGTCCATATCACAGTGAAAGCTCAAAGCAAGAAAAGAAACTAACCCAGCTTTGACCTAAGGCATTATTTAATAACTAGTGCTGCATCATAAATATGAGATCATATTTTGTGTGAAGTTTGCCATTAAGAAAAATCTATTCATGGTGCCAAATCTCTTCAGTCAGCTTATGTTTATGAATAACTTAAAATACATTAAGAGAAAAACTGTGTAATTAGAATCTGTGGAAATAGCTTTGAAGAGAAAAGCACCTCTACTTTAGATGTTAATAGAAAGAAAATACATACATTTTATAAAACCTCTGTTCCCAGGGATGCATTGATGACAGACCTTTCACAGTATAACTTCTATATGTCTTTCCATTTTGAATGGTTTAGACAATCCCGAATACAAAGAAAATAGAATTGGTCAAAGCAGCCTATAATTAAATACTTCACTGCCACAAGGATTCGTTCTTAGTGAAAAATAATATTTCTGATAAAGTACTCAGTGCTCAGCACTAGTATTCTAAAGTAAGCTGCTATCAGTGTTACCTAATCAGTAGTGGATTCAGTCTTGTCAGGTGTCACATGAATCTTTGACAAAGAATTTTCTTTGGGATGACTGGGTGTCCTGGTTTTGGTTAAGATAGGCTTAACTTTCTACTAGCAGCTAGTATAGTGCTGTATTTTTCATTTAGTATGAGAATAGCGTCAATAGCACACTGATGTTTTTAGTTGCTGCTGGGTACTTATGGTATCCACACTTCCCACGGCTTGCAAGGTGCACAAGAAACTGGAAGAGCACAGCCAGGAGAGCTGGCCCAGGCTGGCCAGAAGGAAATTCCCTAACATAGAATGACATCTTCCAGAAATAACTAGGAAGCTAGCTGGGAGGCAGATTTGCTGCTTGGAAACAGACAGGGTATTTTTTATTTTCCTTCTGCATGTGGTAAGCGATTGTGCACCACCATGTTGTTGTTGCTATTGATAATAACAACAACTATTACAATGATTTCCGGTATTACTAAACTGTTTATCTCAACCCAATAGGTTTCTTTCCATTCTCCTCTTCCCCTCCTTGGTGCAGGGAAGGGTGAGTGCATGCTAGTATGGTGCTTGGTTACTGGCATCAACACTGTTCTTAGAGGGGGGATGGGGTATGCCTTTGGTCTTAGCATTTCAAAAAAATGCTAATTTGACATAACTTTTTGTTGACTAATTCCTCATTAGTACATTTTCTAGTTTTTATTAGCAAATATTAACAATTTTCAAGCAAGCAAGCCATATTGCATGTTTACCCAAAAAATTTTTTAATAGAATAACCCTCCCCTCCAAAATGCCAGAACTGAGGTGGTTCAAACCACCTTTCTATCTTAAAACAAACAAACAAACAAACAAAAAAACAAACAAACAAATAAACAAACCAACCAAAAAAAAAAGTCAAGGAACACGTGACATTTCATATTACATACAATTGAAGAATGGGAATTTTTGCAAGCTGCTAATTTTACTGCACAGAAAACTAGATATATCTGACTAGCAGAGTTGTATAGCCGAATAAATGCACAAGAGTTATGTTGCCTTCGTAAGTTAAGGTTTCAGCAGTAAATCATAACATTATTATGCCGCAAACTAATTTGTAGCATTTGAGGTCAAAAATCATTTTTCACGTTTTATATTTTTAGATGAAGGGATAGAGTATCTCCTACAGTATCAAATTTTTCAAAAAGCTTATGGTACTTTATTTCTAACGAGGTTATAAACAATCTTTGGTCGTTCAAAGAAAGTCAATATTGCAAATGAACTCCTGTCTGAGAACATTCGGCATTGGTGGTTATGATGAAAACCCTGAAGTCCACGGAAAGCTACTAGCATGACATTAATCTCTCTCCGTTTTGGTAAGAAAGAATTCTAGAAGAAAAAAAAAACAAAAAAGCATACTTATGTGAATGCACACAAGGATTCCTCAGTCTCATAGAGAAGTCATACATTTCAGATCCATACATTTCTGTGGAGAACTAGGCCTGTTGGTGCCAAATTACTACTACTTTACAGAGCTACTTTGCTACAGGGGAGAGCAACAGGGTGAGTGAGAGCACGGTTTGAGCAACGTGCTTGCATTGCACCGACAAGCACTGGACCAGAGCAAGGGCAAGAGGCAAAAAACTTGCTTTCTTGCAAAGGATCAGACAAGCATGACGGCTTATAGTCTAACGCTAGCTCGAATCAAGCGAGTGTGATGCCTGGGGTGAGGCAGAAGCCTCACAGTCCGATGTTGCTTCAGTAAAAAAAAGACCCCCACGGCTCTGTACAAAATGCCTTTGTTCTCAATGCTACTCCTCCCTTGATCAACAACACAATCCTTGTTAAGAGCCAACTGGCTCCCAACATGATAATTGACTGAGTCACACCCCGCCAAGAGTATAAATCTGCCATTTAGAATCCCTCATTTTGAAGATGAGAATGCCAACTATCTGGATAGGTCAGCAGGCCTGGACTTCCCCTCAAGCAGGGACGCCTCTTTGGTAAGATTTGCGACTCTGACTGTCACATGTTAGCCCAGAAAAATCTTATTAACAAAAGCACAGGACTATTAACTCAAGATTCATTTTTGCAGTAAATGTATTTGTCAACAGTAATTCTGAACTTGTTATATGTCGCCTTAATGAATTAGCTATTTTTCCAATCAGTGAATGTCCTTGAGAGGTCTGTGACATGTAAGCATTGACTCTTATAAGTAGTTACATAATCCTTTAGACAGAAACTGTTGACCATGTCTGGGACCTAGCCCCACCTAGGCTCCTATCTGAGGAGTTTAGAAAGCAAGGGAATCGTTTCTGAACCTATGTGACAGAAAGACACTTGGCTGCAGGATTTAAAAAAACCCACGACAGTCAGGGGATGTGGGGATACAACCCCAAGAGTCCCGTCACTTGCTGTTACCGTCCGGGGGCCATTCACGAGACTCTGTGTTACACCACAGCAGATCCATGGGACGCACTGTCACAGCTCACAGAGCACTAAATACTCCACGTGTGTTAGTCAGTCATCAGAGACTACAAACTTAATATCAAATATTCGCTTACCTATCTCCTTGGTAAGGGTTCTCAGTACTTTCCCTCAGCCAGCATCCTGGCCAAGGGGAAGGGTCTCCTCGCAGAGCTGGAGAAGCGGCTCCCCCTTCTCTTGCCGAATCTGAGGGGTTTTATTTGGGTTTATGTCTGATGTACTTGGTAGTGGGCAGGACTGTGCCCTAGTGAACAATGCCACCTTCCATGTTTGTCATTAGCAGTGTTCCTCCTTATATTATGCATATCCTCCCTATTGTTGTATACCTTTGTATTGTCTGGGTCCATTAAGGCCAAATGGGAACCCTCTGTCTTGCCTTTATCTTACTGCTAGGAAGCTGAATAGTGGCTTGATCGGGACTCAGGGCGTATTGTTTGTTGAAGGAATTCAAGGCTCAGCCCATGTTTCCATTGGTTGAACTATGCAGCACTGTCCATTTAGTCTCTTTTTACAGGACAACTCAAGTCTGAGCTCTACACAGCTTCCCAAGGTTTGTCTCTGAAGAGATGGAGCCTCAAGGCAATGCAAGGCTGGGTCCCTTTTACAACCCCCCATGAGTGGTCTGGTGCACTAGACATTACTGAAACCTGTTTGTGGAACTCTGAGCAGATCCTTACGACCTAATGACTCAGTGGGAGGGTTGCCTTCAGCCAAGTGTCAGACTTACGCTCTTATCACAACACCTTCCACTGTAAAACAAAAATAACATATTGAGCTGTCCTACAAGACTCAGAAGGTCTGTTGAGAAAGTAATTTTTAGACTGGAGGTAGAGCTACAGAGCGTATCTCTCACTTAGGTTCTTGTTCTCTTAGACTCAGGGTGATAATGCACCTTCTTGAGCTGTTAAACAATTCAGGTTATTCAGTCTTTATGAATAGCATAATGAGGAGAAAAGTCAGGTTTTTCTACTTGAAGAATAGTTGGTGATTTAACTACTCCCAGTAATCCAGCTAACTAACGTGCACAAGGCTGCACAAGGAAAAAAAACCCTCCTGCCCTAGAAAGTGATCATCTTGTGATACGACTCATGAACTTTCATTAGCTTTTATTTAATTTACAAAACTATAATGTTAGACACACTTCAGGTCTATCCATCCTACTGGACTCAATGATCTCTTGAAGAATGAAGCAGTCATTCACATGCTGATTTATACACTACAGGAGTAAATTTTCTACTCCACTCTCCTCAAAATTACTGTCCATTTTTATAATGTCCTTTGTTCTCTTATGCTAAATCAGAATATGAAGGTTGTACCAGCCACTATAAATGTAGTGATTCTGCACATCTAAGTCAGCTTTTCTTGATTTTTTTTTTATGCTACCAAGTGACCCTAAATTTTATCTAACTAGATACAAAATTACTTCCATTTCCATGCTTTGAGCTGACACATTTTCAGACTTCTTTAAAAGTCAGAGAATAATGAAGTACATTATTGAACAACTAATTGTCTTCTGGAGAAAAAAAAAAAAGCATATTTTCTTTCTAAATGCACACAAACACCTACAATTTTCACTATTATAAATTTTTACGGAATTATTCATAATAGCTATTTTGTCTCTTTTTTTGTTTTCTTCAAATTTTGCTATGTGTTCAAAACTCAGAATATCTGAAAAATTTAGAACACTATTGTAAATGTACACTGGCTTTCTACTGACCCAACAGGAGGTTCATCTGCCACTACAGAATATACATTCCTGTCTCTACCTTCATCTTAGTATTTTAATAATACAATCAAAATTTAAAAAGTGATAAAAAAAACATCTCTTCCAGGTTTTAATCTATTGATACCTTTACTAGTAACAAGATGTCAGCCAAAGTTCCTAAAAAGACTGAGTAAAGGCATTTCTTGCCCAGACACATACTATGGTTGCTCTACATTCTGCAGTTCATCATGTCAGTATTAAAACCTGTGTGTCTATCATAATATTTGCTAATATATTAGGACTTGAGACTACCTAAACCTACTATGATGAGAGGTATGCCTCATGCTTCCAAGAATATCACTCCTTTATAATCTTCAGATTATAACAGATTCCTGTGTTAGTTTCATAAAAGAAGATTATGTCAATAATATAATTAAAATACTTGCCAAAACATTTGAGTGGGAATCAGGAAACCTTAGAACTCCCAGACTGGCTTCTGACTCTAGATAATTCTGTTTTCTTCTCAGAAATACTAGAAATGCAAATATATTCTGAGGCAAAAAAAAAAAATAAATCTATCAGTTAAAAGTGCTATTAGAAAGTTAAGAATTTTAGAAAAGTTTTGCAATAATAGAAGCATAACTGGATACATTATACAAAATCTCCAAAGCATTTAACATCAACCCACTCAGGCCACTTACCATAGGAGTAAGTTTATGCCAGAAATAAGTGCTGTTTAAAAAAAAAAAAAAAAAGGTTTAAGTACAAGTAACATTCTTCATCTTTTTGAGAAGCTGGAGACTATTAAAGAAGCATAGATTTTCTGTAGAGACATACATTCTACATGTTCAGATCTTAGTCTATTCCATGTATAATAAGATTTCTATTTCATTGAATCAAGGAAGGTTCACAAGAACAAATTTAGGCAAGGTTATACCTTATAATACCAGAAAGCAGAAAAATTTACAGGGATCAAACTTTCAACAGAGATTAAATGAATTCTACAATCTGAAAGTAAAAAGGTCTGTATTAGCTTACATCAGGTGGTGATCCAGAGCCTCATTTTTAATATATACCCATATCAATAGTACTTCTTCATTCCTTCTGAATAAGAATAAAGCAAAATTCTGAGCTTCACAAGTGCACATCTCAAAACTCTGAGATGATTTTCAGTATTTTGTTCAGTTATTCCTAAGTATCCCCATGAAATATTCCAGTCATCATATCTTTTACACACTAGTCAACAAACATCTTTGTAAGTAGGAACTTGTCCTATATCCTCTATGCTTTACCTGTAATTCAAAGGGAAGATGGAAATAGGCAGTTATTACAGAAAGTGTGTGTAAGGCTGAGCTATACACACAGGTTCCAATAGTGCCTAAACAGAGCAGGCGGCCTACGGGGAGTTGTAATACACAACTCAGTCTTGGGCTGCTTTTAAGCTCTTTGTCTGCGGAGACACCTCATGGGGAGCTGTGTAGATGGCTCCGACTTGAGTTGTGTTGTAAACCGACTGAAGCGGGCACTTCACAAAACCTGAAAACCTTGTATGGAGCCTTGCTAAGCCTTGGCTTCCTTCCACAAACATATGTCCTGAGTCCCAATCAAACCACTACTCAAACTGTTTGACAAGCCCTAAGGGTCCGCATTTGGTTTCGATGGGCCAAGACAATGGGAATATGCAAGAGATAGGGCCGGAGGTGTCAGGCCCAGCCCTGCATCCTGTCACACACATCAGCAAAATGAACCAAATAAAAGCCCTGGCATTCGAGCTAATATTGGGAGCCGTTCCTCCAACCTTAGGAGGAGACCCTTCCCCCTTAGCCGGGCGGCTGGCTGAGGTAATGTATTGGGAACCCTTACCTGAGAGACGGGGTAAGTGACTATGTGATATGTTTTAAGTGTGTCGTTCTGAGTGACTAACGTATGGGTAATATTTTGTGTGCTTGTGAGCTGTGATCCTATGTTTTAGGGAAGCCACAGTGGTTGTAATAAGAGTATTTTGTAGATCTTTGTGATCGTAGGGAAGATAATTGCCTACGGCAAGTGTAACCGTGGGGTTTGTGACTGTTGTAGATCATTTTATTGTGTGTTGTGTTGGCAGCAGAGTATTTTGTGGATCTTTGTGATTGTAATATTTTGTGTGCTTGTGAGCTGTGATCCTATGTTTTAGGGAAGCCACAGTGGTTGTAATAAGAGTATTTTGTGGATCTTTTGTGATTGTAATCAGTGTGATCATACTTCCAAACTGCAATAGAGAATTCCCCATTGTATCCAAAAATAACCTGCAAGTGACGTACTGAATCTGCATTCTGGTTTTTTAGAATAAATTACTATTAATTCTATTTTAAAAACCTGTGGTTCAGTGTCTTTCCGTTACAGTGTGCAAGGACGAAATAATCTAAGTTCATATTTACTTTATATCAGTCTGATCTTTCTAAATTACTGAAGCTCTAGCTGAAAGCACCTGACATCCCAAGAGATATAATAAAAGTACCAGGCATGTATCCCCTTTCTTACCTGAGAACAGTGCTAGAAGAGAAAAAATATTACATCAGCTATTATAATTATTAAGTCATCAGCTTATAGTATCTAAGACATCTTCTACATAGAAAGAAAATAACTACATCATTTGCATGGAACAAATTTTTGCAGAAGAACTGTTTTGTCCCTTCAAATAGGATAGGCCTTAATGTGTGAAACAAAGAGAAAGAAGCTCATCTGCTTCAGCAATGTAAAAGTACACTGTGAGATGTCAACCCTGGGCCCAAATATCTGGCAAAATAAAATGATTGAAATTTCAAGAGAAGGCAAACACTCAGCATTCATTTACATACAAGGAAATGCTCTGGAGAGCTGCAAGCTCTTCACCTCAGTAAAGCGTGACCATCTTGAGCATAATTGGAATGGGCCTGGACAGACTGGCCAAGGGTGCACCAAATATGGTCCAGATGAAATAAGCATCAGAAGCTCACCCAGGCTTCTCTGCTGCATAGATGCTCAACCCAAACGCAGCATGGCTGATAACCAGTAGGGTGGAAGGAAAAACAAAACTCTTGTAGATCTCAGGGCTTTGTTACCTATCCCAGTATGCAGTTTCAACACACAGAGTTCAAGCAACAGCTTAAAAATAACTGATGAGACTGAGGTCTGCAATAAAAAGTGCATAACATGCTTTACTTGTATCAGTGCAGGTTTAGCACAAAATAACCTGAGGATCTGGACTGAAGTGTTTCGTACCTCAAAATTCTATAAGAAACATGTAACAGAGCTGGTACTTTAACCTAGCTTTAACTTCACATCTTTTTGTTCACCAAGTAAAAATATGAAACTTCATGTATAAGCCACAATTCAGCTTTTGCAAGTGAAACAGCAGCAAGAATAGAGTGGTAGATGAGGACATATTTGCTACAAAATTGGCTTAAAATCAGCTTTCTTAAGCAACTGGAACTGTGAATGTTCAGCACATAAGCAATCAGCATTGCTGTTAATTCTTCAGAGAGAGGTCCTTTCTGTAGCAGAGGAACAATGCACCATCTGTGTATAAGCTTGACACTAATTGCTAGGACAACAAACATTAAAGTTGATTATCCAGACTTACAAATTATAATAAATAGCAGTAAAATTGAAGACAGCCTTCTCACCCCACCCCACTGTCCCCCATAAAGCACAGAATATTTAATACAGGATGAAATATTATTTTTTAAACACAATTGGCCACAAGTATTTTAAACTCAGTGTGTCATTGATCTGTATAATCCCTTTCTGATTATAGCCAATAAACATGACACCATTTCAAGGACAATGGATTTAGTTACAGGCTGTGGGAAATCAAAGGCAGAATATGATAAATCCTTTTAAGAAAAACAAATAAAAATTAAAGGTCCTTAAGAAAATAACCCTAAACAATCACTGCAAGATTTTTGAGTTTTCAAGTCTTGCTCTGTTATTTTTCTATGGAATTTTTGTACTTTCAGGCTTTGCTTAATCTGGTAAAGTATACATGGCCAGGTCCTAGTTTTAAGTGTTGTCATATCAGCATCCACAATGTCTAACTGTTGGCCTGCACTTTGGCACAGAAGCACATGAAGTTAGCACCATCCCAGACAACACCTGTACACAGAACGGGGAAGTGCATGGGACAGGGACTGTTGTCAGCAACCGTTCTGGAGGAGGTTACCTGGGTTTTTTACATTGGAAAGTTGGGCTGAGAAATAGTACCATTTTTGAGTAATGCATAAAAAAAATCCATTTAAAAAATAATGGACTTTTCCTTTGCTAATGCCTGTAGATTCAATCAATCTGTTTTGACCTATGTGAGCATCTAGAAAAATGAGATAGAGTTTAACATCCTCAAATATTTGAACAAGACATTATAGATGGGTTATAGTGTTACACATGGTTGTACAAAAAGGGAAAGATTTTCAGAGGCATAAAGAGCATTAGGTTATTAATTACCTTCTGCATACCTCCAGCACTCACTACTAATTTATCTTCACAAGCCTATCCAGATCAGAGCCCAATTTTGTTTTTTGGGTTCTGGAGTTTGTGTTTATACCAGGACAGATCACTCAACAAATGTTTGACAGCTCAGTTTAATTCTCTAACAGAGCATAACTACTGTTTTCTCTGACTAATGGTCTCTGCCAAGGACTGAAAAAAAAGGTGAGGCAAAGTCAGCAATCTCTCCATACCCAGGCTATTAAAGCTAAAATAATCAAGCAAAGACATGCAGAGATACTGAACCTTTGAACTACCAGCTTCTCAGAAAGAAAACAGCAAGTAAGCTGAAAGACTGAGGGAAAAAAATCTTTGTGATGTGTCCTTAAAGTAGGTACATTTGGCATGGCTCTCCATTCATTCTTCCCAAGTGGTCTCCCTGCACCTCTCAAGGACAGGACGACACAGAGCTACTCTGTGGGCACACTGCCAAGCTGCCACAAAGCCCTGACTCCCCAGCTGCTCAGAGCAAAGAGCCCATGGGAACACTCTATGACTCTCTGTGGCCCTGCATGCAAACTCCCCTTCCTTCAGAAATCAGTCTGTAACTGGGTCACTGTTGCATTGTCAGTAAGGAATAACATTCAGAAATCCATTCCCATGAGTATGTTCAAGAAGACCTTTTCTTTGCTCCTAACTATTTTCTGCTTAGTATTTTTGCATAGTTTCAGTCTGCACACAGAGAGCTGCACTCACATTTTCCTCATTAATAAGTCATCACACTCGTAATCTCATGAGCAGTTTACGAGGCAGCTCTACACATATATTTCTTCCCTTTCTTATTGCCTCCTCTGGTGTAAGGGTGAGGAACCACTGAAACCCTACCGGGTTTTACATCACTTGTAAGAGCAAGGAGGTTGTACAGTACTGAATCAGAAAAATATCCTACCACAATATTCTCAGTAATATCAATATTGTCAGCAAAAATTAAAAAAATATAAAATAGGAATAACTGCCATGTTCTTCCATAATGTGTTCACATCATTGGTTTTTAGCCTCCAAGTAGCGTTTATCACAGCCCTCTCCTCAGTTTTTTACTATTTCCTGAAATGTTTCAGATAGTAGATTTAAAAATCACCTGACAAAACATGATTTCAGGTGCTAAGAGTAATAAAATGTTGTTTCTTTCACATTTGTGCCACAGGGTTGTTTAACAGGAGTGCACTTAAATTAATAGGCAATTTCATCCATTGTAAAATGTTATCAATAAATGTATTGTCTTTTAACAGACATAACCTGAAGTGTATAAATCTGGTATTATTTTTGTATACCACAACTCTACCAACAGTGTCTATTTTTAAAATCTCTGTGTGGCATGTGTTATTATTGTAATCATTTCTTCTTTACCTATATTTAGCTAAGAGTTAGAGACAACATGGGTGTCTCACCCTTAGCACATCTAGACAGTCACCAATTGCTTTATGCATTGTGTCTTTAGATTTAGTTCAACACAAAAGCAGAGTTAAATTAATAATTTATTTCTCCAGATGTTATAAATCAATGGTAAATCAAGATTCACCAAAACCTCAAATCTATTTACAGTACTGCCTGTATTAGGGAGGTGATGCATCATTTCCAAGCTTCTGAAACAATACCTATGTGAGAAGAGGATTAGGTCCTGCTGCAGTATGTGAAAAATACCGACTTTGTTTTTAAGTAAGCTCTTGTGCTAATACAACTAATAGAAAAAAATCAGAAACTTGTCACAGTAAAAATCTGTTACAATGCAACATATTCCTGAACTATAGCAAATCTTTCTATTTTAATTGGAACTTGAATCACCTTGACCTTTCCTAGCACAGAGCAGAGTGCCCCTCTGAACCAACGGCAGCATCTGCATCCTCATTCCATTTTAATCAGAGCTCAATTTGGATTTCTATGTCTCGGCAATCAGTACATTGCAGAGCAAGGAAACTGCAGAAATAAATGAGATGTTGCCTTGTTCCAGCTGATTAAAACATGATTCAAGGTGACTTTTAGGTGACACTACAAGTTGTCAGAACAGCAGTGTACTTTACCTTATGAAGGAAAAAAAAATGTGTGAGGGATGTTTATTTCCCCTATCTGAGATAAGTGACAGAATTGAAATGAGAGCACTGGTGTGCCCATGAAAATATATCAGTGTTTAAAGAATCCTATTATTAGACACAGTGGAAACTGCATCTTGGATAAGCCTCCCATACTGTGGGTAATTATCACAAGCCAGAATGCTAATTGCTTTTCGATCTGCTCTGTGCCTCCAATGAGTCTTGTTGAGGGCTACTGGGGCTGTACCAGACACTAACAATGAGACAAAGTTTATCGGAGTACAGCATCAGCTATTACTAAGGGAAGAACAGGAAAAACATGTTTTAAAATTAGAAGAGGGAAAAAAAAAGAGAGGAAACCATGGAACAAGAAGAATGAAATTAAAACTCTTTTTCGTTGTACTTTCTTTTCAGGTGCTAAGTAACCATGTCTTCATAAGTGACAGTGGGAAAAAATTGCATGACCTAGCTTGGTTACCTGAAAAGGTGAGCACTTGTTCTGTGTTTAAATATGGATACTTTTTCTTCTATTTACAAAAAGCCCTTCCATCAGCTAAGAATTCATAAAGCACTTTTTTTCCCTCAACAGTTCCAAAGTTCCAACTATTCAGGTTGAAACCTATCAATGGTGAAAGTCCATAATTTTTTCTTTCTTGTATAAAGTGACAAAAAAAAAAAAATTGGAAACTATCATCTCGTTAATCTACAATGTCTTCCATGGTAGATTTTAGCTTACCACCCAAAATTCCAGAAAATGTGGGAAATGTACATTTTGCAGAAAGCCTAACCTAATGAAAATGCAGCATTGGTGAGGCTGCACCTCAAATACTGTGTTCAGTTTTGGGATCCTCACTACAAGAAAGAGATTAAGGTCTTGGAGTGTGTCCAGAGAAGGGCAACCAGACTGGTGAAGGGTCTGGAGAGCACACCGTAAAAGGAGAGGCTGAGGGAACTGAGGTTGTTTAGCCTGGAGAAAAGGAGTCTGAAGACCTTATCGCTACCTGCAATTACTCCAAAGTAGGTTGTAGAGAGATGTGTGTTGGTCTCTTCACCCAAGTGACAGGTGATAGGATGAGGGGGAATGGCCTCAAGCTGTGCCAGGGCAGATTCAGATTAGACATTAGCAAAAAGTTCTTCACCAAAAGGGTTGTCAGGCATTGGAACAGGCTGCCCAGGGGGGTGGTTGGATCACCAACCCTGGATGTATTTAAAAGACAGGTAGATGAGGTGCTTAGGGAAATGGTTTAGTAGAGGACAAGTATGGTCTGACTTCATGATCTCAAAGTTTTTTTCTAACCTGGTGATTCTGGCCTTTCTGAAGGAAAGCAGGAACATTCCCACATTTCTTCATTTTACAATACTGGCTTTCTTAGAAGTTTTCCATATAAAACCATCAGTCATCAATTCAAAGATAAAAGGAGACAATTTCCATAGAAATTATTCCAAGTATCATTAAAACATGCTAAGATATACTGAATCCTTTAAAGACACAACAATGAGGTCACCCAAGTTTTACTAAGAGTCTGCAGGAGAGGAAGAAAGAATGCAGAGGTAAGTGCTTTCACTCCTGTACTAAATGCAGCAGAGTTCTGCCCTGTAAAGCGAAGCCAACGCCTCTGCAGAAAGGCAACAAAATTGTGACTGAGCTAATTTTCTTATTATTTCATTGATAGATACTTTGTTTCTAATCTTTGATTTAGACAGGGTAAGAAGAAATAATTGATAGTGAGGAAGCAGAGACAGGAGTCTTTGACTTCTGTTCTGCAAAAAACCTGTCAGTTCTCTGTGCTTACAGTTTCAAGTGGGGAAGTCAAAGGAACAACAGAGAACGCAAGTAAGACCAGTTATGTTAAGGGCCATAACAACAGTAACACTAAATCTGAGTCACAACAGCTGTGAAGATCAAAGCAAACCTGAATAGATCAAGTGAGCAGATAGTATCACAAAATTTGAATGTAGGAGTCAAGATTTCTGCGTGCAGGGGTGTGCATTCACCCACCTTTAAAAGAAAATACTTTGCTATTCTTACTTTACCTTTGAAAACAGTAACATAGACTACCCCAAAACAATGATTCTCAACCTACTCTTCATAAAGTCTTTAAGTCCTAGTGGTTCCCACAAGCTGATGAAGAAAAGCTAGACTTTAGGCTGCATTGATCCTACAGCTCTCTGGACTTCAAAATAAAAGCTTTTAAAGGTCTAATCCAAGAGAAACAGAAAAGTAAATCACAGAACCTTCTGATTTACATATAGAAAATAAACATTAAACTCTTCATCTGGTGTGAATTCCCTGTTTCTCTTGTAATCATAGCTGTAATTTCATGGTATTATAGACACTAACCTCTGCCTGTTATGGTAGGTGCAACCTTTGTTTCTAATAAGTATTTTTAACACTTGAATCATTGTATTAACCTTACATTGCTCCATCTCCAAGGAAATCTCATGCTTCCTCAGAAAAGGTGACCTACTTCCAATATGAGGTCTAACAATTGGGTTGTTCAGTGACAATACTGCTTTTCTTTTGTTTTTCCTTAGAAGCATCTATTTGCCTTAAAAATCTCTTGCCCTCATTCTCTAACTCTTTTGATCCAAGTAAACTTTTGACAGCTTTTCTTAATATCAAATATTATGGCAAATAAGATAAATATGCCCCAGCAGTGACTATAACATTATTCTCTGAATTCTCAGTACAATCAGTCAACAAAAATGTTTCATTTCATACATCATTTACCACTTCTATCGGAATCGCAGAGAATACAGAGAATGAATTCTAAAGTGAAAATTTCATAGTAGCAGGGGATGCATGATGCATGTATAAGATTATCTTTCAAGAGTTCTTTCCACCTCTCATCATCATCATCCAGACAATTCCTCCCCTTAGGGATAAAACTTTGGAATGAAAAATACAAAAGTACCATGGAAAAGAGTAAGAAAACACTCACAGAAAAAAAATGGCTACAAGATAGGTCTTTATCCACTGTACAGATGAACTCTGACTCATGAGTTCATGACAGGAATTGGGTAAAACATCATTTTAACGCTTAAAATAATAAAATTCCAAGTTTCCTTTGCTTGGTACAAACACAGCAGTAAGGGTCTGGTTTCACTCAACAATGGTAGCTACGTACTGGCAGTCATTTGCTTCCTCCACTTTATTCTTGTATGAAATAGAATGCAGAAGCATTATGGATGAAAGGCAACAGAGAGAACTTTAAAGACAGGTGCCACACTGCAACAAGAACCTGTGAAGTTTAGAAAGTCTCTAATGAAGGAATTTATCTCAAAATGATGGGATCTGTTTTCACCACCTTACTTTCTAGCTGTGCTGACCATGGCACCAGGCAGAGAGATGATAGATCTGCTTAAAATGGAAACATCAAGTCCAAAGAAAAAGGCAGTTTTCTCCATGTTTCCCGTGTTTTTCCCTTATTTTCCAAGCAAAATATTAACCAGAAGTGGTATTTTTGATATAATTAAAAATTACAATTCTACTGAATTCTGAAGGCATATTTTATTTTATCAGGCATATTTGTCTTGAAGATGCTAAGTTACTCATATTACACCTAAGAATTATGTCAGAGCTTTGGGGGGTGGGTGGTAGTGTTGAGGTTTTGCGCTTTGTTTTTAGTATCTAGTTAATGGGGTCACACAATTCTTTTGGCAGTAGCAGCTCTGTCTTCTGTTGTGGACTGCTGTCCAAATTCTGTGGCTTAACCTCTGCAGGAAGATCAGTGCCAGCCACTCGTTCTGTGGATCACTCTATGGTCCTTGCGGTCCTTTCCAACCCAGACTTTTGTATGTATCCCAATCAGTGGGATGGAGAAGGGAACAGGAATGGTAAAAGTGAGAAAACTCCTGGGTGAGATAAAGACAGCTTAATAGGAAAAGCAAAGGCTGCACATGTAAGCAGAACACATGCACTACATATTATGTGTGTTTCTTTAGCCTGCATGAATCACAAGGGGACTAGTGCAGCAACAATATGGGTCTAGCAGTTCTTTAAGGTCTCTTCCAACACAAACCTTTCTGTGATTCTAGCGTATGATTCTATATTATTTAGTTCAGCATATTTCAACAGAAATACTCTTATCTGCAGCATCTCATAAGATGACTCAACACCCAGAACTTTATATCTCTAAACTAGCATTGTAGAATTCTCTGTCCATGAAGGCATAACCTCTCAAGTTGCCATATAAGCATTTATTCTGCATTTTAAAACCATTTAAAGTGTGACAAATTAACAGCTAATATGGACAAGTGTAAGCAATTATCAAGGTTAAAAGATAAGAAAAGTGAAGGGGAAAATAAGCTAGCACAACTTTGAACTTTATATGTCATGAAATCGTTGCTGCTTTCAGAAATGATAACATTTTGAAATGGAAGATTGTATCTCTTTTTACACTTTGCTGTTTTAATTCTCTCCAGTGTCCAAGTTTACAAAGGTCAAATGCAAGTATGATCTAGAATAAGACAATTTGTGACTGATTTTGAAAGGTTACCGAGAGGGGAATCTGATGTGTGAGAAGCCTCAGGGAATGCAGCTGACTCCTATTGTTTTTTTAATAGATCTGATATCCCAATAAAAGACAGAGTTGCTGAATTCTTGTCTGGATTTTGAGATCACATATCAGGGTATCTGAGCAATGAAATTAAGAACACATTTTGCCCCTCTTTTTTGTTACAAGTCTCTGTCAAAATCTGATGCTTGTCCGTCTTATTGTGAACAGTACCAATACCTGGATATCATAAAGAAAATCAAACAAAGAACATGTGCATTTATTCTCACAGAAAACAGTTCAACCTTCACTAGCCCTGCTTAATAAAATAGACAGGATATTGCAGTACAGAAGCAAGGCCAAAATTGACATTCATCACAGTATTTCTGCACTTTTCTACCCTTCTATCATCAGGCCGCATCGATAATCGGGGTTAACCTGAGGAAGAGAAAATGTTATCTGGGTGTCGAAAATAGCAAGATCTAGTCCCTTAAAAGCCTTTGAATATTAAAGTCAAAATCCTCACTGGGATCCCTGTGGGAAACCAAAGCAGAGTATAAAGAACTTCAACTGTGTATTTACAGTAACGTGACTTGTTAAACAGTGAGGTGCCTGACTGGGTAAAAAATGGGGTTGCTGTTCATGGCACCCAGCAGTTTCCCATGGAATGTATATTGTTCAGTAGGTATGAACCAAAGCAGTAAGGCTTGTTATATATGGACTTCAGGACTTAAAATTTGTGCTGTGGTAATCAGGATTGGGTAGAAATTTTTGGATTAATTTATTCACCCGAATTGAAAGTCATCTCAACTGTTTCAGAATAGAGCAATTTAATCACAGAAGAAAAATAGATATAAAATATCTGTCATTTTATGCATTTCATTTGGGTCAAATAAGGTATCTTGTATGACTTGCAAACAAAAAACCAACCAAACAAAAATATTTTTTTTTTTATTTCAGCCACTAAACGAAACAAGCAACCAACTATCCACACAAGCATTGCCAACATCTGGCAGTTTACCAAGGCACACACATACTTGCACCCTTGACAAGAACAGATATCAAAAAACTCACTGTGCAGTCCAGAGTGGCAGAATCTAACTACTGTTTAGAAGCAGTGGGTTTTGAAGTAGAGATTTAATGTCCACTTGCTTCTTCCTCTCACCTGCCTTCCAGTTTCAATGAAGCTACTGTGACTTGGGAAAACTGGATCAAGATATGTCTATGCTCTATCTAAGGGACATACAAGGATGTCACGTGCACAAAATACATGGAAACTTGCATTGTCTTACCAAATTTCACAATACTTTTCCTAAAAATCAGGAAAAATAGAGAGGAAGAAGAGTGACTTCATGAACAAGATATATTCCAGAAAAAAAAGTGTATGGCTATTCACGCAAACTATTGCAGAGAAATCACACTAAATTCATAGTTTTTACAGTTTTAGAAATGTTTTTTCTACTCTCATCAAAAGGAAAAACACTTTTAGTAAAACTTCAAAATAGAGAAACCTTTAACCATAATTATTGAAATTGATATATCACAAGAAGTATTACTTTTAAATTTCAAGTATCAATTTGGGCAGGAAAAAAAATATGTGCTGGTACTTCAACAACCTAGAGACATATTAACTTCTTGATTTAATTACTGTTTCCTAAGATATAAATTTTTTCATAATGACTTAGATCTACATAAGTATCTATTTTGGCCATCTCGGAGTTAGACTGGCAAGTGCAATGTTATGTCAAGTTCCACTTATCACTGTAACAAAATCTGTCTTACGTTATGCCTCTCAGTCCAGCAGAGAATAAAATCCCCAGGATTTTCACCTCTAATCTTTAATAGTAAATTATTTCTGGTAACCATTTAAAATTATTTTAGATAATGCATGAATTTAAAAAAAAGGTTGTAACTTCTTGTTATTATGCTTTATTATATGAGAAACTTAAAGCTACAGAAGTAAAGGATTAGTCTATTTTCATGCAGTTTCTTTTATCAGCCTAACCATATTTGAGTTGTCATCTTCTACTGCCATTTTAGCATCACAGGTAGTTTGGAACAAACAGTTTTGCTTTCAGCTATTTCTGTATTATATTTAGGCTGAGAGGAAGATAAATTAGAGAACATCCTGTGCTTTTTGATTCGAATGTGGAGACATACTTCTTTCATTCTCCTGAAACACAGTTCACAAAACAGAGAGAGAGTAAAAGAGTGGAGAAAAGAAACTCTGTGTTCCCCAATTCTTCCAAGCATTTCCTTAGTGACAATGCTGCTTCTGCTGAGAAATACTTCAAATTTGCGTATGTCATCAGGTTCTGTGGTGAGATTAAACAAAACCCACAGTAGGCTAATTATTTCCCAGTCAGGATTGAATCAGACCAAGATATATCAGGTAGTAAGGTGTTTTGTTAAACAGGTTAATCATACAGATGGGCAAGTAGCAATTTTAACTGTAGTGCATGAAGAATTATCATAGTTTCATTTAACCATAAAAACCAGAATAATCACTTTGAGTTTTATAATAACATAAAATCAGAATATCATGGTGTTTTTCAGTAATGCATGTGGTGTATGAGTTACTGACAGGTTTCCAGATGGCACAGTGGTTACATTTTAGCATCTTAGCTGGGGCTTAGAAAGCGGTTTTGAGGGAGGGCTTGGAATCTCCTGCTTGGATCTCTGACTGCTGATGCAGAGAGAATAAAATGAAATAAAGCAGTAGGCTTCAACACAGAGTGTCACTATAGGGAATTTACATTTATACCAGGTCATAATTTTTATTTTTGTGCTGTACAGATTTCCAGGACATACTGCCAAATAAAGTCTAGACCATAGTAGAACAAAGCTGAATACTACAGAAAGTTCCAGTTGAGGAAATAAAGCAAATGCGTTCCATGTAGTGGACCTCTGAGTCTATACTGATGACCATAAAGAACTTTTTATACAGACCGATATGAAAGCTTTCTAAGTGAAACATTTTGTCTGCGTAATATGTACAGCTTTCTCTACATCTCTTTTTGCATAACTTCTGAAGTGCCTTGTTTGTTGACCGTGTGAAAGTACACTGATGCTGAAAACCCTGGCAATTAAATTTACCAGATTTTGACATATGATTTCAGAGGTATAGCTTTATATATTTATATTTATAGAGGTATAGATACATATTTTTCAATTTCTCTAGTGACTGTCCCAACAAGAAACTGAGTAAAGAAAGATCTATCTACCCCATGCACACCATTTGCTTTTAAAAATAATTATTTATTTTGGTATTTTATTTTCCATCAGTCAGAAATATTTTTTTTGTTATGAATTGCTAACTGCAGATATGAAATTTTGAGAGTCTAGACAAAACAGGTTTTGGTCCTTCAGGTCCTGTGCCATTTATTCAGGTTAAGACTTTGGTAGTAGGGGAGAACGTAGGACAAAAAGCATTAATACAACATTTACATTTAAAAAATCTATTGATAAAAACAAGATATGCTGCACTTCAGGTGTTCACTGGAATCACAGGCAGAAGCGAACTCTCTTCTTTAAAATGAACCACTGAGACTGTCTAGTTAGAAAACAGAAGTATAAGCTCACCTGCTACACCTTCCTAGAGATAGAAGATGTGACTCCCAACAATGCAATGACTTGACAGGAGTTCATGTCACCACAGCCAACAGCTGGAGTTTGTGTATATACAAGAGAAGCTTAATTCATCCCAGAATTCTCTGATAACTCAGAGATGTTTTCATTCCTGCTGAGCAGGGCTTACACAGAGCCGAGGCCTTCTCTGTTTCTCACATCACCTCACCAGCAAGCAGACTAGGGGTGCACAAGGAGTTGGGAGGGGACCCAGTCAGGACAGATGACTGCAACTGACTAAAGGGATACTCTGTGCCATTAAACAACATACTCAGCAGATAAAGCTGGGGTCAGGTATCACATCTGTGTCCCTTCCCATAGTCTTGTGTACCCCCAATGTACTCACTGGTGGGGTGATGTAATGAACAGAAAAGGCCTTGGCTCTGTTCAAGCACTGCTCTGCTCAGCAGGAATGAAAATTTCTATTATCAACACTGTTTTCATCAGAAGTCCAAAGTATAGCTTCATACTAGCTACTGTGAAGAAAATAAACACCTATCCCAGCCAAAACCTGTACAGAACTTCACTACAAATGGAGTTTAATTCACGTCCAGAGATCCAAGTTAAACTAGTTGTATAAAAATGTAGTGGCAGAACTGATATGAGCCATTTTAAAGGTCTTGACGTGAAAGATGAGCATAGGAAAATTGCAGATGTTTTAACTTCTGCATTTTTCTAAACTCCATCTACCAGTGCAAATTTTTTTAGAATATTTTCCCAAGTATGCTGCACTGATAATAAAAAAGCTGACAAAAAACAGTAAACCTGAGCATTATAAGGAAAACAGAAAGTTGTAGTTCAAGAGGAAATAAAAATAATGCAGAAGAGAAAGCACATAAAAATATATGAGATGGCCAACTCCAATCTGAACTGAATATCTAACTACACTGAGAAATTTGTGATGTTCCCCATGTGCTGAATATTTCTTCATAAGATACATTAATCTGAAGTACAAAACTAGAGCTAATAAAAAGTGTGTTTCATAAGTCCACATTACAGAGGGGTACATTGGGTGAAGAGGACACACTGAAATACTTAAAAAATAGTTTTATGAAGTCAAACTAATTCATGCAGACTCTTTTATATTATAATAAGGCCATTGTCAAATGTTATATATTTTTAATCTTCAGCAAGGTCAGCAGCCTGCCTTCTACTTATTGTAACTATTCCTTTGTGCTGCATAACAATTTGCATCCAAAGAATTCAGCATCAGTGTGGAGTTCTTATTATAGGACTTTTGAATACATTACCCCTCTCCGTTGTAATTAATCTTTTAATTGTCTGATACTACTTTGGCAGAAAGAAGCAGTCAATTAATGCAGATGCACAGGTCTGTGTCTACTGCCCGTGACTGCCAATAACTTTTATTTTGAAACTGCATTGCATGAGAGCAGTTTTAGCAATTCCTTTTAAGGATTTACATCAAAACACTATTATCTGCAGTAGCTTTATCTCTTTTCTGGTAAAATTTGAGGTTTTGTTTTATTTTGCTACTCTGAAAAACTTCAGTTTCTCTTTGCATTTGCTTTTTGTTTCTTTACTAGCTCCCTCTACCTAACACACATTTGACAAAGACTCTTCAGGCACTTCTGAGTGCCTGAGACATAAAAATCAAGGAGTTTAGTACTCATTTCTTATGACCTATGACAGGGACATTTTTTTTGTTTTTTTCTCAGGAACGTTGTGTATGTTGAGCAGCAAAATTACTCTTACTAAACCACTAATGATTGCATGGGCTAAAATTTGGCCTGGAAGTAACATATTTGAACAAAAGTAGCAGGAAAAGAATATGTGGCAAAAGGGTACGGTCTCCTCTGAAATGCAAAGTTAGATTTTATGATAATAAAAAAATATGACTAAAATGGTACATATCAAATTGAAAATCAGCTTCCAGTTCTATATAAATCTGTTGAAAATGCTTGAAAACAAACACAAAAATTATCTGAGCCCAACTTCCCAATCCTAAGTGCCAAAAAAAAGAAAATTAAATTTAAATATGCAATATTCCTTCAACGTTTTTGTATCATTTTAATTTACTTATCGATTATGGGATTAAGATATTAGTTTTCAGTCATCAATTTGAAAGGTGCTTATGGATTTTATTCTAGGTCAAACTGAAAAAGGAACTCTGCTAAATCACAGAATCATGGAAACTGTTAGGTTGGAAGGGACCTTTAGAGGTCATCTAGTCCAGTAAGCAGGGACATCTTCACCAGATCAGGTCGCCCAGAGCGCCATCAAGCCTGACCTTGAGTATCTCCAGGGATGGGGCCTCCACTACCTCTCTGGGCAATCTGTTTCACTGATCTATCCCCCCCCCATGAATCACGTAAATTTGCAAACATTTACAGTGTTCACTTCTTAGTAAAACACTGCTCATAGGGGAAAAAAAAACCCAACAAAAAAAAAAAACACATAAAGAGCATTTAGATTATCAGAATCAGGCTATTTCAGTCAAAAGAAACCCCAAGCAAATCAGGACTTTGAGTGGCTAGTAGGAAAACACCTTTCCTTTAGTTGAGCTTAGACTGAAGAGTTTTCTGAATGCCATTAATGATAGCATGCTATTGAATGAGACTTTTGTAGCTGGGAACTCACCTTCTCCCAGACATTGACAGGGCCTGTCGAAATTAATACTGACATTGGCAGTCAGTCAGCTTGCATTCTTGCCCAGCTGTGTTGCCCAAATACACATCAGATTCCATATTACCTGATTTTATAGTGAAAACAGACACAATGAGCCATCAGATGAAGTCATATGAAATGCTATTTTCCTCTTCCATATTTTACAGTCTAAATGTACCAGCCACTAAAATACTGATGCAGCAAAGACAAAAAATAAGAAATAAAGCTCAGGCACAGGAACCACAATTTGAGGTATGGTTTGGTAATGTACTTCATTTGATTTATTACAAAATTTTTAGGTATCATAAATAAATATGACCTGCCGGCCATTAAGCCTTACTTAGAGACTGTGACATATGGCTGTGATACATACCCAGTCCCTTGGTTTCTTACTAAGGCTAACAAAGGTCAAGGAGTCCCATGCCTTCCATCTCTCATTTACATTTCATGCTTCAAGACCAAGATGAGGCTCTCCAGACAGCTATTGCTGCGTAACACAGTAGATGGTTATGTTACAGATCATGAATTAGTAGGGTTAAAAAGTGGTCTAACACCTAGATTTTGGAGCAATTGCCTTCACAGATACTTAAATTATTAGGAAATAGCTACAGACAGCTTAGTTAAACTTCAGAAGTGCCTCATACTTCAAAAGGCTCTCACATCTTTTCTGCCACAAGAGGTGATAATAGTATTATTAATGCTATTATCAATTCTTTTGGTAGTGCACAACTAATTTTTTCTGACACATTCATCGTGTATATCTGTACTCATAAGGATAAGAGGTTTTCTTTATGACATTTCTCCTCCAAAGACAAAATTCCATCCTGTGCCAGTTTTCACTCCATTTGTGCTAAAACTGAAATTCCAGACCTGGAAAGAAAAAGTAATAAAAAGAAAATAGCTTTGCTGAATATGAACTGGAATGTGAGGTATGTTCTTTGAATTTTTACAGAATCTCAAACACCAAAATAATGAGATCATCTCTGGCCTTGAGCTTGGATCCTAAAGCTTGAGCACCCAGAGGACTTTATGAACTTCTACAGTCTCATCAAAATCAATAGGAGTATTCATGAGATGAAAGTTATTTGCATGCTTAGGTCTTTTCAGAGTCAGTGCTTTTATTATTTGGATTCAGGCTCAAAGTTTTCAGTGAACAACTATGTCAGTAGCTCAGTCAAAGAGTTACAGAAAATTTATGCCTGTCATGCTGGGTTACAAGACAAAATACTTTCTTCCCCTCACCTTCACTCCCTCTTTCTGTGTGCTTTGAATATGTCAGCAACTTGATTCACCAAATCAGCATGTCAGTAGATCATGAAAATTGTTAAACTATGCTTAAATCAATATTCAGCAAGTAGAGATATTTTTATTATTGTGATATTGGTTTATGACCACTGAAGTGCAAAAACATCACAGATTTTATATGTAAATCACACAAAAGCACAACACTAAAAAACAAAAAAGCTGGTGTGATGAAGACATCTAAGGTTCAGAGTACAGTCATGTAGCAGTCTCAGTTCACTGAGCAAGAGATGGGGGATATAGAACTGAGAACATACCTGTTAATAGGATGATCAGTGATAATGCACAGAAACCATCTGACCCTGATCTTTGCAAAACAGTCAGCACCAAGATGCTACAACTGGATAAAACAAAACCAGAAACATCTCATTGATCCCATATTAGTGAGTTAGCACTAGCAGAACTATTACAGAAGAACCAGTGGAATGGCAGCTCCTATTTTCTAACTTTCCTAGAGATCAAAAGAAGACTGTCCCTCTTACTTACCTCCTCTGTAACGAGAACTTGACAGCCTAGTGCTCCTGTCATCTTAAACTAGGAGTTGCAGACGAGAGAGGAGGAAGATAGGAATGCCAGTCACTGGGAGGTTTTTTGAGAACTTATTCTAGCTATATAAAGAACAGTAGCCAAAGCTTTGCATGGATAGTCAATGCAGTGCTTCATCACAACTAGACTTTTCATCATCACAGCACTTCCAATTGTGAAATAACAATCCGTGATTTCACACAACCACCCCAGTAGCTTTGCGTATCTTTCATAAAGGAGTAGTTTATGATCACTCTTTGACAGTGCCTGAATCTTCATACAGACACCGCATACATATATCTACTATTGTATAGGAAAAGTAATAAAATATGACCCAATATCCATAAAATTAAAGTATATTATGAATTCAGTAAATAATTTCATGTATCAAACTCACTGTTATTAATTTCCCAATTATCTTCCTATCTTTCTGTTCATTCTTTTAAAATATCACGAGTGTCTTAAAAAAAAAAAAAAACACTGAAAAGAAAGTTGCTTTGTTGTTTATTTTTAAATTATGGAGTTCCATTTTAAGTCATTTTGAATAATTTACTGTTTGGCTGTGTTCTGCCTTTCAGCTACTAGAAAAATTCTCTCCAAGTCCCAAAACACAGAAAGTTCCTGTTAAAAACGTAAATAATTTTGCTAACACTTTCTTTGAAGCACAGGGAAATGTTTACATATTTCCAACAGTAAGATCCCTAGTGTATTAACTCTGCCAGAGTAAGCAAGAGAAACCTATTCTAAATGAAGAATATTACCATCAGTTCTCAAGATCTAAATGACAGTTTAATCTATCCACCTTGGCTTTAGTGATTGACTCAAAGTTGGATCTTAAGACCTTTTAAAAAAATTTCTAATTTAAGTGCTGGCTATTGATATTATATTGTTGTCATATAGTCATTTGCTACCATGAATGGCTATTCTTGGCAGTGAAAGAAATGTTCCCTAAAACTTCCTGCATTCATGCCATTTTTTAGCTGAAGTGTAATACACAAAACTAATCTTTCATTATTTACAGACATTTTATTTTTGTTTTAAAAAAAAATGTGAAACAGATTATTTATATAATGTTATTTACAAATTCTCTATTTGCTATAGATTATGGATATACCTTGCTCACATTTTTTTTTAATTACTCATTAAAGATTTTGACATTCAGTCCTTAAAGACCAAAGAGAAATTCAGCTATTATAGAACTACTGAAATTTTAAAATTTACTTCCCTGGCTTGCATGAATTTCTTTTGCAGGCAAAAACCCCACAGGTATATGCATCTGTATGCTTAATGAATCCAGGATAAGATTATCCCTAATAAATTGCATTAAGTAGCAAGTAAGAAATGCCATAAAATTCACTATTTCCTGGAGAGGTACATCAACCCAGGCCGTCTGACTGACAGCAGCTGTGGATAGGAAAAGCTGCACAGGTCCAAAGTGGACCTAGGTGTGTCCTGACTGACTATACCCAGCCAGCAGCTCAGCACCAAGAGGCTGTTTGCGCACTCCTTCCCCCACCTGCATTGGGATGAGAAAGAGAATTGGAAGGGAAGGGTAAAACTCAGGTTGGAATAAGAAGAGTTTACTAGGACAGCAAAGGAAGACGAAAATAACAACAATGCTAATAAAAGAATATACAAAGTGGGTGATACACAATGCAATTTGCTCACCACCCATGAAAGGCACCCAGCCAGCTCTCAAGCAGCAATCCCTTGTCACTGACTGACACCCCCATACCACCCCTGCCCTTTCCCTTATATACAGAGCATGACATCATGGTATTGAATACCCCTTTGACTAGTTTGGGTCAGATATCCTGGCTGTGTCCCCTCACAGCGTCTTCTGAAAATGAACTCTATCCTAACTGAAAACCAGGACACCTGATTCAAGTTAACATTTTAGTTTCTTCTCAGTCACAGAAGTTATTCCAACATAAATAATACAGATATGAAATAAACACAGCTGTATACATTACTAAGCTACCTGTACTGACAAAGACCACAAATTGATCATCAATGCCATCAAACCACTGTTATTCAAAGTTACTCAATTCCTATCACATTTTTTTAGAGCTTTTAACTAGGGAGAGCTTTACAGGTTTTTAGCAGAGGAGAAGCAGACTCATTGTGACATTTTCCTTGTTTCTCATTATCAGCACTACATCCACTCTCTCTGCTGTGATGGATTTTGTATCCACATCTATCAGTTCAAAAGTATTTAATATTCAAATAACGCAAGTCCGATAGACCATTGTTCTGACTCCACATTATATTGCAGTCTTATGCCAGTAGTTAACCCTCTGTGATGACATAGTAGCCAGACAAGAACTTTTGGATTTAATATTGTAAAGGAATCCAGAATACCACTCAGGGGAACACTTCTACAACACTTTCCAGCTAGCTTCAAACCAAAGGAGCTTCTACCACTACCTGCTTATGTGTAGGGGATGTGCACAGAATATGCATGCTGAAGTGCAAGTTGCCAGGGACAAAAATATTACACAGGAGGAGGTGAGAGAAGAAGATTACACACCTTGGAGGTGGAGATGGGAAAGCAAAATGGATTTGTTTCTCCAAAACCCAAAGTACATCTTAAGGAGAGATGATAGCTGAAGTAACACCTAAGTCACATTGCATTAGACACTGTATGCACACCGAGCGAGGAAGTGCATAAATTTCTATCTTCATCTTCAAGGCACCGCTCAAATATAGAATCATAGAATATCTCAAGTTGGAAGGGACACATAGTCATCACTGACTCTAACTCCCTGCTCTAATAAATAGTATTAATATATTCTTCTTAGAAAAAGACAAATTCTTCTCAGGACAGACTCTCCCATTTGGAGTGTTTTTCAAGAAGTTGATTTTGATCTTTAAACCCAGTGTTCTATTAAGGTTTTGAAGCTCCACATGTTAAAGATTACAATGCTCAGATATTGTAGTAACTGGACTGACTGGTACAATATACAGCTAGCAGAAGCCAGTAGGATTTCCCCCTTTGTTTTTAGTTCATACAGGTTTGTCATGACATGAGACTGTTTTCTGTCACTCTATCACAATACAGCCTTAAGTAATCTTTTTGACATTTGCTTAAATTCCAGTAACTGCTATTAATGCCACTCTTGTGTCCAAACCAAGTAATTGCCCTATCAAGCATATTGAGAAATATTAACATTTACTAAATTTCACTGCAACATGTACATGCACTTCAACAATAAAGGGAATAAATTAACTGCAAAATTCTCTCTCCTCAAAAATTACTGGGATTAATTGCATCTTTGTATTTTGAAAACATTAAAATGTAACATAACTGTGCAAAGGCTGCTTCCAGTTCTGACAGGGAGTGATTTTACATGGATCTCTCAATGGCTGATAAAACCAAAGTAACTCTTGTTCCTACAGAACATCTTTTATTTCCTGTTATTCTGCTTTCTCAAAAGTATTTCTAGCTCTTCACCATCATTTCTAGACAAAAAATAAAGCACATGTGGTATCTGCTTGGCTTCTTAAAGCCAGAGTCATCCAAGTGCTGCCTACTGAGAAAACTCAGTACGATGATATATCTAGTCTTACAGGGTGGGGTGGGGGTGGGGGGAAAGAGGAAAAAAAATCAAACCAACAATCTTAACTAGATTACCTAGGATTTTTATGTGGCTATCTAGTAAGTAGAATGTCTCTAGAGTAATTTCTTCACATGTGGGGGACACACAAGTGTGTTTCCTCTGCCTTCCATTAAAAACTGTAGCGATAGTGCTATAGCAAAAAGAAATGTAATATTTGCGAAAAGACAAGCCTGCCTTTGAGAAAGTTCTTCAGTCTCCCAGACATGAAACACACATGAAGACAATGTGAAGGACCTGGGTTTATTTTGGAATGCAATATTTAGTCTGACTGCCTTCTTGAATGTATTACTGAATTACCTTTCCATAAACTATCTAAATCAGAAATTTACTCAGTTTAATTGAGGCTTCATGTTCTTGTCTCTCTCCATAAACCAAGCATGGGCTAGAATACCAAATGACACAGCCATGTAACCAAGCTTCCGACATTACTTGGCAAGGTTTTCACAGCAGTCTACTTTAAAAAGCCATACATCCCAAAGCTTGGGCCAAGACCAAGTGCTTACCTCAAAATCAGGCAGAGTAGCTAAGGACAGAACATTAAAATAAACCCCATATTCCTACTTCTTCACATACTTTGATCCAGTGCATGCAATTATGCCTCCCTCTCGTGGCTGGTTGAAGCAGCTATTGCAACCTACCAATGGCTTAGAAATAAAGATGACCAATAGGTAAGGGGGTAGAAACCTACATTTTCGATTTTGAGAACTTCCTTTTTGAGGTACTCCTTTGTTTTCCTCCACGAGTGATACATTACATACCACTGTTTAGCTGGTAAAATAAAACCTAAAAGTTTTTATTTTTTAAAGTACATAAAATTCCTGTTGTGTTTCACATTGTTCCTTCTTCAGGGCTTCAGAGGTCAAATACTCCTAAGTCTTTGGAATGTTATGAATTATGAAACTCCAGTCAAGTAAGAGGAAAAATATTACGCAACTTTCCTGAAAAATTACAGCTGAGCAAGCCTGAAGTATCTACAGTTAAATATTCTTTATATAGTACAGTTGGTCAGTTCTGAGATTAAGAATCTTGACATAACTTTATATGAGTAAAGCTGAGTAATAAATAAAGCAATAGGCTCAGATAAACTGACAGTAGTGTTGGGTATATTGGTAGATAGTTGCAGATATTTTTAGGGAAAATATATTTCATTGCAGAAAGAGACAAACCACCAAATTAACAGTCTTGAGAATTGTACAATAACCACAACTGAGTAGAGAATATAGCAGATATGGAGTAGAGATGTAGATACATTTGACTTTGCTATGGTTCTCATACTGGATTTTGAATGTCTTACTGAAATTTTTTGGTTTTAAGAATATTATTACAACCAGTCTCATGATTAACAGATGTTTATTAGATCAACCTAAGTTTGTGTGCATGCAATCATTCTAAAAGTAGAATTTGGTTTGGGAAGGATACTGAATAATAACTAATAATAAAACCTAAACAAGCTCTTTCAGTAAGTTGTATAATAGGAAACCATTTTAATGAAGTGTAAAGGCCTCTGGCTATCTACAGAAGATTCTGCACACGGATTAATTTTAAGCTATGAAACAAAAAGCAGTGTCTCTTACTAAGCATTAACACTGTATAACATTGTGGAAGAACTCATGGTACAACAGGACAGCAAAAAATTCCTCATATAGCAAAGACTTGGGTGGCAAGTACAGTTTAGTCCATATGTAACTAGAAATAATCTTATTCATTTATGTGAGAACTTTTTATAGTTACTTGGCTGGGACAAGGCTAAAGTGACATATTAAACCTTTAGAAACAAGTACTGTGCATGAGCTGAAAGGGTTTTTCCTTATGCCTACCTAAAAGCCTAAAATGAGTAAAACAATAGGATCTCAGTAAAACTGAGAAATTGTATTGACAGAAAAGAGACCAAAAAAAAATAATAATCACTATCATGTACTGTTTGTCATTTCTAATTGTAAACTGAAAGCAAAGCACATGAGCAGCTCCTTTGAACTGATTGGAATCATGTCCTGTGTTTTGCATGCAGCGTAAGCATGTATAAGGAATCTCATAGACTTTACAGCCATGGCAAAAGGAGATGTAAGACAGCATTAAAATTCAAGGTGCAGGTAACCTCATGGAAAACCTTTCAAGCTGTGATATGAGTAGTCATTCCCAAGAGAATACAACTTGTTGCAATGTACTCTTTAAAATTAAGACATGTCAAACATAGCGCATTGCAAACAATCTTGGTCCAGTTCCCTATATATGAGCACAAAGGTGAGCTTTGAAGTATTTTTCCAGATTTGTAAGGAGAAAAAGAAACTGATAAAATTCATCAGAACCAACTGCAAAATACTATATTCAAGCAGAAATCATCAGCTGCATAATTATAGGATAAAGAACAATATCCTGGGCTGCAGCTGTTCAGGAAAAAGAAGCTGAGAATAACAGTAAAACGTAAGATCAATCGAAGTCAACATTGCCATGCTGTTCTAACTAAGACAGATATTACACTGGGAAGATAAACAGGACTCTATCTCATTAAATCCTCAGGTATAATACTGGGAATAGTTCTGAATGCAAAACTTTGAGAAAGATAAACCTATTTGAAAAGCATCACTACAATCATGTTTCCCAGAACTGCAACTAAAGACCAAATGAGTAGCCTTTCTCAGTGAAGACACTGGAGAACATGCAACAGACACATGATAATAAGAGTTTAAAGGCTGATGAAAAGAGAAAACAGAGTAAATAGATAATGAGTGCACTAGGACAGGTGATACAAAACTGCATGCACTGGTACTCAAAAAATTCTTTTCATAAAAGTATTTCTTGCAACTGACAGACCATTGTTCAAACTGATTTCCATAGTAGGTGACAACAGAACAATGCTGAATACTCTTAAACAATGCAAATAGCTAGCTGACCAAATGACATAGCCCATCAGAATCATTTATTCATAAACATGTTGAGAAAACTGTACCTGTAATGTCTATTTCTGAATTAATTTAGCTGCACAGCTGCTTAGTTGCTTTTTTTAACCTACTTAAAAATTCAGCAGGTTAGAGCATGAGTTTATCTTCTGCAACATCTTATAAACACTTACGAAAAATCACAGGATTAAGATGCCAAAGTTAAGTAGCATTTCTTCTTCATTTTTGTTATTTAGAGACCCCTTGCAAGAAAAATGTTACACAGAAAATCAGAACTAAGAGAACCAGTCCCATGATGACAACAGATATATTTTCTTGGATTTCTGACTTTTGGAACTAATTCTGAAAAGAGAAAGGATATGACAGAATACATCAGAAGCTTTAGAGAAAAAATATCAACAATACTGATACTGTGAAAAACAGTAGAAAAACAAAATTAGCTTCAGGCAAAAATAACTTCAGAAAATAGTAACATCTATGAAATACATGAAATGAGTCTTACAGGGCCAACCCCAATAGAAGTCTGCCTCGTCATTTAAGGATAGATGTGACAGTGTAGTTCTCTGCTCTTTCTTCTAAAAGGGGAATGACATTTCTAAAGATCAGAATGTACTCTTACTCTAGTGTTCATTCAGAAAGGAAAGAAAAGCACTCTCCTCACAGTTCCAAAACACAGCTTTTGTTTTCCAGCAGTTTACTATGTATTTTATTTGGTTGACAGAAGAGTCATAGACTATAGTGTAGATGAATAAATGTGAGAGTGTCAAAGAATGAGAGATGTAGTGTAGCATTCTAGACCAACAAAGGATGGCATTGCCACTGCTAATAAAGGCCACAAGCTTTGTGTTAGGCTCATGGGCCTCAGGAGGTATCAGGACTTCCTTGGACTCATCTCGGCCTGTCTGAAAATATGTGTTAGCCTTTCTAGCTGTAACAACAATTACCTTACCAGTGATTGATTATTATAGGCTTTTTTACTTCTAGCTTTTGCTTAGTTCTGTAAATCATTTTATGGCTACTGTTGTACATGCAACTATAGTGATAACTGTTGGGGCTGCCCTGGTGGGTCACAGGCTGGGGACCTGACATGGCTCTTGAGTGCACACCACTCACAGCTTATTCGCACAATGAACCCTTTCTCCAACAGTCCAATTCAAGATCACACAACTGCACCAATACCTGGCCCTGAACCCAGGACAAAAAGCTATTTGAGATGGGGGCAGAGGTCATGCTCAGGGCCTTGACAAGAACATATTTAATCTGCGTAGAAAAAATACGTACGACCCTGAAATAAAATGCAAGGTGAAGTACAAGCAAAGGAGGCCAAATAGCTATGGACAATTCAATGGTCATTTACTACTTATTAAAGGAATGTAACCAGGGGAGCTGACAAAAGCAGCTTTAAGTGTAGCAAAATGCCAAAACGTAGCCAGTGTCTACAGACATTATATATAGTAAATTGGACATAATAGGTAAATGTAAGCAAAAGATGAAACTGTAAGGTGTTAACAAACAGATAAACAAGAATACAAGCAGATAAAAGAGTGAGGAGGAAGAAACTATCAAGCTCACCTTTCTCCTGGTGAAAGACTGGATGCTGATGGCTCCTTGCAACCCCATCACCAGAGCACAGTCACTGACTGCAATGTCCACAGGAGCAGTATAATAGAAAAACATCACAAAAAGAAGTAGATACTAGAAATTCTGTGTATACCATTTTAATTTTATATAATTTGAATGTTAAATATTATCATTATTACAACTAGATTAATAATAATTGTTTGATTAGAACTTTACCATGGTAAGCTAATATTAAATTATTTGGTTTGTGTATAGAGTGTGTTTCTTTGACCCTCAGAATGCACAAACTAGCACAAAAAACTGAAGGAGCGCAGGAGTATTCTAGTTATAAATTGAGCACTAGACAGGTAACAGGTGTATTAAACTTCTGGTAACACTGTTTCTGAAAAATATTAATGACTGACAAGCAGAATTTATATCTCTCCCTACCTCATCTTTGGTCTCTGAACATAATGTTTTCAATGGGCTGCACCCCAGCTCCCCCAGTCCTTGATATCATCTTAAAAGGTAAGTATTATCCTACTTTTTTGTTTACTTTTGTTCATTCTGAAGAATTTTTTAAGCAGCATAACTCAGTGATTCTCAAATGAACATATTCTCTAGCTACAATCATGGCCACAGAAAATTCATGATAGCTGCCAACAGACTGATAAATAGCTTGTGGTTTTTGTTTTTTTTTTTTCCAGAACAGCACCATGGTAAGTATTAATAATACCTTTTTAAACTTTTGTGATTCCATGAGACTATTGTTAAACTCCTCTCACATCCCCCAACTTTTCAATTACTAATAATGTGATTACTTTCATACAGAATGAGGTCATTTTCTACTATATATTGGTATAGAGAGCATATGGCTGCATGACCATATTTACAAAGTTTGCTATAGAAAAAAAGAGAACTATACTAATGTCAGCTACAAGGTTCATATTTGTAAATATAAGGTTCTTCCTGAGAAATATATAGCACCTGAGACTGTACAAAATGTAGCTATATTGCTTATAGTAGGGTAGATCTCTACTGGTAGACTGCCAAAGCAGACTAATTTCAATTGAATATAGTTCCCATTTCAGTCATGTTTTACTGCATGAGGACTTTTCCTTCTTTGATACCTATAATAGTTGCTTCTGAAAAGAAATATCAGCAGGAAGTTGTTAAAATCCTGGATGAAAACATGACAATACTTGGCCACATCTATTCTTCAGAGTAAATTTGGAGACATGGGATTCAGAATTAGATCAAGAAATGAGATATTCTTTAAGTCTCTTCCTGCTTGTGAAGGTAACCAGTATCTGAGAAGTATCAAAATTTCACGTATAGTAATCCCACTTACAGTCACACCTTACAGTTTATAGTACTCCCACTTACAGTCACACCTTACAGTTTTGGCAGGTAAGGTTCTTAAGTAAGGAACTAAAAGACTCAAGTAAAGTAGCCATAATTCCAAGTGACATGGTCTAAGTGATTCTTTCCCATTTGAACATGAAAAATGGGCAAGTAGAACATCTCTCAGCTGTTACAATAAAGAATAGTTAATCAGAACCTAATATGTTGTCATTAGCAAAGAGACAGAAAAAGACAGCGTAAATATTTGTTCAGTAAATCACTGCACTTGACATAATGAGACATTCAAAACATTGCAGCAGAGATAATTGTACAAAAGCTGTTATTTGTTTAATGTTTTGTCTAGTCTACACTCCCCCTCCCAAGAAAGTGACTATTCCTTTATCTCCTAGTATTCTATGAGAATGTTGTAAAGTACCTCCAGACAAAATTCCTAAGATTTCTCATTTACAACTTTGTTCACTAAAATGTAATATTTTTGTTTTAGCTACTATAGTATTCACAAATGTTTGCAACTTTAAAATAAAATATTTCCTAAAAGCTGCATTTGCAACAATGCAAATCAGAAATTGAATACAATATGTGATCAGCAGAATATTTATATCTGTAACAATTTTTTTACTTTATATAGTTGCTATTTCTCCCTATTTGTGTAACTGATGTTAACTTTTTTCCTTTTGTTGTAATTCTCAGAGTATTAGATTATTAAAAAATCTATCCATTCACACAGTTGTTCTCACATAACATGTATATACTTCTATGCAAACCTGAAGCTTGTATGTAGTAAGTAGAGAACTGTAGGATAAATTCAGTTGATGTAAAATTATAAGGACCCTGCAAACTATAATATAACAGCAACTTCTTGAAGAAATCCATAATATTTTCACTGTATTCAGAAATTATGGATTATGTTTTTCTTTTATTACATGTTACTGTTACTAAAAAATACTGGCATTTTTAAAAATAGTAAATATTAATGCATTTGCCATTGGCAAGCACCTTCCCCTAAAATTGCATGTTGTTTGTTCAAGCAGATTATTCAGACTAAAAAATCCCTCAACAAAACTCACATTTTTTCAAATAGGGTGGAATCTTTTTCTTATTTCAGTTCTTCCTTTCAAGAATAATGCTGTTTGTAATTTACTTCTGCTAAGAGACAATCTCTGACATGTCACATTTCTCCAAGAAAGGGAATATAATCAGAGTCCTGCATGTTGGAAGGGACCTCTAGCAGTCATGTTGTCCAAGCCATTTCTAAAAGCATGTATAGTTAGAGCAGATGGCTCAGGACCATGTTCAGGTGAGTTCTGAAGATCCCACAACCTCTGGAGGCTCCTGTCCCAGGGTTTCAACATTGTTGTGGTAAAAAATACTTTCCTTATATAAAGCAGGCATTTCACAGTAGGGGTGGTAAGGGACCTCTGGAGATCATTTAGTCCAACCCTCCTGCTAAAGTAAGATCACGTAGAGTAGGTTTTGAATATCTCCAAATAAGGAGACTCCACAACATCTCTGGGCAGCCTATTCCTTTCTCTGTCACCCTCACAGTGAAGAAGTTTTTCCTCATATTAAAATGGAACTTCCTATGTTCCAGTTTGTGCCTGTTGCTCCTTGCCCTGTCACTGGACATCATTGGGAAGAGTCTGCCCCATCCTCTTGACACCTGTCTTTTAGCTATTTATTTCCACATTGCAACCTGTGTTTGTGGCCTCTCATCCTTTTACTGAGCACCTCCAGAAAAAGTCTAACATTGTCTTCAACATGTCTTCCCAAATGGTAGTTGTAGTCAGACTTAAAATTTCCTCTCCATCTCTTCTTGAAACTGGAACCCATTTATCTCAGTGTCTACTTTCATGTCATGTACTCCAGCCCCTTGACTCTCTTTGTGACCCTCTGAACTACAGAACTTCACTGTCTTTTCTTGTACTGGGGAGACCAAAACCAGACACACCACCCTAGATATGGTGTTACAGGAGATAGATATGCTGAACTTCTCATGGCCCGTGAGCAGGAACTGAGAGAGTCAGGGCAGAGCCTGCTTGTGCAGAGGGGTCACAGAGCTGCAGGCAGCAGAACTACCCAAACACCAGCTATTCAGCATGGAGGGTTGCCAAAGATAAGATTGCAAGACACAAGGCAATGTTATACTGGACTCCGAGGAGTTCTGTGTCACAATCCTCCTTCACCAAACTCCCACTCTATAAATTCTATATTATAAAAAAATTAAGTATCACTTAAGTCTAAAATCTAAAATTTCACCTGTGTTTCAGAAGGCTTTTTTGATTCAGAATATTTTTCTCAAAATTTTAAGAGTTGATGGGAGGTGGAAAGCTCTACCCGAAGGAAAAACACATATAAGATGTCACCTCACTACTTGAACAATCCTTGCCCTAGTTCAAATTATTTGATTTGCTTGTGAACCCTACAATATAAAGAGGCTCAGAAGAGATGGGCAAGGTCAGTGAGTAATGCAGGCTGTGACTTACCATCACAATTGCAAAGAAAATGATTGTATCTCAACACAAAGCAGACTAAGACTGGAGGATGGCCTTTGTTTTAGATAAACAGTCATCAACAGTTGAGTGGGTCAAGTAGTGGTGTAAATGTTTCTCACTGAGTTCATTAGAAGAGTGTGAAGGACTGATCTCAATCCATGAAAACTCAATGACAGTTCAGGGAAAGGTTAAGACAGGACCAGACCCAAGCACAGCATAACTCAGGTCATATCTGAGTTCAGTCCTGAACTGAAATTAAGCCTTTTAACAGACTATTTTTTTTTTAGCAAGAGACTGGTAATCCGACCTCTTAAAGGTTTGATCTGCATGAAACTTTATAGCTTTGGCTTTTGCAGAAATCAAATGGATGAAGGTATAGGTTTTACATGGTAGGAATGTTCATAAGAACATCTGTATTTGTGTTGTTAATTTATGGTAATAAACTGTCCTCATCCATAATTTTTGGCTTTGTTCTTCCTCTTTTAATGGATCACATGTGAAGCTCCATACTATGTACAAGTTAAATCCACCACAGAAGACCCAGAGATGACTATCCTCTCAAAATGAAGTTGCCTGAATGAATCTCCTGAATGGGACATTTCTTGGCACAGCCAAGCAATTATAACTGGTTTTATAATCCTTAGCATTTTTCATAATCTGAGTCCACTGACAGATTGATGTGTAACACACAGTTTTTAGGTATAATTAGTGACCAAATATTGATTTCTTACCTAAAATGACAGGAAATCAGCTACTAGAGGTAACAGCATCACTGAAAAGGGCGCTGAATGAAGCCTCTGCCTGGATTTTTCAATTAGATTTGTACACAGGTTCTGATTTCAGTTCTGTAACACATTTTTTATGAAGATAGATCCTTAATAGTACAGAAAGTCCCACTGAAATATATAAGGCTCAGCCCTGCAATCCACGTAGAATTCAGGTCTTCCTTGTTGCCATAGGGAACAAAAGCACAGTCACACAAGGTTGAGAAATTGCACCACTACTGTTAGTAAATACAAAAGGAATCGTTGTTCCCTTTTTATTTATAAATGGCAAACCTTTCAAGCTTACAGATCTTTTGAACTAAACATTTTTTTTCTTTCTTTAAAAAGGGAAGCAGGGGAAGAGAGAAATGTCTCCTGTTAACAGCTACAAGTCAAACTCAGCTTGAAAACCATACCTGTTGTTTCACTCAAGAGAATAAATTTTCAGTTCACAAGAGAGAAAATAACAGCAGACAATACAGTGTCATATTAGAGATCAAGCAATACAAGGCAAGAGATTAAAGAAAAACACTGAGAACCTACACATGTTGCGTTCGGTAATGAATTCCTCTGACAGAACAAGGAGGTGGAGCTTTGTAATTGATCCTTTTCTCAGAGCCAACACACATGAAATCATGAGAGCTCATGGAACTAGGCTCAGCTCTTACAAGAAATTGAAAGAACAATATTTTAAAAAACGTAGATCTCCAGCCTTACCATAAGGAAAATGAAATTCAACTGCATCATAGAATTGTCTTGGTTGGAAGTGACCTTTCAGATCAAGTCCAACCATCAACCTAACCTGCCAAAACCACCACTAAGCCATGATCCTTAGCACCACTTCTACTGTCTTTTAAATACCTCCAGGGATGATGACTTCACCACCTCCCAAGGCAGTCCATTCCAATGCTTAACAACCTTCTCTGTGAAGGAAGTTCTCCTAACATCCAATCTAAATCTACCCTGGTGCAACTTGAGGCAATTTCATCTTGTCCTGCTATGAACTCATATGCTAAGCTCTGTCTTTTACACCATGGAATACTGACATTTCCACAAGACTCTCTTTCCACAGCCTGAACTATCAACACTCTACTTTCAGAGCAAGAGTCTCCCTTCAACTCATTACATTTTGGCCTCTTGATCAGCAATGACAGCTTGCTCTGCACACATTTAAAGCTGTCTGTCCCCATTGACACAAGCAACCTTGGAGGCTTCATTGTTGACACCTGCAAGCAAAACTTGAATACTAGGCTATGTGTAGCAGAGTAGTATAGCATTATGGAGAGACATCTAGTAGAGTAGTATAGCATTATGAAGAGAAAACTGTAGAGAAATCTACAGTTTTTACTGCAAATAAGTACTTTTTAATATTAGTTTATATTATACAGTGTTCTTTGGGAAGAAATACAATGGAGGTCTCTAAGCATTAGGCAATCTAAGCAGTCATGTTCTTTCTTTTAAGCCATGTGTTATTGAAATTAAATAGGCTTGGTTTTCAGTTGCATAAATCACTTCTAGTCAAGTTAAATCAATTTACTGGCCCCACACCTGACAGGACACTCAGCCCACGCTCAGACCTTCTTGAAGCACCCAATTAGCCCCCTTTTACCCCTTTTATGGAGAATATGACATCATATGCTATGGAATACATTTTTGGACTGCTTGGTTCACCGACCCTGGCTCCCTGTAAAAGTTAACTCAACCCTGGCCAAAACCAGGACACTACGTAGCACCTTTACTACAGCACAATTTTAATACCATGGACTATATCTACATTGTATCAACTACTAATGTAGTTAAGTGTATTCTGGCTGAGTTACTGTGGGTTATATACCCACACCATTCTCAAACTAATTATTCAGCTATAGTAATCATGAAGACTTGGCTGCACCAAGCAGCATTTCAGACAAAGTCTAAAGCAGTTTGGAACTGAGGCCTTGTGCCTCTATACATTCAAGCTTTTGCTGTTTCTCTTTTGGAAAAGTATCATGACTTGTGCACAGCTCTAAATTAGCAGTAATTCATAATCTGGAGGCTATGTCCACTAGATGATTTGGTATTGATTTATATTTGTGACAGATGAGCACTAATTGAATTTCAAGAGCTTTATAACCTCTCTCCAAAAAGTTTAATTTTTGAAAAATATCTGGATTTACTGAATGCTATTGCAGGAGCTGAATTTATCCTCAGCATTGTACCAAGGTCTTATTTCTAGCTGTGGGAGGATTCCCTTGGTTCAGGCACTGATGAAAATAGCCACAAGGCAACCCACTAATGAGCATCTGATAATTTGGCTAGAGGCAAAACTGGGGAGCCACTAACATAGCTTGGGGTAAAAAAGGTACTGCAGGACTACAGAGCTTTTGCATGGCATATTGGTGCATAAGGCATGCATTACAGAACAAATTCCCAGGATTTTCTGCTATGTCACAGGCAGCCAAGGAGCCCTGGATTAGGAAATATAAAAGGTAACATAAATATTGTTTAATATTTGCCTTCACCTTCAAGAATGTCTTTCTGCATTACAGCAACAGCAAGCCATTTAACAGTACCACAAAAGAATATATGATGGAAACCAACAATTGCATATTAAAGCAAATATCCTCATGTCACTAGAATGGTTGAACTGAGCTGCCATCATCGGCAGGATAACAATTTTTATTTTATTCTGTGAAAACCAAGTTCTTCAGAACCTTTTGAAATTAAATTAGTGTCATGGTTTAACCCCAACTGGTAACTGAGTACCACTTGACAGACTGCAACGGGGTGGGGTGGGGGGCTGAGGCAGGCAGTGGGGAGGAGGACAACAAAGAGAATAACAATAACAACAACAACAAAGTGTTACACAAATAGACTTGTTCACCACTTGCAGCAGGAAGAAACCTCCTACAACCTGATATCCAGCCTATTTCTGAGCAGTGAATTCAGAGCAGCAATTCCACCTCTTGGCTAGCTTCCCCAGTCATGTACATAGCATGATGTTCTATGACAGAGAATAGCCCTTTGGCCAGCCTGGGCCAGCTGTCCTGGATGTGGTCTTCCACCTTCTTGTGCACCTGGCAGGCCATGAGAGGTGGAAAAGTCCTTGACTTCATATAGGCACTACAACTACACAGCAACAACTAAAACCATTAGTGTGTTTTCACACACTAATGTTTTGCTCCTGGGCAAACTCGAATGCAAAAAAAAACCTTATAGAGGCCAGAAACAAGGGCAGGTAGTCTAGGAATACAGACAAATTGTCCAAAAAGCCAGGATCAGGTTAGGAAAGCTATAGCCCTAACAGTATCAAATCTGGCCAGGGATGTCAGGGACAACAAGGAAAGCTTCTTTAGACACATCAGATCCAAGTTGCAGGAGGCAAAGGCAGGGTCTGGGAGAGTGAAGAACTGCCCACTGTAGAAGAAATGAGGTTAAAGAACATCTAAGGAATCTGAAGGTGCACAAGTCCATGGGACCTCATTGCATGCATCTGTGGGTCCTGAGGGAACTAGTGGATGAAGTTATTAATCCACTATACATCATATTTGACAATTGTGGCGGTCTGGTGATGTAAAGGTAAAATAGGAGGAAGCTTAAATTAATCAGCACACCTTCCTATTCTCAAACTAAACACCCCCACCCCCCCACCCCCCAAACCCCAGAGTAATTCCTTCAAAAACCTCTGTAATTTCATTAACTCCAAGAGCAGCAGTCTGCACAGTTACTCCTCAGGCCCAGCAGTAGGAACCCATGTGATAGTGTCATGGTTTAACTCTAGCTGGTGACTGAGAAATCCACAACCTCTCTCTCACTCTTTTCTTCCCTGTCCACACAAGGGGATGGCGAGGAGAATGAAAAGAAAAAAAAAGCCATACTAGATGAAAAACTGGATAATAGGAAAATCAGGAAGGAAGGGAGGAAGTGAAGTGGAATAATAGTCATCATCTCTATACCAGGTGCTAAAAAGAAAAATTAACTCCATCTCAGCTGAAACCAGGGCACAGAGTTTTGAGTTAAGACAGAGAAAGATGTCATAAAGAGCAAAATGGAAATTACCTCCTTTATAAAGATTACATAAAAAAGACAGAATCAGGATTCTAGCATAAAAAACTCAGTAAGTTTTAAATGAAAGCTATATTTATAACCACAAATAGAGAATGCACCCTCACCTGTGTCAAATTTCTTCTCTGTGAAAGGCATAAAGAAATAAAAACCACTCACCTTCACTGTCAGGTCCTTAGACTACATAATTCAGTCCTTTCCTTTTCCCTTGTTTCAAGGTATATGGCCTAGCTGTTTCCCAATTTTTCCAGTTTACTGTCTGTGATGGTTTGACCCTGGTTGGAGGCCAGACACCCACCAAAGCTAATCTACCACTGCCCTTTTCAGTTGGATAGGGGAGAAAATACATATTGAGAGGCTCAGGAGTCAAGATAAGGACAGGAAGAGATCATTCCACAATTAGTGTCACAGGCAAAACAGACTCAACACAGAATAAAGAAAAGAAAACTCTCTAATTTATTACCCTGCACTGCACACCCAGTGACACCAGAGTCAAGTAATAAGAAGTGCGGCCAGATCTTAAAGCACTTCCCCCCACCCCCCCTTCTTAGCAGACTTTACTTTAGTCATGATTTCTCTCCCTTTTTTCCCTCATTGTGGCATGGGGAGGGGCAGGGAATGGGGGAGTGGGGGTTTTGGTCAGTTCCTCATGAGATGTTCTCCTTAGCCAGGGGTGGTGGTGATGAGGGTGGTGGTCATTCTTCACACCCTTCCCCTGCTGCACCATGGGGTCCCACACACAGGAGACAGTCCACCACAAACTTCTCCAATGTGAGTGCTTTCCCATGGAGCATTAGCTCTTACCAGGTGCCCCAGCATGGGGTCACTTCTGTGGGGTGCAGTCATAAATCACAGAATGACTCTCAGTCTCTCCAGCCCAGACTGTGCCAGTCTTATCCTCCACGGAGTCACAAATCCCCCCAGCAAACCTGCTCCAGTATAGATATCTCTCTCACTCATCTCTGTGTCTCTATCTCTCTCCACAGGCTGCAAGTACTGGCAGAGGCTTGCTCCAGTGTGGGTCACAGCATCTTCTGTATGTCTCCACCTGCTCCAGTGTGGGCCCTCTCCACGGCTGCAGGGTCATCTTTCTTGGCCTTTTCCATGGGCTGCAGGGGGACACCCACAGCACCATGGGTTTCTCCAGGGGCTGCAAGGGTATCTTTCTCTCCAGCATCTGGGGCGCCTCCTTCCACTTCTTCCCTGGCCTTGGTGCCTGCACGGTGTTTTACATCTTCTCACTCCCTTCTCTGGGTGCAAAATACGTTTGCTAACATTTTTTCTCTCCTAAATGTGATTCCCAGAGGCTCTGTGACTGTCGCTGACGGGCTCAGCCTTAGTCAGCAGCGGGTCTGGCCGTGAGCCATCTGGTGTTTGCTCTGTCAGGCCTGCTGAGAGCTTCTGGCTGCTTCTTGCAGAAGTGACCCCTGCAGCCAACCCTTCTTTACCAGAACCCAAACAATTAAAACTACAACACGGTCACAGTTTGGAGGTAAATGGCTGGGTTAATCCATGCTATTTTTCTCTTCCGCCAGCTCCTGGTAGCTCTCAATGCCCTCATTAAACTTAATACTTATTCAGCTGTTCACTGTCTTCAGATGACTCTTCTTTGCATTCATTCCCTTCATCCCCCAAGTTGGCAAAATAAGACAGAAGTGCAGCTGAAGTACAAACTCCTGATAGTGGCAGCTCCCTTCCTGAACAACCTAACTGTAAGCATATGGTTTGAACATTGCTTGGTTGCTACCAAAGTGGTTAGAGATAAAAACGATTACAGCTTATTCAGCCTGTATTTAAATTGCTACAACAGAGTATAAACAGAAGTTACATCTTGATTTCTTTTAGTAACACTAACAGAAATTCCATTTGCTTATACTTTAACAGCCAAAGGAACTATTACACTTTAATAAGACGTTCCTACATAACAGAGAAAATGTTCATCTAGTAATAATTTTTGTAACTTCTAATTGAGTTAGAATACATTGTTTGCAAGAAAACCAGTGACAGTTTAAAGAATATGTCAACTTCTTAATGTGTATTAGGTTTTAATTAGTATCTATGACTGCAAGCTCTGTGTGAACTAGAAGTTCTGATCCATGGTGTGAAAAATAGCCTTTGCAAATGAATAGCTGAATAGGACCATGCAGAGGTGATCTGTATTAAAAAGATCTTTACAACTTGAACAGCAGCGTTTCCTCCAAAAGAATCATTGCCTTTTAGCGATGTTTAATCTCAGAAATGTATTATGGGGATAACTGGGTGAAATATAATGCTTGTGATATGCTATGAAAACAGGTTAATGATCTAATGATTTCTCACAGTTTTAAAATCTGTTTCCTCTGACAATAACTCAATGTAGCATAAAGAGCACCCTTAACTGCACAGCCTGAATATCACAGTCATTAGTGTACTGTAGATCAATGGGATGATTCAAAGAAGATCAAAAGGAAGTGTCAAATAGTCACAGGCTTTTGCCTGGAGACAAACATTGTCCCTGAAGGGGAAGAGCGACTTTGCAAGGTGCTTTGGAGAGGAATACAGGAGGGAGATGGTGACTTCATACAAACCTGGTGTGAGGCAGTCAGAGCAGGTTAAGAGTATGTTCTCAACCAGCACCTGCCTGACCAATAAACTTTTTTATTTAGCAACAATATTGTTAGATCCTAGGATAGAAACCAGAAAAAAAAAAAGCCTTCCCTAAAATTTATTCATCCCAAGAAATAATCATGTTGGAGAAGGAGTCTTAGACAACCTCATTCTTAATGGCCAGGGCTAGGCTAGTTAATGACCTTCCCATGTTTGTCAACCACAGCTATGCAGCCTGATGAGTAGTCAGTGACTTATTTTTAGGAGGATTTTTTCTTTGTTTTAAAATCAGACCAGTATTAATAAAAGGAATACGATTAATATATCGATATTTTATATCTATATCTCTATATATTATATAGATATACACATACACATAATTAGAATAGTTCTCATTTTTCTAGAAATCTGCTTTTGGTAGCTGTTCCTTCACCTGCATAATAAGTCTGAAAATTTCTGCATGTTCCTCATATTTCAAGCATCTACCAGAGTACATAATATCCAAACTGCTCTGAGTACATGGGCTTAGGAAATCTTCCTTTCCATTTAACAGGAAATGGGTACTGCACACCCACAGAAATGAACAAGAGAACCAGGTCATCCTTGGAAGTACAGAAGGAACACTGCACTCCTGAAGATTGAGCTCCTCTCTAGTAGGAAGTGTTGAGACAGGTTCTAGTATGTGGATGATTCCACTTTCAGGCTTTCTACAAGGCATTTGTAGCTGCTTGGCTGTCATGATGAAAGCAGCACCTATGACCATAAATCTGGGAAATAAACATGAGAAAAAAAGGAGAAAGAAAAGGAAAGGAAAATGAAATGAGTGTTCAAGCACCTGCTCTGGAAAAACCTGTGAGTGTGTCCTAGCTTTCTTCTCTTAAGACATTTATGGTAATCATTCCACTGACTGTGCTTTCCTGATTCAAAATGGTCTATTTTGCAAGTAATCAACCTACAGAAACACCTTAAAGAATATAGAGGAACAGTCAGGTGATAGGCTTGAGTATTTTCAGCATCTGTTCTTCCAGGATTAGCCTTAATACAAAACCTACAATCTTGATTCAGCCCACACATCGGATTTCAGTGACTCCTGCTGAGATGACTAACTACTGTGCTCCTATATTTTTAATCTAATGGTGATTTAAGCAGAGGATCATTATGTGGATCAGTACAGCTCTGCATAGAGAAGTGAGAAATACAAGACAATCAAGAAATCACACTTCTAATTTCTGAGAAGATGGAGGAAAATCTCAAAGGTGGCTGCAAGCCATGCTCAGAAAAAAAAAAAAAAAAAACAGTTTAGGAGAGAAAATACTAAGGAGGAAATGAAACAAAATGCATGAATGAAATTAATGAAATGGGAATGAATTAAATGAAAGCCAAGGGCTTCCCAGCTGAAATATATAAAAGGTGTTATTGCGAGGAGGGTGAAGGAGATACTTGCCTACTAAAGATACTCATAGATAATTTAAGGAAAAAGTCATGGGTCACTTTCAGGAACTTGTCACTTACGATTCACTCTTCTACTTTAACTATTTTCCCCCAAATTCTGCAGATGCTAATAAGCTCCCAGCTACTGTATGACTAGCCATGTAAAGGAAATAGAACTCATGTGGTTGAGAAAGCAGAGTTAAAAGGGGCACTGTACAGAGAGATTCTTTAATTCAACTGTCACTATTAGCTGCTTTAGCACCAGCTAAATGCCTCTAACAAATTAAACTGGATGAAGGACTTCGAATTCATCCTGTTTCCTCTTTCCTTCCACCTTCATCCTCAAAGAATGCTTTAATTCATACACTTCTTCAGATAAAAGAAACACAGAAGCTTTACAAAGCTTTATTGACTCACAAAGAATATGAAAGTTAAAGGCACCTCAAAAAGTGACTTTCAGGATTATTATTTTTTAAAATATTTTATGTACTGAAAAAAAATATGTGACCAATAAAAAAAAAAAAAAACCTAATTTCTCCTTCTCTATTCCTACAGTACCTGTTAGATTTTCACTTGGAGAATTGTCTCACTTTTCCCTCTATTAACATTTGCTGTTTGCTGCTTAGTCTTCCTGTCTTTAACTTTTGTTGGCATGTCAACTCTGCAAAATCTCAGTGATTTCAGATTACATAATGGAAGGTCATGTCTCTCATTCTCACACTGAAGTTACGTGAAAGTTTCCTAGTTCTGTGGAAGAAACGTATATATATACTACGCTGTCCTGGTTTCGGTCAGGATGGAGTTAACTTCTTTTGTAGCAGTGGATGGAATGCTGTGTTTGAGAGTTAAAATGGGAGCAGTGCTGATAACACCCTGATGTTTTTAGTTGTGGTCAAGTAGTCAAGGACTTTCACAGTTCTTCATATTTCTCTATTCATGAGAAAGGAGGGGCAAAGCCAGGGCAGGTGACCCAAACTGGCCAAAGAGAGTATTCCATGCCAATTACATCATGCTCAGTTTAAAGGGGGGCTGATGGGAAGTAGAGCAGGGGTGGCTCCAGGATGCACGGGTTTTGGAGGACGGTCGGGTTCCGGGACGGCTCTGGGTGGCACAGCCTGAGTTGTGGGTTCGGTGAGGAACTGCATTGTGTATCAACAACTTCATATATTTTTGCTCTAAAGTCCTGTTAGCATTGTTATATTTTATCTTTCTTCTATTTTAGTAAACTATCCTTATCCCAACACACAGGCTGTTGTTTTCTTGGTTTTGGGGTTGTTATTTGCCCCTTCTTTTTCCCTTCCCTTCCCTCACCCACCACTCTCCCTCTCCTCCTGCTCTTTTCCTTTAAAGAGCAGGCAGCTGAGTGGGTCTCGGCTCTCAGCCGGGGTAAAACCACGACATACACTAGATGAAAAAATACTCAGTAAAATGAACTTGAATTTTTATTTTAGAAAAGCTCATTCTAATTAGAAAACCTTTCTAACAGAAAATATAATAATTTTCCTGACTCCATTTTTGAATTATAAGGGAAAAAAGTCAAACCTTTTAATTTTAAGTATTCATTTATTTCATGTTAAGGTGTTAAGACTTTCTGATGTCTTACTAATGAAGTTTTTAGCTGCATATGCATTAGCCACAATGATCTTGAAAATAGTCCTGTTGAGCAAATTCTAACTTACTATCTCAGAAAAAATATCATAAGGATCTTTAACAGCTATTATTAAGCTTACTATGCTGCAAAATATCACGAATAGTTTAAACTGCTAGCACATATATTCATATTTGCACCTCAGAAATATAGTTCCATTTGTGTGACATTTGAATTGCTTTGTCAGTCAGTGGAAAACAAATTCACACTTGCAAAATAATAATAAAAAAGTCAGCTTTCAGTGTTATGTTTCTCCAAGGGGCAAAGCATGGAAATGTTACAACAATAAACTTATATTTCATTTATCATGGTGAACCACAGCTTAAACCTCCAAAACAATGTTCTTAATAGACTGTGTATAAAGCATTATAATTGTCTTACAGTATATTAGAACACTATGTAAATATTTGTTCATTGGTATCAGATAATCATAGAATCACAGCATGGTTTGGGTTGGAAGAGACCTTTAATACCATTCAGTTCCAACTGCCCTTTAATGTGCAGAGAAACTTTCTATTGGACTAATTTATAAATAAATATGTGATAGGCTATGATCTGATGTATGTGATAGCTAAACTTTGAAAATAGCTGTAGTCTTTCTCCCAGCAGATTAGATTTTTAGACTGTTACGTTGTATTGATCATCCTCATCCCTTCTTTCATCAAAAGTGTTGTGACAGCCTCTGATCTGTAAGGAAAATAGTTTGATTCTTGCATTCAATCACTTACACATTGTGTCTTAATTGTAAGACAACACAGGTGATAAAACTGTGGAGGACTACAATTTTTAAAAATCCTTTGCTGCTTTGACTTTCTTTAAATTCCCTTACCAGGATGCCAGGTTTCTCATATTTACCTAATCCCATGGCATCTGTTTTATATTTTAAGACTGCTGTTTTCAACAATAGCATTAGAAAGCTATTATTTCCTCATTCTTTTGTGAATTTATGATTACTCTTTGTGCTCAAAAACTGTATGCTTCTGCGTTGTGGTTTTGCATGGCTGGGTTCTGGTGGAGAAAGGTGGGGCTGCAGGGTTGGCTTGTGCAAAAAGCAGCCAGAAGGTCTATGCAGGCCCAGCAGAGCAAACACCAGCCGGCTCAAGGCCGGAGTCCTTGCTGACCAAGGCCGAGCTCATCAGTGATGGTCACAGCCTCTGTGAATCACATTTAGGGGAATAAAAATGCAAGCAGACACTTTTTGCCTCCAGAGAAGGGAGTGATTAAATGTAAGAAACTGTGCAGACACAAAGGCCATTGAAGAAGGCAGGTGGGGGAGGGGGTGCTCCAGGCACTGAAGAGATTCCCCTGCAGCCCATGAAGAAGACTGTGGTGGAGCAGGTTTTCCCCTGCAGCCCATGGAAGACCCCTCAGAAAGACACTATGCTGGAATGGGTGGAGACATATGGAAGATGCATTGGAGCAAGACTCTGGCAGCAGATCTGCAGCCCGTGGAGAAAGAGACTCACACTGGAGTAGGTTTGCAGGGGGGACTTGTGACATGCTGGAACTGCACCTCATAGAAGTGACCCACACTGGGGCAGCTGGTGAAGAGCTGAAGCCCCATGGGAAAGGAGAAGTTTGTTGAGGACTGTCTCCTGTGAATGGGACCCACTTTGAAACAGGGGAAGGGTGTGAGGAATGACCCCCTCTCCCCCAGACTAAGAAGGAAATGACTTTGCTTGGTATCTGGTCTCCAGTCAGGGCTAAACCACCACATTCTGTAATGCATATGAGCATTAGGACCCTTTGTGAAGATCTAACATGTAGCAAAAAACATCCCTACTTTCTTTAGTGTCCAGTTTCTGATGCCTGTTGCACAGTAGTATCAAGGGCATGCTTTAAAAATTTAGAAGGTTGTCATTACTTTAATATTGATGGATGATAGGAAATACACACAGGGAAATAATAAGAGATCAAATCATATATGGGAAATGTTAAGTAGTTATTTAATGCACCAGTTAAACCCTTTCAAAGGTTATTGCAATGCAAATGGGATAAGACTATGTCTGGAACAAAGCAGGTACTGAAAATATGTGTCCCTATCTTGTTTGAAAAATTGAAGAATCTATTGTGGCTCCACAGATGAAGACAGTCATATCTACTTTCTAACCTTTTTTTGGTTCATACTCCTGTAAAATGAAGAGGTGACTTAGTTATAAATGGTTTCAGTGATCAGTAAAATGGATTCCTGTGCATTTTATGACTGCTTGAGTTGTCAGTTCATTTCTTCTATGAGGGAAGAAAATTAATATTCTATTTTCACAGCTGGTATAGTGCTTTGCAGAACCATTTTTATTTCAACTGTTGCATCTTTCTTTGAAAGGATTTTGTTCTCAAAACTGACGATTCACCAAACAGCAGAGGTAGTTTGTTTTTGAGGTCAATCTGTTTGTACTCCTAGCCACACCAGATTTTTCCCTGGATTCTATGTAGTACAAGCTCACTCCAGTTCCACCCCAAGAAAATTTTTAATGTTGCCTCCTAGGGCACTCTTCATGTTCACCCTCTTTTAACAAATCACATTAATACAGAAAACTGTGATAACATGAAAAGTTAACTCACATATGGTTGAAGTTGTTTTTCTGCCATAAACTTTACAGAATAATACATAGAAGACAGAATCAGTGCCTTGTTTTCAGTCCTGTAGCATAGAATGGAATGGAACTAAGTAGAACATGCAGAACAGAAGACTTCCAGTTGGAAGAGACCTAGAAGGATCATTTAGTCCAATTGCCCTACCAATTTAGAGCTGACCAAAAGATAAAGCATTTTATTAAGGGTATTGTCCAAATGCCTCATAAAACACTCACAGGCTTGGGGCATTGCCCACATCTCTAGGACCTGAATATCCTTCTTAACCTGTGGGGCCTAGCACTGAACACAGTATTCAAGGTGAGGCTTCACCAATGCTTCCTATAATCCCTTCAAAACACTGTTTTCTACTTCCAGGATTTGTCTTTAACTTCCCATTTCAGCAGGTGCTCCAAGCACACTCTCCCATCAGTATCTCCCATTGCAACTTGAACCTGTTCCCCCTTGTATTCTTCATGTAGCTCCATCTGAAGAAAGTCCCTCTGTCCTTTTTATAGTTACCATTTTTAAGCGCTAGAATACTGTGATGAGGTCCCCTCTGAGTCTTCTTTTCTCCAGCAAGAAATGAACTAACTCCTTCAGTCCTTCCTCACAGGACAGGCTCTCTTGCCCTTTTTTCATTTTTGTGGCTCTCCTTAAGACCTTCTGCAACCTGTCTGTGTCTTTGTGAGACCACAGCTGGACACAGTACTCCCTGTATTGCCGGACAAGCATTAAAGTGCTTGTAAAGACATGTTCTACCATGCCCTCTAGAGGAATATGTCTGTTATCCCCTGACAGCTTTATGAAATGCTTCTATATTTTGTTTTTTCTGGTTTTTTTTAAAGAAAAAAATACTTACTTTCCTTTAGTATTTCATAACAATAAAATAAATAAAACATAAACAAAAAGAGAAAAAGCATTTCCTTTTCCCTATTTTTCACCATTTCACGTAAATATCTACCTAATCCACAACTATTGTTTCCTTTTTCACCCTATTTTTCAGTAAAGAACAAACAAAACCTCTCTGAAAATAAAAATCCCAGAAACAAAATAAAACTAAGGGTAAAAATACCACACACAGAAGGGATGCACACACTTCACTCTAATCCATCAGAACTCATCTTACATCCCAACACCTGAATCACCTAATCATTTACTTGCTCCCTGAAGTTACAATGTGATAAGCATCCCATACCTCAGAGATCCTATGAAAAGGGAGAGTTAGAGTTTAAAAAAGAAAACAAGGAAAAACTTATTTTCCCAATGTCCTACCTATTGGTAAAGAGAACTTGGTTTTAGGCTTTTTTTCCTCTTCTGATACATAGTTACTAGATGATGCCATACTGAATGATACCCATATACAAGCAGATACATACACATCGAATGCATTATCAGTTTCAACAACATCAATAAGATATTCTGTTACTAAAAATATCTGAGGATCCATTTTTTTCCCTTTCAATCACTGCCTCTAAAATATCCTTCAAGTTTCCTCTATTGAGCCTACAATTCACTCTAAAATGCCTACAGCCACTGAGAAATATACTGATATCTAAACACTATATCACAGTGGAGTTTCCTTCAAATTCTGATACTCTCAGGTTTCACACTAGCCAGAAGGTAAATTTTAAGAGCTGAAGTGAAGATCACAGAATGTGATTCAACTTCTAGATCTAATATCACCTGGTAATACAACCACATATTATATAACTTCTCCCAAAGATTCTTAACCGACAGGTAACAAACCTCCTCATTCAGCAAAATGATCCCTGCAACAGTTTACCATTTTTGTATGCCTATGATTGATCCAGCCTCAAGCTAGTAATATTGATTAAAATTTCTCTTATTCCCAAAGACCAGTCTATTTCATGGAAATGATCTAGGATGCCTTAATGGGAACTTTTACATGGATATGAACATTTTTACTACAAACTTTGTATTATAAATATGGTTACCAGAAGCATCAGCACTGACAAGAACACCATCTCACCAGGCAATTACTATCATCTGCCTAACTTTAAAGACCTTCTGAGGTTTAGTATTAGAAGTCACCGTACCAAACAAGATAAATCCAACTAGGTCGCATTGCTAAAATATAAGGTAGCCTAGGAAGCACTAAAATAGTTACAACTTGCTCTATAAAGGAATGTGCCAAGTTTCATGTGTCTGTTATTCTCTAAATGATGATGTGGAACAGGACTCTGTCATGTCTCTTTCTTTCATGTGTCTCCTTATTTTGCTATATCTGTGGACCACTGAATCAGATTATGAAGACGAACCTGCTCTGCATACAGGCACACACAGATCTCTCTGCTCCTGCCTGCCCTATGCTTTATTCTTCAGCAGTTAAACAGGTATTATTCTTCCATGTTTACTATTACTTTCTGACACATTAAAATATACTGCTTTTAGAATGGCCAGGACAAATACTTTATTAAGATGTGGTAGTAACCTCATTAGAGGAAAAATACAGTGGTATATTATACAGGAAAAGAAATTCCAGGAGAGTGCTTGGCCAAATCTAAAGATGCCTATGTATCTTATAGCAATTATCAGTATGTTGTAAGATGCAGATCATGTTAGAATACATGATGACTTTGTGGATTAATGTAGGAAAAAAACTTAGGTTGCATGAACAGATGCATACTAAAGCTTGAGGGGAGTCATTAAAGAACTGCTAGTGTTTTTGTCTGATTAGTTCTCAGCTTTGTGTTGAGAAGTGCTATGGTTTTCTTAATATACAACATGTTTAAAGCACAGCTTTGTAGTTATTACTTATTCATGCTATAGGATGACCTTTTGGATCTTCCTTAGGATTCACAAAAGGATGATTGTTAAGTGAGAAGCAATAACCTACTGATCTCAAAAGAGGGAAAGGATTCACAGACTGTCAATAAACACATCAAAAAGAAGCTAAATCCACAAGCTAATTAAATAAGTTTATATAGATGAGCAGAGCTAGACTAAAGCATGTTTCAGAAGACTTTGCCTATACAGAACACTCATTACTGGAATGTATGTTTTATCTGAAAAAATACAACATTCTTCAGACTACACTATTCAGTTCCATTCATCTTGTCTGACTAAAGAAAGTGTATCCAACAAACCGAGTTAAATATCTGTACTCCATACTAACCCCGTGTGTATCCCCAGGAAGGAATATGGGATTTTCTTTTGCTGTGTAGGTACTGCAGAAACAGGGTTGTTACAATAACTGGTTTCTGATTGCTGTCAGAAATACTTCGACAAATCAAAGCATTAGTCCTGATTATTGCTTTTCACTATGAGGCACCGCATTTCACCTGTGGATGAAAATTTGATCCATAGGCTTTAAAAAAAACATTAATTCAAACTTAACTTACTACTATGAAGGTTTTCTGTTTGATCATTTCTTCTTTCAGTAGAAACTTTCTCTATTAGAGAAATTTTGGAACACAAGGTTGCCTTTGGGTCAAAGGTTTTGGGTCATGCCTCAGTTAGCAAAAAGATTTTTAAAATTGTCATTTTCTTCAACAAAGGCTAATAGACACATGTACTTAAAGGAGTCCAAAAGCTAGACCTTCAAAGAAAATACAGAGCATCATTGGAGTGGTGATAATGTTACAAGAATCTTCAGATTTGATATTACAATACTTGAAGAAGAAATAGTTAGTGTGGCTTTCAGCACAGCTCCAGGAGTTCTTCTAGAGAAATAGGCAATACAGAAGAGAAGGAAAAACTTGATGCAATGAAAGTGGGGGTTTTTGTTTGTTTATTTAGTTTTGTTTGGGTTTGGGGGGGGGGTGGGGGTGGGGGTGTTTGTTTGTTTGTTTTGGTCTTTTCTAATCACTTTTTGAACATTTCCTCAAGACAACTCCCAAACAGCACTTTGGCCATTCTGAGAAAAAATCCAGGTTGTCACTTCTCTGTTCGATGTCATAAATTCATAAGCCTGGTATTTATTAGCTATACAGCTATTATATTGAATACAGCTACAATACACAGTGTTCAGTGTAAACAGAAGTCATGCAATGACTACAAATGTAGCATATTTTCAGAGATGAACAATGGTAATAAAATATTTCTACAGATTCCAAATTTGATTTGAATATAGGTGTATCTCCTGCATGTGTTCTATGATTCTATGATTCTATGTGTAATGATGGAGAAAAGTAAAAGAAGTTATGAAAACAAGCTTTGAAATAAGAAGTACAAAAATATTAAAAAGTTGCTATATAAATACATATGTATTTGATGCAAGCTGATCTTTAGAACTCAGAAGAGAAGAGGAGTAACCAAATAGCAAACAGGGATTGAATGCCAAAATAGTGGTGCCAGCTTTTGAAATTACTGCAATCCAATGAGAAACTCAGTATATTTAGGTAAACGTATACTGGTGAGGAATGCCAACAGAAGAGGCAGAAATGGCATTCAAGTATGCAGTAGTGTCATGGTTTTGCCTCAGCTGGGATCTGTCCATCACACAGCCACTCTCTCTGAGGTGGAGGAAGGGGAAGAGGAAGGGAAAGAAAACCAAAGTCAAACCTAATGGGATAAGGATAGCTTACTGGGACAGCAGAGAGAGACTGATATAACAATAATAGAACTTTATAGCAAAGCATACAAAAGTGGTGGTTTCTTACTGAACTGCACAACTCAGACCACACAGCTCAGAATGTCCACAAAATCGCTCCACCCCCACCAGCACCATTTATGCTGAGTATGACATCACTGGTATGGAATACCCCCTTTGGCCAGTGTGGGTCACCTGTCACAACTTCCTGGGTACACTCGCCCCCCCCCCACCTTCTTGTTAGCAGGGCAATATGAACAACTGAAAAGTCCCTGACTGCTTGGCAACAGCTTAAAACACCAGTGTATTATCAGCACTGCTCTCATCCTGACTCCCAAACATGACATTCAACCAGCTGCTAGAAAGAAAAATTATCCTAGCCAAACCTCAGACAAGTAACTGCCTTAGACATTATTCTGACTGAAACATAATTCTCCATCCTATAGATACTATGGGTTTGATGTGTTGTTGGTTCCTTAGTCAATTGGCATTATGAAAGATTGCTCGGTGATTGCTTTGCACATATTAGAGAAGAAAATGAAGGCTGTGTAACAATATTTTTTTTATATTTCAAAACCCTTCCTGCAGTTTTGTCCCCAGTTCTGCTAATATACTGATGCCAGTTTTGTGAATAAGCTTTATCAAGCAGCAATACAGCTTTTCTTTGTTCACATATCCTACTGCTCTTCACCTGCGTGAATAGTGCTATCCAAATCTACTTCAGCTGTGGTTCTGGAGGAAAGGAAACACTGTACTCTTTTTCTATTTTCCTCTACTTTATTGTGTTGAAATGTCTCTGCTGTGTTTCCAGGCTCAGAATTGATCATGCAGTTATATTCAGAAAGCAAGAGAAGCAGCAGACATCCACAAGTACTCGTGACATACTGATTGCATGGAAAAGCCATGCCAGGAGACTGATTGGTTACTTCAGCAAACCATAAGTCTTGAAGTAAAAACTGTATAGTAACAGGTTTTAGTTAGGTAAATTAAGAAAGTCTTAATGAAAATGCATGATATTAGAATTAAATTATTAATGTTTCCTCACTGGAAAAGCATGAAAAGTATCACAATTTGTACAGAAATATTTTTCAGTGCATGTTACAATTGCAGAAACAAACAACAGAGAAGGAAAAAAAAAATAGCTTAAATGTTTAGTGTGTCATATCAAAGACTGACAAAGAGCAATTTTAAATCCCTCCCAGCAAATAGTTAAGTGCCTTAAATTAAATTTGTTCATATTGTAAAATGATTCTAAAATGTAAACATGTGATATTTTAATTTATATTGACAGCACATTTCACCCTTTAGGCCTTCAAGACAGTTAAAAAATTTTTACTGTCAATATAGCTGGGATGAAATCTCTCCTACATAGTGTAGCCCAAATAGAATTTTGTTGAAATGTATGGGAAATCCTTCCTTACTGACTTTTATAAGGCCATACTTAAGAACAGCATTCTGTTAGACCCAAAGTGGAACAGAATCTGTAATGCTGCTGTGATAAAGTGCACTGCCACTGTTTTCCCATTAAATATGTTGCAAACATATCTTTTCTTCTGTGGTATGAATTTGAAAATTAACTTTAATGTCAATGGCACTAAATCAGTGTAGATTTCTAGAAAATGTAGGATGTCCAAAAGCTTAATTAGTTCACTCACTATTAATTGAAAAGGAATGACTTTCCCGCAACAGAAACCCATCTTCACCCACTTTGTAGAAAATCTAAGTAACTAAATAAAATTTGCAATGTGTCTTGCAATAATGTCTGCTGCTCTATGACACTGAGAAGCTCTGCAGAGTTCTGCTGTGCCCACATTTCAAGTCATGCCAAATAGAGGGCCTTCTCTAGGATAAAACACTGGATATGACATACACCTGCTGTTTAAGCATAGGTTCTTCATTGAGAATGATCTGAGTACCATTAGCAAAAAGGAACGACCTATCAAGAAAATGAAAAAGGTTCAGAGAAAGTTGAAAATATGTCTCACTTTTGTATTTAACAAAGAAAAATTGGTTAATTACTGCAGTCGTTTACAGTACAACAATTCATTTGAAGAGTGCTAATTCTTCTGAAGCAGCTACCAGTTTGCTGGCAACGATTCCCAAGTGAGTAGGATGCAGACTGATAAATGTACATTAAGAGAAAGTAGTTAAAAGTGATGTGGTGGCACAATGGTTTCTACAAAAGAGCTACAATATTATCATGAGATAATAAAGCACTGTGTGTGATAAAAAAGAGGGTTGAACACATTTAAACCTTTTTAAACCATAATTAGCCCATATTAAGATACCCTGCATTCTTTCTGAATGTCACTCTTCCTGTATTATATATCCAAACTGACGGAAGCAATGAAACAAAGTTGTTTGAGGTGATAAATATTACCACATATTTAGAACAAGATACTTTTCTGTACTCTTTCAGGTGTACATTCTCTCCCAATCTGCTTCACTCCTCTGCATGCTGTAAATGGTAAGCTTCTTTTTTATGTCCTTCAGCTCTTATACAAAAATTTGTTGATGCCACAAATAATTTTCCTGTCTTCTTACAGAGTAAATGTGAACTTTTATTACATATCCTGACCTTAATTCATGAGTTCATGCAAAATTGTTCTTGTTATTTAATCTTCTAGTATCTGCTTAAATCACTCTGAGGTTCAGAGAGATTCAACAAATGACCTTACCTAAACAGCCCTTAATATACAAATATAGCTGGGACACTAATCACCTTCTGAATTAGGTTCTGAGTCAAGAAGCAGAGATTTTATCAGTTATCAGAACTATTAAGACACTTAAAAGATAAAAGTGCATATATAAGCTTGTTGTTTATTTTTAATTCTCTTACACAAAATTTATATAAGCTGTGATTGTGGATTTCCCAGTCACCAGTCAGAAACCAGTTAATTCAGTTACAAACTTATTTTTCTTAATTTAGCAGCGGCAATTAAGCAAACAGCCGGAGCGTCTCAGCTCTACCAACAGCACGCACGGTCCCCGTCCGAATTTAGGTTTTTATAGTCCTTTAGTTCCAGGTCCCGATTGTTTCACTGAGGCTTCTTCTGCACATGCACCAGTTGTTGTTAGGGGGTCGTCTTCTACCTCCTGGTGGTCGATGGGATGAAGTTGCTCCTCTTCCTCACTTGTCCCTTAGTTGATCCCCTCCCATATTTGGTCATCTTTAACAGCAAGCTCATTAATTGGCTACTTAATTTCTATGGTTTCCACTTCTAAGTTACTCAATTCTATGCTTCATTAGCAACTAACAATATACGTTAGACAATCATTCTTAAAAAAAGCAGAATGTTACGACCTGTTTCAAGGTACATGTGGTTTACTGAACAAAGGCTCATCTATCACATAAGCTATGGACTGACATCCATGGGTCCTGATGGGATGCTTCCATATGTGCTGAGAAAGCTGGTGGGGGTGATTGCTGAGCTGCTCTCTATCATCTTTAACAGGTCTTGGAGAATGGGAGAGGTGCCTGAAGACTGGAGGATAGCCAATGTCACTCCGATCTTTAAAAAGGGCAAGAAGGAGGATCCAAGTAACTACAGACCAGTCAGTCTCACCTCTGTCTCTGGAAAGGTGATGGAACAGCTTGTTCTGGATGCCATCTCCAAGCAATTGGAAGAGAAGAAGGGCACGAGGAGTAGTCAGCATGGATTCACCAAGGGGAGGTCATGCTCGACCAATCTTGTAGCTTTCTATGATGTCATCCACAGTTTGACTTCAGCAAGGCTTTTGAACTGTCTTCCATGACATACTGATAGCAAAGCTGAAAAAGCGTGGGATAGTTGAGTGGACAGCAAGGTGGGTTGAGAACTGGCTGTTAGGCCAAGCTCAGAGAGTGATCAGTGGAGCAGAGTCTGGCTGGAGACCTGTGACTAGCTGTGTTCCCCAGGGATTGTTGTTGGGTCCGGTCTTGTTTAATATCTTCATTGACGACCTTGATGAGGGAATAGCATCGACCCTCAGCAAGTACGCCGATGATACAAAGCTGGGAGGAGTGGGTGACACTCAGGAACACTGCGCTGCCATCCAGCGAGACCTGGACAGGCTGGAGAGCTGGGCAGTTAGAAACCAGATGAGATTCAACAAAAGCAAGTGTAGAGTCTTGCACCTGGGAAGGAACAACCGCTTGAATCAGTACAGGCTGGGGAATGACCTGCTGGAGAAGAGCTCTGTGGAGAAGGACCTGGGGGTCCTAGTAGATGACAGGTTGGCCATGAGCCAGCAGTGTGCCCTGGTGGCTAAGAGAGCCAATGGGATCCTGGGGTGCATCAAAAGAAACATGACTAATGAGGTCAAGGGAGGTGATCTTCCCCCTCTACTCTGCTCTGGTCAGGCCCCACCTGGAGTATTGTGTTCAGTTCTGGGCTCCCTTGTATAAGACAAACAGGGATCTCCTGGAGACAGTCCAGGGGAGTGTTACAAAGACAATTAAGGGCCTGGAGCATCTCCCCTGTGAGGAAAGGCTGAGTGAGCTGGGACTGTTCAGCCTCGAGAAAAGAAGAATAAGAGGGGATCTTATTAATATTTATAAATATCTCAAGTGTGGAACAGAAGGGGAAATAGCCAGCCACTTTTCAGTGGTCTGTGGAGACAGGATAAGGGGCAATGGCTGCAAGTTGGAGCATAGAAAGTTCCACACCAACATGCGGAAGAACTTTTTCACAGTGAGGATAACAGAGCACTGGGACGGGCTGCCCAGGGTGGTGTGGAATCTCCATTTCTGGAGATATTCAAGACCTGTCTGGATGTCTATCTGTGTGACCTGTCCTAGGGAACCTGCTTTGGCAAGGGGGTTGGACCCGATGATCTCTTGGGGTCCCTTCCACCCCCTATGATTCTGTGATACACAAGTATTATAATTCATTCACAGACAGCTTATTAAAAGCATACACATTGACTGGTTGTTGAGCACCATTTCCCAGTTTCAAGTATACAAATATATATTTGGGAATGTTTTCAGAATATCGTTGTATTCCTTTAAAAGAGAAAATTCTTTTAGAATTCTTACTATGTAAGAGAAACGTCTATTCAGTTTATTTCGGATCAGCACATCCTCTTAAGAATGTGGCTATTCATCCTCATTATTACAGTCTATTATATTCCTTCAGCCCATCATGCAGGTATTGCATTTTGATACCATGAATATGAACCAGGATTTAAATTATTCTGAAATATTTGCAGTAGCATATATTCTCTTCTATCAATTTATGTAGGGATATGAAAGCCTAATTGAACTGTGAATGGCTAGTAATTGTATTTAAAATGAAAGCTTAAAAAAGTAACAATTCCTTAGTAACAATATTAGATTATTATTTGCATAATATTCAGGGAAATATACATCTTGACATCCTGACAGTTTTAATTCCAGTCAATCAAAAATAATTTAAAAATTTTAATATCATGTTAATTTGTCAGACTAAAGTGTAGCTCTGAGGAACACTTAGCACATATATGTGGTGTCTGAAGGGCAGTTAGGCAACCTTGGAATATATTATGATTCTGAATCTCTTACTTTGTTTTTTAGTTTCTCCCTTGCTACAAGGCTGGTGACAGGTGCATCCTGTCCTTAAAAGATCACTAGCTCGGTAGAAATTAGAGAAGTCCTTTTGAAAGTGTATTGACCATAATGCACACAAAAAATTCACTTTCAGTATTTTCAGTATGTTCGTTGATCTGGGGAATCTGCTCTTACAAGTGTTATGTATGGTGAAAACAATAAGACCTCTTGCACTAACTGTACACATTAACATAACTTTCAGTAGTGTCTAGTCTATCTACTAATTTTGTAAGACTAAGTGCTTTGCAGGGCTCCCCATTTGATTTATATTTCACATGGGAGCACACAGGGTTTTAGCTTCTACTTGAGGTAGTATGCAACTTGAATGCAAAGAGGAAAGGTAGGATTGGCACCAGGAAGAACAGTCAAGTAGTTCCCATTCAGGTAAATTAGTCAAGATGAAACAACCCTGCAGTGATGTTGCTTTGAATTCTTTATGGGGCTCCCGAAAGTGACAGATGCCTTCAGGCTTCCAAATTAGAAAACCTGTATCTTCCTTTAGGCAAAGCAAAATCTGCTTTTTTGTAGTCTGGTTTTAAGAAAAGATAATGCTTATGAGCCACAGCTACTCAGGTGGAAAGCTGGGCTGTTCTTTAAAGGACTAAATCATGGGCTGCGGCAACTACCATGTTTAAAACTTTTCACTAATTACCCTTCAAGCTTCTGTTCTCTTTTTCTTGTCATTCTGTGCATTGAATTAAGTGAAACAGGTAACATTCCAAAAACACTTTCACTGAATTTGAACTAGGCTTAAATCATAGAATCATAGAATCATAGGGGTTGGAAGGGACCTCGAGAGATAATCGGGTCCAACCCCCCTTCCAAAGCAGCTCCCTAGCTCATATTGCACAGGTAGGCATCCAGATGGGTCTTGAATATCTCCAGAGAAGGAGAATCCACAACCCCCCTGGGCAGCCTATTCCAGTGCTCTGTCACCCTCACTGTGAAAAGGTTCTTCTGCATGTTGGTGTGGAACTTCCTGTGCTCCAACTTGCAGCCATTGCCCCTTGTCCTGTCTCCACAGACCACTGAAAAGGGGCTGGCAAATTCCCCCTGCATCCCATACTTAAGATATTTATAAACATTAATTAGGTCCCCCCTTAGTCTTTAGACTGAACAGTCCCGGCTCACTCAGCCTTTCCTCATATAGAAGATGTTCCAGGCCCTTAATCATCTTCATAGCCCTTCTCTGGACTCTCTCCAGGAGATCCCTCTCCTTTTTATACCAAGGAGCCCAGAACTGGACACAATACTCCAGGTGGGGTCTGACCAGGGCAGAGTAGAGGGGGAGGATCACCTCCTTCGACCTGCAAATGTGACTAATGTGTACACCTGGTGTATGCAAAGTGTGCCTTATAGGGAAGATGTACAGAAATAAACTGAGGTCATTCTACTGAAACATTATGAAGATCGCATGAGAACGTGAGGCGTAGTACCTCATGGCAAGATCTGCAAGGTTGCTTAGGCCAACCAGGATGGGTTTGCACCAGAGCATGCAAAGGACTCTTACTCCTCTGAGCTGTAAGATCAAAAAGACTAATTTGGGTCTGTGAAACAGAGGCAGATGACACTTAAATTTTTGTCTGTGAATACTGAGAAAAGTGCCCTTGGCCTTATCCCTGCCCCAGTCACATCCTTCACACTGTCCCCACCACTTGGCTTGAGCAAGCACCAGCCTCACCCAGACATTCCTTGTGACGGGCTCTGTGAACATGTATGTGAGAAAATACTTGCCTACCACACCTTTCCTAACTTTATTTCTGAGTGTTGGAATGGGTGAACTTAACAGACAGTTCAGAAATAGTAATAGAATTTCACTACCTGTTGTCACAGTTTAGCAATTTTGAAAAATAAATAACCATAATAAAATACCGTTTTAATCTCCAAAATAAGCCATTTGAAAATCTTAACACATTTAGTGATGCTCTATAGACATTTTGTTTCCAAGTAAAACAGAGACATGAGAATGCCTATCTTTGTTCAAAATCAGTGAAACAGCAAACACTTTAGCTGAAATTTTGTCTGAAAAAGATCTGAAAAACTCAAGAAAAGCACTTTAGCTGTCTCATATAATCGAAAACTAATTGCTCTTCAAAAAAAGTACTCTTTAATGAAAAGGTAAGTCTATTCTTCTAAGCCAAGCATAACAAATGATTCATTCTGGGCATAAAACTCAAGATTTCTATATGTACTGAAAGCATTTCCAACTTGCCACTTCAAAAGCTTAAATATAAGCATGAAATAAACATTTAAAGGAAGAAAGGAAGGGATTTATGGGGTGCATACTCTTTTGAACCAATATAATGATTCTAAAAGAATTAGAATGACTCCTCTCTATGAAAAGGGAAGTTACTTTGTCACTCTGTTAGTGATGGGCATATAATCGTGTACAATGAAGCTAAAAAAGAAAAAAATAAATTGTTAGAGCTTCTAAGTAATATGGACAAATATTGTAGTGCCATTTCCATTGATATACCCCAAAATATGCTTATTTCACTACAGAACAGTGAACACTATGAACAGTGGTATCAAGTGCACCCTTAGGAAGTTTGCTGATGATAGCAAGCTGTGCAGTGCAGTTGACATTCTGAAGAGAAGGGATACCATTCAGAGGGACCTTGACAGGCTTGCAAGGTGGTCCCATTCAAACTGTATGTTCAAGAAGGCCAAGCACAAGGTCCCGCACATGAGTGAGAGCTGTCCCAAGCACAGGCTGGGCAGAGAATTGATAGAAAGCAGTCCTGAGGGGAAGAACTTGGGATGGTGGTGGATGAGGAGCTGGATATGAGCTGGCAAAGCACACTTGTAGCCCAAAAGACAACCATATCCTGGGCTGCATCAAAAGCAGTGTGACAGCAGGTTGAAACAGGTGATTCTCCGCCTCTAATCCACTCTAGTGAGACCCCACATGAAGTACTGTGTCCAGTGACAAGAAAGGTATGGATGAATTGGAACAAGTCTAGAGGAGGCCCACGAATATGATCAGAAGGCTGGAGCACGTCTCCTGTGAAGACAGGCTGAGAGATTTGGGCTTGTTCAGCCTGGAGAAGAGAAGGGTCTGGGAGACCTTATAGCAGCATTCCATTGCCTAAAGGGACCCTAAAGGAAAGATGGAGAGGGACGTTTTTTTCAGTGAGTGGACAAGAGATAATGGGTTTAAACTAAATTAGAGAAGATTTAGATCAGATATAAGAAAGAAATTCTTCCCTGTGAGGGTGGTGAGGCCCTGGCACAGGTTGCCCAGAGAAGCTGTGGCTGTCCCCTCCCTGCTAGTGATGCAGGCCAGGTTAGATGGGGCTCTGGACAATCTGGCCTAGTGGAGGGTCTTGCTACCCATGGCAGGGGGCTTGGAACTAGATGGTCTTTGAGGTTCTTTCCAGTGCAAACCATTCTATAAGTTTATGATCCTAATTATTTATGATCCTATGTATTTAGCATTTCTGAGCTGTTTTTCTAGGTTTCTTTCCAACTGGTGTAAAATACCTCCAGTTTTTGTTTTCTGTTTAGTGTTTCCAAATACTTTGTGGAGATGTCTTCATTCTGACCATGTGGCATTATTAACGATTCATTTTAAATGTATTGTCATAAAATACAGAGATATAGTCTTAAAGGCATAAATATGAACACTTCCAAATTCTTTTCACAACAGATTTTAAAGACACTAATCAGATGAGTACAAGATGAGCCATCACTTTATATTCCAAACAAGGCAATGGTAGACTTTAATTTTTCTTTCATTCTTTTTACATCTGGACTCCAGATTTCTGTTTAAGCAATCAGGCAGCTGTACCATAGAACTCTACATTTATTGGTGTATTATTTTATTTTAGCATAGAACAGTAATCAGACACAAAGCTCAGCAGTGGCTTCAAACATAAAAGTTAAACTTTTTTACTTTGAGTAAGGCTTAGATCTTTTAGCTGCAGATCTTTTAGCTGCTTTTCAGTTACACTGTATGCTATTCTACAGATATCTGGTCTTAAAAAAGGCTGCCAGACAGATTCTTTAAAACACCAAGAAACTCAAGGGGTCTCCTTGTATTGGGTTTGCCTGGCAAGGTTTTGGTAGTGGAGGGCTACAGAGATGGATTCTGTGAGAAGCTGCTAGAAGGTTTCTCTGTGGCCAGTAAAGCCAGTTCCAGCCTGCTCTGGGATATTCCCACTGATAGCTGACCCAACCAATCACTAGCATCAGTAGCCCCTCTGTGATATCATTGTTAAGAAGGGGAAAACACTATGACACCAAAGCAGTTGGCAAAGAGGAGTGAGAATATATGAGGGGAACAGCTCTGCAGACATGAAGGGAAGAAGGAGGGGGCAGGGGTGCTTCAGGCACCTGATCAGAGATTCCTCTGCAGTGAACAGTGAAGACCATGGTGAGATAGTTTGTCCCCCTGCAGCCTGTGGAGTTTAGTGGTGGAGCAAATACCTGCCTGCAGCTCATGCAAGACCACACAGTGGAGTAGGTGGAGGCACCTGAAGGAGGCTGTGAGCCCATGGGAAGCCCATGCTGAAGCAGGCTCCTGGCAGGACCTCCAGCTGGTAGAGACAAGAGCCCACTTGTTTGCCAGTCAGCTGGCATGTTTGCCAGCAGGACTTGTGACCCTGTGGGGAAATCACACTGGAGTAGTTAATGAAGAACTGCAGCCTGTGGAAAAGACTCACATTGGAGAAGTTCATGGAGGACTGTCTCACATGGGAGGGACCCCACACCAGGGCAGGGAAGAGTGAGAGGAGGATGATCTCAGTGGAGAGAGCAACCCCCATTCCCCATCCCCTGTGCTGCTATGAGAGAGGAGATAGAGAAAGCCAGACTGCAGGTGAGCCCAGGAAGAGAGAAGGAGTAGGGGGAAGGTGTTTTAATATTTGATTTTATTTATTATTATTCAATTCTTATTTCATTGGTAACTCAATTGAGTCGAATGTGTTTTGCCCATGATGGTAATTGGTGAGTGATCTCTCCCTGTCCTTATCTCAGCCCATGAGATTTTCATTATATTTTCTCTCTCCTGTCCAGTTGACAAAGGGAGTGATGGAATGGCTTGGTGGGCACCTGGCATCCAGCCAGGGTCAACCCACCACACTCCTCAGAATATTTCTGTAGGGTAATATCCTGATAGTCAGATCCCATAAAAATTTGTGTTATGTGAGAGAATCTAAATTATCACTGTAGGTTGGTGAACTGTTAATCTAGTTTATTCATCTGCAATGGCTTTTAAAATAAATACAAGAATGATTTAACTCTACAGGGTAGTATGCAACCATTCAAGATGTTCCTTAAAGAGCTTCTGCAAGGTGCAGTTAAATATTTTTTGTAAAAGCCTGTTTGTCTCCATATCTGCCAACGTACTGATAAATCAATATACTGATAAATATACTGGTTTAGTATTTCTTTTCCCCAGAAAGAAATGCAAAGAGGTAATGTTAATGAAGGGACAACCACAAATGTTTATGGAACCTGAGAACAAACTTTAATCTCTTGTCAGATATATTTATCTTTCCACTGATTGTTCTTTTAGAACATGGAGACAGGTTATTATATGGCATTATTTGTCACTGTTACTTGGCTGTAAGCTGCAATTTAGCACTGCACTACTACTGCATAGTAGCCCTCCAGCAGACATAACTGTCTGCAGATGACAAGCCCAACAAATCTAGTCTCAACAGAGAAATTATAGTGACTTCCACACCAAAGTGATTCCCACCTGAAACATTGTGAGAAGCAAGCTATACTTGGAAGTCAAGAGTTATAAAAAAGACCAAAGAACCCTAAGACAATAAAGGGACTAAAATACTGTGTTTAGTCTGGTATGACACCTCTCCACTATGGTTGCCCGTGGACTATGGCTGATTAGGAAATACTGTTTATTCTACAATGAGAAGTAGGGGGCATAAAACCTCTTATTCTCTCCCAGCTACTGTGATTTCTCAGTGAGATCACTGAAAAGCCCCCGACATTTGTTCTAATTTACATTTAAGTGATCACCCCTACACACAGTCTGTAAAACTTGTTCGTCCACCTTCTCCCTAAGAAGTATCGTAGTGCCTGCTGTTCCTGCACAATAAGGAAGAATAGCTTTGCTGTTATATGCTCCTTGTTGCTGGAACTGAGATATTTGTGTAAAAGCAGGTCAGTGTACAGTATTTCATCAGTGCACATGCCTTGTTAACTTTCATTCAAAATGCACATTTTCTCTGAAAATATTTTACTGTTAAACATTTCTTTTACCACATGCAAAAATACCAGGCACTCCGCTGCTACAATCAATCACAGAACTTCATCATGTTTAAGGTTTCAATCTCTCTGAAGAAGTAGGTATCTGACTTGAATATTCCATACAAAGCAAAGATTTTTTAAAGGAGATGTGAGTCAGTGGTGTGACTAAGAGTGAAACAAAATTGCTTCCCACACCTCTTTCCTTAGAACATTATGAATAATTTCCTACAGTTGCTGTGTGATGCATGATCTTGTGCTTGGATTATTGACTACAACTGAGAGACACAAAAAGAAAGAGGTGTATGCAAATAAAGATGAATTTAAGATATTATGAAATTAAGAGAGAAAAAAAATCTTACAAGACAGAGATGGCTTGGGATATATCATCATAGCATCTAAAGAAATGGAAGTTTTTCAATTTCTTAAATTTAAAGAATAATGAATAACCAACCCTGCAACGGCAAGAAAATCAGTGGGTTAACCCAACAGGTCTCCTACCACTCATTTAAACTTTATGATATTCCATTCTCACCCTGACACATTACATCTCAGAAAAGACAGAGATTTTGTTCAGGCATCAGAAACACTGACATGAATCATAATAATCCTTTCTATATGAAGGATGCACAGCTTTGCATCCTATTTAGGGTACACCATTCTGTTACTTTGCACTGATAATAACACACAGTTGGCATTTTTCCTCAGAGATCATGAACTCTCTCACAGAAAGAAACACATGTAGTGGTATTTTTGAATAAATAAATAAATAATTTAAACAGATAAATTCAGCTGGCCCCGAGAGTACCTCTTTATGTTGATCTAGCTTTGAATACAAGAGTTCGACCAGGTGACCTCCAATCCCTTTCATTACAGGATTCTGATTTCACAAGCCTTTTTAAAGAATATTTCAAAAATCACTCAAATTCTTTCAAAGGGTGAACAACACTGGACAAGGAAGAATGAAAACAGTAAAGATAATGTTCAGATTTGTCAACAGACAAATTATCTGAACTGTTCACAAATGCTGATTTTAATCCTTAGTATGAAATGTATTACACTTTATTACACACGAGTTCCTCAGGTCTCACAATGACTATATCATGGAAATATCCAACATTAGGAAATGAGGCAAAAAATATTTCTCTTTGTTTCTTCTACCTTAATGTTGTGTGTATACTTGATGGGATGAGACAGAAGGGTGAAATATAACATCCTCTGCAATGATGGAACAGTAAGCAAATTTCCTTAAGGACACAATGGCCTGAAATAACATCCCCACTGATGTTTCCTCCAGTGAATGATATTCCTTACAGATATATGATGAAAGAAAATATTTCTTTGCCCTGCCAGCAAGGAGGCATAAGCTTTTGCAGGAGGTTCACAAAAGCTGGGAATAGGCACAGCTGACTCAAACTGGCCAAAGGGATATTCTATACCACATGATCTCATGTTCAGTACATAAACTGCATAGAGTTGGCTAGAGAAAGCGTTGGCTTAGGAACTAGCTGGACATCAGTCAGCAGGTGGTGAGCAACTGTGCTGTGTATTACTTGTTTTATATATTCTTTATTGTTGCTGTTATTATTTTCCTTTACTGTCCTATTAACTGTTTTTACCTCAACCCTGGAGTTGTGTTTTTTTTTCCAAATCTCTCTCCCATCTCACTGGGAGGGGGGAAAGAGTGAGTGAATGGCTGTGTGGTTGTTTTAGCTGCCTGTCAGGTTAATATACATCTTTCCATTCTCTTTCTCCCTTGGCAGGAAGCTTCTGCTTTTCCTCTGTCACTGGGTTTTTGACAGTGAATTAATCACCAGCTGTGACGCAGTCATCTATGGGCTGTGTGTGCAGGCTCAGATGGCCTAATTTCCACCTAGGACTTTACCATCAGTCTTCTACTGGCTTAGTGCTTCTAAAAGTCTGAAACAAGTCAATTGTAGGGCATTGCAGCGCAGGTGGAATCTAGAACCTCAATGCACTTCTGCTTTGAGATTTAATTGCTACTTAATTCAGAGATAGATGTGTTAACTTTAACATCATTGCACCCACAGTTCCTACTAAGTAATTTCAAGAAACCTGAGCTCATCAGAGTCACAGTTCCTTTTCTAAAGTATGTTTCCAGAAGAGGGGTTTTTTGTTTGTTTGTTTTGGGTTTTTTTGGTTTTTTTTGTTTATTTTCCCCAAGGTCAAACTCCCTCCAATGTGTAGCACGGTCTTCCTTCTCCCTTCACTAGAGACAATTAAAACAGACATAAAGAGATTTTTTTTTTCTTCCTGCTCTTCCCCTTTGTCTGCTATAAGATGGATAGTATATTTAATGTTGTCTGAGAGGAAAGTTTGACTTAAGGTAAGTCCGAGTTTTCAGCTAGGATTGAGTTAATTTTCAAAAGAAGTTGTGAGGGGACACAGACAGGACAGATGGCCCAAACTAACAAAAGGGATGTTTGATGTCAAGACACTATGCTCCAGATAGAACAGGGGGGACTCTCCCCTCCTGTGGCATGGAGAGGGGCAGGAAATAGGGAAATGGGGGGTTCGGTCAGTTCCTCATGAGTTTTTTGCCTTCTTAGCATGGGGATTATTCCTCACACCCTTCCCCTGCTCCAGCATGGGATCCCACATACAGAAAACAGTCCTCCACTAACTTTTCCAACATGAGTCCTCTCCCATGGGGCACCAGCTCTTCACCAGCTGCCCCAGCGTGGGTCACTTCCATGGGGTGCAGTCATAAATCACAGAATGTCTCTCAGTCTCTCAAGCCCAGACTGCTCCAGCCTGGTCTTCCACAGTCACAAGCCTCCCCCCGCAGCAAACCTGCTCCAGTGCGGATCTCTTGCTCTCGTTCATCTCTGTCTGTCTCCATGGGCTGCAAGTGCTGGCAGAGGTTTGCTCCAACAGAGGTCACAGTGTCTTCTGTATGTCTCCACCTGCTGCAGCGTGGGGCCTCTCTGCAGTCTTCAGATGGGGTCTTGTCCTTTTCCATGGGCATGGTGGGGGACACTCACTCCACCATGGGTTTCTCCACGGGCTGCAGGGACATCTTTCTTTTCCACACCTGGGGCACCTCCTCTCCCCCTTTCCTGGCCTTGGTGCCTGCACAGTGTTTTACATCTTCTCACTCTCTTCTCTGGTGGCAAAAAGTTTCTGCTTGCATTATTTTTTCTCTTAAATGTGATTCCAGAGCTGCTGTGACCATTGTTGATGGGCTTGAACTTTGTCAGAAACAGCTCCAGCCTTGAGCCATCTGGTGTTTGCTCTGTTAGGTCTGCAGAGAGCTTCTGGCTGCTTCTTGCAAAAGTCACCCCTGCAGACCCGCCCACCCCCCAGAACCCAGCCATACAAAACTACAACACTGGGCTCTACACATCAGAAAGAGACATTTTGGTGAGCCTGTGACTCAGTTTCTTTCTTAACTACCTGATGATATATTTGCATTGACATCCCCCCAAATATTTCTGAGTGCATTGGATTCCAGGTCATGTGGTGTCCCAGCTCTGTATCAGAGCCAGATCAGAGATGGATTTTTTTTTCTGCCTCATGCTTGAAAAAAAACCCTAAGAACACAAACCAGACACAGGCTGTTACATGCACTAATTTCTTATGGATTCCATTTTGATGTCCAAGAATAAACTAGAAATAGGATCCCCCAAAACCTTAACCTATTGTCCTGCATGGTTTCTTAGCTCCCTCTTCATATGAGGAGGAAAACAACATTTTTCCCTGTGCTTTTTAATCTCTATTTTTTATGTGGACCCTTATCTTGTAAGAGTAAATGTATTTGATTACATTGACACCAAGTGCAAAATCAGACGAACAATGAGACTACTCAGAAGCTTGAAGTTAATCTCCTGCCTAAGTGTTTCTGGGATGTGGGTCTTAGACTGTAAACAGTTCAAGGCAGGAATGCTCTCTTGATAAGGTGCGTATTTGCACAAGACAGAGGATTTGATTTGGACTAAGCATTACTACTCCCAGTCACCACTAGCAATGAATCTTATATTCATAATTACATGGAATTCAAAACTGTACAACGATATTTGGACAAATATAATTTATTTGATAATCAGTTCTGTTGGTATTATTAAGTAAGAGGTTTTTGCAAAGGTCAGGGAGGACACAAACTCATTTAAAATGCCTATTTACATTCACTTCTTTTATTTCCCAAAAGGTATGAACAAATTGCTTACAATTTTTAGCTTCTCATTTTGCCTGAATAATATATAGAGGACTTATGACAGCGTGTTTTATTACTTCTAGAAGTGATACCAGGGTGAATTTAAGAGACTTAGTGAAGCAGCATAGGAAAGGAAAAGCGTGGGTGTACTTGGCATTGGTGAGGCCGCACCACAAGTACTGTGTCCAGTTCTGGGCTCCTCACCATAAGGAGGACATTGAGGTCCTCAGGCGAGTCCAGAGAAGGGTAACCAGGCTGTGAAGGGGCTGGAGGGCAAATCATATGAGGAGTGGCTGAGGGAGCTGGGGATGTTTAGCCTGGAGAAGAGGAGGCAGAGGGGAGACCTTGTCGCCACCTACAGCTACCTGAAAGAAGGGTATAGGGAGGTGGGTGATGGCTTCTTCAGCCAGGTGACAGGAGATAGGACAAGAGAAAATGGCGCAAAGCTGCGCCAAGGCAGAGTCAGATTAGATATTAGGAAAAAAAATTCACAGAAAGAGTTGTCAGGGGCTGGAACAGGCTGCCCAGGGAGGTGGTTGAATCACCATCCCTGGATGTGTTTAAGAAAAGGGTAGATGAGGTACTTAGAAGTATGGTTTAGCTTAGGATGGGAATGGTTGGACTTGATGATCTTAAAGGTCTTTTCCAACCTTGTAATTCTGTGATTCTGTGAAATCCAATATGTGTATAGGTGTGTGAATAAGTGCATCATCTCATTTCTGTAATCAGAACGTTCTGCAGTTTTCCCTGTCCAGTCCTACTCAGTATGAGTCTAATGGTCTCTCACTTGTTGGTTTTTTAAAACACACAAAGCTCTATTAATATGAAATCCAGGTTTTTCATTATTTAGTATCTGGAATGCATCAGTTAATTACTCCATTATACTTCAAGCAAATTTTTTAAGTACGACATAAATTTCATTTCACCCATTTGGAGCCCTGCAAGATGTTTCCTCTTGAAATAGAGAATAGATGAGGTCTTTTTTTCCTTCACAGTCATTGTACTGATGGTTAACTTGCAGGAGACTTGTGTTTCTTGTTTCAAGGTTCATGATCGAATCTGGGTATTTCAGATCCTTAGTACATGTTCTAAGTATCACTCCACACCTAAATATTACTCCACATTTTAAGCTCTTTGTTTTCCCTTCCTTCCTTTTCATGCAGAAGAGATATATTTTCCTTTTGTCAAAACATATCCTTATTTGGGACAAAATTCAGTTCTTCTGTATTTTATTGCAATTTTTCATTTTCTCTTCACTTTTTAGCTAAATTTTAATTATGTTTAATTATATTTCCCTATATATCTCTGTATGTTAAAGTAAAATCTTCTTAAAATTTAGGAAAATCAACAGATGTACAATGAATGAAAAACAGTTGCATTAATTAATTATCAGCATTTTAAAGATGTGAATATAATAACATTTTCCCTCAGGCTGCCTTAACTCCATTGCCATTGTACTTGATAATTTTTTTCTACATAGTATTACCAAAAAAATGTAGTGTCACTAGCTGTCAGAGGAATTTCTCATTTTTTTTTCTTACAATGTTTTAATTGCACATGCTTTAATCATTAATCAGTATATACTATACATACCAACTTTCTCTTTTAATTTTTGTCAGTCTTAATCAGTGGGTTTTTTCTATACTCTGAGTCATTTTAATACGCCTTTCTCAAGTTTTCTCTTCTTTACATAATTTCTGTCTTTACCTTTTGTGTTTGCTTTGGTTCTAGCCCTGAGTTTTAACAGTTTGAGAGACACTGTATCATTTTTACTGTATCTCTGATGAATGGAGTCCCTGACATACATATCAATTTATTGATATAGAACAATATAGTCTTTCATTTTAAACCAGTCGTGTGTTTTATAGTTGACATGTATTCTTTGTAGAAAGGCTACTCCTGCCTGTTGTTTTAAGTTTCCCTTTCTAGTGCACATAAAACTGTTTTCCATGTAAGGTGCTTTAAAGATCAGTGGACTGTGCTTTGACATATGGATGCACTGCGGTCTCTAGGCACCAGAAGACGGGGTGGTTTTTTTAGTTTATAGTGGTACCAAACAGTATTTACTTTGATCATGCTTCATATTCCATCATCCCTTCCCATTTTTTGTCGCTGTAGTCAGTTTAGGTCTCCAACTTCATGGAAAACAGAGTTCAAGCTGAAGCCTAAGGTTTAAAATGTTGTGTATTATTAGGAAACTTTTCCCCTGTGTAGGTTAATGCATCCTTAACCCCTTCCATGCAGAGCTCTCATTTCTGTTTCTGCAACAGGCAACGCAGAAAAAACGTAGAAGCATTTTTTCTTTGGGTTTCAGCTATGTCCTTTTAATTGATAATCAAAGACTGCACCTACGGACTCTCATCCAGTTGCATGGGCTAGTTCTTATTTTCTCAGACAACTAATCTCCTTCATTAAATTGGTTCCTCTATAATGCCACCACAGCTCAGCAGCTCTTACCAACGTAACCTACAGATTCTTCTGTTTCTTTACTCACCGTATCTAGGCTTTAAACTTTCAAACCATGTTTGTAACAGTCTCTTTGGCTCTGAGAGGGGAAATACTTAGCTCTTTCATTGCTGTAGCTGAAATAAAATTTGACTGGGTGACATCTTTTCTTTGGATAAGCCTTGTTTTCCCTGCTTGTATTCACAATACCTCCTTATTTTTATCTAAAAATGAAAAAAAAATTCTCAAAATATTTTTAGAAAAAAAATCAGGACATTATATCTGCATTCTCAGATATTGTATTTCAATTAATGTATTTCATATTCAATTAATGTATTTCAGCATCATTTTTCACCATTAAACTAGATAAAAATCCAAATGTAATTATTTTTTATTCAGGGGCAAAGTGGGTTTACACATTGCTAAACAAACAAAAAAAAGAAATATATCAACATTGACTTGAAACTAGGGTGTCCATTTTAAATTGAAATGTTGCTTTCAAATTATAAAGCTGTAAATTTGAATTAAATATCTAACTCAAATTTAAATTGGAACTAAACAATTGTGCTCAACAGCAACCTAACTTCAGAATATCTCATAGAAACTTGTAAAATTTTTAAAAGTGGAAGAAAGGAACTGGAACATAATTGTGTCATTTGATAAGAATCATATTTTGGTCCTTTTTTCTGGATATCAAGGCATTTCTTCAGCAATCTCATGCCTTCTATGCCAACAAAACTGGACTGAAATATATAAACCGGGTAGAGAATGGATTGAAACCAGCCCTGAGGAGAAGAACTTGAGATGGTGGTGGATGAGGAGCTGGACATGAGCTGGCAAAGCACACTTGTAGCCCAAAAGAGAACCATATCTTGGGCTGCATCAAAAGCAGTGTGACAGCAGGCTGAATCAGGTGATTCTCCCCCTCTAATCCACTCTAGTGAGACCCCACATGAAGTACTGTGTTCAGTGACAAGAAAGGTATGGATGAATTGGAACAAGTCTAGAGGAGGGCCACAAGGTCGATCAGAAGGCTGGAGCACGTCTCCTGTGAAGACAGGCTGAGAGATTTGGGCTTGTTCAGCCTGGAGAAGAGAAGGCTCTGGGAGACCTTATAGCAGCATTCCAGTGCCTAAAGGGAGCCTAAAGGACTTTTTATTCAGTGAGGGGACAAGGGATAATGGGTTTAAACTAAATTAGAGAATATTTAGATCAGATGTAAGAAAGAAATTCTTCCCTGTGAGGGTGGTGAGGCCCTGGCACAGGTTGCCCAGAGAAGCTGTGGCTGTCCCCTCCCTAGTAATGATGCAGGTCAGGTTAGACGGGGCAATCTGGCCTAGTGGAGGGTGTTCCTGCCCATGGCAGGGGGCTTGGAACTAGATGGTCTTTGAGGTTCTTTCCAATGCAAACCTGTCTGTGATTCTAAAACTGCATAAATCATGGAGGTTTTAGTCTTGACTGAAGGCTGGGTTTTATCCCCATATATTAGCAGGGAATTCATGGGAATTCAAAGTACCTAATAGAAAAACCCTAGATTTTCATTATATCAGATAAAAAGAGTTTGCCTAACAGCTATCTGTCACAATAAAATAAATTAACAAAAAAGTAATGAACATTACACAATTTATGTGATAATGTGATTTCTTGTGCTACAGTGCTATTTAGGAAACACGTACATGATGATTACACAGTTAAAGAATGAAATTTAAAAAAAAATACCACAGAAAAACTATAGAATAATGATATTTTTTGAGAAAAAGTACTAGGGAAGTTATTTATTAAACTAGAAATCTTCCCTAATTTAAGCACCTAAGTTTTGAAAATTTGGGTAGCTGCAGATGAAAACTTCTTCCTTTAGTAGAAATTTAGATCAGAATAATGAATTGGGAAGTTGCACCATCTTTTGATATTTCAACAAAATTTTGTCAATCTATGCAGGATTATTGGACATCTAAATAACATTGCTGTGTCTTAAGGAAATTCACAGTATGTTCTTCTCAGGGCTGCCAGAGAATTACGGCTGAATGATAGACTTATAAAGCTATCTCTTACTTTTGACAACGAGATAAATACCCATCATTCTAGAAGGAATGCAAAGTGCTAAAAAAGTCTTATTTGGCCCTAAATGCAAACAAAGGAAACCAGCATGAGTCAACAACAGGATTACAGAAGTATTTTTGCCATAGTGTTAATTGGGTTAACAGTTTGCAGTAGTTGTAGTTATAATTGAATTTATTGCAAATAAACAAAAAAACACTACAAAGTGTTGAAAAATATTTTTTAAACTTATATTAGCATGTCTTTAGGAAAAAAAATATAAATAAATCAATCCATATTCTGGTCAGAGTGCCTTTCCTATCAAGCCTGCAGCCAAATTCCACCGAAAATATCAATGTTTCTAGACACTGTATTTTCAAAAACTACATGACTGCCCAAGCCTGACACACAGTGAAAAGGTGCTGGGAGTGTCAAATATCTCTGTGTTTCAAATGTTCCTTAAATTTTGCTAGCAGCTGTATTATTATACAAGTTTTGTATATCTTTCTCTTAGCTCACAATAGTCCTGAATCAATTTGCAAGGTGGTAATAAAAAATTCAGCAAAATATGGAACCTTTGTTATTATCAGTGCAATTAATATTTACCTTCTTATTGTTGCAGAAGCTTCAGTGGTACGAATATGAAGAATGATTGAATAATGCTTGTGTGTACCAATATGTGTACCCAAGCAGTTCAAATGTAGGTAAGGACAATTTCTGTGAACACGTAATGTTCCACATAAAAGCTGCAGAATTTGGAACCTCAAGAGTAGATTTTCTGCAAGTAAACATCTTGGAGAGCAGGAGGATACCCAGTTTAAATGTAAGTCATCGTGAACTTTTCAAAGAACTGGCTCACAACAGAGGACAGATAGGTATTTAGAGATATACCAGGTGACAGTAGGAAATACAAGATATACAGCTGAAAGTGAGAATGAAAGATGAGGTAAGAATGGAAAAAAAATCCACCAACTTACCTGCATGCTAGAACAAACTTCACTGCCAGGTTCCCAATGGAAGTTATGAAGGGTAAAAATGAAATAATATGGAAAGCAGTCATAGCAGGGGCTGAGTAAACATAAAGCAGGGTAGTTCTCTAAAAATGTACTGGAAAGGTAATCAAGGTGAATAAATGTGTCATTTCAGTGTCTGTAATAGTGAGGTAGGTGACATCACAGGTAATAAAATGATCTTTCAAACCAGCTAGGAAATAGGATGAAGTGATTAGAAAAAAAGTAAATGAAAGTTGTAAATGCTAAGACCAGGATCCTGGGTAATAAACCAGATAGATCTACTGCTGCAAGGTATTATCAAGCAATAAATCATAAATTAGTCATCAGATCAAATAATAAAATCATAATTGAAACACAATCAAGGAGTAATATATTCACTTTCAGAAAAAAAAAATGTAATTCTTTAGAGATAGAATTGGATCATGGTTAGATTAAAAGGCAGCCACAGCAACATATTGCATGTGCTGACCATCATTAAGCCTGAGAATTGTATAATTTTTTAGATCTTAGTATTCTCAGGTAAAAATATGAGAAGAACTGCTTTGAATAATAATATAGCCCAATATTAGACACAATTTCCGAGATTTATTTACCAATTCATGTCAACAATGTTGATGCTATTTACTTTATTTTGATAAACCATGGAATTTTTTTTTAAAAAAAGGCATAGAAAACAATAGGCTTGAGCAAAAGGAGCTGATCTGGAGTAAACTAAAATTGCCCTTAAGTAAGATTTTTTAACTTTCATATTAAATGGAAAACTGTGAAACTACAGGATGAAACTCAAGTCTCACCAGCACTAAGAAAAAAAAAAATCTCTCTCAAATAATGAGGTTTTCTAGTCCTAACAAAGGGAAACAAACTCCAGGGACAAGGCTCACAAATAGATGTATTTCTCAACATCAGAACCAGATTGCATAAATGTAGCAGGAAAAGATCAGAAACAAAACCTGGATTTAAGTAGTTAATCTAGTATGGTCACGCACTGTCTTGTCTCATGTGAGGTAATGGCTACAGACACACGCAACCTTCTTCTCTCCTACTTGGCTTGGTGTTTCTTGAAAGTTTAATTTAGCAACTACAGCTGTACTGGTTCTTACACCTAAATTAGTTTATTCAGAACTAGATTCCAGAGTAGACTCTGTGTACCAGCCAGAGATTCTTGAAAATTACTGTCTAGATAGTACCATCCATACATTATTTTTTCCATAGAAATCCCAAAGGAAAGAGAGGTTTGATATTTGAAAAAAGGACTAATTCTAAGATCTTCAGATCTTCCTTTGGGAATCTGTACTGGTCAGAGTCACGCTGGAGAAGTCCAAGGGCCCATTCTCCATTTCTTGTTCCACAACCAGTCTGGTTCTCTCAAGAACTGTGTTACTGTTACCAAAAATAGCTTTTCCTAGAGATACTACAAATATCTCCCTCCCAAATCAAAAGGGAACAAATATGAAGCAGATGCTGTCCATAGTAACTGCAATACAGTTAACTGACACTTTACAATAAAACATGTTTCCTGTCTGAAGGCAAAAGAAGAACATATATTGTAGCTGCACAGTCTTCCACTATCTATACTGTGCATATATACTGTATATATTGTCATTTTGAAGATAAAAAAGCTCAGTTCTTTCAATTCTAAATAAGAAATGTACTCTAAAAGATAAAATCAGTTTGGGTGGTTTTCCCTAACTGTGTATGACATAAATGCTCATTCCTTTTAAGGAAGTGCTAGGTCATGTGGTATTCCCGAAAGGAGAGGAAAATACATCTCTCCCTACTGTTAAATTTATCTTTTCTAGGGGTCCCAGGGTCTGGCTATTAAATGGAGGGAGTCAGATGTCTGAAGTTCAGATAGAGACACTTGCCCAGATAGCTGGTAAAGGAAGAAAATTGCAGAAGATCTGAGCGGTACCATTCAAGCATAGTTTTCTGTAGGCATCAGATGGACAGTCTTGGCTGACATTCCTCCTAGGCACCAGTGAAGGCTATAAGGGTCTACTGCAATTTGGGAAGCCATTGAGCTGACTGAAGGAAAACCTGAAAGCAAAGATAAAAAATTCTACATTAAATCATTGACCTCCTCCATAATCCAGCAAGTTTATTATTAGCCCTGAGGAGTCATTATGGCTAAGTATTGTGCTCAGCAACAGACAACATCTTCCCATACTGCACAAGGATTCTATACCAAAGAACTTAGGTGTAAAATATTACATATAAAATATGCTTCTTAATTTTTTTTCGCATTTCATGTTCATGAAACTTTTCTGTAAGAAAGCAAAACTTTAGCATTTCTGAGTGATTAAGACTAAAAGGAATTTGGCTTAGGAATTTACATCTAAAATATACAGTTAAGAAAATGTTATGCATTTGGAGAGAAATTATTAAAAAGACAAAGAGGTCTTCAGGACATCTGGGCTCATTCATTGTTTTAATACTGTGTAAACTTAAACATTGTTTAAGCTATGCTGTCAGCAGTTCCAAGATAGCAAAATACTTCTGTCCTGTTAAGTTCAACTGAAATTGTTGCCCACAGAATATGTCCATAGAGGGTTAGAAATGTAGAGTCCCCCATGTCATTTGTCAGAATAGGGTGTCTTTCCTCTTGAGCTCTACCAATTTTCAGGACAGAGGCTTTCTTTTGTTCTGATTATATATATCTGTTACAGGGAAAATTGAATTTTATTTGGGAAATTTAAGTACCATTATGAATTCTCCCCCTCCCTCCCCCCCCCCCCACTAATACTTGGGTAAATTAGAAAGGGGGGCAATTTTCAACTGTGTTTTTGTCATTTCATAGAATCATAAAAGCAAGGAATTGCTTAGGTTGGGAGAGACCTTAAAGATCAAATCCACCCCTAAATTATGTCCCTAAGCACTACAGTTGTGCATCTTTTAAATACTTCCAGGGGTAATGACTTAATTGCTTCCCTGTGCAGCCTATGTTTGACAACCCTTTCAGGGAATTTTTTTTCTTAATATCCAATCTAAACCTGTCCTAGTGCCACTTGAGGCTGTTTCCTCTTGTCCTATCTCCTATTACTTAGGAGAAGAGACCAACACCCACCTCGATAAAACCTCTGTTCAGGTGTCCTCTGAGAATGTCTGTCCTCAGCATCCCTTTCTCCAGGCTAAACAACCCCAATTACCTCAGCTGCTTCTGTTGTGCTCTGGTCCCTTCACCAGCCTCATTGCCCTTCTTTGGACACTTTCTTAAATGCCTTTCTTGTATTAAGGGGACCAAAACTCAACATGGTATTCAAGGTATAGGTTAACTCATAATGAGTACAAAAGGACAACGCTTCCCTAGTCCAGCTGAAACATGAAACAAGAAAGGACACTCTTTTCCTTCTTGGCCACCTGTGCACATTCCTGGCTCATATTGAGCCAGCTATCAACCAGCTCCCCCAGGTCCTTTTCCACCAGGCAGCTTTCCAGTCACTCTCCCCCAAGTCTGTAGCGCTGCATGGGGTTGTTGTGACCAAAGTGCAGGACCCAGCACTGACCCTTTTTAAACCTTATGCAGTTGGACCCTGTCCATCAGTCCACCCTGTCCAGATTCCTCTGTAGAGTTTTTCTATCCTCAAGCAAATCTACACTCTGACCCAACTTGGTGTCATCTGCCCAACTGTACTCAATCTCATGGTCCAGATAATTGATAAAGATATGTCATGGTTCAGCCCAAGGCAGCAGCTGAGCACCACACCACACTGCTTGCTCACACCTCTCACACAGACAAAACCCCCATGGGCTGGCATAAGAACAGTTACTGACAGAACACAGTGAAGGGGGAACAACAGCACCTGGGACAAAATGCAGACACATGGTGATAACACAGAGCACTTCACAAAGGACCTACCCCATGCTCGCCTGCACCCAGACTGTCCCAGAGCCCTGCAGACCCACCCCTCCCCAACTAGCTCCTTTTATGGGGGATGTGATGTCCCCTGGTATGGAAAACAACCTGGGCCAGCTTTGCTCACCTGTGCTGGCTCCTTGGGGAAGTTAACCCTGGCCTAGCTGGAACCAGGACAAAATATTAAAGAGAACTGGCCTCCGTACTGAGCCCTGGGGAACACCAACTTTGACAGTCCACCAACTGGATTTAACTCCATTCACCACATCTTTCTGGGCTCGGGCATCCAGCCAGTTTTCTACCCAGTGAAGTGTACAGCAGTCCAAGGCATGAGCTGTTATTTTTTTTTTTTTCCAGGAGAATGCTGTGGAAATGGCATCAAAAGTTCAGGTAGACAACATGCACAGTGTCTTGATTTCAGCTGAGATAGACATAATTTTCTTTATAGTACCTAGTATAGGGCTGTTTTGGATTTGTGATGAAAAGTGTTGATAGTGTAGAGATGTTTTTGTTATACAGAGAAAGTTTTGCTGTTGAGCAGTGCTTACATAATCAAGACCTTTTCTGCTTTTCCACCACCCTGCCAGTAGAGGTGGGTGTGCAAGAAGTTGGGATAGGACAGAGCCAGGACAGCTGCCCCAGCCTTACCAAAGGGTTATTTCCTACTATATAATGTCACATTCAACTTACAACGGGCTTGAGAAAGAGGAAGGATGAGGATGTGGCTGTGTTTGGAGAGACGGCATTTGTCTTTCAAGTAACTGTCATGCATGATGGTTCCTGCTTTCCTTAAGATGGCTGAACACCAGCCTGCTCACGGGAAGTGGTAAATTAATTCCTTGTCTTGCTTTGCTTGTGCATGTGGCTTTTGCTTTACCTGTTAAACTGTCTTTCTCTTAACCCATGAGTTTTCTCATTTTCACTCTTCTGATTCTTTCCCCCATCCCACCTTGGGGGAGTGAGTGGCTGCATGGTGCTTAGTTGCTGGCCAGGATTAAAACCACAACACACAGCCTTTCTCTAATCCACTAAGTGGGCCACCTTGTCATAGAAAGAGATCAGGTTAGTCAAGCAGGACCTACCTTTCATAAACTCACACTGACTGGGCCTGATCACTCGGTTGTGCTGTACATTCTGTGTGATGGCACACATCAAACTGACAGGCTGGTATAAAGTATATTTTAAAGTATATTTTAAAATACATAAAATATACTTTAAGGTATATTTTGACGTTGTGCTACTTTCACCACAAAATACATTAAAAAGTACACCAGGAAAATTAATTAAAATTAATCTTTACTTCCAGAGTGACATTTTAATTTATATAGATGCAGAAAGGCAAATTTGAACATTTGTCATTTTCACTTAAGCTAGTTAAAGTAAATATTCTTTCTGGAAGCAATTTGTTGCAAACATCTTTGAAATACTCAGCATTTCAAAAACTATTTGATTTTCAGTACAGTTTCTTCCACTGAGGGAAGCTCAGGGTCTTAGTGGTATAGTAAATTATTTGCCAGTTGAGAGGAAGCCAGATGTTCAGAAAGCTTCTTTGCTGTTGAAGCTTTTAAGCGATATTTTGGTTATGTACCAGAATTAGCAATTAGTATTCAGTCAGACACTCTTCAAACACCACTGGTATAAACGTATATACTCTAAAAATTATTCATGCACGGGAGAGAGGTGGAAAAACATCAGCTAATCCCCAGTGCTGTGAAAAAGAAACTTAGTTACTTAGACTTTAATTTGCACTTAGCAGTCATTTAATGAATGTGGCCTCAAAGCCTAGTCTATCAAACTGTAATTGGCATTATCACTGGTTTAAAAACTATGTATTAACAAACGGGTTTGGAAAGACACTATGGAACAGCACCAGGGAACTGTGGCACTCTTGAGTTCCAGACCTATGTGTCTGTCATGTCTGGTCACCTTGTGACCACTTTTTCACAGTTCTATGAAACTGTCGTCTAATAGTGTGAGCGAGCTGGGGGCTGCTCTAACTCTTTGGATTCTGAGAGCTTTAAGATGCCATCCTGAGTTACTACAGACAAATTTACGGCACGTCAGTTAACTTACTGTCAAAGATCATAGAGTAATTTTGAAGATTACCTGTTAATTGTTTAAAATATTTCAATAATTTTTAATTACCCCTCAGAGCCTTAGTAAAATCATCATACTGAAATGCTGAGCACTGAAGTACTTTAAAAAGTAACGGAAATTATGGCATGAAATCATACAACACAGACAAAAAAGCTGAATTTTGCAGAGGAAAATAGTGCTTTTCCAGTCAATTAAAATAATTGGCAAAGTGATTTAAGAGAAGCATTCTAGAGAAATTTGTACTTATCAGAGTAATAGGTAACCATGATGAAGCAAACTGATGGAGTTGCCCAAGTAGGGTACAGGAAAACACTGCAAATAATATTTGCAAGGTAAGGATGAAGGATATAAAACAGACAGAAGGGTCTCTCCCTGTCCTTATCTTGACTTCTAAGCCTCTCAATATGTATTTTCTCCCCTGCCCAGCTGAAAAGAGGAGTGATAGACAGACTTTGGAGGGTATCTGGTCTCCAGCCAGGGTCACCACCATGGATGGCCAAATATCCTGTAATAATTTACTAAAAGAATATGCTAGAAGAGATTAATGCAATGCTTTGTTAAGAAATAGGACAAATGAAACAGTGGGAAGTTGTGAAAATGATAAAAATAAAGTTATTTGGTTTGTAAAAGTTTCTTTCCCTTGCATTAATGCTCACAGGACAATACTCATGGTACTCGCAGCCTGCACAGCGCACGCCACACAGTCAACTGGAGCACCACTCTTTCACTGAGGTTACATTGAGATTCAGCAAACACAGGCACTTTGCAGAACCAGGGATCATAGCATAAAATATTTATTAAACCAGGTTTGCATTATAAAATCATGGCCACAGGTATGTACTTATATTGATTTCAAGTGCATTCGTCTTTGTGGAACAAGGTGCCACCCATCTATCTAAAACCCGGAGAAGTAGAAAGTGGTGGCAGCAATGCACTTATAAATATTTTTGGCCAACTGTGAGGATTGGAAATTTCATTGAAGGTAGAGCTTATTACATGATAGCTTAGTAAATCATTATTAGGAGCAAACAACCTTATTACCTGGGTTTTTTTTTTTGTTTTTTTTTTTGTTTTAAATCAGCAAAAACAGTACATATTGACAAAATAGTGGTTTTTAATGAGTTTTCATGGGGCTGCAGCTAAGATGAGAAGATACATGCCCTTAAACCTTCTTTCTTGTTTTACTACACTGGACTTGTGGCATCTGTATCAAAAGCTGCTAATATTGTCAGTACACATTCAATATTGCATTTTACTTGAACATTTTTATTTTTAAGCTATCTTTAACATTGCTACTGTATATATCCTTACAGCATAATGTTCTTTTAAAAAAACCCAAACTAAACAAACCCCTTTTCAGGAAGGACAGAAAGAAAATACTGGCACCTGGAATGTAGGTTTGTGACAGTGTGAGAGTATAGATGATACTGTGGCACTTGGATAGAATGCTTTAGAGGAAAAAATGGAATTAGCTCTAAAGAAGTATTTGTTCTGAATGGTTACCATTCTCTTTTTTTTTTTGTTTAATAACAAGAAAAAAAATCTAATATAGTCATTTGGCTTTAATCATCTTAATACCTTAACGGTGCTGAAAGAGGTGAGTATAAGACATGATTCAATGAAATTTAATAATTCCAGGGATTGACTGACTAGGATCCTTACTGAAATGCTGTCTTCAAGATTGCTTTTCTATCTCTGGATAGGAAACTGAGGAAGATCAGAAGACTCAGCAAAATATGATTTCATAATCCTTCTTCCCCTTCCATATACACTTGAATACCCAGTTTGAAGTTTTAAGTTTGCAGCATGTAACACTGTAGACATCAGACTAACCTTTAAGGTTGCCTTTAGTCGCACGCCATGCCATGCTGAATACGTACTTAGTGTGACAGTTTTGTTACCTGGTTTTGCTACCAGTTTTGTTGCTTCCCACTGCGCTATCATGTGGTGCTGTGTCCACAGCATTCTCATGAGCTCATCTGTCTGAAAAATACTGTGTAGACTTACTGTATACAGCCCAGAGAATTTGATCTACATACCGTCCTTTTTAGAAGCTTCATCTAACTCCTATGATACCTAAATATAGGCTTTTATACACTATATGGGCAGATTTTCTCCTCTTCTACAGTTGATATTTTTGTTCTTTTAGATTCTCTCAGCCCCATAGGTCAATGAAGCTGAGCAGAATTCTGAAAAACTTACCTCAGTCTGCTGCTTCTTTCACTATCACTGATATTTTGGGTCCAGCACTTAAAAAGATTGTGTAAGAACTTATCCAGAAATATTTTATTTAGTCAAAGACGGATTTTTTTTCTTGTTTAAATGGACACTTACAGTGTCTGCATATATTTTAAAGTCTGAAAACCTACCATTCTTCTGCCCCTGCTCTAAAATCTCTTCAGTGATGGCACACTGCTCTGAGAACAAAGACTTTCTTGAATTGCTCAAGTGGTATCTTATGTCCCGGAAAGCCATGGGAAGGAATTCCACACACTGCAGGCTGGAAATAAAAAGAATAAGAGTTCTTCTTGGTCTGGTATTTATTGCAATGAGGGTGGCAAGACAAAATTTTTAAGCTTTTATAAAAAAAAATAAAGATCACAAGAGGACACATGTTTCTTGATACGTTTGTGCAAAACCCCAAAGCTGAGATGGTACCATAAGTACTATAACATCACTTCAAATGTCATTTTATCAGAAACCAATGCACAATCAGGAAAGATTAGATTTTTTTTTTTTCTAAGATCAAGATGAGCAGACAGATTTTCTTTCATACATATATCCTGGACATGACTTGAAGAGTAAACTAGGATATGGCATTAAGACATAGTTAAATAATGCCCTATATTTTACTTCCACATTTTCAACCTGATTTAATCTTTTATAATTTCTGTTACAGAAGTAATCTTGATAACTTCCTCTTAACTTCAACAGGATGAGTATTTTTATGGTCTAAGTAAAATATAGTAACTTTAGCCATAGGTGACCCCCACCTTCACACCAAAATACATACCATCTTGAAAATCCATTCTGTAAGAACTTCCCTTTTAAGGAAAACTCCTGTGACAGGATGAGCTGCTTAATGAAAAGTGGATGTCAATTTAACATCTCTAAGCAGACTTTATTTGTTTGCTTGAAGATGATTATTCAGCAAACACTTTCCAATCACATATTCAATTTGTTAATACCTAATACATTTTTGTCATGATTACATTCTGGGTTTACATTAATCACCAACATTTTCTGAATACTAGACAAAGTTTTTGAAACCTCTGCCTTTCTTTAATGTTAAAAAATTAGAAATAAGTAGGAAAAAATGATGGTATATTTGATAGCTTATAAATATTGGTTAGCAAAATTTTCTGCTAAACTAAAACATGAAAGAGGGTCTTAGAGCAAGACAGACCATGGCACAGCTAATACTTTGACAAGGTAAAGGCACTGCAGTCCCCAAGCAGCTAACACATTTGAACCAATGACATGATTATCAGGAACATAATAAAGAATCTAGGAGGAAAACTGCCTTTTATTTATGACTGAAACAGTAATAGTCTACGGAAATTGTTTGGTTTCGGTGGATTTATTTTGTGGATAATACAGACAAGTACCTTGGAAAGATTCTGGAAGGCTAATATTTAAGCCTTTTTTTTTTGGGGGGGGGGTGGGGGTGGGGGGGGGTGGGGGGGGTGGGTGTTGTTGGGGAATGTCCTTGCCAGATTACATAAACTTTTCCCTCTACCTTTTGCATGTGATATTTTAGCTTCATTGCACACCAGAACGCTGTGAATTGGGAAGTTTTTATATGATTCTGTGGGTACAGCTGTTATGCTACTGACAAGATGTGTATTGTAATAAGATTTGAGACTGTGTAAGTAACCATTTTCAAGGAAGTGATTCATTGTATAACAAGTTCAGAGAAACAAGCCTCCAGCTTAGATCTTATTGATAAATGTTGATACAGAGCTTGTTCCTGATAGCTTTTTTTTGCTATTTTTCTCTGCCCATGTGTGGTGTCTTATTTTTTTCCCTGAGTTTTCTTCTATTCCTTGTCCAATTCAAAATGTCCACTATAACGAATAGTAGTACATAAGTTTAAGACATTTAAATTATTAACTGCATCAGTCCATTCATATTTATCCTTTTATATAATAACAGATTTTGCTTTATGGAGACCTATGACATATAAATCCTTGAAGACCAACAGATAAGTGTGATGTTTGAACTGAAAGTGCTTAACTGTACACCTCAGAGCTGACATGTGGAATAGCTGTCAAGTAAAATATATATACCTCATTGTGCATTAGTTGTTATGTCAATCATCCTCAAACATAACTGCAAGATCTAACCACCTAAAGCAAGAATACAAAGGATGCCTGCACAGCTATTTTTCTCTGTCAGGTCATTAGCAATCTATATTGTATTTTTTATATTTGTTATAAAAAATATGCGATAATCTGGTTTTTATGTTGCCAGCTTGTGCTGACTTATGCTTGAGAGATACTATATTGCCTCTGATAATTCATTGCCTATAATGGTCCTCACTTTGAAAGTCAGTGGCTATTCTGATATTCTTTGTCCCCAAAGTTCAGCAAATCTATTGAGAGTGATGTGTCTGTCACATGGCAAACTCCACAGGAAGCACCTCATGACATTGGTTTATGAGCAATAGTATCAGTTGAAGTATTTTTAAAAGGAGTTGCATAAAAGTATTCCTCGATGTCCAGTGAAAAACTATAATTCTGTTAATCATTCATATATAACTCCAATTCTTCTTAACTAGAATTTAAGCAAATGACTAAGATTAAGCATCTCTTTTTAAATATGGGTACCTTTCTAATTCAGATTTCCAATCTTCAGTCACAACAGACTGAATTCCAGATATTAAGTAGTCAAAACAAGCTCCTGTCAAATAATTAGTCATTCAAAATATCTGGAAAGTGTTTTTGAAAAGCAAATTCAAGAAAATAATAATATGTTGGCAGCCATATTCTGGAGCTGAGAGAGGTGACACTATGTGACTAAACTATACTATGAATTACTTGATTAAATCTTTTAGTTATTCTCCATTTATCTGACATGCTATTCTAAGTGAGGTATCAATGTTGTTCATGTTAGATGCATAAGCAGTTTAATTAACAAGTCAGAGAAAATACAAAGGCTTGCTAGTATTGAAGAGACATGTATATTCTGAATTTCTATGTCCTGCCTCTTTCTATAGATGCAAAAAAAAAAAAAAAATCACATAAGAGAAGAAATATTTGTGATAATATTAGTGAATTTACATTAAATAAACAAGGTTAGTTTAAATAGCCTTTGGAGAGGGTTTATTTGAATATACTGTAGTGGTATTATACATCTCTAACAATGGCACTGCCACTTCAGTTTCAAGTTCCAACCCTTATACATAATACTGTAATTCTACTGAAATTCATTTCATGGAATTAAAGGTAATGAGAAGTTAAAAAAAAAACCAACAGAACAAACCTCAAACCAAAACAGATAAAACCACTTCAGATGTCAACTTAGACTGGACTTGGCCATAAGGAAATAACAAATCTGATATAACATTTGTTGGCAGACCGTTAAGGAAAACATGATGAAGCCAAAGAATTATTCTTTTGGAAACCCTTCTTTAACTTAGAACTGTCTCCGCATTCAGTCACAGATTTCTCTAACACTGAATACAAATAAATGCTGATTGCAACTTTGGTAGAGTTAAAAATGAATCTATTGTACGTTGAATAATTGGGATGATGATGACACACTTAGTGGCTTCTCCTTCCATGCCTGCCATTTACACCAAATTGTTATTAAGCAGATGGAAACTTTAGACTTGCAATCTCAGAAAAGTGTATCTCAGAGCTTTTGTTCAAAGCTAATTGAAACTGTAATGATCTGTTGCACATGTGCTGAGACTTTCTCCCTTTCTAACTGTTGACATACAAGACCATTATTGAAAGAATTTGCTTCTCCATGGGTTACAAACTAGAAAAGAGACAAAGGAGAAAATCTGGTTACAAATCCAGTTACAATTGCTGTACACTACTTCTTACCCTGTGTCTAGGCCAAATCAAAATTTGCAGAGAAATAGTAAGTGTTGGCCACTTGCTGTGGGAAGTCAAAGATGGCAGGCAAATTTCAGAAGCCCTGTACCAACTTTGACATGTTTGCACTGTACATAGGCTTTATGTTCTAGGAAGCAGTGCTGGTCAGAGGTTGTCCATAGTTCTCTAACAAACATGGTGTAGCATACTCATCCCAGAAACTACACAAGACACGATAGTGTACCATAATGCCACTTAAAAAATTCAACTATGTAATAACTTAAAAAAAATTTATTAAATGGCTACATGAAAAAATACACAGGTTTGCCACCCTTTAATCAAGGTTACATTAGCAGCAGCAGTTGCCAACTTCAGGTTTTACTTGTCCTTAATAATTACTAGCTGAAGGTGTCATCCACAAGCCTGGAAAATTTAACACAGCAGTGTACTCCTACCTCATATATACCAAATCAAACGGTCAAAAAACCAAAACTTTACTGAAGAAAAGGATAATAAGGCGTATGAACAGACCAATATATAATTATTCATTCTACAATGCAAATCAGCAAAATGCATCAGCAGCACAGTAAACATAGTTCCTTGACATGTTTCTTGTCTTTTTTTTTTTTTTCCCTAATGATTCACCTCTTATCTCAGTCAGTGGCTCTAGCTTCCTTTTTTCTACTTATGCCTCAGAATTGGGTACCTTTCACCTCAGCGGTGCTTAAGTATAGTTATTTTCTCAGACTTTTACATATTACCTCAACTAGATATTTATCTGTACTTTATGGTGGATGTACTTTTTAAATAGAAATTCATGATATATAAATACAAATGTTCAGTGCAATTTGAGTACGTTTAAGGTGCATCCACTGGTCCCTTTTCAATTATTTCTCCTCCAGGTTAGGAAAAAGCTCTCCTCTCCTTCATAGTGCCATCCCTCTGGACCTCTATGGGAAGGATTTTTCTTCATTTTTAAAGACTTTGCCACCAAGCTGATGAATACAAAGCAAATACACACTGTGAGCTTACAGTGAGCATTCAAGTCAGTTATGTTAGTTGTCTTGTGGTTATGGAAGAGATTAATGTGCTAATCAGATCTGAAGGTTATTTAGATCCCTAAAGAGTTTAGATGCTTTTGGGGGAAAAAATATATTTACAAAAAAAAAAAATAATCAGCTGTTGCTTTAGGTCTGAAAGACTTTTGGAAGTCTTAATTTCTTTGCATCTCAGGTCCTTTTTTGCTACATAGAACTGTAATAATTTCCCGACATCGTGAATATTTTGAGGATTATTTCATGAATACTACAAAAATGTTGAAGTACAATGAAATGAGATCAGTATAAATAACTAAAAGGAACCTCAATGAGGTACAGTCTCATTAATGAAACATGGTCAAGTAACCCTTGTGCTTAAACTGGTGATGCCTTGGTTGCTAACCCATTACTGTCACTGCTTTAAGTAGAAAATATAATAGCACATGTCTTAAAAATCAATGCCAGGTTACAAAGAAAAAATAGTAGTGCCTTGAAATACTGCAGTACAATCCTATTATGTACATGATTGGTTTTGACAGTTCTGTGGGTTCAGGAGAAAAGCCTGAAACTGTCTTCCTCTGCTAAATGTCTTTGGCGTTAGGCACTATATGCAGTGAGTGAGCAAAGCTGAACTGTCACGCTACTTTTTCTCTAAAAAATTCAAGCAGAGGAAATGGATTTATGTGTCTGGTTAAAGTATGCTTTTAAAAATATTTTGAAATTTTCTTTATGAAGCTAGAGAGATGGAAATTAGAAATAGACCTTAAGGAGAAATCTCTGAGAAGGGGGGGTACCAAATTTTTTGTTATTTTTGTTCAAATAATTTGAGTGCTAAAAAAACCAAGCTAAGGCCTCTGTGTAAAAAAGTAAGATAAAAACAGAAGCTTTTTTAATAAAAACAAAAGCAGAGCCAGCCTTCAGCACTATTCTCTGTATCTGCAGTGAGCCATAGGTGTAAACCTGAACTTTGTTGAGATTCCAATCTGGAACTGAGCAATGCAGTTCAGGCGTAAGTCTCAGGAGCAATCTTTCTATCACTTTTTTGTCTCCCTGTCTATTTTTTCCTTTTTCTTTGACCATGAAAAAAAGTTCAAAACTGATTTTCACCAATAGCTCTTATTACAACGCTTTCTCAAAAATGTAAAATTATACTTTGATTTATTCAATATTAACAGTAACAAAAAAAAAAAAATGATCTGATTGGGTCAAGAAAACTTACAGGGACAGTTTGAAGACAGATATAAGTTCTTATAGTAAAGTTAAAATATATTTTGGAAATGTGAAAAAAGAATAACATATGTAACTGCTTGAAATGTCTTTGTATTAATTTAAAACATGCTAGATCCATCATAAATAGATATTAGACTTTTTAAGAATGCTACAAAAGTGGTTTACTTTTATCATAAGCAGACTGTTGAGGAAGACATGAGGACTATGAGGAATCACACAGAAACAAGGAAAGAATATTGTCGTGAATTTACCCCGTCTGAGAGCCGAGCTGCCTGCTCCTTAAAAGAAAAGAGCAGGGGAAGAGGGAAGGGGGGGGCGGGGGGAGTGTGAGAGGAAAGGGAAGGGAAAAGGAAGGGGCAAATAACCCCAAAACCAAGAAACTAAGATGCCCGTGGGTTGGGATAAGGATAGTTTACTAAGATAACAGAGAGATACAATGTAACAATGCTAACAGGACTTTAGAGCAAAAATATATGAAGCAGTTGATACACAATGCAGTGTCTCACCAAACCACACAACTCAGGCCGTGCCACCCAGAGCCGTCCCAGAACCCGACCGTCCCCCAAGAACCGCGCGTCCCGGAGCCACCCCAGGCCTTCCTCCCGTCAGCCCCCGATATCCTGGGCAGGAAGTAACTGGTGTGGAATACTCTCTTTGGACAGTTTAGGTCACCTGTCCTGGCTTCGCCCCTCTTTTCTCATGAAGAGCTGAGAAAGTCCTTGACTGTCTGACAGCAACTAAAAACATCAGGGTGTTATCAGCAGTACTCCCATTTTAACTCCCAAACACAGCATTCCATCCGCTGTTACAAATGAAGTTAACTCCATCTTGACCAAAACCAGGACAAATATCTAATTTATAAAACCATAAACTACATTTTTCTCAGGAAAAAACCCCCAACATTATCTACAAATCCATATAGTTTTCAGCTATGTTACTATGCATTAACATTTTGAAATGTTGCAAGACGATCCAGACAAAAGCTGCAATGTGAAAACTAAGGAACAAAGACTGTGAAAGAAATAGTATTGAGAGGTTTCAAAAATGGCAGATCTTTATCCAAATTAGAAAACAACATTCGAGTATTCATATATCATTGATAGAAACTGAAACACCTGGCAAACAAAACCCAACTTGAGATATGCACAGCTAGTTACAGGCACTGAAATTACTTCTTAATGTAACAAAATACAACATGTATCTTAGAGACTACAAAATGAACAGCATGATAAAAAGGATGAAAGAGTAAAATTGAGGAGCAGTAGCTACAGATAGCTGAAGACAAATACAGAGAAGATTTATGTATATGCAAACTTTATTTAGGAAGGTCATGTATGCATGTAAAAATGATAAAACATAGGCCTGAATTTGTCAAGGGCAGACAATTTAATTTTGGGGATTTAGAATATAGGCTACAGTATTCATAGTCAATGGGTCTATGTCCAGGTGGAGGCTGGTGACAAGCGGTGTCCCCCAGGGGTCTGTCTTGGGACCGGTGCTCTTTAACATCTTTATCAATGACATCGATGATGGAATTGAGTGCACCCTCAGCAAGTTTGCAGATGACAGCAAGCTGAGTGGTGTGGTCGACACCCTAGAAGGAAAGGAAGCCATCCAGAAGGATCTTGACAGGCTGGAAAGATGGGCAAGGGTGAACCTAATGAGGTTCAACACTGCCAAGTGTAAGGTGTTGCTCTTGGGACGGAAGAATCCCAGACACGGATACAGACTGGGAGAAGAGCTTCTTGAGAGTAGCCCTGTAGTCCTGTGGTGGATGAGAAGCTTGACATGAGCCAGCAGTGTGCTCTTGCAGCTCATAAGGCCAATGGTATCCTGGGGTCCATCAGAAGAGGAGTGGCCAGCAGGGTCAGGGAGGTGATTGTCCCTCTCTACTCTGCCCTCATGAGGCCCCATCTGGAGTACTGTGTCCAGATCTGGGGCCCCCAACACAAGAAGGATGTGGAACTGTTGGAGAGGGTTCAGAGGAGGGCCACAAGGATGATTAGAGGGCTGGAGCACCTGCCCTACAAAGAGAGGCTGAGGGAACTGGGCTTGTTCAGCCTGGAGAAGAGAAGGCTGCGGGGGGACCTCATTGCAGCTTACCAGTACCTGAAGGGAGCTTATAAGCAGGAGGGGATTCAACTTTTTAAAAGAGCAGATAATGGCAGGACAAGGGGGAATGGACTAAAGCTAAAGGAGGGAAGGTTTAGATTAGATATTAGGGGGATGTTTTTTTACAGAAAGAGTGGTGAGGTGCTGGAACAGGCTGCCCAGAGAAGTAGTAGATTCCCCATCCCTGGAGGTGTTCAAGGCCAGGTTGGATGGGGCCCTGGGCAACCTTGTGTAGATCTAGGCCTGGAGGTTGGTGGCCCTGCCTGTGACAGGGGGGTTGGAGCTCTATGGTCCTTGGGGTCCCTTCCAACTCAGACCATTCTATGATTCTATGATTCCAACACTGTGGATTTTAAGGATTAATTTAAACAATCTTTTTGCACATTTTTCCTTCAAGAAAGCTATTAGCAGCGTACTGGAAAAAACCCTGCAGATTCATTTTTCTTCATAGTAGAACATAAGGCTTTTAGGAACAGATATTTCCTTTTGCAGCTCATCTGCAATGTGCTGGGCATTTTAAACAGCGCCAAAAAGTGAACGGGGAAAACCATCTAGATATGGCTGAAATTAAACCTTGGGTGAACGAGTTTCAGATGTCATTAGTAATGATGTGAGGAAAAAAATCATAATCAAACCTGGAATCTGAATCATTCATTAAATGATATTAAAATCTATCAGAATCCAGGTTTGCCACAAATAATATCTTTGCTGACCAATGTCTTTAAGAAAGACGTGGTTTTTACACCACGCTAAGAATATAATTCAACAATTTAATGAAAAAAAGGAAATTCTGCTAAATCATTAAAAGATGCATGCAGACATGTTTCCTCTCTTCATTGCAAAGACAATTTGACTGATGACTTATGGTTTAGTAGTAAGAAATGAGTGTTAAACTAGCAAACTTCGTTAAAGAAAAGAAACATACATTAAAAAAATCATATTAGTTTAGGTTCTATTAAGCAACTTTTAATGAAGGAAAATATGTGTCACTAGTTACAGACAGCTGGCAATAACCTTAGCATACTGCTAACATACTGTAGCAAAAGTCTTAGATGAAAAATGCATTAGATAATACATAGATAAAGAAATTAACTGTCTTGACATTTCAGGAAGATCAGATTTGATTTCACAGGGAGCACATTGTTTAAAAGAATTCCATTTGTTTAGACCTGTGCTGACTTTAGCAGACCTTGGTTTGAAAGGGAAATTAGCATTCTGAGTACAATGGAGATAAGCAGGAGGTGGATAAAAATGAAAGAAATTATCCAAATCAATAAATGAATTAGAAAAATGAGCCGTTAATGATTTCCTAACTGGTAGAAAAATCAGTAGTTACAGTGTCACCTGCAAGAATGATACATGAGGGTAACTAGACCTAGCAAATCTTCCACATAATCCTATTTCAAATTGGTCTTGTGAGACATACTCTCTCTTTGATGCTTGTGCGTATCTCCCCTTAGTTCTAACAGAAAATACACATTTGCAGCATGGGAAGAATGTGAATGTGAGTACAAAAACGAAGCTTATTAAATGTCACAAAGTACAGAGCAGGAAACTGACATCAACTGTTCTCTGTGCTATGTTTTCTGTATTTATGAAGTTTCAATATATATAACCACAGAAAACAGTATTTTAACAACAACAAAAAATATTAATCTAAAGAGAAAAAAAATTCTTTTTCAGAACACCAATGGAAAGGAATTGAAGGACAGCTGAAAGCAACCTCACACCTTCACAGCATGAAGGAGGTCTTGCCCTGTCCAGGCATAGAGACAAAAACTCTTAAGTAGCAGGAGAAGATGGCAGGGAAACTGGAGCAGATAAGTATGTCAGCAGCCACATCACAAACCCCAGAGAGCTAACAGGGGAAAAAATACAACCTTCACAACCTTTAGCAATTTTTCTCCAGATAGAAACTCCACATTTTAGCATCATAAAGTTAAAAGTACCTTTAAACTTAGTGACTTCTTTCAAACCTCCTTAAAAATTGGGTTTTTTTTTAATCAGTCTGGCTGTTGCATTGATATGTTCATTAAAAATCACAAAATATTTAATAAATTACCATGAATAGAAATAGAAATTCAGATTAAATTAATCATTCAAACATATACTCATTGTTGAGCAGAAATAGTTTATTTTTATAATGATCCTAAGAATAGTGGAAGATTCTATTCTGAACTAGAAGTATAAGAAAAGGAAATAACCTATATCACCATAGAAAACATAAAATTCAGATTTTTCAAGAAAATCATTATGATTCAAGAACTGGGCCCAAAGAAAGATTCTTGATAGGTTTGGCCTACTCCCACACCTAAACAGGCAGTGTCATATTTTATTTTTTCAATCATACTCTCAAACTTTGACTTTTACATATTCCTTCTCTATTTTGTAAGAACTCCATCAGTTCCTCATAATAAGCATAAATGATTACTTTTTTTCCTTTTTTTCTTCTCAAAGCCATATCTTTTGCAATTGTATTGTATTTGATGAACAGATTATCATCAATATTTGAGCTCTGTTCCTAAAGATGGAAAGATTATTCATGATTTCTACCCATACAACTAATGACTTTGTGATTCTTTGTGAAAAACTGTCATGATTAGATTACCTGAGAGATTATATGTATAATGTTCAGATGCCAAACATCTGCAACTTTTGCTGATTTAAATGAAAAATTCTGTTTAATTTTAAAAATGTTTCACACCCAAACAAAATTTAAAATGTAATGTATTACTGTGTGAAAATTAGACATTTCAGAATGCATACTGATGTACAACTTGACTCCTGGTTTGAAGATACTTCATTTAAAATATGTACTGTTGTCTTTTTAATTCTTTCTATACTTAATACATTGTTCTGATTCATGTGGTGTACTACAATTTGAAGTCCACACAGCTAGAAAGCTAAGTACTGATTAACTTTATAAATTACAGCTTTAGTAAAATAATAAGTAAATAGTGAAGTACTACTGATACATACATATTTTAATTCTCAACTGTCCTAATCTGATCTTCTAAGACAATTTGATAAGTAACAAACTACATTTACATCAAAACCCTAGGGCAACATAAAAAAAGGAATCAAGAGAGTACATACAGCCACTCATTGTCAGGCTACATTCATTCCACAGCCCTTGTTTCATTCCAGTGCTTGGAAGTATAGATAAAAGCAAATAGGAAAAATATTAAATAGCATTAATGTCTTGGTAAATAAGTATGAAAATAATAATTTTAATCAAAATATTTTTTATTTTACTTTCAAGAAACAGAGGTTTTTAGGCCGTCTGAATGGCTTCTGATCACATTTTGTCTGAGCGAGGTGTCATAATTATGCGTTTTACTGCCATTCATTTGAATTAGGTGAGAATTTAGCTACATAATTACTTATGCTTCCAATTCCTGCCTTCCAAACAGCTTGCAGAGCTTGTGATGCTGCTAGACATTCCTCTTTTGAGCAGCTCCAAGGCAAAGGTTATATCTGCCACATCAAACTTGCTGTCATCTCTGGAGCACTCAGCAGTTTAGGCTTTTCATGTATTTATTTTTTCAGTCTCTGCTATTGCTGCACTCCATGCCTATCTGTGTCTGCAGTGCAGTGGTTGTACCCCGGGGTTCAGCCAGCTTTATACTGCTGAACCTCTGCCTGCCTTCTTTCTGAGGACAAATGTATTATGAATGCTTAAAACTTGTCTTGCCTCCAGTTTCTACTTCATATTCCTTTTCTGCAACACTTGAGCAAAGAATGTGAGATCCTGTTTCAGTATCTGTTGGGGAAAATAAGTTACTGCTTCTCTCTTCAGTTCTGCTATAATCTAATAATCTACCATTATCAACATATTTATCAATCAATTCAGGTGCCAGTACTGTTCCACCAAAGACCAGAACAGGTGAGAAGTCTAATCAGACTTAAGTGAACCAAGAAAAGGATATATTACGTCTAGAAATTATGTAATGAATTCAAAACCTTCAAAAATCCTTTTATTTTACTGAAAATTTGACATACAGGTGCACAAATAAGAGAATGTTTTCAAAGAATCACAACTGCTTATAGTTTGTGTTGGACATTCCTCTACTTTGCTAAGCTCCTGAAGTAAGTAGCAAGTTTTATGGGAGAGTATTAACTGAGGGACATTTCCTGTATGTACAATCACAAAAAAATGAATTCAAAAATAAAAATGTTCAAACTTAATTCAGAGAGGATAATTTTCAAAGACACAATGAATTGTGCCAGGAGCTCGACTTGATAATCCTTATAGGTCCCTTCCAACTCAGGATATTCTGATATTCTAGTTCCCACAAGTCCATATTTAATATTATTCCCAGAACATATTGCACTGTGTTAATCAAATATGTAAGTTAGAATTTTATTGAAAGAGCTTTGGTGAATGTTCTGTACTAAACTCATTTCTATAGCTGTGGTTTTTTTGTTTTTTTTTTTTTTTCCTTCTGGAAAGTACATGATTAAAGTTAACACTATCAAATCAGATATTTAATATGTGGCAAGTGGGCAAAGGTGAATCTGTGTTTCTCTTGAATTCCTGTTTTTATTTCCATCTGTATATCTAAGACTGTTTTTTCTTTTATTTTTCATTTCATTCCTGAGTTGAGGTTGCTGAAAGCAACTCCACCCTTAAATATATCAATTCTAAGTTGTTATGAACACAAACAGATTTTACCTGGTAAGAACAGAGGAATAGGATAGATTTCACCCCCTAAAATGGACTTCCCCAATTTCTTTGCTCATGGCTATAGGTTTAAGAACCAGGAGCGAGTAGGAAATTTGGAAGGTCATACCAAAAAGGTACAAATCCTTAAACATGCAACAGAATAATAATGAGAGAAAGGGAAAGAAAACGACACTTTGTGGTACAAGTGTATTTTTGTGGGTTTTTTTTTCATATATGGAATTAACAGCGAAGGAAAAAAATACTCAGCAGTTCTAAACAAAATCACTTTCAGAATGGAGAAAGCTACTATAATTTTGGTAAGGTAATTTTGGTTTGGGAAATGAATGTCTGTTCTTTGTCAAGATCATTATTTACTTGTGCAACTTGAAGTAATGACTGATGGAACTGTGGAGTCCGTGATTTCTCCAGTTTTCACAGACTTGAAGAGGTCCTGTGTATCAGAGAGAGGATGACTAGGCAGTGCAACATGAAAGTGCAATTGGGCTGTTTCTGATATTTAATATTTAATCTGATGGACAAGAAAATCTAGACAATGAAACCTCATTTTAATAAGGATATGATAGTCCCAGAAATATTCCAGAAAAAATAAATTTTAAAAAAAAACCCAAAACCTTATTAGCTGACTCAGCATTCTGGACCTATGTATCTCATATCTTTCAGGTAGACATGACTATGAAGCTGATTTTAGTCCAGAATCAGTAAAAGTACAGAATAAGAATATAACATCAAAATCCTAAACCTGTTTATACAATCATTCCTATAAATGCTAACTTGGTTCCCAGAATCTGTATGTTTCCCTCTCCCTTTTTTTTTTTTTTTATTCTTGGAAGAGTGAAGGGGAAGTTCTTCAGTCTGCTTGATACAGAAGAATGCTCTTTTCAAAGGTCAAGTACCTCTTCCTTTTCAGGCTGGAGTACCCCAGCATTGCTTTGGTGTTCTTCATTCTCTCAGAGAAGCCCTTACAAAAACCTCCAGATGCTATTTTTTTATTTTCACAAACAACAACAGCAACAAAAAACATATTCTTTTCTTAAGAAACATATCTAATTCTCAAATTCTGGATCCTGAAGACTGTTACCTTTGAGGATATGTACAAGCTCTACAGCACCTGGTCCAATGAATGCCAGCAGCACTCTGCTTTCTGTGTTTGTTATTTTAAGAGAGAATACTTTATACACTTTTCATTAAAGACTCTCTGCTATACCCTTTGCCTATAGTAGGTAGTTCAAAGTTTACCTGATAAAAATACGCGAACAATGCTCATCCAATGACCTCTTTAATGGAACTTAAAAAAAACCCATAGGTATCACTGTCTTAACCACATCATTCAAAGTGTAGAACGGATTGGTTTGCAGTTATTCTCAGTGTTCAGAATATCTTCCCCTGCTGTGCTTTTTCGCCTTTCCTTCTTTCCTCATACCACTCACCCAGACACATTTTTTCAAGAGTTCTTGTCAGTGCTGTCAGTGTTACCTACATGTCACATATTCCTCAGAAAATAAAGATTTTTTTTTTTTTTCTCATGGATCCCTCTCAATGATTTTGGGACACTTGCCACTGAAACACATTGAAATGAATTATCTTCCTATAAAAATAAAATGTTTCAGTGTGAGTTTGTGCATTGTTATTCTCTCATCTCTGCTTCAGTTTTCTTCTCCAAAAAAACCTAGTATTATGTTATTAACTTATGCATAGAGCATTGGGCAAACATTTCACAGGAATCAATTCTAAGGCTGCTGTTCTGATCCAGTTTAAAGATGAACTCTGTACAAAGAGAGAAACTTTCCTCACAAAATAGGCAATACCAAGCAAATAATTTCAGGGATATACAACCACAGATACAGTTCCAATATTTTTGTAAGTACTTTTACTATTCCTGTTTCCCAATCTGAACACAATGTGGTTCTTTCAAACCATACCTGAAGCAGCCTCTGTCTAACCATAATCTAATGATTGCAAATTGCCATTATAGCAATAGTATACATGTTTTTCATCATCTCAGTACCACAAATTAATTTTCACTTTCTTTCTGATTATTTTTCCCCCTTCATTGTATAAATTGCTGGTAGAGAGCTCTCTTATTATTTTAGAATTAACTCGTCTCTCTCATTCTTTGTCAGTCAATCTTTTACCCCAATAAATAACTGGTGTCTTCCTAATGTCTGAAGGTTATGGTATAAAAAACCAATATTTTCTAACCTTTGTTTCTAACTTATTTCAAAATTTTCAATAAACCTTGAAAGAGAGCTCAAAAGAGAAAGGGGTTTTTTTTAAGACATGAAGAATTTTTTTTTTCCCTTCTCTGCTAATGTGTTTAGACACTTAATATTTCTGTGGCTTCCTTTGATTCCAGAAATAGGATTTTCTTCAACTTTGGACTGAAGAATATGAATCCTTTCATATGAAGTCTTTTTCATGCTCTGCTGATCTAAGTAAAATTTTATGCTTCTAGAGACTTCTTTTAAGAGGTCATAAAATTACCCATATTAATTACCACTAATAAAATATGCAAATTTACATTCAAAATCTTACTTTTAGAATGTGCCTATTTTGAATAAATTACTCCCAGAATAAAATTATTATGGGAAAATTTCACTTTTTCTACCAAATTAGGACAACTTAAGTCTATATTATAAATTAGGGTAAAGCCAGAAAAAATGAAAATAGAGATGTTGGAAGAAGGAACTGGGAAGAGGAAGAGCTGGAGACCTCTAAATTACCATATGAAAAGTAACAAAGCAGATGGTATTTAATCTTAAAATTAAAACTAAGTATTTTGCTGGGGTACACTAGATTATTGTAATGTTTAAAATGTTTGCAAAATTCAAAGTGTAGTGGCAACACATGGAGAGAAACTGAAAAAAAGCCTCCTGAGTATTTTATACAAGATACGCTGCAGTAATTACAACATGATGGTAGGGTAGAGAATTATAAAGGATGGAATTTTAAAAAACCACAAACCTTTGAATATTGTTATTGTGTGTGCAATGTCATCAGCATTACAACATGTGTCTAAAGTAAATGAGCCAAAGGGGAACATAATTCTTACAGCAAAAGACAAGAGGGAAGAGAAGTTTTGACTGGACTAAAATGTGCTGAGCAAAAGTTGATCTAATGACATCAGCACAAAAATGATTGCAAGAACACTGGAGCATGAAAGCCAGTGCAAGATTTTCAGTGTTATGGAGATGCTATTTTTGTCCAAATCTATAAAGAGATAATATAATGAATTGTGATTAGTATAACAAATGTTTCTGCTACCACTGCACTCATGGCAAACAGCAAGAGAGTCGTTTTTCTGCTGAGCTTTCTTCAGTAAGTTTAAATAGTGGAAATAGTTTGATAAAGTGCATTGAGTGATGAAGCTTTCTTTCAAGAGAGATACCCAAGTGAGATGGAGGTATCTATAATATAAAATGTTATTAGAAGTATTCAACCCTGGCCTGCACAGGGTCTCAAGGAAATAGGTATTTTCAGAAGTGCCTAATTTTTGTAATAATAGTCAAGATTCTGAAGGGAATTCTGAGAATTAGAAAACATGCACATTATACCCAATACTTATTCTGTAAGAAGCTGCAGGTAGAATTTCTTTACATAAAATATAACAATATAAAAACAGATGACAGCATTACCAAAATATAAAAAAGGTAATAATCGTACATTGCCGCTGCCTCAAACCCCAGAAAGTAACCTTGGTGGAAGAGGATTATGTCAATGGAATAATTAGGCAGACTGGAAATACATAAGACCTTGGGCCTTGATAGGATGCACCTGCAAGTGCTGAGAGAGTTGGCTGATTTCATTGCAAGCCCACTCATTCATCTTTGCACTACTGTGGTGACTAGGAGAAGAACCTGAAGACTGGAGGAAAGCAAATGTCACCCCTATTTTCAAGAAGAGCAAAAGGGATGACCCAGGGAACTATGAGCTACTCAGCCTCACCTCAGTCCCTGGGAAGGTGATGGAGCAGCAAACCCTGGAAACCATTTCCAGGCCCATGATGATGACAAAATCAATAGTAGTATGTATGGCTTCACTAAGGGAACTCATGCTTGGCCAATTTGATAGATTTCTATGATGAAAAAGAGCTTTATATATGTCAGAATTTAATTTCTCCTTTGCAACACCATTGTTTTTCAACAGAAATCACAGACATTCCACTTCCCCACTTAAAATTTTACAGAAGAAAAACATTTAAAACATGCATGTTAGAAATATGAAAATAAACCTCCATCTGTAATTATTATGTCTGTGGAAAGAGCCTAAAAGATGGAGAATCAGAAGTTTTAGAGCCTCCAGAGGGATTCCATCCTGTGGCTGAGTCTTGAAGCATCAAAACTAGGATTTTCTGTGCAGACAAAAGGGCAAAAGATGGAATAGAAAGAGAGCAAACACACATTAGGTTTCTGTAATCAGTTTTTCTGTTGAAAATCTTGTCAAAATATGTATAGTCTAACAAAACAATATGGTTTCAACATAGGGAATGATCTCTTATAAAAATCTATCAGTGAAAAATGAATATTCATTTTCACTTTTCAGTGTGAAGTGCCCATGCATACAATGATGGTAACGCTGCTGCTTGTGCAACCAATCCAAACATAGCACAGATCAGTACTGTAAAACTCTGTATTTATTAGCAGTTTCCATAAAATTAGGATAGAACTATCTTACTTTAGACCTGTGGCAATGCAGACAAGATTATTTGGCAGATATGAGAATTATTTATCAAACACAAATGGTTGTTATAACCCCAATAAGTAAGACTCAACCTTTGCCATGATTAGTTATGCTGCAGTACATAATAATAGATACTACTGTAATAATGTTTTTCATTTATACTCTAGTTATGTAAACTACCTATTAATTTGTATTGCACATAGAATCACATAAAAGTCATACAGTAATTTTTACTCCTAATAAAACAGACATAATAAGTTTTATTCCTATCCCAATAAGAGAATCAGAATCAGACTCAGTTTCAGAAATACTTTTTTCAGAAAAAAAAAAAAAAGCTTTTTCCACAAAAAGAAACGAGTCTGCAGTTCTGTGCAGCAGTAACACAAATATCATTTCACAAAAGCCAACGTGCAAGCCAATGACTGCCTTAACAAGAAGTTCTGCTATAAGGATCTGAACAACAAAATTACGGACCATAGCCTTTGTAAGTCACTCAGGAGGTGCTGTGAAGAAGATACTACATCTTCTGGTCGTACTCTAATGAATCTTTGATTAGCATTTAAGACAATATATTGCAACCTGATGTACCTTAGGAAACCTATCACACTTTTTAATGGTATGTCAACCTCTAGGTACACACTGCTGTACAACTGAAACCTACTTTTCCAGTAATCAAATAGTTGTGCAACTCTGCCAGTCCTAATGATAATTTTGGACATGCTTTAGAATAGATGTGCAAGTCATTACAAAGAGTAAGAAGGTATTGAAGAAGACAACCCCTGGATACAGAAGAAAACAATGCCAAGTTGCTCTATTATTTAAAAGCCTGGCTATTCATATAACTTCATTGTATTTCCTCATTTATCCTACATAATTTTCATCACTGCAAGTTTCTGTAAAAATAAAACCCTTCTGATGCTGCTCTAGATATTTCAGTTTAAGTCAAAAGCCATTGAAATCTGCAGATGTGCAGATATTAGCAGCATCATGCTGAATGTGATAGGATGCTCTGAAATGCATTTAGGTGTAAATAATGCAAATAATAGAATGACTAAAGACACACCACTGTACTGAAGGTTATGTTTGTTTTTTCACACAGCACATTTGTCACTACATAACAAATTCATTACAGCAGCTACATATAGCTATATATATTTCTGGAAAATATTTTTTTCAGTTATGAACATACTCTGCATATGAAGGTCATGATTCTGCATGTCTTATACAAATGTCCAACTTTGTTTACTGTGTGAAAGCATGCGAACTTCATTGAGCCTGCCCAAGTGTACATAAGAAGTACATCTTCATGCCACTGTAGAAAAGAATGCAGAAAAGTTTGCTGAAGTATTTCACTTAAGTGAATAGCTCATCACAGCCAAATGGTACAGAAGAGCTTGTTTCCATGTCTTACAGCTAGCTCCTCCTATCGCACACTGGCTGCATGCCCACAATATGACTTTCAGATCACTGTCTCTGAGACATCGCCATCAACATTCTTCTTCATTCCCCTAGTCCAAATTGCCAAAAATAAGGGAAGGGCCCAATGCAGCCAGTCAGACAAGTATTTTTCATGGCAAGATGTTGAAGTTCCATATTATATGATCTGATACAGCATAGGGAGATATTTCAGAGAAACATTCCAAATAATGAAAGAGTTGAAGAAGTATATAGTCCACAAGGAGACAAGCTAGTGTATCCAGAGCAGTTCAGGAATCCTAGCTTGTCTAGTGGAATAATTAGGCAAGCTGGAAATACATAAGTCCTTGGGCCTTGATAGGATGCACCTGCAAGTGCTGAGGGAGCTGGCTGATGTCATTGCAAGACCACTCTCATTCATCTTTGCACTACTGTGGTGACTAGGAGAAGAACCTGAAGTGCACCCAGATTTCATGTCTGAGGGAGGTGGTTTCTGTGCCGTAGAGACTGATAGCACATGTACAGTGTAGCAGTCAGGTATAGTCTTGATGAGAATTCTCTCACAATGTAGATGTATCTCAAATAATTGCACTTCATATCTGCATTAAAGCTGGACTAGCCTGTAAATTATCACTGTTTTAGCTAAAATCAAACCCCACATTATTTCTGGCATCTTTCTTTTAGCAACACTTCCTATATTATTGTATGACTATCAAGAAAAATGTCCCCTTTGAAACAAACAGGTGCTACACAAAGGTCACACAGGAGACATTTAACCCTGCTTTTGTGTATCATCTTGAAATCTAAGAAGAGGGCTGGGAGAAGGGCAATAAATTTGTTTTTTACAGCAAGAGAAGAAAAGGGGAATCACTAAGTAACCACTGCCAATAAAAAAAGAGACTATCCTGTGAGACTAAGCATATATCAGAGAAAGACAGGCCCTTTCCCTCAGTAACAGACCAGAATATCAGTCAGAGGAGCTTAACAGACCTTTATTATAGGGTCCTGAAAACTCAGAATTTAGCGGAGGTAGTAGATGCTCTTGCAATAGACTCCCAAGCACACTTTTTTTCCCTGAAGCCTGCTAAGCTCTTTTTAGTGTTAAGACACTAACTGGCTTTTTATCTTCAACCTCCAGGCAAAACAGTAAATTGTGGTTTTTAACTGTATCCTCCTCAATGAATTCAAAAGGACTATACTGCCTCTTACCTGAGATAAACTGCCTCATCCTAAGATAAACAACACTTCAGCACTGTTTCACACCCCTTTCTTAGCAGAAGAGTCTAATGGCAGGCCAAGATTTTACCTGTATAACATTTAAGTAAAGTATATTTTAGCCAAGAAATAATTTTTATTCTGTATCTAAAGCTTGTTTGCAAGAAAATAAAATTACTATCTGCAACTTATTAATAACTAGGTTACAAGACAAAACCTTCCAAATGAGGGAAAGAATCATCATTCCTATTTCTCATTCATAAACAGCTTCAAATGACTCCTTGGGAAGGCTTCTTGTATTGTGACTGAATGTCACCCAGGAAAAAATTATGTGAGACACTGATTTTAAGGTTGGCCTATACTTGCAAAAGTTAGCTGGAGTTACTAGTTTTCACACCAAAACTTCTCATGCAACCTTGAAAGACGGGGAGAAATACCGATTAGGTGGGCTGTACTGATTCTTCTTCAATGAAAATGACATTTTTTTTTTAGTTTCACACTATCTGTGTTAATTTCTCCCTCATCTACAAAAAATATTATTTCTTTAGTTCTGCAGTCTGAAGGTTTGATTTCACCTAGAACTACCTATTGAATGGTTTTGCCTTCACAATTACTCTGTTAGAAAGCAACAGATCAAGGATGACTACATACATATTTCTGGGAGACACGGAATCAATTACCTTTTTTTTTTCTTTTTTCCCCAGGCAGTTGCTAGGGAGGTTTCCAACAAATATTTTTTTAAAAAAAAGCAAAACAAACTTGCCCAATGTTCCCTCAGAACAGTCTATAATATTCAGTTTACTGTAACTATTGGGAAATGATGGACACCCATGGATATGTGAACATGGATATGTGAACTTTCTTCCTCTGCTTTAACTATGTATTTTGCTCTGCTACAGGGAGATGGAATGAGCCAAATAAGAAATGAAGTACACATTACATGCCCAATCTTGTTATCTATCCTGACAAAAGTTCCATTACTTTCAGTAGAAGTACTACCCAAATGGAACTAGAGAATCAAAATCTGATTGAGAATGATTTCTCATTAGATATCATAGTTCAAAATCTGCAGTCTCAATTATTCATTTAACGCACTACATAGCTGAATAATAAAAAAGCAATGGACAGCACAGTGATTCTACAAATAAGTGCCAACATTTTATTTGTAGGATATATATATATAAAGGAAATTTCATGACACAGAATCTTAATTTCGCATCACTTAATCCTGCCGTTGGAGAGGACTTGCACATTTTGTTTCCTCCCTTGAATCTCTGCTACTTTCTTTCCCTTCTCTTCATATTGTTAGAGATTTGATCCCAGCCCCACTAGTCAACCCACTGGAGACATTCTGAATGTGGGCTTCACCTTCCTCTTGGAGGATATGTGCAATAAAATGTACATCAAACATCTACATCCCTCAAAGGGGTGCAGAGTTTCCTCCACAGCGTCTGACATGGCTGCTGTTATGGCTGTGACAAAGTTCTGGAGAAAATCCTGTTGACACAAGCATCTACAGCTCTACAGGCAGACAAAAAAGAGCAAGGCAAAAAGCAGAACCACAACCTTAGACTACAGGAGAGCAGGCTTGGCCTGTTTATAACTCTGTATACAATCCTGGTTAGAAGAGGGGTCCAGAGGATTTGGTTGATTTTCAAAGCTCTCCTCTATGCTCAAGAATTGATCCATCCCAATGAACAGGAAACCAAGCAAAAGCAGTAGAATGCCATGGATACTTAAGGGGCTCTTGACAAGACTCAGACATAAAAAAAAAATATACAAGAGGTGGATGCAGGGACATATGACAGGAGGAATATAAAGACACACTGTTGAAGGTTGCAGGGGTGAGGTTAGGAAAACCATTGTACCTCAGGGTCTGGTATAGAGAACAATATAATTTGCCATCTTAATTCATGACCTGAATGATGATCAAGTTTGAAGATGGAGTTGTTCATACACCAGATGGCTGTGCTACCGTTCTGAGGGACTATTCAGAATTACTACCATCACCACTACATGTGGGGGTGGTGGGGGCGGTGGGGGCAATAGTCTGGAAAGCAGCATTGAAGAAAATGGTGTCTGCATGTTGTAAGACAGCAAAATGAACATGCTGGCCAACAGCATCCTGGGCTGCATTAGGAGGAGTGTTGTCAGGAGGTCAAGGGAGATGACCAATTCTTTCTACTCAGCACTGGGAGGCAATACCTAAATTACTGGGTCCAATTCTGGATTTTTTGGTATAAAAAGACATGGTCATACTGAAGCATTGCAAGAAAACTGCTGTAAAAATGAATAAGGGACTGCAGGATCTGTTAAGAGGTTGAAAGAGATGCGACTGTTTAGCCTGGATAAGACGGGCCTTAGGGGGACAAAGGGAGAGAAGGGGAGAGAAAGAGGAAATAAGGAGCTGGTAGGACTATTGCTTTTCTTCCTTTTTATCTTTTTTCCCCACTGTGGTTAAAAAAAAACCACAGCACCCAACCACAAAGAAAACGAGTACTTTAATACCTTCAAGGTCATCCTGACTAGGAGAACAGAAGTAACCTTCTATTAATCTCTGTGAAAAAAATAAATGACAGAATAAACCACAAAATGGATGATTTCTGAAATTGTAAGGCAGACTGAAAGAAGAAAACAAATTACACTTTAAAAAAATCATGTTAAACAAAATATTCATTTGCTACTGTGTCCAACATCAGCTCGGAGGAAATGCTGATGTTACACATATTGTCATGGCCAGAAGTGCACATTCCCCTTCTGTAAGATTACCTTGCTCAAGGTTATTGCTGGTAAAAGCAGCTGTGATGATCCAGAAGAAAACTCAGTGAGGGCTCCTCTCCTTTTCCTTAGGAGTTGTTTTTAAGCTGCGGCTCTTGTTCCTGGCTCCTACCTGAACTTCTTGTCAAAGAGCAATAAAGGGCCGGTCTGCAAAGGAAGTTGAGTCAGGAGCAGAGAACTATCACACAGTCAGTAGGGCAGTGCCCTCACCAGCAAGAGCAGAGAGCCACAGTGTCTGAGCAAGGACAACAATTCTGTGATAACATGCAGGGTCACCAATCACCCAGTGAGATCTCAGTGAGAAGACAAGATCGAGACTGAACCAGGATGTCAGGCCTACAGGTTAGTATGATGAAGGTAGAAAGCTAGGTGCAGACACAATGCCAATGCAAACACAGGGTAGCTTATGTAGGGGCTTGCAGACAGGTTCCAAGAGGTGGTAGAAGGGGGTCAGTATCTACTGAGGCTTCTTCAAGACCCTCACAGCATCTCTTTCCTCTCAGGAAACTGCAGCCAAGGAGGGAAGCATGTTTTGGGTCCTGACACATAATGTAAGAATTACAATTCAGATAAGCGCTGCTTAGTAGAAAGAAAGAACTCTCCTAGAAACTCTCCTTCTGAGGGCAAAGAAGCAGTGCAGATGGACAGCATTCAGTGGGACAACCTTCAATTCACTAAGCCATCAAATATATGTAAGTTCAGTTATGTTCTTATCTCCAATGAAGAAAGAAAAAGGCTTGCATATTAAGAATTAGTCTTACTTTTCTGTCTTATCCCTATTAGTCTTCTGGGTTTGTCATTACTCTTCTGCCTTCCATTACATAGGAAGAAAAAATTATCTTTTCAATTGCATCAAAATTTAAATCCATCATAACTGATTATGGTTTAGACCCTGGGGAGGCATCCAGGCAGCTTAGAAACTCCACTAAACTTCCATAATTTTTCTTGATGGGCAACTGTCAGTCTTCTGCTCTATATGCCTGATTTTGTAAAAATAGGTATTTTTGACAATAATCATACATGATAATTAATCAAAATCCATGTGTAGTCTATTAGTCTAAGCAAAATCCTATGAATACTATTTTCACTGTTAGTAATTCTATTTTAGGTACGGTGACAGAAGTCACTGGATATGGTTTATAGTTTCCCACTATTAAATGTATTTAAAATAAGTCGTTACTACTATACAGAAATATATTATCACCTCACCTATTTGTTAGGTAAATTCTACTATATTTGGAAAGTGGTTCTATTTAAAACAAACCTGGTTTGCTATATTTTATTATTATTAAATTAACATTCTGAGGAAAGCTTCAATGAAGTAGCTGAAATCAGAAAGATACTGAAAATGAGTCCAAAAAATTAACAAATCAGTGAATACTTATAATGAAGGACAGCTATCAGTTTCTCCCATGCCATTTGTCTACAACCTTCTCTGCTACATAGCACACAATTTCCTGCAGTAGTCAATACATTGGACAACGTTACAACTTCATCTAAAGATGGCATCCACATGCTAAGCCCTATTACCAACAGTAGCGTAATTCTGCCATCCATTAGCAAATCAGGGAAACGTTTTCCTGGGCTTGCTCCATGCAAATAAACTGACAATCTATTTTAAAGAATTGCATCTGTTATAGTTTGTATTAACAACTGATCTTTTTTTTTTTTGGGGGGGGGGGGGCATACACCAGGAAAAACATGTTCAAATCGATGATATGAAATAGAGATCAATTCTGAGTTCTAGCTGTGTTTTACCAGCTTCTCTGATTTTTGTGTCTGGAGCATTTTGGTATTTTCTATTATTTTCATTGTTCAGTAAAAAAAAAAAAAATAGGTATTGTGAGTCTAAATATTGGATGGCAGGAGACTTAGAGGCTGAAGCTAATTCTCTTTGACAGACCTGTTTACCAGAATTTGAAGCCCCAACAAAAAATTCATAGGTGATCTTTTTTTTTAATACGCATAGGCCAAATTCTGCAGGCCTAATTCAATGGGAAATTGCAATAAATATTTCACAGAAGCATAGGGAGAGATATTTTTTGTGCTACAACTTAAATTATATTTTGTTGTTCATTGTAAAGTAAGCACATTTTCAGTTAAAAAAATATTTATGTTGTAAGTTCTTGTGCTGTAAATTAGCATTGTATAGTGTCTAGACTCCTGAAAGTTACAGCAGCACCAATAATAATAACAACAAAAAATAAAGTTAACACAGCACTTTCCTCCATACAAATTTTTTTTCTGAAATTTAAACTTTCCCCATATCCCAGAAAAAACACTGACATCAATATAGAAAACAGTTGTAAACTGACAGCCATATAATCTAAAAATACTTTCTTATTAAAAATTTGTTGTGGACAGGTCTGAAAATGGATCTAATATACTGCTCACAACAAACTCATAGTTCTTACCAATCACCAAATAACAGGAATTCAATCAAAATACATAAACCTTTGTACATCATATAAGGAAGGGTCGAGAGACTGCAAGTGAACAGTACCTACCCCATGATGTGATTTAGGACAGGGAAAGTAACTTTATTGAATTCCCTCTAAAATCAGCACTTGCACTATTGTATCCCTCCTTTCATTGTTGTTCCCTCTTTGGAACTTTTAAGCCTTGCATAACCCCGCCAATGGAGCCTCTGTCTTTTGATCCTTAATGAAAACAGATTTTTCTCCTCACCAGAAGTATACAGTTTTCTGAGGCATCTGCACTATATTTTCTCTTAGAAAAAGATCTTTCTCATGTCTCTTTTGCACTTGGGAGCTGAAATTGAAGACAATGACAGAACAACTAATTTACCTCTAATTTGCATGACTTCAGTATCAAGAACAATGAAACTATGGAAGCATGGGCTGTGGGAAAATTCCAATAACCTGCAGCCATGACATGCAGTGCTGTCATTGCTATTGGCAAGCCTCAGACTTTGTATCGAACTGAGGTTTGTTGGGCTTGCTCTCTCTGAATCTGAGTTTTGGTTTAGCTTGTTTAATTAAAGCAGCATTTTAATTTTATTATTACTGGGTAGCTATGGTTAATTTCTTATGCTTAACTTTGTTAGTTTTATAAGCATAGTGACAAATGACCATTCTGTTTAGAATTAGGTATTTATGACCACACTGTGATTATATAAGATACCCTGGCATGATGGCAGAGCCTTTGAGAAAGTAGAGATGTAGAAGGCTGTAAAGTACAGGTATGGGATGATAAGAGATGGGGTGAAGACTGGCTTGGGGGCAGAGTGTTTCCTTTTTGCCCTTAATAACATTCTGAATTTGAAAAAACCCCACAACCACCAAATAAACAAACAAACAAACATAAGCCATCTGTCATGCTGGGATCTGGAGTCAGTGGCTGAAGGTCATACTGCTAGAGTAAACATTATCTTAGTGATGTATATATATTACTGAGGTCACTCAGATTTCGTGACTGCCAGTGTTTTAGGGAACAAAACCTACTTGCAATATGAATTGGGTCTCCATGCAAATATTTAATTAGTGAAGCTTGAGGCCCTACAGCAACTGTGAATTTTCATGAAGATCCCATTCTTTTTAAATAAAGTCATTAATTTTTCTGTGTTTTACTGAAAAATTCAGAGAAGTTCAGTTGTATCACACAGGGACTCAGATAATTTGCATAAATTAATTCAGTAATTGCCTGTACTTTTAAATATCTAAAAAAGTTTTGGCATAATCTAACTTTTCCAAACAAGGCTTATGCAAAACTCAGAATTTATCACATTTCCAAGAGGCAGCTTGGATGTGGCCCTGGTGTTTTGGGGAAGAAAAACCTTTAGCTGTATGGATATGAGTGTTTCCATTTCAGGTGACCTTGATGTTAGTATAACCCATTTCACGCACTAACATCAGTGTGGCACTTTCAAAATTCTGAAGTCTATGAAAATGACCAATTCCTATTGTGTTAAATACATCATAGACAGACAGATATGACTTTAAAAACATTTCTAAACTTGGAACAGATCATCCAAACTTTTGGCGTGGAGAAGCAGAAGGTAAGTATAGCCCCAGAAAAGCCACATCTTAAAATTTGTGACCCAACCCTAAGTATGTTTCCCCTCACCAATAGAGTATTTCTAGAGAATAATTTGTCTGACCTAGAAGCATCATAATACAATAAATATTAACAGTGATGATAATAAATCATTTTGGTTATATTAGTTTGCATTTTTATAGCAATGTTCATCCTGAAGCTCACTAAAGCATTCAGATAGAAAATAAGGTATATTGTGTTTTATGGACACGCATTCCATTGTATAAGGTTTGTACACATAACTTTCATAGCTAAAGTCAACGTTTTTAATGAATGGAGTTTTACTGTCTCTTATTTTAAAACATGTTTAAAGAAATTGAATTAAGTCTCTTCAAAACTTTTTTATCACACCTATAGCTTGAAAACAAAATGCATTCTTCAATCAATATTGTAACATATTTACCTACTCTGAAAAATAATGAGAAATACTACATAGAACACAAGAAGCTATGAACTTCAGTCTCATTTATCTCTTGTCTTGTATCGTCTTCCTTTCTAATCATGACCTTCAGGATCTGAAAGGAAATTTTTTGAATGAAATTTGAAATAAAATTAACAAAATCTACCTTCAGTATCATTGTATTTTTATTGAAGCATTTAAAACAAATTTTAAAGACAGTTTTGAACCCCATCTGTGGAAAAAGACTTGGTAACTATGAAGAGAACTATAAACAGGTTTCTATATTGCATTATTGAGTTTAAAATTATATTGCATAATATTAAGCTTGTGAATGGCCTGAGCATTTTAAAAATGTCTTAAGACTGGGCAGATCTTGAAACCTGAATGCCTATATCAGCAATGTATCACTCAGCAATCATAAAATTAAGAGAGACAGTGTTTAGATTCAATGTAGAAAACCCATTTAATTATACTTTTACAGGGAAAGTTATAAAATGTAAAACCCTGACTTATATTTTTATTTTTGTCATGAAGGAATCCATCAAAGGCAATTCTATGAATAATCAACATCTGCCATTCCATCATTAGATGTTCACAAGTTTTAGTCTTATAGAGCTGCATATTCTGTATTTCTTTTGATTACTCAGTTGCAGAAGAACTACCTTGATTATTGTTGAAATGACAAGGTAGTAATAACACATATATTTTCAGTTTGTTAAAGTTGTGGTTTTGTGTGGCTGGGTTCTGGTGGAGAAGGGTGGGCTGCAGGGAGGGGCTTCTGCAAGAAGCACCCAGAAGCTTTCTATAGGCCCGACAGAGCAAACACTAGCTGGTGCAAGGCCGGACCTACCACTGAACAAGGCTGAGCCCATCAGCGATGGTCATAGCGCCTCTGGGAATCACATTTAAGAGGAAAAAACCCTCAAGCAGCTACTTTTTGCCACCAGAGAAGGGAGTGAGAAGGTGTAAGAAACAGTGCATGCACCAAGGTCAGTGAAGAAAGGGTGGGGCAGAAAGTGCTCCAGGTGCTAGAGAGACATTGTCCTGCATCTCACGGAGAAGACCATGGTGGAGCAGCTTGTCCCCCAGCAGCCCATGGAAGCTGATGGAGAGTTTCCATCGAAGAAGATGATGGAGAGCAGAGACCCCACCTGCAGCCCATGGAGGGACCCCCACACTGGAGTGGGTGGACATGTATGGAAGATGCTGGGACCTGTGTAGGAACAAGCTCCTTGCAGGACCTACAGCCTGTGGAGAGAGAGGCACGCAGTGTAATATGTTTCCTGGGGGGTACCTGTGACTCTATGTGGGACTAGGCTGGAGCAGTTTGGTTCTGAGGGACTGCACCCCATAGAAAGGGCACATGCTGGGGCAGCTGGTGAAGAACTGAAGCCCAGTAGGAAAAGACTTATGTTGGAGAATTTCATGGAGGACTGTCCAGGATGAAAGGGGATAGATACACAGTCTCTGAAGCACAATTCTCCTGATTCTCACTTTATGCATAATAAACAGGTCTAAGTTACAAAACTTCCCACTGGATTTTCAGAACAGAAAGCCAGAGGTTTGCCATGCAGATTTATTTGTGGATTGGGGGGTGGTGGGGAGCGTGTGTGTATGTGTGTGCTTTCTTTCCTTTCTTTTAATTATTTTTTTGTCACGTATTCTAAACCACACAGAATGGGAAAAATTTAGAAGTGTTCAGAATGCTAACACAATACAATGTGCAATGTTTATATAACTCCCATGAAAAAAACCACAAAGATAGCTTTGAACCTGGGCTCTCCTAAGCAATTTTTCTTCAAGGAAGATAAAATAATGAAAAATACTTGGTTAAACTGCTGGCCAAATTCTTATTGTTTGTGCCACTCCTGGAAAAGACCCCAGGGACCAGCAACGGAATCTGTGCTATTGATTGGCTGATAAATAGAGGCCTATTAGATTCAGACAGGCTAGATTGATTATACGGCAGCAGCAGGAGCTCAGACTCAGAGCTGAGTGAACGTCAGGGTGAGAGAGAGGGAGAGCAAGCGAGAGAAAGCACGCAATAGAGGGAGACTGTACACACTATAGCATCAGTATGTGACTGCCGGTGCCTGATAACACTGATACTGAGCTCCTTCACTGGACAACTTGCTGAGCTACCTTTTTTCATTTGCAAGAGGATGCCTGCCCTAAGCCAGTGCAACTGATAACAGACTGGACCTTGGAATAGTTCATTTTACTTATAATTACATCTCTTACGTTCTGCGTCTCTGAAGAAAGGCTTATTACAGAAGACAAAAATTCATCCTGTCCCCTTAGCTTACACAGTACTGGCGATATACAGAGTTTGATCTTCCAGGTAAGAAAATTATCCTTTGCTTTCTCTGCAGCTAAAAAAGGAATTATTGTTGATTGTGTCTTGCATGTTAAATATAAGCTTTGGCATCTGCTTATAGAATGCATTTTTTGCACTTAAATTTCTTTCACTTGCAGATGACCATATATCAAATACTATGTACACCCAAAGACAATTAAGAACAGGACATGGTTTGTGCACTGCATTTATCATGCTTAACCCTTCAGGTAAATGGAAATGAAGCAGCCAGGAAAGATGATTTCTAACTACTTCTGTGACGTTTAATGTAACTTGTCCCACACATACTAAGCAGTCTGGAGTAATAACAACACAGAACCTCTCTCATATTATTAATTCATTACTGTATATGTTGTGAAGGCAGGTAGATAGAACATTTACCTGGAGGATTTCTCAGTGCTTGTCAGTAGTTTGAAACAGTATCTGTCTTTTGACTGCAAGCTTACCTCTGCTGCGCAAACATGATCTGCCTTAAATAATATGGCATTAGACTGCCATCTTTTTATAGATACAGTAGCAATTGCTAACATTCTGCCTCTGACAAGAAGATCAAGACTTATGACCTGAAATAAGAAACCTAGGATGTTCTGTCACACTGTGCTGCATGTTTGATGCAGCCATCCCATGGACTGATTGCTTGTTTTGATGTGACATCGACACTACTGTCTCCTACTGCCTAGGTCTACATAAACTTTCTACATATTTCCTTTGGCTCTGCTGGAAATGGTTTTGTTCTAATAGGTTGTGAAAGGTTGCTGTGATTCTGAAGGTGATTGGCTAAAACTGAAATAACCCAGCTTTAGGTTATGTTTGTATGACTTGGGGTTTACAGGCCGTGGGAGCATAACGCACTGTCACTTCGTTAGTGACACATTCCTTCTGACTGTGATAATCTGCACCACCTTCCTTAGTGGTTTGTGCACTCTGCTCCTTGCTCCAAAGTAAAAGGTATTTCTTCTATACCAGCTATTGTTGTTATTCCTCTGAGTGAAGTAGAACATCAGTTTACTAAGCCAAGTGTTTAAGTAGATTTACACCCAGACAAGTACAACTTTCCAGTTAAGAAACTGCCTATCACAGGCTATGGGTGCCAGACTACACACGTAACTGTGATCCATTTTATCCAATCACAAAAGCATCAAAAATACAGAGAAATACTCCTCTTTCTCTACCTAGATATTTGTTACGAAGTTCTATAAAGCACCGTACTCAAATACTTAATCATGGCTTAAAATCCCAAATGTGAAGTGGAATTCCCACAGTTACCAAAATAATTTATTACAACCTGTAAAGGCCATAAATGTTGGGGATCTTAGGCATATATGGGTTTGTTGTTTTTTTTTCTAAAACTAACAGTAATTTGAAGAGGTGCCTCAGTGACCACATGAACAAAATATGACAGGCTTAAAAGGCAGCTTCATCTTCTATAATGTATTATATGACTAAGCACTGGCAAAGCAAGCAAACTGATGAGTCAAAACCAAAGGCTTAAATTATATCATCTGTGGAGTTTAATTTCTTTACATTTTCTCTGTGAATAATGTCTATGTTGCTTTGTATTGATCCATGTCAATAATCTCAATGTTTTATACTGAAATTCTTTCCAGCAAGAAAATCAGTTGGGGACACATTTTATCCCCTTAGCTTTCACTGAGTGGCATTTTACTCCACAAAATACTGCTGGAGGTGGGGACTGCATACATTGACTATGGAGTCAGTGTCAGAATCTGACCATAAATAATAGAGAGAAACCCTTTATATTTTTATTAACTGACTGAAAATGTTAGCAGTAAGATAAAAACCTGTGTATCAAGAGTTAGATCTGCCAAATGTAGACAGAATTTTGTAAGGAATGAAGATAATTGGATATCTAATCCACTTTGGTTTCTAAGAAAACTTAAGGCCTGTCTCAAAATATTTCATGTGCATTTTGACTTGCAAAAAATAATCCTTTTCATATGCTCAAAAGCTTTTTTACAGCTCTTATTCATCTCTCCCTTTACTTTCTGAAAACCCTTTTTTACTAGACCTGTGCTCTTTAAATATATGTTACAATTTTGTGATTGGAAATAAAATCATGTTAATTCTGTGATTTCAAAGGCAGTGATATGATTCTGTCCAGATTAGTATATGTTAGTATTCAGGTTACTTTCCAGCCATGAAATTCCAAATGTTGTTCAGAAGAATTTATTTTTGCAAAAGGAATATTCAATTTCAACTTTTTATTTTTAAGCACAGAAGGAAAACAAAAGCCCAAACAATTAATTAATTTTATACTCGTGAAATATGTTATTCATTTCCCCATCAAAGATTTAAAGTGTAAGCAGCTTTTATCAGATTCAGGGAAAATATCTGAAAAAAATAAAATCAGAAATATTTTAAGAGGTTACTTAAATCGTTAGTTTCATTTTGAGCTTGTGATGCTGTTAATATGGACCTTTTGAAACGTATTAAACTGATTCAGTTGTATCACCTTTTTCTTAAGAATACTAATCTGGCCTTTTTGAACCTAATCTTGCATTTCTTTCCAGCATGAACTCATAGAAAGTTAAATTCTTATTTTCCTAGATAACTTGAAGCCATTAGGGGGCTCTTTCCTCCTATGATATCACACTGCAAGCTGTACTAAAAAGATATAGCTGGTTACTAGTCTTGTTACCAAAAAAGGATTCCTTCTTGAATAAATATATTCTGGGTGAAAAACTATTTTAATAATACACAGCAAATACAAGTCTCTGTTGTTTTGTTTTGTTTTGTTTTTTAAATGCGAATAATTAAAAGGAGATAATTTTTCCACTGCCAGATAGATGGTTACGTTTTGAAGTTATCTTGTGCCTCATCAAGGAGAAGGAGGGAATGTTCAGCAAGAAAGCAGTGCTTTGAATTAATTTTGGGTGTTACTAAGTCAAGTTAACGGTCTGATCAAACTGAATATGAAGCACCACTAATTTCCAAAAAGCTTAAATTTACTTATTCTGTTAACTGTGACCAACAGTGCAGCTAGCAATGAAAAAAAAATTATCCTGTTGAGTACTGTTTTATTATACTGGTAGGAAGCTTAAGGATATAGATCAGATAAACTCTTCACTTACACAGCTTTCTTCCAGAAGGGCAAAGTATGTGACCAGGTTTTTTCGATGACTGTTCATTACACGAGGTGAGGCGGAAGAGTAGCTCCAAGTCGTCAAATTTTTACTCATGTGAGCAACAGCACCGAAGTTACTGTGGCCAAACTGTAACATCCTTTGTTCTGCCTGTTACACATTTCCTGTAAATTCATTGCAACACTGCTGGTGAAATTAATTGTGAAATTTGTACTATTCCGTGTCAGCATTAGAAATAACTACTGAATAGCCAGATGAGGATTAATTAAAGAAATGCAATAGATTTATTGTAAAGCACAGCAAGGTGTTTGCAAACACTGTAGCAGCATGCTGAGGTGAGACCAGGAGAAACACAAGTGCCAAAAGCTTTGCAAAATAGTTGTCCACCTTTCTAGTTTTGAGGAATTTTCTTATTCCAACCAACCTTGAAAAAAATTTCCATATTGTTAGATTACTTCACCTACCCTGGACAACTCGATATTTTACATTGTTTAGCTTGGAGAAATTCCAATACTATCAGTTGCATTCAAGAAAAAAGAAAATTAAAAAAAAAGAAGTGACAACCTTTGTGGTTCTCTACATTCATGACATAGGAGAATAATCTGCCCAAGTTTAATTGATTTTTTTTCTCTTACATCTAAAAAGCTATGACTTTTCATGGCTTTACTACAGATCTGAATAGTCTCTCAATTCATGCCCACATTTATAGTACCAATCCTATGACATACAAGAAGAGCTATGTTCTGTTAAACAGCAACTAGAAATTGCAACCAGGGTCTGAAGACATTGCGTGTACTGCTACATAGACATGGAAACAGCCTTAGTTTGAGGTCCGTGAGATATAATTGAGATTGTCAAAAACTGAAATAAACCAAGTATTGTTTCTGAGATATGCAATTAACAGTTCAGACTCATGACAGATGATCTTCAATGATTGCATTATTAGCACATAGCAAATATTCTATCATGTAAATGAGCTTAACATCAGTGAAAGAGTGAATTTGCATTACTAAAAGGTGGTTAAAGTTACCTGTGACTCACTTGTATTTCAAGTAATGAACATGAACAGTCACCAAAGCTGAGCTGGTGTAATTATTAGTTTTCCTGACTTTATTTAAGGCCTAAACCATACTAAGAGTTTCCTGAAGGTAACAGGAGGTCTGCAGCCCAAGCAAGTAATAGATACCTGTTCTTTGTGGGAGTCAAATGTCCTCTCTGTAAGACTATAAAACACAGTTTAATTCAATTGTATCCTTCCCCAAAATCAATGAAATTTCATTAAAAAAACAAAGCAAAACAAAAAAAAAAAACCCTCAAAGAAAATTCTTGCTACAAAGTCCTTGCAAGTTTCACTTCGAAGGTAACTCTAATTTGCTAGTTGGCTAATTTATCCCTTATGTACACGCACTGGGCAAAGGACTTTGAAATACTTTTGAATGGAAATTGTTGTATAAATGTAAAGTATTATTATGGCAAAGAGAATTCATTCATACTTGGGCTAATGAAACCTGCAACTGTCTGGAATGCTCTATTAAGCATGAAATAATCATTTGTCTTTGATGAATGTTTAAAGATTGATAAAAAGCATTTCTTCAGACATGTACTCAAATAAGAAATGCCTACGTTTTTTCCTGTTTCATGCTTTTCTGCAATATATGCAGGGAACCATTCATGTGTCTAGATGTTAGAAGTAGAGAAAATTATAAAAGCAATTAATGTATGTATTGTCAAAATATTTTAAAGACAAATAGTAACAGCAGAGACTGAAATACACCTCATGGTGTAATAAAAAGCAAGAGCTCTTGCTCTTAACTGCTATACTAGAAAAAAATAAAATAAATTAGCAAATGTGGTTCTTTACCAACTGTTGCTTATTTTGAATCTAGACATGTAACTTGCTTTTAAGCTTACTCTTTACTGCCTATATTCCACACAGATATATATACACCCATTACAGTGAATTTTCAATTTTTAAAAATAGTCATGTAGAATCCAACCATGTTCTCTGTGTTCTGTAGCAGAAATCACTTGTATATCACTTGTGACATGAAGTCACTTGAGAATACAAGTTATGAGTAAGTGGCCACCAAAAAAATGCAGATCAGCAAATTATCAGATAACAGGATCCTAATAATGAAGTTCTTTTCCCTGATATTAAAGACAGTTGGTTAACATGCTCTGCTTTAATGAGGTGAGATATTAGAAAGACCATCCTGTGCAATATGGCAGAAATAACATTGTGAAGCACACAGCACAGTTCAAACCTGAATTTCAGAATATTTAGAACTGAGCCAAAAGTGCTGTTGCCTTGCAAAATACTGATTATTTTAGTCTCTGGAGCAAGGCATGGACGAATCTTTCTCTGAACAGCAATTATTAACTGGTCTGTGGAGTATAAAGCAAGTGAAAATTCTTCAGAGCAGCAGATAGTGAGAAGTATCTCGTTGTCCTTCTCCGGCAGATTTGTAAGACTGAGAATTAATGTAGTTAATAGAAAAGCTATAGCACAATTTTAATTATTTGCACACCTTCCTGTTTTTTCACCCCAGAACTCTTTGTAATTGATTTAGGAGATGGAACTCTAATATTTTTCTTCTTCCCTCCAGTTATCAGATATTAAACAGAAAAAACCCACACCAAGCAACCCCAAACCCAAAATAAAAAACACCATCACACCCCTCAAATTCACTTTTGAGCAAGATGTCGAAGGTGAACAAAATTAATTTTCAAAAGTTATTTTAATATATTTTTTTCTTGAACATATAATGAAACAATAGGTTTGTTCTTAACACTGTACAGTAATCAGTATTAGTAGCTCTTTGTGGAATAGAATATTTAATACTGACACTATGAACACTTTGTTTCCTATGGAAATTATGTACCCCAGAAAGCAAAGAAGAAATACATTATCTTACTTTAATTGTTCTATAAATCTGTTTTTCACAGGGGTACATAGAGTTCACCAACTTCTAAAAACTACTGAAAATAGATTTCACTGCTTTGCTTTTCCTTTTCTTTCTAAGACCCATTAATAATTCTTAGTTCTATGCAATGCAGCAGTACGATATGCATGTAGGGACAGCTCTGAAAACACTATTGGAACCTGTAACTGTAAATAAGAACAAATTCATTGCTTTGTACAAAAGAACAGGAAAATATATAACAAGGGAAAGTGAAAGGACATTATAATTTTGTTTGGGGTTTTTTGCCTCATCTGACAATACCTGCATCTGGTATATTTTCTTAAGTTAAATAATATGAATGTATCCATATTTTTATCATTTATGTTATAACAGACTGTACCGTCTCAAAACAGCATAAGAAACCAGCATTTGAAAGTATCTTCTTAAATGAAATCATAAGTGAACATTTTTCAGGGAAACCTACTTTAAGGAGCCCTGCCTTATTTGGAGATACAGAAAATTTGAAGCACCTTCAGGTAAGCTTGTATGATGTTCAAGGCACCCAGTCTTAAATGTTTCCCGGTAATGCTAGACACTGTTGTATGTCAGGTGCTTTCTTGATGATTTTCAAACACTATCTTGTAGTGAAGTATAGACTTTAACTAGCAAAACTTTAGCAATGTGATCAGGATATAATTTTTATTACCTTATGTCAATAAAACAAGGACCAGAGTCCAGAAATATAGATTTTATGAAGCTGCTTAGCACTAGCAAAACTGAAGGAAAACATGAAAACTCTACAGTGTCCTTTAAAAAAAGGAAAATCGTTCCTGCACTGCATGGCCAGAAGCCTCTCCAAGCAGATGTGTCATGCAGGTGCTACTTTGGATGTCAAAGACAACACTCTGGGATAGACATGTTCCTTTTGCATTGCATACCCATGTATTGTTTGACTGTTACAGTTCATCTAAAACCTTGGATAACCACTTGCCAGCTGTCTGACCTGACTAACTCCCATATGTGAGAGTCAGTGAAGCGGTGCAGGGATACAATTAACAGCTATTTTCATACTGTTGAGGAAAATTGTTCAAAGTTATACTTTATTCTAAGATGGTTTCTGGTTTATGTTTCTGGTTGGGGGGAGCAACTAGATAATTATCTACTCCACATTTTCAGTGTAAGGTGCAACCTCCTCCCCACTCTAGGTCATCTTTTCAGTGCTTTGCCCAAGTGCAGCAAACACAACATGCCTGGGCCACATCAAACTTCTTAACAAGTTAAGAAATTAGATCAAATGGTACTAGGCAGAGAGAAAACAGTTTGTACAAATTCTATATATGTTACATATCAATCTAAACCAAAAAAAACAAACATCCTTGTCCTAGTTATTAAATCCATAGTCTGAGGATTATATAATTCTCTCAGGCATTCAAATTTCTACAAATTTATTTTGTTCCTAATAGTATGTATATATGAATATATGAAACCCATGAACATCTTCACCTGTTCTCACAACTAAATGTTCCTGCCAAATCTTTGGAGAAGAATCTCCATTGCAAGACCTGCTGTTGGTTCATGTGGTTGATACACACTGTTATGCATGAGAAGTGAATGTTAGGATCAACTCATCCACAAACTTTTATTATGAAAAACAATTTAAACATGTTCCATTCATGAGACGCATCATATAAACATGTCACATAAACCTTGGCATGAGAGTGTGCATATAGACAGTTACCAAGAAATAAATGATGTACAGCAATTCTCCATTCTGATTTGCCTTTGTGTATTTTCTTTGACTCTGTCATGATTTAATATTCTCGGTAGGAATCACTGAATGCTTCAGCCATAAACTTCTTCAGACAGTAGTTTGAAGTCCAGTCTTACTGGCTATGCAAATCTGAGCAATATTCTACAGCAATATTCCTTCAAAGGAAGACAGCAATAATGACAATAATAAAAAACAATAAAACCAACAATATTGGTGGTGCAAAAAATGTAGTTGGTCACCTCATGTGACACCTTTCTCTCCATGTTGTACTTTCTGACAAACCTCCATGTTATTCCTTGCATTAATGGACATATCTGTCCTTTTTCTTCTTTTCCCTTCTCAGGAAGAGGATAGTCCTAAAGGTATTAAGCTTCTGTTGAATACCAGCAAACCTGATTCTTGTAGATGTAATTCATAAAATTCATAAAATTCAGGAACACTGTTTAAAATTTTCCAAAACAGCTTAGAATTTTCAACATGCAATATAATCTTTAATGTATATATGTCATCAGGGATGGTCAGATTTATTTCATACAAACAAGTATGGATTAAATCAAGCAACAAAACACTCAGAATCTATATTTGATATATTTGAACCATGTCAAGATAGATATGCTCCTCTTTCACCATGCAGTATTTGCTTCTTAATTTAGTGACTTAAATTAAAAATTACTGAGAGCAAATCCAGAAGATTCCTCCTTTTACTTTGAATTTCCTCTGGATATTGGTAATTTTGCCAAGTACAGAACTGAAGATTCAAGGATAGTACTGGAGATACCTAGAAAATATTCCCATTAATATACCATGGGAAAGAAAAAACAAACCAGAATTAACTCGGTTTTCCAGGTGTCAGAATTTAAACTTGGCACTGAAAGCATTCATTTGAGGCAATAAGCAGAAGTATTAATACTCTTCAGATGTTTCTATTATGACACAAATATATTCAATGTGACTTTTGTCTTTACTGTCACCCCTACAACACAAAGTATTCCTGTCCCACTGTATGTTTCACGAAACTGCATGGTGACCAATAATGAATTATACTGATGATTTTTATTTGGTCATAAGCCGGTGAACAACATCTCTTAATATGCATTATCTAGACTGAGAACAGTATTTGACATGCCAGGATGAAACTTCCACGGGGATTATAGCTGCATTTTTTTTAATGCTTAAACATATACAAACAAATGCATGTGTAGATACCTACAACTATACAACCCATGTCCATTAACCATTCAGGATCTTGTATTTGAGAACTCAAAAGTCCCAGTGGTCCAGGTCTTTCAAAAATAAAATTTGCCTACCAGAGAAAATAAATTGAAAACAAACTGTGCATCATGATAAAACAGCATGCTTCTTCAGCAGTAATATTTTGCTGTGAATGGCCTCCTTACCTGCATTTAGCATGTGTTGATTGCTTGGTTCACTGAAGCGCAGGATGCTGAGCAGAGCCATGGGTCAATAAAGTAATTTATAATGATTAACCTTCTGGGCAGACTGTGGGATGAACCAGTCTTCTAGCTGAGGAAATCTGTTCTGTTGTTGATAAATATTCACTAAACAAGCAGAAAATCTACAAACTTCTGTAACTAACTTTTGCTCCTTACAGAGAAGTGAGAGGGTATATTCAAAACCAATATGTTGCACTTGAATACAGCGAAATAATGAATATCTATTTTTAACCTATGTGACTTTGATGATATACTCATCAATAACGTTACTGTTTTTACATTAATAGAAGTTGCTGTTAGTGTGATTTCAAGTCAGGGAAAGGATTTCACTTAGATGTGGAAAAAGTGATGTCCAAACTGTACATACAAAGAGAAAAAACCCAACATAACAATTCACATGTTTCCACTGACTGTGACTGAACATATGTTGCACATGTGCAAAGCATCAGGGTCTCCAGAAGTACACCTATAAATTGTCTCCTGATGGAGTGGAAATGAACAGCTTCATTTCAGACCTCACCAAGGCTCCCTCTAATGGATGAGCAACACCCTGTGGGGTCGGACTGGGTGATCTGGGGTGGAACATCTGCAGAACCTTCTACAGCAGGACCATTAGGGTGGGAAGGTGTTGCTTACATCACCTCCAGAACTGTTGGGGCCTGGGGAGTGCATCTGAGAGGAGGGCAGGGTGGTGGCAAGTCATTTTGTTTTAGCGGTTGCCAGAGTTGGTTGGGGAGAGAATGAAGAGGTGCTGAATTGCACTGTGAGGGGCTGGGATGAGTCCTATGGGTTGTTTTTTCTTCTTTCTATGCCTTCTTCTTTGTCTGACTGAGTTAGTGGGTCTGTGGACCCCTTTTTTAAAGGTCTGTGCTGTTGCAGCCTGCCTTTTTTGTGTGTGATTTGCCCCAGGGATGGGGGTGGTGAGATTCTTGTTTTTCTATTGTTTTTGCTGTAGTAGAGAGTCATCAGTCAGGGCTGCAACTGGTTAGGGAACATCCAAACTTGGAGAGGCCAAGAGCAAGGCCTTTGCTCATCCAGGGTCTTAAATCTCAAGTAAACTTTCCTGGGATACTGCAGCCAAAAGGTGGTGATGGTGTGTGAGATGCAAGTTGTTAAGACTGAATTTATGTTAGACAAGTGGTGTAGGAGAAAGCGAGAGTGAGGAGGTAGGAGAAGACCCTTTAAGTGGTAAGAGGCAAGGTGGATGCTGAGTTGTTAGAGTACCAGACTTTTAATAAAAGAGTTGTATCCTATGGTACTAGTTCCAAAATAGGGCAACATTGTTCATCCTTAGCTCTAAGGATGTTATATCATGGGCACTCCTGAGTGAAGGTAAGATAAGGAAGTGTAAAAGTATTCAGCTGTAAAGACAAGGATTGTGCAGACTTGTGTTTAGTTTAACTTTCCTTTTTTTTAGCCTAATCTTAAATCACACTCTCCTATGCTGCTGGTAAACCAGTTGAATTGGAGCTACAACGAAGGTATTTCAAATTTTGGGTGCTCTACTTCTGTTCAGTGTACAAATTCAAATGAAACATCAAGAGAGCCCCAGAGAGATGTGCAGTCAATAAGTATTTCAAGGATTTATGTGTTGAGAATTAATTCTGCTAGCTGCTGGCAGATGGAGGGACACTCTGGCCTTTGCCTTACTTAACCTTGCCATCCTATTGACAGTGGCCAAAGTAGGCCTTGAACAAGCTGTCATAACTTGTTGCTGCCAGACCTGTTGCAGGTGATTCCCATGGCACACCCTTAGCTATCTGTGACCTTGTTGCAGAAATCTTCTGTTTTCTGAAATTGTTTCTTTATTCAAGCTGCCAGACTGTTGCAAAAAAGAAGAAAAATGATGGGCAGTTCATGAAATGACAATGAATTCATGTCATGGGTTCCCTTTTAGAGGTTAATTTTTCCCCATCTCTCAACCAAGATCTGTCTTAAAATAGGTTGTATCTGAATTGGAGATAGGTGTTTTCTTCAGTTCCCAAGTTCATCAGGAAAGATGCTTCTGAATTAATGCACTCATAACTGATCCCATCTCGATTTCTCTTGTGAAAATATTGTTTACAAAAATGTATCATGGGAGTAAAAACAACCTTCTTTCTGACCTTCCTTAAGTCTAATGCCTAAATCTCAAATTTAGTTGATTAGCTAACTTTAAGAGTTTATTAAAATGTTTGTTTAATATTACTGAGTAACATTGGCTTAACTCTAGCACTTTTTCATGTTTAATATCTGCAAAAAAGAAGCCTACATTGGACTTTCAGATACTCAGTTCTCACCTCTTCTCTATTAAATGTTGAAGTGTGTGTACCTGGATATTAAACAAAGCAAATGGCTGTGGATGGTTCTCAGTCTAATTAAGGATTATTTTCCATCAGAAAGTAAAATTATGGAGACCTATAGAAGAGCTATTTCTTTCTAACTGAGAATTTATGGTTGAAGAAGTTACATCAAGTATAGCCAAAATGCATTACTCTTCTTACTCCCTGTCTTCACTGAGTTGCCGACAAATACACATAACTTAGAAACAGCCTTTATGTTTTTTATTCTGACTCACTGAAGTTCTCTATGAATTTTAGGAAGGGTTTAGAAAGTGATCTGTGAAAAATGAATCCATCTTTTTTTTTATGGGACTGCTATTTCTGGAGGTCTTTTGGTGGATTTTGAAACTACTTGGGAGATTGGAAGTTGACAAGAGAGCAGTATGTCTTGGGACCTTGGTAATAGTAAAAAGCACAATCTCTTGTCTCTTCTGCTGTTGAGGAGTATGGTTTGCAGGTTTGTAAGGTTTTTTTCTTCAAGTACACATTAAGATGGGTAATTTTCTAGGACTGTTCTTTCAGAGGGATTCAATTAGCAAAAAGTATCTTGATTTAGATAAAACCAAAGAAGATAAATCCTCGTTTTGTTCTAAGGCAAAAAAAAAATCAGTGCCTTTTTCACCTATTACCTTGAGTCAAATTAAGTCTGCTGTCTGAAGACTCTTATTCAGATAAATTTATTGTAGAAAAGGGTCCAAAACTTAAAAATAAATTGTGACTGTTAGGTATTTATTTGACAGTGGAAGCAGGGCTTTTGCTGCATTGTGGTGTTCTTTTCTCATTGCTGAAATAGCCATAGGGGTCTGGTATTTTTTCACTAACAGGTGCTATTATATAAAGTCATTCACTGAATTCAAATTTTTCAGTTTAGAAGATTTCTGGGAGAAAACTGATAAAAGAACTTATTCTTAAGACCATTTCCATACCAAATGCTGCTGGATTTTAATAAAGTAGCCAAGCTCTCAAATTATACTTTTAAAAAATACATTGTGAATTATTACCAAATGCTGATGAAAATACCTAGAGCTCTGTGTCATCTGTTCTTTCAAAATTACCAGCGGGACATGGTCAGTCTAGGACTTGTTACTTATCCATATTACTTCATATTTTATATGGCTGCCTGGTGTTCTTATTTTCTTCTGGTCTGAAGTCTTACCCATATCTTTGACTTGTTATACAATTATTTCTTTCTCAGATAAGCTGTGGTGTTGTTACACTGGTTAGGGTACAAGTGGTACAATTCTTCTTCTTATCCTGGTTGGGGTACAACAAGAGAGCATCCTGTATCGCATTCATAGGAAAAGTCTGGCATAACTGTTATTGCTGAGCAGATATCATATGATATGTAATAGCCCTTTGGTCAATTTAGCTCATCTGTAAAGTTTGTAACTCTACCAATATGCAAGAAAATACATTTAACGTTATGCCAAGTGATCAGTGCCATTAAACAATAGACAAATATGCGCTTAACAGAATTCCTTCGAACTTTATTTTTATCATAGCTAAGGGGAAAAAAAAAAGAAACAAAATAAAGAAACATACCTACACCAAAAGCATCCACTCTGACATAATTAGCCTAGCAAAGAGAAAGTTCCAGGGACCCTTTTTTCTTTGAAAAGCTGGAGAGGAAGCATTTAGAAGGGCATATAGTGATAGGACAATGGGTGGTGGCCTTAAGATGAAAGAGGCAAGATTTAGATTAGGTATTAGGAAGAAATCCTTCTCTATGAGGCCTGTGAGGCACTGGCACAGCTTGCTCAGAGAAGCTGTGGCTTCCCCCTCCCTGGTAGGGTTCCCCAGGTTGGATGGGGCTTTGGGCAACCTGGTCTAGTGGAAGGTGTTTCTCTTGCAGGGTCTTCAGCTGATTCATGAACAGAGTATTTCCAAGGAGAAAACAAACCAAAACAAACAAAAAAAGTGCTATCCAGAGCTGAAAGGCTACTAAACCATTTTTGAATCAGAACTAGTAATGAGTATGTTCGCAAACCTGCTTTGGCGGGGTGGTTGGACTCAATGATCTCTGAAGGTCCCTTCCAAACCCTAAAATTCTGTGAATCTTCTGCCAGAATTCAGAATATTCTATTTTTTTCTAAATATTATGGGGTTTTTTTCTAGCTAGGTGTTAACATAAACACCAACTTCATCATTGAAGATTATTTTGAATCCTCCTTGAGCATTTTAAGGGCATTGCTTATTAAAGACAAACACTAGTCCTACCAAGTTGATCTAATGAAAAGATGTGTTACAACTTCAGAAACATAAAGACAAAAGTCCCTGTCAAGGCAAAGGAAACTTGTAGGATGAGATGCTTGTCCTCTTATGAGAGAAAGAAAAGACAAGGAACTGGGGTTACAACAGCTTGTTTTTCACTTAGAAACAGTGTTACTGATTCCTAGACCTGACCTGAAGTTCATCAGTTTGACTGGAAGACAGTCACACAGGTAGAGTGAAAGAATTCTTCTAGGTAAATACATTATTAAAGAATATTTTATTATTGTATGAAATGTCTGGCTGCTTTTTCAATTGCATACTTCTTTGTATTTGTGAAAAAAACCAACCAAACCCCCAAAAAACCCAAACAAAAACCCCACCAAAAACCCAACACAAACTGAAACAAAAAAACAACCAACAAAAATAGCAACCTGAAAACCCAAGCAAAATCAAATACACAAAATAATCCCCCACATCGAAGGTATTCACAGAACATCTAAAACCTGAGATTGTCACTATCTTCATGTACTTAAAAAAACCCAAACAAACCCAAAGCGGTACCCCTCCCTCTTCTTTTATGCGTTCCACTGTATATAATAAAATCTTTTAAAGGCTAAAATTTATAAGAAAAAGTTCTTTAAAGCTGCATCAATATTACTATATTGAATTATTTATACGTTTTCATTAATGCAAACACAGGTAGAATGTTTTTTTTAAAGTAAATTTGTGTTCTTGGCTTTGCTGTAGTTACAGGGGTGAGGGTGCCTGACAGGGATGAGAAATCACATTTGGGGTTTTCTTTTTTATTTTTGCCATGCAGCTTATTTCTTTTGTCATTCACTAAAAAGGACAGCGAGAGTGATGACAATTCATTGTCTCTATACAGATAGTTCATCTTTGTTGAAGAGAATGAGGTGGCTTCCATTTTTATTCTTCCTTGCCCTCTGTTTCTTATCTGAAGAATATCTATGAAGCAAAAGTGTGTGCTTGTTGACTTGGATGTCTTTTTGTTATGACCTGGATATTCATCACCAGTCTCCAGAAGTAATTCAGAAGTACAGAAAAATGATCAATGTGGTCTAATCTGGTTACAGACCAACAACATTGGCTTGTGAAGCTTTTTTATTGTGTGAAATGTTGAGGTTCATGAGACATTCAATCCTTAAGGCCAACTAAACTTTTCTTTCCAGCTCACCAACAGGGTGTGATGGTGTTTTCAACTTAATTTATACAGTAAACAAAAAATTAAGTCTATTTTTGTCAGCACTTCTCTCTGCAAAAGAATAAAACAAGAAAAGAATGTGATACAGTGATTAACGATAGTGATTAACTCCCTGCAGGTTGTGGCTTCATGGCCCAGTAATTCTTCTGTCATTATTCTGGATAAGATGCTGCATTAAGCATATATGTCTTCATCCATATGGCTTGATAAAAACCTGGAGGCTAACTTTTAACGTTGTAATTTTTCACTAATGCACATTTAATGCTGAATGTATAATTGTGGTTTATTCTGTTGAATTACCCAAGATGCTAATGTTTAAGAGCTGAATTAGCTTTATTTAAAAATATTAATTTAATATGAGAGGGAGAATAAAATGATAGTGAAAAAGGAATAACTGTGCAGTTAAATGCTTTGGACTACTTTTGGTGGTGCTGCCTTCTCACTTCAAAGTAATTTTAATATAGCCTTTGTTTAGCATCATTTGCACACACAAATATATATATATATATATAAAAGAGTGATAAAATACCTCTTTCTGTTATACTGTGAGGAAAAAGATGATAATGGTCTCACTGTAACTGACATAATTGAGGTGGTCAGCTCCATAAAAATCCTGTTTACATGTTGTTGTCAAACACAAGAATTTGTACCACTATAGACTTTATGTTAAGGTGCTGGAAAGCAGCTTGGCAAGGAGAAGTACATGAGGGTCCTGGTGGATGCCTAAGTTGAACATGAATCAACATTGTGCTCTTGCCACAAAGACGACTAATGACATCCTGGGTTGCATTAAGCAAAGTATTTCCAGCAGCTTGAGGGAGAGGATTCTTCCCCTCTGAGTAGCAGCACTGTTGAAGCACACCTGCAGTGCTGTGTCCACTTCTGGACTTTTCAATAGAAAAGGGGCATGGAAAGAGTCCAGCGAAGGGTTACTAAGATGATGAAGGGGCTGGAGCATCTCTCCTGTGAGGAAAGACAGAGAACTGGGACTGTTTAGTTGGAGAAGAGAAGGCTCAGGAGGGATCACATGAATGCATGTAAATTCCTGAAGGAAGGATACAAAGAAGGCTGAGCCAGGCTTTTTTCAGTGGTGCCCAGTGACAGGACCAGAGTCAATGGACACACGAAGTAAAGTCTGAATACCAGGAAACACTTTGTTACGGTGAGGGTAATTGACCACTGACACAGGTTTCCCATGGAGGTTGCAGAGTCTCCCTCCTGGAATATACTCAAAAGCTATCTGGACATGATCCTGGTCAACAAGGTCTAGGTGCCCTGCTTGAGCATGGTAGATTGGATCAGATGACCTCAAGAGGTCCCTTCCAATCTCAACTATTCGAAGATTTCCCCATCCAATTGTACTGCTTTGAGTGAAGGAGATAGAGAAGGTAGGAATGAAAGAATGAAGGTGAGCCTTGGAAAAAAGGTGTGGTGGTGAGGCAAAGGTGATTTATCTCTTCTCATCATCCTGCTCTATTATTAGTTGGTTATAAATTAATTATTTTTCCCCTAGCTGAATTGTTTTGGTCATAAAGGTGATAGCTAAGGGTCTTTATAAAGAATCATGAACTTCTCATGTTTTCTCCTCCCTCTCCTGTTGAGGCAGGGGAATGAGAGTGGCTGTGGTCAGGTCTGCCGATCAAAGTGAACCCACCATAGACATAAATAGAAATAAAAGCTTTTAGCTTGGTTGAATTTTATTAGATTTTTTTAATCAATTAGAGTGTATGTTAATGGGAAAAGCAGAGAACTGGGGTTCACAGACCAATTACAAAGAATGTGCCTTGGAAAATTTTTAATGGTTTTGTATGTATTAATAATATTTTAGGACTAGAGAAGGTGAATCTTACAAGTTGTTGTCTTGTGTGTAGTCCCATATATATTACAAATGTACTTGATTCTCCTTTTGTAGGGATCTCACAAGTAGATTCTTCTATTAAAAGCTACTCTTTTTAAGAAAGCACATTTTTCATACTCTTTTATAGCTGTTATGAAAATTAAACTAGTCACATCTTTACTGCAAGATATCACAGAACGGTTTGAGTTAGAAGGGATCTTTGAAGATAGTCCAAACTGGACTAGTCCCATGAACTGGAACATCTTTCACTAGATCAGATTGTTGTGAGCCTCATCCAGCCTGATTTTGAATACTTCAAATGATGAAACATCCACAGCTTCTGTGTGCATCCTGTTCTAATGTCTCACCATCCTCATAATAAAGATTTTCTCATGCCCATTTTAAGCAAACCCACTCTGAGTTTACTTTTTGTCCTGTTACTACAGGCAAAGGTGTCCCTTTACTACAGGCCTTGATAAAAGGTGTATCTGTCTTTCTTGCAAGCCCTGCTTATATATTGAGAGGTTGGAATAAGGTCTCATCAGAGCCATCTCTTCTTGCAATGTAACAGCCACAGCTCTCTCAGCCTTTGTTCGTCAAAGTGTTCCAGCCAACAACAAAATACCGTGGATTGTTTGGTATAGAATTCTTCAGCACTTCATTCTCCAACTTTTTTGTTGATTTGTTTTCCAAAACACAAGTGTATTTTATATGCCAATTTGAGTTACTGACACCATCAAAATGTGTTCTTGCCCTTCTTTGCAATGCTGTTAAATTTATGGCATTGTTTTATTTTATAGGTACCCTGTATTTCCTGTAACTTTTATTACAAAATGAGGAGATTTTTTTAACTCTGAAGATAATAACTGCTTAGACCCTTAGGTAAAAGTTAGCAAATAAACAAGTTATGGTTCCATAACCATATGGAACCAAGTTATGCTTCTATAACAATGGAATTGTCTATGTCAGATACTGCTCCATTTGGGTTTGCAGTGAAGCAGACTCTACAGGAAAAGAAAACATTGATTTCTGAATGTTCTGTAAATGCACAGCAAGAAGACCATTTCATGTAATGTTAGTCGGGTTATCAAGATGATCTGGGATTCTCCTTATTTCCAACATACTGTAACTGGCATTTGTCAGAAGACAATAGGGTCTGGACATGGCATGATTTTGGTACAGCCATGTGTCTTAAACTGAAGATGACAATTCTTTTGAAATATTATTGGTCTTCATAAAGTATTGATCATTGTTTTTAATAGAAATGAACAAACAGCAAAAATATATTACACAACTGTAGAATTATTATGATAATTTCAACTTTTTTTAATACACTCAGAGTTTTAAAAGACATTTTATAAAGAATAGTGTAACAGTGAATTCAGTTTAAAACATCTAGTAGAAATTTCTTATTAAAAAATGTCCTGTCCTTAGAGTTCCATAGCTTTCATTAATCACTATTATTGTATGCAATACACTCTAGAAGAACATGAATGAATTTCTATAAGAAAATGAAACCTTTTTGTGTTGTATTGACTTACGTTATTGATTCCTTTTTCTCTATAGTATAGCAGAAAATCTTTTATATGTGTCATTTCCACCCCCAGCCCCACCTCATATATCTACTGTTAGTAAATTTTACCATGTCTTTTTGCAAGTACATTTTGAGCATTTTTGGCTCATGTGACTTCCTCTTGGCAGTTTGGAATATCATTCATTCTTTGCAGTGTCATAGAAGGCAGAAAACTAGTCAAGCTTTGTTATCGATTTCTTATATTTTAAGAAAAAGTGTGCGTTGTAAATGCTGTGCAGTTAGAAAATGATCCAGCAGCAGTGGTAAACTTTTAAATGTGTTGTGCTGGTTTTGGCTGGGATTGAGTTAAATTTCTTCATTGTAGCTACTACAGGGTTATGCTTTGGATTTGTGCTGAAAACAGTCTTAATAACAGAGAGATGATTTCTTTACTGCTGAGCAGGGCTTACGCAGGGTTAAGGAGTTTTCTGCTTATCACATCTACTCACCAGCAAATAGGCTGGGGGTACACAAGGAGTTGGGAGAAGACACAACCAGGACAGCTGACCAAAGGGATATTCTATACCATATGTACTGGGGGTCTGTGGCAAGGTTTTGGTAGTGGGCGACTACAGGAGTGGCTTCTATGAGAAGCTGCTAGAAGCTTCCACTATATCCAAGGAGCCAATGCCAACCAACTCCTAGACAGACCTGCCGATGGCTGATGCTGAGCCCATCAACAGTGGTGGTAGCGGTTCTGGGAAAAAAAAATAGATAATAATAATAATAATAAAAAAAAAAAACACCAAAAAAAAACCAAACACAAAACAACACACCAAATACCGAAGAGGAGCAACTGCAGCTGGAGAGAAGAGGGAAAATATACAAGAGACAAATATGCAGTGAAGAAGTTGGGAGAGGAGGTGCTCCAGGTACCAGAGCAGAGATTCTCCTGTAGTCCATGAAGAAGACTATAGTGAAGCAGACTGTCCCCCTGCAGCCCATGGAAGTTACCAGTGGAGCAGATATCCACCTCCAACCCATGAAGGACCTCATGCAGGTGGATACACCTGAAGGAGGCTGTGACCCAGTAGGAAGCTTGCACTTGAGTAGGCTTCTGGTCTGGCCTGTTCAGAAGGTGTGTGACCCTGTGGGGGACTTATACTGGAGCAGCTCATTCCTGAAGGATGCCGTATAAGGCACCCACACAGGAGCAGTTTATGAAGAATTTCAGCCCATGGAAAGAACATTGGACAAGTTCACGGAGGACCTCATGCTGGAGCAGGGGAGGAGTGTGAGGAGTCGTCCCACTGAGGAAGAAGGAACAGCAGAGAGACACAACATGTCATGAACTGACCACAGCCCCCGTTCCCCTTAGTCACTGCGTGAAGAGGAGGAAGAGAAAATATGGAGTGAATTTGAGCGCAGGAAGAAGGGAGGAATGAGATGAAATTCCTTTAAAATTTGGTTTTACTTCTTATTACTCGACTCTGTTTTGTTTAGTAATAAATTAAATTAATTTTCCTGATTTGAGTCTGGTTTGGTTGCGATGATAATTGGTGAGTGATCTCTCCCTGTCCTTAGCTTGGCCCGTTATCTTTCTGTTATTTTTTCTCTCCCCTGTCCAGCTAAGGAAAGGAATGATAGAGTGACTTTGGTAAGCACCTGGCATCCTGCCTGGTCAGCCTATATGATGTCATGCTCAGCATATAAAGCTTAGGGAAGAAGAAGGAAGGGGAGGGTTATTTGGAGTGGTATTCGTCTTCCTAAATAACCATTATGTGTGACGGACCCTTGCTTTTCTGGGGATGGCTGAACATCTGCCTGCCCATGGGAAGTGGTGAATAAATTCCTTGCTTTGCTCTGCTTGTGTGCACAGCTTATTAAACTGTCTGTATCTCAACCCATGAGTTTTCTAACCCTTTTGATTCTCTCCCCCATCTCACTGGGGAAGAGTGAATGAATGGCTGTGTGGTCTTTAGCTGCTGACTGAGGTTAAACCGTGACATGTGTAAAGTCTATTTCTACAGTTCCTTTTATTCTCACTACTTAATAAGCTGTTGATTTGAGTAAGCCAAACAAACTACTGCATGTAAACCAGGGTGTGTCAAAGCGGCATTCCAAAAGCTAGCACTCAGGTTCAAGTTTAATTGCTTGAAGAAGCAGTCTGATTTCAGAACTCACCACCTTTCAGGGACTCTCAATAAAAATTAGACCACTTCATTTTCCAATACTGTACATACATATCCATCCAAGTGAATTTGGTTAAGTAGTGTCACTTAAGGGAAAAATCACCTACTTGGCTACACAACATTGACCTTTTTAAAAATATTTTTTTAACATAAATTTGACATAGTTTTACAGTACTAACCAGATCAATACATCTTGCCTGGTGCCATAAGAAATGTGTATTTCACATTGCTTTAAGGATAATAATATAGTATGAACTGTGATGATCTCTACTTGGTTCTGTTTAATTCACTGAAAGGTCATAATACAGTCAGATGAACTCCAGAGGCATTGCATGCTACTTGAGTTGATGAAGATCAGGAAGACTTACAGTAAATGCTATGACCCTGGAAATAGAAGTCATTTAACTTGGTCTTACTAAGGGGATACTCTAGATAAGTCACAGCAAATAAACTTTGTCAATACTTATTTCAGGGAAATCTTACTGTCTGTAGTGTATACATAATTTCATAGAATCATAGAATGGTTAGGGCTGGAACAGACCTTAAAGATCATTAAATTCCACCCCCGACTCCACACCCCCCCCTCCGCCATGGGCAGGGACACCCTCCACTAGACCAGGCTGCTGAAGGCCCCATCCGAACTGGCCTTGAACACCTCCAGGGACAGGGCATCCATCACCTCCCTGGAGGTGATGACTTAATAAGCACCAGTCTATTGAAATGTTGCCAGGTTCCTTGTGAATGATACTGATGAAGAAAATGACTAGGAGAAGTTTGGTCAAAATAAGTAGCAAGTTGAAATTTATAATCTTAGACTTCTCTGTACAATTTAAAGTAGTTGTAGAAAGTAAATATGGAGTCCTCATGGGACCTATAGTTTATGTTCTAGAAACCATTTATGAAATATGATAGTATTTTGATGTTCATAGATGTTAATAAAGTAATCATCATGATTACTTACTTTGTGAAATCATTCCTTGGATTGTTTGCTATAAGTACAAGTGAACAGTCTATAGTTTTCCTATTAGTACAGAAATCCACAATTCAACTACTCCCTCAAGTTCCATATTTAAATGATAGTGGATTCTAGGCAACATGGTATTCTTGTTATCTGCAGGATGTGATTTTAACAAAACAATTTTAATTCTATTCAATTGTTCTGTTATTAGTTAATAGACATTTTTGATCTGTAGATAGAGTGTAATTTGGTTAATGCTTGATTCTTAGTTCATTTTAGCAGTTTCATGTGGCTATTGTATTAAACTTTGTAAAACAAAAAATAAATTAAAATTCAGTGGAATGCATGCCTTAATCCAGAGATACTTCATGAAAAGGAAATTTAACCATAGAAGGATTTTGAAAACTACTTGTTTGGTTTGGGATTTTTTTTAGTGGTATTGAACCACTGAGCTCGAGTAAGGTAGCTATTTTATTTGGTAGCACTTCTCATATAATAATAATAGTAATAATAACAACCTGAAGAAAAGGTTAGAACTGACTTGAAAAAATCAAGGAAGTCCACTTTATTTAAGCCTTATGTGCACTAAGATTGAGAGGGAAGAAGGTTCCGAGTTAGAGTTTTAAGATATTGCTCCTTTTGGACAGTTACCCCATGGATGATCACTAGTGGTACTCCAAAAGGGACAGTCACAGAAACTCTTACCAATTGAAAGAAATGTAACAAATCTCCCTGGGAAGCTTGTGTTTGGTGCTAAAAATGTTGATACTGTTACTATTATAAAGCACATAATAGGGCTATCAAAAATCCTGTATTGTTTTTATTTTTTTATTTTTTAATAGACTGGATTATTTGTGACAGAAAGGAAACTTACAATTCTGTAAATGCAGAAATTTCTCATTTGCTTGATGTTTGCATTTAGAAGTTCCAAAGTGACTGGGCATTGAGTGGAATTTCAAACTATGGGTAAACTTTGGGAGCCTTCCCCCCTTTAACAGTTCCCAGATGATATAATCAGGTATGTTTTCATTAATTGCTGAAAAGAAATAAAAAGTCCATAAACCTGTGTTAGAAAGTATTACCTATTTTGAAACATAGTTTCCTTGTGGTAGTTGCTCTATCAAGAAGGCAAACTGGAATCAAATATAGCTGATTCCAAAAACTGAGTATCAAAACCTAGTGATTTTGTTGTCAAATCATTAAATGACAGTTCTAAGCATATGGGGGGAGGATGTGAACTGTGAACCAAGGTACTTTGCTGAAATGGTAGGACTATATTTATGTTTAGAATTAACCACAGACTTGAAATTATTCATTGAACAGGAGACTCTTTGCAGCTTTTCACTAATAATTATTTCTAAAAATCATAGGTACTTCAACTTTCTGAAACACCTGGCAGCTAGATTAATAGATTCTTGGCAGCAGATTACAACCACTGGCATGTAGTGGCTACCAGACGAGCATTAATTTAGTTTAATATTAAGCATGCAAAGCAAGTAGAGAAAATATAATCATTTATTATTGTAATAGTTCTAAGTTATAACCAGTTGCATGATTTATACTTCAATTAAACTATGCAGCTTGTACAAAGTCTTCTTCCTGTATTAATCATGCAAACTGGCTCATTATTTATAACTAAAAAAAGCAGATGGGCCAGGCCTTCAAGTGATGATCGGGAAAGGTTTCATATTTGCAACACCCCACACATTAAGCATGGCAGGGGAGATGAAACACTTCATATGAAAGAAAAATTCGGTAGTGTAGAATTTTCCAGGTTTGTATTACAATAGTCTCAATCTGCTGTTACTCTGTCAAATGAAGTTAAATGCTGCTATCATCTACAGTGCTCCAAGCCCTTAGAGAGACAGCTGAAAGTCAGTGGCTGTCAATGAAGGTGATTGCTCGGTTTACGGTTTTTACAAATTTTGTTGTGATTATTATTATTCCCTAGGAAAGATGTAGTGAATATCAGTGGACTTGACAGAAAAGAGAATTTGTGCTATATCTATGGATTTACTTTCTCAGTCCATTGCATCTCTGAGGAAGATTGACTGATGTGGCCTCGATGAATAGAAATGTCTCAAGACAGAAAGCAAAGGGCAGCTGGATAGTCAAGACTACAGGACCTACCAATCAAGCTGGCCCTACCCAAACATAACTTTTACATACTACAGATGGGGATACTGAGATTTTGCTATTTTAAAATTTTTCACTGGCACCAGAAGCTGTCCTATTCCTATTTTAGCTAGAGATATATTATACCAGCTCTGTCAGCTTTGTGAATACCCTGGGTACCTGGTGAGTGACTGTTTGCTGAAGTAGTTCTCCTGCTTTGGGTCTCCTGGACTTACATTAGTCATAGTGAAAATTTCACTGAAACCAGCTTGTTGTGCCAAAAAAAAAAAAAAAAGGAAACCCAAAATATAATTGAGGCTCACACCAGATTATTTAATAAATACTGGAGGAAACAAACCCATACAACCTACATATTTTTTATAAATTAAATAACTAAAAGCCTACAAGCTATACTATGAAATAAAGATCATTAATAAGCATGGCCTTATTTCTCTTTTCTCCCTTATATTTTTGTTTTATTTTCTTCATCATTCTCAACCTTTTTAGATTTTCTTTTCACATCTCCCACTTTCATGCAGTAATCTCTCTCTGTCTGAGATGTTTCAAGACTAATCCCGTGGCCTCTATGATGTAGAGGATAAATCATGCAATTGACCAAAAAGAATGCATTTCATATGACTTTGTTTTTAATCTGTAATATTATTAATTAAATGTGATACATAATCAGAATCATGGTGATAAAATAATGCCTAATCTATTGGGCAAGGTTTTGTTACAATAATGCAATTCAGTGCAAAGACTCTATAACTTAAAGTTATGAATAATTTATTTGTATTAGTTAAAACAAATTATTTTTTCCGTGCTACAAATCATTGAATAGAAGTAATTATGGAAGAAAAAAGAAGCCTTCAGGAAAAAATAGTAACTTTTTTCTTGTTTTTTCCAACCCCTAAATATCAATAAGTACTAAATTTGGTGGCAAATATAGGAGCTGATATTAAAAATAAACTGTATTTTAAATTGATTATGTCACAAGAGATCTTTCTCGGGGAGTCTTGGAAAAGAAATGTGTGGAAAACTAGCTTACTGCTGCAGACTATTATGCAACTCAATGTTCACACTTTAGAATTTCACTGCTGACACCTGTTTTCTGCTTTACCTCATACCAAATTTGCTTAAAAAGGAATTCATAGGCCACAAAGATCCCTGGCATAAGACAGCACACATTAATGACAGCAGGTTTTTCTATTTCTGAGAAGATAAACACTGAACCCAGGAATGTCAGCTGACACCCTCAGAAAGGTATTTTGAAAACAAATAAGGAACCACAGGAAATTACATTTTATACTTGAACACATAGTGGTGGAGGTAACACAGAATAGGAAATACAGTGCCCTGAACTCAGAACATTGGTTAATGTAACTTGGTTTTCTGCTTCATGAAAAGGTCTCTTGGGCACACTGAATGATTTCTATACAGAGTTAGCTCATAGAAGTATTGGGTTAGATTTGTTTCTTTTCTCACAAATGTCTCTGTCATACTGTACTTCCTCTCAGATTCCAAATTTAAGGGGTTTGTAAACTATTTTTTAATTGGTGGGAGTGTTTTGTTTTGGAGGGTTTTTTTTTTGTTTTTAAAATATATCCAGAACTATACTGAATTTTAAATTACCATTTTACTTATTCCTTTAGACACATTCCCTTTTTCTTTTATAACTTTCATCTCCATGTGATCTGCCATTTTGAATTTACTTTTCTTCATCTCCCTGAGCCCCTTAACTGCCAAAAATAACAGTGTAACAGCAATAAAATTTCACAAGTAACAGAAACCATATGCTCTTACTATGTCTTCTTATTAAGCGTATTTTTCCTCCTTTGTCACACAGCACAGTCATGTTATTATATTGGCCTGATAGGTAAAATACTGTGAACTGAGTACATGACCATTTTTAAAGAGAAATTACTTGAGGGGCAACCCCCACTACCACATGGTGTATCCACATACCTGTATAAAAAGCAGGTAGATGCAAATATATTATACCTGTAGTGTATGTAGCAGCTTATAAAGCTACATGTTGTTTGTTATGTATATGTGCATATGTGTGATATTTTACAGTCAATATACACACAGCAACTGCATGTATGTTGAAGTCATCACGTTCTTTTAAGTTCTTAAGATGGCACCTTCATTAACACCATAAAATTGATTGTTCTGTGGAAATATAGCTCAGCATTTGTGCATTGTTGAAGACTTTTAAGCCCACAGAATACCATATCCCAGGGTTTTATTCAATTTGGGTCTTGAAGGATTGAGACCGCAGAACATGTCTAGACAAACTGGTCCATTCTTGACTGTCTTTGTGGTGTAAGGAAGACACGGACTCCAGCAGGTGCAACTACAGAATCAGCTTTGTTACATTCACTACTGCTTAAATACCTTCCTCTAATGGGAGGCTACTCATTTGCCAATGACCACTCAACTCAGGTCTCTAAATAACACTAAGTTAAACACTTCTCTTTTTCCAGGCCTCCAGTCTCCTCCAAGTTCCCATTCACTCCCAGGTTCATGTGTATCTCGCTGTTTCAGATTCTTGCTCAACACACACTCCCATGCTCCTTGTTTAACGCTTGCTTTTTGGAATGTTTCCTGGACCAGTCTCATCAACTGTGTTTCTGTTTTCTACATGTCCTCACATTGAAAATATGGATATTTTTTTCCTTCTGTCCAGTCTCTATGTTTTGGGTTTGTTTTTTTTTCAGTGTCAGCTTACCACTATTGCCCCTTGTCTTTTTGAAGTGTGCCACCATGAAGAACCAGAAGTCTGAAATCTTGATGACCTGACCATAAGTAGTGTCAAGCTGCTGCTTAAACACCCTGAAGTAATCGCTTCTCCATTCTGAAAAAAGGTCTTTTACTTCAGCCTTTCTTCTCAGTTCTAGTGCTCCAGTAATTGATCATATTGATGTCTGCTAAATTTGCTCTAGCTTGTTGATGTATTTCTTGTATTGGGGCATACAAAACTGGAGCTGGTACTTGAGATGTGCATTTGTGAATAGAGAGGTCAATATACCTTGCTTTCATCTTCTGGTTGTGCTCCTACTTAGTGACTGTGGTGCTTCTTTGTGGTCAGGGTACACTGTTGGTGGATGTTCAGCTCCTGTTTGTCCAAAGTGCAACATCCTAACTTGGGTATAGGAATATTGTGAGTGACAGTTATAAAATCCTTTGTAAAACTGAAAAGAATGACATCCATAACCCTCCTCTCAACCAAAAATCTAGTCACTTGATTATGGAAAGAAATTGTGAAGGTCAGCCATGATTCACCATTCCTAAATCCTTGCTGATTGACTTCCCATTCTTGCAAGACAGTTCTCTCAGCACCTTTGGATGCAGCCCATTGGAAGCCACAGACTTGTGTAGCAGGTAATCCCTGACTTGATCCTCATCTGTTGCTGGTAGTTCCTCTCCTCCTTGGAGCCTTTTACTAAACACAGAGGACTAATCTGGAAAAGATTACATGAGTACGTCACCCTTATCTGTGTCTGCTGTCAGTAAATCACCTGCAATTTTCAGCTGCAGGCCTGCATTTTTCTACTGTTTTAGACTGTGAAGTGCAACCTGTTTATCTGAGCTGAGAAAATTCAGAAGCCACTCAGGGAGGTTGAAGCAATAACAAAATAGGTTTTGTTAACATTTTTTAGTGAATTGCATTAAGATAATGACTGTGACCATGCCTAGAAATTAGTAATTGTCTTTAAAAATTGTATTTAAGTCCTCTATTTCCAGTGATATTCTGTGTGTGTGTGTTTATATATCTGATAAAATAATTTGGTATCACAAAGTATATGTAAAAACAGAGTAAAAAATGCTTTGATTGAATTAATTGACTTTGAAGATAAGGTATATTATCTTGTTTTGTTTTGTTTTGTTTGGATTTCCATTTCAAGTAGATAGAAGAATACTTGTCAAGAAAAAAAATGTCTACATGAAAAAAGTCATAAGAATTACTGATTTAGTGTAGTGTGAAATTTTGTTCGTGCCTGTCCAGCAATATGTTTTATTCATTAAAATGAACATGAGAGAAAAAAGTAAGAGTTAATTGAAATAGTCTTAAAGGATAAAGGTATTCAATCATGGTCTAAATGAAAAGAAACAACAAACCTGACCAAAAATCCCAACCCAAACCAAACATGAACTTGCTGTTGACTTTCCAAGATTGTTAGAATTTTTCTTTCTTGTTTGTTGCGCTTAATGTTTCTAATGCATTTCATGAAACGATCATTATTTAACTAATGAAGTTTGGATTTAATAATTACTTTTTCCAGCCACTTATTTTCTAATTCTGAATCTATCAAAATGATCAAAGAGCTAGACGAAATAGCACACTGGTGCTTTTTGATGCATTTTCTTTGCATAGTGTGTAGTTTCTATTATCTTGTGATCAAAGACTGCACAGTGAATGCCATAGTTATTTAGTTACCCCATGAGGGAAGAGATAAACAAAGTGCTTATAAATTCAGACTTTCATGGCAGCTTTTTCCTATTTAAATTTGTGATATTTGGACAGAGTAGAACTACCTAAGTATGGCCTGGATTGTGAAGGATTTTGTCTGGGAAAGCAAGCCTGTATAGGAAGACTTTGTGAATTTGTTTAACAAGATTTATCTAAACTTAATCTATTAAGAACATGTCAAGTAAATTATGTAAATCACATACTGTGTTCAATTGCTTTGCCCGTTAATCTTAAAGGAAATCTTAAAGGAAAAGGGTGAAATGTAAAAAAAATAATTAGAAAGTGCTTTATGAAACACTAGGAAATCCTTCTGTCTACTGCATGGATGGAAGCTTTTGGCTTGTCATTAATTATAAAATGACAGCATCTTTTTTCAAAGTTAAGAACTATAATCAGAATGTATCCTCAAAATCTATCAACTTAGTCTTGCATGTCCAGATGGAATACCTGACAAGTTTTTGAGCAAGTCAAGCTCTTTTGAGCAAAATAGCAAGGCATTTATAATTTGAAAGAAGGTCAAAAAAGGGACTACCACTGTTTCTGTCCAGTGTCTAAAAGGCACTGCCTAAAAATGCAGCTCCTGAAGATTATCTGATATTTAATCTAGATGTAAATGTTTGCATTTGTATGATGTACTTAATGTTTACTGTACTTCCCAATACTGTTTAGTATTATGATATTCATTAGTTCTAGGTCTGCAAATTAGAGTTAAACCACTGGCCTGATCACACTGTGTTGTTCAAATCTCCTTCCAAATTACCGAACAAGAGGCATAGGTGTACTTAATTAATGAAGGAACAACAAGCCAGGTAACATTTCTACTTAGCAAGGAGGCTATCAGATGGAAACTGAGTAGAGGGCTGCCTAGTCAGTGAAAGATAGGGTAGAACATTTGGCTCTTCACATTCAGTATATGAAGTTAAGACCTTAAGAAGTCCATTCAGCTTATCTTCGCTTCTGACAGAATTTCGTGATTTATATATATATACATTTGTTTTGCTTTTGTTTTTCTGGTATCGTATAAGCAGGTGTGTCACAAAGTTTTTGTGTGTTGTCCAATTGAATAACCTGGAGAAAAAGTTAAGAAATTAAAGGACATGACCTTTAACTTTTCTGTCCCTCAGGAGAAGTGGTGCAGTTAAGATTAAAACTAAAAACTAATGAAAGCATCTCAGTTTGAAAAGTCCCAGATCACTTAGACTTTCCGTATAGAAGAGGTATTGAGACCCTTTGTCACTGTTGTGACCATTCACTGGAGTCACTCCAGTATGTACATGCAGACCTTTGCAATACTAGAGAGCTCGGAAGTGGACCCAGTACTTGAGGTATAGAATCACTAGTACTGACTAGAGAGAAGGATCACTTCCCTCAATCTACAAGCGAAATTTCTTATATTGTGTTTGCATCACAAGTTTTTTGGGGGGTTTCAATGGGAAACTGCCAGAAGCTTTCCTCATGTCAACAGAGTTGCTGGGCAAAAGTAAGCTCTGTGACAACATATTTAATAAAGAAGAGGGGGGATGGAGTGGGAAAGGAAGGGAAGCATCCCTGAGGAAAAGGATTTGGGGATAGTTGTGGATGAAAAGCTGGATATGAGACACCAATGTGCATCTGCAGCCCAGAAGGCCAACTGCATCCTAGAATCCTAGAATGTGTTCGGTTGGCAGGGACATTTGAAGGTCTTCTAGTTCTACCCCTATGCAGTAACCAGAGACATCTTTACTGGATCAGATTGCTCAGAGCCCCATCAAGCCTGACCTTAAATATTTCCAGGGATGGGGCCTCCACAACCTCTCTTGGCAACCTGTTCCAGTGATCTACCACTCTTATATTGAAGAATTTTTTCCTAATATCCAACCTAAATCTACCCTTTTCTAGTTTAAAACCATTACCTCTCGTCCTATTGGTACATGTCCTTTTGAACAGTTATTCTCCAACTTTCTTATAGGCATCTTTCGGGTACTGGAAGGCCACTGTAAGGTCCCCCCAAGGCCTTCTCAAACTTCCTGAGGGTACACTCTGTCCCATTATCCTGAACATTAATGAAAAGGTCAAAAAGGACTGCACCCAGTCCTTTTTGACCCCCATGATGTACTACTAGTTACTGGTCTCCAACTAGACTTTGCACCACTGAGCACTACTCTCTAGGCCCAGCCATTTCACCAGTTTTCAGTCTACCTAACTACCTGCCCACCCGGCCTGTGTTTCACCATACTTCTTTATGAGGATCTTATGGGAGATATGTCTGAAGCCTTATGGAAGTCCAGGTAGACAATATACACTGCTCTCCCCTCATCTACCAGACCTGAAATTTCATCATAGATATTTACTGAGTTGGCTAACTATGACTTCCCTTTAGTGAAGCCATGGTGACTGGTGGGCAGGAGGCTGGCATGGCTGAAGAGGGACTTTCGTCTAGAGATTAGGTGGAAGAAGAATGTGTATGGCCAATAGAAGGAAGGTCAGGCAACATGGAAGGGTTATAGGGACACTGTTCGCTTTTGTAGGGAGAGAATTCCTGTGGCCAAAGTTCACTTAGGGCTGAGGCTAGCCAGTACTGTGGCAGACAGTAAAAAAGGGTTTTTCAAATAGATTAACAGGAAGAGGCGGATCAGAGAGAACATTGGTCCATTACTTGATGAGTACAGACTCCTTACTAACAGGGACATAGACAAAGCAGAGAAGTTTAACGCCTTCTTTGCCTCTGTCTTCAATACAGTTGATGGACTCTGGGACTGAACATGACTCAGGTTGGAACACCATGTCTGTGGTAATGATAAACTCCTAGTAAACCCTGAACTTTTGCTGCTCTACCTGGACCCATGGGCCCCAATGGGATTCATCCCAGGGTACTCAAGGGGCTGGCTGATGTCATTGAAGACCTCTCTTGATTATTTTTCAATGGTCTTGGGAATCTGGAGAGGTCCTAGTTGACTGGAAGCTGTCAAATGTTGTCCCTATTTTCAAGAAGGGTAGGAAAAAAGACCCTGGTAATTACAGACCTGTCAGTCTCACCTCAGTGCCTGGTAAAATTACAGAATTCAGTCAAGCTTGGTGCTGGGGAGCTCCCTGGGGAGCCTGTTCCAGTGCCCAACCACTGGCCCAGTAAAGCATCTCCTCCCAATATCCAATCTAAACCTCCCCTGTCATAGCTCCATACCATTCCCTTGGGTTCTATCACTGGTCACTAAAGAGAGGAGATCTGGACCTGCCCCTCCACTCCTCCTCATCAGGAAGCCATAAACTATGACAAGGTCTCCCTTCAGCCTCCTCGTCTCCAAGTCAAGCAAACCAAAGGACCTTTTAGGAGGAGAGGCTAAAGACCCTTCACCATCCTTGCTGCTCTCCTCTAGAAATGTTGGAGTACTTTAATGCATTTGCAGAAAATTCATGCAGTGGAAACTTTTAAGGTGAGTTTTGATTTCTCCATCCGAAAGAACCTAAGATAATACTCAATCACATTAAGGAGATGTAACTAGTTTATTCTCAGCTTTTCTTGTTTGTCTTTTATAAGACCTTTTTGGTTCAGCTGTGTTTTGGGATAGGATAATTTTACCTCTGTTTAATTCTACTGGGCCTTTATTTTGACATGAAATGCAGCATCCAGTTCATTCTGTCTCAGAATGAACATCAACTGTTACATTTAACTTTCTGAATGTTTTAAAACTACCTAATAATCCTTTGCATCTGCTAGCAGCTTGCCCATCAGAGAAGGAACATGCTAATTTTATCATGTGAGCCCCTTAGTTCAGAACAACCTCCTGGCTTCAGTTTTGTTGAAATATTATCTAGTAATGTGAAACACCTGGTGGAATCAGACTTATTTCTTCTGTTTATGAGGTAAAACATATGACCATACCATCTACAATACTCTGTAGGATATTAATCTACTATAGCTAACTGATGAAAAAGAGAAAGAAGACATTATATTTTGTAAGCAACCTGACTGGATGAGACTGAGAAAATGTGATTGTAAAAAAAGTATTTTATTGGAGCCCACAAAATTATTTTATTAGCAAGGTGATGGAAGTGGGAAGAAACTTAATTGTTGAGATTAAATTGTTCCTTTAGTCTTCAAGTCTGTTACTAAAATCAACTGGAGCTCTTAGCTAAACCACTGGAAAAGTAAATAAGGCTGAAGTAACTATTATATATTTTAGAATACATAAACAGTAACAAGGGATAAAAATGTATTTATCGAGAGTTTTTTGGGGGGAGAAATTTTCACTAACTTGAAGTATTGTGTTCAAGAATTGATATGTCTAAGTATTCTTCAACTTAAATTCTTAAAAAATAAAAGGGTACCCCAAATTATCAAACATTTTGAAACTGGGTTGCCAGCCATTCGTATGTCAGAAATTATAGCAAGACAATCATAAACACTATTGTGAATAGTCTGTATTTAAGGCTGTTTAAAAAAGCCTGTTTATAGATGAAATGACAGAATAGTTGTAATGTATAGCTGTCAGATGCAGGTCTCAAAATTTGTAATGTTGAGATTCCTAATGTATTTGATGGTTGACCAGCCCCAGCAGATTTTGACATCCTAGTTTTAACAACAGCTTTTTAAAATAATTTATAAAATGTCAGAACTGTAAACCGTATTTTACCCAACAGTTTTCTGTACAACTTCAGTTTTTGTTTTCTTTCCCAAGAATACCACTCTCCTAATTTTGTATGTAGATGTTTAGTTGCTAAATGATATACTAAGTAATATTGTCATAGCAGACAATGCCATCAGAGGTGTTAGCTGTGTCTCTGACTCTTATGTGCCAATATTTTCTGTCTAAAACCAATGTAAAAGTGTAAATGTATTCCATAGAGGAATATTCTTTGAATGGTAACAACTGATCTAGGAAGGAGCAGAAGAATGTTTGCTCCTCAAGAACTAGAGGTGATCAGTTGTTCCTTACTAAACTGTGTATTATTGTCTTGTTCAGAACCACTAGGGAAGCTGTCTTTTTATCTTTTCACAGGAAAGTGTGGATTAGGTTTGCCAGTGTAATAAAACATTTCTGTAAGCTACCGCATAATAATTACTAAATGAGGTTTCTTCTTTTTTCTTTTTTCAATTTTTTTTTCTTCCAATTATAAATCATTCAAGCAGAGAAAATACTATGCTTATTCTAGTCTTTCATGGATTAGTATTATTAGAGGGCATGCTTTTTAATTGTTAGCTTCTTTATGTTCACATGATATGATAGACTTGTGTGGGGTTGCTTCCTTGGGCTTGACGCACTTAGTGATGCATCCTCCAGAGGAAAATCAGTTGTGAAAGCCAAAGGAAAGCCATAACTTCACCCTTTAGAGAGGTAGCTGTATCCGGTTGATTCAGTAAAGAATTCTTTGTGGGAAATAGTTGGCCAAAAAAAAGGATTTGAAAGGACAGTGTTTGGGACATCTGTTTTAACACCTATAATTTGGGGTATTGTTTATGAAGAATATAAAGACCACCTTAGCTATTCTTTCAAATCTAAATTGTGTTTCACTCTGACTCAGTTCTTCAGTCCCAGGTAGGAATTCAATAACAGAAAGAGTGAAAGAGAAGTTACTCCAAATTATAGCTTTCTGAAAGATTATTCTTCCTTTTAGGGTCTCCTTGATGCCATTTTTCAAATCAATCTGACTTACTGAGCTGTACTGTGTTTTCTCTGGATACTCTGAAATAATTTACTAGGGACATGAGCAATAGTTTATGTCCCATTGGCCCAATTTCTAAGGACATGGGAAAGAAAAAAAAAACCAAGATTTGGGAATCATTTGAAGTTAGTACCTTCATTCAGCCATATTAAAGATAAAATTAATGCATTTATTTAAAAGCATCAATGAAGGAGTTGTATAAAATATTCCAGTATTAATGTTACACTTTGCTATAAATATAACTCTTGGATACATGAGCAAGATTTTTCATCTTTTCCTTCCTTTAGATGGACCATCTTTGCTTAATAAGAAAGAAGTATGAGGTGGTAAAACTAAACTACTCTGTGCCATCATAAAATCAAATTTAGCGGTCTGGCTTACTTTTTATTTCTATGATTTGGCACCATGTAATATTGTATGGGGAGGGAAATAAATTTCCTTTTCTTGTTTCCATCTACCTATTTAATATTATTTAACTAAGTACTTAACCAAATGACATAATGAACACATCCCTGGTTTCAGGCTGTTTTTCTGTAACAGCCTTTTGAAGCTGCATTGTTCATAATTCACTGTGAAGTTTTACCTTTGTTATATGCTGTTTTAACCAGATTTTTCCACATTCCCTCATCCCACCTTTCTTTAGGACATGGGAAAATCTCAAAAAAAATGGCCAGTGCAGGTTCACCGTAATGTCATTGTGCAAACATGTTGTGAGCTCAGTCTCTTTGGATCGAGTAAGCTTGTAGAGGCAATAAATGCATAATCACAGATACATTGTATATTTATTCTTTTATGACTTGGCAGTGTTGGGAAGTCTGCAAAGACTACCTTTAAATTTCCCTTTCTAAACTTCCCTTAAAGAAAAAAAATATCATCAAGCAGAATGAACAGTTTGCATGAAACACGAAGAGATCCTATTCTGAAATAACTTGCTGCTTGTTTGATGCCTTCCATTCCCTTGACTTAGGGAGTCACACTAGCTGGTGATTCATTGCATTACATTTTTTTTTTTAATCCTAATAAATGCAGACATGGTAAGAATTGCTACACCAGTGGGTTACCTTAGTTTTTGGCGGAACTCATTCTTGTCCCTGATTCCTTGTTTCGATATCTGGTATCTGGGATAAGAGAACTGTGATCATCGCTCTTGAATATAGTTCCAGCTCTGCATTACTCTGTATTAGCTGTTACAAAATTGTAATTGTACAAGAATAAACCCCTATAAATTAGCACAGAATATAGTCAATGTCTTTAGTGGTTAGTCTTAAAGTTGGAATATACTAAGAGGCCCAAAGTAATATGGTGCAATAGAAAAGGCCTACAGTAAGTAGGATTAAAAGAAACAAGTTTCTGATGGAGAGGGAACCCTTGAGTATATATTTGTCTTGCTACCTTTCCAATCAAACATTAAATGCAAACAATTTCTAATGGAAAAAAAGGTAAGGTAAGTTAGGGTAAAAGGAAAGGGGAAAGGAGAGGAAGGTGTCTTTCCTTATGAAGAGGAACTAATTCGAAATTTACCTATTTCTATTTAAATAGGTATTCAAATAACACACATTTAGTTAAATTTTAAATTTACATGAACTCAAGAGAATCCAGCCCATGATGTGCAATACACACAAACCTTCACAGTATGACATGTTCTGTGTGCAATATGGAGATTCAAGTGTGCACACCATGGTCTTCTGGTACAATAAGAAAGCCCGTGTACTCAGTTATTACTGGTTCCTGCAATGCTTGTTTTCTTTTTCATGACTGATGTCAGTCCAAATAAAATATTATTCTTTGGTAAGTACTTATGTCACCTTCTAAAGTACCTTCCTACACCTTACAGATCTTGTCACTTTAATAAGCAAGGAATGCCTGTTAATTCCTGCTTAAGGAATTTAAATGAAAGTAAAATACTTAACTTTTATCCAAAATAAACAATACACTTTTATTGTATTTTCAGATGCTAATGGCTACACAAAGTATTGTGGGAGGGAGTGCTGTATTTAGATTACTTCTCTAAAATAAATAGCAGGGTAAACTAATTGAATGAAGTATAAAATATGCATCATTTTAAAAGCTGTCTATAATTACCACAAGATAATTTAGCTTTCACCTACAGTGGTATATACAGACTGTGTGTGTTTTGAGCCTGTACTTACTGGATTTCTGTGGGCCTAATGGGTGATTACATAGTAAATCCATATTTATTTTCAATATTATAATGAATTTGGTAGATAGAATAGTAAGAACAGAATGACTGGGAACAGACACTACATTCTGACAAAGCACACCTAATAAAATTAGCCTTTTTATTTTTCACCTTGAAAGTTCAGAAATCTTGTGATATTTGAATTGGCTGCCAGTGTGTTACAGCCACAATTATGCCAGTCCCTGATCCCATAAAGGGTGAGAGGATGGAAAATTATAGGGATACAGGTGCCTGAGCTGAAAGAGAAATAGGGACATGAAATTGTGAATTGACATTTTCATGCCAAACGGGCATATAAGAGCATGCATTCTACTTTTTGCCTGTTTATCAAAGATAAAAAGTTGACCAGGTTCTAATTAACTAGTACAACTCAAGACAGATCCAGACCAGGTGAACTTAGGGAACTTTTGTATTATTTCCTTGTGGTGTAGAAATTAAAACACTCCTTGAAGTAGAGGTTTATATAATTCCTGGCTGTGTCTTTGCAGACTTTGGTTGTAATTTCTGAAAAAAACACTGCATTTGAGAGCACTCCTTAAAAGCTTGACACCTGGTTTACAGTGGGGTTTATATTTATTTATTACTGTTTTGAAAAGAAAACTAACTTTTCTTACAAATCAATAATAATTATAATAATATTTATAATATCAGCTTCCTGTGTGGAAAATTATTACAGTGTGTAAAAATGGAAGATGGATGTAAAACTTGGAGAACTCGTTTTCTTTGTTGATTCATTTTAATCCACAAACTGGAATACAGTTTGAGATCCCTGCAAGAGTACTAGAAGTTAAAGTTTAGGAGTGATCTTTATAGTCTTCTTTAGCATGTAAAATTTGGTTTTGGTTTTGCAATAGTGTATTTCCAACTATCCCAGTGGAGAAATGCTTTCAAGGATTTGGTGTCTGGTATAATCAAAGCAGTGTGTTCTACTGCGTAGGCTGCATGAAAAACTCTTGACCTACTATGAATTTCTAGATGTTTCAGTAAGATTTCATCTCAGCATACTGCTGGTTTTATGATTCTGATAGAATTATGTTAGGAAAAGCCTGTCTGTGACACAAAAGTAAAAGTTTGAATTGAACAGTCAGCAGCCTCCACCATGGGACTGAGAACTGAGGGACACTACTGGTATTTCTCATGGGATAAGGGAAAGTGGGGTGAAAAGGAGAGAGAGGGACTGTTTGCCTTGCACAATAGATGACACTGAGTCTTAGGATGTTAAAAACCTGGTAAACAAAGACGCATACTTCATATCCTTGCATTTTGTTATGTAACTCCTTACACATACCTGTAGAAGGGGACAGTTGTTCTTTTCTGTGTGAGTCCACATGCAAGGATGATGTCAAAATTGCTGAGAAGCTGAAAAAGCTGAATTGGATGGATGTCATTCTATATTCTAATTCACAAAATTTGTGGCAGCTTTTTGCTGCCAAAGACAGGAGTAAGAGGATGTGAGAAACTTTGCAGAGAACAAGTTCAGTGAAGAAGGAGGTACTCCAGACACTGGAACTAAAATTCTCCTGCAGACCGTGGTTAAGACATCTGTCCCCCTACACCCCATGGAGGATGATTGTGGAACAGAGATTCCAGCTGCAGCCCATGGAGGACCACACACCACAGAAAGTGGAGGCATGAGAAGGAGGCTGTGATCTCATTAGAAGCTTGCACTGGAGCAGGCTCCTGGCAGAACCTGCCCACTCTGAAGCAGTTTGCTGGGAGATTTGTGACCCCACTGGGGACCCACACTGGAGCAGTCTGGTCCTGAAGGACTGCACCCCATGGAAAAGACCCACACTGGAGCAGTTCGTGAAGAACTATGGCCTGTGTGAAGGACTTACATTGGAGAAGTTCATGGAGGACTGTCCCTCTTGAGAGGGAGTCCCCCCATACTAGAGAAGGGGAAGAGTGTGAGGAGTCCTCCCCCTGCATAGGACGGAGCAGCTGGGGCATATAATGAACTGACCACAACCCCTACTCCCCATCCCCCTGTCCCACTCAAAGGTAGGAGGTAGAGAAATCGGGAGTAAAGTTAAGCCCCAGGAGAAGGGAGGGGTGGTGGGAAAGTGTTTCAAGATTTTTATTTCTCATTATTCTACTCAGTTTTGATTGGGTAATAAATGAGATTGGTTTTTTTGTCTTGTTGAGTTTGTTTTGCCCATGACAGTAATTGCTGAATGATCTCTCCCTGTCCTTACCTCTACCCATGAGCCTTTTGTTGCGTTTTCTCTCCCTTGTTCAGCTGAGGAGAGGAGTGGTGGAGCAGCTTTGTTGGACATCTGGCCTCCAGCCAGGGTCAATCCACTGCAGTAACCTTCATAACACAGTTCTTTTTTTATGTAAATTGTTTTGCAAAGCTGCTTCTATAAGAAGCATTAACTTCTTGTCAAAAATTAGTTACAGCACAAGAAAAAAACTATTGGGTGAGACTGTGATTTGGTTTTTTTGGTTGGATATCTTTTGGGGTGATGTTTTTTGTTTGTTTGTTCATTTGGGGTTTTTTTAATGGGATGATTCAGTTTTGGCTGACAAAATCTTATGTCTTGATTAAGATTTCTCCCTTTATGTCTGTTTTTCTTCTTTTGGAACTGCAGAGCAACAGACTAAACTCTTTAAGGTTAGTAAATGTTGATCTCTGACATTTTTTCTGTAATAAAAGTAAACTGGGATTTGCATGATTTTCTTTGGTATTATTTTTCATTTTATTGGATTTTGCTCTTGAAAATGCCATCTGTTTCTTCAAAATAAAATATTTTTTTGAAAAAAAACATAAAGTTATGGGTGATAAACATTTGAAGATAAGTGATAAGGACAATAAATGTTCTCAATTGTAAAGTGGAGGTGTTTTGACAGCATTAGGTGTGTATTTCATCATCTTAATAGTTTCATTTTGAGTGTTGAGTTTGTGAATAATTATAACTGTTAACGAGAGCAGGGATGCTACTTATTGATAATATTGCATCTTAGATGCTTTGAAGTTTTTCATTTGCACAAAGGAAGCTCTCCGTTGTGCCTCCCACTCTATCAGTTTGCAAGAAACTCTAGAAAATTAAATAACCCCTGGTTTAATTCATATGCTCATTTAATTAATTTGCTTGAGTCGTGGTAGAGAGCAGATTAAAGGTCACTAGTAACAGTAGCCATGTGGCGAAAGATTACAAATTTTTCATAGTGCATGTAAGTAATAGAAGATACTTAGATTTCTAACACATTTGAAGTCTAAAGAAGTCTAGTGCTCTATTAGTCAAAAGTAGATACTAAAGGGGAAAAAACTAACAAAATTATAAAATATAAACCATGTCTTGGGGTCAATTGAACTTGAATTGAATGGGGGATGCAAAATTCACAAATCTCATGTGCAGAAAGTAGAGCTGCTTCTTGAGCTTCATCGTGTCTATTCTCCAAGTGAAGCATAGATAATTTGCTTGCTAATGCTGCCTCTCATGGATTGTTGATATCCAGATAAAATGACTGTACTAAAGCTAAGGCTACCCTACCAGAGACTAGGTCAGTGTCTTAACACTGTTGGAACAAGGCATTAAAGTGATTTGTGACACCTTACTCTATGAAGACAGACAGGTTTCTAGTATATTGTCCTCTCCTAGGTGTACTTAAATGACTAATTTCATGCTATTTTTTACTAGAATCTGTAGTATTTATTCCCTGCAAAGTTTAGTGACTGTGAGTTTTCCTTTTTTTTCCTCCTATTTCCTGACTCTTTCTGATTCTGAGCATTCCAGAAATGTAGAGACTCTGGGGAATATGGTAATACGGCTACAAAATTGACAAGAAATATAGAGTCCAGCAATGAGAAGGCTGTGTGCCAAGTAAGCAACTCCTTGTAACAGCAAGGTTATTATTCACATCAGGTTTTGGATTAAGTTTTGAGGCTGGAAATAGGACAGGTATCTTAATCTGTGAATGATGATCAGTTTAGAGCTAGACTTGAAGCATTCATGTCTTAAAGTAAGTGCAAAGTACCCTTCTAAGGAGTAGAAATTAGCAAGTGTTTCGTGGGTTTCTGGATGACATCTTCTAAGTCAGATTCAGATCCATGTGAGTTGTCTTTCCCCCATAGTGTTATGCCTTGATTTTGGTCTAAAAGTCTGTCAGTCCAGTGGTGAATCTCATGTGACAGGTTTTTCATTACTCCATCACGGATTTCAGTTTTCCATCATGACTCTGACATGACCTGTTGAGGACAGGGAAGTGGGCTCTGGAAACCATCTAAATCCATGGTGCCATGATCAATTTTTGCAAACACATGTGTTTTGCCTGATCCCATCCCCAAGTTTATTTTTGTATTCTGCTACTTCAGATGCATGTGATCTTGTGAGGAACTGAGTTACTGAAGTAATCCATAAGAATTTTCCGTGGTCTGTGGAGACAGGACAAGGGGCAATGGCCTCAAGTTGGAGCACAGGAAGTTCCACACCAACATGTGGAAGAACTTTTTCACAGTGAAGGTGACAGAGCCCTGGAATAGGCTGCCCAGGGAGGTGGTGGAGTATCCTTCTCTGGAGATATTCAAGACCTCTCTGGACACCTACTTGTGTGACCAGTTCTAGGGAACCTGCTTTGGCAGGGGGGTTGGACTCGATGATCTCTGGAGGTCCCTTCCAACCCCTACAACTCTGTGAAAACTTTTTCCTAAAGCAAGATAATCATACTTCCAGTAGGAACTGTCTTAAAGCATGGAATGAAGTGCAAAGAGCAAATCTGAAAAAAGCACCAGCAGTAACAATGGTAGGATGTGAACAGTGGGAGTAGGAACAATACTATTTCTTAAAGAAAACATGGATAGTGCATTATATGTTTTGCTGTGTGAGTACACATTGTCTTGCAGGCAGTAGCCCTTTATTCATTGAGAAGAGCCTTCTCCTGGGGTAATTATTATCCTAAGGAGGAGGCTTGAGTATAATATGAATTCTGTAAATAAGGTGAAACTGCTGCATGCAGCGAATGTTCTCATTTATTATTCCTTTAAAGAATAACCCTCTTTCATGAATAATTCAGTTTTACAAATCATTATTATGCTGTAAATTATTAAGTTGCATAAATTATTCTTTGTATGCAATGTGCAAATCTGAAGGTATAATAGGATTTTATATTTTTCACTAGATGACAGAAGCCATTCTGCTCTTTTTATTCATTCATTTGGAAAGACTGCAGTACTCTTTTTTTTTTTTTTTTTGTGTCTAACTGAATCAAGTTTTGACCTAAGAACTATTTTGCCATGTGAGACTTACATCAGTGAATAGAAGAAATTCTAAAAGAAACAATTTTCTGTAAATTGGAGTGGAAAAAACACAGGTCATATTTGTCTTTAAACACATTTGTAAAGACTAAAATTCTGTTGTGCTGGTAATGGTATTTGATCACCACCACTCGCCTCCAACATCCCCTCCCTCAACCCAAATACTTCCAAAACAAAACAGAACCCCTCAACAGCAAAATATAACCCTTGGGCTAAGTTTACTCCTATATGCATAAATCACAGGTGGTATTGTTAATCTAGTTAGAGTTGGGCAGTATACAAATAGCCTTTTTAGAAGACCCAGGAAACTGTATGTTCTTTTTCTGCTGAAGCTTGACAGGTAATATCTTGGGATAATTTGTCAATTTTAGAGTCTTTCCCAGTATTATCTCCACTCTCATACAATGCCAGTTAATTTAAGGCTTAACTGTAAGACTTCTTTTGATTTCTAATGGGTCTGTGAGGTGTTTTCTGGGACTGAGCTAGCCAATGCCATGTTGCAGAAAGCAATTTTATATTCATTTAGTCCACTTATTTGTTTCATTATTATCTTTTTAAGAACAGTATTAATGCATATGCCAAAAAGGAAAAATAATCTCATGCTTAGCTGTTCTGTTCATAGATGCTATCTTTTTTTGCTGCTAGTAGTCATTCTGCTAAAAGACCACCTTTTTCTCTTTGCTGAGCAGCAGAAAATAAAAAATTTTGCATATAGTTAGTTGTCTATTTTCAAAATGATTGTGAAGTATTTCCAAACTATATGGAAGTAATATTGCTGATAACCTAACATTCTCCTGAAGCAAAGCATGTCAGTGATCTTGAATAACTAATTTATTTAATTCATTTTTCATGTTCATTTTATTCTTCTTCATGGTGTTCTTTCATTCTTCTGTATTCATCATTACCCAGTGTAATGATGATGTTAACATTCAAAGGGAAGTTGTAAAAATACTCAACTTATAAAAACCCTGCATCATTCAGTTTACAGGCAGTACCTTGTTACAGGTTTTTCTCACTGTAGACTGCAAGTATTAGTAAATAAAAGAGGAACATGGTTCATATATGCTGGAAGAGTCAAGTATTGTTTGAAGAAGAGCAACAAAGACATATTTCTGTCAATTTTTGTTCGCTTGAAATAATTGATTTCTCTAGATTATTTTGCAGGAGTGTAGACTATTTGAAGTCCAAAAACCTGTATTGAATGGTTACAAAATGGGCAATTAGTTTTCCATATGAGATGGGGCACAGGCCTAAGATTAAGATGCCATTATATTAGTTTTCTTCTGGCTGGCAATAAGACTACAAGCTGGTAGGAGTACTCCAGCAGAAAAATGTTACTTTTTTCCCAAAAATCTAGTTTTTATAAGAAAGAAAAATATTTAAAGAAATCTTGCTCTAATTAGAGGTAGACAGCAACCCTGAATATCCTTGGATTGTAGCTGTTCCTCTCTGAGTTATTTCCCTTTTTCCAACTCTTTTTCCCCATTGGTAACTTTCTTGTTTTTCTACAGAGAAGAAATCAGAAGACATGGAGTTTTTTTATGTGTTGTCTTGTACTATTCAGTAAACAGTCTGTGTACATTTCATTAACTTTTCTTACCAAATTAAAGGAATGCTGAGGCTAAGGTACAGGTATTTGGTATTCATTGCAGTCTCTGGATAATGTAAGGTTTCCTTTATTTATTCTTGAGATGCTCAGAGGTATTCTGGAAAGATATTTTCATATGTTGTTTGACTGCACCACATAGAGTTATCGGAACTTAATGAAAACAAATTCACATTCACTTGAAGATAATGGTGTTCAACACTGAGAATGCTGGCAACATAATGCAGTATGCTGGGTTTGAAGCTCATTGGATATCTGGAAAAGATCAGGAGATGGGTTTTTTGTTTGTTTGGGGTTGTTCATGGGTTTGGTTTTCTTTTGACCCATCTGAAAGTTTTTACAAAGTTCCTCAACTACGTCCCATCCTCTCTCCCTTCAAGGGAGAACTGCTGATTTTTTAGTAGTACTTCAAGCCTCATCCCATCAGTTATCTATCTGACCCCAGAGGTCTGTCAGTATTGGAAAATTAATTTAGATGAGTTTTGATTAAAATATGATTTGGCCAGTGCAAAATTTAGCCAAGGCTAAAGATTATGTCAAGGTATGACATTATACATTAAGGTTCATGCATTTTCCCTCATTAACCTTTTCTCATTGATATAACTGTGAAAACTTCTCTTGTTACCCTTTACATCCCAGGTCAGATTTAGTTCTATCAGGGCTTTTGGTTTTCTAACCTCAACGCTGGCTGCTTAGGCAGTTTCCCTGTATTTCTCTCAAGCTACCTGTCCTTCCTTCCACTCTTGGTAGGCTTTCTTTTATTGCTTGCTTTCCCAGGAGCTCCTTGTTCATCCATGCAGGCCTCTCGGTGTTCCTGCCTAATTTCCTCTTTGCTGTGATGCATCACCCCTGGCCTTGGAGGAGGTGACCCTTCAAAACTAGCCAGCTGTCTTGCGTCCCTCTTCTCTCCAGAGCTTTGTCCCATTGTACTCTGCCCAGCAGTTCCCTGGAGAGACCAAAGTCTGCTCTCCTGAAGTCCAGGGTAGCAAGCTTGCTGCGCATCCTCCTTACTGTCCTGAGGATTCAGAACTCCAGCCTTTCATGGGTGCTGCACCCAAGACTGCCCTTGATCTTCACGTCCCCTATCAGCCCCTCCTTGTTGGTGAGAACAAGTATGGCACCTCTTCCCATTGGCTCTTGTATTACCAGGAGGAGGTTATCATCAACACATTCCAGGAACCTTCTGGATTGCTTGTGCGACCTGTGTTTTCCCTCCAATGTGTATTTGGAGCAAATAAGGACCAAAGCTTGTGCACGTGAGGCTATTCCTATCTTGACTGTAGAGGGCGTCATCCGCTTGGTCTCCCTGGTAGGGTGGCCTGTAGCAGACCCCCACTATGGTGTCCCCTACACTCCCTCTGATCCTGACCAAAAGGCTCTTCTTCAGCTCCCCATCCATGTCCGGGTGAAGCTCCATGCACTCCAGCTGAGCATTGACATAGAGGGCAACACACCTTCCTCGCCAGCCCTGCCTGTCCTTCCTAAAGAGCCTGTATCCCTCTATCCTGACTCTCCAGTGATAGGATTCCCGCCATGTATTGGAATGCAGTAGCCCTGAAGGTCTGTGCACATGTCCAGCTCCTCCTATTTGTTCCCCATGCTACGTGCATTTATGTAGAGGCATTTCAGCTGGGCCACCAGTGAGGCTGACTTACTAGCTGGAGTTCCTTTGAATCATTTTCCCAGTGGTTCTCTTTTGCTTCCCACTTCCTCAGGAGCTCCTGCTTCATCACCCCTAGGCTTCGAATATTCTGCAGTGTGTCCAGCATGCCCCTAAGCAACAGGCTGAGGACACTCTCTAGCACCCTCAACATGGACACACCTGTCCAACTTGGGCACAGCCCACAGCCTGCCACAGGCAAAGCTGATGCTAAACCCCTCCTGCTTCGAGCCTTTAAAGCCCTGTCAATAAGCCTTGCAAACTCCAGGGAAAGACCCTTTTTTGCCTTTGAGAGAGGTGACTCCCATCAGGGTTCGTTAAACCTGGTGCTGTGTAAACCATCCCATTGTCAAAGAACCCAAAGTTGTGATGGTGACATCAGCCATGTAGCCAGTTGTTAATGGACTGCATCTGCCTATGCATCTCAACCTCAATGCCTACAACTGGAAGGACATATGAAAAGATAACCTGCACGTCTGACCCTTTCAGAGATTGTCCCGAGACTCTGAAACCCTTTTTGGTGGCTTTTGCACTGTGTGTTGTGGCCTCACCCCCACCCACGTGGACAAGGAGTAGTGGATAGTAGTCAGAGTGCTACACCAGGCTAGGGAGTTTTCTAACGACAACATGGGCCCCAGGCAGGCAGCCAACCCCTCAAAGAGGAGGGTCTTACCTGCATATCGGGCCTTTTGTCCCCCTCAGATAGGAGTCCCCTACAACTATAACCCGCCTTTGCTTCTTAGTAGAGTTTGTCACAAGATTGGGTGCAGGCCTTTCTGGCCTTTGTGCTACCTCTGGTGTTGCTGGACTATTATCCATATCCTCTACTGAATGGCCTTCCATATACAGAGCCTCATACCTGCTGTGCAGTGGCACTTGGAAGGGCAAGGTGGGTAGTGAGGAGGAGGAGGTCCACCTGTCTCACTGAGTGCAGACTCACCTCCATTCATGATCTCCTTTTGAGCTACCACCTTCTGCCTGGCAGGGGGAGGATACCCCTCCACCTTGGGTTTCCTTGGTGGTTGTTCCTGCTTCTCTTTCCAGGAGGACAATGCTTCAGCCCACCTGTTTATATCTTTCTGAGCCTCCCTGATGCTCTTCCACCTGTCCACTACTTCTAGCAGCTCCACCACCGGGCTGAGAAGATCATCCACCTGCTCAGAGCTCATGCAGCCTTTTTCACTATTGCTCCCCACCACCGGTGCCAGGCTTTGGCACTCCCTGCAGCCCAAGCTCTGAGTGGTGGCATGCTTTTGTGTCAGCCCTGTCTGGGTAGCCACAGTCCTTCTGGCAAGCAGAGAGGTCTGGGACCTCCTAACACATTTTCTGAGAGTATTACAAAATGTCTTTAGATTTGATTATTTCAAACCATGAAACTGTTAGTTATGGAAACAGCAGATGATGAAGAATGTTAGTTTTTTTAATATTGGAGATATATATATGTGTGTGTGTGTGTGTTGGCATTATGTGAAATGCACAGCTGTGGTGGCATAGTGATGCAGACAAATCACAGAAGGCATCCCCTACATACATCCAACTACTAAGGAACCTGTTGCAAGTCAGTGATATTGTACGTGACAGTAACCTGTATGTCATGATCTCTCAGAACTGAGAGAGCAACACGCAAAAGCTGTTCTGTGCAGTCTGCATAGAATTTCAATTCCTGTTTTTTCTGGTCTTCCCTGTTTCACGAATGCTCCAACACTGACAACTTTGCATGGTTTTGGGTGTCTTTAAAACTGATGATTCAGTTGTGAAATGCCTGGTGAAAAAAATTACCGTATTGTACAATTTGATGTGCACTACAATTTTCTGCATAATAAAAAGATTTTCTCCACTTCATGGAGGTGCTTCCTAAGGCCTTACACTGAAAGGGAGAAGTATGATTCCCTGCGTATGTAGATGTGTGTATTGAGAATGTCTTATTTTTAATGAGTATAAAAGACGAAAGCCTGAATTCATTACAAAGGGATTTTAATAGCATGCAGAACACAAAAAAGAAAAGGCATTTTCTGTAAAACTTGATAGAATAAAAATATTTTTTTTATACAATAGGACACGAAAGGTCAAGTGCAATATTATACAGTTAAATACAGAGAAAACTCACTTTAACCCCCAAAATATTACAATATCATAACATTCTCTAATGGGTTTGGAAGCTGTTAACAACCACTGATTCAGCACAGGGATGAGGGTTGGTTTGTTTTTGTTGAAAGGTTTCACTAATGCTGTCAAGTATCAGCTCTCTGGATAGAGAACAAGGTGTAGATGTATCACGTCATCATTGTCTGGCTTTTATTTTCTGAATATTTTCAACTGAAAAGTCTGCCTAACTAGAAACAAATGGATTATATAAATCTATTTGAAAGCTGGAAGATGTAGCTGAAGGGCAAAAGGTCTGTAAAGGATTTGCTTTTACTTGTATGCACTGTAAAGGCATAACTGAATATTTATGTGTGTAGCTGTGTTGATAACCACTATGATTCTTTTAAAAGTGAAGTTTTAATGGCAAATAATATAGCCCAGAGTCCAAGGGAAGAATCTCTTCCTCAGTACAGGCTGTAAAAAGCTGGTAGTATTTTAAACAGAAGTGATATTTACTAAACCAGACTTCTATGCAATAATTGCATGCAACTGTGGAACTTAGGCATTAAAACACATTTGTTACCATAAATCTGTTTTCTCTAAAACACACAATCTTAACTTTTCCAAATGCAAATAACAGTCAGAAAGTTGTATCAATAGGCTGTTACACCTTTTTAAGATGTGTTGCAGCAAGGGACAACTCCAGTTAAATGTTTAGTTTTCTAAAATGCTGATCAAACAGATTGAAATCCTGCAGTTATCATAGGTGCCCCTGCAGCCCGTGGAGAAACTCATGGTGGAGAGGGTGTCCTCCCACAGCCCATGGAAAAGGCTGAGACCCCACCTGCAACCCATGGAGAGGCCCCACACTGAAGCAGGTGGAGACATACAGAAGACCCATGACCTGTGTTGGAGCAAGCCCCTGCCAGCATGTGCAGCCCATGGAGAGAGACAGGGACACAGAGATGAGTGAGGGAGAGAGATCCATGCCAGAGCAGGTTTGCTGGGGAGGGTCTGGTGACTCCATAGAGGACCAGGCTGGAGCAGTCTGGGCCTGAGAGACTGAGAGACACTCTATGATTTATGACTGCACCCCATAGCAGTGACCCACACCGGGGCAGCTGGTGAAGAGCTGAAGTCGGGTGGGAAAGGACTCACATTGGAAAAGTTCATGGAGGACTGTCTCCCGTGGGTGGGACCCCACTGTGCAACAGGGAAAGGGTGTGAGGAATACCGCCCCCTCCCCCAGCTATGACAGAAAACAACTCTCGAGGAAATGACTGAAACCCCCAATCACCCATTCCCTGTCCCTCCCTGTGCCACAATGTGGGGCAGGGAGGGAATTAGGGAGGGAAGTCATGACTAAAGTGAAGTCTGCTAAGAAGGGAGGGGTGGGGGGAGGTGCTTTAAGATCTGGTCACACTTCTCATTACCCAACTCTGGTGTCACTAGATGTGCAGTGCAGTGTAATAAATTAGAGTTTTCTTTCCTTTGTTCTGTGCTGAGTCTGTTTTGCCCATGATGTTGATTACAGGTGATGTCTGCCTGTCCTTATCTCGACTCCTAATCCTCTCAATATATATTTTCTCCCCTGTCCAGCTGAAAAGGGGAGTGACAGAGCAGTTTTGGTGGGTATCTGGCCTCCAGCCAGGGTCAAACTACCACAGCAATGTAGGAGAAATGTAAAAGATCTTAAAATTTTGTAGCTTTCCAGTTAATAAATCCACTTTTTCAGGAGAAGACAAAGTGATAATGTCTGAGTTGCTTGAGAAATACTGGAGTGTGGAAATACATTGTAATTCAGGATTATGTGTATCTTGCCTGGCTGTGTCCTATATTATGCTGAATGAAAATGTGCTGAAATGTATCAACTAGTCTCCACCAGACAGACACACATTCTTTTCAGGAGGTTGCACATTTTGACATGTTAAGCTGCTCAGCAGCGATTTGAAGATGAGTGCAGTGCTTTTTGAGAATGAAAATTTGTGAGACTTCTTAAATATGATATGTTGTTTTCTTCTTCAGTTATTCTATTAAATTATTGTAGCTACTATTTATAAAAAGTCTGTCTTCACCCTTCCTATAAATAGGGGGTTGTGTTGCTTTTTTTTTTTTTCTTTAAAAAAGAAAAGGGCATTTTGGAACTTTAGAACCCTAAAGTAGAAACCTCTTTTCTAATTAGTCACATGTGTTATGCTTGGCAGTCTAATTATAGAAGCAGTCTTTTCTCCTTCCTTTCACCTATATTGTCTCTGAACAGGATTTCACAAATAAAATTAAATATTTCATGACAATGATAAGAAATCAGTTTAACTGTTTCAAATGAGTGACTCTGAAGATGTATTAGACTCCTGGTCTTCTGTCACTGCAGTGTGACACTAAGCCAGCTGGTATGACATTAGGGTTTTGAACAATGTAAACTAAAGAGTTTTGTATTTCAGTGTTCGTTTAGGATTTTTTAATCAACAATAAAGTGCATGCTCTTGTATTTGTAGAGGTTCTTTTTTCTTTTGGACACCTGAGGTTTAATTAAATAAAAACTAGTTTTGCTTTTAAAAAAAAAAATTATAGTTGAAGAGACATTTGAAAGTTGACTTGATGGATTAAAACACAGAAATTTAAAAAGTTATGTTTTACTTTTTTTCTTTTTTTTGCTGTAATTTTCATTTATGAAATGAGAACACTCTCCTTAATTGATTCATTAAGAATGTGAGAAGCTACCAGAAATACAGTTGTCTTTGAGAGAAGAATATCTTTTGATTAGCTTCCAGAACTGCTGATAAAGTCTTCTGGGTTCTCTTCCAGAGTCAGCTGCTGTGTGATCTTAGATTTTGTATATATCAAGTAATCTTATTATTTCTATCCCATTATCTGCTTCACATGGGCATTAGTAACAAGCACCTCAGATGGAAGATGCTGTCAATCTGTCACCTACTAATGTGCTTGATGTATGTCCAGAGATGGTTATTTTTGAACATGAGAAGATTTTGTAGCCCAAAACAAGAAGGATTTTTATTAGGATAAAGGATGAACTGTATTATGATAGACCCCACTCTTTCACTGCAAAAACTTTATCTTTTTTTTTAATATGTAGGATTGTGGATGGTTCCCAAAAGGATAAGATACTTTTCCGCATGTTGTAATAAAGAAAGACACAGTTTATCATTATTTTGTTTGTTACAAGATGCTGGTAAATCACACAAACTAGATTTTTGTTTTTTTTGTTTTAAGAAAATAACATTAGTTGAGGCCTCATAGGGCTAATAAAAAGAATGAACAAGAGGCCTATTTTTTGTATAGTGCTACAAATGAACACCCCCCTGCCCTGATTAATTAAAAAAGTGTAGTGTCATAGTTTATTAGATTCAATAGGTTTACATTTCCTATTCTCAACTTTTGTATGTGTTAAATTCTATATGTGATTTTCAAGGGAAAACAACCCTGTCATCACAGTATGCAAAAGTAGGAGTATTCTCACTATAGTGAGCAGGATGATTACTTCTGCTTAATCCTGCAGAAGTACCTCAAACTACATCAGCAGTCCTAGCTGGTGCATGAGAATGGTAATGCAGGAGGATCCATCATTCTCATCTCATTCCCTGTCTTCAGTGGTTTAGGTTGTTCTCTTTCGAGTGTTATCATTTTACTTGAGAAACTGTGGAACAGGTACAAATGTGAAACACAGAATAATGAGACAGTGGTCCAGAGGCAAGGATATAGGTTACAAAGGGAATATGGGAAATTAAAATGGAAACTACAAAGATATTTTTTTCTATTTCAAAAGGCATTCAGTTGTACCAAGCAGAGAATTGTAAAGATTTTTTTGTTTATCCCTACAACATCATGCAGAAAATTGTAATGCTGGTTCACAGTGTTATCCAGGAATACAAGTTCATGTAACTTTGACCTAATTAGCTCTAGGAGGTTCATTTCAGATTTAAGGCTTCATAAAATCTCACTTTCGTATCTGCTGGATTATGCTTCATATGTCTCAAAAATATAATGTTTAGGATTCTATTCTAAATAGAAGGATGGCTAGCTTAACAGGACTGGATCAAGCTCAGGGACTGAAGAACAAACTCAGGCTAAATATTTACTGAGATCAACTGGGTGTTCTAATACATAATGACCTTGATCAGGTCAAGTTTTTTTTTCCTAAGCTTGCTTTTTATGATTAATTTAAGAGTACTTGGTTTACTTGCTTGTTTTTTAAACTACATTACTATTATTATTCAAAAACACATCTAAATGTGTCTAAAATGACAAGTTTTTTCATTAAGGCTGCAATCTGATGTAATCCTGAAACCCACTTAGCAGCTGTGTTCACCTCTGAGCATGTTGAAGGCTTTCACTGCTGCCTGAAACAAAGTAATGACAGTAGTTGGCCCTGGGCTAGATGAGAATGGCTTCCCAGTTTTGGGCTTCCACCTGTGCTGGATGTGTTCATCAATAGTTCATTCACTGCTGATTTTAGAAGTTATTCTCTCTAGTCACTTTTAAGTCACTAGACATAGAAGTAAAATAGCTGTTGTTAAAATGCAGTTGTACTTTAAGATGGACACCAAATAAGGAATGTGGTCTATAGACAGGAAGCTTTTGGTAGCCCTGAAATACTGTGTCTTGTAATATTTTGGTATTTAACACAGCTGAATAATTAAAGCAGGAAAATCTGAATTCTTGTTAAACTATTTCGAACAGCTTTTTTGTAATGTAATAATTGAAGACTGTACAAGGAGAACTGTCGGTAGTGATAGAAAATAAGTAGGAAATTCTAGTAGCTGGGAAGAAGCAGGGGAAAAAAGAAAGGGGGAACATTTGGAAAGAAGATGGGAAAGAAATATATAAGAGGAGACAGAAGCAGGAGGAGGGGAGACTAAATCATAACAGGAACAGAAGTATGTTCCTTGCCACCTTATAAAAAATTAAATACTTCAGAATTCTGGAATATTTTTGCAGAACTAGATTGTGATGCTGTTTTCTTAGCTATGAAGTGTGTCTAGTGGGGGGTTTTGTTGGTTTTTTGTTTTGTTTTGTGGCTTTATTTTTTTTTTAATATATATAGACATTTTAGTAAACTTTAGTTAAACAACAATACACTGAGAGGGGATTTTCACCACTGTTTTTGTAAACATAGCTTGTTGGAAGAAGTGTCTTTAAAACTGCAAGTAATTCACCCTTCTTGAACTGGTGCTGTTATGTGTTCAAGGAAAATGTATCGTGTATGCTTTCTTGAGAAGATGTAACTTTCATTTTATCTCTCTTAGTATGACTCAGATGTTCAGATGATAAAGTATTTGTATTTACTAATAGGAAGTTGTGGTTTGTCCATCTGTTAAAACACTACTGTAAATAACACTGAAAATGAGAAAATGGATTGGATTTGCCGTCATAGAATTATGAGTTTCTTGTACTTCCTAGGGTAGAAGCTGCACCTAATAGGTGGTCATCCTCTAGAAGTCCTCCATGTGAGGTGCCCTTTTGCATGCAGTGAGAGGAACTCAAGGCACAGATCTTAATATTAAGTTGTGTTAGTATAACTAACTAACTAGTGTTTCCTATGAGTTACATTCAAACTCTATGAAATTATGTTTAGGTAGGATAGGTTTAGATTAGACATATGGAGGAAATTCTTTACTGTGAGGGTGGCGAGGCACTGGAACGGGTTTCCCAGAGAAGGTGTGGTTGCCCCCTCACTGGCAGTGTTTAAGGCTGTGTTGGATGGTGCTTTGGGCAATCTGGTCTAGTGGAGGATGTCCCTGCCCATGGCAGGGGAGTTGGAACTAGATGACCTTTAAAGGTCCCTTCCAACCCAAAGCATTCTATGATTATACGTTTCTTATTATTTAACAGTGAAATATTACATTGTTTAATATTTACTTGAAAGTCACTTGGAATGCCTCAAGTATTTATTAATTTTAGGGATTATTTTTCCTATGAATAATGCAAATTTTTGTTGTACTGTCGTCCAAATTAAGCTACCTAGTTATTATGTGGGATTATTCAGTCATTGTATATAAGAAATAGAAAAAAAATACCAGCTGTTATTTAATAATTATGTATAACTCAGCACACAGATCTATTTTTAAGTATAGGACATTTGTGTTATTTATGGAAGTTAATTTGTAAAGGTCTTTTGAATAATGTTTTACTTTACAGTGATTTTTAAAAAATAACACAGAACTGTTATGTGTGTAGTTAGCCGTTAAAAAAAAGTATAAATCATATTATAGCTAATTACTGGTTTAGAAGGCACAATAATAAAAGGGGTGGAATTTTTGTCTAACATTGACTTGAGTGACAGAGATTCACACTAGCCACTGTTTCAGAAAAGATTAAATTTATGATGGGAGATGATTTAAGAGGTCACACGGGACAATGAATTGTTAGTAAATCCTTCTATAGGATATAATATACCATTGATTCCATGTGCTATTTTTCATGGTAATCTTTTAAAATTTCTATCTTGGACATATTAGTGTTCATTGATGTATGCTAAAGGTACATCATATCAAGTTTTATTCTAAAATTTATTATTTTTTTGTTCTGCTGGATAAATTAATCTAGTTTTCAGGTGCAAGGTAGCTTTATGCTGTTGAGACATTATGGTACCATATGGCATGTGTTGCCAGCTTTGAGGAGATTTGCCTAGTAGAGGGAAGAAATCTTATCTTTGGGAAACAGAAGATACTGAACAAACACTTCTTTCTTTGTGAGAGGAAAACTTGGGGAAAATTTGTGTACTGCTTCTATAAAGTAATAGTAGTTGGAACAGTAGTCAAAGTTCTGTGGTCAGTTCTGTGCAGGATTCTGCATGAGAATTAACCCCACTAACTCTTTGCTGTAAATGTCATCACTGCTTATAGCTTATGTTATAAATTTGAGACATACTCCAGTTGATAAAGCCAAACAACAATTTATTAATTAAGCAAGCCCGCAAGATATAGGCAAATATCAGCGCTGGGCGTCCGGAGGAGACCCTTGCTCCTGCAAACGGCACGCACCTCACCCTTCTGGAGTCCCCTTTTTATAGTCCTGTAGTTCCGGGTACACGTGGCATATTCCAGTGTTTTTCTGTAGCTGTGTAAGCTGGTAGTGGGGGTCGTCCTGGTCCCCCGTAGTCCTCCTCTACGTTGTGTTCAGTATCTTATTTGGTTAACTCATTTAATCCTATCAGGATGTTGCTAGTGATAAAACAATGGTTCCCCTTTTGACCTGGTTACCTATTCACAGCCATAGTCTACCACAGGCACCAACTCAGCAAGATCTGAAGTTCTTTCAGGGTGTTACTAGTGATGGAACAATGGTTCCCCTTTGCCCTAGTTGCTTATTTACAGTCATAGAAGGTTTGAGAACAATTACTTATTACAATCCCCCCTTTCAATTTTGACCAATTTGTTTCTCAAACCGACTAACAGCTTTTTGAGATAATAGCATCGATGCCTCTTCTTTTTCTAAATCGGTTTTAGGTCATCATTCAAGAAACATTAACGTGATCACCTTCGTTACATGGGTACTTGGCAGCATCTATGTATATACAATAGCTGGTATTCAAAGAATCCATTAATTCCAGTTCCTGTGGTTCTGGACCAATTGGGACTCTATCATCCCAAGAATCATACCTTGTCATGCCCTCACTGGCATTATAAATATAAGGACATCTTGCTATTTTACTCATTGCAACCTCAAAAACTTTCCAGGTGGAACTATTCAGTGGCACTCCTACCAAACATGTGATAAATGGAGTACTTGGTGTGGCAAGACTAGCACAAAAAGTAGTAGCATTCAAAGCTTGAGATAATGTAACCCAATACGTTTTGCCTTGGATCTAATGCGGTCCCAGTCCCCAAATAACAAAATACAAAATTTAAATAAATCTATAAAAATACAATTATTAGCCCCCCTTTATTTAAGGCAATTGGTGGGTTCATAATAACTATTCTAGAGTGGTGACGCTTGGACTCAATCGTTTTTGTTTGGTATTTTCTGGTTCTTGGGTATCTGGTGCCTTTTTCAGCCTTGGTGTATGGAGCCATCTCGTGATAGGACTGGAGGGCTTAATACCCCACGATTTCCTTATGCCTCTGCCTCCTTTGCCTACTCCGTTGCTTGGAGCAGCAAGGTGTTCCATCTTCTCGGCAGCAGTCATAGTCTTCAGGGGTTCTTCCTGTCCTCTGCTTACGAGTGTTATAGGCTTCCCAATTTTTATGTTTCACTTCCAGGGCTGAACAATCCAAATGTTTCACCTGGGACCGGCACACTACCCGAATTATTTTTGAGCTAGCTTGTTTATATTCATTAGGATATGTACAACCTAATTTGGGATTTATCCCTTTTGTATATATCCTCCACCACTCTTCAGACCCTTGGATAATCTCTCCAATTTTTACTGCTAATTTAAGGGTTAATTCGGTTAGTTTTCTTTCTGCCCAATAACATTTTTTTTCACAAATGTCTGGGGTATATTCTCTTTCTCTATAATGTACCCACCAATTGTCTTTACGCACTCGACACTCAAAACAAAAGAAAGTATAACATATACATCCAACATTTGAACAAAATAAATTGTCATTCATAGACAGTTTTACTCGCTGGTTCTTCGAAAGGTGGCGTTTAAGTTGTCAGGATTGTTTGTAGTTTCCCACCGAGATTCTCGAACTGGTCTTTATTCTGCTCGTGCGTCCAACCTCTTTCGGCCGTTCAAACCGCAGTATCTGTGGTAAGCAACACAAGAAAGGGTCCCTCCCCCCAGGTATCTTTTTTTTCTGAGTTGTTGTTTATTGACCTTCTGGCATGTCAGGCACTTTCCCACCATCCTTTTGGCGATTTTATAAATTTCAATACACATATACTTGGTTCCAAAGTGGTCCACTAGTGCCTGTACTACCCAGTGGGTAAATAAACGGAGACCTGTTGGCAAGGGTATGTCCCTCAAGTCAGGTCACACTTTAGTATGATATTGTATTATGTCTAAGCAGTTATGCTCAAGTTCTTGGTTATTAGTCTCCCCTTTTGATAAAAAGGTGGCAGGATTGAGGCATGATTCAGCAGTTATAACTAAATCATCTTTTTCCATTAAAATTGCCTCATACTTCAAAATCCTAGAATCAGTGAGACCTCTTCCTGCCTTTTGAGTCAGAATTGTCCTTACTTGATGTGGAGTGCTTACTATAAGTGCTCTTCCAAAAGTTAGCTTTCTGCTTTCTACCACCAAGAGGGCTGTGGCTGCTATTGCCTGTACACATTCAGGTCACCCTCGGGATATTGGGTCCAGCAGTTTAGATAAATAGGCAATTAGCTGTCGTTTGCCTCCCCACTTTTGAGTAACCTCCCCCCCCCCCCCAGGGCTGTTTCCTTATCTATGGTAGCAAACAAGTGGAATGGTTTGTTAAGGGAGGGCAGTGCCAACACAGGAGTAGTGATCAAGTTTTGTTTTAATCCTTGTATTAATTCTTTTTCTTCATTACTCTATACCAAGTCATTAGGCTCTTCTAACAATTTAAAATATAATCCCTTTGTTTTTAGTACAAATGATTCAATCCATAGGCGACAATAGTCTGTCAATCCCAAAAATTTTCACAGCTCTTTCTTAGTTTTCGGGAGAAGTAACTCAACTACTCATCTTCTCAGGGCTTATTTTCTGTCTCCCTTCACTGATTAGATGTCCTAAATATTTAACTTTCTTTTCCATGTACTGCAGTTTGGGTTTTTTTTGATACTTTTAGTCCCTGTTTCCGTAGGAAATTTAGCAAAGCATTTGTTGTTTCCTTTACGATTCTCTTATTTTTCCCTGAGATTAAAAGATCATCTACATATTGTAGAAGGGTGACTTCAGTTGGGACTTTAAACTTTTCTAATACTTGTTTCAATGCTTGTCCAAATAAATTTGGTGATTCAGTGAATCCCTGAGGTAAAACTGTCCATCTAAATAAATTGTTGCTTTTGTCCTGTGAAAGGATCTTCCCATTCAAAAGCAAACATGTCTGTACTATCAGGGTCCAGTGGACAGGTCCAGAAAGCATCCCTTAAATCAATCATACTAAACCATCTGTGGTCATCTGGTGTTTTACTCAATAGAGTGTAAGGTTTAGGAACTACTGGGTGACGCACTTGAACTATTTGGTTTAACTGTCTTAAATCCTGTACCAAAGGATATGACCCATCGGGGTTTTTGTTTGTTTGTTTGGTTTTGGGTGGTTTTTTTTTTTTTTTTTTACTGATAAGATTGGGGTATTAAAAGGAGACATACATGGTTTCAGAAGCTTATCCTTAATTAAACTCTCTATAAATGGTTGGAGACTTTTACAGCCTTCCAATGAAATAGCATACTGTTTTTGGCAAATAATGTCATTGTCCCTTTTAAGTTTAATCTTTAAAGTGGTAATGTTTAATCCACCTCGATTACCCTCTCGCACCCACGCTATTGGATCAATTTGGTTTTCATCTTCCTCTGTTAGTAAAGCCATGGATACCACAATTTGGTCATCCTGGGTTTTCAATTCCAATCCTAATTGTATTATCGAATCTCTTCCCAATAAATTAGTTCCGGAATCAGGGATATATAAATTGCCCACAAATTTTTTTTTCACCTAATCTTAAAGTGGTATTTTCAAACATGGGGACTGGGAATCCTTTCCCTTTTACCCCGATACAGTTATACTTTGGTCTGATAGCTTCAGTCCTTGAGGTATAAAATTTAAGGAAGTCCTAGAAGCTCAACCAGGGAGACAACATCCTCCTCCTCCTGGGGTCCCACCTTCAATTTTATCAAGGGTTCTTGGTAGGACCTTAAATTAATAAACCCCTGACTTCCCTATTCATGTTCAAAGGACATGAAGGGAATTACCCTTTCTTCTTTTCTTAGCTCAGGACATTCTCACTTAAGATGTCCCTGTTTGCTACACCCGTAACATCCTGCTGAGAGAAAACCAGCCCATAGGGATTGCCAAAGTTTTCTCCTACCTCCGCCAATTCCTCCTTCATTCATGTTTCTCACACCCCTCCCACTTCCTTTTGTCCAGCTTTTCCCTCTGCCTCTCGGTGAGACTGGCTCTGTTCTTTTCTTTACTACCTCATCAACAGCAGATACCATCATTTTTGCTTTCTGCTTCCTCTTTTCTTACTCTTTCACAAACACTTTCTGAGCCTCTCTTAGTAAATCTTCCAAAGATCTTTCACTCCAACCATCTATCTTCTGTACCTTTCGCCTAATATCAGGTCATGCTTTAGTCACAAAATAAACTTTCAGAAGACCTTGTGCTACAGGATCTTCAGGATTCATACCCGAATATTTTCTCATTTGATCTCTCAGTCGCTGTAAAAACACTGAGGGTGTCTCATCTTTTTCCTGCTCAATCTCAAAGGCTTTAGTAAAGTTTAGGAGCGGCCTCCTTTATACCTTCTATGATTAGGTTTCTTAAATCTCCCATGTTAAAACAGGCTGTTTCTGCTAGTTGGGGTAGCAAGTATTGTGATCAATTGCTCGCAGAATCTTTTCCTTTAGGCTTTGCACATAGATTTTCAAGCTATCAGGAAGACCCCTAATCAGTGGTTTAAGGTGTGGCAAGGGGAATGCCCTGCCCCCATGGCTCATACATGCTTGAATACACACAGCCTTTTTGCACTGATTCTGCCAGCCCAGATAATTTAATGGAGCCAGCAGTTTTTCACCCAATCCTGTCCCTGGGGTAAGGGACAAGATCAGTGCATCTCAAGATTGCAAAACTTATCTATCCCCCAGGCCAGGGAAGAAGCATCATTAGAGATACTGACTGCCTTAGAGGCGGCCATCCTATAATTACGTACAAACTTCACAGGGGCAATACATCCTGAGAGGGCCACACTGTAGTATCCAAATTTCCCCTGTTCACTCTCAGGAGGTCACACTGTAGTTACACAGTTTACGTTCCATGTCATACACTCTTTATTCTTTCATCGCCTAGACAGCTAGTCCCCTCAGTGGGCAATCATTAACCCCAAAGGACTGTCTGGCGGCTTACCGTGTAGCACTACCCTTGGGCTACCCATGGGATCAGACAGCTTGCTCTTCTTCTGTCCCATCGTCTGGAGCGCACTCAGTCAACAATATATTCACTCGCTTCCCCTGGTTCGTGGCTCACGCCCTCGCGGGCAATGAGAACCGCACTACTGAGGGTCCGCACTCGCTTGGGGAATGCGAGCTGCCGGTCCCCCTCTCATGCACACACACACTCGCCGCGTTTCCAGGATCCCCGACCCAGACCGAACGGATTTCCCCCCCAGATACTCACGCGTCCTGCGTCTTCGTCCGGACCTTTGTGCACAAAGTTTATAGGGTCTGCCGGCCTCCCTTGCCTAATATCTTGGAATTTGGGTTCGTCGGTGCAATCGAGATGGGAAATGGGCTACCAAGGCCGCCAAACAACAGGCGGGGCGCCTCCCTGATAAGACCAAGAGTCCCATCTCGCGAGTTGCATCCGAGTCACGGCACCAAATTGTTATAAATTTGAGACATACTCCAGTTGATAAAGCCAAACAACAATTTATTAATTAAGCAAGCCCGCAAGATATAGGCAAATATCAGCGCTGGGCGTCCGGAGGAGACCCTTGCTCCTGCAAACGGCACGCACCTCACCCTTCTGGAGTCCCCTTTTTATAGTCCTGTAGTTCCGGGTACACGTGGCATATTCCAGTGTTTTTCTGTAGCTGTGTAAGCTGGTAGTGGGGGTCGTCCTGGTCCCCCGTAGTCCTCCTCTACGTTGTGTTCAGTATCTTATTTGGTTAACTCATTTAATCCTATCAGGATGTTGCTAGTGATAAAACAATGGTTCCCCTTTTGACCTGGTTACCTATTCACAGCCATAGTCTACCACAGGCACCAACTCAGCAAGATCTGAAGTTCTTTCAGGGTGTTACTAGTGATGGAACAATGGTTCCCCTTTGCCCTAGTTGCTTATTTACAGTCATAGAAGGTTTGAGAACAATTACTTATTACAGCTTACATAGAGATTTCCATCTCCATCTGTTTCTTCTGGGAGTCAGAGGCCTTCTGGACAGTGGATTGGAGATTTTTTAAAGATTTCCTCTGTTTTTCCGGACAGTATAGATGGTGTAGGTGAGGAAGGCAGTAATAGTATTAAGGAGTTAGAGCTAATCAGTTTTACGTGGAGCTGGAGGGTGTGCGTGTGTTCCAGAGGCAGATGGGGTCTGTGAGGGTGACCAAACTGTCCTGGGTTCGGCTAGGACAGAGATAATTTTCCTTCTAGCAGATGGTGCAGAGCCATGTTTGGAAGTCAGGATGGGAGCAGTGCTGATAACACAGCAATGTTTTAGTTGTTGCCAAGCATTCAAGGACTTTTCAGCTTCTCACACTGCCCTGCTAATGAGAAGGTGGGGGTGCACCCGGGAGGCTGGGAGGGGTCACAGCCAGAACAGGTGACCCAAATAGGCCAAAGGGGCTATTCCATACCAATGACTTCATACTCAGCACAAAGTGGGCTTTTGAGAGAGGGATGGGCCAGCTTCAGGACGGCTCTGAGCTGTACAACCTGAGTGGTGTGGTTCCTTGAGAAACTCATCGTGTAGCACCAGTTCCGTGTATTCTGCTGTGAAGCCCTGGTATTGTTATCTCTCTCTTTCTCTCTCTCTCTGTCTGCTGTCCCAGCAAATTGTAGTTATACCAGCCCATGGGGTTTGCCTTTGTTTTCCTTTTTTTTTTTTTTTTTTTTTCCCTCTGCTTTCTTCTCCCCCCTTTCTCCTTCTCCCCAGAAAGGGGGGTGGGGGAACCAGCAAGCGGCAGCGTGGCGCTCAGCCGCTAGCTGGGGCGAAACCGTAACGCCAGCCGTGGGCTAACTTTATGCCCTGGATTTTGGTGGCTCATGCAGGGTTTTACTTAATGCTCAGGCAAGTTTAAATTGTGAAATTGAGATATGGGTAGGGTCTTAAAGTTTACTTCAGATCAACTCTCTCTCTTTGAATGTACCGGCTCTGAGGGCCGGCAGTCAGTGTAAGTAAAAAAAACCTCACCACTTCTATGTCTGTTTTGCTTGACATCTTCTACAGTGACCCATGTCCATAGGGTCATTGCTTCTGTTCAACACCTGTGCTCTGCAGCTAAGCCCTCCTCTGGGGCAGAAGCCGAGGGTAAACGAGCAGCTAAAGCTTGCCGCTCCCTTCACACTGTTTTACAAAAGAATGTATGGAGGAACCTCTGGGGGAGGGGAGCACACTTGCTCTCTATTATGTGAGGACGAGGGTGCTTTACAAACCCTACTGTGAGGGTGAGGATTTTGGAACAAAAAGAGAGGAAAAGTGTGCACATGCTTGACAATACCTATTGTCTTAGATAAAAATAATGCATGCGTATTTTGAAATTTCCTCAACTTTTGAAATCAACTCTGCTGTTTCTCAAAGCTGTCTGAAATACTTCCAGAATGGTTCTCGTTGAGATCTTGCAGGCAGCTGCTTGCAGAGCCTCTGTATGATGTGCTTTACATGTGGAAGCTCTTGAAGGCACGTAAATCTAAGAGGTTCTAGACATCTTTAAATTAAGGCACTTTAAAATAAGCTGCCGCACTTGTGATTACCTAATTAAACAACTGGTTTCTAACCCTTGGAACCATACATGCATTTGAAGGGTAATTCAGTACGGTGTTTTCACTTGCACATAGGTGTCTTTTTGTCTTTTGCATTACTATGTGATCATTAAAGGTAATGCCCCAAACAAGCAGCAATTCAGAAACGTGCTCTGGTTTCAACTCGTTTCCATTTTCTTCTTACAGATAAAACCCATGTAGAAAAAGGCAGCCTGAAGATTGCCTTGAAGAGGGTTATTTGCACTCGAAATCCGACAGTAAAAATAACGACCAACTAAGCCCTGAATTCTGATGTTAGCTTTGTACCGGTGAATGCTTTACATAACGGGCCTGGGTTCGTTAGGACAGAGTTAATTCTCACAAGGAGCCAGCACAGGTGAGACGAGTTGGCCAAGGGTGTTTTTCACACCACTTTATGTCACGTCCCCGCATAAAAGAGGGCTGGGGGAGGAGGGGCGAGTCCGCACGGTTCAGGGACTGTCCGAGCGAGGGCAAGCGTCTGGTCATCTGTCCGTCCGTCCGTCCGTCTGTCTGTCTCTCTTTGGGTCGGTAAGTGCCGTGTGTTACCACTTCTGTGCGCGCTCTCTCACCCCGTGCTGTGCCAGCGCACCGCCCGTGCCCGACCCGCGGTTTGCCTTTGCCAGTCCCCGGGTCCTTCCCGTCGGGGCACGGAGGAAGCAGAGAGCAGCGGCACCTCGTGCTCAGCTGCCCCCCAGGGCTGAACCACGACGATGCCGCCGCAAAAGAGTGTTCAGGAAGTTTTGACTCTTGAAGCTTGAGATAAGCGCGGGCAGCCGCTTGTTTTAGCGAGCAGCCAACGCTGAGTGCGTGTGCGTTGTAAGCACAAGTCTGTGGGTTTTCCCCCTCTCTAAAGCTGTGAACACCAAGTTCCTATGCAGGGTTTTTCAAGTAATGTTTAACGGCTGCAATAATTAGAGCATACTGACGCAAGCACGTGTATAGGCACAGAGGAGCATCATCTTTTAGCATTCTTTTAATAGAAATGATCCCATAAGTAGTGATGAAACTGCTACTGGTTCTGCTCTGGAACGTGACTGGGGGGGGGGGTACTTTGCCTTTGGTATCAGAGTACAACTGTTACTGGGACACATTTTCAGTTTCTAGCATACTTGTTAATGTGAAATAGGGATGTCATAGACTAAGGATGATATAATTTGTCAAAAAGGAATGTTGGTGAGCTTTAGAGAGGTAATCCCTGTTCTGTTTTTGAGTTACTTCTTACTGTTAATTGTCTTGGCTTCTATAAATTCAGTTTCATGGTGCTAAGAATGGGCTGTTTTCAATCCTCTCCATTGGAGAAACAAATGAGGATTTTTCTATGGTGAAACCAGTTGGGTTTTTTTTTTTAACGCCTGCCTTGCAAATGACCTGATTGTTTCTGAGTGGGGTGTGTGTTGGTAAGAGGATAGCGAGGAGTGAAGGAAATTCAGAGTATCTCAAAGGTCAAGTCTATAATTTGTCCTAAATTATGTAGATAGATGAACAGTTTAAATGGAAAGAAGAAACCATTGTACAAGCCTAACTAGCATACAGTCTAACCATTAGACCTGTTAACGCTTAACTGAGTAACTGGAGAAAGTTGTTCCTGAGCTACAAGTGGAGCCAGATCCCTGAGATCAAAGAATAAACAAAAGAGGGCCAACCACCAAACGTTTGAGGAAGAGTATTTCCTTCATCCGTTGACCACCAGAGGCCTCCCAAAGCCCGCCAGGAAGAACTACTGCACATGTGGCAGAAACTTTGATGTATACAAATGAGTTTCCGGAAATCTAATGTTTATGTAGATTAGCTCTTGGAAAATGTATTGAATATGTATGATTTTGCAAGATAAATTCTCTGTTATCTCGCTAATTTGTCGGAGCTCTTGTGGTGGTGTGATCCCCAGTGCTGCCCAGCAATAAAGAATACCTGCTGAAGAGTTACGTTGGACTCTGGCTGTGGAGTGAATTACCATGTTTCAGGAACACTGGAGCAGCTAGCCTGGGAGACCCTTCTGTCTCCCCTGCTATGTGTAACAGAAGAATCCTTGTGTTTAACTTTTTGCTGATTATAAGTAGGTTGTCAGAGCCTTGGCGTCTGTTGAGCCATTCTCCGATGGCAAAGCAGTTTCAATGCCATTTCCAATTGTGTTTGATTGAGCTGGAGCAATCCTTGTAGATTGCAGGGATTAGCAGCAAATCCAATAGTTGGCTTTATGAAGGAGCACTGTGTCACGCTGGCCACAACCCCAGGAGGTGGGATTTGTTTTTTCCATTTTTGCTTTTTAGAAGCTGGATAGGGATGATCAAGCAACTACTTGCAGTTGAAAGGTAGTTTGTTTGGATTATGCCATAATTTCCAGCTAATGCTGTGTAAATGAGAACTGGTACTAGGAGTTAAGATGCAGCTTTTTAGTGACTACTGTTCAGAATTCTTTCACATATAGAGCTACTGACTCAGTGTTACGGAGAATGTATTTATGGGGCAGTGTGGGGTTGGATGGGAAAATTAAATGTGAGATCTGTGTGGGGTTTAACTCATTTCTGCCATCCATGGATGGAGTGATAGGATGGAAGTAGGAAGTGCAGACAAAGAGCACACATCTGATTCAGTGCTGGTAAGGGTTCCTAGCTGTACAGCAGACCTTGTACTACAATAGGACTTCATTTTAGGCAATTTATTGAAATAATCAGTAGAGCTTTAGGGCAAGAAATATCTGATTGATGCAAAGCACAGTGGAAAAACTGTGCTACATTCCTGCTCTGTTAGATGCCGAGTACTTTGATATGTGTCTCACTATTTGACTTTGTTTTTTCCCTGAGTGTTGGGATTTATTTTTTTTTTTAAGTACTGAGTCATCTGAGCATGTTAGCCCAGAAACCATGTCTATACAGAGAAGGAAAAAAAGATTTTTCCTTTAAGAAATATCCTTAGGAATGTAAGTGAAACTGGCTACTCCTGTTGAGCTACAAAGATGGGGATGGGGTGGAGAAAGTGCCTCTATGTTCATGTAATAACCTCTTGGTTAGGATATGTGATGAAGTTGAGAGCACTGGTTCGATTCATACTTCTCACTCAATCTTGTTTACTTCCTACATATAATTTCTTGTTTCTATATAATGGCCATTGGGCCATTCTGAAGATGAGGCTGTTTTAGGACTCACATGTTGACTTCAGGCTTTATTAGAAAACTGAACGTAACATTCTAATTTATTTTTAAATTATTTTTGTTTCTTGGACTGCTGTTCTGTGAAATTCAGCTCTCATCATGCACTGAGATGGAAATCAAAATTAGGCAATTTATTTATTGATTTCTGTTTTTAATGTGTTGTATGTTTGGTTTAGAAGATCAGAGTGTTGGATTTTTCAGTGATGTAGTTTAAGTAGACAGTATCTGGGGATTTTTGTCCTAAGCTTTGAAGCATGTCATAAAAAACATCTAATGACTTCTAACATGGGACATCACAGAAACTCAAGAGAAGCAGTAAACATATTCGGTATTCTGTAAAGCCAAGGTTTGAAAAGCATATCAAATAGACAAAAAATAGTAATGTTTGAAGTTCTTAGCTCAATTACTTTGTTTTGGGGGATTAAATTCCCACTAGAAGTGGAGGGATAGAATGGGGAACAGTAAATAAGCATTATAGCTATCTAGTCTCTGTGTTGAAATGCGAAATCTGTTTCAGTATTGAAACAAAAACGTTAAGGAGGACTTAAGAGCTGCAGTGCTTTCCTTATGCAAGCCAATATTTGTTCTACTTAGTACAGTTTACTGCTCAGGTAATTAAAGCCCACTTAGAGCTATAGTCTCTTCTTCAACCTTATGTATATTGTTGTGTGAAAGACCGAGAGAGCTTTTAACCCTTAGTAGCTGAAGTGGGTTCTACATAGATAGGTAAACCAGAAATAGCAACGGATAACGCAGGTGCCTCTCTCTAGGATGACTTAGTGTTTAATTCGAGAATCATTACTGCAATTACATGTGACCTGAACTCTCTATAACAAATGTAAATTCTGAGATGGCTGATGAATGGGTAGCAAGAAGGGATAAGCTGATCATAGCTCTTCTCTCTTTTGCCGTGCCAAGGTTATATTGTGCTTGCTGATCGTCTCTGTAAGAGTAGTCACAAGCACAGCAAGCAGTTCCTGATCATAGAATATGAGAGGCTGGTTATAGTATCAGTACCTAGGCTTCATGGGTCTCATAACAAACATACAAACTCTTTATGTAATATCAGTTTCAGTAGCTTATCACAATGTATTCTGTGGGCTACCTTGGCTTTTTTCTAAGTGTACAGGACAGACACTACACAGGCGGACTGTAATGTTGAAGCTTATGAAATCTAATACATGAAACAACTGAGAATGGCTTTTCTTTCCCCACACAAAAGTAAAGGAATTGTAAGTATTGGGGTTTTTTACGTAGAGTGTTGGCAATACTTTTCACAGGACTCTGTTTCTAATATTGATATTTGTACAGCAGGCACTTGAAAACTGCACAGAATTTTTGTTGTGAATTTCCTTATTTCTGTGACCTTAAAATATGATGATGCAGTAGTGGAATTCTTTTCCGTTGTGTAATAAACATGTGCCGTTGTGCAGTGGAAATGATGCTTCAGCACTGCAGCAGAATTTAAAATGGGAGTGTGGTGTGATGGGAGCCATCCTGAGGTTTCCACGGCAACCAGGGAGTGCCGGCCTGTTTGCATGTTGGAAGGCAGTGGGTAGCGGGCACTTCAATACACGCCAGTGTTTATTAAGGCTGTTAGGACAGCAGTTTCTGTCTACTGCATTGCAATTTATGCCTAATTTGAAGTTCCAGTCTTTTGCAGTGCCAGCTGCTTTCAACTCCCATTCTCTCTAGTAGAAATGGAGATAATTGGCAGTGGTTAACAATGTGTCCTGACACCAGTGGCTCGGAATGCATCTATTCTTCTGTGAGGATGCATGATGCATACAGGGAAGGCAAAGAAAATTAGCTGTTATGCTGAGGCTCCAGCGGCTTTCTGTTTTGTTTGTGCTTTGGTTTGCATTTGTTGTTATGGTTTTTGTTGTTTTGAAACAATAGCAGTGTTTCAAAAGTAATTCTGGACACTTCAAGAAGAACCACAGTTAAAATCTCTGCATTAAGCCGATGTACCCAGCACTTACTCTCTGCAGGAGCTACAATTTAATGAGCTTCAGAAACAACATAAGACTTCCTTACATGATCAAAAGTTTGGCAGATTTGTGTTTAGTTATTAGCAGGGCATGGAGTTTCCTTTTGTATAGAGTAGTCTTGCCTTCTGCAGTGAAGAATTTTTACTGTATTATGAACTGAGTTTTCAAAACCTCAGTCTATTGTACACTTAGCGATTTAAAATTCTAAATATATACTAGCTTAGGACAGGGATCCATAATGAAATATATACATCACAATCTCTGTTCACATAAACTTGGAGTTTAAAAACTTTGGTTTAATGGAAGAATCTATCATGCTTGTTTTGATTGAACTGATGTGGAAGATTATTGTAACTATACCTATGTTTCCTGTGCCATCATGTTTCAGTAGTTTTGTGTACTTTTTTTAAAGGAGGGGTTGTCTCATGTCCTTCCTGCTAGCTTGGAATGTGGGCAGAGCAAAACAAACATCTTCCTGAAAGTGTCTTCTCGGGCAGCTCTGTAGTCTTCCCTGAAAGGTCTGAGAAGGATGCTGGACTCAGGGTTTTTTCTTCATGGTTGTCTTACTTGGTTGTCACTCAAAGCTTCATTTGCTACAACAGGGCAAGACTAGACCCTCTTTTGGTTCTTTGTGCCATTCTTCTGTCTTTACATTAACAGTTGAAGAATGGAATTTTAAATATTTTTAGAAGTATGTATATAAAATTAATAGGGTGACTTTTTTGCTGCTCTTACCTTCATTACAATATTTCTCTTATTTTGCTAATTGGATATTAGTCAGAAATATCTGGCTGATGATACAAAATATCTGTGTTCTGAGGCTTAGACATAAAAAAACAAGACATAAAAAGACTGACATTTGTTTTAGGGTCAGTGGGCTTTGAATCTGGCCCATAGTGTCAGTCACTTTATGCTGACTCTAGAGTAACCATATTTTTCACTAAAGTCTATACATTATTCTTGAGTGAATTTATTATCTGTTCATCATATAAACAGGCATTGTGGAGTGGGGAAGTGTTGGGTGTGAAAAGTCAATAAATGAAGCAAATGGGTGGCAGTAGGTCAAAGCTGATTTTCAGAGGGTTGATTTAGTAAGGAAATGGACTAGGAAAAAAAAAAAATCACACTTAGACTGGATTTTGTATGGGACTAAGAAAAATTCCCATAATAGCAACAGTCCTTGAAGTTTCAGAACTACTTTCTGCATGTATGATGTTTTTTCCCATTCTGCCCTCTTATTTACTGATGATTTTAACCCAATGGAATTATCTGTTTGGTTATGTGTTTTGGTCATCACAAATTTTAAATGTAGGTCAAGATTTTCCACCATTGTTATGTACACATTGCTATATCCTTGTATTCTGTGAAGCATTTCACTGTAATTTCTGATGCTGAATCAAAGTATTCAAACTTTGTATTTCATTATAATAGTATTAGCTATTAAAGTATTGTTTTCATCCAATCTCTCCAGAAAAAATAACTTTTCTATGTAATTTCAGTACAAATTCATCAAACAAAATAGCTCATATGTTACCTTAATTTTATCACTAAGATCTTAGTATATCCGACATAAGATACTCTAGAACAAAGCAGCTGGCATTTTAGCAGGCATTCTCAGGCAAGAAAAAAATGGAATAGACATAGGAATTGAATTTTTATCCTGATTTTGCTGATATTGATGTTCAATATTGGATGGGAGAACTTTGGCTGTATGGGGTTGGTAGGATTACTTTGGTTTTGACTGCCATTCTTATGTCATTCTCAGTTACGTTTTGATAATCACTTGTCAGCAAACCTGTCTCAAAGAGGAAGCAGAAATGATCTGATGGTATTGGAATGAAAAACTATTCTGTTTACTTTTTCCTAGAACTGTAATAGTAGTGTAACACACAGGGATTGTTAACCTGGAGGGTGATGATGGTTGTGTGGGTTTTTTGTTTGCTTTTTAAGCCCTTGAATGCCATCAGTGGGAAGAAAAGAAGTTGTTGGTTGTGAAGAGGCGTACCTGCGTATTGTTAGGACTGCACATCCTGTGAAGCTGGCAATGAACTTGAACCCTTTAGCTGTCAGCAAGATACCTACCACAGCTGGTCCCTTCCTTCTCTATTGAAGGACTTGTATTTTGTACTAACTGTTCTCTCAGAAATAACTGCTGCTTCTGTTTTTAATCTGGACAACCTAGCACTCTTTTCTGTCTGCATTCCTATGCCATGCAACTTCATTTATATGTTTCTAGTGTTTGTTTAAAGCGGGGAAACAAGAATTGGCAGGTTTCCTTCCTTTTTGAGTGACAATTGCAGTGCTTCATGTGCCAGTTAGAGGATATTAGAATGAAGTTTTATGGTTTTATTTCAACTTCTGCTGTAAGTAAAACACATTGGCTGTGCTTCTTATAAGAAATAATCACTGCAGAAGGAATCTGGTTTTGATCAAATGTGTTTTTAATTAGGAGGTTTTATTTTCCTAGTATAATGTTCAGAATACCTGACTGGGTTTTCTACTGTAGAGCAACACAGGTCATCATGAAGTACACTTGTTTGCTGATTCATCATGTATCCTTTATTCTACTAGGTTTTTTGTAGTTAAGCACTCCCATGGTACTTGGTTTGTTGCTTACACATTCAGAAGAAGCATTAAAAATAACTGATATTTTTAGAACTGTAAAGAGACCTTATCTTGCTGAATTCTATCATTGTTTGCGTTCAATTTCCACATTGCTGGAAATTCTTATTCTATATGTTTATTATGACTTGCTCATATGGTAAGAATGTGAAATTTGTCTTCCCCCCCCCTTATTAGTTTGTATGGAGTAATTTACATAATAAAGGCTGTGGATCTTCCATGTGATATTAGATGAACTCTATTTACAGTACGATCCTTAGATATCAAATTGACATTTTATGAATAGGTAAATGTTTTGATAAGCAGCAATTTATTATCAGTCCTGCCAGTGGATGAAGAGAGCTCCGAGACCTCTTATGATTTTTGAGATGACCTTATCTGTAACAGCATTAATAGTGATTTATTTTTTTTCCTTACCAGATTCTGCATTTGGAGATACTTCAGTGCAATTGGCCTTTTCTAGATAAATTGAAAGGAAGTTCAGAAACTGAAGCAGGGTGTGCATACGTATGTGTGTCTGCTGTGTACATGCTTATGAGGGAGAGAACTTGCTTCTTGTAATCCATATAAAACAGTATTACGGGATTTGGCTACAGAGCTTGCTTAGCTGAAAACTTAGCAGCTCAAAGTTCTTAGGGAGTGGCAAATACTTTAAACAGAAAACCAAAAGCTCTTTTAAGATCTATACACATTAACGTTTTATCTTTAAACATAAATTTTAAGAGCAAAGTGCAAAGGCATCTGCTGCCAACAGCATAGAAATCAAGCACTACCATCCAGCATGTTTTAATGAACTTGATGTTATCCATATATTAATGTGTAAAAGTGTTACTTCACTAAAGACAATATCATATGTAATTGTAAGATTACTGATACGTATTTTAAGATATCAGTGTACCAAAATTTATCCATCTTGATAGATTGGAAGTTCTTATTGATTCTGTGATAAAGCAGCTGTTAGCACTGAATAACTATAGCAATCATGTACTGAACAGCTTATTTAGTCTGGTGTAAGTCACAGACTAAAAATCTGGTTTACTTTCCAGTAATTACCTGTTGACTTCAAAATTATTCCCTAGCTTTTGATGTTCATTAGTCACTAGAAATGAAAATGACAAGGAAACCAATAGTGCATAATTTGCAACAAATTTAATGTTTATGGATTTCTTAGTATGATTAGAAAATATAAGTGGTATTGTGCTTTCAGATCAATACAGGCACATATTAAGTACTATAATAATTACCTTCTCAAGGACAATGATTTAACACTGTCAGAAGTGATGCTGAGACTCCTGATTTCTTACAGCTTCATTAGTGAGCACTGAAAATAACAGGTGAAAAAAAAATCTTAAGCAGATTTTTTTATTAAGTTCCTCTTGGCACTGTTAATTATCAGTTTAATAGTTATCTACTGATATTTAATAATGCTGCCTTAAGGTTTCAGCTGTCCCAGAATTTGTTAGTCATGACTGGTAGTGGAAAACCTACACTAGGAGAAGTATATGAAGTAGTTTTGATAGAATTCCTTTTCCTCTTAAACTGAAATTTCATAAATAAATGTTGTTATAATCTTTCTAAGTAAACTTATTATAACGTCTTTGACTTGACATACCAATCTGCAGAAATGTATTAAAATGCAAATTCATGTCTTTCAGCCCTTGAGCTGTTTCATTCCATCCCTCAAAACCCCTACAAAATATTAAAAGTTTACAAGGTATTAAAAGTAATACTCAGTTATCTAAGAATAATCATATTGGGGTTGTTTTATCTTCAAATTAAGAGTGCTTAAAGCTTATTTTATTTAATGCAGTACCTATGTAAATTTAATTGAAAATATACAATTTAATTGTGGATTTAAATTTTAATAGAACAGTTTTTTTCCCTTTGTCATATCTACACTTTTAAAATGTATGTCTGTTACTCCAAATGAAATAATGTAAGGCAAGCCTGCTAGAGGATGATATACTGTCAGCATGTTTCTGTGGCATTTATCAGGAGAAGTAAGATTATGTGGGTTTCAGTGCTACCTCAGAATAAAATCTGTGATATCTGCATTCTCACAGGCTTGATAATATGTATTCCTTTATGATACGAGAAGTTGTGGCCATCCCCTCCCTGTGAGCATTAAAGGGCAGGTTGGATGGGGCTTTGGGCTACCTGGTCTAGGGGATGGTGTCCCTGTCCATGGCAGGGGCTTGGAACTTGATTGGCTTTGTCCTTTTCATCTGAAACCATTGTCCTGAGGCAGGGCGGGGGTGTGTGTGGAATCCTACCTCCTGCAAAATCATTCATTTGTCCGAGTCTGGAAAAGGCTAGGGGAAGGATAATCTGGGAAAGAGAACAGGGTGGTGATTGCCTATGGTGCTGACAAATGCTATGATGCTTTAGAACACACAATTTCAATTAATTATATAGATACACACAAGTTGTAAGTTAATTGCAATAGTTATGCAAAAGATCTGTAAGTCAAAGTGGACAGTTGATTGAAGCAGCAAACAAATATTAGGGTGGAGACAGAACAATTTGGAAACCATCTGTATGAATAAATTGAGCTGATGGCAGGGTTTCATCTGGAAAATTGTGTTTGTGTCAAAACCCTTTTTGAGACCTAAGATGGTGCACTGATTTTATAACTTGCCAACAGGGGTGAGTTAAGAGATGGGAAAAATCATCGTGGGAAAGAATACAACACTTGTTCACTCTGTTTAGCTTGGGAAAGAGAGAGACTAAAGTGCATATCCAGCTTTGCCTATTTCCTCGCGGATTTCTGTGGGGATAACATCATTGAACCAAGAACTTTTAGCAATATGTAAAGGCATTTAACATCTGCAAATGTGCTTTGTGTGTTGACCACTTTGGTTTGATTTCAACTGATTTTGGCAATTAAACAGTTTTGGGTTTGTCTGGCGGACCCCTGGATGACCATCTGGAAATCCCGGGAAACTGGCAGGCAAAGCAAGGTATTGTAATACCAGAGAGAATACAGAAAGCAAAAGGCATGAATGGCTCCATCTGGCTTTGCTGTTATTGCTGAGCTGGCAGAAACTAAAAGAAAATGCTTTGCTTAATATGTAAGACAGAGGGTGTGGTTTGCAGAAACATATTAAGTTTAACAGGGGAGCCCACAAGGAGTGGGGATTCTGTGAGTGGTTACTCTTGGGTGCAGTGGTGTCTTTATACCTTCACCATTGGAGAATAACATCTGGAAAAACAGAAAGCCATCCTGAGATATTTCTTTGTTGGGATACTTGGTGCATGTATGATTAATCACAAAGTTTACTTGAATTTAGTTCCTGGAGTTTTACTCTGTATGAAAGGAAATTATATTTTTGTGGATTAGAATTTTGGACCCTGTGTTATGTACCTTTCAGGTATAAATCCCAGAAGAACCTGGTGATTTATCATATATTATGATTAAGTGATAAAAAATTGAATACAAAATAAAATTTTAAATCACTATAATGCATCAGAATAAAACTACAAGAGTTGATATCTGACCAATGTTCAGATATGAGTCAGACGGAAATTAGCTAGCTCTTAATTTGATCTGTTTTGCCTGTATAATCAGTTTTTGCATTTCAAATGTAAACCATGTTGAGTAAAAGCTGTAGTACTGCTAAAAGGAGTTCAGATGCTTGTGCTAGTCTCTTGTGTTTTCTCAGGTTATTCCTATTTCTTTTTAGGATTTTTTTCTGTTAAGATTAAAATATGGCAAAGGTTCTTGATTCGTTACCTCAAATGTGATTGGATTCCAAGTTTTATGACTAAGCCTTCAAGTTGTGTGAGCAATCACTTATTTTCAATGGCTAACATTTAATGCTTCAGCTATTCATTCAAGGATTTTGTTTCCAGATAAATCAGTATACCTGCTCTGTTTTTTAAACCATGCCTGCTTCTGCTAGAACAGTTGTCATCTGCATTGTAAAATAAGTGTTCTATGGGAAGCTTTTAAGCAAAACCACTGTAATTTAGTTTGCTTAATGTCAGACATGAGTCTACACTACAACAGAAGTGCTCTAAATGTCAAAACAAATCAATTTTGCAAATGTCAGACTGACATTAATGAAAACTCAGCTTTTAGACTAAGGATACTCTCCTAATTTATAATAAATACTACAGCATTTTATACTGTGGCCATTTATAACAGAAGAGATACATGCAGCCGCCATCTTTGTTATGGATTTTGTTTCAGAATTCAGGTATATGCTTTAGAAGCCTCTGTATTATGAAAGAAGCTTCAAATCAAAAAATAGCCTAGATGGGAAGATACCTCAGCAGGTCAACTAATCTACTCAAAGCAGGCCCACTTCAATCTTGGGCTGGGGTGTTCAAAGCTTGTTCATCCAAACTTTCCCTGTCACCAGTGATGAGGTCTTCCTGGACCGGCTGTTTCAGTGTCTAGAATAAAGAAAGAAACAACCAAACACCCAGACAAATACCACTCCCCTCAAAAAACCCCTCAAGACGTCAATGACACTACCACCCCACCCAAAAAAACCCCAAACCACAATACCTCTGAAAAGAGTTTTGTTTAGTCTTGCTATAGCTTGCCTTTGAGTAGCAGCACAGTGCAGCTAGGCCCCAAGATAGCATTCTTTTTTCTGAGACAAAACAGGGCTTCCTCAGTCTGTCCTTTGTATTTCACTTGCTCCAACAAAGTATCCCTCCATTCAATTATCTTAGGGTTTTTTTGACCTCTTGCACTGAAGGACCCTAAACTGAATGTAATATACAAAGTATTCAGCATGTACATTCATGTGGTTCAAGTAGACAAGAGCCACTGCCCTTGATTGCTTATTGTGCTTTTTGTTATGCAGCCCAGCAGGTGGGTGGTCATCATTGCTGCAAGGTTACAGTGGTGACCTATGTTGAATTTATAGTCACTAGAGCCCCATATCTTTCTTTAAAAGGGTTCTATTTATCCTGTTACCTATATTGCTGCATATTTTGTTTGTCAATTTTCTTGGATTGGTTTGATTTTGTCCTAGCTTCAGAACTTGCCTCTTTTTTTTCTTTTTCTTTTGTATTTGCAAGAGGCTTTTGACTGCCCCTTCCTGCTTGTAGGAGTTCCTTTGAACCCTACCTTGCAACACATGAACTACTTCCCCGTATTTGGTGTCAGTAGCACACTTGTAAAGAATATATTCTATTCTCTTGTCCAGAATTTAATAAAGAAGTCAGAATTTTGGTTTTAGGATCAGCCTCTGAAAAATGCTATTAGTTAGCTGCCGGTTGAACTTCCAACCACTGATAGTTATTCTTTGAGGGCAGCAGTCTAGCTGGTTTTCCACCCTATCTTCCACGTGGTCCTCAGTCTCCTCAGATTGAATACCAGGGTTCTACAGGAGCTGGTGTCAAAGAACTTCCTAGAATTTAAAATACAGACCATCTATTGCTCTCCCATTGTTTGTGGTGATTAAAAAACCAAAACCAACCAAACAGAAAAATCCCCAACCTGAAGCAGTCAAGCTAGTCAAGATTTGCCTTAGTAAATTCATGTGGCTGTTCCTGGCCACCTTCTTGTTCAAGTGCCTAAAAATTACTTCACATAAGCAGTCTTGCACCATGATTGTCACAGGGACTGAGGTGAGTCTGACTAGCCCATACTTCCTGGGATTTACCTCCTTTTTTTTCTTTTGCTGGATGATCCCCCTCATAGTTCTGATCCCTTGAAGCTGCTAGAGGGTCACCTCGTGTTAACTGAGCAGCTCCCTCAGTAGGTGTGGATGCATCACATGTGGTCTTATAGACTTGTAAATGTTGATTCCTGAATTACTCTTCCCACACTACTGATGTACTTCTTCCCCTGTAGTTCGTGTAGTGTAAACATGGGGGACCTGAGGAAAACCTCAGCACTGAAAACTGAAGCAAAGGTGGCAGTGAGTACCTCAGCTTTTTCAATGTCACCGTTCTTCTTCAGTACCAAGGCTGTGTTTTTATAATCTTCCTTTTATTTGTGTTAGAGTAATATGCATAAAAATGTACACTTAAGTGCATGGAAAGCTACATATTTAGTAATGAACTTGGCGACTTTAAGCAGGAAAGTCCTGTTGCTGAAGCAAAAATTCTAAGTGTCTTGGTGAAGTAAGAGCTAGTGCTTTATAACTTGGTAAAACAAGTGCTGTTAAATACCACAGCTGCTGCTTTGAATATGTGTGGCTTATCCTTTAAAAGTATTGAATTTGACGAACTTTGAGATAGGGAAGGAATTTCAAACCACCAACATGCAACATGGAAATAAAAAAAAAACCTACATGGATTTTTCTCTTTAATTATTCAGTTGTAATAGAATGAAGTATGCAGAAACAAACGCATGTTATATGGTTGGTCAGGGAATAGCCATGTTACCTATAAATGAAAAATTATTATACTGCTTGCAATCATAATAAACAGTCTCACTTAAGCACTGTCTATGTTCATTCCCCCTTGGCCCATTGTCTGATATTGCATGAGAATTAATTATTTAGCAAAAGTCTTCTGAGGATACAGATTATATTGATACCATTTGGAGTATGGTATAAAATACTAAAAAAAATATTTCCTTCTCCTAAAACACTTACCGAGTTCTCATTAAAACAAAGAAAGTTCTGATAAGTTTAGGTATACTGTTAGCTGATTATACTGTCATATATAGTGAACAGCTCACCGAATTTGCACACACACAAATCACAATTTTCAGAGAAGGTTGTAGAATACCACGTGATGATTTTCTAGAAATCATGAGCAAATTTAAGTGATTTAAGTGCTGTAATTCCCTGTTTGTGTGGCTGCATCTAGACACTGACCCTAGGGAGTTACTGTTCAACTTTGTCCTAGAATGACAAGAAAAGAGTTGGCAAGCACTAACCTCCCATCCCAATACATCTGTCTGAAAAAGTTCTGAGCATGAAAACTGGAGAGGCATCATGGAAGGCCAGGGTTCATTGGAGTCTTCAGGACATGTATGCTGTCAAAGACATCTAATTATAGGGTGGCTAGTTCACATGGTGTCTTCTCCGCTACATTGCGGTCTTAAAGAAAATATTTCAAATGGTCAATAAATAGAAGCAAGCTTTTTAGGGACTGGTCATATCAATGTTTCATGCCAATCTGCTAATGAGAGGGGAACCACAGTAAGTAGGGGTCTTCCAGCTTTGACTAGTTTGGCTGTTAGGATGAAACTACATGCTTTTTATAATTTAGTATTAAAAAGCATTATATGCTTTTTTCATAAGTGAAATAAAATGTATGGGTACAATTACATATATTTTTTCAAAATTAAGCAAGAATAAATCTCAGAAGAAGGATGTCAATAATCAACAGTACCTAGATAATTTTGACCATGTAGCATATATCTTCATGGATCTTCTTAATCTTTAGTCTTCTCGAAGATAACTACTTCCTGAAGACGGAAGAAGTCATATATTTGAATAGTTTGTGTGTGGGGAGGGGAACCACCCCACCCTAATTTTTACCAATCACGCTGGGACTGGCTTTGAGCTTTTTTCAGAAAGTGCTCTTTGTTTATCCTGACACCCTTTTTTTAATCTCACAGGATTATCTTCCTATTGAGCTGTTCATTACCCTAGGTTTTTGTTATGCAGATCAGCTCTTGACTTTGTGATGACTACATGGGTTTTTTTAAGGTTCTTTGCTCTTTAAAAGCATATTGAAAAACTGTTCAGACTTAAAACATGTTCCTGTTCCTCCTACTTAATTTTTCCTCTGTGTTTGGATATTTGCAAATTTTGAAAATGCCTTTTATTGAGCAGCCTGTTGTGCTATTTACTTAGCTGGTTAGATATGACTTGAGGAGTTATCCAATATGAAATCATGATAATATGAAAAGACAGTATACAATATAGCATTGTCAATTTTTTAATCTGGGGTAAATTACAATAGATTATTTGTAGCAAAACAATAGTGTACTTTAGGATCAAATACTGAAGTATAAATGGATCAATTTTATGTTCCAGGTATTTAGTAGTGGACTGCAAGTCAACAAAGAACAGAGTTCTGCTTTTATGACTAGTCCTTTTATTATTTCACAATCTGAAACATTCACCTTGACAAATCTAATTTCTTTTTGAATTTAGAATCCAGTGTGATTTCTTTGAGCCATCTCATTTGATGTAGTGCTCAACAGACAGAAAAGTCAATTTTCTTTAAAACCTTAAGTTCTGAAAAGTATTTCTTTGGTTTTAATCACCTTCCTAGGAAATTATTTGCCTTTTTGTTAACACCTCAGCAATTGCTGGGTGTCTCACAGGGGTAACTAGTGGAAACCTCTAATTCTGATCAAGCAATGTGTTGTCTCAGGTGAAGAGCCGCACAAGGAGTATTTTGGACTAAGTGGGGACTATTCAATATGTTTATTTAAAGGCATTACAAAGTCTAAAAAGACTTTATCTCACTAATCTGGTTATTTGCACCTCCACCCAGCTTCTTTTTTTTCGAGCTTTTAGCGAACAGCATTTAAAATGTCTGCAAAACAAGAAATAAAATATCTCACAATATTTTATAATCCAGTAAGTGCATAGTATTGAGAGTAGGAGAACTCTTCTGAAAATTAGCAATCATTTCTGGAGGATTCATTTTTCATAGAGTGTTTATCAGCATGAAATCACATCTCAGTAATAATAAAGGAAAAGCCTGCCTTGCAAAACAGCACTTCTCCTAACTCTTTGTCCAACTGGTAAAGAATTCCAAGCTGTTACATTTTAATCTTATTTTAGCTTGTTGATGTATTTGAAAATTGAGGCATCTTTAAACTTCAGAGGATACATACTATTACAGTGTTTAGTCCTGAGGCAACCACTGTTCACCACTGGCACCCTTTAAATCCTTGTTGGCGTTATCGTTTTAGCATCTCACTCTTACATATGCTGCTGTAAAGACTTTAAAGTAATTTTAAATTAAATATGTGTTTTCCTAAGATTTTATTCTAACACTTCCAACCAAAAAATCATATTCTGAGTCTAGACTACTTGAAATTTTGTGCCTTCTCCCAAAACAATACATTAATTTCCCAATTTATCATGTATCATATTATTAAACAACAACATAGAATATACCTTGCTAGCAATAATGCTTTTGTTCCTGTATCTTTAGGGTTGGGGAGCAGTTTAAAAATCTACTGGAGTTATTTATGGTGCTTTTACCCAAGAAGGAAGTTCACCCAAGGTGAAGTTTGGCAGTGTAACTTTAACACTGTAGGAATGCATATTGTAAAGGACATGTTTGTGTGCTGAGCAGAGGACCAATGTATCACTCTTAACACTCATACTACTTCTAGAGAGGCATATGTGTTGTAGGGAAATATAATGCATGTGGTCCTCAGAACTAGTGTTACTTGTAGGAATGTGTTTAACGTGTCTATCTCTGCTGTTTCAGTAGAGGAGTAGCTTGGTTAACAACCCCTAGAAGTTAGAAATGGATATTACCCCTACTCTTAATAAGTAGCAGTTGTGGCAGTAATTACTGGATTGACACCTCTGTCTTGTTCAGTGGTAGGCATTTGCATCTGATAATTTTTGCTGGGAACCACTAAAACTTATTTGTATTGTCTTTTTAATAATAAATTTGGCAACTAAAACCAGAAAGCCTAACTTTGTTCTGTACTGACAGTATTTATCTCAGGCCTCACTCTTAGCATTTAGTCTGTGCAGTAGGATGTTATGCCCTTTCAAAATTGCAATAGTGTGTGGGACTGAAGTGATGGGTCTGTGCTCTCTGATGTAATTGTCTCCATGATGCCAGAAAAGCATCCACACTTGGGACAGATTTGCTGTCTGAAGAATCCTGGTCTTGAAATAAATGTTTTTGTGTTAAGCAAAGCATGGTTCATTACTTTTTGATTGAATGACAATTATTGGAATCTACACAATTTGTTTAGGGTTTGTTTTTGGGGGGTTGGGTTTGCAGGTCTTGTGGTGGTGTGTGGTGTTGGGATCTTTGTTTCTTTTGTTTTTCCCAAAAATCTCAAGTTAATTTTTTTCACCTTTACTGTGACATAAAAATTATGGAGTATCCTTGAACTTCATTGGTAACAGCTTAAAAAAAAATCAATTATGGCCCTATGGAGGTAGCCATTTCTGGGTTAAAAAGAAATGTAACCATACTGACTCTAGGATATAGTAGAGGTCATTTGTGATTCTCACAAAATTTTGTTTCTCTATGAAATCCATAGAGTTCTTTCAGTTGACCAGTTTCTTGTTTATTCAACAGCTGCAGAATGAGGCAAATTTCATAGGTTCTGCCAATTTTCTGCAGCATTTTAATATTTTTAGGAGCCATTAAATCTATTTTATTACAATACATATTTAGATGAGGGTTAAATAAGAATATCTGTGCTTTTAAATATGTAATAAACTTAGTATATTAGTAAGTATAAATTTTTAAATGTACACTTGTATTTTAATTAGCAACTGATAAATAACTTTTAAGTTTTTATTTAATTGCTGGTATAAAGAGGAAATAAAAGTAGAAATTACTGGAATACATCCTACAGATAGCTTATAGGACCAGAAAGGAAGTGTGTGTGGGTCTTTGTGGTTTTGACTTCTTTTTAATTTTACGTTGAGTGTAGTATATTTATCTGTTTTTATAAATACAGATCTTCTGGCACATATATTAAAAAATATTTACAGTACTCAGAAAAACAGAGACTGCAGATGGCTGGATTTGATTTCTAATTATTTTAGATGTGAAATATTTTCAAAATATTGTAATGCTAAGTATTTCAATCCCACTATGATTTGAAGAACATGACTATAAATAAGTGAAATATCATACATAAAACGTAATTTATTCTGCTCATTGGTGATGGGAACTCCAAAAATCTCAGAACACTCTATGAAGACGTAAGCACTGGGACTATATCAGCATGCTTTACATACAGTAGGCTCTCGACTGCAAGAGCGTTTTATTCAGTTTGGTATATTTTAAGTATGGTGTATTTTGTCAATACTTAAGATTTATTCCAAACCAGCTCAGATCTCCAAGTACCATTCTTACTGTTCAGTCTGGAGAAAAGGAGGCTGAGGGTAGACCTCATGGTCTATGGCTTCCTGATGAGGGGGAGCAAAGGGGCAAACAGTTGATTATTCTTTAGTGTCCAGCAATAGAACTCAAGGGAACCCTATGAAGCTGTGCCAGGGGACGTTTAGGTTGGTTATTAGGAAGAGGTTCCTTACTGAGAGGGTGGTCAGGCACTGGAACAGGCTCCCCAGGGAAGGGGTCACAGCACCCAGACTGGCTGAGGTCAAGAAGCATCGGGACAATGTGCTCAGCTGCATGGTCTGACTTGGCTGGTCCTGTGTGGAGCCAGGAGTTGGACTTGCTGATCCTTGTGGATCTCTTCCAACTCAGGATATTCTATGATTCTATGTTCATATTGATCAGCTGGAACACTTCTATCTGCACATTTGATTAATCACATTAATATTCAACAATCAATTATGAAATAAGTAGGCAGTAGATAACTTTCTTAGGCATCTGAACAGAGAAAATGAAGAAAAAATTTCTTCCTCTTCCCTCCCACTCCAGATTTATCCTGTGTAGGATATGTCATTTATCTGCTTTTCATCATAGTGAGTGAAACAAAAGTGTGTTTTGTTTGAAAATTAGGCAAGGCTCTCTTACAAATATGGGAGGGACACCAGAACTGAATCTTCATTACAGAGAACAGTCTGCTACTTGCTGTACTCATTTGAGCATAACATGCTGCCACTTGACAGGGTGCCCTGTATGTGCTCTTCCATGTGCCATGTATCTGTTCCTCTTTACTGAGCCTTACTGTATGCTACCTCACTGAAACTTCACTGTGACATTTGCCAGAATGCCATTTCAGGTTACAGTGCAGCTGTTCTCTCTTTCATCATGTAAGATATCCCTCCCTTGCTGCCTGCAGCACTTATATGCTGCTGTGTCTCAACTGTTAATCTGCTGTTGCTGCCACAGGATTCCCTGTGCTGTATGTGTCTGCAAAGGAGCTGTGCTTTTAGGCCTTCTCGGTCTCCTCCAGCAGTGGTGTGCCCAGGACACTGTGTTCAGTCTTGCAGCTGCTTTACAATTCTCACTTCAGTTGGGGACTTCTGTCCCTGAATGTAGTGCTTGGTTTTCTTGATGTTGTCTCTATGTTACAAAGGTGTTCTTGGTGTTGTCTCTATGTTACAAAACCCATGTGAAAAAATACAGCACAGCAGGCAATCCTAAGGGTGCGTTCAGGCATGGTCAGTCCAACCTCATTTCATCATATATACAAGATTGCAGGCATTTTCCATTTGTTTATCCTAGGAGAGACTCCTCAAAGATGATCAGAACTGAGCTGCTGTACTGCCACATGAATTATTCTGTTGGCAACAAACCAAAATTTTGTTGCATGTTCTCAAAACAATTTTGTATTACAAATTGTCTCCAAGAGACTGTGGTCTGTGCCAAAAAAACAATGAACCATAGATTCGTAGAATGGCCTGGGTTGGAAGGGACCTTGAAAGGTTACCTTGTCTGATCTCCCCTGTAATGACTGGGGTCATCTTCAACTAGATCAAGTTGCTCAGAGCCCAATCCAACCTGACCTTGAATATTTGCATGGATGGCGTATGTAGCACCTCTCTGGGCAGCCTGTTCTAGTATTTTACCACCCTTATTGTGTGTAAAAAAAAAAAAAAAAAAAAAAAAAAAACAACAAAACCAACAAAACAAAAAAAAATCCTTGTATATAGTCTGAATTTGCCCCCTTTTAGTTTAAAACCATTACCCCTTGTCCTGTCACAGCAGGATCTGCTAAAAAGTCTGTCCTCATCTTTCTTACAAGCTTGCTTAAACTACTAAAATACCTTAAAAAGGTCTCCCTAGTGCCTTTTCTCCAGGCTGAAAAAAAACCCAACTCCTTCAGCCTGTCTTGACTGGAGAAATGTTCCAGCCTTCTGATCATTTTTATGACCCTCCTCTGGGTCCACTCCAACAGGTCCATGTCTTGACTGTGCTGCGGACTCCAGAACTGGAAGCAGTACTTAAGGCAGGGTCTCATCACAGAGATGTAGAGGGGAAGAATTACCTCTCTTGACCTGCTTTCCACACTTCTTTGATACAGGTCAGGATATAGTTGGCTTTCTGGGCTGTGAGCACACATTGCTGGCTGAAGTTGAGCTGCTTATCCACCAGTACCCGAGTCTTTGTATGTATGACTTCTCAATCCCTTCATCCCCCAGCCTGCATAGATACAAGAGGTTGCTCCAAACCAGGCGCAGAACCTTGCACTTGGCTTTGTTGAACCTCATGAGGTCCATGTAAACCCACTTATTCAGCTTGTGTAGGTTCTTCTGGATGGCATCTTTTCCCTCAAGAGTGTCAACTGCACCACACAGCTTGGTATCATCTGCAAACTTGATGCACTTGATCTCACTGTCTGTGTAATTGATGAAGTTTTATTAAACAGTGCTGGCTTTAACTTGCATTAAACAGCCTTGGTCACACTACAGACCCTGAGGTCATCATTGATCTCCTTCTGGACATTGTGCCATCAACTACTACACCCGAATGTGATTATCCAGCCAATTCTTCCTACACTAAACAGTCTATCCATTAAATTTATATCTCTCCAATTGGGAGAGAAGGGTGTTGTGAAGAACCATATCAAATGTCTTATAGAAGTCTAGATAAACTGAAACTCTAATGAAATGGAATGTAAATAAAGAAGACTTATTTGCAAGACCTGGTGGGAATTACCCAGCTTGCAAATCTAGCAGGTTTAGGATATATTTTGCCATTTATGTTACTTTAAGTTTCTCTGCACATATATCAAATCATTCAAAAGCTTGATATGTTGGAGGGTGTAACTTTGTCCTGTGGGAGGACAATTTGTCTTCTATTCTGTACCTCACTATAACATGAGGCTTCCACTGAAGCTTTATATGCTGCCTGGTTAGCTTTCCTTTTCAATGCTGCAAATTGCCAAGCAAAGTGGTTGGGTTTTCATTTACTTATTTATTTCTACCTATTCAGCTTCCTGCACCAATGCTACTTCTGATGGATTACAAAAGGCTGTAATGTGGCTAAATTCATCTTAAGAAACAGGACAGCTACCACTGGCTTGTAGCTTACAGACAGGATTTGAGTGAGCAGTGTAGTATAGGTGTGTTTGACACTGAAGTGATAATGGAAAATCTGCATCTTATACTCTTCCTTCAAGCAGTAATGGAGGACTAAGGAGTGGAGTACAGGCTGTTTGGTAGGAAGTTGATGCCACACCAGCGAACAAGAGTATTTTTCAATCTGTTACAGCTAAATACACCTGTTACAGCTAAGTAAACCTTATTGAAAAAAAAACAAAACATTGCGATCTTAAATCCTTATTGACATGTTACATGTGGCAATGAATTAAAATCTTTTATGTACTGTCAGAATTTCATAATGATCTCTTCTATGTTTCATGAAAGCATGCTTTTAATTTCTAAGCGGATATTAAAGCAAATAAGCTTGAATGTATTTGTGACCATCATGGTTTATCCTTTGTGGTTACCCGCATGGCTGTGTGCATGATTTCCTACCTTCCAGGTGCAAAACATTTTGCAGGGCTGATCTTTTACTTGTCTGTAGTAGCTCATGAACCACAGGTTGAAGATTGTTGGCTTAGAACATACAAATGCTATTTAACATAATCTTCATGTTAGTAGCTGTCTTTCAGGAATTGCCGATTAACATTGTTTATAAATTAAGCTATTTCCTACTTTTATTAACTGGAAAAGAAATAATTTATAAATCTACATGTATCTGGAAATAAAATGATCCCAGCCTTCTGAAGAAGTTCCAACTGTGGAGATAGACGTTATGTAAAAAAGTATAATAGGATGTCAGTTTGTGTTATAAAACTGATTAAATAGGAAATCACTTAGGGGGAGAAAAACCAAACCCTAAACATTTCAGACTTGGTAGCTGTGTTCAAAATTTTTTTAATTGCAGACTGACACTGCAAAAGAATATATATAATATATGGAGAGAGGCTGCTTCTTTGGTATCGTTTTTATGAAATATAGTTCTAAAAAGGATAGCTCACAAAACATCAGGGAGAAATACCACCATATATTGTAATAATGATAATTGTTACTGAAGAAGTGGTGCGTGATTTAAAACTATTCTAACTTTTAATATATATTTTATGAAAGTGGAAATTCATCCAGGGATATAAACCCCATGCTTTACCTTTCCCTTTGTAGTAGAATTTGCTAGTTTTGCCAAGAAGGAATCTGTAAATGGGGAACCAAATGAGGCTTATCAGTAAGGTTTCTGCAGAAATTAAGAAGGAATACTTAAGAATGGCTCTATTTGGCCAGAAATGTGAGGTAGAGGAATGCCATGCTAAAGCATGAGAATTGGAATTACAGAGATTGTTTTGCTTGCTTTTGTTGTGATATGTCCTGTTGAGAATGCTTATTAAGATGGGCGGGCACTGTTATCATAAAGGGCTTCTCTAGAAAAGACAAACAAGGGAAATCTCAGATGTATGACTCTCCTGTGGATGATGTCTCAGCCCTCTTGAGAGAGGGGTAAGAGTGGCAAAATGCCACAGAGTTACAAATTATGTTTTTACAATTGTATGCTATAAATCAGTATAGAGGAAAAGAACTCATTTAGGTCTTTTGGGCTCTGTGCAAGAGCAGTAGCAATCACTTAATATCAATCACCTGATAAACACATGCTGCAAAACTAACAGTATATTTTTATCTCTGCACTGAATTAAGTTTTAATATGTGTATACTTTACACAGCACAACCAACTATTTCAGTCTAATTCATAAAGTACAAGAGCATAACCAAAGAATTCTCATCAGCCTGAAGAAAGGTGCATTATCAGGTATCTTAGACTTTTGCAAAATATGATTTTGTTGGCAGGCCCTCAATGCTGTTTAAGCCAGCACTTTTTACAACCAGAACCCAGTCTTACAGAATAAAATCGTAGCATTTTTTAGGTTTTGACTGAAGTGCAGGACCACAACTGGGCCCTGTTGCTCCTCAGACAACTGGCCTCAGCCTACTGATCCAGTCTGTGTAGATGCCTCTGTAGGACCTTCCTCCCCTCAAGCAGGTCAATACTTTCAGCCAACTCTGTTGTCTATGAACTTATTAAGGATGCACTTGATCTTTTTATCCAGATCATTGGTAAAAATATTAAAGATAACTGGTCCTAATACAGAGCCTGAGAGAACACCACTTGTGACCAGCTGCCAACTGGATTTAACATCATTCACTACAATTTTTTGGGCCTGGTCATCCAGCCTGTGTTTTAGCCAGTGAAATGTGTGTACCTTCAGGCCGTAAGCAGACAGTTTCTCCAAGAGAATGCTATAGAAACAGTGTCAAAGGTTTTACTAAAGTCTCATCCACTAAGTAAGTCACCTTGTCATAGATGGACATCAGGTTAGGCAAATAGGACCTGCCTTTCATGAACCCATGCTGACTATGCCTGATCACTTGGTTGTCCTATATATGTTGCATGATGTCACTCAAGGTGATCTGTTCCATAACCTTGCCCAACACAAAGGTCAGACTGACAGGCTTGTGGCTTCCCGGGTCCTGCTTCTTGTCTGTCTTGCTCACCTCCAATCAACTGCCCCACCCCCTGCCTTTCCACCACCCCCAGGTCTGCCAAGAATGATGATAAATTATGGAAAGTGGCTTGGTGACCACTTCCTCTGTCTCCCTCAGTGCCCTTGGGTGGATCCTATCTAGCCCCATAGACTCGTGTGTGTCTAAGCGGTGTAGCATGTCACTAACCGTTTTCTTTTGGAAGATGGGGATGGGGAGAAGAATGAGTCCCCCATAATCCAGCTCAGTTCTGGCTACCCAAAGAACAACTGGTCTTACTGCTGAAGGCTGATGCAAAGGAGGCATTAGGTATCTCAGCCTTTTCCTTCTATTTTGTCACTGTTTCCCCTCACACCCAATAAAGGATGTCTTCTACAGCTTTAGTACATGTGACTGCAGACACATAATAAATTGTGATGTCTCAAAAGACTTCAGCGTGTGGCCAGATTTTACCCTTGGGTGTCTCCTTTGGGTAAACTTACAGAAATTATACTGCTTTGCTTCACAACAAACTTCTTTTATTTTGCCCTTTATGCACAAGCCCTCAATGTTTCATTACAGATCAGCAGTTTAACCAGGAAAAGGAAGTTTGCTGAAGAGTTCTATATCTCATTTCATCATTCTAAGCAGAAGAGACAGGGCATGTACTTAAACAAATACTACATATTCTAATCATGATTTTCCTGAATAAACCAAGAGCTGCAGCTGTGAAATGTATTGTTGGGATTTTTAAACCTAGATCATATCAGACAATGAATTTTATATTTCATGACAGTGGGCCTCTTTTTCCCTTTCCAGGTGATAAAAGGAAAATTAAAGTTTGATTGCTTTAGTGCTTAGAGATTCCAGGCAATGCATTCTTTATTGTGCTAGCTACATAATAAGTGAATTTTTGTGTCACTTGTTCCATATCTCAGTACAAGTACAGGGGAGAAACAACTGTATTTGTAATGGTGAGAAGTCATGGTTATTTTATTATCCTCTACACTTTCTGTAATGGAAGGTAGGCAGTGATGCCACAACAGAAAAATGCCTGTGTAGATGAATACAGATGGGTTATGTGCTTCTTTCTGTGTATCAAAATGCTGGAGGCTGTGGAATAATGAAGTGGATGAAATTGAGTTTGCGTTGTCTTCTATTAATTTGTGATTGATATGTTTTTTGATAACTTGCATTGCAGTGATTTAATAATTATAAAGACCCCTTCTTCCATCTTAATAAACCAAACAAACCCTCAATATAAATTTGTAAGGGACAAAAAGTACTTTTTAAATAAGTAATAGCTTTTGGTTTTAGTTCAGTGTGAGTATTAATTTTGAAGATGAATTCTGTAATCTGTGAAACTACTGGAACTTCTTTTTTACAGATTGGTTCCATTTCACTTCTATCTTGTGCTGCAACAATTCCAAATTCACCCATGTGTCTTGAGAGGCTCTCTGTAGCAAAAGACACAACACTGAGACCGTTTTGGAGCTAAGCATGTACTTTGTGACAGGCTGACTGCTAGCTGTAGCTTGACTCATTAGTCAGATGCTACTGAGAACATGAACCAGTTGTGTTTTTCCTACCTTTCTTCAGTAAGGATGATCATTTCTCCCATTTTGCTGTGTGGCTACTAGATGGTTTTCAAATGAATTGTAGGATTTAAATTATCTGCCAACCTTTAATATTGATTGATAATCACCTGAAGGATCAAAAACTATTAAGTAACTTAACACTGATATCACACAGTCCTATATATTTCATATACTCAATAGTCTAGTCTAAGAACAAGAGACCATTCTGCCTCGTTACACTATGGTGCACAAGAATTAACAATCAAATCTAATATTTTTCCTTTTTACTTACACCTGTTCTGGCAGTGACAATAATTTTTCATGTCAGGAAAGTTTGGTTCAGTAATAGACTGCAGCTTTCATTTGCATGCTTGTGTGAAACAGTATATTATACACACATAATCGATTCTTACAGGCTTGCACTTTACTGATGCTTATGTTATGACTTCTTTTTTATTACTAGAGAAACTTGGTAATAAATCTTTAATCTTACAGTGGTATTTATAGTGCAAGTCTGACTCAAAACTGACTAACTTAGTCTGTTAAAGCTAATGTAAGGTGTAGGGTTTGTCACAATACCTAGCTGATGGCTCTTCAGTGTAAGAGGCGAAGACAAGAGACAGGATAAATGATACATTAGATACCCAGATACATAAATCCTAAGGAAGAAGAGAGAGAAAATAGCAAAGATTCTTTCTTTCAGGTCATTAACCAGTGGGCCACTGAAAGAACCACTTAGAGCTTTGAAGAATTGTAGTCAGAACTTTGTAATTGAAAAGGTAGCAAAACAATATTATTGTTTGGCCTCATGGGCAAGAGCAATTTTTTATTGGATTCTTGAGGAGAGGTTGTGGGTTTTTAGACTGTGTAAAACCTCAAGGGATGTTCTGATTGTGTGAATATGTAAAACCTATTAAGAGAAGTTTAGAATGGCCAAAACCAGGGAAGGGTAGGGATTGAGGTAGATTGGAGAGTAGCAAGCATAGGAAAACAGAGAGGGTGTAGGATAAAAAACCTAAGCTGTCCTTCCTTCTTCCTAACTCCTTCCTGTTTTCTGTGTGACCTTCCCTGTCCTGTGTCTGCCATAGATGTGATTCACTAACAAACTTCAAGATAGGTTAGCTGGCACATTAGGAGATTGGGAGGACAATGTCTTTGAAGATCTAAGACCTGAGCTGCTGACTGGATTCATGCAGGCATGTTTGATGACTTAGCTCATGCTAGTATACAGTGGCTCCATGAATATCAGTGTGCTTGTGAGGTGAAAGTGTGTGTTTTGCTATACAGGCTTTCATACAAGTATTCATATTCATCTTGCATTTAAACATATTTGGAAGAATTACTTTATACCCAGATATTTATATTCTTCAATGTAATTAATTTCTGTTTGCAAATGTCTCATTTGCAAGTGTTGCTGGGTTTTCTAAAAGACAAAATATATTTAAGTAGTTGACTAAAACTGATGATAAAATTTTGTCAGTTTTATCAAATGCCAGAGAAAAGATATACATAACTTATAATGTTTTGTATTTCTAAGAACAAATTAGGAATAGCTTATTACTTTATATCACTGAATCGTAGGGGTTGGAAGGGACCTTGAGAGATCATCGGGTCCAACCTCCCTGCCAAAGCAGCTCCCTAGCTCATATAGCACAGATAGGCGTCCAGACGGGTCTTGAATATCTCCAGAGAAGGAGACTCCACCACCCCCTGGGCAGCCTGTCCCAGAGCTCTGTCACCCTCACTGTGAAAAAGTTCTTCCACATGTTGGTGTGGAACTTCCTGTGCTCCAACTTGCAGCCATTACTATATATAGTAACATTTTTCTGGTTTACAGGTCTAGATTTAACTCTCTGCTGGCTCTTCAAGGAAATTCCTTTAGAAGTTTCTCTCAAGAATCTGTTGGTTTACTAGGCAGTATAACAGATACTAAGTCTCTGGGAACACTAATGTTGAAAATATACATCAGAGGCCTGTTGATAATGCTTTCTTAGTAGGTGTTCATGTTTAGGTTTTGGTGCTTTATTCCTAACATCACATTCAGAATATGAACTGTAGCATTTGAGACTTATTCATACCATTGCATTAAAGGTCATTTGGGTTAGTCACTCAAAATCAATTCTGAAATGCTAGGTCTGCATGGTGAAAGCCTGGGGGGAATGAGGTCCCCTCTTGGGGACTGACTGCAGCAGCCTGATGTTACACCATGTTGCTGAGAAAGGAGCAGCACTGGTCTTAATCCCTGGGAGAGGCACTTAGATTGAGCCTTCTGCTTGATAAATGATAATGAGGAGAGTTAGATGCGAGCAAATTGGATATCATGTTCCTAGGGGGGAAAGGGAGTTTGTGTGATATAAACAGTAATGGGAATTTTGCTGACAAGATCGATCTTTTATTTCAAAGTTGTTCTTTTTTTTCTATTACTTTTGTTATTCAAGAACCTGAAAGTGCTATCACATCTGGCTTCACCATGCCATTCTGAGTGATCAGTAATTTGATGGTAACACCTGACTACTACTTCTTGTTTTTATGCCACATTATTCCATTGGTAGGATTGGGTCCTTTATGGTTCATACTTGAAGACTTCTACTTTTCTCATGTGACAGTTTATTGTAGATGCCTCAAAAAAATAAGGAGAACCTGGCCCATTCATGAAACTACCACACTTTGGTGGTTTGTTTTTGGTTTGTTGTATTTTTTCTCAGAAAGAGAATGGGAAAGACTAAAAAGGACTATTAGGCCTACTTTCCCCTCCTTCATATCACCATTTTATACCAATTGCACACAGTCATATGATACCGTAATTGATAAATGTGTTGTTTGTGCACAGTGCTCTGTATCTTCCTGGTGCTGCCTACACACTATGGATGTAGTAGCCTTTGTGAATAGATATGGTACCTGGTGGTTTTGCACCAGGAGGGACAGGTTCATTATCATCTGAGTGGGAAAGGCACTCAGCCTCTGCAAAGTATTGTTTGAAATACCACTTAATGGAGATAACACTATTAAGAGAGCCTGGTATTGATATTCCCTTCAAAAGCTGGGAAACCCAATTTGTGCAGCATTGAAAGAGCTTCCCATCAAAGTGTAGCGTGTCACATCTGGGGAAGGGTTACCTTATTTTAATTTTTTAAGCTCCTACAGAACTTTTTAACAGGAAAACAAAGCTTTTATAATTTACACTGTCAAATGGAAAAGGATTTCCACATGAGAACTTCTTGCTGCCACTGGTACCACGTGAGAGCTGCTTGCAGGCTCCTCTCTTGCCATCAAAGACTGAGTTTATCCTGTGTCCAAGGAATCTGTGCAATACTGGCCTTGACACCAAGCTTCACAGGTAGCACAGTGTAATTCTGGGCTGACTCAAGTGTTAGGTGGATCACCAGCTCCTCAGTGTGAATTGTTTTTTATAGCCAGGGTCATTATGCTGGTCAAATGCACACATGCTTGGAGTGACTGTGGCTTTCCTTCTAAACTAGAAGCTGTTGCCTTGGGAGAGATGACATACACAATTAATGTAATAACAAAATGAGATTTCTTCACCACTACTCAGTCTAAAGCAGATAATAAAAGTAGATTAATTATAAGATATTCTTGTGATAACAGTAAGCAATGGTGCTGTTCTGAATGCTATGCCACCCTCTATTTTAACTGCTCTTTAAGAATAGGGAGGGGAATCTAATCTAGTTGTGAAATAGACTTGATATAGCAGCTGCTGCTTCAAAAGACACTGGTAATTGTTGTATCAAAGGCAAAAGTAATGCTTACAGTTCATTGTTGCCATATAAGTGCCACTCCAGCACTAAACAACAGTTTCTGAAACAGCTTAATTCTCATTCATGTGAGGTCAGTGGGATAATCATCAAGTCATCTGCTTTTTTATCATTCCTTAACTTACCTGGAGACACAACTGCAGTCTATGGTGTGAGCTGGAGGGTCACAAGTTGTTAAATATTGTGATTAACAGAATTCTGCAGACTCAGTTCAAGAAGTCAAATAGAAACATATGAATTTAGCAGGATTCCAAAGTTAATGTTTAACTGTATTAATATTGTCTTGACCATGTCCAGCACTCTTGTAAGCAGCACTAAGTTAGAAGCAGTGTGTAAAGGGGATTCTCAACATTACGAGCTCTTTCAGATGAGAGAGAAAAGTCAACTTGTTGAATATATTTATGCAAAGCTTTAGGGTCATTCAGCATATATGAATCAAAATAAATGTTTGAGCTGAGATACAACTATCATAAACAAATATCAATCATAGAATTAAAAATTACTGCTGAAGAATAGGATGGGGGGTTTTGCCTGTTTTTTATTTCTATCTTTGTACTTGTTGAAAAGAAGAAATGAAAATAGATTAGATTTCTGCCCCCCCCCCCCCCCCCCCAGGTTTTAAAATAAGTGACATCACTGTCTAGGTCAAATTCTTAACATAAAAAATAAGTCTGAAAAAGATGAGACAAATAATGGAGCTTAAATTTCTCTAAGTATTTGCACTTCTTGTGTCAGTATTTAGAGAAAACAAACAATGTTATGAATTTATGTAAACAGCTACAATGTAGCAATTTTTAACGTGGTTGTTTAAACATTATTGGTATTTATAGTTAGAAATCAATTCTTAATAATGTTTCACTTATTAAAATGGTGGAAATTTCAGTAAGGCATCAAGTCTTTCCATAGTGAATCCAGTATCATAAGACCAAAAAAACCACCAAAAAACCCAAAGGTACTACGTTGCTGGATGGAATCCAAATGAAATTTTCAGTTTGGACGTGTTAAATCTGTAAAAAATTTCTGGTAACAGGAAAGAAACCCTTCTTAGGAAAGAAATTTTAAGATCCAGTGCTGGTGCTTGAGATTAATTCCAATGCAGTGAAGGAGAATGCAAAGGATAGGCATTCAGCCACCCTCCCATCTGACAGCACATTTGAAACCTAGCAATACTGGAGATTTTGAGTAAAAATAAAGATGATTTCCCCTTGGCAATTTAAGTTAGTGTAGGATGCCTCAGGTAATGCTGCAGTAATTTTAACTGGTTCTATGTTATAGACAGGAGGGGGAAAAAATTAAAACCTTAAGATAAAACATTGTTATTTGAGTTCCCTTCTAATCAAGTGTATACCAGGTGTGAATTTAGTACTTGACATAAAATCCAAGCAGGGTTTGAAAACTGAATTGTATTTTTTCTGTCTCAGTGAAAGACTGGTACAGGTACATGAGGGGAAAATTCTCTTTCTTTCTTTTAGCTATTTCGTTTTACTTTGAAAAAGTTAAAATTACCTTTGTTGTTGAAGATAAACTGTGGCCATTTTAATCAAATACAAAAGTAAATTTCATAGTGTTGTATCAGAACATACACTCTGTTAAAAGCAAGCTGGACACTCTTGTCAGGTATAGTCTTGTTTGGGATTGGAAAGATGTGTACAGTAAGTGAAAGGTGTCAAGATGTAGCTTCAAACACATTCTCTGCTCCTCATCTAGGATTTAAACAGTTGATAAAAAGTGGCAAAATATTTGGAGATGCATATCATACCTAGCTCATGAGAGCAGTGTGCTTGGCAAGGGCTCATGCAGTCATGGTGTTCTATCCCTATGCTGAGGTTAGAAGGATTGCTGTCCTGGCTGCTGCTAGTTGAGGGATCATGGTCTTCCAAAAAAATCTGTAATAATTTTATTTAGGGAGAAACTGAGCAAATTTGCCTGCTGTGGCTAATTTAGTTTTGATTTTCGCATTCTACAAATGGAAAATCGTAATGTACAGAAGGGTCTGGAATGCAAGCTATGGCACAAAAGCACTTAGCCACGTACACACAAAAACTCACTTCCGGAAGAAATTTCTTTGAGTTCTATTATGGATGTATACTATATGGATATGGCTCTTACTAGGAACCTCAAAGGTTTTTGTCTCTATAGTAAGATTTGCCTCATAAAATTAAAGTCTAGTAGTGGTTGTTGTTACTGTATGAATCCAGTCTTTCTCCTAATAAAACAGGAGTGTGCTTATTGAGAAATGTCTGTGTAGAAACAGTGCATAGACACTGTAGAAAAGAAGCAGTTTGTTCAGAGCTCATTTTTTCATCCTGTTGCCTGTATAACACACACTGCATGATACTCAAGGTATAACATGAGTAATTCCAGTGCAGATTTGTTCCCTTCTCCCCATTCAGTTTCTCTTTTCTTCCTCTTCCCTGCCTTTTTCCATTTCCTTTGATTGATTTCCTTCTAGCACTTGCTGTACTAGATGATAGGAAAGTCTACAAAGCAGTTGTCTAAACTCATAGACACTGCAGGTGCGCATCTCAACAGATGCTTAGTTGCAGAGCAGGTGACTATAAACAGGATACACTGAAAATAGACTGTAAGAGCTATACCAACACAGCAGTTTGCAGTATAAAATTAAGGCACATTGAAATGCACTTAATTTCTCCTGTCATCTTGATTACACCTTCATTGCTTTGCCCTGAAGGACTTCCCATTCTTTAAGGGCAGATAAAATGCAACATAATATTATTGATTGCAGAATGGGATAAAGAGAAAGGTGATACTCTTTATGATAAAGACATAATGGCACTGAAGATACAATATTGCTAAAGAATTCCAAGCTGATGCTCCAGGACTGATGCTTGCCGTGTAAGGTTGCGCATGACAAGAAAGAAAGGTCATATTTTTCTATGAAACTTCCTAAATGTGTAGCCAGCATCAACTTCTGTTGTCTTTTCCTATTTGCAAGAAAATGCTAACAAGCTATTGCCCCTTTTAGCTTCCAAATGACAGGTCACCTGACAAAGGCTTGCATATATATATATATAATACTACATCTAAACACATAGGAAGGTGATTTTAAGTGTGACTGCTGTACTGTTCTGAGACCTGCAAAGCTATAGCTGCAGTGTCACATACTAGGCTCAGCAAAGCATTGCAAAAACTCCTTTCTAATCTGACCAGAGCAAAAACAGTGACGTATGATAACTGAATTGTTGAGTGTGGGATTTGAAGTTAGCTCAAATGTCAGCAAAACACTGCCTAATGCCGAAAGTAGTGTCCACTTAAGGGTTTCAGTAGCTTCCTGGGTTACAATACTCGTCCCCAAATGTGTCTTTATCCTTTTTGTTTTGCAGAGGATACAAAGTTCTCCGTGACCTGAAAAAGATCAGCCAGGGTGTGTTCCTGAAAATGGGATAATTGTTATTCTGCTAAACCATATCCTGATTGTTTTTCAGTAAGGATGTTGAGTCTGTTTCTAACAGCTTAATATCAACTGGAATCTTTCTAAGTTTAAAACTATTCTCTATCTGTTGTTTAAATTGTAGTGCAAAATCAATGGATTAACTGGAAGAGGCATCAGGGAATTTCATCTATAAAGTAATGTTAATTTTAGGTACGTGTTCTCTTCAAAAGAGATCACTATTACCTAGGTTTCAGTGAATTTCAGGATCTTAAGGGTACCCTTCTTTCCTCTTTGGCAGTGGCTGAGTCTGGAAATGTTTCTGGGCATCTGATAAAAAAATGGGATTTGTAAGTAGGTCTGGTTTAGTTCCGTAAGAACTTGAGAATAGACTGGGGTATGGGAGGGTAGTCAGAAGGCTACTAGGTTGTCTCTCCTACAATGGTGAAGAAAGGAACATTTGTTAATATATGCTGCAGCTCTACAAAATGTGTGAATGTTTTATCTAGCATTCTGGCACTGTAGTTGCTTGCATAGTTAGGAAGAGTGGAAAGGTTAAGCAGTTGGGAAACAAAGTCTGATCACTCCTTCATGGGAATGCTACTTAAATAAGTAGCAAAACAGTCTCATCTGTTATGTGTGAATCTAGCTAACAAATATTACAGCAATCTTCAGTTCTTAGGAATTGAGCTTAGTCTCATGTTTTTCAAGAGCTATTAACATTCTCAGTGTTAAAAATATACGTAAGTCAGTAAAATGAAGCTGGACACAGTTTTACTAGGGAGAGCAGAGAGCACAGGGAGCAGCATTTTAAAAATGTCAAAGATGTTTATCTGATGTACACCTAGAAATTTCTTTAGAAATGGCTGGTTTAAGGATTATGTGTTAAAAGTCAGAGTTAAAATAAGTGGAACATGAGTCTGCTGAGGGAGCAGTCAGGCAAAGTAAAACCAGAAGCACTGTTTCCTCAACTTTAATGAGGTAGTTGGTCATACACAATGTCAAAGTATCTTGATTTAAAACCTCTGGGGAAGCCTTCAGGTGAAGCAGAAGAGCTGTTTTAAAGACATTCAGTGGCTAAACCTTCATAGTTTAATGGGAAAAAAAGTCTTAGTATGTCAATTTATTTTACTTCACCATTTCATTTGCTTTACAGTGTGTCTAAGTAAACTAATCGTTAATCTGCAACCACTCAATTACATGGTAAGTAGTTGTACTTAGTAGCTTCTTCGAAGCTGTCAGTAAGAATAGCGATTGCTCTTACAGGGATTGGGCATTTTATACATAAACAGCCAAAGCAAAAAATAAACTTTGTATAAGAAGAGGAAAATATGCCACTTCCCCAAATATTTTTTTTTTAATCTAATGGTATACATATGCAGAAAGGAGAAAACTGCTGTGAATCTGAACCAAAGGCCACCTGAGATCAGTAAGGGTGTTTCTGTTGACCTCAGCTGGCTTTCACTGTAACTTAATTGGGCTAATAAATATTTTAAAATTTAGACTTCTTACAAGAATAATATTCATCTAGCTCTTTATTAAAATTCTAATAAAAGCTGTCATTTAGTTTGTGTGGAAAACTAGCATGGCCCTGTTCTTAAATTACAAGAGTGTTAGCCAATTCTATCTGTCTCAATCCAGGTGAAAAAAAAAACACCCTTCAGAGTGTGGATTTTTAGATTGAGAAGCTGTAACAGGAAGAACCAGAACAGATCTGTGCAAGTTATCTCCCAAGCCTTTTCATTGTTTCCCAGTACCTGAAGACAATTTCAGACTAAATATAGCTTCACTGACTTTAGAAACCCACAATTAATTTGTCAAATATTTTTGGCCAGTGTTGAAGTTTACTGATGCAAAATTATGTCATATTATCTATCTTCTGAAAAATGAAGCTGAGGCCAAAGTTCTTCCTGTTCCTGAGGAGGTAAAGAACATTTTACAAAAAAAAATAAAATTACAGATTCTGGAATTACAAAAAAAAAAGGTGTTATAAGGGCTCTTTAGCACTTGAAGCTTTGAAAGAAGCACATTCAACTCTGAAAGAACCTGTTGATGTTCTTGCTGTAAAGGTATGTGTCATCTGGATGCAGAATTAAGTATGTATATATATATAAAAAAATTAAATGATGAATGTCACTACCATACAAACCTGCAGGATAGTACACTTTAGGCAGGTTCACCATGAGCATCTGAAAGGCGTATGCCATTAAAATGAGCTTCTAAAACACTACATTAGAAAGCAGTCAGGGCAGAAGTGTCCTTTACAGTGGTTCTGGTCTCATAGTGATGACTGATTCTCAGTTCAAGTAAGCTCTTGTATCCAGATGTCCTGCTGGAAAGACCCCTGAATAGGGTGACTTTGTGTATCAGGATCCATCAGCTTGTGAGCAGAATGCTGTATATTCTCTTTCTCAACAGTGCTTGAGATGTTGCTTTCCTTTTGTTTCTGTAACAGCCTCAGATTTTGTGGGAAAGCTTCATGCACAATACAAATAAATTGCTACTGAAGAATGCTTTGTTTCAGTCTGGCTTTTCTTTCATTGAAGTCAATAAGAAATTGTCACTAGATTTAAACAGAATAAATTTATATCTGCTTTGTGTTTAGCTCTCCCGAGCATATGTTTCATAGTTGAAGGCTAGGCTGCTTTGTGATGGGTGTATCTAAGTGTGCTGTTCTACCAGTACCTCTGGATTATTTTAAATTTGGTTTTTCAGAGTGATGTTGAATTGCTGTCAAATGTAATTTGTCAGAGTGACACCCTTGGCACAATGGGTAGTTCTAGGCAAAATACTTTTATATTAGCTGAAGAGAGTGCAATTACCTGCAAGTCATTTTGCATAAAAGATAAAAGGAAAGTGTCTCTGACATGTTTGATGGAGGTTAGCAACCCTTTCAGATCTAATCAAATGTTGTGGATATTTTCATTCTTGACGTAATTTCCTTAGCTTCTAATCAGAGGGGAAACAGATGCTTAAATGCAGATAATACAATGAAATTGGCAGTGGGTAAAATATATATGCCACTGTTTCTTGTTTGAAGGCTCATGCTGTGTGTGCTTGGTGATATATGTGTCTAACCTGTGCATCAGCTGGAATGAAGGGAGTAAATATTTGGGGTTCCTCAGGAGACTGTGACTGGGTTACAGCCTTTTCAAGTTGGCAAGAGGAGCAAAATCAGTTCAACAGTGGTTAAAGTTTACAGATACTTTAAGGTGGTCTTTAAATATTTATCTACTTAGAGATGCATCTATCTAATAATATATAGAGAGGGAGGATGTCTGATTAGCCTGTTATCTGACATTTGAAAGTCAGTTCTCTCTTCTGCCTCCATGCAATCTATAGAAAACTGTATCAACCCCATTTTCAAACTGTAAAATTAAGTTATTAGTACTGCCACATTTTAAATCACTTTTGAAGGGATGTATAGGGCTAAAAAGATGATTAAGATGAGTAGCCCTATGAGGAAAGGCTGAATGAAATGGGGCTGTTCAGCCTTGAGAAAAGAAGACTGAGAGGGGGTCTGATTAGTGTTTATAAATACCCGAAGTGTGGGAGACAGAGGGAAATAGTGGTCTGTGGGGACAGGACAAGGGGCAATGGCTTCAAGTTGGAGCACAGGAAGTTCCACACCAACATGCAGAAGAACTTTTTCACAGTGAGGGTGACAGAGCCCTGGAATAGGCTGCCCAGGGGGGTTGTGGAGTCTCCATCTCTGGAGATATTCAAGACCTGTCTGGATGCCTACCTGTCTGACTTGTTCTAGGGAACCTGCTTTGGCAGGGGGGTTGGACTTGATCTCTGGAGGTTCCTTCCAACCCCTAAAATTCTGTGAATCTGTATTTGTTAATGAGATGCTCAAATCATGAAATGGAAGAGGTCATGTAAATGTCTTCAGATCATCCTGATTAAAGGGCAGAAATAAACAAGACCACAATCAGTTTTGATCTAAATCAGTTTCTAGTTTACCCCTTAATATAGGGAAGAGGTATATCCCTTCAGTTTGTTTTGTGGAACATAGGGCTCCTTTGCATTTTATTTACCCTATGGCTATAGCTGAAAAATGTAGCGGGGCTATTAATTTTGTTTCCCCCATACTCCTCTTCCTCCCTGTTCCCTGCCATTCACTTCTTCCCACCAGTAAGACTGCTACTGTGGTGGGTTGACCCTGGCTGGATGCCATGTGTCCAGAAAAGCTGCTCAACTGCTTTCCTGCTAAACTGGACAGGGGAGAAAATACAGCAAAAGGCTTGTGGGTTGAGATAAAGACAGGAAGAGATCACTCACCAGTTACTGTCAAAGCCCAAACAGACTCACCTCGGGAAAATTAATTTATTGCCAGTGAAATCTGAATTGGGTAATGAGAAGTAAACCCAAATCTTAAACTGCCCTAGCCTCACCCTTCCGTTCTTCCCAGGCTTAACTTCACTCCTGATTTTCTCTACCTCCTCTGTGCCCAGTGGTGCAGGTGGATGGGGAATGGGACTTGCAGTCAGTTCATTTACACATTGCCTTCTCTGTTCCTTCCTTCAGGGGGAGGGCTCCTCACTCTTCTCCTACTCTAGTGTAAGGTCCCTCCAATGCATAAGTCTTTCACCAAATTCTCCAGTGTGAGTCCTTCCCATGGCCTCCAGTTCTCCATGAGCTGCTCCAGGGTGGGTGCCTTCTCTGAGGTGCAGACCTTCAGGACATCATTAGTCCCCCACAGGGTCACAGGTCCTGCCAGAAAACCTGCGACAGTGTGGGCTTCTCTTTTCACAGGCAGCAGGTCCTGCCAGGAGCCTGTTCCAATGCAGGCTTCCCATGGGATTACAGCCTCCTTCAGATGCCTCCCTCTGCTGTGGGGTCCTCTGAGGCTGCAGGTGGATATCTGTTCCATCCTTAAGCTCCATGGGCTACAGGGGGACAGCCTGCCTTACCAGGTCTTACTCACCAGTTGCAGGGGAGTCTCTGATGCCTGGAGCACCTCCTTTTCCTGCTTCGCTAACACTACTGTCTGCAGAGTTGTTCCTCTCACATATTCTCACTCTTCTCTCTGGTTGCAATTATGCTGGTTTCATTTTTTTCTTCACTTCTTAACTATGTTATCCCAGAAATGCTACCACTGCTGCTGATAGACTCAGTCTTGGGCAAGAGTAGATCCATTGTGGAGCCAGCTCTATCAGACATTTGGGAAGCTTCTGGCAGTTTCTCACAGAAGCCATCCCTGTAGCACCTCTGCTACAGAAACCTTGCCATGCAAGCCCAGTACAGCTGTCTTCCCATGATTTAAGCTGGTCTGATGGGGCTTAATTTTCTGTTTACACACTTGCATGATCAAATGAAGTTTGAGGCAGTCCAGTTATAGTTTGTATTTCAAACTCAGTTATTATTCAATAAAATGGAAATTCAAACGTGTTAGAGATGTAAAGAAAAGGATAGCATCTGAAGCCACGAGTGAAAATATTGAGATTATCAATTTTGTCTTCCAGAGATTAACCCTGACTCTATTTCTCAGGCCACAGTCAATGAATAATTCCTGCTCCAATAAGTGTGTGTTAGTTCTCCTGGCAGATAATTCAGTCCCTGCCTGGAGTTAAACACGTCTCCTATTCTGTAAAACTTCGTAGTGATTCTAATAGCAGCCAGTGAGAGCAACACTGTTCCAAACTTGAGCACTGATACTGGGGGAGTAGTGTGTGGGTTGAACTGTTTGCATGTGGTCAGTGTGGTTGAAATCAGCTGTAAAATGGGACACACATGTGTAATTCACTACAGAACTATGTCAACATATGTAAATGTACATGTGTATTTAATATATGTGGTTTTCCCTGTTTACATACTATGTTTTCCTTAATAGGGATAGGGACTAACCATTGGGGATTACGCCTGATATTTCCATGAACATCTTTTGTTTACAAAGCTGTTATCAGTGGACTCAATCTGTCGTTAAAAACAAAGCTAGTCAGACAGAAGTCACTTAAAATGTTTGCTCACACATTAACTTGTGATGCAACAATTCGGAGATGAACACCAACTGCACGCTCTGAAGCAAAGGGTTGGACTTGGGAAGCTTATGTTATACCTAGAAGGCACCTGTGGCTTCTGGGGTAGGTGTTCACGAAGTCCTTAAGTCAGTCCTTCTTTTCATCAGATGTATACATACATCTGCAATCTTTATATGCATATATGAGCTACCTGCAGCTTGAATCTCCTTTGAGCCACGCAACTTGTTGTGGTAGGGGGTGTGCTGTGGTCCTCTTGGTATTCAGCAAGTACTCAGTGTCCTCAGATTACTAGCATCTGCAGAATCAATAGGTCTGCTATCCTGCAGTATTTGAGTCCTTGGGTAATTTGCACATGCTAACTTCTCAGAATGTATTTTTCTTGGGAAGACTTTTCCAGTGAAATATATAGGAACTCATTCATGTAAAATTCACGCCAGTGAGGCCTTTAGCATCTCCACTCTGACCACTTTATCAAAGTTCATTTTATAGTATTATTTTTCATCATCACTAGCACTTCATTAGTTCTATGATCATTATGTTAACTTGTAAGCATAAACTTTTTATGCTTGCACTATGTTCATGCTATAACAGTGATTATATTAATAAAGCAATACATACAAATGCAATTAAGCATAGTGCAAGGTGCAATAAGAGATGCAGAATTACGTTTCCCGTTAGGTTCTATTCCTTAAAAGTACATCCCTGATGTCTCCCTTGGAACTGCTGATAAGGGTAAGATGTTTCCATGTCTTCATATAATTGTACTCTCAGTCAATGCATCCTCTTTTCTTTATTAACACATATAAGACAATATGGACAATATGTTTCCAGTTGCTTTATGCAAGTATCTTTTTACCATGATGTTACATATAATGACATCTTTCTGTAATTTAACACGGGTAAATTACTGGCAGTAGTTGCTGGCAAAGGTAATATAAGATAATGATTATCAAAGCATTGTTGTGCAGCTCATATTGTTGATAATGATGACGATCTGACTGAAAAGTCCCAGCTATGCAAAACTGCTTTCAGAGTAAGATATGTTTTAAATATTCCCAGAATGTTTTGTTCCAAAATACAGGTAACAGCTTTACAAGCAAATAATACCACCATGTTAACAAACAAACCCCACAAAAGCCAAATACATTTTCATGTAAACCAGCATTTTACAAGAATTGCATTACTCGATTCAATGACTGTAGCTGCTTTGTATGTTATGGAATGACCTGGAAAGAATATTTTACTTCAGAGGAAGCAGACCTGTGCAGTATTGAAACAGAGGGGCCTGTAATCCATCTCCTCTACTCAAAGACCAGGAGTGGCTAATCTTTTTGGTCACTGGTTCCAATATTACTTAAGGAATACTGGAATTTATTGCTGTTTGTGCCAGTTCAAATCTGTGTCTCTGCTGGAGCTGATACTCCTGTGGAGGGATCGCCATCACTGCTGTAGTTATTTATGAGGTGGTTAATTCAGAAGCGTAATTATATTACATTCATTGCATTAATTCATCCCTTCCTGTATTGATTGCTTTCAAGAGATACCTATGATTTATCTTTGAATGTAAAAAGATCTTGGTGTATTTAGTATGGAACAATTTTTTTTTTTAAAGGGATATCTTTCATTTGTTTACACATGGTCTCTTGCAAATTGAGACTAAGATACATTTTTCCACTGTGTGATCTGTTAATTTATTCCTTTATTAGCAAAAACATTCTACTGCAGTATGTGTACAGCCTAAGCCAATTTTAACTCTGATTATGAAGGAAAGTTTAGCAGGTATTACCCCAGGCTGATGCTTTTAATTTTTCATGAACAATGTCCTCAATTGGAGTATGTATTTTTATACTGTATGAGTTTGGTCAGTAGTTAATAAAGCTGAAAACTTAATATGTAGGTAGGACTATTATCACCTGCCAATTATAGCAAAGCAGACAAAGTTCTTCAATACAGAAGAACTCAAAAAGAGTGTGACTGGTTTATTTTCTTGACAAAGGAGGAGGTGGCAATAGAACAGGATCAAGAAATTGTATTTTATGCCAAGTCAGTCAGAAAAGTTGTGAAGCAATTTGGAGAAGTGAGACACATTGATTTTATAAGAAACAGTAGAAATAGGATTTAATTTATACAGTAAAAATCCATTGTTTCTAATCTATCTTGTAAAAGAAAGGCTTACACAGCACCTAGAACTCTAATCTGTTTATTTTTTAATTTTTTTACTTTGTGTTTTGGACAACAATGTCTTAGAAAGGAATTGGTTGCAATAATGGTAAACAGCACAGCTGAAAAAAAAAATCAGTATTTTCTCCAGGAATAGCTAAAAAATATGTAAAAAAACCTCTGCATCCGTTCATACAACTAATAGCCAAAGAAAAAAAATAGTATACCTAATACAAATTATCTCTTAAGTATAGCTGATGTGTATGTGTGATAGGGGAATAATATTGGTCTTTGAAAATTAAACTGCATTCATTCTTTTCTTATACTCCTGTCCACCAGTACGCACACGTTTTTGTCTTGTTAGATTTTTTAACTCAATGTTAACTGTTTCTTAACAATACATGTTTTGTATTATCAGTTCAGCTATAGTACAGTAGATGAGGGTGACCACAAAATTTTGTGGGAAGTTTAAATACATTTTGCAAGTAACGTGCAATCTAGGGATGAACATTATGTCTTAAAAATTGTAAGCAGATGGTTGATGAGCAGACAAATGTGATTTTTTGGAGTCAGTTTTTCACTGGAAATTATTCAGCAATATTCTATTATTTACATTAGTTTCTCTTTTCTCCTCTGTTTCTGATTTGAAGCGTTGACAATGTAGTGGTGAGGTAGCTTAATTATTGCCTATATCAAACTGAAATTTTTTCCCCAAGGTATTCTGAATCTGCAGAAACCAGGAAAAAAATAAAGAAGTAGAATTGGAAACAGTATATATTCCAGGTAAATGTTTTAAAAAAGAAAATCACATTTTAATTTCTAAATTGAATCTATTGATTCTGGAAAAAATTCACAGAGGTATTCTAGATACCATACAATAAAAAACACCTCATGGAGACAGCTGTCACTCCTTTCCTTCAAAATGCTTATACTGAATAATCTGTTCTTGTCCTAATTTATCTGCATGTACATGATTTTTTTTTTTTTGTGGGTTTTTGGTTCAGAATTTTGCCAACAAATTACTCAAATTTGAATAGGCATAGTTGCACTTCTGATTATCAGTTACTGTCATTCATTCAGAGACCAGACTTCCCATGTGGAACCTATCCAGACAAAAAAAATCCTTTGAATTAGAGTCAGTGTTCAAAAAGGAGTTTTAGGTAAGGAATTACTTGCAGAGAGAAAACACTAACAAAAGTTACGCTTGTAGCCAATTTGCTAGCAGTTAAAAGGAAAGATTTGTTCCATAATATATAATGAATTAATTTTAAGTCTCCTATATTAACATGAGCTTAATTATACTTCTTTACTCAGTATGAGTAATAACTAGGTCTATTTTAAGAACCGAATGAGTTTCAACTCAGTGCAAGCCAGTTACTCTTCTTGTTTGTCGTGTTCACTGAGCTGAAACTAAAGCAAGCTGAACTAAATTTTTCCATTTCCAATTTAGGAGTTTTATTGAAAGGAAACAGAATGAAGAGTTATGTTTGTACACTACTTGTGAAAATTGGAAGGAAGGCATTTTGATCTCAAGTTTTATTTAATTTCAGGATTTAGAGTCTCAGTAAACTGTGGAGAACTAATCTATTCTTTCTCCCTGGTGGACTTTAACATCACTACACACACACACACCACCCGCCCACCTCACCCGCCCCATCCCATACACATCAATTTAGATGCTGTAACTGGTTGTTCTCTCTGTCTTGGTGCCTTAGGACTGAAAAAAAAAAAAAAAAAAAAAGGCAGTTTCAATCAAATCTACACCTTGCTGCCACCACTCTGTAGCTGATCAAACATTTTGCTTATATCTCTCTGGGTGAATGGGATTGCACACAGTCTAGGACAAATAGGGTATTTAGTGTGTGTGTGTATATATACATATATATATATATTGTATCTGCACACTCACAAAATACCTGTATACACCATAGTGAAACAATGTAATGGATGTAATGGAAAGCAAGAATAGATCCCATAAGGAATCTTCCCATCCGATGACCTTAAAATGACTTGCAGTAAACTGCTTGGTGTATGATAGTTTGGGATGAAAGTTCAGTTCTCTACAGGGAGAGGAAGTCTGATTTCTTAATAATGAAAAGTAACTTTGTTAGTAGTGAAATGCTGTTTAGCCAGTGAGCAGTGACAGAACTGTTAGTACTGATACTTTGTATCTGTCTCCTGTTTCCTTTTTTCCTCTTTTTAAGCCTGCTAGCATCACACACACACACATACAAACCCACTGGGAAAAAAAAAAAAAAAGACCTTATGACTAGAAAGTTTACTGTTCTCTAACTTCATCATACCTCTCAGAATGATCTCAAAATAAAGTATATTTGCCACAAACTCACTAAAATTAGTAATTGAACTTTAAAACTTCCTGAATTAAGAACCAGGATCTTTACAGTGAAACATGTAAAAAACAGAGGTACACAATTGCTCCATGTGGTTAGTAATAGAAACACAGTGCATAGCCATAATTTATACTGAGATAAAATTCATTCCAAGTCACTGAAGACTTGAGACACTGTTGATTTTGAGCTTGGAAAAGCAGGTGGAGCTTGCTAACCTTTTATTTTTGAGGGGTGGGGGGGAGGATGTGAAGCTGCTTGGGATGGTCCCCCTTTTTGTGTGCTGCAAAGGCATTGTGCTGCCAGAGACTTAAGAAGAGAAATTGTGGAAAAAAACATGTTCGAGCAGACCACATCACCAATTTGAGGAAGTGCCTGGATGTGAGCTGTAGACATTGCTTTGGCTTGCCATCATCTTTGCTGTCAAAAGAAGGGTAGGAATTGCTGGTATGTGATACAACGACAGAATGGCTGCTAGGCTGCATTTGCACTTGTCTGCTATGGTTTGTGATTTAGCAAGACAGTGATTAGCATGCTTATGTAGCATGCTTCCTGCACTTTGTGTACATGCAGGCTGGGGCTGAATATATCGCATGCCATGTGAGAGAGTTTGCTAGGTATTAGAGAGCATGACAGCTGGAAAGGCCTTGAGTGATGTTTGTGCAAAGTATTGATACAATTTACTGTGGCCTGTTTAAGCTGCAATAGGTGAGAAATCATTGTTTTGGAGTTAATAAACAGTGAGATCTTGTACGGTCTTGGAAGAATTACAATGCATCCTTCTCTCCCTCCATTCTTAGAAGACACTGTCTATCAGTTTTACATGATTAGAAAGATTAAAGGGAAAGCCAGATCCCTGTATAGAGGGGCAAGAAGGTTTGTTTTAATTTATTTATATGATCATAAGACAAAAGTGTTTCCTGTGACTTCTTAACAAAGGCTTTTATGCTTCAGTCTATCCTTAATAATGCTTTCTCTTTCTCATCTTCTTATAGTGGAGTGTGTACATAACGTACATCCCTGTAGGTATTTATAAAACCAGACTGATCTTTGTTTCCTGTAGGATCATGTTGGGGGGGGGGAGGGGGGGCACCCTCAATTTCAGAACACCTAAAGTCACCCTGATTGAAAAAATATACATGAATTTCACCAGTTCTGTCTCTAGACAGGTGCCTGTATATATTATTCTTCCACTTCTTTCCATTCCTGTCTTTAACTCTTAAAAATCAATGTGTACTCTGACACTTTGTAATGCACCATACAGGTCACACAATGTGGACAGTCTAGAACCCACAAAGAAATTAAAGAAGCATGTACATGTAGAGTGGCTTTATGCCATGTTATGCAGCTAAAGCTAAGAGAAGTAAACAAGCATGTGTTAATATAGTGAGTTATGATTGTAATATAGTTGATATTTCTGTTTTGATACTTCTGGTTCTTAATATTAAAATAAAAAATAGCATCTTGTATATTAGAAGAATAATACATTTTAGAAAAAAAATAGACTGATACCTGTGAAGTTGATTAACTACAGTGAATAGATACAAGGATAGATTTTTTCAATCACAATCTTTATTTTGCTTCTTTGGTGCTCATCTTTCCTAAACTTTATCTACTTCCTGGATAAATCATTAAAAGTTTGCTTTTTCTTCAAGGGGAGCTGGATCAGGGCCACAGTTAATTACTAACAGCACTTGATATACTGCAACTTGTCCTTAATATATTAATGTAGATATGCAGATATGCATATAAAGCTATTAGTGCTAGTTTTAGTTTAAATGTGCTGTGGTACCTCAGGGGCACTGTACAAATTCGCTACAGAACTAAGAATTATTTTATTCAGAAGCTAAATCTTGAATTAATGTTTAATGAGAAATTTAACCTTGTTCTTCATTGTTATGAAATAGCTCATAAGTGAACTTGCAGTACGGCAGGAAATCAGGGAAAATTCTATGTTTCTCATACTTTGGAATAGCTAGAGAAAAGCTCAGTACATGGGTTACAGCTCTGTCTGGTAATTGATATGTCCCCACTAAAAATAAAACACTTTTAAAATTCTTATTCATGAAGCATGAATGAAAATTCATTTGCCTCTTAAAATGGGAGACATGGCTCTTTGATGTATATAAAAAACCCCACATCTTGAAACACAAGCTTTGAAATTCACAGCTACTAGTAAAACATATGCTTATTATATATCCACACACTAAAGGAGCATGGGATTTAGAAGACTAAATTTAAAAAGCCATTTTGGCACTGACTAGCTTGAAAACTGCATTTTCCCTTTGCATGCAAATGGTGTCCTCATAGTTGTGTCACAATGAGGTTTTTTGTCTCTGCAGCTATTTAGAAGTCCTAAGCATATCTACTCAGTTATACGGGTAGTATAGCAACATTTCCCTGACTCTGGAAAAGCAAATGTTGGGATATCAATTTATTCTTATGCTGAAAAGTGTTTATACTCTAGACAGCAACAAAAAGTGAAGACATTGAGGAGACATCTGCAGTCATTCAGTCTATGGAGTGTTTCTGAATTAAAATACTGTCCTCATGTTCCTGATGCTGTGTCTGTGCACTGCATATACTGCTTTCTGTGAGACACCAGGAAAGGAGAAGAGGAAACACTAGCCTGGGGCCAAGTTGTTAAATAAGCACTCAGGCATTTAATCTGTACAAAGACCATGGTTGAAGAAGGTATGTCTTCATATTCTTATTCCTGAGGAATACAACCTGAACACATACTCGTGCTAACTTTGATGCTAAAGGGCTAAAAGGCAGGGAGTGGTGGGTGGTGGGGGTGGTTACAACAAACAGCAAACCAAAAGTAAGCTGCACAGTATGAATTGAGTAGATTTTTATATGCAAACTTTATTCATGTAGATTTACAGTTTAAAACCCATACTCGGATTTTAGGGGTTTTGTTACTGAGTTAAAATTGTCGAACTCAGACTTTTTTGGAACAGGTTGCATGGGGTTAGTACACTGCCTTGTCCATACATACATGACAGTATCCTAATTTAACAGGTTGGGTATGTTCACCTAGTCCTGATAAACATCTCTGCATGAAATCCTAACATTACTGAAGAGATGGCATGTCATTGCCTCAGGTTTCATGCTTTGACTCCCTCTTTTCAGAGCATTGCGTTGTAAACATTTCTTTTTATTTTTGGAACCATGAGCTGAAATTTTGCAGTTCTGGTGTGTTTCACACGAGGCTGGAGGGGAGACCTTGGGCTCTTGGATATGTACAGATGTTGATTGCAAAAGCAACTTCGGTGATTTTAGCATGAACTATCCAATTTAAATTTATCACTGCCTCAGCTTGATGACTTTTATTCCAACTGGTAGAGCCAAGAACTAGAAGCTATGCTTGTATTCCAGACCCTCAGAACTAACCTGGAGTCCTTCTCCTGCTAATGGAAATAAACTTAATTGTGCAACTGCAATGGGACACACCAATACCAGGACTGAGAGAAGTGATAATGTTTTTAATTATTCTGGAAGGATAAACCAAAACCTATCTGACTTTACCCTGAAGTCAAACAACTTAAATTTGTGACAGGTGCAGGTATTGTACTCAGGGAAATATGAGGCAATTTTTACTCAAATATTTAAAAGGTAACACAAGGTTTTCACTGTTTAAGATGCTTGTAAGTTCCCAAACCAAAATTTGGAACAGTAGTTGTATTTTGTTCCTTAGTTTCTCTGGAACACTAGAATTACAGCCTAATTCGGACTATTTTTAATGACATTAACTTTTTTTGGTACTAATTTCCTTTGTATTTTCAGTCTTATTACCCAAAATTACACTTATTTTTAACTTTTCCATAGGAAAAAAAATGGTATTTGTTGTCAATCTTAAGTACTAGCTTCAGTGGCATGGTCTTAGGATACCATATTGGATATATATGCTATGCTTTTTCTCCATAACCGCAGTAGGTTACAGTTTGGATGTGCACCTTGCCCAGGCACTGTTTCTTTTCTTCTGTGTCAGCACTTCTTTTTATAGGTTTTGCTCTGCTTATCTGCAATTTAAGACTGGATTCTGTCCAAGAAGTTCTATATGTATTTAAATGCCTTCGTTACTCACACTGAAATGTGTTCTATGTGCACAAAGATGCTGTGTGTAACGGTAACATATCTTGTGTGAATTTTACCTCAATTACAAGAACCCTGTAGGTTCTATTTGCTTTACCACATACCCATTGGAGACTGGCTTTAAATACACACCTATATTTCGATTCAGTAACTTCTTGTTTGTCAGAACGATCTGTGAAACATCTTGAAACTCAGGCTTTGCCTCGATTGTGTGTTAACATTTTCAGAAGGTCCCCGAGTGTGCAGTACTTCTGACATCTCCAAGTCTATCTTCTTTCTAGAAATCAAATAGAAAAAGGTAAAGTCTTCCAGTTCAGTCACTGTTTATTAAAAAGTTAAATAATTCAAAAAATATGAAGCAATTTTCCATGAAGAATAACATCCTTAAATGAATTTAATTACTGACTTGTCAGCTTGTTTTTCTGTAGGCATCAATCTTTACAGTAGTTCAGAGTGTCCTGGAGAAGGGGAGGACAGAATGCATTCCTTTTTGACTAGTGACTTATTCTAAATATGAACGGCAACATTAGTTCAAGGTGGGTGAAGAGAAGCTGAATAGCAGGGCGAAGCCAGCCTCAACTGTGGGATAGACACAGTCCTTAGACACTAAAATCTGGGGGCTCAGTTTCAATTTAAGAATGCATGAATCAAAATATGTCTCAGTTTAGAGCCTGGTTAAGTAACACGGGAGATCTAGACTGTAACCACACAACTGAAGTGATCAATAATGGCAATTAGCAACAAGTATTTTATGGCAATTTGAAATGTCCCTTCATTTTCTGGAAGTGAAATTAAATTGATTTTCTTCTATCTTTTATTTCACCTTCCCTAGTTCTAACTTTCTTGTAAATGGTTCACAGCAAGGGAGAATTGTTTCTAAGCTAACTTGTCCTCCCAATAATTTTACTGTCTTATTTGTTTTAGAGCTTCAGCTGCTTTTATAGACTGTCTCTTCTATTCTCTTTGGTCCTCCTTATTCATCTAGAAATAGCCATTATACTTATTTTTCATCTCTACACAGAGTCTCATTTTTCCTATCTCATGTTCACTATGCCTGCAGTTAAATGTGCCCTTCTTGAACCTTCTGTTTTGTTTTTAGAATTATCATATCAGGATTAGCTATGTGTTGTAGAATAAACAATAACAAACAGCAAAGGATAGTGACTGAGATCAATTCATACCATTAAAAAGAAGCCTAGTTAAGGTCTTTACACTGCAAATGCCCTGCAATGTTTCAAACTTGATGCTTCAGACTCAGAACTGTTTAGCTGGTTTCCATGCAGAAAGTGGTTAAGGAAATAGTCTTTAAGACAGACTCACTGCAAGCTAGGCAGGTCTCCTCAGCTCACAGGCAGGACCAGGAAAGGACACTGCAGATGAAAGAGACTGTTGTTAACACAGTTAATCGTTGCCATAGTTTTTACTGCTTGTTGCATTGTACACCCAGATGTTTATGTTTTTATAGAAGAAACTCAGCACAGTTCCAATAGTTCATAGATATAATGGAGAGGCTGAGTTCAAGAGCTGCTGGTTTTCAGTGCAGCAGTTAAGAATTATAGTTGACAGAATCTCCTTTTGGTTTTGCAAACTCAGTAAATGGAGTCTTGGGTATGTCTCTGAGATTTGTTGCATTTGGTGTAGCTGTAAGAGAATAGCTGTTCACTGGATACACCTACAATTTGGTCCAGAAATAGTTTCTCATTATCTTTGCATGACATCTTACCATGTCAATTGCAGTTGACAAAGTCACATATTAACAAGATGAATTGCTGATATCCCATGCACTCAGGTTTTGTTGATGAGGAATATTTTCAGGTTTGAGAGCACCAAGGATCACTCCGAAATGTAGACTCTTTTCAGAGACCTGCCCACAACATTGTCTGTAATTGCAGGAGTATTTCCAGTTCTCTTTGCTTCTGCATACTGAAGACATCTCTCCTTGTTGTGTAAGATGATCCAAAATTATCTGTGTGTATGTGAAAGAAAGAAAGAATAGGATATGCTTTGGCTTTCTCTAATGTAACTATTCTTGGAGCTCTTAAGTAAAAATATAGAAGCATAGAGGTAGGAAAGGTACAGTGTTTAGCAAGGTGGCATGAATTTTGTTCTACCTCTAATTATAAAGACTAAACTAAATCTTAACTGTACCCTGAATAACAGACAAATGTGGAGATACAGAAAGTTGTGGGATATGGATATATGCCACTGATAGTTAAATTTTCTGAATTTCATGACTGTTACTGCATTTACTGAAACATGCCTGCTTTTACATTTCCAGGGAAAAAAAAATTCTTTTTTTAAATGTCTCATTGAAATGCTTTACTTGATGCTGTAGGTTGATTTTCCTCAGAAATTTGTAAGTTTTAGGATATTAACAAACTTAAGAGTAATTCAAAAAGAGTTATTGAAAAAGCTTTTTTTTTTAAGAATTAGGACTTCAGTGCTTAAAAGCATTGAGAGTTTCAAAATGTTGTGATAATTTAATATCAATGTAGTGCAGTCTCTCATAGGCTCCTCTTCAAACTATATTATCAGCAGACTTCTACAGTTATTTCTTTCTCTAGATTTTTTCTTTTTGTTTCAGTAAATTAATGCATGTTATTTTTCCCCCCATACACGTTCAAAATATAACTAAAGTGTTAATTACGACTTGGTTTTATGTCTACTAAATGTCTCTCTCTTCCATCTGTCATCAGGTCTCACTATTCTTCCTTCTATACTTAAGTTTCATGTAAGCTTTAAAGATTTAAATATATTTTATTTAGGTCTAGTCAGGATTTGTAGCATTAAATCAAGAAAGTGATCTGATAATTCATTTCATCATCCTTTCTAGGGGAAAATTGGGGTAGTCTTGCTCATTATGCATCTTTGAAATTTTCAATGTTACCTTTGAAACTAAACTGTTATTCTCATGCCATTATTCTACTCTCCCTTTAATCCCGAGATTATGCCTTGAGATGCTCGTATTCTCTAACCTTTCCTGGTGATTTATTCCTTCATTTATCCTCTTTCTCTTGATTCAATCTAAGCTTTCAGATGGCTGCTCAGTGAACTATGTTGGACTTGACTAATGAGAATTAAGACTAATGTTTTTTTCTTACATGATTAGGGGCATTAGAGAAAAGGTTGTTGTATCAATTTTCGATCAAGTTTTGCCTAAAATCTGCCTACTATAGTTTACGGTGTTTATCAGACCTACTTACAGCAGCAAATGAGGGAGGACTTTAAGGGTAGAAAAGTTTAGACTAAGGCAGGAGGAGGGAATGGCAGCTGTACCGATTAAAGTGACTGGATGGTTATGATGCAGGATGATAGAATTATGGAATACTAGAATACCAGGTGGGAAGAGTCCTCATTGTGGTCCAAACTTTCTTGGCAAAAGCTCTGTCTAGAAAAGATGGCTCTGTACCCTGTCCAGCTGAATCTTAAAAATGTCCAAGGGTGTTACACTTTTTAAGTAGCAGCTGTCATATCAAAGGATTCCAAAACTGTCATATGAAGATGTTATTTTATCTGCTCACTGTCACAAAATGCAGTAAAAATAGAAGGAAAAGTACCACTTTTAATAAAATTTATTAAAATTAATTTGTTAAACCAATTTTTAATATATATTTTAATAATTAACTCTTTCAGAGTTGATTATAAAGTTTATGTCCCAGTAAAAGTTTAATCTCTCTGTTCTGAAGAATTTTCAATCCAAATCATAATGTTGGTATTTAGTAGCTTACTGTCATCTGCAATGATGGCTACCTGAAAGAGAAGTGTAGCACGTGCAGTGCCCTCACATCACCTACATAATACGAATTACACGGTGTAGACAGACCTTTTTGTATGCAGCTTGGAAACAGGCACATCATGTAAGGTTAGACTTTATTTGCTGTCACATGGGTATAACCGTTGAAGCAGTAAGTATAAAAGTTCATCTCAGAACAGTTCTATAAAAGCTCAGTGTGTGTTGTCAGCTGAGCTGTATGAGGTGTCCCAGACAAGAAAAAATCAGAAAGGTTGTTTTGAAGAGGGAGGGGAGGGTGTTGGATAGTGGATGAGTGTTTCACGTGTTGGAAAGAAATCAGACATTATATAAATAAGGGCTTTAGCTGTTGCAATAGTTCCTTCATTAAAGAATGAGAATTATTTTCTAAGTGGCTTGTTTATAACAATTTCTGAAAAATAAAACTAATAAATGTACTAGAGGTGCCCATATTGTTGGTTTAACTCTGGGAAAGTCAAATTGTTGACTGCAAAGCTATGGCTTACCTGTGAACATCTTCACATTTAGGAAGTCTTGTGATGGAACTTCAGTTGGCCTTCTCTCTCAAACCTGAGTCTCCCACAATAGCAGCTTTTGTTGGGAGTGCCACATGTGAAAGATGGTCTTAGGTAAATAAACACTTAAGGAATAAGCTGAAGGCACAGGGTGTTTCTGTTGTGGTGTTGTTATATGTAGGAAATGAAAATAATGTGTACATTAAAACCAGTCCCCTATATATGTGTTCAATTGTTTTTGATTTATTTTTCCTTCTCTGTTTTGGAACTAGGGACACATACTTAATGTCCTATAAACTTGCTACTGAGGCACAGGTATATGGATACCCTGTAACTTAGAGTTCATGCTGAGGAGAACAGCACCATTTCCTGAGAACTGCTCAGAGGTTGCAGACCTTGTTGATCAGCCACTTACAGCACCAGAAACTAACAGGTTTTTCTGTGGCTTCATACTGGAAAGGCCAAATATATTGTCCATCCTGAGGGCCATAATGCAAAGCTGATGCCAAGACAGTCTGAAAGGAACACAGTGTGATGACATAGACCATGGTACCAGCCAGAATTCTCTTTAGGCTTTAAAATGAAACCTGCCACAAAGACTAGACCAGGTGAAGACCTCTGGGGACCTTTCCTATGCTGTTGAATTTGCTACCTCAGCAGTCATGAAGCAGCTGCAGAGCTATATAAGGAAAGAGCAGCCAGTAGATGTGTATGCTTACAGTGTGAGTATGATCTTCCAGATGGCTCTCCAGTTGTTAAGGAGGATGTGTTAGCGTTTTTCTCTGTGAAGGTGTAACATATGTTTTCTGAAGTACTGTGGAATAAATTGTACTAGAATTCATGCCATATTAAGATTTATTTTGCCTAAGTTTAAGTGGAGCTGAGTGATGATAGTTCCCAGTGAAGAAGTCTTGAGTTTCTGACATGAGAACAGCGTCAGTTCTATGTGAAACTTTCTAATTTCCTAAAATTTTTGGTATCTACCTTTTTAGTCTTTCAATTTTTTGCTTATATGCTCTATGCTGATGGACTCGTCTTCTTCCTGCAAGAAGGTTCTGTCTTCCACATGTAACAGTGAATTTTTCATTTGTAAAGTAAGACAAAGAATGGTCACTGAAATCTTAGCAGTTGAGGGAAACACATTTAGAAATTTAGTTGTACATTTATGATTTTACCTAAAGTGTTTATTTCTTGAAATCATACATTGTTTTATCATATGCTTTTATGAAGATAGCAGTGGCTGTCAAAAGAAGAGGGGTTTTTGTTTCCTTTAGGTCTAAGTCCTCAAAGGCAGAAAAGGACTCTGGGCATATGCTTATCTTTTCCCCTATCAACCAGTTAACCACCATGAGGTTGCTTTATTTTATGGAAAACAAGGTAACCAGATCCCTCTCTGTGATGGCAGGGAGGAGACATTTTGGAAAATAATGAAGTTTCTTCTTTTTTTATATCTTATATAACTTCAGTGTAGGATTATTCACGTTGCTTTCTGCACTATGAGTTGCTTGTCAATAATATTTTAAATGTCATTTGGGGTTACTGATTCTGTACATCTAATCAATACAATTTTTGATTTACCTAATCAGGTTTATATATTTTAACTTAAATAATAAATGGATAAGCATTTGAAGAGGGAACACTTCATTTTCTTCCTAGAGGATTACATTTGTGTATGTATGGTACAGACACTTGGACCATAGTCTTTCAGCTACATTCACTGCCAAAAATAGTCTTGCAAATATTGTCATAGAATCACAGAATATCCTGAGTTGGAAGAGACCCATAGGGATCATCAAGTCCAACTCCTGGCTCCACACAGGACCAGCCAAATCAGAGCATGGGAATGAGCACATCGCCCAGATGCTTTTTGAACTCGGTGCTGTGACCACTTCCATGGGGAGCCTGTTCCAGTGCCCAACCACCCTCTCAGTAAAGAACCTGTTCCTAACATCCAACCTAAATCTTCACTGTCTCAGTTTCATACCGTTCCCTTGGGTTCTATCACTGGTCACCAAAGAGAGGAGAATGGTGCCTGCCCTTTCTCTCCCCCTCATCAGGAAGGCATAGCCCACAATGAGGTCTCCCTCCAGCCTCCTCTTTTCCAGGCTGAACAAACAAAGGGACTTCAGCCTCTCCTCATAAGACTTCCCTTCCAGACCCTTCACCACCCTCACTGTCCTCCTCTGGACACTCTCCAATAGATTTGTGTCCCTCTTGTATGTGGTGCCCAAAACTGCACCCAGTACTCAAGGTGAGGCTTCACTAGCACAGTGTAGAGAAGGAAAATCCCCTCCCTGGACTGGCTGGCAATGCCATGCTCGATGCACCCCAGGATATCATTTGCCCTCCTGGCTGCCTGGGCGCGCTGCTGGCTCATGTTTGACTTGCTGTTGCCTTACTGTTTTTTCTAAAGATGGTCAGATAAACTAATATTAAAGGATTACTTTATTTCAGTAGATAATATTTTATGAAATCCTAATAAGGTTAATACACTTTCTCATTAAAAGTACTTAATACTGTAATAGTAGCAGTGTAGAAAAGTATTGGGGTTTTGTTCTTTGGCTTTTGGGGGTTTATTTGGTATAAAAAAAAATGTATTTTGTATCATACAACGTGATCCCTGCATCTAAAGCATTCTGTTATGGCATGATTACAGCACTGAAATCAGTGTTAAAAATCTTACTGAACTGAAAAAAAGCAGGCCTTGTTGAAGAACTTGGGTTTTTAATCCATTCTGCCAACATTAAGCTTTTTAATATTTTCATCTGAACTGTTATAATGTATTAGCACTTCTTCATCTGTTTGTTATTCTTCTCCATATGCCATTCTAATGACTTGATTCATTTTTTTTAATGAATTAATGTTTTGTGCTATAAAGAACTTAAAACTTCAAAGTTTAAAGTAAATGGTTGCAGTTAACCTTGTAGGGAATCAAAAACAAAGCCATATTTTTATGACATAAAACAAACTTGATATTTTTTAGAAGATAGATTTGTTTTTCTTAACACTAAGTACGGATGCATATATTGGTAAATTTATTTAAATGTCTATTTTTAACAGTTGGTGATTTCCCAGTCAGCAAATGTTATACTGTATGTTAATATGTGGAGGTCTACCAGTTCATGTTCTTTCAAACCACAGGCACAAAACTATTTTCCTTGCATGGTAAATCTAAGAAAAAAATAGTCTTTTTCCAATTGGAAGAACTCTGTGGGCTTTAATAGTCTTTAGCAATTTAGGTTACTTTAGTTTGTAACCTTTATGGATGAATAAAGTAAGAAATTTATTCATGAGGGACTGAAGCCACTTGCCTTCTCAGATTAATCACCTAATTTCTTACGGCCTGTTGGCATTAGTATTAATGTGAGCATAATGTAAGCAAGAGGTGTTCAGTCAGATTCTCATTATTTCAGTTTCCTCCTTGCAAAATCAGTGCACTGTGTTTCTCTGCATCAGTAAGCACTTATAGAAACTTAGTGGGCTATGACATTCCCCCAAAAATACAATCTCTGAATTAATGAGTAAATAACTTTTGTAGGTGCCTGTGTATTTTGACCACCATGAGATAACAGCTGTTGTTTCTTTTAGGTCTCCATTTCAGGGACTTCTAAGTGTGTCTTTTCAGTGGAATGAAATGTTGTGCTATTTTTAGTAAGTTTCACCCTAACCACCCTCCAGCCTGAGTTAGTCTATTTTTATGATTGTATTCTCATGGAAGAAAACAGTCTGTGGATGCTGTAAGAAAGTACCATGATCATTGATCTTCACAAATAATATATAGGCTATAGATAATAACCAGACTTTTTTCACTCTTCTAGTCATATCTGAAATAATTTTTAATGAAGGTTAAATACGGGCAGGTAGCAAATTCAGAAATTTAAATGAAACACTACCAAAAACAGGCAAGTTTTGTTTCTCAAAGTAAATATGTCTATAGTACCTACCAAAATAGAGACTGGACCTAACCCTGGAATACAATTTTCACGATATTTTAATAATTAGCATATTTCTGACACAGTTGTGCCAAGAGAGTGCCTGGGAATGGCCAAGGGATAACAGGGGCCAGAGACCATTCCCAGCTGTCTGTCTGAACAAGGTCCCTTTAACTTTCTAAAGAGAGGGAGAGTTCAGCTTTGTGGATATGAACAAGACTACTTCATAGGCCTTCAACCATTTCGTGTAGTAAGACAAAAGTCTTGTCAAATACCATGGCATTATTTTGCTAAAAATGGGTTTCTATTATCCCTGTATCAGTAGTGAATGAAAACAGCTTGCAGCTTTAGTGGAATGAAGTAAGGGAGTTGTTTATTTGTTTTTAATGATGCTAGGAAAGAACTGTTTGAACTTAATTTAGTTGAATGTAAAAGACTGGTCTGCTGTTTGGATGTTGCTCGTCTGTTTGGATTCTCTTTCTAGCTTCCTTGACTGTGCTGGCTAAAGCCTAGGGCAGGTCTAAATTCAGCTATGAGTTTCTGAGAGTGCTTTATTAGTCAAGTTTTGGGGTTTTGTTTGTTCTCTGGGCAAGCAGCGTGGCACAGCTTGTGTCTCTACAACTGTAGTCTTAGCTCTCTGAGGACAGGGTGGTAGTTTATCCACCTGCCTATTGGAAACGGGTGCTGCTGAGCACTTGTGCAAACTGTGTATAGTCAATCAAGGAGGGATCTACTGTATGCGAATTAAAAATATCCCAAGAGGTGTGTCAGTAATTAGAGTGGGCAGTTGTGTAGCATTGCCCAGCCCATTGTACTGGCCTTGTTCTGTTCCTTGGTGCAGACACAGCCGCATTCTCAAAAGAAGAATTTTCTGTTAACTAGATCGACTCAATTTCCATTCATTTTGCATAGAAATATACAGTGTTCACAACCCCAAGGATGAAGGAGAAATAAAGGGAGAAAGAGAAATAACAGTCCCCTGACTCTCTTCTGTAATAGGCTGGTATCGCATGTGGGGATCAATGCTCGATCTTTATAAACTAACATCACGAAGGGCACTTACTCCCTCATATGTTACTATCTACTTAGTTCATCAAATGTTAATTTAGTGATGCAATGAAAAATATTCTTGGAAAACAGTGCTTTTGTTTTTTGATAACACCAATCCTCATCATGATTTCTGCTATTACTCCCACTCTGTTTAATCTCAGATTCTTGAGATTCCTTTCCTTTGTCATCAAGTAATTTTCATAGAAATTTTTTTCTAGCTTTCATATTAAAATTTATTCATATTTAATTTATTTGTTTTGGGGTTTAATAAGGAGGCCAGATCTGTAGTTTTTATCTTTTTTTTTAGATACAGTTCTGTTTGGTAATTTCTTAGAATTAAAAGCTTTGTGTGTCCATGAAGTTGGTAGATTCAGGTGATGTCAAATGTATATAAAGAAAATATAGCTTGTAACTGAAGCCATACATGTTTGATAGTTACCAAAATTCTTTGTATTACAGTTTTAGTGACTACGACCAAAGACTGTAAACAAAACAAATGGTGTTAGATTTTTAAAAAGGCACTTCTCAGAGAATGTCTTTGCTAGCAACATATACTGTTTTTTGATACAAACTTGAGTCTGAAACATTTAAAATAAATTTGATTAGGCAAATATTCACCACATTCAACGTTTGCCTCAGTTGTCCTTGAGCAAATGCTTCGAATGTTTGTTGCTGTTCTTCTCTTTTTGAGATGAATATTGATTTTTAGCTATAGAACTAAGTATTATTTTTTGCAGCATAATGCTAAATAATCTGGTAATCAAAATTAAACATGAGCTTAATTTACTGTTATTCATAACTGGCAGTTTTACTAGAAACAATTCACTATGAAATCAGAAGTGACCAAATGTTTGGTTGCCCCAAGTAACTTAGTCCTGCAACACCAAAGATATGTAATGAAAAAGTGAGGTCTTCCTTGTATAGCATCCCTTTAGAAGTTGTTTGGTTCTCCCCACCCCTGCCCCTGAGTTCGTTTTGTGTTCTAAGGGCATGCCAAATGGAGTGAAAAATGCTGTTGAAAGATTTCCCCAAGAAAGCATACCTGTCATGTTACCTAGCTAGGTATCTTTGTAGTCTGTCAAGCATTGTGTATTAAGTGTCATAATTCTGGATACATTTCATCACTGGACAAAGCGTAGCATGGGTTCTGGTATATAGATACTATGAAATGTAAGTAACCTCTTAGGAATATATGGCAAAAATGAAGATAGGATTCGTAGTGGGTTTGTAAGCCAGTTGTGATTTTCTGTTTGTTCTTTTGCAAAGATGTCAAGCTGAAGATAAAACAATGAAAGAAACTAGAAAGCCTCTAGTAGATGGCAATCTAATATCTTTTTCAAGGTTGTGTAGTTCTCTGGGTATGATATTCCAGTCCTCTGACAGTAACTTCTAAGTATGTCATTTGCACTTTTCATTAAAACAGTCCTGTATTTTGAGGCAAGGTTAATGAAAAATACAAATCCCAGTGGAAGTCCTTGAGGTGGTCTAGTAGGAATTTTTCTCTAACCTTAATTTTCACCACTAACGTGTTATTCTCTTTTTACTGGTTCCTTACTCATTTTAAAATTCTTGCACTCTATCACATATTCTTGCATTTAAGTAACAATTTCAAATGCCATATTATATCACGTTAATCTCCAAAATCTAGATTAGTGAGACTAACTGTATTTTTTTCCACTTAAAAAATCAATTTCCTAAGTGAAGAAAACTATCAGGGTAAAGTATTTGGATTTACTGTGTTGATTGTCCTGTTGCTTCCTCTTAAACAGGACTTACTTTTTCTGGAGCTGCTGTGTGAATCTGAGGACATCTCGCTTCTGAGTGTTTCTAAATGACCATATAGACTGTTACTTACAGTACCCTTGTCCTGCATTCTATTCTTATTTTCCCATCTGTTTGGGACAATTCTTTCTTCTTTTGTCCTCAATTCTATGTGGCTACTCTCATGATAAGATTGATGTAATCATATCTGGTATGTGGGCTCAATAAGGTTTAATTATATTCATAATAATTTTCACCAGGTATGCACTGGAGGAGAACATATATATTGGAGACGAGGGCAGCTTCTGTTCCACCTTCTGTAATTTTCTCCATTTTTAGGGCCACTTTTTCTTTTCCTCAGTAATTTTTCTCTGTTCTTCTAAGTCTTTTAAAAACACAACAAATTATCCAGGTATTCCACTGGGCTTCCCAAGCACACTCCTGCTTTGTCCTGTTCTGGTTGTTGAGCTGTCTAACGCTCTCCATTGCACCATTTCTGCGCTATTTAAGACGTCAGGAAGTCAGTATTGCCCACCTAAAGAATTAACTTGAAGGAGAGTTAAAAAGTAATGAACTTACAGAGAGTTTTTGCTTTAGTAAACCTTTCACACACATGGTTTGAAAGATGGCAGGTGGTACTTTGTATAAAGTGTTAATGCTAGAAAAGTACTGAGAATTCCTTCACATGACCTGCAGAGTAGTTTATATTTTGGCATACTCAGATCTAAACTGTGAAAGACTGACCTCTAAATGAGGTTTGACTTCTAATGTTGATTTAATAGATGACTCACTTTTGAGATGGTAGAAATGAAAGCCTTAGTAAAGCATTAATATATGTAGCTGTCAAGAACCTTTTTTGTCCTTGATGACTTTTTCATGGTTTCCCTTGTGATATAGAATTGAGACCAGAAGCATCTGAAATATCTTGTGATATTACTTACGAAGTGATACCTCCTCTTTCTAGTCAAATCTCCTAATATGAAGCTGTATTTAAACATTAAACTTCTGAATCATCCACTGCTGAAACTAAGTCACCCCATAGTTACTGATGAGCATGATAGTCCCTCCGATGGTTGGCACCCCAATGCTTTAGTGTATGCTTGTGCTTACATGCTTTGGAGTATATGGAGGCATTTACTCAAAACCACACTAGCTGTCACAAATCCGTGTGATCAAAACTCAAGCATCCAGACTTCCACTTATGCTTGGTAACTCCTAGACTTTGTCCACTATATACAGGATAAAAACTACATGGAAATCACTGGGAGTTTTCCCATCTATTTTCTTGGAATCAAGAATTCAGCCATACTATTTCATAAAACAAAAAAAAAAATAATGTTTACAGGGTTTCCATTGTCCTTAATAAGTAAATAAAGACAAAGAAAGGACAAGATGTGGTCTGGTTTATGCATGCATTTTATTCGTTTTAATAACAGTGGAATTTTTGGAGGTCATGTAGCCCAATGTGTTTCGCAATATGCAATGTATTTGACAGAAGATGGCTTAGGGCTTTGTCTTTCAAGACTTGAGTTTTGAAAACTTTTAAGGATGGAAACTGCACAGCCTGTGTGGAGATGTTATGGCTTGTTAATAGCGACTGCTGCCCTGCATTACAGAACTACATGGTTTGAGGTGAAACTCACTAAAGGTAAAGAAAGTTTGAGGACAAAAATGTGTGATTAGAATTTGCTATCACAAATAATATCATTAGCTTCTGACCTTGGGTTACTTACAATTCTGTATTACATCGTGTTGTGTTTCTGGATGAGTAAGTTTGCAAGATGATGAGAGTTGTTTGGCTTGCAAAAGGTAAGATTTGAGGTAATTTTTTCTTTGAAAGTCTGGGATGTTTTTTGTGAAACAACCAACCAAAAAATACGTTGTGTTATTTACTATTAATCTCACTTACTTTGAAAATAATGTTAAACAATGCCAGAATGTGATTTCTCTGTAATTATGCTGTCTTCTCCAGGGTTAGTTACTCTCTTTAAGATTAAGAACTCTGGGAGCAAAAATATCTGTCTTACTTCAAAGCAAATCAGAGGGAGTAGCTACAAAGTCTATGATAGTATGCATCCTCTCAAGCAATCATTTCTTTTATGTACTTTTTTGAATTCTGATTTATGAAGTCGTTGTGTATCATAATCTGTAAGGGACAAGTGCAGTTCACCCTAAAGTTGGAGATCCATACTCTTCACCAGTGTGGGAGGTTGGACAGGCAGAATCCTGAGCTGGCTGTAGGGCTGAGATCAGTGAGGCAAAGCAAGCTTGCTGCGCTTATATCACTTTGTTGTGGTTTTGTTTTGGGTTTGTTTGTTTTTCAGGAGGTTCTCTGTTCAAACACTTCACTGGTGTTTCTGAATCCCTTCTAGAAAGTCTGGTGATACTCCACCTTCTAGAGCCATCCCCTGAATAGAATAGATTCATTTCTAGTGGTTTAATTTCAGTATTCCTAGCATAACAGGGACTAATCTCAACAGTGATGTCAGAGAAAGGTTTTCATGTTTTAGATGCCTGTAGACAAATCTAGTTTTAAAACTTCACAGCATAGTTGAGTGAGATTCAGCAATGCCACCTTAGATGTCCTGTGATGTTTACCTATGGCCATGACCGCTTCAGAAAGTCTACTGTAGAATCAAATGTTGTATCTGACTGTCCTATTTGGATGTTATTACTTATCTATACTTAGCCAATATCGCCTGTAACATTTCATGGCTTTGGATGTCTGTCTAAAGGAAGATGGAGCCTGATCACGCATGTCCATTTGCCTTTTCAAACAAAACTCTGTAATTTATCATGTACTGACAGCTTTTCCCTATTATGCTACTTGTCAGAATTTATTACCTGTATGCCATTTGCAAGCCCAGAAAATTTGGGCGTTAACAGATCACAACCAGTCTAATATCAGGTACTTAATTACACATTGCAGTGAGAAGCAAAACTGGATCTTGTATTTCCAAAAATCATGTATACGAGTAAGAAAAACTCCTGGACAAATTTGTAATCGTTTAATCAATAGAAATAAATAACCAAGCCCTCCTCAATGGCTTAATGTATTGTCTTGTGTTCACTGCATGTGAATCCTATAATTTAGAGGAAAGACGCTCTGAAACCAGAAGCAGAAAAGGTGACAATTAACAATGACAACAGTTGTTGAGGATTAGTATAGCAATAATAATAATGATAATAGCAAAGGCTCCTACATATTTCAGTGTATAATCAGAACCCTAATACTAAAAGAAACACATCAAGATCATGCATAAAAAGAACAATGTTGTCATTCCTACTAGTACTCTTATCAAATTTCTAAATCTATGAAAGACAATTTTTCTAACACTATCCAGAGATCAATTATCCCAGTGGGATACTAAAAGCAAATACATCCTCTTGCTCTGTGACTGCAGGGAAATTGCTAAGGGTGAGATTAGTGGAAGTGACCCAGAAAATGTCAGTGCAGGTGAAACCAGGGAATTTAGCAATGAAGAAATTTCCTAATTCTGAGGAAGAGAATGTGAAAATGGAACAGAACAGATAGGACCACAAACATTATATGTTTTTTAAAGGTTATACTCAATAAAAGTTATTCTGTTGTATGGAAGAGTAACAGGCCTATATGCAAAACATCAGGTCATTAATGACACGTCCCAGATGCTAACCAGGAATCATCAGTTGACATCGTAATTGGCTTACTCTGTGCAACCATAGGTAGGGCTGGGGTTTTTTTTATCGTTGTCATTGTTTTTGCTAAAATCTAGTTTTTATCACTTGTAGTTCCTGTGGGGTTACTAGAAATCTGTAATACTTATCAGTTACATTACAAGGAGACAAATGGGGAGCAGTAAAAATTATATACTTGTGGAGCCATTTCAGCAATGCCTGATAATACCTTGACCCAAACACTTGTTCAAGGACTTTGAGGTATATTTGAGGACTTCTTTGTCAAAAGTAAGAAAGTTTCTTAACTTGGGAGATGATAATCTTTAGGGGAAAGAACAACACGTGAGTGTGGAATAGAGAGCTCTGTTTGCTTGTGGCTTTCATCTTTCTTGTTATGAATGATTCATGAGTGAAGTGGTGCATTTTAAGAAAGCTTACAAAGCTTCTCTGTAAATGATTACAACTGTATTTTATTGGTAGAATATACAGTACACTGAGTGATGCCCGATGTCACGTGTTTGGTTTTTTTAATTCGGTCTTCTTTATATGGCACACTCTTCCAGTGTCATACAACTTTAGACACTAATAAAAAAAATAAAATAGTTGAGCTTATTTGCAGTTTTTACATGAATAGCTAAATCCTGTTTGCGTTTTCACATTTATTAAGAATCTGCATACTTATCATTGGATTTTCTGATAAAGCACTTATCAGAAATAATGCAAAAAATATTTCTTAGTAGTCCAATATATCTTTATATAACTTTAAATTGGTTGACTTATTACGGTTTATTAGGATGATTCAATGAGATTAGGTAAACATGGCTATGAAAAGTCAAACATTTCATGAGAATATATCAATATAATACACGTTTGAGAATGGCCGATGAGTAATTAATGTATATAAAACTAAGAAAAGTGTTTTCTAAAACCAGATTTGCTTTCAAATTTGTGCAAGATCAAGACTAGACTTTTTTTGTTGTTTGGGTATTTTTGTGTGTTATAAACAGTTCAGATTCTTTTAGAACCAGTATGTCCTTATTTCTCTATAGCAGTATATTATCATTGTTCTAAAATCAAAAGATGGTGAAATTAGCTCACTACCCTAAATTTAGCATGAGATTATAAAATCACAAATTACTCCTGTGCTAATTGCAAGCCTTGAGAACATCATTGATGTATATTGAATTATTTTGAGTTCCAATTTTGAGCAGATGCTTAAAAATAACAACAAAAAATAATACATTACTGTAGTACTGACTTCATAGTTTTGCCAGGACAAACAACATCTTTGTGTCCTGCTGCAAGGGACAGTCCAAAGCTTATGCTGTTGAGTGTTTTCTTAGTATCATTCAAAGAAAAAAAAAAATCTGATCATATTTAAAACTTCGTTGGTTTGTTTCAGTGAAAGCTGCTGAATTTTCAGGCTTCTGATACCTTCAATGGAGACTCACAATGCTGTTTGACAGGAAACATATTTGTAAGTTCTTGGTTAGTCATCAGCTAGTAAGTAGCTTCTCATTTTCATACTTTTCATTCACCTCCAATGAAAAGTTTGGGCTGTCTTAAGTAATAATTTTTAAAATTACTTCACCTTTTTTTTTTCTATAAAAATATTTTTCTCTTTCTGATGCTTCTTTAAAGGTTGCAACACATTTAAGTCAGCGTTTAGAAGTGCTTTAAGCAAAAAAAAAAGGAGCATTTTCTTAATACTCCTTTTCCACCTCTATCAGAATGCTGTTCAGTAACCTGTATTGTTCTCAGAATACAAAGCACAGGTGGGAATAAGAATTCAGTAGATCATCTGTAGTGACTATTGCTCCATTATCCTCATAGACGTTTTCAAGAATGATACTTAGAAATCAGTTACTAGAGTTGGTGAATCCAGTTAAAAGGTAAATGAATAGCTAGGTGTTATTGTTATCCACTTGTTTGATTTTCAGATTGTTATTTTTCTTAAAATTTTACACAATTCATTCTTTACATCAATATAGCCTTCAATGGTTTTAATTTCTTTAGGAAAATTTGAAGCTGCTCATTTAAAACAGATGCTCTCACGGTTTTGCTATACTCATTGTTTCACATATTTTTTTTCATTCTTATTATTTTCCTTTGTTTTTTAAATCTAAAGAAGAAAAATGGGGTGGTGGGGAAGCAAGAAGTTTAAGATTTGAAGTAGTGGAATTATAGGAAGGAGAAAAAAAAAAGTAAAACTGAGTAATGAAGGGAACATAGCTGCAACATTTGAATGCTACTTACAGATTCTGACCAGAAATCAGGCTTAACCTTTTAAAAATGATTACCTGAGTTCTGTCTTCAAACATATACAAGAAGGGAAGATATTCAGTCTCAGGTTTATGGTCTGAGAAAGTTTACATAAATCATGCAAGTGTTTGGGTTTTTTTGGTACTATATCTAAGAAACTGCAGAGTTCATCATGCCAGGTATGTATGATTGAACTACAGGAGAAGGATATTTTAAGCATGGGAATGCTACAGGTCTTTTTTCAATGTCATTGAATGTCATGAAATTTTTCAGCACTTTAAACTCTTGAATAATTTGGTTTGCTTCTTTATTTTCTTTTATCACACTAACATAAAAGACAAGAAAAACTCTTACAGAGAACAAATCTGGTGTCCTAAAAAGGCAAGAGAGTGATTGGTATCAGTAAGCCATAGCTAAAAGCTGAGTTGAGTGGTGTGATATTGTGCATGATATCGAGTAGGTGAAAGTGTAACACAGAGAGGTGGAATAAAGGTGTTCGTTTAAAAAGGACCCATCAGATGACACACAAATTCATGATCTTTTTGAGGACAATTACAATAGTGTACCTCTTGAATGCCTTTGAAGAGCTTAGCTGTGCATCTCTCATGTCAGCAGGAGACATTCTTTTCTGTGATAAGATTTAGCTGACTTTCGCATGCTTTGTTACTGAGCAAATCAGACATTGATCACTTTTATGGAATGCTATGGATTCTGAAAGTACATTTAAACAAGTATTAGTTTAAGTAATGAATTAAGTAAGCAGTTAAAGTTTTCATGTTGTCTTAGCAGTTGGGTTGTATGTGCTCAGTAAATACCTGTCACGTGCTTTTAGGAAAGACAAATATTTGCTGGTTTAGAGAAAGCACTCTTGCATAAAAGCAAAAGGTTATACTGACAAAAAGTAGCATGTTGTACTAAAATACGAGAGAATAAACCATTAGCTGTTCTACAGCAGGACATTAAGCTCCTGAACTTAAAGGAAAAGTAGCTGTTGGCCAGCAATCATCAATTTTAGTTGGAAGACAAACTCAGCCACGGAGGTAATGAAGATACATTTCGATGGTTTTGTTTTCTAATAACATCAGAAGAGTTGTTATGGTTGTAAGAAACATTATATCAGCTTTGTTTGAAGGACCTCTGCTGACCAGGAAGGATTACTTGGTCTGGACACAGGTGTTATTTGCTTTATGGCATTAGGAAAACTTCCTGTTGCAGTGAATAGTCATCTTTTGATTGAGGACAGCCTGACATTCTCTACGAGGTATTAACAGGAACTGGGGGTAGTGCAGCTGCTCTGCTGCATCCTGAATTAATATAAACAGTCTAAAATGCAAGAGGCATTTAAATAAATGTCAGGTCAATGTGAATTGGTGGAAACACTTCTAACATGGGTTTTCAAGTAAATTTGTCATGGGAGTGTAATAAAGCACGAGATTAGGAACTGGCACCTTGCAGTTGAAATCAAATGAGGTGAAGAGGAATATCTATGTCTAGAAATGATTATGTATCTTTAAAAATGCAGGAGCTTCACAGAAACACAGTGTGCTAAGACTTAATTGGCTAATTTGTGATTAAATGTTAGGAAAGCATAAGTATACATGTTACAGTGATAGAAGACAATTCCTACCCAGACAGGAAAATTAGTTAGATTCAAAGTGATACAGAGATTTTCTATTTTGCTTGTTTCTAATGATACACTGCAAAATTCACACACAGATGAAACCTGGTAGATGATTTTACAAAATATATTCAACAAATGAGCTCGTAAAGAACAGAAGCTAGAAAAACGCATTTCAACTACTAAATACACCCAGCTAATCTTTTTCAGTCAGTTAAGAATTAAGTTGTCTAACAACACAGTTTCTGAGCAGCATTGCATTTTGGATATCATCACTTCCACAGAAGTCATAGATACCATCTCTTAAGCTTAGAGTCTACTAAGTTTTACCACTTTCTTAAGAATCATACTGAGAAATAATTCAGTACAATTTTGGATTTTGCCACATTAACCATATATAAAAGGACAAAAAAGAAACAAATTTCTGTAATTTATAATCCTATATATATGTATATGAAAATTTATACATTGAAATTATCTTTCACTACTTTTAAATAAATTTAAAAAAAATAAAGGAATTTCCCAGTTGTAAAGTGCACTGTTCGGGTATTGCAAACTTGAGATTTCACCACTGTGGATAACCTGCTTAGATTAGGACTTGGCTTGTTTGCTTGCTGTTGTCTGATTTCTTAATGAAATAGGAAAATCCCAACTTTGTATTTAGGAACATGGATTCATGCTTAGAGTTTAACTTTTCCTGTGGATATCTAATATGAAATGAATTTTTTTTTTTAATGGTGAATTAACAATGATAAATATATGTTATGGTGTTGTGGTTTCACCCCAGCCAAGAGCTGAGCACCACACAGCTGCTCTAAAAGGGTGTAGGAGGGGAATTGGGAGGTGTGGTGGGGGAAGGTAGGGAAGAAAAAGAAAACAAAAAAAAACCAAAAGTAGCAGGATGGGATCAGGACAGTTTACTGGAACAGCCGAGAGAGATATAACAATAACAGGACTTTATAACAAAATATATGAAACCTTGACACACAACTGTTGTTACTCATTGAACCATACAGCTTAGAGCCGTCCTGAAACTGGACTGTCCCCAAAAAATGCATGTCCTAGAGCCATGCACTATTCTTCCACAAGCCTCCCTTTATGCTGAGCATGATCTCATTGGTATGGAATACTCTTTTTGGCCAGTTTGGGTCACCTGTCCTGGTTGTGTCCCTTCCCAGCTTCCTGGGTGTCCCCTACCTTCTCCTTAGCAGGGAAACATGAACAACTGAAAAGTCCTTGACTGCTTGGCAACAACTAAAAACATTGGTGTGTTATCAGCACCGCTCTCATCCTGACTCCCAAATATGGCACTACACCCCCTGCTAGAAAGGAACTTAACTCTGTCCCAGCAGAAGGCAGGACACGTGGTTTAACTCCTGTTGGTAACTAACCACCATACACTCACTCACCCCTTCCCATGAAGAGGATGGGGAGGAGAGTGGAACAAAACACAACATGTAAGGGTTGAGACAAAGATAGTTTAATAGGATAACAAAGAAGAAATTAATAGTAGTAGCAATAGCGGTAGCAGCAATAGTAACTGTAATAATAATAATAATAATAATAATAATAGTGATGCACAAATGCAATTTCTTACCACATGTAAAAATTTTAAAAAACAACCAGATACCCCATTTGTATCCAAGTAGCTATGCCAGCTAGCCTCTCCAGTTACATCCAGAGCATGACATTCTATGTTACTTAATATCCCCCTGGCCATCCTCGGCCGGCTGTCCTGGCTGTGCTTTCCAGCTGCTTGTGCACCTGGCAGGGCCTGGGAAGCTGAAGAGTCTTCAACTTAGTGTAGACACTACAACTACCCAGCAACAACTAAACCCATCAGTGTGTTATCAACATTATTCTCATACTAAATCCAGAACAAAGCACTATACCAGTGCTACACTAGAAAGAACATTATCCCAGCGAAAACCAGAAAACTACTACAGGATACTCTTACTGTGGGGATATCTTTCCTTTTCCTGTAGAATGACACTTGTTTAGATTTCAACACCTTAATTCCTGTTATACTATTCTAAATAGATACAAAAAGAAAGGTCTGTGAGGTAGACATGCTACGAGAACTGGAGAAGATTTTAGTTGCAATATGAAGACAAACTCTGTGTGTGATTAATATTCAGTGAGGCTGATGAAAATTTAATTCAACTAATTTAGGTAACAGAGCATCTCATTTTCTTTTGCACTCCCAGTATAAATGCTATTTTCATCTCTATGATGGTTCATATCAGCTAATTCCTGCACAACTACAGTTGCTGACGGTGGAAAAAAATGTAGTCTTTGCTCTTACAAGTATTCTTTGAAGCCTACAGAGAAACATTGGCACAGACTGCTAGTAATAATTGAAATTACTTTTCTGAAAGTAACTTATCTCATCCTAACACACCTTACATTTTTTTTTCTGCTGTAATTTTCTTTCTTGTGGCCCTTTCTGGAAATACAAAGAAAGCCATAGTGACTAACTATAGAGTGCAGGATTCATTAAAGGCTGTTTGAACACTGCGTGGAGCATGTGCTGGGGGAAGAAAAAAAACACCACACAGAATGAATATTGATTTGTAATGTGTGTTGGAAGTGGGAGAATGATGCATTTCAGAAGAAGTTTGCCTTTGATTATTTAAAATATTCTTTCTGCTCTTAGTGACAAAAAAGTCTGTTTAGAAATGTGTATTCCTATAGGGCCGTGAGGAATCATCTATATTTCTAAATAGCTGCTAACAGATTAGCAGGAATCTATATAGTTATTAAAGGATGATAACTCTGCTGTCTTTTCAGTAAGAGGGAAGCAGGCAGATTTTTTTGTTGTTGGGGCTTTGTTGTTATTTGGGTTTTTTGTGGTTTTGTTTTTTTTTTTTTTTTTGTGGGATTAAAAGTGGAGCACTCCTATTAGAATACCTATTAAAGGGAAGAGGAATTTGAGAGTTTTTTTCTTTACTTTTTATGATGTGTGGAGTTTGGCGGGTTTTGTGTGTGTGCTTATATCGGGTAAGTATGTCTGAAATCTGGTTAAAGATAAGTCTGTCCTCCTTGTATGCCCAAAAGTCCATACAAGGGCTGTGCAAATTTAAACAGAGTAATTATGGCAGTTTAGGAAAAAAAAAAAAGGGCAGCAAAGTAGATGAATAATGTACAAAATGTGTTACTGTAAGGTTTTAAAGTTTTTAAAGAATGTCCGTCCCTTTTGCTCCCAGTTTCCCTTAATAAACTGGGAAACAAGTATTTTGAAAACTTGACAGAAAAATGAGATTCTTTATTACCTCAGAGTATATGTCAGTATATTTTTCATTACAACTTTGCTCTTTTATATTCATTTTTGCCCTGTGAATCTTTGCATTTGAGGCAGAATTTAACAGAATTTCACGCAAACAGGAGCCATAATTTTCCCTGTTGGCAAGGGAAACAAGGTGCAACTGCTCATCCAGGCATGGGTATCTTGGGATATCAGAAGTCAGCTGAGAATAATGGAACTGAGCCAGGTTGTTCTCATTTTAACTCACTGCTCAGATCATCGACCTACTAGTGAATGGGGAGTATCCAATTATCATCGTCATATATTTAAAATACAAGGGATGACTTCTGCCTTTTTTTTTTTTCTGTGCAACTTGGTCTGATGAATCTGCTTAATGATCTGCTTAGTTAATTGATTAAACTGTGCTTTGATCTGTTTTTAATATTTTCCTTTTTTGTTAGAACTGAGCATAAAAAGTAAGAGAACAAGACTTTTCTGGATTTTTTTGTAGTTTATTACTTCTAAAGGACTGCATAGCATCAGGAATCATAATAAAATTCCATAACTTTCTAAGGCTTTCCATGACATTTTTGCATAACCAGATGATAAAGATGAGGTGCATGGTGCAGACTAATGGGAGACTGCTATTTGCCAATTTTGTTCATCATTAATTATGTGCAGACCTTATGATTAACTCATTATTTTTAAAAACTAGGTATCTGTTGATGGACTCCTGAATTGTACCTAGTTACAATAATTGCTGAAAATATTTCCAAAAGACAGTTTCTGAATACTTCCTGTGTTATTTGCTTAACATTGTCTAAACATTGTGAAAAGAAAGTAATTTTCAGCCCTTGCTCTGTGGACAGTAAATACAGCTTAGTATTTATGTAGTTAGTTTTCTGATTTGGAATAAGAAGGAGCCTGGTTCTTGAACATTTAGGTTTCAGTTATGGGACAGAGAAAGAATGTACAGAAGTGTAAGTATTTAATTTTGTTGATATGTTTTTTAGTTACAAATGTATACTTCATGCAAAATGTTATAAACAGAATAAGATTTACCAAAAGAGAGATTGAACCCAGGTTGTATGTACAGTCCCTTGTATGTGCAAGTTTCCTACCCAGAGCACTTTCGGACAACTCATTGCATATCTGCTTTTTTTTCAGAGTCCAGACTCTTTTTCAATGCAGAGTTTGCCTTTTGAACAAACAGATTTAAGGCTGTGACCTAATTTCAAACATAGTGTATTTTCAGTAGCCCTCTATACTTAGTTTCTCTCAAATGCATGTTACAATTGCTTTTTTCCCCCTTTTCTTGGTAATATGCTTTAAGAGATGCTCTATGGTAATATGTTGACCCTGAGCAGTAGGACCTGAAATAGTCACAGATGTGACTACTTGGTTCTTTGACATATATTATTTTTAATAGATTGCCATGTAATGTCACTGGTACTTTTAGTTTTCTTCTGTAAGCCCTGAAAGGCAAGAAGTCTGCCTTTTTTGTGTTCACTTGTATTGTATGAAATGCTTCTATGCTCTTCCATTTTTGCTACTAGCCAAAATACCTTACTCTTGTTCAGACAATTATTCCACAGTAAACCAAAGTAAAGATGTACAAATTCAGAATGATAGCCTTTTGTTTTCCATTTGTATGGCTCTAGTTCACTTCATAAAGTGTCATGTGGTGTAGTCATTTGGTAAATACCGATGCGCTCCAGCACTGACGAGCCCCTGTTTTGACTCTCAGGACCAGAAAGTGATTTATATAAGCTGTCACAGCATTAGCATTAGTAATGCTTTCTTTCTCAGTGCTCTGAGAATTAAGTAGCTGGGGTTTTGAATGTAAAATGCAACAAAGGAACTGTATTGAATGGTGGTATGAATTTTTAGGTAATGAAAACAGTGTGTCAGCAGATAAAGGTTGGAAAGCAGAATTCCGCAAAACTAATTTAGTGGGTATTAATGTTCTTTCCTAGCCAGCGTTATGTTCTTATAATTTAGTTTTCCCTCAGTTATGTATGTTCATTAACAAGGAGTAGTTTAACCTATCTTTTTATTCTTTACAAAAAGAGAAAACTCAGGGCTTTCTTCCCCTAAAAAGTTGATCACAGTGAAACAAATTCAATTCGTTGCCTATTTTTGTTTGTAACATGCCAAAACAGAAGCAGTGGAAATAGTTCAGGATTTTTGTCAACACAAACAAGCAATCCACATAGATTCAAAAGAAATTTACATATAAGGAAGAAAGGCTTATTGCGTACCCTGCAAACTTTATTTTTTACTGTGTACTCATTGAAACTGTAACTTCCCTCTGTGTCACTTCAGTGGTCAATTCAGACTTTTTAGTTTGTGGATATTGTAATCAGAAAGTTTGCAAGCAGATTTCTTATATTGGTTTCCCCAGTTTCAATTGACTCCGTTTATTTTGAGACCCAGCTTTTCTAAAATGTTTACCCATGTCAAGTTGATTACATAGATTTGAAAGAATCCAGAATAGTGAATTTGTTTATGGAAGCACTGATACTCAGGGCATTGTCTCTGGAGAATATCTATTGTCTCTAGAATAAAGTTTATTTTCTAATTTTGTTTTCTCCCACAGGAATTTACTTTCAAAGACTGCCTTATCGTATTGATGCTTTCCATCTCTTCTCACCAAAACTGGTTATTGTTATTTCTTGTGCTGTCCACTGTAACAAAACTTACTGGTAGCTGGACTTTATGCCTCATTACATGGTTTCCTACTTTTCTGATAATTTCTGAAACATACTTTCCCAATGTGCTAATTGAAATATTTATGTCAGTGGTTTACAAACAGCAAACAAAAGGGATTCTGGTAGAAAGGGAAAGCCTTGGCTTATTGTTACTGTTGCCTGCCATGAATACTCTAAGGAAAAGTTCCAATCAACTTGTGAATGGGAATAGTGCCCACACAGCAGATGGCTATGACTGTAAGCATAGAGAAGACCATGCCCATGCGTTAAATGTGTTTGCTGAGGGCAAACTTCCCAGGCTGAAATTTCATGTATTTGCAACTTTTGTGCCAATGATTGAGAGGATATGCTACTGTTAGTCATCTTCTAAAGAAGTCTAACTTTGAGAAATAATATTTTTCTTTTCTGCATAAAAAGTGTTCTATAAATATAAACCAAACTTTTTTGTTCTATTTTATGAAGAAGTATTCTATCATATTAAGAAGAATTTTAAAAACTTCCTTTAACAGTTATTACATGGAATTTTAAACATGACCAAAAAGAAGTAAACATATTAAGTTAGAGTGACTTAGGGAATGCATTATTTGTTTTAAGACAGGGCTTAGCATAACCTTATTTGAAGTTACTGAAAAACATGCTTATCATTTGAATTTTGCAAAATAGTGCATGATACCTTGAGAGAGAGGTATCAGAGATGTGTTTTCAGGAACATAGCAATTCCAGGCAGGATATAGGACCAAAGATTGAAGTAAAGCTATCAATTTATCAAGATACGTTTTTTTGCTTGGTTTTAATAAATGTATCTGCTTGTTTATTACATACTTAAACACAAAGCAGTGAATTAAAGTATCTCGATTTAAGATATTAAGTGTTCTACATTATTTTAATAAAATGAACAATGCTTAGTACATCTGTTATAGCATAAAGAAATTTGAATAATTGAATACCACTTTGTCTAGAGAAAACCATTTGTAGCAGCACTTGCTTTTCCAAAGGAAAGCAGAGTAAAAACTCTGAAAGTAATATTGGTAAATGTTATGTAAAACCTGCTGATCCCAGTGCATATGTGTGGATAAGGCATCTAGATTCTGACTTTCTCTTAATGTTATTTATAGCTGCAGCAAAAAGCAAATTATAGATGCACTGAAGTGCACAGAGTGTTTAGTGTTTAAAACGGCAGCTTAAAATGGAATCTTTGAAATCAGAGCAGAAATATCCTTCAGGGTGTTCACACTAGGAAGAACCCCAGAGAGAGGATGAAAACAGGTATAGAAACAACAGAGGATGTTGACAGTTTAGTTCAAGGGACTGCAGTCTTAATCTACTAATTTTTCAGTTTCCTTTCTTTGATTTATGTGATTAGAAAGGATTATAATAAAATATTCAGTTGGGAGAAGATGTACATCAGGTCATCTGCCATAATGACCGTGGAGATATGGTGAAAACTTCATCAGAAAATACCCAATGAAGTGGGGGGAAAAAGGCAATTGTAAACTCTGGGTGAAAAAAATAAAACCAAACAGATACCTAGAACATCTGCCAAAATAAAACATTAAACTCAAGCTAGACCATGATGCTTTGATGAAAGGTTCATAATATATATACCATAGATGGAAAAGGAAAATGTTTGTATACTATAAATACTGCTAAATAAAGGCTGTCACATTTCTTTGCCTGAAGCAAACCAAGCTGATTGGTGGTGGTTGACATGCCTGAGGGATGGGATGCCATCCAAAGGGACCTGGACAAGCTTGAGAAGTGGGCCTCTATGAACCTCATGAGGTTCAAAAAGGCCAAGTGCAAGGTCCTGAATCACTCTGGGCCAACTCCAATATCAGTAGAGGCTGATGGATGAAGGGATTGAGAGTAGCCCTGCAAAGATGGACTTGGGGGTACTGGTGAATGAAGAACTAGACATGAGCCAACAATGTGTGCTCACAACCCAAAAAGCTGACCATATCCTATCCTGTAGCAAAAGAAGTGTGGCCAGCAGGTAAAGGGAGGTGATTCTGCTGCTCTAGTCTGCTCTGCTGAGATCTTCACCTGGAGTACTGCATCCAGCTCTGGAGTGGTCAATACAGGAAAGACATGGACCTGTTGGAGCAGGTCCAGATGAGGACCACAAAGACTACAGGGGGGCTCGAGCATTTCTCCTGTGAAGGCAGGCTAAGAGAGTTGGGGTTGTTCAACCTGGGGAAAAGAAGGCTCCTGGAAGACCTTATTGCAGCCTTTCAATACTTAAATGGGTTTTATAAGAAACATGGGGACAGAATTTTTCACAGAGCCTGTTGTAAAAAGACAAGGGGTAAGGGTTTTAAACTGAGAGAGTTAATTTAGCTCAGATATGAGAGAGACATTCTTTATGATGAGGGTGATGAAACACTGGAACAGTGTGCTTAGAGAGATGCTTCAGCTGTGGAAATATTCAAAGTCAGATTGGACTGGGCTCTGAGTAACCTGTTCTAGTTGAAGATGTCCCCGTGTATTGCAGGGGAGATTGGACTAGATGAGCTTTAAAGGTCACTTCCAACCCGAACCATTGTATCATTCTATTTTATGATAAAAATACTATCTCATAGTATTATCATCTTCTTTAATGACGTTAATTGTGATGCAGCTTAGAAGTTCAGCTTTACTCCATCCACCGTCTCATATGTTGTGTGTCACACTGAAAAATAAATCAGCCCATCATATAAACTAGCTACAGTTTTGACTCATAAGACTTACATCAGGCCTATGTTGGGGCAATTAGAAAACCTTCCAGTACAGTTCTCTTCCAAATACTTAAATGTATTTAAACATAATCTTAACCACATTAAGTGAATTGTTCTGTGCACACATTAAAATTCTAATGTAGTAATTTAAAAACTGGTACTTACAGTAGTACATCAACAGAAATTCTCCACAACATTCTTTTCAGATATGCTTTAAAACAATCTTTTTTCCCACGTTTGGTTTATTTTCAATAGGATATTCATATATCGTGCATCAATATATATTTTCAAAAATATCTAAAGTTTCATTTAGATAATATTGCATATGAGGTTTTTTTACTAATTTCACAATTAGTAGGAAACGACACAAACACAGGAAAGTTGTTTTTCATGTTTTGAGAAAGGTCCCCGTTTCTTGTAACGAAAAGAAGCACTTTAAGGATAAAGCTTTCACTTCTCACTAGTGATGATATCATGGGAAATAACCTGATCTTGCTGCTACGTTATCTTCCCAAGGTTACTTGTGTGAAGATGTGTGTGATACTGCCTTGTGGCTGTTGCAAAAAAAGCATGAAGTTATTGGCCAGTGAATTAACTGTTCTTCCAATAGGTTGCAATAATTGCATTTTTGAAGTGGCCCAAAATCCCAGACTATCTTCTCATGTGTGTTTGCTGTAAATTGGAATTTCTATTACTGTTGATATCTCAGAGATTTCCTACATTAGTCTTTTCAACACTGGCAAAATCCCATTTCTGTCTGTTTTCAGCCTCACTAACAAATGCCATAAACTTCATTGAAAAAAAAATTGCCTTTCCTAAGACTTCTGTCAATGCTTCCCTATGTTGTACATTATAATAGCAAACAGAGTCATCCATAATAGCAAACAGAATCATCATCCACACAGCGGGGAGGAGGCAAGTCAGCAGCAAGGGAAGGCTACAATTTACTGTAAGGCAAAGAACAAAATTACCTAACAATTGTGAGGCTTATATCTTAAAAGTACAGCAAGAAGAGAAAAACATGCTTTGATTGTTTTAATATTTGTATGCAATGCAGAAAAACCTAAGTTGTAAGAATAGATTGGTAGTGTTAAGCTAATGGTTTGATTCAATGATCTCAAGGGTCTTTTCTAACCTAAATAATTCTGTGATTGTAATAGGTTGACACAAAGATAAATAATCTTGTATCAAAGCTCAAAACAAACAGTAAAAGTCTGATGTTAAGCTTAGAGTCCCTGTTTACAGAGATGATCGTATCTTAAGTTGTCTCTTTATTATACAGCCAGAGAACAAGGCTGGTCATTAAGAAAATCCTCAACCAAGCTAGCAGAGGAAGAGTTATCCCTACTTCCCATGTGGCTGCTATGAATGGCTTACAAGCCAGCATGCAGTGCTCTTTCCTGAGTGGTTTTGGGGTATTATTGTTGTTATTACTATTATTGTTATTATTTTTGTTATTATTGTTTTTTATTATTGTTATTATTTTATATACTCTCACTTTTCGAAACATTGGTGGCCACATCTATACAGACAGTCTTGATGAGTTAGCCCAGTGATTTCTGAACTGCAGCTTTTGGGTTTCCCCTTAGATTAGGAGCAAGTCCTCTCTCTCCAGAAGTGGATTTGATCATGCTCAGTTTGGCTGCAGCTTAAAATTTAGACACGCTGTTATGGGGTTTCTGTGATGTAAATAGGCAGCTGTATTATTTCTGAAGGCATGAAAAATATTTACTGGTTTTCTTTAGTACTGTCAGTAAGAAGTGTCAGGCCTGAACTAGAGAAAAGTCTTCAAAAGGCAAAGAGTAACAGCTAGCAAATCCAAAGAAGAAAGGAGGGGAATTTGCATTTAGGCCTGCAAAAGAGGGAAGGGCAAGAGGAAGAAAAGGAGGAGGACCTCCTATTGTTTTTAAAGAGAAACAGTAGGAAAACATATTAGTGGTTATTGACAGACTGGAAACAATAAAAAAAAAAATGGTTGCACAAGTTTATTGTTCCTTTACATTGCCCAAGAACATTTTGGAAGAGAATAAATGGAGGGGAAAAATAAATAGAAGAATGATTATGACTGAAAGATAAAGGGAAAGACAGAGCAACCTCTAGCATATAGCCACAAAAAAGACATGTGTGTTTCAGGCAAAGCAAATAAGCAGAATACAGGACAAAATTTTCATGCCTATATGTGTAAAGGTACAAATTTATATAACCAAAGCTTTTTTTCTCAAAAAGAATGGTAGCAGAGGATGGCCAGAAATCAGGTGTATCAGTTATGTTTCAGAAGTAAGATATGGGATACAAACCAGGTTGCTTCTCTCATTTGGGTTATTTTAGATAGTAGAAAAGGATAGCTATATGTATATACTGTGTGTAAGTGCGTGCATATGCATGCCTATGAGAGTTGGCTATGGGTCCAAATCTTCTGCAAATGTTATTTTTTTAATATATGTGGATTTTTTTTAATATTGTACACAGTAACATTGGTTATATGCCATGATTGTGTTTCATTAATTTGCTGTGTTCTTACATTATGCTTTTAGATTAATAAGGGAAATAAAACCTATGTACGTTTAAAGTAAAGTCTAATCAGTTTTTTTCAAACAGACTATGTGGTACAATGCTAAAACAAATAAAGGTGCAGGCTGAAAGACCAAAGAGCTTTTTCCAGTCTTAGATATTTCTTCAGTTCCATCATAGGACTCTGCTGGTTTCTGCAGCCTCAACATCAAACTGGCTGAAATTGAAGCATGATATTTTTACTTTCTTTAAGACTGTAAACCAACACCCCTAAGAATACCCACATTAAACTGTTATGTGTTCAACACTCTATTCTTGATATTACATTTTTACAGATAGACTCAAATGAGTAAAAGGTCTAATGCCAACAACTGTGCAATAGCTGTATGCTTGATGGACCTCTGTTTTGTCAGGTGGTATCCCATTAATTTCAGTGGAAATTAAATAAAGCCCTTGTATACTTGGTCTATATACTGTAGGTGGTAACATCATCATTTTTTAGGTCTTCAGATAGACAGTTGCACTGAGTTCATTTTGCTTTTCATTCTAAAGAGAATCAGAAAGGGACAACAATACCCATTTATACTCAATAATGAATTACATCAGCAAAGATAGATTTTGGAGACTAGTGGAAAATTTATAATTTTATTCTGCCTCTTGGCCCCATATTACAAGTCAATATGAAGAAATAATTTGGCCATGCAGATGTGTCTCACAACATTTAAATATATTTGTTGTATGTGGGTTTTCTGTTGGATATATTGCTTTTTCAGAACTTTGTACTGTCTATCCTGTCTGTGTAAGGTCATAGTCTTCTTTTACCTCTGCTATCATCTTAACTGTCCTACCTGTGGTATGCCTTATTCTTCTCTTTTTTATTTCCCCTTTGTCTGTGAAGAATTCAGCTGGGAATGATAGTTTTTTAATACAGATTCAAAACCAACCATTACAATTATACAGTTGGAACGTAATTTTGTTTATAGTTTCTTGCTTGGTTGTGGTTTTTTGGCTTTTTTTGTACTGTTTTGTTTTTTTTCCTGTAGAATGATTTACAGATCTTGCATATAAAATACTACTTTTTCTTGGTGAAAGAATTTATAGGGAAATATATTTTTTGTATAAGATGTTGTTAACTGTTGTCCAAAAGAAAATGACCTTTGGGCTGTGTATAGTTGGGATGATTTCTGGCAATCTTTCTCTTTTGGGACTCTTTTGGATGCAGTCCACCATAAATGCATTCTTATCACAGTGTGTTTATGTATAGTGGTGTTGGAAGTAATAAGCACTTGTTTTTGTCTAGCATATGAGTCAGGAAAACACAAACAGGTACAGATTTATGATACTCCACATCAGAGTATTATGGTGCTTGATGTACAGTGCAGTCAACTTTATTGGAAAGTTATAGAGGATAGTGAATATATCTGTAACAGCAAGGTCAATTTTGATGTAATTAATAGGTTGGGATTTCTTTCGTACCACAGTTTCAAATAACTTTAGTTCTCCTAATCAGGATTATTATACATGGAATGGATGTCCTTGAAATATGTAAATTATCCTGTGAAATACAGGAGCACAGACATTAAGTGTTGGCTAATGTCATCTTACCGGTATGAATATTTTAATGGATGGCATATCTTGGAGACATATTGACTCTTCAGCAAATAACACAAATTTCTTAGCGGTTATTCATGTCACTAGTGTTAGTGAAGTCATCTTTGGTGCAGTCAATTGAAAAATTCTCCCTGCTATCAGTGGATTAAATATTTCAGCCTGCAAAACTGCCAACCATCACTGTTCACAAGTTAACTGCATTTTATCTCACCTTTACTACTCTCCATCCTACAGCTTCTTTCAGCATACCTCAGCTACATTTAATGTTTTTGTTTTTTTTACAGTGCTTTGTTTTGTGTCAAGGAAACGTGCCATGGCTGTTACTGTAGCAGACCAATATTTCTTTTTCTATTTAAATGGGAATGATAAGCTTAGACAATATACCAAGAACCTTTATTAACATTTTTTAAACACAAAAGGATCAAGATAACTTTTCAGTTCATAGAATCATATAATCATACAATTGTAGGGTTTGGAAGGGACCTCGAGAGGCCATTGGGTCCAACCCCCCTGCCAAAGCAGCTCCCTAGGACATATCACTCAGGTGTCCAGACGGTTCTTGAATATCTCCAGAGAAGGAGACTCCACCACCCCCCTGGGCAGCCTGTCCCAGGGCTCTGTCACCCTCACTGTGAAAAAGTTCTTCCGCATGTTGGTGCGGAACTTCCTATGTTCCAACTTGCAGCCATTGCCCCTTGTCCTATCCTCACAGACCACTGAAAATGGGCTGGCTGATTTCTCCTGCATCCCCTGCTTCAGCTAATTATAAACTTTAATTAGGTCCCCCTTAGTCTTCTCTTCTCTAGGCTGAACAGTCCCAGCTCACTCAGCCTTTCCTCTCAGGGGAGATGCTCCAGGCCCCTAATCCTCTTCGTAACCCTTCTTTGGACTCTCTCCAGGAGTTCCCTGTCTTTTTTATACCAGGGAGCCCAGAACTGGACACAATACTCCAGGTGAGGCCTGACCAGGGCAGAGTAGAGGGGGAGGATCACCTCCTTTGACCTGCTGGCTACACTCCTCCAGATGCACCCCAGGATCCCATTGGCTCTCTTAGCCACCAGGGCACACTGCTGGCTCATGGCCAACCTGTCATCAACCAGGACCCCCAGGTCCTTCTCCACTGAGCTCTTCTCCACCAGGTCATCCCCCAGCCTGTACTGATACAAACTTCCTTCCCAGGTGCAAGACTCTACACTTGCTTTTGTTGAACTTCATCTGGTTTCTAACTGCCCAGCTCTCCAGCCAGTCCAGGTCTCACTGGATGGCAGCGCAGAGTTCCTGCATGTCAGCCACTCCTCCCAGCTTTGTATCATCGGCACTTGTTGCGGGTGGATGCTATTGCCTCGTCAAGGTCGTCAATGAAGATATTAAACAGAACTGGACCCAACACCGAGCCCTGGGGAGCACCGCTAGTCACAAGCCTCCAGTCAGATTCTGCTCCTCGAATCACAACCCTCTGGGCTCGGTCCGACAGCCAATTCTCAACCCACCTCACTGTCCACTCATCTATCCCATGCTCTCTCAGCTTTGCTATCAGGATGTCATGGGAGACAGTATCAAAGGCCTTGCTGAAGTCAAGGTAGATGACATCTACTGCTATCCCTCCATCTACCCAGCCTGTCATGAGATTGTAGAAGGCTATGAGATTGGTCGAGCACGATTTCCCCTTGGTGAATCCATGCTGACTACTCCTCATGACCTTCTTCTCTTCCAATTGCTTGGAGATGGTGTCCAGAACAAAATGTTCCATTGCCTTTCCTGGGACAGAGGTGAGGCTGACTGGCCTATTGTTACTAGGTTCCTCCTTCTTGCCCTTTTTAAAGACTGGAACTAATACAAAAATTACTTATGCTATTTCTGATAAGAAATAATGCCTTGATCTGTTGCATGTACAGGGCTAAGGCATCGCAACAGATACCTTTAATAACCATGCATGTTTTTTAGCATCCAATTTAAGTAAAAGTGAAACTTAAATAGCAATACTGGCCGTATAATAAATGAAAAAATTAAGATCAATTCTGGGGCAGTGTGGGCTATATTTTGCACAGTTCTATTGATCACAAAGTCCGATGTCTGTCAAAACAATCCTCATGCTTCTAAATTTTACTTGGTGTTATTGTTCTTAATCAGTCTTCAGCTGCTCATGTGCCAGGTGAGCCCATATGAGCTATTTTAGGTATGGACTCTTAACAATTCAATGTGTAGATGTGATGGGGTAGTCTAAACTTGGTTTGGGAATTTTACCAGAAAGAAATCTTATTGAAGGAAAGATTAGTTATGTTTCACTTAGATGTTGCGTAAACTTTGGATTGTGTATAGTTAATTGGATTTCAGGATTGTGGAATACAGACAAGGAAGCTTTTGTGAATACTGTGAGTACAAATTATCATCTGCTCTGCCCATCATGCATGGATGTCCTGGGGAATATTCCCTAATGGTTGGTAATTTGTAAATTACTTTTACTTTCAGTGTCTGTCTTATTCTTTGAGCAAATAATTCAAGTCAATCTAAGCAAAGATATTATCATATTGTTACTTTTCTATTCACTGGAGGTTCTGTCGGAACACAAGGAAAAACTGCCTTATTGTGAGGGTAACTATGTAATGACGCAGGTTGCCTGGAGAGGTTGTGGTACTCTCCATCCTTGGAGATACCTGAAAGCTGACTGGCCATCATGCTGAGAAGCCTGCTCTAGGTGAGCAAGCTTCATCAGGGAGTCGGATCAGATGACCTCCAGAGGTTCCTTAGAAGCTCAACCGTTTTGTTATCCTCTGATAATGGTACTGTATAAAAAAGAAAATGTTTTAAATATTTGGATTACTTTGATTTCTCAGTGGAAATGTCTTGGTTCACGTTTTTCAGTCCCTAGTAGAACTGCCTTTCACTATCAAGACCTTCACATAAACTAAGCTATATTAGCAACAGCTATTTGGCTAGAAAATAGTAGAAATAACACAGTATGTATTATGGCAGAGTTTGAGTTGCCTAACAGCCATATCTTTCAACAGATATTTTTTTACCAGATATTGTTTTGTTTTCTTCATCGTAAATAGTAAACATTCATCTTGTTGGAGACTGTCCTTTTCCAGCAACCTGCTTGTTTGCAAACCACACATCTTCAGCAGCTTTGTTTATAGTAACTCTCCCACTCCTAAGCTGTAATGCTGGCTGCATTTTACATGGGAAATGTACTCACTGTTATTTCCGCAGGCACAGAAATACTATCTTGTAGATGTGAATGGGACTGTAACTCCTGGTTGTGAGGATGTAGCAGTATACCAGTGTCCTGATTCTGGACAGGACAGAGCTAACTCCCCCAAGCAGACAGCACATGTGAATCAAGTTGGCTGTGGGGGCAGTTATCCCTGTGACATCACACCCCTGTAAAGGGCGCTGGTTGGGGAGGGGCAGGTTGGCATGGCTTCAGGACAGTTTGAATACAGTCAAGTGTCTGGTCAGTCATAGTGTTCGTGCAGTGCTCTGTGTCACCACTGCATTGGGTTGGTAAAGTTCTCCATTTCATCACCGTGTGTGCATTTTGCCCTGATCTCTGTTGTTCCCCTTTCGTGATGCTGTGTCAGTAATTGTCCCTATTCCACCCTATGGGGCTCTCACTGGGGTGAGTGAGTGGCACAGGGTGCTCAGCTGCTGCCTGGGGCTGAACCAGGACAACCAGTAGCAACGTATCCCTATATGTGTCAGGAGTCTGGGTTACAAGAAACAAAAGAAATTCTCATTTTTAGGCAGATAAATTGAGATAATTATAATTTCAAGGGGTAGGATAATTTGGATGTAATTTGGCTTCCAGTCAGACACAACATCACAAGAGCGCATAGAAAGAAGCATGCCTCTGTGTAAGTTGGTTAGCAATACTGAGGGTGTGTTTTCAGCTACGTGCTGCAGCATCAGAATAAGCCTTCAGCTGTGGCAGCATGAAAAGCACTGCAAAAACACGTATTGCCTTGCCACTTTGCCAAGGCAACTGTACCTGAAGTAACGAGGTCCAGCAAAAGTACCGTGACTGAAAAGATTTCTTGAGTTTTGGGATGTGGTACTGTTCAGAACTGAAAGGTCAAATAATGCTTGATTAAATTGAAAGGCTCAACAGCAAATAGTTGTAATGTGTACAACTTATCATGATTCTACATATTGGTGTTTAATTAAGCCATAGCAAGTGAGGCACTTAACCTACGTAAGGGTATTGGTTCTGTTATGGGCGATTATAGCAAGTAGCATCTAGTGCTTTGTGCTTTGTTAGAGTATCACCCGGCCAATCATCTGCAGTAAGAATGTACCACTACAATAAAACTTACCTGGGAGCAGAAGCAATTGCACAGAGACCAAAAATGAAAATTAGGATATGTAGTTATTAATTTGGACCACTTATGACCATGACATTCATTGTTCTTGAGAACAGCTATGACTGTGAAGTTATTGATTGGAAAAAGCTGGAAGACTGAGCCACACACACAGTTGTGCAAAGAAATATAAAATTAACAACCAAACTTAAAAGAAATAATATAAAACAAATAGGGAGTATATAAATTACTAGCTGCATTAAGCTGTGAGCAAATAAATTGTAGTAGACCAGATAATAAAATTTTAGGGGCTTGATTATGTATGGAGTTTTTTGCTGATTAAATGCCTCTGATTAATTCACTGCATAATGCTCTTAATCCAAACTTTGCTTTTAATCTTATGTTAATAGCACTGGACATTCTACTTTGTCAGTAAGCTGACAAACTATATTGTAAATAGGCAAGAACTCCAAGTTAGCTTTCTATAGTCTTGATTGAATGGATCATCCAGCCAAGTACAATCTGTAAGGTGGAACAGATGTTACACATTAATAATTTTTCTGAGTAAATTACTCAGCATTTGAAGTTGGAGGAAAGTTTAAATAGGGCACATTAAGAATTTCATTGATGTAATCGAAATTTTAATTTTTTAAAATTTATTATAGATTTTAGTGACAATTTCTGAAAAGGAAAACTGTTGCACAGAATCAGAAAACCTAGTAGTACTGTCTTTACCTTCTTAAGATGTAAATGCTCTTGTGTATGAACAATTTTGTATTGTATTAATTAAGGCAAAATACATACATATGCAAAAGTAAAAAACCAAACCATCCAACAAGTACAATTTTTATGAGTTGGTACCAAATGTCTTTGTTCCCTTGACTTGGGAGACACTGAGAACACAATTTTCTTAACTCTGTTCTATGCACCTATGACTACTTTACCTACCTATCAGTCTTTTATTCATATCTTTCCAAAGGAAAAAATCTCTTCAAAATGGTAATTTTACTTTTTGATAAGGATGCATCATTGTTATTTTTATTTATATTTCCCTTTTTTAATGCATATAGGTTGAGAAATAAGCAAGGCATTCTCAAGCTCATGGATCATGTTTGAAATTTTATTTCATTCATTACAGTTTTACAAGGTATTCTTTCAATTCGTACTTTTGAAGACTTTTGATTAAATGCCATTAAGATTAAATGCATATATTTATGTTGGAAAGAAAATAAACGAAATTTAGTATGTCAGATAAATCTTGTGTATAGAATAGTATGTCAGTTAAACTTTGTGTACACAATAAAGAAAATAAAATTATTTAATGATAAGAAAGTTTAGTGTGGAATCAAATTTACTAAATTTATGTCAACTAATTCTTTTTTAAAAATCTGGTAAATAAATTCAAGGAAGGATCGTGTACCTGACATTGGTTTTGTGGATATATTTTCCCTTTTTTTTTTCTTTTGTCAATGAGGAATCCTGTTTGCACAGCTATTTGAAAACGCATAAATTCCTTTTTCTGAGATGCGCACTATAGACTTTTACTAACCTTTGTCTGCTTGTAGTAGTAGTAGTACTTGATTAAGTTAGATAACAGTAAAAGAAGGCTTTGCTTAATATAAGTATTTTATTTTCTAAAAATTATTTACCCTGTATTACTGCAAAATAAGATCACATTTCCTCAAAAGTTCCTGCTAGGACTGCTTCATTTAAAAGCTGCTTGGATCATCTTGAGTGTGATGCACATTGAGTTTCAACTGAGAACACTGATCTTTCCAGATAAATTCTCCAGAAGCACATTTCAGGATTTGTGACTTTTAAATGTTTTGAGTAAAAAACTCTTGACTAATTGCACACTCTGTGATGATCCAAGACTATTATAACAAATGTGGAAGTAACACACAGGGAAAAACAAAAAAATTGAATGACGCCCCAACAGTAACAAGAAATCAAAGCTTTCATTATTAGACTATTTTAACAAGCAGCATGTGTGGTGCTAGCTATAGTTTTGAAAGCTTCCAACTGGTTATTATCACTGGATGAGGCAGAAGGCAGGGTTCTCACAATGTGATGAACCATTAGTTCAAGAAGTGTCTGTAATGCAGATAAAGATTGTTTGCAAGGTGGTGAATCCAAATCCTTTCCTGCTTGATTTGACATCAGCTTGATATTCAGATTTGTTGAGCACTTTTTTGAGGCTAGCACTGCAACATTACCTCTGCTATCTGATCTCAATCTGCTGATAACCCATAGCATTGCATGCTTCTCCAGGAAAACTGTCCAGAGAAAGGATTTACCTGGGATTCAGACTTAAATTGTGAGGTTAATTGGGAGCCTCTCTGTTCAATGTCTGTACCATTTGTGGAGAGACTAGAGACCATTTCATTCCAATTTTTGTGGTCTTTCAAGACTTTTCTGTTTTTTCTATGCCACCATCATTTATTACCTAGTTCCACGGTTCTGGATTTAAAGGTACACATAGCTGTTTTCTCCACTCATGTTGTGGAGGATTAATCATTGCAGCTACACTCTCAAACAGGTTTAGTCTCCGCCCGATAATTTTGGGATCCAACACAAAACCTTCTTCTTTTAAAAAAGTCTGTTGACTTTGTTGCAATTTGTCAATTGGTTTAAGACAAATTCAGTATTAGCATTAGTAGCTATCTTTTTACTGAGTTCAGTTTAGTAATAGTATAAGGTACAATAATGTTCTGGATATATTAATACAAAATATATGCTAATATAAATATTACAACTTAAAATGAAGCAAAACTCCATCTTATTTATATTGAAACTGTTCTTTTATTTTTTATTCTTTTTTTTCCTGTTCTTGCATTCAGCATAGCAACTTATTTGTCTGAAAGTCTTGTCTAAAAACTCACGGTTACCGTTTCTGGATTCCTTTAGGCAGAATGATCTTTCTTTATTCTCATTTCATTAGCTTTGAAGCTTATTTCATTCAGGTAAGAGGTGACGTGATCTTTTGTCTTTGACTACTGGCTGGGCTTTGAGAGCACCTCAGTAGATTGTCTCAGACATCCCACCTACTAAAACAAAGGTCGGTTACTGGGTCAACCAGGACTAGGATCAGCTGGGGTCTGCATATCTCCAAGGATGTAGATTCCACAGACTCTGTAGGGTACCTGTTTCCATGTTTTAAGCACCTTAATGGAATTTCCTGTTTCCACTTGTGCCCATTGCCTCTTGTCCTGTCAGTGGGCACCACCTGTGAAAGCTGTGTCTGTGCATATGTATAGTGAGGTGCTCTTGATGAATGCACAGGGATAATTTACCCAAGGAGAAATCTTGAATGGCTCTATGGGACAAACAGAATTTTTTGTGACTGAGTCTACTTGCTTGTATTTTAATCTCTTTAAATTTTTTTTTTCTTTTCTTTTTGTTTTCACTCCCCCTATAATTGAAACATTAATTGGTGACATTTTTAACTAGATATGAGAGAATTCTGGACACAAAATTGGTTTAACTTTTGATGCAGTAGTTGTATTGAAACTGTTTGAAAATTAGGCAATAGGGTGATTAAAATGATGTCCCTGCTTCTACAGCCTCACCACCTGCTATAAAAGCTGTCCTTAAGGAGCAGTCTACAAGGGTAGCTTGTGTGATTCTTTTTAATGTGATACATATTTTCTTTTACCCTTCATTTGACAATGAAATAATTAACAAGGTTAATGATGTTGACATTTAAAGTATCATAATTGGCATTCGATTTAGTGTCCATTATCATGAATAAGTTCTGTTACTCAAAATTAGTCTGCAAACCTAGGTAAATTACTGTATTATTAAACTAAGCATGTTCAGGTTTTCAGTATTTCTTTGTAGTCCTAATTTATACAGAATTAATGTACAACAGATGCTAAAAATTGTATCTTACTATTTCAGATGGCTACCTACGTTTCTTCTCAATAAATATTTTTTCCTCTCTGTGATGATTCATATCTCACTTAACAAAAATTACTGGTTAAAAATTTATGATTCTGGTTTCATGGGCATATTTTTGCAGGATTTGTTTTGTTTCCTTTCTGATCTCTGTAGTTGAGTTTTATTTTACTTAAACTTCCTAAAAATACTTACGTGACTGCAACGATACCAATTTTTAGCCTATTGTCCCCAATCTTGCATCTTCCAACAAGACCCCGAAAACACTGATGTGACAGACAAAGCCCATGAATAATGTGAAGCCTACTGGCTTGTTAAGGTGAATGCAATCTCAGATTGCTTATGTTAATGATGTTTTGCAGTAATTCTGTCATGAGACCAGAGGAGTTAGGGTGTGCAGCATGAATGTAACCATTACGATTTCTGGTCAGCCTGATGTCAGATCAGTTTGTCACCTATGTAACTAGCCAGCTAATTAGCTAGCATAGTGCCACCCCTTCATCCCAGAGCATGCATTGCTTGCCTCAAATACGGTGCAGGGGAACCATTGCTGTGGAGAAAACTGAGTTGGAAGGGAGACAGGGTACCAGGCATGGGGATGCAGGAGAAGAGTCAGAAAGGAGAGGAGGCTGCAGAGATGAGGAACACAAATTTGTAGAAAACTAAGCTTTATTAATTCATAAAATACTCTCTGCTTTCTCCTGAAGTACTTTGTGATAATTAGAAACTTGGGTATCTGATTTAGTTTGAAACGGTTGTTATGAAGTGCGAGAAGTCTCACAAGGAGCAACGTTTATGCATTGAAAATAGATGGGGTTGGAGTAGGTTAAAAAATTACATGTAAGTTTTGTTTGTCCTTCCTGTGTGAACTGTATCTGCCAAGAATGCACATTTTCTCCTATTTTAAAAGAAATAAATTTAGTAAATAATTTACAAATAAAGGAGCTGATTTCTATTCAGATTTTCAGACTAAATATATTTATCTAGCAAAAATACGTTTGTCTATGAAAACCAGCAAGAAGTTTCTGTATGTAAAGGGTTGTTGGATTCAAATTAAAATTTATTCTTATCTCCACAATGCAGGCCATGAAAATCAATGTTGTTCTACACAAATATATGTACTGATATCTCTCTCATAACTTTCTCTCACTTTTCATTTACTAAAATCTAAAAACTCTGCGTGACCATCCCTTGCTACATTTTAGAGTTTCATGGAAGGATGTAAGAAAAAAGGGAGGAACAGCAATAAAATGCTTTCATCTTATTCAATGCAGTATTACCAAGTGATAAGGAAATGCTGTTGCTATGCATAGTAGATGGTTATTCTAAATGTTAAGAATGCAAACATATTTCTAAATTTCAGATTAATTTTATTTCATCAGATTGGTAAATTGTATTCCAGGTTCTCTGTACAAAAGGAACACATGTTTTATGAAGTCTTCAAACTTTGATTTTAGTTTATGAAGACAAAGTGTCATACTAGTCTTATTTATGAAAAAGAGTTTAAGCAATATAGCACAGAAAATGCTTATTTTAAAAAAAGGTATAATAAAATCTTTAATGAAAATTTCTTAATTTCCACTGAGACAGAGGAAGAGCAGAACAAGTATTGTTCAACCATCATTTTTCTGATAGAGAAATGTGCTGATAGCTATCAGAAAATGGTACATGTTATATGATGCCTTCCCAGACACTGAAAAGTAGGGATGATGAAGGAGTTTTGGAAAGTTGTATCTTAATGTCCCTGAACTGTGTGATTTGAGCCCCTGATTTCTGTTCTCCCAGGGAGAGCTTCCCATGCATTGCCTGAGATAAAAGTTGTGAAGAACAGTTAATATGCTAGCAAGGACCTGGCATTACATACTTCTAGAAACTCTCTTCTAGCTATGCTGGGGCAGGTGTGTGGGGGTGTCTGCGTTTGTTCCAGAGGAAGGGGTCTTGCCACATGCAGCTGTTTCCATCACAGATTAATGCTGTATCCTTTGCCTGCCAGATAGACATGGTTGGTGGACATGCATCAAATGGACCACTTGCATAAGTCTTGGTGGAATCACAGAATGGGACAGACAGCATTATGTTGAAAATGTGGCTGTTCCTGGGAAACAACTTCTGTAAGTCTCTGCAAATGAAAAAAGTGCATATGATTTGCAAGGAAGTATGACAGAAATAATTTTTTCTGATCACACCCAATGGAATAATAATTCTACAGGTATCATTGATTATGCCACAGTAACACAGGTATTAACTCCTCAAAATTTTATGCTTGACAGTCATTCTTAGCAGATTTCTATTCCATCCTACAACATAATTTTAAGTAGAACATATAGAACAAAGTAGGAATTAGCTTTTTTTTTCACTGAAACAGGGCTGGTTCGAGCTGCTGCACCATGAAGCCAAAATGCACTGCATGTCAAGATGGTCTCTTGTGTTTTACTGAGGTCTCACACTGTATGAAAGGGTCTGGTGTTCTCATGTCACAGCTAGATGTCAGTATTTCAGAGTTCCTTCCACTGTCTTTGATAACACACCTATGGTTTTGACTTCTCTTTTATACATGCTCTACCAGTTAGCTGTTCTTTTACACTGTCCAGATCCTGTAGTATGTTCATGCAGTATTGTTCAGCTCTGTGTGACATGTAGCCAAAGCACTATCGCAACCTGTTTGCACCTGAAATGGAGTGGAAACAAACAGATAGCCAACTGGCAACTGCAGTCCTTCTATACCTCCTTTAGTGGGTTGGGTTTTTTTTTGTTTTTTTTTTCCCCATATATAATTAGTTGCTCCACTTCCAGTTTACAATGAACTTCAATGAAGTGCTCATATTTTAATGAAAATACGCATAATACTACCATAGACATTTTCCATATTGTTAGTCTGGGAAATTACATTTGTAACCATATATATGATTATATCAGATTTATTAGTCTGTCATTAATTAAACATACAACAACAGTGTGTATACAGGTGCTGCATACATATACAATGCAGACATGTCAATAAAGTATTTACTTTTCTGCTGGAAGGAGAGTGGGGAAAAGAAACTACTGACATCCATTTGTCCAATATTTACTGCATATATCCAGTGAAGCACCAGGAAATATGCATTGCTCCATCATTATTTTAAATCTTGGATGAATACTAAAATGCATAGGTTTATTTGCTATGCTCCTGTTTTTCCTATAGAACAAGTGAGTCATACAAGAAGTTCAGTGAATACTAGATATTTCACACATTAGCAATAAATTATGAGTGTCCAAAAGTGATCACTAATGTTTGTGACAAAAAGATGCTGCAGTCTTTTTACATCTCTGTACTACTGAAATTTTAGTAGTTACATTGATACATGTGCCAAAATGAATTGCTCTTTATGTACACTTCAAATACACAAAATCTTCTCCATAAGTAGCAAAATTTAACTTCATATGCAAGATTCTAATTTCACTGAATAGCTTTAGAACAAGGAAATTAATACTTTACCTGTTGTTGTATACTTTTTTTTCCAGAATATGGTTACGTTTCTGTCATTTAGGGTGCAAGTGACAGAAAACATAGGAAAATATACACTTAACCCACAAAAATAAGTATATAAACATGAGTTACTATCTTTATGTCTGTCTTTTATTGTATGCTATGCATAGATTAGAGACCAAATTTGTACTATAACACTTTTTTAGAATCATAGAATGCTTTAGATTGGAAGGGAACTCAAAGATCATCTAGTTCCACACCCCCCACCCCCAGATACTAGAATTTTCATTTAAAGTATTAAAATTTCAATTCCTTATAATTAGAATTGAGTTAATTTTCTTCTCCCATGTGTAATATGTATCTTAAACAAGAGGTCAAATCACAAATGAGGGAGGTTTAGCTGTGGTATCCTAACCATATCTGATCTACCAACCCTATGTGTTTTAGTAGGCTTACTGATGACTGCTTTTCAAAAGGGGGGAGTGCATTGGCACCGGTTTCATTTGGAAAAAGTTGTGCAGTTGGGATCAGGGCTGATAGATATGAACATGATAGAATTGCTCATGGAGTTGTGCGCTCAAATTTCAATGGGAAGTTCCTACTGTATAATTACATTGAAAAAAATACTGTGTCAATATAGACACTTAAAATTTCCATGCGTCTAAAGTGGTGGTGTTTGTTTTGTGGGATTTTTTTAAGAATGGAATAAACAAATAAATGGTTTCTTCTCAGGCTCAGTAGACTCTTACTTGCCCATTGTCCTTAATAGTATTTATAATTATTTCATTAAAGGAGACTGTTGTTTCAAGACCATTATAGTGTTTGTGTAGTCACTAAAAGTGTTTTAAACTTATTTATTTAAAATTTGAATAAATTGATAGTACTATGAGACTTACTAAGAATTTTCTCTCAAATTTACCTCAAATATTTTCTCAAATCTTTCTTCAGTAATTGTTCATTTCACTGTATAATGTATACTGCATGGTATGTGTGTAGTGTAAGTAATGTATAGAATGGGCACCTTCTGTTTAAAATTGTGATTATGTAATATGACTTCTGCCCTACCTTTTAATGGCACATGCACTTTTACTGTACTGTACTCCTCCCTGATCTCATATTATCTGTTAGTGGAAAGTCCCAAAGCTAGAACCTTTGATTCAGCTTTCATGTTGTTAATTGTTACTGCTAGAAGAAGGAAACAACTTCCAAATCCAAACAAAATTAAATTATATGGCACAGCAAAGGTTAAAACTGATTAACATTCCAAATCATTATGGTAATGAAAGTATGGCAAAACTATGAAAGCGTGAGCTGAATTTCTAGTCTAGGTGCTATCTCATAAAAGATGTAGGAGTGGAAAGCAACTTTTCATCTGAACCCCTTTCTTCTAGAGACTATTGAGAAATTATTAATTTTAGTTGGGGGTGTGGTTTGTTACATTTTATGTCTCATTATTAAGGTATTACTTACAGATACCAAGCCTTATTCTCCCAAACTACGTGACTCCAGGCATAAATGATGGAGGTCTGTGCTTTGACACAGGAGGTCTGGAATAATTTTCCACAGTGGAGAACCTCAAGAACTCATATCTTAGCAAAGCTTAAATAACGTTTGGTATGTACATGTGTGCTTGTCTCTAATATCATAAAGGCTTTCCATAGGCTGTCAGTATGATGTACAAAAGGGAAGAAGGAAGCAAGACTAGACAAATATTTATTTTCAGTATTCATTTGACTTCTAATTGATCATGCTAGCCTGTATCTCTTTCAGTAATTTAATTATGCACAGTAAAAATATTTGTTCAACCGTATCAGGTAATAACTTGAGAAAGGCTTGCTAGGTAGAACATTTCTGGCTATTTACAATGGCAAATAGCTGATTCTGTAAAGCTAAAGTGTTCTGTGGAAATATATTGATTAATTATTGTTTTAATTTATGGAAATTTGGGATACCATTTATATTTTGAGTATTATAGAATGATACATTTTGGAAACATTTCCTAAAACCACTTTATTAAAGAACAAGTGCTCTATGCTCTTTTTAAAGTCAAATAAATCCTGAACAGATCTGGCATTCCCAAATTCATTACTAGAACACGGTTACTGCCAATGACATATGTAAAACTTGAAGAAAAGTAAGTCCTTCCACAATGAAAAAAACCCCTTTTTTCATATTAGTCTCTGTCAAGTCTATACTAGCAGGAATTTAAACACTATCATGTCAAATACTTAAAATCCGTTGTGCAAAGATGAAAAGAAGATGATAGAAAAATTACTTTTGTTATTACAAGTGGCTATTCCTTGTTCCAGCTACGGAAGACTGGATAAACATATTGTTTTGTGATTCTGGTTATGTACCATGCAACATATAATTACTTTGCCATTGTCAACCAATATGGGTGAATCGTTTTTTTACTACATCACTTGCCTTCAGTTGGCATTTTTTCCTTCACATTCCAGTTATAGGAATTGTACTGAAAAAATAATAATAAAAAAATCTACACCAGTGTGGCAGTTCTAAGGGAAAATATTTGATGTTTTGCAATCAAAGAAATATACAGCTTCATTAAATTTCCTTTTTTGCTTTTAAAATTGAATGATACATTAATTAATCATACATTAGTATTTCTTATTTAGAAATATGATTGCTAGCCATGCAACTTCTGTCGAATTTCTTGGTTGTCGCACAAACATTCAATTAATATGGAAAGACGGATAAATTTTATTGCTTCTCAGTTTCCAGATGACAGAAAATAATTTTGGGCTTGTTCTGTGTCATCTGGCGAGTGTCAGTGAACATGGTAATAATTGCTATATAGATGCTCATGTTCTCACACAATTAATTTTAAAGCATTTTCTTTGACTCTTCAGAGCTACGTATAAGTTTGTATTGCTTTTCATCATCCCAAGGTGTTACATAAAACCACAAGCCAGTTTTTCCTTGTGAAACCATTTGGATGTTATTTCTGCTGTTCAGTGCAACACACATCTTAGTACTGCAGTTCTGGCATCAGTCAATTTTCAAGATGTAAGCATGAGTCACTCAACATGACATTTACAAAATTTCAAATCCTAGGCTCATCCTACTTGTATCTATAATAAAAGCTCTGAGTTTCTAGCTGCCTGAAAGCACGAACTAATACTATTTAAAAAAAAAAAAAGACCTCAACAAACCAAAACCACATTTCAAGATAAAGAAGGTACTTTTCTTTAAAATGTCATATTTAAACATATTCAAGCTTGTGGGTTGTCCTGCAACTTCTAAATGCTTGCAATTGCCAGTATTAAATGCTGAATTTAATTATGACTGCAATCAAACAGTAAAAAATAATAGTAGCAGGTTATTTGTCAGAAATACTATTTTTTTGTAAATCAATAAGTTTCAAGAAATCAAAGTAACTGCAAATGTATAATCTATGTCCTGTAAAGGTAACTTCTAAAATCACTTTGAATTCTTTCTGAAATACGTATTTCTCATTTATCAACTGGGATCAATGAAGAGAGTTGGTCTAAAATTTTCTTTAATTCAGTTCCCTGACATCTCTTTCCCAAATTTCTGTATACTTTTTCCCATATTGTTATTTCCTACACAAGAGTAAAAAACAAAATAAAAAAATAGCAGTGAACAATCAGTACTGACATCCAAGATAAACCAGAATTTTGAATACCTTTTAACTGCCTACAAATAAATTACATTCCATTAGCTTCTCAGTCTAGTTTCACATTAAACCAAGATAAATACAGGGTTTTTTTTGAAAGGGGGTGTTCCCTGCTCTCAGCTGTTTTTCTGCCTCCTTCCTGAGCATGCTACTGCCACTGTACAGCTGAATGAGGGAACTGTAACTCTGGAATGCGGATCTTTTAATTTGGTAGTGGTTGGGGAAAAGAAACAGAAAGAAGACTAGCTCAACAGCATCCTGCACTTAGCTCAGAGTTACTGTGCTGTTCCCAGGAGCTGTGGTTTCCTAAAACACCAGCATGTGAATAGACAGGTGACAGTAACTGCCCTAATTCTTTTTAGGGATGTCCAAGGGCTCTCCTGTCTGGACCTGTTATATTATTTTTCTTCCAGAGATCTTTGAGAGAAAATTGCCAAGGGCACAATTATCTCTTCCGTATCTAATATGTGAAAAGAAATATGTATAGTAGAGAAACTGTGTGCTTGAGATCTTCATAACACTTGTGTGTTGGGCCTCCTTAGCAGATAGATTCTATTCACCATGCGGTAGTAAATTTTAAGAACTCATATCCTTTTAACTATGTTTTCTTTGCCACTGTTTATCCAATTTAATCTTTCATATGTTTTTGGTGTTCAGATGGTGGTGTTTGTTTTTGCTGGCAGTGTCCTCTGTGGTGTGATCCCTCTGTGGTAGGGATCTTGCTAGAGCAATAAACACAGAGGAGTAGTCAGATTCTCTCTAAGGGTCTCACACCCAACCAGCAGCTTTAAAAAAATAATCTTCATGAAGATTTCTGGATGAAGAAGGCACTTCTCCTGTTAACATCTGGGAGGCACTGCTCCTTGACACGAGAAGGACAGAGTTAAATTTGCCTTCTATTATGTCAGAACTCCCCATTCTTTTCTTTCCCAGAAAATAAAAGACTGATTGTGAAACTGCGGATTCATGTCCCTATGGTATTCATTATTTTGGCAGTCAGGAACTACCAGCCTACAGCAGGCATTCCAGGTTTCTTTTGTGTTCCAGGAACTATTAGCAGATAACATTGCAATAGACACCAGGTTTTACTTCTGTCAACTGTCAGTTTAATAACCTTAAATATGGACCAGAATCCGATTTCAGAACCATTTTCATTAAGGATGTAAATATGATAATATAATCCATTCACCTATTGGTTCAAGAATTATGCAGGTTAGTAATCCTGGGTCTATAATGGTGTTTCAGTCTTGGCTACTTAAATTCAGCTCCCCAAAACTAATAATTTGTCACACATACAAATTCAGGTATAACTTTTATAGATTGATCAAAATATGATGTTTACATAAAAAATAGTTTTTATGTTTTGTAAATTTTATGGCATTGATAATAAATGCATCCTTTTTTATTTCCATTGCAAGCAAGTGTATTCTTTTTTTCTCCCTTATCCAAGAAGCTGCTGTTATTTTTATTTAAATATCGTTATCATAAGCCCTATACTTGATTTCTCTGTTATCATAATTTCCTTAAGGCTACTGTAGAACATTTCACATTCTTCTGTTTTGTTTCTTCATGACCTTTTCTTCTACTTTTAAGGATTTTTCTTCATGTGATTTTTAATGTAATTGTCTTCAGTGCCTAAGGAACCATCAAACTGCCACCACTGCTAATAAACAAGTTATAACTTACTTCAGCTAACTACCCTAAATTGAATAGAATCACAGAATGAGGTTGTATGGGATCTGGCAATTGCCTAATCCATCTTCCTCCCTCAAAGTAGATTCAGCTACAGCAGGTTGGTCAATCCCATAAGGTTTTGAATACCTCTTGTGTTTCAGTCTGTGCCCATCAACTCTTGGCCTGTCAGTGGGGACCACTGAGAAGATTCTAGTTCTGTCTTCTTTACTCCCTCTGGTATTAATTGTTATTATATGCCTTTGCCATCACACACCTTTTTTGTAAACCAGGATGATTTGAGATTATTAGTTTGTATCTCAGAATTATCTTCTGTTAAATAGAATCCAATGATCAGTTCAGCAAACTTACTACCCTTTGGTAGTAAGTATATAGCTGCTGAACAACCAACTTGAATGAATGGATGTAGGTCAGAGAAATTAGAATCAAAGTAAATTATTAAATACAAAAAGCACTAGTTATTTTGAGTTACTAGATAAATACATTAACTAGAAATAAATTTTCATGTTACTGTTCTTCAGAGCTGTTTTGATTGACTTGATGGATGAAGAGTGAAAACCACAGAACAAATAGGAGATGACCATTTTTCCCATTTCTAAGAACTATAAACTACTTAGACCCAATAACTACCATGGAATTTTGGAAGAAGGAAGTCAGGAAGTAAGAATCCTTTGCAGACACAAAGATTCTAAAGTTCCAACATTACTGTGTAAAGCATTAATATGAAAGGGGCTATCCAAGGTTGAATATTGAGCAAGTTCCAGAACAGTGATAGCTACACAGACAGATGTGGAAAGCAAAGTTCCATTATGGAAGTCAGCATATTTTCAGATGTCAAAAAATGTAAAAATTTTAAATAACAGGTTACCACGTAACTACTTTGATAAATGTTCTATTTGCTTCATAACATAATAGCAAACAGATGTATCTTAATTATTCTCAGTATCTCACTACTTGCATTGAGGCTCCAGTGTAATGAATAGATGAGTAACAAAATTAATCACAGTAATTTTTAATCAGCATTTAAGCATAGTAATATATGCTGATAAGAAAAGATGAGTATAAGTCATGATTTAAACAAAATCAATTATACTGTATGTAAAATCTTTCTTGTACAACATTTTATATACAAAATCTTCATATATGCAAGTGATGCACAGTTACTGGAGTACATGAGGAGGATAAATAATGAAGTGAGGAGCATGTGTAATGCTAATTAGAGTGAGGTGCTTTATAGTGGAAGAAAAAATATTTTTATAGAAAAGTACCACTGAATTGTAAGTTTGGTCTTCTAAGAGAGAATGCAGCTTTTACTGAGGCTGTATTGCATTCTTCATTTCTTTGCCAGGTAACAGAAACAATATCTAGTTTATTTTGCTTTGGTTTTCACAAACCCATCTTTTGTTTTGTTTTTCATAGTGTGAATGGAACTAATTACATTTATAATGACTGTCAAATCAGTTCACAAAATTCTTGGTTGTCATTGTCACAGTATTTTAGTAATACTTTCATGAGCAACCCAACTGTAAAGCAGTCACTAGAACAATGCAAAACATTTATCATTTTAATATGCCTGGTGGCAGGCACCAGGATATAAGAAATTGCTTTGTTTTGAATTAGGAATCTTTTTTGTTGTTCTTTATTTTGACATAGTTTTGTTAGCTTAACCAGCAGCAAGTCTTAATGGCAGTGGTCAAACTAAACTTTGTTTTTTCTGGCAATATTGCTGTCTCCTCTCTATCTCATTAACTCCTACAGATGAGTATTGTATGTTTTTATTAAGTATTTCTTAATGTCTTTTTTTCTCCAAGCATCTTAGACACGCAAAACTCTTTAATGTGGGATTCTGGTATGTTTGGCTTCATGGGCAATGATAGGCTTTGATGCATTCCTTTTAGTATTTGGAAATGATTAGACTGTTTAGTAGGCCTTTTTTTTTGCTTGTGCCTTTGTGAATACCCACAGCACTAAGGGGTACCCTGCAAAAAAAAAAATTAATGACTTTTTTTCTGAGTGCAATATTGTCTTTTGTATTGTAAAAGCCCTGCTAAGCATAGAACCACCACTCCATTTTAATACTGTTTTTGGAGTCATGAACAGTTTTCTAAAGTAAAAAAAATTCATATTATGCTTCTTAATTTATTTTTTTAAGAAACATCTCTCCCTGACTCTCCAGTTGATGAATCAGTTCCCAATGGGAGTCAGGGAGTCTGTTGGTATGGTTCTTCCACCTTTAGCAGCCTCACAACAGAAAGGTCTTCTGACAGTCTGGCCAGAAGACACAGTTGTTCAGTTTCTTCTGTCTCTAAGGCAGCTAATCCAAAAGCCCACCAGTATCCTTTTGTGTCTTTGAAGTACCCTCTCTGGAGGAAGTCTATGCTCAGGATGCACGGAGCCTCTGGGCCTGTCACAATGGGGTGCTTTTCACAGTCATTCCCAGTTAGACTCACTTAGCTTCTAGTAGAGTCAACTGTTGGGATTCCCCTTTCACTCTGGAAATGTAGATAGGCTCTGACCCTTCATAGTTTAATGGTATTAAGGTATGCTGGGCACCAGTGTCTACCAATGCTTGGTACTTCTGTGGATCTGATTTGCCAGGCCATCGGATCCACACAGCCCAATAAATATGATTGTCCCTATCCTCTATCTGGCTGGAGGCAGGACCTCTCTAATCTTGCTCATTGTATTTGCTGTTTACTTCTTGCAAGAAAGATTTAGAGGTCCCTTCAAGAGGATCACAGGCACAATTATAGCACACAGCCTGGGGGGCTGTCTATGGGAAATTGGTGCAGCATTCTTCCTGGGGGAATCTCTTTTTATAACAGTTTTTCCTTGCAGCTCGTTCACTTAGACTTGGAGGGCTGAGGTGAGTTTCCCATCCCACCTCTTAATGTCTTTGCCACAGTCGTGTATAAAGAACCACAGGATGTTTCATGGTGTGTAATTTTTATAAGCTCTTTCTGGAACAGGGGAACACCTACTTCTGATGGCTGAAGTTGTAGTCTGCACAGGTGGGCGGTAGGACATATCCTCTTTGGGTTGTTGGACTTCTCAAAACAACTTCTCCACAGCTGACACAAGGGAGGAAGAAAGACTTTCTTTGAAGAGACAGAGTCAGCCAGCCACCTTATCCACTGTCAGGGCACCTGCCTTTCCCCAGTCTATTATGGCCAGTGAGTTGGCATGATGCTGGTGCACTCCTCACAAACTTACACCACATGGGTCAGGAATACTGGACTTCATCAAGATCAGCAGGCAGCCGTGGATCATCCAGATCATACCAAATCATCTCTCTCACAGCTAACTCCCTCAAATACTGAATACCCTGCTTCATGGTCATCCACTTGCATGGCAGACACACAACCTCTTCAATGAATGGGTACATTTGATAGAAGTCACCTCCAGAGCCTGAGGGCTTGGGACTTCTTTCCAATTGCCTTGTTAGTGCCACCTCCTCTGGATGGGGATCCCAGCTGCCTGGCCTCCCTGCCTTCTAATTCCAGGCTGCTGGCCCCATTATCCCAGCATCAGAGTAGCCAGGTGACGATGTGCTTCCCTGGGAGGTGGCTGACATCTTTTCTCATGTCTCTCAGCTCACTCAAGGACAAGGATCAGGTTAAAACCTCTGGTGTTGCCTTTTCTTTAGGTTCTTGCAATGGTCCTGTTTCATCATCATCTTTTATAATACAGACTGATTTCTTAGTGTATTTCTTCTGTATATTGGTACTGGTTTGCTTTCTGCCTCCACTACAGGGTTGACCTCTGAGGTTTGAGAAGCTGTAGTGCTTGTTGTGGGGATTGGAGGAGATGCAGTCTTTGAGTTCTGAGTAGCTACCGTGCCTGTTGTAAAGGTTCTTTCTGGCTCAGCTATAGTGTTGGTTTCTGAGGTTTGAGTAGCCACAGTGTCTATGGATTTGTTTTTCTAGTCTAGATATTTGCTCATACCATCCCATGCACCATACTCTCCCTGACCCTTCAACTCCAGGGAAAATCTCCTGGCAATATTCTTAAAACAATTTCTTGTACCACTTAAGATTTGAAAAACATTCAGGAGAATGAACAACAGATACCTACTGGTCTGAAGAACCCAGGGGTAATCTAAGTTCTCAAAGGCATTTGTAACAAGCCTGAAGGAAAGAGGAGGAAGTATACCCCCCTTCCCCCTGATTATTAAATAGTGCCTAGATATGTAGATATGTTGCCCTATATTTGGAAATTACAGAAATGTCACATATAGATACCCTCTGAGACTGACAAACACAGATGGTATCTTGTCATAAATCAGTATCACACAGTATAACAGAATTAGGAACCTGACTCCTCTCTCCAAGGGAATAAACAGCTGGCCAGGGATTACATAAAGTGGCTGTGGGTTCACATACCTTGCCAGGTGAACAGGCAAAACATCATTGTTACCATCACCTCTTCAAATAACATGATGAACATTTTATCACAGCTTTTTAAATCAATTGGGTAAGATCTACTATTATCCCAACCCTTTGGGCCCCACATAGGGCACCACTGGTTGGAGCTGAACTACTTATCCCAGCCCACAGAGGCTCTGTCTGTTTTTCCTCCCTGAGTGAGCACCACACGCTGCTTGATCACTTCCAGAGGAGAAACAGACAGAGCCTCCATGGGCTGGGATAAGGACAGTTTACTGACAAAATCACTGTGAAAAGGGAACAGTAACAGCCCGTGGCAAATTACACTCACAGCCAGTGATGACAGAGTACCTCACCAACCCAATGGTAACAGTACTGCAAGATACAAGGACCTACCTAACACCTCAGTCACACTCAGACTGCCCTGGAGGCAACCAGGAGCATCCCTCCCCAAACAGCCCCTTTTATGGGGAAATGATGCTAGGTGGTGTGGAAACATCCTGGGCTGACTCAGCTCACCTGTGTTGGCTGCTTGCGAAGGTTGACTCTGGACAAGCCAGAACCATTTGTTTTAACTTTTTCTTTTAAGTAATGATTCCAGTTCAGATCATAGATTATTATAAGTGCTGTTGTGATCCTCATTATTGTCCACATTATAAGAACAAAACTCTTCCTTTGGTCAAGCCAGTTCCTTAGTTTAAATTAATTTCCAGCACATGTTGGGTTGGAAGAATTATGTCATTTTGTGTAGCTTGAAGTAAAACAATTATCTGTGATTAAGGATCTACATAGTATCTTTCACTTTGTTTGTTTTTTTTTTTTGGAGGTGAGAGGATTTTGCATCAGAGATTCTAATAGTGTTCTGGGGCCTGCTCTCAAATATTATTCTGAAAATATTAAAGAAAACTCTAAACCAAAATCAATTAAGGGAAGATGTGAAAGCAGAGATAAAGTGTGCAGCCATTCCAGGTATAATTTCTTTGGTCTCCAGGGAATCACCCATGACTAATTCATCCCTCTCTTTCTACACTGAAATAATACTATTTAACCTCATAATTTCTTAATTTCTTTGCAGCTTAAATGTGCTGGTTTCTTCATCTCCTCAGTATAATTTTAAAAAAAATACTGTGAGAAAAAGACATCTTCACCTCACTACATGTTGTAATCAATCAAACTGTAGGCCTTAAAAAGTACAAACTGCAAATGGAAACCACCTAGAATTTTGTATAATTAATCCATAGGAAGACACCTATTGAAAGCCGATGAGAGAATAGGCTTGCCAAGTGTGTAGCTATGAGCTCATACGTGATGCTGCAGTGTTATGTTCTCTCCTAACTTGTGTCCCTGCCAACCTAGCACAATGACATGAATCACACCCTCATTTGAAGTCTTGTGGCAGAGACAGGGCACGAATACAGGACTTTAAGCAAGAGATAGTCACCAGCTACTAAGCGTTGCCTCATCCTCTTTGGTAACCCAGGTATGCACTAGGTCCAATTCTGGAAGAGCGACAAACTGCCATCAGGGGCCATAAATGTAATCAAGGATCTGGAAAGATTGTGCAGAAATGTGCTGACTATTCATGAGTTCATTAATAATAGTTTCTTAGAGGAATCTCTGAATTTGGTGGGTACAAAAATCATATTACTATCTATGCTATTAACAAATACGGTTTCATTATTAATTCCTGATCATTTAGTACTAGTGGTAGTATGATAGAGAGAAACATTCCTATATATAAAACCTGTCTTCATTTAAGCATCTTGGAAATTTTCTATAGTAATAATGATGCTTTTGAAGATAAAATGGCTGTTACTTCACTACTGTTTTCAAGCTCCACTTTTAAAAATAATGTGAAGAGGGCATAGAAATCATCTATTAACTTTCACTTTGAGTTTGTTATTTTTTGTACTGACCTAATATTTTACTGCCTTGAATAACATAATAACATACACTGAATGTGTGATGTTGATGCCAATTTGAATCACTTCTGGAACTAGGTGTGTGTGAATTCCTTTAAAATTATGCTATGATTTATTAACAATCAGGCTTACTTATTTGCTAAAATTAATATTCTAAGAATATTCTACTGAAAATATTTTTGTTTTAATATTTAGCTGCTTTGAGATTGGTTTTTCTTCTCAATTTTATCCAGTAGCTTTTTATTGACAATTTGCAATTGGTTTGTAGGAGCTGCAAAGAAAGGGGAATTAATGTCTAGTAGATGTACAGTTTGAGTATACAGTGGAGTCTTGAAAAAAGTTCCCAAAAGAAGTCACAAGTGGGTATATTTATGTTCAAATCAGCACCAACTAACATATTCAACAGCTGAAATAACTGAATATAAAGTGAATATTGGGATACCTGGGACAGACCACTGGTGACATCTTTCCAGATCATCTGCAGAATGAGAGAACTAGCTTTCTGGGGTTTGCTTGCATTTCCTGAAATGTCATTTAAAATATGGCTAAAAACTTTAAATGAAGAACAAATTTCTGGTGGTAAGGGAAAATACCTTTCTGCGCAGCAGAGCTAGTGCTCCAGTCGCTGGAGGGGGTGCTTCTTTTGTTTGGATTTTTTTGTTTTTAAACATGGCTTCAATGTTTTCTGCATGAATCAGGAAGGAGACAGTTGTAGAGAGCTTGGTGAAGCTGTATAACTGAACGTGCATACAAATTTTGCTGTGTTAATCAGAAAGTAAGCTTCTCGGGCATAGATGTATGCATGCACTTCCCCCCCTCAACAGCAAAGGTGGAGGGAATAAAGGTGAGAAGTTGCTGCTCTTTTTCTTTTGTCTGCAAGGCCCCTGGCTGTATTTAAAAAGCACTGTTACTATAAGACACTGTTATTTTTAACTCAGAGATGTGCTTCTCCATTGTAGTTGGTTGACCCTGGCTGAAGGCCAGGTGCTCACCAAGGCGTCTTTACCACTCTGCTCCTTACCTCAACAGTGGAAAAAGAGATATAACAAAAGGCTCATGAGTCAAGACAAGGACAAGGAGAGGTCATTCACCAGTTAATGTCACAGGCAAAACAGACTGAACTAAGAAAAAAAGGAAAAAAAAAAATCACCCAATCAGACCAGGATAAAGAGAAATAAACCCAACTCTTAAAACACCTCCCCCACCCTTCCCTTCTTCTGGGGCTCAACTTCACTCCCAATTTCTCTACCTCCTCCCCTCCAGTGGCACAGGGGGATGGAGAATGCGACTTGCAGTCAGTTCATTACATGTTGTCTCTCTTGCTGCCTCCCCAGGGGGAAGTCTCCACACACTTTTCCCTTGCTCCAGCATGGGGTCCCTCTCTTGAGAGACAGTCCTCCATCTACTGTGTCTACTCCTCACCATCAACCTCCATAGGCTGCAGGAGGACAGGCTGACTCACCATGGGCTTCACCAGGGGCTCACAGGGAATTCTCACTCTCACTTCCTTCACCTCCATCTTCACTGACCTTAATGTCTGCAAGGTTTCTCACATTTTCTTATTCCTCTCTCCAGTGGCAAAATCTGCTGTTGTAATTTTTTTTTTCCTTCTTAAATATGTTATCACAGAGGTGCTACCACTTTTGCTGATTGGTTTGCCCTTGGCCAGATGCAGGTCCATCTTGGTATTGGCTTGATCAGGTCTAGGGGAAGCTTCTATCAGCTTCTCATAGAAGTCATCCCTGCAGCCTTCCCCCTGCTACCAAAACCTGTCCACACAAACCCAAAGCATCCATTTACATTTTTCTCTGGAGCTTCTATTCACTTAAGATAGAGGGATTTATCAGAAATGAAGCCTTCCAAAACTGTAAAATATGAAAAGGACAAATATGTATTTATTTTATAAATTACTTAATAATTAAAGTGCTAATAATATAATCTTTTAGCCAGTCTAGATCTCAAATTTCAAATATACTTTTTTTGAATATCAACTTGGCAATCATTTTGTAAGTCTTACTTGAACTGCAGATAAAATTCATTCTAGAAAGCCTCAATATGACCTCTGCTCACTCAGAAGTGACTTTTTCCCACTTTATCCCTCCCTCCATCAGAAATGGCCACTAAGCAGTGCTACAGACTCTGACTGAATTTCCTAAGTCTCTATCTCTTTGAGATGTATGTTCCAGTCTCTTAATAACTTTGTCTCTTGAGTTATGATTGATCCACTACCATTTACCTTCATGTTTAGCCAGTAGATGTTATTATCATAGCTGTTGCAGTAGTACCATTTACAGTGGCAGAACAGCCATTTACAAAATCCTTACAGATCCAACACAGTCACACTGAACCTTCTGGATTATGCTTCTTCCCAGCCTGGAGTTGTTTGAAAATGTAATGATTTTCAGAGTCATGTCCCAGCCTTCTGAATGCTTTTCACAATATAACTTATCAGGTTTGAGTACTAAGATGTAAAATCTGTGCTTCCATCCTGCAGGCCAGGTAGATAGAATATACTGTTACTGCCATCAGTCTCTGCTCTTGACCAACTATAATTGTTACTATAATTGTTTACCAGTATGGCAGGTTGACCTTGGCTGGCTGCCAGATGCCCCCTCTCTTCCTCAAGAGGGTGAGGTAAGAATAGAAGATGGAAAATTCTGTGGGCTAAGATAAAAACAAGGGAGGTCACTGACCAGCTACCACCAAAGGCATAACAGACGCCTTGAGGACAAATAATTTATTTTTGATATTGCAGAATGGACTATGGAAAAAACATTTCAGGTAATACTGAAATTAGTTTCAAAACTATGTGCTTTTAAAAAATAAAGCTCATTTAAATCTACTTAAATCAGAAACATCTAAATTAGTGCAGTATACTGTGGTGAATAAGCACACACATTTATAGAGTAATTAAATAAATATTTCAGTTTTCTCTCAGGACAGAAGGGGAATAGTCACTGGGCTCTCACCTATGAATGATTTAAGTCACCTTTTTTCCTCCATGAGTATTTACGTTACCTGTGTAACTACACAAAAAATATTGAAGACCTTTTGTTTAAATTTGTAGCAAATAAAGGAAAGCATGTTTTCAGAGTTTTAAATGCTGTAGACTAACACCACCTAAAACACAAGTGTGTAGAAGTAGCATGTAATATGCTTTTCTACTTTATCATCAGGTCTGTTGTCATGTAGAATATAAAACATTGGCCAAAACCGTTTCATAATGCCTTTTCTGAATAACTTTACGTACCTAAGATTGAAAATATATCTAGAAGATTAGCATTGAATAGGGATGAAGGGAAAGAAAAGAAAAAAGTTGGACAGTCATCAAGAAAGAACATAGTAGAGGAAGGAGTGTGCTGGGGAGCAAGACAACAATTCACATCCATTTCATACTTTGGTAGTTTGACATCACAAAGAAGAGTTGGGAGTGAAGGAGAAAAGGATTTGGGAGAGGAAGGGTATTGTTTTAATGTTTGATTTTTTTTCCTTCTTGACACCCACATTTCTATTGATAATAAACTACTGCTCCCCAAGTAAAGCCTGTTTTTCCTATTATGATAATTAGTTTTGATATCTCATGATTTGGTACCTAATGATCAGATACAAGACGAAACTCACATCTGTGTATATTTTGGCATCTAGAAGATAGATATGTGTAAACAAGTTCTCTTGGTATTTATCTTGATTTGTAAGTTTATCATCCTATTTTTGTACCCTGTTTGCTTGAGGACATGGAGTGTATGAGTGACTGGGGGGGATGGGAGTTCGGTCCTTTACCCAAGGTTAACCCATCACAACTGGAAACAGTCCTAAGATAACCCTGAGCTACAGGAGCAGAAGATTAAAATAATTTTCACCAGCCACAAATATTCATAGTCTAACAGTGAAGTTTGGAAATTATGTTTAATTAATATGAGAAATAACACACACACACACACACACACACACACACACACACCCCGAAAAATTATAAATGGATAGTGCAGAGTCTTACAGTAACTGTAATTTTTAAATTTTTCTACTCAAAGTAAAACATTTTTATTTGCTACATTTTCAACATTATTGATTATACAGTGTGGAGTTTGTGGATCTTTCTGTAACAATCAAAAAGAGTTTTCCTGAGTGTACTCCGGGGTACAAATAATCAAATATCCTTCCCTATTTATTTTTAAGGAATGTAGAATTCTTACCAGATTTTATATTCCTTTCTCCTTTTCATACTTCATAATATTATTTGAAGTAGGAAACAGATTTGATCTACAAATGTCCACTGTGTTAGAGGATGAAGTTATGGGCTCATCATTTATTGTGGTGCTTTCCTAATTATCTGGCTTAGGCCTTGTTATTGGGAACAGTCAAAGCAACATAATCAGAATGTGGGATGTTTAGCTGAATATAACTAAGATAATATAATATTGAGCTCTATGATCTATGAGAACCATAGTGCACTCAAGAGTCTTAATTCTTTCAAGTTCATAGTTGGCCTTTAAGATCTATTGCTACTGTGATGTTTAAGTAGCAAGTACTGCTGAACATTCAGAATCAAATAGGGGTATTGAAGGAATTAAAGAAAGGAAATAATTACAAAAAATAATGAAGTGCTTAGAATAAAATATATCTTCATTTGAAAATTTAATTCCAAAGGAAAAAGTAAATGTTTTTCTTGTAATGTTTCGCTAAGTAAAGTAATTACAATGTCGTATCATAAATATGCTACACTCATCATTTTTTATTTCCTACATGTTCTGTCCCTGTTGAAAACAGTAATTATTTTCAGTGGAACAGATGCTGCAATTCAGTTAATTTTCTGAGAAGGTGGTAAACAGGTTAAGTTGCCTACTCAGTAGCATTAGACAATTTTAATTAACACATTCTTTAATTCATTGAAAATTAGGAAAATTAATTCAGAGGACAATAAATGCCATTCAGAGGTAGTCAGTTTACACGCAAAATATTAGTCAAGTATTGTAGTAGAAAAATAATAACATAGCTCTGATAAAAAATAGTCTGTGTAGGTGTAGCTGTCCTTGAATAAATACATTTCTATTAATTTTCAAGGTGATACCTATGACACAGAAGCATATATTATATTAGCATTAGTCTATGTATTTTGTTTATTCCTTCCCATTTAGATGATGATTGTGTACTACTTAAGGACTTTTATTTCTTGTATAAAAATTCTTGTCAGCCAAGAATTGTGAGTGGGCTAAAAAGATTACAAGAAAATGCTACTATCTGACAGACTTTTTTTAACAATTTACATATAAATAAAGGATATATGAATGCTAAGCATTTTTGTTATTAATGCATATGATGTCTTCCAACATCTGCAGATCACAGGAAAAAATTTTCAATCAGTGTGATTTCAATTTCATCGGTTTGCAACAAGTTTGCTGGTATCATGCAACAAGCAACCACACAAAGCACCATCCCTTCTGAGATGCTGTTTTAATCCTGATTTCCAAAAATACTTAATCCTATTGTTTCTTTACCTGTTTAACTCCGACTAACAGCACATATTCCATGTCAAAGGCGTCTATCTGTTGGGACATAGATCATACCCTGAACTATGTATGGCTCCACACAGCCTCTGGTGCTTGGGGAAGGATGACTCTTCTTCATTTCAGTAATTAGTCAGTAGACTGTTGGGGTTTTTTCCTCTATGGAAATTAGTTTGTGATTGTTATTGAAGTACATTTTTATTCAGTGTTTGGTTTTGGTTTTATTTGGATAAGAAGAGCACTTTACCCATTAGAGCTTTCCTTTCCAGTGAATCACTTTCATATTATCTTCTAAAGCTGCTTTTGAATTCAAACTCTGTTTCTGTAGACAGCAGCCTTGCTGGATTAATTTGTTCCTTTATGTATGAGGCTCTCAAAGACGAGTACTAAAGCAATATTAGTTTGTTGAATTTAAGCTTATGCTTCAGCCTATTATAGTCACATAGTCAGACCTTCTGTATTACAATTGGTAAAGGATCTAATATTTCCGTAGTCTATGAAATAGATTTGACCCATAATGCCTCATTGTTTAAGAAGCAATTACAGATAAAATATATATTTACTTAAGAATGACATAATTAGAATGTACTTGACATAAAGCAGCAGCATCTTAAGTATATATGGTTACCAAGAACTCCTATCAAAAATTTCCTGAGGATGTAGAAAATGCTGCTATGGAGATGATAGAAGTTAGTCTCTGTCTGGTGATGCAGATTATCCACATCATAACTTACTATTTTTTTACTGGTTTATCACAATTTGTCACTACTGAGTAAAACCCATGCTAGCCTGCAAGGAAAACATGGTAGATCTTTTATCATTTTCCTCTGTACTTAAAGTTAGCAAACCCTTTTCAGTAATGAAAACAGTGACAGGTTATTTTTATTTATTTGACACTATATGGTTTACTTTGGTTTGAATCTGGACTTTGTACAGAATTTAATAGCTTCTCTAAAGCAAGATGAGCTTTAATGGCATAAACTTCCATCAATATTTATAAGTGCATAGATAATTCCCCTTTCAGATGTTCTGAAACATTTTTTATTAATACTTTCAAAGAACTTGCGAGTCCTACATTTTATTTTCAGACTGTGGTTAACTATTATTTAATTTATTTATGTGTTACTTGTTTAGTTGTGGAGTGAGTTTGGTTTTTTTGTTTGTTTGTTTGTATAAAGATAACATTCAAATAAACATAAGGACTGTTTACATTAAGTCCACTTCTGCTAACATAGTAATGCATGTGGACTCGAAATGATGTCTAAGCCACCTTAAGGATTCTGGCCCATATGGTGGAAAAAAAAATGACCTGGAGTAAATAAAAATCAGGCCCAACGTGGCTGTAAATGATAATGAAAAGTTAATAACAATAGATTTCAGTGCAATTGTCATCTAAAGCTTTAATTTAACAAAGCTGCTAGGTCACTGACACACCATCAGAGAACATAATAACACTCTTCAATTTTATTACTATGGAATTTCTTTAACAAACTTAATACCTGTAACAAAAGGCCAGAAGTCATGGGTATTTGCTGCTTAGGAGGAGGGTGTCCTTTGGAGGGAATAATTTAAAGTGTTACTGGTTAAAGCACACTTAGAGCTGTTACAGAGTGCAAACTGATTACAGACCAAGAACATGTGGGCTTTGTTTTCTATAAGTGGCAAATTCTGGCTTTAAATGTAATAAACAGTGAGTATAAGTAAAATGTGATTGCAGTCTTTATTGTGCTGAGAGAGGATTATTTGACTCTTCTGATTTCTGTTAATATGGTCATTAAGGATTACTGTTTCTAGTAGCTCGTTGCAGGCCTTTGTGTTAAGTCTGCAAGTCCAGATTAGGACTTGAAGGCTTGCTTTTCCTGGATTTGCTTTAAGATTGCTTGAGGTCTGCTTTAACTGGGTTAGCAATTGTTTAACAATGAGGTAACTGTTACGTAACTTGTTCAGTTTTAGTTTAGCATTATATGATCATGTGCTATAATATCCACTGTTAACAATCTAATGTTTATTAACTTCAGTAGTTAATAAACAATCATAGCAAGTAGTTTTTTCATGCAGAATGTTCTTTCTATGATTGGTGAGTACAAATGCAGGACAAAGGATAAAATGATGGCATGAGCCCTCTGGTAAAGGCATGAGATGGTATCAGAGTCCCCAAGGCTACGAAGACCTTACCAATGGGACATGACTGACATTGATAAAACATCTGGATCAGTGGAGAAATCAAGGTGTATAGCAAGTTAGGAATCATGCAGAAATAATCCCCAGAGGGTCCTAGCACGTGGGGGAAGAAGCCATTCACCCATTGAGATAATCCTAAAACAGCCAGGGGAAGGTTGATCTTAATATCAGAATAGGGGACAGGATACAAGGAAGTCTCTATGTGTTGTTTAATTGTGCTATTATTTTGGGGAAGTTTTATACATCAAAATTATTTTCTTCATAATAATTAAATACGGGTTAGCAATAGTTGGTTAGACCATTAAGATTAGACTATTAAGTTGGTAGTTCATCTACTATTAAATTTTTGCCTTGCACATAGGGAGTATTTTTTTGGCCCACATAAACTGCAGAAGTTGGAGTGCAACAAATTTGTGGAGAATGAAGGCAAATTAGACATTTTATATGAAACAGACCATACTTCAAATGGTTGAAAGCTAATGGGGGACCATACAGATAAACACAAGGAGAATGATGCTTGCAGCTGCTAAGAAAAAGTTGGAGGAACTGCAGTTGTTTACTCTGAAGCAAAGAACCTGAAAGTTGGACATCATCAGTATGTTTTGAAATGTAGGTATGGCATTAGTATTTCTGCTGTTGGCTCGACTGGCTGCCGGTGTGCATGCTTGTAGTCACAGCATGTTGGTGTACAGCAACCCACTGAGAACTGCTGATGTGTCAGAAATAATGATCAGTTGCTCTCCATGTCTACTGGTAACAGAGAAAAAGAAATCAAGGCAAAAAACATATTTTGACATTAAGGAAAACTTTTAAAGTGTGATAATAATGAGCATTCATTCACATTATCTAAAAGCTGGCTGGAATCCTCTTTGCTGGAGATCAGAGTCTACAAATTAGACTCACTTGTCCTTCCTTGCCTTGCCTGGTAACCATGTTGACTTACTAAATTCACTTCCAGTCCTATATTTTTTAGATTTAATGAACACATGTCCTTTGTTTCTGTTTCACTGAATTATATAATTGATTAGAAATGGCATTAGAGTTATATTGGGATTTTGTTTTTAAATAGCATTTTAAATATTGGAGTGGGTTTCTTTTTCTCCTCAAAATGTTGCCTTTACAGGCACTATCTTTGTCTTGTAGGCAGAGAAATGTAAAGCTCTTCAAGTCATATCTGCATTTAGGTAACCAATCAAATTTTTTTTCTTCATATTATTTGATTACAGACTTCTGCTGCCAGTCTCATGTGTTGCACCTTGCTTGTCTTTTGCAGATCTGTAAAACTTCACAAGCTCGATCCATACCTTATAAACTTGTCTTGAAATAAGGCAACCTGAAACCACTGGTAATACCGCCTTGAGACATAATGTCTTCAAATCAGTACAGTGTTCTAAGTTGAACTCTACTTAGCTGAGAAAAAGGACAGGAGAAGTTATTTAATCCTTTTCTCTACTGTCTTTAATGTGCTTCTAAGTCACAAATTAAGTCATCCTTGTTTAAAAAGTTCATTAATTCAGAGTTTTCAAATGTTCTGCAGTCCGCTCCTGAAGCTGACAGTCTGTTCAATGATTTTCTGTTAGCACTTAAGCTTTTCAAAGCATCCATGCACTTTATTACATGACTGTAGAACATCACACAATTTAGCAGCTATCAAGTGACTAACTGCAGAACCATGTGAGATACTGTGATAGTTATGTATGTTGGAGCATTTCAGCTTCACTTTGCCCAATGATGTGTCACCAGAACTTTTATTGTCTGCTTAGTAATTTTTTACCTTCCCTATATCTGCCAGAGATTTTTTTTCACTGCTGACAAAATTCAACAGGAATTTATTTACTGTAGATATTTTTGTTTTAATTCACCTGAAATGTACAATGTGGAATAAACCATCAGGTATGTTCTGGTTCATTTAAATACAGAAGTTTTTTAAATGTGAGAGAAAAGAAAATATAGCAATACAGCACTAAAAATTAACTAGTAGCATACAGTAGGTCTCATTTAATGACACAATAAAATCACAGGAGCAGTATTCACATGGACAGAATTAATCTATCCTGATAGTTTAAAACTGTTTCTTTTATGCATAAAAATGCCTGGTGACTCATCACACTGATTTAAAACATCAGAGACATTTGTACAGATACCAGACAGATTACAGAGAAGTGCGCTTACCATAAGTAGAATAGGTTGGTTTAAGTGCATGAAAAAATAGCAGTGAAATAAACTCTAAAAAATATGTCAGTGTTGTCTTCTTTTGATACATACTGCTTATAGCTTCCTTCCATTCTTGCTGTATGTGATGGTTATGAATAATTAAAGCATATAAGAATAAATTTCTGAATTAGAAGTTGTCACTCATTCTTTTAGAAAAAGTAAAAATATATTTTCCATTGATAAAGTGGCAGACACACACAGAAGTTGCATCAGAAGCTTGCATCAACATCCACAAGGTAGCTCTTCAGTTTTGTTCATTTTACTTTTTCAAAAGAACTGCACAGAAAGGCCAAAATTCATTTCATATAGTTTGGGATTTTATTAAGATTGCTTACTGGGACAAGGAGCACTGTGCAAGTATGAAAAAAATACTTGCCTTTTATTCCTTAAAAGGCCTCTCTTTTAATTATTTATCTAACTGTTTGTTCCCCCTCATGAATATTGATGCTATTCCTGATAGCGACACCTCTTGAGAAATGCTGTGGTGCAACCAAGGTTCTTTGATACTGGGAAATCTTCTATGTGTATATCTGAAATAGTGAAAAAACCCTTTCTTTGGGATGTGGGTGGGCAGATATTTTATCCTAAATAAAAGCAGATCATTCCTAGCTCTTAATGTACAATTGTGATAAATGCTAAGGATCTATTTCTACAAACAGGAGCACCGGGTTTAATGGACAACTGTGATTGGATAGAAAGGGAGAAATATATTAATATATATATTATATGAAAGCATCTTAAAATTGTTTACTACTATTACGTTTTGTGGTGGTTTGACCCTGGCTGGAGGCCAGACGTCCACCAAAGTTGCTCTATCACTCCCCTTTTCAGCTGGACAGGGGAGAAAATATATATTGAGAGGCTCAGGAGTCAAGATAAGGACAGATAAGGGAGAGATCATTCTGCAATTAGTGTCATGAACAAAACAGACTCAGCACAGAATAAAGGAAAGAAAACTCTCTAATTTATAACACTGCACACCCAGTGACACCAGATTTGGGTAATGAGAAGAGCCACTCAATCTTGAAGCACCTTCCCCCACCCCTCCCTTCTTAGCAGACTTCACTTTAGTCATGATTTCACTCCCTTCTTCCCTCTACATTGTGACTCGGGAAGGGGTGAGAAATGGGGGTTTCAGTCAGTGCCTCATGAGATGTTCTCCTTCTTAGTCTGGGGTGGCATTCCTCACACCCTTTCCCTGCTCCAGAGTGGGGTCTCGCCCATGGGAAACAGTCCTCCATGAACTTCTCCAACGTGAGTCCTTTCCCATGGGGCTTCAGCTCTTCACCAGCTGCCCCAGCGTGGGGTCACTTCTGTGGGGTGCAGTCATAAAGCATAGAATGTCTCTCAGTCTCTCAACCCCAGACTGCTCCAATCTGGTCCTCCACGGAGTCACAAGCTTGCCCCCTTTCAAACCTGCTCCAGTGTGGCGCTCTCTCATCTCTGTGTCGCTGTCTCTCTTCAGGGGCTGCAAGGGCTGGCAGGGGCTTGCTCTAATGTGGGTCAGCACCTTCTGTATGTCTCCACCTGTTCCAATGTGGGGCTTCTCCACAGGCTGCAGGTGGGGTCTCAGCCTTTTCCATGGGCTGCAGGGGCACATCCACTTCACCATGGGTTTCTCCATGGGCAGCACAGGAATCTTTGTGTTCAGCTCCTGGGATTCCTCATCCCCCACCTCAGACCTGGCCTTGGTGTCTGCACAGTTCCTTACATCTTACATCCTTACACTCCTTGCATTTTTTTTTTTCTCCTAAATGTGATTCCCAGAGGCACTGTGACCATCGCTGATGGGCTCGGCCTTGGTCAGCAATGACTCCGGCCTTGAGCTGGCTGGTGTTTGCTGTGTTGGGCCTGCAGAGAGCTGCTGGCTGCTTCTTGCAGAAGCCACCCCTGCAGCCCCCCTCTTCCACCAGAACCCAGACATGCAGAACTGTAACATGCCTCTTCCTGATCAAGTTACAGTGTCAGAAGTAAGGCACAAATTGATCTCTGCCACATACTAGAAATATATGGCCCATCAATAAAGACACTTTGCTAAAACCCACAAAACCCACCACCCCTCCCAAAACCACAACAATATTTCAAGAGTTTCTCTATTTTTAAAAGGAAAGAAATAATTTAGTTATTTGGTTTTTGTTATGTGTTATTAGCCAATAATACAAACATGTGGAGAGTAGGTAGATGAGAATCAGATGGGTGATGAGGAAAAAATCCAAAATCTACTAAATCTAGGTAAAATTTGAATGGGTTTGTATTCAAGAATTGCACAGATTGATTGTGATTTTTGTTAAGAGGGCTGTCCTGTTGGGGTTTAATATGTAAAAGTTCTTTCTGTAAAGACTTCTAATGAGAAAAATGAAGAAAGAAAAATGTGCTTTTAGTATCTCACTGCATCTGGGGATTCTTTCCTCCTTTAATTTTTAATTTTGTATTCTGTAGTTTCTGCTGTTAGTCCATTTCTAGATCTCTTTATTTATAGCAGATTATCTTTCAATATGATTCTGAAAAATCACACTAAAAAAACCCCAACTGTAAGTTTTAAGTGTGGTCTAAATTTATATACATGTGTTCAGTAATACTGAATCTGTAGAGGTTGCAGGTGTACAACAACAACAGTAGATAAAATACTACTTTGTCTTTAAAAGAAAGAATGATGATAATTCTTTCAACAGAAGACATATTCCTATCCATATCAGTCAACCTTTTTGTGAGTACTGAGATTGGTATGCAATCATAAGGAGGACTGAAAATTATGCTGTTTGCACAGTGAATAAGAGACAATAGAGCCATAGGTGGTCATCTCCACGAAACGTTTCCTTCCAATGCACAACTGCAATATAGAGGGAATAGCTGGCTGCAATGGGTCGGTGACTCTACACAAGTGGTGAAATTGTTATAACTGCCCAAGCACTAAAATCAAATGCAGACTCCACAAGTTTCTCAAACAGCTTAGAAAAGCTGTGGTTATACAGAACCAGTAGTAGACTCTACATATATGAGGAAGTGATTTGGACCACTTATGTGTTAAATGTACATTGGGAAAGGAAGGTTTTCCTAACCACACGAAATAAGTATTTGAAATAGCAGGACCCTTTGCAATCACTGCAGTGTTTGGGACTCCAGGCATTATTTAGTGACAGACATTCAGTTCCCTTTCAAGGGTGAGGCAGATGATGTTCCTGATTTCTAGGAAGCTGCCTGAAATCCAAATATTTTCTTGATATACCAAGTCAGTGACAGAAAAAAAGTGTATTTACAGTCTCTGTTACAGTAAAATCTCTGAGTCATGAAGGTGACATTTTGCAGATACTACAGGTAATCATTTCAGACAAATGAACTTTGTTGTATTATTAAATAGTCTTCACTGCTTCAGTTTATGGAATTTCTGTACACTACACCATTTTTTTTCTTTTTTCTACTTTTTCATTTTATATAAACAAGATTGTGATTATCTACTAGAAAAGTAATTTATTACAATAAAGAAATAATTACATACTTTCAAGTTATATGCACTCAATGGTGGTGAATATCATATTTCATTTTATTCAAGTCATGTAAGTATCTTCACTTATTCAAAATTCAAGCCTATTGTGTTATTTTACAATAATTTGTGACTCCAAATAGCAATAACATTTACACCTGAATTATATACATGGAATTAATTTTGCTTTAGTCTTCACACAATTTTCCGTTTTGGGCTTTTCACTGGCAGACAGGGGTTCAGTATACTTCTCTATTTAAAGCTAAAAGTGATTTCAATTTTTCCAAATCTTGGTTGTTTGGGGTTTGTTCTGGTAGAGTGTAGGTTAAATTAGATCTTATTTTAAACACCTCCCAAAATCATCAAGCTCAGATTCAGTGCCTGTCTTCTGGGTGGTTATTCATTATGGGGGTTCTGTATGTTTTTTTTTAATCTAGAGTCTGGTATTGTATTGAAATATTTTATAATGCTGTTCTGGGATTTCCTGTATCAGTCCTGACAGTGCTACTTTCTCTGAGTGGCAACACTGTATGTCTCCCGGCTCTGTTGTTCTCTGATATTTTATTTCCTTCTTGACTTCCAAGTATGTGTGAGACTATGGGATGAAAACAAGCAAAAACATCTCACCACCTAAACCTGTTGTGTTAATTGCAGTATACATTGCAAAAGAGAGCAATTACAAAACTCAAAGTTCTGTGTATAGTGTTTTAGGAGATCTTCTCTGGTAATGGTTTAATCAGTTTTAATTAATATTATTAAAATACCTGTTCCTTGTCAATATAATGTTTTTAAATAAAGCAATTACCTAATTTTTCTTGACTCTATATTATGCCAAAGCTTATTCAAGCCTTTGCCCAGACTAGTGAAAAATCAGCAAAATTCATGCATATTTTAGAAAGTAATTACTTCTGGATGCAGGTTAGTTTATCTTGTTTTGCTTTGTTTGAAAAGATTTATTTGCCTCTAATTCTAGTGGAAGGTATTTTAATGCTTTTTTTTGCAAAAAACGAGAATAATTTTTGCTGTTCAGCAAAATCTGTAAAGCATAACAAGGACGAAAAGCAAAACTGACTGAAGACAAGCATTTACTTTGATCCATCAGCTTATATTTGTTTTCTTTCATCTTCCAATTTAAGTGGTGGGAGTTTTTGCTGTTTTGTTTTTTGTTGTTTTTTTTTTAACTCAGCGTTTTGACTATCTACTGCAAAACTTCTATGGGAATCCAAAAGGATACATATTCCTACAAATTACCTATTATCTCTGCAGAACACTTATTCTTTCTGTATCCCTTGTGGCTGTGAGAAGCTTTAATGCAATACTCAATTCCTGTCTAATAATCACTATACGCTGGTGCCTAATCTAAGCTCAAATATGCTTTTATGTGACAACTACAAAATTAATTTACTGATTGAGAGAAATATATGCTACTAAGCATTTTAACTATAGGTTGGACTTGAATTTGACCATTTCATTTACATGTCTACCACATTCATGAGGAGGAAAAATTTTTAAAGCCTTGTGATATGTTTGTATCTACTTATGAAAGAAATGAAAGTAACTTTAGGTCTCTTCTAGAGATTGCTTATTACAAATAGCAGATACTAAATATGAAAACATATTCATTTTTTTTAAAAGTATTTAGTGTCTTTCTGTGACAATAATATAAAGACTATGGGAACAAAATATCAGTTACAAATTTTTCAGAAAAACCTGTTTCGTATTTTTAACATTTTTAGAAATCTTTCTAAATACAAGTATAAACAAAAACATCAGCTAGAACTGGGACCAATAAAGTGAGATCTTTCTGGGCAGCTATTTCTATTTCAGATTACATGTAGCAAGGATTAACACAAAGTTGATTTCTTTTCAGATAATTACAAGGAAATTCTAGGAGCAGTGTCTCTACTTCACCAGTGCACTTGACATGATACATCATAGGAAACAATTAGTCGGGAAAAAAGGGATAATGGCGTAATGTAAAATAGATAGAATTGGCTAAAGGTGAGGAAATACGTTATGCTTAAAGAAGAAATATATGTCTGTAGAGAAGCTAATAGTATTGCTCCTTATTTACGAGATCATTAATATTTTATTTAATCCTTTTGACTGAAAAAACCAGGACTGTTAACAAATGTTGATAACAAAATTTTGAGACATCTTGGTTATAAATGTGGCTTGAGAGATCATTTGGAAAGTGATGACCCTTCAGGCTTGCAACAATTGAAATGTAATGACAGAAGGAAAAAAAAATTGCAAGTCCTGCTTTTTGAAATTAGAAATCATCACTTTTTTTTTTTTTTAAAGGGGAGTTTTATCTGAAGATAAAGGTGAAGAAAGACAATGTTTACCTACGTGTCCAAGTGAGGTGTTACTGGCCCTGTATTCAGGAAAGATGAAGATGTAAAGTTGATAATCAGATGAATAGAAAAACTTCTTTTCCAGTTGAGACTTAAATTACCAAGCCCAGAAAAAATGATGGCAGAAGGGCAAAATAATCACTCTCCTTTCATATCTTGAGTGTAAGAAAATAAGGAAAAAAAGCCTGAATTAGACAGGAATAAGCAAATGTTTAAAATTAAGACTAAGGCCGTAAAGCAGATTAAACAGGAGGCATAAAGGAAAGTATTTCAATTAGTTTGAAAACATAGGTTTGTAATCAATAGAACATACAAGGCTTCACGATGAGAGATTCTTTTTCCTGCTATGCTGCTAAGTAAATCTTAAACTGCATGGCCTCTAGCTTCATGAAATCAGTGTGATTTTGGGTTTATCCTGTTTTCTTCGTACATACAGTGTTTTAAGTTTATCAACATGTATTTTTCACAATATTTCTAGGAAAATAATCTCTCAGTTAATTATCACTGTCATAGAAATGGATATCTGATATTATAGACTCCTAGAATTTCTACTTGTCTACTTGTAAAATGTCCTTATACTTGCTCAAATGTAAAGACTTTGTCTATTTTAATATCTCTAAGAGGCAACTTATGTGCAATTTGCAGTGATATAGATTTCCTGCATTGCGTATAATATGTATAGGGGATTTAACATCTAAATCTATAGAAATGGTAGGTATGGACCTGTATATAGATTATGAGTACCAGTGAATGTATAGAAATAGTCAAAACAAAGAAATCCAGAAGCTTAGAAGCCTTTCATCAGTTCTATGTCCACTTTGTAATCTGAGTATTACAGAGGTGGTTGGAGTTGGGTATCTGAATGTATGGCAGAGAACAGAAATTCTCCAGCCACTTCTACTGAATTGTGTGTCTTGAGTTGGTCACCTGAACTGTTATTTTGAAAACACATTTCATCCCAATATGAAGGTATACAGACACATTTAAAATAAGGTCTTGAGGCAGAATAAGAATACTATACATAGCTAGAAAGGTAAATAGATGTTGAAGTTGCTTTCCTCTAGTATTAAAAATACTTTGAAAACTTTGAAAGTAAACATTATAAATATCAAAACAAAATGGAAGGCTTGTTGAAAAGAAAGTATGGATAAGAGGTAGTTGGAGAAGAAAAAGATGCTGTTGGAGGTGGGAGTGCTGTGTTTTAGGTATCTAAGCTGAGTAAGTCACCTTGGGGTGCTTTGTGAGTGTGTCCCGCTGACTTCTGATGTCCTGTGGCTTTGAAAACAGAAAGAAACTATTTGATTCTGCATTCAAAATCTAAATCTTTTTTTACAAAACATAGAATTACTTCACTTTGCTTCTCCCTCAAACAAAATACTTTACATCCTAATGTTATTTCACATATAAGCATATACTTAATGCCAAAAAAACCCCACAATCAGAAAAAGTAATTTAACTTTGAAAGATCTCAACTGATGCTTAAAAAAACTCAATAGGCTTGGTGACTATTAATATAGTACCTATAGTACCAACAGGCTGAGTCCTGTCCTTACCTTTGCTGTCAGAGTGGTTCCAAAGAATGTTTATCAATATGGTGATAGGTGCTTTATATATGTGGATATAAGTATATATATATATATATGTATATATATATATATATAAATCTGAAGCATTTTCATAGAAGTCAATACAGATTAATGTGCACAAAGGAAGTCGCCATTACACCAAAGCAGAAGTCTTATTTGTGTAATTGGTTCTCTGGGTGTTTGGGGGTTTGTTTATGGGGTTTGTTTTGTCAGCCAAATCAATTGGTTAGGTTGCAGCATAAGCAAAGTGTTTAGTGTTTATTCTTGTTACAAGAAGCTCTATGCTAAAGACCCATGCTAAAAAAAAAAAGTTCTTTGTTTCATATGTATTATTGTGGCTATTGCCTTCTGATATCAAATAACCCACCAACTTAAGAAGCTTACATCTATTTCCTGAAGTTTTCAGCTCACTGGCAGTTGCTGCTTTTTTCTGTTACTGAAACTGCACTTTCGTCTACAAAAATTGAAACGTTAGTAATAATAGATTGTTATACAGAGTAAATTATGCTGCTTCATTCTGTTTTCCATTTTGGTCATGTATTGGTTTTATGGTGAGATGCTAACAGAGGGAACTGCGTGGTCAGGTCCCGGTGAGGGGGTGTCAGGGACCCAGCAGGCTCCAGCCAGCTCCATGGCCCCAGCACGGCAGGGCCCAGCTGAGCCCCTCAGCCCCGGCCGGGCGCCTCGGGGAAAGCCTGGGTAAGAAAGGGCAAAGCGCTGCCCGGCAGCCGGGGCTGAGGGAAACGCGGGGAGAAACAGCCCTGCGGGGAGAGCGCCAGGAGGGGCGCAGGGGCTCTCTGCGCCCCCGCGGAGCTGCCCCTGCGGCCCCGGGACAGAGCCCGGCGGGCCGGGTGTTTCCCTGCGTCCCGTGGGAAGGGCCCAGGTTGGGGCCGGGAAAAAGTCTGACGAGGATGAGCAGCGGAGGAGCTGTCGGGCAGACCAATAGCCACTCCCGCCTTTTTATTCCCCATCCTCTGCCCCTTTGAGAGAGGCAGGGGAGGAGTCAGGAGTGAAGATGATCTTGGGGAGAAAAAGGGGAGGGTTGGAAGCTTGTCGCCCTTTTTTATCAGCACCCAACTCTATATTAATTTGCTCTAAATTAAAATTACTTTTCCTCTAGTCTGGTCTGTTTGGCCCATCGCAGTAACTGGTCAGTGATCTCTCTGTCATTACTTTGACCCATGGTCTTTTTCATTTGGTTTCCTCCCCCTGTCCTGTTGAGGGTGGGGAGTGAGAGAACTGCTGGGTGCACAACTGGCAGCCAGTCAATGTCAAGCTATCATCATTCATCAAGATAGAAATGAAGTATGCAGGAGAAACAGAAATGTGAGGCATTGTGATGCCTTTTTATAACAACCAAGGTCAGAGTTTGGTTTCCTTTGTTGATTAAATATCTGAAGGAAGCACAATGAATTTCTTCCCACTCACTGTTACCTTTTTCTCTGAAATCTCAGCCATTTAAACCCTTATCAGTATTAATGACAGATTAGATTAACTCTTCCAGCCTTTTATGGTGCAGTAGCAGTTGCAGTTGCCTGGGAATATTGAGTCAGAAGCTTGCTTTTCTGAAGAAAGTACTGTGAATAGCCCATTGACTGGTGAGTTAAGCAGCGCTCCTGTGGACAGCCGCCATGTTGTGGCCTCTGCAGGCTTTCCTAATTTCTCTGGTTTAGGTTTGCAGCTTTTTTGCTTGAGAATGAAAGTACATGGGAATCTACAATTAGAGGTGTTTTTGTGCATTACGTAAAAAGCAAGTAGTAACAAAGTGTGACCTGATAAATGTCTAAACTTGCACTTCCTGAGTAGAAGTTATTTCAAACTAACGTTCTTGTAGGACAGAAGCTAGTCCAGAAGGTCATGAGTTTATCACCAGTGACAAATGAGAACAGACATACTGCATTCTTTACTTAAAGTAAGCAGAAGGAAGGGAGTAATAATTTACTTTGTATTTCTATTCCTATTTGTTGAAAACACTTCAGTCTAAGTCTTGACTAAAAGAAGTTTGTAAACAAGATACCCACATTGATTGAGATGTATTATCACCTACCATTATTTTAAATGCTATTTAATGAATATTTTAACATGCAAATTTCATATATTTAAAAAAATGTATTGCTTTAAATGTTAATGTGAATAGTGTAAGGATATTTACTGTTGCCAAGTAATCTGGTCTCATTACCAAATCATCTTTTACAGAACATTAATTTTCTTAATGTGACAAATGTTATACTCTACAGTATTTGAAAAGAGTCACTTTGCACACAAAGGAAGTCGTGTAACAGACTTGCCTTATACACACAGTATGTACTAATGTACTGTATGCAACTGTATTAGTACCAACATAACGTAATAAAGCTGTCTTTGAAAAAATTTCACATTACAATGAATGTAAACACTTTAAAAAGGGGGCACCTTTCCCCTTTTTTATTCAAGTTTCTTCAGATTGTAGCAAGCAGCATAAAATAATGTCTTGCCATAATTTCAGCCCTGCAAAGTAATTTTCATTTAGCTGTCAGTTCTTGTTGAGGAGCACAGATATTCTGAAAGAAGCTGTTACATTCCCACTTCAGCCAGAAGAATACAAAATCAATAGCAAAAAAATCTGGACATAAATGAGACACAGCACAGTGAGGTGAGAATATCTGGTCTGTTGGCCTTTGGAAAAGATGAAATCATTTGTATTTGACAAGAGTGGCAGCAGAAAAGGAGTTGTACCAGATATAGCTGGGAAATGGTGTAGAACTCTTTAAATATCATCAATAGGATGGGTGAGTTGGAAAGAAGGAATAATGAGAGCTCATTAACTAGCTTTTTTTTTCTTTTAATGAGAACATAAGTGTAAGACTTTATGAGAAGATGGAAAGATTGAAGTACTGGGCAATTTGTTTGTTTTCTTCTATCAGTGAATTGAGGAATACATACTGACATTTTCCTTTCATCCCAGTCCTAAGATCTGCTGAAAAAATACTTTTCCCTGTGGCACCTGTGATGGTCATTAAATTCTTCAATTCTGTTAGTTGTCCTTTATTTTTGAAGACAATCCATATTTAATTAATCCATTACTCAAAAAAATTGTTGACTGAGACAGGCTTTCTACATATAATTATATATCTGAAGTAACTTATTTTTAATAAAACATGGAATTCACAAAGTAAAAAGAAAAAACCAAGGGAGACAATTTTCTCATTTAGCATTTCCAAAGCTAAACAAGGCTTCATGTTTTACTTTGTCACCTAAAATGTGTTTTTTTTCCTCCAAGCGCCTTATTCAGTGCTTTTTACCTTGGAAGTATGTGATGTGCCAGAAAAACAACTTATAGAAGACTAATACATATGTAACCAGCAAATACATTCCTGTATAAGGACACCAGGCTCAGCGAGTAGTATGTGCATGAGAGGAATTTTAAACGTGGGTAGCAAGTCAGCTCTTCCTAATAGACCCTGGAAATTTCTAGGTGAAGGTCTTATCAGACTTCTTTGCAAATTTTCTTTCAGGCTCAGCAGCATATCAATGAAGAAGGATGCTACCCAGTATCACTGTTACGTGATCTGAATGTTTTCCAGGTACTGAGGAGGACGTAGAAGGAGGGTGCTAAAGTCATGCAGTAGAAACAGGAAAAAGAGTGAGCTAACTTTGAGCTGAAGATAGGGACTTGGTGAAAGTATCAAAGAATGAGCAAGGTGAGAACTCTCAAAAATCGATGGAGATCGATGCACATGCTTAACTGGGCACAGTGCTTTCAAACTGGAAAAGCTAGCTTGTGATGGAAAGAACTGGTGATAATGGAGGACTTGAATAAATGCGTCTGAGCTATGTTCTTGTTTCCTAAAAATCACTTGCTGATATTTAGATCACTTTGTCTCCTAGATCTCAAATAGGGCTTACAAAGTATCTTTAAACTGAGAGATTCCTTTGTGTCATTAGAAACTTTAAGAAGTGTTTTCAACCCTTAAATAATAAAACAAGAATTATTTGAAATGTATTTTCCAGTATCCTTAGTCCATCTAAATGAATAATAATTAGGATTGCTTTTTCAATATAAGATTTTAAATTTTATTTTCTGTTACATGTTTTGCTCAGCTGTGTTTGTGTGATGCAACACAGAAACATAATATGCTTTATATTATCCTGTTTTGGGTTTGCATCGTAAGGTTATGGTAGCAGAGGGGTGTCTTTGGTGAGAAACTGCTAGCAGCAGCAGCATGTCTGATAGAGCCAATGACAGACAGCTCCAAGACAGACCTGTCACTGGTCAAGGTCAGGCCATCTGGGATGTTAACATAGTTAAGAATGGGAGCAGGGGACACACAAAGAAAGAAGCAGTATCTTTTGCAGCCAGAGAGGAGTGAGATGTGAGAAACCTTGCAGACACCAAGGTCAGTGAAGAAGGACAGGGAGGAGGTGCTCCAGGTGCCAAAATGAAGATTCCCCTGCAGCCCCTGGTGAAGTCCATGGTGAGACAGGCTGTCCTGTGGTCCATGAAGGTCAATGATGTGGAACAGAGATTCTAAGTGCAGCCCCTGGAGTTTCCTATGCTGGAGCAGGTAGATATACATGAAGGAGGCTGCGACCCTGTAGGAAGCCTGCACTAGAGCAGGCTCCTGGCAGGACCTGCAGACCATAGAGAGATGAGCACATGCTGATCCAGGTTTTCTGGGGTGCCTTGTGGCCCCATGGGGAGATCCATGCTTCAGCAGTCTGTTCCTGAAGGTCTGTACCCTGTGGAAGGGACCCTGTGCTGGGCCAGTTCATGGAGAACTACAGCCCATGTAAAGGACTCACACTGGTGAAGTTTGTGAAGGACTGTCTCCTGTGAGAGGGAGTGCCCCCGACACTAAAGTAGGGAAAGCATATGAGGAGTTCTCCCCCTGAGGAGGAAGGCATGGCTGAGACAACTTGTGATGTACTGACTGCAGTTCCCATTCCCTGTCCCCCTGTGCCACTGGAGGGGAGGAGGTAGAGAAATTTGGAGCAAAGTTGAACCCTAGGAGAAGGGAAGAGGTGGGGGGAAGGTGTTTAAGATTTGGTTTTATTTCTCATTATACAGTTTTGATTGGATAATAAATTAAATTCTTTTTTTTTTTTCCTTGTTGAGTCTGGACCATGTCAGTAACTGGTGAGTGATCTCTCCCTGTCCTTATCTTTACCCATGAGACTGTTGTTGTATTTTCTCTCCACTGTCCAGCTGACCAAGGGAGTGACAGAGCAGCTTTGGTGGGCATCTGGCATCCTGACAGGGTCAAGCTACTACATAAACCATGTTAAGCACTGTGATCCTAAAGTAAACTCGAGTCCAAAACTTAGTTATTAAGTTGTATTCCAAGGTGAACCATCCTTCCCTCAACTTCCTTTCAGTCTGCCTTCTCTCTTTTTCCTCTACTTTTATCTCATACAATATATCAAAAATAAACTTTTATTATAGAAAAGTAGTGGGAGAAAACTTTTGCATTGATCAGTTAACAAAAAAAGTAGGAGCTGCTGTAAGGATTCTTCTGTGCTTTTTCCAGGAGTTTGTGTTGCAGAATCTAAAATGGAATTAGGTACTAAAAATTATTCTGCTGTATCTTTTAAGATGCAAAATGGTGAAAGCTGTAATTGTTTCTAAGAAATGTGAAAATACAGAAAATAAGTTATCTTCTGCAGACACAGTAAAATTGTACTTTAGTGTGATCCATCGTCCCTGAAACAGAATATTTGATTAAGATGGCAAAACAAAACAACTATCTGTGTTTTCTGACAAAAAATACCTTCTGGTGATGGTGAATGTAGGAGGGGAATTGCTTTGTGTATTACCAACAGCACGTTGGCTTCTCTTAGTTGCAATAATTGTGAGATATTTGGCTGAAAACGAGCATACATTTTCTTTCATATCATTTTTAGTTCCAACAAAAGTATCAAAATATTAGACATTATTTCATGTTTGAATGTAGGTGAAAAATTTCAAGACAGCAGTGAGAGCATGGATAAAATATGAAAAAAAGGATTTATGAACAAAATATCAAACTATGCCTGAATTTGTGAGAAATTACTCCATATATAAATTACTGGAGAATTTTAATTAATATTTGCTTACAGTTAATTACTCAATTTCTGTACTGCACCGTACAGTAAAGTACAATAGAGATAACTCATCATCTCATCTTGATGGTTGTGCAACTATTGTTTTCAATCATTTTTCCCCACCTGCCAAAACATTTTCAGAATTGCAGGAGATATTTCATTTTGTCAGCATTGAATGCCAGGAAATAATGAGGCATGCCCCCACAAGATGATTATGCTTTGCAGTTGAAAAGACCTTAAAATACATTCTACACATTAGAAGTCATATTTGTTCATTGAAAGGTACTCGCCCGGAGACTGTTTTGGCAATAGAGTAACTGTCTTTAATTTTTTATGCAATCTTTTACATTTAGGAAAATTTTACCTTTGTAGTAATTACTGCAATGTTAAATACTGTGGGTTTCAATAGAGGTGGTAGCCAGGTTTCAGAATTTAATGCATGACCAAAAAAGCCCACAAAGCAACTCTCCTTTTTAAACTTTATTGATAGAGTGCTTTCCAATATTTATTTAGGCAGCATGTAAAAAAGTCAGTGGGAGTCACCATCACAGGTAAAGTAGTAAATTTCTAAGTAGTTGATGTATTTGTATGAGAACATGTACATGAGTTATTACAAAAAAAATATTCTGTGCAAGTCTTTGTGTGGAGAGTGATAAATTCATGCCTTGCTGGTATTTTGAGGAGATTTCAGCTGTAGAAGTATGTGTGGCTGTTGGGTACCTTATGGGCTCCTCCCAACCATTACTTTCTGAAACCATCCTGTATTATTAATTTTCACTGTACTATGTGTATTATTGATCTTTCCTATATGGCTTGTCTTGCATACCTGCTTTTTTTAGGAAAGCACAGAAATAAGTGCTAGAATTGGTACGGAGTGAACTAGATGGTATCTTGTATTACATGGGTTGTTGCTTTGTTAATACATTGAGGTTCTTCCAAAAATAATTTAAAAACTGGCCCCTAAACAAAATCATGAAGCTCTGATGGCAGTTATTGTTTTCTGTGGTCTTACACAGATGCCAAAGGTGTTGATAGATTTATGAGAATTAGCTGGGTTTTGCTCTGTAACTGAGAAATTGATGTTCACAACAGAAAACCTAGGAATGACATTTCAGTACAATAGGATTAAAGATGGAAAACAATAGGACAAATACTGGAAGACAGATTTTCCATTATAAGAATACCTCATTGTATTATCAGTCTTTGTACTTGTTTTACAAGTTGCCAGATACCTACACTCAAAAAGATCCAGCATTTACGTTGTGACTTAAAGTTGTAAATTACCAAAATGGATGACCTTGCGAACATCAAATTGAAATTTATTGAATATGAGATGTACGTGTGGTTAAAAGTATAAAAGATAAGTTTCTTTGAAACATGTCTTTGAAATTATTTAGTTTTGGAAATATTTGGTCCCTACCCATCATTAATTTATTGAACTTGAATATGTAAAGGTCATTGGATCAGTTATTTTTGCTTAAAAGCAGATGTTTCACTGAAAAAGGCAGAAATAGCATAATAGGTTTTTTTCACTCTCTAACTTTTGAGGAACCCCTCTTTCTTTATGGCCCAGGTGACCAGAATTCAGCTTGAAGTTTAAGTGCTTCCTGCTTTAAAAACAAAACTAACCAAAACAAAGTCAATAAATGAAGACTGTACAACTTCTTCTGCATCAATGGCAACAGATGAGCACCTGACCCATGGGTCAGCAAGACCTGCACAGATTACTGTGCATTCATACATTGCATTTGCACGACCTCCTAAGACATGTAAGAAGCCAGAAATACCACAGGACCACTTTCAGTCCACAACTGACTTCATCAACTGGCTGACAGCTTCAGCGCAATGCTGGGGTCACGCACTTGTGCCTTGCCCCATCGTAGTGGTTCCACTGGCTGCGATTGGTTCTGCCAGCATGACCCAGCACTGGGGTGTGGGACAGAAGGGTGCAGCAGGACAAGTGTGTGAAGTGTGGAGACTGGCCAGTAGAAATGAGTACAAAAGTTTTGATTGCAGACGTTTCTATAGCAGAAACAGAATTTCCTCTAAAGAGACGTAGAATGGAGAGTTTGAAAGATGATATTAGTGTATGTATGGATAAAAATGTGGCATGTTTCAATACCTATTACTCTTTCATTTGAAAGACTGTGAAGAATCTAATTTTTTCCAGTTTCACCACCGTGTTAGACATCACTTTGCATATACCTTCATCTTTTCGTCTCTTGTTCTTGTCTTTCATTAAATAGTACCATGGCAGATAAATAAGAATTTAGGGGGTTTAGAAAGGGAAGTAACCTCTGGGCATTTATCTTTGATGTTCAACTGGTACCCGACTGTCTTCCCATGAAGCCACCCTATCAAGGCCTCAATTTACACCTTTGTGAGGTTTGTCTTTTCCTCCAGAGTACTAGATTTGCTGGCCTTATAGTGTGATTTGGTTGTTGTCCATTTGCCTTTCCTGTCCTTCACCAGTGCTGCCCTACCCAACTGCCTGCAGTTGGACTTGGTTTTGCCTACTCCCTCAGTTTGCTGCTCTGACTTTACAAAAGACTTGTCTCTGTAGACCAAGAACTGCCCGCAGCAGGCATGTCCTTTGGAAATGTTACCTTTACTATTGTATCATGTATCTCTGAGTGTGTGCTACATTCTGAATTAATTTTCTAAATGCAAGTTGAACAATGGATGTGCTTCACAATATAGCAATGCAGTATTATTCCAGTATCTTCTTTGTATAACTGTGTTTTATTAAGTTTAACAAAAAGATGTAAAATATCTATTCATCTGTGCTTTTGTCTAATAAAAGTGACACCGGGACAGTTTACTTCATTAGACTTCAAAGGATTTTATTCAGAGTCTCAAATCATTATAATTTAAAAATGGAAGCAAGCCTTTAAAAACAGTTTGTGATGCTAGTATTTAAATACAATTACAAAACGATTTTGTTGGCCATTCTTATTGTTTAGGAATGAAGAGAGCAGTATACTCACAGTAAATATGTCAAACCTGCTTAAAATTACCATGAAGCTTTTGACAGCAGCAATTTTTTTTTTTTTTTTTTTTTAATTAGAGGTTTGGAATTAGTGTCATAATTGTATATTGTTCAGGCTGATTATTGACATTTTTACTGCCTCCTGAAAATACAATAATAATAGGTTTAAAAGGAAAACCTCAAGTGATTGAGAGGAAGACCAGGGGAATATCACATTTAAATGAGAACTACTGAAATATAGATTCAGTTGATTTTCGCTTCAACCAAAATCAGGAGCTAACTCTAGGCTTGATGCCTAGAGTTTGACTCATGAGCAAACTTAATTCAGGGACAGAATTCTAATTTACTTTATCTGTGTAGAGTTTCCTTGTTCTTTTGGATATATCAGTTGAAAGACAATCATAGAATGTTTTGGGTTGGAAGGGACCTTTAAAGGTCATCTAGTCCAAGCCCCCTGCAGTAAGCAGGGACATCTTCACTAGATCAGGTTGCTCAGAGACCCATCAAGCCTGATCTTGAGTATCTCCAGGGATGGATAATATCCTCTGAGCAACCTGTTCCAGTGATCTACCACCCTCACACTGAAGATTTTTTTTCCTAATATCCAACCTAAATCTACCTTTTTCAAGTTTAAAACCATCACCCCTCATCCTACTGTTACATGTCCTTGTGAACAGTTCTTCCCCAGCTTTCTTACAGGCACCTTTCAGCTACTGGAAGGCCACTCTAAGGTTCCTCCCAGAGCCTTCTCTTCTCCAAGCTGAATAACCCCAGCTCTCTCAGCCGGTCTTCATAGGAGAGGGGCTCCAACCCTTTCATCACTTTTGTCGCCCTCCTCTGGACATGCTCCAACAGGTCCATGTGCTTTCTGTGTTGAGGGCTCCAAAGCTGGACACAGTACTCCAGATGAGGTCTCACCAGAGCAGAGTGGAGGGGCAGAATCACCTCTTTTGATCTGCTGTTCCATAGGCATCTTTATCCTACTGTTCCTAAACATTCACCACTTTGAGAGAGGTAATAGAAATCATTAGTAAGTACAGTAAGTACATCACAGCTTTTAATGACCCATCAAGTTTTATTTTTTTAGTCCATTGTTCCGGTCAGGTTTAATTAAATATGTAATAATATATCCTCAGGGAGAACTGAGTGCTTAGAAGTAGCAAGAAGAGGGGTGCTCCACAGGGGAGGACAAGCACCAAGGGCATCCACAAGCACAGGCACATCCTTCATAGGCAGGCTGCAGTCCTGCAGCACCCAAGCAGGGCTGGGCTGGAGATGGTGACAGGACTGTCAACTGTCCCAGGCAGGTGAGGTGGTGAGCCATGGGTGGTTAGAGACAGCAGGAGGAAAGGCCAGAGGCAGGGATGGAAACAAAGCTGTCCTCAGTGGAGGTCTAGGGTCTTTACAGGAAATTGTTTGTGAGTCAGAATCATGGAGTATGGGACCAAGGCTAAGCATCCCTGCAGCATCACTGGGGCATAGGCTGACGGCCCCAGGAGCTAAAGTGGTGTCCTGGGCTGTAGGCAAGGTGAGGGGAGGCTCAGGGAATGGCCAGGGAGAGTCAGGGCTGGTGGTCCACTGGGGGCAGTGGCACTAAGTCTGAATGTCTTCCAGCTCTGCTATTCCACGAGAGGCTGAGTAGTTTTATGAAGGTGCAGTAAGTACTTTCTGGAAAAAATACTAGGAAAAACACAAGTCCACTGAATCATTTATATGACAAGCTATTGAAGAAACAGCTTAATTAAGGTTTTGTATTTCATATACTGTTTCATGTGTTATTTTTGATGAAATATTTCTGTCTTCTTTGGCAACGGGAAATATATAGTCTCAAGTTCAGCCAGGTACTTCCCCATGGTCACTAACATTTAAAAATGGCATTTTATGAGATTATTTGCTGCAACAGCATTTGTTTCTAGATTAGTATTTCTGCCATACAGATATTGCTGTTTCTGATCAGCACAGTGCTAAAGTCAGTAATTGGAAACTTGGTTGATTAGGGTTTTCATTTGTTTTTCAGATGGATACTTAAATATGTTGAATTAACACTTGCATGCAAGTGTATAATACAAGAAGTCTTGTTTAAGTTTTTTCTTTAAATAAACCAAAACTTTTGTTGCTTTAGGTAATGCCAAACTGTTGGGGTTTTTTTTAATCTTCATTTTCCTCTGTCTTCAGTGGGCAAATTGAGAGGCAAAAGGCATATAAAACAAATAGATCAAAAAAGGTACTTAGAAGTACGAAAAAGGAGAGACAAAACTTGATTTTCTTAGAAAGATTTTTTTGGGCTGTAAATAGAAAGTCTCATTTTGCCCTCCCTGGGCCCCCCCTCTCTTCAACAGTCAGTAATCAACGATTCTGTTCAAGCAAAACTGATATTTCTACATAGAAAATGTTTGGTTATATCATTGAAATGTGCCTAAAATTATAACTTGGATAACCTGAATAACTGGGATACCTTCCTCAAGACTTTTATCTTCTCATACCTTTTAAAGTAACCCATCTCTGGCTTGGTCAGTAACCCTGACAAAAGCTATGACATCTTTACCAGATTAGGAGCAATCACCATTTACCTGTGCTGCTGCTGTTCAGCTAAAGAAGTAAATAGTTTGCTATAGTTACCCATCTACACATTTGTAAGTAATAAATTTAATTCATTTTTCTACAGAGAGCAACAGCTGAAAACAATTTCAAATTAGCTACTTATCGTAACAGCAACTTGTGAATAGGACTGCGGTGAATTGAAAGTCATTGGTGATAAACGGCTCATCTTGATTTATTAAATATTTCAATTTTTTCATGATGACATAAATAATGAGGACAGCAAATACTTTCTGATCAAGCTGATGTGCTAAAAGGGGCAAAGGGAACTGCTCTTCATTAGCAGAAGCCTCATTTCGCTACTTTTTTTTTTTTTTTTTAAAAATACTGAGCTTTTTACCTTCATCTTTAGTAAGTTACATTATTGTGCCTGTCCTCCAGCTCAGCAAGAAAACAAATACATGAGGAGCATAAAAACCAGTTTTCAGTATGGCAGCAAATAAAAACGAAGCGGCTCATGCTGCCAGAGGCAGATGTTTGGATTGCTTGGTTCTTAATTTTGAGGATTCTGGGGCACTTTGCTTGGCTTTTTAAATAAAAGTACTTCCTCTTAAGAATGAACCAATTGAATGAATATAACACCTGCTGGCAAGTTGACAATGGGTAGTAGCTCTGTAGGCAGAGGACAGTTAAGTAGATAAGCTGAAATAAGGCTTTGTGTTGAGATGGTTTTGTTTGCTTGGAATTCTGTGCATGTCTGGTTTTGTTTCAGTTTCTGGGAGGCTTATTTTATGTAACAGAACTTCTGCCTGAGGAATCAAAGATCATAGAGTAATGAAACTTATAGATCATTTGTGATAGGAAGAAAAATCACTGAGTTCAGAGTCTCAAATTGCCTTGTTTTCCAAGCTGTGGCTGGAAAACAATAGGCATTTCTAACCTTTCTTTATCAGCAAAATGAAGAGATGAAAATCAGCTTCTGACAACATTGAGGAAGGCCAATTTAGTATTTTCGCTCTCCAGTTCCTGTAGGATATATTTCATCTTGCTTTTACTGCAAAACTCCAGTCTTTCTGGAAAATTGAAAATAGTTTCTGCTTTTAGGCTGCTTAATTTAAGTTTCAGATTTTAATTTTTTGGTTTCTGCAATATATGATCAGGCTGCATTTACTAAAACTAATTTTCTCCCAGCTAATCGACCATTTTATGCCATCACTGTCTTGCTATCATGCCTCACTTAAACTATCCCTTGCTTTTTATTTCACATAATTCAAAGTAGCTTTAAAACGCTCTTTTCTTACCTGTTCACTCAGACCAGCAATGCATTTCATCTCCAAATGAAATTTACTATCAGAGCAGAGACTCAGGAGGGATCTGTGGCCAGTCAAACTCACCATCGCAAATATGCGGAACTAGCAGGGAGCACAGAAAGGGTCTCTGCACGCAGTGGTACAGGTCAGTGCCTTATAGGGCTCTGATAAGGAATGGTTACTTCCAGGGAATTAAGATTCATCTGTAAGCTGCTCTGGTGCAGCCTCCAGCAAAGCGTGGGCTCCTGCTACATGAAACAAGGACAAACTGTGTATGATGCTGGGGACTGAGTGATCTCCAGAAAAGGAGACTCCACAACCCCCCTGGGCAGCCTGTCCCAGGGCTCACTGTGAAAAAGTTCTTCCGCATGTTGGTGCGGAACTTCCTGTGCTCCAACTTGCAGCCATTGCCCCTTGTCGGTCTCCATAGACCACTGAAAAGAGGCTGGCCATTTCCCCCTGCATCCTATATTTAAATTTTTATATACATTAATAAGGTCCCCCCTTAGTCTTCTTTTCTCTAGGCTGAACAGTTCCAGCTCACTCAGCCTTTCCTCTCAGGGGAGATGCTCCAGGCCTTTAATCATCTTTGTAGCCCTCCTCTGGACTCTGTCCAGGAGATCCCTGTCTTTTTTATACCAGGGAGCCCAGCACTGGACACAATACTCCAGGTGGGGCCTGACCAGGGCAGAGTAGAGGGGGAGGATCACCTCCTTTGACCTGCTGGTCACACTCTTCCTGATGCATCCCAGGATCCCATTGGCTCTCTTAGCCACCGAGGCACACTGCTGGCTCATGGTCAACCTGTCATCTACCAGGATCCCCAGGTCCTTCTCCACAGAGCTCTTCTCCAGCAGGTCATACCCCAGCCTGTACTGATTCAAGCAGTTATTCCTTCCCAGGTGCAAGACTCTACACTTGCTTTTGTTGAATCTCATCTGGTTTCTCCCTGCCCAGCTCTCCAGCCTGTCCAGGTCTCACTGGATGGCAGCGCAGTGTTCCTGCATGTCAGACACTCCTCCCAGCTTTGTATCATCGGCGTACTTGCTGAGGGTGGATGCTATTCCCTCATCAGGTCGTCAATGAAGATATTAAACAGGACTGGACCCAACACTGAACCCTGAGGAACACCGCTAGTAACAGGCCTCCAGCCAGACTCTGCTTCATTGATCACCACCCTCTGGGCTCGGTCCGACAGCCAGTTCTCAGCCCAACTCACTGTCCACTCATCTATCCCATGCTCTCTCATCTTTGCTATCAGGATATCATGGGAGACAGTATCAAAGGCCTTGCTGAAGTTAAGGTAGATGACATCCACTGCTCTCCCTCCATCTCCTCCAGCCGGTGATGACATCATAGAAGGCTATGAGATTGGTTGATCATGATCTCCCCTTGGTGAATCCATGCTGACTACTCCTCATGACCTTCTTCTCTTCCAACTGCTTGGAGATGGCATGCAGAACAAGCTGTTCCATCACCTTTCCTGGGACAGAGGTGAGGCTGACTGGCCTATAGTTGCTGGGATCCTCCTTCTTGCCCTTTTTAAAGACTGGAGTGACATTGGCTATCCTCCAATCCTCAGGCACTTCTCCTGTTCTTCAAGACCTGTAGAAGATGATAGAGAGCGGCTCAGCAATCACCTCTGCCAGCTCCCTCAGCACTCGTGGATGCATTCCACCCAGGCCCATGAATTTATGTGTTTTAATCCCCTTGAGACGCTCCTGGACCACCCCCACCTCAACCAGAGGGAAGCTCTTAATTTCCCAAACTCTCTTACCTTCTTCCAGTGTCTGTGGGTCCCGAGGGGCCTTTGAAGTGAAGACTGAAGCAAAGGCGGCATTCAGTATCTCCACCTTCTCAGCATCCCCCATTACCAGGACACCCTCCTCGTTCAGCAAGGGACCCACATTATTCCTGGTCATCCTCTTACTATTCACATATCTAAAACCCCCCTTTTTATTATCCTTTATGTCCCTTGCCAGTTTCCATTCCAAGTGGGCTTTAGCCTTCCTAGTCACGTCCCTACAGGCCCTGACAACTTTCCTATATTCTTCCCAGGTGCTCAGACCCTTTTTCTGCAATTCATAGACCTTCTGCTTCCCTTTGAGTTTACTCATTAGCTCCCTGCTCATCCACGAAGGTCTTCTGCCTCTCTTTCCTGATTTCTTGCTCAAAGGGATGCACCAGTCCTGGGCTTGGAAAAAGTGCTGTCTAAATGCTAGCCAGCTCTCACAGGCTCCCTTTCCTTCTAAAACAACTGAACAAATGAAAAGTCCCTGACGGCTTGGCAACAACTAGAAACATCAGGGTGTTATCAGCACTGCTCCCATCCTGACTCCCAAACATGGGATTCCGTCTGCTGCTAGAAAATATATTAACTCTATCCTAGCCAAAACCAGGACAAGTTTTCCTTTTTCTAATGAGTGATATATAAGGAACAGCAGAAGACTGGGTTTGGTCAGTTTTGGTTTGGTTTGGTTTGCTTTTTCCCTTCTCACCCCAGTCACTTATTTGAAGTTGTCAAAGGACTCTAAGCACTTCTGGAATGGATCACATGTTAGAGATATGTATAGTTAGAGTTCATAGGGACTATACACGTGAATGTATCACCAGACTAGCAATAAAGTGGCACTTTGATGGAGGTGGAATTCCTGACAGACTGCCAACTCACGTCCATGCCCTTTGCCTAGTAAAAAGCAACTAGAAATAGTTAATTACATTTGATCATATTGTCTCCTGGTCCCCTCTGATGATGAAATCCCTGAGTCTCCAGCGAGACCAAGTGGATTAAGCCCTCTTCAGACAGAAGCAGCCTCATGCTCACAAGCCTTGGTCTTCATGGGGGGACTTCAACCTACCCAGTATTTGTTGGATGGACAGCAGGGCATAAGCAATCCAGAAGGTTCCTGGAATGCATCAATGATAGCTGAAGTTCAGCAAGGCAAGGTGTAATGTCCTGCACAATGGATCAGGATAGCTCCCATTATCAATACAGGCTGGGGCATGAAAGGATTGAGAACAATGCTGCAGAGAAAGACCTGGGTATACTGGTGGATGAAAAGCTGACATGAGCCAGCAATGTGTGCTTGCAGCCCAGAAAGCCAACCGTATCCTTGGACTGCATCAAAAGAAGCGTGACCAGCATTTTGAGGGAGCTATCTGTCACCTTCCATTCCCCTCTCCTGAGACTCCACCTCTACTATTGTGTTCAGCTCTGAGGTCCCCAAAATAAGAAGGACATGGAGCTATGGAAGTCAGTCCTGAAGAGGGCTATGAATATGGTCAGAGCGGGAGCACTTCTATGAAGACCGGCTGAGGGAATTGGGACATTTCAGCATGGAGAAGAGAAGGCTTTCTCTTTCAGTCCATTTTTACAATAAAAAGCTTCAGGGTAGGTTTAGATTAGATATTAGGAAGAAATTTTTTACTGGGAGTGTGGTGAAGCACTGGAACGGGTTGCTCAGAGTAACTGGAGATGCCCTTCCTTGAAAGTGTTAAGTGCAATGTGGTCTACTGGAAGTTGTCCGTGCCCATAGGAGGGGAGTTGGGACCAGATGAGCTTTAAGGTCCTTTCTAAATCAAACCATGTGATGATTCTATGATACCTCCCTCAGTTTGAACCATAGAGGTTTAGTGCTTTGTGACAGTGACTGAGTTATACGCTGTGATTACCTGTGGATAAAAGCTTCTGTGATCAGGAGCAGAATATTTTGAAACTCATCTGCTGAAGACCCTTGTGGAGGCAAATCTTGGTTGTGTTCTTCAAACTATTTAGGCAGCACTTGGTGCTGTTCCTTTCTTGAGAAAACAAGAAGAATGTGGTGGTGTGATATGGAAATTTTTTTTGTACATACTCCTTTAAATTTTTAAGTTAGCACACTGCTTCTAGAGACTGTGATGGCAACAGCTTTTAGTCTTACAATGTAACCGGGCTTATACAAGTACATTAGATTTCTGTTTCCATTTTCCTGAGTTGTAGGTGCAGTAGAAGTAACTGTTCTCTTAGAAAATATTCTTTCACCAACAGGATGGTGGTTAGCCTTGCCAGTTCTGTGAGATTTTATTCTCTGCAATTAGGCTTGTGGTAGTATTCTGTATATGTTGAATGCTGCTTGGCAGCAGTATCAAACATTGATATTTTTATGTTGAAACAGGAGACTTCTAGATATAAATGCTCAATACCGGTGTATCAGCTTCTACATTATTGAGTAGGGATGGTTTTAATTGTTAATTAAGCTTTTGTCCTTTAAAAAAAAGACTGTAATTTAGCCAATTTTTCCCTCTATCTACTCTATCAGTAACATGACATGGTAATTGTAGTGTATCTGAAGCAAAAGTCACATCAATTAAACAGCAATGTGAAAATGATTCATCTGAACAAACAATATGTTCACGGTGCTGGTACATTGTTCTCTGTGTTTCAGACTGTTAATTACATTAATTACAAGAGATCAGTTTGCAGTTGAAATCCTGATTGTCAAATCTAATTTGATTTTAACTGCTGACACATCTGACAGTATAGTCTGGCAACTGCAAATAATATTGGTACTTTCTGTCTATAATGGGACATTTTATGAGCATAATTGAATGTAAGTTGTAAAGCATATAGATTATTTCAGTAATGATATTAACTGGTCTGTGTTGCTTGTAAAACCTGTTGACTTCTGGAAACTGTGGCTACTTTAATAATAAGGATGCTTACCTATCACAGAGCATCTGGGGTTAACAATTTTTATGGACTAATAATCCAGGTTTTATAGACATGACTCACTAGTCAATGTTACTGAAAAGTACTGAAAGGTAATTTTTAGGAAAAAAACCCTCAGTGGAATTGTAGCCTGATTTCTTGTGTATGTGTTCGTCTTTCAAACATCTCTATTATACTAGATGGAGCTGTCTTCCCTCTCTAAGGTAGGATGAGACCTTGGCAGCTTCAAGAAAAACTTATCTCTCCACTTTGACACACCTGTGGTGTGAATACTCTGTACAAAAGTGCAAGTGGCTTCATATGCTACTTAATATTCTTGGTTAAGCATGGGCAAAGTTTGGTAGATGATAAAAAATGTAGAGATTGTAAAGATCTCTGGAAATCATATTGTCAATCCTTCAGACGTTAAAAAAAAAAAATAAATAAATACCTGAAATACCTGTAGTGTTCCTGAATAGTCATCAAACTGTAAAATACAGGAAAGATCATGACTGAGAAGGAGAACCTCTAATAAGGAAAGTCAACTTCATACCATAGAATATCCGGAGTTGGAAGGGACTCATAAGGATCATCGAATCCAAGTCCTGGCTCCATACAGGGTCAGCCCAGTCAGAGCATGTGACTGAGAGCAGCGTCCAGTGTGAGTGTCAAGAGGATGGGGCCAGATGCTTCTCAGTGGTGCTCAGTGACAGGCCAAGGGATAATGGGCACAAGCTGCAACACAGAAAGTTCTATCTCAACATAAGAAAAAACTTAATTTGAGGGTGGCAATGCACCGGCACAGGCTGCTCAGAGAGTTTGTGGATTCTCCTTCTTTGAAGATATTCAAAACGTGCCTGGATCTGAAACTGCAACCTGCTGTAGGTAATACTGCTTTAGCTGTGAGGTTGGACTAGGTAATCTCAAGAAGACCTTTCCAACCACCACCGTTCTGTTGTTTTTTGACCTGTTCTTGTGAGATTGTCAAATATATTTTATAAAATCCAAGGTTTGATATATATGGTTAGCATATGTGATCTAATAACAAAATAGAGGCAGAAAAATAATTTTCTGAAGTTCAAAACTCTTTTAATAGCCAAGGGGTAGCTTTATTGTGACTACAGTAGTTAGGGCATTAAATTCTCATAAAATGCATTTTCTATATTGTCAAAAATTCATACCTCACAAAATTTGTATATACTTTCTTTTGCTTTTAGATAAATACTTCTAAGGAATGAACATTTTAAAAGTATAAAACAAGGGAGAAAGATCTGTAGAGCTTTGCAAAATTCCCACACATTATACTTGGAAAGGTGTTAACGAATAAAAATGAATCTGCTGGAGAGGAGATATTGTGTCTCAAAATGAGCTTTGGCAAAAAGAGAATCAACTCAGATGAAAGTAAATCCATCTATATTCTATTATTCACTGTGTCTATATTGAAGAGAAAAAGCAAGAGGGCTTTTTGTTGACTCATAGCTGAGAACTTATGCAATTGCATTGCCTCAGCTATGAATAGTTGCATTTTCCTCTTGTATTCTGTATACTTACTGTCATGGGGACTAAATAAACCCAGAATATGTGTGGGCACATCTCTCAGGGTCTGGCACATGCATTTTAGGTTCAATTCTCTCTGCCACTGCTTCTGCACTTAGCTTTATTTCAGTTAGTTTCACTAGGTAGCGGGATAGCAACCCTAATGACTGAAACTCTGTTACCAGCAGCAGCGTGGTTCAGCCTGTCCGATGTGGTATATGGGCTCTGCACAAGATCAATGTGTCTGCGTGTAACAATATCCTCCTGCAGATTTCAAGCAAAGCATATAAAATCACCTCAGCTTTAGCACATGCATACCCTTTCTGTTATAATTTCTGGGGTTTGTTCCAAACATATTTCTTGAATACTGGATCATAATAGATAAATGAAAACGATTTTTAAGAGCTTTTTTTAAAAGTGCCTAGACGCACACACAAAGAAACCATAAAAACTCACCCACTCAGTTAAGGGAGGAATTTATCAAAAGAATGCTTAGGACCCTGGCTCCTGTCTGAGTTACTCTACTCCTCTCTGAGTGTTTCACAGGTCAAGGCTGGGTTTTGTGTTCCTGGAATGTATCTTCATAATTTTCATTCTAGTTAGATTGTGATTCTAGTTAGAGATTGCAAGAAAAGCCAAAAAGCATTGGAATAATTTCTAATTTTATTGCTTTGAGGACAGATGAATGTGTATTTAAATGGAAAGCCACTTAAATGAGTAAGTATAAAATAAATAAAAAATAAATATAAAAGATTAATTTTACCACACTGTGTTTCCCAGTCAAGACAAGATTTTTTTATAATTAATATTCAACTTCAAATAACTTTCAAAATTTGTTGAAAAGATCCTGTCAAATACAGCAGATAATTACTGTCATGGAATAATAGTTTATAAGTAGCAAAACGAAAATATTTTGTCCACCTCTCATCAGGTTCTCTGGCTTCCTGTCAATTTAGGATTAATATCATCTTGGCACAGGTTTAAAAGAAAGTTTAAGCACAGTTAAATGTAAGAATCAGTTCTGATTTAATGTAATGTGCTCACAGTACATTGGAAATCTTGGAAACAAGATTGGAAATCTTGTTGAACAAGAGTCAACGTGTAGGAAAAGGAGCTTCTTCCAAACACAGCAGCACAACTCATCTGTCCTTCACCTTCCATTTTATGGAAACATGTGCCACTGAATAGATGGAATCTCATCTCTGCACACAGTATTTTCACCAATTTAGTTCTTTTACTTTTTATTCCTGTAGTTATATTTCAGTATGAAAACGTGTTTTTGACATCTTTCCATAAAAATAATAATTCTAATACTAAATTATCCTAAAGCCAAGCTACTAAAGAAAATAATTTTCATCTGAACTAACAAATAGAGAAGGGGTATTCACTGGAGCAGAGAGAATGTGTTTGGAACTGTTGTTTCCTTCCATAGAAATAATGATTATTTCAGAGGAACTGTAAATGAAGAATACTGAGAATACTGTTAAGCCTAAGACTGTCCTCTTACTGATAGTATTTCAGGCAGGATAGGATATTTTAAAGATGAACTCCAAAACCTGCTAGCTTTCCTTTCTAACCACCTTCACTAGCATATTCACATCCACAAGGATGATCATGGGACTGCAGCACTTCTCCTGTAAGGACAGGCTGACACAGTTGGGCTTGTTCAGCCTGGAGATGAGAAGGCTCATCTTATAGAAGCCTTCCAGTACCTAAAAGGGGCCTACAGGAAAGCTGGAGAAGGACTGTTTATCAGGGAGTGGAGTGGTAGAACAAGGGGTATTGGGTTTAAGCAGAAAGAGGGTAGGTTTTGATTAGACATTAGGAAGAAATTCCCCACTGTGAAGGTGGTGAGGCCCTGGCACAGGTTGTCCAGAGAAGCTGTGTCTGCCCCCTCCCTAGCAGTGTTTAAGGTCAGGTTGGATGGGGCTTTGGGCAGCCTGGTCTGGTGGAAGGTGTCCTTGGCCACGGCAAGGGATTTGAACTATATGATCTTTGAGGTGTCTTCCAACTCAAATCAGCCTGCAGTTCTGTGATTCCTGAGATTTCTGAAGAAGGAGTTAAAACTAAAATTATTGTGGTATACTATAGTTAAAACTATTGCAAAGCTTTTAATGAATTATATTGAGAATAACATCTCTAAAGAAATTAGAACAAATTCCATTTGGTTTTAATTAGAACTGTTTTGTACAAAAATTGAGAACAAATGTTCAGGTAGTAAAGTATTTTAAATGTATCTCTGGATAATTTAGTGCAAACGTTATAGCATGATATTTTTATTAAGTTTATTGTTGTTTCCCACTGGAAAATGTTAATTTCTGTGCCTGAATTGGATTAACTTTTATTGTTTCAAGAAAGACTGAGAATTTCTTAATATATAATTGTAATTAAAATATTAATATAGTAAAAAGACAATATGAACTACCATATCATCTAATCAATAATACAAACTTCTTTTCTATAATATACATTTCAAATATATAAATAAAAGAGAATTTGTCTGGATTCGGAGCGTGCTTAATTTAGCATTGTACATTGCAAGCACTAACTAAAAAAGGTTCAGGGAAAACGTGAAGTTGAGAAGCCAACTATATAAATCTGTGAAAGGAATAGCTCAGGGAGGAAAGTAATATCTTCATGAAGGGTAGAAATCATATGCTGTTTAAAATGAGAAATGTATTTATATTTGGCGTGGTGGATGTCAAAATTGCAACCCAAACTGCTTTTAAATCTCCTGCCTACATGTGCATGTAATAAAATAAACTGACCGGTTCAAGAGGTGTGGAATAGTCACAACATCTCAAGGGCACTGGTACATTCCTTTAGTTGCAAATTTATTGAAGTTTCTAATGAGAGGACAATCTGAATGAAAAAAATAAACCCCGAACACTATGTGTATTTTGAGGCTCCAGTTCTGGAGGTGTTTGCATTCATGGATTTTCCTTCAGTAGACTATGCAAGCAGAATGTTAGTTGGTTTTTGCTTTTTTTAAAAAAATTATTTAACCCATCATAGGAAAACAGTAATTTTCATTCTTCAATGAAAATGTCTGATTTTTCTGAGTTTAAGGAAAATTTCCAAAGAAAATTAGAAAACTCCTTACTATGTTATGATTTCAAGTAACTGCAGTTTTGGTCTATCACAAAGAACAAGTAGCAGGTACTTCATTATACCCTTGATTCTGTCATGCATGACCATTCCAAATTCTATTTGAAGAAGATAACTTTTAATATTTCCTTGCAAACCTGAAGCACAATGTTGGTTTGTCATGATTTTCTGTTGCTTAAATATTTTCCCTGTTTAACTGTAAATGTAGTTTTAGAGGAATGTAGATAAACATCTGCTTAAAATCAGAACTCTCTCCACAGAGATGGGGAGTGAGACTGGCTAACCTGAATTCCCAGTAAAGCTTTGCAATAATTGCTGTTAATGGTGGATTAACTAGTGACATGACACATCCTTTGGCTTCAACTACTTTTGTTAGAGATCTCTAAGGGGTACCACCCTGTAATTTGAACAGCCCAGTTCTCACATTAATGCTCTTCACTTTGTAGCATCGAATTAATCTCTTGTGTTTTAGTAGAGGGGAACTATTTCTAAAAGTAAATCACATCTTCAGGCCGTGAAATTTTATGAACTTTTTTTCCCTTGATACTGAAATTTGCCTTTAATATTCATGAGCATTTTCAGAATTTCATTTGAGCAGTAAATTCCGTGGGTTTGCTGTTAGAAATTACTGAGTTGGCTCCGGGTTTTGTTTGTTTGTTGGTTGGTTGGTTTTGTTTGGTTGTTTTTTTTTAAAGAGAGTGAAGATACAGAAATCTTCCCCATTGAAAAAAGTTAGCATTTACTGACATAAATTATCTTTTTTATAGTAATCTGGCTGTTTCTGAAAGAGAAAGAGATTTTATACTTATGTGCAGTTGTGAGCTACACTAAGCAAGATAGACTAGATGCCAAATAAGTTTGACTTCGGTGAACACTGATATTAGTCTTTTTATATATAAGCACAACGGACTAAATGAAACTTGACTGCATATGTAGTGTCTATGTGTGAATACTTGTAATGTTGAACTGTGTCCACACAGCATTTAATTTTAAATGTGAGTGAAATTCTATCTGTCTTTTGATTAATTCCTGTTAGGAAAATAAGGTCTGTTGGAACTCAATAAGAATTGTTGCTTCCACCAAGTTCCTGAAAACACTGAAGAGCAGTCTTGTCCAAAGAAAAACGTGAGCTGTAATATTTGGTAATGATCAACAGCTGGGGAGCAGTAGAACCAAAACCTTCCTGAAGGTTGCCTGGCACTTAGGAAAGGCTGCTTCTCCAGCTGACCCCAGCTGTCCTCAAGTGTGCCCCAGTCACCTCACTGAGAATTTTTTATTTCTGAAAAAACAGTGGTTCTTGGCTGCACATGTCCTGATGATTCCTGAACTCAACAGAGTTTGGATGGGCCTACTCAGTTTTCAAGCTTTTGCCACTCGGTTTAATAGCAACATCCTTCCTCTGCGTAAGTCAAGAGTCCCTGCCAGTTTTGAAACCAAATCCCGGCTTTCCCCACTGGAAGCACATATTTGTTCCCTAAGCAGTTGGAGCAGCTTTGGAACAAATATGTAGGAGTGACTGTGTGATAAGACAGTTACTAATGATCAACATTTTAAAAGTAGTTAAATTAATTTGCCTATTTCAAGCTATCACAAATCAAATATGTCCTTAGCTTATCAGAAGGAAAGAGGCTTCATTAGAATAGTATTGATTTAGGAAAGTAACGTGAGACAAAAGGAGGAATTATCAGATATAGATAAAGGATTTCAATATTGTCATGTTATTACTTAGTTTAATTATTTTTTTATCGCTGAAAGAAGACAGTGGAGTAGGAAGTGAAAATGATAAGTGTAAAACTATTACCAATTTGTTGCATCCAAGTTACAGATTAGCTTGCTTCCCATCAACTTGTGAGGAAGAAAATCTCATTTAGCTGTAGTCTACTTTCTACTCTAATTAATAAGAAACTTTTTATTAATACAGTTTCAATAATGCTAACAGTTGTAGTTCAGCTCAGTATAATCAGTTAAAATGAGATAAATATAAATTTTCCAAGGATCTACCCCTTTTTCTCATCCATCCCCTGCCTTTTGGGCTCCCAAGGCTCAGTGTGGAGGACTGACGAAGTGTTACAGAGTGAGAGGATTTGCTCTGTGATTTTTCAGAGGGACCAAAGTGAGGGTCATCAGCCTGTAGGCTTCTGTGACTGTTTCTTTTTGGCCCTTTTTCAAGACGGTTGTGACACGCGCCTTTCTCTCACCCTTTTTGTGGCCCTGTGTCCCTAGCCTTTGTAGTGAGCCCCAGAGACAGCTCCCTTGCCCTAAGCACAAGGGGCAGATTCCAGCTCCAGCAGTTACCCTGGTATGCTTCAGAGCAACATTTTGGCTGCAGAGTGGAGAGGCAGTGGTGCAACAATGCCTGCCTACCAAGGCTGGTGGCAAGAGATGCTGAGCAAGAGAGTGCTTCACTGTTGAACTGGTGTGAGAGAGTAGCTAGGCAACGTGTGTGCACCGTGCTCAGTTAAACATTTGGGCAAAACTGTGTGAAGTCAGTCTTCATGTCTGAATTTGATGTGGCTTAGGGTGGATACAGGAACACCTCCCTTTAATCGATAACACTGACATGTTGCTTGTAGGTTTCAACTGGTTTCTCTAGCCAGTCCTGCTAAAGGATTTTGTCAAGCTGCTTTAGTGTTCTTGCATGAGAAGGCACGTCAATTCTGTTAATGTAGTACTAGTTTTTCTGGGCTCTTAGTTTAAATGCACCTTTATTGAGCAGGTTGAGCAACACAGTACAAAATATTCTAGCCAACTGGGTCAGCAGTTGTGAAGGGTCAGCAATGTTTTGTATGAAGATATTGATTCTTTTTTATTTTGTTAAAAAATTCCTTTTCTGGCATACACTTCCTTTAAGGTAGTCTCAAATAAAAACTGTAGATAAGATGAAAACTAATAGTGAGCATAGAAGGAGGAAACTGCAAATGTGGGAACATTCAGAGTACCCTCAGGACCCCCTCAGGTAGAATAGTCTGGTATTCCTCCCTACACAGAGCAAATGACACAGTTACATTTCTGTTCCAAAACATAACTAATATGTGACTTAAAACACTGATGCAATTCAATATTTTTTTTGGCCAGTTCACACCAGAAGAATAAAGTGAAGAATGACCTTTATTGAGATAGTTAGTTTCTTCTGAATGGTCTTTCTCCTTTTGTGTACCCATCTAATTTCCGTAGAATTTCAGATTGTGTATCAGAACAAGTAATATAATTACTGAATTAGTTCTCTGCTGGTATATAATGGTGTGATGCGATCAAAACCAACATAAGTGGTTGCATAAGTGGATCTCAACAGTTTGCTTGCAGAACTCAAGAGACAGTTTGTAGTGTATCAAAATAATACATATTGGCTTGAAATAAAAGTAATGGTCCAGTACATTTTTAACATATTCTTTACTCTCCACAGTCAAAGCAGTACTCTACCTCATACACACACATAAATATAGTAGTGTCTGAATAATTACTTCTGAAACTCCTGTTGATTGCATATAGGAGGAAGTAGAAAGGTTTAAGTTCTGTCTTCTTTAGTCTTGCTCTTTTCTCAGGAATTCCCACACTTTTGAGCTGACTGTGTGGACTGTAAAAGGATATATTTGGTTGAGGAGAGTCATTCAAAATTATGGTTTGTGGGGTTTTTTGTGGGGTTTTTTAATTATCTAACTGAATGGTAACCTTATTTAAAGTCTTGGTCCTGCTAGCTATTTTTTCTTTCAATCTGACAGTTTTGGGATTTTTTTGAATAAGATATGGACCTTTCCTTCTCATTCAATAGTAACATTTCATTTGCAAAAAATGAAATCAGGAACTTTTGAAATCCATTCTACAAACACAGTCAGGGATATTAAAAATGTACATCTCTTAGTTGTGAATCCTTGGTTGCTTTTTGTAGTTAAGTAGATAAAAATGTAGGTGGAGGAACACCAGATAATCTACAAGCCTGTGTTGAACAATGCTTGATTTAGAACTGCAATATCACTGCTTTCAGAAAATGAAGCTACTGCAATAAACTATGCATTTGAAGAGAAATTGGGACCAATGAATCAAACACATTGCTTAGGACTCAAACAGATTGCTTAGGACGTGTTCAAAAATCTTACAAGTGTTGAATTTAGAAGTAATGAAATTTCAAAATAATATCTAAAGAAATAATTCGGAAATTCTCCAAATCAAATTACAGCAACTCTAATCCTGTGCTGGTTCACAAGTTTCTCACCTTTAACAGAGACTGAAAATTTCTGTCCCTAAAATGCTTATAAAAAAAACCTTTAAATGTGAGTCACTTGAAAAGTGTGAGAAATTGTCACAGTCATTTTGGCTATAAGAAGAATATTTATTTCATATAGCAGTTGTCTTCTAATATCTACAAGCGTTTTAGATTTTTATTCATGCATTTGTCAGGGAATTAATTTAGGTTCAGAAAATTCTTTTAGATTTTTGCTTCTTTGTTTTATATGTTTGGTTTTTTTTTTTTTTTTAAATGATTTCAAAGATTGTTCAGCAGCTACGTGAATTAACCTGTTAAAGAAAACCAATGTGACAACAGAAGCAGCTGGTACAACCCCATGTCCACATCATACAACATAAAGGGTGTCAGAGAGGGTAGTTTCTTGCTTTGGAGTTACCCTATAGTGGTGCCATGGTGGCTGAGCCCCATACAGCTGCTTGCTTGCTCCACCATGTCAGGCCGGGGGAGAGGATCAGCAGAGTGAAAGTGAGAAAAGTCATGATTGGAGATAAAGACAGTTAAATAGGTAAAACAAAAGACACACATGCATGCAAACTGGAAACAGAATTCCTTCCCCACTTCCAATGGGCAGGCAGGTGTTTGGCCATCTCCAGGAAAGCAGGGCTCCATCCCACTAACGGTTTCTTGGGAAGATAAGCACCATCACTCCAAATGCTGCCACACTCCCCATCCTTCCTCTTCCCCCAGCTTTATGTGCTGAGCATGATGACTGCATGTGGTATGGAATATCCCTTTGGTCAGTTGGGGTCAGCTGTCCCGACTGTATCCCCTCCTTACTTCTTGTGTAACCCAGCAATTCTTCTGGTGGGGAGGTGTGAGAAGCAGAAAGGGCCTTGGCTTTGTATAAGCACTGCTCAACAACAACAAAATCACACCTCTATGTAACAAAACCATCTCTATACTATCAACTGTTTCCTGCAAAAGTCCAAAATAGAGCCCCATACTAGACACCACAAAGAAAATTAACTCTAATCTCAAAGAGAATTCTGTATTAATTCTTAGGTTGTTGGATGGGGTTGTGGACATTTATTAAATTAGCTGTTGGTATAGATGATGAACAGGTAAAAAATATATTGATCCAGATTAACCTTTTGCAGTTGCAGATTCCCACTATCTTTGAATACATGTGAGAAATTGTGATATGCAAAAGGATAGTTACATGAATGCAGCGTTTGTTAAAATATCCAATTTTCATAATTAAAGAAAAATTAATGATACTAAAGATACAAAATTGGGACAAAGTAACAGTGTCAAGCACATGTTATTTCTTACAAATTTAAGATTTTGACGGGAAAGTTAAGATCTTCTTAGGTAGTAGAGGACACATTAAAGAAAGCTTCAAATAAAAAATTGCAATAGGTTTTAAAAAATGGAACTAATAGTTCCAAAAGTTGGTTTGAGGTTATATTTTTAAAAATAAAGCAATCTTAGGTGTCCATAATTTCAGTAAAATACATGTAATTTTTAAAGAAGATAAATAAATTCGTAACTGCTAAAAATAGGAATTAATTTAATTGTTCAGTAGCCAGAATTTACCACACAAGACTGTATGAAGAACTTATACACATCTGAATCCCATGTCTAAGGGGCTTTGGAGAAATAATACTCAGCTGTGTGTAGAAACTAATTATGTTTGCAGTTAAGCAACTGAAGAGCTGAGAACTGCCAATGAAACATGATAATTGGAAATTAAGAATGGACATACTTGTCAAAGCTTGGCTTTATTTATTTTTTCCTTTTGTCTCAAAATTTGGAATAAAATGTTAAAATAAGTGTTAATTACTGATTTTCAACAAATGTTCATCAGTTATAAATCACAAAATTGAAGAGTGATCAGAACTGTGCAAAGCAGCAGCAATAAACACAATGGCAATTTTTGTTGTTTTACTGTTAGGGAGAAAGGAGGAGTTTGCTACTACCCATAAAAAGCAATGACACTCCATTAAATATTGTTTACAGTTTTGGTGGGTTTATTTCTGAGTGGTGTTTTCAAGTGAAGAATATTTCTAAAAAAACCCCAAAATTGCATATTTTATAAATTAAATTGATCATTAGGTAGCACTCATTTCACTACTATATTCTGAAAAATATTATTAATTTACTGTATCTTATATAATATACTTGATTAATGTTGTAGATATTCTTCTTCTTCTTCTGAAATATTGTGCAGTTGTTTGGGCATAAATTATCTGAAGAATCCAATTTTAGGCCCAAATGTCAATGCATGGGATTTTTATGAGCTTGTGAGATAATGGCATAGAAAATACTGCTTTCAACAGAAAAGACAATTATTATTATTGACTAAGAAGCAGCTGAATATACTTGTAGTGTGAGGAATGCTGCAATATTGACAGTAAACGAGTTGATATTCTAATGTTTGAAACTAGAAGAGAAAATTTGCTTAAGTGATAAGGTCAAGCAAATCAAGGTTGTTTGGCAAACTGTAATTATTTATGATGGCATCAAAATACTATGTAGGATGTTTTGTTTGTTTTCACTGAATTGTCTAATCAGTCCAGGAAGGAAAACAGGTTGCAGAATCTTTTGGAAGATCTGTGAACTGGAAAAAGAAAACAAGCCAGTATTTCACCTTTGGTCTAATTAGAAGGAGTTGGAAAGGGTTTAGTGAGAAATTTTCCTTTTATAAGAAGTGAGCAGGAACAAGAAAATGCAGAGCTGCCTTATTTTTCCAGGGCAGGACTGCTGTAATCACATAGAAAGGATATCTTTTTGATCTTACTGGTTTCTGATGTAAGCTGGCTATTCAGTGGTTGTGAAGGATAATTTTCATTTTTTTTTATTAATAAGATAAAGTTTTTAAGGAAATGGGCCTAATGATTGCGTGCAACTTTTTCAACAATGACGGAGATATTCTTTGCATACAGTCTGCAAACGAAGTTGACAGTTAAGTAGCACTTATATCACTACTGTAAATTAAATATTTGTGTTGTCTCAAAAGAGGTTGTTTTTATTTGTAAAGAGAAGGGAAATGTGGTTAAAAAATTTCTTATGTCTTGAACTATTTTTTTTTTACATTTATACATTTCATTTGTGTGTGCTTTTCATTAATCAAGGATTTTCCTGCTAGATTTCTATTTTAGTTCAGTCCTAGCTTCAATTCAGTGAAGTCTCTAGTTTCACTTATATTGTTCTGAGCAAGGTTGCAATGATAATGATCTTCTCCCAGATAAATTACCATACATTAATGTACTTTTGTTCTTTGACAATTTTCAATGCAAAAAAAAACCCTTCACAACTCCATTTCTGTATTTGTTCCATCTTTCTCCACACTCCAAGAGAATAAAATTAATTATAGAGTGCTATATTTACATTTAAAGGAATAAAGACCAGATAAAGCTACAGTCTTAAGACTGTGAACTTGATATTGGCTTAAATTAAGACAATCACTTAGAAAATATTCAAATAAAAGAATCATTCCATCTTCCCTTTTCATTTTTTAATGAATATATCTTTGTTAACTTGAACATTAAAGTATAAAATGTGAATGCTGTTCCACAACATTCATCTTCAATTATTTGAAATAATTTTTTTTTTTCTTATGAAGGGATAAAAATTCTGCTTATTTCGTGAGGAGGGGAAATAATTTTTAAATAAATTGCTTGAGAAATAGTAGGAGTAATCCTGAGGAGTTCCAAATAGAGTTATATTTTTTTAAGCTGCAAGCTTTATTGTTTACTTTGACAGGCACTTAAGTTTGTACTTGTTCTTTCAGATTTTGTTCTGTTACTTAGGACATTGTATTAATTTATTGTATTATGCCTGTGCAATTTTATAGAAGGTAATGCTGACTGATTATATTTCAAGTGATAGATGATTTAGTTTTTATTTCAAGCTAATGCTAGAGTTCTGGAAAAAAATTTGGACTACCTATTACATTTCCTCATACATTGCATGGTTATGACCGTATGGACATATGGATGCAATTATAGACTTTATATATGCATTCTGTTTTCAGGTGTGCTAAAATTGTATTGACACGTCATATAGCTTATTTAAGCTAAAGCCCTACACATATGGCAAAGAACAATTTTGTAGCTAGTTCTCATGCACAGTTCTGTGCTGAGCCCTGTCAATCAACACTGTCTTGGCAGAGGCAGAGCAGAATCTGCATAGCTATTATAGTCCATCAGTGCATACTGTCCTACGATTTAATTTGTGACGACTCTTACTCTACTTCTACATCGAATGAGTTCATCTGTATTTTCATTACATGCTTAGGTTCTTCTTCGCCTATTTTCCTTTTTAAACATGGTTTAATGATGCTGCCTGCTTCTGGCACTCCTTCCTGATTTATGAATTTGTTTGCCAGTTTCTACTGAAGGTGAAAATAAGAAGTCTCAGTGTCATTATGTTTGTGCATTATTTGTTTGAAAAGTGGTTAATGAGTGTAATGAGAGAGCAGCATTAGTTGTTCCCTTTAGGGGAGGACAGACAGGACAGGACTTGAGCATCATGCGTGCGGTTTGTAGCAGCCGATCTGCCAGTACTCCTGTTTGTTCTGACAGTCCTTTCAGTGCACAAATAGCTGCAGGCACAGCATGTGCAATCTTTTGTTAAGTAGAGGTGTGATAGGGTTGTTGGGGAGTTGATGTCATTGCCATAAAAATAGGAGCAAACACAAATCTGTAGGAAGAATAATTTAGATATTTTTCTCTTTGTAGAACAACTTGTTCATACTGTGTTTTTAGTGATAACTGCTAATGTGCCTACTGTGTTTTCATTGGGCATGCCAAGTAATTTTAGAAGAAAACAGGCCTGTAGAATTGGTTTGCTGTAGCAGATTTGTATGCCCATCTAAAAATAACAGACTGACGAGCTACTTTTCCTTCAGAAAGACTAAGTATGCATGCAAGCTTTTTGGAATGAGTTATGTTTTATTTTGTTTTAGTTATACTTTGAATATCACAAAAAAAAGTAGATAATTGAATATAAGGCTAGGGAGAGACAGATTGGGGAGGGGGATCAGCAGTCATGAAAACCTTAGGAATTTCTGCTATTTAGTGGCAGGTCAAGATATCAAGATATGTGATATTGGTGGAGTAATTTGTCTGTGTGTAGTTTGCCTTCCAAGGCTGACTTCAGCTGCAGTAAAGCACATTAAGTTCTGGAAACTTCTCATCTGTTGAGAGGCAGCAGAGAGTACAGGAACTGTAGGTGTAACATCGTTCTGAATTTTCTGAGAGGCAGAGCTAGAACTTAAACTTTACATGTAAAAAGGTCTCCAGGGTTTAGCACCCGGACCACAATATTTACCTTAAAATATGTTTTACCAGCGAGGCTGATCATAACTTTGGAATTGACAGGAAGTGATTTGTCTGACCTACTCAGAGATGCCTAGATTAGATTGAGTTGCACAGATGTCTGTTTCCCTGCACTGACCCTAAAGAAATTCTACCTTTGATTTGATTGGCTGATGAAGACATTTTAAAGGTCCAAATTTTGATAGACTTAGCCCCTCGCAATCTGTTATGGTATTTCATGGAGACTGAAAGTGTGTGTGTGTAAACATAACCCTTACCAGATTTTATTTTCAAAACCCTTTGAATGTGCAAATGCTAATAATGTTATAAGCAAATTCAGATACTTGATATGATTATGTTAAAAAAATCCTTATCAAGACAAACACACTACAAAATACAGGAGCAGCAATGACAAGGAAATGATTTATTAGAAGAAGTTCTTAAATTCGCTCATTTATTTTCAGTTAAGATTTGTACAGAACTTCTCTGTTGCTTCAATACCAACACAAACTTTGAGATAACAAGTCTTTGTGGTGCTGATTATGCAAAGGGCAGAGCTAAACCACAAACAGCAATGTAGCCTCAGAGATCGGCATCTTTAGTAAAACGGGAATGAATCAAGAGTTTCATCTTACATTTTTAACAGATGTTCAATATTTTTCTGAGCCTTTGTATGTTTTATTTACATTTTCTACATACTTAGCAATTTTACTTTTTGTTCTCTTTCAGGTTTTAATGGGGAGAAGGGGATTTCTAATAGTTTACAGTTTTTCATACATTGTTTGCTATCTTTTCAGTCCTTCAGATAAAAAGCATCCTCTTTCCCCTACATGTAGAAATTGCCCTGTGTTGCTGTATTCTTCTCCAATAAGTTCTTACTCCATTATGGAAAACAAGTGAAAAATAGTAAAAAGAGTAAAAAAATCAGTAAAAAAGTTAAAAAAAAAAAAGTAAAAGAGTAAAATAGTAGCAGCCTCTCAGCCTATAATTTCTTTTCTCTATATACATAATGAAGGAATACTTCAGCCAGAATGTTGTGCTTAATAATACCTAACCTAATTTCTGTTGCTATCGGCTGACGGTATTCCAGAAGCACAGGAGGAAAAATACAAGACCTGTCCTAAGCATCAGTCTCTTATGACAACTCAGACTGCTAAATGAAAGGGAAAATCAAATATGTTATCTTTCTACAGTCATCATCCCTGCGGAATTATTTTTAACTATTGTGAGTGGAAGTTTTATGTTCTTAGTCTAGAGAAAACAGGATCAACTTCCAGGATGCACAATGGTTGCATGGAGACCATGCAACAGCAGATTTTTGCATGTCAGAAATGGCAGATAAATTTGGAACTGGTAAGAGAATGTGTAAGTTACTTAACTAAAGTAAATCATAATTAAAATACCTGTTTCAAGCAAACAGGTTTTAAAACGGAGTGTCTATTCAGTGTAGCAGGTGGTGGTGATGATGACTTTTGCCATGCTTTTTCCCAAATTTTTATACTTTTTGTTTTTACTGAAATTGGCCTCTTAACCCATGTTACCTACATAAATGAATAAATTAAATTTTTTTCTAATGCTAAGAGCACATTTTCATTCGCAATTTTATCAAGATGCCGTTCATGTAAGTTTGGGAGTACATGGTGCAAATTGTGTATGGATGTGTTTACTCAGATAATGATTCATTTGTCTTACTTATGTTTGTCATGTGATTTCATTTGGGCACCAAGAAAGGCAATCTTAAAATAGGAACAATGCCGTTTGCTAGACAACAGTCACTGTGCCCCTCTTGTACGTGTATTTTGTCCTTCACAAAACGGACTTAGTGTGACTAAGGTGTTAATTCATTACTTTAATATTGTGCATCCCTCAGGACCAGTCACATAATTGGCTCGCAACAGAACAATCTGGGTAACTGCAATTGTTGCAATTACAGTACTTGATGAGTACTGAAACCTTGATGTTTTGCTGCTTCTTCACATTGTGCAGTTCTTGCACTTTTTCAGAACGCGTGTAAAACATCACAGTAATTGAGAAGTGTCAGTAACTGGCTGGGTACAGAACAAGTTCTTTATGTTTTGAAGTTCCCCGACTGCTGGTGCAGCACTTTGAAAAATTCCTTAATGACTTGAGTAGCAGTTCTTAAACTAGTGATTTGGGAGTCCCCTGCTAGCACACTAATGATCCAGACAGCAGCATTAAATCAGTTGCTTTAGTTTAAGTACTTCTTGAATGTACATAAAGCCTTACTTTATTGGGAATTGAACTAACTACCTGCAGTCTGGAAAGGAATAAGTTGGGCACTTAAGCAAAGGTGAATTACTAATAAAGAGCAAAAGTTTTCTCCTGTATGGGCTCTCTGAAAGCTCTTGGATGTTTGTGTAGAAGGGTGGTGAAGCAGTTGTTGAAGCTTAAAATGTTGAAGCTTACTGGTCCTCAGAAGTATCTTTTTTAACAGTGATCAGAAATACCAAAACAAGGGCTTTTGAAAGATGGAAAAGGCAACACATCAACATCATTTCACAGATTCATTATATTCCCCTAGTCTGTTTCGCAGTTACACTGTTTTTTTCTCTAACAGTGACTTTAGAATAAAATGACAACAGTACTATCAGTGTAGAGTCTACTTCCTGCTTATGTCGATTTCCTACAAGTTTTACGTAAATATTATTAAATGCAATCTTTCTATGCATAGATTTATTAATTTGCCTCCCATGGGTTAGACTGCTGAGAAAACCATTTCATAAATACTTCAACAGTTTTATATTTTATTATTGTTAGTCCATCCTTACAAGTAGGTCAGTCAAAAATACAAGGAGCACTACATGGATGCATAGGAAGGTGTACTTGTGCTGGAAGAGGACCAAATGAGAGAATACTTAAGCAAAGGAGACATACAGAAGTTTATGGACCGGGATGGGAAGTCATGTCCAAACCGGTAACCTTCTGTGGGGAAATGGCCATCTTGGTAGATCACAGTAGAACAGTGACTGTCAGCAAGGCTACTTAGGCTTCAGCAAGGATCTTGACACTGTCTCCCATAAGATCCTCATAAAGAAGCTGATAAAGCTGGATTGGATTGGATGAACATACAGTGAGGTAGATTGGAAATTGGCTGAAAAGCTGGGCCCAGAGTGTGGTGGTCAGTGTCATGGAATCTAGTTAAAGGCCAACAACTAGAGATTTTCCTCAGGTGTAAACAATGGGTATGGTCCTGCTTAACATCTTCATTAATGATCTAGATGATTGGGCAGAGTGTAGCCTCAGCAAGTCTGCTGAGAAGAGTGGCTGACAGGCCAGAGGTTGTGCTGCCATCCAGGGGAATCTGCAAAGGCTGTAGAAATGGGTTAACAGGAACCTTATGAAATTCAAGGAGAAATGTAAAGTCCTGCACCTGGGGAAGAACAGACCCAGGTACCAGTATACAATGGAGGCTGACCAGTTGGAAACCAGTTTGGCAGAAATAGACCTAGGGGTTCTGGGGGGATAGAGAGTGAAAGACAAAGGTGGCTAGTGGTGTCCTGGGCTGTTTTAGGAGTGTCGTCACAGCTGAATTGTGTACCCTGCACAACAGATTTGGACAACCAAAATAAACAGATCAATATGAAGAAGTATGTGTACAGACAGATACAAGCCAATATAAAGACAACAGATTAAAGGATGCAGGGCTTACAGGTAAAGCTTATCTGCGTGAAAGGAACACACAGAAGATTCCATTGGTCAGGGAATTGACTGGATATATCTGGCATAGAATAATGGAGTGTTTCTCCAGGAATAAAACCAAAACTCATTTAAATTGAAAGATAAGATTTTCTTTCAAAAAATACCTAAATTAGTGGGGTTTTGGGGGTTTATTATTTACGATGTTTTGAATAATTTTATTTTAATGTTTTAGCTATATGGGCACAGGGGTTTTTTGTGATATAAAAATAGTAGTGTCCTAAAATTTAAATATTGCTTCTCATCTTTCTTAGTCTGTTCTAAAATGCCCATAGTGGTACAGAGAATGCTTCTGTGAAAATGACTGTGATTTTCTTGAAAAGCAAGTCAGAATAAAGACTAACTTTGTGCTTACAGACTCTAATGTATATTGTCCCAAATTGAACAGAGAAAAGGTAGGCTAGAAGAGGTAGATACTCAGTTTATTTTTCTTCACTGAAGATATAACAGAGTGTACATCTGTCCAGTAATATTAGGGAAAATTGGGGACATCATTCTTCCCAGAAGTATGTTTTCTATAGTAAGTGGTGTAGTCCAGGTCTATTGAAGAAGACATTTGTAAACTTTAGAAATCCAAACACGGGTTTTTTTAGGTCTTCTGACAGTAGCTTGCAGCTACTTTGCTAGACGGTAGAGAGAAAATTCCAAAAAAAACAAGTGAAGCAAGTGAATTTGTGCTTTCTTAGAAGAATTTTGTGTGTCTTTCACCTAAATTACTTCCAAATAAGACAAGAGCACTTTCCAATACAGGCATGCTCATTATATAGTACAAAAAATCTCACTGTTGTTGATTTATTTTCTCCCATTTTTCAGGTATTATGCAATGTCCATAATGGAACACTGTACCACTTCAGGCTTTCAGCTTCTTAAATATGAAGCAGTTGACAGCAAGACTGTGTTTTCTAGTTGCAACTCTTTCTGCTTTCTGTGTTTGTGCTCTCCACTAGACGAGGGTGCCCAAAGCCCCATCCAACCTGGAGCATCCACGTTTTCTCTAGACAACCTGTTCCACTGCCTCACCACCCTCACAGTAAAGAATTTTTTCCTAGTATCTAATTTAAATCTGTCTTTCTTCAGCTTAGAGGCCATTGTCCTATCACTATAGGCCTTCCTACAATGTCACTTTCCAGATTTCTTCTGGACCTCCTTTATGTATTGAAAGGCTGCAATAAGGTCTCCCCAGACCCTTCTTACCTCCAGGCTGAACAAGCCCAACTCTCTCCTTTGTAGGAGAGAGGTTCTAGCCCTCTGATCATCTTCATCCTTTGGATTCACTCAAACACATACATGTCCTTCTTGTGCTAGGGACTCCAGAGCTGGATGCAGTGCTATGAATAGGGTCTCACAAAAGTGGAGGGACAGAATCACCGTCCTTGACCTGCTTGTCACGCTTCTTTTGATGTAGTTGTACTTGGGATTGCACCAACCCATGTCCAGGACCTTGCATTTGGCCTTTCTGAACTTTGTGCAGTTCACACAGGCTGACCTCTCAAGCCTGTCAAGGTCCCTTACTTTCAACACCACACAGCTTGGTGGTGTTGGCAAACTTGCTGAGGGTACACTCAATTCCACTGTGTCACCAACAAAGATGTTAAACAGTGTCGGTCCCAGTACCAACCCCAGCAAAACACCACTTGTCACTGGTTTTTATTTGGATGTTGAGCCATTGACTACAACCCTTTGAGTGCAACTGTCCAGCCAATTCCTTATACACCGAGTTGTCCATCTGTCAAATTCATGTCTCTCCAATTTAGGGACAAGTATAGCATTCGGGAGATTTTCAAATGTGACATGTGTAATAGCTTTAATTTTATCAGGCCTTTAGCTTTCCTAACCTGACCCCAGGCTGCTCAGATTTTTCTGAATTCCTTTCAGGCAACCTGCTTTTGCTTCCACCCTCTGTAGGCTTCCTTTCTGTGTTTGAGTTTGTTCAGGAGCTCCTTGTTTATCCATGCAGGTCTCCAGGTGTGTTTGCTTGATTTCTTCTTTGTTAGGATGCATTGCTTGTAGGAGGTGCTCCTTGAATGCTAACCAGCTTTCTTGAGGCCCTCTTCCCTCCAGGGCTTTGTCCCATGGTACTGTACTGAGCAGGACCCTGAAAAGGCCAAAGTCCGCTCTCCTGAAGTCCAGGATAGTGAGCTTGCTGTGCACCCTGTATGCTGTCCTTAGGACCTTGAACTACACCATTTCAAGGTCATTGCAGCCAAGACTGCCCTTGAGCTTCACATTCCTCACCAGCCTCTCCGTGCTGGTAAAAACACAGTACAGCATAGCACCTCTCCTCGTTGAATCCTGTATGACTTGGAGAAGGAATAAATAATTGACACATTCCAGGAAGCTCCTGGATTACTTATGCCCTGTTGTGTTGTCCCTTCAACAGATACTGGGGTTGTTGATAGTCCCCTATGAGGACTGGGGCTTGTGAATATGAGGCTGTTCCTATCTGCCTATAGAGGACCTCATCTGCTTGGTCTTCCTGGTCAGGTTGCCTGTAGCAGATTTCCACTATTATGTCTCCTGGCCCTTCTCTCCCTTTAATCCTGACCCATAAGCTGTCTCATCTGTTCCCATGCACAGCTCCATACACTCCAAATAGTCACTGACATAGAGGGCAACACCCTTTCCTTGTTTTCCCTGCCTGTGCTTCCTAAATAGCCTGTATCCTTCCATTCCAACACTCCAGTCATTAGAGCCATACCACCATGTCTCCACAATGCCAATGGGATCACATCCCAGCAGGGACTAACACATATCCAGCTTCTCTTTTTTTATTGCCCGTGCTACATGCATTTGCACAGAGGCATTTCAGCTGGGCCCCAGGGGAAGCTGAATTACTCATCAGTTTGCAGAGCAGTGAAATTGTTCTGCAAGGGCACCTCAGGCTTTGGGTGAAGTCTCTTTGTTATCGCAAGCTTCTGTTTTTCTGCACTATTGCCCCTGTGCCCCCCTCCGCACCTCCCTCCCTCCCCCCCCAACTTCTGCAAGTCAGGCTAACTCTGGAGCACCTCCCCTTGATTAGATTATTATTAATCAGTTTTATTAAACATTCAGATTTGACTTAATAAACGTTTAAGCCTTGAATACAGTATTTTTATCTGTAAGAAGAGGTAGTCGTACTTTGTTAGTAATAATATACTTGTGATTGTGGTATGTTGAAACTCCAGCATACCTCCACTAACTTCTCCAGTATCATCCTATGCAGGGCTTGGCGATTGTCTGACCCACTCATGAGCTAAAGAAGGGGAATAAAAAGAAAGAAAAAAATGTTACTTTTATTTGATCGGTTACAAAATGGAACCAAAATCTGCCTAAACTGCTCATGATTTTACAACACTAATTGATTTATCTGACATATGAATGATGAGATCTCTCACCTCAAAATTCTGTTTCAGTTGACAGAAAGGTCTTTTAATTTCTTTATATTTTTGCCAACTGTATTTTTGGCATTTAAAGAGCATTTTAGTCACAGCTAAAACATGGCTAAGGAATATACAGCATTTCTCTGATGTCCTCCAACTGCCAGCACTGTTGCATCCCCAATCTCTTCTTTTTTTGCTCCTAAGCCATACTAGCTGCCTCCTCTGGTCTCCTGATACACAGACAACTACAGTCAGCACTGTACCTTCAGAAAAGCCTTCAGTCATTTCAAGTCCTTTCCCTCAAGTCACAGATTGTTTTGAATATAGAGTCAATTTGTGGGAAACAGAAAATTGGTTTGTAACCTGACTGAACAGATTGAGACCTGATAATACTTTATGAAGGAAAGATTGCATGCCAGTGTGCAATTTAGAATATGCTGTGGGACCTTCTGTGAGCTCAAAAATGGTCTTCTAAGTAGTGGCTTAAAATATTGTTTGCTTCCTTTACCTTGGGGTGTCTCCTTTTATGTGAAGAACATCACCAGACTTCAAGCAGTCTGAAGGAAAGCAGAGCCTTTAGTTCTATATATCCGAAGGGACCTATCTGCTGTCAGTCTTGATTGTCTGTCAGGAAAATAAGCTCATACCAGTATTTGTTTTCACTATCATTCTCTGAAGAAAATTTATGATAGTGCTATCTTGAATCTAAAGCTGTTCCTCCGCTTTCTGTTTTGTCCTGTCTCTGCTTAATGCAACTGTATTCCTCTTTGTTGCATATTTACTTTTTTCTGTTTTCCTCTTGGTGTTAGACATTTAGTTTTGTCCTTTTGGAACTATAAATTAAAATGTCACTGCAGCCAGAAGTCTGAGGCTGTTGTCTGAATTGAGTGTAAGTTATGGTTAGACTCGTCTGGAATTTTAACAACAGAATATATTTGTGTCAGTAAGCACAACTTTACTAAGGCAAGCTACACTGATCAAATTTTACTTTGGGAAGATGTGCAACATTCTGACAACAGCAGTATTAAAAGTTCTTATTTTCTGACTTTTTTTTTAAACATGTAAGTTATGTAAAAATATATAGTAACTATCTGTTCATGTGTATGCTTGTATCTGTAACATACATGAGGTGTAAATTGAAATGAAACATCCCAATAAAATCAGAAGTTTTTATTGCTAATAGTTTGATTATCCCCTCCCACCAACAGTATTTTTCCCATGAACTCCTATTTTATTAAATTAAAGTAATAAAAAGAAATTAAAATCTGTTCGGGTTTTTATTATTTTTCTCTTCTTTACTTCTTTTTATTAAAATTTTCTTTTTAATTAGTTTAGATCCGTGGTTGAGTGTACTGCATGAATGAGAACAAATTCCATTTACAATGAGTTGAAAGCAAGATCCCTAGAAACCATTTGTGGTTTTGTGCATAGAAAGGTTAATTGGTAAGGCACAACTATGATCTATTTCAGCCAGAGATTTAACTAACTAATTTATTATGGCTTCCTCGTAAATTAGATGTAATGCTTTAGTAAGTGAAGGGTCACTTTTCCCAATGGAATTATAATGTGATCTCTAAATGTTGTTTGTTAACGTATATACATGAGTAAGTACTAGTACAAATGACCTTAGGACTATTACAGTAAATTGTGTCATTGTTGCAGTCACCTGAACACTGTTGTCAATGTCCACATTATGCTTCCAGATCTTCACTTACAAGGGTTGTTTAGATAGACTCTTAGGAGTGTTTGATAGTATAGACTTAAGTGGTTGTGGAATTTCTTTTAAGCTAAGTGTCTAATTCACAATAGAATTTAGTATAGTTCATTCTGGTCTTGAAATCATAAACAATTAAAATGAGCAAACTGAAATAGAGATTTCTGTAAATCTAGAGATAATGTTTTAAATTAACTGTTTAAAATACATCTATAAACAGTAAAATTCTATTTAACACTTAAAAGTGTAAATTTCTAAGACGTCAAGTTTTTCCTGCTTTTATTGAGAAGGAAAAAATACAATATAACGATAATGTTTAATTGGTTTTTTATTAATGATTTATTTGAATTTCCTTCCTTCATCCTCCAATTCCTTTCTCCTTTGCATACCTCTGAATATAATTTGAGCCTCTGTATGGGAAAAAAAACAGAAAAATCAACAGAGCTTTCCTCTCCAAATATAGCAGCAGTAGCAAAGAGAATCATGGACCAAATCTGAGGCAGAATTCTGATTGGGGTTTATTCTTCTGTCAGTGAAGAACAATCACATTGATCTTTACACAGGGAAGACTGTCTGGTAATACACTGATTCTGAGTAATTCAGATCTTCTTTCAAGGCAGTATGGGAAAAAATATGTATATCAGAAACGAGAAGAAAGAAAGGCCTTGTGTTTGTCAACAAAAGAACTGGGTTATAATGGACCTAATTCAGGTAAAAAGCACTTTCCTAACTAATCTCTATGAAACAAGTGATGTCTTAAGCATTTGAGGCCATAGACAAATATCATTTTTAAAATACTTTTATAATTTAGACTTCTGCTAATGGTTTTTGCCCAACTGTTTGGTCCTCTTGATTGCAAGACTGCTTTTCTCTTGAACACTGTATGTGGTTTCCAAGAACCTTTTGGCGTTGTTGTAGTTTGGTGTAGCTGGGTGCTGGGAGAGAACGGGGGCTTTGGAAAATGGCTGTTGAGAGGAGCTGCTGGAATTCTCTGTGGCCCTAAAGTGTAAACACTGGGCAATTCAAGGCCAAAGTGGAGGCTGACCATGGTCAAAGCACCTCTGTGAATCACATATAGGAGAAAAAACCCGGAAGCAGCTGCATTTTGCCACCAGAGAAGGGAGTGAGAAGATGTAACGAGCTGTGCAGATACCAAGGTTGGGGAGGGCAGGGGGAGGAGGCATCCCAGGTGCCAGAGAGAAAAATGTCCCTGCAGCCTGTGGAGAAACCCATGGTACAGCGGGTGTCCCCCCACAGTCCATGGAAAAGGCCGAGACCCCACCTGTAGCCCATGGAGAGGATCCATGCTGGATGGAGCAGGTGGAGACATAGCGAAGACGCTGTGATCCTACGTCTTGTTGGAGCAAGCCTCTGCCAGCATTTGCAGCCCATGGAGACAAACAGAGAGAGACACAGAGATGAGCGAGAGAGAGATTTGCACTGGAACATGTTTGCTGGGCGAGGCTGGTGACCCCATGGAGGACTGGGGCTGAGAGACATTGTGATTTATGACTGCCTGCCATAGCAGTGATCCACAGCCAGGCAGCTGATGAATAGATAAAGCCCTGGGGGAAGAGACTCACGTTGGAGAAGTTCATGGAGGACTGTGTCCCATGGATGGGATCCCACGGTGCAGCAGGGGGAGGGTGTGGAATGAATGCCCACCCCCCCCCCCCCCATGGCTGAGAAGGAAACCAACTTGCAAGGAACTAACCAAAGCCCTCATTTTTCCCAGTCCCTCCCCCATCCCCATGTCATGATGGGGGGGACGAAGGGAGTGTGTGGGGTGGGAGGTTAGAGGTGTTTTAAGATCTGGAGAAAAAAAAACAGCTCATGAAGAAGTGACCGAGAACCCCATTTTCCCAGTCCCTTCCCCCCACCCCGTGCCACGATCAGGGGGAAGAAGGGAGCAAGATCATGACTAAAGGGAAGTCTGCTGAGAATGGAGGGATGGGGGGGAAGGTGTTACCGAGAAACCCATTTCCCCAGTCCCTGCCTCCCCCCCATGCCACAATGGGGGAGAAGAAGGGAGCAAAAACCCTTACTAAAGTCTGCTAAGGAGGGAGTGGTGGGGGGAAAGTGTTTTAAGATCTGCTCGCATTGTTTTAAGATTTGGTCACGCGCCTGACTCCGGTTTCACAGATTTTTTTAGTGTAGTTTAATAAATTAGATAGTTTTCTTACCTTCACTCTGTGTTGAGTCTGTTTTGGCCATGTCGTTGATGACAGGATGATTTTGTCCCTGTCCTTACCTTGACTCCTATGCCTCTCAATATATATTTTATCCCCTGTCCAACTATAAAGGGGAGTGATAAACAGACTTTGGTGGGCATCTGGCCTCCAGCCAGGGCTAAACCACCACAGTCATGTATATGTTTCAGTGTTATAGTGGCACATATATTGATCAAAATTTTATCCATGACCTCGTATACTTAAAGCTTAATTGGTTTAGTGGTACAGTTAATTTTCATATCTGCTGAGTATTTCTATGAATATTTACAGAAGCAGGCATATGAGAATTAAACTTTTAAGAATGCCGCTTCATAAGTGAACAGAAATACTAAATTTGGTGGTACTTCTTGATTTGCTCTTCACAGTGAAGAGAAATTCTACTAAATGTTTAGGGATTCATTAATAGGGACAGGCAAAAACCCTGTATACTGCATTCATTTTCAGTCAAGAAATAAGAGTACTTGCAGTTCTCCATCTTAGAGGATTCCATACTCGTACGGAAGTTAATGCCTTGTAAAGATCAAATGATAGACAAGTGGGATTTGCTGTATATGGGGAAAATCCTTAGTTGCAGAATCTAAAATAAGTGTGTGTGTGTGGGGGGGAGGCGGGGGAAAAAAGATGCATCACACAAGCTATTTAACTTGCAGGCCTGATTCAGGAATGATAGGTATCAAATACGGCTGCATTTTATAGTTACTTACGCTCCATGGAACTAGAACAGTAAGAACTAATTGTTGATGTGTTCCAAGGTCTGTGTTCGTTAGTTTCATTATTGTCAAGTGAACTAAAGAAGCAAAGTCTAATTTAAATTCTGACTTTTTTTACCCTACATTTTTTATTTTATAATCACAATCACATTATAATGTAAATTTAATTGAAAGTATCAGCTGAAAAGTGACAAGCAAAGTGAAGTCCTAAAAGGATTGCTGTTTGGGATCTCAGGTGCCCAGTGCCTCGCCATGCATTCAGGTGTAAGAAAGTATTCATTATATTTCTTGAAAATATATTTATATATTTCTACATTGCAAAGTGAAATATTCTTCAAATAAGAAAATAAGAGGAAGGAAAAGTTATGCTAATAGCAGAAAAAATATGTATGCGAGATACTTTGAAACTTATTTTCACATGAACATTTTAATATCAATACTGCTGTCTCTGGCATTAATTAAAAAAAAAAAAGTAATTTAATTAGAAGTCTATCTATTGAAGAAACTTAATGGAAAAATACTGGGAAAAGTGGGCAACTAAAAAAAAGTTTGTTTATAGTCAATTAGTATTTCCTTCAGCTTAAAATCCTCCAGAAATCTGTGAGGCTAGTGCTTTGAACATAGGTTATAGTTTAGGAGACGGTCCCAGAAATTCATTGATTCTGAGTATGTGTGCCAAATAACTCTGCCTGTCCTTGGATAGTACATGGCTCCAACAAGCAGGTGTTTGAGGGGATTTTCATTCCCTTTTATTATTGTGTCTTCTCTTTAATCTACCAGACTTTTTTTTTTTTTTTTTTTTTTTAAGGAGTATTACCTTTTCCTTTTTGTACACAGATGATTAAGTGATGCTAATGCCACCTAAAAACACACAGTTGCTCTATTGGTGCTTAAGCCCTTTTTTCTCTTTGCCAGGTGGTCGCAATTCAAGTATTTAGGAGAAAAAATAAGTTCCTTGTCTCTAGAAAGGAAATTATTTCTAATTGTATCTTAAATTGTTTGAGACCAAGTAGTTGATTTTAGATTATAGTTAAGATGTAGCTGAAGACTTCATCTGTAAGTTTACAGCTTAAAGGTGTTAGTCATTGTCACTCTTGTCTGCATGATTATTTTTTCTATAGGTAAATATGTGCCAAGATGTTTGTGATGAAAAAAAAATTCGGCATTGATCTCTTGGGAAAAAAAACAAGAGTTAATCTAGGTTTTAAAGCTGTCTTTTCTATCTGTTGTTAGCTTGGAGAAATCCTTTTCTTTTGGGTGCTAGAACATAAACGCAAATATTAGCTAATAGTTCACACTTATATTATTTTAAACAAACTGTACTTGAATGAAAAAGTGTATGACAGTAGTAATTAGTGACTCTAGTAAGTCCTCACAGTATAAAAATAATAAAAATGTTGATTGTACTCCCATAGTCTGATTAACTTCATTACCTACTGATGTGTTGTTTTGGCTTTTTTTTTAAATTTTATTTTATTTTATAGAGAAGGATATATTTCATTTGATTTCAAACACCCTGTCTTTATTTGTAGTAGTGTTTCTAAATTATGAGCCATAACATGGCATTTCACATGACACCAGACAGTGGAAAACCTGTAAGGAAAGCATTTTATTTTTTAACAGTTTCTCCTTAAACCTGCAAATGATTTTTAAGAATACAGTCACTACCCAATTACAAGAGTTGGACTTGTGATTTCATCCTTTATAACACAACAAAAATGACAGAGTTCTATGTTTCATAAATAAAGTATTTAGTCACGGTTTTGTATGGCATGGGTGGTTTAAAACATTGTTCTTAGCACAGGTTTTCTGGCAGGGATTTCCCTTAAAGTGTCTAGTGCTCTAGGATGCCACAAAAATTCATGTTCCCTGCATATTAGGGTTCATATTGATCAGTTATTCTTTACAACCTTGTAGATAATTGTGTACTACAGGAATAAAGTGACTGGATAATGCAAAATTAAGACAGTAAGTTTGCAATAGCAAAACCTTTTTAATAGTAGCTATTGTCCTTCAAATCTAGAGGGGCTACAATAACTCTATGTGTTTCTTTCAGTCCAATTACATTAAAAATAAATACATTTTTCTTAAAATGTTAGACAGATACAGATACATTTAGGATGCAAATTGTGGATTTTAAAGCACAGTACAAAAGATAATGTCAGATTTCAGAGTTACGGACAACAAAGATGCCATTTTACTATAAGCCTTTAAAATACCAAAACAAACAAACAGCAAACCCTAACCAACCAAACAACCATAATCAGGAGAAAAAGAAACACTCCAATATCTAATTTTCAATGGGGCATGAAAATACTGTAGCACGCAGATGAAAATAGCTCTTGGATGAAGAGACATTGGTTCATCTTGAAACTTTCAAGTCTCAAAAATTATCAAAAGGAGTATTACGAAAAACTGTATGAGACTCCATTATACATGTATTTATATACATATATATAAAAATATATTTAATTTTCCATTACTTTTAAAATCATTATATATAATAATGATTTACATCATTATATATTATATATATGATCAAATAATTATTTAAATAATTATATTATTTACTTTAAAAATCATTATTTGTATAATGTTTTTAAATTATTTTTATATATATAAATAATTATTTATAAAGTGATACAAAGCCTGGAGTCAGGGTCACTTTGACTAATAAATATTTATGAATCAAGATTTGGCCTTATTGGTATCAGTGTGATTATTTTAATTTTGTGAACCTGAAATACTTACGTGATAATGTAATATATACCACTTCTTGCATCTTAATGTGAATGCTGGATGCCTTGTTTTAGCTTCTGCATCATGCACTGGCTTTTATGTGTTGAGACTCGTGTGTGTGATTATATATTTTTATTTTGAGAGGTACTGATATGAGAACCAGCTATTGTCAGAAATTAGTTTCCTGACTTCTTTCCACCTTTCTGCATTGCTGGTTTGTGAGTGTGAATGAAGCTCTGGTAAACCATTTTTAGTTGTTTCTTGTTTCTGTATTGGCTTTGTCTACCTTTTATTACTTTCATTTGAAAACTGTCTCCATTAGTTTTTTTCCACATTGTATTAAGGTTTCATATTTTGCAATAATCTTCCAGAGCTAGGATCACTTAATTTTGCTATTCTTGCATACCCTTCAAATAACATGTGCTATTTTTTCTTTTAAAATAATTTGACTGCATTGGTACAGATATACGAAGTAATTTGAAGTAAGGAATAACTCACAGAAGTTCAATACTAATGAAGCTAAAAATGCAAAGGCAGTTTGTTTCTACAAATATCTGATGTTTTCTTTTAAGTTGGTGATAAAGTTGTCACTTCTCACTAAAAAAGAATTCTTTGTTGTAATAGTATTTTTCCCTAAGGATCTGATAACCCATGTTTTCTAACTAATATATCAAAAAATGCCTACAACTGGTAAACATTTTCTAATAATAGAAGTGACTGAAGTAGTATGTCTTAGATTTATCTTTATGGAATGTTTTACTTCTTCATGGCTTATAAACTCCATGTGCACTTCTAAAAATGTGTAATATGTGTTAAGATGCATGTAGAAGCTATGCCTCCTAAATTTTCCATGGTTCTAGACATAAAACACAATGAACTTTTTTTCTTGTTTTTCAAGTTCTTGGTAAATCAAACATTTTGATGACATGGTGGGAATAGAAGGTATTGCGATTAATTAGCCACCCTTGCTACATTTTACATATCTTTGTATTATTGTTCTGTAGAATCCAAAACCCACTTTTTTTAGACTTTTGAAATTTTGTGGTAAATGATGTCAACACATTTTATTTTAGGAATTTGTAAAATAATAGTTATATACATATCTGTTGAAAATTTGCTAGGATTGCCTGATAGGAACATTTTTATATAGTGCCCTATTTATGAGCTTCCTTGCTGATTACATTTTAAGAGAATGTTTCCCTGCATAGATGACATTCAGTTTTCTAATTCGCTTTTAATAAGGCAATCCTTTTCAGAGATTTATTTGCTTAAGATAATGAGGCAGGATTACAGAGGAATTAACTGCAATGCTATTAAGTTGGGGTTTGGTTTTTGGTTGTTTTGTTGGGATTTTTTTTTTCCTTGGGTCTAGCCTTATGCTTTCAGTTTGAAAGTAAGTTGAGATTTATTTTTCCTAGACTACACAGCAAATTCAAGACCAGAAGACAAAAAGGCAGCTGAGGTAGTAATTCTTTGGAAGAAATAAGACACTGATGTCTTTGAGGTATGTTTGGTTTGGAAATGCTGTTAATTATTTAGTAATCTTGCTGCTATGTATAAGCGTAGTGGTGAGTGCTTTTGAGAATTAGTGAATTTTTCCATCTTCAGATGGATCTTGAGCTGAAAGGAAACTCCAGAATACACCCTTCTTTCCCCTCTCTTTTTTGATAAGCATAGGGAATTAGTTATTAACCTGCTTCTTTTTTACCTGGCACCATGTTTCTATCTAGACATAGGCAGATGCAAAGCTAAAAAAACCTAGAGGTTCTATGTTCTTTCTGACTGCATAGCTACAGCTTTCTTCATGTGCCATAGTTACTGTGAAAAATTTCCAAATAAGAACATTCTGGACAAAACAGTAAACACTTTCTATTCTGTATACAATATATATTGCTATTTTTTAAATAGGTGTAAGAAAGATTTCTATCAGCTAGATGTAAAGAAAAGCATGAGAGAGAAATAAACTACAAATAACTCCATAGTGGAGACAAGTCATCAGTAGGTAGACAGAGTAATGGAGGAGACTGTAAGGAAATTCATCACTGCTTTTCCACAGGTTTAAAAATAGCCTATTTAGCACCGTTTCTCAGTGACAAAAAAAAAAAAGTTTGGATTCCGTAAATTGGATGCTACTTTTGTAAATGTACTAAGTAAATTGAGTTGTTGCGAATTTCATTTTAAGTTTAGTTATCACTTATCATGTTCACGAGCTTTAACAGAGAAAATTATGTTCTTCATACAGTGGAAAATGCTGGGGCCCAGAAGACATTATTTCTAATGCAGCTTGAAAATATTTGTATTATCTTTTCTGTTACTCATTCCTTTTCTCTTTCCTATGATATATTAAGTTTCAATGAACAAGGTTGGATTTATATTTTTCTCTTAGAGGAGGTATTTTCTCACAACAGTAATGCTCAAACATACCTATCTTAATTAATTCAATCCTCACCTCCTTCTTTCTGAAGGAAGTGTATCTTGCCAGCAGAAACTATTGTCTTTCCTACACTCCTATCAAATCTGTGTAAATTTGTTCATGTTTGACTTGATAGAAAGACCATGTGGAAGTTTTGGCTAGCAACACAGCCATCTCATGGTTTGTTAAATAATGCAATCCTGTAGTGTCATACATACATTTTGCCTAAAAATATATTTTCCAGTAAAAAACCCAACTCAGCCTGTTAGTTTCCTCCCCCTTCAAAGGCTGTATTTATTTCAGCTTTCCATAAAAACTACCTGCCTACCCAAGACCATTGACCTGTAGGATTCTTTCGTTTTCCTTTGCTTTACCTGTTTAATATCAGGTTTGCATCCTATGGGGTTGAGACGTTGAGTTCTGTAAACTATCTTTGTATAATATTGTTCACATTGAATACATTCAGAGAGCCTTTTTTGCCTCCTAGCATTTGTAATCACAAATACCTCTCAATGTCAATCTTGTTTCCTTGGAGAAGCAGTATTTGAAGTGCTGTAATAAATGACAAGAAAGAAATCAGCAAATACATTTTCACGTATTTAACCTATTATTTCTTATCTGACAGCAAACCAAAATTTTATACTGGAAAAAGGAATTTAAAACTGGTGTTGAACTTTTGATTCGGTTCTACATATATGGCAGGAACATCTGAGAAAATGCTTCTTGATAAGTGAAAAATCTCCATTGCCTTTTCATGACTCCCATTGAGATACATACTTGTTCCTCAAAGCACAATTTGTCTAGCAGATTGTGTTTGATTTGTAGTCTAAGGATAGAAGCTCATAATATCAATGTTAAATACATGTAGCTTTCACAAGAATGGTAAGGCAATGGTTTTATATTCAGCCATTAGAAAAAATGTTTAAAGAAAAAAGAACCTCCTTTTATGGGGTCTGCTGATCCAAGACATCAAATAAAAAATTTAAGAATATTTATTCAGTATGCGTTAGCTTTATGTGTACTTGCAAAGTTGATGTATTTTTGTCTAACCTGATCCCTCAATGTTCCCATGCAGTTTTGTTATAAGTTTTAAGCCTTTACAAAATCTTCACTTTCTCTCAGTTGTGGCAAAATCTTCACTTTCTCTCAGTTGTGGAGAGATAACTGTAAAGCACCAAGGTAAATGTAATATATTATTAGGAAAAATGAGAGAAGCGAAACATGTCCACCCTTTCTCATTAAATTTGCCAGATTATTGAATCCTGTTCCATTGAGTATTTCTGTGATTTTGTAGAGTTGGGTGATGGCCAGGTTTCTGCGTGATTGCAAATGGATTTCAAGTGGATCACTGGATCTGCAGTTCAACATTTCTGACACTTTAAAGAATGGTGGTTTTAGTCAGGTTACCCAGCTGACTTCAAATTACTCGGTAGCGTTAAATTTCACAGTAAACATAGTTCTGGGTAGCAGAGAGGGCTCTGACTTTCTCTGTCTTTATGTTATATAATAACCAAAGTAAGGGAGAGTGAATTTTTGTGTCTTCTACTAAATCAGCTGAAGGAAATGAGTTAAGTTTCCTGATGGCAACGGCCAAGCCCATGCTGGAGAGGTGTTTCTGCATGCCAGGGTAGCAGGGCACAGGGAAGGTGCACTGTGGCCCTGGCATGTAGCGACAATGCACTGGCTCTGATGTGGGCTTGGCTGTAAAAGCCACCCCTTTGGTGCAGCTTCAGAGTGAAAAGTGGGTTTGCTTCTGATGTGCAGAGCATCAGGTGTGATCTGATCAGAAGAGGATCTATTGTCTTGTGCATGGGGTTTTGATTACATTTGGCTAGTTCAGGCACCTGCTAACCTCCTGCTGTCTGCATTTCTATAGTGCTTGCCTATGCTTACAAGAATTTATTTAAAATCTAGCAGATCAAAAAAGACACTGAAAGTCAGATTTCTACTGCCATCTTTTTATAGTTTGAAGTGGTTATCAGTTTCACCTTCTACGGTGAACTACTAGGAAGGAAAAAAACCCTATATATATCTTTATTTTTTATTTCCTTTCAGGCCACATAGGAGCACAGCTTAACACATTTCACTAACAGCACTTGAAATCTAGAACTTGCAAATGCATAAGTGTCAAGTTTTACTCAAAATTTTATTATTTCTGTGTTCTGTTAATTCTGTGGGTTTGCTAGCAACAGCAATTATTTTTCCCAGCAAATATTCAATTATACTTGTGATTTTTGATCCCTGTTTCTTCCAGTTATGGGATTTTTTACACAGAATCTTAATGAATCAGCTAAACAGTGCAGTATAACTTTCAAAATGTGGATTAAGAAAGAACAACTCTTCACCTGGGAAGAGTAATTAGTATTTGTCTTTCTTACAGTGAAATGAGGTTAGTTCTAAAAGATGGTCAAGTTCAAACAAAATAGTGTTTAAATTAACCTATAAGGTTGCCTCACTTTTAACTTTGAATACAGAATAGATTTATTTCTGCCAAATACTCCAAAAATGACAGTGTCCAGACCTGGCCCATACCCAGTGGAATTTTTTCTGCTTATTTTTAATAGATCAGTTTTCGAATGCTGAAGCTGATCAGTCCCTGCTCTTGAGATAACATGCCAGTCAACTATAGATAGCACACAATTAACTTGAGGCAAAAAGGGGAAAACCAGGAAGGAAATATGTGCAATACTCAGAGCATCTCTGTTCTGTATTCTGTGTCAATTTTAATGGATTTGTAATTAGGTCACAGGACTGATTGATATCAGCACTTAGCTTCCTGGGTGACATCATCCTCTCCTTCATTCCCTAATAGGGATTAAGATGTTGACACATAGAAAATTCTACTTCCTGGACAGAGGAAAATAACTAATTAACCCAGTCGAAGACTTGACATTGGCTGAATTATTTACCAATGTAACAATGAAATGGAGACTAATAGGAAGGAAGAGTGCAGGGAGCATGTGGAAAGAGCACAGATAAACTTGCAGCCCATGTGTGTGAAGGAGTTTGGTTTAAAGAAACAATGACAGGACAGGACTGGAGCAGGAACAACCGTGAGTAAAATGATGGTGTATTTCAAATCCCTGGGCAGAAAAAGTAAGTCACAACACTGTCAAAAAGCTTTGAGATGAAGCAAGAAGGAAGCTGTTACATTGCATGGTCAAATGCATAGGGACCTTTATATTAGAGTAGTGAGTGCCCAAAAAGCATACTATTCAAAGACGCATTATCAGGTGGAAAGAAATGTTTAGAAAGGTGCCTTATACATACACAAAAAGTCCGTAAATGCAGCAAATGACACAGCTTAGAATGGTGCTTTTTAATTAAAAAATAGCTGCCACATTTCAGGCTGAAAATGCAAGGTTGTTTCTGTGTATAACTGTACAACCCAGCAGTAACCTCTAACTCATCCTTATAAAATGTATTGCAACTGAGTTTGCTGTATGGTGCAGTTGAAAGCTTGATGCCATCATTAGTACTTTTAATTATTTTGTTGTCATGGAGACTGCAACATTCTCAGACTTTCTTTTAGTTTTTGGGAGATACTATCTGCCCAATAGAGAGTTTGATTTACAAGGTGGACTACTTTAAAACATGACTTTTGAGTTTTTAGGATTTTTGTTCTTTGAAGAATGAAAAACCAAAGAAGTGTATTCTTTTGACCTAGCATGTTAATTTACATCAGTGCTTGAGGAATGATTGGTGGCTGGTATAAGATAACCTTTACTTAAGACAGGACTGTGAACAACCAGGTCAGACATGGCTGTGAGAACTCACACCCGATCGTAGGAGCAGGCTGCAGCAGCACAATGCATTCCCGGCTATGAGAACAGAAGAAAAGAGATTTGTTAATTTTTTTGGTGGATTATATTGGTGCAAGAGTTGAGCCTCAGAGATCTCTATTACAATTGAGAGTGGGAACATAGTTCATGTGTACTATGGGTAAAAGTTCTGCCACCTTTTTGGTGTTCTTTACTGCAGGTGGGGAGAATTCTCATACATACATCTGCAGTAATTAACAGTTGACTGTTGCACGTATGCTTTCAAGCAAGTTAGGAAAGGTGGTGGCAATAACATCTTGATTCTGTTTCATGCACACTTTCATCTCATATAACTATTTGCCACTTGTAATTTCTGAGTTTCATGAAATGCACTGACATTTTGTTTTAACAGCTGTGTTACTTTTAAAGTTATTTCTGTTGAGAGGTCTTAGTGTCAGGTTTGTTGTAGGAAATAGTAGGAATGACCTATGAAATCCTGCTACAGTACTGCTCCTGACAAAACTAAAATCAAATACACAGGTTTGATTTAGAAGCACTAAGAATAGACATAATCCACGTCTGCAAACTCTAATCCAAAGCGATACAGAAGCTGTAATGAACAAAGTGAATGGCTTACCGGCACCTGATCTGCCAGGGGAAGAAGCAGAAATCAGATAGAAAGCATATCTCAGAGATTTCAAGCAAGTGTCTGAGTCCATTTGATTGTTACGACTGTAGTCATCAGAATGTGTTTTTCCCAGGTGTCTCCTTTCATGCTCACCTTTAAAAAAAGACTGAATTCTGTGCTGGCCAGTGGCTCAATAACAGATCTGAATATATCAAATCTAATGAGATATAATTTTCCTCAAGTAGAGGAAATTAATTTCTACTTTCTCTCCCTCTGCTATTCTTCACAAAATAGTCTCTTCTAAAATTGCATGTGTTTCTGAACAGTACATTTGTCTAGAAATGGCTTGGATTATTAAAAACAAAACAAAACAAAACAAAACAAAACAAAACAAAACAAAACAAAACAAAACAAAACAAAAGTAGTAGATACTAACAACCCTTTACATATCATGTTATTTGTCATTAGCCAGAGGTTTTCTTTTACTAGCTTACAGAGTTAATATTTAGAGCAGTAATTGAGTTGTGAATGAGAAGACCGCTGCTGCCCAGAATTCCAACCATGCAGTAGTTGGGGTGGATAAAATAGAGACAAACTTCAAACTTCATGCAGTCTAATGAGATGAAAATAAATATTTGGACATTTCTATTTTACACTGTGTGTGAAGAGTTTGACTAATATGTCATCTTCACAAGAAGAGCTAGATAGATGTCACCATTAATTCAATTGCTTTGGCTTTCAGCAGTATACAGGATCACTTTACTAAACCAAACCAAACCAACCAACCAACCAACCAACCAAAAAACACCTCCCTGACATTTATCTCATATATTTAAAAATTGAGGATGGGGAGATGTCTCACTCCCTTTTCTCACCTTGTACATTTTTGGGCTAATGGAGAAACCATTGATCTTTGGCAACCACTGATAAATACCTGCTGGTCTGTTCAGGCAAGGTTTTACTCTTCTGTTGCAAACCTTTTTATTCAGGAGGCTTTGTGCCAGTATTTCAGAAACAAATGAGGCAGCCAGTTACTTTCAGGTTCACTGCAGACTCATGCAGGTGTTTATCTGTACATGCTTGTCACTTGTTTAACTACCATCTAAAGCAGTGGTTCCCAACCATTTTTCTGAAGAAATCTTCGCTACCCCATTCCTGAACTCCAGGCTCCTCATCAGCCCCTCTTCCTTCCCTCTGTGGGAGGACTCTTTTTGCTACCACACCCTCACTCACTCCTACTGATGTTTCTTCATCATGTCCTTGTTTCTGACTTTGGCCAATATCATTGAAGCCTCCAAAGTGCAAGCCCCAGCTGAGAGTTTAGCTCTTTCACGTCTCTCAGCTTTCCTGACCTGGCCTTGCCTGACAGCACAGGTTGCCGGGGTTGAGGCTGTTTCTCCATACCGACTTCTTCTTTTTTTGTCATGTAAGGGTAAATTCTGAAATGATCATATGATTCCACAAGCTGTGCTTCCATCAAAGTCCTGTGCTACTTATCTTTATTCATCTCTCCTTGTTCAAAGAATATATTTAAGTTGAAATAAGTGTATGCCAAAATATTCACTGAATAATACCTTTTTTAAATGTAGTGAAATTAGTGATCTATTCATGAACAGTCTGGGTTTCATTTTTTGTAGATAGTTGCAGCGAGGAGCTTCTTATTTTCCTTTGTGACAGGCTTTTTCAGAGTACATAGGGAATTTTCATTCTTCGTGTTTTAGTTCCTAAAATCCCTCATGGAAAGAGTGAAAGAGTTCTTGGTATTTGGAAGGTATAAGCCAATTGACCCAACTGCATACATTCTTGCCCCTCTTAATCTCATTGAATTCATTTGGACTTCATATTTCAAGAGGACCCAGTGGGTACATAAAAGTAATTGTTTTCAAAAGCAGTATCATACATCACCCAAATTTGAAAAAAATGTATTATGCATAAAGGGTTTAATATTCTATTCTGCCACTGATAGACATGTGTAATCCCCATTAAAAAGATTTATGGTGAGCATTGGCAGCTGATATGATCCTGCAGTGTAAATCTGAATTGCTAAATTTCACAATAAATAATTGTTCTTGAGATCTCTCCTAATGTGATGCAAAATTATTTTTACTCTGGATGTTTAGAGTAAATTTTAAAAATGAAATTGATATAACTTACCAATGGGTAAAGAACATGAATAGACATACAGGATTTAATTGAGGAACAGAAGGTCAGTGATGCAGTTGAGACTAGCATGTAAACATCCCCAAGCAAGCAGCCACTAAAGGCATTCTATACATATAATTTTGCTGTAGAAAAACACCTACACCTCTTCTGTAACCAATTTAGTTTATGATTTAACAATAATTGACAACTGGTAATTGACAGCTGACTGAACATTGCAGCTGAAGCATTTGAAGTAAAAAAAAAATTAAAATTATCCATCTCAGAAATCTTTCAGTAGTGTATTTATTACTGTTTCCAAGTAATCATAGAATCATAGAATGGTCTGGGAAGGGACCCCAAGGATCATAGAGCTCCAACCCCCCTGCCACAGGCAGGACCACCAAAGTTTAAGCAACATTTTTTAAGTGACTATTAAATATAGACAAGATGCTTGACAGTAAGTGATGGTTGAGAAAAGGGGCTTGCTTAAATCCCCATTTGTTTTTGTTTGTTGTGCTGGGTTTTTTTTCCTTAGTTTGAGAACTTGCAGCTTCTTACTATTCCAGGCATAAAGCAAAGTCCTTCCTAGCCTCTACTCTCCTCACCCTGCAAATTGCAGAATGGTATTTGGTTTAGAAGGGAACAGAGTTCGAAGAAAACATGTTGTGATATGTTTGTTTATAGAATGTTTTATATATATAGGCAACTTATAATTGAGAAAAACAACGCGTTTATTGTACTGAAAACTTTTTGTTAGTGACTGTGCATTTCAGGAAGTTTTTATTTAAAAGGTCATTGATTTGGGAATTTGACAGTAACTATTATGTTCTGTTGAACTAGATTTGGCTTTTTCTTTGTGTAAAATGCCAGCAGTGTCTGTTTTCATCTCTTTTTTTTAAGACAGCAACATCTATAAGCTGTAGTGAGAAAGCAATACCGGGTTAAATAATTACCTTACAGAGTATAAAACAAGTCAAATGAATTGAACTCTGTATTGAGCAGCATTGTTTCATTCTGTCTCATCTGAGGTACTTTGGGTTGCTTAAGTTCTGGTGTTTTGCTATATTTACTGCAAATGCAAGAAAAAGAGAGAATATACACATACTAAGGAAACCTGAAACTTAAATCAGCTTAGTGAAATCACTTCTTAATAATTCTGTATTACTCTCTGATTCGAGCAATGTATAATGTCCAGGCTTCTATTTTCATGGTATATCTTGGAACAAGGTAACATTATCCTTCAACAAGGTCTTCCTCAAGCAATCTGAAGATTCTGCAACAACATACTTTTTTAATTGCCTGCATATTTTAAATTTTGATGGGTTACATGATCAATGATCTATCTCTCAGAGAAGAACAAGTAATAATATGGTCACAGTTGCATAGTCTTCCAAATCCTAATGGTGTTTCATTGTGTGTCTTCTTAATAGAGTGACTTTAGCAGTTCTAGCAGAAGAAGGTTGAAGCTTTGAACACTTATTATTCATCTTTGACATCCATGGTTTTCAAGCGTTGTTAAGGTTAAATGGGAGTTCATTTACACTCTATTTCATTTAGTAAGTGCTCTCATAATTAAATGCAGATCCATGTAATTTAGTGGTAGAAAGAGAAATTCATTAAGATTCTTGATTAGGAAAAAGCATTAACAGAACTGCAAAGGTTATAGAAATTTAGCTGCAGTTTAAGGTAAATTAAGCACAGCCCACAGTCCTGTAACATGAAGGAGATTGCTTAAACTGTAACTGACAAGGAATTTCAAAACACATTTCCATCATCTGTGTAGACTAGAGCAAAAGTAAACATACATTTATTAAATCAACATAGTTGATAGAATTGATACAGATTTCAGGACTTCTGTAATGTTTTGGGGGTTTTGTTGTATTTGGTATAAAGGTTACTATTGCAAATATGGATGAAACTGTCAGGAACTTTAAGCTATTTCATATTTTATTTTTTAAATTAAAATTCCTAAACTTAACTGAATTAAAAGACATTTTATTAGTATGTCTGGAAAAAACCCTATCAAATATATCTATCTATCTATCTATCTATCTATCTATCTATCTATCTATCTATCTATCTAAACCCTATCAAATATATATACCCTATCAAATATATATATAAAATATATATAATAAATATATTTTTTCCAGAGATGCTAATATACAAATATATACATTTGATCGTTCCAGAGTGATAGACCACTGAAATAGGCTACCCAGGGGCGTTGTAGAGTCTCCTTCTCTGGAGATACTCAACACCTGGATACCTACCTGTGTGATCTATTCTAGGAAGCCTGCTTTGGCAGGGGGGTTGGACTCGATGATCTCTGAAGGTCCCTTCCAACCCCTACAATTCTGTGATTCTAAGAAATATATATATATTTATATATATATTATATTATATTTATATATATAAATACACCACAAAAAAACCTCTGCCAAATAGGTAGGGTAGCCTTTGATTGTATCTGCTGCCCAAATTGGTGTTTCATCTAACCTTTCAGGGAGTTATAAAAAGCAAAGGCGCAGCAAGCTTTACTTCTGAATTAAGTGGAACTAGAAGTTCACTGTCAATTTTAATAATATGATGATATAATGACAAGGAAACACAGAGTCTCTATTTACTCTTTTAAATTAAAAAATGCTCACATATGGTTTTGGTTTCATTCTGTAACTTTGAATATATACTTAGATAAAGCTTTGTGAGAACAGTGTGCTTTTCACCTAAACCTTGAAAGTATTTTCTTACTGTTCCCATAGCACTTCTCTGATGACCACATTCAAACATAATTTGATAAAAAATTGATTCCTAAAAGTACCTGATGCTTCCCCTGTACAGTGAAAAAGGAAGTTGATCTGTAATAGGATTCAGCTTGAACTGCTATAAACTTACTCTGTTCAGTGATGTCCATTTATAACCTAGGACACTTTTTATGCTGATCCTTGCCTCTCAATTACTCTAACCCTTCAGTTAACCATTTTTCTTGGTAATTTTTACATTAGTTTGGCTTATAAATGTTTCTTTAATACAAAATTGCACTTTAATTCAGCTCCTCTGAATTGTGTCAAATGATCTGTTCTGCAATACTGCATCTGTGCCCATATGCTTTTTGCAGATTTGGGGGTGATGGGTGGAGAGACAAGAGGGCAGGGGAGGTTGGACAAGGCATGCCTTTAGAGGTTACTTCAAGTCTCAATGGCTCTGTCATTCTATGGAGACTGGTCTCCATTTTTGATGCTAGACCATCAGGGGACCATTCCCTTCTCCCTCTGCTGTGGCTTGGGCTGTTTCGAGATCTGAATATAATGGCACTGAAAAAATCTTGTCAATTTTTCTGCTTATCACTACTGTCTCCAAGCTAGCTTTCATTAGAGCAGCCTTCCATTTCTCATTTAAAAAAAAACCCAAAAGAAATAGAACTCCCCTTACTCCCCCCCCAAAAAAAAGCCCGAAAACAAACCCAACAAAGAAAACCCAACCCAAACTGGTTGAGTTAAAATTTCATTACTGCACTTATTTCTAAAAACTTCAAGATAATAGAAAATTTTTCAAATCAAGGACGGGATATTTTCCTCCCCCACATTCCAAAGTTTTCTGTGTTGTTTGGACTGTAAGGCACCTTCCAATTTAGATATGTGAATCTCATTAGCATGCTCTTTATACTCTTTTTCAGATCACTAATGAGGAATTTAATTAAAACATGACCTAGCAACTCATCCCAGCAGCATTCACCAGACACTTCCTTTTGACATGATACATTGCTGTTTTTTACTGATCCACATTTTAAATACTAACCAGTTTTCAAAGCAGCAGTGAGCAGAGGTGGAATACCACTTTATTGGGGAAAAGGTATTGAATCCTAAAGAAAAACTTAAAAAAATTGAAAAAAAAATATAAAAAGTTCTTCACTGAAAGAAAACGAACAGGATTACATTCAGCTTCTTCATGCAACAGTTTTATTAATAAGCTACTAAATGTATTACCTCATAACTCAGGTTTAAAACAATGACATTTTATTTTTTGTATTAAGGAGATAAGAAAGATTAAAGGCAAATATTAACTGACAGGATCTTGTCATATTTGTCAAGGAATTCTGTCATCAAGGCCTAATTTACAGCTCTTCACCTTGAAGAATATTGTGTGGTAGCAGTGCTGGGGGAACTTTGTATTGAACAAGCAATAAAACATTTTTTCAGTGGTTTGAACAGCTCCTCTACTAGTATAATTAAGGTGGTCACTGTTCCTGTTTTCACTATGCTAGTAATTCTCTTCCTATATAATTTTTTTCCCCTGCATCTTTTATCATTCACTCTTTACTAGTCGCAATACAGCATAGAGAGGATAAGTGCAAAGCATGGCCAGTTAGGGCAAGTTGGCCAGGGCTTTCTCTACTCAGGTTCTGAGTATCTTCAAAAATATTCCACAACCTGTTACAGTATTCAATCACGTTTACAGCGAAATAGTTTATTTTTCATTAGGTTTAAATGTAATTTCTTGTGTTTCAGTTTATGCCCATTGCTGGTTGGCCTGCTACTGAGCACCATAGAGAAGATCCAGGCTCTGTCTTCTTTCTTGCCCTCCCCACCAGGTATTTTGTGGCATTGATCACTTGAGACTTCATTCAGCTACTGATGAGAGTTTTTCAGGGAACTTTCAGCTGTCCACCTCCACACAGTGGAGGTAGGGACTGAAGCAACAAAGAGTACGTGTGTGACCATGTTCCTGTTGGAGCAGCAGTTCTAGCAAACACTATCTGAAGTAGTGATAATGTCTGTGCTTCAGAAATGTAATTGATCCCAAAGTATCAGTATAAAAGATTTCATAAAATATTTTTTTTAAAAAGTGCATAAAATAGATTGGGGTGTGCTTATCCTCTGGTTTCTATTCTTAGCTATATAATGGAGCATGAAGAGATTTCACCACTGCTGTACATCAGAACATATCTGATAAGTTTATTTTTTAATGTTCTGCAGGAGATTTCGTGATCATGTATGGTAGATTTTGTATTGTTACATGCCAGGAGACCTCAGGGAATTTTGAAATTGGCTTTCAGTGATCCCAATGAATGGGTGGACCTGTTGTACTGTATCTCACTAGAGCTGTACCTACTACACGCTTCCAGTACCAGCAGTCCCTTGTCTTAACCAGGAATGATCTAAATATAGGTGAATTTAGCATTTCTATTTGGATAATGGATTGTTAACGAGCAGTTATTTGGAGTACTGAAATGGTAAGGTTGAGGCATGCTGCAGAAATAGGAGATTCAGAGCTGAAAATAGACATACTTCTCCAAAGCAAGAGCAGCTCTAGTGTGTTTAAGGGAAATAGTTGAAGTCCTTCTACTTAGGAAATAGAACAAGTGGACAATGTGTTTTATGGTACTTCTGAAGCTCTTCAAGAGTATTTTCATACTTTTAACTTTATGGTATATTAGCCTGTTTTATTAACATAATCCCCTAAAATACACACACACACAAATCCAATGCAGAGATGGCAAAGTGGCAGAAGTATTCTTTTAGACGAAAGATGTTTTTGGAACATTTACAAGAATATTAATGATGGCATTTCATAGATGCCATTTAAGAGATGCACATGGACATCAGCTAGAGCATCAGCTTGCTCGCATTTAATGAAAAAAAAAAGTGTAATAGAAGAGTAATTGAAATGCATCAGTGTGAGGAATATCTAGTTCTTTGCATCCCTTGCTTCATTTCAGTTTCCTTCATGTATTCTTTCCAGACACAGTGTATATTTTGGAGCTGCTAGTCCCTTTCCTTTTAATACAAAAGTATTACTTTAATACTTTTTTTTTTTTTTCCGTCTAACATCTCACTTAAGGTTTCAATATTCATTTTGCTAACTTTCTGTTAAATAACAGTTTTTTAGAACATACTCTTCTGGCATCTTTCTTCAGGAAACATGCTGTGATGTGTGATGAGGTTAGAATTAAATCTGGATTCTCCACTTGTGGAAATGCAAACTTCCTGAGATTATAGAAATTTGTCTAGCTTCATAACTGCAGAAATTAAGGGCCAGTCTTTGAGTCCAAGAAATAATACCACAAAATCTTTGAAATTCTTGAATTAAAAATCTTGTCTTGTGTATCGCTATTATTTTACAGCTTGTCTGAGGTTAAGGCCTATGTTTAAAAATAATGGTCACAGTTAGAAATATCAGAAGGATGACTTTTCCTCTGTGCAAAGCATCTCAAAAGCTGTATACTTTGAGGGAAGTTTTGAATGTCGGTTTTATAAACTAGAATGATCTTCCTCAAATTGGGCAGTAAAAGTAGAAATTCTTTGAGTTTAGTTGGAGGCCATTATTTGATACAAAAGACATTTTGTGTTAAGAAGTGTTTTTAGAAATATTGTGGCCTTTTCTTCATTCTGCATTTAAAATAAATAGGTAGCTATCTTCATTATAGTGCCTAAATAGTAGTCTCCTTAGAAAAAAACAATGTTTGTGTAATATATTCTTCAGTGACAAAACCCACCAACCTGGGTTGAGGCACCAGATATTTATTTCAGGTCAACAGCAGTACTGGTCTCAGGCTTATTGTGGGTATGTTTTCATTTTTCTCTGCCAAAAATATTTGAAAACATAGAGTTTTATTTCGTGGGGATTTTTTCCAGATGCTCTTTAAATAATCAACATATTTGCTCTAATTGTATTTGTGTCTGTTCTATGAACTAATTTGATCTTAAGTATTTCACTTATGTGTGTAATACTGTGTCATATTTGCATCATATGATACATAGTGAATGATAGATGAGGAGATTGGAAACACTGACTCAGTTGTATTTATCTTCTGCAGTGTGTTTAAGCATGCTTAAAATTCTAGTTCAAGTGTACCATAACATTGGCTGGTAAGTGTATTGGAAAAAAAAAAAAAAAAAAAAAAAAAAAAAACAGATAAAAAGAGAAAATGAGGTTCACATACAGATTCTTTATCATTCTCAAAGATATTTGTGTGGAAAAGCATCTAATAGAAATAAGACAACTTTGCCATTTATCATGAACTCAGTGTTGTACTCCTCATCAATACAGAGCGGACTAACTGAGGTGAACTTTCTGTAGGAAGGCTGAGAAGATCACGTCACAGTCCTGCACAAGCAAAGAGCTGCAGCTGCTACCAGTGTTTTCCCTCTCCCAGTCTAATAGACATAACGACTGCTAACTCGTAGCACTTGAAGGGGGTCTTCTCAGTGGGCATTTGTGATGTTCACTAGACTTTCACATGATTCATCTTCATTGATAAATATTGTAGTGAGAATGTATGACTTCTTATATATTTTGGTTTTGATTAAAAATACATTATTCTGGGGTTAAGAAAGGAACTTAATTTTTCTAGCAGGAAAATATAAAGATGAGTGACTAGTAAATTTCGCTGCAGACCTTCCATTCAAACTAGGTTATACCTGTTGACAGCAGGGGTTTGTTTTTGTTTCTGGTTTTTGAGGGTTTGCTTTTTAGTTTGGGGTTGGGGGGGTGGGGTGGTTTGTTGTTTTTATTGGTTTGTTTTGTTTCATAAAGTAACTTTTCAGGTGAATTATTACAGTCTGTACAACTTTTCCCATGTCAGGCATAGTTCCTGTTCTGCTGCTGTTATAGCAATGCATAGTGGGAACCATTGCTGAGGACAGAACTACCTGATTTGAAAAACATTAAATTCTGGATGAACGAGCTAAATTTAAAGGAGTTATGTGCTGATTTTACGTAATGTTTATGATGGTGGCACATTTTTAGGATGGGTAATAACACGGGGCGAATTGATATAACCTGGTGTGGACTGAGTCAACAGTATTAGTTCCTATAAGGATTTAATAACAAATTTTCTTTCTCTCTTTTTTGGTGCTTTTTGATCCATAAGAGGGGGAAAAAAATGAAGAGTAAATATTGAAGAAATATATGTGAGCAGCTAGATACCATACCTGTTTAGGAGTCCTCTCAACGGATATTGTGTCTGACAAAACATTGCAACAATTAATCAGCAAAGTCTTTAGATATGTGCATTATTAAGAGTATGAGAGTTGTTCTGTTTATTTCATATCTTTGCATTTCACAGGTTTCAAAATTATTTTAGGGCTTGGTTTATAACCAGTGTTGGAAATTGTAACCAGTAAAGTTGTTAGTAAATAATTAACAAAACCTAAAAGTTAAAACTGAATCTTACTAATCATTAACACTAGGATATGGCTCACTTCTCTTTCTATTGCCAGGTGAGCTTACAGGCCATATTTTTCTCCTTCAAATCTGGGGGATTTCTATGTTACTGTACCTTTTCATCGGAAATGTGTGGCTCATTGACAGTCTGCACTGAAATCTGTTTTCTCCATATCTGCAGTTCTATTTTGCTAACCCAGCTCTTACATGCTGTGGCTAAAAGAAGATTACATTTCCATTACATGGAAAAAATATTTTACCGTTCCCTCCTACTAACCTCCTGCCCAAACCCTCTTTTAAAAAATTTGTTTTTACTGGAGATTAGACCTAGAAAAATCCGTGAAAGGGTAGATAACTGCTTTAGGAACAAGCACAGTGGATTTGTGTAGGTAGCAAATCAGTTGGAGGTAAAGAATTTCTCTTGATCATTCAAATACTTAATTGTATTGAAAAGTCATTCTACTAATAATTTGTCACTCAAATTAAGACAAAGGATATATTTTGTTAGCTGGTAGAGCATCATTTCCTTCTTTACTGTTACACCTTTTCAGCTTTTGTCAACTTTTCATGTAAGATGAATGACATGGCACAAAGCACTACAGCAGCTAAGATACAGAGGAGTCAGATGGCACACCATCATTTTAAAATCGGTGCATTTTGCCTTGCTTACTTTTCCTTGGCATGTATGTTATTTCCAAGTGGTCTGAATTTTCAGGGTGTTTGTTCTTCATCATATTTTGAAAGACATAAAACAAGCTAAAGAACTGATCAACAATGTTTTGAGAGTTATTTTAAAATAAATTTTCACATCCTAGAAAAATCTTTTGTTTGTGTGTGAATATTAGACTGATATACAAATGATTTACCTAGGGATTGTTGTTTAATGATCCTTTGTAACTTAAGTATATAAAAATTCCTCTTACAGCAAGGTTAAGTTATAGTCTCAAAACTATACACTACATAATAGACAAACAAAAAGAGAATAAAATTATAAAGATAAACAAGCCTTTGAGTTTCTTAGTAGGCCTTGTACATACATTTTAATATTTTGATTTATTTCAATAATTTGTATGATGCTGTTTCAGGTAATATATATGTAACAATTTAAGTAACAAATATCCCAGATACAGTACTACTAAGCTGAGGGTTGAATATGAGCTGTGAAAATATTTGGATGCCATGTTTTGAGATCCTCGTTGAACGTGCACACTTCTTTGTGCTTAAAATAGTCTTCTGTTTTTTATTGTGACGGGGGTCTTATTTTGCAGATCATAAAGAAAACATTATGTGTTATAATCATTCATGTCAGGTTCACTGAAATCTGAATACAATCAGTCCATGCTTGTGGAATAGCACCTATTTTCTTTCTCATGTATGCCCGAAATTTGTCAAATTAATCATCACAGGTAGTCAGATTATTGAATTGCTCTTATTTCTGTGACTTCCAAACAGTAGCATGCAAAATACACCCAGAAGACAGAAGTATATGTATATGTATCTGTGTGCATGTATACACATGTGTAGAAATGGGTGGGTGTGTCAAAGGTAGTGATGAAAATTTAGCAGAAATAAAAACAAAGTTCATGTCTCTTATGTACTTCCATAGAGACATTTGCTTTCATTCTCTTCAAGTCCATCATCTCCTCCATACAATGCCATTTTATTTACCTAGAGAAAGTACCCTCTCCCCATTAACTGCAACAGCTGTTAGTTTTAGTGGTATTCTGCTTCAGTATCTTTTTACCCTACTGCCAACTCATGTCCAGAGAAGATTGATTTAATTGCCGTAATACTTGAAATTCTGCCTTGTTGTTGGGGCTCTTCTATATTTCTGGGGATTGGGAGTCCCACCATCAGGAGTCATTCTAGGAGCTGAGTGACATATTTAATATTTTGAAGTTGGTTAGTATTGATATGAACCTTATGAGGTTCTCTTGCATGTCATAAGGAATGATTCAAGTGATTTCTGCTCTCTATTGATCTGATAAAATGATCGTTGTTTTGCTGATGTACCTCATTATGTTCTGTACATTTTGTGTTTACTACCTGTACAAATAACATTGGAAGTGACACTGAAAGCTGTATTTTAGCTTTGACTTTCAATGCTGGTTGCAAATAAGGAAAGGACCATACTGCAGGTGGAAAACATGTCATTTCATATTGTACCTATGGCAAGACTATGTGAGCTGAACAGAGTTCTCCATATAAAAAGACCTTTTTTTCTAGTAGCAAAGATTATACGAAGGCTGGTTTTACTTGTTTTGCTCTTTTTTTATGCTTTTACTTTTTTGAGTGATATTATTTAAAATTTCTGTGTGTTTATGATGACCAAGTAAAAAATTGATTATCAGAACGTGCATACCTGGTAGATATTAGTGATACTCTCCTCAGTGAGATGATAGGTTTATTCTCTGAAAGTTTCAGAACACCATAAGAGTTGTGACTGAAAAAAATGAAGTATTAGTAGAAAATGAGTCATAGTTGCCTTAGTTTCATTTGCTTGGAATTATTTATGAAAATAGCCATAAAATATGGAACGTTATGTAGTGCATGGGAAATAGATAGAAGACACAGAGGTTTGTATCTGTTCTTTATTCCTTAATCTCAGCACCAGTCTTTATTATGTAGTGTGTCAAATTATATTTGTTCCTGGAATATAGATTTTATGTATAAGAATTCTTACAGCTATTGGTTTCAGCACAGAAAGTTAAAAGTGTGACAGGCAGCGCTCCTGACATTATGCCTGTGATTGATAGTTTTTATTTCCTAATGCAAACATCATTCAGTTCATAATTACCTATCTGGTACATAGGAGCTCTTTACATTCAGTCTTGCCATTTGGTTAGTGTTTTATTCCCCACAAATCTTCCTCTCCGCTGATAGGTTTTTCTTTTGGTACTGCATAATTCAGTGTGTTTATCCATGATGTAAAAAAATGTATTTCTATGTTTTAAAAGCTTTCAATATTTATGCTGACTATGCTGACTATGCTGACTATGCTGGACATAGTGAAATTTTTGAAAACATAGAAATAGATGACATTATTTTAAAAATGTACCAGGAATATTAATTTGATCGCTGCTCCTGAGTTTCTTGTAATATAAGCAGCTATGTCTTTCAGTCTGCTTTTCTGAACAAAGTTAATTGAGAGGAATTAATAATTTTATGGAAGAAAAATTATCAGTTGATAAAACAACAGCATTTTTTGTATGTGTCTACCCAAATTATAGACAGTACACGTCACCACATAATTTTAAAATTACAAAAGCATTCATCCAGAGCTGCTCTGGAGGTATTAATTACTCTGTACCAGTATTAGTATTTGTTAAACAGAATTTTTTTGTTTGTTTCTTGGTGGTTTTGTTTGTTTGTTTGTTTGTTTCCCTAGCATTCAAATGGATGCAAATTGAAGTATTAATATAAATTGTTGCTTGCTCATTTGTATACGATACTAGAATGCTATAGTGCCATTTAATTATCTCTGATTGTCTAAACCAAAAATAGTTTAGAGTAATACCTTAAAACGGAAAATACTTTTGTATGCTATGTTGTTCCTTTTAATGATGGTCATCAATACTCTTAGAACTGTATGCTGAGGACTTAAGTACTCAGGGAGATTAAAGAGGTGGACATTTGGCCAATATAAATTAAATTTTAAAGCTGTTAATTAAAACTGAATCTAAACCATTATGCAGAGAGACTGCAGTTTAAGATATTACATGAGTAATTTGTGGACAACTAAAACTAAGTTTCTTGTGGTGTTTCATTTAAAAGCTGGTTTTCATTTTGCTTACTTCAAAGGAAGATCCCAAGTTATTTTAACAGGGCTTTGTGAATGACTTGAACAACTAGTTTCATCATTAAAATACAAGCTTTATCTATGGCACTTCATATCATTCTCAGGGTGTAGGGCAGGGTCAAAATCTACGAACATCCCAAGGGAAGAAAATTCCTACTTTGGCAAAAGAAAAAGTCCATAATACACAAGATGGCACTGTTTCACTGGTGAAAATGTCTCATTTTCACAGATAACTATGATAAATGTGGTATGAGAGTGCAGAACATTTTATATTTTTATAATAACTGAAAATAAGATATTTGCATAGTTTGTCTGTGACAGACAAAACAAAGCATAACTATATAGACTTAAGACCGCATAACCAAGGTGAGCAAAAATGTCTCCAAACTCACTCTAGAGAAAACTGAATGGATAACAAGATGGAAACTAGATATGAGCTAAAATTCTGACTTACTCCTTTGTTTTTAAGAATGCCAAATAATTTGTAATTTAGCTTTCAGGTGGTAGTTTTCCCTGAATCTTCTCAGAGCACCTCTGAGATGCATAATAAGCATAGCACTTGGTTTCAGCACTTTGCTTTTGAGGTTATTTTGTTAAGAGCAAAACGTATGTACTGAACTGCATATAAATTTCAGTTCTTTAATTAGGTCTTGAACTCTAACGTATATTTTAACTTATTGAAAAAAAATCATACAGTATACAGAATATTTTCAAAGATTCAAATATTTTTTTACTGCCTTATAAATATTATTTTGTTCAGCATTTATCAAAATCCAGCTACATCTATTAATGTGCTTATGATACGGGAAGTTAATTTAAAATATTTCTTAATATTTTACCAAGATTTTTAAAATAAATTGATGGTGTTTATATATTCAGGTCTCAGGAGCGGAATAGAAAATCTGGTAGTCATTGACAAGATTAGATGCAGTCATTGCAATAACATTTCAGCATTTTCAGTCTCAGATGGCTAGTATGTACATCTGTATTTATAATTCAGTAGTCCTTGATTAGTTTTTTTGAGATGGTAAACTTCCTTAGCTATTTTGACATAGAAAAGTGATATTAACTCTTGTATCCTTGTTTTAAAATTCCAAAGTTTAAAACCATATACAAAAATTAATTATTGTATATGGAAGAATATTCAAAGGAAAGCTCATAAAAAAGGAAGAGTTGTACTTCCATTTGTTGTTTGTTGTAACAGTGACTGTTACTTCTAGCTTAAACATTATTTTTTTTAAAGAAAACGTCAGGATTCCTTTTAAAATAAATTTTGTTATAGTAGATGTCAGCTGACTTTTCACAGATTTGAGCTCCCTTTGAAAATATGCTCATCAGCCAGTGAAGGCACCATTCTTCCATGCTTATAGATTTTGGAAGGCTTACATATGTTCACTCTGAAATTTTACCTATTTATCATTTAGAAAATATTGATGGGAGTGGATTTGAAGCAGGTCTGTCTTCAAACAGCTGTCACTTTCTGTTTTGTATCACTGAACAATTTCAATGTTATTTCCTCTCGGAGAAAAATAAACTCTGGAAGCACATGTCCTCAAGTTTCCCTGATGTTACATGATAATTCATTCAAAGGACTTGATTAGAAGCAGATTCCATTAAAAAGGTTATAGGGACCATAGTGCTTCTAGCTTCACTCTGTGATCTGCTTCAATTCACATTTCTAACACAACCAGTATCTGTAGCTATTGCTATTGTACCCTCCAAGCAGGAGGGCTTAGAACTTAATTAAGGATCTAGCATGTTGTCTGTAAATTAAGTTGTACAACTATTGAAAGCTGACTATTTCCCTTTTATAATGTTTGTGAATTTTCACTCACCTGAACATTCGTATTTTTTCTCTGCCATAGCCGTGCTATTGCTAAATTGCTATAGAAAACGGTTCTGATTTACAGACCTCAAAGTGCTTTCTAATCACAATATATGTGTAATTTCAGATAGTTTTATTCCTGTTTCCTGGATACAGGAGTTTGAGTACAAAAATACATTGTGCTTCAACCAACAAGCCAGTGACTCGGTTTGGTGAAAGGACCACTTGTAGCAACTGTATTTTGTAGACCTTGACCATGTACTGATAACAGGGGACGTTATGCAAGTGTATGATAAAATGATAGGGAACAATTTTTTTCTGGGTTTTGGTTATGCATTTACCCATTTAATATCAATGCCTAAAACACTTGTGCTCTTCTTCATATTGACCTCCTTGCAGTGATAAATCTTATTTTGATACTGCTGCTTGATAACAAAAACAGCGGAGATCCTCAGCTAGAGATGCATCTGGCTGTGCTATGGTAGAAGTGACCCTCTGATGTTGTCATTCAGTGAAGGTTTTATCAAGAATGGCAAAAAAAAAACTGAGTTAGTGTTCTGCATTAAAAAAACAGTAAACAAATCTTCAACCATTTCTATATACACGCATTGTCTAGATCCTAATTTCAACTAAAAAGATTACAAAATTTGTTAATTTCATTTTGTTTGTATTTTTCTGATTTCAAAGCATATGTTTTGTATAATTTTGAAGTAGTAAGTTTATGGTGTAAGTGATTTGCTAGACAATACTAGCACTTTTTGATTTACTGTTTTAATTTTCTGCTGTTGGTACCACGCGGTGACAATTTCAAGGGGGTTTTGAGTGGCAGTTGGCTTTGGAGTGGGTTTTTTTGTTTGTTTCTTTGGGTTTTTTTAGTTTGGTTTGGGTTTTTTTTTTTAGTTTGTTTGTTTGAATTGGCATTTTTACCTTTTAGCTTCACAATAAGTGTTGTGGACATGAGGACTAGAATGGTCACTGTAAAATAAACGTTTATTTTTTTTCTGTGACGTTGCATCCAGTTGGGATTGAACATATTGTAAAGGACCAGTATCTGAAATCTTTCCGTGTTCAATGTATAGTTATTCTGATGCAAATTATGCAAATTGTGCTTGATAAATGTTTATAATCTCAAGGTTTTTTCCTAAAAATCCTTATTTTTGTTTCTGAACTTCTTCAAGAACTTGCATTAAAGAATCAGAATTTTGGATCACAGTTATTTTTGATCTTGCATTAAATTGCGTTATGAACAGAAGGCAATTTTTCAATAAATGAAATAATCTTGGAAGGATACCAGCAGTAGAGCTGGCGTATTAGCATTTTCCATGTTTCAGAACTCTAATGAATAGAAACTTAATGAAGAAACCGAAGCATTAGCTGCCTCAAAACTTCCACTTAAGACTGGAGTGTGTTTTAAGTGCTGGTAGTCACATAACAATGTAGCATTGTCTATTAGTGAGAAATCTATGCTTTTGTTTTTAAAAATAAATTATGCATTAGTCATTACAATGCTTTCATTTAATTTCAATTATCTAACAATAGATATATCAGAAATCAGGAGTAGTCTGAGCTGGGAATCATGCATAAATACCAACATGGCAACAGGAACCTCATTTCCAGTGTGATTATCTTTGTATAGCTGGCGCTCGTACTGCAAGGGAGAGTCAGATCCACCTTCCACCTTCAGTTCTGCTGAAGATCCACAGTGCAGTGCCCACTCTGCTTTTACACTTAGGGTTAACCGATTAATGAGACAAAGGTAGGAGTTTTATTTCTTTTTTTCAATTAGCTAGATGAATTTAACTTTTTTATGATTATTTTAATTTTGTAGAACAGAGCATTTTTAAAATTCAAATATAAATGCTGTTTTCCCCTCATCTCTATAACTAATCATGGTCATATTACATTGCTTTGAGCTAGACTTTGGACTTGGTCATGTCCCTTCCAACCTGCATGTTTTATGACAGAATAGTAGGGGTTGGAAGGAACCTCCAGAGACCATTGAGTCCAACCCTGCATCTTGCAGTTGTATGAAAATCGCGTCCTGCTTTCCAGACTGATAGAGCTGTGAAACTGAATTATTCTGTAATTTTTCCATTAGAGAGTTCTTGAAGATACTATTTATGGTTATGGCAGACAAGTTGTTTCCTGATAGTTACTGGCCAGCTTGGCTTTGTGACATCGGGTACTCTTGCTGATCATTCACTGATGCAGTACAGTGTCATTTCAGTACGTTTAAAGCTATGAAGACTATAAATTTAAACAATCTCTGAGATTTAAACAATCTTCTTACTGAAATCAAAACAAATTTGCAGGACAAAGTATGATTTGCTTGTCAGGTTTTTTTGGGGGTGGTATTGGAAAGATCTTGCAGAAATTCCTTGAATTCTAAAGACAAAGTATGGATTTAAAGGAAGAAAAGACTGAATGTTGAAGGAAAAGGCGAGTTGGAAGAATTTTTTCCTTTATATCTATAAATGTAGTTAATAGGAATCAGATATCTACCTACTGTTTGTGCTTTCACAGGTGTGCCTTACTATTACCACAAGATATGGTTCAAATGACTGACCAGGGTCTTTTTAAGCACCCATTAAATTTTACTGAAATTTTACAGGCCCTGTCATGCTAGTCATGCCTGTTTATGAAGAAAGCCCTAAGGTATACAGCACATCTGCGAAAACATAAGTAGGTCATAAACCATCATGTTTTTTAGAGTCTTACACATAATCCTTCAGTGGGTAGAAATGGGGAAGATATTTCACTTCTGTCCTCCCAAAAAATGTAATCATCACAGTCCAAACGTCTCTTGTAGGGTGGATCTTTCTGCCTACTTTGCCCATGCTATTTTTCTTTTATTGCAGATATCAAAGTATTGCTTTTAGTATGAGGTTCTGTCTGTCTGTCCACAGTCACTGCTGTTGGTTCTTCACTTGGGTTCTGATTGCACTTAGAAGTTGTCTGAGGAAGTTGAAGATGGTGTCTTCAAAAGTTTGTTTACAGACCTCTCCCTTTCATGAAAGTGCATAGAGAACAACATGGGGGTGTTTGGTGTATTTGTACAGAGAATAGTGACATTAAACTTTAGCACTTGTAGCCATGTTTTCCCATTTCTTTCAATTTTTGATAAATTGTATGAAATTATTGGGCTTTGTTGAGGGTTAAATTTGATTCATTCTATATAAAATGTATTTACATGGACTGTTGTCATTGTTTAGCCCCAGCCAGTAGTTGAGCATTATGTGCTGCTTGCTCACTCTTTCCCTGGCAGGATGGGGATAAGAATAGGCAGACAAAGGCAAACCACATGGATAAAGGCAGTTTACTGGGACAGCAAAGGGAAAGGGAAATAATGATGATTCTCTTGGATTCTTGATCACAAGTGAGAGAAATGAAGATTGTCAAAAGTGCCTGAAAAAAGAGACTTTTTGCAGGTCATGCATTGTCTTGGCTTTATTAGCTTTGGCTGCAAGGTGATATTAAATACTCATAATATGTGAAAGTAGGACATGAAGAGTTGCAAAGTTTGGCAAATCTTAGTAGCGTTTTATTTCTTTCACTAAAACGCTATTCACCATTATAAAAGTAGTTTAGATGCTGTAATATAGATGTTCTTATTCTATCCATTAACATACACTTCTAAAAATATTCTAAGTGATAATATAGTTCTTTGTAACTTCTGTGCAGGTTGCATGAAAACCTTTTGATGCACATTCACATAAGCTCACCAATAACTTATAATATCTTTTAGTATTGATGTGAAAATTACTGAAAATCTCATATACAATTTCAAAGGACTTAAATATATTTTACTGTCATGTGCTTCATCAATATTTTATGTAAAGTGAGGATGAAAAGCGCATTTTAACAAATCAAAGACTTCAAAAATATTTTATAGTTTCTTTTTTCTCAAAGGACATTTTTACACAAAAAGGTGAATAAGGAGCTCAAAATAAAGAAAAGTCACATTGATATTGTGATGCGTAATACGAGTTCTAATAGCAAAGATAAAATACTAGTGAGGCAGTTGCCAGACAGACTAGCTATACTTGAAAAGCTGGTTAGCTCCAAGTTGCTTCAACCTGGGCTTTGGGTCTGGTCCACCAGGCTGATGAAGCTGGAGGCAACCTGCACCTGGGCTGTGCAGGGCCATCACTAGTGGGGCACCATCCCACAGCACCTGAGCTGGCTGAGCAGAGCAGGATTGGTGGCAGCTCCCACTGATGGTCAAGCAGTCAGTGATCCAGAAAAAGGAGAAGAAACAAGTCAGGTCTGAGGTTAGTCTGGGAAATCTCACAGACAGTGCAGGAACAGGATTGGGAAAAAGGCATCAACATAGCTCAGGCCAAATCTGGGTGCCTCCAGACCCACGTGCATGGATGCATGGGTGAGGGTCTCTGGCGAGGGTCTTTGGGGCAATTAAGGCCTCTTGGTGCCTGCAGGGCTCTGAAAATAGACATCTGCCTCAGTTGCAATGCAATGTTTTTGTCCTCTGACGGAGACTGCAGTTTCACCGAGATCCCCATGGCATAGTAGATGATGAGGAAATGTTAAGTCAATCACATATATCAGATTGGCATATTCAGATGTAGATTTAGAGATGAAGTTTAATCACAAGCTGTGAACTGACATAGCTTTGTGGATTACAAGACAGCAGTGAAGGCATAGGTTATTCCTGGCATCAGACTGGTTTACATTCAAGCATGCAGGATGCTGCTTTCTGACATTATTCATGCAATTTCATGGTAGAAAGGCTATCATTGCAGGAGATCCCATTTCAGAAATTGTCTTTTAAAAATCAGATTTGTGATGTGGACAGGAGAGGTGGAAGAAAATAGACAGTAAAATACTCTTTTGCTCCTCTCAGACAGTATTGGATTCATGCTTATTACATCGTGTAGGATGTTTTTTTGAGAAAGATGGCTGAGGTGATTATATTCCCTAGGATCACATTCTAATCCTGTTACATCAATACAAGTTTAAAGAAATGCCATTGACAAAAGTTTTTTCTGATCTCAGTTAGATTGGTATAAATTTCTTTGATAGCCAGAATCACTACATTGATGGAAATTGAGTAGCTTGCCTTTAGAACTCAGCAAGAACAGACTTTGGCTGGTATCTAAGAAGTCTTGCTTTTATTTAAATAGTCAGAAAAATGTTAAACTTTTGAAACTGTTTATTTTTATGCCAATTAACTGTGTCAGATCACTAACACACAGTTTGTTTAGAAGGAACCAGAAGTCTGAAGTGATTTGAGGCAATTTCGTGGGTAATTTGTTGATAAAATGTCCTTCTTTATTTCAGTGCTTGAACTATAATCTTTACAGACATCTTTGAGCATAATTATTAAACCCAGTGAGAAAGGTGAAAAAGAACTGGTTTCTGGAATTTCTTTGAACATGTGGGGTTATAATTTGGTATGTTTTGGTCATTCTTTTATTTTTTTCAAATTTGGATGATAACCAGAGCAATTGAATCCGCATGTATGCTGTATAGTCAGTTGTGTTTCTGAATTTGCTAGTAATTTCTTTTTGCATTGCTTTTTCATTATATTGCCCCCCACTGACTAATGGAGATGCAAGACAGATGTAAATGCCTCCATTTCTGCAATGCAGTAGTTGATGTTGCTGTAGTCTTAGGGCATACAGCAGTGGAGAATGATTTTCTTATATGAAATAACCTTATGCAGAAGAAAATGGTCTGCTTCAGTTACATCTTCTAGGTTTTATCTTTGGGCTTCATGGCTTCCCAGCACTTTTTCTTGAGCACCACACTTCACTGTGGCTCAGTGACAGGGAGAAGAAAATATATACAGAAAGAAAGTTCAGCTGTTCAGCTATTATTTATGGTGATGACTTCCATCTCATGAGTACTATTTATGACACAGTTTGATTGTCATAGTTTCTATGGTTTCATAGAAATTTACATGTTGCAACTCATGCAAGAATTGTACTCTATAAAAGAGTGTCAAGGATTAGCTACAGAAATAATTCTTAACCTATGGCAGAGTCTCTGAGGTATGCAGATTTGGAGATAGATACTCTATAAATATCACTGGAAAAGAAGGAATGGGGAAAATCCAGCTTTCAGTAGACGTATTCAATGGATACTTAAAAAAAACCCATAGAAACTACATTCTTGGAGTTCCTGCTCTTCTATAGGTTATTCTTTATGAGCTAAATTCATATCGCTGAGCGAAGTGCTCCTAATACTTATGAAATTCCAATAGAAATGTCATTATTGTCAAAGGAGCCAATTATGGCAACAATACATAATTTACCATTCTTCAGTTGTATTGAATATAAATCTGGTTTCAGAATTTTTACTTTTGTAAGATACTGTAAATTGAAAAGCATACAGACAATTAATGTGTGATACTTCTTCTAAAAACCCAAAAGTTTAGGTGTGTTTTCTTATTCCAGGTATTTTAGACATTAGGGCTTATTAGAAAGACATGATTAATCAAATGGATAGTAGCTCTTTCATCTTTCCTTGTCCTTTTTGTCAGAATAGAATATTTATTGTGTGACTTCTGCAATGTAAACCTGTGTTTGGATTGCTGTGTTCAGGTCCTGTAATTGTTGAGAATTCCGGAGGCAAACTAAGTATACAAAAATTGTATGATAGTACTTATAAGCAGATTTCAAAGGCTTTTTTTGTAACTTTTTTTTCATATATTTTTACCTTTGATAAATAAAATAAAAAAAGGAAAGTATAGACCATTCTTTCTGTGAACAATAATGAATATAAAAACAGTGTCCACATACATGAGTATTCATGGAAGACCGAGAAAAGCGTTCTCTGGGAAGAAGGCTTGACACTTCAGTGTTGGTAGATGGAAGGAATTTGGAAGAATACCTTTGGATCAGGATGGGAAAATGAACATTACCTTTGTATGCTTGTTGCATTGCTCTTAGGACAAAATTTAGAAGTGGAATATGCTTCATTTTTAGCAACTAGGATAACCTAAGAATTCAGCTGGGAGTTTTACCAAACCAGTTGTTTTAAAGGCAGCTTCAATTTAGTAGTGGATAGATATGTCATTTAAAAGTACTCCCCTCTAGAATATAATAGAATATGCTGTCCCAAAACCCAAATGCAACCCATTCTCCATTAAAAGTCATACAAATATAAACAGGTAAATCTATTTTGCAAACCTATAAATATACTCCACCATGTGATGGTCTAATAGAAAACCACTATAAAATGAGTAGTGCAGTACAAGAATGTATATTAACTTTGTAAGATGAGTAAATTATATATGTCTGAAGACAACATTGGTAATCTGGGTTTGTATTTTAGAAGGTGGTATTATATTTTAGAGGAGCCGTAGAGAATATCAGTTCTGGGCATGGCATTGCAGTGTAAAGCATGAGGTTAGAAAAGTCCTTAATTTATCAGTCTGTAACACTGTCTTATCAATGAATGATGAAAAGAAATTATTTGAATGAATGCAAATAAGAACACACTGTGCAGTTGTGCTAGGCTCCCAACTTTGCAAGAAATAACTTTAATTTTGGTTTTGACTTAAAAACTAACATAGTGATCTTTCTTTTTTCTGTTTCTTCATATCTCAAAGCATTCAAAATTAACAATTAATTAATTAATTAATTAATTATTTCAGTGCTGTGGCAAGCCCTGCAGAACAGGATGAGTAAACAGGATGTGCTATGCTGTATCAGACCAGTGCCTCCTTGTCCCCAGTGGTGATGAGCCTGGAAGTGCAAAAGCGCTCTCTTGTACCACCAGTCTCTCATTGACGATAGGAGAAGGTATTTTGGAGGCAAGACAGGAAGGCAGTTGAACCTGGCTGATTCCTGTGGGCCAGTCCCCTCTTAGCATCAACACTGGTGTGACCTGCCAGTTTTATTGCACAGATTCTCTTTTGAACTTGCTGACAGTACTTGCCACCAGGGCCTCCCAGAGCTTCATATGTCAGCCATCCTGCCTGCTGTGTGTTACGTTCTTCCTCTGTTCAAAGCCATCTTCAACTGGTTTGTCATGCACCACCTACTTTTGATTAATCAGAATGGCTTGAGTAACGGTTGTGTGTTCAACATACGTGCTGTATTCATGAGTTAGTAAACTGTGGCTGTGCACCCCTGCAAGCTGAGATGTCCCAACCTGTTCCTTGTCTCCTTACAGAGCAGCTGCTTCATCTTACTATGATTTTTTTCTTCTTTATATGTCATATCAATCAAATTGTAGGGAAAACGAACTGTTGACATGTCTGGCTTTATATAAAACACCTTAGTGTAAGACCTTCTTCAAGCCATTTATACTGGCACCTCAATACTCAGAGCATTTAAAATTTACTTAGCCTGAAATAAACAGCAATACAGATAATGTTATGTTTTTAATACTGCGATGATTTGTAAAGCTAAAATTAAATTATTAATACAAGGGTGTGGCAGGCTAGTGATTAAAAATGGAAGAAGTATATGATAAAATGTAGCAAAACAAAGAGTAATGGAAACATGGGAACGAGCAGGAGAAATTTTTTCTTAACACTTGATCTATAAGTATCTCTTGGTACTTGACCACTGGTGTACTTCTACAACTGTGAGTGAAATGTGGGCTGCTTCTGAAAAAGAGTGGTTTACTATTCTCCTTCCATCATACTCCTTCTTGCATTGCTTTCCTCATTGCTGGCTTTTGGTATTCCTCTGGCACCACACCAGAATGGTTTAAAAACCTGAACTGAAAGGAAATTAAACCCTATTACGCCCCAATTTATTTTTTTTTTCTGGATTATTTCTGCAAACTAGGTCACCGTGGTTGAGATAGTGTCTTTTGGGCGTTAATGCAGGAATGGAGAGAGAACTGGCCAACAGTAGCAGAAACAGCCCAAAGATAAGAATTTCCTTGCCAGAAAAAAAATCCTGTATGTGATTATGGAGTCGCAGGAAAAGACTTTTCTATATCTTCAGCATCTACATTAAGTTGTCAAATGACAGCTTAGCATAATAATCAGTGTATTTTATCCCAATTATAAAATTCCTGCTTTGCATTTTATTTCCATATTTTCTTACATTGGGGCAGGCATTTAGTTTTCTGACATGAAAACATATAGACTGTGGGGCTGCCTTAGAGCTCTAGGCAATTGAAATGGCTCAACTCTCATTTGAAGTTTAGATTTCACTAGGCACAGCTTCACCATTCTGATAACTCTGAAGAGCATTCCATAGGTTTAATATCTGGAAATTTAAAAGCATATTTCACATCTTGTGCTTAATTTTGAAGTTGTGATGCTGCATTCAGAATTCAGAATGCCGCTGTTTATTGAATCAATGTGTATTAAAATTTATTCCAGTGTCACTCTTTACTTCATATAGGAAACTATTGCTGTATCTCAAAGAATATACACTGATTTTTTTTTAAACTACGCAGGTTTTAAACATTAAAAATGTTTTAATTTGTTTAACTAAATACACTAGGGAGAAAAAAGCAAAGGAATATTAATTGTGCAATATCTTCATAAACCACTGTGGAATTCATATTATTTACAAGATACTGCTCTATACTCAAAAACTGATGTTTCGCAAAATGTACTGCAATTTTGACATACTTAATTGTGTGAACTTAGTTGTTTCTTTTAAATCTTTCAGATTCTTAATATAACAATTACTGATGGTCAAATACAGATAAGTTTATTTAAATGAGATTGAAACAGCTAAAAAGGTCCATTGTCCCTGCCTGTGGCAGGGGAGTTGGAGCTCTATGATCCTTGGGGTCCCTTCCAACCCAGACCATTCTATGATTCTATGAATGGAAATTTAGATGCTCTGCAATTTTAGCATTTAACATGCAGACTACTTTGTGTTTATTTAATACAATTTTTCAGGTTGTCAGTGTACATCTAATGTTAATGCCACATCAAGTGCAGTGGATCATTTCCAAAGAATACATTAATTGATTCTGTTAATAAGTCCTTTACTTCCAATTGCTGATGGCTACTATGTTGGAGTTTCTACTATTTGAAATTGAGTTGGATATTTTTAATTTTTTTTTAATCCATCATAAAAAATGTGTAGAAAATTACTATTCTTTGTTTGGAGGGCTCCTTGAGCATTTTCATAGGATAATGCTTGGGACTTCAGATTTCATTTTGTATAAATGCCTGATTTATACTAAATTTTGACGTCTATATGAACACTGTTAATGATGTACAGTTTTGCAACATAATAGCAACAGGAGTTGTAAGATGACATCTTGCAAATTATACTGGCAGACCATTTTTTTAGGCTGTGATTGTTACAGGGCTCTGTTAAATTCTTATAATTTTAAGAATACAGGTTGCTACATGCAACCCCAGTTTTACCACTTTTTGTAGATATCTTCTGAGCCATACACATATGCTGTATGATCCATCCCCCCATGTTCTTAACCAGTGTCGTTGGTGTGGAAAATATTCACAAAAAGGCTCAAAGAGCTGTGAGAAATGGGGCAGAGTCTAGATGGAGGAGTCCTGGGGCTAGTGGTGTGCCCCAGTGTCAGTACTGAGTCTGCTCTTGTGCAACAACTTCATCAGTGACCTGGATGAAGGGACAGAGTGTACCCTCAGCAAGTTTGCTGATGACGCAAAACTGGAAGGAGTGACTGATACACCAGAAAGCTGCACTACCTTTCAGTGAGACCTCGACAGACTAGAGAGCTGGGCAAAGAGGAACCCAATGATGTTCAACAAAGACAAGTGTAGGGTCCTGCTCATAAAGCGGAACAATCCCAGACACCAGTACAGGTTAGGGGTTGACCTACTGGGCAGCAGAACTGCAGAGAAGGACATGAGAGTCCTGGTGGACACAACCTGCCCATGAGCCATCAATGTGCCCTTGTGGCCAGGAAGGCCAAAGGTGTCCTGAGGTGCATTAATAATGGTGTGGCCAGCAGGTGGAGAGAGATCACCTTCATTTTCTACTCTGCCCTGTTGAGGCTTCATCTGGAATGCTGTGTCCAGTTCTGTGCTTCCCAGTTCAGGAAACACAGGGAACTACTGGAGAGAGTCCAGTGGAGAGCTATGAGCAGTGGAGGGGCTGGAATATCTGTCTTCTTTGAGAAGGCTGAGAGAACTGGATCTGTTTAGCCTGAAGAAGACTGAGAAGGAATCTTGCCAATGCTTATAAATACCTAAAGGGCAGTTCATAGTTATTTGATGGAGTTGATATCAGACCATGGTATGGTGTGATGGGGAAAATCTTGCTGACATTGTATTTTTCAGGATATATAAAGTTAGCTACTAGTAGTTGTCCTGGCTAGGACAGAGTTAATTTCCTTTCTAGCAGCGGGTGTAGTGCCCTATTTGGGAGTTAGGATGAGAGCAGTACTGATAACACACTGATGTTTTTAGTTGTTGCCAAGCAGTCAAGTGCTTTTCAGTTGTTCATATTGACCTAATAACAAGAAGGCGGGGGGGCCATCCAAGAAGCTGGGAGGGGACACAGCCAGGACAGGTGACCCAAACTGGCCAAAGATGGTATTCCATATCAATTACATCATGCTCAGCATAAAGGGGGGCTGGTTGGGGAGGAGCACGTGGCTCCAGGATGCATGTTTTTTTTGCACAGTCCGGTTTGAGGGCAGCTCTGAGCTGTATGGCCTGAGTTGTGCGGTTCGGTGAAAAACTGCATTGTTATTATTATATCCATCTCTCTGCTATCCCAGTAAACTATCCTTATCCCAACTTGCCATGTTTTAGGGGTTTTTTTTGTTTTCTTTTCCCTCGCTTCCCCTCCCCTAATCTCCCCCCTACTCCCTCTTAGAGACCGAGCAGCGATGTGGTGCCTGGCTCTCAGCTGGGGCAAAACCACCACAGTAGTGAAAATAAGCAACACAACTGTGGTCTGCTCTGGATTGGATAGCAACGTTAGCAAGCATGATTTTCTTTAGTAAACAGGTAGACTGGGTTCATTTTTAATTTCACATTCTCATTCATCTTGGAAGCAGACTGCAAATACCTAAAGCCTATTGCTAATCAGTGTTCCTTTTTCAAACTGGAAAATACCTGTAAAGTTGCTCAATCGCAAGAAGCAGCTCTTAGTAGTAATGAATAACACCATTTGAATTTTCATAATAGGAATATCAGAAGAGTTCCACTACGTGTCAAAAGATTGTTAAAATTATTTGAAAACACGTTGACAGGCTTAGTGTCTTAGAAATGTAGACTGCACTTACAGGGGTGGAGGGGGTAGAAGGAACAGTGGAATAGCATGAATGAGCAGAATTGAGATGCAAAGATACGATTCCTCTGGGAGTCAGTTTCTCATAAAGCAAGGCAGAATAAGGGTAATCAGAAGCTTCATTAAAAGTTACAGTGTCTGAATGTAAATTTTATGGAGTTTAGTAGCCCCAAGCTCTAAAAGTAATAGTACTTTTTGATACTCCACCCCTTTACAACTATGGTTCTAATTAAACATCTAGATCATTAATGTGAAAATAGTGGTAACAAGTTGCATACTAAATAACATAAAATTGCTTATCAGAATAAAGAAAAAAAAAGAAAAAAAAAAAGAAAAAGGAAGCATCTTTGTCTCTTGCTGCAATCAGATGGGGCCCTGCATAAATTTTGTGGGAGAAAGATAGGAGCTAATGCAGGCACTTTGTTGGTGAAGTGTTATTTATTCCAGCCATTTATAAAATCCCACCCCCCCCCCCCAAAAAAAAAACCCCAAAACTGCTAGAATTTGATCTACAGGAGCCAGAGGGTATGATGTTGTCATCTTTAGAGGAATTAAACAGGAGATAAATAGTTAGAGCTTGCCTAAATGAAAAATGACTCCATAACAATTTTTCATGTACTTATGTACACATATGCACACACACACAAAATATTTCATTACATGTTAGGCAGCTGAATATAACCTTGTAATATTGTAACCTTGTGATATTGTTTTGCTCTTTCTATATAACTGACAAGCTGTGATAAAACTAAGAAGTCTTCATTTTCAGGTGTGAAGATTGCTGGGTTTTTTTCTAAAGGCCCTCTTAAAGTCTTGTGTATTTACTTTTTTAACATCAGAAAAAAAAGTATCACAACCCTGTTTCCCTACCACTATCAGAGGAAAAAAATCTCCCTCCAAGCAAAATAATGTCTTGGTGTTTATAAGGGGGGGGGTGGGGGTAGGGGTCAAGAAGAAGAGTTATATTTTGCTTACAAAACTTAGTTTTGCCTTATTTCAGGCATAATAAGAACATTATAATCATTCTGCTTGACTGGCACATTTTTAATGCTGCCTTGGGCTGTCAGTGGGTAAATATGAACTTCTAGTTATACTTTTTGACCTTAAAATACACTGTCAAATCCAGTATAAATTCTAGTGTCTTTGCATCCTTCAGGCTGTAAAAAAAAAAAAAAAAAAAAAAAAGTAAATTATTTTGCTTTCTCTTAATCATTAATTCTTGTAAATTTTTTTCCATATGATAACAACGTGGTAAGAAATTTAAATTTTTTTCTCATCGTATTAGGAAAAAACCTAGGGAAAAAACCTATTTTTGTAAGGGAAGAAGGGGGCAGAATATATGGCTCTTCTAAATGGCAAAGCAAGTTAACGTGGCTTCAGTCGCAAGAATCACTCACACTCAAGATTCACTTCTTCATCTGGGAAGATGGGGAGTTTGCCTGAGAGGGATTTACAGAGGTTTAGAGTGTGCAGATGTTTCAAGCAGCAGTACTCTGTACATGTTTTTTTTACTGAGTCTGCAGGGGTGACTCTGTCCCATTAATAAGCATAGTTAGGAGTGTTGCCAGGGGATGGAACAAGGCCGTATATAAGCCCAAAGAAAGAAAGAAACAGCACCTGAAGGCAGCTTCCTCAGCCCTTGATCCTCCTTCCTCTGTTCTGGATTTCTTTAAATTTTGAAGTCCTTTTCTTTAAAAAGTACTGAGGGAAACAGCTCTTCAATCAGCCAGCCTTACACCCAATATTAAGACTTTCCTCTTCACATACATTTTTCTTATATAGAATAGCTTTATTTTGAAATGTGAATAGGATTCTTCAAATGAATGGTGTATGGATGTATCCATATCCTTTAAAGCTAGAGCTCGCATTAAGATACAAAAGTTAAGTTCAAATCAGGTGCCTGTTTTCACCATCTGTATTAAAGGTTGAAAATTTATTGCCTTCTTTGAGACATTAAAAAAAACAGATCAGTGATCTGAGTTCATACTTTTGCTTTCTGACAGATAAGATGGCAAAAGGCCAACAGCAGAAAGACTCGAATGTCAGCAAGGAAAGGCAATGTCAGCCCTTCTGGGTGCCCCTCAAAGGGAGGCAGCGAGTGTTGTGAATTAGTGTGTTTCCCATCTTTCTTTTCCTCTTGCCAGCTGCTGACCCCAGTGTGCCAGCTCTGCAGGGAGTCCTCTTTGGGAAATCAGGTGCTTTCATGAGGGCAAGTATCAGCAAGGGTCTACCTACGTGACAGCTAGACCAAAGTAATTTCAGAGAAGTTAAAACCCTATAATAAACGTTTGACTTGATTTTCTTGCCATCCCTGAGAGCAATATTTGCCTCCTGTAGGAGTCATTTGCATCAAAACAATTTGCAGCTTGGTGCATTGCATTGTCTTTACATTCATTTGAATGTTACTGCTGCCAGTGTCAGTAGGGCTTAGCGTGAAATGTACTGCTTGCAAAAGTGGTTCCATTGCAGTCGCCTTCTTTGACTCCGTCCAAGCAAGGACTAACATTTGCTTTCGAGAATTGGTTTAGGTAAGAATTTGGGATCAATTCTGAACCTCAGACTTCCAACGCATAGTCTCTTATCAATGAAGCTATCAATACATGATGCCCACAAAGTGTTTGGGGAACTTTTTCCTTGAGCTCTTGTGAAGTGGAATTCACAAAACCTGGATTTCAGGCTCTGGGAACAAAAGACACTTTAGTTTCCCATATAAAAGAGAAGCTCAACAATGGCTGGAAAAATGATCTTGTGGGCAGCGTTGAACAGAAAGAGGAAGAAAACAATTAAACTTAACTCTGTAATCTCTTTCTAAAATAATGATGGCAAACTGAACCTGTTTAAATTCTGACAGATTTCAGTGCTCAGAGAGACCATTTAATAAATTATGTATTTAATTCACTAAACACTGACAGTGACCTGGTCATGCAGGAGGAAAAGGACTGTAGCTTCTAGTCTGATTCAGACAGCTTGCATCTTAAAATGTGTTTCATGTTCACCCTAAAATCCTAATGTTATTTTCTCTAGTATTTGGCACGGGTTAAGTTTCATCTGTCCCCAAAGATAGCAGAAACAGGCTGTCAATGAAGAATTTTCTCTGCAAGCAGAGGCACAACAGCTTCTACATGCTGTTTTTTATGGTCTGACATCTTCTGGCAGTGGTATGAGTATTAGTCATAGGTAAGTGTACTGGGTATGAGCCTCACAATTAATACATCAAATGGGACATTTCTAAGAACTTCAGTACTACTTCTTGCAATTTCTCAGACTTAGAAAATAATATTGATTTCTTTGAACTCTTTTCAAAATCACATTATTTAGTCATAATTTGTGGTTTTCAGTAGCTTTGAGAAAATAAAATGTGGGAAGGGAACAGAGATTTAAATTATACATGATAGATTTGCTGAAATCTGCTACTCTGTTGGGAAAGAATGTGGCAGTTTTCTGGTGCTGATTTCAGGATTGTTCAGGAGCAAACCTGAGTAATATGACATAACTTTATTCTTCATTTTCTCATGTTTGAGGCTTTGTATGCAGATGTACGTTTACTGGATGAGATAATTTAGGAAGGACCTATAGGGGTTTTAGGCTCCAACTTCTACTGCTGAGCTGAACATTAGTAGCCCATTTATTCCCAACACAGTTCAGCAGCCTTCTCTAAATCCTCAATCCGAGCTGTAATATGCAGCCTGTCTCCTCAGCTGCACCATAACTGTATCCTAACTATAGGGACTGCAACTTTATCATGTGAAGGGGAGAATTTTTTGCTCAACATTCTACATCACTGAGGTGCACAGATCAGCACACACTGATATTTCATTTACTGAGTGTGCATATAGCAACATAGATAGGTAGTCTTGTATTTTTACACAATAAACTCATAGGGATTAAAATCTACTTCCTGATTTAGTGACATGAAATAACCTGCATGGCTTTCAATCACGTTTTTATTATGGGGTAGGCTTTTTTTCACTCACCTAAAATCCAAAAGTTATCAGTCAGAGAAAGCAAGAGAAGCTTAAGGTTAAATTGATTCTGGGTAGTACCTGAGGAACACTAAAGCCTCGGCTTTCCTTCAGGAGGGGAAAAACATTTGCCTGCAGAATTCTGTTCTATAGCAGGACCTGGTAGGTGGGACATTTACCTAGAGTAACAGCGAGTTAGTACTTGGGGCTGGTTATACCTCAAAGAAAATGCTAAAATATAAGCTGACATATCTGCATCCATCTGTCTTGGGAGCTTCTGAGCAATGCCTGCTGGAAACTGGACAGCTGGCAGGTAGTGAGCTAGCCAAGGGATCAACACAACAGGCTTTCCTTAGGTTTTCTTTTTGACCTATGCACCACATAGAACAAGTAAAGCTTCACAGGCTGGAGGAGTCTTGTTCAAATGCAGGCACGTAGAAGAATGTAAAGATGATATGTTGTGGAACCTGGGATCATGTACATACGAAGTTGATGTGTTCACTATCAGTGGATATTTGGCATCTCTGCAAATTTGAGATATTTGTGTAAATATCTAATTGTAGTTAATCAGTTTTGGCCATGATAATCAGGAATAGAATCTCAATTCCACTAGAGTTTGTGTCAGAAATAATGTTGGGTAGAATTTTGGCTGTAATTCCTTGGCATCCTCTCAGTTTTCTAAACTCTCTCATTTGCTGACCTCTTCATATTTCTACACTTCAGGATGTTAAGAAGCTGTAGGAAGCAGATCTGTTCTTCATGACTTACTCCAGAACATGAGGCATGTGCTTGAGTCATTATGTCTGAATTTGATCTTCTTTTAAAGGCATGCACTCTGGAGCTTGAATGAAACTCCTTTCACAGAGCCTTGGCAACCTAGCAGAAGGAGAGGCTGTTAGCAAGTGTGAACTCTGTGTTTGGGATCAGGGGACATAAAGGCCTGTCAGCTGGCTTCTGCAATTATCTGAAGTTTTCTTATGTCTGTCTAGACCTCTGGATAATTGGGGTTATATGTGGTATTGTTTTCTTTAATTTTGAACTAGTGCTGTTTAGATGAGCTTGAGTGTTTTGATAGTCTCTGGTCTTTTGTCGGGTTTTTTTGTTGTCTCCACCAGTACAATATTTAGCCAAAGCTTAGGCAGAGTTTAGAGTTTCTGTGCCTATAAACAGTATGAGCGTTAGATAATGATGAAATGAATTCATAAAAGATGGTCATTGTTCTGTTTGGATTTATTTCTAAAATCATATTTATTTTGGCTGTGCTTTGCTTTTGATTGTTTCCAAGGGAATAGCTGCTGAGCTGTTAGAAATTAGAAAGATCTTCCTTCATAACAGAAAAGTGGGAATAGTAATTGTAATGGGCTACCAAATTCTTTTTCAAACAAAACTCTTCCTTTGTCATGTTAGTAACTAACTGATCAAAAGCAAAGATCCTGTCATCTTGCTGGGTTTTTTTGACACAAAACACAATCCAAATGAATCCAGAGTAGTATAATTAAAACCAGCACATTCAAGTCTTTTTCCAAATTCACATGTGTTTACTGCTATTGCACCAGCAGTTTTTGCTTTGAGATGGTATATTGTACTTTAGCTTTACGACTTCCTATGTTTCCAGGATAGCAGAAGGGACAGTGTACAGGAATTTGGGAGAAGAGAAGGAATAAATTTACATTAAGAATGAGGAAGAAAAATGGGCTTGTAAGGTACAAATTCACATCTGAGATATGATGCAGGCTCATTGTTTTTTTAACAACTCTGCAATGTATGCAATCTTACAATATTTGGATCCTTGTCATATGTCATGGCTTAGCCCTAGCCAGCAGCTAAGCACCAAACAGCCACTTGCTCAGTTCTCTACCCCAAAAGGGAACAGAGAGGAGAATGGGGAAAAAACCCCAAACAATTGCGGGTTGAGATGAGGAAAGTTTATTAGGATAACAAAGGAAGGGAATAATAATAGCAATAACAGCAATAATAACTAATACAAGTGACGCACAAATGCAATTGCTCTCCACATGTGAAAGTAAAATAGATGAACTCAATGCCATCTATTTCTGAGCAGTGATCCAAGCTCCCAGGTATCTTCTCCAGTTACATCCTGAGCATGACATTCTATGTTAGGGAATATCCCTCTGGCCAGCCTGGGACAGCTCTCCTGGCTGTGCTTTCACAGCTTCTTGTGCACCTGGCAGGGCGTGGGAAGCTGAAGTCAACTTAGTGTAGACAGTACAACTACCCAGCAATAACTAAAAACATCAAGGAGTTATCAACATTATTGGCAAAACACAGCACTATGTCAGCTACTAGAAAGAAAATTAAATCTATCTCAGCTGAAATCAGAACATTCTTATACAATTTATTTCTCTGTGGTACATTTCAGAAGAATGAGACAGTACCAGCAGCCATATTTTCTAAATGGAAAAGTACTGCATTGAAAAGATTGTGTTACTGTGATAAGAAATAACTTAATCTTTTGTCTTAATCCTGATGTGCCTGTCCAGCAAGATGTCCCTGTGTTCTTGGATCAGAAGAGTTTAATCAAAGCACTCTAAAAGCTATATGGAGATTTCATCATATTTTTCTCTTTTCCACCTAAATGAGAAAGTTTGAATCCTAGTGTCATTGCTTGTATGAAGTTAGACACTGCAGTGACAGACAGCTCTGGTTCTATCTAGGGAATCTGGGCTGCTAATAACTTCTCACTTGTCTACAAACATAAAAGCCACATACCATCTGGTACTTAGCAATATATAACAACAGCCCTTACCTGTGTTGAGAGGTAATTAGCCTGCCCTCTATTGCTTTTTCACATTAATAATAATAACAGATTGGTGCAATGAAAAACTACAGGGTTTAAAGGGCTCTAAAAGTCATCTAACGTTGTGTTTTGTGTTAAAAAAAAAGAGTGGCAAAGAAGGCTTATGAAAGGTAAAGACATTTCAGATCATAAAAATTGAAGTTGAATCTACCAAAATAATCTCACAAGCCATAGAACACTTATTATTAGAAACCCACACCATTTTCCAAACTGATGGTGTAAACCTCACCATATGGAATAAACCAATGTCGCAGTTTTGCGTGGATGGGTTCTGGTGGAGAAGGGGGTGCTGCAGGGGTGGCTTTTGGAAGAAGCAGCCAGCAGCTCTCTGCATACCACAGAGAGTAAACATCGGCCGACTCATGGCCAGAGTCGCTGCTGACCAAGGCTGAGCCCATCAGTGATGGGCGCAACGGCCCTGGGAATCACATTTAGGAGAGAAAAAAACCCACAGGCAGTTGTTTTTTGCCACCAGAGAAGGGAGAGAGAAGATGTAAGAAGCTGTGCAGACACTGAGGCCAGGGAATGGGTGGAGGAGGCACCCCAGGTGCCAGAGAGAAAGATGCCCCTGCAGCCCATGAAGAAACCCATGGTGGAGCAGGTGGCCCCTGCAGCCCATGGAAAAGACTGAGCCCCCACCTGCAGCCTGTGGAGAGGCCCCACACTGGAGCAGGTGGAGACATACAGCAGATGCTGTGAGCTGCATTGGAGCAAGCCCCTGCCAGCACTTGCAGCCTGTGGAGAAAGACGGAGACACAGAGATGAGCAAGGGAGAGATTCGTGCTAGAGCAGGTTTGCTGGGGAGGGAGGCTTATGACTCCATGGAGGGCCAGGCTCAAGCGGTCTGTTTTTGAGAGACTGAGAGACATGAAATCATGACTAAAGTGAAGTCTTCTAAGAAGGGAGGGGTGGGGGAAGGTGCTTTAAGATCTGGTCACACTTCACAGAATCATAAGATGGTCTGGGTTGGAAGGGACCCCAAGGATCACAGAGTTCCAACACCCTGCTACAGGCAGGGCCAACAAGCCCCAGTCCTGGATCTACACAAGGTTACCCAGGGCCTCATCCAACTTGGCCCTGAACACCTCCAGGGATGGGGCAGCCACCACCTCTTTGGGCAGCCTGTTCCAGCACCTTACCACCTTCTCTGTAAAAAACCTTCCCCTAATATCTAATCTAAACCTTCCCTTCTTTAGCTTTAATGCATTCCATGAGAACCATGAGGTCGCCCCACAGCCTTCTCTTCTCTAGACTGAACAAGCCCAGCTCCCTCAGCCTCTCCTCGTAGGGGAGGTTCTACAGTCCTCTAATCATCCTCATGGCCCTAGAGAGTTTTCTTTCCTTCATCCCATGTTGAGTCAGTTTTGCCTGTGACACTAATTGTGGAATGATCTCTCACTGTCCTTATCGACTTCTAAGCCTCTCAATATATATTTTCTCCCCTCTCCAGCTGAAAAGGAGAGTGATAGAGTGACTTTGGTGGGTGTCTGGCCTCCAGCCAGGGTCAAACCACCACAATCAAATACAACCAAATGGGCCTGAAAGTATTCCAGCAAGACCCAGAAAATCAAGAAGCTAGGAAATCCAAAGACAAAAAGAAAGTTTCAAGAAAATAAACTACAGAATATTGCAAATGTTTCTTAAGAAGTGCTGGAATAAAATAGAACTGTGGCTAAAATACAAGTATATATCTCCTTTTCTAAAAAGTTTGAGTTTCTTCAACAGCTGAGCCTGTACTTAGGAATATGTAAACCAGCACTCATCTTGAGGTGTCTGCCATATATCAACTTTTGGATTTGGCTGCTTTGTATTTTGCAGGCAGAAACAGGCCTATAGGTGTTCAATAGGATGAATAGAAGCCCTGATTGATACATCCATTTTTTGTAGTGTTTCTGTAGCTAGAGTACATATATCTTCCTACTTCATTTATGTTAAAAATCGGTACATGCAATCTTTATTACGTGGAACTTAAGTACAGTTTTAAAATTACTGCATATCCTACCTTTGATCATCTTTTAATTGATTGAGGACTGAATTACTGCAAAAAAATAACAGAATTCATATTAAAAAATACTTTTCTTTCTGTTACTAGCATGGGGGGACAGTCTCTTGACTTCAGTAAATTTCATTTCAGCTTCTTACATCCCTTCTTACACCTTCTGCACTAACTTCTATGGAAGAAAGAGTTTATAAAGTGAAATCTGGATCAAGATACATTTTGCCTAAATGTTGTATTTACACATATTGAGATTTCATTTTTTTAAGATCTACATTCAAAATGTCAACGTTTTGAAAATAGATGTACCATTCATAAAATTTATCCTAATTGTATTGTTTGCTTACCTACTTAAATATGTATAAAACTGTGTTCTTGACTTCATATGATGGCTCTTTTTAAAAATTGTGCCATGTATTCTTGGAACAGACAGATATTGGACTAGGATATTTTTATAGCAGTCTTCAAACAGGAGAAGAGGAACTGACTCCCACTTAGAAATGCTTAATTCATCTCTGTACTGACAGCTGGTCTTGTTCCCTGCCTTAAGGCCAAGATTAAATTTTGCTTTACTACACTGGCATTGGACAAACCAAGGGAAACCCAGAGTCTGCTCTGATTCCATAATTGTTATGTAGACTGAGTAATCAGATGTAGATGATTCCCCTTATTCTTTTAGGCAGAAACATGTGAAAAGAATCACAGGCCTCCTCTTATGACTGAAATGTTTCATCTATAGTGAAGAGGACATGAAATAGTACTATCTAAAATTAAAGGTACACAGAACAGGAGACCATGAGAAATTTGAGATGATATCTTTCAAGAGTGTTGTTAAACTGATATTATTAATATTTTAACAGAATTGAATACTTAAAAGATGAGAGAGCATGGAAAAGGGTAAAGCTTTAAGATCTGTATATATTAATTAGTGTGATGCAAATGTCAGGATATCACTTATTTGTCATACTACACTTTAGAAAATGCTGTATGTAATTTGTGTGAAACCACCATAGTTGCATATAATTGAGTCTTTATAAGGAAGACTTTCTGCTAACCACATCAAACTTCTAATTAATATGTGTGTGTTAGAGAGAGTAGTTTCTTGCTTTGGAGTTGCCCTACAGTGATGCCATGGTTTTACCCCAGCTGATGGCTGAGTCCTAGGCAGCTGCTTGCTCGCTCCCCCATGGCAGGATGGAGGAGAGGATTGGGAGAGTGAAAGTGAGAAAACTCATGCATGGACATAAAGACAGTTGAATAGGTAAAGCAAAAGACACACATGCGTGCAAACTGGAAACATGGAATTCCTTACCCACTTCCCATGGGCAGGCAGGTGTTTGGCTATCTCCAGGAAAGCAGGGCTCCATCCCACTAACGGTTTCTTGGGAAGATAAACACCATCACTCCAAACATCCCACCCTTCCTTCTTGTTCCACCGCTTTTTATTGCTGAGCATGACACCATATGTTATGGAATATCTCTTTGGTCAGTTGGGGTCAGCTGTGTCCCCTCCCAGCTCCTTGTGCACAGCCAACCTACTGTCTGGTGTGGTGGTGTGAGAAGCAGAAAAGGACTTGGATCTGTGTAAGCCCTGCTCAGCAGCAACAAAAAACATGCCTGCATTACCAAGACTCTTTACCACAAATCAAAAACATAGCCCCATGCTAGCTACTGTGAAGAAACTTAATTCTATCCCAGCCAAAACCAGCAGAATTAGAAGTCTTAATAATTAAGGTTTGTCCATAATCTTGTATTGGTATTTTTCAGGTCAAATACTGGGACTGTATGTGGGTAAAAAATGTATCGGTTCTATAATAAATGATGAGAAAGGCAGGAAACAGCTTGTTGAATGATCCTCTAATCTATCTTCTAATGAAAGCAGAGCAATTCAACAGAAGGAAATTCGATACTACAAAATTCAGTTCTTTTATGATCCAGTTTTCCCTTACAATGGCAGACCTTTTTCTGAAAATAATCTTAAAGGAAAGTGCTAATGAAACATCACAGAAAATTGCATCCAAATGAATTTTCGGTACCGTACTCTGGCAAAAGAAACTGAATTGGTCCTTGAATGTTTAGGGATAGAGCCAAAGAAAAAAGTCATGTTATGTCTGTGCACACATACAAAGGCCAATATTAAAATGCTGTGTATAGCTCAGATGGTTTTATTTCCAAAAAGATGTAAAGAGACCTATGCAGTACTTCTAAAAAGGAGGCAAAAGAATTATCCAAGATGAGGAAAAGTAAATCTTCTGAAATGAGAGTTGAAGAGTTCAATTTATTCCAGCATGATCTTCAGATATAGGTACTATATCACTTGACAAGATAGCTGAAAATTGAGGATTTTTTCAGCATTGGTGACGAAAATGTAACAATATGCTTTGATTGAAACTTGTCAAAAATTACCATTTTACTGACATCTGCTTCTAGCTGTCAGAATAATTAATGAAGATTAATTAATAAAGATAAGGAAAAATAGGAACCATATTGCTACCGTAAAGACGAAATATGTTTCAAAAGTAGAAATTTTAATCAATTTTTTTGTGGTTTGGTGTGTTTTTTTCCTGTTGACATTTGTGTGTGTGTGTGTGTGTGTGTGTGTGTGTATTTGTTGGGTTGTTTGTTCCAGGATTTTTCCTCTTTTTTTTTGGTTTTATTTTATCCTGAAAAGGCTTGTCAGATTGAATGGTGCAGCTGGTTGTGTTGGGGAGTGCAGTTTATCTTTCTAGCCTTAAAACTTCTCAATATCTGAGTTACCTTAATAATTCTTCAAAAGACCAGGTGAAAACAGGATTACTCCATTCTACCTCCACATGCTCATCAAAACTCTTCCAGCTCTCATTAGATAACAACATCATAATCACATGTAAAAGCTCCAGGCCTTTACCCAATTATTTTCTGGGTTCAGAAAGGATTAGTTTCCCAAGTACAAACAAAGACAGACATTTTTTGTGAGCACAGACACATTTTCCCCCAGACTCTCTCTGATTTATTTTTGACTGAATGTGCAACATGGAATAGGGTTGGTCCAGTAGTCTGAAGTGGCATGGAAAATCATCTATTTATGTATCTGACTTATACAGCCAGCATCACACTAATAAGCAGATTTACAGCTAGAAAGCGAAGATAATTTTATTTCACCTCATCTTCTGTAAGGAGCCTTGAGGGAGTGATAAATAATTGTGTTCTTCAGCCCCGAATATGGATTGCCCTCCTGAGTCACCTAAGTATATCTGATCAATTGCCTCTGTCATGAACTTCTCAAGCCTCTGGTAGAGCCCAGGACCCTCCCCTTTTCTGCTTGCATTGCAGGAGTTCAGTCTCACCTGCTTTTCCCTACACTCAATGGCCTGCAGTTTACAGCAGGTCAGATTAGGATATCTAATTGTTCTTACTGGATTGTTACAATGCAGACATACAAAGCAGCCGTGCTCAGAGAATGCAATTCAATTAGCAATTCTTGCCTGTTTGTGCTAGTTATATTTTGTTTATTTTTGCCTATTGTACTTTTGTTCACTGGCTTGAGGCCATGGGTGTCAGCTTTTTCACCTACAGTTATTACAGAAGCATCTTGAAAATACGGAATATATTTGACTTCTCTAGTGCCCGAAATCTCTGTGGTCTTTTTTTCTTTTCTGTGCTTTATGCACTGCAAGAGTGTTGAATTTGTTAAAGTATTTTAACCATCTCTTAGAAGATCGGGTAGCTTTTCGGAAGGAAGAGTGTTGTTTTTCAGGTTTCCTTTCGGATCGTGCGAAATTTGCAACATGTGAATTGTTCGAGAGTGGATGAGAGGGAATATTTGGATTGAAAATTTAGTGGATAAGCGATCCCTTTTTAACTTTCCATCCTATGTCTTGTTTAAGTTTTTGTATACTGTCCTTGTTCTATCACAGTGTAGGGGTCAGAGAACTGCTATATTTAAAATATTTAAATAAATACTTAATATTTAAAATTAATAACGTTAGATACAGAAAATTTGGAAAAAGATTGAGTATTATATTTAAAGATTGAAATGTAATTGATAACTTCACTGACAGTTTGGTACAAGGCAGTCAGTAGCAGTCCTGAGAAAGCCTGGGAAATACCTTGAAACAAAACCAAAACTGTGAGAACATACCTCTTTCTTGGAACCTTTTGCTGGAGTTTCGTAATATCAGGTCAGTAGGGAAGAGGAGAATATGGAGAATAAGCTCATAATTAGGCTTTCACCTCTAACATTCAGGTTAAAGCTCATGCTTCACTTTCACAGGCTTAAGACAGTGCCTCGTTTATCTGTGCCCTCCTTGCCCCAGTGCAGTAAACAGTGCATTGCTTAATAGTGCATGCAAGAAAGTTTGACAGATACCCAGTATAAAACAACTTCTATACTGGCATTTCACCTTGAATATGGGAACTGGTACACTATTATGATTAAATTTCAGGTTTTCCTATTATGTGCAAGTGACCTGAGAAGAAACAGAGAAGGAAGTGGCATTTTACAGGGAAACTGATGAGTAAGCACTGCTGTACATGGAGGGGAAAAATGAGTGAGCAGGTGCAGTGATGTACAAATGTGGTAAAAAACCTGGGAGCTGGGGAGTGTCAGCAAGTAGTAGCAGTTACCAGTACCCAGTGGAAACTTGCAGACATTTTTGCCTCACATATTTGGGAAAAAGGGAAGAACACTGGTGAGGGGAAACAGGCACAGACCACATCACAGCTGCCAGGACTGTCCCTGAGGAGGATAATCTTTAATGTTCTAATGACTGAAATTCATTAAATAAATAGAACATTAACACTCATTAGAGTAGAACATTTTTTGACAGAGAGGAATAATGTGTTGTAAATCAAAGGAACAGAATCTCAGAATTGCAGATTGGTTGAGGTTGGTGGGTACTTCTGGAGGTCATCTGATCCAACCCCACTCAGCGCTCAAGCAGGGCCACCTAGAGCTGGTTCCCCAAGACCATGTCGAACCATACAACCATAGGATGGTTAGGGCTGGAAGAGACCTTAAAGATCATCAGATTGCCACCCCTTTGCCATGGCAGGGACACCTCTCACTAGACCAGTCTGTTCAAGGCCACATCTAACCTGACCTGAGATATCTCCAGGGAGGGCCATCCACCTCCTCCCTAGGCAACCTGTTCCAGTGCCTCACCACCCTTGTAGTGAAGAATTTTTTCCTAATATCCAATCTAAATCTACCCCCTTCCTATTCAAAACCATTCCCCCTTGCCCTGTCACTACATGCCCTTCTAAAATGTCCCTCCTCAGCTTTCTTGTAGGCCCCTTTTAGGTACTGGAAGGCCACTGTAAGATCTCCCTGGAGCCTTCTCTTCTCCAGGCTGGACAACCCCAACTCTTTCAGCCTGTCCAGACAGCTTTTGAATATGCCAAGCATGTAGACTCCACAACCTCTCTGGACAGCCTGTGCCAGTGCTCAGTCACCTTCAAAGTAAAAGAAAAAAAAAAAGTTAAAAAGTGTTTCCTAATATTTCAGTTTGTTCCCATCACCTCTGGTCCTGCCACAGGCCACCACTGAGAAGAGCCTCAGTCCATCTTTTTTGCACCCTCCCTTCAGGCATCCCTTCATACATTGATAAAATAACTTTGGGCTACAGTGCTTTGGAAGCATGGAAAATGTGATCTACTTGTAAAAATACAACTGTATCATCTTATTGGTCACTGTGTCATTTAGCTGTTTCATCTAGCTCCTGATGTCTATAACCAGTCATGAATTAACACTCATTTTGATAAAGAAACTTCTGGTACATGCCTTTTCCTTTTCTGCTTTTTTGACCTTGAATCTTAAAAATAAATAAATAAATAGATACATAAATAAATAAACAAATGTGCCATTGCATGTTCAACAAAGAATGTAAAGATATATTTAAATCCCATTTATTTCAAGCAATGAGCTACAGTATTATACTCTGGATATAAGAGGTATTAAGTACCCCAAACCATCTGATTTGCATGTTTTCATCTGAAGAACAAGGTAAGCCACAGTATCAAAGGTCACACTCCGCAATTGTTCCATTTACATTAGAATGATTTGTTATGTTGCACACTTTTTGTCCAATTTGTTAGATCTTTGTAAAGTGGGCAACAAATACTCAAGCCTGAGTGGTCAGTCTGGCTCAGCTGCAATGGAAACAATAAAACTATGTTTGAGGGAGCTGGGATTTTTTTTTTTCTGGATTTTTGCAAAATGTTTCAAATGGGATGAATTAATCTGTTTCTATCTCCTTAGATTATCCTGAACAAATGTTCTTCCCTTCCTGTGAAACAAATATGTATCGTCCCTGCTTCATCAGTCAATTATATCCCTTGAAATATTTTATGGTTTTGAATTCATGGAGATTTTTCTGTGCCTTTCTGATAGGGAAATGGTCAGAACATTTTCTGAAGACCAGTAGCCCTAAATCAATTTCACAAGTGTTTCTGTTTGCATTAGCCTGCACTTATGCCAAAAAGAGCAGTTTTTCCTGCTGTTTTGTCACTCGTTATCTTCCAAGCATGTGTGTGATGTACTACTTTGTGGAGAAATGCACAAGTAAATTTAGGTTTATGTTTATATTAGAAAAGATGCAGCTGAAGAAATACATCTTGCATTTGAAGTGCAATGTAATGAAAGTGGTAGTTCACTTTATGGTCCCCATCAATTCTCAAGAAAGCTCTGCACAGACCACAGAGAATCTGCTCTACTGTGGCAGTAGAAAGGGCCATTGTGTTTGAGGAATAAGGTTGTCAATCACATTTTTCTCCTCTTCAGTATAGGCAACTTTAAAGAACCTTGGTATTCAGCAATAATTATTTGAAGCCAAAATTACAAAGAGTGAAAAGGGACAGAACCTTTTTCTTTTAACTTTTTAATCTACCCACTGCTTTGAAATGGAAGAGCATATGTAAGAAGCTCAAAATATGAATTTTATTCCAAGGCAGCTCTTATAGCAAAAAGAGGTCTTTTCTTGATCTCCAAGGAATAAGATAATGTTGTAACAGTCTTAACTCAGGGAGTAATGGGTAAAAAATGTATCAGCAATACAAATGCATTGCAAGAAATTATGTGAATTTAAAAATGTGAGAGCAAAGAAAAGAAATGGCCACAGCCAAAACCAGCAAATATTTTTAAATCTGCATTTCCTCTAATGAGGACAAAGGGAAAACATGCAAGCAGGAAAGAATCAAGAAGAAAATAATAGAAAAAATAAAATAATTTTAAAGTGACACTGAAAATAGACAGAAGGTATAGTATGATTTAAACTGAAACATCTGAACCTAACTTATTAAACAACTATTAAAAGCATAAAGCCTGAAAGATATGGATGACATTCTAATGGTAAGGGCATACAGAGAACACTACAATTCTGCAAGAGTTAGTGGCAGACAGAAAGGCTCAAAAAAAAGATTTTATTATTTCTGTAAAAAAAAAAATATAAGAAAGGCTAGGTAACTTAGTAAGATAATTTTCTAAGGGAATTAAATACAAATACATCACAGAATGTCTGTTTCAACTCTAGAAGTGAGACAGAAATATAAAAAGAATTCAAATCCTAAGAGATGGAGAGGTTTACTGTGATTTCCCCACCAACCACTTTTTCGTATATTATGGACAATCTCACAATTTGAGGGACTTAAAAGACAAAGAAATTGCAGATGGACAGTTCTAAAAATGCTCTCCCTTGCTGTAAGAAAGAAGAGAGAAGGTAACAAGAAGCCCAAACCAGCAGTCTGAGCTAAAATTTTAGGATGTGAAAAAATAAAATATTTCATATTGCATAAAAGCTTTGACAGAGATACAGAGAAGTTACCTTAAATTCTATCAGAGTCACTTCTGTGAGGGTATCTAAACTTTTTTTAGCATGGAGTAGTCCCAAGGTGTATTTGTCTTAATTCAGCAGTCAGAGATATACACATATATCACTGCAGAGCTACATTTACTGATGGTTGTTTACCCTAGAACATACAGAACACTGTAATAGGTTTCACACACAGAAAATAAACCTCCACGGTATGAATACTTTTTATCCAAATTATATACTGAAGATGAAAGTGTTGTTTTGTCTCTCTTTAATCTGCTAGCAAATTGCCACCTTTCTGTAGTGATCCAACTGCTAGACGGCCAGCAACTGTAATGTAAATTTATAAATGGTATGCTGAAACAGTAGTGAAATTTGTTAACAGTACCAGAATCTAAATCCCAATTCTCATTCCATTTATCTCTGTATTTTTAAAAGGTCCCACTAATGAGTTCTTTATGTAATTAATCATGTTGACACAGTTCAAAGTAGATGACTCAAATCTTGGTTGTGAAGTAGAGAGTTGGTGAACTACTGCTTACTGTAGCTTCAGTGAAGTTAATGACTAATTGAACATGCTATTGGGGTCCTCAGTGCAATACCTTACAGGACTTGATCTTTAGTTTGAACTTTATATATATATATATATATATATATATATATATATATATATAATTCACTGCTGAATGGTCTCCAGATTGCTGCTGGAGAGTGTGTTAATTATTCTGTTAACTTTGTAGGAAATACACATATTTAAAAAAAAAAAAGTCATAAGTTATTAGTACTAAATATGAAAACAGCACCTTAATTAATTAAGAGCAGTGGTATCTCTCTGAAAGTTGAATTATATGATAACATCTGTAAAATCTGATCTATATAAATGTGCTAAAAGCATATTATTACAAACAGATTAGCAATAATATTTTAAAGATCCCAAAAGCACATGGACACAGTTTCACCCACTGGAATCATAAAAGCTGCTCACTGTAGAATAATTAAGTCATACTTCTGGATCTTTGCAGAATCCAGGGTCAAATCTGGTATTATGATCATATAAAGCATCAATCTTGCAAAAGTCTATGTCTCTCTTCTGGTGCATCACAGAATTGAAATCAGTGGAATGTAAAGAAATTGGTGTTATTGCCAAAAAAACCAACCAAACAAAAAAACTCTGTAAAGTGATAAAAATAATGTTCATTAAGCAATTTGGTACTGAAGCTCACATTTGGTATTAAGTAATGGAGTACATGAGATACCAATACTGATACTCTGAGAAACCAAAGAATTCCACCAAAGGTGGAAGAAGGGAAGATGGAAAGGGTGATAATGAAGCTACGGATACTACAGTATCTGTGAGATGCACTCAGTCACGTGCTTTGACTGGGCTGGCCCTGTGTGGAGCCAGCAGTTGGACTTGATGATCCTCATGGGTCTTTTCCAACTCAGGATATTCTATGATTCTATGATTCCACATATTAATAAGAATTCCATAACTGGACTTCTTACAGGGTGTTTTGCCTTCACTAATCAGAGGAAAAACCGATTTCAGAGAGTTTATCCTCAGAATAAGAAAGAGCAAAAGGGTATATGTTTTTGTCTGTGCATCTTTCAGCTGGCAGCTATGAAACATGGGGGGGAATGTGTGTTACATTTTGATGATGATATCTTTGACACCGTCTAAATTTTCCTATTTTTCAACTTCTATATTGTCAGCTATATCCAACTTACCAGGCACGCCAGGAATGTAATCTCTGTAATCATTCCAGGATGGTTTTGTTCTTTTAAACACTGTCAATTAAGAGTATTTTGATCGTTCTGTCTCTAGAGCCTCTCACTCAAATCATTAGTTCAAAATGTTGCCCTTCACAGAAAATGTGCTAGCAGAAAAGACAGGGTAGTACTTAAAATATGTTGAATCCTCCACCATGTTATAAAGTAATTTTCTCTATATTAAGAAAGACGGAAATTTCTTTCAAGAAATGGATTGGATTTACCTAAGAACGAAGTGGGATGTCACTTCAGTATGCACAAAAAATGATGGTATCTCTGAGGCATTAATGAAATTTCAGTCTCTAAAAATGATCAGTCACGACTGCTGCTTATTGATATCTCCCTGGCATTCTAAAATCCCGTCCATTTTACAAGTCAATCAACAATTTTTAATCACAGTAGACTGACATGAGTCATTAATTTAATAGTCCTAAATTTTGGCATATTATGCAGCAGTAAACATGATTTCTCACCCATTTTATTTTCATAGTTTGGTCTATTCTATAAAGTTTTAGATAACTTACAAAACAGTATCAGCAATGAAGACACGGGATATTGTTTTGATAAGCCACGAAACATAAAAAACATTGTAACAATACAACACTAAAGACAGAATATAGATAAGGAGACAGCAAATTCAAAACCAGAACCAATTGCAGTATACAGATGGTTGCCTTTCTTTCCATTACAGAATAAAACTAACATTTGTTCTGAGTATAACTAAGAAGGAGCCCTGTTTTTCAGGTATTACTGTGATTTTGTGGCTTGGGTTTGTTTTGTTTTGGTTTTTTGTTTGCTTTGGCTTGGTATTTTTAAACAAATATTTTTTAAACTACTCAGTGTTTTTTCTATTTGCAGAGTTTTCTGTTGCTGTTCTTTAGTTGCATTTAAGATGCTCTAAATACTTAAAAGATCATAACTTTAATAAGAAAATAGTACTCTTATCTGTATTTGACACTAATGTCTGATTTTATTTACAAATACATTGCATTGTATGTCACTGATTTTATTTGACTGAAGAGCATAGTGAAAGACATGAGACAGTTTTTGCAAAAAATGTTGATTCTCTTTCTTAAAACTCTTGTCAAAATTCTACTAAGGCTGTTTAAATTGACCCTAGACTTCTGCAGTACTTTGAAATTCATCTGTTTATATGAATGCTTATCAGTACTATTAACAATTCAAAGCCAAGGTATCTGCCAGTTCTGAAGCTGGCCTTTGTTGGTCTGAAATCCAGACAGCTTTGTCTTCTGTCATATGTCCCCCCTCTGCCACCATGAGCTGTCCCCAGCTTTTGCTTACCCTTCGGAGATGCCAAGGGCTGCATATTTCCCTGTCCTGTTGTGCTGCTGGGTTCACTGAGTAAATCTAACACTGCAAGGGTTTCTTTAACAGTTTTTCTGCACCTTAACAAATGAATCTTGGAGAAAACTCTACCCTCAGGAGGTAGAGGTGTGACAGGTAGAAAGGAAATAAAAAAGAAAAGAAGAAAAGTCCTGTGTATCAGATGACAGTGTTGCAAGTGTGAGTTCCTGACACGGGCTATAGGACTTCAAGTCTCTTTTGCTCATGTTAGGCTGTGGCAGCTGGTATAACACATGCGGTGTTAGGTGTTTGTCCGATGCCTGGGTAGCCTGATGCCCTGAGGCTTACAGTGCCCCTCATGACCGACCCAATGCAGCTGGGGGCAGCACTTGGTGCATCCTACAGCTCCCCCCTCTAGGCCTGGGGAAGAGTTTGGACAGCCTTGGAAGACAGTTTCTCTCAGGCAGTGTTTGTGTTTCTGGATCCTTCTTCTTATCTGTATGAGGATTTTAGAGAGATCTTTCTGCTGTTTCCAGAAGGATAGTCAGAATTATTCCCTGTGTCAGAGTTATTCCCTAACTGTTTCTGAATATGCAAATTCTTGAATAGGCTCTTTGGACTTGTGGTTCCGTAAAAGTAACAGAAGCATGTTAATGACTGTAGCATTAGCTAAAATGTGGTTTATCTTCCAACTGTGACGATACTTATGAAACTTATACAATGGATAGGGTTAAAAACCACGCACTACAGTACAAGCAATGAAATTAGAAAATGTATTATTAATTAAAACGCATATTAAAGCACTTAGGTCTTGGCCATGGATATAAACCCTTAAATTCAATAATGTCTGTGTTGGAATTTAATAATGTCTGTTTATTAATACTGATATTGCATTGGGACAGAACAGGACAGTGCTGGAGATCAATTTTTGCCTGTTCTTTTAGGCTATGATGATGTACTGATTCCATTAAATGCCACTGATAAATTTATTTTTAGATGTGGTACAATATAGCATGAAATTAAGGTCAAAATCAAATTAATATTAAATGAAATTAATATTAACTTGAATCATCTGAACATAAAGGTCCACATACTGCAAGTGTTAAAATACCAACAGTGAAATGTTAGATGTGTACACATATACATACTATATAACAAGTTTTCATCTACAGCGATGAACTTCCACTTTTATTGAAGCATTTAGAAGAATGAAAAAGGATCAGCAATCTATAGCCCAATAGTACGAAGGACTGGAAGGAAATACTAAATAAACTTTCAGCTTTCAAAAACTTGCTGTCAAATATTTCTATTTTAAAACTTATTTCAAGATCAACTGGTTATTTCTTCCATACAATCATGTTTTTTTTCTTTATCAGTCATAATATTAAGTATTGTTACAGGTTTAGATAACGCTTTTCTTCTAAAGCAAAATTTATATTGTAAAACCAGCATTTATCATGTAGATCTGTTTCCTGCATGCATATAGCTGTTTCTGGCCATTTGAGTATTAAATGCAAGTTTCCAGTAGTTTTTTTTCCCTTCTCTTATTACCAATCCTATAGAGCCAAGAATTTGACCCGATCAGCCAATGGAGAATAGAATTTCTTACCTTATGAGAAGTAAGAGACTGACTGGTTCTCTGTCTGATTCTGCAAAGGTAGCACAGGTGAAATACTTGGAGAGTATTTTTATTATTGTCAATACAGGAAAGGATAAAAAAAAGAAAGCAGTGGTCTGGTTTTAAGATACCTAATTAGTTTTTCAATTTCAAGGAAAAAAATCAGATTGAAAGCCCTCCTCGAGGCACATTTTACTTCAAAATTGCTTAGGACTTTCACTTGTCCTACTGTAGTATGTGAGAAGCCTGTCCTAGAGCTTAACCTTGGTCCCCATAAAAAGCTGCCTCCTCATGTCCAATAGGAGTTTCCTTTATTGCCACTTGTGACCAATGTCCCAGCCTGTTGCTGAGCACCTCCCAGGAGAGCCTGACTCTGTCTCTTCTACTGCTCACTTTCTGGCAGACTGTGATTAGACTTTACTCCATCTTCTTGCTCTTCTCCAGGTAAAACACATCCAGCTCACGCAGCCTGTCTGTGTGTATCAGATCTTCCAGCATCCAAACCATCCCAGTGACCATGCTCCTGCTTGTCTGAGCTCCTCTGAATCTTACCCCCATCCCTACAGTGCATTAACCACTCCTTCCAGCATGGTATCATCTGGCAACTTCAATACTGTTCACGTTAATGACAAAGATGCTAAAATGTATCTGGACCAGTATTGACTTGTGAGAAACATGGTTCCCACAGCTACAGTCTAGTCAGGTTTCCACTACCTTAAGGTCCATCCAACCTGTAAATTCTTAGTTTAGCTATGAGGATAGTGTGAGAGAATGTGTTGAAAGCTTAGCTGAAGTCAAAGAGTGATATCTTTACTTCTGTGTTGGTCTACATCTGATTGTTTCATCATAGAAGCAGCTGATCAGAAAAGATTTGCTCTTGGTAAATCCATAGTTGCTATTGCAAGCCAGGTTATTCATGTTCATCAGACTGGAAATCTTTTTTTAGCAGGATTTGCTTTAGAAAGTTGGTGGGGATTGAAGTAAGGCTGACTTTGAGGATCTTCTTTTTTACCATTTTTGGAAGCTGGACAAGTAATTGGAAGAATGGTTTGCCATTTTTCACTTGCTGGAGAATTCCTCTGTTTGTTTGTCGTGGTTCCTCCCCCAAGGAGCCAGCACAGTGAGCAGAGCTGGCCCGGGCTGTTTCCACACCATACAACATTATACCCCTTAAAAGGGGCTGGTCAGGGAGAGGCAGGTAGGCACAGCTTGGGGCAGTGTAAGTGTGGTCAGGCATCGGGTCAGTCATCGAGTTGGTCACTGGTCTGTGTCATCACCTCGTTGGGTCAGTAAAGTGCTCCCTCTTATCACCTTGTGTGTGTATTCTGTCGTGGGCTCTGTTGTTTCCCTCTTGCGGGGCTGTGTCAGTAACTGTCCTTATCCCACCCCACAGGGCTCTGTCTGTTTTTCCTCCTGGAGAAGGGGTGAATGAATGGCGCAGGGTGCTCAGCTGCTGCCTGGGGCTGAAGCACCACATTATTCATAGATAGCAGGGAGTATCTGCACAGTGATGGCAATCACTCCACTCAACACTACTGGATGCATCCTGTCCATTTTGTATTTCTTCACTTCACCTACATATCTCTAACAAGTTTGAAAGAACGAGAGATTGGAAGGATGGGACATTTTATCAGTAGATTGGAGAGATTTTCTTAAAAATTACTGACAGCCTAATACAGTATCCATTACCCACTGGAATAAACTAGCAATGGAAATGGCTGATAATCCATTTCTTGAATTCCTTAAGGCAAAACTAGTACCTTCATGGACCATATGTGTTAATCAAACTTCAGCTGTTAGGCTTACTATGAAAGAAAGTCAGGGGAGTCTTTAGTCTTGTCTTGCACATGACTGCTATTTAATTGATCCTTCTCAGTCATAATCTATAGAGTTGCCATTGCAATCGTTTCCTCAAAGGGAGCTACTCTTCAGTAGTTTTGATTTAATGGTAGAAAAAATTGGAGGAATAAAACAATAACAGCTTATCTAATGATATAGTGAAAGAGAACAATTTCTATTTCTGAAAAGTGTCTTGTATTTTGGAAGATATGAGATCAAAAGCAAAGTACTTTATCAGGTCTTTTTATGAGACAAAGGCTTTATATGATGTGCCTTTCCTACACCTTCAGTGAACAGATGGGTAGTAATCGATTATGTTTACAATTGGGGCACTAAAGAAAATGTTGTCATTTTTTCCCCTGCTAGCCATTTATCTATTTAGTTCTTTGACAGAACACAGGAAATGTAACTAAATGTTCTGTTTTAATTAAAATGAAAGAAAATTTATTAGTCAGGGAAACTCTTCTGTTCTGTTTATGCTTGGGGAAGGGAGCAAACATATGTTTCTGCTTCATTGTTTGTCACCATCTAGAATGAGGTTATTTCTTGTTGGTTATTTGGCCTATGGAACAGATCATACTAGTGATACTCTTCATTTTTATTTATTCTAAAGAATTCTAGTAAGCAGTAGTAAGTAAATGGCAGAAGAAAAGTGCATCCTACAAAATATTCCAGTAGAGTTCTTTAAAAAAAAAAAAATCAATAAATGGCAGTCATAATATCTCCTAGATAGGAGCATGTAGTTGACTGGTAGAACTCAATTGTTGCTTCAAATAAAAACGATGAGAATAAGAATCTATTTGTTTCTTGTCTGTTAACATTTTTTCCACTCATTGCCCAGATAGAGGAGTACAAGGTGGTGAGGGAGGGATGGAAGTGGAGTTTTTATCTTGGTGATATCAGATATCTATCTCTAGTGGAATTTTAAATTCTTCAATAAAACCTCATGATCTCCCACACATGCCAAGCACATCAGACCAGGACATATTAACACCAGGCCTAGCACTACAGAATAAGTAGTATGCCATACCTACATAGTAGCCCTTAGTTGGGGATTATCCCCAACAGGTACAGCATGTTAAGGCTACCCGTGGACTACGCTATTATTTATGTCCTTTAACCTTGTTTTCTTGTTTGACAGTTCTAAATGAAAACACTGTCAATCTAAGCTTTCAGAATTTGGAACTGACCAAGAAGTTTATCCTTTGTTTCCCTTTACCTCAGTTTCTTCTTTTTTCAGAAATCCACTTCCCAATTAATAGAAGACATTAATTGACTCTACAAGCCTCTACTAAATACAGTTGTCTGCGAAATAGTTCAGTAATTTTCAAAAATCAACTTTGTTCCTATGTAAGTGTTCAATATGATTATGAATTACAACTACTATAAATATAGTGCAAATTTGTCCCCTTGCAGCAAAGAAAGCCAACAGCATCCATTAGGAAGAGCATTACCAGCAGGTCAAAGGATGTCACCTGTTGTTCAACCCTGGTGAGACTCGTCTGGAGTGCTGAGTCCAGTTCTCAGCCCCCTCAGTACAAGACACATGTGCATATACTGAGCAAGTCCAGCAAAGAGCCATGGAAATCATTAAGGGATCAGATCAGGCAGAGCAGAAATCTAGCATCTGGGCTCCGGGGTCATCAATATTCATATATACCCGATGAAGGAAGGTAAAAAAGAGGAAGACAGACTCTTCTCCATGGTGCCCACTGACCGATGTTGAGCACATATTGTTATATTTAAGCACAAGAAGAAATTTTTTCAATGTGAGGGTTATCAAACCCTGGAACAAGCGATTCAGAGAGGTGGAGGATTCTGCACCTTTGGAGATACTTAAAGTCTGGTTGCACACAGCCCTGAACAACATGCAGCTGTTGACCCTGCTCTGGCTGGTTGGACTAGACAATCTCCAGAGTTCCCATCTGACTTCAGCAAGGATTCTGTGAAAGACATTTTAAATTTTAAAGTTATTAATCTGGTACATTTTTGCAAGGAGCAAAACAGTATCTGGGCACATCCTCATATTTGCAAGAAGTGGAAAAAAGAACAGCCAGTAGCACATGCAAAAATAGTACAGGCGTGAAGGACCCATACTACATCAAAAATTACCCAGTTTCTCCTTAACACAGCTTCAGTGTGTTTCAGCATTATGGTTCCAATGGAAAGGATATTCTCACTTCAGTAGAAACCTCATCATCATCTTGTAACATTTTAGAGTTCTTTTTTTGATCTGCTGTTAGCCTACTAAATGCTGAGTGCAAGAGAAGCAATTTCTTTATCTTAGTAAAGATAAAAAGTACATAATATGCCCCAGAAATAATGTCCTTTAGGAGCATATTATGAAAATCTGTCTTTAGAATGTCCCATGAGCTTTTGCCTGTTAGTATTTACCTACCGCTAAGCAAAAATTTATTAAAGTTTCTGTTACAGTGGATAAGGCAGCTGTATCTCATTACCAGCGCTAGGAGCCATCAAATTCCACCAAATATAATGTCCATAATTTGAAATCAGACATCTTTGTAATTGGCCAATATATTATCTAGAGTATCTAAATAAGTATTTGCATCAGTCCAGAGAGAACCTTGACCTGTGAGGATTTAGTAGCAGCCTGTGTTTGAAAAAAATCCCATATTATTTTTGCCTATATTATTTCAGAAACAGGAGGATAGTTTCCTTACCATGTTTAAGTTTACAAAAATCCTGCCCATTCTATGCATATCACAGAATCACAGAATGGTAGGTGTTGGAAGGGACCTCTGGAAATCATATAGTCCAAACTCACGGCTAAAGCAGGATCACCTATAGCAGATTGCACAGCACTGCATCCGTGCAGGTCTTGAATAGCTCTCGAGGAGAATCCACCTCCTCCTGGGCAGCCCGTGCCAGTGCTCTGTCACCCTCAAAGTAAAGATGTTTTTTTCTCATGTTGAGATGGAAGTTCCTGTGTTCCAGTTTGGGTGAGTTGCCCCTTATCTTATCAGTGGGCATCACTGAAAAGACTCTGGCCCCATCCAGCTTGACATTCACCCTTTAGATATTTATAAACATCTGCAAGATCCCTTCTCAGTCTTGTCTTCTCCAGGCTAAACTGACCCAGATCTCTCAGCTTTGCCTCAGAAGAGGCTTCAGTTCCCCAGTCATCCTCATAGCCCTATGCTGGAGTCTCTCCAGTAGTTCCCTGTATGTCTTGAACTGGCGAGCCCAGAACTGGACACAGTACTCCAGATGCGGCCTCACCAACACAGAGTAGAGGGAAGATAACCTCCATCTACCTGTTGGCCAGGCCCTTCTCAATGCACCCCACGATATTATTTGCTTTCTTGGCCACAAATGCACATTGCTGGTTCATGGATAACTTGTACATCAGGACTCCCAGGTCCTTCTCTGGAGAGCTGCTCCCCAGCAGGTCAAACCCTAACCTCTACTGTTGCTTGGGGTTATTTCTCCCTAGGTGCAGGACCATAATCTTTCCCTTGTCAAATTTCACCTCTCCACCCAACTCTTTAACCTGTCCAGGTCTTACCGAAAGGCAGCACAGCCTTCTGGTGTATCAGCCACTCCTCCCAGTTTTTCTGTCAGCAGCAAACTTGATGAGGTTACACTCTGTCCCTTCATCCAGGTCACTGATGATGTTGAACAAGAGCAGTCCCAGTACTGACTCCTGGGACACCCCACTAACCACAGGCATCCAACTACTCTGCCCTGCTTTTCCCAACTCTCTGGGCTCTGCCATTCAGCCAGTTCTCAATCCATCTCACTGGCTACTCATCTAACCCACACTTCCTAAGCTCGCCTACAAGGATGTTATGGGAGACAGTGTCAAAAGCCTTGATGAAGTCCAGGTAGGCAACATCCACTGCTCTCCCCTCATCCACCCAGCCTGTCATGCCATCACAGAAAGCTATCAAATTGATCAAGCATGATTTCCCCATGGTGAATCCATGTTGACCACTCCCTATAACCTTGCTTTCCTCCACATGCTTAGACTTGATCCCAGAATGACCTGTCTCCTCATCTTTCCAGGGATGGAGGTGAAGTTGACTAGATTATAGTTTTTCTGAATCTTCCTCCAAGCCCTCTTTGAAGACTGGAGTGACAGTGGCATTCCTGCAGTCCTCAGGCACTTCAGTTCTCCATGACTTTTCAAAGGTGATGAACCTTACGTACTCACGGGAAGCCTCCCATTTTACAGTGGTCATTGCATTATATACAGTTACAGGGTTATATTGGTTTCCTAGGAAACATCTCAATTAAGCAAGTTTCCTGATTGAATGGTGTCTATTACATATGCCAGCGTGAAATTCCTCAAGATGGGCAGTAAGACCTACTGATGTATCAGTCAATCACTTGATTGCCTTTAACTGACTCTTCCTTCTTGTATTTCCCTTGGTACTGTGATGCAGACACTCGAAGATTGAAACACCATGTTATTCTTTTGTTGCCCTTTATGTATATTCTGTGCTTTCCTGCATTTGGAGAGGGACAGATTAGCTCAGGGTTTTACGGTAACAGGTAGCAAAATGCCAGGTATTATGTTGTTTTCTACAAGCCCTGTCAGTATGCTTTACCTGTCATCTCATGCAATACTAAAGGCAAATGACTATATTATCACAAGTTTTCTGTGACTGGCAACTGTTATTGGCATCATGTATCTGGGAACAGCTGTTGTTGTTTTATTAGAAAATACTCCAGTGATGCTTAGTGTGGAAGGAGCCAAGGCAGTATCAGTAGCATTGCCATTCCCTCTGCAATTAATATTGCATAGAATTTCCTAACCTGTGTTAAAAAAAATATTTTTTTTCTAATTGACTATTTTAGTTTTTTAGAGAAAATACAGGGCTTAAAGAGCTTTCAGAGAGACCATATGCAAAATGAATTGTCTTAATCCTATTCCCTCTGAATATTTGTGAACATTACTAAATAAAAAAAACCCAAACAAACCCACAAGCAATATACAGCAGGAATAATCTGGAAACCCTGCAGAAAGTCTTCATCAAGAACATGAAGATGGCTCAGTTGCATGTTCATCCACCAGAGTTTCTGTCCCACCATCTTGTATCAGAAAACGTTGCTTGGATAAAAATGAATTTTACTGTTATGGTTTATTTTAGTATGATCTTTTTTATTAGAAATCTAAAGACAGAAAAGCAACAATATTTTTAATATATTTGATTTCAAAATTATTTTTGCATTTTCATGTTTAATACTTTGAAGGCATCTACATAGAAATAGCAGAGATCTGGTGAGTCAGTTATGTCCAATTGTGATGCATCATCAAACAATATACATTAATTTACACCCTACTTGACATATTTTTACTTTTAAAAACTCTTTAGGACCAATTGTTAATTGCATTTATTGAAATATTTTAAGGTTCTAAAGAACTATAATTGGTAGATCACATGTAAAGTTTTAAGAAAATTAATTTCTGTATTAGTAGTTTTAAGAACATTTATTAATAACTGTAAATAAAAAATGTTTATCTAATACCAAGGGAAACTGCGATTGGTGGGAGTTGTGTTGTTCTCAGGCATATTTGATTTCAGAGGTGCTGTTATTTCTCTCCATGCTTTGCGAAATTGGTGGCATGCAAATACTAGAATACGTTGTTTTATTTTTTCACTCCAGGGAAAAGGGAAGTGGTTTGTAATTTATCTGTAAGACTGGAAAGTTGCTGCTGGGGATGAGGGTAACCTAGTGCTTTTTACAAGAACATGAAAAATCACAGAAGCGCCGACTGGTTTGGGCTGGAAGGGACCTCAAAGACCATCTAGTTCCAACCCCCTGCCATGGGCTGGGCCACCCTCCTCTAGACCAGGTTGCCCTGCCCAAAGCTCCATCCCAATACAGCTCTCCTCAGTGTTTGAGAAGAAGTTCTTGGCAGTGACTGTGCTCATTTTCTTGGACTGTGGCTATTATGAGAGCATGTGCTTAAGAACAAGGAAGACTTGGACTGAAAATGGCAACACCCTTATCCCAGTAGAATCTTAGTCGTTCCTAATGTATTTAGGGTACAGGAAATTTGTAATTACTTTTTCATTACTTTATGCATTAATGAAGCACTTAGTCTTTTTATAATGGGCTGAATGTTAGCTGAATGATCAGTTCCCTAACAGTTACCTGCAAGATGATCAATACATGTTTAGCATATCAAGCACCAACAAAGAGAGACTGTTTTTGCGGTCATATCCTATAAATGATTAACCAGAGCTGCTACCTAACAAAGAGAATTTCCACATCAGCAAAAGAATAACTTTTCTTCTTTTTTTAAATCTGTAGAAAATTCATGACTATTTGGTACAGCTATATATGATCCTTCATTGCTTGTCCACCTTCTTTTCAGTATTGCTCTTAAATATATAGCAAATCCCCAAGTTAGAAGGTACAAAAAAAGCCCCTTCTTTTTCCTCACTCTCATCCCCCCCAATAATCATTGTCAGTCACACGCTCTCACGTCTAGGAAGGAAACTTTCTGAATGTCATCAGCAAAGTTTTGTGTTTTGATAGACCAATAGAATTGTGTATGTCTGACAGACTCTGGAGGCAAACCCTATGCACAGAATGATTTTCAAGGGTTATACCCTAATTTTCTTGGCATTCCTTTGGCAATACTGCCGCAGTTCCAGACGGTAGTTTCATTTTGAGGTTCTTTTCATAAAGCTTTTTCCCCCATAACAAATTTAGATTCTTTTAACGCTCAAACCAATGAAAGGATCAACCTAACATCAATAAACCGAATCTCAGTATTTAGTCTTAAAATGTAGGCTTAAAAGAAAAGTCAGAGTTCATTGAGGTGATTTTTTTCAAACTGTCAGATTTTTTCTTGAAACAACATAATTTTGAATTGTTAAGAAAAATGTCTGACCATTTTATACTAAATTAGCCAACAATACTGGTTCTGATCTCTTTACACCACTATTCTTTGCTTCTGCATGAGAGAAGTCTCTGACATATGTAAACATGAATTTCTATGCAAATGTATATGTATTTTTAACATATATAAACAAAAGAAAGAGTTCTGTAGACTTTCACCTTTTAAATGCTTTTCTGGAGCATCAAGACTTCCCTCTGCTTGTCATACTCCTTACTGCAGAAAGAAATGAGTTGATGTTCTGAGTATTTGGTGATTATTCATAATTCTGCCTCATTCATTGAAAATTGCTGAAAAAGGGCCTTAAAATATTTTTGTTGCTGTTGTTTTCCGCTGTATCCTAAGCAGCATTTCATTCAAGGGCTGATAAGCTGAAAGCTAACCCAATGTTTTGCCTCTCTCAATTTAAGCAGTGAGGACAGCATCTTCAGGGGCTGGCTTGGCATGAATTGTTTTTCATTTGAAATTGTGTGGAGCTTAAGAGAAGGTGTGGGGGGGCATAATTCCTTTTTTCTCTCCATGTTACTGATGTAACTACCTTCCTGACTATGAGTTTTGAAATTTTTTTCTCCCATAGTGCAGTAAAATAGTGAAAGCATCTGGATAAAAGCAGCCCATCCCCCAGATCACGAGATCTGAATCTGGAGCTATGCAAAAACCTAACAGAAGTTGCATGAGAGAGAACATTCTGAAGACTGTGTATTAAAGCATTGATTCATATGTACTGCAGTTGCAAGCCAGAGGACATATAAATAGCAAATTGAAACAGATTCTGTTTCATTCCTTCCAAGAGTTTACATCTCCCAAACTCAAACAGCTAGCTGCCTCTTGCCTTCGGTTCCCCACCCTGCTTGCAAAATTGCTTTTAATGTATTTCGCTGAGCAGCTTCAAGTGATTTTGTTTGAAAAGTTCTCAAAATCCAGCACTGCATTTCATTCTGACTTTGATTTAAGTGATCTCAGAGAGCAGTGTTGTTCTTTCCATCTAATCTGGTGTAACAGCTTCCCTTCGGGTTATGTTAAATTATAGAATCACTCTTTTCAGCTCTCCTTTTCCAACCTGGGTAATTTATACACAGAGTGTCCATCACTTATACTTTGGGTGCTGTTTCTGACCCCTAATACTGGCAGGGCTCTTCTGCCCTGCGGTTTCCTGCCTGGGCACACTGTGGTCTCACGGCTCGCACCAGGGCACGCGTCCTGCTGGCTAGGAGCAAGGTTCCTCCGTGCCAGTAGGGCATGTGCCAGGGCTTTTACTTATATGTTAATTACATTTTTCATACACTGCCTTAGCAGGTTGGATAAGCAGAGCCTGACATGTTTGTTTCATTACTGAAGCCCTGAACCAGGAGAATGCCATTAATCTTAATTCCAAATAAGGTCTATTTGGAGTAAAGATGTTATACGGGGTCCAGATTTTTGAATGACTTTTGCATCAGGCAGCCTGCCTCGATCCAGACCAGCCTGAAACGACATAAATTATCCACCAACTTGCGGTTTACGGTGTAGTAATACGAATACAGGGGTGCTAAAGGACAGGGAGTCTTTAGGAGAAGCAGTGCCGATGCAGAAGTCTACGGGGTGGCCAGTGTGAAACCTCCCGTGCCCCAGCCGGACTGGAAGGAGGCATGAAAGGGCATCGCATTCCATCTGCATCTCGCAGCCGCCGTCGGACCGTGTAGATGGCTGATGAACGAGACGGCAGTTGAACGTTCAGCAGGCTGTGACGACTTTGCACAGAAATATAGGAGAATTTATCGCCGGCTTGCCACGCCACTGCCGTGCTGCCCGCTTTCGGCGGTGCGCCCCTTCCCTGCACTCCCACCCCACCCGACAGCCCAGCCCCCTCGTTCTCCCGGCCCCCCTTCCCGGCACCGAATTTAGGGGCTTGCTGTCGCCACGCCGGAGCCGTCCTCCTTCAGGAGCTCTAGCACGAAAGGAGCAGGGAGGGGGGGTTCTCAGCCGCGCAGTTGCCGGACAAAGATGTGCCTGTGCCCGTACGCACCGGTCATGTCGGTATGTATGGATGCATGGGCGCACGGATGGATGAATCGCGCTTCCTCCCGAGTGCCGGCGCTGGCCGGGGTCTGCCATGGCGCGCAGGAGACTGCGTGCAGCCCCGAAGTGCCGGAGAAGGGGAAAACAAGGCGGGGAGGGGAGAAGGACGGGGGCGGGCGGGGAGGCGAGGCGAGGCGGGCGGGGAGCGGGGGCGGGCGGGCGGCGCAGCCAATCGCCCGGGCTGCCGGCGCTGCAGGAGCGGCGGCGCGGGGCTGAGGGCTCCGAGGGACGCAGAGCCGGGGCCGGGTGCCTCTCTGAGGACGGCGAGCAGCTGTGCCGCCAGCACTGCGAAAAGTCCCCATTCGCTTCTTTTAAATTAAAGTGCCTTGTCACCAGTTAGGGCAAGTCAGCCAAGGTAAGGCTTAAATGAAATGACACTTTAATATGTGGCAGCATGGATATTTCTGGACAGCGGTGCTGCTATACACAGCCTTCTAAGCAGTGCAAAATATTTCGTGCAATAATGCTATCGCAGTGGGTCCACAACCTGTAATTTGCCTGTCTTAAAGTTGCTGCTTAATACGTAAGCCTTACCCTTGTGGTGCTGTAGGATCGCGTTCGCTTATCCAGGCAGCTGTTACAAAGGGACCTGCAAAAATACAGGCATAGAAAGGTAGCGGCGCTCTGTGTGTGTGTTTGTGTGTGGCCGTGTTCGTAATACCTACAGTTCTGCTGCTGAACTTAGGGGAATAATGTGCAGATGCGTTTTGATGGTGATGGGAGGCAGATTCTGTAGCTCAGCTGGCATCTGTGAGCCTTTCTGTACAGAAAGCACGCCATGTGAAACTGTATGTGAAGAACATTGAGCTTGGTATTTGAATAGCAGTTTCAGGTTCGGTGTGGTTTGGGGTTTTTTGTGGTTTTCTTTTTTCCCCATGCCTGTAATATTATCTGATAACCGAAGATTACAATCACAGAAAAAAAAAAACCCAACCCCACCTCTTGCAGAATTACCTTTAGCAGCTCGTTAAAGGTTAAGCAGTGACCCAACTTTACTTTGTGTAAAGGGCACCGTAAATAATGCACAGCCAGAAATGAATCCTCTCTTAATTTCCTCCCAGCCCACCCCTCATGGTATCCTTCTTAATGAACAAAAAAACTACTATGTGCCTTCAGTTCACACTACATTTTCACCAATTGCACTGCCAGTGGTCTGGAACTGAGTGTTTTTGCAAGCAAAGAGTTCCTCAGGATGTCTTCACTAACGTGTATCTTTGAAAACAAGGTAGTCCTGAACCTCTCTCTGTATGTCTGTGTGTGCCTGTGAAAGAGTCTGGTTTGTGTACATGAGTGACAAGATGCAAGGACAGGGTACATAAGCCAATGAAATGTGGCAAATATACACCCCTGCATGTATTTCTCTGAGTGGGTATCTGGAAAGCAATATGAACGTTTCTTATATTTTAATGTAGTTAATCTTTCAGAATAGGGTTTGGGATAAATCCAGTTTCATGAACATCAGTGCCCCATTAGTTTTTCATGATCAGAAGAAATATGATGGAAAACATAGGAAAAATTATGACTTCGGTTATCACAGGTGAGATAATCACTGCCTCTGTTTAAGGTATGGATTTTAATTTTTATTCCAAGACACTAAGCATAGCTCCTGCATTTCCAAAGCTTTACTTCTATGCTGCAGTCAATCATATACAGTTGTGTGAAAACACCGAAGCCTTCCTTCTGCAAAAATTGTCCTTCTCCTGGATGTTTGTCTTCAGGGGAAACATTAATTTCATTTACAAGTTTGGCATATATTTGGCATTTTGCCTAACTGTAAAGGTAAGAAGACTGATTTAAAGAAATAACTGAACCTACTTGACTGCCTTTGACAGAACATTTAATTTCAGAGTTTTCTGAAGACATGATATATTATAGTTACCCAATGCAAATTAAGCTCTGGCATTTGTGTTTGGGTTTTTTTGGGTTTTTTTTTAATGTGGACCTATATAAACAATGTAATAGTTTTCTTTTTTAGGTAGTTAAAATTATTAATCATCCCACTTAAGGACTCTAGGAGATAACTTTGTTCATTTCTACTTAGAAAAACAGACAAGCAAATGGGGGAAAAAAAAAAAGACCAACCAACCAAAACCCAATTGAACCTGCCCCCTCTAAAAAATGATGTTAGAAATAGTGTGCCAGACAACCCTTTCCCTTAAACAGGAGCAGATCCGGTGGCTTAGGGGGCACTGTGTCACTGACTGAACCATTTGCAGATGAGATTAAAATCTAAATTCCTTCCACTCTTAGGTGCTGAGGATCCTATAAGTCTTCACCAGGATAGGAGCACTGACCCTGCTGTTAGAACAAAGTACCATTTGAAGTTTTCATGCTTTGGCCAGTTTAACTCCCGAGATGATAGGTTAACTGGAGAGCAGCAATCTTTGCTAGCTACATTAAAATTGTTGTTGTCTGGTGTTTTTGTCCTGCAATGCAGAGACTCTAACTCAAACACTTTGTTGGTGCATGCTGTGCTAGCTCATGGTACTGGTTCTCATGAACATATGCAATGTTATAAAACAACTGGAAATAAATGTCTTCAACATCCAAAATAAGTGCGTGTGAGTGCGTGTGTGCATGCCAGAGAGGCACAGTTGTTACTGCAACAGTACTGACATTCCTGTGGTGTGTAACATTTATGTAATACTCTTCACGGAACAATCTGTATTTAAAACTGATTTTTAAAAAAATGAAGAAAAAAAAAAAAACAAAAGTCTCTAAACTCCGTTTAATCACTGGCTTTGTTAAGGACTGGATATTTATCAACAACTAGGAATAAACCCATTTGGAATGTAATTCAGTCATTAGTTCTCAACGTGGTTGTATGGAAGACTTCAACCTACATCTCAGACTGATAAATGAAATTTGAAGGGTATGAAAAATTCTGTTCCGTGTCTGAAAGCTCCTGTGCTGGTTAAGAATTGCATTTCTGTTAATACAAGTACTGCTGGAAATTATCAGTGTTATCAGATTGAATAAAACCAGCTAAATACCAGTGAGTCATCTGTTCCATGCAGATGAGCATGAGCTCCTGGTTGAACAGTTAACAGCTCGTCAGCTCTGGCAGACCTGTCCTACATAGGGGACCTCAGCTAAATCAGCCATCCTGACACGTTGGGGCACAGTTTACTTGTAGGCAATGCAAACTAAAGGTGGCAGCTGACACCACAGGAAGGGGAGGAAATACATATGGAAAAAAAAAAAACCTAAACCAAACCAAAACAATCAATATAAAGTGATTCTATTCATGGAAGAGATTATATTCATCTTCTGCTAGAGGAAGGAGGTGCATGGACAGAGGTCATACGCGGTCTACAAAGTTTTATATAATCCAGCACGTAAATCTCACTAGCATTAATTGCAGTAGAAATCCAGTTTCCTTGGTCGACAGTGTTCTAGTTTAAAGAGAGTATAGTCCATTGATAAATCAGGGTAAAGTGCTTTTATTTCACCACTTACTTGACTGGCATTCTTAGATGTCCCTGAAGCACTCTGTAACTTCATGTATGACATGAACATTGCAAAATAATTACAGGATGAATATTGTACAATACTGTTGTAAAGAGCAGAGCCTAATACTGAAATGCTAGTGTGTCCATTACTCTGTAAATGGGTTTTGATTCTAAACCCAATTTTGCTCTCAATTTCCATCAAATTAAGCTACATGGAATTTGAAAATTCAGTCCAAGAACTGAAGTAGAATTTTTGAGAAGCTCCTGAATTGGGAGCCAAAAGAAATTCATGCCTCCTGTAAAGGAGAAGGAAGACTGGCAGAATGAGATTTTTCTTTTCTTCCAAAGCAAGGTTTTATCAGACAAACTGCTGATACTGAAATATTTTAAATAATGTACCATTATTTTTTGGACTGGTCTTAATATGCAGATGGAGAATCAATAGGAATTTAAATAAAACCAGTTGTTTGACATAAGCCTAATCTCCTGTTTGGGGGACATTTTCTTGGGGGAGAAGGAGATGTTGATTTAGGTTTGTCATTTTTTTGGTTGTGTGTTGTTTTTCTTTTTGATGTCTTTGTGCATTGAGCACAGCCAGAACAACACAGTAATGTAGCTCTATAAGTAACTGACAAGCAACTTGGTGGTATTTGCACATCTGCAGTTCTTGTATACTGTATTTAACAGATGGCTGCGGCCTGTCACAATCCAGATTTTGCATAACAGCAATTGCCATTTGTATTTTTGTGGCATTACTTCAGACCTGAACAGAGTTAAGGCTGGGTTCATTATCATAGAAAAGCCAAAGTGTTATTTTACAGTTACAAACTACATTCCCCACTCTTTATGAAACTGTTTGCTTCTTTTAAGACAATATTCTTGCATATACTTTTCCATCCTCACTCCACCTTGCCTAGTTTTGAATATAATTTATCCAGTGATTACAGGCAAAAATGTTAAAGGGTATGAAATGTCATAGTAAAAAAACCCCAACAAAACAAAACCAAACAAGCTAGCTCAGGTACTGGCTGCATTTTTACCCTATGGCTGTAGTGACCTGTGAGTGGTTTTGGTCTCTTTAGTCCTGCCAAGTCTGTAATGTTGAACCCTGAAAGTATGTTACAAAATGGATGGATCAGTCAAATTGTCTTGACTCAGGAGATGGAAGGAGGGAGGTGGTAGTACAGGCACACTTTTCGTTAGGACAGTCTGCTGGAGGTGGAACTGCGGACTGCTGTGTCCCTGTCCCGTTCCCCTGTCAGCTGTGGACAGTGGGCTGAGCATTGCAAATCATTCAGTTTCAGGTCCTTCATGAGCTCTGGTGTATTCTTGCACTTGAATTGTTTTGAACTTTTTGTAGAGAAACCTGCCTCTCCCTGTTGGTGACTCCCTGAAGTATGTGCTTAAATGTAGGTGGTCTAAATACTGCCCATCGTGTCTTCTCCCTGTGCAGTATTCCTGTGGAAACCAATCAACTTCATTGTTTGTTGACTCCCTGTTTTTGTATTTCCAGATGTATCATAGAATCACAGAATGTTTTGGGTTGGAAGGGACCTTTAGAGACCATCTTTCACCAGATCACATTGCCCAAAGCCCCATCCAGCCTGGCCCTGAACACTTCCAGTGATGGGGCACCTACAACTTCTCTGGGCAACCTGTGCTAGTGTCTTCATTATGCACTCTATTGTTTCATAATTAACTGCCATTGAGTCTTTATAGCCACAGTTACGAATGCATATATGTGTACACATACACACAGATATTCTTTGGGAAGTTAGAAAGAAACAAACTTTTTTTTTAAAAAAGAACAACTCTTTGGTGCTTGGTATTGTTAAACACATGTAAAAGTCATTGATCTATTGTGTACAATGAGCTTTTTTTATTTCAATCAAGTCTCCTTGTTTTCACATATGGGAATGTGCATTTCCATAATTATGTTAATGTTAAATAATATTCTATCATTAAACCACGTAACTGAATGACCAATACAGTTATACCAAAGTTATATATTTGGATTTGAATTCTATTTATTTCACATCTTACTCTTCCTGGGTGGTGGGAGAGCTGTGAATAAAAATGTTTTGGTCCAAGAGAATATGAAGTACCTTTCATTGTCAGTGATTATGCCTTGCTCAGAGGAAAATTCTTCTGTCTTTTCCCTTTAAACACCATTTCTGTATAGTCCAGGTGTTAGAAGAAGGCTTAAGATGACATGAAGGTGTTTTCCAACCAAAACCATTCTATGAACTTGATGAAAACTATGAACTTGGAATTGGCGTAGCGGGTGAAATTTCTCTGGGTTGGATGCCTGGCTAGGATTTGGTCAAACTTTCTGTCATGTTCTGCTGTTGATGGTACTCAGATTTATAGAATAAATAATGAATAGCATAGAAACTGTTCCTGTAGTAATAAGGCAAGTGTTCGAAATACTCAGAAGCAGATTTGAGACCCTGTCCCAGTGAATCCTGTGCACATCAAAAGTACAAGTGCTCCTTTAGTTGAGAACCTTCCTGTCATTCATAAAAAAGAGTAATAGTTAAGCTGTACTGGCAAGACAGGAAAAGTGTTGCTATTAGTACTGGGGGTGTTCGAATGTGTATGCATGTGTTTGTGCATATTTGAAGGAAAAAGCATTTGCTAAAAGAGAGGTAGCTCCTTTAGTTTCAATAGTGAAAAAGATTTCATTTGACTGTAAGAAAGTATTTTTAACACTGATATATTGTATTAGCACCTGGGAACTGCTGACTCTTCTAAGTGTAAAATCTTGGCTTTCAGGAGAGGTGAAATAAAACTAGGGCATATGAGCAGCACTGTAGCATGGCAGCTATTAACTGCCCATGGGAACTGCCAATATTTAAAAATAAAAAGGAAACTAATTTATGTCTAGATTACAGTCCTCAATCACTATTTCTTTTACGTTTTACATTTTGTTCTTTCTAATAAATAATAAGCCTTTTTACTGGAGTCATAAAAAAAAGCTACACATCATTTATTACATGCAATTTCCACACACTTTGCTGATGAAGAAAATTTGTTATATATTTGCCATTCATTACAGCACAAATTCTTGCATTCATAGTAGGGAATTTGAGCTCAATTATTATCTTGCCTATTCAGCCAAGAGAGATCTTAAATATTTTTGTATTTGCATGGCAGAAGGTGTAAAAGAATCAGTTCATTTAGAATTGCATGTTAAATTGTTTTGGGTTTTTTAAGTTGTGAGCTATCTAAGACTTCTTTTAGAAAACTGCTGAAGAAATGTAATGTTCGTTCCTATACTCTTTCATTTTCAATGAATGCACAACTAATGCTTTAAAATGCAACATAGCTTTGTATTAGAAACCCTTCTAAGTGGTTTTGGAAAGTGGTAAGACAATCTGCAAGCATGCATATGTTTTCAAGTGGTGCTCAACATTTCTAGCTGGTCGAGCTTCTTTCATTGTCAGGTAAAGACTGCAAAGTATTCGTGGTGCAATTGATTCATACAAGGTTTAGTGTTTCCTAAATAAACTGGAGTTCTTTGTTGCCTGTGTAATTTTCAGATAGCTATCCTAGGCATAAGGTTCACAATGTATTAAAACAGTGGGTGTCCCAGGGTTGCCCCAAGGAGCAGTAGGGTGGGAAGGTGGTTACTGTTCCTAGAGCAGATGATATGACCTGGTGCCAGAAGTGTCTTCAAGCAGCAGCAGATGCTTCCCAGGTGCTCAGGTGCTTTAGGGGCATTCAGGTTGTGTGGTTTGTAAAGGAGTGGGTCCTCAGTGCCAGCCCAGTATCATGGATCAGTCCCTGGCCTGCTACTGGGATATAGATGCATTGGCCTGGTGGTGTGTGTGGCTTGTGTGCTGTAAAATGGACATTTTAGGTTTAGTGTGTTTAGAGGTAATGGTCACCTTACATGAACTGTATTGTTCTCGAGGAGGCCTTTCTGTTTCTCAGATCCTGCTCAAACAACTCAGTTGTGGTAATATTAACCATGTTTTATACCGTAAGTGAAAAACAAAGTGTTGGAAAACCTCTTGACCTCTTAAGAATGAGTCAGTAGATGAATATATGTTGCCAGAGAAAGGAGACCCTGAGAGCATAGAGAAACTTGTGGAGAATTTATGCAGGCTGACTCAGCCAACAAGATGCTGATTTTCTGTAGGGCTTTTATGTTTGCTTGGTTTGGTTTGTTTTCTTTGGTGGTAGTGTGTATGTTAATTTCCTGCCAGATTATATACCTATGCCATTTTATATGATGGCTTGGCAAGTTCACTAATGCAGTGAAAATGAGGGGAGCAGCAGGCTGGATGTGGGAAGGAAAAATAGGGCACCTTTATTTTGTTAATCTTTTTTTAGCCATGAGGCATATGAATGGATAAATGACCAGAGGGATGTTCCTCTGTACACAACTTTGAAAAGTAGCTTCCTAGACAGAAAGCTATTCAGGAGGAACAAAGCCAGTAAGAAGAGCTTTGTTGACTGTATTCTTGCGCTGTGACTTGAAGGCTAATGAAATTGAGCTCTTTCAGACTATGTAAGGTCAGGTGAGGACTGATATCCTAAAGCTATTAATGCCCACTGTGCTACTGAAGTCAGTTTGGCTTGTGTTGTCACTTTACGGTAGTGTGTTTGGTCAAATATGCTGTCATATCGACATTCCTGAACCAAGATGGGAGGAGCTCCGTTTATGGTTTTTCTTTTAAGAAAAAAAAAAGGTATAGCGTTCTTTGAATGCAGTAAATTTACTCCACAGGATCATTGCTTGATAATTATTCCTCATTACATTATAATGAGCTCTATTCATTGCGGACCTTATTATGTTTTAATGAGTATTGTGACTCCCCTGCAGAGTAAAACCCAGGAATGTCACTGTGCACGTGGTTCACTTAAATCGATGTGTTACACACTTTGGGACTTGTGTGTGTGCGCTGATTTGCAACATATAGCTGTAATTTTGCTATTGAAAACAGGGTATTACTTTTCTTTTAACTTTGCAGAAATCCAAAACCATGCGTGCTTCTGTACTTACCACTCATGTTTAATACCAGGTGAAAGATGAGTGGTTTTATTAAAAGATTCTTGCATTAAAGTACAGCTTGTAAATATTTTGTTCAGGACTTCAGTGTATTAAAATTAAAGCTTATTATTTAATGTGATTTGCTATGGATCCCCATCCACATCTGCAGCTTCTCGATGCAGGTTTGTTTTTGGAAATATATTAGTACATATTTAAGTAAGCTTTCAGCACCTGTAAACTAAACAGAGGAACTTTAGTATAGAACTGTCCTGTCTTCTGAGTATCATCAATATTCTGGCACCACAGTATTCAAGAAAAGGAGAACTAGAAACTGAATGCCATACAAATTGATTTGTAGACGTGGTCTTAAGCCTGTCAGTCGGTCTAGTCAATCTTTGTAGATGGCGGGTGATCTTGCTGTGACACCAAAGCTTTTGATGATGACATTCTCATGATGTCCACATACAGTGTTAGCCCTAAAGGGAAATACTTTGCTCTTCTTTATCATCTCCTGATGTTGCCACACAAGCAGCTTCAAAACAAGGTATCGAAACACTGTTTTATCAACATTCAGACTTAAAAATATGAATGGACTTTCTGATGTGGAAAAGCTGTTTATCCTTTGTGAAACCTGGAGGCCACCTTCATTTTCCTGTTTTAAAGACCGCAGTATTAATAAATTCAAACTACTGGCTCTTTAATCAATGTACGCTTTTACTTTCTGTAACCCTTTATCTACTCTGTCATGTTTATTTGAACATCTTTTACCATCCACAAGAGACTTGCAAGCAGGAATTTACTGAATTTATGAGTACATGGCAATTATTTATTGACTCATGCAAACAGTAGATAGGTAGGGCTAACCTGCACCTAGGCAGAGCATTACAATACCCACTAACCTGGATGTGGGTTCCTGATGAGCCCCTGCACACCAGACAGTTGCCTCTCAGGTGGGGAAGTGTGACATTCCAGTGCTGCCAAGGATGGGACAAGTGTTGTTCTTGCTGAGTTTTTGTCTTCTCAACAGCCCAAATTTTTTACTTGTGTCTTTATACTTTTCCATGTCTTTTTATACTATTTTGTTACTGCCCTATTTACATTTTAACTCCCGTCTTTATTTTAGCTGTAGCTACATTACAGGTCCGAGTTCTTTGCTAGATTTGGGGGGAGTCCTCAATGACATTAGATTTGTTTATGATTGGAACAAAGATGGACTTTGATTAGTTGCAGAAACAAAGAACTTTAAATGGTTAGTTTAAATCTATCCCTGCTATAACTGTGAACATATTTTGTCCGCAGGAATTGTTAGCATATGGACTGCACGTTATGACTGGCCTTTTAAGCTCCTGTCTCCCATATATCACATGCCAATGAAAGGAAGTGTTGTATATCTGATGTACAATTCTGCTGAGAAATTTTTGGAATTGATGAAAAGAAGGAGAAAGGAAAGAGTAAGAGAGATTAATTCAATAAAGAAATAAAAGTATGCAATTTAAGAAAGAGATTGAAATGGTTTTTTGGATGTGATACAAGAAAAGAAAGGCATGACTAAACTTGCTTTTTGTTCCTCTTGAATTATTGTTCCAGATTATTGTAGTAAAGGTTTCAGAGTCAGCTCCTTTATGTCTCCTTATCTTTTTCTTTTCACAGGAAGGTATAGTTTGTTTTACAGTTTGCCACATAATGAAGTTGCTTTTTTTTTTTTTTCCCTCAAGAAACTATTTATGCAGTAGGTATCTTACTCCTAAAGAGGATTACAGGCTTAGGCCAAATAATCACTGTTTATAAATTATTTTTTAGGATATTAGGAGCAATATACCAGATATTGAAAATTATACCTATCTTCTGTTTAACTTTGGCTTACCAGGGCAAAATATATTTGCATACCAAGTTGGATCCCAACCTTGAGATGTGTTGAGATCCTCAGCCAAGGGCATCAGCTTTTTGTTGTCACTCCTGATCAACAGCACAGAAAGAACTTTTACAATTGAGATGGCTTCTGTTGGTATTAACCTTCCCATCATAACAATCAAGGGACTTCTCCACAGCTGCTATCATTATTGTAGCCTGAATAAAATCCACAGAAAACTTGCATTCAGGAAGCAGGTCTTTGCGGCAGGTTGACACCAGGACTTCCTCAAGAAGCCTTCTTTAGACATCAATCTCACTTTTTGGATTTTGGATACTGCCCTTGTCCCTCCAATAGCATCTGTAACAATAGTTCTGGAATCATCTTTACAGATTTAGGAAACTGTTCTTCCATCCAATTGCTTGACTCTGACATTTTTATGATAAGGAGATTTCTTCTGGCTATGAGGACTAAATGAATTCTGCATTTCAAGTCTTTGCATAAATTAAGGGAAAGAGCCCTACTAACCAGTCTGATTTTTCAACACTTGAAAGAAGCTAAGTGGAAAACATTAATCTTTTCTACAGTAGTCCTGTTGAATGTTTTGGGTTTTGGTTTTTTGGTTGTTGTTGCTTTTTGGTTGGGTTTGGGGTTTTTTTCTTTTTACTTTTCAGCTTACTTTAAAATGACTGGACTATTTATACCTGTTGTGTGTTCTCATGCAAATACTTTCTTTGCCTTTGTCTCTGTTCTTTAATGCATAAACACATCTTTTCATTTTTATTAGCTTACTCTGCAAGGTGTAAATAACTATAACAAATACAGCATTCCTGTGTGAGACATCTCAAAAATATTGTTATTGAGTAGATTCCCAAAGGCCCTGTGAGACTGGCATCTTAACATTTATTCAGTCTGATCCTCTACGGTTTGCATTTTTTCAGTTCAAAAGACCACATAATTCTCTACTGCCTAAAGGCATGAGAGATTCGTTTTTCTCACAAGCAAAATGAATAGGTATTTTCAGCTACCTCCATTTTGTTTAAAGTTTGTCTTTGAAAGCTTAGCATGATGAATTTGAGATTTCCTTTCAGGCACATACCTATTTCTTTCCATTACTTATATTTGAAGGTTATACATCTCACTCCTCATTGCTCAAGTGCAGTAGAGGATTATTGAACTTTTCTTTGGCAGGTAGCTCCGACAGACTGCGGCACTACTTTTCCTTTTGAAGACCTTTGTATACCTAAAGTGGCTTGTGGTATCTTTGATGTTGCCTAATTGAAATCTCAGAAGTGAAAAAATAAATAACTGAATGAAGAGGTGAGCTGTGTGCCTAAGGTTGTACATAATTTGCTTTCAATCGTTCTTCTATTCTTATGCCTTATGGCCAGGTAACCCTCTAATACTACTGCTTTATTTATCCCCATCACCCATTTCTGTATTAGAGTCTCTCAATTATCTGTCTCCCACACCTTGAAGAGAAGCTCCTGAATTTGCATTTGTCTTTATGTTCCCTCTGAATCCTGCTCAAAACTTTTAACTGGCCTCTTTTTTTAATGGCTTGCATTTCCTGAACAGTTATTTTTTGGTTGCCTCACCTATTTTAGGCTTAAGTTTCTTGGAACAGGACTATTTGTCTTAAAACACTGTATAAATGCTGTTCACACAGACAGCTCAGCAGAAGTTTTGCATCTGGTTTGCCATTTCCCAGCACAATGCTATGGCCCTGCTGCCAACAGTCCCATGGAAAAGGACATGGGTATCTGGTGGGCAGTGAGTTACAGGTGCAACAGCTGGGCACCCCTGCAGCAAGGAATGTTTCCCAATGGCCCAGCACAGCTGGTAGCTCAGGGTAGGGGATCTTCCTCTTCCATTGCATCAGGATAGCTGTGCCCAGTTTACAGTGGTCCAAAACAAGAAGCAGGTCAAGACGGATCTGTTTTGCCAAGAGATGAGAGAGAAGACGTTATAGGTACCTGGTTGGAAGCAGTCAAGGAGCCAGAGCCAGGTTCTCTTGGGAGATGCTGAGCAATGGGGCAGGGGACAGTGGTCACAAGTGGCAGTGAGGGACACTCTCATTGCATGTAAGGAGGCAGCTTTTCATGGGCATTGAGGTTAAGCACTGGAACAGATTGCGTAGCAAGGGTCCTCCATCCGTGAAGGCTATAAACATCTCTGGACAAGGCCTTAAAACAACCCAACCTAACCTGGAAGTTAGCTGTGCCTTGAGGAACAGTCTGGACTGAATGATCTTCAAAAGTCTCTTTCAACATACATTTTTTCTTATATTCTCTGGTCTGCAGTCCTATTTGCAGTAAATGCTTACTTTATAATTTGCTATTTTTCAGATATAACATCATGCTCAATTCTGGGGAGTTATGTGGTTATTTCACAAGGATCACATCCAATTCTAAGTCTTAACCAATATACTTCTTTAATAGTCTTAACATGGAAACATATTGCATCTATTAAGTATACTTTTTCTTATTTGAAGTCTGTGTATGTACAGTAAAGCTATTTTTGCAGGAGTATTTCTGTAATAGGGACAGTAAGTTGCAATATGATGTCTTGTTGATTAAAAAAACCCCCAAAACACAGATTTTACTCTAAAATAGAAATAATGAATAAGAGAATTAAACCAAGAACAATCTTGAAAGAAATATAAGTAAATTGGACAATAAGATTGCAATGTGATAGTTTTAAGCCATTTGATTATTTGTCACATCACAAACCAGAAAATACCCAGTGTGACAATCTGACACAGATTGTGCTCACTTCTAGCCACCCTGAGTGTGAAAGTCCACTCCAAACTTCAGTAATTGGAGCATCAAGATTAGAGAAATTGACTTGCTTCTGGAGGATACTCTTTTACATGCACTGATTATTAAGCCAAGTCCCCTTATTCCAGAAATGTATATTTTTATAGAGACTTAAGAATGTTTGTGGAGAGGTAAGAGCATTAATGAACAGAAAAATTCAAGACTTGGAGCTACAAGAAGGATAAGTAGGGATTGCTTGTTATAATGGCAAAAGCAGGATTAAATTATAGTGTTTTACATCCTTAAGGCCAAAGAAGAATATGAACTTGTGAAGGTGAAACAAAATATTTATGGTGACTTGTGCTAAGATACACAGAATAGAGTCTGATTACCAGGAGGACCGAAGATTTTTCAGGCACTGGAGGGGTATCTGGAGGAAAAATGTTGAAGCCCCAGGAAGCAAAATGACTCAGATGGACAACAGAGTTCTAGAAAACAGTGATGAGAAATGTCATCTTCGTGTCTGCTGAAAACATTATCTTTATTTCTAAGATAAAACTTTTATTTAGTAAGGCAGACTTTAAAGTCCTTCCTTTTTTAAGTTATGAGTTATTTTTTTCCACTCGAACGGCATGCCACTACAATTAAGAACATTAATTTACACTGTGACCTGACAGAAAATACTAATCTGTAGTGCTTTACTTAGTGGATTGGGGCCTAGCTGGCATTAAGCAAAAGGAACCACCAAACATCCCAAAGGTCTGAATCTATTGCTTCACTTCTGTGCATGTTTAATATTTCCCAAATTTCCAATGCAGCTGCATTTGATAATCCTAAGTAAATGCTACATGTGTAGTGCATTGTGCAACCTTTGGAGAAATATCAAGCAATCTTATTATTATCTCAGGACAGCATATGCTAAATAGCATGGAGGAAATAGGTCTCTTGCAGACGGACACTGAAAACAATGCAGACATTGCATTGAGCTAGATACCATCTTTTTATCATTTGTGATCATTTTCAAGAACAGCAATACCATGTTAAATGTTTGTCTCCTTTAAATTCTGTGTGAGTGTGTTTGTAAAACAAAAAGGTTGGGTTTATTTGTTTCTTTGTTTTTGCTAAGCTGATTTCATCCTTTAGTTTTGATGTTCTAAATGTTCTTTATCTGGAAAGTGGGACCTATTCTTAGGCAAAGAACGTCTCAGTATCTGTTTAGTGAGATTACTTTCTGTTATGGTTTGCGTGGACTACTGTATTTCATCTTCTCTCAAACACTATTGATTGTATCAGCTGGCACCTGATGGAATGGTAATTGAGTTCAACTGCCAGCTCTGGCCAGCTACTTCGAAGTAATCAAATGTTTCTATTTCTCAGAAGCGGGAAGAATACTGTATCATTTTTGCTGTTGCAGTGTCTTCTAGAAAGACCTTATTTTTTCCTACTTTTTTGAATGAGAAAGGGTAATTTAGTGTTTGGGGATTTTTTGTTTTGTTTTGTTTTGTTTTGTTTTGTTTTTTTTTCCCCAGCATAAAAATCAAATTAAAGTGTGTTCTGTCCATGCAGAAATTACGAAAGTAACTGCTTTGCTCTTATCTTTTAGTTCTTTGCCATGGAAGCAGTGTGTCATCTGTTTGAATTTATTACAGATTGCTGTCCACAGAGAAAAAAAATATGGCATATCTCTTGTGTTTATTAGTGACTACCTGTCTTTTTTTTTAATTTGAAGAGTTAAGGATGCAGAATTAACAATGCAGTAGCATTGCTTTGCAAATGCCTTTGATATTCCCTTCTGAAATTTATGATCACCTTTGCAGAATCAGGCCTGCAAGCACCTCTTAATCCAGTTTCTGAAAAGGGACTAAATTAAGTGAATATTTCCCATGCTATGTCAATAAGACTGTATTTTTCATTTCTAGGTGTTTTGGAATGAGCCGAGAATGACTTTTATTTGAAGTAAGCAAAGAGAAGCACAGCCTGCTGGCTACAGTGGTAGTCTGGAGACCAAGAAGAAGGTGAATTCACTGTTTTTTTTTACTTTTTACCACAGAGGAATTGTTAGCTTGTGTAGCAGGCGACATTTACTTTAATTAAATGATTGGTCTTGGTCAGATACATATTCAAAGGGGCTAAACCACTGCCTGATTTTTTATCACTGTTTATGTGGAACTTGGCTACAGATGGACTCTGTGCATCCACCTCATAAGAGCAGGAGCCAGCTGTTGTGGCCATAAGATAACCAAGTGAGGGAAAGAATCAGGAATCCCAGAATATCTGGACCATCTCCTTAAGGCATCCTACTCACAACACTTTCTCGCAGTTGCACAGTAAATTTTAAATGCTCCTGGATTCACTAAGCACTTCATATCAGCTCTTTCCTTGTATGAATATGGCCAGTCCTGGAATAAATCCTACCTTGTAAGGATATAGTTTTATTAAATACCCACACCCACACTGTGAGAACCCTCCTGGTTTCATATTTTTATTGGTTTTGGCTATTCTATAGATGTAAGATGGCCTAGAAAACTGAGGAGTCTTCTTTCTTTTAGTTGTACTAAACAGATTTTTTTTTCTTTAAGCCATAGCCAATCTCTGATAGAGTTTACTGTTGTGTCTGTGGCATTCTGCCACTTCTTCCTGTCATCTATCCTCCAAAACTTTAAGGCTGTGGTCTGAAATGCTGTCTTGGCTCTCACTGAGCTCGGTGGAAAGATTACAGCTCTGAGCCGACTTCAGCTGCTCTTCACCACATCCTTCCAGAAGTTATTGTATCCTCCTGTCTGACAGTAGAATTGCATCTCCTTAACCTGCATTTAAAAATGAAGTTTAATCCGATACTAAACGTTTTGGCTGGCACCAGGAGTGGCTATGCATGCAGTTAAGCTGGCAGATCTGAGGAAGCAGCAACATACGGAGAAGAAAAATGTTAATGAGCAACTGAGGCAGGTCGTAGATGGTAACTTTTTCACTTAACTCACTCTCAGCCAAAAAGATATCTAGTAACAACTGTGTAGTTTCAGAAGTGTGAAAAGATGGGTGGAAAACTAGCAAAATATGTCATAGGTTTGATGATAAAAATAATCTTTCTGGACTCTTTTTTACTTCTTCTTGTGATTGGCCCCAAGTGCAAGCCTTCCACCTCATAATAACATATTTTTACCCTCGGAGCAAGTGCGCAGTGATGCCTCAGTATGAGATTAGCTTTTATTTTAAATGCCCAATTTCAACTTCAGCAGGGCTCACTGAAAGTAACTCTGAAGATAATGATCCAGAATTTTTGCTGATTAATGCCTGATGCAGCATCAGTGAAGTCAAAACTATTGCATAGAGTCTAACTCAGAAATAGCTTATGAACATATGCAGAAACATTTCTTTGGTAATTTTTTTGAATTCTTTAAAGTATTTCCTAGTGCCTGAAGGTCTGTATCATTGGTGTCAAAAATCATGGTTGGGCCTGCAGGTAGTGCAGTTGTCGTAATGTTGATTGAGTGTAAAGGTTGTTTTGTTGGGTTTTTTTCTCCTCAAAGAATTTCTAGCCATATGTTGCCCTGGAAGTTTTGAGACATTGATTGTGGTTGCTTCCAATATTGTTGTAGTGGCAATATTGTTAAATGTTGTTTGGCTTACCTCTCAAAAATTGAGATTTACTCAGGAAGACAAAAGAGTATAAATCTAGGGGGATGTATGTTTGTATGTTTGTTTGTGTTCATATGAAGTCTTACTTTCTGGTAAACACCCACAAAAATACATGTGTGGAAAGACACAGGCACTGCACTATCTCTATATTACCATATTATTATTATTACCCCTTTTAACAGTGATTCTTCATTTATGTAGTGACTTTCTGTAGATCTCTAGAGGAGCACTGAGTTCATATGTCTAGTTCTCAAGTTCTAATGGGCTGAGAGCTAGCTTACCAAACAATGAAATAGAGGTGTTTTCATAGCTAAATGTACCAGTCCAGTAATTAAAGAAAGAAAAAGGAAAAAAAGACCTACATTGTTCACTTTTGGGAGACTGTTTGCTTGCATTTATTTTGTCAGTAGATTTTGTCAGTAACTGGGTGGAGCTGATAAAATCATAAGAGATTTATTTTCTGGATCAGAGTGCTTCTATGCCTTAGCCTGCAACACTGTTTATTTTTTCTCTTAGTTTACCGTTCTTCACAACCACAAATATTTTGCAGTTTCTGTAATTGCAGGAAGTTTAATACACAGATCAGGTCATGTTTCCTAACAAAGAACAATCTCAAAGTGGTTATGGAGCATGCTTGTCTAGTGTTACTGCCTTATTGAAAACTGTAGAGGGAGGTAGATCTAGGCATTGATCTCTCACAGACAAATTTAACTTAATATATTGTGTGTGACTAATTCTGTTTTGGTGGTGGGACAACATGGTCTTTAATTCTGGGCATCCAGTTAAACCTGGAGAATAAGAATTGAGCAACCTGATGAAAAAGGTGAAAAAGGCTGGAAAAGCAACTAAGACCCAATGTTGTAGCCTCTTTACAATATGTGTGACATATTTGGCATGTTATGTGAAGGGTCAGTTGTTAGATCTATAAAAGTACCCACAAAGCATGGCCAAGATAAAAGGCTTGTAGGGTGGAAGGTCTTATTTTCTTTTCAGATAGATGGTTCTTGGGCTATAGGTGGTCTAGCAAATAAAACTCATGGAAAAATATATGTTTTTTTAAATCTTTGAATTACTTTTTTTTTTTTCTTCCTCCCAGGGAGATCTTTTGTTGTTATATCTTTAGAAAAAATTTTTTTTTTTTTCCTTTTCTATTATCCCATCTCCTGAAGTGGCTGATTACTAGTGTAGGCTAACCTTGTGTAACAAAGAAACATCTGAAGAGGTGAAACAATGCTTAAAGTAAAGCCAAGGAGTGAAACATGTCAAGATGTCAAGATAGGTCTGATGAGCCTAACTCCAAAATACAGTTTTGTCTGTGAAAACTTGCAGTGTTCCACAATGGCAGGGTTTTGTCTGAGAAACGCAACAAACGATACAGCAAAAGCCTAAAGCAAGTCAGATGGCTGTAGTTCAGATTTGGCCTCATAAAAACAGGTTGAGCATTCATATAAGTCTGTGAAACACTTGTGTTTAAAAACAAAACTACCTATAAAAAACCCAACCCAAACCAAAAACACACAACAAAAGCAAAAGCACCTCTTGATTAAAAAACCAAAAGCATTAATATTGTATATTATTGATAAGTGATCTGATTGCATATTTATCTACTATAAGGATAATTCTTCAGTTACAAATCTCCCCCTTTATTTTTTGCTGGTTAGTCAGACCCATGCTCAGTTACAAATGTAGAGAGTTCTAGAACTGGGATATTCAGCCCAGCTCTGTAATTATTTATTTCAAAGGTCTTCAGGTTATATTTTCAAGTAATTAGCACCTACCACTGGTTTTAAAATTTACAAAAATTCTCATTAAGATAGTAAATAAGGGTCATTTTAATTCTAAATGGGTTGCATATATCTAAACAAGGAATTTCACTTAATACTGGAGAATGTAATGTCTTGACTTGCACGTCAGCTGCATTTTATTTCATAGTTATATAGTCTATGGATCCTAGCTTATGGTTTAATAAGGTTCACTCATGAATGATGTTGGACATTCTTATTATTTATTATCATTTATAAAAGGAAGGAAACAACTAGTAAATATAAAGATGACTTTATTTCAGATGAGCCTGACTGATAGGCAGCAGGCACCTAGCTCCACGCTCTTAGCTGTTGGTATCATGCTGCCATGATGCAATTCAGTAGCACATGTCAACACTTGTGAAATCCTACAAGGTGTCTGTTCATAGTATGGATTTACTCTGTCACATAAATGAACAGAATATGGAAAGAAAAGAAGTCAGCATTTAGATAATGAAGTAATGCAGATGTTTGATACATACTACAGCTAATTGCCATGGTTTATGGCATCTCCTATCTCTCTGCTTCAGTGTAAGTCATAAGTACGGTTCTTTTGGATTACATACTGCACAGTCAGAGAAAGACGTTTCAAATTGCACCTTGTCGTCATCTTTGAAGTGTGAGAAGCATTTTATACCAGGAGATGATTTACTAGTTGATGTTTGGAAAGGATATCCACCTAAATTCAGTCTGTTGTCTTTTAACCACTTCTGTGGTTTGCTCGTCCTGTGAAACACATGTTGGATTCACAGTTGACCAGATTTTCTCAAAAGTGCAGTGATGTGTTCATAGATCTAAAACTCGTGCTTTTTAAAAGTTGCAAATAATATATTTTGGGGGTTAAATTTCACATGTACTTGAACTACTAGATGTTTTAACATTTTAGTCCATCTCATGGTAAAAAAAAAATATTGTAATGTACAAACTAAGATCTGAATTTTGTGATTTGAGGCCAATTTGCGCAACATAATGCAGTCATGTATCTAACATGCAGAGTCGTGCCTGTTAACCACTGTAAGTTTGTTTATATGTTTTGGCTTCTGAAGCTCATTTTACTAAACCTTAATTTTTTTTTTTTTTTTGATCCAATTTGTATTATCCTCATTACCTAATTATCTTACATGTTTTCAGCAAGGTCTTTTACCAATTAGGATGGCAGACTTGTAAAGCGTATAGATTTTCTCAACCACGCTGATTGCCAATGCTGAGAAACAATCTAGTCTGTGTATATTTTCCATATATATAAAGAATATCTTTTTTTGGCCACTACCATATGGAAAGGTGTTGACGTTCTGTGTCATCTTTTATCTGTTTTTACCACAAAACAGTGTCTGAGATAGTGTGTTTCTGTACACATAAAAGGACAGAAAATAAGCACATAACTTGTACTACTCTGATAATTCAGCAAGTGTCACTTTGTGCAAGCGTGCCTGTAAGTGGTAACTTAAGCAAGTTGTCTGTTTTATTTGATTAATTTTTCCACCCAAGAGGAAAAACTGGTCAGCTTTGAAGTGGCTTCATAATAAAACTGCAGCGACGTAAAGCTTTCATTATAGATTCACATGCTTAAAAACGTTAGTCATGGCAATGATGTGGAATTTTCTTGTCCCTCCTGTATAGTAAAACTGTAATTGAAAATGAGTATGATCAGAAATGTCTGGGATGTGTGGATTTATCCAGGTCAACAGTATAAAATTTGAACAGAGTCTTGAATCAACTTCTGAACCTTTTGGCTGTTTTTGCTTAGTAGAGTAAAACCAGTGTTAGATTATATGAAAAACTGCATGGAATTTCATGTATGCAAATGTTGGTTTACAGAAACATGTTTATGCTAAAAAGAATGTTTGTTTAGGCATAAAACCCCTTCAAACATATCCAGCCACAATTCTCACCAGCTCTCCTACTTTATATGACATATTACCTTCTTTTATTGTATCACTTACCCTTAGTGCCCAAACTATAAATCAGACTTTATATTCACCTGATAAAAATGCAATCTATGTCCTTCCTCTAGAGAAGCAGGAGAAGAGCTGCAACTGTGAGCCTGAAGTCTAGGAACTGGTGTAATTCTTAAGTCAAACTCTCACATGTACAGGTTCCTTGAGGTTGTAGGCTTTAGTTTTCCTCAGGAAAGTTTTTCCTCTGAGGAGTCAGGCTGATCAGAATGATTATTCCTTTCCTGTTAGTCAGGGATAGTGTTCATCAGTTTCAGTGCAACTGCTCCATAATGTCTAACGGTCTAATACCAAAGGCACAAGCTAATTAATTACCTAGAGCTCACTGTGAGGAGCTGTTGTTCATGTTTTCTTTATCTGTGGTACCGTTAAGTATTGTGCAGAAGTACACTTCTAAAACCTTATCTGTGAGCCTGGAAAGACTTCTGACATGTGCCAACAAAGCTCAGAGAAATGTCTCCTGGATTCTGATAACACTGAAGAAATGTTAAGATTTTCTTTTCTCTTTCACTGTATCGCATATTCCTAAACATTGGATCATTATTGCTTAGAGCCTTGTAGAGGTGTGATACAGACAGAAGAAACCACAGGTACAGTGAAGGATCTTGAATTCGTACACTCTTGCATCTGTACTTTCATGGGCAGATGGTAAACTGCTTTGTGGTGATTAATATTATCTTTCATGTAGGGCTGTTTTTAGGATAATGCATGGGGCTGGCTGTCGTGCCGGTAGAATTAAAAATAAAAAGTCATTGTTCGCAGTGCTGTCTCATAGTTCTTTATAGTCTAATGTTACAGCATTTGCTACATAAATGCATTACTTGTATGGTGGGGGGGGGGGCTGTCTAGAAATAAATACCTTTGTGTATATTTGGTAGAAAACCTTTTAAAAATTATGGAGTCACAGAATCATGTGGGTTGGAAAGGGTCTCTTGAGAGCACCTAGTCTGACCCACCTGCTCAAGCAAGGTCAGCTACAGCAGGTTGCCCCAAACCATGTTCAGTTAGGTGTTTCATTTCCACAGATGAAGACTTCACAACCTCACTGGGCAACCTGATTACCCACAGTACGGAGATACATGCTTGTGTTCATTTGGAATTTCCTCTGTTTCAGTTTGTCCCTGTTGCATCATGACCTGTTACTAGGTACTACCACCAGCCTAGTTCCCCTCTTATATATTGTCTCCCTTCACATATTTATACACATTAGTAAGATCCCACCTGACCCTTCATTTCTCAAGGCTGAACAGTTTCCAGCTCTCAGCCTTTCCTTGTAAGAGAGATGTTCCAATTCCTTAATCATCTTCCTGGCTCTTCACTGAAATCTCTCCAGTATGTCCATGTCTCTCTTGTACCGGGAATCCCAGAACTGGACCCAGTAGTCCATGTGTGACCTCACCACTCCCTCAACATTGCTGGCAACACAGTAACATAGCAGTGACAGCAAGCTGTCATTTCAGGGCTTTATCTTTACTTTTTGAGTAGGGCTACTTTGAGCATTACAAAGCTGGAAATTTCTACACATAGATGTCACCATATTTTCAAATACAAGAGAGAAGTCAATAGTTATGAATGTGAACTCAATTAAGTTTTTCATGCTGTAGGTCCCATCACTCAGTAAGTATGCTTAGAGTCAAGAATGAGGATTTTTTTTTTTATAAATAAAGCTGGGAAAGAGTGCTTAGAATGAATTAATCCAAAATTGCTCACAGAATTTTGCAGTCGGAGTAAGTTTATAGCTAATCTGATCTCACAGCCCCTTAATATTGAAGCTAATGAATGGCTTATGGTGTCACTATTCATAAGCAGCCACATTACCTCTAACAAGATCTCTGAAAACTTGCAACATATCCTTTGTAAAATGACTTATGGAAGGCCATGTAGTGGCTTCTTGGTACTTTAATTCTTGTGTGCCATATTGCATCATTCATTAGATTTTCTTTCACAGTGAAGATAAAGTACAATCTAAAACTTATATTTTCATTGGTTTACTCTTGTGAATGCTTTTACTTGGGTTTGATATTATCATAATTCCTGCAGACAGCTCAAAAGAGCAAAAGTTCTAATTCTTCTGGGTTTGAAAGAAAATTTATGAGTAAGGCAAAATCATCAGCAAAGTTGGTGTGGATGACAAATGATTGCTGACAGAATCAGGTGTAACAGAAAATAAAATATGTTTGCCAGCATGATGCATAAGGCCTCCATTTCTAGTATGGTAGTAAAGGAGAGATTTAAACTGGAGAATGAAGTAATGTTTATGGAGAAATTGTGAGCATAAAGTATGACATGAGAGAATATTCGGAGATATTTATTTGGAAATTCAGCAAACAGGTGATGGATATTGGACCTAGACAGATACTAGGGTGAAAGTTGGATGTTGGACCTGGACAGGTACTGGGATGAAAATTGAATGTAGAGTTGTTCAGTGGAAAAGAAAGAGTAGTGAGGAAGGAAATTTTAAGGGAAAAGAAAGGACGAGGCTAACTTTCTCTGCTCTAGCAAGGGTTGGGAGTGTGAGAGAAGTGTCCTCTGAAAGGGATGACAACTTCAGGTAGATCTGACACATCTTTGTAATACTCAGAAGGGAGAATTAGCTGAGATGATGGTGCAAAGTTATTTGTAATTCTTTTTTTTTTTCTTTTTTCTTTTCTTTTTCACTTCTGGTCAGGGATGGCACATGTATAACATTTGAGGAGACAGGCTTGAAATGTCATGGAATCATAGAATCATTTTTGTTAGAAAAGACCTTTAAGGTCATCAAGTCCAACCATAAACCTAACATTACCAAGTCCAACACTAAACCGTGTCTTTAAGTGCCACATCTACATGTCTTTCAAGTAGCTCCAGGGCTCGTGAATCCACCACTTTGCTGGGCAGCCTTTTCCAGTGCTTCACAACACTTTTGGTGAAGAATTTTTAACATAATATCCAATCTAAACTTGCCCTCTCACAACTTGAGGCTGTTTCTTCTCGTTCTCGCTTGTCACTTGGGAAAAGAGACTGGTGACTTAGAAAAGATACTGAGTTTGTATTGGATGATATGTGGAGGTTATAATAGTATGTAGTACTGCACTACTACTGAGGAGCAGATAGCAGAGTATATCTTCCTGAAAATACGTACTTTACATCTTTTCAGAGTTGTTTTTCTCCATTTGCTCTGTCCATTATGCTTGGGAAAAAGGTTTTGTTTTGTGTCCTGTGAGTCATCAGATCTAGGGAGGAAGTGATTTGGAAAAGATTTTTTCACATGAAATATCTTGTTCTTTGCTACAGACAGGAGGGTTTTTTTTTGCAGCTGAAAAGCTTGTGATCGTGACAAATACTGTTGTAGGAAAAGAGATGCAGAAAAGCTCTCGGGAAGATGAGGCTTGCAAATAATACCAGTTTTCAGAGGGGAAAATGAAAAAGTAAACTTGAAATTATTTTCAGTGTGATGGTACCCTATTTCTTAACTGAATTCTGCAGTAGCTGCTCCTTTCGCAAGTTTTTTAGATATGACCCTGTACAGAGTTTATTCCAAAGAATGTCTCTCTAAAAGCAGATAGAAAATATGGCTGAAGCAACATTTGAAAGGGAAAGTTTTAATGTCCTTTCCAAATACTAATTAAAACCAGTATTCCTGACAAATAGAGCTACCTAAACTCCTACAGAAGCTGGGAATCTAAAATATATTTGTGTTGCAGAATTTTAAAGGCTAGGAATATCCTGACACCTTTTGCAAACATTTTATAACACTGCTTTCCTTTTTTTCCATAGCTCATAAAAATGTTATTAGAATAAAGCAGTTTGTGAAAAAGCTGCATTGTGGTTATGCACCTGAGTTGTTGGACTCTAGCTTATGAACCATGTTGTGCTGATTTCTCTTCTGCTTCTTCCTCTTCCAATGCTAGTTTATGTTAGACACACCAAATCACTCAATCATACATCTTTATGTACCTTTGAATTGAGAAGGAACTTACATGATTACAGTCCTGTTCCTTTATAACTTTTGAATGATTGCATTTATATTATAATGTTTGCTCTCTTAGTATAAAAGGGTGCTGCCAGTAACACAGTGTGACATGCATACAATATGTTTCTGTATGTTACTCCCGTGAAACAGGGAAATTATAATCCTTCTGCACTATGCCCTGGAAAATAAAGAACAATAGACTTTGTTGTAGAGTATTATGATAATTTTTTTGTGAGTCCTCAACTATGAAAGAAACAACATTATTCAACCAATTAAATTGCCTGTAACAGAGAAACTTCTAATATCTAGTGGATAATTATAACTTGAAATAGCGTGTACTGTTTGCTCACATAGCTGTATGGAATTTATGAAGTCTGTACTGGCTAATGAACAAAGTGAAGCAGATAGTGATACCAGTTGTTCCACTATTTTGCAGTATTTGAAGTACAATTTCAGATAGTGTTACTTCTACCAGTGGAAGCTGTCTCTCGACAAAAACTTGAATATGTATTTCCTAGATATCCCAGTTCCAAATATCATTTATTAGAAGCTGCCAGTGTATGATAAAGATTATGGTCTTTTATTGGGTAGGTAACAGACTGTTTTAGGGAACGTACTAATCATCCTTGGTCCTCATTGAATATTGCTGTATTTAGTGATACTCTGATTGCTTTGCACATGTATCCATCAGAGGGTATTTAGCTGCATACAGGAGGCTGTTTTATCAATAAAGGGAATGAATCCAAAGGTAAAGGGAATGAAGCCAAAAGACTTGATCTTAATTCTGATTAAGAATCATAGTGTGACTATGGGTATCTCCTTTGCAGTCATTTCTTCTGTAAAAGTCTTGCATCGATGGCTGATAACTGAACTGAGCTAGGTTAATACAGTTAGATTCCTTTTATGGCCTTTATCTTTAGCATCTTCCGTAAGGAGGAGACAGCACACCTGAATTGTGTGTTAGCAGTGGGTCTATTTCTTGAAATTTTGCGTGGCTGTTAGTAATTGTCTTCGTATGCCAATAAAAAGTAATTTGAACTAAAACCAGATTGTATTTCTTGTACCTTCCTAGTATCATTGTTTGCATGTTTTGTGTCTTTCTTGAGAAATAGCTCGTGCATCTTCAGGTTGAATTTGGACACATTGCCATTCAGAATACAGATTCAGTATTGTTGACATATCCTACAGAGTGGAAGTTGGGAGTATGAACTGACTTCACATATTTGTTCAGAAATCTAATTTTGTGATTGTATTTAAATAATGAAGGAATTGCATATATTTTCCTCCAGTGAGTTGCAAAATAGATAAAAAAAGTCATCTTGTGTAGGTGTTTCCTTTACAGGTTATAACAAGGAGGATACTTTTCTCATGTTTTAGATTAAACTATTGCAAAGTTGAGTTACATGGTCAATGTTCATAATCACGTATACCATATTCTGAATTCCATCTTGATTAGCTAAGCCTTAAATATTAGACAGAGTAAAGGCAATCTGGGATGTATTTTTAAATATATTTTACATTAATACACTGCTGTAGCATGTAAAGGAAAAGGAACTCAATCTAATAATACATACTGTCTGAGTATGTATGTGTATCTGTTATCCTGCCCTCCTCCACTGCTAACAACTTTTTAAACCATTGGCCAGTTCTTGCCAAATTCCACAGATGGTTAGAAGCCTCAAAGATGTGAAGTTTCCTATAAATTTTACAAAAATAAGTACTGTTTCTAGGGGGAAAGGCTGCTGTGTGATAACACCTTCTACTAAATATCCCACAATCAGGAAACTACTTGAGTTATTTTCATTTTGTTTTTATGATATAGCTATGTCTTTCTGAGCTCGTAGTGTTATGAAGTATGTTTTATACTAGGGCTGTTGTGAAAGAAGGTGCTAATTGTATCACAAAGGGACAGGCTTCACAGTTAAAATGGTTTGCAATTAAAGGGACTTCAACTGATGCATTTCTGTCATTTCTGCTGTAAATGTATGATTGGGTAAAAATCTTGTATACTAGTTAGTAATTCCATTTTTGCAAACTTTTTAATATAAGAGTTGAGAACTGTGCAAGGAAATTTTTTTTTCTGGATCATTGCTGGACTGTGCACTATTCAGAGGAATACCAGAGTGCCACAGTGAAATGGTGAGATTATTCCTGAATTATGCTAGTACATCTGAAAGGAGAATTTATTATTTGATTTACTAGACTTTATTCAAACTTCCATGGGATTATTATGATTGTTTGCTTATTCTCTTACAGTATGCTTATATGTGAATTAGCTGAAACTGCTCTGTAGCAACATTTAAAAATGCAATTTGGAAAGCAGAATTAGAAAATCTCATCAAGCAGTTTTAGTAAAATTCTAGTCTGAATGAAATGTTGGTAACTGAAAAATAATTCTAGATATTTTGAGCCTCTCAATATGATAACAAAGATGGTTCTTGAGCAGAAGATGCAGGATGGTGCACACTAAGTAACTGTGGCTCACAGACTGATTGCCAAGTAAAGAAGGACTCAGTTCCAAGAATCAAGCTCTGAAAACAAACTTGTTCTGGATATGGATTAATAGATTGGGGGGAGGGGGCAGGAAGAGGAAAGAGGGAGAATGGAACTGTATATTTTTTTAATGCCTGAACACATCCACAAGTATTGACAAAAAGAGAAACGTTGTCTCAGAGAGCTGGAATTTTGTCCTATAAAGGACATTGATTTAGGATTTTCTAAGTGGCTAGATATTTGTAAGACAATGATCTGGGTTTTTTTTTTTCTTATAATTAGGAAATCAGACCTTGAAAATCTTGGAAGTTTTATAATAGTTTAATGTGATAAAGTTATTGCTATTTGTCTCTTGAAAACATGACTTATAGACCTAGATAATTTAGACACACTTAAAAACTTTCCACTACTGATTTTGTGCCATTTTATTTACATGACCAAACCAAGGCTAACACTGAGGATTTTTTCTTTGTCTATCTCACTAGTAGAGGGGTTTGAAAGTTCCTTGTTTAATGTAAACTTTTGTAATTATTTATTAATTCTGAGTTTTAATTACATAACCAGGAAACTGTCTATGGTGGAAATTTAAACTTTTCACTGAATTACCCATTGGTGGTGATTCAGCTGCAATTACTCTCAGTAAGCTAGTACTTTCTGCAAGCCAGAAGGTGAGCATGATGTCTACTCTATGTGTAAGTACCTGAAAACTTTTCCACTTTGAATTTCACTGAACTTGAAGACAATTACTTCTTTCTTTGGCCATAAATGGTCTGTGCTTTCAAGGGAATGGAAGCCTTGAATAAAAAATGCCCTTGTGACCATCTATTTTACATCTACATTTTGGGAGTTGTTTTTCATTAGAACATTAATGGAGTATCTCCAACTAGACCTCTGCAAAATTACATGACTTCAGTCTCAATGGAAACAGAACAGTCATCTGCTTTCTTTTCTAACCCTGAATGGTATGTGTTAGTAAATAAACATTTTTACCAGATAATTTATAGGGCCCACGGGGTTAAACATTTTAACATCTGAGAATATTGCTTCAACAGCTATTGTTGGATGATCCATTCTAACCAAACATATCAACCTTGGTTATTCAGGAGATTTGCATAAAAAAGATTATTTCTGCAGCCATCTGCATAAGAGATGCCTTTAACTGATCAGCTGCACTCTTCTCACCAATGTAAAACAGCAAAAGAATAAAGCAGTAATGAAGTGTGTATTTATCAAGGAGCCACTATAATAGGGTTGATTTCAATACCTTGTTTAGCTGATGAACTGATTTTTCTCCATTCCCTCTAGAGTACAATTTATATCAACCAATAAGCTCCATTGCAGGCACCCTATTAAATACATTGCTTGTAGGATTTCAGTATTGCCATGTTTCTTAATACACCAAAATGGCAATGAGTTACGCATCTGAACGCTGAAATATTTTGTTTTGCCAGACTTCTGATAACAAAGCAACTACTTGATAAATAGATGGATACTACTTGGACAAACATAGATTAAAAAGCTATGTACTTTTTGAGATTTAATTTGACACCTTGTGTTCCATATAGTGTCTGAGGGCCTAAACAAAATAAAAATCGCAAACTTTATCTTCAGCCCCTGTGTTGTAGAATGGGCTTTAAGTACACTAAAAGGTAAAGGCCTCTTTTTTTCAGACTGGATTGTAAGTATGCTATTAGCCATCACTTAAGGAATATATATTTCTTAATAACCTCCTTAATCTTCTTTGCACACCTACTATTTGGTATAAAAATCTTTTATTTATAAAATATGGAAGTAATTTTGTACTTCTTGGTAATGGAAAGTTATTGCCATATAAAAATATCTTTCTTCCAACTCAGGTGATATAATACCCTTTTCAAAATTATTTGGTAAAAAAATGTATCATCTGGACTAAAACCAACAACATAAGGTCAAGAGATTTTTTTTTTTTTCCTAATCAACTACATGATGCCTTTTAGAAAAGGAAGTAGAAGTTTTGGAAGCCACTATATTTCACAGAATCATACAATATCCTGAATTAGAAGGGACCCACAAAGATCAAGTCCAACTGATGACTCAACAAAAGGCAACCCAGAATTTAAATTATATAACTGCAAGTGTTGTCCAAACATTTCTTGAACACTGACAGATTTGTGGCCACGACCATTTCCATGAGGAGCTTGTTCAAGTGCTTGACTACCCTCTCAGAGAAGACCTTTTTCCTAGTATCCAGTCTGAGTTTTCTGTGGTGCAACTTTAGGCCATTCCCTGGCATACTGTAACCAGACAACAGAGAGAAGAGATCAGCACCTCCGTCTCCATTCTCTCTCATAAGGAAGGTGATCCTGTCCCTCTGTTCTGGTAAGACCTCACCTGGAGTACTGTGTCCAGCTTTGGAGCCCTCAACACAAGAAGGACATGGATCTGTCTGAGTGTGTCCAGAGAAGGGCCAAAAAAATGATCAAAGGGAGCACGTCTCCTATCAAGACAGGCTGAGAGAGCTGGGCTTGTTCAGCCTGGAGAAGAGAAGGTTCTGGGGGGACCTTGTAGTGACCTTCAAATCACAGAATCAGAGAATTGTAGGGGTTGGAAGGGACCTCGAGAGATCATCGGGTCCAACCCCCCTCCCAAAGCAGCTCCCTAGCTCATATTGCACAGATAGGCATCCAGATGGGTCTTGAATATCTCCAGAGAAGGAGACTCCACCACCTCCCTGAGCAATCATTGGAACAGGTTGCTCAGAGGGGTAGTGGAGTCCCCATCCCTGGAGATATTCAAGGTCAAGCTTGATGAGGCTCTGAGTGACCTGATCTAGTGAAGATGTTCCTGCTTACTGCAGGGGGGTTAGACTAGATGACCTGTAAAGGTCCCTTGCACATTCTATGACTCTATGATTCTATGATAAGTTGTAGGCAGCACTTAGGGGTCTTCCTCTCATCCCACTCCATTTCTGCCTTCTGTATGCTGAATAAACCTGGTATCCTCAGCTGCTCCTCTAGGCCTCCTACCATCTTTGTTGCCCTCCTTGAGGCACATGCTGATATTTTTATGGTTTTTGTACTGTGAAGCCCAAAACTGCAAACAGTACTCGACGGTGAGGCCACACTAATACTGGGCATAGTGAGACAGTCATGGCTTTCAGCTGGTCAGCTGTACTGTGGTTAATGCATGCCAATACATGGTTGGCCTTTCTGGCTGCCAACACATATTGTTGACTCATATTGACCTTATCATCAACCAAAATCCCCCTCACACAAACATTGTGCAAGCAGACTATTTTTTTCAGAATAGAAACAGGGAAATTTTTCATCTTTTTCTGTGAGATAAATGGTTGGATAAGGACACTGAAGTTCCTAACGTTCACCTATATGCTCATTATGCATTAAGAGCCTACTGCACTGCACAAGCTGGAATAGCCTCTGCAGTCGGGATCACCTGCTACAGAGGTAACAATGAGTTCTATGTAGAAAGCACTGGGCAGAATATATTCATTTTCTAGCAGGCTTACCTTAGTAACTTGGATTTCCATGGGTTTATTTGTTCAGCAAATCTCTGTATTGCTCCACATTTTTCTTCTTGCTAAAGTAGCAGCAACAGCGGTACGTTCAAATCCATTTTAAGCCTTTATTATGACTTTGATATACAAATAGTGAGCTGGTAACTGTGTAACTCTGTTGCTGCCTGTATAGTTATAGATTTTTCCTGGTTGCGGTTCTGGTTCCTGAAGAGTTGATTTAAATTAAATAGCCTTGACAAACATGATACAAGTATTTGGAGAATATAAGATAAACAGAATTCTTGGTAGTAGGTACATTATAACTGAAATCTTCAATCTGTCTCAGCAGAATCTGATTCACTTATTTAGCTTGCACCAGAGTATACTGCTCTGATCTAAAAAGAGCACCTGCCCTTCTTTTGCTATTTGGAACAAGTAATTTATTCCAGCTCAGACAATAATTTGCTTTATTTTCTCTGCTGTTCTCTGTACAGTTACTTGCTGATACACTGAGTGGAGAAGGAAGGATGTGGTTTTTCACTCCATATTATTTTTAGCCTGCTTGACAAGGGGAAGGATGCTCTAATAAGTTGAGGCCCTACGAATTTCATAATCAATTCCATGATTCAAAAGATACTCTGGAGTTGTGAAGTTGGAGACCCCATAAATAAATCAAACAATATGCATTCTGCAATAGAACATGATTGAACTCAGTAGCCAAATCAGTTACTCTTATAATTTTACTCCTAGGGCAGCAGCAACACTGCAGGGATGAGGGATGGACCTCTCAACAGTTGTCCTCTGTAGGTATGGTCCCTGCTTAACCACAGAAAGTTAATCCATGTCTCATCTTGAAGCACAACTGAAGGCTTATGCTGTACCTCTACAGTTCAGGTTTCATCACATTCCTGCACAAGAAGAGAAATCTCATTCTCATGGGGCTAGAATTTTTCCCAAGGGTGAAACATGATGTTGTACTATCACTCTGCTGATCTGTTTAACATATGTATTTAAGGTTTCCGAGATTAAACAAACAAACAAACAAAGAGGTCTAACATACTTGCCAGACTTTCAGTCTTTGTATTCTGTAAGTCAGGAAACAATATGGTTTTATGTAAATCTAACCTATTTTAGGTTTGGTTTGTTATGGTCCCTCAAACAAAAGTTTTGATGGCTGCTTTTTGTACATATATACATATTTATATATATTTATATGGAATAGTATTAATGCCTGTTTGGGATTTTTGTTTGTGTGTGATTTCCCAATATTTCAGAATGATATCTAGTTCTCATTAATTTTCTTTTTTCAAATTAATCTGCTTGTGGAATACTTCATTGAGCTTACAGTGTTAAAGCCTCAAAAGGTTTAAACTACTGCCTTGTGTACCCTGCACATTTGCAATGGAATGCAAGGCGTTAAAGGAAAGAAGTTTCAAGTAAGTTCTTCCCTTGCTCAAGAAGTCATTTAGGTGTCTAGTCATCATAGATCTTATGACACTGTTCCTTGTTCTTCAGAAAACAGTGTCATTTATGTGATTCTTGGACTGAGTTTTTCCCTCTTCATCATTTGAAAGCTTTATAAAACTCTCAGGTTTTTCACTTTGTCTTTATTAAAGAATCCATGGATACACTAGACCAGATTGACTAATAGTTGGTTCCTTTATAGGAAGAAAGAAATGGATGTTGGATTTGTATTTGTACACTAATTTAACGATAGATTATTGAGAGCTACTTCGAAGTTTCAGTGCCTAAGAAAAAGGGGATAAATTGAAACTTCTGATTTAGTAATTGAACATGATTGGAGGATGTGTCTGAGTATTAGGCTGGTTTGATATTTATATCTGGTAAAGAATAATTAGTATTCTGACAAATAGGTTTAAGAACAGTCTTGGATATGCCATCTGTATTGTCCGAGATAAGTAGATGAGACATACTGAAACAAGGAAATGAGAAAGCTGTCTTTGTTATCACTCCCTGCAACTATGAAAGAAAAATAGCTTGCAGAATTATTGTGGTAACCAATTTTCTTATTAAAGTAGAAAAAAGAGAAAAAACAGAAAGGACTATGGAATGAACCTGCCTCTTAATTTCCATAGCAACCAATCAAAACAAATGTTTGACTGCAGTATGTCATCTTCAAGATAGGCAATTGTAACTCATGAGATTTAATTTGAAAGACAAGTCAAATTCAATACTTTCCATTTAGAGAAAAAAAAAAGGTGAGAGAATTCCTAATATTCTAAGAACTAGTTATGAACACATCTTCCTATAAATGCATTAATATAAAAGTATGTAAATTATTATGTTTGTGTTCCAAAATACCTTTTGTTCAAGAAAACTTCTTGCAATACTATTAGTACTGTAGAAAATTATTCCCAATTATATGAGAAGTTATTGTTCCTGATTCTGAAGGTGAGAGAAAAGAAGATTCAAGTGAGAGTTTATAGTATTGGACCTGGATTACATGAAACATGGTACTAAATATTATAAAACAAGGAGAATGAAATGCAAGTAGTATTTAGCTATTAGCATTTTTAAGATCATCATCTACTCTACTTGAGTATGTAACACTTGATGAAGTTTTGAAAAGCCCCTGTCATCAATTTACTGATATTACAGAATATTAGGATTTGGAAGGGACCTCAAAAGATCATCTAGTCCAACCCCCCTGCCAGAGCAGGATCACCTAGATTAGGTCACACAAGAACACATCCAGACAGGTTTTGAATGTCTCCAGAGAAGGAGACTCCACAACCTCTCTGGGCAGTCTGTTCCAGTGCTCCATCACCTTCGCAGTGAAAAACTTCCTCCTTATATACGCATGGAACTTCCCATGCTCCAGCTCGCACCTGTTGCCCCTTATCCTACCACAGGCCATCACTAAGAAAAGCCTGGCTCCACCCTCCTGACTCTCACCCTTTACATATTAAAAAACATTTACAAGGTCACCCCTCAGTCTTCTCCAAGCTAAACAGGTCCAGCTCCCCAGCCTGTCCTCATAAGGAAGGTGTTCCACTCCCTTAATCATCTTCGTGGCCCTGCATTGAACTCTTTCAAGGAGTTCTATGTCCTTCTTGAACTGAGTGGCCCAGAAGCGGACACAATGTTCCAGGTGTGGTCTCACCAGGGCAGAGCAGAGGGGGAGAAGAACCTTTCCTGACCTACAAACTACACCCCTTCTAACACACTGCAGAATGCCATTGGCCTTCTTAGCCATGAGGGCACATTGCTGGCTCATGGTCATCCTGGTGTCCACCAGGAGCCCCAGGTCCCTTTCCCCTATTCTGCTCTCCAACAGGTCCAACCCCAACCTATACTGGTACCTGGGGTTGTTCTTCCCTAGATGGAAGACCCTACACTTGCCCTTATTAAATCTCATTATTGCTCCCTGCCCAGATCTCCAGCATGTCTAAGTCTTGCTGAATGGCAGCACAGCCCTCTGGTGTGTCAGCCACCCCTCCCAGTTTTGTGTCATCAGGAAACTTGCTGAGTGTATCCTCTATTCCCTCATCTAGGTCATTAGTGAACTATATTGAATAGTACAGGTCCCAGTACCGACCCCTGAGGGACTCCACTAGATACAGACCTCCAGCTAGACTCTGTCCCATTGATCAAAACTCGCTGGCTTCTTCCCTTCAACCAGCTCTCAACCCACCTCACAACTTGACCTTCTATACCAAAACTATTGGTATTCTACCAAAGACATAATTTGAATTCTTTGGTATTCTAACAAAAGACAGATTAGCCAGGATAACACTAGGGCACAAATGAAATCTGCAGGCTGTATCTTCTAGCAGCAGCAGTGGAAACTTAATTAAAGAATAGATTGCAGGAAGGTGAGTTTTTTTAATGGATTTTTTTTTAAATGTTATATATCACACATTATCATAAATACGAAGGGCTGGCTTTTATTTACCACCTTTATCTCATTCTCTCAGGCTTTTATCAGGACTGCTCATCTACACAGTCTTCCGCAAATACCCAACAGTTTATGTCCTCCAAAATTCCCAAAGTTTTGCTGTGTTTTGGTTTTTTTTTTTTTTTTTATTCATATATTTATTTGGAAGAGTTATGCTAGTGTCTAGCTTTGCATGTCTTCTCAAGTTTAAATGAAGTTACAGTTTGGGGTATCCTTTAAATGAACTCTTGAAGTGTAACACATTTTTGTCCACAGCTGAATCGATTATTTACTATTACTTTTAGCATATCAGTGGAAGTGCAAGGTTTTGTACAGGCATGTTTCCTTTCATATTGGAATGGGTGAGTGTGAAAAGAGGCATAATGCCATGCATAATTATTATTTTATAAAATGTGATATATATCACAGTCATAAAATTAATCTGCCTCCTCAATGATTGCACTGAAGAATCTGCTCTATTTTGGGGAGTGTTTTTTCTGCAATTAACTGAGTACTTTGAACAAATGGCTTGTTCTTTTCTGCATCCTATGCATAAAATAATTCACCGTGACACTGACATGCTTTATCTTTAGAGCCATCACCAAATATTGTAATTCCATTCCTATAACATTGTGGGAGTTAATGCATCCGTTTAGGCTGAGCTGAAGCTATACTTTGTGCCAGATCACACATTTCACAATGCAGCCAAGAAGATAATTTAGTAGGATGATTTTTGCATACTAAGAATCAGTCTAAGACCATTTTCACTTCTTTAAGTATTCAATTCATGCTTGTCACTAATTATGAAAATAGAAAACAGATACCTTAAGCTCCTGGCACTTATCCAGCTCAACCATTCATTTTTCAGCACTGAGCAATGTGGGTTTTGGTAAGGTGCTTTGATCACTATCAAAATCCCAAGATACGGTAGAAATGCTTAACAGTAATGTTAGAGTCACACATAGAAGAAACAGCTGTTTTCTTATTACCTACGTGGAAACTACAGATGCATCAAATTTTTGCCACCGGTTCTGTTCCTTAGCAGAAGAGTAATACAATCATTATCATTCCTGCAATCACAGAATCACAGGGGTTGGAAGGGACCTCAAGAGATCGAGTCCAACCCCCCTGCCAAACAGGTTCCCTAGAATATGTCGCAAAGGTAGGCATCCAGATAGGTCTTGAATATCTCCAGAGAAGGAGACTCCACACCCACCCTGGGCAAACTGTTACAGGGCTCTGTCACCCTCACTGTGTAGAAGTTCTTCTGTGTATAGGTGCAGAACTTCCTATGCTCCAACTTACAGCCATTGCCTCTTGTCCTGTCTCCACAGACCACTGAAAAGGGGCTGACCTTTGTCTCTCACACTTCAGATATTTGTAAATATTAATCAGATCCCCTCTCAGTCTTGTTGTCTCAAGGCTGAACAGCCGCAGTTCACTCAGCCTTTCCTCACAGAGGAGATGCTCCAGGCCCTTAATAAAATATTTGTAGCTCTCTGCTGGACACACATATCCTGAGCTTGGAAGAAGCGCTGTTTAAATCCTGACCAGCTCTCACAGGTCTCCTTACCTTCTAACAGCCTGGCCCATGGGATAGCTCCTATTAGGTCCCAGAAGAGATCAAAGTTTTGTTTTCCTAAAGTCTAGGATAGGAATCCTGCTTTTTGCTTTGCTTCTTCCACTCAGGATCTTGAACTCTACCATCTTGGAGTCACTTTGGCCCAAGCTGTCCCCAACCTTCACTTCCTTAACAAGTCCATCCTTATTAGTAAGAACAAGATCCAGTACCACTTCACTCCTCATTGGCTCCTCCACCATCTGTATCAGAAAGTTGTCTTGCACACATTGCAGAAACCATCTGGACTGCTCATACCCTGTTGCTTACCAAACAAATATCTTACATTTCAGTTTTGATAGGGACCAACATTTGAATGGATTTCTTTCTCTTAAGTTTGTGTATGTGAGTATAATATTTTCTCCATAATCACCTAAGTAGGTAAATGTTGTTTTCCTTTAATTCTTTGTCCCATAATAATGAAAGCTTTCCTTTAAGGCAGTAACTTTTTCTACAAAGGAGCATATATTTCCCATCTTGTGTTATTACATTGCCTTTCTTCACTTCTCTGACTTTTAGTGGTCTAACAGAATGTCACTATTTATTTTGAAAAATAACGCATCTTCTCACGCATTACTGAATAAATAAGTATAACCTTGGTGCTAGCCTGTGGCAAAACTTCTACTAGGTTTTGTAAGACTAATTGAGAAAAGTTTTCCCAGCAAAAGGGTTTTGAGACTTACAGACTATTAGATATGCGTTTGTTGTTATTATTGTTGACTACTTCTTTTGATTACATTTTATCAGTGCTATAGACGAATTTTCAATTGTGGTATTAATGCTTGTACATTGTGAATCACGTATTTAAGAATTATCATTAAAATCCACATTCATCACACAATCTTTACAGACATTAATTGAGAAAATAATTCCTCACACTAAAATCAAAATAAAATCATCACAATACTGAATGAAAGTGGACAATTTACACATTTAACCACCCCTCATTGCTTCACCACAACTGGAACAACAGAAATTCTCAACAATTATTCCACTCCCCACCTACATTCTGTCCATGTTTTACCCATTATGTCTTCCCATTACTGTCCTTACCTCAAATTCCTCAGACCTCCAAGTTGGGCACTGTCCTGGTTCTGGCCAGGCCAGAATTACCCTCCCCAAGCAGTCAGAACAGGTGAGCTGAGTCAACCCAGACTGTTTTCCACACCAGCTGACATCACTACTCCATAGAAGGTGTCGGGAGGGGAGTGGCACTCCTGGGTGCCTCCAGGGAAGAGTGTGAGTGTGTGTGGGATGGTGTCCATTCTTGCATCAGTCTGTAATCATGAGGTTGGTAAGGCACTGGGTGTGAGTATAATTGGCTGTTATTGTTCTACTTTCATGGTGCCTTTATCCTTAAACTGTCCTTATCCCAACCCACTGAGGCTCTGTCTGTTTCTCCTCTGGGAGTGAGTGAGTGGCATGTGGTGCTCAGCCACTGGTTGGGGCTAAACCACCACAGGTGCCAAAAATTACTGTTGTTGTTTCACCTTGGCAGGACACCAGGTACCCACCAATCCATTCTATTATGTTCCTTCTCAGCAGGACAAAGAGAGGAGAAAAACAGGATGGAAAAAATAACCCCAAACTCACTGGTCAAGATAAAGGCAGTTTAATACAGCAAAAGGCCATGCACAGAAGGAAACAAAAAGGAAATTATTAGTCTCTACTTCCCATCAGCAGGTGATGTCTGGCCACTTCCCAGGAAGCAGGGCTTCAGTACACATAGCAGTTGCTCTGGAAGACAAACATTGTAAAAAATGAATGGCCTGCCCTTCCTCCCCTTATCTCTCAACTTCCTATCTTGGAGCAGACTTCATGTGGTATGGAAAAGCCAGCTGGTCAGTTGGGGTCTGCTGTCGTGGTTTTGTCTCCTCCCAAGATCTTGAGGGGGATGTCAGAGAGGCAGCCCTGATGCTGTGCCAGCACTTATTATTAGATAATTTTGTAAGCATCAACATACTGGAAAGCTAACATAGATTCAAGCCAATGATATAAGCATGTGCATTCCTAAACATTTTATATTTTTTTGTTCCTTCTAAGAAACAGTATTCCTTAATTTCAGAATAATCTTAAATTGCAAGTGAGGCATGAGACAGTTACAGGGGTGGTTATTAAAATTTAAACAGTTTGTGTTTTTTCAAGGTGCATATGTTTAATAGTTGGAACATAGAAATACTTTGGGCTTCTTCTCTGGATTTTGTATACTTTATAATTAAATTGAATCTGAAATATTGTGTGGCAAATGAGAGTGAAGAAGAAGGTTCAATATGGTTTAAAAAAATCTGAAGTTATCATTATATATGTATGTGTTTATGCAAAAATTGTATGTATAGTGGAGAGTTCTGTTTTACATTACATTCTTTGCAATTCAGAATGATGCTGTGAAGAGCCAAAATCCAAACTCACTATTAAACAGATGTTCTTTATGGAGTGCTGGGTAGCACAGGGAATTGCTCCTCCTAATATGCACTGAAGTTTGTTGTACAGCTTATATGCAGGTTATGGACACATTCATGACCTTTCTGAGAAATTATTAACATATACATTGCTTCTCTGATAATTCATTTTCATAGGTTTCTACCCTTCTCTGCATGCATGCTACAGTCTTTAGGTGGTCTTCAAGGACCCTGGTGGTCATTTACTTCATCCACTCACCTTCATCGCTGTACTTTTGCAGTGAACTATAGCCTTATCTTCTTCTTGTTTACCAGAGCCACATGACTGGATCTGGGGCCCTTGTAGCTGTGAGTTTTCTTGTTCTTGGAGACAGGCCCACTAGGAAGCTTATAATGTGCTAACACACATATTCCACAATACCATTGCTGCAAAATAAGTTACTGGTATCTACAAAAGTCTAGAGAGTAAGTCTCTATTAGAGTCATTGCTACATAATATATTGTTGATACCCACAAAACTCCAGACAGTAAGTCTCCATTAGATTCACCACTCTTTTCAAGAGAACCAAAAGAGTAAAAATTGGAGACTAACATTTGCAGATTGTAGGACAATTGAATTCAAATGTCATCTTTAGCCAAGAACTGAGATCCTGTCTACTCAGCTCAGGCTCCTGCAAGTGCTCTGAGCTCATCAGAGTTGCACTGATGGAACATTTTTCTTTTTTAAAATCTGACATAGACTGATAAAGCAGTTGTAGGACCTATTTTAGAAGATAAACAGCCAGGTAGGAAGCCTTCTTAGTTAGTAGGCAGAGAACATTTGGTTATAGTGGTTTTTCCTTGTAGAGTGGCTCCCTTTTATCTGTCCACTAAGAGTAATTTCCAAAATTGCTGGCACTGCTGGGTGGTCAGCTGTGATTCTTGACATCACAGGCACAGCTGCATTTAACCAAGAACCTCAAGGGACTATCTATCGCATGATAATTTTTGCAGATAAGGTTTTACCCTTGTTTTCCCTTCCTCCCATCCCTACACTCACCTCAGTACCCTTGGGGGTGTCCTGGTTTCGGTCAGGGGGCATGACTGAAAGAGAAAGTAGTAATTTTGCCTGTTCAGAAGCTCAAAAATTGTCACCATTATAGCCAAGAAATGTGCAGGGCTTCAATGACTATCTGCAGTTATAGTAAATTTTCTGAGTTTCACAGAAAATTTTTCTTTGACAGTACACTGACACAAGGCTGGGAGTCCTCCTTAAATGCATGCCTATTTCCTCTGATGAATCAAAGAGCTTATGAACTAAGTCACATATTCTGTTCTGATGTGTGTTTTCACTCCATTTCTTAGAAAGTTGTGAGCTATTTCTTCAGAACTTGTTTGAGGGGAAAAAAGCCCAACAAACTTTGCAGTTATCAGGGATGTAAACCTAATGTTACTGAAGTCAATCACACAAATCAAACCGATTACAGTGTGACAAGCACTCCCGATTTTCTCCACCAGCTGATAAAATTCAAATTAATTCATTTTTTCTCTTTTTATAACATGTTCTTATTTATTATAATATTCATAGAAACATCTTGAGTGCCTAGGAATTCTCAGGGTATATAGCAAAGATGACAGAAAATGCTTCCTAAATCATAGTACCAATCATAATGCTGAAGCATACACATAACCTTTAAACTAACTGTCCCAAAAGGACCTTATTTCCCAGTATTACAGCCATCAAAACTCCAGCTGTTACCTTGGTGTCTCTGTGATTGCTCTTCTCCTTCAGTAAAGAGATGCTTGTGTCTTTTGGCAGGGCTATCACAGGAATTATGTCTCCCCTATTTTGACTTAATTGATTGTCCAGAGTTTACAGTTCCACAGTTGCATCTAAGATGCTGTGGAAATGACAGTGATACTGAGGCATGAAGCGGCTTATTGATGTAGTGTAGGAGCCTGAGTCTCACAAACCCTTATTTATTACCATTGTTCCCCTTCTTCCTATGCTTCTATTTACATGACTGTAGATAAACTACCCTGTGTATTTGTATACAGTGAAAGCTAAAGAGGTTAAAAGAAATCTGCTTCCTGTGAGATTATCTTATTTTATTTTAGATCACGTATTTAAATAAGCAAACAAAAAAGCCTTCAGCACAGAGTCATAAGAGGTTTTTAGGGTTTTTTTAAATAGGATGTGGTTAATACTGAACCTTTTGCAGCAGGGAGAGTGTCAGATACTGACTGATCCCATGCTTGAACTTGTTTACTTCATTGACATTTCACACATGAAGAGTTTGTTCGAATGGCTTGGGGAGAAGGAAGATCTTTTGTGCTGTACTTTGATTTATACTTGCATAAAATGGATCCTAGGGTTTTGATTCTCTTAAAATGTTGTCATGAAAAAAACCCCACAAGGAAAAGAAAAAAAAAAAGAAGAGAACTTTACATTTTCAAACTGATTTGAAAACAGCTGGAATTGTTTTGTGTTAATGGAAAGAAAAGAAACAGGAAAAGAGTCCCATGCACTAAATACGAATTCACTCTGCTGTGCCTGAGGCTGTGCCGCACTATATTGTTTTGCTTTTGTATTGATGACTCCTGTGCCCTGATAGGAAGGGTCACTCCTGAAGATGGTTAAGGCTTTGTGTTCCTCATTCAGACCCCTGAAATGAATAATGAAGCTCTTAATGGCTTCATTAGGTGGATCCCAGTGGAACTTCTGATCGAGGATCCTGACTTTAAGACCCAACCCCTGGAAGAAGCAGGAGGAACCTTTACTGTCCTGAATCTTCTCATGTGAAAACTGCAATAGGATGTCTTCTGAGCCAAATGTCAGCACTGTGGATCAAACATATTGCTGCAGTCCTAACTGAACCACTTTAGGATTTATTGGAAAAAGTGTATTTTGTAATGTAATTTCATTTTATTATGAAATCTAACTGGGTTCCTTATCCAGTAAGAGATCCATCCAATCCAGTAAGAGACCCTTTGTTGTATCTAAATGGAATAAATAAGAGAGAACCACTCTGGGTAATTTTCTGTGGCATACAGAAGTATGCTATGTGCAGAAATATAAATGCAGTCTGAAACCAAAACCTGACTAAAATTGATGTAGAATATAATGTATAGGTATATATAGAACCTGGTGCATATTCAGGTGTAAATAAGGGGCTTATTAAAAAATGTATGCTCTTTCCTTCTATTGTGACCTTTTCCCAGTTCCATGTCTTCAACAATTGTGTGTTTATACAACAGGAAGACAGGTGCTCTTGTTTGTAGAGGGATCCCAATTTTAGTTTGACCTAATATTCTCTGTTACATGCAGCCAAATCTGAAGGACTCTTTCAGCCCATGCAAGTAATGGGCACTAAGGCAGATTAATACAGTTGTTTATGTGTTGTAACTTTGGTGAAATATTATTACACACACAAGATACATTGCTTTGTCCAAATGAGCCAACCTGCCCCCACACTCTTTTCCATCAGTAACACCACTTTTGAAGATATTTCTTTAATAACCTTACCTTTGTCAAACAAATGAAAGGCAGTTAGGCTGAACGCATGTAAGAAAAGCTGTAGAGATGGGATATCTGATGGAGGATATTTTTGTTATGAGGTCAGTTTTGTGAGCTAGGTTTAATAGACCAACAGAAATATGTTTTCTGTTTATATTCTCAGATGTTGTCTTGGAGCATGATTATTTGCTTTGCTAACCTAAATTATAAACAGATATCTTAAAGAAAACAAGTAAATATTTTTAAATTTTATTTATTTATTTAGGCAGGGAACAGTCTGGGGAGAAAAAGAAAGTTTTTAAAAAAAGGGATTATTTACCTCTTGAAATAATTTTCTTCTTTTACAGACATATATCTTATTTCTTGAATCATGCAGATTATGAGCTTTAGTTGTTTTTAGAGAAGGCTTGAACGCTGTTGTTCCTAAACTGTCTCTTAGTGGTGAGTTCCTAAACTGTCTCTTAGTGGTGAGTCCTAAGAAGAGAACATTTCTTTACTGATACATCTGTGTTCGTGCCCAAGTCTGTCCACTGTGGAGCTTACCTAACTAGGGACAACATGATTAGCATTACTCTTCTTTATTTACTGTTGAGTGCTTCAGTGAGTATGTAAAAGACCTAAAAATAAAATTAGTACTTTTACTTTTCTTTTGATGTTTTCATTAATATTTTATTAACCTCTTCAGAATAAAGTAACAAACAACAGAAGTGCATACTAGCTTAGTGAATGCGAACTGTGTTCTTATATAGGTATGATAAAATACTAATTTATATTTCTGTAATTGAGTGTGAATCAAAGAAGCAAAAAATGAGAGGTTGAAGCCCACATAATTTAACCTCCTAGCATAGTTGCTAAGCTTGGAGTCTCACATTGGGGGAGCTTCCTAAGCTTGGAGTCTCACATTGGGGGAGCTTCCTTATTTGAAAAATAAATATATTTCATCAATAAATTTATATGTGAGATAATTTTATATCCTGCTGTGAGTTTACTATTGCACACTGCTTTCTACTGCGTATGTAAGCTATGGAAGTTATGTGCATTATAAATGGACAGGATGATCTGTGGACTCTTAATATAAAAGTGACTGAGGGGTTTTGCTTATGGCTATGTCTTCAGCAGATACAGTAAAAAAAAAACAACATTGCTGAACATGCAAAATATTTGTTTTTTATTATTGGCTCCAGTGCTAGCTTTATTTGAGCTAACTTACAGAGACACTTCTCTCAATAGTTCACGTTTCCACTGAAACAATCCAGCTTCTTCAGCTGTGATCTTCATCCTTCTCATCTACCAAAGATGACTCTAAAGGTGTTGGAGATTCCCAGATAAGATCTCTATGCAGTTGACCTGTTAAATATTTAGAATTCAGAGTCGACTTCTCTGTTCTAAAACCATGACCACAATCACTATTTTTATTCCAATTCTAAAGTCCAGTCCACAGACTAATAGTTTGTGAGGCAGTACGTTGCAGATCCACATCCATCTTGGCTGTCCAAGGCAGAGTACAAATGAGTAGCAAAGACAGGGACTGTATGTTCCAGCCTGCTCAGATAAATGAACAGCAAATTAAGTGTAGGGCAATTGTGAGAAGAAATAGGAGGAACTGATGTGTTTATACACTTCATATAGGCATTTTTTCTCTGTGACAACCTTTTCCCATACTGTCACTCAGTTCCACTTGCTATTATTTTAAAAGACCTTTCTTGGAAGAATCATTTGGCCTGTAGGCTAGTTAGCTCCTCCTGAAAGTCTGTCAGAGAACAGCATTCCATCAATGCCTTTTTCTCCTTTTATATGTGCTTTCTTAAGCTGCGGTTTCTGGAACCAAGCAATTTGTTTTAGAATTCCAGCTTTAATTTAAAAAGAAAATCAGCAGGATTCTACTTCCTTTGGCACGTAAGAAAGATTTAAAACATTATCTCCCTGTACCCTCTAGGCTCAGAAAGCAAGTGAAAAGAAGTCAAAATTCATTATGGGTTTTTGGGGGTTTTTTTCCTGCCAAAACTGACTTCTGGTAATTTAGTAATTTAGTGCTTGGGGTTATCAGGAATAAGCTTCTGTAAGAAATATTAAAATTTGAGGCACCAACCCAAAAGTTACTGTATTGATAAGCCCTATTTCTGTAATGAAAGACATCAGTATTTTTAAAGCAATGTGAAAAATGAAATAGAAGTTGGAAAGAAGTGTATCTAAGTGTATCTTTACACACCTCCCACAGGACAAATGATATCTACACATGAAGTGTGTGAGACATTATGAAGATACAGTGGTGCATTTATTACTGATCAGATTCTCTTTTATTTTACTTTATAGTAATCTAAAACTGTCATCCTAATTATACATACATTAAAATACTTTATTAAAAAATCATTTTTTTCCATTTCTATATCAGACCATCTGCATGACATTCAAAGGGAGTGAATAAATGAAAATAAAGTGTTACCATAAAGTTTAAAAATCCACTTAATTCAGATGAGTGATGTACTTAGTAGGTTTAGTAAACCAGTTCAGATCAAATCAATGATTCTTCAAAATACATACCTTTTAGTTATAAACAAAAGCAGGCATAAATGTGTCACTTGTTGTCAATTTTCTATTACATCTGTGAATAAAATGTTAGCTGTCCCATTATATGTGAAATATGCTTTAAATAGGGGAGGGTCTTGGTCCATTGAAAGATAAAAGAAATTAATAATGTGTGATTGCAAGTTGTATTTAATCTGTGGATCTCTGAGTACTGGGGAAAACAAGCCTTAAGGTTATTGTTCCCATAGAGTTGTAGGATTAAAGTCAATCACCTGAGTTGCAAAAATGCATTGGAAACTGGAACATTCTTTGAGGTGCAGCAAGTTAATTAATGCAGAAATAGTTTTCATAAAGAATGAGCACTGTGCCATTTTATGTTAGTGGTCACATATAAAAATGACCATAGCATTCAGAGCAAAGGAGTGGCTTGCATGCGCAGAACTTTGCCTTGGTGAAGGTGACAAGCCAGTAAAGTTCTGCAAGTAATTATCATGGGACAGACCAATCTGAGTAACATAGGGGTAAACATCTGCTACAAATTGCATAACCAAAAAGAGCAAGTAGATGAAGTCTTTGCCGGGCTTAAGGAAGTGTCATGACTTGTAAAATCATGGAAGATTTTAACAACTGTAGTATCTACTGGAAAGGCAACATAACAGGGCAGAGTGCAAACAAACCAAGAGATGCCTGTCATGCGTTGAAGTCAATTTCCATTCACAGGTGATTTAATGAACCATTAAGGACAGGTGCTCTGCAGACTTGTTATTCACAAACAAGGAAGATCTGGATAAAGGTGTGAAAGTAAGTGGTGGACTTCATTGCAGTGACAGTAAAGCTTAAAATTCTGAACAATGCATACAGAATCAAAAACCTGGATTTGAGGAGAATAAATAAGGAATCTTCTTGTCAGGATCCCAAAGGAATCTGCACTGGGGGACAAAAGAGCCCAGGGTAGCTGGTTAACCTTCAAGGACAACTTCATCAATTAGAATGGGCTATACCAGTGTGCAGACAGACACACAGATACAGCAGACAAGCATAGATGAGCAAGAGAATCTTTTCTGAAGACAAGCAAAGCCAGAAAATATAGAGAAGGTGGAAGCTGGGGTGATCTTCCCAGTTACTTCCTACAGAGGCCTGGACCAAATGTGTAGAGATGAGGTTAAGAAATCTAGACTTCAGTTGAATCAAGGACTGTAAAAGAAAGAAGATGGGTTTTGGTAAGTACATTGGCAGCAAAAGGCAGCCTAGATAAATGGTGGCAACTGATCAGTAGGGGAAAGGTATCTAATGAAAAAGGACATGGAAAAGGCCAAGGTCCTCAGTGCCTTTTTTTGCCTTGATTCTTACTAGTAAGATCTGGTGGTTTGGACTTCCCAGGCTCCTGAGTCTACTGGCAGAGAGTGGAGTGTCAGGTATTGCCCTCTACAGGGGTGTATAGAGCTAGGTAATTCTTTAAGTCCATAGGACCAAGCAGGCTGTGTCTGATCAAGGGTGCCGAGGGAGTTGGCCAGTGTTGCAGTGTCGCTGCTCTCGCCTGTCTTTGAAAGGCTGTGGTGATCACTGAAGATTTCTGGTCACGGGAGGAAAGCACACACCCATCTTCAAGAGGGGTCCAGGTAACATGAGGTTGGCCAGCTAAACTTCAGTTCTTGGGAGAACTATGGAATTCAGAAGCCATATGTAAACAACATGAAAGACAAGACAGTGATTGAGAGCAACTGACATAGATTTACCAAGGGCAAACTATGGCTGACCAACTTTACTGTCATCTGCGATGGCTGGCTCTAAAGACAATGAGATTAGATGTTCTTTACTTTGATTTTAGCAACACTTTCAATGCTCTCTTCCATATTATTCCTATAGCTAGGTTTGTAAAGCAAGCCAACTACAATCTGCAGTGTATTAGCGAGAAAGTAGCCTGCAGGTTGAGGAGAGTAAATTTTCACCTCTATTAAACACTTGTATATAATTGCATGTAAAGTATTGTGTCCAGTTTGTGCACCCCATGACACAAAAGTCATTGATGTACTGGAACAAACTCAAGGAGTAGCTACTGAGGTGGTCAGGAGAGAGTAGTATGATTCAGAGGGTTGGTTTAGCCCTAAGAAGATAAGGCTACATAGTGCTCTTACTGATGTCTTCTGCTATTTAAGGCAAGAGTACAGAGAAAATAGAGATGGATTCTTACTGCTGCATGACAATAAAGCAAAATGCAATTTTTTGTCAGAAAAAAGTAATTGGGGCAATCAAATATTGGAAGACGCTTTCCACTGTGGCTTTGAATCTCTGCCTTGAAGATATGTTAAACGTCACTGGACAAGTCCTTGAATAACTTGATCTCATTGTCCCTACTTTGAGCAGAGGTCCCATCAAGCCTTGGTAATTCTCTTCTAATTTCCATTATCACTTCTTAAAATAAGATGATTTAAAGGGGAAAAAAAGTGTCACATGCATAGAATAAATATTTAAAGTACTTAATTTTTAATCCTAAATTTACCTTTATTGCTTGTCTGTATAGTTTTGTTGTATTTCTGAGCAACTAATTAGGAACACTGCAATGCAATATTGACAGTTTATTTCTGGCAGGAGTGACACATATGGAGAAGCTCTTGTTAGGAGGCCCTGAGTTTTCTTTTCTGACTTTCATAAGTCTATATTCAAAAATGTCGTGGATAATCACTGCAGATGTTTCTGACTTTATCTGAATTGAACTCTGCTGTAAAAAAAAAAAAAAAAAAAAATCAACATTTGTTCATTATTTAGGCTGAGACCACAAATAAATGGAAAGTAGACCAATCACAGTTTTGAGTTTGTGAGCATCTTTAGTTTTTTTTTTTCACGTGGTTACTAAAAGTTTAGTAGAACTTTTTGTATGAAAAATATTTATTTACAGAAGAACATCATTCAGTGAAAACCACTTTCTGCATTTTTATTAAAAGAATACATGCCTTTGTTGGAAGTAGAGCCAGGACCTTAATATCACTTTGTCATTTCAGTGCACTATTTAAACAGGAAAAAACCCCAAAAAAACAACAACACAAAAACATCCCTGGTTAACCTGAAAGCAAGCCTCCAATAAACATTCTTAGTAATATTTTTAGCAGTAGAAGCATATTCTGCTCCTAGTAAAAATATCTGAATATCTGAGGATATTCATAAATAAACTCCCAGTGGTAATGAAGGCTGACTCAGATTTTAAAGAAGGCGTCAGGTTTTTTGCCTGGTTTGTTTTGTTTCTTTTTTAAAATCCATTGAACTGAGAAATGTGCTCTCATCTGGACAAAATACTCTTAATCTGCCAAGAATTCTGGGCTCTAAGGAAATACGTAAACACAAACCAGAGCTTTATATCACTGTGAAGAGCAAAATGCTTGCTTTAAGTTTTGTGAACTATCTCTCTGTAACTGTAGTGGTTATACTGTAGTCTCCAGCCCTTTAGAGTTTTGCAATTTAAACTTATTTTCTTTTAATGTGCCTGAAGTAGGTGAGCAGCAATAGGTACTTACACTGTGTCAGTAAGAGTATAAACTTTAATACCAACTAAGCAAAAAGAAGTATTTATAGAACTTTACAGATGATTCTTGATCCTTAAGTAGTAGAGACATAAATTTTTATATGTTGTTAACTGCATCCTGATAAACTTTATTGGGCTTGACTGTCAAAATTGTCAAAATTATAGCCAGGGACATGTTGATAACTGTGGTGGTGTTCTTTGCTACCTAGAGATGGACTGAAGGAGGTGACCCTTCTGTGGGATTTATTGTACGACTTTGCTGCAGGACAGAGGATCAGACTGTAGCTATAATTTTACTTCCCATTAGCTGTCAGTTGGAAATCTGTTGGGAAAATGTCCTATTCACAGTTTTCTTTATAAAGGGCCTAAAATTACATATTTGAGCATATTCAGTTGACAGTTGCATGAAAGAAATGACACAGTGGAGAGGAAATAAATACTTTGAAGCCCATGAAACTTAGTTCCATGAGTGAATGGAATTTTTAGAACATACCCTATGCGTGATGAACGTAATTTAAACATAGATGAAATAAGAAATAGCCTTGTAATTATACCTATTAAATGTCTAGTCTAACAGTAAGCATCGTGTGATGATTAGTTTTTACATTTTCTTCTGTGTTCCACAATTTTCAGTTTGCAGTATTTTGCTTAAATCATTTGCAAGTGAGTGACTTTCAGACATGACAATCAGGGTATAGTATACCTGAGAATCCTGATAGTTTCTTGTAAAGTGGTTATTTCACAAATACTCAACTACTTTCCAGTAAGCATTGGAGGCAGGGACTTAGTTGGTTTTTGGGAGGATTTTGAGCTTGACACGTGGTTTTCTTATTGTGCCTCACTGGTTACCTCCTGCATGAACCAGAAGCCTCTCCAACTTTTGCAGCTGCAAAAAGTGTGAAATTCTTTTGCTGAGCAGTTGCAGTCACAAATGCAAAAATCTGGTTGAATGAATCCGGGGCAATTATCTTCGAGTTATACTGACAGCTATACAACCAGCTCTGACATGGATGTAAGCTGGGGGAGAGGAGTGTTTTTTGGGATCTGAGGGAATTACATTTCCTGTGCAAATGGAGAATGCCTTTAGAATCTAGCCCGTGTGGAAAATTTAGTTTTAAGATTTGTTTATTCTGTTGAGCTATAAGTCTAAACCCTGAGACTTGATATAGAATATATTATGAATTTCAGTCATCATTATGGAAAGACTCGCCCAGACTGTGAGAGCACCTGGGTCAAGCTCTGTGTGTTTGATTTTGTTCAGGCTTGGGGGTAAACTGCTGCTGGAGTTTAAAGACTGAGAAGAAAACGAAAAGTTCCTGTCTGTAACTTAGAAACCAACTGTGTGTTGCTACAGAATACAAAAGATTAGAAAATTAGTACGTTTTGTACAGTAGACCTTCCCCTTCCCTCTTTGTTTTGTTTTCCTCACAATGTACATTAATTATTAGACGTACCTATGCAGTTACCTCTCCTCTAATCATCACAAAAGTTGCTTTGGGAAAAGTAATTATTTTCTTTTCTTATATATATTTACCATATATATACACAAGAAGTTAACTTAAAAGAGTGCAGATTTGTACTGGAATCTCATTTCCATCCCAGTTACAACTGTGTGTTCACACAAAAAGAAAACATATTGTCATGGTTTCTCCTCCCAACTTGTATACCATTTAAATAGGAATGGGATATGCCATGCCCATCAGAAAGAAAAGGGAAGCAATACAGTGAATTGCAGCCTTCCAGTACCTGAAGGGAGCATATAAACAGAAGGGGATTCAACTTTTTAAACAGGTAGACAATGGCAGGACAAGGGGGAATGGATTAAAACTAAAGGAAGGAAGGTTTAGATTAGGTATTAGGGGGGAAGTTCTTTACAGAGAGAGTGGTGAGGTGATGGAACAGGCTGCCCAGAGAGGTGATGGATGCCCCATCCCTGAAAGTGTCCAAGGCCAGGTTGAATGGGGCACTGGGCAACCTTGTGTAGATCCAGGCCTGGAGGTTGGTGGTCCTGCCTGTGGCAGGGGGGTTGGAACTCTGTGATCCTTGGGATCCCTTCCAACCCATGCCATTCTATGATTCTATGAATGTAAGAGGGGACTCTTCTGTTTTTTTGGTGGAGGGTTTTTTTTGTTTTGTTTCATAACTCTGAGTACTTCTGCATTTTGACATCAGCTGAATTAGAATATTAATAGTCACTGAAGAGCACCCTGAGAAGTCACTGAACATTTTGCCTTGATGATCCTTATTTTTCCTGTGATCTTAGGACTATGTGGAAAACTGAACAATAAATGGAAAAGACTATTTGATGGGAAAATGACCGACAGTATAAAATAACAAGAAAGGAATCAAAACTAAAGCAACACTCAGGAGAACTTGACGTCTTTAATGACTAATATGAGCTAGGGAAACTGCTTTGGCAGGGGGGTCGGACCCAATGATCTCTTAAGGTCCCTTTCAACCCCTAAGATTCTATGATTCTATGATTCTAATTTGGCTTAGTTAACTACCCTTGCCAATTACTAGAAAAGAATGTCTCCAAGTATAGTTAAACAGGTAAGTGATTTTTTAGCTTTAGCTTGTGAAATGTTATTCAGTGATTATCTAAGCAATCTTTATTAACATAATTTTGAAATATTTCAGAGCTTGTCCCCTAATTTTTCAAGCCTGAATGGATATGAATAGTCCTTGCTTTCTGCATTACAGTCTTTGCATATAAACTTTGAGTTTTGAGATTTGAGATGTACAATCTATGGATTTACACAAAGCAGTTCTTTGAAAACTTCAGACAGTTAATTTTTGTAAAACAGATTTTTTTCCCCATCCTGTATAGACAAAAATCATCATACTTAGTTTTTGGGTATCAGATCCAACATTTTTATACAAAATATTTCTTTCAACAGAACATCAGTGCATTTGAGATTGGAAGAAGTTTAGAAAAATGGCTTTGGCTGTGTGTCTGTTAGTACGTCTTTGGTCATATTTTTCTGAATTCTTAGAAGTAAATCAGATCTTGTTCTCAGGAAAGTAGAGATTAAGGTAATAACCTATGTAGCTTAGTCAAGTCTCTGCTACCATTTAAAGTTGTCTTATTAATGCCTTATTCGGGCTGTGTGCTTTTATATTTGCAAATTGTTTGCAAATTACTCTTGTATTATTACTGGATATGAGCAACTCTGAGCATATTTTGATGGGAATCCTTAGACTTTTAGAACTTTTAATTAAAAATGGTATTTGCAGTTCTGCTGGCAATAATTTGCTTATTCATACAGATTGGACTCCTTTAGCATCAATTTATTTCTCAGTCTTCTATGAATATCATGTTCATAGCTCTTTGAAGTAGGAGAGGGCTATTCAGATGGAAAAAAAAAATCACAAGTTTGATGCTGAGGTGGGAAGGAAAAGAAATTTCCCTAATCCTGGGATAGTATCTCTAATTTTTTTAATGTATTCATCCCTATTAAAATGTTGCCTAAAATAATGGGAGGGGGAGAGGGGAAGAAAGATTTTTAAAGAAGTCTAGGGGTGTCTATGGCTATAACTTTATGTATTTTTGAGTGGCTTCTGACATTTCACTGAGAACTGCTGTGTGCATAACACCTGAAAGTCAAAACAAAGTATTACTTATCAAAATACAGACTTGTGAAGCTACAGTTTGACAGAAATAAAAGCTTTGCAAAGTGTTCCCAAGGGATTTAGGTTCCTCTGATAAGTGGCCTCACTTATCCCAATTGATTGAAAATCCCAATTTATCCACTGTCTACCTACAGTTATCGACATTTCTGAGTCTAATGAAAAATCAAATAACTGCATTGATGGACATGATCTATACAGGAGAAAACCAAACCAAATCTGAAAAATGTTTTTTTCTAGAAATTAAAGTTCAAGAAATACCTTCCACTAGTCCAAAGACAAAACACACCTGATTTTGCACTTACATATAGTAGTTTTTAAAAATATAATTCTTCTAACTTGCTTTTTCTCTCTAACTAAAACAAAATACTGTCCTAGACCTGGTTTTACATATGGGGAATTTTACTAAAAACAACCAGCAAGTGATTGACGTAGTTGACTGAGTTTTGAAAGAAGGTCTGTTTATTAATAGAACAGTTTTCTTGCATCGAGTTTCTCTTCACTTCTAGCACTCAGAGCTTTTTGTGGTATCATTTTGGGTGGTTTGGTTTTTGGATTTGTGGGTTTTTTTCTTTATCTTTCAGCTTAACTGTCATGGATGTTTATTGGTGTTCAGGAGAATCTCAAATTTTTCAGAAGAACTGGAAAGTCCAAACTGCCAGATAGTGCTGAATGTTCCATTAAAAGAAAAGTGTCTTTCATGCCTCAGCAAATATCCCCCAAAAGTGAATAAATTGAGTTCAAAATAAGACAACTATTTTAAACCATTATGCTTAACTCTGTTCCCTAATAATCGTGTCTGCAGTAGAGATTTGCACCTTTGCAAAGATTATTTTTGGAAAGGTAGCATTTGGCACCTCAGGTGTATTTGTGAGCACAAAAAAATCTTGAAAGTTATTAACTAATGGCACATCAGTTAGCACATCTTTGTCAATATACGAGAAAAATGTAGAACAGAACAAATAAACATTTCTGTCAAAATTGCTTCAACTGTTATCTTTGGATTGTCAGAAATTTTTGCAGAGAGGAAAATTCCTCTTAATTTTCATTTTAACATTTTACAGCACAGCCGCCGCCTTTTCCTGATGTTGATTACCACTCACTTCCGAATGTCTTATTAAAGCTCTGGTCAGAACAGTGGCAATTTTACAGTTCTAGGTTAAATGCATGTTAGTCCCTCATAACATGAACATGATTACTAGGCTGCCGCTTTGTTTATAGATTTTGAAGACTTGTGCCATTTTTTGAGCTTAGTCAGATTTATGTACACCTGGGAAGCTGAGTGAAGAAGAAGAATAGAAAGTATTTAGCTGTACTTTCCATATACATCCCCTGATCAGAACTAATCCACTGAGGTGGCCCTGAAGAAAAAATTAAATAGGTTTCGGGTGGTGGTGTTGACCTAGTATGTCTCTGTGACATTGTAAGTTGGTGACATTCCTTGCTCAGAATAGTGACTGAAAGCATGATTCACTCCTAAACCTTGTTGACAGCAGACCTTTTTCAGATTATGAATTAAGTCTTGCTGATGTGATGATTCTCTTTTTTCCCCCTAGGATTTTGAAATTATTGATGAAAGATGCTTTCTGAGCAATCATAGAACTGTTTGGGTTGGAAAGGACCTCAAAGATTATCTAGTTTTATCTAGTTCCAATCCCCCTGCCATGGGCAGGGGCAACCTTCACTACACCAGGTTGCCCAAAGCCCCATCCAATCTGGCCTTTAACACTGCCACGGAGGGGCAGCCACAGCTTCTCTGGGTAACCTATGCCAGGGCCTCACTACCCTTATGCAGAAAGAATTTTTTTCATAATACAGAATTGTTGCGTACTCTTTCATCTTGTCCTGTCAGTATATGACCTTGTATACAGTCCTTCTCCTACTTTATTGTAAGCTCCCTTTAGGTACTGGAAGGTTGTTATAATGACTTCTTGGATCCTTCTATTTGTCAGGCTGAATAACCTCAACTCTTGCAAGCCTGTCCTCACAGAAGAAGTGGTCCAGCCCTCTGATCATCTTTGTGACCTTCCTCTAGACTTCCTCCAGAGGCCCATGTCCTTCTTATGTTGGGAGCCCTAGAGCTGGGTACAGTATTCCTGGTGAGGTTTCGCAGGAGTGGAGCAGCCAGGAAGAATCACTTCCCTTGACCTGCTGGTCACATTCCTTTTGATGCATGCTGCCAGCATATGATTGGCTTTCTGGGCTGCAAGCTTCCATTGCTGTTCATGTTGAGCTTCTTGTCCACTAACACTCCCAAGGCCTTCTTCTCAGGGCTGCTCTCAATCCATCTCTGAGCATCCTGTGGTTGTGCTTGGGATTGTCCCAAACCATATGTAGGGCCTTGGAATAGAAAAGTGACAAAGCTGATAATCTACAGCACTAGCTTTTACTCAAAATTGTATACAGGAATGAATTTGTTTTATTTGGAAAGTATAAGCAGGAATCAGCATCAGAAAAATCCTTTTGCCATGCAAATTGATTAAAAAAGATACTTAAATTTAGTTTTTCTGAAGTAATTATTGTTGTTGTAAATCACATTCCTCAAAGACATTTATAAGCAAGACAAAAATCACAGCTTAGAGAAAAATCCAATATTGCTAAGAATAGGTGTTTGTTAAGTCCTTAATTATTGCATTATAAACATTCATACGGCAAGAAAATATATAAACTTTTAAGAGTTTTAATGCTCTGGGCTTTTTCACTAATTGCTTGTAAAAGCAGCGCTACTTCAATTGTCGTACACTAATCTGTTGATTGTTTCAGGATGTAACTTTGTTCAGCTATCTCTGTATAACATTGAAGTTAATGTTCTGTTTCAAGTGAAGATCTATGTTTTCACTTTGAGTTTTCAATTTAAAAGTGTTCAGAACTAAACAAAATATTATATGTTTGAGGAAAAAAATATTTCAAACATTTATAGAGGTTCCAAGGGTTGTTTATGTTTAGCAACTCTTCCTGTGAAAGCACACCAAATAACTCATAGAGAAGCACATTAGAGCTCTGCAAAAAAAAAAAAAATTTACTCCCTGAAAGAAAAGGTAAAAATCCTAGAATCACGTAACAGTAGAAATCCCAAGAAGTGGTAGTTTGTGCCTTGTGCAATTACTGTGAAGTTTTGTAGTTTCATTCTATTATATGCTATAAAACATCCAAACCTGAAAACTCAATGCAGAAGTCAGTCATGGTTGTACTCCTATAAAGCTAGAGGTTTAAGTGTGTACCTGAAAGTCTTATTGTGTCCCAGAGCACCCTCAAGGTCACCAGCAGTCACCAGGAGATGGTCCTGCTTCCATTGGCACTGTAGTAACAACTTTCCACGTCTGTCCTCCAGTGCAGCTCCAGAGAGCCTGGAGGAGGTTTGGAGTTCTTGTTAGGCTGTTTCAGGATCCAGTTCATAGCTTTTAGACACACTTTGGTAAGGAATACTTTGTTATCCAGTTGTCACTAAGCAAACTTAACTCAAGCAAAGTTAAGATAAAATTCAAGTACTAGTAATTGTCTATAGCACTGAAAAAAGACCACACAGTTCAATATATTTCTAAGCTAAATAGATGTTGTAAAAGACATTGTATTTAACATGCTGCATAAGCCTTTCTGACAAATTATCTATTCTTCCCTCACTGAGTTGACTTTATGTTGATGCTGTCAAGGTGGCAGTCAGGATTGTACTCTTCCTGCTTGCCTTCAACCTGAAATTGCACTTGCTCAGAAGATTTTGTAAGATAATTATGGAAGCATTCTTGGTGACCTCTTACTTTTCATTATGTAATGTCTTTTATTAGATGTTAACATTCTATAACAACCTGTATTTTAAAATTATATATGATAGAAAGATCTCTACAGGATAACTGAATGATAACATAACATTTCACTGAGACCAGATGTATAGCATGCTGAGATCATCCATTTATATTTTTTCCCTCTTCCTAAACAAAATTTGAAAGTATACTAACAGGAGCACAGGAAACAGCAGCAGAATTCATGATATATGAAAAACTGTTAAAAAGTTTGCAAAGAAATTACCAGTTAGTGTCTTTTTATTGGCATTACTGCTGAGGAACTTCTGACAGAACTGTGATAGGGTGTTTGATTCTGAAGAATTTACACAGACAGATTGAAACATCTTGGTTGGATTACTGTCTAACTGTACTTTTAAGTGTGAAATCTGTTCACCTAACTCTTTGTTGGTGCAAAAATTTGAAGATCTAACATCTTTAATATGGGGAATTCATTCATTTCAGCCATATAATCTATTTTCCACTAAGAGTCTGCATCATCAGAGGTGTATAGATTTTTTTCCCGGTGAAGGCAGGATACACATTTGGTTTATCATTTCTGTATCAAGAGAGCTCATACACTTAGTCTCTAAATTGAGCAGCACCCACCCTTGAAAGGTAAAGTTAAACAATGAGGATACATGAATCTTTATATCCGTTAGCTTTCATTCCCAGAGTGTTTTTTGGTCACAATGACATCATCAGTAATCATTGGTTCTTGGACTTATATATGTCCAGATTGTTTAAATGTTCCCAACCTGATACTGCTCCGCCAAAGGTGTCTTCCTTACTCCAGAGTTTGCCACTGGCCTATAGGACCTGTGGTTCCTGATGGTCAGTCTTTCCAATAAAGACTGAAGGCATTAGGTACTTCCAGTCAAAAGGCTTATTCAGAAACCTGTTTGGCTTGATTCATGTGGCAATTTTTGTAGACCTTTGCCTGAACTCGTGTTAGGGTGTTGTAGGTCAGAGCTTTTGCAGACCCCATGGACTCCATATGCACAGAGTTGGGAATCTGCCTATGCCATGTGTTCAAACCTCAGTGTCATAGCAGGAAGCACTAAGTATGGTGAGTTTCAGGACTCTTGAGCTTCTCTGTGTGGAAAACAAACACAGCCTGGAGGTTACAGGGCACTCTTTCCAGATCTGCTCTTTTTTTCCTGGATCCAAGAGTTTAGAAACACTCATGTCAGGTGGGAGCTAGTTCACATTATTGAGCTAATTTTGTTTGTTCTGCTTTTGTGATGACTAAACACTGCTGAAAGGAGAGCTAAGTGGCTTATCAGCCAATTTGTTTTTCCTGCTTCTTGAACTTTACTGATTATATTTTGTGGCATAAGTATCTATTTAATGGTGATTACATGTAAACCCGAGTTATTGTTTTCTAAAAACTGCTACACATTTGCTTAGTAAATATCTTCTCTGAAATTGTTTATATTTATTCTTTTTACTTTAAATGTTCTTTACTTCTCCCCAGCCAGTGTGGGGAGAAAAGTGGTCGCACTAAAAGCCTGATTTTGTTCTGCTCTTGAGCATGTAGTCCATTTGTTCAGTGGGATTCCAGCTAAGTATAGAAACAGGAACAGCACACTGGGGAGTGCAGGCACCTAACAGAGACCTGAAAGCTTCCAACCTTAAGCTTTGCTAATGGCAAATGATCTTAGTGATCTTACTCTGCTGCATCTCAGGCAAGACTTAGAGAAAAGTAAAAAAAAAAAATGGCCTTGCTCACTTGAAACTTAATTGAAAACACCTGTCCTATTATTTTAAATTTCCATCTGTATGTTGTATTTGCTTGAAGGCATAGAAGGCAGTGCTGAACTTCTTTTAATCTGCCAGGAGCTTTTCTGTTGATGAATTTGAAGTATGAGTTAAAACACAGCTGCTTGCTCTGATCAGAAGCGTGTGTCAGTTTACAAAACCTAGTGCTGTGTTCTGCTCTGTACCACGAGCTTTAGTCTGTTCCTCCTGTAAAGCCCACTGCAATTACTGGAGATGCACAAAGGGTGAAGCCTCACACAATTCTAGTAAAGGCTTTGATTGCACACTCTGTTTTGTCTAATGCTTGTAGAAAAAACATATTAAATTGTTTTGAATACTTTATTTTTTCTTTTTTTCTTTTCCCTTCCTTAATCACAAGTGAAGGGAATAACCACATACAGTGTTTGTTCCTCCCTGTTAATCATAACTACTGTACAGTGACAGAGGTGACTTTAGAAATAATTCAAATAACCATTTCAGGAACAGCATTTCAGCACTTACATTTGATTCCAAGAAGTTGTTTCCTAAAGGTTTCCTTTGTTAGTCACTGGTCAGTACTGATGAATATATAAATAGCCTTTCCTTAGCTAGTGCAGAAAATACTTCTGTTAATTGAAATGTATCCTTTTTTTTTTATTATTACACCCACCTTTTATAAATATTTCAGATTTCCAGAGGATTGTCTGGGGTCATTCTGTTAGCAGAGATTGTAATTATGTGTTTTGTAATTAGATTTTTGGTGTTAGATTGTCATTTTCTACAGAAATATTAATGACACAAAGCCAATAGTTCATAATAACTATGTTTTTCATTAAGAACAACCCAAAATTGTAACATTGTAAAAGACATATGTAGGAATCCAGAGCATTCAGCAGCTTCTAAGAGATACTATGCATGGATTATTTGAAATAAATTAATTGGTTTCTGAAATCATTTAACAGGCTTTTAATTTCTGCCTAAGAATAAAATTGACACTGGTAAGGCTAAGCCATTTCTGGAGTTTAACATTCTAGTCTTAATTATAGTAACATCAATAAAACTCTTACACAACAAAGAAAGCATGCAGGATGAAGAAGGCAAGCTTGAGAAACAGAAATAAGAAAAGTTAATGGGTCGGTATGATAAATAGGCACTCTACATTTGGTGTTACAACAGTGTCTACTGGAAATTGTGGAACATATTTTTATCTTGGAAAGAACAGAAAAATCCTAGACCTCAACCCAAAAAACCTGCAAGAATTACCCTAATGTTTATCAACAGATTTATGAACTCGTATCTCTTGTTGTCACTGTAAGAACATGAACATTCCTGATTTGGCTTTAAATGGGTGTAGCTGCAGTAACTCTGATGGACTTTGTCATGTTTTATTTTGTGATAGCTCAAAAATATAAATTCATTCTGTCTTTTTGTTTGGTTGGTTTGGTTTTTCTGCAATTCTAGATCAGTTGTTAAAAAAAATTCCAAATACATCTTGTGATATGCTGTACTGAACTGCTGAAGGAAGAGCAGGTTACATAGTTCAATAATTGTTTTAAAATATTAACTCAGGCCCTTTTAATGCAAAAGTTATGCAACACTATTTGCAACATAGAACATAGCAGACATGTACGTCGTTGAAGTTCACTGATTACAGATTGAGTGTTAAGATCCTGGTACTATCTGGGAGATTTAGTCCACTCTGTTTTCATCATGGAGTGATAAAAAGCTATCAGGAAATACCAGAATGCTGAAGAGAACCTTTCCAGATTGTCCTACAGTTTAATATTCAGCCAATTCCTCCTGGGCTCATAAATCCACTGAGCTGACCTAATGCCTTAGTGCTCCAAGCCCTACTGATCTCCTTGATAAGTCTCTTTATTTGTTTATTTATTGATGAAACTGAACAAAGTGCCCTGATGATGGAACTAGAACTGGCCTAAGCAACTGTCACCCAGCAACTACTTTGAAACTGCATATTCAACTCGCAGATCATTAGCATGGGCTGTGCCAGATACACCAGCCACAAGCTTGCAACAATCCCACAAAACACACCAGGTCTCCAGCCCTGAGAGACTGTTATGACAAATGGAACCCAAAGTAAATTAACTCAGTGGACATTTTAGAAGGATGGTCTACTGACTAAGGAAATGATATCTGTATGTATGTCAGAGACAATAGAAGTGATGGTGGTTAATTGGGAAGTGTAGGATCCAGGAATTGCGTAGATGACATAGATTAAGGGGTAGATAAATTTCCTGATTTTGGCTGGAAAAGACTTATTTCCAGAAGTCATATTCTACATATGACTGTTTTTTGTCTAGTGATTATACTCCAGTCCAGAAAGGAGAGAAATAATCTCTTCCTTATTAAAAATTTGTTGTTGGGATTTTTTGGTCTGGGTTTTTTTTTTGGGGGGGGGGGGGGGGCATTTTTTTTAATCAAGTATTTGCAAATATGCTCATTTCCTTCTTCTCTTCATCTTTAGATGAAAATTCAGTGGCACAGTGGTTTTTGTTAAAAACAGAGAACCAAATAATGCAACAACTTTTTCCTATCCAAAAGATATTCCATTGTAATTCTTTGCAAAGAGATAGGGGAAATCAAAAGCTTCAGGATAAAATTCTGGACTTATTTTACATTTTCTATTATCCTGTTTTGCAGAGTAATCAGTTCTGACTACTGTTTAGAGCTTCATATGTAATCATTGAAACATTCATCAAAGACCATTATTAAGATACTTTTAAAATATTTTTCAATGAATAGCACTTAATATATACATTTGACTCACTGCAGCCTTTTTACTTCACCTTGCATATTTCCAGACTGTACTTTTGCCCATGAAAAAATTTCAATACCTTTTATTTAAGAGTTGACCTGAAATCATTTGGATTGAACCAGCGGGGGAGAGTGAGCAAGGGAGGAATTTGAGACAGGCAGCCGGTTAGGCAGGTACTGCTTGATGTTTCTGTGGAAGAAAGCGGTTTCATAGCAGCTCTCACTTGTGCTTTTCTCTGTGATCTAATGGCAAAACCAGATGCCCCGTGGCCTTGTGCGTCTACAGCTTTTCTGTTGGTGGTTTGCAATCTCCTTCTCCTTTATCTCTCCATGAGTTCTAGAAAAAGAGGATAGAAGAGTGTTTTGCTCTTTCTGTACCTTGACCTTTCTTCCCAGGTCTCTTCTGCAAAGTTTGTATTTTATTTTTTGTGGATTAGCCTTGGGAACCAGAGCAGTGGAACCACCACACCAGTCAGTGTCTTGCTCTGTGCTCCCCCAGCGTTCTCTTCTGATTCCCACTCTGTTTTCATTGTGGTGGGGGCAGAAGCGCGAAGCGGAACTGCTGCACTGGCAGGTGTCATTCTGGAGATGAGAAAGATTAAATTAATTTGAAATAGGCGAGGAAAGGAGATTATTTAAGCACTTGTAAAATACTCTGTCTTCAGAAAAGTAATTTTTTTTTTTTTTTTTTTTTTTGCTATGGGATCTCTTATCTCTATCCAGAGGTTTCTTGCAGTGCAAGAATATACATTATAGTAACACAAATTTAAAAAATAAATTATTCCCTAAGAAAAATAAATAAAAATACATGCTATTGGTACAGTTTTAACCATAACATTGGTAAGTTTATAAATAATACTAAGGGATTTTTTTCTGAGAAAATAAAGAAAAACCTTGGGAAGTAAGTTGATGTGTAAGATTCTTGGAATTCATCAGATACTAGAAAAACCTATTTCATGTTCTGCTACAGATGGCCCATGGTACTTCTGAAGGTTGGTTGGTGTCATGGGAAGTCTGGGGGTGAGATAGCCACAAGAAGAGAACCACTCAGCTCGCTGATACAGGCTTTCATTTCTCTGTTGCCTGGGTATTGCCAGAGAACAGCTCGGGCAGGGTGTGTTTGGGGGATGCAGATAATACACTTGCATTTTAGGAACAGTGTGTGTGTATTTACACCCACCAAAGTCATGGAGCTTCTACTCATGGCCCTGGTCAGCACTGCAGACTTGGGGATAGGCTGTTTGGCAGTGCCTAGGCTGGCTGGGCAGCCCTGCTCCCCCCTCAGCAGCTCACCCCCAGGCTGCTCCTGCTGCTGCCTCCCTGTTCACATTTTTACACCCAGATGGTTAGCAGGGTCCTCACCAACCCCATCACCCCTAGCCAGTCTCTTTGACTTTCCCCACACCTAAAGCAAATAACCAGTTGTTAGCAAGGTTGTTACTGCCTTCTAGTCTCCTGGCCCAAAGGTGTTGCAAGGATGTGAAGTCAGTAACAGTTCATCTGTGCTCCAGCCCCGCATGTACCTACACTAGTAGAGTGGATAGATCTTGTTCAGACCTCATTTTATCTGAGTGCTGCTTTCAAGTAGGTTTTACCCCATGACTTTTGGCATGCCTCATATTTTTTTCTTTTTGTAAGATGGAGATAATGGCTGTTTTCATTCAGAGAATGTTTCTCTTCAAAAATACATTTTTAAAGCATTTTCATGTATGCAGTCCAGGGGCTGCCTCCTAGCAGTGTGTCAGGAGTGGGCGTACGTAGCGCAACAGGGCTCTTCATGCAGTGTCTCAGCATCACCGCCCACTGCTATGAACAGACAGAAATTTAGTAACTGGTGGTGGTCATCTAAAAGCTGTCTGGTGTTGACAAGATGTATGAGAATGTTGCTGACTTTTCTTTGAGAAAGCAACCTCTTCTGGTTCATCTTTTGCTGTTCTGGTTCATCTTTTTTCTGAGGCACTATCCGGTGTCTTGTAAATCAGACTTACTGTAAATTGTCAATGCTTCATCATGCCAGTTTTATGAAATTATTCCAGCACATTCAATTTGTGCTAGAATTGCAAATATTAATACCTGTTGAATGGTCAGTGTTAGCACCACACTGTTTGCTGATACTGACACCTTTGGGGAATGTTAAGTAATCAGCAGCTGATGTGTACTTTGGAAAATATGTTTCTTACAGCTGCCTTTTTTTATTCAACTGCACTTCCTCCAGTGGAAATCTGCAGCTTTTAATTAAATAAAATAATAAATAAAAAGCTTCTTCAAAGAAGTTTAATACTGTACTGAGAGGGAAATATATTTGGCAACAACAAATAAAATATATTAAAAAAGAAAGTGATCCCACTATGATGGTAAGCACAAACCCTAACCAATCCTTTAATACAGTAGACCAATGGAGAAGGCATCAGAAGAAATTAATTCACTGTTGAAATATTCATGGTCCACAGTAGAGTAAAAAGAAAGTTGAACTAATGTGAGGGCAATGGATTTGCTTTTTTAATATTCATATATTTTTAATATAATTGATTCTGGTTGGTTTCTTCTTTCTTGTTGTCTAAAGATGCTAACTGTATGCCCCACCACAGTATTCTTGTTCTGATTTAATGTTCAGGCATTCTTGTTAGCTTTTCTGAGAAAAAAAATAAGTGTTAATTCCACTGTTATACTGCTTTTTACCTCCTCTGAAGGAGGTTTTTGTTTTTTGTTTTTTTTTTTTCCCCATAAAATGCCATCTTCCTCCGGTCCTTGAATTCTGAAGTTTGTGGATTTCTGGGGCTTTTTTGTTTGTTTTGTTTCTTTGTTTGTTAGTTTTGGTTGTGGGTTTTTTTTTTTTTCCAGTTGTTCCCCCCACCCCCAGCAGTTAAAGAGGCAGTAGGTTTTATTTGGCAAGTCATTTGGAGAAGGAGGAGTGGAGAAGTGCCCTGGAACTGCTGAACAGTAAGTGCCTGTGTTACCTGCTATTTTAGCTGCAGAAGTAAGTAGGGTATGCAGATGGATTGGTATGAAACTTTTATAATACTGAGAAGTGTGGAGGTCTTAACTATTCTGAAACTGAAATACTTTTAAAAAGGCCAAGAGATCTGCTTGGATGTAATTATGGATCAGGTCGTGAGCAATGTTGAGGTATACAGAGTAAATTATTGAAAACCAAAACTGAGAAGCACGCTAAGTGACATTCTGTTAAATTAATTCAGATACTAAGTTGTTTAAAATATTCAGTATAGAAAGTCTCTAAAATTAGAGGGCACAGTTTGGATGTGCGCACCCAATTCTGCCCTTGGAAAGTAGGAACTAATTGAATAAAGACACGGCTGCCAGCTGTATTTGCACGCTACTGAAAATGCTACACTGTTTTATCCTCTAAAGGACTATCAGCTTTATTGCAGCATGCTTATCTGTTAAATCGAATGCTTTTTTTAAATCATGCCAGATTAAAATTTCCTTTTCAAAATGCAGGTGTTTACTGCTTTCTCTTTCTCCCCAGTAGAAAAAACAACTTTGCAGTAGAAACCAATATAAAATAATGAATCTTACATGGTAGAATTGTATGAGAGAAGCTAAACTGGAACATTAATGCATGAAACTCAGACTTAGAAATGTTTAGACATATTTATAAGTGTATTAAGCACTTTTTTTGTGTGGATTGAGAATGGTCACACAAGAAAAAATATATACGGTATCTTTAAAACCTTCCCTACCTCAGCAAATTTGTTTAGCAATGGATTTTTTCCTTTTCTTAGAACTGAAAATATGAAAGCAGCTGAGGCAGATGTTCATTATACTAGGTTATAGTTTTATTAGCTTAGGAATTATGAACATGGCTTTAATATATTGCAGTGCCTTTTGTTTATACATTAGTCCAGGAAGGTGAATGCCACAAGACCTCCCTGACTCTGGGACAAGCTGCTCTCTGCAGCTTTCTGAATACACAGAATCCTGACCCTTTTAGACCAACAAACAGGAGGCAAAGGAGCAGTGCTGTGTTTTAGTGGAGTACAATTAGCTGGAAGGACCACAGGGTTTTTTTTTGTATGGATGTAACTGGGGTGCAGATTGAACCTGGTGAATCCAAACCAGTGTACTGTCTCATTGCTACCAGATATACGGCTTCTCTCTCCTTTGTGGTACCATGTCTGATGCTTGCTCAGTCCCTTGGAAAGCCAGTTACAGCACAACTGTCAGAGAAAGAGTGACTCAGCCAAAAATGTGAAGGGCTTCCTACCCACTGGGTGGGTTAGATTGAAGTGAGGTGGCAGGGAATGAGAAGAATAACTGAGGAAGTTGACTGAGTATTGTGATAGCTCTGGAGTATTGGAGGAAACAGTCTGTCTTGCCTAGACACAGCTTTCCTTCATCTGTTGCAGTTAGATTCAGTGAAGGACTGCACACCTTGTCATGCCATCTCCTTGGGCTTCGGGTGGAAGCTAAGTTCAGATGCTGAATAATGAATACTGGTTTGATAGAAAGGAAGGATGGAACTGAGAAAGTGAGAGAATTGATAAATTGCACACAGTATAAAGGTTGTATGTGGGAAAATTAGAGTTTTAAAATAAATTTTTCATATTTTAGGAATGTAATAATATAGGCCATCTTCTGTGGTTGGTGGATGCATGGCTTGAGAAGTTATCTGAAAACCAGTTGCCATGGGGATATAGTTGAATTACTGTATTAGAACTCAGTGCCAAGGCTCTGTGGTAGACAGTGGTCATTGAATTGTAAGAATGATAAAAGTAAAAATAAAAGCTTTCAATAAAATATTGGAAAGGATGATGAAGATTATAAGATTTCTAAACTCTGCCTGAATTTTGGAGTCAATAAGATGGTTAATGACTTATTGTCAGAAATAGACACTCTGGTCTTAGGTTACTGGTACAAATCCTGCCTATTCCAGCAGGTTCAGAAGAGTTGCTACCTAATGATTTTTCTACACAGTTGTCTGTAATTATTCTGTTAAAGTTTTAAATGGAGGAGATGGGATGAAGTACCATTGTTGTGGGTCTGTAGGATGTTTCCTCCTGTATTTTCAGAAAGACTTTCTTAAAACAGAACCACAAGAGGTTTGAGTGAGCTTGTGTCATGGATAAAGAAAGATTACTTTGACATTAGCTATATCTATGCATATGAGAAGGTTCATGTTTTCTGAGAGTGTTAAATCAGTGATGAACACTTGTTCTGATGGTCTGTAATTGTGCAGAGTGGGAGTTTATTGACACCACTAGTACATAACTGTCACTGTGTTTATTTAAGAAATACTGATAAATGAAGATGAGCTGTTGTTATTGTGTGTTGATATTCCGGTGGTTGATATTTTTCTGGCATGTACATTTTTGACGCATTGGATTTTCTGGTTGAGTGTTGAAATAGAAGTACAACTGTCTCATAAATTGTTTGCTTTCAGGCATTTATTTTGGTACATATCAGAAGGATTGATGCCTTGTGGGCTGTGTCTTGCTACTAGCATGCGTAGTCAGCTCCCCTGGGGTCCCATTTCCTCGCTCCCTGGTGAAAGTGCAGTAAAAAATAAGTAAGATAAAAATGTGATCTCTGGTTTGTTTCTTTCATAATGCTATTACTACAGCAGCTGTAGCAGATGAGATGGAGTTCTCTCTGTCTATGACTTCCTTATTCTAAATTATTGAATCTGACCTTGGTTATGAAGAAATGATTTTTACCTTTGCTGTTTGTGAGAGATAGACATCCATTAGAAAGTGGGTTTTAGAAATGCCAACATAGGGATATTTCCCTGTATTTAGAATGCTTGTGTTTAGAATGAGTATAGGTGTATTACCTAATTACATAAAAGTTATATGATTTTGACTAGTTACAGTCCATATAATAAAAATAATAAAGGGTAAAAAATGAAAGTGGATGGGAACACACAAGATTTTTCAGTTCAGCTATATTATTGGTTTGGGCAAAATTTACTTCTTGGCAGAAGTAAATTTATGAGCAGCACAAAACCTAAATGGAATGGCAAAAATGAATATAGTGTATACTAGAAGAGAGTATGTCCAGACAGTGTTATGGACTTAATATTACAGAGACAGATCAGCATTTTGCATCTCTCTTCTATCTATCAGCTGAAGTAATTTAATTGATGATTTTGGTAAGATATCGTGATTGCCTATTTGAATGTTTTACTATCCAAAATATAACAAGTTTATTTAATGGTGTATATAAAGAGTATATATTTACAATTTAATAATGGAGTTTTAAATAGGAAAATTATATAGCAAATGCCCTTGTTCTTGTATTAACAGTCTTGTGTCCTCTAAGCAGGCCAGATTTCTCAGGCATTTATTCAAATACATGCTGAAATAAATAGGGTTGAACTCTGTCACTTAATAATGTGTTGGTCTGTTCTTGACCCTTTTTACAGAGGTAGAGGTCACTGATTGGCAATGTCTCGCGTATACTTCAGATGCACTTAAATGAGCTCTAACAAAATTAGCTTACACCTGTATCAGTGAACATGCAGTGTCTGAGCACAGTGTAAGCAGCCATTTTCACTCTTACCTAGATGCCTGGTCTTGTGCAGCCCAAGCAGAGTCCTTTGCTGTCAGAGCTGGAGAACTGCTGTTTGAAAAAAGCAACTGCTCTGATATGTGTTTCCCATTTGCACGCTGAAAATTGGGTTTCTATTTACATTTTTCTTCTCTCTTTTTTTTCTTTTTTGTTTTACACACCTTATTAGATTTAACTGTTTCTTGCATGTTTTTTAAGTAAATATAAATTTAAGGTTTGAGAGATGAGATCTAAAAAATAACCAAGTGACACACTTTCACTACTTTAAAGCTCGGATTCCAAACTTATCAACACAATTAATTATGCAAACACTTGTAGAAGGTAATGCTAGGGTTTAATGAATTTTTTCCCCTTAAATCTCTTCTCCAGTGTTTTCCAAGAGTTTTCTGTAGTGTAATCTAATATTGAACTCCTTTTTATTATTTCCTCTTTATTGAGTTAGTTAACAGAGGTGAAGAAGATATGTTTTCATAAAATGTTGTAAAAAAACCCATTAGGTAACTGGTTACAAAAGCTAATGTAATACAATAAAACTCAGAACTAACTGTTTTCATGCTTTAGATTAGAAGTCTCCTTAGACTGGAACAAAAAAAATTTAACTCTTTGGAAAAGTAGAATAGATAAGTGGTATTTTTTTAATTTCTGCTATTTAGGGAAAATACTCTAAAATACCACTATTATGTGGTGAGTGTTGAGTCACAGCTGTGTTAGTTCTATGAGAATATTATTTATTTTCATTAGCTTTGGTGTAAGCACTGAATGTGACATTCTTTACTGGGTACTTATATCTGTGTATGTACATGTATCTTTTTATGTGTCTATCTTTTCATGCGCCTATTTATCTTTTCATGCGTAAGAAATCTGCCTTATTAAATAATCACATAAAAGCCTTTAATCTTTATGCAAGGGGCATGCACAAGCATTAATCACCAGTCAGCATTGCTTACATCTGACATAAATATCTTTTAGAGACTCTGTTCAGTCTTGAGACATGTATACCTCCAGCAATGTCAGCACCTCACAATTCAGAATTTTAGAAAAAAATTATTCTTCAAGTTTTAAATTGACAGCAAGGTGCATGATGATGTGTAGGACAACTTCATAATTATGAAGCCAGCTTTGTTCTGTTCCTTTAAGAGGGAGGTCCCCTCAGAAAACAAATAAACCAAGCAACCAACCATGGAACTCACCAAGCAAAAGAGTTCACTGCCATTTCTTCAGTCACAGATGGGATTTGGGAAGGAGCATCCTTGTTATATGAGCTCTTACTCTATCAGCCATTACCTGGGGATTAAAGATCCTCGTGCCAGACTTATCAGAGTAGTCCCTTAGTCTCCTATTTGCTAAGTTGCTTTAGCCTCTTGTGTGAACAATTTCTCTATCAAGAAGGAATAAGCCTTAATACTATTATATCTGCATCAGATCAGGATCATGAACTTTTATTAGCTTTTTAAGCTTTTCTAATCACTGTGGTAATTTATTTTCTTGATGCTGCTGTTCTGTTGTGAAGCTTGTGGCTTGTCTACTTTTAATTCTCAAAGGATGATGAGGGTTTGTGAGTAGCCTCATCAACAGGTCAATCCTCTTCTAGTAATAGTAGATCTATTCTGGAATATGGGGAATTTAGGTATTCTTATCAATTAAAAAACAATTTATTTTCATCAAAAGTAGAAGATAGCCATTGAGGAAACACCAAACGCTAAACTATGAGATAACAACCACCAGTGAGAAGCTTGGCTCTCACTTTAATTGGTTGGTTAGAGGATAGAGATTAAATTATAAGTACACAATTTTGAGTTTTGTAGTTTTATTTCACTTGATTGCTTTCATAGCAGATATTCCAGGCCTCATTAAAAAAAAAAAAAAACAAAAACAAAAACAAAAACCAGAAAGCTGGTGTACATTTAATTGTTTTTTTCATTCTTCTATCACTCATATAATTATACTGTCTCCGCTAACTTAGTTGAATGACTATTTTTGTAAATAGGATGTAACTTACTGCAATTTACGCACAGATAGTTTGCATGTTGCATGACTATCTACCACTTTTCATGACTGGCTTAAATACAGTACTCTGGGAACAAAGTAGTTGTAAGCACTGTCAAATAAGTCCTGAAATGAGATCGAGATATGAGTCTTTGTTCAGAAATTGATCTTTCCTGGGAAATGCTTTCCCTCTTAAAATGACAGTGCAATTTTTCTGGCTGTTCATTCCTGACTGTGGTGCTTTTTTAATGATGCTGGATGAGTGCAAAAACCTCATCCTGTCACAGCCAAAACCAAAGCTAGGATCCAGAAAACAAGTTACAGTTTGAGGCACCCTCTGGGTAAAAAGAATCCAATTATTTATTTGTTTTAATTAAGCATACTGTGAATGATATCTTGACAACAACCCATACTAGAAAGCCTAGTACCGTATACCATACCTTTTATTTATTAAGAATATGAAAAAAGTCTTGCCATTAGATTAATATTAATGTGTTAATGGAAGACAATCACATATTGAAACCGAATGCTGCACCTTTAAATTTTCCTGGTGCATTTAGGTATATAATTTTATTTTTCTACAGAAGATATTCTTCCAGCTTGTCCATTAAAACACCAGTGACCCAATCTTTAAAAAGTTCAGTTTTAAGCTTAGTTTTAAGCACACAAGCCCATTAATGTGAATGAGCTTTTCATTAATAGGCCTAAAGTTAAGTAAGTCTTTTTTTGTTTGCAAAATCAGAACCTAAGACGTGATCCTAGTGATTAACCTTGATTCTCCTTCCCCTCTGTTTCTGAAGATTAGCTGGTGTGAGAGCTTGAACATTAAGTCTCCATTTATATACCTGTTTATTTTTTCCTGGGAAGTTGCGTAGACAAGAATGGAATGTAAATTTTTAACAGGAATGCAATACATTTGCACATACAAAGTTCATGGGAATTCAGTGGGATAGGTATATTTAACACTTCTCACTATTTTAACCTTAATACGAACTAGTACATGAAAATAATCACCTGTATAAGACCTGAATTTATCTATAGACCATTAGAAAGGTTTTCGTGGTGTGTTTAACTTCAATTCAAATTAAAAATCATATACACCCACTTTTCTAAAATAATGAACTATTCAAAGAACATAGAAGTGATTTATATCTAGCCAGAAATAATGGAGGAATAACATAGAAGTCACAAAAGACTACCTTGGTTGAAATGAAAGAAAGGATGTCTTTCCCAGAAAAGTTCAGGAAGATCAATAAAGAACAACCTGAAATAAAAGCATGGAAATATGTTTTCCTGTTTTGAAAATATGAGTGAGAATGAAGATGACTTTGTGTGTTTTAGTATTAGCAGATAATTAATTTTTCAAAATTTATTTTATATGCTCTCATTCATGAATTTAATGAAGCACTATCTGTTCAAAGATACCAGCTCATGCATCATGCTTGAAAGACTTGCATCTTTTCTTTCGTTTTGGCATCCTTTTATGACAAACTACTGGTTTGCATTCCTGAAAAAGAAAGTGGTTATAGTATGTATAGCTGTTGTAAAAAACAAAGTATTAGATAGTCTTAACAACAAAAGAACATGTTACCATCATATTCAAGTCACTAGTGACTTCCACCGGTAGTTGGAGATAGCTTTTTACCTAAGTACAGTGTTAATTTTATATATATATATATATATATAAAAATATAAGTATATAATTATATATATATATACACCCATTCCCCTCTTATAAAGAAAGGAAAGGGAAAAAATGCGTATACATATACAATGGAGATAAGGATACATATAAGAATATTTTAACTCTCTGATAGAAAAAAATGCAAGATTAAAGAAGTCTCCAGTTAGAACAAGCTCATTTGTTGAACAGAATAATTATTAATCATACCTATTGTAATGATTGGTATATTATTTTTTTTTCGTAGCTTGGAACAATGCAAATAGAAAGTGTGTTAATCTTAATCCTTTAGTTAGGGGAACTTTTAGTTAGAAATTGTAATAGACCTGTGCAACTACTGAGAGATGGGAGCATGTAGAGATTTTGTTCATGTAAGTAAACATATATCTATGTGGAGTGTGTTTCAGTGTATTTACATAGCCTTCAAAAATCAGAGTAGTTTTAAATGGAAAAAAATATTTCTCTGATGTTCTTGTAGCTATAAGTTCTAGTATTTAATTAGAAAAAATGAAAAATACAACTACAGAAATGCAAATTACTTGCCTTTTCTTTAAAGTCACTGTTTTCCTATTGATTTCAGTAGACATGTAGAATTTTTTCTTACATATTATTTGGTCCTGGATTAAGTTTGGGTGTAGATTTCTGAAAAATATGGAAAGTATTTAGTAAATCAATAAAGAAGAAGCAATCATAAGCAGGAGTATTTCAGCATACCTAATCAGATATTAAAATTGTTTTGCTCTTATAATAGGAGAAATGATGATACATTAATTAGAAGACTGTGATGCCCTTCTAATGTAGCAGTCTTTTCAAAACTCACTTTGAGATGTTTTCTGTTTAACTCTTCTGTTTATGTCTCACCTGAATTTAGTACATCATTCCTTACTGAATTTGCAATAAAGAAAGCTAGAAAACTTATGAAAATATTTTCTTGGTATACTTCAGAAATTTTCAATATCTTTAGTGACTGCACTTATGGAAGATACAGGAGTTGTTTCTTATATAGTATAAATCATTACATTTTCGTGTTGATGTCATATGATAGAAAAACTAGTTATCTGGATTTGGGAAATCCTCTGAAACAAGAAAGATCTTCAAAAAAAGTATCAAGAAAAAATCTATTCCACCAGCCTATCTTGCCCCTAGGGCAAAAACTACAATTAAATTCTTGATGCATATGTTCATTTCTATGCAAAGTGACAATAAAGTACTTATTGCTACAAACAAAGCTGTGATTTCTTTCACAGTAAAAGTAAATTTAAAATCTGACATGCAGCATTGTGTTTACTTTGTTCAGATAGCCTTCTGTAAGATGTGATATTTTTCAAATTGTTAGAGATTTCTTTCTTGCCAAGACAACAAAAATAGGTGTCAGATATTTCTGTATTTGCAATGCTAATTATCCATAGAAAACTCCAACACCAAATTACACTAATTTTCTTTGTTACTTATAGTCAGATACTTCCTGTTTATGTACCCACAAACACATGCAGGCTTATCTGTATCCCCTTCATTCATCCATCTGGACAAAGCCGCCTTTGCAAATTATTTGACTTTTTTGTGTGTCAATTCTGACTTCTAAATGCTTTTCAAAATGTGCTACTAAGTTATATTGTGTAACTGATAACATTTTAATAAAGATACCTATGAGGAAGGTGGGACATTCCATTTGAAGAATTATTAATAAGTTGAACTAAAATATAACCAAATATATATATTGATGGAAGTGATAAATTGAGATGGTTTAATACTGGCTGCATATGAAGAGTGAAAAAAGAAGATAGGAAGATAAGATTTAAAATTTAACAAAAAGTTATGCTGAGAATGTACATTTCAAGAGACTAGAGAAGACGAAACATAAAGGATGAGTGCAGCCAAATACAAATCTAGCTGGTACTATGTTGAAGAAAAAGATTTTTAGGGAAATGGTAAGAAACCCACATAGTAGCAGTGATGTTATGTGATTGACAAGCGCTTATAGTATGTTTAGCAGAAGTAATGTCACAGGAGAAATCAAAAACTTAAGGAGATTTCAGTTAAAGTGTGATGTGAAAAGGCATGTTTTTAAATTAAAACTTCAAAGGTAGTAGCATCATGTATGCATGTCTCCTTTTCTTTTTGTTTATGATATTTTTTTCTATAGCTACACAAGTGAAATCCTGGAACTGCCAGTGGCCATTGAACAGAGCTCTTACTCACCTTCGCATCATTTCAAATCACTCCTTCAGTTTTGGATTCCTGGGTGATAGTTTTACTTCTGAAGAGGATTTTGTTTTATTGGAGTTTTTGTGGCTTCCATGATTCCTTTTTTATTTGAACTGAAGGGTATAGATTCTGAAAACAACCTGATTCAGCAGTTGTGGGAGTTGATTCACTTTGTACATCTGTGAAATAATGACTGGGGATTAACTGAACTGGTACCACTTCCTGAAATATATTTGTAATAAAAAAAAATATAAAATCTAGGCTTGCAGAAACTGCAACAGAATCCATGGAGATCTCAAATGAATGAGGGCCCCTGGTGTGTGTTATAGGAGACCTGAAGGGGAAAAGTTGTTAGGTGATACCCTCCACAGGTTCCTCCATCATTCCAAGGAGAAGAGCTGCCAGGCATCTCTCAGCAGCTCCAAGGAGGATATGCCCTAGGGGTCCCTGACTGCAAGTCCAACATTAATACAGTGCAGAAACCATGGTTATTGCCCGGCTTCAAATGGCAGTGGTCAGGCATTGGGCTGCTCTGTTGAGATCTCCAAATAACATTGATCACATGGTTTGTTGCTTTTTATATTGTCTCTCCCCTGCCCCCTTCCTATTTCAGGTTCTTTACCATCTTCTTATCCCCTCCTAAATGAGCAAATTGCTCGTAATTACCTTTTCATTCTTTGTATCTAGTTTTTATACCGGTTCACCCAGAAAATGAGCTAAGTCACTCATAATTGTGATGGACAGTGATAAAAAAAAAAAGTTCAGTGTGATTACTGCTTGAGGAAAAAATCTGGAAGTTGCATTCTATAAATGAAGAGCTGATTGGAAAATTTCAGTCAAGAAGTTATTTAACTGCGGGGTTAGCCTCACTGACTTTAAATGTTAAAACATTCTACTTAAACAATATATTTTGGTTTTGTTGAATAGAAGTGACTTGTATACCTTCTCTCAATTTTATTTACCTTCATTATTTCAGTAATGTTCCATTAAAAATGGAACAAATGACTTGTTTATATTCCTGTCTTGTTAAGCACATTAAGAAGTTGATTGTCTCACAAACAATGGTGACATTGTACGTTTTCTTTCAAAGGAAGAGTAAAAATATCCAGTAAAAATGTATTTTAGTTATTTTCTATATTTAAATATATCGCATTTTAGGCATGCTTTCTCACTCTGCTTAAAACACTGGAAAAGGAATGTTTTCACATTTCACATGCATCCAGTATGATTTGTTTGAAAGGACTGATCATTTAATATTTGACTCAAAAACACTGAGATGTAGATTTCTATAAAAATTAACATACTTCCCATCCTTCTAACCTAAGTAACGTATGTATGTTGTCTATCTCATATTTCCAAAATTTCTGTAACAATATAATGAAAAGTGTACATGATTTTAAGGAGTTTCAAGTATAGTGCTGAACTGGTAGCAAACTACAGGAGGTGAATGTCTTTAACTCTTTCTTAAGCATGTAATGTCAACATTGAACCTCTAATAGTTTTTCTTTATTTTTTACCAATTATTGGGATGCTACCATACTGCTCAGAGGAGTTCTTGCTATTCATTTTTGAGAAATAATTTGTTAGGACAAACAGTACTTGTGGATTAAACACAAGTGAGCTGTCATAAGTTCTTCCTATTTAAACTGGGTAATTGATCATCAGAGTCTCGTGTATTTGCTTTGTTCCCTGATTGGGTGACCTGACCGTTATAAATGTGAGGAATGACTCAAGAAATCACTGAAATCTTTATTCTGCCAGCAAGTTCCTCAGGAAGAGAAGCAGCACAGAAGAAAAGCCTCTGCTCCTTTGGGAATGTAAAAGGACCTTTGTGCTATCTTGCCTGTCTGTATTATTCTTGTCTACCTACGTGGACTCCAGATATAAATGTAAATGGATTGTTCTCTGGTTGAGGAAAAGAGAAAGACATAAGTCAAGTTCATGAATCATGTCTCCATGTTTCACAGTTGTTCCTTGCACAGCAGGTAGTGGCTAGCATCACTGTGTGAGCTATTATAGTTATAAAAATGGTGGCTGGGTTTTATCTGACTAATTGTGTTCTTACTGTGTCCTGGTTCTGACAGTAAATCTGTGCAAATCACAATGGTATAGTTGCAAACAGTATTTCTTTGGTTGTTGATTGTGGCAGGGTAGTTCTGTGTATCCTGAAGTTGCTGTGTTCCTGCTTATCATGTACAAAATAGTTTTGTATTTCAACTGGGGACAGGCATTGAATCCCTTAATCTTGTTTTAATGTCATATTTTTACTAACTGTTCGTTGTAGCATTAATTGCCTATCTACACGCAATGTCATTTCCAAATCAGTACTTTTTCTGTTTTGTTTGCAAACTTCACATATCTCTTTTTGTTCAAGGAAGATTATATGTTTCTTTACTCATTTACACCCTCTTTCATAAAATCTATTTGCTGAACAGGGTAGCAAATCCATTGGTTTGTAGTGTTTGATAGTTTCCTGTACCCATTCATGAGTCTAAGAATGCCTTCTAATAACCCTCTTCAACATATTTTCTGAAATCAATGAGTCTTTTCAATCATCTCTATAGTTAACCATTCACTGGAGCCACTTATTGCTAAAGGCAGCATAGCTCATCTTGCACATCATCTAACCAAAGCTTCAGTTAGATACACTTTTAAAAATCCTGTTATGACAATAAGACTTGAATTCCATAGTGGTTCTAATGTATTTCCAGGATAACAGTGCGGGTGAAGATCTTGTGTGACCCGCCTGGTTATATTCTGGCTATGGAAACCTCTTTTCTGATGGAAATTTCAAGGGCTGATACGGTGTTGTTATGGGCATTGGTGGTTAGTATGCAAAAAAAAATATAAAATAATTGTTCTTTAAAACCCAACCATTCCTCTTTGAAAGGCATTTTTAAAAATAGCTGAAGAGGTTATCTTTATTTTCAAATTATGTTGGGCGTCAGAGTGCTTGTAATCCTTTATTTGGTCCACATGGCATCAATCTCCTTTGCCATATAATGTGTTGTATTGGTTGCCTAGCAGTAATGTTGCTCATTTTTACTCTTTGTAAATGGTGGGTCAGTTGATGCTATCCATTAAGAAATCCATTAAAACTTCTGTTTAGTGATTAGCTACACGTAGGACCAAAAGAGAGTACCTTGATGAGTACTCCACATTGATTTTTATAAAGTCCTTGAGCTCCTATTAAGGTTGCTGTTTTAAGACTTTGTCACAAGACAGTCTTTACAATACTGTTTATTAAAATAAGGAATGTTAAAACAAGTGCCAGTCCAGTAACTATTCTGAAGTTTCTTTTTGCCACAAGCAACATTAAAACCTTTGGAATGTTTCTTGTGACTATTTATCTCCCAAGGCTGTTTCAGCTTTTCCCTTTCCTTTCATCCTCATGGCGCTGTTAAGAAGGGTTCCAGTGGGGTTTTGGTCCCTTAAGGAAGCCCATCTAGATGTAACACATGACTAATCTAACATTGATGCTATGTCATTCTGTCCAGAGTTGCTTGCACTAGCTCAGCATTTCTGTTCTCTTTTAATTGCAGGTGCTGCTAGGCTTTTCTTCCAACTTTCTTCATAAAAATATATGAACATACCTCCCTCTGTAAAAAGCTTTTACTTATACCATGTCTTATACCATGTCTATTCTGTTTTATGACCCAGCTAGTTTAAGTGATGCAACCTATTCCAGCCAGCAAAAAACTTTTTAAGGTCTTTTAAGCTAGCAGGAAGTCTAAATTCTGAACTGCTTTAATACTGGAGATAAAAGTCAAGGAAGAATGAAAATGAACTTTTATCTGGAACTTGAATCAAACCAATGCTGTCTAATTGTTAGGGCTGCAGCAGGGAATTTAAAGGAAAGTTTTGAAATTTTTTTTATTCCATCTTGACAAAATAGAACAACAACAAAACCCCCCAAAAACCCCAAATGAACCATCCAACCAAATAAACAAAGAAAAAAAAAAAACAAAACCCAAACCCTAGAAATGTCCATGTGTTAAAGTTGGATGAAAAGTCTTCTCTGACCTCATTGTCTTTTTTCAGTCTCAAGATATAATTGACATAATGTAATACTTTTACAAAGGGAAAGAGCAGACTAATCTGTTGTTCTAGAAATAGAGCCCATACTTGTGCTGTGTTAAGGTTTTAGGTAAAAACTGTCTAAAATGAAGCCTATAATGCAAAGAACAAAACCACAAGCTGTTTCAGTTAAGCCTCTGAAACCCAAATTAATTTAAAACTAAGAACATATTCATCAGTTGTTAACCCTAAGGGAGGGCTAACCTGTATTTTTTGTGCTTCACAGAACATTATATTGGTTTCTGTGACTTAGAAGCTACTGAAATTTTACAATGTTGAGTCAGTAAAACAAGAAAAGTTAATAAATAAAAAGCTAGCAATAAACCTCATGAAATATATCACTGGGGGTAAAAGGAATATGAGGAGCCAGTAGGAGGTATGGAGCATCATAAGTAGGGATTGTTTGACATATGTCTGTCAGTCAGTTAAACATTGCTACCTGAAATAATATTATGAATTTAAAATTATTTAATGCTAACTCTGCATCTAAATGCTAGTGTTAGCTTTAAAAAAAATCAACTGGGGAGATAAATTTATTAGTTCTTAAGTAATTACTAATTTTGGGTATCTAATTAAAACATTAAGGCAAGTAAAACTCATATATGTGCTGTCAAATTGCCTTTCTGTTATGTAGTATAATGTTACTTTCCAGAGGACCAGCTAGCTTGCTTTCCCAAGTGAAACCTTTGTTTCTGGGGTTTTGTTTTTGCTGTTTTAAAATGCCCAAAAATGTGTGATTTCCTTTTCCTTATTAATATCCCAGGATACTGGTTTGTATTTTTTTTGTTTCTTCCTGGGGTTTTAGTAGTTCCTTTCTTTAATGGATAAAAGATAAAGGTGGAGAAGAAAAAAAACCCCAACAAAACAAAAACCAAAACAACAACAAATGGAGGGCATTTCTTTTCCTTTTCTTGCTTTTAATTTGGGCAATGTCAGCAAGAGTCGTGTACTGTTCTAAGCAATTCATTTTACATAATGTGTTTCTCTGATTGTAATTTGAACCTAAGAATAACACAGTTTTCACACATCCTGCATAGCAACCTAAGCCTATGGACTTGTCCTTATACTGTTAAATTATTTTAGATCATATTTATTTATTTTATTTTCTGAATTAAATGTGTGTGGTGGTTTAGCCCTGGCTGGAGGCCAGACGCCCACCAAAGTCACTCTCCTTTTCAGCTGGACAGGGGAGAAAATTTATTGAGAGGCTTAGGAGTCTAGATAAGGACAGGGAGAGATCATTCCACATTAGCATCACAGGCAAAACAGACTCAACACAGATTAAAGGAAAGAAAACTCTCTAATTTATTACACTGCACTGCACACCCAGTGACACCAGAGTTGGGTAATGAGAAGTGTGGCCAGATCTTAAAGCACCTCCCCCCACCCTTCCTTTCTTAGCAGACTTCACTTTAGTCAGTGTTTTGCTCACTTCTTCCCCCTGTTGTGGCACAGGGAGGAGCAGGGAATGGGGGAATGGGGGTTTTGGTCAGTTCCTTATGAGATGTTCTCCTTCTTAGCCGGGGCTGGTGGTGATAGGGGTGGTGGTTATTCCTCACACCCGTACCTGGCTGCACTGTGGTGTCCCACCCACGGGAGACATTCCTCCACGATCTTCTCCAACGTGAGTCTTTTCCCACGGGGCTTCAGCTCTTCACCAGCTCCCCCGGCATGGGTCACTTCTAAGGGATGTAGTCATAAATCATAATGTCTCTCTGTCTCTCAGGCCCAGACTGCTCCAGCCTGGTCCTCCACGGGGTCACAAGCCTCTCCCCTACAACAAACCTGCTCTGGCATGGCTCTCTCGCTCTCTCTCATCTCTATGTCTCTCTCTCCACGGGCTACAAGTGCTGGCAGAGGCTTGCTCCAACACAGGTCACACCATCTTCTGTGTGTCTCCACCTACTCCAGTGTGTGGCCTCTCCACAGGCTCCAGGTGGGGTCTTGTTCTTTTCCATGGGCTGCAGGGAGACACCAGCTCCACCATGGGTTTCTCCATGGGCTGCAGGGGCATCTTTCTCTCCAGCACTAGGGGTAACTCCTCCCTCCATCCTTCCCTGGCCTTGGTGTCTGCTCAGTTTCTCGCATCTTCTCACTCCCTTCTCTGGTGGCAAAAAGCAGCTGTTTTTTTTTTTTTTTTTTTTTCTCCTAAATGTGATTCCCAGAGGCGTTGTGACCATCAGTGATGGGCTCGGCCTTGGTCAGGAACGTCCCTGGCCTTGAGCTGGCTGGTGTTTGCTGTGTCGGGCCTGCAGAGATCTTCTGGCTGCTTCTTGCAGAAGCCACCCCTGCAGCCTCCCCTTCTCCACCAGAACCCAGCCACACAAAACTACGACAATGTGTCATCATTTGGCTTGATCTGTGAGTTTATGTGAAAATGTGGATGTTAGAAGAAGAGATATTTGGGCATGCAAAGTAAAAAGTATAAGTATATAATCCTGTGTTTGCACCTTGACAATTTCTGCATACCAATTCACAGGTATGTGGAACTTTGTTTTATGATATTTGTTTTCAATTAATGTTTTCATTATGTGAACTGTCTTTCTCTTGAACTGTATTAACTGGATTACTTACATTTCATGAAAGTTGTAGTGCTGGGGTTTTTTTACACAAAAACCTGAGAGAAAAATCATCTTTCATAGCTTCACACAATAGCTTTCACAACTTCAGCTCTTTTCATTTTAACTTTACAATTTTCTTCTCTATCTTGAATTTTTTCAGTGATTTTTCTCTTTGTTGTATCTTATTCTTAAATTTCTTCTGTGTTTTTATCTTTTTATAATGTCTGATTGCTTCTCAGTTTTGGATCACTTTTAATTTTCTCATTCCCTCCCCCCACCCCACCCCCCTCTCTTCTCCCCACAACAAAATTTCTCTTGCTTTATATAAAAAACACTAATTTATTTTTTGTTGAGGCTTCCTTTTTTGGTTATTTATATTAATTTTATAAAAGGGAGCTTACGTACGATAAGATACTAGGTAAAATAACAGTAATTTCTAGATTAGCATGGAAGTGGTCTTTGCCAAAAGACTATGTGTAGGTGTGAAAGAGAGGTACGAGAAGAGACACTCCTTGACACTGTACTGTGACATCATTTGTGTTTCTTGGCTTAAAGAGATACTTTTTTGTTGCTGTTTCTTTAGGAAACTGATTGAGTTCCAGTATGATAAAGATTAGCTCTCAGAATAGTAATATACTTACACATTAATTTAGCAATAATTGAATTTGAGAATTCAGTATCTTATGTAGTTATCTTAGAAATTAAAGAAAATATCCGCATACTATTGAAGTGAAAAAGTAGCAGAGTTTCCCATTTCTAGAAGATCTGTCAACGTAGAACGATAGTGTCAAAACATTTGTAATTGTTGAAGTCACTATTAAGCTATTTAAGAACATTTTATTTAATTACTTCGTTCCCTCTAGTTTTTAGTCTCATACACATAGCTGTAACTTGAATTTTAAAAAGGGGCAAGAAAACCACATGTAATACAGTTCTTAAATGCTTTCCAAAAGAGTTTTGACACTTCTGTCAAATTGACTAGCATGTGCAGAAGGCACTTGATGTTTATAAATTGTGTCTGTATCACATAGGGTGAGAAAAACTTGGTGCCTTATTTTATCATGCAAAGTCCCATAACTCAGCTCTACCACCCTTAGGAAAAGAGAATAGAGATAACTGTGGATCAACCATTTCCCTTCATCTAACTAGAAATACCACTTTTTTTCTGCCAATTATCAGAGGTGCACAGGAGCACTGTATATTCTCTTGGCAATCTATAAACCTCTTCTAAGAAAGATAAAACAAAAAATAACATCCACTTTTTCTTTCTGATAGTGTCTCATTATTCCTTTAGTCTCCCAGTCAATGCACCATTATTTCTGCAGTGCTGAAGGATATAACATTGGCAGTAAACTAAGCACAGGCAACACAGGAAGAAAGAAATATTTTCCTGACTGATTATTTCTGTCTAAATAGTGATGCTGATTTGAAGCTGGTCAGATTTTGATAATGGATGAATTTGTTCTGACAGGAAGGAAGTCTGGAGGGCAGAGTGCAGAGGTAGGAGTCAGAAAGTATATGAGAAACGCAATTTATTACAAGTTCCATAACTAAACTAATTGTCACTCCATCGGTGTGGGACTGGAAAAGGGTCCCTGAGGGATGTGACAAAAGATGTGCAAAGCGGTGCTGAATGTGCATTTGTAAAACTGAATCATTCAGATGAATTCAAGTATGTGGTCAATTTGATTATGGGAGATGGGTGACACTGAGATTCAGGACAAGTCTCTGCTACTCAGGATGCATCTCCTCATGATGGTGAAGCATACACATTTTGCATCTCTCTGCTCATACTGGTTTCCTGGGAATTCATTATTGGGATTTGCTGCCACGCTAAGCAGTAACTACTCTGTTGTAATGATTTCCAGCAATGCTGGTGGAATTTCCCCACCTCATCTTATTTAATTATTTATTTTAATTTTAACTCACCCTGACAACCTCGTGAGAGGCACAAGTAACATTCACGAGGGCTCCCAGGAGGCAGCAATAACAGCAGTCTACTCTGCAGTTGCATACATCATTTTAACAAAAACCGCAGAGCAGGATGCTTAATCTTAATCTGAAGCTGCAGACAAGCACTGAGCAGTCAACATCTCAATATGTTATCTTATGGCAATAATTTAAGAGATTTCAGAAAGTTCAGTTCTTTTGTTCTAGCCACTCATAGATCAAGTTTTCCTGTTCTTTGATTTAGTGTTTCTTCAGTGTAAACTATTCAATGTCTTTCTACCTTTACCTCCCCCTGTAGACAAACTGCTGTCTTCATGGGAGAGTTGAGGTTACTTTTTGGGGGGTGGGGCAAGTTTTTAATGAGTTTTTATACTAGACTTTTAATAGGAGGGCGCTGAGTAAGTAAGAATGAGAATCTGCACTGAGCTTTAATTAGGTTTTAAAAGATGTTTACCAGAGGAAAAACACTTCAAACAGTCCTCCTTTAATTGTTGAATTTGTCATAGTGGAAACAATTCTGTAGGCTTCACACACTATTCAGGAACAGTTGAGGCCAGAACTTCAATGTGTGATTATAATAGGAAGGAGATATCATCATCATCATCATCATCATTATAATTCTGTTCAGAATAAGGAATTTTCAAACTAATTTTGGAGGACGGTGTTTAACACTGAATCTAAATAATACAATAGTTTTGGCATAATGCAAATTTAATGCTTCAGCTAATGTTAATGTTAAGAACAGGTATTTTTGAGATGAAGAAGCCCTTCATAGTCTGATGCTTTTTTCTCTTATTTGTTCCAAGTCATATATGAGCCAAACTCTAAAATAACCCAGTTTTCAGGCTGCATCATGTTGTTTTGTTGGTTTTGTTTCTGTGGATGACTTCTGAGAGCAGAGAGAAAAAACTTCCATGTAATAAATCTTGATTTGTTGGTATCTCCTGCAATCATTTATATTTAGTCTCTTAAAAGGCAGGAATTTTCACTACCACCACCATCCCCACTGTCTTTATAAGGGGAAGTTCAGTAGTAGTGATTTCAAATAGATTTTAACTGTGCCATTCTGAGGAATATCAATGCACTTCATATACCATTTTTAACTTATTATGCACTGCTTATAGCCTTATGAACTGCTCCCAGGCATTTTCCAAGATGGAAACAAAGGGAAGAAAAATAATACTTGAATGGTTAAAGCTGCAGCTTTACCATTTTGTGAGGTACTGCTTAATTTTAATGTGCATCTGAAGTTTAACAATGACTGATCTATTTAAATAGCTCATCTGTAAATATAGAAATCTTTAGAAGGAAATTATGTGCCTCAAGGTAAAAACTGATTTCTAGCAAGAATCAGGAAAAAATGCAGAAACGCAAGGAAACCAAGGAAGAATAATGTATAGTTAGAAACAAATGTGAGACTCAGGGTGTCTGCATTCTCTCCCTGGTATAACTTGGACTTCATACATCTAGCTTGAAAAAAAGATTCCTATTAAATCACATTTGTACTCAAAGAAGGTAACCATACATCATGTTGTATCAATCTGTTCTCAGATAGGGTGTGAGGCCAAGACCAATGGCTTGGTCTTTGTAGAGGTTATGGGAAGATTGATATGGAAATAAGAAGAAGGGTGATACTGAACGTTGAAAAATTTCCTCAGTTGAAAATGTCATACGGGGTTTCTTTTAATTCCTGTCCAGCCACAAGAGACTGGAGTTCTTGCTGTACTAAAGCATAACCAACTGTACTGAACTAATAGCAATGGAAAAGATGCCTTTTCTGCGTATTTTGAATATACAGCAGTCTTGAAGTATTCTTCCATTATTCTGATGATAAACTGTACTTAGCTGAACACCGAAGAAGGTACAGTTAGGCCTTCAGTATTATTATGGATTTGAAAAAAGCATAAGGGGAAAAACAAAAACCAAAAACCTGAAACCAAAAGACAGTTGATGATTTTCATATGCTTCAATACTTCACTGAAGTGTTTTTCCATCTGATTTTTAGTTTCTTGTTTGGTTATTCTTTAGAGATTTTGAATTTGTTCTGTTGGGTTCCCATGAAATTTAGAAACAATATTAGTTTTATTGTGTTTCTGTTTATATAACTGGTAATTGCTGTATGGTATTCAAAAAAAGCCAATACTGGAAGACAGTGCTAATTTTCATAGTTTTAAGTTTTGTGTTTTGAGACTTCTGACTGACTGTTCTTTGGTATCTTCAGATGACTGAACAAGTGGTTACCTTAGGGTAACTATTTCTCTGAGGTTGAAGAGCTATTTTATTTCTTTCAAGGTACTTTGCTTTAAGTGCCACATCAAGTTCCATGCATGTTTTCACATTTTACTATTGAAGTTGAGAAAATATTGTCACTGGGATCTTAGATGCTTTTTTAAAAAATAATACTGACCATCTAAACAACAATACCTGAAATTTCTGTCAACATGGAACAATTCTGCGAGGTTCCAGTATGATATTTGTTGGAGTTTATGTAAAGCTGTAAATGGTATAAAAGATAAATGGTATAAACGTGCATATTTTGACTGAAAGTTCCTGCCAGTATGCTCTAATATTGACTCAGAATCCTCAAAGCCCATTTTGGAGGCTTTCTTTCCAAATCCATCATAGCCCTGATATTTTTCACCATGTTGGGTCTCTGTGTGGTGTTTGGAAGATCAAGAACTCATGTGAAATTAATTACCAGTCACTATCTACCTAATGACACTGTAGCAATGTTTTCACTACCAGACCAGGCCAGTGATTTCTAGGCAAAGGCCAGAGGAACTGTCCTGAATCATCTGGTTTGTAACAATGTGCATATTTTCACAGCTTGGAAGAGCCATTATAATTATTGAGGTATTTTAATAAAAACAATCTGAGAGCACTTTTACAGGAAGCACTAAAAATAAACTTTAGTTACAGTGAGAATCTTTGAAAGACTGGTTAGTACAGCAGTGAGTGTAATCTAAGGTCAGAAACCTGAAAATTGCTTGTTTTAGTGATGAGTAAGTGGATTTCTTTTCTTTCCCTATTAGATAGAAAATGGTCGGCTGTGGAACTCTAGCGTGAAGACCTCAGAAGGAATATCAATTCTTTTCCAGTCAGCTTTTCATAATGTAAATATAATCTGAGCTTTCCCAAATGGGCAGCTAAACCATGAACAAGCAGAAAAAACCATTTTGGACTGTATTTCTGAACCAGATTTCACCTTCTGTTTTGGGAACTTATTAAAGGATTACCGCTGAAGAAGACAAGAGAAAGACAACCTTGAAACAGGAAGCTTGTCCTACAATGAGAGTTACAAGTACATCTTGTATCTGCCCAGTCCTAGTTTGTCTCTGTTTTGTGCAGAGGTGTTACGGAGCTGCTCACCATGGCTCCATCAAGGTGACTAGAAATCAAACCAAACACATAGAAGGCGAAACAGAAGTTCATCATCGTCCCAAGCGTGGATGGGTGTGGAATCAGTTCTTTGTTTTAGAAGAACACATGGGACCAGATCCTCAGTATGTAGGAAAGGTAAGGTCATTGTCTTATTTTGGGGTTTTTGTTTTTCCCATCCCCTGAAATGTAGCATTGATAGAGGAAGACCAGGAATCTCCTTAGATAGCACGTCCTTTTTTAAGGCAAGACAACCCTTGGAATGCTACTTACATGCACAGTGAACTTGCCAGTTGTCTATGTATACATTCTGTGTTTATAATAATGAAAAAGATAAAGTAAACAGGATAAAGATATTAAAATATGATAAAATAGCATTTCTTCTGAGCTCACGTAACACAGAATGAGTGCAGCTGATTCTCTTACATCCCATTTTAGAACCCCAAATGCATGGGGCTTAAATATGTCACTGCCAAAGCCTTTGCTGAATTGTTTCAGAATGTGATTCAGTTTTAGTTCAGGGAAAATTATTAATGAGGTCTAGGCTCCAAAGGGTATTCATTCCACTCCTATGGTAGGGTGGAAAAGGTTTCCTCCAAAGGAAAATCCTCTGTGACTTTCGTCATAAAGAGTCAGGTGGTGTGTTACTTTTAACAGTTCCTCAGAAGCCTGTGAGAACAGCAAGCCCTGTATTTATGTTTTGACTTACATAGCGAGCTTTGGGCATAAAGTTCATGCTGATGCATTTGTAGGCTGGCCAACTGAAGTCTGGTTTTTCATGTGTAATGTTGTCTGTGTAGCTTGGATTTTAAATTTACATTAAAATAACACAAAAGTGTATATATAACTTCATTGGAAGAAATACAACAGATGGAGGTTTTCTCCCCCGAATACTGTCTTTCAGCAGTATGACAGATTTTTTTTTATTATATAATCTAGATGAATCTTAACTTCCTTAATGAAAATGCAGAAAGATTTTGAATATGAGGGGTGATGAAAGACGGTCAATAGGGATGAGGGCATAGAAAATGAATTATTTCATTTTAGCTTGCCTTCAAGTTGGGAATCCTGAAAATTACACCTTAAAGTATGAAAAATATCCAAGGAAACCAGTAGCTTCTGAAATCACAGTTGTCTGGTAACAAGGGCTTTCAAATTTGAACAGCGTCATCTGAAATAAAAATAGCAAGTAGAGCATCTGTATTTAAGAGACTGTTAACAGAAAGACCCAAAAAAAAAAAAAGTTATGCCAACCTTAGTAAAATACCAATTATTTCAGCATACTGAAAATTATTGAGATTTGTGCAGAAAATGTAAACTGATAAAGGCCCTTTCTAAATGGGTTGCATTAAAAAAGAAGCTTTTAAAACAGGTAAGGGGCTGAGGAGATATGCTTCCTGACCAGAGTTAGACTGATTAACATTTTGGTTAATGATTTTGGAAAATAAGAAACATTTTGCAAACGTGTTGCTGATGCAAAGCTATGTGGGAGAATCAAAACATTGTCTGGAAGGAGCTAGATAGCATGAGTAAGATTTGAATGTGGACATGCAGAGGAAACCTAAGGACCACGGTGTGATAAAGCTCTTACAGAACAATATAAATTTCTGTTATACACTTCTGGTTGGTCAGGTTTGAGTGACAGAGGAAGAGAAAGATCTGGTCACCAGGTCAATTATTGCCTCTACTGTTATACCTTAAAGAAGGTAAATATGACACAAAAGCTGAGATAATCAAAACAGAGATAAAGTGGAATCGAAGACATCGTGAAAAATGTTAACCTGTTTACTGCTCTGACTACTTTTGAGAAAGAAAAATCAATTTATATACAAAGCTGTAGAGAGAAAATCAAATACTGTAGTTGGAGTGAATGTGCAGAGTAAAATGTGCTTGTTTAATTACTCCCACAAATAATAGTGTGTCCTGTTTTTTTGGATGGCATACATAATTTTCACAAGATGCTGGGAGAGGCCCTAGCCAGAACAGCTGACTCAAACTGGCCAAAGGGATATTCCACACCACATGAAATGGGCTCAGTATATAAAGGGTGGACCTGGCTGGGGAGGAGCAATTGCTGCTTGGGGATGGGCTGAGCATTGGGTTCCAGGCAGTTAGCAAATTGCATTGTATATCACCCTTTGTATATTCTTTTATTAGCATTGATGTGATTTTCCTCTCCCTTTACTGTCCTATTAAACTGCCCTTATCCCAACCCACAAGTTTTAGCTTTTTCTTCTGATTGTCCTCCCTGTAACACTAGATGAGAGGGAGGACTGAGCGAGCAGATGTGTGGTGCTCAGCTGCAGGCTGGGGCTACACCACAACAGTCCTTTTTGGTGCTCAGTGGGCTCAAAGGGTTGACATAATGACAGATCTGAGGAGACCATGTTAAACCAGATTTTTTATATGCATGTATTATAATAGGTAAATAGACTTTGATCACAGTGGTGCTTTGTTGGTTCTATTGGCTGTGGTATGTAAAGCCACACTTGCTGTATGGATTCCCTGTGGTGCTTTTATCAGCTCTGGGAGGAGGGTCAAGATTCTCATTTTGCTGTACTGTGCAATATTTGACTTACAGTATGTTAGCATCACTGGTCATGAAGTTAAGCAGGTATTTGTATGTGGCACTGCTGTCATGACTGTACCTCGGATGACATCTCTTGACATTTATCAATAATCATGACCAATCTATGGGGAAGATGTGAATTAGGGGGAATACCTTCTGCTCTTTCACCTCCCATTTTTCCTTCATGCTGGTTACAGGAGCTTTAGAGAATTTTTAATATCCTTGGGAAGTTCAAGCCAGCATATTCTGTTATTGTATCTCCTGAATGTGGTTCAGGCCTTGTTTAGGGTTACAAAAAGTTCTTATAAGAATACCAGCCAGAGATCTGCCCTGAGGCTGAAAAGTTATGGGTGGCACAGTGTGTGGGAGAGTACAGGAAGTTATCCAGAGACCTTCTCACCCCTCAGTGGTTTAGAATCTTACTCCTGAAAAACTACAGAACCCTGAGAAATGACAGAATATTGGAAAAGAAAATACTGTGGCTATTTCAGAGAGGAGACAGGCAGTGCAGCTGAATCAAAAAAACAACCCATGCCCCTACCAGTCACCCCTATATATGAGAAGAAATGCACAAAAAACATTGTTTTACTTAGTAAGGGATGACAGTGAATGTGGACCATCACGAGAACAGGACAAGGAGGCAGAACCAGAGGTAATCACCTGATCCCTGAATGAGCAGATTTCAGTAGCCATCCAGGAAAGCACATTGTAACCTTTCTGCTCTGATGCTGGGATAACAGGGCCAGTAGCTTGGAATTAGAGGGCAGGGAAGCCAAGCAGCTGGGATCCCTGTCTAGGTAAGGGGATATTGACAGTGCAACTGGGGAAAAGCACAAGCCTTCAGCCTCTGAAGGTGACTTCCATCAAGTGTGAGGAAAAGGTATGCCTTCAGTAAAGATATTGTATGTTGTTGTCCCTGTTTCAGCTGGAATAGAGTTAATTTTTTTTCTAGCAGCTGGTGTAATGCTGTGTTTGGGAGATAGGATGAGAGCAGTGCTGGTAACACACTGATGTTTTAGTTGTTGCCAAGCAGTCAAGGACTTTTCAGCTTCTCGTGCTGCCCTGCTAATGATAAGGCAGAAGACACACAGGAAGCTGGGAGGGGACACAGCCAGGACAGGTGACCCAAACTGGCCAAAGAGGGTATTCCATGACAATTACATCATGCTCAGCTTAAAGGGGGCTGGTGGGAGAGAGGTGCATGACTCCAGGACACACTGTGTGGGGACAGCCTGGCTTCTGACAGCTCTGAGCTGAATGGTCTGAGTTGTGCGGTTCAGTGAGAAGCTGCATCATGTATCACCAGTTTTGTATATTTTGCTATGAAGTTCTGTTATTGTTATTTGTGGTGGTTTGACCCTGGCTGCAGGCCAGACGCCCACCAAAGTCACTCTATTACTCCCCTTTTCAACTGGACAGGGGAGAAAATATATATTGAGAGGGGGGGACATTCCTCACACCCTCCCCCTGCTGCACCGTGGTGTCCCACCCATGGGAGACAGCCCTCCACAAACTTCTCCAACAAGAGTCCTTTCCCACAGGGCTTCAGCTCTTCACCAGCTGCCCCAGCGTGGGTCACTTCTATGGAGTGCAGTCATAATGTCTCTCAGTCTCTCAGGCCCAGACTGCTCCAGCCTGGTCCCCACAGGGTCACAAACCTCCTCCTCCCAGGAAACCTGCTCTGGCATGGGTCTCTCTCACTCTTGCTCATCTCTCTGACTCTATTTCTCACCACAAGCTGCAAGTGCTGGCAGGGGCTTGGTCCAACATGGGTCACAGCATCTTCTGTATGTCTCCACCTGCTCCAGCGTGGGGCCTCTCCACAGGCTGCAGGTGGGGTCTCGGCCTTTTCCACAGGCTGTGGGGGGACACCCGCTCCACCACGGGTTTCTCCACGGGCTGCAGGGGCATGTTTTTCTCTGGCACCTGGGGCAACTCCTCCCCACCTTCCCTGGCCTTGCAGACCATAGAAAGAGATAGGACCCAGGATGATGTGGAAGGAAGGGGCAGTCCAATGTGTAGCTCAAGGAGTGAGATTTTGTGTGAGAATAGTCAATAAATTAAATTGTGTGACGTTAAATGCTAAATAACTGCCATCGTATGTCACCACTGCAGCAATTGCTATATGCCATATCAATCGTATTACAGTAGGAATCACTTAGACTAACAAAGGACAAAATATGATGAAACTGAACAAATTGTCATGATGATGGAACTAGAACTGGCTTCAGCAACCAGCTTCTGTTCTGTGGCAGTACACTATCAATTCTGTCAATTGTTAATTCTGCAGGCTACTCTGCTTCACTGGTGAGAGTCTTGCCATTTGAGATCTGTCCTTTCACATTTTTCACACCCAATTTGGGAGTAACATCACAGAAAGCAGAGTCATTATGTACAATGCTGTTATAATGATTGCAGTCATTGTCATGGAAATGCACACTGAGGACAAGTGAGGACAAGAATAGGGTAGGCCCGAAATGAAAATGATAAGGTTTCTTATTCTTATTGTGAAATGACTGTCAAGAGGATAGATTAATTTACTGCCATCATCTGTTATACCGCAAGTGTTAGGACTACAAGTCATCATTATATTTTAATATCAAGCACATCCCTGTTCCTCAGTCATTATTTCTTTGCTCTAAAAAAAATGTAATTTGGAGATTGGAAATCTGTATAAAATTAATCTGTATTAGCTGTACTCAGATGGTTTTTATAGGAACATGGAAAAACATTGGTCCTAGAAAATTGAGGTTGTGGTAGAAATGAGAAGTATTTTCTGTGGTTCTGGGGTTATTGAACTGGTTACCTGTTGTTGCACTTGGGGTAACTCTTCAGTATGTCAGGGTATGTTTATCTGAACAACTCCAATAGTAGTTCTGTGTTGTTACCTTTAAAGAATTTAAAACCACAGTGACTTCTTTTTATAAAATTATTTAGGGAGGGTTTATTGATAACTTCCCAATAGTCAACGATTGACGATGTTAATTTGGACAGACTGCTCATCTCTGGGTGCAAGTATGTATGCGTATGCGTGTAATGGGAAACTGGAAGTTTGGTTAAATAGGAACAAATATCCTTGTCTCAAGCAGCTTGAATCCACAAAGAGGAGCTTTCAGCTCCATGGGACTTCTTGTCTTGCATCTCTCTGATGAAAACTATTCTAATGAAAACGTCACTATGAGCACAGAATGCAGCAGGGCTAATTAATGTGCCCTGTCCTGGTGAGGAGTCAGGTACCAACTGTGGTAGCTCAGAGGAATGAAGATTCTCCTGAGGATATCTAGATAAACTTGTGTGTAGAGATGCAGGCTTCAACATTTCACAGTTGTTGTGGCTGAAGTAGTTTGTGTGTCTCTTGTTTTTTCTGCATGCTCCCAGGTTAGATAATTCATGGAAAATAAAGAATTTTAGGAAAGGAGTACATGTTTCAGTCCATAACATTATTAATTCTGAACCTTCACACCTCTTTGTCTCCAGAAGATCTGCTCCTTCTGATATTTTTTAAGACTTGCACTAGAAGCAGGTCATAACTGCACATTCACTGTCCTTTTTACTTTGGAGAGAAAAGTAAATGTGCAGTAGTAAAGGAAAGATCAGTGTTGGTTTGAGGTTGAGTGAGTCATGCTATTACAGGGAAGAGCAGAGAAATATAATGAACAAGACTGACACTTGATTTCTCCACAAACCCTTTGGATCTCTGAAATACTGAACCTCTTAATCCACTTCAGATGTCTTCTGAAGGGTAAATATGAATGGCTTTTCAGCTCTTCAGCTCTGTGGATTTTTCAATTGCATTATTCTTCCAAAATCTGTGGGGTAAAGGGAATGGCACTTTGCTTAGTTCTTAAATTTTTACCTGTAATTCAAAACCACTTCCAGATTTGTATTGATGGGGGACATAAGGAAGTATGGAACAGTTGGAAATGGGTGTGAATACAGGAAAGGGAAGAGGAAAGATACAGTTTTTTAAATGTCCTGAAATGATTGTCCTGCAAGTTAGCTTAGAAAAGAAATCCCAGGTGTTATATTGGATTTTCGAGGTAGTAACTCTAATAATTTGCTATTTTTTTGAAAACAGACTTACAGCGTATCGGAAGTGTTATTTCAAATTCTAATTCAAAGTAAGACAATAACATGTAATTGTAATAAATTAGTTCTAATATAGGAGGGAGAATCTAAATTTCCCAGATCACATTAAGACAATTTTACCTCTTAGATTTAATGACAGTAAGAGAAAAGAGAAAAATATGTATACTTTAGAATAAGTACTAAGGAAGAAACAAAAGTGGTGTTTTTTCAATTAAAATGCTTTTATTCAATGTTAGAGGTTTAACTAAAAGAAAGCATATCAGATGTTTCAGCTTAAACATAAGCAAACAGTTCCAAAATTTATTCTGATAAAAAAGTGTTTTTCTTTTATGGTAAAGAAAATGAAAAAAAAAAAAAAATTGTGTCATAGTCTATAAAGATTTTGCACATGGCATGTTAGCCATTTTCATACATTTGTAGAAATGTATGCAAGTGGCACAATCAGCATCCAAAATAGCATGCATCCCATTTCCTACCTTTTAGGTTGTTAGTTTCACAAATAATGTATTTAGATAAAGTAATTTGCCTCTATAGCTAGTGAAAATATGGTATCAATAGCAGCCTAAAGATGCAAGCACAGATTTTTTCTGTTCTTATGTGGACTTTGGATGACTCTTTAAAGTTTTATACCAGAACAGACCTATGTAGAAAATAAAAAGAAAAGGATGGGTATTTTGGTTCAACAAGCTATAAAAAACACATTTCATGTCTCTAGTGTGAAAGAGATTAATTTTTTAATTCAACCAAGGCTCTTAGAAAGCGGGAAGAAAACAGTGAATGAGTACACAGTTAATATTTGAGCAAGGATTTTAGCTTCACAATTTTAAATTCAATTTAAGACTGTGACGACTCCAGCTTCTTGCAAAGGATGTGAAAGATGGAGAATATAGATGTTTGCACTGAAAGAGTAGAGGTTGTATTTCTAATAGATCCCTTTTAATTAAAAAAAATTCTTCCCTGTTACAGTTCCTCCATAGGTCACTAACCTCAGATTTTTACAGTACCTTCTCTTTACTTTGGTCCTTACAGTTTTCTGCTCACTGATTACTCAAAATCCTCTTCACTGTTGTATTTTCATTGTGTTAGGTTGCTAACCTCAGATTTTACAGTACTTCTTATCTATTTTGATCTTTATGCTTCTCTGCTCTCTGATTACTCAGGTCCTAATTCTTGTCACCCTTACTGTTGCTAAATAACATTTTGATTCAATGCCATTGAAGCTGACGGAAAGCCAACACTGATAATATAGCACAGTGCCTGTTTCTTTATTCTCCTATCTGTCTCCCACTGCTGCTCAGGGAGCAGCATCACCAAGAAAGAGAGGAAATGTACCTTCTACATTTTAACTGCTGTCATCAAATCTGAGGTCAGTATTGAGCAACATTATATGGTCCTGTATCGTGTTAGCCATCTAATTTTCTACTGGATTTTTACAAAAAGTTAACTCCAGAATGTGGCTTTTCAAAGTAAAAATGTCCACGTGGATGTGGTGCTAATTATTATTATTGTTATTATTATTATTTAGTTTTGCTAACACAGAAAGCCCCCTTTGCCACCTCCACGCTGATAGTAACCATACTTTTACTCAACAACTGTTACTTGGTTTCCTTTTGAGAGACTGAGGGCACATAAATTGTACAAGTCATGGAATGTTGTGGGCCTTTAGGTTTTATTATTTTCAAAGTGGAATCTCTGAACCTTCAAAGGTTATTTTGGGGAAAAAAATCAAACTCGAGAGAGTGCTTTCATCAACCTGATCAATCTGACTTTCTTTTAGCATGTTCAGGAGTATCTGAGGTTTCCTGAAGCATAGTATGTGCATTGGAGACCTTTGACAGAAAATGGCTATCCATAGACTGACAGGGGCATTTTGACTTGACAGGCCAACCAAAGAAACAGAAAAGCATGAACATATTGAAGTTTGGTCCTAGTCCAGAGACAAGATAAATTGTTTACCTGGTTTAACTTCTTTTAAGTGAACGTGGAATTGCACCAAGAAGAAATTTGGTCTTTTATGTCAAAATAGCAACATCATATCTAATATGTCAAAGTAATAACTGTTTTTGTAGGGAAGCTTTATACAGTCTGTCAGTTCCACATTGCAAAACATCAGTTTGCCATGTGGAAACTGTTATTTCAATTAATGGTTCAAAATAATTTTGTCAAGGTGATCTAATCTTCCCTGAAGTTGTTATAAACTAGAAAAGTTCATAAAAAACTTGTCTTCTTTTTTTTTTTTTTTTTTTTTTAAATTCTTCTTACCCTGTCACGATTTTGACACACCAGCACCTGGAGACCTGTGGCTTTTACATGCTCTTTATACTGAACAATTATACTTCTGAAGCCAACATCTTTTAGGTGGAACTCCCATTTCTCACTTTAAACAATTTTGCATGTTTAACTTTTTTTGTGGAGAAAGCCACCTTAGTACTGATGCTCAGAAACTGACTTCACACCTCACAAAGAGTTAAAAAGAAGGTCTGTTTATTCAGCGCTGGGTGCACGGGTGAACGATTGCTCCTCCACATGTATGCACACCAAACGCGGCAATTCACCTCAGTTATATACAGTAGAATGTTACATATTCATGGTATTTCGCAGTGCACCTATACACGTGCATAACCTGTCCTGCTTCGTATTAACATTAGTCCCAGGAAGTCATTTCCATAAACTCCTCCCAGTTGTACCAGCTCACTATCTCCTGGTGGTGGTCGTCAGGGGTCTCAGCAATGAAGGCTCAGAGTCTTCATCAGGTTAAACTTTTCACCTTCTCCCCCTGGCACATGCGTAGTTGTGATTGTTCCAGATGGGCACAATTATCCTTGGGATGCTTCCCCCTTATCAGTCCTGGGTCTGCTTTGAGAGCACTAATCACTCAAGACCAACTACACTAGAAACGAGTTGTTCAAATAAGACGTTGTTTATGCAAGGTCATCTCTGACATAACCACTATGGAACTTCAAACCAGCCTTTTAGCAAGCCCTTCTTTGCAAGCATCTTGTTAGCAAGCCCCCTGTATCAGTACAGAGTACGGAGCTTTGATCCGTGCTTTTTGGACATATATTGTTTCAACACAGTGAAGTGCTTTATACAGTGGGGGTTCGGCCTCTCTGAGGAGTGGCCAGAGCTGCCCGGTGCCGGCCCCATCCAGCCCCAGCACGGCAGGGCCCAGCTGAGCCCCTCAGCCCCGGGTGGGCGCCTCAGGGAAAGCCTGGGTAAGAAAGGGCAAAGCGCTGCCCGGCAGCCGGGGCTGAGGGAAACGCGGGGAGAAACAGTCCCAGAAGACTGAAATCAAAACCCTACAGCCTTGGTGACTATTTAGCAGGCATTCTTTACTGTAGTGCTGGGAATTGTTCCTTATTTGTACACCCTAATGAAGGGTCAGTTTTTATACAAGGCACATTTGCATATTCATAATATATGCATATTCATAGTTTTTCCAAGGAATTGTTTATTTTGCCATGATGAGAGCTCATTATCACCCACCCACCTACTCCACTTGGTGGGCTTCAAAGACATTTGATGGCCATTTACTTCATTTACTCCGTTGCAGATCCTTGTGGTGAACTTTAGCTTTTCTCTTGCTAACAAAGCCACAGGCAGTTGGTTCTGCAGACTTGAGGTGCCCTTCTGATCTTTCTCCCTCTTCCCCTTTATCACTCCCTTCTCAGAGACAAGTTGTTTTTCCTGAGGTATCACAACTCACACAATGTGCTGACATTGTCGTTGTTTAGGCAGAACTTTGCACATCCTTTACACAGCTGCTGACCAGCTAATATGTATCATGTTACCCGCTTCAGTATTGGAGGGGGTGAGGGTGTTGATCACTGGAACAGGTTGCTTATAGAGGTAGTAGAGTCCTCATCCCTGGAGATGTTCAAGGTCAGGCATGATGGGGCTCTGAGCAACCTGATCTAGTAAAGATGTCCCTGCTTACTGCAGGGGCGGTTGGACTAGATGATCTCTAAAGGTCTTTTCCAACCAATCACATTCTGTGATTCTATGGTAAAGGACTGAAGGTGAGTGTGAGAAGGGAGGCAGGGGAATGGGGTTCTAGTTGTTGTCTGTTTCTCACCATTCAACTCGATTTTAGTGGGCATTAATTTTCCTCATGTTGAATCTGTTACGGCAGTTGGTCAGCGATCTACCTGTATTTATATTGACCCCTGAACTTTTTTTTTTCTTTTACTTTCATCCACATCCTGTTGAGGAGGGAGAGTGGGGGAGTGGCTGGGTTCAGCAGCCCATCATGGGTGACCCACCACAACGTTGGTGTGGCACAACTGCCTTCTCTGTAACTGTATCCTTAATTCATTTCATACTCTGTGCAGAGCTTCTGTCAATCATTATATCAAAATTATGTAAAATGTCAAAATACTAGTTTCTGTAATTAAAAAAAAAAGACAACCAAAAACCCTCAAAAAAAAAAAAACCACAAAAGAAATGTTGCTTCAGTTACATCCATAGGCTATGGTAATGAGGAAATAAAGGTAATTCTGCATCCTTTTATATTAGTCTTTAATTTGGTAACTTCATTTTCAAGGATATTTATCAGCTAATCTTAATAGGTGATGAAGCTGAAGATATGCTGACAATACAAGTGTGAATTAGCATGTCAATTCCTTCTCAAATACCTTCTTAGTTCAAGAGAGGTGCTCATTTAAGTTCATTGCCTGTGTAATGTTTAACGCCCACATGCCTGGTTATCTTCTTAAAGATTTTGCGGCGTCATTTGGCTATTCAGTATATTGTATCAAGTAATTCCAGATGTATTCCTAAAAGGAAATGTTAGCTGGACTTCGATTTAAATTTGTTCATACAATGACAGGAACACTTCTATTGAATGCTTGAAACTCGAGATTAAATTATCTTATTTACTGTATATCAAGCTCCAAAGATGTAAAAAGTGCAGGAGGTCAAACATGATAGGCAGATAGAATGCACATCACTGCAGTTAGGTATATTCTCCTTCACCTAGAAGGATGCGCAAGGTGAAACCATGCAGAACACGTTTTAACAGAAAGAAATCCTCTTTTTCTAAGGTGAAGATGGCTGTGGAAGAATAGATATTCCAGGTCTATCACCTTATTAATTAATCTCAAAATGTCAGAAAAAAAGATTAGTATGGAACTGCATTATTCCTAGACTCACAGTGGAGTCTGCAGAGGCTTGTGTGGCAAATTCTGTTTGGCACTAAAGGTAACAACTCATATTGGTTGATTTTGAATGTACTGCATTCTCAGCTATTGATGCTGAGCCTTTTTAGACAGTTTGCCTACATGTCATCTTTCAGTTGTTGTATCAGAAATATGTGTAATGCTCGACTTGTATTTCTCTGCGTTCTAGGACACATGCACATTTTTAATGGCAATAAAAAATTGTCAAAACAAAAAGCAAAGCAGGACATCTAAGGTTTAAATGTTAAACTTCTCCGTTGTCCCTAATCATGTAGCACAGTCCATGAAACTAAAATTACAGTGGTGAACTTTCAGATTCATCACATTTGTAAACAATTTCTAAAATACATGGAGGTGATAGCTGTCTCTCAGTAGAAAAGTTTTTTTAAAGGATATGGGGAATAAGCTCATCAAAAGAGCTTGTTCTATGTTGCTACTCAAGTAGTAGTGTAGCTGGCCTCTATGTTGAACACTTGTATCAAATCCTCATTTCTCTTCTTAAAAAAGGTTGAAATTTTTCTTTATTATTACAAAGATGCAAAAATCCCAGTCATCAGGGATAATAGTTTGTATTCATAAGTTTGCACTTGGGATTTACCTTGGGCTTAGTGTATAATTAATTTCTGTGGTATGGGGTATTGGTATGTCCTTGTCTGTTTTGTTGTCAGATATGTGTGATCTTTACTGTTGCCAAAATGTGTTTGTTTCTTTTATTATCTTCCAATGAATTAGCATATTTTATAAGTAAGGTATCAGTACAAATAGTTCAGCTTTTCAAAGTCACATATAAAGGACATACCAATAATTAGGGTTCCACTGAAGAGATCTTTTGCTATTAGTCACAGGACCTAATTGTGCCATTTTTGAGATAATACATTGGTAATAGAAGAGGTACTATCCAGAAATAGAACTCTTTTAAGTTAGGAAACCCTGCTTAGGAAGAGGCTTTTGTACATGTTTACAAAACAAAGATAAATGCTTATAATTAATATAAATTAAATGTCTTTGGGAGTGCATAATCTATTTCTATTGTTAATACTTTCTAATATTTTATTGATGTATTTATTTTACATTTAATTACAAATTTTCATTGTAAAGTGAAAAATGTTTGGGCACTGGAACAGGCTCTCCAGGGAAGGGGTCACAGCATTGAGCTTGGCTGAGTTCAAGAAGCATCTGGACATAGCACTCAGCCACATGCTCTGACTTGGCTGGCCCTGTGTCCAGCCAGGAGTTGGACTTGATGATCCATATGGGTCCCTTTCAACTCAGGATTAAATTTAGTTGTCTACTAAAGAGGTATAATTTTGTACCTGGTAAAGTATTACAGAAGCAAGACATGTACACCTTTGATATATGAATACTTTCTATCTGAAAGTGTTGAGTCAAATCATGACAATGTGGCCATTTTAGTGAATCAAAGAGCATCTGTACAGATATTTCAGATGTAATATAGCTACAAGAACATTGTCATTACCCTGCCAAATGGAATAACAAAGTTGTTGATGTTTGAGGGTCTTCAGATATCTTCTACGTCAGGAAAAATGCAGTGATAATGGAGGACTTGACTTAATGCCTGGAAGGCAGGACAGATTTTATGTTGAGGTTGAACCCTAGTGTCAAAAGTCTCTAACTATAATAAATGACATTGCTTCATAAATTATCTAGTCGTCAGAACTCCAAAAGAAGAACTGAAGCTAAACTTGATCTTAAGCGTTGCTTAAAGCAAATGCAGAGCATTTGCCAGAAAGACATGATGTGCTGAAGAAGTTGAAATGACCAAATGGCAACACAGAGGGGGGAAATAAAGGCAGAGACTTAAGTGGTGTTGTTTCCAAAGGAGACAAGTAGACTGAAAAATATCATGTGTTAATTATAAAGCACAGTGACCCATCAAAGAAAGTTTGAGGAAGAACTTTCAATTAAAAAAAAAAAAAATATTTAGAAATACCAGGATTATGAAGCCTACCAGAGAATGTTATGCCAAAAGACAGTTGAGGTATAAAATGAGGTATTTCAGCAGGTAAAACCTGTAACACCTTGAGGTTAAGAGCACACCACAGTTTGGCAGAAAATCCATGCATTCAAGAAGTCAGAGCTACATGTCCATAAATTTAGATAGACGAACTTTAGCTCAAATAAATGTGGAGAAAAATTACTTTTGCCCATTGCATACCTGTATCCCAAAGATTTCTTGTCATGTTAAATTTTATTCCAAGCTTGATTGTGTCAGACTATTGTGTCAAATGCTGATGAACTGCATTTTCAGTCCGTCCTTCCTTCTAAAGTAACTTTTCTTCTACATGTCTGTAATAGATAGCATGAAAAAAATCTTGTTTTATGCTTTATTTGGAGTAAATAGTTTTCCATTTTTCCTCTATATAGTATGAAATAATTGTGACGTGGTTTTGGCTATGAGCCAGCAGTGTGCCCTGGTGGCTGTGATTCTGTGATTCTGTTTCTTTCACAGCACAAGGAGTACACTCATTATAGATGGTTCATACTTAAAGCATACTGGGAATTTACAGTGACTCATTCAAGGCTTGTTTTTATTTAAATCATTAATCATAAGGATCATGTAAAATTTGGATGTAGATTCCAGGTAAAAACTGAAATGTATGGATAGTAGTACTGCTTATAGGATTTACTGCAGTTTGTGGGGAAATACTCCCAAACCAACCAACCAACCAAAAAAACCCAAACAAAACAAAACCCAACAATCTCTGCTGTCTTAAACTGACCAGAGATACTCAGTGGCTCCAGTTTAGTTCACTGTGAGGAAATGAATCATGTTGTTGGCTAATTTGATTTGCTTCTTTCGAGTTTTGACTTTAAGAAGTAGATTTTTAGTACTTCTGGAGAATCAGGTCCCTCTGAAAAACCTTGTAGAAAGCCCAAACCAGCAGTAAAAACTTTTCTTCCTCACATAGTTCCATTTTTCTTTAAAAAACAGTGTTGCTAGAGGTGAAATTCCTGTAATTATTTTTAGTTGTGGCCACTTTCTTACTAATATATCTATTAACTTTTACCTTGAACTCTATTGTCTTTCATCTATTATGTATTATTTTCCTCTTGGTGAATCCACTGTGGAAAGTTAGTTTTTATTAAAGAGACAGTTCTGTGTCCTTCAAATATAATTTCTGACTTCACTATGGATGTTGGCAGTTATTACATCGGTTAATAGAAAGAATGCAGATCACCCAACTAGGCATCCTATACAAATATACTTGACTGGAAATGGAAAAGTCAGAAAGTTAAAGTTCCTGGTTCTTTCATGAAAGAGGTGTATGATTAATTAGCAATGCACAATGCCAGTATTAATACAAAGTAACCTTACTATGGCTACTTTTGACCTTCTTAGATATAGCTTTTAGAGAAGAGGCGTGACCTTACTATGTATTGTATAGATTATCTGAAAAAAATGCAGCCAGTATGTCAGTAATATAAATAATCCTTATGCCTGAAGCTACCCTTTCAACCGAATTTTAGTTCACAAGGCTTGTACTTACCACTTACTCAGTAAAAAGACTTTCTGCTCCATGTCTCAGAAGTGTTCTAACCTGTAGAATGTTAGCATTTATTTGTGTTCATTTTATTTTCTATGGGAGAACAGTGTTTCTTGTCTGAAAGCCTTTTGTTGCAAACCACAATGAAAAAAATCCCTAGGTAGAAATATGATACAAGTATAAAACCAGACAACTGCTCCAGGGAGAATGTCAAAGTTTCCTTTCTGTCTCAGTACTTATTGAGTAGCATGCTACTTTTGTAACTTCAGGTTTCTTCAAAACTGTTAGAACTGTTTTCTCCTCTGTAAAATCAATATTCTTCCTGCCAAAAAAACCCCCTGAGAATTTAAAACTCACTGCTATTCAGGAGTTGTCTTCATCAGTGTAATCCCCTAAGAACATCTGTAGGTGCAATATTCATTTATTAAATGGGAAACATCTAAATGACAATAGTCTTCCTCCAAGAAAAATTGTCTGCAACATTTCAGTCTACTGAATACTAAGTGCAGGAAAAACATCTTCTCAGTATCTCAACTTACAGATGGGAAAGCAGGAATGCTCCAGTTTGTCAACCCTTCTGTTTTATGTTGAGCAATTTTCTTTTGAAATACTCCCATTTCTCATGGTATTTCCTTCTGCTGATTTGTTTCCAGTCAATATTTACTGTGTTGTCTAACACCTGCATCCCTCCCCCATCAGCAGTGCTATTCAGGAAGTGGAGACAAAGGGTTTTTTTTTAAGTCTGTTGAGATTCTGCGCAAAATGCTTTCTCCTCACTCCCATTACTCATCTGGATTCCCTTCACTTGTTGAAATTTCTAGGAATGCAGTTCCCAGTTTCGAGCAATTTGTGATGGTATTTGCTACATCTCATCTTTCTTTGTGGTGTTATACCTGTGAGTCTGAAAGATCGCTTTGCTCTGACCTCATGTGGATCCTTTGGAGGCTGAAAGATGATTCAATCTTCATAATGCCTCAGCCTTATGATAAGTGGCATGGAAAGGTCATATTCATGTGTGACCAGAATAGTATATGTATCCAGGCACTAGAAGCTGAATGAAAGGTGTTGAGTGCACTTTTCTCAAGCCTTTCTCATTCTGAAACATACTAAATAGGAAGATAATGTATGTTTTGAGGCTACATATTAGGTTAATATATTACACATACATGAACTGCTACATGAACAAAAAATGCGAACGATTCTGGTTTGTATTTCCTACAGTCTAGGGCCCAAAGATACTGGAGAGATGTTAGTTAACTCACCTTCACAGTGTGCTTCTGAACCTTAGCTTTACTAAGCATTCAACTGAGGCATTGGGAAGTAAACAGAGATCACATAACAAGAAGCCAATTCTTCCCTTCCAAGCAGTTATTTATTAGTGAAAATGAATTTCAAAGTTTATTCCTCAATTGTGATTCAGTTGATTTGCATATTTCAGGACCTCTTGCTCTATCATATGCCCCCTGAGTACACATGCAGTGAATGGAGTGGGAGTTGTTTTTCCTGCCCTGACACCACAACAGGCAAATGCTTTTAAAGTCAGACAGATGCAGACTTGTTACCAGTATGTATCTACTCAAATATGGCTGAAGGCATAATGCAAGAACAAAAAACAAGGGGAGTAACAAGCAGTGTTGCACTCTGAAATGTTCATCACTCCACTGAAGCCTGTAATTAACACATAGTCGTGCTGTGTAAAATAGGGCTCTGCACCTACCATTTCCTTGTTCTCTTCTGTGAACAGCGAGAAATCTGTACCTCTCCTGTCTTGATTTAGTAGAACATAAGCACTAAAGTGTTGTAGATCTGCAGGCTACTAGACAATAGGTGTAGCATCTCATATGCTAATTAATAGCATCTAATATCTTATTAACATATTATAGAGTTTTATGTGGTTATACTGAGTTTCTGAACAATTCTAGCAAACCACACTGTGACAGTAATCCGAATGTCACAGATTAGCTTCTCAGATGGTATAAATGGCAAATAATTTTATTTGTTCTCTAAATTGTATTTGAAGATTTTGCAACATCATTAGAGGATCAAGAAAAATTATATGCAACATAAGTGTACGTTGAGGTCTGTGTCCTTTTTGCTGTTTATTTTGTTCACCCTCTGAAGACTTTCTGACATAAGCCAGTTGCAACTTTAGCCTGTGAAGCTCTTGTAGAGAGGGTTCATGAAGCAGCTTTGTACACTAAGGTGTTTTGGGAAGCAAGTATGATTATAAGATGACGCATGAAGAACTTGATTTCTCTTCCATTAGTCATTGGAAAAGTATCATGTGTGGAGCAAAAAAGTATCATGTGTGGGAAGTACAGAACACAGGTTAAAATAGCAAGAGAAAGTGCAAGAACTTAACCGAGTGGCCACTATGTAGTGGCTGTAGAGATTCATCTCAGATCAACCAGAGTTTGGGTATAACATTACAATGAATTTGTTTGATCACTTTTCAGGGTACTCTTCAACTTGAATGTCTTCTGATTTGAGTCAGCTTTTCAGTTCTGTCCCTCCTGCAAGAGTATAGATATTTTTACTTATATAAGACATTTGAAACAAATTATAATGCACACCTATGAGAATGAAATGGATGTTTTTTCTTTGATGGCTATGCAGAACAATTTTTGTAAATCCTGTGAAGTTCCCATATATACAGATCACTAAGATTTGCCTTGATTTTTTTTTTTTTTCTCTTTGCCTTTCAAGTTAAACAAAACAGTTGCAAATCTGGAATGTTAGATGTTAGTTGTGAAAAATTAAATTAGACTACATCTGCTTTGGGCTTCATTATAATCAGTAATTCTACTTTCTGGGAATTTTAAAGAACCCTGACTGACTTCAGAAAGGTTTCTGAACATTGCGGCAATGGGGTTTTTTGCTTTTTTTAAATTAACATTCAGCTGACAAGCAGAAGCTAAATTTGGAATTGACTTTTGTGTGATAGTTTTTTGGTTAGGTGAAAGCAGCAGGACCTGGGTGAGGTAATAGATAGTTCAAAATATGTTCTTTTCTTTAAATGATCCTTCATAATTCATCTTCACCTTAGTAAAAACTGTTGTTTTCAAAAGTGCTTAAGCTCTTTTGATAAGCTTGTGTCATGCATGAAGTATGTGTGCAGAATACAGCAGAATATTGCCCTCTTCATTTATATATATATATATATTAAGAAAAAATAGTCATTAACACATGATACATTGTCTAAATACTGGCAGTGGTATGATTACACATTATTTTTGCATGTAAGGGTATTCTCATTGTGGCTAATACTAAACATAAATATAAAGAATTATTTTAAGAAACACAAAAAATGGATAAATGTGTTATTTGTCAAACCTTAGACCTCTTAAGAAATTTGATATAGGAAAGCCTCTCTTACAAGTTCCTTGAGTTTTCTTGAGATTTTGTTTGGCTCAGGAAAAATGTGTTGTATTCCAGCACTCCTGCCTGTAGGACAAATTAAGTGTTGCTGATATACAATGATTCCCTGAAAAAAGGAGACCTTTTTTCAAACCTTTATAAATACTACCTCTGAACATTCGAGTCTGACATATTCATAGAATTAAACTAGTTTACCTATCCTTGATCAAGGCAAGACCACAGCTTAGGAGCAGAAGATTTACATGTGAAATAGCTAAAACGCATTTTTTTTTTAAAGGCCACAGAATTGAAGGTCAAGAAGAAACCTCAAGAGATCACCTGTTCAATAATCCTAGCCTAGCTATGACTAAACATTCCCTAACAGATTTTTTGTCTACTCCATCTCATTTAAGCAGTACTCTTTTTTCATGGTGTCATTTATTTATTTATTTATTTATTTTCTCTTCTTTTTTTCTCTTTTCTTTTTTTTTATTTTTTTAAATGTCTAAGATGGCTGTTTATATTACCAACCACTGAAACTACAAGGACAAGTTGGAGATATTAGAGGGAAATTAATGTAATTGTCACAAACTAAAATGAATTAAACAAATTGAAATGTTCATCTATTTTAGTATAATTCTTAATTGTGTAGTTATTAAGTGCATAAGACATCAGAAGACATGACCTGAGAGTTCCCTGTGTGGTACAGTCCACACTGGACATTCCAGGGTCTGGTTGATTGTTTTCTGGAGCCCAAGCCAGTGCAGCTTTTGCTGAGAGAGGTACCACTTCCATGCAGAGACTTCTTGATGAACACATGCATAGAACATTGAAAAAAGAGTATTTTGAATCTTGGGTTGGTAGGTAGTATTTCTGATAATCAAGTCCAGTTACCTCACTAGCTAAAGCTTGGAAATACCACTTCTTTCTTCTTTTGCATGAGGCAGGGGAGCACAGCCATGAAAATAATTTGTTCCTCTGCCGTGAAGTGTAAGCTTTTTATTGTCTGAAGAGGGGAACTAAAGGAGTCACGTCAGGTTGGGGAGGAGGGGGAAGGTGTTATGTAAGATACCTCTACAAATTATTGCAATAAGAAGTTGATATTTTAACAAGCTTTTCTTAAAAGTGAAACAGAAAAGATTTTCTAATCCTTGTTGAAGAAAATAGGATAATTTTAACAAAAATATTAATATCATTATTAGAGAGGCTTGTCTAGAATAGAAGTAAGAAGAATATTTTTTATGGCCAGACTAGTTTGACAAAAAAGCTTCTATCAGTTACTGAATATATACTGGAACTAAAACTGAAAACTAACTGTCAAACTCTTCTGTTGAATGTATTCATAGACAGTAAGCCATGCTTACTCCTGGTCAGAGGTAGGTATGAAAACCCCATGTTCACTGGAAGGAAATTTGCTGCTTTATTGTCAGGTAGTATTTTGTTTCTATTTCACAGGCTTTCATTTTTCTCAAGGACATTGTTAAGACCAAATGAAACTTGAAACATAATTATTCTAAATGGGGAGAAAAAAAAATATTACAGGACTCACCAAACATAGCAAGGAGGGGGATGTAATGTAAGAAGTAAAATTACACAGAGGTAAAGATGTAACATTGCTACTGTAAGACACAAATGGAATTAGTCTGTAACTAGGTGTGCTAATCCCAATGTACTGTGGGCTATGAAACTATTTTCTGGATTTTCATAACTAATTAAATTTTGCTTTCACAAGGCTTCACTTGTCCTTGAGCATTTTGAGGATTTCACAAGCAAGTATTCTGTTCAAATGCTAATTTTCTGAATAACAGCATGATACTGAAAGCACCACTTCCAGGGAGGAAATAAATAGCATGCAAACTCATGCTTTACTGAATGTGTCCTTGGTGTCTTTCTGCAAAGCTGTTATCACAGCCATATCATGTGCTTTAAGCTGACTGCCGGAAGCTTTCTTCTTTATATTACAAATGCATGCGGAATTGTGAAAATTGCCTTAATTCTCTGTTCAAAAGAAAAGGCAAAATGGGAGTTCAGGATTCTAAAATATTTGTATTTCTAAGCTATCTTTCTTGATTCGATCAAGATTTCATGTCTGCTATATATGTAAATAGGTGTGCATCTGCCTTCACCTAATTAAATATAGATACTTTGGTGAGGAGGGACAGGGTACAATTTTAATCTGAAAATGCATTTTTTTGGCTACCTGTGGAGCTTTTTGACATGTTTAGGAAAGGCTGAAACATGGAGGGCCCTGAGACAGAGACCTCTTTTCCTTAACTATGAATTATTTACTTTAATGAAAATTCCACATTGCCTACCTTAATTCTAAAAGTAAACAGTTCTGGGTTTGGGTTTTTTTATTAGAAAATTTCCTGTTTAATCATACAGGAGTGATAAGTGTGTACATTGTTATAATTATTAATGAATGGAGGGCAAATCCTATAAGGAGCGGCTGAGGGAGCTGGGGCTGTTTATCTAGAAGAGGAGGCTGAGGGAAGACCTTATCACCACCTACAATTACCTGAAGGGAGGTTGTTAGAGAGGTAGGTGATGGTCTTTTCAGCCAGGTGACAGAAGATAGGACAAGGGGAAATGGCACTAAGCTGTGCCAGGGCAGGTTCAGATTAGATGTTAGGAAAAAATTTTTTACTGAAGGAGTTGTCAGGGCCTGGAACAGGCTGCCCAGGGAGGGGGTTGTGTCCCTGGGTGTGTTTAAAAAAAGGGTAGATGAGGTACTTAGGGATATGGTTTAGCATAGGATGGGAATGGTTGGACTTAATTATCTTAAAGGTCTTTTCCAACCTTGTGATTCTGTGAATCTGTGAATATTTATCTATACATTGCTTCAAATGTTCCCCTTTTTTGCTATATATGTTTCTGTAACTGTCTATTCAATGTGTAGTTTTGCACCCAATCGTCCTACCAGAATTCTCTGCATCATTCAGCAAAAATCTTACACGCTGGAGACTGATGTTTAAATTTTCACTTGTCCTTGGCATCACAGTTTATTGGTGCATTTGACGTGAATGCAGCTGGAGGTGAACTTGTACAAACTGTAGTGAATGTGAAGTGTGCAAACGGATGAGTGCTACAGGCCAGGATGGGTAGAACATGGGGTAAAGGAGGGGAAACCAAAAGGAAGCGGAGGGGCGCAATGGCAGATTTTGAAACATAAAATGTTCAATGGAGGACTTGAGGGGAGAGTTTGATCAGATGGGGATCACCTGCTCTAGGTGATCCTGCTTTAGCAAGGGGGTTGGACTAGATGATCTCCAGAGGACCCTTCCAACCCCTACCCTTCTGTGATTCTGTGATATCCTGGGCTGAGGAGTGGAACTTCTGTCTTTTCGGAGTAAAGGTTCAATATAAGAAACCACCTGCAGTTTCTGAAGGGAGGGGGAAAAAAAAAATGAAAAAAGGTAATTCCACTCTGAAAATTCTGTCTGAACTCTTCACCCCTCCCTTTGATCTGTACCATTGAGTACTCTGCAGCTCAGAATTCAGCTCGGTTCAGAGGTCACTGCTCCCACCTTGACCTTGCTTATGCAGACAGCTTGGCCTAGCAGGCAATTAATGAGGTAATAGCCATCTAATGTTTTAAGAATCATCTTATTCTGCCATTCATGACCTAATGTGAATTAACATTATAGAGACTTCTACTGCTTAGTGCCTAAGTACTATTTTAGCTATGCCATGTCTGCAGATGTTGCTGACAGACGAAAGATTATAATTTGTTATCTTAAGTATGTCCTTTTGTTCCTTTTTCATTCAGTTTGAGGGACCAACTCTGGGTTTTTTTAATATCTCTGCCCAGATAGCTCGTCATTATTTTAGTGGTATCCGAGTAGTGCTGTTTTGACATGGCAAAACATTGTATGTCTATGTCAATGCGATTGGTTCCCAGAAATGCCAAATACTTGAGGCAGTGAAACCATATTCTCAAAAATATAATAAAAGAATTAAACAATTTAGTGCTCTTTCCCTGGTCATCTAACTGCAGATATACATTCTTCCCCCACAGCTCCTCCACACCCCCTTCAGATCTGGAAATCTGAGGTCTGAAAGACAACTTCCTCCCTTTTTGATGTTACCTAGGTTTATTTTAAGATTTATATCTTGCCATGCATTATATATATTTATAAATTATGTAATATATGCATTATAAATAAAATTTAAAACCCCTTTCAAATTAATGTTTATTACTGAAACAACACTGGAATAGGCTGCCCAGGGAGGTGGTGGAGTCTCCTTCTCTGGAGATACTCAAGACCCGTCTGGACGCCTATCTGTGCAATATGAGCTAGGGAGCTGCTTTGGCAGGGGGGGTGGAGCTGATGATCTCTCGAGGTCCCTTCCAACCCCTATGATTCTATGGTTCTACGATTCTATTTTCCTTAGTTTTATCTACCAGCATAAATGGCCTGATCCAGCCAGTAGCTTTAGAGGTTGTAATCCTACTCCACCTGAACAGTTTTTGAGAGGGTAGAAGCTGTCAGAGAGCCTTTGGGAAGAAGAATTACTGAAATGTTCATGGTAAGTGGCATCTGTATTGAAATGTCAGCATACACATAAGAAACATGAATGAGAGGAATATAGTGCCTCAAATTGTGATTAGTTTGTTTAAGGCATTTAATGTATTTGGGGAACTGGTCCCAGAGAAAGGTCAATTTTTTTAAATTACTTATTTTGATAAATGAGAGTAGTGAATGGAATAGCATGTTTGTGATTCCTTATATGTAGAGGAAGGCAAGATTGGTGTTCCCTGTTGGAATTAGATGATGATGAATATAGGACAGTGCTTAAAAAGACACACATTTTTTATGTTAAATGTAACATGCAGAAAATATTGTTTGATTAGTAAATTGATGAAGCTCTGACTTGCTTTGTTGAACTATTCTCTGTTAAACATCATCAAAGGATAACTATGGAAAAGAGTGTTTCTCAACTATCTCTCTCTCTTGTGCTAAATTCAGGATGATTTTGCGGTCAGGATTTGTCATCCTGCAGACAAATGAAAACAAGCTGAAATATCAAAAATGTGACTTTACAATTAACAGTGAAGAAGATATGTATTTTTTTCAGTGAGGAATTCAGAACTTTGAGGAGGAAGCTTTATTTGATTTTTAAATAGCCATATATCTAAAGCTACATATGATAAAGTCTCCAGAACTCTTTCTGTGTTTTTTAACATATAGAGGAATTTTAATGTAAAAAATATTGCTCAGAAATGCTAGGATATCAAATGTTACACAGTTTTACGTCACAGTTTCATCTGTGGATATCGAATTCATGGACACATGTATGCCCTGTTCTATTATATATAATACATACTACAGCTGCTTTTAGAAACAGTATTTCATTAATTCAATGCATGGATTCAATTCAATAGCCAGAATTTCAATGTGGGTTTCTGAAAATTTGGAGGGCTTGGTCTTTTTGGTTGCTATATCAAAAGTCTAGCATCATTACATTTCCTCATTATTAGAATGTGTGCTGTCAGTCAAAATCAAGAATGGTTGTTGTCCGTGAAAGGATAGAAATGCTTTGTACTGTGCTGAAGAGATATCATGCAGGACTTGCAATTACATTGTCAGGTGGAAAAGGTAGTGAAATATTACACTTCATACAAGGCCTCTGTAGGAATACTGTTAACTCAAAATGCCAGTCAGTCATAAATTGTGATACGAAATTGGTTTGTAAACATTTTCAGAATTTGTAGTTTACGTGTCCAGAAGTTGTGCTGAGCTAAATGTAGGGGAGTTTACTCAGTCGTACAATCAAAGCCTTGAGGTGGTGGCAGCACAGGTGTTTATGAACGGCTGGGGGTTACGATGGTTCCAGGAAGAATACAGAAGCAGTAACGTGCTACCTCTTTGAAGAAACGGTGCTCACTGGTAAGACTCACCTGATGAAAATAACTTGAGCTCAGAGATTGTTTCTCTCGATAATGCACCTGTCACGCAGGGGAACATACAAAAAAGATTCTTGAAATTCTCCAGTTTAGATCCATATGAGATCCAAAAAGCTTTTGTAAACGGTTCATAAAAAGCATGCTGAAGTTAAGGACAGTTGTTTATATTCCCATTCACTGGGACTGCTATGTTCCCATTGCTTTCATTTCTTTATTTCTACTTGTAAAAGCATAGTTTTTACTGTAACCGCCATGACCACGTTGTCACTTATATGACTTACCTGTGGAGAAGACTAATGATAAGCTTCTGCTGTGAACATAGGTCTTCTGATTTACCCAACAAAGATGTTGAAAGTGGCTTAGTTGGCATTCTCTATTATTAACAGATTTTGAATCACTAATGACTTTTAAAAGCAGTTTGTGGAAACATTTCCTCATCATGATGATGCAGCGCTCTTTTCCTGTGTCAAACTTTTCAGCTATAGCAAACAGGAGGAGTACTACATTATTGCTTGGTATATTATTCTATTACTCCTTGGTGAAGGGAGATGGGGGTAAAGATTTTTTTTTAGGTAAACTCAACATCAGCATATCCATGGGTCCTGATAGGATGCACCTACAAGTGTTCAGGGATTGAGCAGATATTAGGGCTGTGCCACTGTTATCTTTGAAAGTTCATGGAAAACAGGAGAGGTGCCTGAGGACTGGAGGCAAGAGCCTTAAAAAAGAGCAAGAAGGAGAATTAATAAACTACACCCCAGTCAGCCTCACCTCCAGCCCTGGAAAGGTGGTGGAACAGCTCATTCTGGATGTCATCTCTAAGTATGTGGAGGAAAAGAAGGTTCATGTTGATCTGCTGGGAAGAAGTACTGCCGAGAAGGACCTGGGAGTCCTGCTGGACAGAAGAGGTCTTTGTGAGCCAGCAGCAAGCTCTTGTGGCAAAAGCAGCCAATGGTATCCTGGGGTGCATTAAGAAGAGCGTGGCCAGCAGGTGGAGGGAGCTTATCTCCCCCTGTACTCTGCCACAGTGAGGCCACATCTGGAGTACTGTGTCCAGTGTCCTTCAAGTGTTATATGCTGTAGAAGCAGTGAAACAATACCACAACACATCACTGTCCTGATGCTCAGTATTGTGATACCACTTTTTAATATCTAAAAGGCATGTAATAAAGAACTATTAAAAAATAAGATGACCAAATTACCAATATTTCTTTATCATAAAATGATAATTAAAATGTTCATTTGTTTTACCTGGAAAAGAGCATTAACGTGCGTTGATAAGGGGTTCACAAAAACACAGACTTGAAATCCTTTTGAAACAATGATCTCTACAGTTCTTGATTATGCATGGTAGTGTCTTCTTTTCAGTTTCTTCAGAATGAAATAACTTTTTCACCTGAAATAGAAGCCATTGGACAGTAGCTAACCTGTTTTCTTTCCACAGTCTTACAAATTTTTCATCAGATTAGCTTCAAAGACATCAAAACAAAAAATGTGTGAAAAGGTTTTGGAAGGATGGGATGAAAGGAAGCTGGTAAATTAATTATCTCTCCTTGAACTTTTCCACATAATATTTTTTTCCTAATCAAGTTCTGTAATTGAGTAAGTAATTGAGTCCCTGACATAATTTTTTTTCATGGTGATTTTACATGGCTCACAAATATTACATCAGAAAATCATGCATTTGTTTTTATCTTCACAACATTATTTAGGAAGAGCAAAGGAGAAAGAAGTAATTTAGCATATCACATGGGTGCACTGTGGGGTTGTTTTTCCAGAGCTTAAAAAAGAAAATGCTGTTTTAAGATGTTTCGTAGAGTAAACAGTATTTGCTGTAGCACCATCATACAAACAAGCAAACAAACAAATAAATCATACTTTCCATAACAGTTTGACTATTATTGTTGCACTTACAGCTCTCTGCTCTAGTGAGATGTTTCTATCACTCCCACTAATATCAGGAGAATCTATATACATGGAGATCACACATGATGTGGATTCACTGATCAGGGTTTTAGAGAACTAAAAGTTACTTCTCATTTGGAAAAATTTGAGGTAATCCTTAGGTTTCCACTCCTATTCAGTAAAGAGCAGATAGACATTTTCTTTTTGGAAGTCTCTGTTACAATGAATGCTTTCCTTTTTTCCCCTCTACTAAAAATGGAAATGAAAAACAGAGTTTCATTCTCTCTTTGTGCACATAAAAATATAATGTTTAAAAAAAACGTACTGCAATGAGAGTAGCTTGACTCAGCAAGGACCAGAAAGGAAGGTCAAGAGCATCTGTAGAAAGTCTGCAGAAAAAGTGTGTGGAAACAGAAACTGGTTTTACTGTATCGTTTTTTGCAAATGTGCCATGTTTTCCAGTAAAGAATATCTTTTCGCTGCTTCAGTGACTTTTTAAGCCCCAAACTCCTATCTCTTGGTGTTTTCAAAGAGTATATGCACTTACCATTTTTCTGTCCTTGACCTTTTCAGTGTCCTAAGCAAACTTTCTTTTGTATGGAAGCAGGGTTGCTTCTACAGCTAATGCATCTATGACAGTGGCACCTAGAACTACATTTTGCACGTTTGAGGTTTAATGAATCTGTGACTGTGCAGCTGAACAGTAAGGCATTTATAAACAAAGCAGTGCTTCTGTGGTCTAAGTGTATCAGAAGTTTGCAAGGCCTGTGCAGGAATGAAGTACCATGAACTGAAGTGCTTTTATAGCATCCTTGTGCCCACTGGTAGCAAGGGCAAGCTTTTTAGAAATAGTAGCAACCAGAGCTGCTTTTAGATACAGTGTATCATCAAGGCATTTGGATGCAAACAGTCACATTTGTGGGCCTTCTACATGGATCTAGGAATTGAAGTTAGTACCACAGTTACAGATTTATTAATTGTAAAGTGATTTTTTTTGTATGAGTTGGTGAAAACTGAAGAACATTCACTCTAAATATTTTCTAGAGAGCATGAAATGGTTTTCTGCATGGCTTAGTGACATACAATGTCAGAAGGGAAAAAGGAGTCATGTATTGCTGGAACAAAATGCTGTGAAGTAATATGCATTGAGCAATACGTTAATTACTTGTTCATACACATGGAAACCTGACTTTTGGCTACCATACAAATAAACCTAAAAGAAGTCTGTCCTTGATCTTGAGAATTATGTTGCAGAATGTAACAATTAAGGATTCATTTAAAATCTAACTTTCATCTCTAGTAGTTCAATTTACTTTTTTCTATTTTTTTTCCTTGTTGATGATGTTCTGATGGCATGGAAAAGATCAGTTTCTAAATGTTCTGAAGTTCTGTAGCCCTCCAGGAATAATTTATGTATGGCTTCAGAAATATATCCCCTCCCACTTTCTCTGGGAATAGCAGGGTTCAGCAATGTCTGATGATACCACAAATGTAAAAAACAGAGCCTGGGTTGGGACTTTTAACATCTGAATTTTTTCCTTATTTCTGGAAACATTTGGTAGTTAAGTCCGTAGAAGTCAGATTACTCCTCTTTGAAAGAGATATAATGATACTTGCCCTTTTAAGGGCAGTGCAAGACGATTTTCCTTGCTTTGCAGAAGTAAAAACAATATGATATGACAGATTCAAGCACTTATTTTACACTAAGAACTTGTGGCTATTCTGGATAAGTATCAGCAGGGCATTTAATGTGTTAATGGCAGTGTGCTTCTCCTCTGAAACAGCTCTCCTGGCTACAGAGCAGTGCTGGGAAATGAGTCTTGTTTTGTTTTCAGTTTAAAAATAACCTTTTTTTACACACAAGAAGACTGACTTACTTTCAGACATGCTTGGAGTAATTATTCAGTGAGCTGTAGTCACTTAGCCTTGGGACCTGCAAATAAGTATATTTACATATTTATATTTTTGGAAGACTTGGGTCTGCGTGTGTGCAATGGGATGCCTATCCAGCTCCTTAAAACCTCTAAAACAAATATGGTATGTAAATCCTACTTTCTTGAAAAAACAATAGTTTCTATGCCCATCAGCATTTGCCCAAGCAAAAGATGCCTGAAATGAAAGCTTATTGTTCTGCTGTAGTGAAGAGACATGAAAACTTTAGCAGAGTGGAAATATTTTTCTTCAGTATTGATTTAGACACATAGTATACTGAAAGTACATTTTTAGGCTCTCTTTTTTTCTTAAAAAGACATAGTGTTCTTTGAAAACAAGAGAGTTATATACATAAATGTTTATTGTTTTGTTCTAGGATTCCATTTTCTATTTTTCTTGCCGTTCACTGGAGTTCTCCTTTTGTGCAGAGGGAAAATTGAAGCTAATGTTGACCTCTCGTGTCAGCCTTAGTACACCTGACGTTATTTCAGAGTGATTGCTTATGCTCCTGCTTACTTCTGCCATTACCCAGTCTCCCCAAAAGCAGCAGTAAAGGAGCGGACTTCAGATAAGCACATCTTGCAAGAACAGATGTTTGTATGCAGTAGTGTTATGCTGTGAAGTTAATACGGTTTCAGTTGTGTTTTTCCTGGATGATTGCAATCCAATTATTTTTTTTTCTATCTCAGAAAACCCATTCAGCAGATGGGGGCAATTGCAATTCTGTATTTTCTTCCTCTGTTTGACAAGGATGTGGAATAGCTTCTTCTCAATTTGTGGACACTGCTATGGATAACACAGTTATCTTCTGGGCTAATGATTCCCTCTGAGAATTCCATCAAAAGGTGTGACATTGCCCAGAGCAGTATATTTCATTAAAACATATTTTATAGCTCAGACCAAAGGAGGCAAGTTTGTGGCAAATCTGAGGATACTTTTACTGCGTAGGCACAATGAACATTTCAGTAGTATCAGCTAGACTCTGATGTTGCAGTGTGCACCATTCAGAATAATTTTATATGTGTTTTTTACTACCACTAAGTTTTTGTATTATTTCTTTTAAATTACATGTTGTGTCTACATAAACATCAAAAGAAGTCAACATGACTGCCGTTCTTATTGGAAGATTTGTTGGTGTTTTAGTGTTATGTCATTAATTCTTTATACATTTTGATGTTTGTAGTGAAGCATTAGACAATTCTGCGCAACAAAAGTAAAGTAACATGCTTGGATTGTTTTTTACTATATTGCCCTATGCCTTGCTAAGGCTCATAGCTCATGTTGTTTGGGAATGCTTTTGTCATTCCTCCAGGTTGAGCACTCATGGGCAGACCTTGCGGTGGTAGTGTTGTGCAGGGGCCCTCTTGTTGTCTGGTTAAACTGACTGGCAGTGACAACAGAATTGAGAAGGGGGCTGTCTGCAGCTCTCCTTGAAAGAACGTGCTGCTCCCCAAACAGTAGACAATACTTTATTCAAAAAATGTAATGGTAGTTTACCTACTAAACTTGGGGTTTGTTTTTGAAATTGCCTGATATTTTTGTTGTTTATTATTCTTCAACAGTAGGTTTTTAGTTAATTCTCTGCAGTTATTACAAGAGTTTGCATGAATATAGCAACTTATACTCTGATTAGTACAACAGTTATTTATTTTTTCGAATCAGCCTTGGATTTGAATTTAGTACGTGTATTCGAATCTCTTCACAATTCTTTTTTTAACAGAATTTGTGGTCCAATTGTATTTTATAGTTCTTATTGCTGCACTTCTTTCCCATTTATCTTGGTCTCTGCTTCTATATGTATGATGTGGCTAAGTCTTAACTACAACAATTAATTAAAAGATATGAAGATGGAGGGTAATGAACAAGGCCAGCAGCTGAGCAGTACCCACCTCACTGTATGGTTTTACAATTAGGCTTTACTCAACTGATCACTTTTCAGTTACCAGCAGTAACAATACTGTATTAACTGGGCAATAAGCCTACAATCTGCATTCATTTTACAGCAGTAGATAGGTTGGTACACCAAATTATAAGTATTAAAATTTATATAAGTGTATAAAGATGACACTTTAACAGAAATGTTTGGTATATATGTCTTTAAATCATGCCTTTTGAAACTGTAGCCCTCTACAGTTTCTGCAGAAGTACTAAAATAAAGGTAAGCATTTAAATGGAGTCATGGAAGAAAAATGTTTAAGTCTTAGCAAAACAAGGACACCTTGGTTGCTATTCTACAAAATCAGTCATACACTGCTGATATAGGCTAGTTAAAGATTGAGGATCCATCATAAATCATCCTGAATCCAATCTGTTATTAAATATGTCAAGAAGTGGAGCCCACTGGATTGCTAAAGGTGACATTCCAGATATGCTCTTCAGCTGTTATTTTCAGTTTCTTCATTCCCTAAAAATTCACACAAATAAAGACAGGAATAATGCTTAACAAGGGATGAAAATTAAATACTTCCTGGTGGTGCCTGGTTGTGGATAGATTCAGAATATTTAGTAGATATATTCTTTTAAGAGCATAACCAAATCAGCAAATGTTTTCAGAAGTCAGCACATCACTTAGGATGGAAACGGCATTTCCACAAGGAATTCAGAAGCCTCCACTGACTGGAAGTTGGGGAACTGGAGCTGTCACTGTCAGGGAGCAGCAGAATGGGTCAGCTCCCTGGGGCTGTGACACTGGGGGCCCCCCACGTGGTTCACAGCAAGGCCACCTACGAGCAGGGAGACCAGGGGCCACTGAAGCAGTCTCAGCCCCAGGCATCAGGCACCTTCCTGGCTATGAGGGCCAGGCGAAGGCAAGGCTGGGACGAGGTCCAACAGGTGGGCCCAGCTTGGCAGTTCCCATGGCTGTGCAGGGCAGGGCTGTGGAGACCTGTAGACCGGCCCTGCTGTGGCATTGCTGGGGCTGGTGGCCCCAGAGGGCTGCAATGAGGTCCTGAGTTGTGGGGGGAGCCCTGGGGAGGACTTGGAAAGGCTAAATGGTGAGTGCAAATTGTACTAGTGGTTAACTAGGCAAATCAGTGAGCTGTGTTCTAATGTTTGGCATATTTCCCTGGTATTTCATTTCAATACTTTTTTCATCTCAACATTATGAGTAATCATGTTTCAGTTTGCAGTGTGTTTGTATTTCTTTTTAAATTAAGAGACTCCCGCAAAGTTCCAACATTCTGTCTCTGACTGGCACAGCAGGGGAAAAAATAACACCATATTTTGCATTTATCTAAGCTATTTATTCACATTACTACAGTGTGCAAGTGTCTCATCCTCTAGCATATACATGTTCTTGCAATAGTCACTGGCAGAAACGGTGAGATCTTGTTGAAATGGAAAGTCCACATCCTTTCTAGGGATCTACATTGAGATGACTTCCCCAGGTTGCACAAGTTAGGCCTGAAAAAGGGTGAATAGAACATGGGGTAGTTTGAGTCTGCTTTGCTTAGCGGCATCCCCCGGTCTGTCAAATTAATCTGAAATAGAAATAGTTACAGTAGTCCCAAGTAGAGACAACGTTCACTATTGTCCAGCTGGGTTATAAACGTAGTTGCAAAAACAGACTCCCAAACCATGTATTTGTAACCTAAGTGATGAATCATTATCCTAATTAGAAATGCTTTTGTGGGATAAAACACCTGTTGGGGTGATGTTTCATAGTACATAGGGAAAAGAAAGAAGAGCACCATGCTCAGGGACATGAATCTCATTAATCTGGTAGGCATTGTCTTAGGCAGGGATCCCCAGGGGCTCTCTTCAGCGCAACACATATTGCAAATAAACGTTTGAGAGAAGCCTTGATATTTTTCTACTTGGGCCAGCTTGTACTGAGATGGAAATATTAAAGACAGCAAACAGTTATTTAATCTTTAATTTACAGAAAAATGAAATATAAACCAACTGATGAAGGAAGGACTCTTGTTATGCAATAGAAGTGCTATGGAAAATCCTCCTATATGAATTTAAAATTCAGCATCAGAAATTAAAAGGATTATATCAAATGCTTTATATTGCAAATAGTATAAGAAACATCAGGAAGTAAGGAAGCAGGAAATTCTCTTGACACTTCTTTTTCAGTTTTGCCTTACAACTGCACTGTAAAAGACCCAGTGGCAAATTGAAAGTGTTCAGTGGTTGTTAATATCCAGATATTTTTTTTCCAATGACATTCCTGCCTGCATTTTTCAATTGAAGTTTGTTGGGTAACATGATGTTTAGCAGGAATGTTGTGGTTTAACCCCAGTGAGCAACTAAGCTCCACACAGCCATTTTTCACTCCCGCCATGACTGGATGGAGGAGAAAATCAGAAGATTAAGTGACATGCACAAGCAAAGCAAAATGAGGAATTCATTCACTGCTTCCCATGCTCAGGCAGGTGTTTGGCCATCCCCAGGAAAGCAGGGCTCCATCACATGTAACAGTCACTTGGGAAGACAAACACCATCACTCTGAATGCTCCTCCCCTGCTCCTTCCTCTTCCCCAAGCCCCTTACAAAATGAACATGATGTTGTCTGATATGAAATATACCTTTGGTCGGTTGGGGTTAGCTGTCCTGGCTGTGACCTCCCCTCCCAGATCCTTGTGCACTCCGAGCCTACAATTGGTGGGATGGCGTGAGAAGCAGAAAAGGACTTTGCTGTGTGTGAACACTGCTCAGCAATAACAAAAACAGCTCCGTATTATCAACACTGTTTTCAGCACAAATCAAGACATAGCCACATACTGACTGCTACAAGTGAATTATATACCTCAGCCAAAAGCAGCACAAGGAGTAACAATAAGTGGTTGGTTGTGCAATCAGATGAGAATCTTAAATTTTATTACTTGTTGGATGTAACCCCCCTCTGTCTCAAAACGCACCTGGATTTTCTTCACTGATGACAAGTGCAAATAGTTGTTTCTTCAGGACAAAAAACATTTCTAAGGTTATTAATTTTTTACAAATGTTTAATGCATTTCATGCTATCAGAGTGAATTTCTGAATGCACCTTTTTGCTGTATGGTATTGGAACACCATGGCTGTGTCGATATTTGAGGTTTCTGAAGAAAGCTTACTTAGAGATTCTATGGCAGTTCCTTACTCTTGATTTCGTACCTATGTAACCAATTCCTTAATTAGTTAATAATTTTATAATTCCAGTTATGAATACAGTGATTTTTGCTGGAATCGCTACATGGCACACCTGAATATGCTTTTACATATATATGCCTGCAGAGTTAAAAGGAGAGAATGAGGACGAAGATTCTCCTGGTCTTTTTCAGTTTAGGATAATTTTAACTTGAGTTCCTTATTGTTTTATAAACTCATCAAATTTGTCATTTCCCTGGGCATAGAAGTTTTCTCCTGGTTTTCTTGGGGTTTTGTTCCTGTAAATTAGAGACAATCTTTCTGAGGCAATGTTAACATTTGCAAACACTAACTAATTATTTCATCAAAAAAGAAACCTGCAGCAAGAGAAAAACAATTCTAATTTATTCTGAAAAATTACAATACCAGCAAGCCCGTGTTAGAATACCAGAATACCTACTGTCTTGTTTTTAAGAATAAATAATTTCAGAGAACATGTTGACTTTATAGGAAGTTTGGATGACTGACATCTTACATTGATTGAATTATTCCTTTGTTAACAGAATTCAGGACTAGTCTGAAGATAAGCAAATATTTAACCATCATTAACCTAAAAGAAAGTTTAAGATTGTCTTGCTGTCCTATAAAGCCAAAGCCAAGCCAACAGAGCCTTTCTTTGCTTCTTTTTTTCTTCCATTTTCAAAATAAAAAGGGTCGACAGTAGTGATCCAGTTTTGTTTTGCTTATTTTTGTGGCTCAGATAAGTACATGGTGCCTTGACCAAAGTTATGCTTAGTTTATACGAGCTGACAATCTTATTAGGCTTCCCCTTCCCAACTGCCCCCACAAGACACGTTACAATTTATGTGCTACACCATAACTTCATAGATTTAATACACAAAATGAAAAATGTCATCAAGCCTCTTGTGTTACTACTTTTACAAATAGCAAGCCAGATAATTTTGAAGGCAAGGCAAAGTCCTGACAAAACAGGTACGAGGAGAGGGTGAGAAAACATTAACATCTCTGTATTTTATGATTTAAGTCAGAAAATAGTTGATTTGTACCTCCAAATGTCTTATTTTTTCTCTATGCAATCCTTAATGGTTTATGAATGTAGAATGGAAAGGAGACTGGAAACTGACACCTTGTGTTCCATTAATTAAAAATAATGTCTGGTATTCTGCTTCTGTCTTGCTCAGATTCTGCATATAAACTTAGTAATACCACACTGCAGATACTCAGAGATAGTCAGGGCAGTGGGAAAAGAATGAGTGAGCTCTTAAAATTAGAATTTTTCCCTTCTGATTTAACATCACAATGTAACTGCACAGTACCTGAGGCTGTTCATTTCTGCATTATCACTTTGTTCTCATTGTGCACCTCATTAAATACATTCTGTTCTCAAAGTTGTTCTAAAGAAAAAAAAAAAAACAACAAACCACAGTCTCTCAATCTACCAAAAAAAAATCGCTCCTCCCCAGAGAACACCAGTTCATTTTTAATCTAAACTGGCATTTCTTTAAAGTCAGGTTAGAAGCACTGACTCATAATGGGTAGATATTTCATATTATCTCAGTACACCAGGGTACTTTGTGACTTTTCCTTTCCCCATCTCCCCACCCCCCAAGCTTCATACCCTCTATAGATCCAAGCTTTATTCTACTTGAAGAGGGGTGTAATATCTGTAACATATATTTTAGAGCACAAAGTGTGTGTTAGGATCAATTAAAATGCTGGAAGTAGCAGTCAAAGTTCATTACTTCATTATAAATAATTGAAAAACAAATTAGGTGACTTCCTAATTAAAAACAAAAGCTCACCTTTCCTCACACCAGAGACATGGGTGTATTTTGTTGTGGGACAGAGTAATCCTGGACAGACATCTATCACTGCCACACTATGCAGTTCCCTTCTGGAGTAAATGATGCTGTCCTTGGGGCCACAGAAGATAACATCGGAGGTGGGACTGGACTACTGTCATTGAAGCAAACGGTCCCCATTGTGACTGCTTCAGGTATAGTAGTCAAGGCAGGGTTTCTTACAGAGAGTCCTGTAGGATAACAACTAGAAGACTGAAAGCAACCCCCCCAAAACACTCACCCCAGTTACCTGAATATTCTTGATTTATAGAAGTTTTCTAGAATGGACATAGAACCCAAGAAATCCCAGTTTCAATTGTGAATTAGGCTGGTTGGAAATGACCCTGAACAAAATGATTGACTTGTCAGAAATAGCATATGAAGAATTACAGCACAAGATGGGATGGTTAAAAATGGAGTAGAATGCTGCTAACATTAATATTACAGCTTTTATAACTTAAGTGTAATAACCTTTTATGAAATTTAATGTGCCATTTTATATGATTTTATGTGTATATATTCTACAGCTGCACTCCAATTCCGACAAAGGTGATGGATCAGTCAAATACATTCTTACTGGAGAAGGGGCGGGGACTATATTTATTATCGATGACACGACTGGAGACATCCATTCAACCAAAAGTCTAGATCGAGAGCAGAAGACGCACTATGTGCTTCATGCCCAAGCTATTGATAGACGGACAAACAAGCCACTCGAGCCTGAATCTGAATTTATTATCAAGGTGCAGGATATCAACGACAATGCACCGAAATTTACAGATGGACCGTACATTGTTACTGTGCCAGAAATGTCTGAAATGGGTAAGGAAACCAAATTGTTCTTTTCAACAATAATTCATTCTATTCATTCTAACAAATGAAAATTCCACATATTGTTTGACAAAGTTATGATTCATTATTGTATCATTGATTGCATGTAAAAGATCTAACAGACAGTCCTGGGCAAATGGTAGTTTGGTCTCTAGAAAAAAGATGTATTAGTATATCCTCATTCAACTTCAAACTTGATGGCGTTCTCTTATGTCTACATGAGTCACCTGTGCAATTCACAGACTTAAACCAATACAAAGGAACAATAGTTTGCTAGGTTATTTTAGACCAAAGTGTCATATCTTTATTGACCTTTACTAAGTTTCTTTATAAAGTGAACTGAAGTTCAAAAAGAGTACTTAACTTTGATTTTCCATGTTAGAAATGCAGTCCACATGTTCTTGTTCTTTGAGGTGCTACATTATGCAATCAGTTTTCTGCATTTATTGCTTCTCTGGTGTAGAAATTAGTTTATAACTTTTTCTTAATATCACAACATCAAAGCTAAATAATTAGTCCAGGATAGATGGATGGAAATAGGATTTTTGCACTAGATATTTTTTTTTTTTAAAAAAAGCTGAACTGTCATGACTGGTCCATGTGAAATACAGCTTCTGTCCTTTGTTTCTGGATGAACAATACAGAATGCACACTTTTCCTTATCCCCCCTAGATCCCTACATAACCCATCTAAGAGAGGACCTTCAAGTCCAAGATGTGTCTAACTGTGAAAAGTAGATAATTTTTTTCTTCTCTCCTTGCTCTTTGGCTAATGAGCAGGTGATAGACTGCAGAATAGAAAATTAAAAGGCAAAAATATAAAAATATGTGTAGTTACTCAACTCTCATAATAATGTTGATCATACATCTATGAATGAATGAATAGTACCATTGAATCTTAATGATTTGTCAACATAGTATCACTTCGAATGGTAACTCGTGAATAGAAGCATTTTGTTCCATATTTGAAAGTCAGATACAAACTTCTGTTAATATAATTACTTTTTTATGGGAAGATGTCTTGTATAACTGTACTAGTGAAATGTGTGGGTGAAATTAATTTTAAACTGTAAATTGGTATTCAGTTCATCTTGTATGGAATACCCTGGTATTTTTGTGCTGAGTTCAGAGATACACAGTTGTGTAATGAGGAAGTTTGATATGTTTGTGGAAGTCTGCATACTGTTGGAATGGCATACAGTTTCGTGGTATGCAAAGAAATACTTTGTGTGGAGAGACTAAACAGGCCAAAACAAGTTTCTGTTACAGATGTGTATAGTAAAGCCCACTTGTAAAGTCCATAGTAAGTGCATTCCAAGCACGTCTACAGTTCTTTCCTTGCATATACAAAGGCAATGTGGCATTTGAAATATTTACAAACATGTAATAATCATACCAGTCCTGGAAAGATGTAAAGATATTAAATCTTATTCCTAAACCATGGGGTTCAGAGCTGTGACAATTTGGAAGCAGAAACTGATTTTTACACCCTTGGCTTCTTCATTGACCGAAGCAGCATTAATCTTGTAAAAAGTAGGGAGTAAGTATTCTTGCTATCTACTTGGCGGAATGAAATTGTATTAAATGGACTCTCAAGGTGATCAAATAGCATGTTTCAGAAGTATAAAAAACTTTTCCCATTCTTATTCTTTTCTCCTGACTTTATTACCACCCCTTCATCCTTTCTCTTGCTGTCACTGCTACTACACTGACACGTAAGAATAGTTCCTTGACTCTCTTCTCGAACTGTCCTCCATAGATGATGTGAAAAAAGAATCTACCTGTCTGTGTCATAATTGTCTTGTTCTAATACTTTGTTCTTCATCAGTACTTGTAGTATCTTTCTCCCTATCCAGTCCTCTGCTCTCTTTGGTGTCCTCCCATAGTGTGCTATTTCAGGTGTCTCTTCTCAGCTTTGGAGAATTCTAAGCCTTTATTTCTGTGGTCCCTCCTGCAACAAGAATGCACAAAGGGAGAAACATCTTTCTTAGATCTCCTACTTCCTTCTTTCCTTCAAACATCATGGTTCCCATATTACTCTTCAAAGTTGTCTTTTATGAATTCTTTCCACAGTCCGTTTCTCTCTGACTGGTAATTGCTACCTCATCTTTGCTTGTAATTTCTATTTCCTCCTACACTGTATTATCATTATTTATTAACATTAATATTTCTAAAAGCCTCTTCTGTGTCTCTGCTGGAAAAACAATTGTTATTGGTCAGTATCTAGCTAATAAAGATTTTCAGATTATAGATCAAATATATTTTCACTCCTTAAAATAACTTGCAGGTTGTTCTTTGGTCTTTTAAACCATAGTTTCCTCTCAAATACTGACTTCCTTGGTCTCACCTTTTGCTTCTCAGAGCCATAAAGATTTAGGTCTCCATTTCACCTACACAGTGATGCTGCTGCATATATCATGCATTTTCATAATGCAGAATTCCCTATGGTAACCATCTAAGCATACTATTGCAAATAGCATCCCCAAGATAAAATTATGGAAGCACAGAAGAGCAGTATTTCTGTGAGTAATGTCATTAACACCAGAACTATTTAAGCAATGCATCTTTGTGGGAAGCACTAAAGTAAGAGGGGCTTACTGTAATACATTTTGGGCTCACAGTAAGAATATTTTGGGCTCCCAGTAGGAATATTGTGGGTCTGTACAAAACCTCTTCAGTTGTCTTTGATAATTCACTGAGGCACAAAACTTTACTGTTAAGAGTTGCAGTTCATTTCAGTAGCATTTAATCTCTTATCTCAGTTGTCTCTCATCACATCACAGGCTGCCTTGATGTGTAATTCATTTCCTTTATCAACTGTCTCCAAAAATGCATAACTCTGTCTCCTTCTTTCTTCAGTTTCCTTTGTCTTTAATGGAGACCATTTTCATTAATTGATTATTTCCTTCCCCTGTGGAAGCCTTTTATTTTCTGCGTAGGAGGAAAGACAGTGGAAAGGAAATCAATGTTATCCTCAAAGTCAAAAGCAGCTAATATTTTTTTTTATTCTACTTTTAAAACTTCTTGGGTTTTTTTCATTCTCTCAAAATCTAGTATTCTTACATAGATGTTAGTCATAATTCCGTAGTTGTCTGAATGTTAGTATTATCATGCAAGTACATTATGCAAGTTACTGTTTTCCAAAGAACAATTTGAATAGTTAGCCTGGAATGGCATTTTTGGGTTATAAAACAGAGTTGATGATGGTAAACCAAGGAAGTTTTATTGATAAAATTAAGCAGTAATGCATATGGTTTCTAAATTAAATACTTTACTGGTTGTACCTGAGGTAAATCATTAAAATATCTATTCCTCAAATCTTTCCTGTTGTGTAAGGAAAGCTGGTTTTTCATATCCCACCATAGAGGCAATCTGCTGTAGGCATACATTATTTTTTCATTGCAAATTTATGATCATTGTTTTCTTTTTCCCGTATTGATTTGTTTGTGTTTGTTGCATACAGAAAAGATTTTACTGTCAGCAGTCTCAGGAAGACTAATTCTATTATTGCTTCCATGGGATATATTCTTTCTGTCAAATAATGGAAAATCCTATGGCACTTTTATTAGTTCTGTAATTAGCACATTTTTTGACATTCAGTTGTGGAGTCAGTACATAACTGAACTTTTTGTTACTTCATGAATTCCTAAGGTTGCTTCATTTTTTATTTCATTTTTTTACATGGCAATTAAAAAACTTTCAGTGTTATTTTCTCTCTGTAACAGCCCTTCTACTGAGTGGCAGGCGGCATTTTTAATCTTCTTTTCTGTGTTTAGTTTCAGCAGCAGGTTCCTGTCTGTTTCCTCAGGAAGTTAGTGGGTATTTTTCCCACAAGTTCAACCTTTTTTGATCTACTTGTAAAAACTGTAGGACCTTTATGGATTTTCATTTTTAGGTCACTGTCAAGAAAGTACAGGTAAATTGTGTTAAATTGTTTGCCAAATATTAGCTCACAGTGTTCACATGGCATAAAGTCATGCTTTATGTATTGTGCTGAAAGAGCTGAAAGAAAACAGCGATTTTGTGTCTTCACTGAACCTTTTTTTCCTAAAAGTGGGCTCAAGAGCCAAGTTTTATCTGATAATTTTTTGTTGTGAAGTAAAAAAACCACTCTCATTGAGAGCTATAACTATACTCTGGTTTAAGGTTTATGAAAGAGTTGTCATTATCTAAATGTAAAAGGAAATAAAAATGTTTTTCAACCAGTAAAAGCCTTCCATATATTTTCAGATTCAAAATGAGGGAAATAATTGTATATTAGATGTTCTAGTTCTAAGGTCATGCAGAAGAAGGATATTGCCAATAAATTATATTTAGAAAATTAATTGAAACACTGTACTTTTATCAACTTTTTTCCAGCACATTACAATGTGAGATATTAATAATTTCAGAATCTGGAAGAAAATATTTATGGTGTTCATAAATTTGACTTGTATGAGAAGTGCCTATTTATCTTCCCTTCCACTGCCAGAGAAAGGGCAGACACAACTTCTCTGGAAAACCTGTTTCAGTACCTCACCATCCTCATAGTGAAGAATTTATTCCTCATGTCTTATCTAAACCTAACCTTTTTCAGTTTGAACCTACTGCCTCTTGTCCTATCCCTATACTCCCTGATAAACAGTCCCTCTCTGTCTTTCTTGTAGGACCACTTTAGGTACTGGAAGGCTGCAATAAGTTCTTTCTGGAGCCTTCTCCAGCCTTAACAAGCCATATTTTCTTTGTCTGTCCTTATATGAGAAGTACTCCAGCTCTGATCATCTGTGGCCCTCCTCTGGACTTACTCAGTATCTGTTTTGTACTAGGGACCCTAGAGCTGGATGCAGTGCTCCAGATGGGAACTCACAAGAGCAGAGAAGATGAGCCGCAGTGCCTCCCCTGACCTGCTGGTCATGCTGCTTTTGATAAAGTCCAGAATTTGGTTGGCTTTCTGTGGTGCATGTGCACATTGCCAGCTCATGTTGAGCTTTACGTCAATGAACACTTGCAAGTCCTTCTCTTTGTGGCTGCTCTCAAACTGGAGTTGTACTTGGGATTGCGCCAGCCCATGTGCAGGACCATGAACTTGGCCTTGTTGAGTTTTATGCTGTTTGCATGGGCCCACCTCTCAAGCCTGTCACACAGCTTGGAGACATCGGTAGATTTGCTAAAGGTGTGCTCAGTCCCACTGTCTGTTTCATCAAGAAAGATGTTAAACAGTGTCAGTCCCAATACCACCCCTTGAGGAATGTCACTCTTCACTGGTCTTGATTTGGACATTGAGCCAATGACCACAACTCTTTAAGTGTGACTGTACAGACAATTCCTTATCTACCAAGCAGTCCATCCATCTAATCCTTGTCTCTCCCATTTAGAGACAATTATATTGTGCAAGATATTGTCAAGTGCTTTGCACAAGTCCAAGTAGGTGGTGTTATGATACTCTTCCCTTATCAACCAGCACAGTAACCCCATCACAGAATGCCACTAAATTTGTTAGTCATGATTTGCCCTTAGTGAAGGCACATTGGCTATTACATAGCTGACAAAAAGGAATTGAGATTTTCTGCAGTGAGGATTTGTATCAGTGGTATAGTCACTGAACTGGACATGTTGATTTCCTGGTGAAAACACTTATTTTCTAATGTAGAATGAAGCTAAAACATGTATTGTTGACTTGTCAGTATTTTAAGAAAATTTTAAGAATTAGTTTAGTTAGGCAGGAAATCCCTGTGTTCATTAAACTTTACATTTTTTTCACTTGTTCTTTTTCAATATTGATCCATTTGAGATTTTAACAGTGCAGCAAACTATGGAAAGTTATGCATACAGATTTGCATTCTCAACAGACATGTTTTATTGAACTGCCTCATTAAACATTAAAATTTTCTCTTCAGAGAGATAGATTGAAGTATTTCCCTTCAGCTTTTCTTTGATATATAACTTTACAAAATTTTTATTGTAAACATGTTTTAAAAAGGGGAAAAACAAAAGAGATCTTGAAATGAAACTACAATTTGGTTTCCCAAAGGAAATGATCCTTATTTTTGATAACAGAAAGATGTCAAAGCATACAGAGTGGTGTTCAGAGCATACAGACGTATTTTACAGGTCCGTATGAAGGATTAACTAAGGAAACATAATTCCCAGTATGTAATCTTTAAACCATAGTGGGAAATCATGTGGAATGTAGTTGTACTCTGAATAAGTAGAGCCTCCACTTGGGGAAAAAAGTCTTTTTTATTGCCTAACTGGAATGTTAAAATGCTTTCATAGCAAAATTTTGAGGGTTTTTTGATAGTCACTAGCACATGTTGGCGGTGAAAGTATGGAAGGTATGCCTCTGGGTCTGATGTTCATATCTGGTTTGAAGTCTCCAGGGAAATTAGATCTTTATTTTCTGTATTAGATTACTTTCTTCAGAATTGTTAGCATTAAAAATCGCAAGGCAGCTGAAACGTACACTTTTCCACCTAAATCCTTCATTACACATAACAGCAAAAACTGAATTGCACAAATATACTTGGAATCGTGATTGACCAGTCATGTTAATGAGCTGAATGATGCTAACTTCGAAAGGAGTAATTGGAAGGTTAAAGTACCCTCTTTACCTCTTCTCTCACCAGGCATTCTAACCCGCACATTTCACAAGATGCCCTTCCTCTGTTCTCAGCAGATCCAGAAAGAGTTAGGCATAAGGCCAGTGTGGGCATTATCTTATCAGATACTGAGTGTACTTTTGTAATGCAGTGAAAAATTAAGTGTGTGATGAGCTACTTAGCACTGAATGTGGGTCTGAGTGGTGGGGTGGATGGCTGAGTTAAAACTTGTGATTCTAAGAGTTCTTTTAGATGGAAAGAGAATACTTTGCCACTATGCAATACCAAATTACTATTATCGTGTGTTTCTTAGGAGAGAGATACAGATGTATGATAAAATCAGTGTGGCAGATTTTAAGGTGTAATAACATTCCATTCATGCTAAAATGATCTGTCAGCTGCTTATGTGAGATATCACCTTTCACTATCCCTGTTTCTTTGTCCCACATGAATGAGCAATACAAACCCTTAGATTCTATCCCTTAGATTCTATCCCTTAGCCAAGTCTCTGAAGAATGAGAGAACCATGAAATCTCAGTATTTTTGGTATTTTCTTCTTGTGAAATAAGCAAAAATCAGTTCATCCATTCCAAAAGTTATCTTGATTTTCTAGAACTCTGGGAAAAAATGTGCAAATGGGAAGTCAACCTGTTAGACAAGTAGGCAACTGTTGATAACTGTTCTCCTGGAAGCAGGAAAATCTATAGATTAAAAAGTACAGAAGTTGCCCAGAACTCTGGGCAGCAAACTGGTAGATGTCTGACTATACCTACTAGATGGTGATGTTTTAGTTGTATGCAATTAAAAAAAACCCAACCTTAAAATCACTGTATATTGGTAACCTATTAATATTTAAAGATTCCACAGGATTCCAACATAGAATAATGAAGCCACAAATAAAGGTGAAACAACAAATTAGTGTGGATAGGCCTTCACCGTTAATAACAACAGGCTTTACCAGAAGACAGAAAGGTCACAGCTTTTCCACCTCAATTTAGAAATTATTGGTGAACTGAGCTTCAGAAATATAATATTTATATAAACCACAGAATGGGAAAAAATTGCATTTTCTGTTTTTTGCAGTGACCTGATATGGTTCACAGTAATTCTTATTCTAAGGTTAGATAGCAAGTAAATATGACTGAATAGATTCCTAAAACATTTTAAGAAAATTACACTACCTTTAATTGTGTTTGTTTATCTTGCCACATAATCCCAGGTACAATAATTTAGTCAGTTTTACCATTAACTCCTTAATAACTATGGACAGACTATTAGCTCCAGCTCAATTTTATTCCAATATTCAAATTAATCAAGATATCCTTTTATCTGCAGTGTGGATATATATATATATGAGATTGTATGCATTTGGGCTATTCAGAGACTTAGAAGGCCTGTTTGCCACTCCTTTTACTAAACCTCCAGAGGAGATAGAAAAACTAACTTTTGGTGTACAAGTTAGAGTGGCATGAATGAATGAATGGCTCCTGAAGCTGTGAAGAATGCAAACCTACAAAGATTTACACTTTCGCTTTGTTCATTCCAAGTGAGACTCTGTGTTTTAGGTGTTGGTGTTCCCAGTGTACACCAGGGGTATGCACATTAACAAACAGTTCTGTGCAGTGGAAACATCTGTGAAGTTGAACAGTTGGAACTGAGGATCCTCACCACGTTTTTTGGAAGTTTTATTTCAGATTAGCTCTTGTCTGGTCTCTGAGTCTAAATGCCCATTAGCGGTCAAAATAAATCAGATGTGCACATCTACTGGTTTAGTTTCGTCCAAGAGAACCTAGTTATCATGCTCTGAAACTGTTCCATGAGACAAAACAGGGTATCAAGGGATTCAATATAAAAGCATGATTCTCCTCACAACTAATATGTGAAATTGAAAAACCCAGGGTGGAACCTTTATTGACTTACCTACCTTTCATTTACTGATTTTGCATGTGAAATGTTGGGCAGAAAGAAAAGATTCATCATTATATTTTCTGGCAAACACAGATAATGTACAATCACTTGTCTCTATTCTGTCTCTGTAATAATTAAAGCTTTTTATTTTCCACAAAGTGTTACTCATACTCACGATTAGTTGCATGTTAGAAATTTATTTTATATTTATTAACAGTATACAAATATTTGTCTTTGGAACTCCTATCTTTGTAATTTGGTTCCATCATTGAAATTTCAACAAGGTCCTAGTAGTTATTTCATTTTCAGATCTTAAATACCTTCTGATATTAAGATTTTTTTAGTTCCCTTTTTATTGATTTGGGGAATTTATGTATTTTTTAAAAAATATGCACTTCAATATTTTCTGTTGTGGATGAAGATAATCCTGAATTCCATAAATATAAGTTTTTCAGGAGTCTAAGAAATATCCAAGCTTGGGGTCTATATGTGTGAACATGCGTAAATGTACATGCTATGTTGTTACTATTTATGTTTTTATGTATGTAACTGAGTTACATATTGATATATAGAGATACAGAAAGAGTGAAAGTCTTTTTCAAATGAGAATAGTTTTCCTTAAAAATATTATAATAACACATAGATAAAATGTTCCTTATGTCTTGATTGTAGAATGACAGGACTGTAGAGGTTTCAAAAAGGCATCTTTATTATTGATATTATTTATACTTATATTATTTAATATGTATACTATTATATTTACATTTTTAATAGTATATTTATAAAAGCAATTTATTATCAATTAACTTTTATTTTTCTGTATGCACAGGTACATCTGTTCTACAGGTGACAGCCACAGATGCAGATGACCCTACATATGGAAACAGCGCCAGAGTAGTGTACAGTATTCTTCAGGGACAGCCATATTTCTCTGTTGACCCTAAAACAGGTGGATATTTTATATTTCTGTCAGTGTGACTGGGCTAATATGTTGTAGTTAACTAAGTCTGGTAGAAATCTAATATACAAAACACAAGTGTGAGGGATTTTTTTTCTTTTTAAAAATTCCTGTTACATCTTAGTTCTTGCTTTAGCACTATGAAATTTAGGAGTGTCTGTGTTTTGCTGAGTACTAAAATGAGCCTGCTGTGTATGGAATTAATTCTGCATCATGCCATGATGCGAGCCATTCAGCCAAACTGGAATAGCAGTTTTTCATCCTTTCAAGCCTCTGCTTAGGAAGTGACTCAAGTGTGCCTAATACATTATGATTGTAAATGCTTTGTTTTGCCTGAAGGGTAAGCTTGGGAGGATTATTGAATGTGTGCTTCAACACATATACCATAATAAATGAATATCATCCTCGTACTTATAAAACTGCAGTGTTGCCATTTCAGTGAAAATTTATTCTATGATTCGAGAAGTAGAATAAGCTGAAATATTTATGCTTATTCTCCACCAAGTGTATGCTATGTATAATGAATCCAAATTGTTTTTTTAAAAAGGGAAAAAATATCTTTTGGGGATGGAGGTCTTAGAAGTTTTGGATTTTCTAAAGAGCATTATCTTAAGTATTAATATGATTATATGCTTTTATACACATTTATATTCCTTAATAATTAGGAAATATATTTTTAGAAAATACTTTTTTCATCTGAATTTTGTAACTATTTTTCCCAATCTGTATCAAAACTTTAATACTGTGTGGAAACAATGAAATATAAACTTAACTGTAGGGAAGAATAATGATTTTCAGAGTGCGCTAAAGTAAAGTAAGTATAATGTAAATAATTTTCACTCTAATGGTTTTACATTTAAGTGTCTTTGCTTGCATGCTTTAATCTCTGTAGAATTTGGAGGTGTATCCTTGCTTCCTTGCAAGCTGTGCCATCTCAGCCAGCTTTGAGGTCATGCTTGCTTGGAGTAGGGGGTTAGACTGGATGACCCTCAGAGGTCTCTCTGAACATAAATTATATATATATATACAAAAATATTTGAGCTTGTGGTGGAAAGGCCCAAGAGTGTAAAGCCTGAGTGCTAATATGTGGGGAGGCAAACCTGATGGGGGCCTGTTCATATATACTGTGTGTCAGCTGACGTGCGCCATACCCAGCCAGGTGTGAGTACAGCCTGGCGCGGTTCTGGCAGGCACAGGCTGAAAACACTCAAGGCTACATGTTAGCAACTAAGAGGTATGGAAAGTCAGTGGTACATTGCTCAAGCTCTCTCTGCCCTTGTTTTACTCGGAAATACAACCCCGGTCTATATTTGTCTTTCTGGTTTGGCACTCTGAGGAAATGGCCCATATTTTTTATTTTTATAACGCTGTGGAACTCGTAGTCTGGAGCTGCTGTTCAGTCAATGTAGAGTCATAATTGATGTTCTCTGTATCAGATCTGTATCACAAAAGAAAATAGTGTTATAACACTTTGTGTGTTCTAAAGAGAGCAGATGGGAGTGTATTTTCAGTCTCCAAGCCTTAGGCTTTGACAGAGATTTAATTATAATTTATGAACTTTAACTGGTTTTAATATGTATATAGAATATGAAAATTATTCTGATACCTTAGTCTATTAAAATGGCAAAAGAATAAATACCTTATATGGTAAGTAGACCATGAAACAGTGAAAAAAAATGGGAGAAAACTTTTTACTTGCATAAGTTGTCCTTTTATAATTGCAGAATAGCAATTAATTTAATTTGACATGATACAGTGGGAAGAATGTTGGAAATAATGTGAAAGTCTTGAAGTGTTTCACTATGAAATTTCAAATTAAATTTCACTTTGAATTTCTGGGGTTTAAGATTAATTTTCTAAAAGCATCCCTATTCTGGATTTGCAAGCATTTCTGTGACCTATTTTTCCTAAGGCTTCAATCATTCAATTCCATATTAATTATATTTTATCTGGAAGTTTTCTGGATTTACATTGACATACATAAATTTCCTTTACAATCAAGAAGGTTCGAAATAGGGAAAAAGAGAAAGGTCCCAATATTCACGGCACTGTAGTGTTTGTGAAGCCTAAGGATCTTTTATTGGTGTCAGTAAAGCTTCCTGGAGCTATTAGATACAGACATAAAGCTGTTCATATCTCTAGTGTGAATACTCAAGAACCCTTCAGCTTCTATGTTAGTGCTGCCTAAGCTTGATTTTAAACAATTTACTATCCAAAGACTTTAAAGTTATGGAGGTTAGTTTAGAACAGTTTAAACAGGATTTTAGAACTTGCGTATCTGAAGTATAATAGTGGGCCAACATCAAAGTAAAAACTTTGAGGTAAAGGAAGAAGTTATGTTCTTGGAGGAAGAACATCTTTGATACCTTATCTGATAGAAGCTGGTCTCCACATACCCAAAGGAGGTGCAGTGCTGGTAGAGTGACCCCGGCTGCTCTAATTAAAGATTCAAGCTGGGACTCCTCCCAGGGCTGTCCCAGGAGACCCTCAGGGCTGAAGCCCATAGCAAGGAATCAAGAGCAGATGCTGCCACGATCACCCTTCAAGCTGAGGAAGCTACTGCCTACAGGGTAATAGTACAGTGCTAGACTTAATGGATCTTTAGTGGAAGGATCTTAGACAGGGTTTGAGACAGATTAAGAAGGAAAAATCTAGGGAAAATAGAGGGGATAAAAGTGACCAGTGGTAAACAGGCTCTTGATCAGCACTGTTGTCTGGTCATGGTCATGCTTGATTACAGGAGTTTATCCTGTATCTTCTTATGCTCCATTTCTAACTATTTTTCTGCATAAAGGGGCTATTTATCTGTATGCATGTGTGAGTGGAAGTTTAGGTGTCAGCAAATGGAGCTGGACCATGGATCAAGGAGGCCTGTGTGTTTGTGGTGGGAGGAAACAAGAGAGTGCAGAGTATGTGCATAATGCATTAGCGCTTATGGTAGTGAGATCACTTCTGAGTCGCAGGCTGGAGTATCCAGCAAGTTGGTTGAGTAGCTGGGGTGCTGGGTATCCATGTGGCCAAAATTCTGGACCAGGTATTGGATAGACCAGAAGTCAGCTCTTGGAGCAGCCTAGAGTTCCAGACAAGTCTGGAGTGATGACTGTCTTGTTTGTGGGCTGACTGAGAGGCCTGTTTGTATCTGTGTGTCTCTGTGCATGAAGCAAGGGGACACCAGGGAGCCAGGAGACAGCTCCAGGACAGCCTGTGTGCCAGCTACTAGGGGCTCATAATGCATATATGTGTGAGTGCCATTGGGCATTGGGGGTCCAGGGTTGGTTACTGGAGATGCTCAGTGTGCTGGGATGAATGGGGATGTGTCAGTATGTCCTGTACTAAATGGGAGTCTGTACCTGCAGCTAGAGAGGAGCTGCAGACTTTGGACTTGCATGTCCAGGTGCCAGCAAGTGTGAAGAATGGAGATCCATGTGCTATTGGATAGATCGAGATACAGCAGGGATGCATATTGAGTACATGCATATATTTCCCAACTATAAACCATCCTTCTTCCTGATCAGTTGAAGAAGGATGAGGCTTCTTGTGCCATTAGTGTTTGAATGCTGAGTGTTTCTATCAATGTGGCATGCGCTGTGTTTATGTGTAGCAATCTCATCTCCGTCAGGCTAGCAGATTTGGAAACTCTGAACAATCTTTAGCTTTTCAGTTGATTGACTGTAGGGCCTGTGTTTTGTTTTGTTTTTTTTCCCCTGGGAAGGAAGAATTGTAAACTCTGTATAGAAATTGGCTGCAGCTATGGTGTTATGACTGTGAATGTAAGAGCTACTGTCCATCTGCAACATAAAGTGTAAGGTTTTTAAAATCCTTTAAATTTAATGGCTTTCTGGGAAGTGGGATTTTATTATTATTTCTATTAATTGTGTTTAATATTTTTGTATTTGTGTTTATTAATTACTTTTAGTAATTAGCTAAGGGATGTAATAGTAATTAGCTATGTAATTGATTATTAGCTGTAGCAGCCTGCCTGTGCTGGTTCCTATTTGCTTTCTTCTCCAACAGCAGCAAAATATTCTGTGGAATTTTTAAAGTATGTATTAATAATGCTGATGAAAGAGAGCGGGGTAAATGTCTAGATCCTAGGTATATGATTCTATGATTCTATTATTCCACTCAGTATTTCAATATGGTTCACCCACTCCTCTCTTCCTTCTCATAGAACTTTGAACATCGTTTGAAATGCCCAAATATACATGAAAACCTTTCCTGAGAGTTAAAAGTTACAAATTAAGTACTCCACTGTTGTGATTTTGCTCCTGCTGGCAACCAGGCACAACAGAGCCTCTTGCTCACTCCCCCTGCCAGGATAGGGGAGAGAATTGGAAGACTAAAAGTGAGAAAACTCATGCGTTGAGATAAAGAGAGTTTAACAGGTAAAGCAAAAGCTACACATTTAATCAAAGCAAAACAAGGAATCAATTCACCTCTTCCCATGGGCAGGCAGGTATTCAGCCATCTCCATGAAAGCAGGGCTCCATCACGTCTAGCAGTTACTTGGGGAGACAAGTGGCATCATTCTGAACATTCCCCTTTTCTTCCCCCAGCTTTATTTGCTGATCATGACATCGTATTATATGGAATATCCCTTTGGCCAGTTTGGGTCAACTCTTACGTCTGTGTCCCCTCCCAACTTCTTGTGCACCTCCAGCCTACTCGTTGATGGGCTGGTGTTGGAAGTCAAAAAGGCCTTGACTCTGTTTAAGCACTGCTCAGAAATAATGAAAACCTCTCTATATTGTCAACGCTGTTTTCAGCACAAATCCAAGGCATAGCCTCATACTAGCTCCCAGAAGAAATTTAACTTTATCCCAGCCAAAACTATAACACCCTCTTTCCCAAACCATGGTGTCTTTTGATCCATGCTCTTGATGTAGGATCTATCCGTTGTTGTTTGTTTATGTCGTGTGGCCCATCAAATGCAACAGTCAACATTTGACTGGTAATCCAACCCAGAAACTCATCTTTTCCTGAGGAAATCTCAAATTAGACTGTTTTTTTTCTAGCAGCTGTAGCAGCCCACTTTCAGATGCTTTGGAAATGAAAAGGAAACCTGTAGTCCTAATTCTACTGCTTACATAGTAATCCCATATCTGGAGGATGTGAGCTACACACAACTTGTCACAGATGAATCAATCTTTCTCAACAGAACATACAGAGTGAAATAATCTGAGTCATTTCTCCTTAAAAAAAATATCAATTCTGGTTGTAAATGTCATGAAATAAGAGATAAAACCTTCATTCATTGCAGTTTGAATTGAAATGTAGACATTGGTGGAATGGAAAACGTGTTTATCATTGAATTGAATGACTGTGAAAAAAATGAGATATTTCTATTTATTTGTAGTTATAATTATCTGCTGTTACAGCAGTTATATTACAAAGATCTTAATCACATATTAGCTCATTGTTTGTTTTGGTTTGTTTTTTTTTATTTTACTTGAAGTTATTAGATAGAAAAGAGCTGTGCCTATTTATGAAAGAATACCAATGCAAATTAGTACAGACTAGTTATGAATTGTGCAAAGAGTGTCAACTTCCTTCTGCTTTCTGTCTTCATAATAATATGAACAATGGCTTTAAGCATATTTAAAAGAAATTACCTATTTGATAATTATACAGTTGGGTTCTTGACTGAGAGCACAATACAAATAATAAACATAGGCAGTGGCTGAATAGATGCTTCCAAATACAGAGATGCATGCCTCGTAAACACTAAATGAGCAACCCCTGAAGTCCTCATCTGTATCTGTTATTCTTATCCTTTTCTAGAAGTTCTTGGCCATAGTTCATATGGGAAAGGCAGATTTTGTTAGCATTATAATATGTAAAGTGTAATTTTAAAGTTGCATACGTATTCCTTAAAAAAAACCCCACTGTTAATTAATGGAATCTATTAAAATTAAGTTGTTTTAATACTGAGGTAATAATTGTAGATATAATGGTTAAGGTCTACCTTGTTTCCTTATTTTAGAGAAAATAAAATGGGGTAAAGTGGAATTGCATAGACTTCCTGGTACAGGAAGGAAAAGCACCTGTCACAGGTGTTGAAGTAGCCAAAACTTGAGTAGAATAGTTTGTTGTGGTAACCCAGATAAGAATCTGCTGCAGTAATTGGAGTAATGATAAGGTATGTCTCTGCCGTACATTGGAAAGCATAGTAGTTAGTAAAATAATTTCAGAAATCAAATTCCACCACTTACTTGAATTAGCATCTTTATTTTAGATGTTAAGAATTCTTTCATTTGTTGGTTGAATTATCTTTCTTAGTGACATCTCTTTAAAATAATCATGTTTACTGAGGTTAATGAACCTCTGATGGCACACAGGTTAGTTCATATTAGAGTGCCAACTGAAACTGAAGAGTCTTATATTTAACTATCTTTTTGCTTCATGCTGAGAGGCTCCAGTATCATGTTAATTAACTTATGGGGCTATAGAAATACCTTGCATAAATTAAATGCTTCTACTCTAAAGGACTATTCTATGACATCTCCCTGGCTCCACTCCTGTGACATTGCAGCTCATGCCCAGTTTCCTGTATTGGTCTTTAAGTAAACTCAACCTTCCCTGATACAATTTTTAAGCATGGTCTCTTAAACTCTTATTGTTCAGTAATATAATCTTATAAAACCAGTAAAGGTTTTATACTTGCATTAATAATAAAATTTTACAGTCTGTTTGAATTAGGTAAGGAAATAGCTATGATGAAACTTCAAAATTTCACTTGTGTTTGCATTGCAGGTATTTATAGCTGTAAGTAAAAGCTCCAACTTAATTATATGTGATTGGTTTCTGCTTAGGATCAAGATGAGGTAGCAGTGAAGAATCAGTCTAAAAGTTATTTTTCTTAGTGATAGATCTTCCTAACAGTGTATAGGATTTCTTTTTTTTTCTTTTTTTTTTTTTTTGTAATTATTATTATTATTTTGCATGATATTGTAATTTTATCTGAAATTTTTTAGGAACTGTATTCCATATTCTGGTTTCGTGTTTATTTTCCCTTAAGGAACTTATGAAATGTTGCAACAGAAATGACATCTGTAGTGTCATTTGGATCATTGCCAAAGTCTACAGTTTGTTGTCAAGAGAGTCACTAGAAACTGAAACTCGAAACTTGGAAGAGTCTTACCTCATTGTACTAATTCTACCAGATACTGTACAATGCACTCTTCCATTCCTGAAGGAACAGAAATAGGTCCTCCATCTAAAAATATTTTTTTGAACATGTTTGAGAGTGTCATCTGCCAACTCTCAGCTAAGAGTATTGTAAATATTGTCCTTTGCTTTCATTTTAAAGTTAATATTGTATTTTCTACAACTGCAGTTTTTACACTTTTAAGACAAACTCTGAACAATGGACTCAATTCTCACAGTGTTCTTGTGTGTTCAAAATATTGATATACTGTTACAGTTTTCCCCAGAGTTATTCAAACAATAACTCAGGCCAATCGAAGACCGACAACAAAGAGGTGTGAGCAGCTGTTTTGGTATAGATGATGATTTCATGAGGGCATTGGTGCAACTGAAACCTTTTTATTTAGGCCTTGTTTTCCACTAGCATTGAACCTGCACAGAAGTGTCCTTGCTAATCAAACAGTGTACAAAGAAAAAAAGACAAAATGGTGTGCTACAGATGTGCAATAAAGGTAATACAGCAGCACTGCTGTGTATTGGAGATGGAGTTCAGAAATAGATAAGAAAGTATTCTTTGGTGGTTCCATTCTTTCTTCGTTGCTACTCTTTAATCATCTAATGTTTAAACAGCTACTGTAGACAACGTGTTGTCCAGCGACAAATTACCTTTAAAAAAAAAATTGTCAGAAGCTTCTGATTTTCAGGTTCCCAGCTCATGTTATCATCTAGCCTTTCTATTCCAGACCTACTGCAATATGGTAACTGTGTTCCTTTTGCTGGTAGACTTTTTTTTTTTTTTTTTTAAATCTTACTTCTGTAAATGATACACACATATATTATACACTTACAACTTAATGCCTGGTTATTTTGGGCTAACTCCAGTAGACAGCTAAGCCCCACATAGCTGCTCACTCCTTCCCTCCCTCCACAGTAGGATGGAGAAGAATGGAACAGGTAAAAGTGAGAAAACTCATGGGTAGAGATAAAGAGTTGAATAGGTAAAGCAAGAGCTGCACTGTCAAGCAAAGCAAAAAGCAAAGCAAGGAATTCATTCACCTCTTCCCACGGGCTGGCAGGTGTTCAGTCATCTCCAGGAAAGCAGGGCTCCATCACACGTAACCGTGACTTGGGAATTCAAATGACATCATTCTGAATACTCCCCCTTCCTCCACATTCACACAGATTTTATTACTGAGTGTAATGTTGTGATGTGGGATGACCCTTTTGTCAGATGGATTTCCAACACCTATTTTCTTGTGCACCCCTAGACTACTCAGTTGTGAGGTGGTGTGAGAAACAGAAAAGGCCTTGGGTCTGTGAAAGTACCACTCAGGACGTCTAAAACATCCCTGTGTTGATAACACTGTTTTCAGCACAGATACAAAGCATAGAAATGTATGAGCTGCTCTGAAGAAAATTAACTCTGCCCAGCCAAGACCAGAACACTGGTGAAGCGCTGTGTTTATTTGTTCAACCAGATTTAAAGTTCTGGTGTGAGAGGAGTGAGACATACATGATCATGCAGTCTGCATTCTGTTGCAGCATCCTTTACAGTCATTCTCTTAGGTTTAAAATAGCTATCTGGTCACCATTGCCAGGCTTTGCTTTTACCTTCTATGGGACACTGGAGAAGAATCGTGATGTTTATTAAGCTTGTTTTTTTCATACTTCTAGACATTCACATTTTTTCAGATGTACGGAGGATAGTAAAGAGCCTGCAGTTTTTGGAAGGTCTGAAATACTGTGCTGTACCTATTACAAAATTTAAAAGATCTTGGTGTGAGAAAAGCATTCAGTTGAAAGTTATCTGTAAAATGTCTGTTTTTCTAGAATATATTTACTTCTATGAACTAGTGTTTCTCTTTTTGTCTTTGAACTTTTCACAAGAGATATATGAACTAATTCTAACTTCTCTGTTTTTAAACAAGGAAGGCTAACATTACATCCAAACAAAGTGTTGAAATTGCATGTGTGATAAAATGTGTTTAACTTCAGGGAAAGGGAATGAATAAGATTTCACCCTAAGGCCACAAATACATTACTGTAATTTTTAGCTCAACTGGGATGAGAGCCAGGACACTGACTCAGAAGATTAATGCACTAGACTCTTTAGAAACTCTGCCCCTAAGGACCAGACCACATGTTAGCAATACTTTTACAGATCAGTCTTTATTGGTTTGGAATTAGGCAGTGACTTTATTGTCTTTAATTGTGCTAACAGGTGTCCTTTTTCTAGACAATATGATATTATTGGCATCCCTAGTTCTACAAGGAAAAATTGCTGGGACATTGAATCTTTTTCTTTTCTTTTTTTTCCCCCTTAAATTTTTGGCCTGGAGCCTGAAGTGAAGATACAGAGCAAAGCATAAAGATGAACTGTGTAGAGGTGCCCTAATTCCTAGATAGCTCTGCTTCTTGATACACATTTTCCTTTTCCAGTTTAATTTTTCCAATTTAATTTTCCCTTTCACAGGTTATTGTGGGTATTGGTATTGTTGAGAATTATCATTTTGGAAATGCAATTGAACGGTGGCAGTGAAACTTTGAAGTGACAGTGAAATTGAGAGGGAGAAATATGGAGGTACTATCCCAGGAGCTATGTTATCTACCAGTTTGGTAATGCTAAGATGCCTGTTTACGGTTGGAGTCATACTGCTTACATATTTATTAAATAGCTTAACTTATTGTGTCTCTATTTTATGAGTTTTTTACAAATATATTGTGTTAATAATGCTATTGCTTTAACAATAAATTTGAGTAAGTTCACATTTTTGCCTTTCATGTTTTGAGAAATCATGTTTAATTCAGAGTGGAGGCAAAGAAAAGACCAGTAGTGGTAGACTTGTGGGAAGAAAATGAGGCATACAGAATTGATCAAGGCTACTGTTTCATTTAGTGTTTGCAAATATGCAGAGATTTATGTAACGCATACAAATCCTGTGTTTAAAAATATAGCTAGCCTCAGAATTAATGCATAATCTACATTAAATAAATAAATATGCATGCATCTGTTTTCACATCAGTCTCCATCTTTTAGAACAATGCATACATTTTCAGTTACAGTCTGAATAAATGTGGCTGATAACATCCTGTCATGTAATAAACAAGAAACCTCGTATGGTGATGATGCTTTTCTAAAGATTATGGATAAAGACAGTTCTTCTAAAGAAATACCATCCAACAAAACTGATTCAGCTCCAGTTGAGATACCTCCTAAGAAAAAATTAGCAAAAGCTTTATAAAATTAATACAAACTCTGTATCTATAGACCATCTGCTCTAGAAAACCAAAAAAGCACAAGGTAGTTACAAGCAAATTTTACACCAGTTTTAAAATATGGTAAGAGCAAAGATAACACTTGGGGAACCTCAGTAATTCAATTTTATCTGAATTGGAAGGGGGAGAAGCAGATCTCTCTTTGCTTCCCATTGCAGACTACTCTGCAGTCTTTAGTTTAGGTCCCTGAGGAAGTCTGTTGTTTCCACAGGTTTTTCTTGTTTTTATCTTGATACACATTTTAGGATTAAAGCATGATTTTTAAAAATAATATTTCTGGTCATTATTATAAAATTAACATATTGTAAAGATGCTGTTCCTCTTCCTTTTTCCTTAGCTGCTCCATTAAAATTCTCGGTGTTTCTGTTACATAGTATTTTGAGAGCATGCTTACAATGTTTGCAACGAAAAATTCAATTCCATCTGTAACACTAGGGAAGTTGTAAAATGCCTTTCTGGAATTTAGTAAAGCACTTGCAGTCACAAAAGCAGATATAGCCATCATATGAGCAGTCCTAAGGGAAGAGGGTAGATTAAATGAGGTTTTGCTCTCTCCCAAACTGTTCTTTCAAGAAATACATTTTAGATCAATAGATTGCATCTAAAAGTGTTCAGGCAGAAAATTCAACACTTCCCTATATATATATATAACTACCATGTGATTTAGGCTTCACTTTACTTGAATGGGAGATGAAAATTAAACGAGGGACTTATCGTCTAAGGCTGTTCTGTCCTGAGAAATCTGTCCCTGTGATGAAATTTTTACTAAGTTTTTGTCTTTAGTGTGAAGTGGCAAGGACTGGTAGCACAATGCAGGTGCTTTAACTTGAATGCATTTCCCAAGTCTTGGCTTTAACCCATTTGTATTCAGTTCTGATAAAAAGTTAACATCATAATGAAGTGGATTAATCAACTGAGCCATATTGTTCTGTAAAAGTAATTGAATCACTGAAATAATGTACAAGTATGTTTACTTGTCTAATTCTTTGCATTTACTTAGATACAGTACCCTTCTGTGCTGAAGCCTCCATGTTCAAAGTGGATGCCTTTAAATACTGGGAAGGGAAGGGCGGGGAAGGGCAAGGAAGGGAAGGGGAAAAGGAGCTTTAAATTAAGAAAAAACAGGCAAAACTCATCCTGTTGTTTTTTTTAGAAATCTTAGTACTCACATAGAATGACCCTTCTGGATATTTTTTGTGTAAGTGTCTCTTTTATTAAATTAAATTTGGTTCAGGTCTGATGCTATTTCCAAGGGATGGTGTTGAAAATATGTGTCATCATTCAATTCTGAAAAAAAATTGACATAAAGTAATTTTTTTTTTTAAATAACCCCAAAATTTTTGCTTCTAACCTCAAATTTGTGCAGTGTAGACCATTCTGCAAGAGTTTCAGAATGCTCTGGTAAATCAAGAGTTGCAAGGTATACTGAGATAATAAAAATGCATTACAAAATTCTATAAGTTATATCTGCAAATTATTTTGTGTAATCACTGCCATGATGGATGTTTAATTATAGATATATAAATTGCTAATGTATTATTCTTATCTGTAAACTATCAGAAAAGATGAAAGGCGGTAAAACAAAATTGGAAAAATAAGGAGTTTACTGAATGTGGTAGATTACTGTTTCAATATACTGTTGTTAAATTTAATACAGTTGTACATTAAAATACAGAAAACATTAATTTCATGTTAATTATGTGGATTTGTTATTTTAAGGCACCATCTCCTTGCTCAGTTAAAATCCTAATAGGTCAGGAAACTAACAGTGACTGCAATATAGCATGAAGTATACGTGTAGTACAATAGAATTGGGCTTATTTAATTGCTTCTAAAAAGTGTTTCTTGACATAACTTTTGCATATTCATAATTCTTGTAAATTCTGTCTTTTGACTTATTTTCAGATAATATTTCCATGATAATGGTCTTGAAAGAGGATTTTTATCAGATCACCGGTTGTTAGGAGTTGGAAGGTTACCTCAAAAGATCATCTGGTCGAACCCCCCTGCCAGAGCAGGATCACCTAGATTAAATCACACAGGAATGCATCCAGGAGAGTTTTGGATGTCTCCAGAGAAGGAGACTCCACAACCTCTCTAGGCAGCCTGTGCCAGTGCTCTGCCACCCTCACAGTGAAAAAGTTTTTCCTTATGTTCACATGGCACCTCCTACACTCCAGTTTGCACCCACAGCCCCTTGTCCTATCATTGCACATCACTGAAAGGAGCCCAGTTCTGTCCTCCTGACACTCGCCCTTTACATATTTGTAGACATTGATGACATCACCCCTCAGTCTCCTCTTCTTCAGGCCAAAGAGACCCAGCTCCCTCAGCCTGGGTGTTTCACTCCCTTAACCGTCTTACTGGCCCTGTGCTGGACTCTTTCAAGTAGCTTCCTGTCCTTGAACTGAGGGACCCTGAACTGGATACAAAACACCAGATGTGATCTCACCAGGGCAGAGGAGAGGGGGAGAAGGTCCTCTCTCAACCGACTAACCACACCCCTTCTAAAACACCCCAGGATTCCATTGACCTTATTGTCCGCAGGGGCACATCGATGCTGTCCACCAGGACCCCCAGGTCCCTTTCTCTTACACTGCTCTCCAACAGGCCAGTCCCCAACCTATACTGGTACCGGGAGTTGTTTTTCTCCTAGATGCAAGACCCTACACTTGCCCTTGTTAAATCTCATTAAACTTCTTCCTGTCCAGCTATTCAGCCTGTCTTAAGACTTGCTGGATGGCAGCACAGCCTTCTGGTGTGTCAGCCAGCCACCCCTCCCAGTTTTGTGTCTTTGGCTAAATTGCTGACAGTGCACTCTGTTCCCTTATCCAGGTTGTTGATGAACATACCGAACTCTACTGGTCCCAGTACCAACCCCCGAGGGACTCCACTAGATACAGGTCCCCAGCCAGACTCTGTCCCATTGACCATAACTCTCTGACTTCTTTCCTTCAACAGGTTCACAATCCACCTCACTACCCAATCCTCCAGACCACACTTCCTTAGTCTAGCCCTGAGGATTCTTTGGGGGACGGTGTCAAATGCTTTACTGAGGTCAAGGTAAACCATATCCACTGCCCTACCATCATCCATCCACCTGGTTATGTCTTCATAAAAGGCTGTTAGATTAGTCAAACATGACTTCCCCCTGTTAAAACCATATTGACTGCTTCTAATGAAACACTAACTGCCTCTTATCCTTGATATGCCTAGAGACAGCACCAAGGATAATAACTTGTCCCATCACCTTTCCAGGGATGGAGGTGAGGCTGACCAGTCTCTAGTTACCTGGTTTCTCCTTCTTGCCCTTTTTGAATACTGGAGTGACATTTGTTTTTCTCCAGTCCTCAGGCACCAATCCTGTTTCCCACGACTTACCAAAGATGATAGAGATTGGCCTAGAAATGACTTCTGCTATCTCCCTCAGCATCCATGGGTGCGTCCCATCAGGAACCATGGATTTACAGGTGTCCAGATTGCTTAATTGATCCCTAACCCAGTCCTCATCAACCAAAGCAACAATCTGATAATTTTAAAAACTTTTGAAGCATTCATTTCTGGAATTGCTTTTTGCAGAGAAGAACAGATGTAAAATGAAAACTTAAGAAAACTGCAAGTGTAAACATAGGTAATTAGGCTGTGACTTTTTGGAGTGGCCTGAAGGGAGGGTGATACATATTAACATCCATGTGCTTTTTTCAGAATGTATTGCTCTTTAAAGGTATGAGGAGCAATTAATACCTCTGTCTCATAAAAGCAGCCTCTGGGGATAGTAATTTTTCACCGGCTTATAAGTCAGATACCCATTACTACCTACCTTCTGTTGAAACAAGTACTGAAATGAATGGAATTGACAGTATTTGTCATGATCAGCTAACTGTGCAAGAGGTGAAAGACCCACAGATATCTTTTGTTTGAACGTGGTTTAATGTGTTTGCAGGAATTTTGTCCTTCTAAAGACTCCCTGACAAGACTTTAGGAATATTGTAACCTCTACGGACCTTAGTTGTGGGCTACCTACTGCATTCACCAAGCACTGCAATAAGCTGCCTGTCAAAATCTAATAAGATTATTTTTCTTCTTGATTCATTTTTGATTAATAATACAACTAACAGCTGTTGCCAGATGACAGCCACAATGTTGCTGTGTTTTTAATATTTTCTTCTTTTGACTCTGAAGATCCTTTCTTTCTGACAGGAGTCCTCAGGGTGAATTTCAAGGCCTTGAAATTAAAAATTATTCATGTAGCTGCTGACATATTCCTAGGCAGAAGCAGAATAACAAATCAAAACCAAATGTCCTTTACATTTTCTCTCAAGTCAGCTATTTTACTTAAAAGATCCTGAATTATTAGTGAAAAATTCATTTTTTGCTAGGGTTATACCACATGGGAAGAGTATAAATAGGAGTAGGTAATAAAGGACCTGTCCTTTTAAACTCAGGTGAGGTGCTAGGATTTTTTAATCTACCTTATATATGAATATGAATTTGACAAACATGTAGAGGAAAATCTTATTTTATTAAAGGAGTTAATTGTCCAAAGAATATCCAGCCAGTTTTGGTTGTTGTGGGTTTTGGGGCTTTTTTTGAGTACTTGCAACTTTTGTATTACTTTAAAAAGCCAGCCCATGGCATTGCTGTGCTGCTAGTTGCCTGTAGCCCAAGAGCTCAGAGCACCTGCCTCTGTGGTGCTGTGGTTAACTCAATTTACTTTATACTTGGGACTTCTCCAGGGCTTGTTTGGTTTACTTGTGTAGAAGTATATTTCAGCATATTCTAACCCACTGATGTCACATACATGCTTCCTATTCTCAGGAGCAAGCAGGGGCTGAGAGCAGCAGTGCCATCCTGAGCATTGTTGGGAGCACCCAGCCTTTGAACTGTAGCTGTGGGCTGCTGTGGACATGATCTGCTCACTGATCCTGCCTGCTACATCATGAATAGAAGAATAGGAAAAGGCTTTGTTGGTATTTCTCTTTATGACTGGTCAAAGTGGAAGGAGTCAGATGTGGTCAATGATCTTAAAGGTCTTTTCCAACTGAAATGTTTCTGTGATTCCATGTTAACATTTCCTTGTACTGGCCAGTTTCTTGCAACGTGAATGCTGAAACATGTCAAATGGCAGGGAAGTCTTTCTGAGAGTCACCAGTACTCATATTCATGGCAAAAAAGGGTCTTCTAGATGGTGTCAATTTTTGTGTTGCCTGTGTGATGCTGTAATTTCATCTGATTTTGTAGGAAGTGTTTCAGAACTTGCACCCCAAATCAGTTTCATATAGTTTTACAAGCACAGCAATATATATGTAATTGTGTTGCTGATCTGAGAGAATGGCTTAGTGGACTATAGCAGTCCATAGTGCAATCTAGAGTATAATATGATGGCACCGATACTTTTTCATTGCCCAGTTATGGGCTACTTCAGTACTTTGGACATAATACAAGTCAGTTTTGGAAAATCTGATTAAATTCTGTTCATTTCAAAAAAAAGATTTTGTTGTACAATACAGTAAAATTTGTTTTAAGCTTCTGAAGTCTAACCTCTCAGTACTGAATCAGAAATTATTAAAACAATAGCACAGGAACTAGACTTTATTTGATTTATGTACAGTTTGTTATCTTTGTTTCAGGTTGTCTTCTTTTTGTTATTAGAAAAAACAAAAGATAAAAAAATAGTCCATTTGAAATAGAAAGAATTTAAAAAAAAACATTTTTTTTCCAATCTCTTTAAAAATATCACATTATAACATATTTAAAGGGTCATTATTGAGTGGTTTTATTATACTTAAAACTGATTAGTGCTGGCAATACTTATAATAACTGTCTTACAAGGAATGATGAAAAAATTTTATTGTTTTGATGACTCAAGATGAAATTGTCAGTTATGTGTTTAGTAAGCACAGAGTTTCAATTAGGAAATAGTAAAATGAGAAGCCTCTGATTTGACATCAAACCTCTGATTTGCAACAATCACTGTTCAGCTTGGTAGTCACAATGGGTTTTACATTGTTTAGTGTAAGTTAAGGGATTCCTGTCTAGTTGAAAAGTGAGGAGGGAGAACTTTTCCTGCTTGACCACCTGCCCTCTCTCTCCAACAACACACCACGACGCCCCACCTAAAACACACATACCCCCTTGTGTATGAGGAAACTGTATTTATCTTTGGGGAAAAAAAAATCTGAAAATTTTCAACCAATCTCATATTCTGTCTTTTAAATATATTGCTTTTGCTATTTCCCAGTTTAGACAAACCGTTCCTATGTAACGTATATTGATAGTTTATGTTCCCTGATTCGGTAATTGTTTATGAAGTGTGTAATCTTACTTTGCTGTTCTGCGTGTTTGAACTTTGGAATTGTGTGTGTAGTACTGAGAACGCACCATAAGAAATAACATGTTAAAAGTTAGAAATTTTGATGTAGGTAGGTTGTAGGTTAGACCGCTGCTAACTCTCTGAATTAATTTATGTAGAGCACTAATAATGGTTAATGTAGGAAAATATTAGCTTTCAGAAGTTTGGGGTTTAATATATTCTGGTCAGAGCTGATAGCAATGGCTATAGTTATGGTTGAGTAACAGTTTCTGTTATAATGTGTATAGACTTCACTAGATTTTATTATTTAATCTGAAATCATAGAATCAATGATCTACTATGCAACTTTTTTTCTGTCTGGTGATTATGTTAGTTCAGCAAAAGATGTTTGTAAGACTGAACAGAGAAAGCAATTATTATTATAGGTTTGTTTTTTGTTAGTTTTTTTTTTTCATCTTCTAAACACTCCTGGCTTGAAGTGACAGTGTGGCAATTGGGAGTAGGATATTTCTGGAGCTAAAAAGACAGATATTGTTTTCATAGTAAAATTATGTGAAGGTTTGACAGAGTTCTGAGCCTCTGAAGAACCACCATTTGCATATGTCCAAAAGCACTTTTAGAAAGATTGTCACTAGATTTCCTGAGTGGGCTCCAGCTATGTTAAGCTGGGCTAAATATAAACGCTAAGCCATTGTGCACAAGCTGTGTAAAAGAGTTAAAACAGTACAATAATTGTTCTCATGTTTTTGACCAGAAGGAGGAAATGGTGAGAGCCTTACTATTGAGCAGATCTACAAGAGGCTATTCTTGGAGGCCTTTATGGATGTCATGACTGAGAAACTGCAGTAGGTCTGTTCTGAAAATCTTGGAGATAAATCTAAGCAATTGATAAATTCTGCCCAGTATGAACATGCTCAAAGCCGAAGTTATTTGAAGGATCTCTTCTGCCACTGTTAAAAAGCAGAAAGGGCACTAGTTTAGAGTCATAGAATCATTTAGGTTCAAAAGACTTTGAAGAACATTGAGTCCAACCATAAACCTAACACTGCCAAGCCCACCACTGGTCTATGTCCACATCTTTTGAATACCTCCAGGGATGGTCATTCAACCACTTCTCTTAGCAGTCTGTTCCAATACTTGACAATCCTTAAGGTGAAGAAATGTGATGAATGCAAGACAAGCTGTGGAACTACAATGTTGAGCTGACACCCAGCTCTCTTTTTTTGTAGCACTTTTTAGCTGTGCTGCTTCTAAATAGCACACCTCAAACCTCTTTCCTGGGCAGCCAGTTTCAGTGCTTGACAACACTTTAGTTGAAGACATTTTTCCTAATATCAATCTAAACCGGCCCTGGCACAACTTGATGCCATTTCTTCTTGTCCTGTCACTTGCCACATGGGAGAAGAGACCAACACCCACCTTGCTATAACCTCCTTTCAGGTAGCTGTAGACAGCAATAAGGTCTCCCCTAAGCCTACTTTTTTCCAGATAAAACAGTCCCTGTTCCCTCAGCTGCTCCTCACAAGACTTGCTCTCTGAACCTTCACCAGCTTTGATGCCTTTCTTTGGACATGCTCCAGCACCTCAATGTTTTTCTTGTTGCAAGGGGGCCAAAACTGAACACAGTACTTGAGCTGCAGGCTTGCCAGAGCCAAGTGCAGGAGGACAATCACTTTCTTAGTCCTGCTGGCCACACTATTCCTGATACAAGCTAGTGTGTTGTTGGCCTTCTTGGCCATGTGGGGTACACTGCTGGTTCATGTTCAGCTGGCTGTTGACCAATATCCTTTCCAGCCACTCTCCCTCCCCCAAGCCTATAGCATTGCATAGAGTTGTTGTGACTCAAATGCAGGACCTGGCACTTAGCCTTGTTTGACCTCATACTATTGGTTTCAGGCAGTTGAATCAGCCCGTCCAGATCCCTCTGTAGAGCCTTCCTACCCTCCAGCAGATCAACACTCCCAACAAACTTGATGAGGGTGCACTCAATCAGCTCATCCAGATCACTGGTAAAGATATTAAATAACACTGGCCCCAATTTTGATTCCTGTGAAGCACCACTTGTGACTGGCTATCAACTGGATTTAACTCCATTTACCACAACTCCTTGTGCCTGGCCAGTCAGCCAGTTTTTTCCCAGCAAAGAGTACACCCATCCAAGCCATGAGCATCCAGTTTCTTCAGGACAATACTGTGAGAAATGGTGTCAAATGCTTTATAAGAATCTAGGTAGACAGCAGCCACAGCTATTCCTTCATCTGCTAAGTAGGTCACCTTGTCACAGAAGGAGATCAGGTCGATCAAGCAGCACCTGCTTTTCATAACCTCATGCTGGCTGGCCCAAACAAATAATTGTCCTAGACCACTTAGACCATTTATTATTATTTTTTTAATAACATCAAAATATAAACTGTTATTTAGCTAGCTTTTCATACTGTCTTTGATAATAATAGAACAGTTAGTTCAAAAGAGGATATCTGTGGGCTCCACTTTTCATGGGGCCACAGGTCCTGCCAGGAACCTGTTCCAGCTTGGGCTTCCCACAGAATCGCAGTTCTTCTCTGGGCATCCACTTGCTCTGGTGTGGGGTCCTCCACAGGCTTCAGATGGGTATAAGGTGGTCTTCCACCTTTAACCTTGGTGGGCAGCAGGGTGACAGCCTGCCCCACCATGGTCTTCTCCATGGGCTTCGGGGAAACCTCTGCTCTGGCATCTGGAGTACCTCCCCCCCCTCATTCTTCGTTATCTTGGGGTCTGCAGGGGTCTCTCATGTATTCTCACTCCTCTCTCTGGCTGCAATTGCTATTGGGTTTTTTCCCTCTTCTTAACTATGTTCTTAACCTTGGCCAGCGGTGGGTCCATCCTGGAGTTGGCTGGCATTAGCTATGTTAGAGATGAGGGAAGCTTCTATCAGTTTCTCACAGACGTCACCTCTATAGGCCCTCTGCTATCAAAACATTGCCATGCAAACCTAATAGAGCAGTGTGTATCTGAACTGGAACTGCATTTGGCATTCAAGAAAATTACTCTTTTTTCAACATCAAAAAGAAAGTCGCACTTGCAAAGGCACACAGGGCAATCTCATACAGAGATTTAACATCCTTTATAGTAGGATCTTAACACTTGTAAAGAAATGTTTTGGTTTATAGATATAAATTTGTACTATATATATCTAGAATAAATGCTTGAATTACTGGTACATTGTAATATCTTGGATCCCTGTTTAAGTTGACTTTCCTGTGTATATCTCCAGTCATGCTGTGCAGTACAATATAATGCGATTATAATATACACTATGAAATCTCTATCTGGAGCGAGTCTCTTGAATGAGATTGTGTGTTTATAGTTATACTCAGCAGGATAGAATAAATCAACAAATACATTCAACAGTAGCTCTGATTATTAGTAATACACAATCACAGTTCATGGCTTTCATAATCCAGACCCATTTAAACTGGTACATGTAGTTTTTCCATTTTGGGTTTGGTGGTTTGTTGTTTTGTTTGGGTTTAGTTTTTTTTTTTGTTTTGTTTTGTTTTTTGCTGTGTGGTTTTTATTGTTTGTTTGTTTTGCTTTGGTTTTTTTCCCCTCTATTTGGGGGGAGACAGGGGGGTGCTATATATGAATTTCTGCAATGCCATGTTAAAGCACTAATCTTGTAAACAATTGTATGGGTGCTTAGTTTTAGCCTGTGTGTACATTGGTTAATTCCCTAACATATATTAAATTTATTAAGATAACACAATGGGATTATTTTGACTGTTGCAATATGGAGTGTAATATGTGTGAAGTCCTGCACTTCATACATATATGCAGTCCTGATATCTTTCCAGGAAAGGGAGAAAAATGTTTTCTTGTACATTAGACAGAATTTTCTGCCTTCTTCATTACAAATAGGAAATGAAACACTACCTATGGGTTTATAAAATTAAGAAGCATGAGATACAGAAGCATGATAAAGCAATTTCAAAAGGATGGAACATGGGATATTATCAGTAACAGGATGACTATATTAGAGAATAAAAAGGGGTTTGGGCAAATAGGAAGGTATGAAAAATAACTAATGCAATTTTAGAGAAAATTAGGAAGCTATTATTTTCAGAATTGCAAGAACAAAAAGTATTTTGACTGCAATTGTGAAGAATGAGAATTATCTCAGGGATGGATATGAATTGATTTCAGATGTCTATATTAAAAAATGGGGTTTTAAGAAAGTGTGAAAGAAATTACTGCACTAATCTAGGCAAGACAAAATTAAATAATGAATGAAGATTTTAGCTGAAGTAGCATTGAAATATTTCATTATAATATCTATAATTTGTTGGTCTGTGAGGCTAGCAATACTCTCCTGTATTTATGTAAGCAGTATCTTTCTTTGATTATTGTTGTTGTTGTGTTTTGTTGTTTAAACCATATACCCTTTTAAAAATCATGCCTGTCAGGTCTGGTACAAAAGAAAAAAATCAGTGGAACCAAAAATTTTGTTGTTCCCCCATCTGGGTGGACACTATTATATTGGTTTTGTAACAGGGGTTGGGCCATGAAATTATCCATCATTTTAATACAGACACTTATCCTATATATTATTGAAGACAGTTCCCGTATATTTTATTTGAGCAAGTCATCTCAATTCTTCCCTTTTCTGTTACCCATAATTCAGATATCATATCTCCAGAATTGGTCTTTTGTGGACATATCATTCATCGATAATGTTTCTTTGGTGATGAACACTTACATGCTTTTTCACATCTCAGTAGGTCATGAAATGTTTTGGTATGGTTGGATGATACAGTAGATTACATAAATGATATCTTACCAGGTAGAGATTTTATCTGACATTTTAAAACACACTGATTATTGATTTCTTGGTAAATGTGTTTGCACATCATCATTCTCCCTTACTATCAATTTTGTAGTTATTTTGTGTTGAGTTCAAAATGGTTTTATTTTTCTTGCACTAAAAATAGTTTACTTGATTTCCTTTCCACATGGACAAATAGAAAAATAACTCACCCCACACTCCTCCTAAAGCAAATGGAGTCATGGCAATGTACTATAAACAGCCTGACTGTTCTGATTTTACAGTATTTGCTCTTAATTAAAAACAATTGCTCATGGAACACATATTCCAGTAAATCCTAGTGTCAGATATCATCTTTATCATTCATGTTTTATACTAATAGTAGGTCATTTTACCTTAGGACTCTTCTTACTAATGAGACCAATGAAAAGCAATTAACAAGTAGTTTAATATGGCGATACATGTGCCTTTAGTTTGCCACTTCATTAATTCTTATTTCACTAATGTAAATATGTTAAGTGTTGTGTTTGAACTTTTGCCAAACTGTCTTGACATAATAGAGGATACACTTGGTACTGATACCTGTAGCATGATGGAAGTCTTCCTGTCTGCTGTGGAGCACTTTGTTCCCCAGTGATTTTCATCTGCATGGTGATGAAGAAACCTCATTATGTTGGGATTGTGCATACAGGAAAGGGGATAGAAGACGGGTGTCCTATTGACAAAATATCATATGTCTTAAATAGGAAGTATTGCATCAATACAAATCTGAGCTGAAACATTTTCTCTCAGTCATGAACTTACCTCACTTTTCAAATCCACTGCAAAATATCAAATACAGAATTGTGGCTACAGGTGTTTCCTAGAGAACTACTCTTTCTCCTGCTTTTGCAGAGTGGAATAGCACTCAGCCTCCCCGCTCCCCTTCCCCCCACCAAGTGGTGGTGGGGGGGTTTTTTTGGGTGGGGTTGTGTTTTCTTTTGTTTTTTTAGGGGGTGGGGGTGTTTTTGTTTTGTTGTTGTTTTTTCCTCTTTAGTGTAGCAGATGTTTGTGTATTTAGATGAACCTGAGTACAGGTGGTGATTGAATCTTAACCTCCATAGCCCTTTGCTATTCCAGATGATATTACTGCAGTATTACAGCTTGGAAAATCCGCAGATGTTATGAAAAATGCAGGTGCTCTCCTATATGACCCTTTCATGGTCATAATCTGTAAACTGTTCGAAGCCAGGGTTTTGTTTGCTTGCTTAGAACGTGTTGTTGTATATTGAAGTTATCTTCAGGCGCAGTGTAGAAATGCATGAAAAAAAAAATTAAAATCTTACTTAGGTAGACATTGCTGACAATTTAGTACTTAGGATCATAGAATCACAGACTGGTTCGAGTTGGAAGGGACTCTAAAGACCACCTAGTTCCAACACCCATGCCACGAGGCAGGTACACTCTCCGCTTAAGCATTCCTTGTGAGTTTCTATTTCAAGTGAAATTAGAGAAATGACCCTGCTTTTCTTTGGGAAGAGACTTACAGTTTTGTTACTCTACCCTCCTTCTCTCCACAAAATAAAATAAAATAAAATAAAATAAAATAAAATAAAATAAAATAAAATAAAATAAAATAAAATAGTATAATGATTTGAAGGCAAAATTACTTCATTTTAAAGTACTACCCTTTTGCATATTTCTATACATGCCATCTGGCCACCAGACTGTAGAGGTTCAGAATATCAGTTCAGGTTCCCATAGATGTGTTAACGTATTCTGCCACCTCCCCATTAATTACATGAATGGATACATGCATGCTTTAAATTATTCTTTTCTTAGCTCGTGTTTTTCTGCCTTTTTTCCATACCATCTTAGAGGGAAATGTACTTATTTCAGTCTAAATGAAATTTACATTTCATTCTTAAATAGCTAATAAAATGTATGTACTGAAACATATTCTGAGATACATACAAGTATATAGATAGTCAGAGAGAGAGTAAAGCTATGATGGGAAGATAATATTAACTTCAAGATATAATTTGTGAGGCAGAACTTTCCCTTTGACAGAGAATATTTGCATTTTGAGTTCTCCTAAGGTCAGTTTTGGCTCCTAGACTCACTGTAGTAAAACTAATATAATATAAAGAAAAATAAATTATGTAGTGGTACACGGTTGTTTAAATTCTCCTTTCATTGAGATCAGTGGAAATCTTGAATAATTTGAAGCAAAGTTATTGTAATTTAATTATTTAGTGATGCAAAAAATAATGTAGAAAAGAAGCTGACAATGTGTTTGTGCCGCTACAGTTGTTGACCTGACTGCTTTGCAAATAGCAATCAATTATTATTTCTTCTATCTTTCATTTTGCAATATTTTTGCTTAATTTTGAAAATCTCACTTGCAATTAATTCTAAAGGAAGGAATTAAACACTTTTTTTCACTTGAATGATTTGGTTGGCTCTGTTTAGCTCCTCAGAATTGTATCAGCAGAGAGCGTAGCCATCAGTGAAACCACAAGACATTGCAGCTGTTCTTGAAAAACATTAGTCCTTTCAGTGTTCATAATTCAGTGCTAATGGAATAATATGTTTATTTTGTTTGATTGCCAGATTAGGTGGGAAAAGGATGGAAGAAATTAATGTCAAACTGTTTTTGTCAGTAACACCCTTCAGTGAAGAGCAAACAAACAAAAAAAGCATCAAATATTTTTGTTCAATCATTTGTTTAGAACTAGTGAAAACAATGAAGTTATTTTAGTGTATTCATAATGAAAAAGATGAGAAATTGAAGACTAGATCTACAGAGGTGCCAGTAGAAAGATACTGATTTCATCATCTATTTTATCTAATAAGTAATTTTGTAGGAGACGGAGTTTGATATTTTTCATTGGTTGGGGTGGTTGAGCCTAATCTTCCTACATGAAGAATGCCATAGTTATTCCAAGACTATTATTGTTTAACTGCATTTTCTGTTTGAAAAAGGGAAGCAGCAACAATTTTTTTGTCCAGGAATGAAGGAAAAATTTCTGTAGTGCAATATTTTGTCTTAGATATCTTCAGAAAGAAAACATTTAACTCCAATTTGAAACTAATGTATCTAGAACTTGGCTTACAAAAAATTATTTGCTGTTTATATTGATTTACCAAGGTGAAGAACATTAGCATTTTGAAGTTTCACAATTTATAGGTCTTTATATTCATTTGTTATTGTTTGGAAATCTGAACCATGTTATTTTCTTTTGTACCAGGTTTTGGCTGAAGCTTAGAAAATGCTTCCATATACCTATGTCCCAGGCTGTCCTTCTGACACTCTTTTCTTTTGCTTGTATAATGAAAACCTCAGTGAAATGGGGACTACATGTTGTCCCCTTTTCTTTCCTGATGTTGTAATGTTCTTCATTAAAGGTTTCTTTTTCCTTTTTTCACTGGCTCTGGGAGTTTCCCATGCAGAGTAGAACAGCTTTAACAGGAACGAATACTCTGTAATTAGTGACTGGAATATACACATGAGATATGGGAGCCCCAGCTCAGATTCCTTTCCTGCCTGGTTCAAAGCATTGTTTTTAGCCAAGACTAACTTCTTCTCGGGTAACCAGCCTCTTTGGTCATTACTGTGACTCCCCATCTGATTTGTTTTCTGCTCCCATCCTGATACTAATTAATTATTTAAACAAATTCATAAATTATTTTGTATTGAAAGGAAAAGATGCTTTGTTTGTTTGATTCCCCCTCCCACCACTCCCACCCCCCACCGTAAATAAGTTCTCCTCTGAAAAGGAAATTTATGGCATTTATAAGACCATATGCTGTTAAAACTTGACTTTCACCTTTTTCAGAAAGCCTCTGTTTTGGATGAAAGCTTAGTAGCTTGCATTATTTGATGTTTCAAATAATCATGTATCTTTTATACTGTACCGGGTGATGCTTTCTGTCACCTAAGACAATATTTAAAAATTTCTCAGAATGTGGTCTTTTATACCTTGTGTATGCAAACATGTGTAAGGTATACAGATAAACAGATATAACAGTTCAGTTCTAGATCGTGTCATTAAAACTAGGGCTTCACTGAATTAAATCCACTATTTCTATCTTTTTTCTTTTTTGTTTTTTTTTTTTCCTGTTTTATCTCTCCATTTGTATATTTTTTTCTCATTAATATTTTTATGTTATACTTCACTTGTTGCTGCTGTTTACAATCCTTCCTCACTTACATATAATGACAGGAAAAAGAATGGTTATTCTAGCCAGTTTCACCCAATAGAGACATGGCCATTTCTAGATCAGAAATGTATTTAAGTAACATGTGGGAAAGTTTATAAAACACACAAAATTACTTGTTCTTATTGTTACCATTTTTACTGAGCTCATTCAGAGGAAATAAAAGGGTATAATCTCTCAGATACATTCTTGTTATCCAATTTTTTTTTTTTAATCTAATAATGCTTATCCATAGTATTTGTGCTTGGTGATTTTTAATGATATTGTAAAATAATCGTAAGCATTCTGAGGTAAAAATGAGAAAGAAAGAGTTTGAGTGGAGATTCCTAGAAGTAAAAAAATGGAAGGCCAAGTAAACTACTGTGGAGAAAATGAAGTGCTAGAAATTGTTATTGATTTTCTTGATGTTATATTAAAATTTACAACAATATGTCTTGAAGCAGAATTTAGCGCATTCATTTAATGCAGTTTTTCTATTTCTCCTATATTTTTTACAGGTAATTACGGGTATCTGTATGTGTTCAAACACTTCATGAACACTGTTGCTTTTTGTCAAAGCTTTGTTATATTTCCATGCTAAAACCTGAAAATATATATTTGGTATATTAATATTTTTGGTATATTAATATTTTATTGTATTTATATGACCATTTTTAATGTGTAGGTTCCAATATTATTAGCATTTTCTAAAGATCCATTTTTACTGCTACTTATTGGTCTTGATTTCATATTTTTATACCTTCTTTATCTGAGGCTCTGCCAGTGTAAAATGTCACATGACAAAAAAAGAAAGGTGAGAGACAGAATAATTCAGTGGGAAAGGCTGTCCTCTTTCTGTAACTTTTTACTACTGTTACAATGCGTAAGTCTTATATTTTTATTATTCAGAAAGAGTAGTCAATCATTTAATAGCAATTAAATTGATAATATTTACATTTAAAATTACCAGTTTGATGGAAATGTTTTAAATTACTGAAAAAAAACACTGAAATGAGTGGTGAGGTATTAATAATTTATTTGACACTTACCACAATAATGATATAGGAAATTGCAGAACTTTTTTTATACAAGTTTAAAAGCCCCATAAATACTGTGACATGGAACTGCACTTTTTTGTGGTATTTTGAAAGCCTTCCATCTGAAAGTGTTTTTCTCCTTATTTGGGAACTACCTTTACTTTGTATCCTTAATGGAATCATTTCCCAATGTATACAACTTGTAACTTTTCAGAGTATTGTTCCTTGAAAATATATCCTCAAATAAAACATTTCTTCTGAAATGTTACCCTCTTCAGGTAGACCATATCAAACAAACCCAGACCTTTGGGGAAGTGGGGGCATGTACAGAAAGGAGCAGACTGTTAGCAAAGGAAGGAGACAGGGACGCAGACTATAAAGGATACTATGGAAGAGAGAGGACTTCAGGGTTACTTCTAGTCATGTTGCCTTCATAATGCTTTTAACATGGACACAACTGCAGAACTACAGTTTGTTTGCTCATTTGAATTAAACAAAGAACTCAAAGGCAAGGTCCAAGAAAACTGTAATTCTTTGTGGGATCTGTTTAGCAGAATAACCTGGGAATCAGCTTTTTGAGGGCTTAGGAATCAGCATGTGATGAGCAGTTTTTAGGGGGCACCTTTTGAGAAGCATGAGAGCAGGTAGTTCCATTCTGACTCAAACACACTGGGAAGAAGACCAGCTTGGCTCAGGAGAGAACTCCTGGTGGAACCCAAGAGGAAAAGAAACTGACCTCTGGAAGCAAGGTCAGGCTTTGCAGGAAGAGTATTGAGATGCAGTTAATGCAGGGAGAAGATATGAAAGGCCAAAGCTCCATTAGATTTTAAACTGGCCAGTGTTCTTTCAGATAACAAGGGCTTTTTGAGGTATGTTAATAGCAAGAGGAAGTCTAAACAAAACATTGGACTGATACCTGTTGAAGGTGTTTATCTGACTAATACAGATGACGAAAAAGTGGAAGCATTCAGTGCTTTTATTGCCTCAGTCTTTCATAATGCAGAAAGAGACCTGGAGGTGCTGCTCAGCAGCAGGTTTGACATGAACCAGCAGTGTGTCCTGGCAGACAAGAGGGCAAACCTCATCCTGGGGTGCATCAAACACAGCATAACCAGCCAGTTCAGAGGTGATTTTTCCCCTGCATTCAGGATTGGTGCGGCCCCACCTTGAGTACCGTGTACAGTTATGGGTCCCCTAAAATTAAGAAGGATGTGAAGGTCCTTGAATGCTTTCAGAGGAAGGCAACAGAGCTGGTCAAAGGGCAGGAAGAACTGTCCTAAGAAGAACAGCTAAGGACTTTGGGCTTGTCTAGTTTGGAGAAAAGGAGGCTGAGAGGTGACCTCGTCGTTCTCTACAGCTTCCTGAGGTAAGTGGAGAGGGAGGTCCTGAGCTCTTCTCCCTGATATCCAGTGATTGGACACATGGAAGTGGTTGAAGTCTGTGCCAGGGTAGGTTTAGGCTGGACATTAGGAAGCATTTCTTTGTCAAGAGGGTGGAGAAACACTGGGACAGGCTTTCTAAAGAGCTGGTCGATGCCCACAGCCTGTCAGTGTTTAAGATAAATTTGGACAATGTCCTTGAAAACATGCTTTAACTTTTGGTCAGGCTGAAGTGGTCAGGCAGTTGGATTAGATGATTGGTTTAGGTCCCCTTCAACTGAAATAGTGCTGTGCTGTTCCATTCCATTCCATTCCACTCCATTCTTTCGGAGTTTGTGAAAAGACTAAACTCATGTTTATATATGTGTGGTTTAATAAAGGTATGTAGAACCTTACATTTATAATGATTTTATACCTGTAGTATGAAGGAAATTTTTCATTGGTTTATTTGCGTTTACAATGGCTAGTTCAGCAGGTACCCAAACACTCTCTGAGTTGTGTCTGTGTTATAAGGTGAAGGAGAAAAGAGCTCAGGCTGGAAAAAAAAAAAAAAAAAAAAAAAGCATAATAACATAAACTCTTCTGTTACCAAAAAAAGAATAAAATCAATAATATTAAAAAAAATCTCTGATTTTGAAATAAAACAGACATTTTGTAGCATGTTTAAGTAGTGCTGACAATATTAAATAAGAGCACAATAGAGACTGTTATCTTTTACCCCCCAATGAAGAGCTACAACACTTGAAATCATAGAACCATAATATCATAAAATCAGAAAATAGTTAGGGTTTGAAGGGCCTTCCAAAGGTTTTCTAGTCCAACACCCCTTGCAATAAGCAGGGACATCTTCAATTAGATGAGGTTGCTCAGAGACCCATCCAACTTGGCCATAAATATTTCCATGGATGGGCCATCTACCACCTCTTTGGGCAACCTGTTCCACTTGTATCACCACCCTCATCATAAAAATTGTCTTCCATATATATAGTTTAATCTACCCTCTACTATAATACCTTGTCATATCACTACAGGCCCTACTAAAAAGTCTGTCTCCACCTTTCTTATAAGCCCCCTTTAAGTACTGGAATGCTGCAAAAAAAGTGCCCCCAGAGTCTTTTCTTCTCCAGGCTCAACAACCCCCAACTGTCTCAGCCTGTCTTCATAGGAGAGGTGCTACAGCCCTCTGATCGATTCTGTGATTCTTGTCTGAATCCTCTCCAACAGGTCCTGTATTGAGGACTCTAGAGCTGGACACAGTACTCCATAAACTAGTCATAATAATCATAAACAAGTACATAATTGTAAATAAATCACTATAAACTGCTATTAACTTTTTATAATACAGTCATAAGCTGACATTAAATTTGCAGTATTTATTAACTTGTGTTATTAAACCACTTTCATGACTGTTCTTCATGAAAAGAAGTGCTTCTTCAAATTATGTCTTTTGTTGTCCAGAGTATCAAAGGGAAATGAATTTTAAGACAACACAATTTTGAAAATCAAGTTCCTAATAGTAGGATTTTACTGAATTAATATATGTAAATATAAAAATGTAGATAGAAGGAGGGAGTACAATTTAGTTACTTTTCTCCAGTTTAATATCCCTTCACACCCTGACTTTCACCTCCAGGCAAGTTAATTTCTTTCTGATTAAACTGGTTGCTGTCTTTTGAGTTGATTATTGACACAGTGAAGACTAAAATACAAGTGAACAAAATGAGCTAATCCATTTAACACAATTCATACCTCTTTGCTGGTTTAAAGTCGTGTATAATAATCCTGCTGCGTCTATTGTAATTTTGTGCTGCATTTTTATTCTCAACTATTCATGTAGCAGCTGCTGCTGTTTCTGGAAAGCAGTGTTCTTGGCTTATCATTTCATGAGTAGTAGCTGCCCAAGGGAAATGGTGAGATCAAATTTGGTCTACAGATAGTCCTCTCTAGGATTCTGTGCTTTGTTTCTCCACATGTGATGCATCAACCTTCAGTTGTCTCTTTGTGTGTGTGTGTGTGTTCCTTAATCTTGTAGCCTATTAGTATTATTTACATTACTGTAAAACATCACAGTATTTTGGATTTCTGTGTGAATGCAATTCAAAATCTATGCAATTAGCCTGCAGCACAACTTACCATCTTCTCTTAGAATTCAATTTTCTTTTCACACCTAAGCCCATTTTTTTTTATTTAATTTTATTGAAGACATGAATAACTTGGTCTTGATTGAGAAGATGGAAACAGAAAGTCCACATGACTTCTAATAAACACTATTGAACGAAGAACTCTAAATAAATCAGGATATAATAAAAGCTTTCTGTGTCAAAGTAGTGGCTCAGTATCCTCCCCTAACACTATCAGTTAGCCTGAGCACACTCTGTAGTCTGCTTCCCTGACACTTGCATTAGGGTTTTAAGTGGGTGATACCTCTCCTAGTCCCTGCACTATCCATTTATGAACCTGTTGTCCATGAGTTTATCCTTTTCTAAACCTGGTGCTACTGTCCTGTGATAACAAGTTGCAAAAGTCCACTACCTGCATTTTAAAGAAATACTTTATTTCAGTTTTAAACCAGTGTCTTTCAGGCGTTATATCAGTTGTCCACAGTTCTGGGGTTGTTGGGTTTGGTAATTTGGTTGTTGGATTTCTGTGTTTATCTTATCTTGCATTCTGTTACACAGAAGAGCCTACTATCGTCCAATGACTTCGAGATTTCACTTAACACTTCTTTGTCCTTGACAGAAATACTGAGTAATAGTATGAATAAAACTACAAAAATAACATGATGTAGTAATCCTACTTTTCCTGAAGCAAAGTATGATACCTTCCTGATTTTGTAAACCTTGAGCCTACTTTTCTGTGATTATCAGTCTGATAGACTGAAGAATGTCATCCTCTCTAGTCCCTCCCCATAAATCACCTGCACCAAACAATCAATTTACTTGTTCCTTTCTGTACCTTGCTTAACCCCAGCACCTCAAGGCGTGTGTTGTTGCACTCTAAGGCCAGAACTTCTCTCAGGTCTCAAGATGAGTGACCTAATGTCTTCCCCTGTACTGTTCTTAATACCTTTTCCAATGTGCTCAACCTTTTGTTGGATTTTGTAGTTGCCATTCTTCCTGTGATCTAGAACTGCCAGCAATAACAAAAACCTTGGGTTTCCATACTTGTAACTGACAGTATGCATATGTGGGGTTTAGGTAATTTTTCCTTACATTTCCTTACCTTACATTTCTGTACACTAAAGCTCATCTTTCACCTTTCTGGACAGATTTTGGGATACTTAGAGAAGTTCTTGCCAGTGATGCAGGTCGTTTGAGTTGTATTTCTGATATTTACTGTTATCATGCTGATTATTTCCCTCTTGGCCTTTTCAGAGGCACAGTAAATGATAGCTGTTTCTCCCCTGTGATTTGTATCAGATTGAACAGAGTACTTTTCTGTACCTGTCAGCTTTCTTCCCATTCCTAGTTTAAATACATTTCAGTGACCTTTTTACTTTTCAGTGCCAGCAGTCCAGCTCCATTATTGTTATTGCTAATGTGTAGCCTGACAGTTCTGTCCGGGTTTCTCTTGTCTCGAAAGGTTACCTGGTTCCTCCTTTGCCACAGTTCTTTTTCTCTACACCATATTCTCATCAACATGTAAATCTCTATATGCATCTCAGTTTTTTTTCCATGGAGACCTGGACTTGAGTCTCTTGCCCCTGAAGGCAAATCAACCACCAGATCATCCCTCCTGTACTTTTGTACATCAGTGATAGTAACAGGAAGTAGGTCCACTGAGTCCTCCCTTGCACCTACTAGCAATCCAGAGATATTAGGAGACCTATGTAACCTTTAGACCTAGCAGAAAAATTAATCTGTGTCCTCTCAGATGTCACAAACTTAATCACCTCTGTGTCTAATAGTTAAATCTTTCCACTGCCACCACCTGCCTGTCTCTTTCCATATTCGAAGTTCCTCCTTATGGGAGGAGTGTTCTTGGAGCATCCTGCAAGAGAGCAAAGCAATTTAATTGTCAGGCAGATCTCAAACAATTGGTTAGATCCCTTTTTCTCAGCTAGGTGCTCTCCTTTTCTGAGTCTGTTGTACTCTGTGGTAAGAACTTCTGTCTACCGCTGCTGTGGAAGAGAAATTGTTCTGCAATATTCTTGTAGACCGCAGCTATAATAAGTGGATTGATGAAATTGTTTGTGTTCAGTACTGAATTTTATTTAATATTGACAAACTGAGTGAGAAACGATGGAGAGAATGCACCCTGACACAGAATGATCTGAAATGCTTAAGAAATACAAAAGGATAAGATATCATTGATCATAAAGACTAGAGCATCACATTCATACCTTAAACTTACTAATATTTGTTACTAACTTTTGTGCTCTATCAGTCACTGGCACCTCTTTTGCCTCATTGGTGAGTTTGGGATTCATCTGTTCAAATATGCCTTTCTGCATCTGTGCTAGTCAACCTCAAATCCTATTTTGGTTTGTTGAGGTAAAGGGCATTTCTGTGACTTCTCATTTCATTGAAACATCTAAAGCATCCCAGAACTATCTAGTTCTCTTAGCTGGTTTGAAGGAAAATCTGGATAACCAGCTCAAGGTTTTAGTAATTGCAGATGTTAAAAGGAGCCCTACAGGAAAGTGGGAGAGGGACTGTTCACCAGGGAGTGTAGTGATAGGACAAGGGCCAATGGCTTTAAGTTGAAAGAGGGTAGGTTAGGCTAGGTTAGATGTTAGGAAAAAATTCTTTACTATGAGGGTGGTGAGGCACTGGAACATGTTGCCCAGAGAGGTTGTGGAAGCCCCATCCCTGGAGATGTTTAAGGCCAGGTTAGATGGGGCTTTGGGCAGCCTGGTCTAGTGAGGGTGTCCCTGCCCACGGCAGGGGGGTTGGAACTAGATGATCTTTGAGATTCCTTCCAACCCAAAGCATTCCCTGATTCTGTGATTCAATCAAGTGAGCAAACAAATCCTCAGAACAATAAAGTTTATCACTGCAGAATTTCCTGAAGAAACTAAAAATTTGTGTATAAACAAAATCTTGGGGATATCCACTAGGCCACTATCCTTTACTTCTTTACTTAGTAGACTTTAATGATCTTAATTTAAAAAATCCTAAATAAAATAATTAATGTAATATTTCCTTATATATTACTTTTTACTGGATCTCAAGGAATATATATCTTCATCTCTTGCCTGCTCATATTTTCTTTTTTTCTGTAGCTTTTTTAGAACTATATTTACTTGTACAGATTTTTACATGACCTAGATGATTACCAAACTCAATTATTTAATTTAATAATTTAGCTATGAGAGCTCTTTGCCTATTCAATATATGCTTGTTTTACTTAGGAGAGTGTCATCTTTTGAAAGGCTTTAGAAAACAGCCATTAGCAATGCCAAGGGGAAAGAATGTTAAAAAGCCTAAAATCTGCTCTTTTTCACACCCGAATGGATGCATTAGTGGGACATTCAAATCCTTAAAAACATAAGTCTTTTAAAGTAGCTTACATTTTTTACTCTACATTACTTTTTTTCTACTCTTCTAGAAAGATTTTGTCTTCTGAAACTGTGTTACTTATATATGCCCATCTATTTAAATAAACCCTTCTGTGCCTGTACTAGTCAGTCTCAACTCCTTTTACATTTTTTTGAGGAGAATGGGTTCTTCTGTCACTTTTCATCTTGTCAGAAAGTCTACAGCACTCTAGTGGTAGTTCTCTTTATAGGTTGAAATGATATTTCATTGGTTGGAAGCCAGCATCACTCTAGACATGTGAATGAGAACATAGAAGTTAACTCTTTACAATATCAGTATCTTCCAAGATACTACATATCATTAAAAACAATCTAAGTTGAAAGTTATTTTTAAAACCAGAACAACAAAACAAATCCTAAAAATTTGTATATATAATAGAGTTTGAATAACATTCCTATAGTGAAAATTTATAATACAATTGTGATTCAAGGGTAGCTAGGACACTGTTGGAAATGATACATATGAACATTTTCCCTAACAAAATCATTCATTAAATTGGTGTAAGAAATCATATAAACTTTCTACTTTATTTGACGTTGGTGTATCCTCAGTGTGAGTATAGGTGCTTGGTACTCAAAAAATGATACAGACGCTTTGAAAGGATCCAGAAACGCTAACAATATTATAAGAACTTCAGGAAAAAATCCAAAAAATATTGTCTTTTTTGTTGGAAGTAAAATAATGACTAGGAAAATAAACAGTAAGAGTCCTCAAGGACCAGAAAAAGGACTGTAGCAAAAGAAAAAGAATTGTTTTAGGTAGTAATTGTTGCAGATGGAAGTGTTAATAACTTAGATTGCCAGATTTCATATATGACATACTTTATTTAAATTTTAAATAAACAAATTACAACAACAAAAACCCAACACATTAGGTTTTTAAAAAAAAAATAATATCCTATCAACCAAATGGTTGAATAGATTATCCAAGAGGCTTTGGAACCTCTTAGCACTGGAGATTTTATAATCAGGTTAAATAGCATCTGATAAGAATGCTTGATGTGAAGTTCTTGAATTTACACTTGGAGACATGGGACCTTACATGTCAGCGTTAGTGTGTGGAGAGGGGAGGGAGGAGAGGGAAAGGGCTGGAGTGTGAAGCAACAACTTGGAAGACCGAACTGCCTCCTGGCCAGGCTGCTTCCAGCATGGAAGGCAATCCTTCATCCTTCGACTGCTCCATTAGTCTAAGCTCAAAGTGATGCTGGTTGGAGAACTCTAGAGCAAAGCACCTTGTAGTGACTGGGCAGTGAATGAGTATCTAAGAGCCTCTGTGCTACAAATTTCAGAAAAAGAAGAGCCACAATGGGAAAACTATGCAGACAGCTTGTGTATGTACACCTTATGCTGAAAGGGCCATGCTCTTTACAGCAGTATTTTCCACTGACATTTGGATAAACCTGTTTAAATTTATTGCCAAATAACACAGTAATGGCAGCGTGATAGAAAAGAAAAACTAAGAACAAAGTTCATGAACAAATTACTGGATAACATTTTAGAATTCTAAAAGAAATCACTGAGGATAGGATAGAGGAGCAATACATTAGTAAATTAAATAAATTTAAAAGGTACATAGTTTGTTGTATGCAGTTTGTGCAAGGCTCTTTGGTAGAGGTGCTTTTTTCAGTAATAAAGCAGCACACAAAATGGCAGCATTAGAAATGAGAAACAGGCTACTCATATGTGTAATGCCACAGTATACCGTAGCTCCTCCAGGTTTATCTGAGCTGTCATAAGGAATGCATGGAATATTTACTGTGAATGTGTTTCAACTGTTCATAGTACGAGTGGTGTCACTTTAAAGGGTTTGGGTTTTTTTTTTAAGATTTACGAAAGGCCGAGTTTGTTGCTGCACAGACTCTGAAGCCCACCAGCTAAAGTGTTGTTCACCTTACATTACTGATATGGCAGTGAAGGCAGAATATGAGGGGAAAGCTGAGATCATTTATGTCTCTATAGACAGCATTTTTATTTAGGTTCTACAGTATGGCTGCATAAATATTTGGATAGATGGCTTCTAAGAAAAATCCGTTTATTGTATTAATAGGCATTTTAAAAATAGTTCATAAATCTGTTTGTTTCATCTTACTTGGTAATGCTTTGTGTTCACTGCAATAAAATAATTTTCCATCAGCATAGTGGAAAATGAAAGATCCATTAAATATTCTCTCACCATGAGACTGTCAATTTGCTGATTATCTACTAGAGAACAGACCTTTATTAGCGAAAAGAATAGAGCCACTAAGCCATACTGTTTTTTTCAGATTCTATATCCAAGATGTATCTATCTGCCATTAATTACAATACATAAGCAAACAAGGGCCTGGTATTTTAGTATCGGAGTCGCTTCTCCTTTACATCAAAGAAGAGCATTTAGATTCAGATTTATTGCGTTATTTCTCAAGTAGGCATCGCTATGTGTAAAGAATTCATTCCTGGCCACGAATGGGTCAAGTAGTCAGCTCTTAAAAAGACTGAGCCTCAACTGACTTGGATGAGTGTTTTATTAAGATAAAGTTTCTTGCTGTGTCAGTTCGTATCTATCTTAGCTTAAAAAAATAAAGAGGGAAAAAAAACCCACAAAACCAACAAACAAAAAAGACAAACCTGAGGGGCATTAATTCTTTGTAAACAAGAAGAGCAACACAGTACACCCCTCATCTACCCAAGAATCAGCCTGACATAAATATGACTTGCATGCTATTTGTACTAAGAATAGTTACTGGCAATTGTCTATGTGGGTGGCATCCACTTCATAGTTAAGCAATCAATCACATAGACTTTCCATATCCTTTTCTTTTGCATACCTGCAGATGTTCGCATAGAAAGTGTGAAAGAATTAAGAAATTCTGTCCTGTTATAATATTTCACAGCTACCATTTCACACTTCCATGCTTAGGTAAAGGTTTATGGAGGGTAGTTCTTCAAAGCATCAAAATGAAGGAAAAAAAAGGATGTAGGATGTTGTGGCTTGTGTGTGTATACATATACACACATGTAAAGAATAGATACAGTGGCTCTAAATAGAAGGGAATGTAATTACAGGATTTGCATGTGAGAATGATTGGTACTAAAGTGAATGAAAAGAGCTTGTGTATAAATCTAAATGCACTGTTTGTTTTACTGCTTCTTTCAGAATAATGAACGTCATTTTTGACAGAATATAAAAATCCAACAAAAAAGGCATAGCAGTGTTTTCTTCCTCCCCATTCCACTGCAGCAAAAAACCTTTATATAAATATTCACTGCTGCAGAAAAAACAAATGTACCATGGGAGTTTGGGAATACTGTGTGTCATTCAGATGCATCCTTTTCTGGCAGACACCTGAAGTTGTATTCCAGCTCTTACTTGGGAGGATGGTCACAGACATATGGGGCCTCTGGGATAGAAGGAAGAAGAATGAAGAGGGAATTAAGACTTCCATAAACTATTGCTTATTTTTTAAGTGATCCAAAAATGGCACAGTTACACTTCCATTGGATATTGTCCTTTTTTCCCCTCTGTGACATTTTTTAAGACTATCTAATAGTGCCAGAATTTTTAATTTGTGTTTTGGCTCTGAAGACATTCCATTACTGGGATAGTAATATGCCATCTGCACGAGGGGAAACTGCACCAAATTCACAAATAACATATGAAGATTATACAAAGGCTCCTGAAATCCGCTGTCCTTTCTGTGCTCTTCTCTCTGCCAAATCTGTAGCTATTTGAATTCTATTTATTTTTTAGCTATATCAGGATGTTTAGATGTGAAATATCATTCATAGTTTAGATAATGCAAGTAAGGTAGCTGTCCTTTTAAAAATAGTAAAATGTTGGACTGGTTTTCTTCATTATTTAATAATGAAATTACGCTTCGAATTTAAACATACAAATGTGAGTAGATCATACATTAAAGCTATCTCCAACTGGAGTATTTCTTAATTTAAGATAGAGAAAAAGTGGAAGAACACCAGCCATGAAACCTGTTGATGACAGTCTCAGAAGTTTTTTGATATAGACTGACTTCAGGAAAAGGCTTTGGCAAGAAGGAAAAGTGTGGGCCCTGTTAGGGGGAAAGGAAGGCACGGAAGTCAGCACTCAGGTTTTTTCTTCCCTTGCCACACAACATAATACTGGTCTGCACAATATAAAGGAGAAATCAGTGTCATAGATCAGTTATCACACAAGGAAAATTTATGTAAAGTGGCTCTGAAGCATTTTACGTGCATCAGCAAAGCCACATTTTGTTCATGCAGTTTTCAGTCATGGATCTTCTACTGAAAATTGCCAACTTTAAACACCAGATGTTCATTCAAGTTAGCAAATGCAATTTTAGATCATTTGACTAAATGAAAAGGTGAACGAAAGCAAAGTATTCTTTAATACTGTCAGTACCTACATTGTGAAGAGTTACAGCTAGAAAAGAACTGCTTGATTTGCATACAGGAGGTGAGAAGCAAAATTTTATGATGAAATTGAAAGGAAGAAGCATCTAAGCATCTGACACAAGCCTACAATGAGAGAGCAGTAATACAGCAGGAGAAGCTCCATTTGAAAGCTGGAGAGGAACATTATTACAAGGGATGTAGTGATAGGACAAAGGGTAATAGCTTTAAACTGAAAGAGGGTAGATTTACATTACATATAAGGAATAAACTTTTCACTATGAGGGCGATGAGACACTGGAACAGGTTGCCCAGAGAAGTTGTGGATCCCTGGAAGTGTTCAAGGCCAGGTTAGATCACAGAATCACAGAATTACAAGGTTGGAAAAGACCTGTAAAGATCATCAAGTCCAACCATTCCCATCCTAAGCTAAACCATATCCCTAAGTACCTCATCCACCTTTTTTTAAACACATCCAGGGAAGGTGACTCAAACACCTCCCTGGGCAGCCTGTTCCAGGCCCTGACAACTCTTTCAGTAAAAGATTTTTTTCTAATATCCAATCTAGACCTGCCCTGGCACAGCTTCATGCCATTTCCCTTTGTTCTATCTTCTGTCACCTGGCTGAAGAGACCATCGCCCACCTCTCTACAACCTCCCTTCAGGTAGTTGTAGGTAGTTGTAGTCAGCCTCCTCTTCTCCAGGCTAAACATCCCCAGCTCCCTCAGCCGTTCCTCATATGATTTGCCCTCCAGCCCCTTCACCATCCTGGCTGCCCTTCTCTGCACTTTCTCGAGGACCTCAATGTCCTTCTTATGGTGTGGAGCCCAGAACTGCACACAGTACTCAAGATGTGGCCTCACCAATGCCGAGTACAGGGGCACAATTACCTCCCTAGACCTACTGGCCACACTGTTTTTGATACAAGCCAAGATGCCATTGGCCTTCTTGGCTGCCCGGGAAGATGGGGCTTTGAGGAACTTTCCTTCCTTTCTGGTAGGTGGTAGGGGTTTTTTTGTTTTTTTCCTAGATGTAATACTAATCCTTTTCTACTTACTCTGATATTGCTACTTTTCCAAAGTACCAGAAGAAAGGGAGAAGCGTTCATTGTTCAAATGTGGTCTAGACTGTGAATCTTGGACACACTATCAGGTGAATTTTAGCAATATGCTGTGAAAAAGGAATCAGGCATCCACTTCATACTAAGATGATTACTCACATTTGGGAAACCAAAACAGAGAATACAAGGATACTGAATATGGTAATGAAATAGCTGTGCAGATTTGTTTACTTGAAAAGACACTGTGTGGGTTGACTTCTTTAAATCCATTTAGAGGCAAGGTCAATTCCACTGTTTAAAGTATATGAAGCACTAATGCATCTAGGGGAAGTTACTTTACATAGAAATTATACCTCAGTTAAATATTCCTTTGTAGGTTCCTCAACCAGAATTTCAATTACACCTTCATTTGTCCTAGCAAGCCATTCAGAATCTTTTTGAAAGGCTTGCGGAAGAAAAGTGACCTGTTCCCTTACAGTGTGGACGTGTAGAGAAAGGGTCGATTTACCTACATTCTAATCCTAAATGGAAGAAGAAATTGCTTTTTTGAATATTTGGTGCAATTTGTTGCAGGCTGCATATTAGATAGCAGTTTCTGAAGATGATAGAAGACATTAATTGATTTTGTAGTTCAGTGACACTAAGATAAGTGATTCTCTCAATCACACAGCTTGGCTTTGAGACTTGTTTTCATTTTTCTTCTTTTTGATTTGAAAGGTTTATATCAAATATGTAGGAGGTACTTGATGGAAGAAACATACCATGCAACACATAATTAATATGATGGATGTATCAGCCAGTGTCTGCCTTTTGTTCACTTACTAGGGCATTACTGCCCTAGGAGGAAAAGCAGAGTGTAGATGAGAGAGGGAGAGAATAGTAACTAAAAAAATCTTCTTCAGTGTAAAGTTGTGCTGGATTTGGCCGGGATAGAGTTAATTTTTTTTTTTTTCCATAGTAGCTAGTCTTGGATTTATGCTGAAAAGAGAGTTGATAATACAGAGATGTTTTTGTTACTGCTGAACAGTGCTTACACAGAGCCAAGGCCTTTTCTGCTTCTCACACCACCCTGCCAGCAGGATGGTGGAGGTGCACAAGGAGTTGTGAGGAGATGCAGCCAGGACAGCTGACCCCAAGTGTAAGCAAGCAGTGTGTGCTAACAGCTCAGGTCAACTGTGTCCTGGACTGCATCAAGAACAGTGTGACCAGCGAGCAGGACTAGGGAGGTGATTCTGCCCCTCTACTGTGCTCTGTGATACCTCACCTGGAGTACTGTGCCCAGCTTTGGGGTCCCCAGTACAGAAAAGACATAGAGCTGTTGTAGTGAGTCCAGAGGAGGGCCACAAAGATGATAAAGGGGCTGGAGTACCTCTCCTGTGAAGAGAGGCTGCATGAGTTGGGCTTGTTCAGCCTGAAGAGGAGGCTCTGGGGAGACATAATTACAGCCTACCAATACTTAAAGGGTTCCTACAGAAAAGTGGGAGAGGACTGTTTGCCAGGGAGTGCAGTGATAGAAGGGGTAATGGCTTCAAGCTGAAAGAGGGTAGGTTTAGATTAGATGTTAGGAAGAAATTCTTTACTATGAGGGTGGTGTGGCCCTGGCAATGGCTGTCCAGAGAGGTTGTGGAAGCCCCATCCTGGGAATTGTTTAAAGCCAGGTTGGATGAGCAACCTGATCTAGTGACGGGTGTCTGTGCATAGCAGGGGAGGGGGGAATAGATGATCTTTGAGGTTTCCCTCTAACCCAAAGCATTTTATGATCCAATGAACTGACCAAAGGGATATTCAATACCATATGACATCATACTCACCATATAAATCTGGGGGGAAGAGTAAGGAAACGGACAACACTGAGTGATGACATTTGTCTTCCCAAGTCACAGTTATGTGTGATGGAGCCCTGCTTTCCTGGAGATGGCCAAACACTTGCCTGTCCAGGAGAAGAGGGGACCAAATTCCTTGTTTTGCCTTGCTTGCATGCACGGCTTTTGCTTTCCATGTTAAACTCTCTTTATCTCAATGCGTGAGTTTTCTCTCTTTAACCCTTCTGATTCTCTCCCCCTATCTCACTGGAGGAGAGTGAGTGAGCGGCAGTGGGGTTTAGTTGTTGGCTGGGGTTAAACCATGACAAAAGGGTTGGAAAGTAGCACTTAGGTATTATGAAATAAAGACCAGTTTGTTTTCTGAGCAGTGTTAGTGTAAGCATTGTTAATCAACTAGTGGCTGACACCATGTATAATCCAAATGACACATGTAATAAATTATCTAAGATCAAATATCTGTTTAAGATGTTATATATTCTGCAAACAAATACCATATTTTTCTTGCCCAGAAATTCAGTACCCAGCAACGTGTGTTCTAGTGGAGAATGAACAAACTCATTGCATCAGCCACTTTTCCTTTCTGTCCTTTTCTATCACAAATATGCAGAGTCAACTACACCGTACTGATGGCAGTGCTGTTGCCTGATTCTTGGGAAGTAGCGATGGTGTATTTCTGGCTTATTTTAAAGAACATCTCATCTTTTTGTGTGTTGTGACATTTAGCCAATAAATATAGCACCTGCATCCTTCCTCCTCTATTGAAAAGAAAAAAACCCACAACATGTTCTGTCGATACAGTCCTCGTAAGAGTGGTGTGAGGGAAAAAAGCCCCACACTAATTCCCTTGTTATTATTCCTCCAAATTCTAAGAAAAATCATGGGGCAATCAGTATTAAAAGAAAAATGAAAAAAAAATCCTGTCAGTTCTACACATATATTAGCAAGAAAAGTTAAAACAAAGCCAAATGATGCTGAAACTAGTAATTCTGTAATGGAATAGAGAAGATAGCATGGCTTTGCAAGTTTGCTCCCTCCCACTTCAAACTTGTACATGATTTAATTTCCACAGACTGTATTTAAGTTGATTAGAGAACAGTCTTTTTTCTTCATTTGTAATGCACTTCATGGCCAGTTCTGCAGTAAGCTTATGCAGTCCTTGAATTTTTGTTTCATTCTATCCAGAATTACATGCTTTTAAGTTTGTGCACTTAGACTGAATTTACTCCTGACAGAGTCATTGTGAATGGTATTGCGTAAACTTTCATTTTAACTGTGTCTTGGACATCTGACTTTATAAAGTGTATTTCTTATCAGAGACAGTAGTAGGATCTAGCTGTAAAACTGTGTTCTGGTTATATGGTGAAACCTCTCCATCTCTTTGCATGTTCCAATGCAGTTCTGTTTTATCTCATCTCTAGTAAGAAAAATGCTTTTTATTGGCAACTCACCCCTGCTTGGGCATCCTGGTAGATGAAAATCTGGGCATGAGCTGGTAGTGCATACTTGCAGCCCAGAAAGCCAACTGTAGCCTGGGCTGCATCAGAAGAAGCCTGACCAGCAGGTTGAGTAATGTGATTCTGTTGCTCTGCTGAGACCCCACCTAGAGTACTGTGTCCAGCTCTGGAGTCCACACAGGAAGGACATGGATCTGTTGGATTGAGTCCAGAGAAAGGCCACAAAGATGATCAGGTGCTGGAACATCTCTCCCATGGAGACAGGCTGAGAGTGTTGGCTAGTTCAGCATGGAGAAAAGGCGGCTCGGGGTGGAACTTATTGCAACATGCCTATACTTAAAGGAGGCTTGTAAGAAAGATGGGAATAGACTATTTATTAAGGCCTGTTGTGATAGTACAAGGAATAATGGTTTTAAACTAAAGTAATGTAGATTTAGACAAGATATTAGGTGGTGATGCACTGGAACAGGTTGGCCAGAAGCTGTCACTGCTCCCTCCCTGGCAGTGTTCAAGGTTGAGGCTTTGATCCACCTCATATAGTTAACGATATACTGGCTCATTGGAGGAGATTTGGACTAGATGGCCTTTAAAGGTCCTTTCCAACCTGAACTATTCAATGATTTTGTGAATCTGTTACCTAAAATTTTAAAAGCTAAGGAAAACTGAGAATCAAGACAGCCCAGTGGCAGAAAAGGCTTATTAAGAAGTACTGTGTTTGGTGTGGTGGTTCAGCCTCAAGCGGCACCTCACTCACAGAGGAGAAACAGACAAAGCCTCCCTGGGCTGACAGAAATCACTGTGAAAGGGGAACAATAACAGCCCACAGCAATTAAACTCACACCCAGTGATAATGCAGAGTACCTTATTCACCTGAGAATAAGGTACAGAGTGCTGCACACAAAAAGGATTTAACTGACACCTCAGCTGCACCTGGACTGCCCTGGAGGCACCCAATAGCACCCTTCCCCAACTAGCCCCTTATATGGGGGAGTGATGTCAGGTGCTGTGGAAATGGCCTTGGCTGACTCAGCTCACCTGTGCTGGCTGCCTGGGGAGGTTGACTCTGGCCTGGCCAGAACCAGGACAGTTGGTAAGGAAAATTATTATAATTGTAAGACAGTGAAGATTGACTGGAAATGGAAGTGATAAGAGTGATAAATTTAAGTAAATGTGGGAGCACAGATAAAATCAGTTATTGTTTAAAGCAGGAGGCTTAGATGTGATCTGAAAAGATCAAGTTTATGTAAGCATAGTCTCACTTCTCAGGACAAGACTCAAGAAGGAAGTGTGACAGATAGCTAGGAGCAATGCTATCAAAGGCCTTTATCAAAAAAATAACTTTAACAATATAAAGTTAATCTACCACCTTCTAGGCAGACAGCCTGAAAGACAGGCATGATGATTGAACATTTTTTTCAAGCCAGAATGTTATATTTTGTACTAGCTATAAAAACTACTGTAAAGCTGCCAACAGTCACCTCTGGCTGGAAATTGCAATACTCAAGCTTTTTGGTTATACGCATGCATGTTTTCCTGACAAAGTCATCAAGAAACAAAAATAAGGATTTTGTGATTGAAAAAAATCTCCCTTGTGCTTTTTAATATATACAGTTTTCCATTACAACCAACAATGATTCTGTTAAAAATTATAGGAAAAGCCTGGATATCTGAAATTAAAATGCTTTATACAGATGGGTCAGTTTTATGTTTTTAAAAAGCTCTTTGAAATGCATTTTAATTCATAAGTGGGAATTCAACCCAAGTTAAAAGAACTTAGTATCACTGAAATAAACATCTACAACACTAGTGATCGTTAGAATGTTTTTTCCATAAAGATTCCTGAGGGTTTTTTACTTTCATCCTGACTGTGAATGGGGAAATATTTGCTATTTCAAACTACTAAAAATAAAGGAAAACATTCTCAAAACTTCCTTTGTGTATGTTAGAAATAATGTCAAGAGTCTTAATCCAACATTTTTTTCCATGTCCCTTCGGTGTCCATGAAGGAATAGTATCAGTAATTGTACTGATAAGGAGTAACTAACTGTCAATGATACTGTGCTTTAGCAATAAATTTGTTTTCACAGCTTTCAACACATCTAGCTAATAGCATCATTCAAACATACTTCCATAATGGAGAAGAAATTTGAAGGGTTTCAAAGAAAGGGAGATTAAATCGCTTTCATGTCTGGGAGTAAACTTTATGTTATTCTACTGAGCACAAAATAATGAAATTGGAAAGAAAGCATCTCCATTTGTATTTTGTGGTTATGGTTTAAGCAACAGGAATTAATTATTTCCTAAGGGAGAGCTATGGTTACAGTTGTGAATAGCCACTAATAAATAGAGCATGTTTCCTATGGACAGCTGTTCAAATGCAAAGCAAGTTGGAGATCGTACCTGAAGCTAGCAACATCTTGTCATTGAAAGAGTTAAATCCAGAACTACATGACACCAAAGATAAATTTTAGCCAGAAAGTGGGATTTGTAACCGCTTTACCAACAGAAAGCTATCATATGGGTTGTTTCCCATTAGAATGTAAACACATGGCAGCAACAATTTTTACACATCTTATAAAAATTAACATAAAATGTCACTGGTTAAGGTTGTCCTTTCCCTTTAATGTATTGTCAGAAATTTCATTGCAGCAGATACTCTATAAAACATAAGACTGGGCATTTCAGGTTTTTTTTTTTTTCTTTTTAAACTTGAATCTTTACAGTATGCTGTAGAAACAGGCCTTTTTTTTTTTTTTTTGAAACATTTTATGGGTGAATTATTACAAGATAGCCAAGCCCTTGAGCATGTATAAAGCCAGTTCTGTGTACAGTGCCCCTGCCTCTCTGATTTTGCATTCTAAAGTTTTCCTCCTTAACTCAGAGATTTTTAATATATTTCTTCAAATGTATTCATCAGGCATTCTATGTATTATCTTACATAAAATCAGGAAAGATAAAATGCCTGTCAAATAATACACAAGCTCACAAATTAAAAGCCACTTGCTTAATAGGAGTAACCTGTCTGGTAAAAATAAGTATCTTCAGTGCTTATTTTAGTTTTCAGAGATTTTTACGGTATTTTTAATTTTCTCAATCTAGTTAATGTAAAATTGTAATTAAAAATATTTGTAACTGAATCATTTTCACTTTTAAGATGGGCAGTATCATCTTTCCAGTTCAGAGCACAAATCGTGGAGAAGGGGGGTGGTATTTTATTCTCTAAGTTGAAACAAATTGCAGTTCTTTTGCTTGTCTCCTACACTGAGTTTTCTTTTTATTTGGAAAATACAGAATACTTGTCAATTGAACAGAACCCGTCTACTGGATGCAGGGGACTATGCTGAAGCTGTGACCAGGTTCTACTGTGGTTCAGTGCTGTCTGCTTGATCTTTCTAAGCGTGAGGCTTAAAAAGAAGTGTGAAATGATGTGATCAATGAAAGACTTTGGAACTGCAGTGTTGAAATGACAGCCATCTCTTTTCTTTTGTAGTACTGTTTAGCTGTGCTTCTTTGAAATAGCACAGATTTTAATAAAATGGAAATATACATAGAAACATTTTAGTTGGAAAAGACTTTTAAAGAACATTGAATCTACCTGCAAACCTAGCATTATCAAGTCCACTACTTGAACATGTCCTAAAGAGATGAATAGGTACGGTCTCTGAGAATGCTTCAGAGGAATTATGCCTTCGGGGATTTCTTACTAATTATCATTTGAGCTTTGCTGATTCATTTTTTTATAAGTGTTAGCATCAAGATATTTTATTTCCTTTACATGTTTTGAGTCACTGCAGAGATAAATAGAGATAATGGCACAAAACCATTATTGAGCATGATACAAATGATTGTCATTCCTAATTGAGTTCCTTATTAAGGGGAAGTTCTTTACAGAGAGAGTGGTTAGGTGCTGGAATGGGCTGCCCAGAGAGGTTGTGGATGCCCTGTCTCTGGAGATGTTCAAGGCCAGGTTGGATGGGGCCCTGGGCAACCTTGTGTAGATCCAGGCCTGAAGGTTGGTGGCCCTGCCGGTGGCAGGGGATTGGAACTCTGTGATCCTTGGGGTCCCTTCCAACCCAGACCAGTCTGTGATTCTATTATTTGTTTATATGTGCAAACATAGTTGTATGGTATGTACCAGAGAAACCATATCATTTAATTTTGAGAAATGTGGTCCCATCCCTTCCCCCTTCCCCCTTCCCAGAATCACAGAATCACAAGGTTGGAAGAGACCTTTGAAGATCATCAAGTCCAACCATTCCCATCCTAAGCTAAACCATATCCCTAAGTACCTCATCTACCCTTTTTTTAAACACATCCAGGGAAGGTGACTCAACCACCTCCCTGGGCAGCCTGTTCCAGGCCCTGACAATTCTTTCAGTAAAATTTTTTTTCTAATATCCAATCTAGACCTGCCCTGGCACAGCTTCATGCCATTTTCCTTTGTCCTATCACCTGTCACATGGATGAAGAGACCATCGCCCACCTCTCTACAACCTCCCTTCAGGTAGTTGTAGGTGGTGATAAGGTCTCCCCTCAGCTTCCTCTTCTCCAGGCTAAACATCCCCAGCTCCCTCAGCCATTCCTCATATGTTTTGCCCTTCCCCCCTTCCCCCTGACCCCCTTCCCTTTCCCCTTTCCCCATTCCCCATTCCCCTTTCCCCTTTCCCCTTTCCCCTTTCCCCTTTCCCCTTTCCCCTTTCCCCTTTCCCCTTTCCCTCTCCCCTTCCCCCTTCCCCCTTCCCCCTTCCCCCTTCCCCTTCCCCTGTCCCCTTCCCCTTCCCCTTTCCTTTCGCCTTCCCCTTCCCCTCCCCTTTCCTCTCCCTTCGCCTGTCCCCTTCCCCTTCCCCTTCTCCTTCCCAATTCATTGCTGAACTGAATTTATCTAGCCAGAATTTGCTTTCATTCTGTTGCCTCTGCAAATACACTACTTTTTTGGGGCAGTAAGAGGCCAGCTACACAGGGGAAATATATACCAAACACAAACATTTCACTCAAGTAAAGGATTATAAGTGAGGACTGAAAACCCATTATTCTTGCAGTGTTTTGCCATTTGACAGGTTTGCATCTGAGTGTACTTCTTTGAATTATCTCTGCATTATAATCAGCAACTCCGTCTTTTAGGTGGCGAATGCACCTAATGGTCTGGAAAATTATTTCAGTGTTGCTCAACAGCTGTATGTGAGAATGTAGTATGTGGTACAGTAACTCTTGTCAATTAATGCTGCTAGGAAAAGGGTCAAATATAGTTATAGCTGGCACACTGCAAAATAAGATATCAAATCAGCATTTTTTCTAATTAAATCATTAAGAAAAAAAAGTGGATGCTACTATGCTATGACAGTGTGTTTGTACATAAATTTCTTATTAAGTTGTTTGTCTTAAACTTGGGTTCTGATTATACATGATCTGACTGAATCTCTGCTTGGATAGCAAGTAAATAAATAAAAGCAAAAAAATATTTCTCCGTGATTTGTATTCTGACTCATCTCTATCCTACTAAATTTCAATTTTGAGGAAAATTGAACAAGAAGCAATGAATTTTTACTGTAGAAAGATTCTGACTAGTCATTTGGGAAGATTACAATGGAATTGTTGAAGGACTGGAATAGGATTTCTGGTTAAGAAATGCTACCATTTTTACAGATGTCTTTAAAACATGTTAGACCATCATATGTCAATAAAGTTTCAAATATAGTTTACCCTTAGGACAGGGAGATTTGTTTCTCTGTGTCTCTTTGACCTTGTATTTGGGCAGATACGTTTATGGCAATAAGACTTGGTGTTTGAAGCTGATGTTCTTGTAGATTGTCTCCGTGTAAAGATTCAAGAGTACTTCGGGCTGGTAAATGTGATAGAGTGGGGATGATGAAAACCATATTATTTTCATTGCTGCCACAGTGATATTCACGGACAAATACTCATTCCTTATCTCACAGGAAATTTTTTGTTTGTTTGCTTGTTTGCTTTCTCAAGAATACATTATATTCTGTTTCTTTAAGAAATGTGAAATTCAAACTTTCCTGGTTTATAAATCTGTTACACAGCAGATAGAAAATAACCCAGAGTTACTAAGGTGACTGAAGGGGGCTTGTCTTGAGACACAGCATTAGCCTAGCCTGGAATGAACATGCTTGGTGGTGACCTGTCTTTGGATGACTGGGCTGGACGGATTGATGGGAAAAATAGGTAAAGAATGAAACATAAAACCACCAGGAGACAGTAAACACAGAGTTAATTCCATGGAGGAAGGGGTCTTGTGTGTCCATCTGCCATTTCCAGAAATATATACACTTGTGTCAGACACCTTCCTATACAAACTGTAGCTTCTCTTAGCATGGTCAATAAGTTCATTAATTTCAAGACGCACCAAACTATGGAGCATGTAAAGAATATACAGTGGAAGGTCTCTTTACTCCCTGGATGCTTGAAACTGGCTCTGCAGATGCTTATCATCTGTGCAGTCCATCTGTAATAAATGCAAAGGATGCATGCCACATTCCGTTGGAAGCATCAGCTAATTAGATTTGTTGTGTATCTGGAAAACACATGGAATTCTTAAAGTCTGTCTGGATAGAATTTCAGAGAGGTATGCAGAATATATTTGGAAAAAAGAAGTGCAACAAGATGAATTAAAGCCTTGATGAGAAATCTGTTTCTTTTGGTTTGGTCTTGAAGCATTGTTTTTGGTGCAAGAGTCTCGTTTATGTTACTTTGAAAATTGGAGGCTAAAATATCATATGAGAAATATGTTAATTTCATGACCCATCTTTCCACAATTTTAAAGGAGGAAGGAAAGAATTGAATATAGGCACACACATACATATCCTTCTTGTATCTTTCCCCCTCTTTCCTTTTTTGGATAGGTCCTTCTTTTTGGGTGTTATTGCTAACTGTTGCAATGTATGCCATATCCAGTATTCCTGTTGCTCAGAGAATGTTGTTTGTAAGCAGGGAAGTGGGAACATCATCGTGCTGCAAACTAAGATAGTTACCACAGAAGAAAACAGGAAGCGAAAGTTGTCCTTTTAACAATGCAGAAATATTCATGGTTGTTGACCTGGGGCAGTGTTTAAATAATCTAAATATGAGATCTTATATGAAGAAAAATGTATACTGAAGGGTTTCAGAATATTTCAGTGTTTTTCTTGCTGTGCTGTGTGCCTGAATAAGCTCTTCACAGGTGGTCCTCTATTATTTAGAATTGCTCAGAGTAAATCCGAAGGACGTTGAAAATTGGTGGAAATGCTTAAGCATTTGTATAAGCCCTTCTAGAACATCAGACAGAATCATTTGGTTTGTTTTGTCCATTAAAATATATGCATAGTGTAAAGATGTATTGTCTTGCTTTCCATTTTATACCATTAAAAATAGCCCATATTACCTCCAGAGAAAGCATAGCCTGAATAATGAGGCACGAGTCAAAAAAACATTGCATAGCTTCTAGACTTAGAGTTATAATTGCAGGGCTGGCAGTTAAAAAAAAAAACAAAACCCAAACAACAAAAAAACCTGAAAGAAAAATACAGAAGTCACTGACACAATTCTACGATACTGGTTTTCTGAAGTCCCTTTCCAAGGCACTAGATTGTGTCTGTATATGGAGGACTATTTGATCCCTGTATCACCACACCACGTAATGTCAGGTTGCACGACTACCGCAGGGGTTAACGTTTTTCCTAACTGTTTCAAGCAGTTCTGAAGACTTTTAAAAATAAAATTATATGTGCTGCATCTTTACATTACAATCCTTTCTATATGATCTAGATTTTTACATTTCATGTTGGGGGTTCTCTTTTAATATCCAGCTGTTGGGAATTGTGCTTGTTCTCCAAGTAGACAGTGAGAAATTATAAGATTGGCATGCTTTTGCATAAAGAGTCTGTGTGTTATGTTAGAGACCACAAGGGTCCTTCCATCAAGACCAATCTTTAGAGGCAGATGATCTTTACATGGTTACATTCTGCATTGGCAATAGCTAGGCAGTCAGAACATGGTTGTCAGGAGAGGTAAGGCTGGAAATAGCTTCATGGGAAAATTCACTAGGTCTCTGAAACATTTTCTGGAAGCAAAATTGAAAGTTCTAGCTGCTGATTACGGAGGAATACTTATAAAATATTTTGTGTGTGTAGCTTTGACGTTTTTAGAAGCTGATAGCCATGCATCTACAGGTAATTAGGAAATGTTCTTCTACTCCAGGTGTAAGTCTGCCATAGTGCAATGTGGACAAATGGGACACCAGTCTGTGAATCACTGTTCATGGAATGGCTAAAATAAAGCTCTGGAATTCAGCCTTTAAGATATTATATGCAGGTGGAGAAAAATTTAAAGTCTTTTTGGAGATTGAGAAAAGATTAAGTTCTTAATATTTTCTTATAGTTTGCTTAGTATGTGCCTTTGAATATTGTATTCAGTAAACAGATCGATAATTACTAAGACGGTATTTGTACCATTATAGAATATGGATTTAACTCATAAATCCTAGGTGCTCAGAAGTCAGTCTTTTTGTATGCTCTTATAATAACAGTAGTCCTACAAAAGAAAATGAAAAATTCCATTTTGACAGATTTATGAGAATTTATGGGTTTTATTCAGGACTGTCATACAGAAATATGTCTTCAGTCCTTTGCTAGAAATAGCTTTCAAAAATGTCTGAGGGAACACTTCATGTGGAATTAGGACAACTTTAAAAACAGTTCCTTCTATGTTAGATATGTAAAGCTCCAATAAATAGTTGCAAACATGTAAAATACATAGAGCTACAGCCGGAGATTTCCCAAATGTTCTGCTAGCCATTTGGCCTATATTATTTATGCAGTCATTATTATTGATAGTTAATAAGTGGTAACTTTTTCCAAGATACAACATAATAAATGATGGAACCCCTGTTTCTGCCATTTTCTACAGCAGGGTTTGGCAAGGATAATCACTTTCCCCTGTTTTGCACAGCAAGATTGAATCTTTAAATGTCTCTTTTATTCTTCTGAAATTGTTTTTTAGGTACAGGAAACTAATGGTGAAGTCAATATTTTGAAATGTCATTGCCCAGTGTTAGGTATGATTTCTCAGGGATAAGTGGGCATACTTAATTGCAAGCCATGTTTTTAAATGACTGTTTCAGGCATTTATGTCTGAAAATTACACCTTTTATCTATATTGTCTTGCTATCGTGTAAAGAAAACCTTTCTGCTAAGAGTTTTTGTTGTATTTTTTTAGAACAAGACCAAAAATAGAAGATTTAATGCTTTGAGACAGCTTTTAGAAACTTGCAATATCTTTTTCTTGAAAAAAAATTAATTTGTTCAAAGCATAGCAATATAGCTGTGTGCTTTGCAGACTATATATATATGTAAGCCATTAAATTACCTTAAGATTCTGAGGATATATGTGTCACTGTCCATTTGATAAATGACATCTTTTAAAAGAGGTAATAAAAATCTGTTCTTCAATCTTTGTGTAAATGGCTTCTGCAACATAGTTCATAAAAAACCTAAGTGGTGCTGTATTACTCTAATGGATCACCATGCAAAAGTTTTATGCAAGTCAAAATACGTTTTTAAGGCTTACTGTTAGGATCCCTAACAATCAGTATATAACTTTTTACAAAGTCTTTGAATGTATTAATAACCATTTTTTATGACAGTATACCCTCTGAGGTCAAGCTGGCAGTATATACACTAAAAGTGAGCTTTATAAGTCTACAAGAAATCTTCAAACTTAAGGAGATATTGTTAACTTAAATGACAACCTCTACTGGTGTCAAAACAGCTACTATGTTCCATTACCACTTTCAGGTCAATTAAATATTGGAAGTTATGTTTTTTAACATAACAAGAAAAGCAACCTGAAAATATGAGAAAATAGCCATAATAAAATTTGTTCAAATATGAAATACCTTAAAATGCACATGCTTCATTTTAATTTTCACTTTCTTGAGAGTTACAACAACTTGGTTTTACAAATAACTGTACTAGCTCCAGGAAATACATTGTTCTTTTTAGGCATTTCCTGACTTAGATATATTTTATTTTTGATTAACAATAGCTGATCTTTAGGGAGCCAAAATTTTCTTTCAGTTAAACTCCCACCTTTGGTTTACTTATAGCTTGTCTCATAAGGTGCAGTTCTAAATTTCTTCGTGAGAGTTTCATTAGCAGAAATACACTGCTTATAGAGTCTCTTTCTATAATTATTGCTTGTGGTAAATTGGAGCATCGCTTTGTTCCAGTAGCAGAAAGGCTTTTGCTTGTATCCTTGGCTTTCTCCAGTAATACATGAAGGTAAAAGCCTCTGAACAGTCTAGAGTTTAAATGTGAACTAAAATGTAGGATTGGAAGTAGGGGTAGAGAGATTTGAATTGAATTGACTGTTCCTAACTGGAAACAAATGGCCAAAAGAGGCATGCAGCCCATGATTCCTATTCCTGACCATAAAACACATATTCACAAATATATATATATTACTCTTCAGATGTGATTTTAGAAACATTATGGTATAAGCAAAGTGTAATCATTGGCCGGATTCTCAGGAGTTGTAACAGCAACCTTGCTCATCTAAGAGTCTTCCCTGAATTGAGCTCCTCTCACCATTAACACCCACAGAGCAAAAACTCATCAACTAGATTACTAGATGGACAACTTAGTCCTAATCATGGTAAGAAGCTTTTTGCCTAAAAATAAAAGATAAGATTCTTTACAAATCTAAACCAACATAGCTTCATTATCTTTATCTGAAGTATGTGGATTTATACCATATATAATGTGAGGTCCTGCTTACCTTCATCATGCATATACTTTAAGAAGATTTTAAGAAGAGTGGACAAGAAAACAGCTGACAGTTCCAAACATGGCAAGATGTAATTGCTGTGTTTTCCGCACAAGGAAAGCTCCTGTCCACTCTGATTAGGATTGTCCATGACTGGCCTCCTGATAGCATGGATTTTTTACAGGTTCTTGCCTAGTAGATGAGATGAACTGCTTTTTTTTTGTTTGTATATAAGATACTGTATATGTAGGTATATGTAAAAGCTTTGCACATACTGTTTCATGTTACCTCAGGTCATTCTGGAGATTTAGAAAACTGAGTTAGACGTGCAGAGAAATGCATGCTATTGTTGATTAAATTTAGAGAAAAGACTTCTTCTACAGACATACACAAAGAAAACACTGGACAAATAAGTTTGTGTTTCATTTATTTAAGAAAAATGGTTAAAGAAATTCTGGGTGAAAACTGGTATACTGCTTTGAATCTAAGTTTTATTATATCATAATAATTGAGATAAGGTACAAGAACAGTTAGGTCAACAATAATCATCTAGCCTTGGGATAGATACTTAAAGTGAAGGACTGGATTTTAAACATCTTACTTCCTTATGCAGTTTTAAAAGCATTCCTACTTCTCCTAAATGTTAGCAGAAGACCAAATAAATTATTTTGCATTTGTCATTCATATTCAAAAGGTAAAATATTAGTCAAATTCAAGGTCAACCTTGTTAAGGAAAGTGCGTCCTTGCTTGTTTTTATTGAAGTTTATTTTCTTGAAATCGTTTCACAGCTTCATTTGAATAAGTTTGAGTGAACCTTTACACCATTAGTTAAACATTCATTTGGTAAACAATCATTGACTCTTTGTACCAAATTGTAGACCAAGGTACTCTTATTATCTTTTGTCTGTGTTATCCTTTTGTGGGTTTTGATAGGAAATACAGAATTCAGGAATAATTTTAGAAAATTCTATGTCCATTAGAAAGAACAGACAGAGTATTGAAGTCCACATTCTGAGTTCTTTCCAGGTCCTCTTTAAGCAAATTGTTTGCACTAGATAGAACCCTAAAGAAGGGAAAAAGGTCCCTGACACTGCTGTTCTTTTGTTTGCTTGCCCTGTATAGATCACAAATTCAATATCCAGACAAGTAAACTCATTGAAAGTGTGTATTGTTAGGAAAACCATATTTTAAAAAGGTAGGTAAAATTTTGCAAACACTTTTAATTTTTGTTTTACAATTTCTGAAATACTTATAGGTGAAAAAAATTTGTATTTCAACTTTTCATCTTTTGTCATGCTGTTTTTCAATACTGTCTTTTAATATCCTAAATATTTTGGCAGGTCAGTAAAAAATTCCTCATGGAAATTTTCTAGAAGATTTAAACACATAATATTGTTTCAGTTCTAGTTTGGAATCATAGAATCATAGAATCATAGAATCATAGAATGGCATGGGTTGGAAAGGACCCCAAGGATCGTAGAGTTCCAACACCCTGCCACAGACAGGGCCACCAGCCTCCAGGCCTGGATCTATACAAGGTTGCCCAGGGCCCCATCCAACCTGGCCTTGAACGCTTCCAGGGATGAGGCATCCACTACCTCTCTGGGCAGCATATTCCAGCACCTTACCACTCTCTAATTTAAACTTTCCTTCCTTTAGCTTTAATCCCTTCCCCCTTGTCCTGCCACTGTCTACCCTTTAAAAAAGTTGATTCCCCTCCTGTTTGTATGCTCCCTCCAGGTACTGGAAGGCTGCAATGAGGTCCTCCCGCAGCTTTTTTCTTCTCCAGGCTGAACAAGCCCAGTTCCCTCAGCCTCTCTTAATAGGGAAGGTGCTCCAGCCCTCTAATAATCTTTGTGGCCCTCCTCTGAACCCTCACTAACAGTTCTACATCTTTCTTGTATTGGGAGCCCAAAATCTGGACACAATACTCCACGAGGGCAGAGTAGAGAGGGAAAATCACCTCCCTGTCCCTGCTGGCCACCCCTCTTCTGATGGAGCCCAGGATACCGTTGGCCTTCTGAGCTGCAAAAGCAGGAATACTACAGTATGTTATATTGCCAGTGCATATCCAAATTGCATAAAGGTTTGAGACACTTGAAAGATTCCAGTTAATCAAATTGGTATGTTTTAAACTGAACTTGAAAAGGCACAATTGTATAAATATTATACAACTGTATAAATGTTCTGTTCATCAGAAGGGCTCATGTAGATCACTGTAGTTTATTAAGCTGGTTGCTGATTCATCAGGGAAATCAAGTTGTAAATTCATAGGTTTCCTTATTTTCTCAGAGAAGTAATTAAAACATGAAGGTACAAAACAAAGGATATTATTGCATTTTTCAATGATTGTAGATGAGAATAGTAGGTAGGAAGTGGGAAGAGTGTAGAAGTTTGTAGTAGATGGTGTATAAAGTTGTGGTAATTGTGACTCAGTTCATAAAGGTGTATGACTTTCCTCACTGTGGGTGAGATCTGTGACAAAGCCTTGGCTTTCCCAGGGGTGACGACAAAAATGTACTCCTAAGTAAGTCTTGCTCCAGTAAGAGCTTTTAAGAGTCAGTGTATTTTCAGTTTGTTCTATGTCTACATTTGGAATAATTTTAAATGCAGACAAGCTTCAGTTTCAAATCAAGAGTTGATCAATGGTAATATGTACAGCAGAGGCTGGCAACCTCACGGAGCAATGTATTCCGTCAAATAAAAAAAGACACAACTTTATAAAACTGTGTCCTGTCATGGAGTGGTCACATTTTATGTTTTGTCTGACCTTATTGTGATGCTTTTTAATTTATTGTGGTGTTAGGGTGCCTCTTTTCAACAAGCTACACCACTAATTCAGTAGTTATTTTCTTGATAGCAGTGCACCTGTAACAATGGAACAACACAGACTTCTGTTTTCAGCCAACTGTGAGATTTATTGTACCTCTAGGTAGAGATTTATCTTTTCTCTGACTAGATCGATATCTAACTCCCAGGTCAATAAATCCTGATTGAATCTCAACAGAAGTCAATAGCTACCTATTATGTCATCTAATAGACAAAGATTTTGTGGGTGTTGGGCCTAAGAAAGAAAAAAAATGATTGTGAATGCACCTATCAGAAGTTTTATTATAGGATTTCTTTACGTTTCATCTATATAACATCAGTATCCTTTTTGCGTGTTTCGGAAAGTTATGAAAACTGTGGTACACTTAATGCTAGCAGAGACACATTTTCCACATTCAAAAATACCTATTTGTGATTTACTGTGGTACCTAAGTCAGCATTCCATTTCTTCAGAGTGCAGTTCTTAGATATTTTTTCTCCTATGTGGAATTTGAACTAATATTGTTAAAATAAATAGGGATTTTTCACAACGAATTTATAGGGTTGTTTTTTGTTAAAACATTGGTTGCTTTTTTTTTCCTCAGAAAATATTACAATAATATTTTGTTTCTAGGATTTTTCTTTCAAGGACCTTCAAGGAGACCAATTATCAAATTTTTTAAGTCCTTGTTGTAACATGTATTCATACACACACACACACACACACACACACACACACACACACATATATTTCACACCCTATGAGTCTATGATATACTAAAACTAGCAGTAAAGCACATTCCAAAATGAAGAATATTTACTGGTGGTATTTTGCTGATTGTTGAATTTGATGATTTTGCTTTGAACAGTCATTAGCTTGCATGGCCACTATCATAACACATTAAGCAGAAATGTTTTCATTGTAGTTCAAGTACCTAGAATACATGGAAGAAGTGTTTCATATTTCCATATTGACACCAGTCTCATTGCATTTCACTTGCACTTTACAAATAAGCGTACTTAAATGTTTAGTAAGGTTGCACTATAAATGACTTACAACAATTATAAATTATGCCACACTGTTCTAAGGTCCTTAACATGTTATGCATGGGTCAATGAAGCATTCCAGTTAAGTGGAATGCTCATGGGTATGTAATGAGTGAGTATCAGAGGGATAAAACACAACAGCTATGTAAATGTTTGGCCTGGTGGCTAAGCAAGCTTTCTTTAGTAACAAATAATTTGAATTATAAGTTTCTACCTTAATTTGTAAGTTGTACTTAAATTAGCACATGAAATATTGTCCAAATGTGAAATATTTTCAAGATTGTATGTTGCATTTAGTTTTTCAGTTAGCCAATCACCATTTTTACTCTATTGTCTACAGTAATCATCTTTCTTCTTGTCCATCTTATGAAGGTGATTTAATTTGAAGAGAAACCACTATATTATTCAGCACAACAATCAACTGTTGTAATTATCTCTGTTTTCTTAGATACTTTATAATGTATTTATTAAAGAAAAAAGTTTAATTTGCATAAAAGTCTTATTTAATAATAGTGGATGACAAATATGGTGAAGTCTATGGCTCCATCATTATTTTTCTTTCCATTATGAAGTAATAAGGAGCTATGACTGAAATATTAACAACTTTAACCTTCAGCTGCTTATTATTCTGTTGTTTTCATTCAAGCTATAGATTAAATACATTTATATGTATGCCAGAAAGTAAGAGACCTTACAAAATACAGTGATGTCTGCCAGTCACTACTATTTCTGTTTTGAGAAGTATGTCTAAGCTTGTGAATAGAAACAGTTAATTTTTTTAGATAGTTTTAAGCTCTTTCTAGTCAAATGGGATTTCCTTTGAGAAGATTCCTGTACTTAATTCCCATCTGCTATGTTCAGAGGTTACTGAACACAACCCCTTTTTACTTAATTGTTTTGTTCATCTCATGTCATAAGATTGTTCTTGCTCACCGAGGATTAAATACACCTATAAGAAGAACTTAATGAGTAGTTTCTTCCATTCCAGCATTCTTTGCCCTTGCCTTATCATGACATGCACATAATTTTCTTGGTTCCTCTGCTTGCCTACATGACAAGTAATCTGTCATAGAGAAATCCTCAATATCTAAGCAGCATTATGTGTTAGTCATGTATATCTGTATCTCTGTATGTTTCATAGCTATCTTGAACATAATACTTTAAGTGTTTCATTATACAACCACAAGTCACTTGTCACCAGCCTTGAAGAAATAATTGTCTTCCCCCCCTCCCGTCCCAGTTAGAGCAAAGATCTTCTTTGGTTTTTTAAATACATTTTTAACAGAATTGTCAAAACTGAAAAATATATTTTCAGCACACCAGTAGCATCATACTTCTGTAGGCTTGCCTCAACCTGCTTTACCTGAGTTCACATGCCTACTGCATTAAAAGAAATATAAAATGCATGAGTTTGATTACTGTATTGTTCAAGGCGGAGAGGCTGACCATTTAGCAGCCCTGTTTGTTCCTAACTATGTTTCATTAGAAGTATAGAAATGATGCTAATTCAGTCCAAAACCACTGAAGTGTCTTCTGTTATAAATTGAATTTTTCTTTGTGAACACTTGCACAGAGAATAGCTATACAGTGGCATGTCGGTACTAGGCCCAGGAATATTTTTGCTCAAGTCAAAGTCTGTCTTTAATGTTTTTTTCTATGCCTCTCTTCCTCACATTGAACTGTTCTGTGTGGAAAAAAAAAAATTCATGGAAGAGCAGTTTAAGGAGAGATCAAAATTACTCAGAGGATTTGCTTGAAAAAATGTTTATATTGCTGTCTGAAAATTCATAGAAACTTATGTGCAATTCATACTTCAAAAGAAACAACTTGCATGTTTTCAGAACATAACATATTGATAAGTGATTTCTGAAAATGTATCAATCAGTCCTTTTGTGCAATCTATTCAGAGTCTGCGCATCAAAAAATTGGCAGAAGTTTCCTATTTTGCACTCTGAATTGTTGACTCTTCTAAAAACAAGATTAGATTAATAGAGAACTAGAGAACTAGAAAACTTCCAAAAACTAGGAAGGGTAGTAAATTCTCCCTGAATATAGAAGTAGATAAGGAAATTTGAATATTGTAAAATACATGTCAGTTTTCTGAAAGACCAAGGAATCTGATTTCTGTAACATGAGGCCACGAAATTTAGGCCAAAAAAAAAAAAAAAAAAAAAAAAAAAAGAGTAGAGGAGCCAAGAAAGGATTTAGCCAGCAAAAAAATATAGAAATAACAATAATGCCTTTCCATGTGTTTTCCTGAAAAGTAGGTCACAGTAAAGAAACCCTATTTCTTTGTTTTATGAAACAGCAAGTTATATTGAAAAAGACAACTGCCATGTCACATGCTATTCTAGAGAGCAGTAAGTATTACCAACAAAGCACATATTAAATGGCTATGAACTGGCTGCCTGGGAAGTAGCTGAAAGTTGCCATCAAGGCAGAATCATAATGAAAGGAAGAGATTCCACCTGGGCTCTACAGGGATTGCTGTAAAACCAACTCTATTAAATTTTTTTCTGTATGGATTAAAAGTAAATGTAAGACGACTGCTGATAATTTTTTTCAATGACACAGATGATGGCAGAATGAGTGAAGAGTGAGAACAGTGCATTCGGTCAAAGTAACCCAGATTGTTTGATGACCTATAGCACTCAGTGCAATAAATGGAAAGTCCTGCAGTTAGAATTGAGGAGGGTGGGACAGTATCCAGGAGAACCATAATTATGTAAATGCAAGAGTAAAGCAGCTCAAAATAAGTTTCCAAAGCAGTAATGAGAGAAAAGAAGCCCTTAAATAGATTCTTTACATTTTTTAAAAAATATTAAGAAAGCTAAATTTATTTTAGAGGTTGGTACTGGGAGGGGAAGTATTATTAAAATAGCAATATTAATTTTATTTGTCTATTTTTACACAATTTTGGCAAGCTGAAAAAAAACAAATAACACTGAGTGGAAGAAAAGACTTCAGAGTGAAGTTTTATATTATTTAGTTTTTCAGAAAGGTTAACTTCATGAGACTATGAAGAGAATATTTCTCCGTTACAAGGAGAAATAGTGGGAACTAAAGGTCTGAAAGAGAGCAACAAGAGTCAATGGTCTGAAATTGAAAGTTCAAACTACGAAATAAAGGGCAGACCTTTGACTCTATGATTAACGACTGGAATATTCAGTCAAGGAAAGAGGAGATATTTTCTACCTCTTGATCACTTCAGTTCAAAATTACATGCTTTCAGGAGGATGTGCTGTAGCTAAAATCAAACTGCTAGGTTCAGTACAGTGCTAGTTCAGCTAATGGCCTGAATTCTATGGGAGGTCTGGTGGTCCCATCTGGCTTTTTTTCAGTGAATACATTAGATAAAAGCTGACCATTAATCTTGAATGTCTTAGTATTTTGAAAAAATCTGTTGTGACCGTGGATGCATCTGGTTGCATAAACCATACTAAAAATCTAAGCTATACTTAGTCTTTCTAAGGTAAGGATTGTTGCTTTAAAAGGGTCTAAACTGTGAAGATTTCGATGAGTAAAAATACTGCACCTAATTAGGTGTTAAGCCATGTAATGTGCTTGATAGCAATGTAATAGATAGTAATTTGGGGAAGAAAATATTGCTTTGTTCAATAGAGAAAGAAACAGCCAGGTTTCTGTCTTTCAGTGACTCTGCTGCCCACTCCTCAAGCTGCAAAGTGTTGGCTATTTTTGGAAGCTGAAAACCACTTGTTTTCTTATAGTCCAGTTCATGCCTGTTTTGAGTAGATGGTTTTATAAGCTGATTTCCTTTGACTATGTTCTGGTTTCGGCTAGGATAGAGTTAATTTCTTTTCTAGCAGTGTACGGAATTCCGTGTTTGGGAGTCAGGATGAGAGCAGTGCTGATAACACACTGATAGTTTAGTTGTTGCAAATCAATCAAGCACTTTTCTGTTGTTCCTGTTCCCTGCTAATGAGGAAGGAGGGGGACAGGAGACCCGAACTGGCCAAAGGGGGCATTCCATGCCAATTACATCATGCTCAGCATAAAAGGGGGCAGCTCCAGGATGCACGTTATGGGGACGGTCTGGTTTCAGGACGGCTCTGAGCTGTATGGCCTGAGTTGTGCGGTTCAGTGAGAAAGTGTATCACCAGTTTTATATATTTTGCCATAAAGTCCTGTTATTATTACTGTATCTGTTTTTCTGCTATCCCAATAAACTATCCTTATCCCAACCCGCGAAGTTTTGTTTCCTTGGGTTTTCTTCTCCTTCCTTTTCCCCCTCCCTCAACACTCCCCTCCCTTCAAGTCCCTTTTAAAGAACAAGCAGCTGCATGGTGCTTGGCTCTCAGCTGGGGCAAAACCAGGACAACTAGAAAATATTTGAAGAATTGATACTGTGTCTTACTGGACACAACCTAATGACTTTGTTTCTTAGTTAATATTTACTGTGACAGCAGCACCTTATTCTGTTCCATTTCCACTGTTTCTATTAAAATATATTTCCATCCTGTCTGTACTACAATCTAACAACTAATGTATTCAACATGATTAACTCTTCTCTGTTACTTTGAAACACAGAAAAAAAGTATTTATATACAGTACAAGTTGAAGTGATACAGCCTGCCAGATACTGATGGAGTTGTTCATGTAAACTCAGCTTTATGGTCCAACCTGCGCAGAGGTCCTCAGACAGAACCATGTCTGTACAGTTCAACAGAACAAATGAAAAGAGACCTCTACCTTTGCAGCCCAATAAAGCCACAGTGGACATAGGTTTGTTAAAAAAGTTTGGGTTATGATTGAATAATGAAATCTGCACCAAAAAAGTCAGTTTTCCTTAAATGCTAAATTACTTGAAAAGTTTGGTTTAAATGTTTAGACCAAAGTGAAAGGTTTATGTTCATGGGAATGACAACAATCACAGTGGAATAAACCAACAAACCACTACCACTAAATTCAGAAAATATCTCTTCCATAGCGTAGTGTCCCAACAATGGGACAAATACACTTCAGTGGAAAAATATCCCTGATGATAATGTCCTGCTGCTTAAACCAGCCTACATGAAGCTGAGAGAAATTTTCTTTAAAAAAAATGTGATTGATTCTAACTAAAACAGAGCTGAAAAAACTTCATCCATAAATGTATGCTTGAACTATTGGCAAGAAATAAAATGACAATTTCCTGCTCAAATAGGGTGGCCACTTGAAATGTTATTTCTCTAATAGATAATCCTTTGATTTGCAGCAACTGCATAAGGAAAATTAGAGTTTCCTGTCTGATTTCTGGAAGTAAGCACGGCAGCAAACTTTTAATTTAATTAATTTGAATACACCTTGTATTATGAAAACAATGGAAGATGCTATGATTACATTTGGCATCCTTGCAATTACCACATAAATTGGTGTATTTTCCACTCAGTCAAGCTTTCTTCAGATTCTTTAATTCAAAAGGCTTCAGCACAAGGCTGTTTCATTTTGTACATCCATGCTGTTATTTGTAGAGATTCTTGAGATGGCTTTATTTACTAACAGTGAATTGAACAGATTTTTTTTCTTCTGGGTATTCATTGTAATGAAATCAATCTGGTTAATTCCTCTCTTCTTTTCATCCCAAACTTTCCTGTTTTCAGCTGAGATAATTTTCTTCCTAGTAGCTGGTATAGTGGTATGTTTTGGATTTAGGATGCAAATAATACTGATAATGCATTAGTATTTTAGTTGTTGCCAAGTGGTCACAGATTTTTCAGTTTCTCATATGGCCTGTTGACAAGAAGGCAGGGGACACCCAAGAAGCTTGGAGGGGCCACAGTCAGGGAAGCTGACCCAAACTGACCGAAGGGATATCCCCCACAATATGACATCATGCTCAGTATATGTCTGGGGTGTTGGCTGGGAGGCAGTGTGGCCCAGGAAATAGATAAGCAATGGCTTGTGTGGTGAGCAATGGTGCTCTGCATAACTTTTTTGTTTGCTTGTGATTATCATCTTCATCATCATCTTCCTTTTATGTCCTATTAGACTGTCCTTTTCTTAACCCATGGGTTTTACCTTTTTTTCTTTTAGATTCTTTCCCTCATCCCACTGAGGAGGGAGCAGGGACTGAGTGGGTGGCTTTGTAGTTGTTTTAGCTGCCTGCCAGGTTAAACCATGACACAATTTAACATTATTCTAACTTATTTGAAAATTCTTAATATTTTTTAATATACTTAATTTTCAGCTTTTTTTTTATTACAACATCTGTCTTTCAGTATTGGATTCATGATAATTTTCCTTAAGAAAGGGCATAGTGTACTTCATTACTATAATCATGACTGCAGAAGATTGACCACTAATTGTAATTTCTCTAGTGCTTTCACTCTTAGCCATGAAGTGTCTAGTGATATCCTTGTAAATGAAGAAAAAAATATTATGTTAATTACATAAAGCAAGTCTGACTCAAAGGCATAGATTAAAAAGAATGTGCTATAGAAGCATTTGAAATATGTGGTATGACCATAATCTCTCTATTGCACATTTTGTTTGTAGTTATAGTTTGAACTAGATCACAAATCCAAGTCAAATCTATTGGGAGTTCAAAATTGGAACTTTATTTTGAAGTTTTAAGAAAATATACATGCATCTGCCAACTTGTACTTGCTCAGTATTTGTCCTAAGATGCAAAACCCCAAAACCTTTACTTCTTTCTATTCTTTCAAGGTAGAATAATATTAGATTCTGAAAAGTATTTTAATACATACAATATATTCAGGATATTAAGTTACAATAACATAAGATAACTGCATAGCATAATGCAAAGTAGTGATAAAAATAGAGCTTTTATTTGCAAAGTGAAAATAGTATTAATGAAATTGCCGTCTGCAACTGTTCGCTTCCTCAGTAATTAGTAAAATAATACAATTACTTATTAAAGAGATACTTAAAATTTTATTTGAATCATTCAGTGGTTGTGATCATTACAAGACAGATGTAGAAGGAACTAGAACATGGGGTATCTAGTATGATCTACTGGACCTTCATAAAATCTCTAGTGTCCAGGCATATGATCCAACAACAGAATGGAAATTTTCCAATCAAAAAAAAAAAAAGAACTTGCCTGTGGCAAACTAGTTTTTCATTAAAGTGGAGTTGCTCTCTTTGTTTTGTTGTTTGGTTAGGGTTTTTTTTTTTTTTCCCACCACTAGATAGAAAAAACATTGAGCTCAAAATGATAAAATAAACAGTGGTTTATTCTTGGTATGTTCCATTCACACATCATGCAGGAGTAGGCTGTAAGATATAGCTCATTAAAATTCTTCAGTGTTTACTGAATCTAAAAGAAGTTCTCATTTTGTATAAGTAACAAGATAAATTTCTTCAAGCATACCAGACTGTCAGGTGTTAAATACTTTGGTAAATGCAGTTAGGCACTTAGCTGTGGTATATCTTTCCTTAATAATTTTCTGCATTTGAACTGAAAAATCTTGATGTTTACAGTCTCAGTCAGGGTTCAGTCTTCTGTTGTAGCTTTTCTTACATGCAAGTAAAATGGTTCCTCACAGAACGCTAAAAACCACAACATAACACATTGTCAGATGTTGCAGAGCATGGAAGTATCTCAAAGAAAACTTGGGGAAAAAAAAAGTAATTGACTGTAGTTCAGTATCAGGAATGAATTCAGAGAGCCTGAGTGGAGAAGGAAATAAAATTTGCAAAAAACCCACCTTATTTTCAGGGCTTTCTCAAATACAGAGACCTTGGGTAAAAAGGGAGCTGTCCACAGTAGCAGACATAACAGTCTTTCATCCCAATGTTGTTCTTAGTTTTGTCTGATGTTTTGAGGATAAATGCAGGACCATCATGAAGAAATTTCCTGATTGCAAAGAGTTCTGGGGAACTGTCAGTGTAGAAGAAGCAACTCATATCTTTTATGGCAAGAGCAAGAATAATATAATGAAATTTAATAGTTTTAGATTGTAAAGGACATGTGGCAGGACTAATTATAAGACTATCTGGATGATGGTATTGGACATATTGTTTAGTTGTCTTGTGAGATGAACTCAAGGATCCTTATGGGTCCTTTCCAACTTGATACTGCTTGATTCTGTAGTAAGTCTGGCCTCATTAATTTGAAAGTGTCATTGGAGGAGAATGTCGTGGATATACTAGTCAATCATAGATCAATCAATACCAGTGTGATGTAATCTGAAGAAGGAAAAAAAAAAAGAGAGAGAAAAGAGAAAAAATTGTAATTAGAAAAGGTGGTGATAGAGTCTCCTTTGGAATGTAGGTAGCTTTCTGGTCATCCATTGTCAAAGAGGAAAAATTCAAATTGGAAAATGTGATTTCTGAGACTAGAAATTGTCAGAGGTTAAAAAAAAAAAAAGATGTGATTTAGAGGAGAATAAATTGTGACAAGAAGTTTGAAGAAAAAGTGTGTTCTGAAAGAGCCTTTCATGTGGGAGAAAACATCTCACATAATTTTAAGATGTAAATAGTTATAACTAAACTCAGCACGCCAGAGGTCCAGAGTTGTGTGTCCTTCTCAACTTCATTCCAATAGATCCAAACCTCTACATTTTGTATGTGATTTTTGACACAGCAGTCTGTAAAAATTCTTGGCTTAATACCGGAAACAGGGTGAGCTGTTTCCATAATGATGTATATACATCCTGCTTTTTTTTTTTCTTGCTTTCCTTTTTCAGTAAAGATAAACATTGGAAACATAGCTGAAAAGTACTCTGTTAACAGGGTTGCAGTGCTGCCTAACAAATATGATGCAAAATTAAGCCTGTGTTTAAATTTAAAAAACCTTTGACAGTTTCCTTTTTCAGTTCCTTTCCTCACTATTTTAGACCGGAGATGTCTTCCTTAATATGAACTTATGCCTTCTTGTGGGATGTATAGGAGCCTCTGCCAAATATGCTGAAGATACAGGGGCAATTCCTGATTTAAAAGGAACTGTTGGAACATTTCATATTACCTCATTGGAAAAGGCAACCAAGAAAGTTCTCTTTACACCTTTCGGGCTCATTAGAGAAATTTGAAATTATGTATGATTTTAGTACTGTACTGCCAGAACAGTTGATGGAGCCCCTAGGGACAAGAATAGAACATTAGGATCCTCACAGTAGTTACATACCTTTTAGTGACGATGTAAATTTAGTATGCATGTATCTCCTGTCCTTCAGCATATCCCAAGCTAAAAAAAAAACAGTTTTCTTAATCTAAACTTTGGATAAAGTTTGGGGTTTTTTTTAATTCAAAACTTGCCCAATTTCAGCTACTCAGTTTTCAAAAAAGACGAATATATTGCAAGTGGGAGAGATCAAATGACTAGTCGTCCACAAATCCTTATTAACTCTCTACAAGCATTGATTTAGTACCATATCCTTTGAAGCAAAAAGGAAGAGGAAACCAATGCTAATTCAGAGGAATTTCTGTTTGTTTGAATTACTTTTAAAATATGACTAGTGTATTTTTGAGGATTGTATAGAAGGGAGATGTTCCAATCTGTAAATTCTGGTCTATTTCAAATTGAAATGGAAAGGGTTGTTTGTTTTGGGATTTTTTTTAAATAAACAAAAAAATTTTACTCCCCCTTGCACGTGCATAAACATAAAATGTTTCAATAAATTTGGTTTCAATGTGAAAAATTGGAGCAATTTATTTTATAAATATCAGAGCAGAATATTTTTAATTGTAATATTTTTCTATCTACCTGGTTTTCAGTGAAATGAATTTAAGTTATAACAGTTCCTTTTATTCAAAAGTCTGCATGTCTTTCTGTTATAGTATGTATAAATTATAGTTAATTTCACTATATCATGGTGAAAATTGTAAAAAAATATGTTCGGAAGTGCATGTCCAGAAACAATCTATGCAAAAATTGAGTTTTTTAAAAAAAGTTAATGTCAATAAATTTATCCGTTTACATATTTATTTATTTGATTGCAACTCTCTCCAGTCTGTCAGTATCTTTTATGTACTGGTGAGCTCAGAACTGGACCCAGCACTTGAGGTGTGGCCTCACTAGTGATGAGTCGGGGAGAATGATCCTCTCCCTTGACCTGCTGGCAACACTTTTCATAATACAGCCTGGGATGCTGTTGGCCTTGTTTGTAGCAACATTGCTGACTCATGTACGGTTTGAGGACACCCTAAACCCTTTTCTGGAAATCTATTTCGAAGCTAGTCTGTCCACAGCATGTAATGGCTCCCTAGCACAGGATGTGACATTTCCTTTTATTGAACTCCACTGGTTTCTGTCAGCCTGTGATCGCAGAAATTAGCAGGGCCTAATTTGCAGCCATCATCATATGTGAAAAATTTCCTGTAAGTGAAACTGAACCCACAGAGTTGACTGTTCCTGCTTTGTTGTACTCTTTGCTTCTTCATGCGTAAATGACTAAATGTTAAAAAGGATTCTGATAGTGATGGATAAAAATAAATAGAAATGTAGGATCATTCAATTTTCTTTTTCTTTCTGTCCTGTAATAAAAACAATATCTTCTTTTTCACTTTACTGGCAAGTATTACATAAGTCACACTTATGAACATAAATGTATCTGATTGACATATATCAAATTTAAAAAGCACAGGGTTTTTTGAGATCTGTCAAATAAGGAAGTTTAAACTTTGTGCAGTTTTAAGATGTATGGCATATTTTAATTCAGAAATTAACTTTTCTCAAAAAGGAATTTTTGTCTTCTTCAGTGGAGTAAAAGTTCCCATTCACTAATATTTATAATAAGTAACTATTTGAGCAATTATAATATATGAGAAAACACTAGAGTTTTGGCAATATATCTTGCAGCTAGAAATGTTCAATATAAGTTTGAATGATTACTTATTTGTATTTAATATGTATTATTTTAATTTCTTCATATTCTCAAGCAAGTTGTATAGCATCATCTTGCATTTTCTCTCTCTCTCTTTATCTATCTATCTATCTAAAGAACACAAACAACTAAACACAGGTTATTTTGATTGTATAAGAAATTTGCATTTCCAGAAAATCTGCCATACTCAACCTTTCCTGAAAACAAAGGTTATGCCCAACCTTTCTTCTTGCTCGAAAATGCTAATCCTGATTTCTTTTGTTTCTTTGCTTGCTTTCCACCACAGGAGTCATCAGGACTGCCTTGCACAACATGGACAGGGAAGCCAGAGAACATTATTCCGTTGTCATTCAAGCCAAAGATATGGCTGGGCAAGTCGGAGGGCTGTCAGGGTCAACAACTGTAAATATCACACTCACTGATGTCAACGACAATCCACCCAGGTTTCCTCAGAGTATGTACAATTTCAGCATATAATTGATTTGAAAAATGTGTTGATTTTCAGTGAAGAAACTATTAGTGAAATACAACTAGTATGCAAATTCATGGGGAGAAGGGAGCATTTGGATTTGCCAGTATTTTCCAGTTTTCTAGTGTTTTCAGATGATGCACAGAGATGGCATAGCTGGAATACTCAAAACAGTGAAGATTTCTTTCAGTTAAACACTGAGATGCGTGATAAAGGAGTACGCTTGTCATAAATGAGTTATTCTCTAGTCCTTTTTCAATGTCTGTTTCAATAATGTGTGATTTTGATCCCAAAAGTGAATGACATTGTTCCCATGGTAGAGAACAACAAAAGGTAACACATTTTAAGATTTAATCCGGCATGACTTTGGCTGCTTCCATACACATCTGTCAACTTCTTCTTCTGTTTCCTTCTCCATACCTATGCAAACTTTTAAGGTCACTTTTACATTCCAGGTGGTCAAAACCTAAGGTGTTTCTCACTCCTGTTAATCTACAGTGGAGTCTGCCTTTATCCTAGTTAAGCAGATTGTCAATATTGATGTCAAACTAAATGTTCTCTCATTCACATATGAAAAGTATAACCTAGAATACTCTTAGAATATTTTAACATGTCCAGTAATAGGAAGTTTATTTCTGTCCAACTCACTGGATGAACTCTGATCTGACACAGCAACAGGAGTGTTGTAGGAATTCTTAATCCAGTCAACAATTGATTTAAATGTCTTTGTGAATGTAATTGCATATTTAAACCTGCTTTCCTTCATAGATTGGCACAAGACCAATAAGAATATTGTAATCTGGGCTCAGACATTGTATGAGCCCTTGTAGAACATAATGGACTGGTAGCTGTAGGTACATCCACTGGGAAATGCATTAACCTGTTTGAATGAGGGGATTTATAAACAATAATAGAGATCATAAAGCTCTGGGGAAAAACAAAGCTCCTTGGCAATATGCATTATGCAAAACTTGGTCAAGCAGGAAGAAGGCTCATTAAAAGTGGTGTAGAAATGAATATTTTTTTCTCTGCGTCAGAAACACATAAAAACATAAAGCCTTTGCAACGCAGCCTTAAATAAAGTGTATTTGGTTTTATGTTCCACAGAATTGTCATTGCATCCATCTCTCTATTTAATACTTCCTAACTATTGGAAAGGCAAAAGGTAAGGCATATCTTTGAACAAATATAACATCTAAATTAGTTACAGTAGAAAAAAAATGTCCAAAATTTCCTTCAAACTCAGAGATAAATTGATGCCTACATAGGTTTCAAGAATTGGCCTCTTTTATTTTAAATGGAAGATTTGGAACATTAAACTGAGTGACACTGAGAACTGTATATTGGCACATATATTTCTTTTTATGGGTTTTGTTTTTTGGGGTTTTTTTCAGAAATTGAAGAAATATGAAATCTTCAAGTTATATTCTATGAATTTTAAGATATTTTGATAATTGTAAAAGTAACATTGGAAACTACAAAACATTTCACATGTAATAAAAATTCATTACTTAACAAAGCAAAACATAAAATGCATTTTAATATTTATCATTTTAACAGAAAATATTGATCCTAGAGCAAGTCTTACAGAGTGTCGTGTTTTTACCCCGACTGAGAGCCGAGATCCACGCAGCTGCCTGCTCCTTAAAGGAAAAGAGCAGGGGAAGAGGGAAACGGGGGGGGGGGGGGGGGTGTGTGGGGTGTGTGGAGGGAGAGGCAAGGGAAGGGAAAAGGAAGAGGAAGGGGCAAATAACCCCAAAACCAAGAAACTATGGTTTGGGATAAGGATAGTTTACTAAGATAGCAGAAAGATACAATATAACAATGCTAACAGGACTTTAGAGCAAAAATATATGAAGCTGTTGATACACAATGCAGTTTCTCACCAAACCACACAACTCAGGCCGTGCCACCCAGAGCCGTCCCAGAACCCGACCGTCCCACAAGAACCGCGCGTCCCGGAGCCGGCCTCGGCCTTCGTCCCATCAGCCCCCCGATATCCTGGGCAGGACGTAATTGGCATGGAATACTCTCTTTGGCCAGCCTGGGTCACCTGTCCTGGCTTTGCCCCTCCTTTCTCATGAAGAGCTGAGAAAGTCCTTGACTGTCTGACAGCAACTAGAAACATCAGGGTGTTACCAGCACTGCTTTCGTTTTAACTCTCAAACACAGCATTCTATCCGCTGCTACAAATGAAGTTAACTCCATCCTGACCAAAACCAGGACACAGAGTACAAACATTTGCTTTATCTTTCCTTACACAGGGTTTGTGTACCACAGCTATGACTGCAACATTGTTTTTTTACTCCTTTTCCACAAGTATAATTTAAAACCTTTGCAAAAAAACAGTAGGTTTAAGTTATTGATACAGAAAAAATGTACAAATGTATAGAGAATCTAAAATCGGGCCATCTTAACATCATGTGTATGTACAATAGTACATAAGTATCACACTAGTAGAAAAAACTTCACTGTTTTGGGTTTTTTTCTCTTTTCTTTGTATACATTATTTTCAGTTGAATTTCTCTTCAATTTCCTTATTAGATAGAATTACTGACGCTTGTCACATTCAGGATTGAGTTCAAGGGAAGCACTAACCAAAACTGCCTATATCAAGTGTATAACCCTTAGAACAGGCTGAGCCTCAGCTAAACCACAGACTCTCTTTTGGTTAGTTTCCTTTTCTTGGATATCATACTTGTGAGTTTTAAATTTAACTATGAGTACATGCTTGAGACCATGCTGCAAAGTACATCTGATTTATGCCTTTATTATTTGTTTTATATAGACATATGTTTTATTGCTAGATCAGTGTTCATTGCAGATGCATATGGAGTAAGGAATGTAGGATTTTTCCCACTTGAAACTACACTTAAAAATCTATTAAAAAGTTAAAAATCGAGGTTGTAAATAAATCTGCTTACATTAAATTATGGTGTTTTGTTCCATACTCACTCTAAATATGTCTGACCTTCTTTCAAAAAAATTACTAACAGAAGAACTACAGATTTCCAAAATATCAAAAAGTCTGGAAGGAAGAATATGAAACTGCTGCAAAATTTTATCTGTCTGATGCTTGCAGTTCTGAAATACATAGCAATAACCTCTGGATTAGAAAACATAACTGAAAAAATCTGCTTTCAAAACACAGCAGTATGTCTTAGAAGTAGGCAAGATGTTGTGAATTCAGTAGGCCAATAACCTGAAACCTCAGATACATTTTGCATATCAATTAATTCAGTGCATCTTCTACAAGTGATTTCTTTTTCTTCATCTCCACAAATCTTTCTTTAGAGATTACAGTTACAAATGAACTATCCATTTAATGTAGGATGACAGACAGCGCTGTGCACAGGCAGAGTTTTGCTTTTCAATAATCAGCATCTCTCAGTTCTTGTTAGTTTTACCACTGATGGATCCACTTCATTGATGGCAGAGGGCCCTAATTTCATAGTCATAAATTTATTTCAGTAATCTGATAAAAAATGTTTCATCTACTGATGACACCGTTATCAGTCTTGAACTACATCAGAATTTTCTGTACTTTTCTTTCATCAGTTCTCTCTGGTCTTGTTTAGAATTAATAGATTCTGCATGTTTTGCTTTCTTTATGATGAATGGATTCTGATTGCATCAAAATCATCACACTAGGCAGATGCTTCCACTGACATGTTTTGTACATCAAGTACTAACAATTCCCCTCTGGACAGTATGTAGGCGATCTGTAGTTAGTGTATGTAGAGTCTAATTTTACAATGAACTGTTTTCCCTGATACCCCATTTGTAGATTTTGTTGTTTCATCCATCTATATCAGTTCTTTAAGATAAACTGGAATTTAAATACAAGTCATGGCTTAAAATACTTTATGCCTGGTTTTGGTTTGTTTTGGTTTGGTATTTTAAGGCAGTAGACACAATGTGAAATTACCTAGGTGCACGATTGGTTCAGCTGCACTTTTTGTAAGGTGCCTACTGTCCTTCCTTGTTAATATAACTCATTAGCTAATTAAGTGAAAAATTATCTGCTGTTCATTTTCTTTGGGGATTTATGTTCCAACATTGTACTTGCCTTATCTGCTTTTCCACATAGTTCATCCAGTTCCTCTGATCACAGTACGTAACTACCAGTATCCTGTTCACCCCCCACTGCCATGCACTGTATACTGTTCCATCTTCCTGTGGTGACCAGTCCAGAGCTATCTGCCTGCTGATTGACCACTTGGCTGCTGCCAAATGAAATGGGTAAAGTGAAACTTTTTTTTAGCAGGTATTTCTACTCTATTCAACCAGTAATTGCTAAGAGTTTTGTAGAATCATAATGTCTTTGCGGTCTCTGCCCTTTTGTCAGATTTGTCTTAAATTGGACAGGGGCTAAAAGTTACTGGAGACTGGTGAATTAAAAAGATTACAGAAGTTGTGTGTCCTCAGGAAACTCAGATTTAGAACAAAACAACAAAAAGACCTGATAACCCTTTTGGCTTAAGGTTTCTGATATCTGATCTACTGTGCCTTTGTAAATTAGATTTTATTCATACCTAGTGATTTAGCTTCCTATTATTTCTCTTGTTTATCTCATGATGACAACTCCAGCAATGATCCAGTGTCCAAAGAGTATTAGGAAGAATTTAATTCCAGAAATCATTCTGCATTTAAATGTTACTTACTTAATAAGAATTTTTTCATTAGAATTAGAGGAATTTCTTTTTCATTCATCACACTACAACACTTGCTACCTTTTTGACTATTTCCAATATCTACTAGCTATAATATACTGAAGGTAAAATGTATTGCAATGGAATAACCCCAAGTGTACGTTATTGCTGAAGAGATTCTTAGGTCTTTTAGTAAATCACTCTGGAGGGACATGTAGAAACCTGATTTAAAACCAGTTTGCACAGAACTCTAGTATTTTTCTAGTTACATGCATTCCTGCATATAACTTTATTCCCTGTCTTCAAAAGTGAACTTATCCTTGAAATTTTATTTTATTCTCGTTTTTCTCATTCCTGCATTCCACGGGTGGTGTGATTTGTTTTTTTTTTTTTTTCCTACCATATTCACTGTTTCTGCAGGTGGTTCACAGTTTAGGATATGATGTTCTAGAATTACGGTTTACCTATTTTCAACTATTTTTATCATATATGTGTTCCAGGATGTCTGAAGCAATACAGATTACAGTAATATTATCTGATCGTTTTTTCCATCTGTAAAATGTAGGGAGGATCATTCTTCCTTCCTAGCAGTTAGTCAAACTCAGCTTCAGACACAGCTCTTTGTGCAAATAGTGGAGAGGACGAGCCTGGTGAACATGATCAATCTACTGAAAGGCAATTATTAGTGCTCATTAAAAGATAAAATGAGTAACCTCTATGCACATGTCAAGGGAAATGACAGGAAATTAAATATTTCTACGTGATAAGGAAATATAGAACCCTGTATTAATATATGTGATGTACCAAACAGGTATTATTTAAAAATTATATGTAGTTTCTTTTTAGTACTGTTGCAAAATTGAGTCAACATAATGAGATTTAAAGGGTGGACTCTGAGAAAAATGTAAGGGCTCTTCAAAAAGAATTCTGTTTAATCTTAAAACACCTCTGGTTAATACTGAGAGTTTTCTGCAAAACTGAATTCTTAGTTTAATCCATATTAATCTATTAATCCATAACAATTTAGTATATTATTAGGAAATATTAAATAACAGGGAAACTTTGATATAAAAAAGACATACAAGTGAAGCTTGTGTAAGCTGTGCAAGTGCTAATCAGATGTAAACAACGTTTCAGTATAGACTTTTAAAATCATGGTATCTATGTAAATCAAGTTTTAGTCATTTGTGTAAGGAAAGAAAGTTGGCAAGATTTTGTTAAGAATGCTGTTAGGCTTGTGTATAAAATTGCTGTAAAAATCTGGCCATGCATTTCATGGGATGTATATATTTTGGAAGCTGTATTGTTTGTTAAAGATCACAACTATTAAAAATGGTCATAGAGCATGACAGTGACATAGCATAATTCTGGTGCTAACAAGCATTTTGTTTCTCTCATATCTTAAAGACAGAGCATTTTTTAAATTAATTGTGTTTATAAAGTGTGTGCTCACGTTCCAAGGTAAATGACCAGTGGTGGTATTTCTTTTGTGAGCACAGTTGGTGCTCAGTATTTTCTAATTTTCCGCCTTTACAGAGCATCATCATAAGCAAATCTCCAAGCCTCCTGACCTTAATTGTTCTTTGTTTAGAAACAGCTGAAGTGTCACATCAGTAACTGAATGTGGGGCAGGCAAATACAAGCTAGCAAGCTTCCATTTCTGTCAATTTTCATAACATGACTTTCCTTCTGACTCTGACAGCCAGGAGTGCATGTAAAGGGGGAAAATGCTATTATATGCTTGTATTACCTGGTGAAGGTGTATGACTTGAATGTGTCAGGCCAAGAGACAACAGCTGTTAGTCTTAAACACAAGAGAAATAGGGTGCTTTTTTGAAAGCAGAATAGGTATTTAGAATCACCTGCCTAGCAGGGCAGCACAAGAACAACAGGATATTTAACTAGCAGCCAGCATCAGTAATACCCTGAAGAAACAGAGCGGTAAAAAGGACAAGCCTCAGTGATCTAAGTGATTTTCTAAAATTTCTCTTCCATCGTGTCTTTCTAACATGCTTGATTCAATCGTTCATCTATCATATGCCTAAAGAGATAGACACATGAGATGATGAATACATTACTAAAGAGATGATGATATTCATCAAGTACCAAAGAGAGTTAAGAGATAAGAAATAAAGAATATGTATCTTTGAGTGCATGCTTCCATAGCTGGAAAATATTATATAAAGTGGTTTGTTTAATTGTCTTCTTATTCTGTTTATTAGAAGATTGATATGTTCTCGTATTTGCAAAATGTTGGAAGTTAAAGTTACCAAATTGTTTCATTTATCACTAAAATCTGATGTAAGTTGTTTAACAACATTTGATCACATAGATCATGATATTCTGTTTCATGAGCAGAGTAAGTTTGATTCCCATAATTGGATTTTTCCCACAAAAACTAGAAGCAGTAAATGTAATACTGGTAAAGATGATTTAAGTACCTGGTTAAAAAAAAAAAAAAAATCTCTAACAAGAATTCACAATGATAAAACTTGATAATAGAATTATTTATAGAATTAAATTATAAAGGAAAGCTGGGAGGGGCAAAGATATATTTATGTTTGAGTCTGACTAAATATTTGTAGAAGATCTGTTTTGTGTACTAAGCTTTTATGTTGGCTATGTGCATCAACTGTATGCCTAACAGGATGGAATCCAGCAGTGGTTTTTATTTAATTTAATTGGGTATTGTCTATGAGGGTTTCTATGTATGAGGTAGATTATTCATTTTATATATCATACATATAATTTTTCTTTAAAAATACTTTATATATAACAATAACTAAAAAATCTATAAGGGTTCTGAATGAGGCAGTAATGGTTTTGGGAAAGAGGACTGGTTTGTTTTGATTGTTTACTAAGTAGAGAATTTTGAGCAGCACCACTCCATTTTAAGGGTTGTTTTTAAGTTTCATGTCTTTTATGAAGCTAAACTCCAATGGGACCAGAGTCCTAGCTGTGCGAATGCCAAACACAGAACAGAACTAAACACTGTCCAAATGGAATGTGTCTCTTTTACAGGTGTTGCTATTGGTCCCTGCTGACCCAAGCTGCCTGATGTAGCTATGGCCCCCCTATAACTGGTATGGAATATGCTCCACAGAGCACATCTCTAGACACTGCTAAATATCACGCCCAACCATTAAGTTGCTCATTAGTGAAGATTATGGAGTACATATGTTGTTTTTTCCCACACCATTTGCATAGAAAATGTGTATTTGTTTATTTGATACCTACAAGGAAAGTACTGAATCTGAAAATCCAGGGAACCCAGTTTGCTTTGTTTTTCTACCTTTATCCTCGAGTGGTATAAAGTTCACACTTTTTACAGGAAGTCAGAATACTTTTGATCTCTGAGAATTAGTCAGAAACTTTTCAAGCACTTTTAGTTATTGCATGTAAAGGTGTGTGGTACATAAACTAAACTCGTCACTGATTATAGTCTTAATCACAAACATAAATCCTGTCTTTCACTGAGATGTAGAGAGTGAGGGGTATGAGGATGCATACATCTTCTTCCAGCCAAAGGAGTCTAACTGCAGCTAAGAAGAATGTTTATTTTTCTAAATTGACCCAAGAGTGTTATGTTCTCCAGAGTTTCAAGACAAGCAAAATATCTGAGTTTCGGGATCATATTTGCAAATAAGAAATAGCTTCACTTCCACTTCAGATACTTTTGGAAGTGTAAAAACACAGGGTTTTGTTTAGGGTTCTTTTGGTTTGGTTTTGGGGTTTTTTTTTGGTTGGGGTTTTTGGAGTTTGTTTTGGTTTGTTCTGTTTTGGGGTTTTGGTTTTTTTCTGGCAGATAATAAGCCAAACATGCATGTTGTCATCAAACAATATTCAGAACAGAGACAGTAGTTCAAAAATAACTGAGTTTCTGGAAATGTAAAACTTATTGTATTCATAGAGTTCATAGATTAAAATTAGTTTTATTATATTATAAATAAGGATAGCAAAGAACATGCAAGAAATGTCCAAGACATACTGTGAGAAATGGACTGCAGTCTCAAAAGAGAAATCCAGAGTAATTTATTACATGTAATGAAAGCAAGCAGCTCTGTGAATGAAGAATAACTTTGTAGTAGAAAGCCATCAAGCAAGATTGAACACAGCCACAGTTGGAGCTACCCTTTATTTTTATCAAAGATGGCTTGCAGTAAAATTCTAGACATAACTTTACAAATGGCAGGAACATAAATTCATGCAGAACCTTCAAAAGGTCATCTGACCTTTTGTTTAAAGCAGGTTCAGTTATGTCAAGTCACTAAAGACCTCATCTAGTCAAGTTTTGAAAGATGTTTTTCAGGTCTTTTTCTGCATAACTGCTCTACAAGTGGTTGGCCCTAAGCGTCCACTGGAGGATGGCATTATGACAGAGCTCAGGCATGGTCTGCCCAAAGAGACTGTGGGTTCTCTTGCTCTAGAGATACTAAAAACTTATCTCCATGTTATCCTGTGCAACCTACTGAGGCGATCCTGCTTCAGCAAGGGGATTGAACTAGATGATCTCCTGAGGTCCCTTCCATCCCCTACCATTCTGTGATTCTGTGGTTATTCCTTCCCCAGTGCCACCACTGAACACCATAAGATTTCTGTCAGCCCAAGCCTGTCCAGGTGTCTTTGAACAGCAACCCTGCCCTCTAGCATACTGGCCATGTTTTCCCAAACTGGTATTGTACATTTGCTTGCTGTGAGCACATGGAACACATCATTCAGGTCATTAATTAAGACATTAAATAGATTTGGTCACAGTTTTGATTCCTGAACAACTGTTAATTGGCTGCCAGATGAATTTCATGCCCATAATCATCAGACTTTGAATCTGGCTCAATGTTGATTTTTTGTCTGTATCTCTATCATTTTGGCTTATGACTGAGTATTTAGCTAGTTGTATGTACCAGCAACCTTTCTTCCCTTAGCACTTTGATATGCATTTAGGATATAGATGTATTTTGTGTTAAGGCAATCAGTTGCTCTTTAGCAATTTGCCAGTAGGTAGAAAAAGGCATCAGTGTACAAGCTGTGGTATATGAATGAACATATCTGTTGGTTCATCACCAAGTAACATTATCTTCATGTTACTAAAGCAATACCTTGGATAATGACATAACAAGGAGTCCAATATTTAATTATTTCTCTACTCGTTCAGTATTATGCCTGTCATCCCATCCTTTGTCAAGTAAGGTATTTCCTGATATTCAAGAGGACATTATAACCTATAAAAATAAGTAAAAATTATGCACTGAATAGATTAATGAATAAAATAGCATGCTTATTAAGTTGCATTGAATATTGTCATACTACATTTTTGAAAGAGAGATTCAAACAGTTGCTTCTCCAAGAGTAAAACACAGAATTATAGGTTGCCTGTAGGGTAATTGAAATGAGAAGTAAATTGTTCTGCAGATCAGTAAATTGCTTCTGTACTATAATGGCAGATAAACCATATAGTTTACTGAAAGAAAGACGAAGGTCACCTATATGTATTTGAACAATGTTTCAATTAGCATGGATTAAAGTCTTGCAGAGTGGTATGGCTAGCCTGTACATTAACTGGAAAAGAGCATCGATGTGCTCATTTCATGAGCTAAGTAAATGTATCTGAGTGAATATTAACATAAAAATTGAGAACCAAATCAACCTTTATAGAATCTTGATCTATAAGCCATTGGGCAGCTTTTCTAGGGCAATTCAGAGTGTCCCTAAGACTGTTTGAAATTTCTGCTTTACAACAGCTCCCAGGCTGTGATGCTGGAAGCATGAGAACAATCTGTTCAACCTGGACAGATTCGGTGCAACAATTTTGATAGAGACCAGTACCTGAACCTCAGGGCTCCTAACTTGCCAACCAATTTTTAGAGGGTTGAGACAGATTCATAGTTTACAGTAAAGAATCATAAATTCACAGTATATGCATCCCACATTTCTTTTAATGTCCTATAAAAATTTATTCAATGCTCAATGAAATGCTCGGTTGAGCCTTCAGTCAGTTTCTCTACTTTTCAGTAATAAAATTTATGATTTATTATTTTGCAGGAACATTTCCAATTTCCACCACTAGACCAAATATACATCTCTATTTTGTCTAACCTTCATCATGCTGAATGTTATCCTCTTATGTATTTGTTTGGTTTAGTTAGTTTTATTTGTAATTATTAAATTGGCTCATTTCTGTATGAGGCATCTTCAGTTTGCTTCTGCAAAGCAGCGGATAAATACTTGTTGGGAGACATTTGTAACCTTATGATCCAAGAGTTTCTATTTTTTAACAGTTTTCATCCCATCCATTTTTTTAAAACATTTTAGTTTTACAAATGCAAAACAAAAAATAAATAATGACTGGTTTCAAATATTTGTTTTGCTTGAAGTTTTACTACTTCAGAATGTTTGAAGTTGCTATCAGTAAAATGGTTTTCTGAAACAGATGGCTAACACTTGTGGTGTGATTATAAAGCAGAGTGTAGTGTCATGTGGATATATTTGATCTAGTTTGACTATTTGGAAGTCTCTAATTAGTTCACACTATCATATGAGTTATAACACTTCTAGTTCCTGAAGTGGCTTGATTATATAACTTTTTCTTTATGGCCTCTACAGAACATATTCTTTATGACCTCAACATTTTCCTTCTTGGAATGCATTAGTCAGAACAAAAGTGTCAAAAGGCCACATTTCACAGTTATTTTTAACAATAAGTAAATTTGAAAATGAATCTCATCCCATCACTATAGCTTTATGTATGAAGTAAAGTAACCAGTGATAAGAACGTGCCACTTGACATCATTTGTGAGCATAAAGCACTGCAAAAGAATACATGACAAAGTATTCAGTTGGAAATTTGTGAAGATGGCTTTTATACTTGTATCAAAGAATTATATCAAAGAACTAACTATGTGTTTTAGTTGAATCAACTACTAAGCATTTTTCTTGTTATATCAGTGGTGGTATTTTATTTTACATGGTAAATCATACTTTTTGTTCTGCTGGACTTTTCTTGTTTCCCTTGAGACTTCCCTAATGCATGATAACTTATTTTTTGTTTTCCTATGAAACATATTATTTCCTTTTGGACTAACAAGTTTAGTACAGTTGTCCATCCTTCTTATAATGGTTTGTTATATATAATTGTTTATTAGCAGTATGAGATAGTATTACAAAAACAATTCAAGGATATAAATAGGTTTAGGAACCATTGTCAAAGGCATTTGACAAATGTGCAATAAAATCTATTTTCTCTAACAGGTATCTAAAGTTAGTTGTATTTTAGTGATAACAACAACTCCCTCTGCAATTGCAGCTTCTGTAGTTTCATGATTTCTTCAGTCCATCCAACAAATAGAATTTTTCTTTCATAATGCAGCTTTAATCTCTGAATTCAATTTTAAAATTGCATTTCTCATTCTACAGGTTTACCAAGGGCACCTCTGCAGTCATGATAGTTTGTTTAGACACAGAAAACTGTAACATGTTGGCTTTGATATATAGCATCTTCTGATCCACTGTCCTGCACCTCAATGTTGCACTATTGCATATATTATTGCAGAATGTCAAAGAGGAATATAGAGAAAACTTTGCATTTCAGAAGACATGTAATGCCAGCAGCTGTCATTTTGCTCTCTTTTCTGTGTTGGTGGTTGGCCTGTGATATAAACTGTGCAGATTGTTGGTGAGGGATATGGACAGGGCATTGTTCAGGAGAATGGTGATGGTGCACAGGGTGGGTGGTACGTGACACCTTCTATTGAATGTCTATTCTCCTTTTCAGTGCTGGTAGGGTTCAGCATTCTTGGTGCATTACAACACTAGCATTGCTGGAGAGAGGATCTTTTAGTTTCAGATGGAAGTTGAGGTTTATGTTATCATATTGTGGCTGTTGGCCACCTTTTGCTCCTTGTGACACCTTCCTGTTCCTCAGGCAACTTTGTGCCTGTTAGGAGATTCAAACAAAAAGGATAGACTCAGTTAAGAAGTTGGTCTTTAAAAAAAATAAATCTTTACTAATGATTAACTAACAGGTGATTAAAGCATTGAAAGGAGATCATAGTTGTTACATATGCTTGTTATGGCCACAATTGTGTAATACTTTCGTGTACATATTATGTTCATTTTTCCTTACTGTGGCCACCAATGAAAATTTATGTGCAAAGCATTTGCTACTGCAACAAAAATACCTTAAAGTGGTAATGGTAAAATATTAGGATTTCTTAAAATTTTTCTGTGGAAAGAAATATGTGTTGATCCCATATTGCAAAATGTTGATGTAATATTGCAAAACTGATAGTATTAGAGAAAAAAAAAAAAGCAAATATATCATACAATGATTTTCCACTTCAAAAGTACTCATTTGACAGTTAAGTTGGTTATGGAGAAGATAAACTTTTAAAAATACTGGTGTGAAGTAAGCTTCAGAGTTAATTTCTGTGATATGTGGTGACGAGTAAGGATAACAGTGAAAATCAAAATCCTGCATTAGGTAAATAGGATTTTAAATAAGGAAGGAATCTCAAGTAAAATATAATTCCTTTTTAAATTCTATCAAGAATTTGTCAGTTTTGCGTATGAAATACTCTTCCATTTACTCAGAAGTGATCCAGCATGTAACAGTTCTGTAATTTAGATTGGCTAGAAAATGTCCAATCTATTGTGGTTTGTTTTGTTTGTTTTTTTTTCCCTTCAGAGCATTATCAGCTGTATGTTCCTGAATCAGCTCAAGTTGGATCAGCAGTTGGCAAAATCAAAGCAAATGATGCAGACACTGGTTCAAACGCAGACATGAAGTACACAATTATAAATGGTGATGGTTCTGGGGTGTTCTCCATATCCACTGACAAAGAAACAAGGGAAGGAATTCTTTCCCTGAGGAAGGTAAGCAATAGACTTTGACTCCCATTGTCGGTTCAGATCCAGCCAGCAGCTGAGCACCCTTCCATCCCCCTGCGGGATGGGGAGGAGAATGGCAGACATCCTGAGATGGGATAAGAACAGTTTACTGAGACAGCAAAGGGAGGTGGAAATAACAACAACAGGATACAGAATATACACAACGGTTGATACACAGTGCAGTTTCTCACCACAAAAAAAAAGCACAACTCAGACTATACAGCTCAGACCCCTTATGAAGACAGATTGATCCTGAGTTGCGCTTCCTGCAACCATGCTGCCCCTCCCTAACTAGCCCTCTTTTATACTGAACATGATGTGTATATATGTATAATACAGTATGGAATACCCTCTTTGGTTAGTTTGGGTCACCTGTCCTGGCTGTGTCCCCTCCAGCTTCGGGTGAAGTGTATGTAATTAAAATATAATTATGAATGCTGAATAAGTATATTACATGATGAAAATATTTTACCATGTAAATCTTTTGAGCCGTGAACTTCATCAGTGTTAGCTTATTCACATTTCTTCCTGGGATACTATGAATCTTTGCAGGAAAGTCAGGGAGAAAAGAAATTCAAGGAAAGAAATATTTATTTAAATTCTTTGTGCTGTTTCAATGACCATATCTAGTATTTACAATAAACTAAATCTTACTGAATTTATAGTTTAATTTTCCTGAATTATTCTTTTGCACATTAAATTTCTTTAAAAGAAGTAAAATTTTGCTGAAAGTTTTACAGTTGTCCTCAGGCTGCTTGAATCTTGACAGAGAAAGTTTATTCATGGCAATGAATGTATAATTCAGTTTTCATGCTGTTATTCTTAGTTACCAGCTGGAATTTAAATGTTCAAGTCTTGTGCACTGTGTAATGTAAACACCGGCTTGTAACTGGTCAAGCTGGTTATCATTTACATGCATTTCCTATATTTATCCCTGTCTATTTAAACTATTAATTATAAAGTGTTCTTGCCATTTAATTTGATTCTTAACTGAATTACATGCACAAATCTAATTCCTTAGATAATTTCACCTCCTCTGAGTTGAGTTCATGAAAGTTTCCTGAAGTGTCTGCGAAATTATACTAATTATCTATGCTAGACTTAAGCATACTTTTATAAAAAAACAGAGAGATGGCTTATTATATTAACTATTTTTTAAAAAGCTTTCCAATAAGGAGAAACAATTTCATGGTTTCAGTCCTTATTTGAACTTACAGACATCAATTAGCTGGATTTGTTGTTATTGAGTCTTGAAGATATCAATTATATCCATACAGCATAAAGAATAAAAATCAATTTGTATTCATAGTTGGTGATACATATTCTGGGCCTAATTAATGATAGGAAGAATGAAACCCCAAGAAAATATTGGAAAAGAGAATGAATAAAAAGTTTCATAAAGAATGTAATTTTTGGCATCTGAATAGATATATAATTAAGTAAATTTTTATTTAACATCTTAAAAAAGATTTTGTAACTGAAGGAAATTTATTTTGATCATTCATAACAGTTTTAAAAAAGGTTTCAATTTCTGTATCTATGAAGGCTTTAATGCAGTATCTTTTATAAAAGTTGTCTAATACCCACCTCTTTCAGTTACACAAAAATAAGATCTATCAGTTTTATACCACTGAACTTATTTCCTGGTGGCCTTGTTGTAGCTAATGTCATAATCTCTTATTTCTTCTTCAAAATGAGAATTGTTCCTGTTTAAAAGTTCACCATGATTGTTGTTCATTAAATAGAACATTTATGCATATTGAGAACATGAAACAGGAAGGAAGAATTTTCAGCAAAATGAAGGAATCCATACATAAGTGTAAAATCACATTTCTTACTGTTTTTGGCAGACAAAATAGCTTCAGGGAAATTTTCACTATGTTTTAGAATCTGATAAAAGCATATGTTGCCTGTTCTTACATATACAGATGACAGTGATTTGAATAATTTTCCCATCAAGACAAGAAGGGGTACATTTTGCTTGGTTAATGTTATATTTCAGTTGAGCAGAAATTCAGTACTTAGAGCTACATAAATTGATGTGGAATGCCTCCATTCTTTCCTTGTACAGTACAAAAAAGGTAATCTCATTTTTTGTTTTTGTTTTTTTTTTTTTTTACTCAGATCTTGTATGTAATTTAGTAAGAATTTTATGTACTGTGTACTGTAATTACTTTTATTTAGATAAGGTTTGAACCTGATTTAGTTTGACCGCCCACCTGAAATAGGTAATCTCCTCTGAGAACAGAATCACTTTTGTTTTGTATATCAGATTCCAATACCTTCTATTACAGTAGCATAGTTGATTTCTCTTCTAATACTTCTCTAGATGTATAACAGGCACATCAGAAAAGACAGCAGTTAGTGTATTACTCTGTCTGGAGACCAAAAGTCCTCCTCAAACCTTTTAAAACTTTGCTTATTTGAGGTCTGAGGCAAAAAATCAGCACCTCCATGCTAGGCTGTTCAACAGGCATTCAAAGTCTGTGAGTGTTGGAAGGAAGTTTTTCTCATTCTGGGCTGACCCAAAAGGTCATTATCTCTGCTATTGTCAAGCCCTGTGGAGCAGCCTTTCATCCTCAAAGCTCTTTCCAGAAAGGGTTGATTGCAAACTGTCATTAAAGATTTCCCCTTTGCCTCATGCAGTTCCTTGTTTGAGTGGGAGACCAAAGCAAACAGCACAGTAAAAAACATTTCTCTCCAGATTCTTCAGAAAATGACTGGTCAGCGTGTTCTCCCCTTGTTGTGACTTTTGGAGAAGTACACTAGAACTTTCCTGACCTCAAGCCAGCAAGTATCATTCAAGCTTCCCCCCCCTCCCAAAACAAAAAAACAGTCTGAACAGCCCACGTCTCTTTTATTTTGTATAAGGGCAATGGAAATGTTCAGGAAACAGCTGTTTACTTCACATAAGATTCTGCTGTTCCTTTTGGGAGTCTAATATTAGAAAAAGACTGCAATGCAATGAATAGCAGTATTTGCCAGTTAGTCCTGTGACTAGTCACTCGAATTACATTTAGTATTTTTGGTTTGGCATGAAAATCATAAAAAACAATGAATACATGCTGAAGATATGTGGGTAATTGTCATGGAAAGACGTTGGTATTTGGGAAGACGAGAAACACAAACAAAAATTCTTTTTAAGTCCATCTAAAATTTATATGCAAGATTGTCTTTCCAGGAAAGAGTTCATGGTCTTCAACACTTGGACAATTTTTAAGTAAATCAAGAAATCTAGTAAATTTAAGTAAATCTAGAAATTATGTGGAATTCTAGAGATACAGAAAAATGCTGGGTCTCATCTCATAGCTAAAGCTAATGACTGAGAATTAGGTTTTACACATCACAAGTGAATATCTTTACAAGCAATTTATTTGAGTATTTGCTTCTCTTGGAGAGAGTAAAGGGTCAGACAGGACAGAGCTGCGTCTTTCTGTTTGGCTATTTGGATTTAAATGAGTCTTATTGTGAATCTCATGGGATAGTTGAAATATTTCCTTTGTAAATATAAATTGCTTTGCATTATATTTTTTATGCCCAAACTCTTAATGAATTAGAATAGTTTAGTTATTTTATTATGAATGTTCATTAATAGATCTCAAAAATAGGAAGAAATAAAAACCTCCTACTGGTAGAAGCTCAAATTACCTGAAATAATGGATGAGTCTAGGAGCAAATTTCTTAGCACAGCATTAGATGTGCTATAAATGGGGGCCTGATTTGTTCTTCAAATGCAAAACAAATGTATATTTTAAAACATACTCAATGTTTAAGCTGAGCAAAATACACTTCTGTACATTCAAATTGCAACTAGATTTTTTTAAAAATTCTATCACAAGTGAAAAGAAAAATGATGTAACAACTAGACTTATGAGTTGCTCAAAGATATGGAATATCACAGGACTTGCTTTGCTTTTAAATTACTTCTCTTCAGGCACCAGAAGAGTTGAGAGTTGTCTGTGTCAACTTTGTCTTGTATCTTGCAGAAGACAAGACATATAGCATTGTAGCGTTCTAATGTAGGGTTAAATTAACCATGCCAAGTCCATATAATTACTTCACAATAGTTCGAAAACCATTTGAAGTAGGAAGGCAAAATTTCCATGTGTGTAAATGACAAGAAATGTGACTCCTAAGAAAGACAGTATCTGTGATGTATGGTATATGAGTCAGAACCTCAGCTTCTTTCTTACTAGTAGAGAGGTAGGATTCCTAGTAGGAATCTATTGATTTAAATAACAGGGCAATGATAAAGTAGCAAGGGCACTTTTGGTGGGTAGTACAGGGCACTGGGTATTATTGGAACATCCAGCACAAGGCATATCCCCAGCGGTAGCTTTCCTTCCCATTTATGATGCCATAATCTATGTACAGCACAGCCCTACATGGGGAGACAAGCTGAAGAGTTGTCTCTCTCATTGTTGCTGGTTAAGAATTAAGAAGAAAATGGTCTAGAAAACAGGGATGCACCCTTTCTGATTAAAAAGCACACACCACGTGTTTATGCTATCCTTACATATTTAAGTTCCTATCTGATGACTGTTTTTCTGCAACAACTTTTTTCAGTTGAGGATAAAAGAGATTCACAAAAGACTGTTGGTATCCGTATCACTGTCTATTAATCTTGTTAATTTAAGATACAAAGATAATTTAATTTGGGTTATAGCTGTATATACATTTTTCAGCATTTAGCATTGACCATTAACAATGTTATAAAATCAGAGACAGAATGACAGAAGAAAAGTCTGAGGCTCAGTCTAAACCCTGATTTTTTTCCAAAACTTGTACCTCGCCTACAATTACTTTATAGCAAAAACCTGAATCCGCCTTGATTCATGTATATACTTCTACTTACAAGGTATGCCAGAATATCACAGAATATTGTCCCTTTCCAGTAACATGAAGAAATGTGGTTTGAGTTAAACAGAGATGTTGTTAGCTTTCTAGCAGGCTAAGCTGAAGCACAGAATGGCATTGATAAATCTCTTTTTCTGCCAACAGCCACTCAACTATGAAAAAAAGAAGTCATATACACTTAATATAGAAGGAGCAAATACTCATCTTGATTTCCGCTTTTCACACTTGGGACCATTCAAAGATGTAACAATGTTGAAGATCATCGTTGGTGATGTGGATGAACCTCCTCTCTTCTCTATGCCTTCCTATATCATGGAAGTTTATGAAAATGCAAAGATCGGGACTTCTGTTGGCACGGTAACAGCACAAGATCCTGACACTGCCAACAGTTTAGTGAGGTATAGTAAATCAAAATTACATGGGATTGAATTCTACTGGCTAAAGGGTTATGAGATCTGGGATGTATGAAACTATGTCTTTCCTTTTAGTACATAAAGGGAAACCGGTCAGAAGAGTGTCATGATCACTCTGCGTGGATTAGATTTAACATTGTAATCTCAACCTTTCACTGGTTTGCACTAAAATTGCCATTTAGCCATCAGTCTGAGCAAAGGTCTGTGTTTTCTAGTTCCTGTAACAGCACCTCTCCAAACAGTCCACAGAACAAGACGGTGGACTTCACTGACCTGCTGCCAACCAGCTTCCTGTTACCAATTGTAATATCTGTTCAGGATCATAACGCTGGTTTTCCCCTGTTACACTATAGTTGTCACAGATGGAGAGTATAATTTTTGCAAAATTGTGTTTGACGAGGAAGTCATTATTTTGTAATATGCTTCAGTATTAGTGGGGTATCAAAAGAATACAGTGGGTGTAATAACTGATGTTGCTAGGGATATGTCATGTCTTCTCTAGTTGCAAGGTCTAGGGCAAAATGCTGAAAGGCAAACACTTGCAGCATCTGATATATAATTGTAAAGCTAAATGAATATGTAGCATACTAGGAACTAAATATTTTTATAGTCGTTTTAATGAAATCCATTCCTAAAGAAAATGTTCTCATTAAAAAGAAAAAGAAGAAATAAAAAAAATAGGGAAGAAGGAAATTTTCTGTATTGCTGCTCTGGCCAGAATGCTTTTTATAATGACAGAACTGGCTTGTAAATAGGTCATGGTCTGAACTAAAGTACTGAAATCAAGCTGGAAATATCCCCCCAGAAAACTCAAATAAAACCCCAAAACACTGATGCCAAAAATATATACATAGATGTTAATTTGACTTCTAAGTTTAAGAAACTTTGGATTTAACCTTGAACAAACTGGAACTGGGGTTTGACTTCGTTACTGGTTTAGAGTAAAGTTTTCAATTATATGTTTTAAGCTATATGATAATCCAATGACATTTTCTAATGGCATAATTTGTGGGTTGAGTTACTTTCTAAACTGACATGCAGTTTGAGATTTTTGTGGAACAACAGAAGAAAATTCTTTGTGAAAACATATTTGATGCTATTCCTTTTTATGACACGAATGGTATCGCCTTTGTGAAAATCATATGAGTATATACTTGGTAAACCGTTTTTCTTAAGCTAATTGGGTATTTTAGATCTGAGCTGAAATCTTCTGGGTATGCGTAATAGTCTTGGTAAAATGAAACAATTTTTGCAGAACAGTGAAAACATCAGGTTTTTATGGTTCTCTTGTGCTAATAGTCTAACATTCAAAATGTTTAGTGTCAGACAATCAATATATATACAACTTCTTAGTGGGAAGGTATTGCCTTTGAAAAATTGCCATTATGGCATTTGTGTCTAAATCATAATATAAATAAGAATATTTTGCCAAAATAACTGCCTAGTGCCCTTAGCTTTAACACTATACTTCTGAAAAAACAGCTAACAGTCAGGCAGATCAGCCATCATGGTAGTTGGCTCATAGGAAGAGTGAGTGAAGATTTGACTAGTTCCTCCATGATTCAGCTGTCTGTGGCCCCTAAGAGTTTTGTCTGGAAAGGCATAAGACCACTGTAGTGAAAGAGAAGTAGCAGCAGTTTGTACAAAGGCTGGGGGCCAGAAATACAAACAGGCAATATGGAGTCAGAGGCATTGCTTTTTATTTGGCTTGCTTTTTTCTTTTTTCCTAACAGGAATTTGTAACCAGTGATTAAGGCCAGGATATTAAATATTAAATATCAATATTGTTCAAATAGTTGAGGAGAAAAATTGTCCTTACCTTTGTCTATCCTATTTTTTTCTCCCACTGACATTTATTTTTGGATTGTTCCTTCCACCTCTCTCTGTTTCAGTGGGGAAAAAAATAAAGTGCTAACAAAACATACCGAACCTTGAAGCTCTGAAGAAATCCAGTCCTCAGCTGCATATTGGAGTGGTTTAGCAAGGGCAGTAGCAGCTCAGATATCCTTGGTGTATCATTATACTGTGATCGGGTCCACTGTCTAGCCAGGCTCTATCCATCTCGGTGGAACTGACAGCAAATGTCATTTGTGAGCATGTGGGCTCTTCATGAATAATGGTTTGGATAGGAAGGGACCTTAGAGACCATCTAGTTCCACCTCCCTCTGCCATGGGCAGGGACATCCCACACTAGATAGACTACATTGCCCAAAACCTCATTCAACCTGGCTTTGAACACTGCCAGGGAGGGGCAGCCACAGTTTCACTCGGCAACCCGTGCCAGGGCCTCACCACCCTCATAGTAAAGAATCTCTTCCTTCTTCTAATGTAAATCTACCCTCTTTTACTATAAAGCCATTACCCCTTCTTCTGTCACTAATTGCCCTCGTGGTCCCTCTCCAGCTTTCCTGTTGGCCTCCTCCAGGTACTGAAAGGCTGCTATATGATGCTGATCTTCTAAGGCCTGGATTAACATGTTAGTGCATGGGATTCTGAAGAGGTCATGGGTTGGTGTGCCCCCATGTTCTCCTTGAGCCTCCTCCTGTGGTAGGAAAACCGCTCTTCTGGGAGTGGGCAGCTTTATCTTCCCTCACCTCACTTCATGCACAAACACTGACGTAGTGCAGAAGGGCTCTATGATGTTTCATGGCCTGGTCATGGCTTGGGAAACTATGAGTTGGAAGTGGCTCACAGCTTGGGAAACAAACCAGGCCATCCAGGCTGAGCTGCTGCTCCAGTGGAGGCAGGGTCCTGCCCCACGCTCACAGCCACCAGTGAAGGAGTAGCTCGGAGGAGGCTGTTTTTCTCAGAAGCTTGCACAAAGTGCACTTATGTCCTTCTGTGCTGGTTTGCAAGAAACGCCTCCACTGTTTGTCTGAAACCCTGAAGAATTTAAAATATACCTAATGAGATCATGTCTCTCCTTCGTTTTCACACAATTCCAAGTTCATTCAAAATAAAAATAGTTATTACAAAAATAAAAACAGGAAGATTCAATGTAACACTTAGAAAGCACAGATCATACAGTCTCCAGGGAAGATAGCTACAGATAGAGCTTGCACAGCTGGTCTGTGTAGAGCAATGAAGTGATGGAGTAAAACAGTTCCACAGCCAAATGACTTAGGTACATCTCCAAATTCTCTAAGTATACAGGACAAGCAACTTGCTTAACAGTTTTTCCTAAACCTCTTGTGCATCCTTTCCCCTTTATGAGGATGCTCATTACTGTGTGTGAGATTGATAAAGCGTTAGACACACAGAGCTGTAACTATATCAGTACTTTGTTGTCCAGCAGCTGAAAGAGATAGTGCTGTGATTTGTTCACTGTCCAATTATGTAACACTTTATTTTGGTGGCAGGAATCTAATCTAATAATTGACTAATCTAATAGCCTTTTATGAGGATATAACCAGGTGGATAGATGATGGAAGGGCAGTGGATGTGGTCTACCTTGACCTCAGTAAAGCATTTGACACCATCTCCTACAGCATCCTCGTGGCTAAACTGAGGAAGTGTGGTCTGGAAGGTCGAGTAGTGAGGTGGATTGAGAGCTGGTTGAACGGAAGAAGCCAGTGAGTTTTGATCAATGGGACAGAGTCTGGCTGGAGGCCTATATCAAGTGGAGTCCCTCAGGGGTCAGTACTGGGACCTGTACTATTCGATATAGTCATAGATGACCTGGATGGGGGAATAGAGTGTACAGTCAACAAGTCTGCTGACAACACAAAGAGTATTGTGCTCCCATTCAGCGAGACTTAGACAGGCTGGAGAGTTGGACGGGGAGAAGTTTAATAAGCTTTAACAAGGTCAAGTTTAGGGTCTTGCATCAAGGGAAGAACAACCCTAGGTACCAGCTATAGGTTGGGGTTGGACCTGTTGGAGAGCAGCATAGGTGAGAGTGACCTGGGGGACCTGGTGGACAGCAGAATGATCATAAACCAGCAGTGTGGCCTTCTGACTAAGTAGGCCAATGGTATCTTGGGGTGTATTAGAAGGGGTTTGGCTAGTAGGTCAAGAGAGGTTCTTCTCCCCACCTGGAGTATTGTGTCCAGTTCTGGGCCCCCTGGTATAAAGAAGACAGGGATCTCCTGGAAATTGTCCAGCGGAGGGCTATGAAGATGATTAAGGGCCTGGAGCATCTCCCCTATGAGGAAAGGCTGAGTGAACTGGAGCTGTTCAGCCTTGAGAAAAGACTAAAAGGGGATCATTAATGTTTATAAATAACTGAAGTGTGGAACACAGGGGAAAATGGCCAGTGCCTTTTCAGTTGTCCGTGGAAACAGGATGAGGGGCAATGGCTTCAAGTTGGAGCATAGGAAATTCTGCATCAATATGAAGAAGAACTTTTTCACTGTGAGGGTGACAGACCTCTGGGACAGGCTGTCCAGGGGGGTTATGGAATCGGCATCTCTGTAGATATTCAAGACTCATCTGGATACATTCCTGTGTAATTTAATCTACATGATGCTGCTCTGGCAGGGGGGTTGGACTAGATGATCTTTCGAGGTCCCTTCCAACTCCTAACGTTCTGTGATTCTATGAATGATTCTTATAAACTGAATAACAGTTAGAGGAGCAGTTACAGTAATTAACAGTGCTGAAGGGAAATATTTTAAAAAATAAATTATTTCATCTAAAACCCCCAAAGTAACTATCAACCTTATCCTTATCAGGAAAGGGGTTGAAGTCTTTTTTCTTATTTCCTCCCTGCAATTTCATCATAGTGATTTCGACTTGTTCCTAAACTGAGCAGTCTTCAAAGGGCACTGACTTGGAGCCTTTAATTGTACTACTTTACTTTTTCAGCCCCAGCAAAAGAACATCTGCAATAACAAATGTAGTTACTAGAGATCTATTTTATTCAGACATTATCTGGTTGGCAATTTGGGTTCTTTTAAAGGATTTTTTCTTTTTAAGTTGATTTCTTTTTCTTCAAACAGATAGAAATGCATTTTCAGGGAAACTTTTAAAAATGATATGTTTTGAAATAAGATTATTGTTCTATTGAAATATGAAAAGCAAACACAATTATAAAGAACATAAAAAAAGAAAGATATTAAAAGTCCCTCATGTATTAATTTTAAAGGTAAAAGTTTTTGGAGTGGTTGAAAATCAGCTATTTACTTTAAAAATTATGTTCTAAATGAGCAGAAAATATCCTAAATTTTAATTCATTCACAGGATTGCTGCCTTGTTGGAACACTTATGAGAAAGTAAACCCCTTTCATTGCATTGTGTCAAGTAGTCTGCTTCCATACTGAAATCCTTTGTTGCTTAAAAGATCAGGGTTTTGTCATGCCTTATAATAATAACTGGTGCACAAGTAAGCCTTGCATGTTTCCCAAATAATATGAAGGAAAGCATGACTACTAAATGTCTAATCATAATTTTATTTTAGTATATGATTCATTCTAAATGTCTCCATTCTTACTTAGAAATTACCTTTTTATTTTTCTTCATGAACCCATACAAAAAAGACTTCTTTGGATATTAGGGGTGAAAATAGCTTTTAATTGGCAAGTTCTATATGTGCACTGGGAGCAACCCTGGCTGCCAGTACTGCCTCAGGGCTGTGGTAAGGCCTGTTGAAACCTTTCTGCCATCCCATAGGTGATTCTTGGGTGGTGAGTCCATCTTGCCACAGCACATATTCCCAATGATCTTTAGAGTTTTCTGACTGCATCTGGTGTCTTCTCAGTGGAGTGGTTTTCATAAAAATAATATTCACCAAGTATCCTCCAAGTTAATGATTCAGAAAAAAGTCAAAGTCATAGTCCTAAAACCATGATGCTTTCTGAAACTCTGATATAATACTGAAAATAGTTGCATGACATGGGTGAGTTCCCTCATCCTAACTTGATACCATCCTATGAGGTAAAAGGAAAAGGAAAGTTCTTAATAACACTGTACCCTAAGAGTGGTTTTTGAGAACTAATTCATGCTATTATAAAATATTATAATGTCACCTCACTCCTTTTGCTGCTGCTGTGCAATCTTTTCCATGCAATAGTACAGGAGGCAAATCACTGTTTTGAGTACTAATGACAGGGCCTCTGTCTCCTCTGGTTGGTTGCTACTGCCATTTATTATGTTTGACTTTGGTTCTTTGCATTTCTGGGCAGGAACGGTCTCTTTACAGATGTTTGACAGAAGACTCCTTGCAAATGGGGTATGGGTACTTATCAGCACTCTGCATGTGATTGTGGTGTCAACTGATAAGAAATATAAGTGACTTCCCTTTTCAGAATGATGTCTGCCATAGTTTGGATAAAAATATATTTTGTTGGATCTTTGAAAGGTTGATTAGGTTTTGTTACATTAATAGACTGCAATTCAAATCACTTTTGTGTTAGACCCTAACTAGTATGTATTCTACCTCACTATAAGGATTATTATTTTTCTCTAGGGCAAATTGATTAGATATAGGAAATTGAAGTAGTCTTACTGCCTTCCTGATGTCACTAGGACATGAAATTATTTATTCACTGTGCTCTTGACACTACTGCTAAAAAAGTAGTAAAACATAGAAGAAATAAATATGAAACATAAACATGCACATGGATGTCTTTTGTAGGAAATAATTGTTTTACTTCCAGGAAAGGCAGGGTCAGCCAAGCAAGAACAAAACAATGACAATGAAGTAACAAACAAAAAAAAGCTAAAGAAAGTCAGGAAAAGCTGCTTTTGTGTGTGGGATGTGTGTGAATGTCAGACTGTTCATTTTGTGCTAAGCTAGGGAAGAATACAAGTACAGTCTCAGCCCTGATTCTGGTTTTTCTAAGTCTTAGGCTATTGCCTTATAAGGGATGATGCATCATAACAGTTATGATACATGCATATACTAATGACTACAAAAAATGTGCTTTCCAATACCATACCTGGTATCTAGATGCTATAAAGAATTCAAAATTGCCTTACCCTTGTTGCATGTAAATTGATGACTTGCTCTTCCTTTCTTTCTGATAGAACACTGAAAAATTAATGAATTACAAGCATATCGGGTTATAGCAATTTATTTTTTTCTTCCCTTTCTTCTACACAGAGCAGTTTTTACATTGTTCCCCCCCTACTGTCAATAAGGAGAGGGAATAAGATTGTTTCGCTGCTGGAAAATATAAAAGCCTCTTCACTGAGTTGTATTTGTTTGGCTTACTTGCTCTTTGAATGTCATGTAAGTGGAGTAAGGCCAGTTTCCTTTCCTCTGTGCTGTGCACAAGATGCTTTTTTAGCTGTACTCCAGGCAGCCTGCTGAGATTGGTAGCATGACCATCCCTCCCTCACATGCCCAAAGGGGGAACATCCCCCACCTAGATCCCAATAACCCTGTGCTTGTGCAGGCAAAGGCAGACATCTGCCCTCCACTCTGCTCAGACCCTCAAAGCGTGACACTGCCGTAACCTTGTGGTCAACACCTACAGAGACATATGAATATCTTCCCAGGTACATGAATGGCTCAGTTAGTGAGCAGAGAGGAGCTGTGTCCTCCTCCTTCGGTTCACCTCTTTCATTTGTTTGCTCTCTGTATTCCTTCAGTGTTATACTTCTCTAAGATTTTCAGCATATCAAAACAGAAAAAAGAACACCCTATTTTGAACAGCTGGGGGCATAGAGGGGAAGTTTCCTGATATTTCTTCTCTACTTCTCTGTCTGCCCTCACAGGGAGGAACCATTTTGAAACATTTCTTTATAGTGTGGAGGTGGGAGATCTGTTACTGACTTTTTCCCTGAGGACTGAAAATATTTTTGATTCTTGTCAAGCTGTGTCCCCCAGACCTCCCACTAACTAAAATGGCCATGTCTCCTGTCTTAAGTTGACCTTAGCTAGATGTCAGTTGCCCCCCAAAGCTGCTGTATCACTTTCCCCCTCAGCTGGACAGGGGAGAGAAGATATAACAAAAGACTCATGGGTTGAGGTAAGGACAGGGAAAAATCACTCACAAGTTACTGTCACGGGCAAAACAGACTTGAACTTTGGGAAATTAGTTTAATTTTATTACTAATAAAAATCCTGGTAGAATAATGGAAACTAAAATTTAAAACACTTTTCCCCCACCCCTTCCTTCTAATCAGGCTCAACTTTACATTGATTTTTTCTACCATCTCCCTGCAAGTGTCACACTGGTATGAGTAACTGGGTTGCAGTCAATTCATCACACATTATGTCTGCTGCTCTGTCCCCCTCACACTCTTCTCCTGCTTCAGTGTGATTCTCTTCCATGGGGTGCAGTTCCTCTGCACCAAGGTGGGTCCACCACAGGGTCACAAGTCCCTGCTCCAGTGTGGGCTCCCCATGGGGTCACAGCATCCTCCAGGTGCCTCCACATGCTCCACCGTGGGGTCCTCCACTGGCTTCAGGTAGATATCTTCTCCACCATCCACTTCCATGGACTGCAGGGGAACAGCCTGCTTCACCATGGTTTTCACCATGGGCTGCAGGGGAATCTTAGCTGCAGTGCCTGAAGCACCTTCCTTCCCTCCTTCTTCACTGACCTCGGTGCCCACAAAGTTGTTCCTTTCACACATTCACACACCTTTCTCTAGTCGCTGTACTCAGGTTGTTTTTTTCCCCTTCTTAACTATACTATCCCAGAGGCTCTACCATCATCACTGAAAGGATCGACCTTGGCCAGCAATGGGTTCATCTTGGAGCCAGCTGGCATTTGCTCTGTTGGACCTAGGGAAAGCTTCTAGCAGCTCCTTGCTGAAGCCACTTGTGTAGCCTTCCTGCTACTGAAACCTTACCATGAAACCAAATACATCTCTTTGCAGGAACTCGTAAGATGTTCTGATTGATGTTCAGACTCATAAGCATCCAGTTAGGGATGGTGGTCAAAATCTCACAGCAACCAGAACCACCTCCATCCTTCATTTAGAGCTGTGAGAGAAAACACTGGCAGATCATCTTTATATGGTAACTTTGAGAGCCTGATTTTTCACACCAGGACATCATCTTTATGTTTCTATAATTTCCACTGACTTCAGAAGGCTTCCAGTATCTAGAATTCTTTTATGGTTTTGCAAGTCAGCCTTCAACACTGAACAAAAGGATAGCCTTTTGATAGGGCTTTTCAGCTCCCATAAAGAGGCATAAGTCAATCAATCTTGTTTTTATTTGATTTAGTCTTTAATATAAGGAGAAGAATCATGTTTCAGAAACAAAACATGATTCTCATGTAACATTGAATTTCATTTCTCAGCAACATGGAATCTGAATTTTGATGTCTCTGAATAAAAAGCAACTTTGATATAACAGTTCTGCCATTATCACAACTACTCGAAATGCATTTGGACAGTTGTAATCCTCTGAAGAGATTCATGAAGTCAGGAAAAGAAGACAAATCTTGCTTTGACTTCTGAAGTATGCCTGTAAGGGTGTGGGCTGTTCTTAGCCTACATTTACTGGCAGAATTAGCTAGAAATGATGATCAGTGGTTAACACATGCAGACAGAAATTGTCAGCTAGAAAAGATGGGCGTACAGAAATGGCTCATTTCCTTTGGAGGAACAGCATTCCCACTTTCCAGTGTCCAAGGTGAGCAGCATGCTAGCAACACATAGGGGATGGGGATGGGAATGAGAACAGGAGCAGGAAGCCAACTTCTGCATGAAATGCAAACCAGTAGCAGCTGCATCTTAGAGGTTTTGCTGGGAGGCAGTGGTTCACTGCTTGCAACTCCCAGTATCTACCGCCTCATGTCTCCAGGACAAGAAGAAGGAAGGCTGCCACTCCTGCTGAGATGAGATTTCAGTGTGAGAGGTGACCCAGGAGTCCCATATGGGAGACAAGAAGATACTGCTGATCAGCTCATGGATGTCAGCTGGCAGCCAGCACTAAAGCCAACTCCGTGGGAACAGCACGTCAAACCAAGTTCCTGCAAAAGCTCTGAGAGGAACAGTATTTTTCTCAAAGTTCTGTTATGTCTGTCTGAAAAAGAACCAAAGGAATTGTAAACAGAGATATTACCTTCTCCAAGCTCTCCTTGAATGTATTTCATTTTCACAGCTGGAAAGCACAGCTGAAGGCTGTAGTCCTCTGTAGTAGTCTTTTGCTGAGGAACTCTGGAACATCTAATGTCTCCTTAATTTAACAGACACACTGCAGAGAGAAAATTGGTTACCTGTTTTATTGGCAGCTGACTTCTGACTCACACTTCACAATTGCTTTTCTCTCCTGGAGAAGTTTGTTTGAACTAGAGGGAAATAGATTGGCCCTGGAAGGGAGGTAATGTAGTGCAAGACAGTCGTGGCAACGGAATACCTCCCGAAGCTCATTTGGCTTCAAGGGGATACTGCTGGTTCCCTGGCACGTGGGGAGTGCTGCTGTCAGGAGGCAGAGAGGCAATAAAAGCCTTGCACCACAGTTATGTCCCACTGTGGGCCATTTTTTGCTGCTCTCCAGCTAGCCAAACAGAGAGAGCTGCAGCTGGTCAGTTCTCTTACTGTTTGTCCTGGTGCACATCCTTCCCTCACCCTGTACAGTTGTTGCCCACACTTCTTTTTCTAAAGTATTGTTTAAAAGAAAAAAAAAATAAATTTCTATGTACCTGGAGTCTGAGCTTCTCTTTCTGAGAAAGTTTCTTTGCTTAAATTTTTAATAATAGGTTTTATAATGGTGTTGGATAAGTCTTTATATGGTGTGACTAATTGGTTTGACAGAGGATCTATGCTCTTCCACCACCTTCTTCCAGTGCTTCTTTGTAACGAGTTTCACTTGTTATTAGAGAGCTGACTGTTTACCTCTCAATGCAAAAGCCCAAAGAAGTACTGTGATCTGTGAGTCCACATCTGGCTGAAATGTGGCTTTGGAAGTTCATTAGCAATCATAAAATCATTTTGTTTCAAAAAGGCCTTTAAGATCATCAAGTGTGGAAATTTGCAACAGACTTCTCATTTGCAGTTGGTAAATAGAGTAATAAATAAAAACAGCATAATGAGAGGATAAGGTAAAGACTTGTTTAAGAACCAAAAAATGAGGGAAAACTCAAAACTATTTAAAAACTGACAGTCAGGGCTGCTGCTTAAAACAAAGTAACTGGAATAGTAACAGGCAGGCTATGTCTCTTTTCTGACAGAGAGATTCTGAAAGTGCTTATGGGTTTTAGCTTCAGAAGCTCCCTTAAAAGATTTGGAAACCATTAACGTTGCTAAACTCCTTTAGCACCTTTTAAATTTATCTCCATTTTTAAGCAGTCTCTGTACTGTTAGAGCCTGACTAGTTTAGTACTGCAAAGTGATTTATATGTCTAGAGTGCCTGTCTGCCTAAGGCCCATCTTGCATGTATCTTTCATTTTATTTCGAAATTCATGCAAATTAATTTTATTTCCAAATTTGTGCTTTCATTTTTCTATAAAAATGGTGGGAATATCTGTTGCCACTGAACCACTGCTTCACTAAATGACAGGAAGTGAGGGATGAAGTCGCTGGAGCTGGGGTTTGCTTTGGTCAGAGGCAGGAATAAGGACATGGATGGAAGCTGAGAGTGCCCTTCTGTTGACTCTGCCTAAGAAAAAGGTGGCAAGTGTTGCATTTCCCAGTGCTAGCAGGACTGACTTTTGGTATTTAATTTCCTTCAGATTCTCTTCAGATAGTGTGACTAATAGGTTGTCTATATTCATGATTCTTTTTTAATGTAGTTTCTTTAAGATTGGTTTCTGGTGCTAGTTTGGATGTAAACAGAATATGGAAAGCTGTTTATCTAGGCATGTCTTACTATGAAGTCTCTTTATTAACATGTGCCATGCAACTCAGGTGAGCAGATTTAATGGTTAAAAGTTAGCTAATTCACACAGCGCTGTCGTAAGTAAAGGTCTGTAAACAAGTATCTGCAATGCATGTTATAAATTAAATTTTAAAATAATGTATTCTAAATAAGAAGAAACCCTCAATTGAATTAAGGTGAAAATATACTTTGTAAGTAAGTCTTTGAAATTCAAAACTTGCACTTTTTGTGGTCTAGAAAAGTGTTGAAAAGCAGATCATTGAAAAGAGATGGAGGGTGGGGTGGGAGGGGTTGCCACTGTTATGTAGTTGAAAGTAATTTTTTTACTAGATTAAATAAATTCAGAAGCAGAACTAAAACTCTTGAGTATGTTACATTTATGAATATACCTGGTCTCTATTCTCAACGTGTAGAAAGTTAGTGGCTAGTATTTATGAAGGCCTAAAATGTTAAACACTTTATAAATACAATGAAACTCATTCTAAATGTCCTCTTACACGTGACAAAAATGAATGTCTCTAGCAAGGGAATTTCTTGCATAAAATATTTTCAAAGCACTTGGGAGCGGTGCTTTAGACTAGCATTCCTAGTTTCTCTACTGTGTGCGTGTATCTTCTGCAACTTGTTTTACTGAGACATTCATGAAGGTTGGGAACTACAGCAGTGCAAATGGCTGCTTTAGATGTGATAGACAAAGCAATTTTAAGGAAGAATCTGGAGTAATGGAGCATCACTCAACATGGGAGGGCTTAAGGACCACTCTTACCTATACATGATCAAGAAAAATTCTGTAAAGCTATGAACATTTCAATATGTATGAAAAGGTAGAACATGAAGGGAAAGTGCTACTGCACATACATAAGAAATGTTTTTCACTGTTGCAGTATCATTGGAAGTAAAAGTGCTAGTACAATAAGTTATCTCAGGATCACTTTATTTCCATTAATGACCCAGATAATACAGTTGAAAGTAATCATCTGATTCTGAGTTATTTGAATGGAGGGTTTTGAGCTTCTATAGAATACATTTAAATAACTGATTTAGAAAAAGGTATCCATATTTTTAAAAATAAGGCTGTCTAAGACTTTGTGTCTATGAAAATGAAGTGTTAGGTACAGAATCCGACTTCAGTTTTTCTACACAATCTTCATATTTAGCACAGCTATTTCTCTTTTTCAGTTCTGTAGTGTACTCAGAGGGAAAGATAATGATTTGTTGTAAGTCACACACACACAAAAGCACCTGAGTTTTCTTACTTCTTGAAGTTTTTTTCTTATGTAAGCCCAATTTGAAATCTTGTCTATTTTTAAGCTACTGTCTACAAAAAACTAAATAGCCATATTTTTATGCTTCTGTGAACAGCACAATACTGACTCACAAAGCAGTCGCTGTGCCTGATGTTGATAATAAGTAAACAATGTCCACACTAATAAACATTTGCAGGGACAAAGCTCTTGTATTTTAAATTGTTTTGGATTTGCAGAACATATTCCATAAGAACAGGTCAATGAACCTTTTTTGCTTGTTTTTAGCAAATAATTCTTGTCATTACTAAGATACCCCCAGAGTCAAGAAAAAAAAGACTGTAGTAAGAGAGAAGTAATTACATTTTATCATCGCATGCCTGATTGTAATTTCTACCAGTAAAGGGTCCTGCAAAGGTCTCCAGGAAAATTGAGTGACAATTATGCTTCCTCTGTCAGCACCCAGTTCATCATGTAAAATACGTTTGTGTAAACATGCATTGTTTGCCTTGCCCAACACAACCAAATTATCATTATTTCTGCCTTAAGAGTCATATAGTCAAGATGTGCCAACTATTTGTCACAGCTCAGGTTTCCTACACTACCAAGCATAAGGTAACTGCCAAGTCATCATCCCTGGAGGTGTTTAAAAGAAGAGCAGATGTTGTACTTGGTGACATGGTCTAATGTTGGTCCTACTAGTGCTGAATAGACGTTTGAACTCAATGATCTTGAAGGTCTTTTCCAACCAAAGCCATTCTGTGATTCTATGCATTCATGCATAATGTGTGTGTGTGATTTTTCCAGCTGAAGCATTTGAACTGTAAAAAGTTCAAATCTCAACACAACTTCTTGGCGAGCATGGCAGTTTTGTGGACTTTTTGGAGGTTGATACCACTCTGTCTCCAAAGTTTTTGTAATTAGAAAGGCTGGCTGTGTTCATAGGAGATACAACTTCTCCACTGACTTTGCAACAATTTTTCAAAACACTTCCATGACAAATAAGCACTTTGGGAGTCTTGAAAATATGTGTTTCTTGGAAGACTGAGACCTGCTGAGGCACAGGAAAAATCAGTTGTTCTGAAACTAAAAAGCAAGTCTCAGTTCCCAAATAAAGACTTGTGGGTACTGTCACCAAAATACCAGTAAGATAGTTGTGTGGTCCTTTTTCTTTTGGTTGGGTTTTAGTGGGTTCTCAGAGAATTCCGATATTCCTCATGAGCAACATAAAATTTCTTGGATAGCTATAACATTCAACTTGTCATGATCAATAACTGATGTATATTGTTCAAGAGATTTCTTTTAAGTCATCTCCTGAATTTACTAAACACTGAGAAGCATACCAGCTTTTGGAAATGTGTCTGCAATGCCCACTGTGATTCAGCAATTAGAAATTCAGTGTATTTTTTGTTCTTTTTCTGGCAACATCTAATTTTGATTTTTTTTTTCATCCAGTTTGGGAAGCAGTAACTAAATAATGTCCTCTGGAAAAAAAAAAAAATCCTAACTTAAATTCTTGAAAATGCTTCCCCCATCCCCTACAGAACCAAGGGGATGCTTTCATTATGGAGACAGTTTGAGCCTGTTACTTGTTTGAAGAAACTTCAGCTGCCAACCTGAACATCCAAAGTGTCTTTATTGAGCATTTCTGGTGTATTTTAGAATGAGGTATTCTCAGGTGTTGGTAGTTAATGAACCTCACATAGGTTCTGACTACAGCTCAGGTAGGAGACAGCAAGCTAAATCCTTACTCCAGATAAATATAAAATGGGTGGGATTGGAGGTTTGCATTTTCTCCAACAGCTCCCACAGTCATATGGGAGTTGTTCCACTCTTCTTGATGTTGAAAGGAAAGATGTAGAGCGACAGGAAGGAAAGATCTTCTAGCCTACTTTTGGCTGCTTTGATTTCTAGTGCCTGACCTACAGTTCTTTAATTGCTGAAAATATTGGAAGTGTGAAAAGAAAATTTTGCATGCCACGGGCCAAAATAGAATATTGTAAGGCAGATGTAAAATGCTTCTTGTAGGTGTGAGAGATGGGTTCTGCTTCTCTCCAACAAGGAAGCTCTAACCTAAGTTTCAAGTCCGAGCTGGCTTTTCCATTGAATGTCCTATCCTTTGACCAGTTAAGGTCACTCACTCAAATTGCTCTCTCTTCCTGTAGTGCTTTATTTCTTCTGTTTTTTCACAAGTCATTTCTTACTTCAGTATATCATTCAGTGAAATGTTTGTTTCTTGTCTGTTTTTCCTTTTCTCAAATAGTTTAAGGAAGTAAATTGCAAGAAAAATAAAACTTTTTTTTCTTTTTCTTGGCAGCTTTTGTGTGCACCACTTTTTATTAGCTTGCAATTGCACTTTTGGTGATACAGAAATGAGGGCAGTTGGATGGTACAAATAAATCATTTTGACCTATATATAGCTTCCATATATTAAAAACTTCACAGAATGAAAGCAGGGCTGACAAATTATCAGGAAAACAATTATGGTATATAAAAGTCTTAGAACCCTTTACCTTATTTGTCTGAAGTTAGTGAAGAAGGTTTGACAGTGAACTGTAATTGCTTCATTTGTTAAAAGCTGTGGTAAATGAGTCTGGCTTGGAGAAAAAAAGTCTTGTCAATCTCTCCTTTTGTGCTTCCTCCCATTGCTTCCATTAGCCACTTCAAGGCTTTTACTTTTACTGCTGGGCAAAGTGCCCAGAAGACAAGGGAGTTAAACAGGGCTGCGTAGCTCTGCTTCTGGGCTAGCAGCAGTTGTAGCTCTGTGAATCAGACATCTCTGCTACTAGTCTCTGTAATGGTTATGTTCAAAATGGCTGATGTCGTCATGGCATCATCTTCATGTCAGAGAGGCATGATTCAGAACAGGTACTGGGACTGAGCATACTGGTTTGCAGTGACAAGCCAATAAGCAGAAGAGTAATATCTTAATATCTTTCTGTTTTCTTTTCTGCCTTTCCATTTTTATGATTTTTAGTCAAAATATATGAATATCTTACCTCTGACAGGATTGTATACTGCTGTGTAAAATATCACCTGTTAGCAATTCATATCTCTGTGACTCACAGTGGAAACCTTGTTATGTATCAAAAGAAATGTAGCATTATAAAAGGAATGAAATATGGTGTTACTTTGGGTGTCTCCATAATATGTAATCTTTCTTAGTGTGATTTTTAAAAAAAATTCTATGATTTTAAAAGCTTGAAGGTAATATGTAGCTTTCCGTTACTTTGCATTATACGTACTACAGTGAGTATATCTTTATTGTTTGATTTCTTCATAGGTATTTCATTGATCATAACACAGAGGAAGATAGTTATTTCACCATTGATGCTGGTACTGGGACCATTAAGACTGCCAAGACCTTTGACAGAGAGGAGACACCTTGGTACAACATCACAGTGGCTGCTTCTGAGATAGGTAAATAATATATCTGGTATAAAATATAAAACAAGATTTTAAGAAATACTGTCTTGAGATGTTACGTTACTTTTAACACCATTAGGTTTCTTAGGCAGTTTGGATAAAGGAGAGTTTTCTTTGTGTGCAAATTCACTAATTGCACAGGATGGCCCCACATGCCTATGTGATTCCACCTGTATAATTTTATCATGTTTTTCTGTATGTGATAGAAGACTGCAAGTTTACCCAGAAACAGTTCCAAGCATTCAGCGTCCCAAAATCAACAGCTTGCCCTATTTGTGGGTTTTTTTTCATATATCTTGGAAGATTACACAATGCAGTACTGTCTGAGAAATTAATCCTTAATTCTTGTGTCTACTATTAACCTATTTTAGCGAATTACATGTTAAATATGCCAATATTAATTTATATCTGGCAAGTGCCTAGTAGTTGCTGATTATCAGGGTATACCTCTGGCCTTTTAACAGGCAAATTGCTAAGTAAAGATGTGATAAATACTCACTTATGTATTTGAAAGGCCTCTGATGAATTTCCATTGCTTCAGATAAGCCCTGCAACAGTAAAGAAATGTCTGACTGAGTAGACCCAGATATATTTATATGAGGGAAGGACGGTGTAAAGAATATTTGTTAGCCTTTTTATTACAAGGTCTTTATTTTGGCATGGTCAAAATTTTAAAATTAAAAATAGAACAAACCAAAGAAAAAAAAGGAAAAAAAAAGGAAAAGAAAAAAGAAAAAAAATCCAGCCTGGATTGACAGATCCAATCCTACCACAAGCACTCTTTGGGATACTGTCTTTCAGCGGCAGTGATTTGGATCAAAACTGTGAACTGACATATGCCTATTCATTTCCTTTTTCTTTTTCTTTTTCCTTCTTTTTGGTGTATTCTATCATTGCCAGAAGACACAGGTTTTACCTGTAACAGTTGACTGACATTATTGAGCCCCCTCTGCTTTCATCTGTTCCATCTCTGGGTATAAATGGAATCTGATCTGGCACTATATCAGTAGCATATGCTACAGCACAAACATATTTTAAAGGGACAACAAATTGTTTCTTTTTATTGTACCTGATTTTGCAACTAAATTGACTTTTGGAACTAAGTAAATTTCTATTGTAACTAGTGAAATGTGACTTTTATGATTAGCTCTTTAAGAAATGTAACCACTGACGCTATAGTGTGATTGACAGTGTCTTTGTATATGATGTGCAGGGTGAAATAAAATACAATTTAAGCCTAATCATAAGCAGGTGCATAGTAAATGTTAATTTGAATTAAGATTTAAAAGCCATGTTACCACATGCTGAAGAAAGGAGTGGTCACTAGTCTTTTTGGGAAGCCGTCCAAATCTCATTATTTTGCAGAAATAAATCAGAAAGGCATTAAACTTCAATGTAGCTTTCTACACATTATTCATATCACATGGTCAGATGAGTGGTAGTACATGTACCATGCTGAGAGAACAGTACAGGGAAGGGAGAAGCATTATGTTTATTACTAAAAGAGAATAGAATGAATAATTAGGGTAAAATTACTTTTTTTTTTTTTTTTTAAGACAGCATGTTTCGAGTTCTCCACTCCAAGTGCAACCTGTTAGAGGAAAACAGATTTTTTTTTCTCTCCCTTGCATTGCCTTTCTTAATGTTAAAGGTGGGGTTGGCAAGAAAAGTAAAACCATAATGACAGTTTGAAAAAAACCTCATTTGATTATGGAAAAAGGAAGACACAGCAATGAAGAAGAGATGGATTTCAGACAAACTGACAGGCAGCTTACATGACAGGCAGTCTTTCCTTGTGTCTACTTCTTTGGTCATTTTCTTACCAATAGTGATTTGGAAATTATAATACCGCTGTACTCTTCCAAATCCATTTTGAAATCTGTAATTGGCTATGTGATGGAAGAAGGAGCATATGTTATGTATCAAGGCCAAAAACTCTTATCTTAAGTGCTAGGTACCCCATATCTGCAGACTTTTGTGACATTCAATTTCAAGTCTATGTACAAGGAGTTGCAGAACTAAGACTAAAGCTGAAAATTAAGTGAAAGCTGTCACTTAATTTAATTGTTACTTAGCTGTTAGAGTGGCAGTCTTCAAGTTCATCTGACATGGTAGAAGGCATTTGTAGCTTCCTACACCACTTGCTTAGCCAGGAACATAGCAGAATATACACAGCCCAGAAAATTGTACTGCTTCAGCAATAAGAGGTGCTCTGCTGAAATAATGTTTTGGTTATAGTTTGTTTCTTGAAATGTTTTCTTCACTTGACTTTACACTATACTTCATAGACAGAATTCAGTTTCTACTGATCCTCTTTTGGGCAGCTATTTGTGGCTGTGCTTATTTTATGCAAAAGAAATTTAAAATCAACATCATATTTCTACCCTCAAATGTGTGATAACCTTCGGCTTTATTGTTTCTGAACCTCTTATGAGACATCTATTTCATATTTTGGCTCAATATGTGATATATGCTCTGCACTGATCAAATGTTCCCTCTGATATCAGAGGAAGTTCTACCACTTTCCTCTGTGGGACTAACGCCGATGTAATGATCAGTGTCTTTTCTGTTGATATGGATGCTCCTAAAGTACACTGGAGTTCATCGCCATGAGAACTGATGGGGCAATCTTTTAACAGCATAGAGTTTTGGAGAGTGGGATTTTGGTGCCCGGGGAACAGTACTAAAGCTGTGGCCTTGATTGTTTCAGAATTAGTACTTCTTGAAAACTCCTTGTGGCATTAGAGAAGATGATTAATTGATGTTATATTTTATATTGAAGGATCTGCAGTCTATGTTTGAGGCAGGGGGAAGGAGTACATATTGATTTTAAAATACAGTCTCACACAGAATTATTCACTTTTAATTAGCTTGTTAGAATTCTTTGAAAAAGGTTATAAAAAAATATTTGAAAGAGGAAGGAGATAGAATTTGCTTTACTCTATTGAAGTCTTTTGGCCAAGTCTTTGTCAAGACTAACAGAAATGGGAAAATACAGACCAAGTACACAAAGTTTTATAACACGAGAGACATATTTAGAGGAAAGAAATAGAGTCATAGTGAATGGTTCTTCTTTTGGGAGTGGAATAAGTTGAAAGCAAACTATTTTAAGGAGTGGTATAGGATCTTTCAATTAGCCTCCTTAGCTACTAAGAATTAAGGAAGATTGAGAGAAACTCATGTGAGAAGAAGACACGCAGAAGTATGAGTGGATAAATTAACTGTGAAATGGGTTGAAAATTGTCTGAAACAAAAGGTTGTGATCAGCAGCCCAAAGTACTGCTGCAGGCTGATCACTAGTGGAGTGCCCCCTGGGGCTGATGCTGGATTCAATAGTATTTAATCTCTTTATTAATAACCTAGTTGATGGGACAAAGTGCACTCTCAGCCAGTTTGCAAATGACACAAACTGGAGCAATGGCTGAAACATCACAGCATCATGCGGCTGTCCAGACTGGAGAAATTGGTCAACAGAAGCTAGTGAAGTTAAGTAAAAGAAAATGCGGAGTCCAGCACCTGGGGAGGTCCAGATCTGGTCTCCCCAGTACAAGAGAGACGAGGAGTAACTGGACTAAGTCCAGTGAAGGGGCATGAAATCATTAGGAACTGAAGCGTGTCATACAAGGAGAGGCTGTAATAGTTGGGACTGTTCAGTCTGGAGATGAGATGCCTCAGATGAATCTTATCAATGTTATTAAATACCTGATAGGAGGAGTAACAAAGCTGAGTAAAGATGAGCAAAGATGAGTACTCATCTGAGTAGTATCCAGTAAAATGACAGGGGGCCATGTGCACAAATTGAAATATAGAAAATTTAATTTAAATATAATAAGAAAAATGTGTTTACTTGGGATTTCTCAAAAATTGGGACAGGTTACCTATGGAAGTTGTGAATTCTGTGTTCTTGGAGATGTTCAAAACTGGTTGTGGTCCAGAGTGATGTACATCTAGTTGACCCAGCTTTAAGCGGGGGAGTTGAACTTGCTGATATATGGAGATGCCTTACAAGCCCAACCATTCTGTGATTTTCTGATATTGGGAAGTGCGTGTTGAATGTGGGGAAGAAAAAGGACAAGCATTTCCCACAAATAGTGATGTATTTTCAAAGAAAATCAGTGGCTATAAAATAATTGTTGGTGATTCAATTAAAGTTTTTCTCTAGCATATAGTAGACCTAGTAACAAAGGCAAAAGCAACAATAATAGTGAAACCCCACATCAAAACCCCTGCAAGAGAAAGATGGCACTAAATATATAAACAGCTGGACTTCTGCCAGTTCCAAAGCTAATTTCAGTTGGAAAAATAAACATGTACTTTGAAGTCTGCAGTGCTGCAAATAGGACAAGTAATAGTATCTTTTTAAGGTTTTGAGCTCAATAAGAAGGAATAAAAAGCTCCAGGGCAAAATAAAAACTGGTGATTGAAGGAATCAGAGAACGTCTTGATTTGAGAATCAAAGTGAGGATTATAGCTTTCACCAGAAATTTCTACTTAGAAGATGAGGAAGACTGTGTCAGAAAACTCCTTTTAAGATATTAATTCTAGTAACTGAACTGACTGTTCAGGATCCGCTCAGTAGACAGAGAGCAGACCAGCTTTTAGATATGGCTTTCAGATTATGCTAACGTCAAGAGATTACCGGGATTCATAAAGTACTGGACATTCAGATGGATAATAAGAATATCCGTGGTTATAATAAGAATATCCGTGGTTATAAAAAGAAACAGGACTTTTTGAAAGCAAGATAAGTGCTTCTATGTTAGGGCAGATCCAGAGATTTACACAGCTGGTAAGTATACCAGTGTGTAAAAGAGATTTCTGGGTTTACTAGATCATTAGCCTTTTCTGAACGAAGTTGTGGTGTTCTTGAGTGCCTCCAAAATACTCTTCAATAGTGGAGAATGGAATAGCAGATAATTTCCTACTATTTACCCAAAGGATTGACTTGAATGCCGTGAATGGAGTAATTTATCTCTGAAGGGTCCATAAATAGTTCCTAACCTGTAAAGCTGTAGAGACTTAAAGAAATGTTGGCAAGAGACATTAAAATATGACCATATAAAAGGATACTGCACATACAGAGCTTTGATAGCATGGTGTATTAGAAATCAAAATACTTAAGAGACATCATTATGCAATCAATTTTACAGAGAAAACAAAAATCTCCAAGGCATTCAGACACAGTCAGGTGTTTGAAGATAAACCAGAAATATTTGTCTTTGATTATATGTCTTCTGTATTTGCTTCTCCATGTATATTCTTCATAGTAGCTTCAGGGAATAAGTTAGCAAAGTGTTGAGTCAGAGCAATAATACCTCATTGACAAAATATGCAATACCATGTAATGTGATATTGAAAGGATCCCAGGAAAATACAGTCATTTCAAAAGACTGCTCAAATAAATAACTTTCAGAGATATTTTCACAAAGGGCAAATAAACCCTGTTCAGAATTAAAATTTGTGAAAATGCAGGACAGCTCACAAGAATAAGAATTTGCAACAATGAGCTTGCAAGAATTGGGACTAAGACATTGAAGTTAATTCTCAAATTATAACATAAGCAGGTTTTTTGTCCTTGAATTTTAGTAGAAACACAAGTGATAACAGAAAGATACATAGTTCAGAGGAAAGCAGGATGCACAGTGAAAAAAAATATTTTCAGCAATGACACATAAACCCGGTTGGGAGCCATATATTTACATTAAATAAACAGACAAAGTATATTATTATAGTGGGGGTACAGGGATATTGCCGCCTCATGATGCAGTCAGTGAGCAGCAAGTTATAAGAAGCATCTGCCGGTCTTTTTTTCATGTTTTGTTGTTGCAGTCCTCAGCAAAGTAAGATTTTGGTAAGAGATTAAAAATACATGTTACTTCTGACAGCAATATATGAGAACATCAGATGGAGAATGAGAACTGAAGAGAAATTGCAGATGTAAACAAAATAAACCTTTTAATGCTATTAAGAAGCACTCTGATTTATTTTATAAAAAGTAAAATCGGACAAAAATACACAATTCATTTCTGTTTATTTTGAAACAGATGAAAACAACATATGCATTGCCTGAAGGAAATAAATCTATGGAGTAATAGCATCCTGCCACACAGAATTGAAAGAATTAGAAAAGAACACAAAATGATGATGTTTTATTTTATAATTTTAAACTTTTTCACATAATCAAGAATAACTTTAATACCTTGTGTCAAATCAATTTTTGAAGAAAGATCCCTTTTCATGATGTAAAAGAAAGTAATCTAAATCAGAATGAAGTACTGTTACAGTGTTACCATCTCCTAACCCTCTAGGTTTGGTGGACATCAGGATGCTAGTTTAATATGAGTGAGTTTGTTGCTAGCTTTGTATCTTAGTATTTCTTTGAAGTAATTGTTTTCTTTCAGAAAATAAATACAGAATTTCCTCATAGTGAGTTTTGGTTTGTAATTTTTTCATCAAAGCGTTGATTTTGGGGTGTTTTGGTTTTTTTTTTTTAACAATGCAGAGGACACTTAAATAATGAAATTTGCTTATTTTTTTTAACTGTACAGGGAAATGTTGTTTTATGATTATCTCTATAAGTACATTACAGAACCAGACGTAAAGGTTTTAACTTAAACCCTGGCCCCACCAAGAAAAAAATCCCATTCATTCTTCATCTTTGTCCTCACTTGCATTCTGCCTGCTAGCTCAGTTTCAGAAAGTCTTTTGGTATCAGTAACAATTACTTTATATTTCCAAGAAATAGAATTTTCTACAAAAGTATTTCCTTAAATGTGTAGCAGACTAGAGTAGATTTTTAAAATTACAGGGTCTGAGTTTTAAGACTGCTTTTCTTATAAAGTAGTGACTAACTAGATTTCGGGTATCTTTTTGATGATGAGAGACAGACACCATACTGGTACCCTGTCCAAACTTTCAGTAACACACATTTTATTTTCAGCCTTGGTAGATTTCCTGCTAATGGACCGTAAAATCACAATAATGTGATTTGTAGCAGAATCTGCTGGCTTTTTAAATGTACATGTCGATAAGGAAAGGCTACACAAAACTAAAAAAAAAAAAGAAAAAAAGTAAAAGTTGTCAAAAGGAAGCTAGTTCTCCATCCTGCTCAAGAAGTGATGCTTCTAATTTCAAGTTCGATGTTTATTTCCCTGTTTATATTGGGTTAGTCATTGCCTTCTAGGCATGGAAGCCTAGAATTTTCTTCTCCTCTGGTTCTTGGGGAAAGGTATGATGAAGATATTCCTATGCTGTCATATAAAGATGGTGTAGGTTATGGCTCTTCCTGGCTATCAAGGTGGGTCCCCAAAGAAAAGAGAGTCTTTGAGATCACATGACAGTTCCCTGTTTCGGGCTTTGTGAATCAGTACCAGAATCTCAAAACAGACTTTTACGTCCACAGAACCAATGTACTTTGTGGTATATTTTATATCTACTCAAAAGGTGAGCACCAGTGTTTTCTACGAGCTGCAGAATTTTGCTTCAACTAAAGCAGAAGGAGTTGCTAGCTTGAGAGCGCTAAATGTTTTAAGTCTTCTGCAGTACTGTTATTCCTACTGTTGTTCCTGTTGCTACTACTGTTACCACTACCAGTATGATCCAAGATAAGTGGTCAGTGACTCCAGATTTATGTTCGTCAGTGTAAAGTCAAATTTTGCTGTAAGAAAAAACATTTTCTAGTTCACGTAAGGTAACTATTTAAAAGTACCCACTGCCTTAAGCAGAATAGAGCATTACACATTACTAGATTATGGAAAAAATTTAGTTTATCACATATACACTATCCTGAATTAAACCCAGTATTTTCTGAATATTAGCTCTCTCACTTCCATACCAGACATTCTTTCATCAATGCAGTTCTGCTTCCATACTATACTTTATCCTTCCAAGATCTGTGTTTAGTGTTCTAATATATCAAAACTGATCATTATTAGAGAAATGTGATGACTGCTTTCTACTTATCTTTAAAAAAAATACCAGAATTGATACTTGAACTTCCTAAGTATTGGATTGCCTTGTAAGGTCTTTCTGAAAATATTTTAAAGTAAGAAAGAGTTGTTATTGTACTGATTAATATTAATATTGATGAAGCAAAAGCATAGAGATTCATTCTAATCCGATGCTAGGTGAAGATTTTTTTCTGGATCACAAAAACATGTAAAATTGCTCCTTTTTTTTTTTTTAAATTCTCAGTCTTTTAAAATAGTTCAGATTGTCTCTGGGTTAAATTATTCCATCAGTTTTTGTAATAGCAATTGTTTCATTACACCTGTCTAGCTTAAAAAACCCAAAAGCAATTTAACAAAAAAATAACCCCAACTCCCAAACAAGCAAAAAGTTAAAAAATAAAATTACAAAAGACTGTTGATGTCAGGAGTGTTGTTCTGAATGTCATTCAGGTAGAATTTATTTTCATAAAGACCATGGGAATTTTGTTAATATGAAAGAAAGTCTCAGATAGCAGTAGCTTTATTAGAAAACTTTCTTTTAAAAGGGGTTCTAAAGTTTTCCCACAGAAATTAAAGGAAGGGAACATTCAAGACTTCAGACTGGCTGTTGGTAGGGATTTCTGTAAGTTCACAGAGGACTTTCTGGTGGAGAGGCTGATAGTGAAATTGATCACCTTCTAACATATTTAGTATTCTAGCAGAAGAACTATTTATTCTGGGGAAAGTCACAGAGATAAGAAAGCACATTCCTAACATAGGTGAATCAGAGCAATGTTTCTGATTCCGTTGCCCCTTAAAAAAGTGAGCATTCACTTTGAAAAAAATCTCTTTTGAACCACAAAGGTAGTAGGACACAGAATGGATCTGGCCATTTTATAATGCACAGTCTTGAAATATATGTCAAAACTGATTATCTTTAAATGGAAAAACTCACCAGCTGCTGCAAGAAATGTGTCTAATTAACAAAAATGTATAACTAAAAAGACCAGTTATTAGAGTGGTTTGGAGATTGCATGTGAGTTGTACACCTGAAAAAGGTTGGAGTTTATATTATAATAAACAACAAAACCTAACCTAAATAGATGTTTGTGAGGTTCCTCTTAATTCATTCTAATTATCTCGCCCCCATTATAAACTGTGCTATTGTCTTGTATACATATCTATGTAGTATGCACAGTCTGATAAACTTCAAGACTGTTTTGGCAAGTGGTGTTAATACTTCTATTAACATTTTGTACTAAGTAGGCTGTTAATAAGGAAATTTGCCTGCAAATGTCATTGAGCCCATCAGGTAACTTCTTTCAGAATGATACTAATAACACCTTGTGCATTGAGAACTCTCTTGAACCGGTAAGGTATTTATGAATTCTTTGTACTGTAAAGCAGCTGCAGAACAAACAGAAGTAAACTCTCTAAATCTCCATGAAATCCCTGTGAAAATAATGCAAATTTAACAGACTAGAATAAGACTGCACAGGGTAGCGGTGACAGGCATACAAAAGGACACATTCAAGATGGGGTAAATTGGTCTGATACACTTCCGACTAAAGCATCAAGAACAAAGCTCCTTTGAGTTGCTATTGTTAGGTATCATGTTCTGTAATTGTAATTAAGGATTTTTGTAATTGGATTGTCTGATGACATTGACAGAGGAAGTTACCTAAATGAGTTTGTAAGCTATATTTCAGTGAGCAATAAAAATACTCAAGCCCTACTGTTTGTGCTGTTCTACACAATCTCATGACCTACATCTAGGGAAGGAATGAAGATGTTTTTGTGTTAATACTCATACTGCAAAGGATGTCCTAGAGAGAAGATTGCTTCTTTCAGTAACAGGAGTAAAGTTAGATGAACAGTTCCTTTCTCCCAACTGCTTAATGAACAGCTAAGTGTTATTCTTCCTCACCTTCAGTTCATGTATTTCTAGCATTTTAACATTCTTTGGTTTTACACTAAAAGCATTTTCCTGATAGCAGTGATAAGCCACAGTCTTGCATGAAAAATAATTGGGATAGTCTACTTTAATCCCTTAGTTCACCTGTTGTAATTCTGCGTGGCTTGAAAAGGTGTAGATGTTGCAGGGGTGTCTTCTGCAAGAAGCAGCTCTCTGCAGGCCCAACAGAGAAAACACCAGCCGGCTCAAGGACAGAGTCATTGTTGATCAAGGCCAGGCCCATCAAGTGATGGTCACAGAGCCTCTGGGAATCAAATTTAGGAGAAAAACAACACAAGCAGCTGCTTTTTGCCACCAGAGAAGGGAGTGAGAAGGTGTAAGACACTGTGCTGGCACCAAGACCAGTGAAGAAGGAGGACGGGATGAGGTGACTGAGGTGCCAGAGAGAGAGAGTACCCTGCAACCCATGGAGAAGACAGTGGTGAAGCAAGCTGTTCCCCTGCAGCCCATGGATGATGATGTAGAGCAGAGATCCCATCTACAGTCCATGTAGGACCCCAGTGGAAACACCTGAAGGATGCTGCGGCCCCGTAGAAAGCCCAAGTTGGAACAACTTCCTGGCAGCAAAACTTACAGCCTGTGGAGACACCGACCCACACCGGAGCATGTTTGCTGGAGGACTTGTGACTCGGTGGGGGGACCAGGCTGGAGCAGTCTGGGCCTGAAGGTCAGTACCCCATGGAAGGGAGCCACACTGAGGTAATTGGTGAAGAGCTGAAGCACTGACAGAAAGGACTTACTTTGGAAAAGTTCGTGGAGGACTGTTTCCCATGGGTGGACACCTTCCTTGTGGAAGGGTGTGAGGAATCCCCCCCCGCTCCACACCATCTAAGAAGGAAAACAACTCGTGAGGAACTGACTGAAACGCCCGTTCCCCCATTCCCTGCCCCTCCCCATGCCACAATGGGGGTGAGGGGAAGAAAGGAGAGAAATCAGGAATAAAGTTAAGTCTGAGGCAGTTCAGCACAGCCTCACAAACACTAATTGCGGAATGATCACTCCTTGTCCTTATCTGAACTCCTAAGCCTCTCAATATATATTTTCTCCCCTGTCCAGATGAAAAGGGGAATGACAGAGCGACTTTGGTGGGTGTCTGGGCTACAGCCAGGGTCAAACCACCACATCTGTTAAAAAGGTATTCATAGTTTCAGGGTAAAACTCAAAATACCAAGAGTCAAGGAAAATTTCATCAAGAAAATATAATTTGCAAATCTGTAAATGTCTTCTGAGAATGTTTAACTTCTAACACTAATTGGGAAATGAGGTTCCAATATTATCCAAGTTGTCTTCCTTCTTTTGACTTTTTTGATCTCATTTCTAGTCTCATTTTATAGGGATAATTGACAGAGTTTCAAAAGTGAATTAAAATCATCAGGTCAATTTAGGCATATCAGTAAAAAAGGAATGATTGGAAAAATCTGAAGGGCCTTGTAAAGCCAAGACTGTGTGACTAGTATCCCAGGTGAAAACAGAGAAAGATAAATCTCTCACTTTGTCAAAAGAAACTTCAATGTACTCAAATATTCTTTCATTGGGATCTGCATGTATCTTTGAAGCCAAAGATGAATCTAATCAATGTTATTCAGAATTATGACCAGAGGCTGTTAAAGGTGTGACAAATCTAAGGCAGTTTACAAATGACCCTTTTTGATGGAAGCATGAAGTGGATTAATCAAGATGAAAATGATCAAGGTGAATGAAGTTTAAACTGCTGCAGTTTCTCTCCCCCTCCTCACCCCCACCATAAGCACACACAGGGGCATGCACTTTTTATAATGTCAGTCTGTAAGACCCCGTTCTTACATCTTGTTGTGTTTGAATAATTGGCTTCGCAGTCTTCTACTGACAGTTGTATTTACTTGGTAAAAGTAGCTTGAAAAATGTTATGTTTACGTGTGCCTATGCATTCATATTTTTTTATTTTGGTATTTTATTTCCTAAACTCTTTAAGGGACTGAGAAAAATAAAGATGTTTTAATATTTTTCTTATTAGATTTTATTCAATACTGATGACATTTCCACATTCATTACAAAGCAATTGATCATTTCTTAGCATATGATGTGACTGTAGATGATAAATCCAACAGCTTTGTCCCACTTCATTTCCAGACTAACTTGCATTTTTATTGATGTGATATAAGAGTGACTTAAGACTCATACCATACTTTCTACTTTTTTTTTTGTAATTATTTTTCAAAACAGTTAGGAAGCACAGCAAAGAGCATCTTTTAGTATCTTGCTATCTGAATGTCTGCAGCTGTATTGAGTTCTCATCCAGTTATGTGAAGAAGCCTTGTTTAAATTGAGGATGTGACAGAATGTTGAGTATTTCAAAAGGCCTAATTCCCCTTGTGTATTTTGCAGACAATCCTGCGCTAGTGAGCCATGTTCCAGTTGGTGTTAGAATTTTGGATGTCAATGACAACCCTCCAGAGCTTGCCAGAGAATATGACGTAGTCGTCTGTGAGAATGCAAAGCCTGGTCAGGTAACACTCACAGTTACCCTCCTACTGAAAAATAATTACTTTATTTATGATACATATGTAAGAAGTTTGATTAGAGGAACGCAAGTCATAATTCTTTCTGATTAAATGTACATATTTCACATTCATTCAACTTTTTAATTGTATTAGGCTGAAGTAAGAAAGTTTCTGAAGTTGTTAAATATATCACTCTTATTGCTGAAAAAAAATACCCAAACTATCTTAAGTAAAGAGAGGCAAAACCCATTGTGTAAGATAATTGGTGGAATTTGACAAGTGACAGTCTTAAATCAGATGGATAAAGCAGATTTAACATCTCTCAAATAAGTGCTCATGGTAGCAAGGTTTCAAATGCAGCTCAGTGAAATATCTGGCATTCTCACCTTTTGCATGTTGGTTTCCTTTGTTTGTGCAGGGTCATTATGGAATAGATGTTGAACGCATTTTTAACTACTATGAACGTGGTGGGAGTCAGAACTGAGACTGCATAGCTGAATCACATTCCAGCTGCTGCTCTTGTAATCATATAATCATGGAATCATTTAGTTTGGAAAAGGTCATGGAGCCCAACTCTTAACATAAACCTGCCAAGTCCACCACTAAACAATGTCCCTGAGCACCACATCTACATGGCTTTTAAATACCTCCAGGGATGGTGACTCCACCACTTCCCTGGACAGCCTGCTACAATGCTTGACAAACCTTTTGGTGAAGAAATTTTTCATAATATCCAATCTAAACTTGCCCTGGTACAACTTGAGACCGTTTCATCTTTTCCTACAACTTGTTATTGAGGCACTTCATTGCGGTCAGTGGATTGACAGTTTTACCAAGTGCCTTTTCTTTTTTTGCATAGATTGAGCCCTTACCCAGCACTCTATTTTGGTTTTGCGTTATTGCACAGGTTGTAAGTTGCAATTGTGAGCTCATATCATATTACTAGTCATAACAGTTTTCTCATCAAACCTTTAAAAGTGGTGTGTATAAATGAATAGTGGCATAATTTCTATTTTTAAGATTGAGGCTATAAAAGTACTGTAGTTCATCAGACTATAGGCTGACCAAGGTTTTCTTGACTCTAATAGTGACCAGAAGCTGACACCTAAAGAGCAGTATAAGAACATGGCAAGCATGTGTGGTGCTTACCCTAAACATTTCCCTGCTCTCAAATAATTTACAGATCATTTCCCGATCCAAATGTCATTTCTGTGTTTTCAATAATCCTGTAAAAACCATCTCATGGGAATCTCTCCAGCTTTTCCTACAACAAATATGAACTTTTGATATCTGCAATCTCATGCATCAAAGAATTTTACAATTTAATTACATGCTTCAGGAAGACCTACTACCATTTTTTTAATCAACCCACTCTATCTGCAATTGATATTTAACAGTTCTTGGGAAAGAGAGCGAGCAGTTGATCCCTATTTATTATCCTTGTGCTAGCCATAAATCTTTAGCACATCTGAGACATCTCTTGTCCAGAATGAAGAGTCCTACTTCACTTAGACAAGCCATGATAAAGCCCTTAAGACTTTTGATAATTCATTTTGTCCTTCTCTAAACTTTATCCAATTCCTCTCTATTTACCTTGAGATGGGGAATCAAGAGTCAAGGTCCAGGTATGCAGTGGTTTATAATACTTATGATAGTTTATGTTTTATAGTATATGATGTTCTCTATTCCTTTCCTAGCAATTCCTAACAGTAGCTTTGCTTTTTAACCACTAGCAAGCATGAAATGCAAAAAACCTGCCTGCCACAACACCAGTATCATTGGAAGTAATGGTCAGCTCAGAGGTCATCATGATGAACATGAAGTTATGACTTTCATCAGTCCTGGCTACCGAGGACTGGAAGGTGTCAGCCCTTCCTCTTTTCTTCCTTAACAGTTCAGTATCATAAGTAGATTTGGTGGGCTGATTATTCATGGTCTTTATAAGACATTTGTTATTACACTGACCAACAAGTGTTTCACCATAAATCTATGTGGAGTAGTAAATTTCTGTGCATTCCTCTCCTTGTGAAATAGAAAATTTACAGAAGAGACCCTATTTCCTGTCTTGTGAGCCAGTTTTTGTCTCATGACTGCATTGTGTTCTTCAGTATTCTTACTGAGACACAGCCTTTGAAAATCTAAGTAGGTCTATCAATGAATATCTTTTAATAACATGCTTATTAAAGCAAAAAACCTCAAATAAAGCCAAATATAGAAGAATTAGAACTTTTAAGAGATTTTTTTAATTAAAAAAGGACGTAAAATCTTTTAAACATTAATTAGAATTACATTCAAGATATTTAGATATTTTAAAATTATATAATTTAACAACAATTGTTAAATTGTTATGATTGATAATAAGCTAAAGAGTGCAGTGAATGTAGCTCAGAAATTCGGTTTTCTGGAGCAGTGTTGTTGGTGGTGAGTAGCTAGTATTTCTTATTAGCAAAGTTTTGACTCGCCAGTAGTAGCTTTGCAGATGGAAATTTATGAGAGAGATGTTGAAAGGATCAAATAAGTTTTACTGTAACAACATTTGCTGCTGATTTTGGTCAGCATTGCATTTTCCTCTGAGGTATTGTTGCAAGCATGAGTGACTCCTGACCTCTGTAGCATTGCAGTTTCACACCCAAGATTAGTGCTACCATGAAGGACTCCACAAGCAGTAGTTTAATACGACAGGCTGGATCAGCATGCTTCTGTATTCTCGAGCTAACAGGACTTCGTTACCCACATGACATGCACTAGTTTTTATTCATGTTGCTCAACAAGGCTTCAGAAAAGATTGTGAAACCACAGCACTGTTCAAAAGCCAAGCAAACAAACAAACAAACAAACAAAAACCCCAACAAAAAGTATACGGCTCTTACTCAGAAGATCCTATTGTCTGCTTTAGGAAAGAAAATGACAGTTTTCAACAAATATTAAGGAGGGACAAATGACCAAGGATTGCTCAACAAGGCACATATTCCATATGTGGAAAGTATGCGCTGCAGGATGGCTTTGAATCATCAAAAAGGCAATATGTATTCTGAGTTATCCATCATCTTGTGAGAATGATTCATAAGATTTATCACTAAAGAATAAACTCTGTCAGGTACTGCTGAGCACTTCTGCTTGACTAGTGCTTTGGGGTTGGGCTCCAGCCCTGCAATGCCCTGTAATAGTCTTTATTGCCTGGCTCAGTATGTCTATTTTCAATTTATTAAGTGCAAGATAAACTAACCAATAGGTTGTCATTGGAAAACTTTCTGTGTGTCCTTGTTTATTTTCAGAAGAGGCTTCTATGGAGAGAAATCACAGTATCATTTAGTTGCACAGCCTCCATCTCCTGCTACTTTTTCCAAATTTATTTACTTAAAAAAAAATCAAAAAAATGCACAAAAAAAGCCAAAATCAAAACCCTGCAAGGCCATAAAACTCTCAAAATAAATCCCAATGGGAGAAACAGCAATGTAAAAAAAAAATTAAATTAAATGGTTTGTAGTGGAAAGTGAAGGAGTAAAGCGTTGACAGTTACCCAAATGCTTCCAAGTTCAGTGTTTGTCCTGGCAGAGTATGAACCTGTTACAATATCAGAGTAGATCTGCTTGTTATATTTACTATAGTTCTCCTGAAATTACATTGTTTGAGTGCTTTTCAGAGAAATAATAGAAAAAGTTGTGATAGTTGTGAAGTGTCATTTCCTTGACGCTATCCATCACTGTAAATTAACACACTGGTGTGTGTAAGTGTGCATGCGTGCACACACACATGCGTAAGGACATATATGTGAGTGATCACACAGGCACAGAAACAGGTGGATACATACTGTTCTGACAGCATGAAATACCACACCCTGGATCCTGTTATTTCTGATAGCCAAAGGAAATCAATGTTAGCTGTCCAGGAATGCCTCTGTTATACAATTGTCTTATGTGTATATTTACTTGTTTATTGATTCATTTCTGAAAAGGATCTGAGTAGAATTTAGTACCTGCTCCCTATCCTTTTCAATTAGTTCTCCTCCATTCCTGAAATTATTTCATTTTCTTGACCATTCTTGACTTTAAAATCATAGCACAACCTTTCAGTTTCATCGCTTCAGTGCTGTCAGGCAGGCTTTACAGCAGCTGAGGTTCCATGTCTACATTTTTGTTTTAATCAGCTTTGGTAAGGTGTATGTTAATGTCTGTTAATAGGTCTTTCATTAGTTGGCCTATTAATCAGAAAAGGGTTAACAGGACATTTGAATGTCAAGAGGACACAGACCTTTGTTACTCACTTCTGAATGAATGTCTTAAAAATCTTTTCCTTAGAAAGCGAGAGCTTTTTCTGAAATAGTGTGAACTTTCTTCTGTCAAAAATATTTTGACTTGTCCTATAACACATAAAATGTCTATTTTTCACATGGAAAAGCATGATTTCTATACCATCTGGTGCTATACTTTTTCCATACATCGGTGAATTCAGGGGATACTCAAATTTCCATGTGTGAAATCAGGGAACATGGACAGTGTATTTTATTCAGTTTCAAAATTAGTCTTAAAAGCAAATAAATGAATTTTATACTAGTTTTGTGGCACTGAGGTCTTGATCAAAGGTTTGGGGTTTTTTTCAAAATGGCTTGTTCCTGAAGAAACTTTCTTTAAAAATAGCACTGACTGTTCTACGTAAGAAAGGGCAACAAGATGGAAATTTATCTACTACTGTCAAATAAAAGCTGAAAGTGCATGACAAAACAACTTATGAACAGCAATGATGATTTATAAACAATATTTAATAAATTAAAATGTGTTAAGTCTGTTTTGGCTGGGTTTTTTAACAGCTACTTACGGTATTTGACAGTATTTTTAGCCTTTGGGTAATAACAGAAACAGAGTCTCTTGAAAATATTCTTCCATCAACTTTTTGTGTCTTTCTTTGCCTAATACCATTTTGAAATCATTGACTAAATATATCCATCTCATACAATCTTACATTTCTGTTTTCACATGATAACTGTTTCAATAGCATACATACCACCTGTGCAAAATTCAAGAGGACACTTAGCTTTTGCCAAGCCTTTTCACCAATATTGCCATGACTTTCATATACTGCATGACTATAGAAGTTTCAGATTTATTTTATTCTGCTACAGTTCAGTAAAAAAAGTATTACAACAAACTTAAAATATTCTCAGCAATTAGCATCAATATTGTTATATATATTGTTGTGTATATAATCTATATAATGTTCTCTATTGTGAACAGTCAGTGGAATAAATATTGTACTCTATTGTCCTTAAAATACATTTATTTTGCTTCTCTTACATGAGTGGAGGTAGGGAACTGTGCACTGTCTTTTAGTTTTAAAACAGACCAAAACACTTGAGCCTGCACTGTTTGTGCTTCAGGTTGAGTCCAGATATACTACAGCTGAACGCTGAACAGAAAAATTCTCATGAAAAGAGTGTTTTCCCTCCCCCATTTATGTTTCCCTCAGGATATCTATCCGCTCTGTGCAGCAGTGTGTGTGGGCTTCACTGCCTATATCACAAGAACAACTTTTATTAAATTCTACTTCAGCACTTGAGCTTCCAGGCCCAGCATGAAAATGAAAGCAGAGGTAGAAATATTGCTTGGTCACACATTCCAAAAGCTTAGCTCAGTTTTAGTTGAAAGTAAATTTTAAAAACCACCAGGGCTTTTGAAGGCAAAGGTTCTATCTTTCAGAAATATCTCTCCCATACATGGTTGCTATATCTAATTCTGTTCCTTTTGGGAAAACCAAACTAAAACATGTGTGGCTGCTCTTTTCTCCAGCAATTTAAACCCAATTCTTAACAGGAATTTTAAACAGAGAGCTGGTATAACATACCTGCAATTTTGGCTAAACAATTATTTTTCCAAACCAATTTGAAGTGCATCTGTTTAGCAGGATGGCAAGCAGATCATGCTCTGTATAGACTATCCTAGTTAAGTCTGAATTTTGGCTCCACGAAGACAGACACTTAGGTGAAAGTGTGCTTCTGAAAGTCACCAGGATACAATGCAGAGAGTGAAATTCTCTTCCAGGTCCTGACTGTATCAGAATATCAGAAAGTGCAGATGCTTTAGATGCTTTTATCTAGGTCTGATGTGTGGTTCCTAAAATATTTCATGCTAGAGAAATCAAGCTAATGGCCCAGTCATTTGAATTTAGCATCAGTCAAGTAGAAAATTAAAATAAGCTGAGTTTGAGCATCCTGCTGAGGTCAGGTACCATTTGGGTCAAGTTCAAATTTCACCACATTCACTGTTAACTTTTATTTCAGGTAATTCAGACTATCACTGCAACCGACAAAGATTCCTCTGCAAATGGGGCAAGATTCCATTTTTCCCTTGATGAAGGGCTTTCTTTGAATCCCAACTTTACTCTAAGGGACAATGAAGGTAAATCAAACACATGAATCTCTAAGAAATGGGTCTCTCTTTTCTCTGGGATGTCTAATCAAATGGAACAATATCCATGAGTTTCTTGATGGAAAGGGAAAGCTGTAATCTGTCTTCACTGAACTGGCTGATATCAAGGATATGGTATCTACAAAATATTGCAAAATATGAATAATCAGCTATCGCATTTTATTTTTGTATTCTACTTTATTTTAGCATTTATTCTTCATATGTTCAGGAATGTTTTTTAAAAGTGGATTAATGAAAAAGAGGTTGGTAATTTGTTCTATTTCTCAGTGAAAAGCACTGAGAGGGTACTGTCAAGGTTATTGCTGGTTATTACTTAAAGGAGGAAATAAGAATTTAAGTGATGTAAATGTTAGAGTCATGCTTACTTTTATGGATATGATAGCAAGAGTGGGTCCTTCAGTGTTTCCTGGATGGTAGTCCTCATGCCCTTCCTAACAAAGTGTGCCTGAGAAGTACAATCAGTAATTCATACCAGATAGCCTGAGAAGGGAAAAGACCTTCAGAGTCCTTTCAGTCTCTCAGACCCAATCAAGTGTTTCTGAACATTTAGTGAATCAAAGAACCATCCAGTCTTAAAAACAAAACAAAACAACAAAAACAAACAAACAAAAAACCCAACCAAAAACCAAACCCAAGCCCAAATTGTTCTTACTGTTTGTTGAATATTGCCTTACGTTTTCCTTTTTGCAACCTGATAAAAATGAGAGTAAATTTTAAATGGTGCTCTATAGCTTTCCTCTTGAGTTTTTGCCTATGTGTGTGTTGTGTAGTTTTGTTTGTATGCATGTGTGGTTGTATGGGGTGGGGGTGGCTTGATTTAAGTTGTATTTTTGCTGTATTGCTATAGAATACCTTCTGAGATCTTACAGATCACTACTCATTTGTGATGACTGAGAAGCTTTAACTCCATTATTGGTACATATGACACATAATTGGTATTTATTGTTTACAGATATTTTTTATACATTTTTAAAATATTTCAAGGAAGGAAACTTCGTAAACATCCTGAATCCTCTGTTACAATATTGAGCTATACTTAGAGCAGAAAAAAAAAAAAAAGTCATGCTATTTGTTCAGACTGAATTCATGACTTTCATATTCCAGTTTTAAAAGTGGTCAACTCAGTATCTATCAATATTAAAAAAAAAAAAACAACAAACCTATGTTATGGTTTAGCCCCAGCCACTAACTAAAAACTTCACAGCCAGTTGCTCACTTCCACCCACTGGGATGGAAGAGAGAATTGGAAGAGTAAAAGTGAGAAAACTCATAGGATGAGATAAGGTCAATTTAAGAAAGCAAAAGCCACGCATGCAACCAAAGTAAACCAAGCAATTTATTCACCACTTCCCATGGGCAGGCAGGTGTTCAGCCATCTCCAGGAAAGCAGGGCTCCATCACTCATAACAGTGACTTGGGATGACAAGTGCCATCACTCCAAACGTCCATCCCCTGCTCCCTCTTCTTCCCCAAGCCCTTATATACTGAGCATGACATCATATGGTATGGCATATCCCTCTGGTCAGTTGGGGCCATTTGTCCCAGCTGCGTCCCCTCCCAACAACTTGTGCACTCCCAGCCAACCCACAGGTGGGGTGGTGTGAGAAGAAGAAAAGGCCTTGGCTCTGTGTAAGCACTTCTCAGCAATTAAAAAAATAATCCTGTATATAACGAAACCATCTCTATCAAGACAGTTTTCAACAGAAATCCAGAATATATCCCCATAATAGCTACGATGAAGAAAATTAGCTCTGTCTTATCTGAAACCAGGACAAACTAATATTTGAAAGACTAATCCATAAATGCAAAAAAAAACCCTCAAATCCTTAACTAATAACTCCAGCCCTTTCCCAGATTAGTATATCAATTCCATTCAGATTGTGATGGAGCGTTATAGCAAAAGCCAGAGGGTTGTTCCTGAAATAAAGGAAGTGTACTATTGTCTGGTTTTATATTTGAGTCTAAGATTGAAATAAACTCATGGAGTGTTGAACTATAATCTCATATGAGAGACCGTGGCCACATTCATTTCAGTGCAAGTTATGCATTTGAATCACTGTTAAAATTGTGTTTCATGATGAAGTAGGTATTTTATGATTTTTAACATATTTTAATTGGGATCTGTATTATGTGTATTTATTGTCATGTGAAAATGCTGTGTTATACTTTTGTTACCAGTTGAAAGTGCTGTGTTACGCTTTAGGACTGCATTACTTAATAAGTTATTTACCTGTGCAGATCTGTAAGAGACTGAGAACTTCTCATACATGTCTAACATGTCAGTGTTAGACTTTGGATAGAAGTATGCAGCAGGAAGTATTTCTGCTTTCTTGTTACCTCCCCAAGAGCAATGAGCAATGACTTTAACACCAACAGCAGAAAGCAGTGTTTGGGGTACCCATAGTTCAGTTTGGCAGGGGAAAGTTGGGGAAAGAACTGAAAAAGATGTTCTTTAAGGTAAAGGCCTGCTGTATTTTTATTTCACCTAAGGAGATACAAACAGTAGGTATAGAGATATAAACAGAGCTGAAAATTAAAACATGCCTTAAGCTATTAACAGGTTTTTTACTCTACTTTTTTTTTAACTTCCATTTCTCTTATGTCTGCCTGTAATGTATAATGTGTCAGAGGAATTCTCAAATTGTGAATAGGAAATGAGTATATTCCAAAGTGCTCCAGTAGTCACCTTCCATGGCGCTGTCATTGTATAATGATGCATTGTAGCAAATCTCACTGTATCACAAGAAGCTTCCTTGATTTTCCTCTGCCCTCCTTTCTTTCCTCAGTTTGGAAACTGTGTAAAAAGGAAGAGATGATGGAAAGAGGAAAGTGATAACAGCCTTGTATACAGTGTGCAGTCTGACTTCATAAACTATCACATCTTCAGAGTGTAAAGAGCTGCTGCATGAAGAATTTCCCATGTGTAACCTCAAACCCACTTGAGATGACACTTACATTCTAATTTCTGTGTTTGCAAAGCACAGCACAAATATGAGAAGGTTTATATCATGAAGGAGGTCAATACACACCACATGGAATCAGATAAATCTCTTTCTCTATGTTGGAGCTGTTAATGTCCCTAAGAGGTCAGGCCTTTTATCTCCAGTGAGTCCTGGTTTTTATCGTACTTCTCAGGGATAAAGCTCACAGTTTAAATATACTGAGATTAAAAGATCTTTCCTTCCAAGCCTGTAAGAATCGGATATGTAGTTCTCACCATCCTAGTGCTGCTGTCCTGTATGCTTGTCCTCCCTGTCTATCTGCTGTATTGGTTTTCAGGTATCAAAGGATCCATGACATCCCTCCTCCCTTGAAAACTAGCCTTGCTGATTTAACTTTTTTATTTTATTTCCCCCCAGGAAACACTTTCCTAGGTCATCAGCATCTGTCTTCATACTTGGATGCCAGTAGCTTTCACAGGTTATGGGATTTTTTTTGTTTAATACTAAGATCCTTCTCTTAGAAATTGGTCGTCTTTCTAGCTCTTCTCTCAGTGGGTTGTCCAATACTTTTTGATAGGGAACACAAACAATGAAAAACATGGAAACTCAGAAAATCAGAATATCTGTCAGGATGCAGATGATACTGCAGTTTGCTTGAACTTCTATTACCTATTCATTTTGTTGGCATACCTTTACATATGTAATACATCTGTATTGTGCCAGTGTCATTAGCTTTGGTCACTTTCCCCCATCCTTGATTCTCACTGACCTTTAGAAAAATCCGGTCTTAGATGCAGTTTTATTTTCTGTAAAAATGTTAGATTTCTTACATGTAAAATATTTTAAAAGATTTAATGAGGAGAGTAGTACATGGGAGATGAATTACTTTCCAGCATTTTATTTATAGTTACAGGCATGCACTAACTGTTACTATCTGTAATTATGTAGTGCTGACACTAATGGTAAGAACTATCACATCTGATGATATTTGGAATCGAAAATTTCCTTGCCAATTCCCAAAAGATTATGATCATGCTTTGTGTTTACATTTGTGAAATTGCATTGATTGAAAAAGTTTTTGGTTTTTGGTTTTTGCTTCTAATTGTTTATGTTGTTACAGAGTCTCCTGGATATATACCACATAACATCTGTTTCTACAGAAATCTAATTATTACTCAGGAGAATTCAAACAACATATATTCCCTATTGCAAATTTTTAAAATCAAAAATTTTGATTTTGGTTCCTTGCATGCCTAAAAGTGTGTCTTATACTAATAATTTAATTCTGTGATGTTAAGAATACAAGAAAAATAGTTTAATGTTGAAAGAACAAATACAAAATGAAAAGAAAAATGGCTATTTTTTTGAATTGTATTTATTTTGTGTGGTACAAAAATGTCAGTTCCTTGTTTGGCAAGACCTTCCACCTCAGAGTAGCATGGCTTAATGAAGAGCTGAAGCTCTTTTCAGGTTTTTTTCACTGTAATATTTGAATTTTCTAGCTTGTAGAATTTGTCATTTTGGTATTTTTTTTTCATTTATTTTCCTTTATTTTCCTTGCAATTTTTCCCCCATTCATTGCTCTTTCTTAAATCCTTTCATTACTGCTTTATTCTTGCTCAAGAATTCTCAGTTTTTTCTTCATTATATTCACGATGCTTTTGGTTTCAGCCTGCATTTTCATGGCTGCTTTTGTAGCTGTATAGCAATACTACATCATTCACTGTTTTTTAGAATTATGCCAGAGGATGGAAGGAGAAGGTAATGCTTTCCTTCTTTGGATATAAGGCCAGGAAGATTCACATGGACAATATTTTGTAGGATTTTATTACATGGGCAATGTAGCTGAACTGAAGTAGTTGGAGCTTGTAGACACTGTAACAGAAACAGAGTATTAAGCAGAAATGAAAGACTTTTCCTGTTATTGGTAATAACCCTTGCTGTCACCTTTTGGGTGTAGCAGTATAAGATCTAATAATTTTTTTTTTTTTTTTTTGGATGAGAGGCATGACAGATGTTGATATCAATGCTTAGCTCATGGATACAGTGTCACTTACTACCAACAGGGAATTAGGTTTCAAGCTCAATCCTTGAACATATCCTTGGGATTTTAAGGTATTATTTCTGGGTAACTTGGTGGTGTGATTGTTATCTTCTCATTTGTTGTGATTTGAAATACAGCAGTCCTTAGAACTGTCACTTCTTAGAAATTGCTTTCTCTTTCTGTTGACAAGCACATGTGCTAAAAAGTGCGTATGGGGGTGCTGCACTTCTCTAATGACTTCAGCGGGATTTCTAGGTGATCACTCAGAGTTTAGTTTATTGTGGCAGTATTGGTGCTGAGGGACAGAAGGAAAAGAAGAACAACCACACACAAAGTGAAACAGGCCTGTGACTGCTCTCTGGCAATGAAGCTTAGTAAAGCTGGCTGTGTGCAGCGCAGGCCTTGTACCTCCTCTGCACCCTGTGTAGCACCAAGTGAACTCCGTCCCAAGCGGAAGGTAAATGCTGCAGTGTGCGCAGCATGAGGCTCTTTAGGGATGCTTAAGGACCCACAGGCTGCTGAAAGATCATTCCAGCACCGTGCAAACTGGGAGGAGACAAATCTGGCACACTCTTGCCCATACTGCCGGCTGGAAGGGGTCCCCCAGGTGTATGTTAAAAACTCTGACTGTGGTGGGGCATTATGTGAGAGGGGCCTAGTTGGCCCAGACGACCAAAATAGCAGGGGGAGTGCTAAAAGCAGTGTGAACAGTTTGCGTTCAGGGATCATACCCACTCCACAGCCTTGTTCTCTTTAACAACCTGCAACTGCAGGAGATAACAAGAGAAATTGTTAGAGAGAAGCTCTGCTAATAATCTGTAACAAGTTGCATTTCAAGGAAGGGAAGCAATTATAGCTTGGATTCTGAACAACTAGAAAGTCAGTGGAGTTTTTCATGCATATGGGGGAAGTGATGATGAAGCTTTTCTCTGAACGTAGAAAGGCTGAAGCAGCAGTCATCACCTTATGTATGTACCTGGCAAAGTTTAACTTCTTTTTATGCAAAGTATGTATTCATTTAAAATTCCCTACTAATCACAGATAGGAGTTTAGTTCAGCTCTTGGGCTATATCTAGAATTCAATCTGCCACTGCTTTGGCAGGTGACAGGCAGACCAGGTAAAGGTCATTTTGTATTCTACAGTGGCTTCCCACTTTGAACCACTGAAGATTTTATATCTGTCCTCCAGCAATATTAGGGATGCTGGGACTGACAGTCTAGCATTAAAAAAAAGAGTGGCAAATGGGCAAGTTATTACTAATAAAAACAAAACAAACAAAAAAAAAAGCAAGCTAAAATCTTTTATGCAACATTATGCAGCAGAAAGATAAAACAGCTGCTTAATTTTACCTCCAGATTATAGCAATATATATGTTGAAAAATTAAAAGATGTGCAGACAGTCTGCCTCTTTGTAATCTGTGTTCCACAGGATTGTTTGCTTGTTTTAGGAGGCTTTTAAATTAGATCACTGAGATTGTTCATGTACTGCAATTAAAAGTTGAAGACCATACATGTGTCAAAGAACAAAGTCATCCAAACTTGCAAAATTAGATTTGGGACTTTTTGGTGTATCTTAGAACTAGACTGGCAGAGCCTAGTAAAATCTCCACGGATGGCCACAGTCTATAATTATGGCCTTAAGGCCACTGGTCAGTCTGCTGTAGGGGAGAGTTTTCTTTATAAAATAAATGCAATCTGAATTTCAGTAATATAAAGCTTGATTTCTTCAGTCGACTTAATTATAACACAGAGCACTTAGCTCCTGAGTCTAGTTGCAGAATAATGTGGAAATAATCTATTTCTTCACAATAAGATAATGAAAAAAAAATCAGTGTTACTGAGAATGCCACAGTATGTTTTTATAAAAATATCACAAGCCCAGATTAACCAGTATAGAGAAGAGCTAAAATTTCACAGAGATTTTATAAATAGTAAGTATTTCTTTGGGTCATATGCTATATGTTTGTGGTGAGTTAGGGACATGGTGTAGACCTTAAAAACATGGTTTTGTGGTGGGCTTGGCAGGGTTAGGTTAATGACTGGACTAGGTGATCTTAAAGGTCTTTTCTAACCTAAACAATTCTATGATTCTATAAGCATTTAGGCATATAATTTCCACAACCGTATATAAAAATAAAATATCGATTTACTGTATATCTTTTAATCACCCCATGTTGTTGTTCTTCTGCATGTTATTGTAAAGATACTTATTTTGTGTGTATGTGCGTAGTAAGTAACCTTGTAAGGAAAAGTGTATGAACTTCAATGCAGTGGAACCTGATGCTCAGTTCTTGGTTCAGCAGCAAGAGTATCACTTCCCACCTAATATATATTTCCTGTGTAAAACCTGCTACCAAATATATAATGCCATAGTATACTGATGTGGGGCTATACTACCAGTTTTTCTCAGCACCGCTGTCAGGTGATACGTAAATGCAAAATGTTGACACAAGTGAGTTAAAACTGAATGAATGCCACAGAGCTTGATAGAAGATGTGGCATGAAGAATGTTCACCTCCTAAACATTTTGCATCCAGTATAAACAGACGCTTAACTCCTCCCTTCATATGTGTGCGCGTAGAAAAATAATGGGACCTCTCTCTGGGCTCACATATGCCACACTAGCTGTATTGTTGCACTAGATTCTTCACAAAGTGCCACAGACTTAATTTTTCCATAAGTTATGATGAACCTGTAGCTATGATGGTAAGGAAAAAGAAATCTTCTGGTTCATTTGTAATAGGAAGAGAAACCCAGCAATGCATTTTTGCACTTATTACCCTTGTGGTGTTTGTTAAAAAACTCCAACCCTGCAATTTAGAAATCATGTGGCTGTTAATAGTGGACACGCAGAACAGGAGAAAAGCATTTTCATTTATTCCAATTTCTCCTCCCATTTCTCAGTCCCCATCTCTCTCTCTCTCCATAACTGCTCATGCCTCTGATTTACCCTATTTTTCTTGATTTATCTACGGGCCAGTACTTTTAAAATGGTGGCAACACAATGAAATTACATTTTACACTTATATAAATAAGATATAGCTACATGTAGTGATAGCATTTCTTCCCCTGCACTCTTTATGCCATTTAATTTCTTGAACTTAAATGATATGGGTGGCAGCTTACTGTCCTAATTAGTGTCTATAAATGCTCTCATAATGTCCACATAATAAGCATTAGTATTCTCATTTACTGAAATATATACCAAGGCGGACCTGTAGGTAACATAAAGGTGACAAAAATCTTAACATCACTATCTCTGCTTTGCTTATTTACCTTTAACTTCTATCATTTTAGAACATGAAACATCTGCTCTTTTCCCCTTCCTTTTCTTTCCCTTCCTCCATCCCCCCTCCCTTCCCTTCCTTTCCCTTCCCTTTCCCGACCTTTCCATGGCATAAGTTTCTGGCCACTGTCCTTTCAGAAAGCTCATTTGGTCTATAAAGCCTGACACAAACAGTAAACCGTGCAAGTCTTATTTTAAATTTAATTAAGACCTTTTAATGTACCTCTGAAAATCAAGTGGATTTTACGTTGTGAATGAATTGCACAACAGATTTTTCTCAGGATTCCAGGTATTTGCATTGAAAAGTGTCCATGCTCTACCAACAGCGTAACGTGGGATTGAAACACTTGCAGACTGGTCCCAAAATGTTCGTCAAAGTACGTTTAGACTGTAAGGAATGTGCATGAGCTTAAATAATCTGATTTATGTAATGCTAAGTACATTTTCCTTCCTCCTCTTTTTCCTCTATTGGCCACAAACGTCTCCTGAAAGAATTTAATTCTAGATTGTCCATATTCACAGATTATGATTGACCAGTTTTAAGATGCTCCATGTTTCTACTGTGTGGGAAACAGTCAATAACATTTTTCATTTTTTGCTTCATTAAAATAAAATGATGTTCTGGTTTTGTAATTGTAGATAACACAGCCAGTATCCTGACAAGACGAAGGAGATACAGTCGAACCACTCAAGACATCTATTACCTCCCGGTTTTGATTTCTGATGGCGGAGTGCCCCCTCTCAGCAGCAGCAGTACTCTCACAATTAGGGTTTGTGCGTGCGAGAGGGATGGACGAGTGAGAACTTGCCATGCTGAAGCTTTCCTCTCGTCGGCCGGCTTGAGCACTGGAGCTTTAATCGCAATCCTGCTCTGTGTTGTCATTCTTCTTGGTAAGCCATTTTCAGTATTAAATAATGCTATCCTTCCACTGGCTCTCTGAATGTGACAGGGCAGAAATATTTAATATGATATGTTTTTGAGCCAGAGGCTGCTTGGTAGTAGTAGGTAATTAGAAACACATAGCTGTGATTAGGGGGGAAAGGTTTAGCTAAAATTATTAGGGAAAAATGCTTTTAAAAGACATTCATGAATATCTGTAATCCAATAGAAATTATTTTTCAGAGGTTATCAAGTAATTAGCACTGCAGTTCTTTTTTTTTTTCTTTTCATGTAATTTGGAAAGATTTCAAAAAGCCACTGACTCTAATTCCATGTCTAGAACAGTGTGAAAAATGATAGAAAAGAGATGAGGAAAGCTTTTTGAAATGCATTACACTCTAAGAAGCACCATTAGCACTGTATAAAAGCCATTTCTTAATTACCTTTGTGGGATAAGCTGATAGCAATGCACAACATAATCCACAGAGGCAAGGGACATATGATACTATGAGATGACTCCATTAGATAAACACCCTTTCAAATGTATTTTTTCTTGACTTTCACTTTTCTTTTTTCCAGTTTGAATTTTATCCATTAGTTTTTGGTGTGGTTTTGGTTTGGTTTTTGGTTGTTTGGGTTTTTTTCTGGCAAAGGTAGAACTTGCTGGGTACATCTCTCTGCACTACTTGTGCAATCTTATAGAGAAAGAAGAAATAATGGGAATTGCAGCATGACCCACATAGGAGATTTTGAGGATTTGGTTTCTGCTTTCCTCTCAGCTTACTATAAACCTTTCTTGTCAGAAAGCTGTTTTAAAATATATAGTAATACATTTAGTTTATAATCTTATATTTTTATCATACAAGATTAAATATTCATAAGAGAAAAACTAAGCCTTTTATATTTTAATTCAATATATATGCTGGATATTGGTTTTAATGAAGCACTCAAAGCCCTTAACAATGCTTCTGAAAAATGTCAGCCCTAGTTACTCATTTCTCATTTAACTGAAAGAATGTTATCCCCTTTTATGTCCTTTATGAGATCCCTGATAATCCAAGTAGCGGATTTCATTATTGGCTCAAGAAACACCAGCAACCCCTGCGAGAAAAATACATAGCAGAAGAGTGCTCCTCACTGACCCCTTTGGAAGATTAGGCTGTATTGGAAGTTTGTGGTTTCAGTACAGCTTTTTTAATATTCCCCTTGATTCTGTGGTCTTAGCCTGTTGCACTTGGGCATGTTGATATGTCAAAACATAGCTGTATAGATTCCACGGGTGCTTTCCAGTCATACAGTAATCTATCCTCAGGTAACATGTTACACAACAAGTCATTGCTCATTTAGGAATATAAGCACACTCTTTTCCAGATCAGAAAGGTTTGGTAACCCCTTTGTTAGACACATACCTTATGTAACAATCCCAAATATCAATATTAACCTGAAGGTATCACATCTCTGTATTCATGACTTAGTATCTGCTATTTCTTTAGCATGTATCTATTTATTTAATGTAAATAATAAAAATGTAATAATAAATAACAAAGAAAATAATAAATATAAAATTTAAACCTACTCTAATATCTGCAGTTTTCTCTTTAGCAATTGTGGTCCTTTTCATCACCCTAAGACGTAGCAAGAAGGAGCCCTTGATCATTTCAGAAGAGGATGTCCGGGAAAACGTTGTGACATATGACGATGAGGGTGGCGGAGAAGAAGACACAGAAGCATTTGACATCACAGCACTGCGGAATCCATCAGCTGCTGAGGAGCTAAAATACCGGAGGGATGTTCGACCTGAAGTGAAGCCTGTGCCCAGACATCATCCCTCCTCAAGCGTTGACAGTATAGATGTTCAGGAGTTCATTAAACAAAGACTGGTAGAGGCTGATCTGGACCCCAGCGTGCCCCCGTATGACTCCCTACAGACATATGCCTATGAAGGTCATAGATCAGAAGCTGGATCTATCAGCTCTCTGGATTCAGCCACAACACACTCTGACCAGGATTACAATTACCTTGGAGACTGGGGACCTGAGTTCAAGAAGCTAGCTGAACTCTATGGGGAAATAGAATCAGAAAGAACAACTTAGTTGTAATTCCCAGAACAGAGAAGTTCTTAAACGACTGGAGATATAACGACAGCAACGGTAACAAAAAATGAATACAGCACTTGGAACTGAGCAAGTTGTATGCAGTTACTGTAGAACAAGTGCCCTTTTCATATTTGAAACTGGGTTCTCCAATTGGAAGAAAGTCAAATTTTGAAAAATACAGAAAAAAGAAGCTATTGTCCCTTGTGTATATTTTTAATTGCTCAATAAAGTCCGTGGTAACGTATCTGTAACAATACCTGAAGTAAAGCCAAGCAATGACATTTTTATTGCAATATGCTTAACATCTTCAAGCTACAGTAAGTTTATGGTCATGCCTGTTTAGGAAGATAGCTATGAGAGGAGCAAATCTCTTGCAGGTGGTTGTGATGTTGCATTTCTAGCTGTGCTCTAGGCCTTGTGATCCCAATGTGAGGTAGCCAGTGGGGTTTACTATCAGTGTGAGGTTTACTATCAATGTGAGAAGTGCTAACAGTCTCTTTCCTTTACAGAAGGACACCTGTCCTCTTAAATGAATGGTCCTTTGATGATTTAATCTTACTGAATTGGCAAATTGCATTGAGGTGATGTCATTTCATTATGTCCTTCATACTCTTTTCATCCAAAACCTAACAGAGAGAGGGCATCATCAGCTGTCAGCTCGAACGTGGATCCAGCCCATAACCCCAGAACTGCTCTGTTACTGTGTGCTAGAGGAACTGCTGTTTCCAGTGTTATGCTTTTTGTTTTCTGTCTTTTCACCATCGTTCATTTAAACAGAAGAGGTCCAAAGTACTCTTTATGCAGTGAAGCAGATGAAGCCGAGGGTCTTTCAATAAAAACAGTGATGGCAGCACCATTAAACCATGCAGTTGTTTGGTTCACTGTACTTCACATATGTCAATAGAGGAAGCTTTTCAAGTCTTTTGCTGGTCTGAGTCCAGGAGCTGCAACATTGGGTTTAAAACAGAGTTCTTAATCATAATGTCTATTTCCATCTGTGACTGAAAGTAAGATGAAGCTGCTAGTTAGACACTGGGATAGAGAAAATCAAAACAAAGAGAATAAGATGACGATGTGGGGTTTTTTTTCTTTTTAGTTCAGTTTATTTAAATTTAGTTTCTCTTTGAGTAACTTCCATCTAAGCAGAGCAAGCTTTTTTCCCCTTATTTCAAGCATTGTGGTGAGGGGAATGTTTTTAAGTTTGTGGAGGAAGTTAAAAAGTGTGCCATTATTGTGGTTCCTATGGATTTAATTGATGTTAATAATTTTTTAGCATTGCAGAACAGCTTAACACCTGATCCAGCAGATCCTTACATTTTCCTTTCAATTTGAAACTTTAACCTTTTGTTTGTCTTTCTTGTGATAACATTGTGAGAGGACCATGAGCTCGTAACATCCCATGAAAGACCGTGACCTGTAGGGCTGACCATCTATTACAGTCTTCTGCTTTCTGAGAAAACTGTGGCTCTGCTTAAGGAAGCGGACTTCTGGCAGTCTGAGCACAGCAGCTGTCTATTATTTTTTTTACTCTCTGGGCTGGTGTGGAGAGTGACACAGATCTGTGCACTCCATGAGATCCCTCCCTATACATTTTAGGTGCCACTTAATGTTCATCTTAGTAGAGAAGGGAGCACTTTTTTGCTCTTTCAAGCAGTGTCTCTGTTCATTGCTGACCTGCTGTGGGCCACACAGGTGCACCAGAGTATTAAACCTTCCTTTCTTCACTGTGCATGGTTGGGTGGGTCCTAGACAGGACTGAAACTTCTGGTCAGTTCTACAGTGATGATTATTTTTTTTTTTTTTTAACCTCTGCCTGAAATGGAGTTGACCGCTTTTGGTTTAAACAGCCTTCTGGAAAAATTAGCTAGTAGCTTTGTAAGAAACTTTTCAAATTAAGAGTTATCAGTTGCACTGTAGTTCCAGGATTGTTTTTACTACACTGTTTTGTTTGCCACTTGAAACTTGCAATGTTTCGCTTTCTGTGAACATTTGAACCCACAAGGTAATTGAGCGGGGGAAAAGCCACAAACCCTAAAATGTTCTGCTGATGATTTGAAAGTAATCTAATAATTTGTGTTCAGATCCATTTAGTTATTTGCTTATTTCTTCACTTATTTTTTACCAAATGCAGAATCACCTAGAAACATATTTTAGGCGACATTCTCATTGTAAAGTTAAACAGATGTTTTAATGCAGTAAGAGTTATACTCAAGCTGAGAATGTTTTATGTATTGTCTTTTTTTTAGGGAATAGAGTTAGGATATGTTTCAGTTTTGACCTAATGAAGTAACTAGTAGTGCAGCACTTTATGAGGAGTAGTTTTCTTTTGATTTAGATCGCACTTGTTTTATGCCAACTTCTAAGTGTTCATATTGTGTGAGTGCTAAGAAGAAAATCTTTTAGTGTCAGTAGTACCATAGGCCATAACACTTTGTACCATACCTGCATGAAAACGGCATCCATTGTTGTATTATAGTTTTGAGAGCCAGGTATTAGTTATCTTTATGTCTGTTCCCTCTGGCCTTACTTCAAAGCAGGGAAAAATTGATTGTGTCTCATGCTTTAAGCAGTGTTCCTGCCATTGTTCCCTTTTTATTTGCATCATAGAACATTCAGGCTTAAAGCCAGCAGAAGGGCAGTGACATAAGCAAATAATCACTCCTCATGCTCATATTCTGATTAAGTTAATGAGAGAAGGAGGCCATATCTCAGAGAAGTAAGAATCCCCTTTCCACTATTCCTGGTGCTCTCTTCGCTGCTGTACAGCATGCGCACTGTACCCTCAGCCCCGGGAATACTGAGTCCTTCGAACCTCTGCAGGGTTGTTGAGATGCTGCTTCAGTGATGCTGCAGTGCTGTGTCCTGTTTGGTACGTCCTATCCACGGTGATTGCCAAATGTGCTTTTCGACCACGATACATCTGCATGCTTGCTATGCTTACTGTTTTTTACTCAAAAACACATTGCAGTGCTGTGTTGTTTGCATGACACGTAGCAGAATATTAAATCTTCAGGGCCACAGAAGAAGGCCTCACAGTGCAGAAAGAACAAGTTTGCAGATTTTCTAATTCCTCAATTTTTTCCTTTGGTCCTTTGTGTCCTAGAAACTAATTTAAACTATATTGGAGGATTTCTATGTTAACATTGATTAAACTGGAAGAAGATTAACACTGTTTACCGTGGAGGGCACAATCATTTTGTAGCATTGCTGATTTAAACAAAGTATACATTCAGTGGAAGTGTTGTGGGAAACTCTTTCCCAGTGTATGCTTAAGCCTGATTGTATAGACTTTGCTTAAAGCTTTCATGGATCATTTGTGTACTCATGTTCTCAAATATTTTCCTATTAGCCTAAATAGTAACCCTGTTGCTGCTTAACAACTGAAGGCTGAAAACTGCCAGCTTTACTTAAACTGGAAGATACTGAGTAAAGTTAAATGGCACATACGGAGTGGTGCTTAAGGACTTTCTGATTTACAATTTTATTTCCACCACAGCTATTCAACTAATAGTACATTTACACCAAATTAATTAGTCACAGTCCTTCAAACAAGCCCTCTTTCTTCTAATAGTGAGGGCATTCAATATGCTATAATCTTAACACATAGTCTGAGAAAATGGTCCTTATAAGTATTTTTAAATATGAAAATATATTGCTGAACTAAAAAGAGGAAAAAATTAATTTTAATACATTTTAAAGACAAGGAAGTGCTTGAATTGACCTGGTATTAGACTAAGATTCATACATTGAAAACAAATTAATTTGTTTATCAGTGTTACTATTTAATTCATACTTACAGAAGATGGTAAAAGTTGAAAGTAATTTCACTCTGTTATGCACTTTATTTTTTGCATTCTTCCTAGAAAACCAAAATAATTGTAAACATTTGGCATTTGAATTCTAATTGATGCAGTTGCTTGTTGTGAACACTGCAGGAAAATGTTTATGTGAAATATTTGCATCAGTGTGTAACAGGAATTATGAAATTTCTGTGGTCTAGGCCTATGTGAAATCATCCTTTCGGAAATCTATGTATTAGACAAATCTGGAATTAACCAAACTCATAGACTCACACAAAGGGTAACAAAGGAAATGTTCTAAAAGCAGAGAAGAATATGAAATTATGCTGCCTAGGGTTACTTTGTGGATTATAAAGTGCTTAGACCTTGTACTTGCAGTACATATAAATGGCACAGTGTGTTCCGAGGAACATTAAGAGTGTGTTGCAAGTATTGGGCCATCCTTATTTTTCCAAAGTCTCCAAAAATATATATTTTTTTTTAACAAGAGTAATGTAAAGTATACCTCCTTATGCAAGTGTTACTGACAGAAATTGTTACATTTTCTTTTAATAAACAAAAGGGACAAAATCTTTTACTCGTATTTTTCAAATAAAATATGCTCTTTGCTATGGTGATGAGTTATTGTATTCCTCATCACAACTAGAACGGGTTGTTTTCTCTTCACTCCTGTTATTTCATGCTCACCAAAGAAATATAACTATCTAAAGACACTCTGTCTTTAAGAATCAGAGATGATACAGCAGTATTAATGAGGTCAGCGTCAGAAATGGTGTGGGAACTCTAGCTAGATTTTAATGCTTGGTATAGCCAGTCAGTTGTCTCACTATTTCAAAGACTGTCTTACATGATTATTGCTCCAGATGGGTAGGGAGAGAGAGAGAGGAGAGAGAGAGACTGAGAGATACTTTGAAACAGACTGCAGTATAACTGCTAAATGGTTCATTACTTTTACTTGTGGCAACTATTCCACTCCAACCAACACTGTCCTGAAACTGAAATACAGCATTGTAAGATGAATACATTATCCACATGAGTGAGTAAGGGAATTGCACGTCTATGAATCCAGATTGGAGGTAACAGAAGGGGCTATTATCTTAAATTGACATAGAAAAGAAGAGAAAAAACAGGCAAGGACATTCACAATCAAGTTCAGGCACATGCAATGCAATGCCCAGAAATCACTCATTCTTTTTCAAGGGAATTAAGAGGCTTTACCAACCAATTGCATCTTAGAAAATATTGGTACCGTGACTCACAAGGAACTTGTTGCATGCAAGATCTTCTTTCCCAGACTGACGTAAAACAAAACAAACCAACCAACCAAACAAAAAGCTAAAGTTAACAGGAAAGAAATTAAAATACAGTTTTGTTACAGTACCCAACTTGGTCTACTTTATTGCCCACAGCCAAGTTTACATTGCATACCACCATACTATGCAATTCCCACATGTGCCTCAACACAGCCCCAGAAGCATTTGCAAGACAAATATTGTCAGCCTGAATCTGAGTGCAAGTTCAGGGGAGGAACTTGTGGCTTTGTGATTTTTTGTTTTGTCCTCAACTGAGGTGTTTAATCTTTCTAAAGGCTGTTTATAAAGGTTTTCGATCATCTTTCATATGCAGGGGGTTTTTCTTAGAAGAATTTAATATCCTATTGCACTATTATCAACTTAAATTTTAGGTTGCTTTAAGTCCATACTACTCCCTCTATACATGGCAATGATGAAATGAATAGTGAGAAGAAGATTCAAGAAACTCCATGCTAGCAGCCTCTAAATTTGTTTTGTTCTGGAAGTACATTCAATAGAGGATATTACAGCTGGTGTGCAATCAGTACCTGCAAAAAGATCCTCATTGAGCAAAGCAACCTTGAAAGGGAAAAAGCACATCGGGAGTAGGACTCCTAGAGGATCTTAGGGCACACAGATCTTGAAAGATATTAGATTCCTAGCTAAGCATGATCAAAATCAAGGTCCATAGGACCTTCATAGTGGACCTTTTCATCATGCATCTTTAATGTCCAAAAAGCTGGTGAGCAAAGTGGAAAGCCCATTGAAGGTACATGTAAATAAGTGAACCATTCAAAGATCTGAACTGCCACATCTTCTGCTAGAGTCCTGGCTAGGAATGGATCGATTTTAATGCATTTGACTGACATACACTGTGAACAAAATTCTGAGGCATGCTGCAGTTCTAACACACACCTTTACCCACCACATTAACTGTTTTGAAACAAATGATATAGCTCTTGATATCCCCAAGATTGTTTACTTAAAATCTGAATACATGTTCCATGTTTGTAAGTAATTCTTTTCTATATCTTCTGAAGTTGATTTGGGGACAAAGCACCTAAAAGTAAAATTCAGCCCTGTTTTATTATCTCAAGAACAGCATACCTAACAACTAATTTCATGATATAATTTGTGTTGGGCAAACATCAAATACAGTTTGTGTACAAAAAATCAAGTTCACTCTAACTAAGGAAACTCAGTTTAGGTCTCTTGACTTAAAAATATACTTGAAGTGTAAAGGTATATGAACATATACCCATCCTGATTATGTCATGAAGACCATGTTTGGATTTCTCATAAAGACGTAAAAATAACTCACAATCTGTACTAATTGCAACCTCTTTGAACTTACTCTTTTTGATCAAACTCATATTTTCCAGTTAGTTTCAACGCTTTCTGCTACATAAATTTTCAACTAGGAAATGGTAATGTAGAGGAAAATGAGATTAAATCTTTTTAATCTCTAGCTGCTATAACTATTAAAAAAGGCTAAAATTGAAAATGTCTGTCTTTATGAAACAAATTGGATTATCAACTATAAAAAGTAATTTGCATATGATGTTGGTAATAATAAAAATAATTATATTCTTGTTTCTTACTTGTTTTTATCATTATCAAATCAGAAATTGTGGTGCCATTTCTTCTATTGTGTGTCTCTGAAATGTTTCAAACCATGAAGGGAACATCTCTGTGAATGAGGTGTCTGTTAGTTCTCTTTTGTCTATCCCAAATACAGATTTTTTTTAATGGAAAAGTTTCATACAGAGATTTTATTTAACGTAGAATGGCAAAGTATGTTTTAAGTGCTGACTAATTGAGTTATATAACTGCAAATACAGCATCCAGTTTTCTGAGAGAGGAGGAAATGAAAGGCAAAGTAAACCTCTTGAATCCTGTACATGAAACACAAGGTCAGACTTTAAGCAGATATTAAACCACCACCTCATAAGCATATTCTATCCTATGTTGTGTTATTTAAAAATGAAAGCAAACCCCCTCTAACACTCACTTAAGGTTGTGTCTTCATTTTCCAAATAAGTATTAGTTGTATCATCTCGATCATGCTTTTTTCAGTAGTATTTTATTGTTTCAGTCACTTCTGTTGAATTAGGCCAGCAGGACTGTTCTTTGACCAATTCCAGGATAGAACTTCTCATCAAAATCTGCAAGGACTAATCAATAACTGACTGGTCAAGACACTTTATTATGGATGTGGAAGACTGGATTGGACATTAGATGTCGATGTCCCAGTTCAACAATTCATTTATCATAATCCTACATGACAAACTTCAATAAATTTTTACTGTTTGCTTGATGAGTATTTTTGCATAAAACAACATACTTAATTTCTGAATTAAGTGATCCTGAAAACATGAGTTATGTATTGTTCACTTTATGTCCTCCTTTATTGTTTCGTGTTTCTTTCTTTCTACCCCCACTGGCCCCCTTTTTCTGCTGGATACTTGAAGCAATGTAGTATGATACCTCATCTTAAGAACATCAAGGGAATCTAGAAATATAACTCAGTTTATCTGAAAAATGGAAATACTCACAGTGGTATCTAATGTCAAATACCCTGGGACAAACATTTTAGTAGGACATTATCACAGCTGAATTCCTTACCTTTTCCCCCATACATAATAATATGAAATTCAAATCAGTTTCTATGATAACTTAAATAATTCTGGTGTTTTTCAGAATTTATATTGGCCGGGATCCTAGTGTTCTAGGTCACATAGAAAAAAGCATCATTTTCCTAAGGAACTTCTGGTTTAAAAGGCAGGATTTATGAAAAAAAAAAACGTTACAAAGAAGTGACTTGTGATGGATGGAAGGGTTTTTTAGGAAGAGTGAAGGGCAATATAAGTGCAGTAGATTAGATAATGTATAATAAGGCAGATGCACTTACTGGTGAAATGATCAGAGATAAGAACTAGAATCAATAAAATACATAATGATACAGGACAGATTTTTTTGGTATCATATTACAATTATTATTGTAAAGCTTTATGGATTAATACTGCAATCTTTTATGACTATTCATATTATAGGTAATAAAAGCAAAAGTTATACGTGATATGTAATGGTAATAGACTATGAAATTCAGGAAAAAAAATATGCAGTGGAAAATGAACCTTTTTTAAAGTTACTTATCTATTTATTTGTGCTTCTTCATGCTATTCAGCTAATGCTAATTTCTATTGCGGATATTGCAAATACCCCACATTGCTGGGTCAGTCATGTAAATGCAGATTCCCACCAAAAAGATTAGGTTTTTGGTTTTCTGATTTTACATACGGATTTTGAAAGTACAAAGTTTGTTCTGCATGAAGTTTCAGACTGTATGTTTGTAATGAAAAACTGCTTAAATTTTCTCTACATTTTTGTGATAAAGATTCCACATTGCAAGAACTGTGACAATAGCTACACAGGACGCATCAGGTGAAAATGGCCATGTGTCAACTTGCAAGAATCTATTACTTTTTGCTTGATTTGCATCCACTCAAAATATTGGCAGAGCTCACAGGGCACTGGAGAAAGCGTTTGTCATGATGGTCGTACCAAAACCTTGGGTGACATTTTTCCAGCTGAAAGAGCTCATCTAACCAAATTTCAGATTAGATGAGTTCAATAAGATGTCATTGATCACACTTTGTTTAGCTTGTGTGAAAACAAACAAATAAACAAACAAACAAACTCCAAAGAATATAGACACTGCACAAAACATGGGACATGAAGGCACAGCATATGCTACACTCAGCCTACTAAGTTTTATCCCTACAAGAAGAAACTGAAAAGGGGCATATTTGGCTAGCTTGGACCTTTTAATTTTAATGTCTGTATACAAAGAACCAGTGCTTCAGTTGAAAAGTAACTGACTTGGGACAACAGTTTATACTTGGACTTAGGTTTCCTTCTCCTAAGTTAGATTTTTGAATAAAATGGGTCAGATGATTGAAACATCCCAATTTAAGTGTGTGGAAGGGGTACTTGGTGTCCTGTAGAGTTCTATGTGATTCTTATAGGCTAGAAGATACTGCTATGATTTGTTCCTGTGGAAAAAAAACTTTTGCCCCCTCAAATGGAAAAACATTTCCTTGTTTGCAAAGTGTTTTATGTCAGACGTTATCACAGCTCTAAAGGATTCATCCTGAATGTAAGAGGCTGTGATGGTCGATTTGCATCTTGTGCATTTGCTGTTGATGGTACAGTCTGTATGGTCCTTGGTATTACTAAGGAACAACCCAGTCAACAGACTTTGTAATAAAAATATGATGGTAAAATTATTGGATTAAAAAAAGATTAATATGAAATACTGCGCATTTCAGTTCAAGGAGAGAGGTTCATATTTGATATGGAAATGAGAAATGCAAACATGATTAGCCCAAATGATTGCTTCTTTACATGAAATTTGTTTGTAAACTCGCTTCAGTGTTAGTACAGAAAATGAGCATGATACCAGTGCCAAAGAGATAGTCACTCAGTCTGATCACCAGAATTCTGTCTGCTTTTAATTATATTCTGAGTTTCTTGTTTGACTTTGAGGATCTGTCAAGTATTTCTGTAAACAGACCTAACCAATTTTTACAAAACAGCACTGGGACTGTATTCAGCATAGCATTCCATCTCCAGCTTCCATCCTTGCTACTTAACTGGTGGTGTCTCCAGATTGGGGTGGGACATCATCCTGCCTTGGCAGCTATGAATATATGAATAAAACTTCCTACAGAACTCATCAAAGTAAACTTGTTCTGACTGGGTATAGAATGTAACTATTTTTTTCGGGGTTGATTTATGCAAAACACAGCTGAAATTCTCACCTCCTCTCATCGTGCAATTAAAGTTTAGCACTGTTCCTTCTACTTTTCTAAAATAGAATCTGAGCCAAGATATTTCACAATTAAAAATCAGAGAAAACAGCCAAATTATGTAAAGATATGTTGACAATAATATCGGTCATGTAAGGGATAAGAAGCAAATAATATAAATGGTTTTGGTTGTGCAGGGTTTTTTTTCGAAGCATAGGACTGTTCAGTGGCTCTCGAATAGCCACTGGTAATACAGAATGATTGTAGATCTGTTGTAGAAAAATCTGTGGCCAAATTGTACTACTGGACAGTCATCATACAGGACTTTTGTATACTCTAAAGGCCAGAAGTGAGAATGGACTTCTTAAATGGGAAATTCCCAGAAAGTTATTTATTTATACTGCAGTACCACCTAAAGAATTTCTGAATGATCAGGACCTGAACTTCTTGGTGCTGAATTAACACCCTCTGAGATTGGCCACCTCAGGGACCACAGCATCTAATGAGGCTGAGAAAAGATGTCATCCAGCTCCTGACAGAAATAATATGAATAAAAAGAAAGGATAATTGAGGATACTTTATAATTAAAGTCCAAAAGACAGCCTAAATAAGGAGAAGATAAGATTGAATCATTTGTGAGAGAATTAGAACAAACAGCTTGATTCTTATGGATTATTTAATATTTCTAGATATTTACTATGGAAAAAAGCAAAAGTCCTCAATACAGTTTTCTTGAAATATGATAAAGGATAACTTCACAATACACACAGGAAAGAGAAATAGCCATACGGGAGCCAGTAATGAACATACATGAGAATGTAGTTCACTTAGTGATAAGGATAAACTTTGAATATATGTATATATATATATATGTAAAATGATGTAGAATTAAGGCAAAATATTTTACTAGTAAGAAGACTAACAGTAAAAGAAAACTTGTTCCTTGAGCTTACTATAATAAAAGTTAAATTCTCTTCATTAAAATTGGCATGTTGGTACATCCACAAAAAAAATGATCTTTTCCTGTTACTGCTGTTAGGTCCCTGTCCTTAACCAAATACCCTAATATACACGTATTAACAAATAACTTACTCCTACTTCTTCCAGTGGGCAACTAATCAGTTCTAACTGTTAAATATACCTGCCTGAAATCAATGCTTTCCGTTTATCAGTAAAAAGACAATGCTAACATGAAAGGTAATGAAGCTTCTTGGTGATTATTTCTACTAATATTCTGGAACCTTAAGGTGACTTAGGACCTCATCTTTAATGTTCATCTTTGAAAATCTTTTTGTTAAATGCTTTAAGAACCCGAGCTGAAAGTGGTAGAAAAATTAAAAGCCTGACTGTTCTGTTTTTAAAGCATTCTCAAAAATTGTCTAGAAACTGTCAAACCCAGCAAAAATAAGTGGACACAGAAATTCATAAAACATCTGAGAGAAAAGTAAATCTAGATTATATAGAAATCTAATCTACTAGAATTTCTTGAACAATTCAACAAGCATTTGAATAAAGATAATCTGATTAATTTAGTACATTTGGATTTCCAATAAGTGTTTGACAAGGTCCTTCATCAAACAATTAAGGAATGGCATAATCTTAAAAACTGGTTTAACAACAGGAAATAAAGTACAGAAATACTTCATAAGGTTTCTCAGTGTGAAAAGTACTGTTAGGCATTAAGTTAGGGCTGGAATTGTTTGATAAGAGTCAAAGATAAACTAAAAAACCAAAGTGTGAAGATTTGCAATGCAATCAGTGGATACTTAGTGCACGCACTAAAGTTGTGTATGAAACTGAAATAAATGCAAGGTAGTGAACAAAGGCAAAACCAACCAAAAATGGACCTGTACCATGAGGTCAAAATAAAGGGCTATTAATTGGGGATGACATTTTGAGTTACTTTTGCTATCTAAATATCTGCTAAGCTCTCCTCAAAAACAACATTAAGAATTATTAGCCAATAATTTATAAATTGTCATAATGCTACCATGAAAATACAAAGTGATTGCATATTTCAATACTCTGTTAAAGAGCCTTCTCTTATAGAAAAATTAGAGTAATCACACAGAAATCAAGAACAATATTCTCCTTTCTCAGGAGATTTTAAAAGTTTAGAGTCTTCACTATGGGAAAAATAAAGCCTGATGACAATAATACTTAGTAAATTTTTTTAAAAATATATGAAATGAGAACTGTCCTACAGGTAATAAACAGAAAATTACTTTTTTTCAAAATAGAAGAACTATTGAAGACTATAAAAGAGCCATAAAATGAGCTCTTAGTTAAGAGGCTTAAAATAGATACTTTTTTCACATGATATGTAACTGTAAAATATATAAAAGTCATGTTGTGGATGGAGAGCTGAAAGAGCTTTTTGTCCTTGCCACATGTGGCTTTGGACATTACACAGCTGCAATGTGTTGTTAGATACAGAGATCAGCATTGCTGGCCTGCCCCATCCTCTTGGGGTTGTTTTTAAAAATTGCTTCAACCCAGAAACATTTTGCCTAGTGTCCAAAACAAAAACCAAAAAAAAATCTGGTTTCTGGCAAAGAGAAGAGTTGCTAAAAATGAGACTAAATTACTATAGGATTAAAATTGGCTCTAGTGTTTCATGCCTAATTGTTTGGAATACCAAGAAACAATCAAAGCATTTCCAACCCTGTGATTCTTTTACCTCCACCCGCTCCTGTGTTTTTCAAATTTGCCTGTCACCCAGTTACAGATGTAGTTCATGAACCTTCTTCAGTTGACTTGGTTCATCTGTAGATAATACCAGTCAGGAAAGTGAACCCAGAAGTCCATTTAAAGCCCAATGAATTATGAAACTGAAGCCTAAGAACAGCTGGCCTCTACATTCTATACTGTCCACAGGCATCTATTATTCCATTCAAAATGCTCTGGAGTGAGTCATTACTTAATTTAATTACTGAGAGCTGAGATTACAGAGCAACCACATAAAAGATTCAGAGAATCAGTTAAAGAGAAATAAAAATCAGGACCATTATATTTCCCAACTATTAATCACATCACCTCTGACATTCATGGGGTTCTTTCATACTATACTTGACATTGTAGCTGACAAGATACCTGGTAAGAACTAATTTAGCTACGTGCTTTATTCAGTGTCAGGGTAGCTCAAAGAAAACTTTGACAACAAATATGCCAACTATATATGTTAAAATTTACGAAATTGAGAGCAAACCCAACCAACTGTTAAAATCCATCTATTGTTGGAAATGGTTATTGAGAGGAATGCATTGAACTATTACAACTTTTGTTATAAATGTGATAATTTGAAAGAAAGGAAATTAATATTTTAAGCATTTGAACTTATAAATTTTACATTACCCATGTAATAGGCAAATACATTATTCATATTATGAATAAGGAAAGGCATATGTCACCAAAACACATTTAATTCTTACCTGTAAATTAGTGAGTGTTTTTATTAGAATTGCTCATCTTTTTTTCCAATACCTAAACTTTTTACAGGAACTACTTGAGGATATTACCTGATCATGGTCTGTATTGTCTATGTAAAAATAGACTGCTTTGCATAAAAAAAAAGTCCAAATGCTGCTTCATGAGAAAAAAATTCGTGCATATAATTAAACAGAACATGATATAATCACAAACCTAATAAAATATACGTATGGAACTTGGATTATAAATGGCTCTATGAAGGTCCTTCTGTGTGTATACACGTGCAACTATATATATATAAAGTAACTACATTGTAGTTTATAATTCTTATATTTTTTGCAGATTGAAGACTGAATTTATGCATACTTAGAGTTTATTGATAATGCACGATGATTTTATGAGACTGTGCTTCAGTAATCTATGTATTCCTTCCTACTTGATAAGTGGAATATTTATTTCTTGTATTTAAAATTCATCAGGACACAGAAGATTACGTGTAACCTACAGCATTTCATTAGTTCTGTGAATGTCATTTGCACAGCTGCCAACCATGATTAACAGCTTATTTATTTATTTATGCTGAAATCACACCAGTAGACTGGCCTCAGTAGTCATATAACCCAGTTAGGTATGAGCACATAACATGCTTCTGCAGAAAATGCAAGAGAAACTCTTGCTCATATAAGTAACTCTGCTTTGTCAGAATGTTTAGAAACACCAGAAAAGGAAAACCCTTATATTACAAAGTTCTGCTTACAGGCCACATTTTCTCAGTAAAGCAGACACGCACCTTCCACAGGTTCACACGGCAGACATGGACCCTTGAGGAGTCTGTATATTAGACAGGGAGTGGCACAGCAATTTGTATGAGTTTGTGCAGGAGGGTGCATGGGGTGGGACCCTGCAACCTGCTTCTAGCCTGACAGCCCAGGGAAATGCTCTAGGTCTCTGCAAAAATTGTGAGCACCCACCTCAGAGCTAAACCCAGTGTTCCTACACAAAACATCTCCCATGATATTTCTGATGCGCCCCTGCAGAATGAGATGGTAAGGAAAGAGACTTCGGAATAGAGAGTAGGTTGCAGTGAGTTTCCTGGTGAAAAGGAAAGTACCTGCACAAGGGGCAATAGGCACAAACTGGAACATGTGCAGTTCCACCAGAATATGAGGAAAAACTTCTTTAATTTGAGGGTGTCAGAGCACTGGCGCAGGCTGTCCGGAGAGGTTGTGGATTCTCCTTCTCTGGAGAGATCAAAACCCACCCAGACATAATCCTATCAAAACTGCTCTAAGTGATCCTGGTTATAGCAGGGGGAAGTTGAACAAGGTGATCTGTAGAGGTGGCTCGCACTCCTTAATTCTGTGATCCTGTTATATACTGTTTCATTTTAAACATTTTAAAAATATGGTAAAATGAATAACTTGGTTTGAAAAAAATAGTTTATTGAGAATTAGTATTTTAAAAAGAGAATCAGAGCAACAGAACAGCAGAGCAAGAGTCCATACACATACCAAAACTAGACAGCTTTTATCCTTGTACTTAAAAACTTAAATACATCAGATTTCCTATTACTTTTATTTGATAGAATCAAGGGTGTTTGTTGCATCAAACTGGGTTGGGGGGTTACCTTTTTGGTGATATATAACCTGGTACAGAGAAATCATTCAGGCAGGAAAATTACTGAGAGTTGAGAAGAATGAAACAAGACCTCTGGAATGGGATATTCATTCTTAGTCATGTAGTGTAGCATTGGAACCAGAGTATTTCTTTATGATATATTTATATTCACGTGTCTGATATTTTTTAGCTTTGTTGCATGAACTGCAAGACTGAAGGGATCACTTCATTACGGGATGGCTCTCTTGCTCTGCTGGTTCCTTATGAAATGGACTCAGAATTTCTCTTCTTTCAAAGATGCTACCCTGATAGTCTTCATTGCTTTGCATTCTGAGATATCGGGGGAAATAAGGAGAGAAATGACAGTGGGTGGAACATGCTAGAGGGATTTATTTTTGTGTTTCAAAAAGCCTGGGGCAGGCACATTTGTGATCTATATTTTAGCCATGACTGATGCCTCTACATTACCCAAGATCCTCCGAGAGCATTATGGAATATTACGTGTAGGAAAATTGACTGATGTCTGAGATTCAAATGTCTTTTATCAAAAAATTTCCTATTCTAGCTACTCCATATAAGCCAAAAATGCAGGTAACTCTAAAAAACCAAGATGTGATATGAGAATGGTGGGTTTTATTCTTCTGTCCTGCAGAAGCACAGTGCCAAACTGACCTATGTCAGGATATTGCTGCTCCTGAAACCCCAACTGCTGGTCAGCACTTTGCCCTTCCTTACCCAGACTTTCCTTGAGGCGCCAACCCGGAGCTGAGGGGGCTCAGCTGGGCCCTGCCATGCTGGGGCCATGAAGACAGCTGGAGCCAGCTATGTCCACCACTGGGCAAACCCGGGATGCTACTCATCAGGGCCCACCCTGCTGCTGCAAAGGCCAGAGTACCTGCACCCAGTACAGCTGCTCTAGGATCTTCTCTAAATATATAGCTATGATTCTTCCATGATTTTAAATACAACTCGCTGATTGTTCTTGTACACTGGATCCTGCATGTTTTCCAAAAAATTGTTGGGCTTTTTTTCTTTATCCCCTTATCTCAGTCCTAGCTTGTCCAATCTAACCTATATAAAATCCAATAGGATTGTTACTGCCATTTTTGGTGTGCCTTTGAATTAACTGTTTGCACCTACAGCCTGCATTCTGTAAATATAACCTCATATTTATTGGTCAGAGACTAAGCTCTCTCTGATGATGCAATATTTAACTAATTATTCCTATTTTATTGCTTTGGAGAGAGCTTGAGGGCAGCTGTTGTGATTTAATACATCTAGTTCAGAGAATATATTCCTTGGTTTCCTGCTTGGTAACAAAGCCTAATTACCAAACAGGACTGCAGAGCTGAAAAATCTTCTATATTTCCTTCCTACTGCTAGGTTTTGCCACTCCTGTAAACTTCAAACTGAATCTGAAGAAGTACAAACAAATGTGTGATTGATTTCTCAGTGGGAACAAAGATAGAATAACCTCTAAAACATAGCTTAACATGATAAAAGATACTATGTACAAAAAAAAAAGACGCATACTTCTATATTGAAACAGTGCTCCCTAAGGCTTGCAGGTGCTGCAATTTCCAGCAGTACTGCAGAGAGAAAAATGCTGAATACTCCATAGTATATATTTGATACATAGTACATGATCTACTTCTTGAGTAAGTTGGTACTGGACATCACTATTCATAACAGCGTTTTTCATAAGACAATGTACTTTTTATTTGAGGCATGGCAAAAAATAGTATTTTCTTGTACTTTTATACCTAATTGCTTAAAATATTCTATAAAACTCTACATAGTTTTTTGCAGGGAACAAAAAACTAGAACCAGTTTGCAAAGGTAAGTAGACATTATTTCTTTACTTTTTAAAAACATTGCCTCCTTTACCTTTCATTTTCCACAGCAGTGATCAAGCCTCTCATAAAAGCTCTTGTAACACTTTTCAGACATTTTCAGTCATTTTTGCTTCACTTGATGGAGATTACTATTCCCATGTGTTGTGTTAGCTAAGTAGTCATGCAGCACATTTGAAGCTTGAATTAAAAGGCCATTTTTTCCCCCTGAACAAGATTCATAAATAAAAAATATCATCTTTGAATAAAATTCAGGTATTGCACTGAAGGGAAAAGGCTTTATATGTTAACACTGTCAAAACTCAACGATGCATAGCAAAATGGCTCCACAAGCAATGAAATTCTGATTTTAAGCTAAATTCTCTGACTTTCATATAAAAGAATGCACCAGTATACTTAGGTTTGCAAGGATCCCAGTCAGGATCGATTTAATTTTAGTATGCATGTGTGCTGAATAAAAAATCAAAACATGTAGGCTGTTTTGCTTCACCTTAAATCATCACTCATGGGGTTGTCCCACTACTCTAGAGGAAACCACTTTCAAACATATTTGAGAGAGAAACATCAGTGTGGCATCTAGAAGCATCCATTTATCATAAATGCACTTTTCCTCTTCCTAACCCTAATCTTAATTCAGCACGATCATACCCTACTTCATCCTCACACACTTAGCTTACTGTGAATGATAAAGAAGAGTAATACCAATCATTGGTCTCTCATTAAAATGAATTATCAAATACTTCAAATCATGTCTGTTCTTGCAACTGTCAAAGGAATGTGATTATTAAGACTATGGATGGTCTTTCCAAATTGGCACTGGTAGTTCTGTTAGCTCCTTTGAAAAAACACGAACAGGTGTAGGATCACAGAATCACAGACTGGTTTGGGTTGGAAGGGACCTGGAAGATCATCTAGTTCCAACCCCTCTACCATGGGAAGGGACACCTTCCACTAGACCAGCTTGCCCAAAGGCCCAACCAATCAGGCCTTGAACACTTAAGTCAAGTGTCAGTCACTTATGAACTGTTCAGATCAGTTTGGCATTTTAAGGGAGATGCCCATATTCATTCTTGTGCATGAAGAATCTCTGGACAAAGAGCAAGACATTAGCACAACTATGTGTACTCTGGGAAAATTGAAAATGTTTGCTGCTCACATGTTTAAGTACCATACTAATTTAGTACTCAAATTTTAAATGAGTTGAGAGTACACCTAATGTTTGAATGAGAGGTTTTTCTAAACTGCTGCTTTGAGAATGTAATTAGTTTTCTGTGAATTTAATTGCACTCTTTTGCTGTTTTGTCCATCTCTGTACAAAAGACCACTATAAATAAAGCAGCTTTAAAGACAGAAGTAGGTTAGAAAGAACTGCTTTGATTAGACATCTAGTCCTGTTTGAGAGAAATAAAAACTAACCACCAAAAATTAACCTGCTACTGCAGTTTAAGAATTGTTTGATTCCTTAGACTATTTTGCTAACAAAATTAATATCTCAGATTCCAGAAAACATAGACACTTTCATAAATCCACTGATTTACAGAGTAAAAATAGGTCAAATTCAACTGATAAAATAACTGATTATACAGATTTGTACAACTCAATTTGAGAAAAAAATAGCTGTTGTGCTACATTTATCTTTGGTTCTGTGAACTGATTATATATCAGAACACTCATGAAAGTTACAACTGCTTAAATCATGCTTCTGTGCTGAAACAACACTAATTTCTTTGCTTTTGCATCAATGTTTTTACTGAAGACAGACAGAGTATTTTTGCTCAGTATGCCGATAGAGTTGAAACTGTGTTTCTGTGCACTTGCTGGCCTCTTGTGCTTTTGAAAGTTGCTGAAGGCTTTAAAATCCTTTCGTTGGCTTGATTAGACAGTGGGCCTTTGCCTTGCATTGATTTCAGGATTTAGAGTTTATTAGCAGGTCACTGGGGTATTATTTTTGCAATATATTCCTGGCATTTATCCAACTTCTTGAATAACTAAATTCTAAAACCAATCAAAATTATCTCTTTTAAAAGGTTTCAGTGTTTCTTTTTCCTTTGTATGATTACAGAATTCTCACATGCAGAATAGTATTCTTTAAAAAATGTGTATATATTCCTATCTGTATAATATACAGGCTTATGTGAATTGTTATTATTTTTTAAATATGCAAGTGAAAAAGAAATGGTCACTGAATGTGGATGTCAGTTTAAGGTTAATCCATATTAAAGGCTTTCAATGAAAAAATCAGATGAAAAAGCCAAACAAGATAGTTACTGAAATAAAATCTCCTGAGTGATTTGCAGTGTGCTATATCACTCCCTTCTGAAGACAGAGCCAGAATGGCAGGTTATCTATATGGTATTTAGAGGGAAAGAACACTCAATGAATAAAGCACGGGGGAAAAAGAGGTGTTACAGTCTGCGGATTGCTGGCTGTAACATGGCTGGCTGTATAGCATTGATTGATGGCATTATAAGCAGAGTTCTATGTAGAGCATCCAAAAACCTTGTAAACAACTCAAAGTTATCATAGCGGACACGGCAAAGATATGCAAGGAGTTTCTTCCAGCAATCTGTAGCCATCAGCATGTGACAAGGGCTATTTTTATCCTTGAGATGCCTCTGAAGATGTTCCTCATAAGTGCATATCTTGGCACTCAATTTAGCAACTTGCACCTCAAAGGAGTCATAGTCACTGGGAGACCTCCTTACCTTCTCCACCAGCTACACCCTCTCCAGCACCTCAATGTCCTTCCTGTCGAAAAGTCTACCAACTACACCAAACAGGGAAGGGTTGACAGTTGGTCTTGATGATCTTGAAGGTCTTTTCCAACCTTGATGTTTCCATGATTCTGTGATTCTGATTCTGTGATTGTGACTGTAAACTGCTATCAACTGAACAGTTTTGGACCTGCTGGAACTGGCTGTCTGGCACAGTAGCAGATCCTAGTCTCTTCTCACAGAAGAGAAGCCACCACTCATGCAGTCCCCTAGCTACCAAAACACTGCAATGTCAACAAAATATGCTGATTTTTCTCTAGTATTTTTGATGAATAAGCTTACAGTGGTTTCTGTGATTTTTTCTTTATTTTTTTTTCTTTTTGTGGTTTATAAGTTTATGTAGCAGAAAGTTAAATGTATAAGTTAAATAGAAGAAAGCAATAATTTTATTTGTCATGAGAATTCATGTAATATTTGCAGTATGTTTTGAATGTTTGTTTTTTAGTTTGAGCATCATTAATTTAAAAAATATGCAGTTACAACTTTTCTATATTGTACTTCTGTTTTCCTTTCTTGTCATAGAGAAATATAGCTTGTATATTCCTGCATTCATTTCTGTAACTCATTTCAAACCAAAAATGCTTTTTTGTGTATTGGGAGAAATGTAATAAACTCAGTAATTGTTTTGACACATACTTTAAACTATGAGGTAAGAACTCTAATTTTGACAAATACTACTTCTCTTTGCAATGTAAGTATGCGTTAAATGACCTGAGACAGGGAGGAGAATTAAATACTTCATCAAGAAAGATCACATTTGTTTATAATTCCTCTCGCGAAAAAGCATTCATCATTCCTCCCCACCATCCCCCCGTCTTTTCACCCTGAATTATAGTCCCATCATTTGCTTCACTGGCTCTCTTGAACTTTGACATTTGGTTTACTCATGCAGTGTAAAAGGAATTAAGCTGAAGCACCCACTCAGGTGGGATCTGTTTGCCTATCAAGGCTTGGCTTGTTTGCCTTTCATTTGTCTTAATATTACAGCCATCAGCATTAATAAACCTAATCAGGTCACATCAGTTAATGGACTGTCCTTGTCACTGACCAGATTTTCTCTTTAGAGGCAGAAGGGAACAATTTCAATGTTAGATCTCTTCTAGACATCATCAATCTGTATACTCCCTCCACCTCTCCCATGGCTCTCCTCTCTAAACTATCACTGGTTTTAATTAATATCCTCTCTTCCTTTCTTTGAGTCAGTGAACCTGTGATAACCAATGATGTGTCATTTTCTCTTGTTATGCCATTTGTATGCCAGTATCTTGAGCATGCATTAGATTCTGTCATACAGCTTCAGATCTACAGTTTATTGCTGTAGACCATTGCAATGAAAGCCAGAGTGCTGCTTTTTAAAAGCTTTTTTTCTCTTATATTTTGCATGGGGGGGTTGGTGCAGAAAACAGCAATTAAATGACTAGACATATGGGCCCATAGCATTTACTTTATTGCTGAATTCACAAGATAAAATCATAATGCATTTAGACCACACTAACAGGATATGATCCCTACTTTTAATATTAAAAGGTATCAGCCAATTTTTTGCCAATGACTTAGTAGAAGAGGGTTTAATTCTACAATTTTATTAAGAGTCAGGTTAAAATTTAAGATGCCTTGGAAAGAAATATGGCTGAAAGAGAATGAGAGATCTGTTCCAGCACTAATCACTGTTTTTACAGTATCAGTGATAACTCAGCTATCTATGGTCTTTTGTTTTTTCCTATATTTTTGAAAATTCTAAGCCAGTTTCCACCCTTACTTCTAGAAGAGACAACTTTCTGTTTGCAGCTTGCTATCTTCTTTTACACAGATAGAGAGGATGTTCAGAAAGCTATGAAGTCAATTCTTCCTCAGAGAACGAATATGGGAGAATAAATTTAGGTAATAATTACTGAAAATCTCAACAATGGTTGATGCCAAGACAAACTATAAAAGCTTCTTTAAACTTCAAAAATTGATTAAAATTAAAAGCTGATGTTTACTTGATAAGCTTGAGTTAGCAGACAAGCTGGCATGTCAAAAGTCAAATATTTAAAATCTGAATTATTAATTCTGTAATTCTGTGAGTTATAAAATCAATAATTATTTCTGATGCCTTTCCTGATATCCAGGTTTATTCCTGGTATATGACTGTTTTTGTTTAGCTATTTCTATTCTTTGCTGTTAAAAAAGCATGAAGGAACCTATGGTACCAGATGGTGTCTTCTTATATCAATCGTCTGTGCAAATTAATTTTACAACCAGAAATGTATTCAAAATCCTAGTGTTATGCTATATCAGGATAAGGAAAGTTGTAGAAGTGAAAACTCTGAACTTCTTGATTGAACCTTTTGAGTGATCCAGTGCTACAGTCACTGTATTGTTGGCACTTCCATTTGCATCCAAAAGACAAAAAACACCCATCATAGAGAAACGTATTACAAAATCAGACAGAACAGATGCCTTCTATAAACACAGTTACACTTCTGAAAATCAAATTATTGTCTGAAGACTGAATTTTGCATGCAGGTAGACAAAGAACCTAATAGGTCACATTTTTTGTAGAATAAAAAGTTATGTGTTTCTGCAGGTAAGCATGAATGAATGAGTAGTATACTTTTAAAAAGTTATTTATATGTTTCCCAGAAACTTAGTTTTACATATAGTAAGCTATAATGCATGGATAACCAAATGTCTTGTAAGACTAATATGTACTGAATTTACCTTTTAAAATACTCAATGTGTCATAGCCTGGTTAATTTGAAACTTACATCATTGTAGTGCAATCAAAGCTTGTGACTGACAATTGTAATATCTCATTCATAGAATGCTTTGGGTTGGAAGATCATCAATTTCCAACTCCCCTGACATGGGTAGGGATACCTCTCATTAAATCTTGAACATCTCCAGGGAGAGGGCATCCACCACCTCCTTGGGCAACCTGTTCCAGTGCTTCACCACCCTCGTAGTGAAGAATTTTTTCCTAATATCCAATCTAAATGTACTCCCCTCATCCTCTCATATTTTTTGTTTTATAAAATTCTTTGCCAAAAATGTCTTTTTTTTTTGGTTTTTTTTGCTGCTGCTAGGTTGGCTGGTCATTTTTTGTTTCATAAAAAATCAAAATTCACACAATACTTCTATTAAACTTTAGTGATTTCTATTAAACTTTAGTGATGTCTCTACTGATTAGCAGTATCCTAATTGAAGCAAAAAAAGGAGAAACAGCTAGACTTCATGTTAGTGCTCTAAAACCCCAATTTAATCTATTGATTTCTATTTTAATCATCAGCTAAAGAGGAGAAAAAAAGATGTTCAAGTCATATTTTCCATAATGTTATGCAAAACAACCATAAACAAAACAAACAGAACCCCCAGAGGGCAATTTCCTAGCCTGTCCAGGTATTATTGAATGGCAACACAGTCTGCTGTTTCAGCCTCTTCTCCCAGTGGCTTGTTAATGGTATACTGTGTCCCATCATCTGTGTCACTGATGAAGAAGTTGAACAAGACCAGTCCCAATACTGATTCCTGAGGCACCCTGCTAACCACAGGCCTCCAACTGGACTCTGCACTGCTTTCACAACCCTCTGGGCTCTGCCATTCATCCAGTTCTCAATCCACCTCGCTGTCCACTCATCTAACCCACACTTCCTTGCCTACAAGGATATTATGTGAGAAAATTATGTCAAAAGCCTTAATGGAGTCCAAGTAGACAACATCCTCTGCTCTCCTCTCGTCTATCCAGCCAGTCGTATCATCATACAACCCTTTTGTCTTGGTCAAGCTTGGTTTCCCCTTGGCGAATCCATGTTGATCACTCCTGATAACCTGTATGCTTCTGTATGCTTAGATGTGACCCCCCCAAATGATCTATTCCCTCACCTGACTGGCCTGTAATTTTTTGGGTCCTCCTTCTTGCCTGGAGTGACATGGGCTTTCCTCCAGTCTTCAGGCAATTCTCCTGTTCTCTATGACCATTCTAAGATGACAGAGAATGGTTCAGCAAGAACATTCTTTATTTCTTTACCATCAACTGCTAGCAGGTTTTGTAATTTTTGAAAGTGTTTCTGTTGAATGTTTTGGTTTGGTTTTATGCTTTTAGTTTGTTTTGGTCCCACTCCCTCCCCCGAGATTTCTCATGAGAAACAAGAGCTGCAGGTCACAAGAAAGCAACTAGAAACATGAAGAAAATCCTGCAAGAGTTATTTAGAAATACTATAAAACCCCAGTTGTTTATAAGATAGGTTGTGGTATTCAAAATCTACCCAATGCAAATTATTCTTCAATGGGATAAAGCATGGATAATATAAATCCAGTGAAATTTCCAAAACAGAAAATAAACTTGACTGTGAAGGCACACCATAATCAGTGGAAAATATGATTTCATGAAAGGAAGTAGAACAGTTTAAAAATATTCTATAGCAATGAGTTCGACTGACTGCTACATGGTAACAAGAAATATTTCCATCCAAATTCATAAAAAATTCAGGAGGAACATTCATGGAGTGCTGAACAAATCTATATGCAATGGATGGAGAGATACTCTTGCCTATTCCAGATATTTCCCAATGCATCTATAGCTAGTCTCAAAATTATGAGGAATTCACCCCATTCTTTTACACTTTGAAACTTTATTTGCTTTATGATCACAGACCCTTTTTATTTATTCTGTATCCCATAGGTTACAAAAATGCTATAATTCCTTTGTGAATACAAACCAAAATGCATCTGAAACATCTTCCATAAAATGGTGTGAATAAAGAGAATATGTTTTGGCATCTGTGTTAAATTAAAGATGTCAACAGAAATATGGAAGAGACAGCAGATCTTTCTGTGACATCAGGCTCTAAGGGTGTCATGAGGCACCCTGTGCTTTTACCTGCATGACCACAGAGAGTACATGAGGAAGTGGGACTGCAAAATTAGCTCGACCCTAGATGAATGGGTATGTGAATTGCAAAGAAACCCAATTTTAAATAGGTGTTCTTCCAAATAAATTGTTCCCCAGTCTCCAGTGCACAGTTCCCCAGACAGAATAGGAGGACTGATCTTATTTCTGATCTGGAAGTAAGCCTAACTGAGAATGAGTGACAAAAGTACATCTTTTTGATTGGCCCAGAGGCTTCATGCATCCTGGGCATAGACTATCTCAGATGGCAAACAAAATCATGAACTACATGCACTCAAGGGACATTTTAGAGTGTTGGCCAATAAAGTATTGTGAAGTATAGCACCTTGACATGAAATAACTGGATTGAATAAGGGGTGGATACTGTTCTGGTTTTGACTTAAAGTTGTTGTTTTTTTCTAGTAGCTATTTTAATGATGTGTTTTATATTTAGCTTGAGAAGAGTGTTGATAACGCACTGATTGCTAGGTAGTTGTAGTGTCTACACAAGTCAAGTTCTTTTCAGGTGGACAAGAAGCTGGGGGGACACAGCCAGGAGAGCTGTTATTGTTACTACTATTATTTTTATTATTGTCTTCCTTTGCTCTCCTATTAAACTGTCTTTATATAAAACCATGAGGTGTATTAAGGACAAGAGGAAATAGTGTCAAGTTGCACCAGGGTAGGTTTAGATCGGATACTAGAAATGATACTATAATTCTGTGAATTTCTTCACTGAAAGAGATGTCAAGCATCTGAACAGACTGCCCAGGGAAGTGGTGGAGTCGCCATCCCTGGAGGTATTTAAAAGACTTGTAGATGGGGTGCTTAAGGACATGGATTAATGGTAGGCTTGGCAGTGCTGGGTTAACAGTGGGATTTCATGATCTTAAAGCCCTTTTCCAAATTAAATGATTCTATGATTCCTTATCTATTTTCAGAAGTGAAGAACTAATACATAAAACCCACAGAGTTTGTAGAAAAATAAATGTAGTGATCAAACAAATAAAATAAAAAGGTAATGCATAAACAGCCATTCTTTCTGTCTTAATATTTTTTAAAAATTTTATTTTAAAAGGAGTAGGACTGGAATTGAGAGACAGATGATACGTTAAATAGTACTTTAATTATGCCTTTGGCCCATAGAAGAATAAAAAATCCCCATTGTGTACAGTGTCAATCGATATCTGTAATAGTGGCTGTATATTTTGAAGAAAACCTCAGATCTTTTATATACTCACTTCCAGTCTCCTAAGGATCAAACCACATATATGGAGTTTTATGATTGGGATCAAAAGTTATGTGGATGAAACAGTACAGAACATCAGGCTGAGAGAGTTGGGGTTGTTCAGTCCAGAGAAGAGAAAGCTCTGGGGAGGCCTTCCAGTACCTGAAGGGGACCTACAGGAAAGCTGGGGAAGGACTGTTTTAAAAGCATGTAGCAATAGGCTGAGGGGCAATGGTTTTAAACTACAGCAGGATAGGTTTAGATTAGACATTAGGAAAAAGATTTTCACTATGAGGGTGGTGAGTCACTGGGACAGGTTGCCCGGAGAGGTGGTGGCAGCCCCATCCCTGGAGAAATTCAAAGTCAGGATTGATGGAGCTCTGAGCAATCTGATCTAGTTAAAGGTGTCCCTGCTTACTGAAGGGGGTTTGGACTAGATGGCCTCTAAAGGTCCCTTTCAACCTAATGCAATCTATGATTTTATGATCAGTTTTGAATGGTCTCAAGTTCTGTTCTTTGTGAATGTTACATTGACACTGCAAAGCAAGTGCTCCCAGAAACTATATGATGAAGATACTGTTATTTAGTAATAGAAATTACATAACCCCTCTTGACATATTGCTGTTGCTTTATTACCAGCATGACAGAGACTTCCAAAGTATTTTAAGTGATGTAAAACAGGCTGATATAATCAGCTAGTTTTATCCTGGACGTTTTTCATAAGCTTCTGAAGTATTATCAGTCACACTTGTTTATTTGTCTGCTTCAACTTTTTAACACATGGAAGACCGGTCTTAAGACTACCCAAAATAATGAAAACTAACGTCCAGAATTAAGCAGTTTCCCAAGCTGTAATATTAAGTATATTGTTTTCGCGCAATCTCTGCAAGAGCACATTAAATTTTTCACATAACAATCATACACAAACTAAATGATGATGTATTTATATTCAACTTTTATGACTTTTTTCACTGAATTACCTTCATTCATCTAGTTGGACCAAGGTAACACACTTGGATAATTTCAAGTGAAATTATAAAACTGAGTTCAAGAACCTTGTTGACAGCCAAGAATGTGTCACCACAATCTCTTTATATGTTGTTGACCTTCTCATATATATGCCTTCACCAGAAAGCAGTAGCAATTGCAATGCACACATGTAATATCTGTGATATTTGTAATTCTTTTAAAGGAAAATATTGACTGTAATTGTGTCAGACTGCAGAGACAGTTTAGGAGTCAAAGCCCTTCATCAGCATAGCTCTTTCTTTAGTCTATTTCAATACTTTCTTTTTTCTTTTCATCTTTCACATAGTCTATTATATAGCCATGAGAGCAATACAGAGAGCATTTAGACAGAAATACTGTCATACACAGTAACATATTTATTCAAAACTTCATTATTTTCTTTAGTGTGGCCCTGCCAGGGGTTGTTGGCCTTTAACTCTTGATAAAGCACAACAAAATATGAAGCACATTTCTTTGCAGAAACCACACATATTTTAAACCTAAGCCAAATCCAAGTTTACAAAGAGATCAACATATTATCTACATAAAAGTGAGATATATATATACACACACATATTCTTGTCCTGACAAGTGTATGTTTTAGTAAAGTTTTGTTTATAAGTTGTCATTGATTATGTTTTGCCTCAAAGCAAAAAAGCTTGTTTTAGGACTATTTACCAATATGACATAAACCATTTATATACAATGATTTGTAATTTAGGTCCACTGCAGAACAAAAGATATTTAAATACGTAATTGATCAACCGAACCATTCATTTTGTGTGGCTTCCTGCATAAACTTTTAAACAAAGAAGTAAAAATAAATTTGAAATATCTCTTTTATAATGTGAAAAGTTATTAAATTTCTGACACAGTCAATGGCGACATTCACTGAAATAGAGGGGGGGAGCAGAGATGGAAAGTATAAAGCTATCAGCAATAGGTGCAGCCAAAACTGTTACACAAGACTGATGAAGACATCATAAAAGATTTTAGTAGGAGGAAAGCGGTGCTGATGAGCTTCACAGGAAAGATGAAGCAATTCCCTCTTGGACAAGGCAACCTCCTCTCCTATTTGGTGTACCAGCTGTGTTCCCTCATCCTGGATTTCTGCAGGCAGATTGATGACACTTTGATAGCTGACCCTTTTGCAGTCTTTAACCTCCCTCACAGGACTTCTTTCTGTTTGAGGACATTTGTGCTCCTTCAATTGCTACTGGCCATAGATTACATTGCTGTGATCTATTTCCTCAAAATTAATGTTAGATAGTTGTGGTGGTTCAGCCCCAAGCAGTGGCTAAGCACCACACTCCAGGAGGATGAGATATAGACTGAGCCTCCATGGGGTGGGATTAGGACAGTTTACTGACAAAATCACTGTGAAAGTAGAACAATGACAGCACATTAAAAATTCCACTCATGCCCAGTGATAACACAGAGTACCTTATTGGCCCAATGAGATCAGAGTACTGCACCCACAAGACAATGACCAGTCACCCCAGCCATGCTCAGGCTGCCCTGGAGGCACCCAGGAGCACCCCTCCCCAGTCAAACTGTTTTAGGGGGAAGTGATGTCAGGTGGTGTGGAAACAGCCCAGGCTGACTCAGCTCACCTAGGCTAACTCAGCTCACCTGCAAAAGCTGTCACATTTTCTTTTTCTTTTTTAGCAATGCAAACTGAATATAGGCCCAATAGGGGCACCATGAAATAGCTCTGCAAGATTTGCATCTGGTCAAACTTGAAGTCTGTGCCAGGGGTGGGAGCTGAGCAGTTGTACTCAGTTGCAGGCTAATATTATAACATGCCTTTCTTTTTATGCTTAAGAAACTTGCACGAATTTCTAATGATTAAGTTATTCTGCAACATATAGACCATGTGATAAGTTTCCTGTACTATGTTAAGTGCATTTATTTGGATGTCATGAACTCAAGTGAGGCTGTGTGTGGGGCTGATATACTTCATTGACCATAGACTTTCCCTAGAACATGGCCAAACGAGATAGAAGTGTAGCCTCTAAGAGTTTACAGATGATGTAGATGTTATAGCAGTGCTATAAATTATGTATTGTGTTGATGAACTAGCAGAAAGTGAATGTGCACCACTTGTAATAGTTTCCAAAGTAATATGGAAAGAGGAAGTAATATTTCCTGGATACTCTCAATATGTTCCCTTGGCTATCCAAAACACTCCTGAAATTTTTGGTTTCTTTCAAGAGTGATGAGATGAAGTAGATGATAACAATATGAATATTGAAAAAAACCTCCAAACAAACCAGCTGAATAGATGGAGGTTTCAATTCAAAGGTGTTACACTGGGAGTTCGTGTAGGAGTTCATAGTTGTGAAAGTTTTGCTGTCCTCTCTGTCTGATGATAGTAAAGAGTTGTGCAGACTGTTATCTAAAGCTAGAAATATCATATATAAAATACATGCACATACAGGCTATGCTAGCATGTCAGTCTTTCCACTTTCAAGAACTACATGTGAATGCAAACATCATAATTTTATACCCAATGCAACACACTTGTGAAATGTTAAAGCTCTGAATTTACCAGTCATTTTTGCTAGGACTATGCTGGTGAGTGGAATACACTAGTTCAAATACCTTGCTGTACCTCAGTAATCACAATGAAATATAAATAAATTCACCAATTGACATATATTTGCTGGAGATTAGTATTGTTCACTATGAGACCATGTCTATATTCGTATTATTAACTGAAGTATGACCTTAATCTGTGGGCAACAAGAATTTAGAGGTAGAACTGCAGACATCACTGACATTGCTTCTTTAGGAGCTCATTTCAATGTAAAGATATGTGAATAGACTTCTTGAGGGTAATCATAGAATCATACAATCACTTCAGTCAGAAAAGAGCTTTAAGATCATAGAGTTAAACCATTAACCTAACACTACCATGTCCACCATTAAACCATGTCCCTAAGTGCTACATATACTTGTATTTTAAATATCTCCAGGGGTGGTGACTCAACCATTTCCCTGGGTAGCCTGTTCCAGAGCCCAACAACCCTTTTGGTAAAGAAATTGTGTTTAACAGCCAATCTAAATCTTCTCTGGTTCATCTTGAGGACATTTCCACTCATCCTATTGCTCGTTACTTGGGAGACTGACACCCACCTCACTACAATCTCCTTTCAGGTAGTTGTAGAAAGCAGTAAGGTCCTCCCAGAGTCTACTTTACATTAGGCTAAACAACCCCAGTTCCCTCAGCCACTCTTCATAAGCTTTGTTCTCTGCACCCTAATTATCCAAGCCCAGATGGTAACTCATCAATACAAAAGTATTTTTACCCTTTTTTACTACTCGCTCTCAATTCTGTTTCTTTATTGCTCATCCTTTTACAAATGCTTTGCCTTCGGTGTACTTGCTTTCTGATTTGCTCTGGATGCCTGGTGCTTCATGGCTTATCAGCAGACTGTCATCTTGTATTTTACAAAATTCGTTTACAAAAACCCAGATACATTTTGTCACATGAACTGTTGTTACCAAGTTTGTTTGGATTATAACATCCATAATAATGCTCGAAGCACTTAGGCAGCATCTTAAGACATTTGGGAATGTTTCTTTTTTTTCACTTTGTCTTCTATCTTTAGACTGCTTTTTACTAAAGATACAACCTTCAATATTAAAAGAAAAACATGTGGAAACGCTATAAATTTTCAAATTTCTGGAAACAAATGAAAACTCAAATATCTTCACAATGGCACAATGGCTTCTTTCTATTTATCCAGAAAGACAGAGAAAGAACATATTTGGAAAGTTTAAATTATTACAGTATGTGTAGAAATCCAAGGCATAGAAAAAATTTCCATTAAGTCATTTCAATCTTGTCTTGGAAATGCATATCATTTTATGAGATTCTCAGATACTATTTTATGTCTATGTTGGACTGCAAGAACAATATCTGGATGTGTATGGGCAAAAGAGATGAGCAAATGGTCTTGGCACTTTGACTGTCACTATTAATTTTCCTAACACTGTTTGCTTACTGTTAATTATGCATGCACTAGCTAGGGTGTTAGGACTGTCAGACCAGGTTTGCTGAAATAGTAAGCAAAGTTGCAACAAACTCAAGGGAATGAAAACACTGAATAAGTAAAAGGTTGTTGTTTATAATAGATGGGACTCCTAACGTGATATTGATTTGGAAAAGGCTCCCTTGACAAGAAATATCACTGTGTTGTTAACCAATATTAATCACCAGATGGTGGTGGCCTTTTAAAAAAATTGTTCATTTGACTGTAATATTACTAAAGTCCAGACTAGAATGCAATACATCACACCCAAGTGAAATATTTGCAGAAAATTTCCAGAACACTAACACTTTCTCTATATTAATTCCCACTAAAGACAATGGGTAAATCTTGATTATTTTTTTTTTACACACATTCAGTCAGTTGTTTTTAATTTTGAAGCGGGAATACAAGTATTACTACAGGAACACAAGCCCAAGTGAATTGAAAAACGAATCCTTTCTTTGTAACTTTAAACTCTCATCCAAAAATGCCAAACATACTCAAGCAAAATTGAAGGCTGGATTTTAGGTTCATCTGAACTGCTGCTGTTGTTCCACTCAGTGAATTTAGACCAGTATTGGTATGGAAAGAAGACCCCAGATATAGTACTTTCCCCTTGTCATGAAAACACTGAGAAACCTTTTTTGGCTTCTCTGTTCTGTTGTAGCCCTTGTAGCCCAGAGACCAGAAGGATCACAGTATAGTCTTGTCTTGATTTCTCTTAAAACGTTCACTGCTATTATTCTTTGTACTTTTTCAAACTTGCTTACTAAGTCCAGGTAGATTATGTCTGTCTTGTCCACCAATACTGTAACTCATCATAAAATCACACAAAATTTGCTAGGCAAGATTTACCCTTAGTGAAGCCACGTTGGCTGTCACCAACCACCTTCATACTTCCCTTGTGCCTGAACATAGTTTCCAGGAGTATCTGCTCCATGATCTTGACAGGTACAAGGTGAAGCTGGCCTCTACAGTTCCCTTGGTCTTCCCTTTTTCCCTTTTTAAAAATGAGGGTTATGTTTCCCCATTTTCCATTCAGTGGGAACTACACTGGACTGCTGTGACTTCTCAGATATGATGAAGAGTGGCTTGGCCACTTTATCCACCAGTTCTCTCAGGACCTGTGGATGCATCTCATAAAGTCCCATGGACTTGTGCTCCTTCAGGTTCCGTAGGTACTATTGAGACTGATCTTTTCCTGAAGTGGGCAGTTCTTCATTCTCCCAGTCCCTGTCTTTACATTCTGTCACCTGGGTAATATGTCTAGAGGCTTTGCTGGTGAAGACTAATGTAAAAAATTTGCTCAGTTCCTCAGTCTTTTCCGTATCCTGGGTAGCTACATCTCACATTACATTCCAGGTGGGGTCCACACTTTCCCTTATCTTCCTTTTAACACTGACATACCTATGGAAGCCTTACATGTTGTCTTTGACATTCCTAGACAGATTTAATTTTATCTGTGCTTTAGATATCCCAACCTGATTCCTGACTGCTCAGACAATTTTCTCCTTGCTTCCACCCTCTGTAGGCTTCCTTTTTGTGTCTGAATTTGCCCAGGAGCTCCTTGTTAATCCATGCAGGACTCCTGGAATTTTTTTCCTTTTTCTTTGTTGGGATGCATCACTCTTAAGCTAGGACGAGGTGATCCTTGAATATTTGCCAGATGTCTTAGGCCCCTCTTCCCTCTGGGGGAATATCCAGAGGAATATGTCACTCCATATTTTTACATATGTAGGCTAACATGCAATAATCTCATTATGATCTGTTTCTATCTTTCTGAGAGAAAGATCCAAAGTTTAACATATTCAACAACACAAGGTATTTGCAAAAGTGATGTTTTCCATGTAAAGAAACATGTAGTATCTAGGAATACTCTGCTTAGGCTTTCTGTCAAAAATGGTATTAGGGTTATAGCCTACTTGAGGCTATATTTTTCTTTTTTGTTTAGCTCTTATCTTAAAAAAACATCTGTTGCAAGGTTTGTGAGCTGGTTCGAAGCTTATGTAAAAAGTGCTGGAGGATGCTTGTTCATTGTCTTTTTTCCCATTTCATTTTTTTTGGGTTTTTGTCTCTTTTGTTATATTCCACTGCTTAAAAAAATGTTTGTTCTTTATCTTATTAGGGTTTCTATGAATAAAAATGAAACCCTTGCCTTCCATGCTTTATCTAATTATTAAAAATGGATCCATGTATTGCTTCCTACATTATGATTCTAAGATTTTACTAAGCATGTTGGGTTTTTTTATATTATTTTATTACATAAATACACACACGTGCACTCATTATATATACATATTAAGACATACATACATCAATGCAAAGAATCACATATACTTCTTGACAGAGGACATCCAAAAATATATGAACTCAGAAATGGTGTCTCTGCAAACTGAATGGGCAGATTTACTAATGATGAGCACAGATGCAGCTTAGAATTTAGCTGCACTCAGTTGTCACAGCTTTATCAGACTTCCTTGAACAGAGGAACTACAGCTCAGAGGTGACTGTGACATTTAAAACAATAATGAATGTTCCAGTCAAATGTTTCTGCATTTACTGAGCTATCATTTAATAAGTTCAACTTGAAAAAAACCTGTGTGCTGGCTAGCAGTGGAGGTTTTATTTTGTCTTTCCTTCCAGCCCAGCTTTCTGTTAGAGCATAGTCTCTGTTCAGAAGTGCAACCTTGGCCTTTCAAGAATGCTGCAAGTGACGGTGATGACATTCCCATTGGTATTCATTTGCACTTGGTAGGTTCTTCTCTTGCCCTAGCAAGTCCTGGATCTAAGCAGGAAAATAAAGTGATAAAGGGAACTAACTTGCCTTGATTTCAGTCATCGGTCCAAAGATAGAAAAATCATGAAGTTCTTATTATGAGATACCAAAGAGACACAGCAGCACCATCTAACCACCTGTAAATTAGTACACTACTAGGAGCAGATCAGGCAGGATCAAAGGAAAAAAACAATGCTTAAGGGAAAACCTGACCCTAAAATCCTTTAGTGTTTTTTGTCATGACTACTGCTTATGGAAGTTAAATGTTTCTTTTCCTTATGATGAGATACGGCTTCCAATGAAAGTACTAGATTTGAAAAAATAAAATTCATTAGTGTCATACTACATACAAATTAATACAAAATGTTGCTTTTCAATACTATGGTGTGGTAAAGAATCATAGAATCACAGAATCATAGGGATTGGAAGGGACCTCGAGAGATCATCGGGTCCAACCCCCCTGCCAAAGCAGCTCCCCAGCTCATATCGCTCAGATAGGCATCCAGACGGGTCTTGAATATCTCCAGAGAAGGAGACTCCACCACCTCCCTGGGCGGCCTGTCGCAGGGCTCTGTCACCCTCACTGTGTAAAAGTTCTTCCACATGTTGGTGCGGAACTTCCTGTGCTCCACCTTGCAGCCATTGCCCCTTGTCCTGTCTCCACAGACCACTGAAAAGGGGCTGGCCATTTCCCCCTGAATCCCATATGTAAGATATTTATAAACATTAATAAGGTCCCCCCTTAGTCTTCTTTTCTCTAGACTGAACAGTCCCAGCTCACTCAGCCTTTCCTCATAGGGGAAAGCTACAGAAAAATCAACACCACTGTATAAACCTTAAAAAAACAACTATACAACCAAACAAAAAACCTCTAGACCTATGGTTACAAATAGCTGTGTTTCTATATCCCAGAATTCAGTCATACTTTCTTCAATGCACCTCAATTACATCTCAGATACTTGGTTCATTATATAGATTCTTGAGATTTGCAAATGGGGAGACATCACTATAATTTGTTTCTTTTCTTTTTGGCAGTTTCTTCTGTTGTAGACTGTAAGTCGTTTATTTTGGTAGGCATTTGTAACAAGTATAATGATTATTTTCTGTGAGTCCCCTTCCCTCCTCTGGATTCAACTAGATTATTTACCACAAATAAAACTTTAATACATTTATTCTTACTTTACAAACTAAAACTCCTAATGTTTGTGTTCTTTTTTCTCTTATATACACCTTCATTTTAAGTTTCATCCTTCTTTAAAAATATAATACTTTAGGGGGCAATTAAGTTTTAATCTATGTAATATTAGTAATTCATTCTTATCTATCTCTTGTGAAGTTAAAGAATTTAGCACAACAGAGAAAGATACAGTCTGTTATTATATCTTGAATGAAAAAAATTATGATTCTATGTAAAGATATCAAAAAGTTCATTAGTTACAGATTTTACTGTGTCCCTTCTTTGTGTGAATATGCATATTTTCTTTCAAAAACCAGGAGTAAACTACTATGAACATTTCTGATAATTCATAGAGATCATATATTCCGTTGGATAAAATATTGTAATTTCTTTCTACATGTTTCTGTCAGTAACCTAATGGGATCCTGCAATTAATGTAAAAGGCATCCCATTGTATGAATCCCATTGGTTTTCGCAAAGCAGGAAAATTGATCTGTTGAACGGAAAACAAACTGTTCATTTTGTAACACCATTAGAAGTCTTTCATTTAGGAGAGTACATAAAACCTTGGTGTATAAACTGAAACAATTATGAGGGAGAGAAGATGGTTGCATTGCTTTGTCTTAATTTCAGTGAGTAAATGACATGCATGTTCATCTTAATTAGCAGATGTGCCCAAAAAAAAGATACAAAAGTACTTTAGTGCAGTGCGCGATAAGAATTAAGGAAAATTTTGGTTACTACAGAAAAAAACTACGTTTCTTCTTTGTAAGATAGCAAATACAGAGATTTCTTCCAAGATATTTATCTTTTAAAGAAATTCAATATTATTTTGGCATATCTGTATAAATATTTTAATATATTAGTTGCAGAACATAAAAATTATGTTTATATATATAAAACAGCTTTGCACTTGGACAACTGCTTCTAGGTAAAATATTTTAAAATATTTAGGGCAAACTACACAAAACCATATAACCGACATGGAAGTCTAAGCCTCATTTTCAAATGCTTAAGTAGTTGAGGGTACCTAAGTATGCAGATGAGGTCTAGCTAGAATTGCAAATATTGTCCTGTGACATGTTTATGAATTAATCACTTGGACAATTCTCCATTAGTTATGCAGAGCATAAGAGAGTCACTGGAGCTGCATGACATGTTGCTAAAAAGATATCATCCCATTTTACAAATAGGAAAACTAAATAATATACAGTACATTTTCTATGAGCTTTCTGGTTTAGGGCAGCATTAGCTAAGTTCCCAGCTCCTATGGACAAAACACGGGTACACATGTGACAATGTATTCTTCTTCAGAAATCAGTAAAAAAGACATTAAAATCCTCACTACCTTCCTTCCTTAAAGATGAACAACAGAATGTTTCCTTAGAAATCATAGAATCATAGTATGTTTTGGGTTGGAAGGGACTTCAAATATCATCTAGCTCCACCCTGCCCTGCCATGGGCAGGGACACCCTCACTAGACCAGGTTGCCCAAAGCAATCTACCCTGGCCTAAATGACTTCTACATGCAAATTATACCTAAATTCTCTTTAGCATGGCCTGGTGTTATCTAGAAAAACTAGATGAGAAATATATTCAACAGTTTTGGTTAACTCAGTTGAATTCTGCAAGGATAAGGACAACATGCAATAGACAAAATTTAGGCTGACTGATCCAGTCAGCCTAGAAGATTATGAATCTTAATTTTTAAGGCACTTTAATTTTTCTTAAAAATTAAATAAAATTCAGTGAAACAAAAACCCCAAACAATCCCTCCCATACAAAAAATCAGACCTATACTTTCCCCTATTATGCAACATTTCAACTGACAAACTTTTTAAGCTGAGGCAGCATACATGTGACACACCTTTTTTGTTTGCCTAATGCATTGCTGGAGGATCTGAGACATTGAAAGGATTGTCACATGATAAGACTACATGTAGAAGTAATTGCTCTGACACAGAAATGCACAGCACTATCTTAGTTTCTTTACCTACTGTTGGTAACAGCACAACACATCTAAAATAAATCAAATCCACAATCAGTGGGCAGAGATGGAACAGCACTTTCTCCCATCCTCTGCAAAACACATTCAAGATGTAATTACACTGAGAAGGAGCTTAATTTATTAAAGTGTTGTTTACCTACTGGTTTGGATAGGCCAGGCACTAGGGAGTGGTTGACAGAAAGCTTTAGTGTGCATGGAGAGACTTGCAGATGTCCTGGGAATAAAACACATTTGCCTGCGGTGCATTAAATGTGAGAAGTAGAAGCAAAACTTTACAGGAGACAGAGAATTAAAATGCATTTTTCTCCTCTTTCTCCCGATCTTTCTTTTCTCTTCTTCTTACTCTCAACATCCCTGAGCAGTACATGTGATACTCTGCAGTAGGAAAAAAACAAGCAAGTGAAAGTCTTTCAGAATTTTTTTAAAAAATAAACTAAACAGCAAAAGTAAGAATGAATATAACCAAATAAACAGGAAACGAGGATGCATTTAAAATTATATGATACCATAAAATCAATAATTCAGAAGACTCAGGAGATTGGGCTAAAAGTGCAGATAGAAAACAATGACAGCAGCAACAACAACAAGAAAAAGAGATGCATAAAAAGAATAAAAATCAGCATTGTATCTGCAAAACTAGTTTCCCTGGCTTATGTAAATATTTATATGAATCTTCTCATTCTCTATCTGAGGCCACAGTAAGACCATGGTACATCGAAGAAGAATAGATCATTTCTCTGTCACTGCTCAGAACAGTTCTTCAGCAATTAAATTACCATGACTTGAGGCTCATTAGGAACTTAAAACATTACAAGGAGCTCTGGTAATGATAGGCTGAATGTCAGTGTGTGAGTGGAGAACTCACAGAAACAAGTAAAGTGTAGTTCTGCCTTGGAATTGATTCTTTAGATATTGCAAATTGCAATGTTGGGTTTGCTACTAGAGACTTTCTCTAAAATATAACATGGATGTAACATAACTGATAACATTTGGTTACTGTTGGGCCTAGCAGCATTACTTAACCACTATGCCATATTACAACAGTTGCTGTACAAAATTCCCCATAACAACTCTCCTTCCCCATTCTTAAGCCTAAGACGTCACTAATCAACAATCAGAAAATACAGTTTTGCAACTGAAATTCAGAATTAAGATTGCAGAAGATTTCCTCTTCATGCATTGCTTTAAACGTGTTACATACGGCCTAGCTTTAAGCACTTTGAGACTGGAGGCTACTGTGCACATACAGCTGGAAGGCGGCAAGGGTCCCCCAGGGAGTAATTTCAGATAGGAGCCAAAGTTATGTGTTCCAAATCATTCACTAGCTGATTCTCTTTCTCTTGTTTATACATAGGTCCTAGGCAGACTAGCCACTAGGCATATTAGTTGGTTGGGTTGTTACGTTCCCTGATGCCTTAATTTATGCAGTAGGATAAACTGCTGTTACAAAGCAAGCAGAAATCTGCTTTGCAAAGAAAAAAGGAACAGGTTTACTGCACCATTGAATGATGTTCATTCTGTGAAAAAGACAAAAAAGAAATAATCAGTAGATCTTAATATTGCTAGCATTTTAAATGAAAATATAAAGGATTTTTTTTTGTGTTGTTCATTTATTATACTGTGATCAATTGATATTGGTGAGTCACAGACAAAAGAGTTCATGTATTCTTAAACAAGATGGCTTGAAGATAGCTGGCCCTCCAGCAAATCTTATGACTCAGCTGTACATAGCTCAGGTTTCCTGAATCTGATCTTCCATATACCTGATTCCACGTACTGAATTCAAAGTCAACTATACTTTGTGCTGTGCAGTAGTGTTGGTTTTCTTGTTTTCACTTATGCAGCTCCGGGTGGCCGAATAATTACAGCTCAGTTTCTGGTTGCTACTCTGTAGGAATCATGGTCAGGCAAAAAGGAGCAAGATAAGCTTGTGAATAGCAGCCAAGTAAAATTACAATCTGTAGATTTTTTTGAACTGTATGTATGACTGCCTTGGGACATATGATATCTCAAATGAGAAAGCAGCAAAAACATACCACTTTTTACTCTAACTGGATGGAGAGGAAGATACAGAGTTTTGCCAGACCACTTGGAGGCACATAAATGGAGATATCTTTCCTCTGTGATCTAAAAGGTTCTAGAATTATTCTATTCAGAATAGCTAACTCAATGGAAAACCTCCAGCAGCAGCTGCATCATCAGGAAAATAGGTTAAAGCAAGTAATACTAATTTAAGCAACCTTATTGCTACCATTAACCTTTTCCTACAGTCAGAAATCAAGCTTCTTCCTTTTTTCTCAATCATCCACTATGCTGATATGTATGGTCAGATGGACAGGCTGGCAAGGGCGTAAGAGAGGAACTAGTCATCTTCCAAGTAAGAAAACTTTAAAAAGAAGCTTGATTACATATGCTCTTTTTTAATATGAAATATTATTATTAATTCTTTTTTCTTATGATATATTGTTTTAAGTAGCCCCTGGATCTTGAAATTCTACCCTTCATGCAGCAGATTACTTAGTCTGCATAGAGGATATCACATAGCTCTATTATAACAGGAGCTTGCTTTCTCCAAGAAAGGTGAATTAGTATATATTTAGAACATATTCAAAGATGTTAAAGCTTCAGACTACAGAGAAAAATGTTATGTTTAATGTGAACGTGGCTCCTTGCTCTTCTGGAGCACTTCATTGATCTTTCAGAATATCCCTGTCAAATACTATTTTGCACAGTCTGTATGGAGTAGAGGTAGTCTATCAGCAGACATGTTGCAGATCTTTTCTGTGTGGTTCACATAGAATGCCAGTCTTTTGCACCCCTCAGCTGATGAAGTCTCCAAATTTCTTACATGATTAGGGCTCTACTGCTTGGGAGGGTGGAACAGAAAGTGGCAATAAGGTATGTTTCATTCATGAAAAGTAAAAGATTAAGAGGGCATGATTTGTTCGTACTATTTTGGCAACTGATTCTAAATTATGCATCACTGTTTTCTTGGGTGGCTGCATCTCATTTTTGTCAGCTGCAGCTAATACAGTCTTCCAGAAGGGAAAACCAGAATACTTCCTGCAGTCAATGAGTATATAGGCCACCCACTGCGTTGGGTCTCTAAATCTTAATTTCCCGACTGGTATAGCACAGATTACTATTTTACACTTCCCACTGGAACTTGCAAGCTCCACGTAAGACTCTCTCCAGTGGCTATGCTATAAAATGTAGCTATGAGTAGGTGATGCATTTTCTATTTGTCATCTCTAATTGGATAAATAAGCACATAGTTCAGGGAACTCTGCTTGATTAGAAAGTGCTTTCTCATGCTAAATTCTCATTACTTATGCAGATCTAAATTAGCCTCCTGGGAGCATGACTTTATCTGACAAATCAGTTCTTCATCTGCGATTCCTGCTTTAACTTTGTTTTGTTACATGATCATGCTTGTAAAATATTTCCTCAAAAAAGACACCAGGGGAAACATCAGATAAGCCAATTCATCTTTTAAAATGAAACTATGCAATCAAGAACTGTTCTTCTGCTACACATAATCCTGACAAGCAATGTTCTGGATTGTCAGTTTTGTGTCTCTCTTTTCTGTCAGCTTAATCCTACTGAATCCAAGATAGATAGTTTAATGGTAAAAATCTTAAGTATGGTGCAAGAAGGCAAAGAATCCCATTGTGATGCTTTTTGTAACTTTGGAAAAGAGATGCCTCTACTAGGTGCATGTGTCATGAAAAATAACACATACAATTTTGGTAGATGATCTGTGGAGAAGTAAAAGAGTAAGGATGTCTGTTTTCTCTACAGGTGGATTGCAGAGTTGTCAGAAGTGAGTGGGTGCTCTAGTGGAAACACCTTAAAGCTGTCTTCTCTCTGAACTAGCCATTGATCAAGGAACGATTCTTGAAACATAACGATCACTGAAACTCTTTTTGTCTTCCATTTAATGCTTTCGAACCTATAATCAGGGTAACTAAGGATTGTACCTCTTCAGCAGAAGGAAAACCTGTTGCTATTTTAAAGTGTAAAAATCCAAAAGAACAGCCAGAAATTCTGCACAGTTCTTGAAACCAAGAGTCCTATGTCTTTGTACTAATAGCAACCATATCTGAACTGTGAAATCACTATTCTATGCTATTAACGAATGTGCTCATGCTACTACTACTGTTCATGTAATGTAAAGAAAGGAGCTATTTTCTTGTTTGGTGGTTTGTTTTGGTTTGGTTTTAATCTTGCAACTCATACGACCATTGCAAGATATAAAGATGCACCTTTGTCAAAAAAGGGAAATCTATATCCTGCTACTGTTAAGACCAGATGTCAAGGGTATTGTAAAGAAAAGTTGAAGAAGAAAAGTGGGGATTTTTTTTACAGGAGAAACTACAGATGTATATAACTGATTTTTTTCTCTTAGTTTACCAGGAAGGTCAATCAGTTATTTTGATATGCAATGAGGTCAGCACAAAATACCAAAATGTTTTCAGGCATCACAAATGAAATACTAAATAATTGCAGAAAATGTTAATATTGTTTCATACTAATGAAAAATATATTGGAACATATTAATAATAGGGTGGGTCTTTTTGTAATTTTTAATAGGTAAAATATGAAGCCATTTATAAAATATATAAACAAAAAGAACTTTGTAGTGTTGCACTATATATAAAAATATACACAATCCAGCTTTTTCCAGTCTTCTGAGATGTTGTACTCATTCATTTATTCTTTATGTGAATCTGGAACAGGCACAAGCAGTAACTGAAAGGAAGCCATCTCTGAATAATATGATGCTATGTATGCCTTGTAACATTGATCTTGTTCATCTTGGGATTTCACAGAAGGACACAGCTATAATTAAAGAAAGAAGAAAAGATCTTGTGATGATTCTGTTTCATGATAAGGATAAGGATGTGTATCAGTGAATAAAGTTCACAAGAAACATGCCATCAGCTAGAAATAAGTAAATTAAATCTGCTTGGTCATAATGTTTTAAGATGGAGGGGAAAAAAAGAAGTAAGCGTTATATTTACTTATCATTATTTACTTAATCCCTTGTCTTCTTGTGCTTAGAGGCCCAAGGATAACACTAGTAGGAGCAGAAAAAACAGATGAATTAAAAATTTTACACCAAACATTTCTAATCAGTGGTAAAACTGTAAAGTTCTGTTGAAACACTCTTTTTGGGAGGCTTTAGTAAATATTGATGGTACACTTAAACCTATACAACATACACAACAATAGATTATGTAATATGAACAAAAAATAGAAGTCTCATTCAAACCCATAGTCTTGCTTGAAAGATTCAGCAAAAAAAGTAAACATGATTTCATGGGTCCTTCATATTTATCTGGTGAGGAAAAAACCTCTAGACCATGGATTAGCTATTCTTAATTTAACACATGGGCAGGCAACACAGTAAAGAAGGCACCAGTATACTTCACAATGTAAATTTGCCTATTCTTTTGTCAGCAGCTCTTGGTTCCTTTGTCTGAAAGGTCTTCCAAATAGGTATTCTTTGCCTGATAAGATGGAAACTGAGGTCTATTTTTCTTCACACCATCTGACAAACCAACAGTTCAGTGATGTTCTGACTGATCCTGCTGTTCCCTATCTTTCTTTTCTATCAATATCTTCCCTCATAATCTTTCTAAAACTCGTCATAGTATAATTTCCAACTGCGTGATACTATCTTTTGGCTAATATTGTGACACTATTTCTAACTCTGTATAAAGAACCAAGATGCACTTTAGCTCCTTCTGTGCTGTTTTCATGTATAGATCAATAATTTTTCTTTTAATTTGTATTTTAAGGAGGGACTTAGATGAAATGGTGTAGGAAAAATAGTAAGATTGATTCGGAGAATGTTCTTGTGCTGTATGGTGTATAGTGTAGAATAGCAGAGGAGGCAAGAGTGAGAAAACTCTCAAATATTTTAAACTAAGCATGGCAGGGAAGATTAAAAAAAATCACTTACAATGCTTTATTATATTTTATTTGGTTTGAAAAATAACCTAAAAACGATAGGCATGGAATGTCTTAATCTTAGGGTCTTTCTATTTCAACATAATACAAAACACTACTTTCATGTTAAATTTTACTCATCACACTATATCCTGAAGGACTAATTGAACTCTTTCACTGGGAACTCCTTAAAAATCTCTGGTTTGGTCTGCTCTGGTAGGTGGAACAAAGCCAAACCTTTGACAGATTTCCAAAATCAAAACTGAAAAACAAAACAGAATTGAAACTCTTTTCCAGAAATGTTAAAGTGACATGGTGATGACTGGTAAAGGTGCTGGAGGAATACTTTGTCTTCCTCACTGATTTAAGTCATGATCACCTCTTGCAATCATAGAAATATAGCTACTTTGTTCAAAATAAATTACTGCCATGTTGCTGACAGAAACATGTTATTCTCTTTTACAATTAAATAAGAAAAGTCCTTACTACAGACAAAAGTATTTTAGTTTGACAAATTACACCAATTTATGAAATTTGTGTGATCTTCTCTGCTTCTGACATATTTTCAGTATGAAGACTTGCTATGATTCCACTAAGCATGGCTCTTATGCTGAATGTTTATTCTGGTTCTATCAGACTCTATTTCTGAGTGCTCTGCAGGCTTATTTTGCCATAAAAAGACATTTCTCAAGCCTGTTCAGCATCCTCAGGTTGTATTTTGCAGATTTTACCCTTTGCCCACAGTTTGCTTTACCTTGTTTATGCAAAAAACACCACAATTTTTATTTGCTCCTTTGTGGCAATGGCTATTTCTATATTTAATCTTAGCATTGTTACAAAATGCTACTAGTGTTCTACAATATTATGAAATGCTGATATGCTATTGTCAGTTACACTTTTTTAGTGCGCTTGCGTGGATTTGAGGCAAACAAATATTGATTACCACCTGCTTTGGGTGCAACAGGCCTCTGCTATGGCAAAATGCCAGTAGGCCCTTGGTTCAAGATAGATAGAAGAGAGGGGTATGGGATAGTGCTTGGGAAGGAAGGAGCTGTGTAACACCAGAACCCTGTACAAGATACTCAACAGACATTTAAACAAGACCCCCATATTAGGCATTTTCCATACTTTCCACAGCGGAGAATTTAAAGATACAGCCACATTGCTACCAGCAATATTGCAGACCAGAGTGACCCCTGCCAATACCACAGATTGTAACTATTTAACTCATTGCAGTAACTATATATTCTGAACTAGAATGGCCTTGGTGGAAAATTATATATGTATTATCCCTGAAGATTAGAATAATAGAAACAGAATCATAGAATCACTGGTTTGGGTTGGAAGGGACCTGAAAAATCACCTAGTTCCAACCTCCTTGACATGGCCCTCTGCTAGACCAGGTTGCCCGAAGCTCCTGGCCTTGAACACTTACAGATTATCTGCCTAAAATAAATAACATTGGTTCACCTTCAAAAATGGTACTGTGCACTTGAGCACAACAAACTGTGATGTTCTGGTGTATGTTTGGTACTCATAAACTGCAAACAGGATAAGTATAATTCAGTGGGTTTTCATACCATTATGAGCATTAGGCAGTCATTCCAATAACATCACATTTTTCACCTTATTTTTGCCACCCTTTTTCATGTAATTTTTCCACATGGCTACAGCACTCATTCCTTCGCATCAAGTAACAAAATCTCTTCTCTCCCCAAGTATCACTACTAGCTCTCTTCTCATATCATGGTTGACCTACTCCATGTATCACAGAAATACCATACAACCAACACATTGAGTGGAAGGGGAAAAGGCTTATGCAGGTGCAAGCATATGGAAAAGATGTGCACTGCTCATCTCTTGACATAGAACTGTCAGAATTCAGGGGCAGAAGCAAAGTTATACCTTCCAGGGGATGATCCTCTCTGCTTCTCCCTGTCTTATTTTATGACAGGAATCGCTTCCAAGGAGGTAGACAACAATGTATTAGCAGATTTACAAATTTTAAGAAAAAGAACCACACAGACCTTTTAAACTAAGACTTTACCATTATCAGTTAAAGGAACCTCTCTTTATGGGCAAGTTGTCCTTTAGCTGCTTACCTGCAGTGTCTACCATTTTTTCCTGTGCCATCTGCTGCTGTCCCCTACTGGAAAGAGAATCCCAGTGCACTCTCATTTGAGACTTCTGTGTTATTTCTGCTATTTCATTGTTACTTATCAAGAATGTTATGTTCCTTTGTTTTTTTCTTTTTGATTGTTTTACCTGGGCCACAGATTTTACCATAGATTTTACCATAGACTTTTCTTTGTTTTGCAGCTGAATTAGGAGGATATTAAGATTATATCCAAATGCTGTATTATGAAAATGTCTGAACAAACTCTGCGTGAGTTTTAAAACCTATACAGAGTGGCATTAAATCCAAGGAAACCTTGCTAAGAGGCAAGGCATGTTAACATGAATGACTTACCATATTCAGAATCTGAATGGCTTTGTGTCCCATTATTTTGAATGTAAGCAAAAAGCGTTCAAGTTGCCTGCAGCATGTTGCATTGATATATTTATATATTTTCATCACAGTGCCCTGAAAAATGTAGTCTTTTTTGATAGCATTATATTTATCAGCATGTCCATTGACAATCTACATTGGCAGTTTCTCTTGGTTTTGGGGGGTTTTTTTGATGGTTTTTGTTTGGCTTCTTTTTACCTATGTTTTGTCTATCATAAGCCTTTAGCAACATTTGTCCTTTGAGGTAGTTGTTATTATCATCATGCCATACTATATGTCCGCATATAGTATTTTACAGGCTTAGTTTTCTTGTTTTAGTTGGTTTTGTGGTTTCTTACATGGGATTTTGATCTGCTGAATGTGTTAACATCTTCAAGGGTGTCTGACATTTTAGCCCTTTTTGATACTTGAGTGTAAAGGTTATAACCCAAAACCAGTTGTAAAATTAAATGAAAGAAAGCTATCCTTTAATGTGATTATACCAAGACCAGATCTTAAAGATTTCCTTTCCCATATTTATTTGATTTGTATAGAATCATTCCCAAGCCACCTGTGCAAGGACTCTGTGCCCTATATCTGCTAGGTTATTTCTCTCTGAGAGCAGCCTAGTTTTAAGAAGAAACTATTTTTGTGTAGAGAGAACATATGATAGTCCTATCTCATGCACAGCTATGCAGATGTATTCTTCAAAATGTATGCATTCCTACTCATTCAGAGCAGAGTTCTGTGAAATGTTTAACTAAATTAACAACTTCCTGACTTATTTGGGAAATGCTGGCAAAATATTCTGTCAAATACAGGTTTGGCAGAAAAGTTGCCATCTCTTGTAGTCTCACAAAAAATATTTATCTAGGAGATAACATCTCTGTTCAAACCCCTATTCAAAGCAAGGTCAGATTTAAAGTTGAGCAACCATTCAACAGCCATTAAAAAACTTCTTAGTGAGCAAATTATACATCCTTTAATGTATGATCTTAAGAAGTATTTCTATTCATTGAATCAGTATCACAGAATATCATTGCATAAGGTAAGAAACAGATGCCATACAAACAGCTAAACAAGACAAACAACTGTAGCTTATTCTGACCCTTGAGACCAGACACAATAATTATCAGCTATGTTGGATTAACAGTATCTTTGAGACAATCAGTACCATTTTAAAAAATATACTTTTCTACAGCACCATTGAACTTTCCTACATAACACCCGGTAGACAATAAGAAACCAAGCCTGGCAAATAGAAATATCTCCAAGCCAGCGTCTTATCATCTTGCGTTTGCCCACTGGTATACCTTTCTATTGACATGATGCTCACACAACACAACAATCATTTTAAGAAGCAAATGTGATGTCTAACACATCTTTATGCTGATAACAACTATCATTTTCTCCTAGATAATTATTTCCGTTGTTGCCTTTAATTATTTTTTTTTTTAACTCTTTAGGGAAGGACAGTCTCCCTTTTCCAGGGACAGTTCTTGTCACATCTCTGGTGCCACTACGGTACAGATATTAAGTGAAGACATCAGTGAAATGATAGGCCCCTGCATGGCCCTCCAGAGCTGCAGCACAGCAGCATGTTGTAGTGTAGCAGAGGTTGAAGCAACCCAGAGTCCATTCATGATAATGCTGGCTTAAGAACTGATTCAGCTAGACAATCAAGATGCTACTGATGATATGCATGTGATGTGCATATGAATTTCTTGCTTATATACATTCACTGTAATTCTCCATGGAGAAAAAAAAAAAAATGGAAGTAGTAACAAAGTTTAAGAGTATTTGTTGCAACATTTCTTTGAGGAAAGCCTATACTGGCTGGGATGTAGTATTTTACAGAAAAGGTAAGGTTCTTCAGAAAAGTTGTCTTCATGATCTCAACTAAGCAAAGACTGGGAAGCTTTTGAAAAGAAAGTAAGCCAAGGACGTAAAATTATATTGTCTTCTGTTGTTAAAAAAAAAGAAAGGAAGTGAGGGAACCTTCTGACATTGATCAAGAGAACTGCTTATAAAGAAGAAACCTGCATAAACCAAGAACAGCATATAAAGTAGAAAAACCTCACCAAAACAAAGAAAGGGATTTAAATGGATTGTCTCTTCTGCAGAAACCTCTTGAGTAGTAACAACATACAAAGCAAGTTAGTCACAGGAGTATTGGAAATAGTCCTATGTTGGAACTGGAGTTAGACTTTCCAGCACTAAAATAAAACTTTTTGCTTTAAAAACAGTTGGGAAGTGGAGGGTGTTTGGGTGGTTTGTTTGTTTGTTTAATTATTCATTAGTCATTTATTTTACAAAACTTCTTAAGAGTGCTTCCTTCATTTTTCTGTCTCTTGAGTGTCTCAGATGAAATGTTGTTAAGTGTGTATACACTGAAAAATTTCTAGTTAAGTTTGTAATTAAGTCAAAAAGACTTGATGAAAGTGTTCCATTTTATTATTAATCTGAAAAACAGTATTTTGCAATATAATAGCAGGCATAGAAATAAGCTTCTAGTGAAAAAATAGAATTGCTTTTCCTTCTTAGTTTTAATTTAGCTTAATGAGTTACTGGAATATTACCTGATCTGTTTAACAGTGCAAAAATCTTTGAACCAGAAATTTGGGAGATACATTATTCCTTTCTTCAGCTCCAGAAAAGTTTTAGATGAGCCATTAAAACAAAATATGCAAGGTAAAGCACTAAAACAAAACACCCTGAATTTACTGATGAGGAAAGTTTTGAATATTATTCTAGAAAGGTAATATTTATACATCCCATTAGGTCCTTTGTCACTGTTAGGTAGTGAAATACAAAGTCTCATTCCAGCAAAGCAAGATGTAAAACCCTCAAAAATTTAAGCTGAATTAATAATAAAAACAAAAAGAAAAAACAAAAAGTTAATGAGAAAAAATAAGTATGCTATAAGAATTAATAAAGGGGTTTTTTTTCTCTTTTTTAATTAAAGAACAAGATAATGAATGTTAATCAAAAGAGAGGATGTTTTGATCTGCCTTTTCCTGATTCTGAGACACATCACTACATTTTCATGGATGTAGCAGTAAAAAGTTATATTAAGAAGGAACTGGACTTATCAGAGTGAATAACAAAACTAAGATGATTTTGGAGATTTGTTAGAACAATGATGTTTTTTTCTCCATTGAGAAAGCAATTTACAGTTAGATCTTTACTCAAAGCCCTGTGTGTGTCCTGCTCTGGGGTAACCTGCTCACATATCACCCAACTGGTTTCAGTAGTTTCAAGCAAAGTCCTGGACTGACTGGGGACTTTGTTACTCCCCACAAGAACTGCCTGTGCTGAGGGGTACAGAAGAGCAAGGAGGATGGAGCTTTGGACCAAGAGCAGGCACAACACAATGTACTCAGAGTCCTCTTACCCTGGCCTCCTAAGAAAGGAAGGCTAGTGAGATTGCACTCCTTACAGGTGATATGTGTTTAGGAATATTTTCTGCCTTATAATGACTTTTATGCCCGCTGACAGAAGTCTGAGATGATAAATTTTACAAATTAATAAACTGCATTAGAAAGTCTTTTATCAAATTGGATGCCTGGTTACAAGAGGGGACCCTGTCACAGCTAAGGTGACCCTGCTCTCATCCTTCCCCTCTCATCAAAAATTAAGGCCATTTTGTGATAGACTATAGAGACTCAATAGAGGAGAGGTGTTGTAAATGCAGAATTCTTTGAACCATAAATCTAAATGAAGTTAGGCTTCATTAGTCCTGCTACTCATAGAACTTCTTGTTTCTATAACCACCGGTGAGTTTACCAGCCAAAAGCTCAGCAGGCTAACCAAAGAAAACAGTCAAGCCTGAAAAGAGTCCAGCACATATTGCTTCTTCCCTGGAGCAAAATTAAAAGTCAAAGAAGTTGAATTTTGACATGCCACTTCCTTCAAACTTACAATAAATTTGCAACTCTGTCTGAAGCAAATATATTTACGATGAGGATGCTGATGTTAATAGGCTCTGCCTTATTAATGGGGATTGTACACTGAATTCTGTATGAATTTTCCAGTCCAATTAAAAAACAAAACAAAACAAAACAGGGGTGGGAAGTAAGGGTTTATTTCCTTGTCCACCAGTTCCTGGTTTACATGGTTTGTTAATGCTTTCTTTTTACAGTAACTGAGCATCGCTATTAGGCCAGACCTTTTTTAAGAATAATCTGGCCAAATACTGTCTTTAGCTAAATGTAAAAGTGTATTGTGCAGAAGACTGACAAAAGCTAAATCATTAAGTATCTTCTACTTCATTGGAATTCAGATAGGTCAAACAAACGCAGTTGCACCAGGACATAGACAAAACTACATACACCATGTAGTTGTTATAAATTGGTACAAGACAACCAGGTTGTTGGTTTTCTTTTTTTTTATTTTGGGGGGGGGGGGGGTGTTGGGGTTTTTTTGTGGTGTTAATTACTTTCATAGTTGCCATTGTATATTAAGCTTTAATTAAGGAGACATTTTTTTCAGTCACTCTGATTTTCCAATTTAGATTAGAGACTAAAAACCACTTTCTGTTGTGTTTACTATATTCACTTTATACAATATCCCAGAGGGAATAAACTAGTTCTAATATCTTTTAGGAAGGTATTTCTGAAGTGGCAGCCTCCTGTCAGTGTTAACAAGAGTAGAACATGGACTTTGGAGCAATGGGCACTTTACCAGGAGGACCTTATAGTGGTCTTTCAATATCAGAAAGGTGCCTATAAGAAAGCTGGTGAAGAACTGTTCATGAGGGCATGTAGCAATAGGATAAGTGGTAATGGTTTTAAACTAGAAAAGGGAAGATTTAGGTTGGATATTAGGAAAAAATTCTTCAATATGAGAGTGGTAGATCACTGGAACAGTTTGCCCAGAGAGGTAGTGGAGGCTCCCTCCCTGGAGATATTCAAGGACAGACTTGATAAGGCTCTAAGCAACCTGATCTAGTGAAGATGTCCCTGCTTACTGCAGGGGAGGTTGACCTTTAAAGGTCCCTTCCAACCTAATGCATTCTGTGATTCTATGATTCTTATGCATTTTGAGGTACTTGTTGGAAATGATTACCCCATTCTGGTACTTCATCAAAACTTTTACGTAGACTGCTGTATTGGATACATTTTCAATGATTTTATGATCATCTTAAGCTGTCATGGATTGTCATTAGCAAAATATTAATAACTTTATTTGTGGATAAGCTTTTTTAGGAAAACAAGGATAATATTGGGAAGAGCTAGTGGAATTTAGACTGCATTTTAAATCAAAACTTTGTATGACATCATTCTAGCACCTCATTTGATATATTATTATTGGTGTTCATGGTTTTTTTAACCAATACTAGGATGTTTTATATAAGTTATATTTTAATAAATACCACATAACATAAACTTATTAACTATAATGTTTTCGCATCTTTGCATCAGAAGTGTTCATTTAAATCTGTTTCATAAAAATAAATAAAACACCAACTTGCAACCCCATATAGTGTAGGGATAGAAACATAAGTCTAACCCAGCCCTTCAAGTAAAGTAAAAAGTGTTGGAAATATTAACATGTATATGTTTGTATTGTAAAGTTTTAGTTGAAACTTAATACAGTTTTATACATGCATAGATAAATTAGTGTTTGAATTTATTTTTTAATGTCTTTCAGGACCCAAAATAGTAAACCACACAGAATTCTCCTTATTGTATACCTGAACACAAGAATAGTGAATTTGCTGAAAATTGTGTCAGCTAAGGTTGCAAAAAGATCCACAGATGGACCATTTTGGTCTGTGTCAAATGCCATTGTAACAGCTTTGTTTAAGTTGTGGGAGTCTGCAGTGCTTGAACTGTTTTGATTTTTGTGATTTTTACTTCTGTTAAGATTGGGAAATAAAAGTATGATTTGCCTTGCAGCACTGTGCAGATGAGCAGTGAAATATGGGGATTATATATCTGATTTTAGATACTTAACTGATATACCTAAATTAAAACCCTTTTCATTGCAGGATAACAGAAATGTGGTCCTGTCTATTTTTCAAAGAAATCTGTGGTATCTATAAGACTAACTTAAATATTTGAATTCCATAAACTTAAGCAGTTATATCTGGACTTTGGTCCTATTCACTTCTGTCATCTCCTGTGGTCAGACATAATATCATTTACACTGTTTACCTTATGAGATACCAGTTCTGAAACACATGGCAGGGTTTTGAATATGAGTCAAAATGTATCTTACTGCAAAAAGCTGTCAAAGAGCACAGCAGCACAGAAATCCAGACAGAGATCTGATCAGAAGCTCGTAGCAGTAACAGCCTGGATGCTTAATGATGAAAAGATCCCTGGTTTGTATTCTTTGGGAAAATTTTTGGTTGGAAATAGTCAAGATTCCTGTAAAAAAAAAAAAAAAAACCAAAAAAAAACCAGGTTTGTTCCAGTGAGCAAAATGAAGTTGATGGAGGTGAAAGACACACAGGGTATCTGTTAGGCATAAAGATTTGCCAGTCAGTGTGTTGGTGGTTGAGGACCCAAGTTCTGCTGCAGAATTTCTTAGAGGAAAGAGGTTACTTCCATCATTTTGCTTTTCTAGCTGTAGACACTGAAAACTATCTAGTTCTGGTAGACCAATAGATAAGACACTTGGATGAAATGTGGGACAACTCCAGAATATGGTCTTCTCTCAGAGTCTTCCACATCCTACCTAGGAGTCCTTGTTGTAGGGGTATAGTTTTTCCACTTCTAGGGAGCTAAACAAGATTTAAACAAAATTAGAACAGTGGTGTGTTGTCTGTACATATATATATGTGTTTCTTTTTATATAGATATATATTTTTTCTTTTAAATTAAGACTGTGGGAAGAACTTCTTAGAGCACAAGAGTGAAAAACCAGTGTGGTGTTGCTGCAAGCTATGTAGAGAGCCTATAGCTGCCATGTATACCTGCAAATGTACTTTGATGCAAATGTACTCCAGTGTGGAGTCTGGGTTGTGCTACCACAACGATGCTGCTGCTGTCAGTTATTACCCACCTCACGACTGTGGCTTTGTGTAGTACCGAACCTTGTTCTAGAAAGAAAATGCAGGATTGGCTCATCTGTCAGGACCTCACTGAAGTCCAATGAAATAAGTGGGAGTACCCAGCTGACTGTAGCATAAACTAAAATTTAACTGCATGATGTCAGGGGAAATTCAGTCTCCTGGCAAGAGCTGAATAGTCCCTGAGTTGTGTACTGAAATAATTTGGCATCGTAAGATGACTTCAAAGAAGCAATTAAAATATTTATTAAATATGTATATTTATTTGGTGTGAGAAACAGAACTTTGGGTTCTTTGACAATGGGTTGGCTCGAGCATCATCAGCCTTGCTTTCTAGGGATGGGGAGAACTTATCCCCAAGGGGAAGAAGGATACTGTCAAAGAAGCTAGTGGGGCTCATTAATAGAGCTTTAAACTAGATAAGAAGGGGGAGAGGGACAGGGACAGGCTAGATGGAAAAAAAACTGGTTGTGGTGGTCAAGTTATTGAGGAACGGTGTGCTGGCAATGACCTCTGGTCAGCCACCCTAGTTAATCCAGGGGGTAGTGTGATAATTCAGAGTAGAAACGTAACTACTACCAATGGGCTAGGTAACTTAATCAGCTGTCACTTGGGAAGCAAGGCTTCCCTGAGGAGCATATCAAGATCAATAGACCAGATGAAGTGCATCTACAGCAATGCACGCAGCATGGGCAATAAAACAGGAGGAATTAGGAGTCCTTGTTACTAAGGGAGACTATGATGTGATTACCATCACTGAAACGTGGTGGGATAATTCACATGATTTGAGTACTGAAATTGCTGGTTATAAACTATACAGGTGTGACAGGCTGAATAGGAGAGGAGATGGGGTAGCCCTGTATGTCAGAGAATGTTTTGACTGCCTGAAGCTGGAGTATGGTGATGACAGGGTTGAGTGTCTCTGGGTAAAGATCAGAGGAAAAGGAAATCAGGGAGATGTAGTGATGGGAGTCTACTATAGACCACCTGATCAGGAGGAGGAAGCTGATGAGTTGTTTTTTTAAACAACTGGGAGAAGTTTCACAATCCTTAGCCCTCGTCCTTATTGGGGACTTCAATTTACCAGACATCTCCTGGAGGTACAATACAGCAGGGAGGAAGCAGTCTAGCAGACTCCTGGAGTGTTTGGAAGACAACTTCCTGACCCAGCTGGTGAATGAACCCACCAGGGAAGCTGCCCTGCTGGACTTGTTGTTTGTAAACAGAGAAGGCCTAGTGGGGGATGTGAAGGTTGGAGGACGCCTGGGGCATAGTGATCATGAGTTGATAGAATTCTTAGTACTGGGAGAAGTAAGAAAGGGAGACACCAGAACAAGCACCTTAGACTTCCGTAGGGCTGACTTTGGTCTGTTCAGCAAGCTGCTCAATAAGATTCCATGGGAGGCAGCCTTTGAGGGCAGAGGAGCCCAAGAGGGTTGACTGCTCCTCAAGAAGGAAATCTTGGCGGCACAAGAACAGGTTGTCCCAGTCTGTCGGAAGAGGAGTTGTTGAGGAAGGAAGCCAGATTGGCTGAGTAGGGAGATCCAGGAAGATCTTCGGGAAAAGAGGGAAAAATATGACCTTTAGAAGAAGGGGCAGGTGTCTTGGGCTGACTATAGGAATTTAGTGAGATCATGCAGGGAGAAAGTCAGAAGGGCTAAAGCTGAACTGGAACTCAGACTGGCCAGTTCTGTAAAAGATAATAAAAAGTCCTTCTATAGCTACATTAACAGTAAGAGGAGGGTCAAGGAGAATCTCCAGCTCTTAATGGGTGCTGAGCAAACATTAGTGACAAGGGTTAAGGACAAGGCTGAGGTCCTTAATTTCTTCTTTACCTCAGTCTGTAATAGTAAAGATGGGTATTCCCTGAGTACTCATCCTCAGGGACTGGCCGACAGAGAGGGGAGGAATAGCAAAATTCCCATGGTTAAGGAGGAAAAGATTAGCAACCTACTTGGCCAGTTAGATGCTAACAAGTCAAAGGGACCTGATGGGATTCACCCAAGGGTGCTGAGAGAACTGACAGATGTGCTGGCCAAACCCCTTTCCATCATCTATCAGCAATCCTGGCAGACTGGAGAAGTTCCACTCCACTGGAGGCTGGCAGATGTTAAACCCATATATAAGAATGGCCGGAAGAAGGATCCAGGGAGCTACAGGCCTGTCAGCCTGACCTCAGTCCCTGGGAAGATCATGGAGAGGGTCATCTTGGGAGCTATCGTGCAGCACATGCGTCATGGCCAGGGGATCAGGCCTAGTCAACATGGTTTTACAAAAGGTAGATCCTGTCAAACTAACCTGATCACCTTCTGTGACAAGGTGACTTGCTTAATGGAAAAGGGGAAGGCTGTGGATGTGGTCTACCTGGACTTCAGTAAAGCCTTTGACACAGTTTCTCACAGCATTCTGACTGAGAATCTGGCTGCCACTGGCCTTGACGGGTGGACCCTCAGCTGGGTTAAAAACTGGCTGGCTGGATGGGCCCAAAGGGTGGTGGTGAATGGAACCAAATCCAGCTGGAGGCCGGTCACGAGTGGCGTGCCCCAGGGCTCAGTCCTGGGTCTAGTCTTGTTCAACATCTTTATCAATGACCCCAATGAAGTGGTTGAAGGCTCCCTCAGTAAGTTTGCAGTTGACACTAAACTAGGAGGAAGTGTTGATCTGCCTGAGGGTAGGGAGGCTCTTCAGAGGGATCTGAACAGACTGGACCGATGGGCTGAGACCAACAGGATGAAGTTTAACATGGCCAAGTGTAGAGTACTGCACATGGGACATAACAACCCCATGCAGCACTACAGGCTTGGGGGAGACTGGCTGGAGAGCTGTCAGGAAGAGAAGGACCTGGGGGTGTTGGTTGACTGCAGGCTGAATATGAGCCAGCAGTGTGCCAAGGCAGCCAAGAAGGCCAATGGCATCTTGGCTTGTATCAAAACCAGTGTGGCCAGTAGGTCTAGGGAGGTAATTGTGCCCCTGTACTTGGCATTGGTGAGGCCAAGTGACAGAAGATAGAACAAGGGGAAATGGCACTAAGCTGTGCCAGGGCAGGTTTAGATTGGATATTAGAAAAAAAAAAAAATTACTGAAAGAATTGTCAGGGCCTGGAACAGGCTGCCCAGGGAGGTGGTTGAGTCACCTTCCCTGAATGTGTTTAAAAAAAGGGTTGATGAGGTACTTAGGGATATGGTTTAGCATAGGATGGAATGGTTGGACTTGATCTTCAAAGGTCTCTTCCAACCTTGTGATTCTGTTATATTCTCATACAGGTCTTAAAAAACAAATTTGGAAATTTCTAAAATAGATTACTAAAGTGTTTGATTCTCTAGGTGAAGCAAGATGTAAATCCCTGCAATACAGATTCTTTCTAATCTTGGTGTACTGATATTTCAGTCTGTGGGAAACTTTATTGAAGAGTATTGTTTTCACCAATTTTCAGAGTGAAAAGAACAAAGCCAAGGACATAGTTTACATTCTGTTTTTAAACAACAGTTGATTAGGTGATAACAGTATTAATTACTTGCTGGCAGGTGAACAGGCTAGGTAATCAAAAAAGTATTTGCTGCAGTGAGGTTCCTATTGTCATGAGAAAATAGATGGCAGAGGAGATTGGAGAGGTAATCTGGACAAACTAGGATTCCTATCTAGCTGATGCAGCAGCGGTACTGCCAGCTGGTTGATTGATTTCATTACATACCGTCACTTGGTTTAGGCTGTACTGAGGAAGGCAGTGCCTATATACTCTCCTACTAGAGGAAATGGCAAAGAAAATGGTGAAATAATAGACATTACTTCCTATAAAATTAGTAATAAAATATTATATTTATGTTACTGTTAACATAATAATGGATTTTTTTTTTGAGATGATGGTTTTCTGCTTTCTTTTAAGCACATAAGATACAGTTTGTGGCACTGACATGGTTTGAAAATAAAGAAAAAACTTAAAATTAAGCAAATCAAGCACGAAGTCAAAGTACGGCTGACTATCACAAACATTTTTTATGGAATTCACAACAAATGATACTTGACATTTTTATGAATTAACTGCAATTAAGGTGTTCTCTGTGGAAGTAAGTGCCAAATTGTTCATTTCCACTGATAATATATTTGCTTTCCATTGAATTCTGCTTTCTTTTGGGGTAAAATGATACAGTCCTGGTAATGATGAAGTCATAGTAATGTAATCATCTAGAAGCATAATCTCAAACAATCTGAAAATATATATTTATTAACAGTATATACAGTTAACTTATAATTCAGTTACTGCCTTCATAATTTTTATTTAAAATAACCTAAAGTTACAGTGAAAACAAGAATGTTCTGAAAGTTAGCTACAAAGTATATATTGTAGCAAGTAGCTATTGATCATCTCTCCATTCAGATGGGTGAAGTTAGGTGAACCCATATAAGCACCACTTGATTCAGCCTCTTCCAAGAATAGTCCCAGAAAATAAAATTCTTCTACTTAGGATTTTATATTTTTGCAACAACAGTAACACTGAGGAATATATTTGCTCACTCAAAAGGATGGTAGCGAGCTCTGAAGCTCAAAAGATGGGAGGAAGACAGGTCTAATCTTACAGGATGCTGCTAGTGCAGGCTTGCTTTTATATGGTGCCATGCATGGTACTTTTCTTTGTTTGGTGTGTTATTTAATTGCAGTTTTTGTTTCATTTTGTCCTGCCAGAGGCAACTCCTCATTTATGTTTCATTTGTGTGTCCAGTTATTAGAATCATTACATTAATGCCAGTGTCTTGTCACAATTTCAATTACAACAGCTGTTGCATACAAGCAATTAGACATCTATGCAGCAGCTTCCTCATTGATGATTGCCATTTACCATTCTGCTGGTGCAATTAGACTAATAATTTACACGTGTACCATGCCTTGCATACATGGGATCTCGAACAATTAACTGTTCATAACATCTTCCAATGCAGGTAAAATGCCAAATTATTCACCTTCCCATGTGGAACAGCTGGCAGAGTCTGCCTGGAGCCTAATTTGCCTGCAGAGGACAAAGGACAGAAGGCAAGTAGCCAAGACCAGTCACAAACAATATTGTTTTAAATTGAAAAAATAGAGGGGGAAAGTAAGTCCCTCTGAAGTAGATCTTTGCTAAGAAAGAGGGCAGAAAATGTTGAGAGCAAGGTGGAAGAACTTTACTCCTGTGACAAAGTGTTATGGGATCCTGAGGTCTTTGGGTTTCTTGTCAGACAGTTGAACAGTATTGCAATGTATGTAAGTGATATAGTCTTCCATTCCCCTGCACGGAAATGGTGATATAAAAAAAACCCAAACCCTTTCTACAGATATTTTTATTCTGTAGAGAAACAAAGAAAACAATATCTCTGATGGCTGCATGACATTACTGTACACACATGGGGTTTTATTAGTGCAGACATTTGGCTGAAAAGAAATCACAGATCAGACTGAAGTAGTTGTTCTTCAATCTACAAAGCTACTTAGCTGTAGGTTGTTTAAGATGGAATGAGAGAAATGAATCAAAATTCAAATTAGTCTAAATGTTTTGTTGTACAATCCCCCATTCTCCCTGAATTGAGGCAATCAGTCATTGCAGGACAGGATGAGCAGGTGTGTTACATGACCATGGTGTGAATTATGCTGAGGACTTCACAAAGTTCAGCACAATTGCCCCAGGATTCTAATCTCTAGGTGCATTTCGGTGAGCCGTGGATTTCAGTGGTAACACGGACTGAAGAAACTCTCACCACTTCACATTCCTGCCTCTACTTTGCAGTTCACCTTGCCTCTACCTTGTCTTGGCAGAGGCCAAACATATATCTTGGGAACATTAACATTACAGTGACCACACCACAGTAATATTAACCCTCCCCAACCCTTTGTTCTTCAGAGTTTGTTTTTTAACCAAGACCAGTTCAGTGGTCTGAATGACAAATGAGCACTTCAAACAGTTGTCTTGATAAAACGAGGAGCACTTGAAGGGTAGGCATAAACAGGCAGAGGAAGAAAGGGAAACTCTTAGGGTGGATGTGCTGCCAAAACCAGAATTTCATTGAACTACATCTTCAAGAGCAGTGATACAGAAAGAATTGAGATGATAATCAGGGTTATCCTTCTGATGTCTTGGGTTCTGTGCTACTTGCTTTGTACTACACATAAATGGTTGTACAAGGTACAAAATAATAGAGCAAAATTTTTCATTTTAAATATGTATGTAACCTTTTAGACTGGCTTAGATCTTATTTATAAACCCATTCACCTGCATGTAATGCTTAATTTTCATTTCTTCATTATATTTCACATCTTTTACATTGCATTGAATTTTATCAGCATGATGACCAACATCTGGGAAAATACTCTTTACTCCTTAATAATTAAAAGCATTAAACCTCTTGTAATGTCATTAAACTGAAAATCATCTCTATTGAACAATCTATACATCGCTTTTGAAGAAAATGTCACGTGTTTGAGAAGCTTGTCTTTAGTTTTGCAGAGATGAATTGGATAGCTTTGCATACTGCCTGTTGGTTATTTTTAAAAAGGTATAGTCTATGTATAATTTTCAACTGCTTTTTCCTCTGAGTTTTGAGTGTTGCATACAGAGAAAACTACAGAAATTTAAGCTACATAGGCTATTAATTTCATATTCCCAGCTGATATTTGCCTTCTTCCCCCCTTCACCCACCCTCCCAGATGCTAGAAATAGATGAAGACTCCTGATTCTCTGGAAAACCAAATTAGATTAAAAAAATATATTTTTTCAGCTTCTCAGCAAGTTATAATTCTTCTTGGCTACTTTCTGCTAAAGGTTACTACCAGGGGACTTAGAGGTCTAGTCTAGTGAATAGGGCATGGAAATGAAAAGTTGAGAGTAGGTTTCAGAACCACTTGTGCCCCTGATTTAATCTATGACATCTGTCACATACTTTTCACCTGCTTCCTTCAAGTGCTTTCTCATTTTGTATCTATAAAAAGCTGATCCCACAATCATTATCTTAGCTGAAGCACCAGGGGTGGAAAGGCAGACCTCCAGAGCTCATATCATGAGCTGTAATAGTATGAAATAAAGCTGCTACATTTTTCCCACTCACTTTGCCAGCATGTGTTTGCTGTAATTCACTACATGATCTGAAAAGTAGCTTCAAAATATTGAACAAAATTGGAGTGAAATAGCATGGAAATTTGTTTGTTTTTTTCAGTCCAGAGTGAGACTTCTGCATTTTACATCCTGTTGGGTTGACCTTAGCTGGACACCAAGTGCCCACCAAGCCACTCCTCCCCTCCTCAGGAGGAAAAGGAGGGGAGAAAATAAGGTGGAAAAAACCCTCATGGCTCAAGATAAAAGCAATTTAATAAAGCAATGCAAAAGCAAAGGTCATGTGCAGAAACAAAGGCAAACCAAAAGTTTTACTGTCTAGTGCTCATCAGCAGGGGATGTCCAGCCACTTCCCAGGAAGCAGGGCTTCAGTAGATGTAGTAGTTGTTCTGGAAGACAAACATTGTAAATAATGAATGTTCTTACTTCCACCTTTCTCTTAGCTTTTATCACAGGGCAGACATCATGTGGTATGGAATATCCTGTTGGTCAGTTTGGGTCAGGTGTTCTGGCTATGTCCCTTCCCAAGACCTTGCACACCCCCAGCTTACTGGTGAGGTGGATGTTGGAGAGATAACCCTGATGCGCTGCTCAGTGGTAGCCAAAACATGCATGTGTTACCAACACCTTGCTGGTTATCAATAAACAGCCGAGCCTGCGAGGGCTGCTCTGGCAAACATTAACTCCATCTCAGCCAGACCCAGTGCAGTAAATGGAAAGAATTATTCAGAAAAATCTTTCTATATGTTGTATCACCCGTCTTGCTGTCACCAGCGAGGGTCTGGCAAGCAAGATTTCTACCATTCATTTTCCTCAGCTGTAATTGGAGACTTGTGATGGTAACCTATGGGATGTTAGCACAAGACATTCTGCTGGTTAGCACTATAACAGACTACATAAACCACCTTTTCCTAAACTTTGATTCACGTTAAAAGTTATAACCTTTGAGCTGAACAAATACCCACAGTATTAGTCACCTGCTACAAATTACAGTCAGAGACCTTAATTGTTTTGATAATGAATTCTGAGCAATGAATTGGATACTTGTCTCCTCTAGCAGACAGGGAGCATTCCAGCAATTATGCTGTTTCAACATAACAAAATTACTTATTCCTGGTGCACTTACGTGATGGCAACAAGGTTTTACACCCACTCTTTTCTTTGAGGAATAAGTGAATTTTATAATTTTATTATTTAATCTTATAAACATATTAGGCATAGTTATTTATTGAAGTTCATAGTTGTGAAAGTGTGCCACAATTTTTGAAGAAAATTGATAGACATATTTCCAGAAATTGAATACATCACAAAGACTCCAGAGCTAAAGATTGTTTTAAATGAATTAGAGGATTTCACTTTTCTAAACAGGGAGACTTGGATTAATTGGTGGGAAGACTAACAGTAAAATGATTTGAGAATAACTATTCAGCCTACTCACTGCATTCTTAATTCCTTTTTACTAGTCTTACATTCAGTTCAGTAATTTTTCTGAGTTTCATCAAGTGCCACACACTTCTTTTTGATCTCGAACAGATTTTTTCCTTCTGTCACTTTTGACATCTCTCTATTTATTTGTTCTAATGTTCTCCAGAATCTTTCTTAATGTCTTATTCTCTTGCATTTCTCATGCCCTTCTTCAGTCACTGACTGTTTCCCTGCATGTCAGGAAAGTCACCCACCTGACCATTCTTAGGCATGCTCTGCAGATATATTTCCTTTCTGCCCCCCCTCCTCCACCCCCACCCCCACTCACCAAAGGGTTTCTGCTGGCTGCAGAGGTTAGCAGGCAGAATAAGGAAAAGAGGAGTGCTCTTCTGCCTAGCCATGCTCTTAGAATAGAAAAGATTACCTGTGAGTGAAACAGATATCATCCATCACAGAAAGCAACATTTACAATTGGCTTTTGAAGGAAGATTAAGTGTGTTATTTCCAAAATCTTACTTGTCCTGTGCATTAAGCATTGTAGTGATTCACAGACATAGCCTTTTTCTTGGGTGAATTCTGATTTCGAGGAGTGGGAGGAAAATGCACCTATCTTCAGTTAGATTTAAAACCACAGTACAATCTGATTGTAGCAATTTTGAATCCAAATACTTGATTTCTACAGCAGTGCCCTGTGGAAGGTTTCTTATATGACTAGTATAACCATGTTTAAATTAGGAGATGTTTGTGCTGCTTAGTAGGCAATATTTCAAAGTAAAGAAAGTTTAGAAAAGAAAAAAAAGTATCAGGAATCAAAACCTGTTGCAAGGCTTCTTCACTTTGTGCAGAGTTGATGGGAAGAAGGAGTTTCATCACATCATGTGATGGTTCATTACTTGCTAAATGAGTCATAAATGTGCCCACTTGGACAGACAGCTCACACTGCTCTCCAAATCACAGCAAGGTTTTCTCTTGATGAGCCTCACGGGCAGTTATTTTATCTGCCTTGCCTTAACACTGGTTCGATGCACTGTGGGATTTTTCTCACGGCACATTTTGTGATAAAAAATAGGAGCCAGTTGGAAGCAATAGCAATTCTGGCACTGGAGGTCAAAACCCAAGACTGTCCTTTCCAAATATCCTGTTGTTCCTCTTTTTTGGCCAAGCGGCTGCATTTATAGCTATTACCAACCAGAATGGAAAAAAAAGCATTGTTCTGTGCTGTGGAGTAGGTAACTTCAGTTGTGCAGTCCTCTGCAGAGATACATGCAAAACCAATCTCAGTCCAGGCTTGCTATGTTTAGCATGATGGACCATCACCCTTCTGAGCAGCATTGGAGGGAGTTTTGCTGTCAGTATTGGCAGATACGTTGTCTGTAGATGTAACGACAGGAGGATAATGCATGAAGCTGCTTTGGAAAGAACTATTCCAGTATGTAGCAGCATTTATAGATATGCTGGTATCTAGAATGTCATATTTATATGCTAATTATTGTTGTTTTATTGTGTTGTTTTGTTTGGTCTTTTGTTGTTGTGTAGGTTTTTGGTTGTTTGTTGTTTTGTTGTTGTTTTTTTTTTTTTTGCGAGGGGGGGTGTAACAGTAACTGTAAACAAGAAATTTAGCCTAATCAATGCTTATGAGACACTCTTTCAGAGATTTGCAGAATACTCTGAAGACATTTTCCTTAAAATAGTAACGCCCAAAGCTATGGACATTCATTGCTTTGTTTTGCTCCATAAAAGATAAGAGTCCTTACCACTTTTCCTAACTCACGTAACATGGAATGTATAGCTATATTTCATGGAATTGTATGACAACTTCAAGAAATAGATCAAGTCTGTTGATGTGTAATTTTAAAGCATGGTAAGTCAGTCCTAAATTACTTCTGTTGGTATGGTGTAAGTACATACAAGTTAATTCTAAGCTTACTTACTTAAAAGTGGCTATAATTCATTGAGTCTGCACTTTGGAAATATATTTTAATATATTGGATTTTATATTTTACACATTTTTATGGTAAATGTATTCGCCTAGCTCTTTGCTTTCCTCCAAATCCAAGTGTAAATGCATATAAATATGGTTTTAGTGGAAAATGTAAAAAAAATCCTAAAATTCAAAACTAGGGTCAACAAATATGGAGCAACTGATGTATACAATTTCAGATCATCTTCTGTAGGAAGCCTTTACTTTGAGGGTACTTCAATGTACCAGAAAGAAAAAGAAAAAGAAAAAGAAAAAAGAAAAAAGAAAAAAGAAAAAGGAAAAAGAAAGAAAAGAAAATCAAATCCAGACTACCTTTTAGCAGGCACGGCCTTTTTTCTTAGAAATAAAACTACCTGTTGTGAAATGAGTTGCATGACACTTATCTGCCTGTAATTTCAAAGAATTGGTGAACACATTAAAGTACCTAAATTCCATTTATACCTACTTTAGTGTATTCATTGAAATGAGATTAATAGATATTTTCAATTATTTACAGCTATGGGGGCTTAGCTGGATAATATTGGTGATATCAAATGAGATATTTCTATTGGTTTATTTAATCACATTTTTCTCCCTTTAGCAAATGCTTCAAATATGTGTGCTGTGAAGAGTGTGACTTTCCATTCCTCCCCCCCGCCCCGCCGCCTTCGTTTTTTTTTCCTTCTTTCCCCTTTTCTTCCCTCCAATGTGTTCCTAAACTGACTAGGAGATTCACAAGTCCTCAAAAGTTTAAACAGAATCAATTGTGTTTGTTATAGCATTTCTGTGTATTATATATATATGGACTACAGATGAGTACAACAGTCAAGCAACCAAAACTGACTGAGCCCAGCATTTAAATGAGAAGGTAAATATAGGCAATCTGACTTTACATCACTAAAGAGCACTTAGACTAAAGGCCTGGTTAAATCCTTCTTTAAATATGTGCAGTGTGCAAGGAAGCATGGGATGGCAGCTAGGCAACTGTCCAAGAAATGTCCTTTCATCTGTGGCCAAACCAGCACCAGTGTACTACTAACTGAAGAGAGAGACCAGAATCTTCGTTATCTTGTCAGAGAAAATTAGTGCAAGTCATTTTAATGTGTTGAAACTAAGCTTGGGGTAAATTGACTCTTGCAAGACAAGCACGAGACCAGGAAAGGAGCATGTGAAAATTAGAAGTGTCTTTTAAAAATGGATTAAGAAACTACTACTACTGTTCTTCTTGAATAGAAAAAACAGCCAAAGAGTACCAACTTTTCTTCCAAAATTTGAACCTGCAATGGAATTTCCTGAGGGGTAATTGTGAATTACAAAATTCTAAAACTTGCTATTAAAAGTTCATTCGTCTCTGACTCCTCTTGACTGTATGTACTCAGCTAAAGGAGCATTCAGGACATTTAATATTAGAGCATTTTGTATAGAGTGGCAATACATCCCTCTACAGGATAGGGTTACCATGGTCCACTGGAAATGGATTAGTGAAGAAAAAAGGCAGAATTATGAGCATGCTTGTTATCTCATTCAGTAAACTTATATTTTGTTTGGGGTTTTGTATATTTTTTTTTCCTGGTTGTTATTCTACTCTGCTTAGGATGACCTTCGTTGTTATTATCTTTAAGGGAATCTGCTCTGATACTGTTCAGAGGGAGTTAAACAAGACTGAAAGGCTTAGGTAAGCATGCTTAAAGCATATCAGTGTAGGTTCACTGGGTAGCAATAACAAGGAAACTGCACCGGTGTGAATTTCCTAATGCAGGCAGGACTTGAATTCAGCACAGAAGTATTCCTGATAGGCTCACTAAGGAATGTTTGAGAATATGACAATTATGCTTCTAAGGTTGCCTCGTATTAGGAAATTTCCCCTGACATTTTACACACTGATAATCTTGCACTAATCCAGTCAAGAGGAGCTTTACATGAAATCCTGTGGTGCACTACGCTGAATATATTTTCCACCCTTTCATACAGGCTGCCTCAAATGTTAGTAGGGAGAACTAATTCAAACCATTACATGTTAAGTTTTGAGATGGAGAAAGCTAGGGACATTTTAACGGAAGGCAATCAGATATTCTGTTGTCTCAGATCATGTCTTTATCTGTTGCTTCACTGTAAATATTTTGTTATCACGAGTACTGGTGGCCTCATCAACTAAAATATTAAGTATCTTGGGACAGGGGTAGAGAGACAAGCCCCCCAGTATTTAATTAAGAACTGGCCTTGGCATTTATTTTGAAACAAAACTTTAAGGAATACAGGATCTCCCTTCTGCTTTCCTCCTTTGAAGTCCCTAATTCCATCTTGCTCATTTTACTGGTCCCCAGGCCTTTCTGAAAACATCTGCTACTCCCATCTTGATAGCTGCAGTGTTTCTGACGTGGAATAATAAGCATGCTTCATTACGGGTGCATGGCAAGGGTAGGATTTGCCATAATGATGCTGCAGATGCAGCTTTAACCCTGAAATTGCCTGAATCAAGAATATAAGTTAATAAAAAATCCATGAACAATCATCAAATTGTCAGGAACTAAAGGTACTGGAAATGGCAGAGTTTAAATACTTCTGTGGTTTTCTTGAATCAAGCTGTGTTTTCATTTCATCAGAAAAAGTGTCTGATACTTGCAATTAGTTTTGCTATCTTCTAGGTCATATCTAGTAGACTATAATCAGGACAGGATGCTCTCTTCAGAGCCAAGAATTTGAACATATAAAGCAAAATGATGCATATCCAGAATACAAATATCTATATTGGTGTGTGCTGAAAAAAATAGGGGTTTAGAACTTTTTTTTTTTTTAATGCTTTTATTTCTAAGAGTAACACTTCTTAAAAGTTGTAATCCCAGGCATCAGCTTTACAGTTCTGGTAACTAAGATTATATAGCCCCATACAACCTGGGTTTGAACATCCCCAGGGATGAGGCATCCACCACCTCTCTGGGCAGCCTGTTCCAGCACCTCACCACTCTCTCTGTAAAAAAATTCCCCCTAATATCTAATCTAAACCTTCCTTCCTTCAGCTTCAATCCATTCCCCCTTGTCTTGCCATTATCTGCTGTTTTAAAAAGTTGATTCCCCTCCTGCTTGTATGCTCCCTTCAGGTACTGGAAGGCTGCAATAAGGTCCCCCAAAAGCCTTCTCTTCTCTAGGCTGAACAAGCCCAGCTCCCTCAGCCTCTCTTCATAGGGGAGGTGCTCCTTTCCTACTGGGAAAGACCACATCAGACCTGTAGAGGAATCTGCCTCTCTCTTAGGCCATGAAGATGTAAACATACTTCTCTGTGATGAAGATGGCAGATTGTATCGTTGAGATATATGTACATACCTACATACTCCCTGTATGCTTTCTGTGACTGGAGTGTTAATTTTGTCAATGATACAACTCTACCAGCGTGGAGCTACAGAATATAAAATTTAAGAAGATAACAATACAGTTTGACTCCTGAGAAGTCAAGTAAATAGCTAATCTTTCAGGAATTATGGAATCATAAAATCATAGAATTGTTTTGGTTGGAGAAGACCTTTAAGACCATCAAGTCCAACTGTTTATGTGGCACTGCCAAGTCTAATCATTAAACCATGTCTCTAATTGCCTTATCTACACATCTTTTAGATATTTCCGATGATGGTCACTCAACCACTTCCACAGGCAGCCCTTGAGGTGAAGAAGATTCCTAATATACAATATGAATATACCCTGACACAACTGGATGCCATTTCTTCTCATCCTATCACTTGCTGCTTGGGAGAAGAGACCAACACCCACATCACTACAACCTCCTTTCAAGTAGTTCTAAAAGAACAATTAGATTTCTCCTTAGTCTTCTTTCCTCCAGGCTAAACAACCACAGTTCCCTCAGCCACTCGTCATAAGATTTGTTCTCTACAGCCTGCACTAGCCTCATTGCCCTTCTTTGGACATGCTCCAGCACCAAAGTGTCCTTCTTGCAACGAGGAACCCAAAACTGAATGCAATACTTGAGGTGTGGCCTCACCAGTGCCAAGTGCAGGGGCACAGTTACTTTCCTAGTCCTGCTGGCCACACTATTCCTGATATAAGCCAGGACAATGTTGGCCTTCTTGGCCACCTGGGCACACAGACAGCTCATGTTCAGCCCACTGTTGACTAATATCTCAGGTCTTTTTCTACCAGCCAGCTTTCCAGCCACTATTCCTCAATTCTGTAGTATTGAATGGAGTTGTAACCCAAGTGCCAGACCTGTCACTTAGCCTTGACAATTGGCCTTAACCCATCCAGCCAGCCTGTCCAGATGCCTCTGTAGAGCCTTCCTACACTGGAGATCAACAGTCCTTCCCAGTTTCTTGTCATCTGCAAACTGAGCGTTCACTCAATCCACTCATCCAGGTCCTTGATGAGGATATTGAAGACAACCAGTACCCGTACTGAGCCCTGAAGAACACTTGTGATGAACAACTAACTGGATTTAACTCCACTCACCACAACCCTTTGCGCAAAACCATACAGCTAGATTGTACCCAGCAAAGTATATGCCCATCCAAGCCATGAGCAGTTTCTCCCTATATGCTGTTGGATGGCACTCAAGATGATCTGTTCCATAACCTTACCTGGCAGAGAGGTCAGACTGACAGGCCTATAGTTCCACAAATCCTCCTGGCCATTCATGTGGATGGGCATCACATTGGCAAACGTCCAGTTTCCCAGGAATGCTGATAAATGATGGGAAGTGTCTCAGTGATGGGAAGTAGTTCCTCGGTGCTCTTGGGTGGATCCCGTTCACCTCCACAGACTGTTTTCCAGCTCAGATGGCTGGGTACCCAGAGAGCAACTGGTCTTACTGATGAAGTCTGACTCAAAGAAGGCATTAAGTACCTTGGTCTTTACTTTGTCACTATGTATGCCTCCCCACATTCAACAAAGGACTGAGATTCTTCTTAGTCCTTCTTTTGTTACTAACGTATTTCTAAAAACATATTTTGTTTCCTTAAACTGCAACAGCCAGGTTAAATTGTAGTTGGGCTTTAGCTCTCCTAATTTTGCATAGCCTAACAACATCATTGTAGTCACCCTGAGTTTCCTGCCCCTTCTTTGAAAGGCCATAGGCTTCCAAAGGCATTATCTTTATTTTTTTCCTGAGTTCCAGTCAAAGTACTACGTTCAGTCAGGATGTCTTCTTCCCTGCTGTTTCAACTTCTGGTACATGGGATGTCCTGCTCCTGCAACTTTCAGATTTCCTTCTTGTCCAGCCTTCCTGGGCTTCTTTGCCCTTCAGGGCTGCCCCCCAAAGAACTCTCTGAACCAGTCTCCTAAATGGGCCAAAGCCTGCTCTCTGGAATTTCAAGGTGGCAGTTCATAGCCAGAATCTTCTCCAAGAATCAAAAACTCTATTTCTCGAATAATCAATATCTCTACCTTTTCAAGAATCAAAAATTATGCCATTTCATGATTACTGTGCCCAAGATGGCCTCAAATCATCACAACCTTCAAGTCCTTCTCTGAAAGTAACAGGTGCAGTGGGGAACCTTCCCAAGATATCTTACTCACCAGCTGTGTCAGGAAGTTATCTTCCACACATCCAGAAACCTCTTAGAATGTTTATTCTCTCCTCTTAGAATATTTATTCTCTCCTGTATTGTATTTCCAGTAGACATTAGCAAGTTGACACTTTGATTCTTTAGCTTGAACATTGTCAAGAGCTTTTCCCAAAAAGAATGTTTTGATTCCTACTGAAATTACACTGCATCTTTGCTGCCTTACTGCATTGCATTGCAGCAGATGCATTTTCAGAGATCCAAGCCCTGCAGACGAGGGCTGAGAATTTAGAACATCTGTTGTTCAATGAAAATAGGGTAATCACTACATTCTCCTGGCATTCTTAGTTGAGTTCATATATAACAATTTAGAAAGAAACTATGAAGGAAATGTAGAAGACAGGTGGATGTGCAGTAAGGAAAACTCCCCCTAGACCTTTGAAAAATGCCAGAAATGGGTTCATATTTATTTCTGTAAATGCACAGGAAATTCAATTTCCTTTGGGAAATGGTTTGGGTTCCATTTACAAAATAAGCTCATTAAGTTTAGAGGTGGTTATGAAAGTGACAAAGAAAAAAAAGGCTAATATTCTGTCTTGAAAAAAAAAGGGGAAAAAATCCTTACTTTAGCCAAATAAAACTGTTTCCACCAGATATTATAATGGCTTATACCATTTTCTTGTGTTAACAAGGGGAATATAAACAGACAGGAAAACAAAACCAACTGACTAAAAAATGTTTTCAGGAAAATGAAAATCATTAAGGTTTTGTCTCTCTCTTTCTCTGTCCATGGAAATAAATCCTCTGAATGGATTACTGTTTTGAGTATCTCGGGATTTTTTTTTCTACAGAAGAAATAGACAAAAATCTGAAAAAAACCCTCACTTTATATTGGACTCCAGAATATTTTGAAATATTTGACACCGAACAAATTGCATGTGCAAATGACATATATGAACACTGATGCCAGTTCTTATTCATTATTTTGTCTAAGATGATTAGCATGATGGAAATTATTGAAAATCTTTCAGAGTTTGTTGATATTTGGGGTTTTTTTAGGAACTCAGAAACATCTGCTGATAGGATTGCATCTCACATGCTTGAATGCATAATGCCTGATCACCAAAATTGTGGTGGAAACATCCTTTTCTTAAGTACAATATTCAGGACATGTCAGCTGGTTTCCACAATCTCACTTATTCTTATCCCTGAGGAGGCATCAGAACATGGAGGTGTGTCTGATGCCTCTGATATCTTTTTCCACAATTTTTTAAAGATGCAACAATGGTATTTTGTAGGGATTTTGAGAGCATAATTTCATACAAATCCAACATTTTGTAAATTACTTTCTTTATTAGTGCCCTCAAAAGATAATTTACTTTCCAGAAGGAAACATGTTATCTGTAGTTCTTGGTGCTATGGTATGCTTTGTTTCCATTTTCCAACAGTTTGGCTGATGAATCAATAGCGTTTTATGAGCATCAGTAGAACAGTGGTTCTACCTTCCTCAGTGACCTGCTTCTACCTGTTGATCTTCACCTGATATTTAGAAGAAAGTGAAAAGCCCCTCCCTTTTAGCTGCTCAGCAAAGACTATGGATAAAAACATAAATTTTTCAACCTTTTCAGAAAAGTACTTGAGGCTCTGAAGTTTGAGATTTCATTGTTAATCCTCAAAGTCAGGACCTCAGGAAGAACTTTGGTCTTTACTTCTCTATAAGTGTATGAAGGTGCTGCTTATTCTGTGTCACCCTATATTTTCACCTGCTCTTAGTCTCGCTCTTTCCAGACACTGACTAAATAGTTTATAGATTGTAGGCCCCTGTGGAAATCAATGTTATCACCAGATTAAATCATTCACTTCTAGCTTGCTCTCAGCTATATTGGAGTCCCCTTCACCTGCTATGAGTCTTATGATGAAGGAATAGAGCAGAAGAGTAGGAAATTATTATCCTCACTGTGAGGTCTGGTGATGTTCTCCCTCTGAACTGCAGCTGAATGGTAGAACAGATGTTTTAGGGAGTTCTATAGGCCCTCCCTTCTTTACTTCCTCATTCATGGACTGTTTGTAGCTTCAGAAGATCAAATACATTTTATTTCAATCACAATCAAAATGCAACTTTAGCTGGGTGAATAGAATAATATCTTCAAGCCTCTTCCCTATCATGTAAAAACAGGTAGCTTCAGTTTAGGAAATGGCTGGGAAATGTATTCCACTAATTTCTGAGCACCTTCAGAAAACTCATGGGATTTAACAGACAGTGTCTGAATGAAGGACACCTGTCATATGATATCATACAGTTTATTACAGGTACTTACAAACTAAATTATGGAACCTGTAGAGAAAGAATCAGATCTACATCCTTAGCTTGCATCCAGTTATGATAGTCAAAGGGAACACCTGTGTGGCTGACAGAGTTGGCAGAGCATCTGCTTCTTCTGTCAGTGTTGGACACGGAAAGGTTGGGACGTGTCCTGACAGAACAAAGTGTGAAGAAGCGGTGATGGCACTGCAATGCAACCAACCAATTGGATTTCAGCTTCAATAAAAGTCACAGTCTCCCTTTCTGCAAACATCTAATCTCAGTAAAGGATCATCCTGCTCTTTCAACCCATTTTTTGAACAGCATCCTCATGTAGTGAGGTGCTTTATTTAGATTCACAATTCTTATTATACACCGTGCTGCTCCTGTGTTCTTCTCCGAGAACCAAGTTATCTCCCACTGTCTGGTTCACTGTTCAAAAAGACATTAGAAAGAGTTGAGAACTAAAGTGTTTGTGAAAAGTGTTGAATGCAGTTTTCTTGTAAAGCCAAGTGCCACTTCCACAGGCATCACTGTCCTCTGGTTCTGCTAGTAAAGATATATACTGTAAGTGGTAAAAGATACTGTAAGACTCACTACGAGAGCCCTTCTGTGTACCTGCAATACACATCCTAAATGTTTAGCTATGGATTTTAACTGTGCATTGTGTTAGTGTGGTCCTCTCTGCATTTCTTAGTGTACCATGTATTGGAAAATCGAGAAACAGAACCAAAGAATAGTGATTATTCTCCACTGTAATTTCTTTCTATACAAACTTCATGTGGGTACCTCAGTGGTATGAGTGTCACTAAGATCACAGAGAATGCAGTGTGCAACAACTGGGGTTGTCACTTTAAAGTTTTGCTCACCTCAACATGTTTGTTAACAGCAACTAAGACCTCAGAAGAAATTTGAGCAAGGTTTAAGTACATGCCACATGTCATGAGAAAGAACACTTTGAAATAGAAAAATGCCGAGAATTAGGTAGAAACAAATGCTGTTGGATTCTTCTTTTTTATTATTCAGTTGTTTCCATCTTTTCATCAGAAAAGGAATAAAGATTGCCTATGTGTTTTTATGCTGCTCTTCCAGGTAAAAGAGATTATTTTAAGAAATAATATTTTGAATTTATAACAAAAATCCATAAAGAAGTTGTTATATTTGCGGGAGGGAGGGCGGAGGGGGGGGGGGGAGAAGAAAAATAAAAGAGAAAAAAAGAAAAAAAAGTGTCTATGTCATTGCAATTTCTCTCTGACTAATTTTCCGTCAGGAAGCAGATAATGTGAATGTGATTTCCACCATTCATCCTTGTGTCTTTGGTAGTTACTTCTCAGTACTTATGAGCCCACTCATCAATTTAACACAGATTTGACAAATAGTTAGAAATCATAAAGATCTGAAGTTCCTGTACCTTTTTTGAAAATAACAGGTTGTTATAAAGGAAAGATCCAATTTAAAGCTTAAACAGCTACCTGTTCAGCTTTTCCTGCCAAGTGCCTAATCAAGATGGGTGTAGTAGCTGTCTAATCAGATTATGACTTCTGTACCACTCAAAGCTAGCTGCAATACTCTCTTTTTATCCTCACAAGTAGGAGACAAAGAAAAAAGTTAAGTCATATTAGCAGGATTTGAAAGACAGGAGTTCAAAAAGGATTTTTTCATCTGGAGTTTATGTGGTGCTTTAGCTAATTTGGTTAACACACATTTCCATAATTTCATTGAAAAGCAGAATTCTTTATTTCTAGAACTCATGAAACATGCCATTAGTTTTCCTAACAAAATCCACATGTCGAAAGTTATGTAATGACTGTTACATCACCTGCATATTTCAAGTTCTGTGACTTACAGAATTCACTCAGACTTTTAAAAATATTTAAAAAATACAAAAGGAATTTCTTGGAGTAAAGCAGCTTCAACTAAGTTTTATCTGCATTTGCCAATCAATAAGATTTTTCTGGTCACTTAATACCAAGTCTAGGAAAAAAAATTCCATCTGAAAACTGGAAAAATTGCATTTTAAGTCCATATAACTTGTGTTTAAATACTGAATTTTCACAGCCTCATTTACAGGTTTCCAAGTTTTATCCCAGCTAGTATAGTGACCTTCTTGAAGTTAAAAATTGATTTATTTATTTTGCTGAATTTGGGACATTTTTGAAGTCAAGGTTTGGGAAGGTTTTTATACAATGGTAAAGAAAGAAAATTATTAATTGCACAAACCCCATAATATACTTTTAAAATATAAAACTGGAGGATTGAATTTCAGCTCTAGTATGAGTAAGCTTTTCTAAACTCATTACATTTGCATTTTTTTTTCCTGGAAAAAAAGAAGTTTGTATTTCTAAAAAATAAATATTCCTTATAATTTCTTACATAACATACCACATATAACTAACTCTACCTACGGCTATACTGAACAGTTATCTATAAGCAAACTGAAAGTCTAAACTGGAATTGTATGTATTTCATATGTGTAGCTTCAAATAATCTTCCTCAGATCAGGTCAGACAAAGAGAAGAACACAATTCTGTGTGTCTTCTTCATGCTTGGAAGAGACTTTATGTCTCTCTACAACAACATGAAAGGGGGGTGTAATGAGGTGCTGGTATGCCTCTTCTCCCAAGTGATAGGATGAGAAGAAATCATCTCAAGCTGTGACAGAGGAGGTTTAGATTGGGTATTAGGAAAAATTTGTTTACCAAAAAGGTTATCAAGCACTGGAACAGGCTGCCCAAGGAAGTGGTTGAGCCACCATCCCCGGAGGTATCTAAAAGATATGTAGATGTGGTGCTTATGGATGTGGTTTAGTGGTGGACTTGGCAGTGTATAGGTTAATGGTTGGGCCTGATGATCTCAAGGGGTTTATTCCCAACTTAAATAAGTGTATGATTTTATGATTGAAAGGTTTAAAACACATAAAACTCCTTTGATACTAAACAATACTGCCTCATTATCACAGTCATGGTCATGAAGGTATCCTGATACTAACACTTAGGCCACTTTTCTGAAAGATAATGTCTGTTTTTCCTGTCAATTTTCATTTTCGAACAATTACCTTTTTTTTGTATCTCTGACAGAAACTCAATTAGTGGCCTTAAAATGATAAAGCTGCACATAAGTTCTGAATCAGAAGAAAAAAAGGACTTTCCCTTTTATCTCTTCAGTGACATTCATTAGTGCATGCAGCTTTTTGTGTCCTTTGTGAACAGTTAATGGATTGCTGCAAAGGAAATCCTTTACTTTGTTAAAATCCACTTCTCAGCACTATTTGTGAGGGAAAGACCTAACACAGTACAGACCTTAAATGAAGGTCAGCATTAGATCATAGATATAAAGCAGAGAACAAAAAGATGAAGAAGAAAAGATAAACTATACAAAAGAGTGAGATTTGTTAGGCATTTAAGCCATGGAACAGCAGCAAAAAAAAAATAGGATTTTTAACTTTTAAGAAAAAAAAATGTTGCCTCAGTGAATTCTAAGACAAAGGCTTATTTCATTAGTGATTCACTAAGAATCATGTTTTCTCATAAATCTAGCTAATATGATGTATCTGCTGCAATAATCACTGTACAGAAGTAGAGGAGTCATGTGGATTTCCACACCTGCATGAAAGACATATCAGAGGGAAATTTTTTCTTTTCATGCCTAAAATCACTATAAAAGATTATCTGAAATAATAATAGAAAAAAAAAAAAAAGACTGTATTTAGCATTCTCCCATGTTTCTAATCTCATTTGACGGAAACCTTTTATAACAGTTCCTGTTACTGCTTCTGTTATTCTTGGCCTGTTGTTTCTGACCTAGATTTTCTTGGAGTTCTTTCTCCATCTCAGTAATTTATATTTAGGTTTAATTTCCTTCATTTAGAAACTACTAGACTGGATAAATAACTGATAGTGTTACATTTTATCTGTATATGAATGAAAGAGAACGTCTGTTTCTTATATGAAATATAGCCTCGTCCTAGAAGTACAGCCTCTATATTCAATAATGATATTACTGCATTACAAATAAGAATTGCCCAAAAAGTCAAAGGATGATATTGCAGTTGTAACCAGCAGGATTATAGGCACACAGCCAATTTCCTTCTTACAATTTCTCTTAAAATGCTCTTAAATATTTAATAAAATATTTATTAATATTTGCTCATATTGCTAATATACATTTATATATACCAGGCATTGGAGGCTGTTCTATCAATAGTCCTTCCTAACACATTGATGGGTGGCTTTACATGTTTTTTCCTCTTTTAAGGAAGGATGAAGATCTAGATTGTCTACCTATCTGCAGTCAACAAGACAGGTGGGAGAAGAGAGTACTACCAGGTCTTTGTGATAAATGAGAAGACTTGCAGTAAGGTTTACATTTAGTCCTTGGCCAGCAAGGAATTGGAGTGGGAGGCTTGCTATATGCCAGCACTGCTGTCCTCTTCTTACCTCACTGCAGCTGCTCTAAATGTAGATGTCCTTCTTGGACTTATAGACTAGGAATTTCTCTATTCTGGTGCAAATTCTGTTTCTTTAGGTAAAGGAGTAAAATATTTCTTTTCCTAGATATTGTGGCTTTAAGTATAATTTTGACACGTGTAACAGTGTTGTGGTTTTGCCCCAGCTGAGAGCTGGGCACCACACAGCCACTTGTTCTTTAAGGGGGAGGGGGAAAGAGAAGGGAAAGGGAAGGGAAAGAAAACCAGAGAAACTAAAACCTCAAATATTGGGATAAGGATAGTTTACTGGGATAGCAGAGAGATAGATATAATAATAACAACACAACTTTAAAGCAAAGTATATGAAACTCGTGATACACCATGTAGTTTCTCAGCGAACTGCACAATTCAGGCCGTACAGCTCAGAGCTGTCCTGAAACCAGACGGTCCCCAAAAATGTGCATCCGGGAGCTGCAAGCTCCTCCCTCCACCAGCCCCCCTTTCATGCTGGGCATGATGTAATTGACACAAAATTCCCTCCGTGGCCAGTTTGGGTCACTTGTCCTGGCTGTGTCCCCTCCCTTCTCATTAGTGGGGAAATAGGAACAATAGTCCCTAGCTGCTTGGCAACAACTAAAACATCAGTGTGTTATCAGCACTGCTCTCATCCTGACTCCCAAACATGGCATTCCATACACTACTAGAAAGAAATTAACTCTATCCTAGCCAAAACCAGGATAAACTGAAAAATTTCCAGTGAGATTATGCTGTCATACATGTATAAGGGAAAGAGATCAGTAGCTGACACGTTAAATCTGCTATGACTCCAAGTGCTTGATTGCAGTGAAATCTCATCTTATTCAAGAATTGTACATACAATTATCTCTATTAGCTCTCAGTTTAATACACAGATTAATATAAAATGATCAGAGAAAGACCTTTTTCTGACTAAAACATGCTAAATATGCACCAAAGTCAGAACAAGAGTTTTAAACTTCATTGAAGGCGATTATTGTTTGTTAGCTATTAAAGTGCAGAAGATGAATTCTAATGTAACAAAATTACTTCATGTAGTTATTAAGGGCAAATTACTTCAAACTAGTGATCAGACTGCCCCTTAGGTACGGAAAGAATAAAGTGAGTTAGAGTTTAGAAGAATAAGCTAGTGACGTGGAAGGAGAAATTAACCATTAAATCTATAGACAACTGATAAATTCTATAGACAAGAGAAGACTTTAAATAGATGACACTTGTAAATAGATTGGGCATATCTTCTCAGTCCCTTATACCTATGTCTCTCCAAACATTTAGAAATGCATTGCCTATTTTGGATTCCATTAATAAAATTTTCAATTTTTGTCTTTATTTCAACTTGTGCTGAGTGAGTGAAGTGAACTGGAAAACATCATTGTCATCCTCACTCATGAGTCCTGACTGTACTCTGGAACACCCTATGACATATTCCAAGTGCTTCTCTGTACATTTCAAGACTGATAAGATAGCAAAAGAGCTCTCCATTTAGTTTCACATAGACACAGTCCTAAGAAGATGGGGCAAAGTAGAGGTGTCTTTCAGTGACTACTGGAGACATTCAACACTCTGGTGCACATTGGAATACACATTTGTACCACATATGTCACTTGCTCAGTGTCATAAGTTATACAGAAGGAACACAAGCAACCACAAAGGCCCAGTGTATTTTTTAGAAGGCTTTTAAAATTGGATTATATTTAATATATAATAAAAACATTGGCTGGCATTAAATAAAAGAACAAGTGAAGAAAAAGCTACAGAGAGAAACAAAGTCATAATAAAATAATGTACATGGAGATGATTGTATAATTATAAGGATTTTAAAATAAGCAATGCCCAGTCCAACTAATCAGCCAAACATACCATCAGAACTATGGCTACTACACTGATATCTATTATTTCCACATTGTGAGATGAAATGAGAAAATAAATACTCTGTCACTAGCATAAGTCTGGTGGTATGAAATATCAAAACTGGAGGCTCAATAGAAAACTTTGAGAGAGAACAATGGGCTGTACAATGTGCTGCTTAGCAATCAGAATGAACCACTTGGCTAAAATGGAAAAAGATTAAACAATTCCTATTTTCTAGCAAAGATAATGGATTTTCTTGTTTCCCTTGGGGACAGGAAGCCAATTTTCCCTGTTGGAGATTGAAATGCAAACCTCATGGACCTCTAAAACTAAAAGGAAAATGTTATTTTCCTTCTTTTTAATACCTTTTTTTTCCCCACCTCTTTTGTACAGTTCATGTTATTTAAATCTACCACACAGAGAATTTAGAAGAGTAACTATGTTTTACTAAGAAAATAAATCATGGCAGAAAAGTACTGGTTGCACAGAATAATCAGCTGATTTTATAGAAGTTTTACATACTTAACTAGTGCAAGTGAAGTCTGATAGTTGAAGTTAGTCTCCATTTTCACCTCTTTAGCACACAAATCAACAATGAATGCAAATATTTAAGAAACTGTACACTAACACTGCGGGGTGAAAAATAAAGATAATTTATCCATTCAAGTTTTCTTTTACCACTTGGACTTTCAGATAATTAAGTTTTAGAAAACTGCATGATTTCAATCTCAAGCTACATTTATCTTTTATCACACACCTTTGGAAAAAGATTCAATTTATCTTTTTTTGTACTGTTTTATTTTAAATCATATTTTTTTCTTCTCAATAATAATATTGAAACTAGTATACTAATCACGGACTGTAAAGTGCTGAGTCCTAAGTCCTTTGAACTAGAGTGTAATTATATTCTCTGCTTTTCTAGATCATATTTGTAAACATGTATTAAATTGTGAATCGAATCGTGGTGAACTTCTAAGGATTTGGTATTCCACAGATAAGCATCTAGTGTATTATTCAATTTTTCCAATCACAGGGGTCTGCAAAACTAGAATGACCAATGTACAATGAGTTCATTTCTAAAGGTGAACATCCAAGAGCAGTACATGTTTTATCTAACCAGCTTCTCCACACTGAGAGTAAATTGCTTTCTGATTGCAAATTCATGCAACCTCCCTGTATTGAAATGGCCCTGAGGAAAATATTTTAAAGGACAAAGCTGAACTTGGCCTTCCTACCAAATGCTTTTGAGTTTTTGGCATGCTCCAGTCTTTCAGGTTGAGTGCCCTGGAGCAGCATAATGACACCTTTTCCAAGTTAGACCTTCACCATATTTTCTCTCTTTCAGCAATGTTTGCCTGCCACTCAACACAACCCTGTGGATGTCACATGCATTACTATGTACAGGGTGCTGTATGACTCAGGGTATTATGTTTCACAATGCTAGAGTGAAAGGCAAGGAAAAGGAGGCAATTTTGTCTGGGAAGGAGCTTCAAAAAAGTTTTCAGTAATGAGTAATGAGACCTCTTTTCTCTAGAGCTTATCAGTCCTCATAGGTTGCAGCTGGTATCAAGGGGATCCAAAGACGACCTGTATAAATGGAAAGCAGAACTCTCTACCTCTCCCTCACACTGTAAAATTTAATGTTCAAGTATACGTCATACTCTCCATCTGTCATGTCTTTTGGCATTTGATACTGTTTGGATGCTAGTAAAAAAAACAAAAAAAGAGTTCATGCACACTGGGGAATGCTTCTTAAGCAGAGAATGCTAGTTCTGTGTGAGTTTTCTGCTTGTTTGTATATATGCTGGTTGTGCTTGTGTATTTTCCTACCCAAAACCAGCCTGGTTGGTTGAGATGTCCTCTCTGCTTGGCAGAACGGAGTGGGAGTGTGTGTGAGGAAGTCATGCAAAACAAGAGCTGTGAGCACTGAGCGCTGAAGCATAAAATTACATCAGGCATATGCATATGTGCAAACTGGTGCTGCATAAACTAGGTGTAACTGGATGCTGTTTTTTCCGGGCTGCAAAGTGGTTGGCTGCTGAGAAAATTTTGGTCTACTAACAAATCTGGTACTCACTGGTAATGCTATTAAAAATTTACAAGCCACATTAGAAATGGAAAATATAAATTAATTCTTTTGTTTCATTTCCCCTGGTATCTTCTAATAGCAAGGCAGTAGATGGTTCACGTTGCCAGTTTCCCTAATAAAAGAAGCTGAAGACAGGATTCGCACTGACAAGGAAAGAGCTCTATCCTGGCAAGTATCAGCTGACAGAAGGAGATGCTGAGTCTTGACTGTGCACTCACTACATGGATAAATTATGATGCTGCCATCCTGTAGGCTTAAGAGCAGGATAACACAATGCTTTGGATTTGTGGGCAAAGGTGTTTTTTTGGGGGTGGTGGGGTGGTGTGGTGTGCAGGGGTGGGTTCTGCAAGAAGCTGCTGAATGTTTTCCCTAGGTCCAACAGAACCAATACCAGCCAGTTCAAAGATGGACCTGCTGTTGATCAGGGCTAATAACATATTTAAAAAGGAAATGTGATATTTAAAAAGGAAAAAATAAACCACAAGTGGCAGCTTTTTGCCACCAGATGAGGGAGTAAGAAGATCTAAGAAACTCTGCAGGCACCAAGTTCAGTGAAGAAGGAAGGGGAGGAGGTGCTCCAGGTACTGGAGGAGAGGTTCCCCTGAAGGCCATGGAAGATGATGGGGAGTAGAGATTGCACCTGCAGCCCGTGGAAGTTGCCAAGATGGAGCAAGTGGATACACATGAAGGACACAGTGACCTCATGGGAAGCCTGCACTGGAGCAAGCTCCTGGCAGGACCTGTAGCCCATGGAGAGAGGGTCCTACACTGGAGCAGGTTTCCTGGGGGGACTTGTGACCTTGTGGAGAACCAGGTTGGAGCAGTCTTTTTGTGAAGGTCTGCACCCCATGGAAGTCACACTAGGGCAGTTCGTGAAAAACTGAAGCCCCTGTGGGAAGGACTCACATTGGAGAAGATCATGGGGGCTGTATCCTGTGAGTCTTCCCCTAACAAGGAAGGAGTGGCAGAGGCAACTTGTGAGGAACTGACTAAATCCCCATATTCCCCTATGTCACTTGAGGGGGGAAGGAGGGAAAGAAATTATGAGTAACGTTTAGCTCAGGAAGAAGGGAGGAGTGGAGGGATGTGTTTTCTGCTTTGTTTTATTTCTTGTTATCCTAGTCTGTTTTGTTTGGGTGATAAATTAAATGCGTTTTATTCCATGTTGAGTCTGTTTTGCCTGTGACGTTAATTGCTGAATGATGTCTCTTTGTCCCTGTAGGGGATTGTGTCAAAAGATTAAGAGATTCTGTCAGATGTTTGTTTCAACATTGCTGGAATGTTACACCACCAACTATCACCACTGTCTTAAGCACTGGAGCAACGACCAGACCTCAAGACAGAAGTTTTAACACTACTATCAGCAACGGAGCAACAGTCAGACCACAAGACCAGATTCTTCCTGTCTTCTTACGGACTTGAATAGAGAAGTGATTAAATTTAACCCAACCCCTGCACATGCACCTGGGATCTGGAAGACAGAGGAGCCTGGAGACCTCTGAAGACCACCTAAAAATTCCTGGAGAACCCCCAGTGACGGAATCAGGCATGTGCACCACAGCTGAGTGGTGTGTGTAGTTAAACAAAGTAGCTCTTAGAATATGCTAATTGATTCCTAGAAGGTGTGAATACAACCCAGTAAAAGAACAGAGTTGAACAGTTGAACGTTCCCCCACTGGGCCTGAAGATATCAGACTGATGGAACGATGCAAATCTGTGGTGGTAACTATTGCAACCGCTCTCTCTCTCTATCTCTTTCTACTCAAAATTTTATCTTTCTTCACCTCTTCACTTGCATGCTTGTTGTGGGCCAAATAAACTGACTTGACACTTGACTCCATTTTGAGTCTTAATTCTGTTCCCAATAATTGTGAAGACCTGGTCATGATAAAGCACCTAATTGGATGTCACTTAGGAATTAAGCCCAGTCACCTCAAACCACCCAGAGGAATCTGAGGTAGGTTGGAATACACAGGGGCTTAACCTCTGCCAAATTGCTCCATCTGGTTGTGGATTGTGACAGTCTCTATCTCAACCCATAAATCTCTCAATATATATATTTTCCCTCATCTAACTGAGGAGGGGAGTGATAGAACAGCTTTGGTGGGCATCTGTCCTCCAGCCAGAGTCAACCCACCACACATAAAGACTACGGCATAAACAGATACTCTGAAGATGATAAACTGGAGAGTATCTCCACGGAGGGGTGTCTGCAAATTTTTTCTCTAACTTGCAACTGAATGGTTTTTAGATGCCTTTTTCCTTGCTGCTCAGGGCCTTGATAATACTTCAGCAGAAGACTAGGCAAGTTCACCCCAAAGGAGGTTGTCGAAAGGTAATATAATGCACACCCAAGATTCATTCTTTTATTTCCTCTGGTATCTTCTTCTATTCTCAGCTGAGAGTCATGATCCTGACTTTCAGAACAGGCAAAGAAAGACAGAGCTACAGCTGTAATGCTTCATCACTGCCCATGTGAAAAGTTGTGCTCCTCTAGACCTGCACATCTTGACCCTGGCTTGTTGATTCAGATTCCTGGCTTGACCTCAAGCTGCTTTGTTGTTATGGATGTGCCTGGTGATCCAGACTCTTGGGTGAACCTAACTAGTTCTGTTCACTGTGCTCAGGTACCATGACACTTTCTGTCTTCCCAGTCTTGTGTTGAAACTCAGGTCCTGATTCCCTTTTTCTCAGTGAGCAGGCTGCCCTTGCTGCTTCTTACAGGGGAAAACACAGCCTCCAAGAAGAGAGGACACCAGAGCTATTAGACAGAAGCAGGAAATAAAAACCCCCACCCTTTTTCTTTGTCAAATGATTGCCATGAAACACTTGGTCACATTAATCTAAAAAAACCTGAGAAAGGACTTAAAAAGAACTGTCATGTTAATTTATTATTATCTTAAGGAAAAGTTAATTTGGAGCAGAGTCAAACTGTTTAGCAAATATAGTCAAGTTTATCTCTGCATACAGTTATCTCTGCATGTAAGATACTATGCATGATGTACTGTGGTGGTTTAGGCCTGGCTGGAGGCCAGATGCCCACCAAAGTCAGTCTATCACTCCCCTTTTTAGTTGGACAGGGGAGAAAATATATGTTGAGAGGCTCAGGAGTCGAGATAAGGACAGGAAGAGCTCATCCCATAATTAACGTCATGGGCAAAACAGGCTGAACACAGAATAAAGGAAAGAAAAGTCTCTAATTTATTACCCCACACTGCACACACAGTGAAACCAGAGTTGGATAATGACAAGCATGATCAGATCTTAAAGCACCTTTCCCCCACCCCTCCCTTCTTAGCAGACTTCACTTTAGTCATGATTTCACTCCTTTCTTCCCCCCCCCCCCCAGTGTGGCACAGGGAGGGGCAGGGACTGGGAAAATGGGGGCTTTGGTCAGTTCCTTGCAAGTTGGTTTCCTTCTTAGCTAGGGGGGCACATTCATTACACACACATTTCCCCTGCTGCACCGTGAGGTCCCACCCACAAGAGACAGTCCTTCACAAACTTCTCCAGCCTGAGTCCTTCCCACGGGGCTATAGCTCTTCACTAGCTGCCCCAGTGTGGGTCACTGCTATGGTGAGCAGTCATAAATCCCAATGTCTCTCAGTCTTTCAGTCCCAGTCCTCCACGGGATCAACAGCCTCCCCCAGCAAACCTGCTCCAGTGCGAATCTCCCCTTTGCTCATCTCTGTGTCTCTGTCTCTCTCCATGGGCTGCAAGTGCTGGTAGGGGCTTGCTCCAATGCAGCTCACAGCATCTTCTGTATGTCTCCACCTGCTCCAGGGTAGGGCCTTTCCACGGGCTGCAGGTAGGATCTCCGCCTTTTCCATGGGCTGCAGGGGGACACGCAGTCCATCATGGATTTCCTCACGAGCTGCAGGGACATCTTTCTCTCCGGCACCTGGGCCACCTCCTCCCCCTACCTCACTGTCCTTGGTGTCTGCACAGCTCCTTACATCTTCTCACTCCCTTCTCTGGTGACAAAATGCAGCTGCTTGTGATTTTTTTTTTCTCCTAAATGGGATTCACACTCTGAGCTTCTGTGACCATTGACAATTGCCTTGGCCTTTGTCAGCAGCAACACTGGCCTTGAATCGGCCAATGTTTACTCTCTGGGGCCTGCAGAGAGCTTCTAGCTGCTTATGGCAGCCATCTCTGCAGTCTCCCCTTCTCTACCAGTACCCAACTATGCAAAACTGTGACGTATACATATGTATGCAAACACACAAACACACATACTATTGATTTTGATTTATTAGGTCAACATAATACCTCATGAAAAGCCTTTATGGTTACTCTTATGACTGCTTCTTTCCTCGCTGTGTGTAGACTACCAACTGAAATATTAGATCATTCTGAATCTGTGCAACCATCATTCAACTGCAGATCACTTTGTAAGGAATTGGCCCTATAACAACCATATTCCTATTGTGCCTATGTTCCCTACTAAAATGGGCCTGCAGTGCACAGTCCTTATGTGAAATGTGAGCAGAAATTAAGACCTTTACAGCAGGCAAACATTACTGAAAAAACATTCATTTGGTCTTGAGACCTCAGACAGTCTGCTTACTGCTGTACCTTGTTTCTTTTACAATCCGCCTATGCTCGGATCGATATTACTCCCTGCGGACAATGTAGTGAATTGTCTAACTCAGTTAATGCCAGTCTTACTTTGTCAAGAGATTTCTCATTGGATTGAGGAATGCATGCAGCTATAGTCTATGTGCTATTTCAATTATATGGGATACGCTCCAGTGATATTTCCAAAATAAAAGGCTTAAGAAAGGTTATTTTGTCAAAAGTGTCACTGAAGGTGGACACATGCTGTCAGACAAACATCATGCAGCTTTTTCTTATAATCATAAATGTAACATTCACACAATGGAGACAACATCAGTACTGTAACCTGTAAAATATGCCAAAAAATTCAAAAATAATCTTCAACTATACTCTAAAAATGGGGAAAACAGCTATTCCAGGTTTTCTCAAAAATAAGTTCATTTTTATTATAAATGAAAGAGAATTTCAATCAACATCATAGTCACATAACCTTTATGTGAATAAGAACCATTAAAATTATTATTTTAGTGTCTCAAACCTGAATTATCTGTGTAAATGAATAATTAATATCAAGGCATATTTACATATTTGCTCATAAATTAAATACTTGGAGTCCATTTAAACAGAATGCAAACTTAACTTCTTCACCAGCAATATCATGGTCTGAATAGAAACCATGACAATAAAGGGAAACTTAATATTATGTCTAGTAGAAGTTTTAGCATGCTTCATTTTCTTTAATTTACAAGTTGATTAAGAAAATAGATTAAGAAGGAATAGCTTTTTGGACTAAAATGTCATAACCTAAGTTTAATTGATTGAGTAGTAGGAATTTCTGCTACTAAACAGCAATTCTTTGTAGACCAACCCCTCCTACTTTTTGGAGATGTCATAATCTCTATACGTTTACAGCATTTGATTACAGATATGCTAAATCACTTTCTTCGTGCAATGCAGGAAATGTGAAGAAAAGGTTTTTATAGGCTTTGGTTATATTAGTTTAATCTTTTCTGGCCACAACATTGATTTATTTGTTCTTGGAGTTCTGGTATGTAACACCTTCCTTGACATATATACTGGTTATCAGTGTTTATGTGTGGTTTGTCACCTCTGGGTGTTGGATTAAACTTATCACTCTGCTGCTTAGTGTACAACTCACAGTATGATAAAATCATTGATAGACCAGTTTGGTATCAGAATTCATCAGTGGCAGGCAGCACACAGAGCAACAGTTTCATCTCCGTACTTTGGGAGACATCTCTTGGAAGCTATTGATAGTTACACTTTTCACTTGTTCTCCTTGGACAGCCAAGATGTGGGAGAGATATCTTTTTTCACCTTCCCCTTCTCCTTTGGGATAATTACCATATCTTTTAAGAATGTTGAGTATCTTTGGGATGTTCAGATGAGCATATTTCTTTTGCTAGGTATGCTGAATATGGTTCAGATCTTGCTTAGGGTTAAACTAAGAACAAACTCAGACATCAACCCCAAGGGACAGGCACTGCAGCTACTCCAACCCATGCAACATGTACCATGTCTGCTCAAACTCCTGTGACAGGCACTGTGGTTACTCCAACCCTATGACAGGCACTGCAGCTACTCAAACCCTGGTGATAAGCACAGCAGCTGAACCAGACAACCAACCCATACCAGTCAGTTGCCCCTATACACAAGAAATGGACACAGAACTCATATAGTAAAGAACAGTGAAACAGGAATGTCACAAGAACAGAAAGAAGAGACAGAACCAGAGAAATGACATGATTGCTATCTCTGAGTGAGCTGTGAGATGTGAGAAAAGATTTCAGTAATTCATTAGGCAAGCAGCTTATCATCCTGATCTGAAGCTAGGATAGTGGACCCAGTAGCCTGAATTTAGTGGGTAGGGAAGGCAAACAGCTGGGACCCCTGCCTAGGGAAGGAGGCATTGACAAAATGATTGTGAAAGGGACATGTTACTTCTTGGTAGGTTGTCTAGGGTTGTACTAGTGAAAATTATGTCTTTTGTGTCAAGTTTTCTCTCCCCTGCCTTCTAATTTTTTAACTCAAAAACTTTGAAAGCCCTTATGTGGTGGTTTGACCCTGGCTGGAGGCCAGGTGCCCACTAAAGTCAGTTTATCTCTCCCCTTTTCAGTTGGACAGGGGAGAAAATATATATTGAGAGGCTTAGGAGTCAAGATAAGGGCATGGAGAGATCATTCCACAATTAGTGTCATGGTCAAAATAGACTCAGCACAGAATAAAGGAAAGAAACTCTCTAATTTATGACACTGCACTGCACACCCAGTGACACCAGAGTTGGATGAGAAGTGCGGCCAGATCTTAAAGCATCTCCCTCCACCCCTTTCTTCTTAGCAGACTTCTCTTTAGTCATGATTGCTCTCCCTTTCTCCCCGTCATTGTGGCACGGGGAGGAGCAGGGTCTGGAAGAATGGGGGTTTCAGTCAGTTCCTTGTGAGTTGATTTCCTTCTTAGCTGGGGAGCATTCCTCACACTCTTCCCCTGCTCCAGCATTGGGTCCCATGGGAGACAGTCCTCCACAAACTTCTCCAATGTGAGTCTTTCCTGTTGGGGCTTCAGCAACCACGCCAGCATGGGTTTCTTCTATGGGGTGAAATCATAAAATCACAGAACGTCTCTCAGTCTCTCAGTCCCAGACTGCCTCGTCCTCCAGAGAGCCACGAGCCTCCCCCCCAGCAACCTGCTCCAGCATGGCACACACGTGCATGCGCATGTTCGCTCTCACTCACTCTATCTCTGTGTCATCTCTCTCCATGAGCTGCAAGTGCTGGCAAAGGCTTGTTCCAACGCCACAACATCTACATATCTCCATCTCGTGTGGGGCCCCTCCACGGGCTGCAGGTGGGGTCTCCGCCTTTTCCATGGGCTGCGGGGGGACACGCACTCCACCATGGGTTTCTGCACGAGCTGCAGGGGCATCTTTCTCTCTGGTACCTGGGGTGCTTCCACCCCTCCTTCATTTGCCTTGGTGTCTGCACAGTTTCTCACATCTTCTCACTCCCTTCTCTGGTGGCAAAAAGCAGCTGCTTGCGAGTTTTTTTTTCCTTCTGAAATGTGATTCCCAGAGGTGCTGTGACCATCGCTGATGGGCTCAGCCTTGGCCAGCAATGACTCCAACCTTGAGCTGACTGGTGTTTGCTCTTTGGGGCCTGCAGAGAGCTTCTGGCTGCTTCTTGCAGAAGCTGCCCCTGCAGTCCCTCCCCTGCCCCCCCCCCAACCCAGCCACGAAAAACTGCAACACCATACTGTGTGTATGGGTTTGCATTCCATCCACTGAGTCTGCAACTGGAAAACCCTCTGTTACCAGTATGTGTGGCCAGATCTAAACTCAGCTATATCAAAGTGTTAAAAAGGTGAAACGAATGATAGGTTAAAGCAACACTTGCTTGGTGTTCCATGAACATGATCAATAGCCAAACTTTAAATTTGTTTAAATTCTGTTTCTGAAAGTGCTGAGCATGTTTTCCATCTGTAAACACTGGTAGTAGAATTTTCAAGGGCATTGGTAAATGCATACATTGCTGACATGCATTATTATTAACAGAAATATCTTTGGCACTGAGCAGGCTTTAGTTTCATGCCAGCTGCTGAGCATGTTTCATCACACTTTCATGTCACATTTGCCTTCCTTGCTGTCAAGAGGCAAAGAACATGCTTCATCTCTGTTCAAGTGCATACCCTTGCCTGCTCTGCAAGAGTGTTTATGTCTTGAGGCTGTCCAGATGATCAGACTTGATCCAAGCTTCAAGACTGTGAGCACAGCCCCCATACAGTCTATATATACATTCCAGGTCATGTGGGTGTGCATCTAATGGGTTTGCTTACTCTAAAAATGCCCTCCTATATTGAGACATCAGTTCTACAGATGAATCACAGATACCAGATAAGAGACTACAGACACCATTTTATGAATGTATAAACTCATCACCATTGAAGTCTCCACAGCTTCCCAGCAAGTCACAACTTTCTTGCTGCTGGTAAAAGGGAATTTGAGTTAAAGAGTGTAGAAAGGAATTGCACAGCTCTCTAATTCGGAAATTTCTAGAGAATGGAAATATTTCGGTATGAATGCTCTTTTGTGCTGTGCTTTATGCAGTAACTGGCATGAATATGGAATGTTTGTAAGGGGCTCATTAAAACTGGTTAGTTCTGATTCACTCTCAATTTGCTCAGCAGCACAGACTATTAAAAAGGGGAAAGCAGTAGTGAATAAGGCTTTTTGTTGCATAGTTTTGCTGGTTGACTGATTCCTTGGATGTTAGATTATTTGAATATCATACTGTCACTTTTCAAAGTGTGATTATTTTTCTTTAATTACTATTAAATATGTATTTAATAATTTATTGTTATAATCCCTTCTTTTCATCAGTTGAAAGGTATCAAGTCACAGTAGTGTCTCTTGTTCTCAAATTGGCTATAGGTAGCTGCGAAAAGGAAAAGAATTGCATTGCTAAACAATGAATATATGTGTGCAATATAAAATACTCTATCTCAATAAATGCTCCTCCTTACCTCTTTGTTGAGCTGAGTTTTTTATGATCCTACTGTATTTAGAGTTTCTTAATAAAAAGAAGACATAAGAGAAAGACAAGGTAAGAAAATTAATGAACTTAAAAAATGCCAGAGGCTGAAATATAACTCAGGTTTTATACAGATAGGTAATTAACATGTCAACTATAGTCTTTGTGATGTGGAATTTGAAGTATTCCTAAAAGGTTAGAAGTATATATTTGCCTTCAGTACTTACTATAATGATCTAATGCTACCATTAATATAGATGCTTTTACAGAAAGATACTCTGCAAACAGACATTTTTGGAAGTCAGGTGTCTACTATTTTGTCAATTTGCATAGTACATAAGTTTTTATAAAAAATTTTTTAAGTTGAACAATTTATCTGACATGTCTATAAAGGCTGGAACATTGGTCTTCAGCTGAGAAGGCAGCTCATAATGTCTCATTTTATCCACCTGAAAATTATGGATAAAGGTGTTTATCTCTTCAGTAAAATACAGATCTATAAAGAAAAGACCCATATATATCCAAATATATGCATGTATGTATTTCCTATAAAGAGGCACAAGGGAGTTACTTCCTGAAATGTCTTAAAAGTACTTATTCTCAAAGTGAAAAAATATTTCAAGAGTATTCAATAAAAATGACCACTTCTGAATTTGTTATTTTTATTTCCATTTTAAACTAAGCTATTTCTAGCTGACAGTTCTTTTTTATGTTCTCTGGGTTACAGACAGTACCATGTTTTCTGAAATTCTGATCACCTTAATTTGTTCAAAATAATAAATTTTAATAAAATATTACAAAAATATTTGGTAATTTTTGAAAGTTAAAGCATTTTTAGGCTTTTGCAGCTTGCTAGTGTCAGGAGTGTGCTGAGGTTCAGGTGTTGCAATATGGCTTAATGTTTGGTATGCAGATGGTTCCACTGAAGTAAGTGTCTTCTCTTGACACGTGAAAAAAACAGAGCTGTGTGACTACAGGGTATATGTAGAGAAAGGATATGGACCATATTGTCACATCAACTACACTAGGACTGTTTCATCATGGACTACACTTTCTGTAGCCATATACACTTGTGAAAAGGGAAAATAAACACCATCATTTTCTTTTGGCAGGCTTTAGCAATAAGCACAAGTGTAAGTGACACATAAGTAAGTATATGATTGGAGATTTGGTCATATGAATTAAACTTTATTTGGCATGTAAAGAGCTACCAAGCAAAAATATTCAGAGTGCAACAGAACCAGTTTTATATATCCTATAAAATCCATTAACAGTATTGCATTATTTCTGAATCATAGAATCACAAGGTTGGAAAAGACCTTCAAAGATCATCAAGTCCAACCATTCCCATCCTATGCTAAACCATATCCCTAAGTACCTCATCAACCCTTTTTTTAAACACATCCAGGGAAGGTGACTCAACCACCTCCCTGGGCAGCCTGTTCCAAGCCCTGACAACTCTTTCAGTAAAAAATTTTTTTCTAATATCCAATCTAAACCTGCCCTGGAACAGTTTAGTGCCATTTCCCCTTGTTCTATCTCCTGTCACCTGGCTGAAGAGACCATCACCCAACTCTCTACAACCTCCCTTCAGGTAGCTGCAGGCAACGACAAGGTCTCCCCTCAGCCTCCTCTTCTCCAGGCTAAACATCCCCAGCTCACTCAGCTGTTCCTCATATGATTTGCCCTCCAGCCTCTTCACCAGCCTGGTTTCCCCCAAGCCTGTAGTGCTGCATGGGGTTGTTATGTCCCATGTGCAGCACTCTACACTTGGCCATGTTAAACTTCATCCCGTTGGCCTCAGCCCATTGGTCCAGTCTGTTCAGATCCCTCTGAAGAGCCTCCCTACTCTCAGGCAGATAAACAGTCCCTCCTAGTTTAATGCCATCTGCAAACTTACTGAGGGAGCATTCAATCCCTTCATCGAGGTCATTGATAAAGATGTTGAACAAGACTGGACCCAGGACTGAGCCCTGAGGGATGCCACTCGTGACCGGCCTCCAGCTGGATTTGGTTCCATTCACCACCACCCTTTGGGCCCATCCAGCCAGCCAGTTTTTAACCCAGCTGAGGGTCCACCTGTCTAGACCAGTGGCAGCCAGATTCTCGTCAGAATGCTGTGAGAAACTGTGTCAAAGGCTTTACTGAAGTCCAGGTAGACCACATCCACAGCCTTCCCCTTGTCCATTAAGCAAGTCACCTTGTCATAGAAGGTGAGATCAGGTTAGTTTGACAGGATCTACCTTTTGTAAACCCATGTTGACTAGGCCTGATCCCCTGGCCATCATACATGTGCTGCACGATAGCTCCCAAGATGACCCTCTCCATGATCTTCCCAGGGACTGAGGTCAGGCTGACAGGCCTGTAGCTCCCCGGATCCTCCTTCCGGCCGTTCTTATATATGGGTTTAACATCTGCCAGCCTCCACTCGAGTGGAACTTCTCCAGTCTGCCAGGATTGCTGATAGATGATGGAAAGGGGTTTGGCCAGCACATCTGTCAGTTGTCTCAGCACCCTCGGGTGAATCCATCAGGCCCCATCGACTTGTTAGCATCTAACTGGCCAAGTCGGTCGCTAATCATTTCCTCCTTAACCATGGGAATTTTGCTATCACTCCCCTCTCTGTCAGCCAGTTGACATTTTATCCTTAATCTATCTAGAACAATTTCAACTTTTTAAAAGACAATATTTATGATAGTCATTCTTGTTTTAAAATTTTGTCTTGAGATAGGATGGTTATTTATGGCACTGATCCTTCAAGAAATGGAGAGCAAAACAAAATGACGTGCTAAACTTGCTTACCAGCACCTATGAAGTTAGCCTAACATCCGGTCATTTTAAAGGTTAAACTGTGGTGGTGACCATATTGTCCACATTTAACAACAATAAATATCTAATTATGAATGTTTAACTGTTTTCTAATGTTATAAAAATACATATTTGTTTGGTAGTTTGTATATCTTCAAAACTCTGTTCCTTCTGTTGTTTTGTCTCATGAAAGTGACAAACATATATCCAACTTTGTAAATTTTTTAAACCTAGTTACCTTACCCAATCAATTAAATATTTTTACATTTTCAGAGACTAAGATGAGCTGCAAAAGATATTGAGCATGAGATATGAAGCAATGGACAGCATTCAATTTACATGTATTTTGGTGGCAATGGAAATATATGGCATAAATTGAAACTGAATAGAAAGTGGTCTAGAAAGTATAAGAATGAAATTCTGAGTTAACAAAAGATAGCAGGCCCAATATACATTTACTCTCAAATGATATGCTATATCGAGAAACAAAACCCTCTACTCATATATATCTGATGAAAAGTTTGACTGCATAAAATGAATTATACTTTTTGGTAAGTGTGAGTATTATCAGATGATTTGAGAGACTCAAGAATGCTAATGTAGAGATGAAAGACAATGCTTACAAAAATTACACAAAGGTGGGAAAGTAATATATACGACTAAATGAGATCTGCATATATTAATAAAAAACAAAAACAAAAAAAACAAAAAATCCCAAATCCAAACCAAATCAAATCAAGAAGACTTTGATATCTATCCTGAATGCAAAGATAGGATTACAGCTTTATGAGGTGAAAGAAACGATGCTATAAATCCTTGTAGGGATTGCAGCACTGGTGTTTCATCAAGCTGCAATCCATGAAAGCTGCTGCCACCTAATTTTCGGTAACACAAAGGCTATGAGATGAGCAAGGCTGACAGATCCATTTGTTCTCAAGTACTTTTGTTCCTGTGGATAATCTCATCTCTCTGCAGTTTTCTGCTTGAAACTGCAGGAGTAAATCTATGTTAACTTTCTCTTCTATTGAATAGACTACGTAATTCTGCATAGTACACAACTATGACTCAGATTATATTCTGAGTTTAGGCGTTATCCATATATATATCTCTGTGTCTGTGTATGTGTACATAAAAAGTATGTACTCCTAATAAGGTGATTCTGATAGACTAAAAGCATGGTATAGTCATCTCATAGCCACTCATGTCTAGCAACTACCTGTATATATATTAGACTGAGAAGGAACAAAACACAGTTTTGAGGTTTTATTATATTTTGATCATTATGGCCTGATTTAATCTTTGCTAAAAATTACTGTTGGTCACACATGTTTTTCCTATGGAGTAATCCCATTTAACTTTCTTTACTTGAGGATTTTTTACTTTTTGTTGTTGTTGAACTGCCAATTATTAGCTTTTTTTCTTTTTTAAATGTAAGCCAGTTTCCTGCTTTCTTATCAGGTATTTCTTAAATTAGCTAGCATTTTGTGATCCCTGATATTACTTTTGTTTGCTTAGCTGTCCTTTATACAATCACAGAATCATAGAATGGTTTAGGTTGGAAGGGACCTCAAAGATCATCTAGTTCCAAACCCAATGCCATGGGCAGGGACACCCCCCACTAGACCAGGTTGCCCAAAGTCCCATCCAACCTGGCCTTGAACAATTCCAGTGAGGGGGCAGCCACAGCTTCTCTGAGCAATGCAGTCCAGTGCTTCACCACTGTCATATCAAGAACTTTTTTCCAATGTCTAAATTAAATCTACCCTCTTTTATTTTAAAGCCATTAACCCTTGTCCTATCACTACACTCCCTGATAAAGTCCTTCTCCATCTTTCCTGTAGGTCCCCATTAGGTACTGGGAAAGCTGCAATAAGGTATCCCTGGAGCTTTCTCTTCTCCAGGCTGAACAAACCTAGCTCTTTCAGCCTTTTTTCACAGGAAAGGTGTTCCAGCCCTCTGATCATCTTTGTGGTCCTCCTCTGGACTCACTCCAGTAGCTCAGTAACTTTCTTGCACTGGCGACCCCAGAGTTGGATGCAGCACTCCAGGCGAGGTCTCACCAAAGCAGAGTAAAGGGGCAAATGGATAAAATTAAGGGTCAAGACTTTCTTTGAAAGGTCTGTGAACGTAATCCAAACATAACCCTCTCTGACTTGAATAACTAAATGCAGAGAATATATGGAACAGAATTGAAACACTTTCAGGTTTTTACTTGGTGTGTAATACCTGTCTTTAGATGGAAGGAGGTGAAAGCCTTCATGCTTTTTAGACTGGTAGTACCAAGTAGGTTAATCAGCCATTGGATCAGACAGAAATTTGTATGCTTTTGTGATTTCAAATAATTATCAGTGAAGAACAGGAAGCATCCTTTTTAAACTTCCAATAAGATAATGTACTGTGTTAATCACACTTTACCACTAATTATGCGCATATAAGAGAACTTGCTGAAAGCACCAAGTCTATTTACTGTCATGAAGAGTGGCAGGCACTCAGGGGAAATACGATCAAATAGTCATGAATGACTTCATTATTCTACGGAAACATCTTCCATATTTCAGCATGGTGATTTGTTCAGTGGCAGGATTGCATGTCATTCTTAGACATTGTCTTATTTTTACTTCCTAGTGGAGCAAGGATGTGGCATCAGTCACAAAACCAAGAACTTCCAAGATATCAACAACAAAATAAAGATTTTTTTTCTGAGATATGTGAATGACATCTTTCTTTATGTCTCTCTTTCTGGAGAACATAATTCATTTAAAGTGCTTACTTTGTCAGCATATGGATTAAAAAAGCAGCAACAGGAAATTTCTATATAGGCTGCATTTATTTGACCTATCACCTGGATGAGAACTTGAAATCCTCATACAACTGCTTTTCTGTTCTCTGTTTCTCTTAGAAAACTATTAAACACTTAAAGTTCTTTTAAAAAGCTGTCAAATATTCTCTCTTTCCTAGTCTGTGGGTTACTCTCTGACATTTTTGTCTCCTCTCTTCAAACTTGTGTCTGTTTTTTACTTTTATTATCCCTTTGTACCTTTGTGACCTTGTATGTCCTCCTTTCCTTTCCCAGGTTCATTCAGTGACAAGTAAGTTTTGCCCCAAGCAAGAAGTATGTATCTGCATATGCCTCACAAGCGTGGAATAATGTTCCTCGAATAACTTTTTCTGAGATATTGTTTCCTGTCACCACACTAAGAGATGGTGGAGAGCATACTGTGGGTGGATTCTTTATGTGAGAGGCCTGGGAGCTCGGGTTAGCAAGAAATTTGGGGTATTAAACTCCTGTAGGAGTCCATCTACTGAAGGGATCTGCAGGGTGTCAGACAGGCAAAGAGATAAAGGAGACCCACTCCAAATACAAGAAAGCCATAGTGCCTCTACAAAGTTATCCTTTGTCAGTAAAGTCTTCTGAGTATTTGTAAGCAGTGATGGTCCCTTGCTTCTTTCACAAGGGATGGCAACCCTCTTCCAATCTTCTAGCTTTATGCAGACGAGTGTGTTCACTGGAAAAATAATTTGAAATTCATTTAGTAAACTCATACAGCACTATTCCCTGTGAGCCACTCTAAGGAGTGGAATTTACCTTTTAACCCTCAACTGTTTCACAGGTTGGATGACATGAACTCATCCATAATAAAACAAGTGTGTTTCTCCAGCTTGAAACTTGTCCTTTATATTTCTGTCTAAATTATCTATCTGCAACTTTCTAGACAGAGAGTTATATAAAATATGAGTATATATCACATATGCAAACTAAAATAAAATATTAAAATTCAAGACTTTAAGCACTTGAGTGACCAAATAAATCCTGAAATTTGTGAATTAGAATTGTTCCTACAGCTTTAATTTAACCTCATCTACCCCCCTCCCTCACCCTGTGAGATGATGGGGGAAAGGGTTTCGTTCACTGTACAGAATCAAAATCTCTGGAGACAGATGTGGATCTGGGTAATGAAAGTACACCTTCAGAAAGTGAGCTTGTGTAATAAGTCAAAAGCAGCTTCTTGCAAGATAATTTTTTTAAGGCATCTTGCCCTAAGAAACTAGATGCTTTCCCTAACACCATCATAGAATTCCTTTGAATTGCTGAACAATCTACTTAAAATAGTTTGTTATAGAAGGACATTATTCTTCATTTTCAAATGTCTGACTTGAATTTCATAAAAATCCCTAGAGCTCCCAAGTGAAGTCGGTGTGGGTATGCCTTAAATGTGTAAAGTACTGTAAAAAGGAAAAGTATTTTGGGAGGTCATGTGCGAAGTGTCTCAAGGAACAAGTAGATGGTTTTATCTTAAATTATATATCCCCATCTGTAACAATGTGATAATAAATGCTATCTCTTTATCTCACAGGGGTGTTGTGAAAATTATTATGTAGATATGAAGTACTCAAATGCTGTGTAACAATGGGTGCTGTACAAAACACTGGAAGTAAATAAATATCTCTGAGTTCATAGAGGGATTGAAGAGTGTGTGCTAAATACAGTATAGAACAACACACTGCACAAGGTTGAAACAAAATATTGAACAGCTGTTCGCTAACTAAACATCATCCTGCCACTGCACAGAAGTAAACACAGGGGAACAGACTATTGCAATCATATAATTAAGACTGAATCAAGATGCATATGTACTGAGCATCTGAAATAGATTACATAGGAGATTAAATCTTGCATTTCTTAACTTCTGAGTGCTTAACATTACAGAATTAACAATTTGTGTGCGATTTCCTAGGCTTTTCCTAAAAACTCACACTGAGAAAACAATTTTCATTTTGTAATATTGAATTGGTACATAACAGGTTATTAACAATGCTATAATCTTTTCCTAAATGCAGAATGTTGGTATTTGGCCTCATAAAGTACTTGATGACAGAAGTAAGTTGTTAGCTTTTATGGAGACCAGAACAAAAGCAGGACCAAAAGCAATGGTTTGCTGGTAGGTTTCACAGAATTTGATGAGAAGAAAAGCATAATATGGAGCAGAACATTTTCTGGCAAGAATTACTCTCTTCTGGAAACAAATGTGCCTTCACTATCTCTGAAAGTACAATCACATTTTGTCCTAAAGGTTGGGCAAAGGCAGCAGGTGGCCACAGGTGGTGGGAAAATGCACTTCTCTTGTGGGGTGCAATCTCACTGTATTCTATCTAGGCAAAAAGAGCTGGGGCCAAATTTGGGGTCCAGAGTCTCTGTCCCAAGAACAGCAAAGGGCCAGATAAGGAAAATCCTAACAAAGCCCTACCCAACCAAATCTTATTTCAATCTCACTCTTGTAGTTGAAGAATAGCCAGTACTGGATTTTTAGAATGAGTACAACAAAGGGGCTTATTAAAGTGATCCTTCTTATTTTCTGTATTTCTGGCAGCAAGCTCTTCAGGGATTTCCTGAGCAAGAGAAAGCCAGTTTTACAGATCTTGCTAGATAAAGTCCCCATGAAACATCTCTACCCTTCCTTGCAATTCAAACCCATATCCACATCCAAACTTACTTTGATTTCACTGCTTCTTTCTTGTCTAATTCTGGCTTGTTCTGCTTTAGCCTCCAAAGTTTTCCTTAGCAATACAGGAAAGTTGGAAGCCTACTCTCAGAACAGTATCCTGGAACAGCTGTAGCACCAGATTGCAATGACAAAAAACAAAATAAATACCCAAGCTTCTGAGTTAATGTAGGCCTATGACTGAGAGGAAAATTTAAGTTCGTAGCTTCAAGAGTCCTTTTTCTGTATGTATTGAGGTTGCAATTTTTAACTTGAACTTCAATAGAATTTTCACCAAAAGGTTAAAAAAAAAAAAGTTTTGATTTCCCTTGATTGGTCTTTGAAATGACTAAACCTCTTTCAGTAAAATTTTCCAAAAACAAATCTTCAGGTGAAAGATCCACATTAAGGAAGCAGAGTCCTTAGGAGAAGTCCCTGCTGAATGTTACAACATGCTTTGGACATTTTCAATGCATGAATATTAATGCATATGCAAGTCTTCTCTACAGTAAGATATCTCTTACCTAGCCCAACTTATACATTTCTAGGTCCACTTACTAGATAAATTAAAGGTAATAGGGGGTGTTCTGGGATGTTCAGCAAATCTTTATAAAATGAACATCACTCAGGCATAATTAAAAAAATAAACCTTTAATTAACAATCAACAGCTGATGAGGATATTATAGTGAATACAAATTCTTGTACAGAAGGCACTTGAATTTCTGAGAAAGCAATGAGAAGACGACAGAGTGATTCTGCAAGATTTACGTCTGTTCAACTGGAACGCTATCTGACATAAATCAGATGTCACCCATTTGCCTCTTAGGAATGCCACAGTTAACAAATGGATGAACATTCAGAGAAAGGCCATCTTACAAAGGTGAAAGGAAAAGCTACAACCTGCATAATGTGCTCTCTGGAAATTTCTGTCGTAATTTAGTAGCCTAAATAATCAAGGGTGATAAAGAGCAGGAATGACTAAATCAAAGTTGTCCTTACTTTGAGAGTAATTTACAGTTTAAAGTTTGAGTTGTATAATTGAGTATGGTCTGAACCTTGCAAGTCAAATTGTTATCTTCTTGCTGAAAACTCTAAGGAAAATGCATTATTGAAATAAACCAGTAATTTCAATAACCTAATTAAAAACAATAAATATTAAACAAATGGAACTGACAGGCATTTTACCTCCAAGTTTAAAAAAAGAGCTGAACAAATAGCAAAAATAATGTAACAATAGAAAGCACTGCTGTTGAATTAATTTCACATTAAAAACCTGTCAGAAACATAACTGGCCCAGATTTACATAAACTATTTTAACACATATATACATTTTACACATATTGTTTTAACTAGGAGTCCCAATATCTGTTTTATAAAACTTATGTATTTTTAACAGCACTTTATTTTCCCCCTCATTTTTTAAACATTATGCTTTCTTTGTTTCCCCAGGAGTCTTCTTCTGTACTTCATACAAAAAGAAAAGAAAACCAAAAAAAAAAGCATAGTTTTCATGTGCCCATCTGCTTGAATGAATATTTGCATGATATAGCATTTTAGGTTGTATGATAAAGTTCATCTCTTTTGGTGTGAGAGCAGGCCTCCAGAGCTAAGAGCTGAGTGGGGTTGCCTGCCAGAGTGGGAGTCCCTGCCAGGTCTACGTGTGTGTGTGCGTATTTCTATGTATGAGTGTGAGTGTGCACAGCAGTCCATACCAGCAACTGGAGTTGGGCTTTGTATTACAGGTGCCAGCATAGCTGGGGACACTGTGGCCCAGGAGTCAGTAACTGGAGAGGCTGAGTATGCCCAGCAGTTGGAGGGATCCACCTGGTACATATGCTTATATATGTTCTCACCAGTGGACTTCCATCCAGAAGAAATTCAACAAAAGCAAGTGTGAAGTCTTGCACCTGGGGAGGAATAACCGTCAGTATCAGTACAGGCTGGGGGATGACCTGCTGGAGAAGAGCTCTGTAGAGAGGGACCTCTGGGGTTCTGGTTAATGACAGGTTGGCCATGAGCCAGCAGTGTGCCCTGGTGGCCAAGAGAGCCAATGAGATCCTGGGGTGCATCAGGAAGAGTGTGGCCAGCAGGTCTAAGGACTTGATTCTCCCCCTCTACTCTGCCCTGGTCAGGCCCCACCTGGAGTGTTGTGTCCAGTTCTGGGCACCCTGGTATAAAAAAGACAGGGATCTCCTGGAGAGAGTCCAGAGAAGGGTTACAAAGATGATTAAGGGCCTGGAGCATCTCCCCTATGAGGAAAGGCTGAGTGAGCTGAGGCTGTTCAGGCTGGAAAAAAGAAGACTAAGGGGGGACCTAATCAATGTTTATAAATATCTTAAGTATGGGATGCAGGGGGAAATGGCCAGCCCCTTTTCAGTGGTCTGTGGAGACAGGACAAGGGGCAATGGCTGCAAGTTGGAGCACAGGAAGTTCCGCACCAACATGTAGAAGAACTTTTTCACAGTGAGGGTGACAGAGCCCTGGGAGAGGCTGCCAAGGGAGGTGGTGGAGTCTCCTTCTCTGGAGATATTCAAGACTCATCTGGACACCTATCTATGTAATATGAGCTAGGGAGCTGCTTTGGCAGGGGGGTTGGACCCGATGATCTCTCGAGGTCCCTTCCAACCTCTACAATTCTGTGATTCTGTGATTCTGTGATATTGTCCAGCCAGAGAGAGCAGCAGGATAAGACTGCTGGTGCTGTCCAAGTTCTGTGAGTGCTCTGTCTATCTGTGATCTATCCATCTAGCCATGCATATGTGTATGTATGTGGTGTAATATGTATGTTCTACGTGTGTGTGCTAAGGATACATCCTCAGCCTCACTGTTAATTGGATTTGAGTGCATGGAGCTGCAGCAGCCTCACCTCCCTCAGACTTTTGGATCTGGAATGATAAATTTTCCTCTAAGAATATGGGCCATGTACCTGTTTTACCTTTTTCGCAAGCAAGATATATCATATGTGTAGTACATTGAGCTTTGTGTATGAATGCCTGCTGGGAATACATCTTCAACACCACTTGTCGTTGGATCTGGGGACATGGAGTGGCAGCAGCCTCACTTCTCTTGTGCTGTTGGATGAGGTGTGATATAACCTTAACATAATGATTCTTCCCTTTCCTTCTTTGGGTAAAGGCAGTTTAAATGCAAGCCCCTTCTGTTGATGTCTGACATTCCTTGTAATAGGTACTTTCCATTTTTCCTTCTTTACACACAAATTGTATCATCAGAAATGCAAAGCAAATATAGAAACTATATTAAAAATGCATCATAGCTTCATCTTGCTTTACATACATCTCTCCTGTCCAAATGTATTTATTCTGATCAAGACACTGGTTTAAACCAAGTGTGTTACACAGAGTCTTAATTTGTATTTTTGCTCCAGGGGTTTTGCCATGGTGAAAAGGATAAAAGCCTTCACTGTCTTATCTGCTCAAGGTAGGTAGTTCTTTTTCTCATGTGAAATGATCACTCTTCTGCTGTTACAGTTTTCTTCACAGAAACAATGGTGACTTCTGTTCATGAATGTTGACTAGACTGCTTATCTACTTTTCTACAACTTATATCATGATCAATAATAATACTTTAACTGCTCCTAGTTCTGAGGTGATGTCCTGGTTTTGGTCAGGATGGAGTTAACTTCATTTGTAACAGCGGATGAATGCTGTGTTTGAGAGTAAAAATGGGAGTAGTGCTGATAACACCCTGATGTTTTTAGTTGCTGTCAGACAGTCAAGGACTTTCTCAGCTCTTCATGAGAAAGGAGGGGCAAAGCCGGGACAGGTGGCCAAACTGTCCAAAGAGAGTATTCCATGCCAGTTACGTCCTGCCCAGGATATCGGGGGCTGATGGGAGGAAGGCCTGGGGCGGCTCCGGGACGCGCGGTTCTTGGGGGACGGTCAGGTTCCGGGACAGCTCTGGGTGGCCTGAGTTGTGTGGTTTGGTGAGAAACTGCATTGTGTATCAACAGCTTCATATATTTTTGCTCTAAAGTCCTGTTAGCATTGTTATATTGTATTTTCTGTTAACTTAGTAAACTATCCTTATCCCAACCCACGGGCCTTTTAGTTTCTTGGTTTTGGGGTTATTTGCCCCTTCCTCTTCCTTTTCCCTTCCCTTGCCTGTGACACACACACACCCCCCCCCCCCCCCCCAACCTTTCCCTCTTCCCCTGCTCTTTTCCCTTAAGGAGCAGGCAGCTGCGTGGATCTCGGGTCTCAGCCAGGGTAAAACCACGACAGGTGAAAAGGTAGAATTGACACTTTGAAAAGTAAATGCTTCAGAATCCACACTATCAGTAATCACTATCCACAGCTTTCACAAGATGATTGTAAACTGTTTAATATTCAGGTTTCCAAAGCAATCATGTATGTGCTAAAAGGCACTGAAAAGTCGTATGGGAGAGTTTTCGTTCTGGTATTGGCACATTTGAGGTTGTGACTGTCTCTCACATGTGCAGGGGCACTGTCAGTAGGGTTCTGCTGTCGGATGCTGCTCTTGGTGCTCCTCACAAGAGATAAAAGGGATAAAGAAAGAGACATAGACTTGATGATGGACATGGACAAACAGGGAGTGTTTTTGGTGGGTGGCAGTGAAAGACAAAATACTTCATGTGGGAGGAACCATAGAGAACAGTAGGAAAGAGACAAAGTGTACATAGAAAGTGGAGTAGAACTAAGTTTTTTTAAATACCTTCATTCAGATACTTAGGAGTACATACATACAGCTAAAGTGATATATACACTCTGCATTTTGACTTTCACAAGTCCAACTACCAGCTAGAAAAGATGAAAATTCTATTCCAGCATCCAGTGCTGTTACTGTCCTTATCCTTCGTGATACTGATCAGCTAATAGTGCTGCTAATAACTGTAGCAGTTACAACAGTGTCTTGTGGAGCAAATCCTTCTGGGTAGAGCTTTTCCATTAGAGTGAAACAAATAATCTGCAGCATGGCTGGAAGCACATTCACATTCTTTACAATCCCATGTTACTGTACAAATCTTTAATAAATTCCTACATTCAGAAATGTAAAGTGCTTTTTTTTTTTTTTCTGTTGTTGGGCTAAGTTGTGATCCTGATCTACATGGTGTTTGGTTAACCTGCTTGGGAATAGAGAACTAAAGTATTACATTCTGTGTAGGCAGTCAACCAGTTTGGTTGCATGAACAGCTTTACAGCTTTTTACAATATTTTCTAAATAACACTATCCTGAAGAACAAACAAGAGATTGCTCCACATGCCTGAAAGTGAAATGCTTTGTACTGAAAATCCAGACAATTAAATTTTCATTTCTATGACTGAATAAATTGTTCTCTTTCTGGGTTTTTTTTGAACAATAAACATTTTGAAACAGCTGTCATGGGGGGAAGGGAAACGAACATTCTCCAAAGACTTCCAAAATCTGAGTTTTCAAAATAAACTAGATGTTTATGTGTATTCTAAATGATTTATATGAACTACAATCTTTTAGACAATTGTAATCTTTTGCTTATGCCTGGGATACAGAAGGGTTCGTTTGTCTCTCAAATTAAACATACATGTCAGACTAAAAAAATTCCATTTGCCTTTGATAACTTGAAAAGCAGAGTGTTGTAAATAATGCAGTTTGTTATTTCCAGTTGTAAGCAGTACTATCAGAAAACATGAAAAGAATTATCTCAAAACTATCTCAAAAAAAAAAAGAAAAAGAAAAAAAAAGTAGTTTTCTGTGTTATTCCAATCATCTACAATGAGTGGCTTAGTAAACTATTTAGCTATAAACTATTAAACTATTCTTCATATAACATTAAATAAATGGTGGCAGTAGTTCTTAGCAATAATAGACCCATCAAAAAAAGAAACAAGACTACTGCAGTACTACCACCACTGGAAATGGACAAAAGACTTGGAATCAGTTGATAAAAGGAAGTAGATAGGCCAGTCCAACTTTTTCCTCCTTAAGGAGAGCTTATATGTGACCAACAATTTTTATTTGGATCAGGAAAAGTAAACAGTCTGATTACCCCAGCAGTCCAATTACTCCTTTGCGCAGAAGTGGCTGGAAGACTGTCAAGGTCCATAATTGATAGGCCAATTTGACAGAAGTTATACCCCCTTGACTTCCAACTGACCTCAGATTGTTCCAAGTTTATGCATGCTCCAAGCCTGTCCAATGTGGTGTTCTATTGTGACCAGATCTTCGCAATTATCGGTAACAGAATTAAGACTCAAAACAGAGTTAAGTGTCAAGTCATTTTATTTGTCCCACAACAAGCACACAAGAGAAGGGGGGGGAGGCAGAGGGAAATGAGTGGAAAGGCAGGAGAGAGAGTGAGAGTGAAGAGACTGCAACAGCTACCACCATGGATCTGCATCGTCCCATCAGTCTGATGTCTTCAGATCCAGTTGGGCAACATTTTCTTTGCGCACTGCTTCAGGTCTGGTGAGGTAACACTCCCATATCTTTTTGTCTTGCCTCATTGAATAGTCAATAAGTCCTTGGCATAGCTACACCTTCCACCTGGTTGTGAGGCCAGTACTGCCTCCAGAGGGTCCTCAAAAGTTCAAGAGGGTCTGAGCCACCTCAGACTTTGTCCCTGGGCCTGGGCACATGTGCAGACCACTGGGACTACATTCTTTGAAATATTCCTCAGTGATGGGTGGAATTCATGGAATTCGCTTTGTTGCATGGTGGTGGTGGTGGTGGTGATGGGGTAACTGTTGGTAATTGAGAGATTGAGAAAGATTGATAAAGAAAGAGAAGGGGGTATGGTATTGAGAGAGAAGAGAAAGCGGATGCGGTTCTGCAGTCCCTTACACAGGCCCCTCTCCTGACAGCAGATATCTAGCTAATCAGAGGAAGAGATGGGAGGACAAGTATGGTGTCCTTCAAATGCCCAAGTAAAAACGAAAAAAAGAGACAGAGGGAGAGAAAGAAATTATTTTTCTTTGTTCTAGAGAACAAAGAAATCAACTTTTTAGTTAATGGGCCTATTGGGTTGTGTTCATGGAGAATTACTTGGTATTGATAAAATAATATATAAAATAATGGAGTGAATGGTATAGTTACTTTGGAAACTGTATTGCCCAGGAAAATGGATTAGTTCATAATACATTTTAAGACTTTCACTTCTTGCAATCCGAGAGAAAAAAAAACAGTTGAAAGATTACATCAGTGCACAGTATGGCAACATCCTCCAGAGTTCCATCATATTTTAGTCAAGTGACTTCAGTTTGCAAGGTGTCTGAAATATAAACTTTCACTACTACTTATCTTCTAGTAAATTAAAAAAAAAAAAAAAAGCTGATTTTGAGAAGATATTTTGTCCCATACAATCCTCTCCTTTCTGACTGCACTAGAGATTCTAAATCATTTTCCAAACAGTCTTAGGCATGTTCTGACCTCTGCGGAGTTGGTTCAGCATTCAGGAATAGTGTTTGATATTTTATCTGAACTGAGGGATCTGTCAAGTCTCCTGTTAAGAAAGAATATAACCTTGCCAGAGGCTCAATGATTAATGTCCAGACAGATTTGTGTGTTTTGTATCGACAGTTGATGAACCTTTGATGTTACGTTGAAAAAAGTAAGCAGATCCTATCCTTTTAAAATATTTCCCTATGTCAGGACAGAGAGATACATTATAATTAATGATGGATAGTTTTCCAGGGGCCTAGCATGAAATGTGGAAAATAAATACATGAATACCATCATAAAATTCATTGCAGAAATCAATATATTTGATTCAGTGTTTCTGTGATTATCCACGTTTATGAATAAGAAAATGGGATAAAAATGTTGTCCAAATACTGAAAAATCTTGCTTCAGATAAGATCTACAGTCTTCTACAGTCTCATTCTGATTTCTGAAATGAGTTTGGTTTATCAGTGTATTATTAGTCCCAATTTTGTGTTCTGCTATTCCATATGAAATACTAAATGAAGTCACTAAGTTAAATTACTGATAAACAGGGATAGTTACAGTGAAGCCATTGAATTGTTTTGAAGTGCTCAGTGTCTAGAGAATAGAAAAAGAGGCAATAATTTTTCAGCAGTTCTGTTTTTTAAAAAAAGGTATTAAGCCATCAAAAGATTTTCATAAAATCTCTCTTCATGAAATCAAGAAAATTTAGAATAGGAGGAAACATACTACATGAAGAAAATATATTCATGGCACTGACAACACATTAGAAACTAACCTATATTGTAAAAAGTATGGATTAGTTCTGTTTATTCTGCCCTATAGGTTAAATCAAGTTTTAATTCCAATATATCCCATGAAGGGAAAACTTCTACCTCATTTATTGGTATATGGTGACACAAACAGTGTGTGCCAAACGTCAAGGAGTAAAATAAGTTAATATGCAAGGAATGATATGGCTGAATGTTAGTTTTATGGCCTGAACAAGCAGTGTTTAAATTCACAAAATTACATGTATTACGACTTCCAAGAGTTATGTTTTTAAGGTATGCATTAATAAGATCAATGGCATGTGGTTTAAAAACGGAAACAAGTTAATTGCATTACTGAAGGTGAACAGTTTTTACTTTTGGCTATATGGGCCTGTATTGCATGGGTTTGATTGGACTGTTCATGAAAGGATGGTTACAAGATCTCAGAATGCTTGTTTTGATCTATTTCCAAAAGAACTTGTGGGCACAGCTGAGAAATGCTTGAGGAAATAGAACAGGCAAAAAGTATCCTGTTATTTTCAGAAATAAGCAGGTGCCAGCAGGTAGAACCAGCCTCATCATGCAGAATGTCTGGTAGAGTGAAGTACTACAGAAAACTTTGAACAGTGTGTTCTTTCACTCTGTTTGAAACAGGAGGAGAACCGAGAGGGATCATTCCTGCCATGCTTTCAAGGACAAGCAGCCATGTTCTGTTCCTTGCTGATTGTAAGTTGGGGCTTCCCTAAATTATAACATCCCCTGTTATCCTACTCCCTACAGAGGCCATTAGGGAGAGAAGTACAAGCCTTACTCACTCCCAGAAACTCTGGTCAAAATTTGCTGAACAAAGTGCTGCACTGAAAGATGTAGTGAAAGATAATTCAATCATATACCAGTCAAATACTGACCTGCATAAAACAAATTGTGGAATATAGTATTTGTTCAACTCTCCTCTTATACCAATGCTACTAGTGTAATGAATATCCAAACAAAAGCAGTTAAAAGCTGATTAGCATTAACCTGAAAAGTAGTAGTTAAACTGTGTTAAAATCATGTTAAGAAGATACATTTGTACATTTTTAGGTTCAACTGTTTCAGAAGAAAAGAAAAAATTTCAGAAAAAAAAAAAAGCCAATCACTCTTCTTTGCAAGGTGAAGTTGATTTATATCTGATCTTTACTCTGAGGCATTTCAGTCAGCATATTAGGATAGCAGCTACAGGTGGATGTTACTCAAAATTGTCAACATCCATTTTCAGGGTTCTGTATTGAGAATCTCAGGAAGAACTATAGAAAGACAGAACCACATTCTCAGGAAATAATATCCTTTCAGACAAATTGCAAGCAAGCCCTTTGACAGGTTCATTATAAGCCTTTTTGTACTTTGGATTTATTAAAGTCTTTAAACTCATACTGTGAAAATTATATGAGAAAAAAAGAAGAAAAAAATAAGTTAGTAGAATTCTATTACTGATCTAACAAACAAGTGACTCAATTTTTAGAAATAGATTTTTCTCTGGGCCTCTGGTAAAGGAGCTTCCATTTATATTTTTCAGAGGAATTAGCACAATTTTTTCCTATTAAAGACATAAAATGCAAAAATATTTTATTATTTCTGTGTAATTAAAAGTATGTTTTTTAAATGGAATTGAAGTAACAGGGCATTGAGAGGTCTGGGCATGATACTTGACGAATCTCCAACACTGCAAAGACCTAGGAGGAGTGATACCTTTGTCTTTTCCTGTAATCTATTACCATTTTTTAGCTTAAGGTATTTGGCCGTGTCTAGGTTTCTTTTGGAAATATCCTGGTATTCAGAACAGTACAAGTTTAATCCAGGGAAATGAAAATCAGTGCCTTCAGTTACTGCTAAACTACAATTTAGCGCCAATATCATGTAGATCATCCAGACTATTATATATGCAGATATTGATACTCTGTTGCAATTTATAGCTGAGGATGTCTGTAGCTGAGGATTAATTGAAGAAAATACTACCCCAGTTACTTCAATTGCTTTCTGTATTTGTTTTTAGTTATTATTTTAATTTTTTTACACTCACAGGCACACATGCCTATATATGCATATGTGCCTGAGGTGAGCAGGGGGAGACTTACTGCCTAGCCCACAATTTCTTTTGTCTGCCTTCATATTTTTGCAGGCAGATATTATGCACTTAATCTCAGCCTGACGGAGTTGCAATTACATGTTCTTAAATAAAGCTTACAGGAAACGAATATCATTATAAATGCACAGATTGATATCTGCGATGATATATTTTTTTCTGTATAGAGTGTGGTATTGATCAAGAGGAAAAAAGCATCAATCTATTAATAAAAGCTTTTCATGAGGATGACTCAGAACAAAGATGCTTCACACGATGCAACCTAAAGAACAGAAGAAAAATTACTCCCCTGGATTTCTTAGTGTCTGTGCAAAGGACATTTTCTTTTCACTACTGTTTTTCTGTATGATTAGCAAATAAGGCTAGTATGTTCATTCTTCTTCCTCTTTTTTAAGCAAATTGGGAACAATCTTCTTTTGTGTACAAGAGTGTAATATTTGAAATTTAAACTCTGGAGAATATGGTAGCTCTATCCTTTGTTTAAAATATTAATTTTAACAGATTTCTTTGTCATAATTATTTGATCTGTAGTAACCTTAAAGAATTTTTGTCAGGATTTTAAGAATGAGGTTCTCTTTGTGCTGGGGATAGCATATAGAAAGACTTTCTGATGTAAGCAGACTTTCTGACTTAGGAGCAATGCCCATTTGTAAATGAGCCACACAGAATACCAGAGAAAGTTTAAATAGACATGAAAAATAGATGCGATATTAAACAAATGCTTCTGAAATCAACGGAACATTTACTGCAGTATTTTACAGGCATATGAGATGCATGTTAAGACAAGATCTGAAGGAAGGCAATGTTGTTGCTTTGTAATATTGGTTGTGTACTACTGAAGATCAGCAGTACCAGTAAGGAACATTTGAACAGACTTCACTCATTAGTACTGAGAGCAAGTGAATTTTTAACAGCGTTATTTTACAAAAATTACCATTAGAAGTCCGAGAAACAATATGTGTACTGATTTGCATGTGACTTAAATGGTAACTGTATTTCCATCATCTGTAGAAATAAATAATTATTTTTAGAAAATAAGATCCTTTTTATTCTTACCGTCTGATACATGCATACAGAGAGATACATATCTAGTAGTCCTCTAGATAAATATTTTACTTTTTATTGTCTTAAAAATCCATGTACTTTGGCTAGTCATATTTTTGTATGTTGATCTGGTGCTTGATTTTGTGAACAAAAAAAAAGCTAAGTTCTTTTGTGAACTATTTTAGTTGGGCGCTGCTGAGATAATCTGGAAAGATCATGTCAATTCCTCATCCTTCATCATCTCTTGCTGATCATGAAAAGCATAAAATTTGATGCATTGCTACAGTAGTATTATTTTCTAATGAGACTGAAATGTTATCGTCTCCAGTGAAAAGTATGTTTTGTTTTGGTTTTTTTTGAAAACTTAAGTTCACATGAGGTTATCTCCTGAATATAAATAGGAAAAAAAATCCAGAATCTGATTCTCACAGATATGTGGTGCAACCCAATTTATGTACATCATCTCTTTACACTGAAGCATAGAAAATAAACAGAAGGAAAATCACATGCATGATTCTTGATGGTTTTGATAGTAAGCCTTAGCTCTTACGTGTATTCCTAGCTTTCCCTCAATGGCAGATGAAGCTTGAAGAAACAACCAAGTAAGATAAAATGAAAATAAAGCTTTCTCTTCAGCAATTTCGGCACATTTTTGAGGGTATCAGGGTGTACACAAAATTCAAACCTATTGAGTGGCTGTCAGGAAATAAATTTACTCTTCATAAAAATCATACAGAGTCACAGAATCACAGAATGTGAGGGGTTGGAAGGGACCTCAAAAGATCATCTACTCCAACCCCTCTGCAGAATCACCTCAAGCTTATAAATATATAAGGAATGCACATCTGGCCTTTGAGGTAAATTTTTAAAAAAAATCTGACAAATGGTTAGCTGACCTATGGAAACAATAATCTGTGATTTGCATTTAGAATTCAAATACATTGTTTTTAGTATGCATTTTATTTTCTGTAGCTCTCTTTTTCCTCTACAGAGGAGTTTTATTAACTATATTTGTAACAAAACACTAAATCTCATTTTACTCGTGTTGGATTTCTGCATGTGACTGTAGGAACTTAATGCAGTTTTGTATTTATTTATTCAGCATGTAGGTGCTTTCAAAAAATAAAGATAAATCTTGCACTGCTTCAACGTACAGCTGCAGCATCCACATCTATGTCTCTGGCAGGACTGTTCTCAGAAACAGGGAAGCAAAACTGTATCTAAATCAAATAAATGTAGCTTGTCACAATATTGTGCAAGTTCATAAACCTAGGTGACTATGAATTGTGTGCAGTCAATTCCTCTTGGCGCTGAGAAAAGCCACCAAAAAAATAAATCCCGAACTATTGCTATGGCAGACTTCTTTCAAGGGTACTTACTTGCTTAACCTACAAGAAGATCAAGAGTTAAATACCTGTTCTGAACATGTGGATCACAAATTGTAAGCGTGTGGTTGTAGTGAGAGGGTGGGGGTCTCGCTGTCCCTAGAAGGGGGCCTGCAGAAAAAAATATGGAGCTGCTGCTTTCACTGCATGCCTAAAAGAGGAAAAGGAAAAAACATGCAAGAATGAAAGGAAGCTGTGCTGATAAAGTGTAAAAAAGGTGGCAAGAAGTAGCTCAAGAGCCCAGAAAGAAAGCTTTAGTTAGTGGTCACATTTAAACAGAAAGGCTGCACTGTTCCATGAGCAGTAGAGGGGACAATGGGATGGGTAGCTGAAAATCCCGTTCTTGTCTCTGAGAGGGCTTCCAAGTGCTACCCTGGCCGGTGATGCTACTCTGTCTTGCAACGTCTCCAAATGACCTCCATGGTTGCTCTTTGGCTGCCCTATGGCTGGCTGGCTTCATAACCCCGTGTCCCTGCTGCCACAGTCACACTGGGCTCTGTACAGGTTTGGTCCATGTGCACAGCATAAGTTCTCATGCATGAACTGTTTCTTTAATACGCTGAATAAAGTTGCAGTCAACGGGAAAAGAAGGCAACTAAGAGAGCAAGGGAACCATAAAATCTGAATGAGGCCCCAGGAAATCAAAGGAAGGCACACTCGTAATTTTCATCTGTTCTCTCAGGCTGGAAGTGGTCTTTTTTCTTTTTTCTTTCCTTTAACCTACTTTGTAAGACCAGGCTTTGAAATTCTAGAAACTGGAGAATTGCTACCATAGACCATGTTAGTAAATTGTCTGTCCTCCATTAACAACATCTAAGTAATTTACTGTGGTTGTTAGTTTATCGTGCTTTTTACTAATTTGACCTATTTCCATGTGAATCTCTGGAAAACTGTCATGTGTTAAACTTCGCATATGGCTTATCATGTTGTCCATGATTTTATCTATTTTAGCTTGTTATTTTTAGCAGAAAATGCTGTAAATTGATAAGGTACATTTCCAAAGTCAGACCTTGCAGTATGGTCAGTTCCTTTTCAAGTCATGTCTCCGAGGTGCTGAGGTACAGAGGTCAGAATCATTATTAAACAGAAACATCTACGTAAATGAATCTGTGTATCATATGTTGAACAGTGAAGGCTGACATTATATAGCATATTACACAGGGATTGTGTTTAAAGTTCAGATTTAAACTTATGTAAACGTTTTCAAACTTGCCCCTGGGCAAGATTTTCATGTTGTAACTTGGAAAAAATGAGGATCTAAGTATTGCATATCTCGTAACAAGAACATTTATTGCAGAAATTGAATGTTCCTCAGAATGGTCATGCTGCTTACTTCTTATTAACTATACATATTAAGGAATATCTTTTAATCCTTTTATCTGTGAGTTTCAGAAAGCTGTTCTGAGTTATCTGGCAATATTATTCCCTTTTAAGTTATGTGAAGAACTAGCATTCAATAGCTTTTGACATAAAACACCATGCAGCATGTGTTGTCAAACTGAGCTTTCTGGAGAAATTATTTTCTGAAACTAACAGGTTGAATGTTGTGGATTGTTCTAATGATGCCCACTGCTGTCAAAAAGTACAATAATAAAATTCCAAATTTAGTGTTTCAATGAGAAGTGACTGCCAAAAAATCCCTATGATCTAGCCCAACATGCCTTACTTTCTGCATGATTTTGCCTCATTCTTATTTTTGGGTTTCTTGTATCAGGAGTTCTGTCATTCAAACCTGACTAGAGGCAGTGGGTGAAATTCAAAACTCACTCTGAAATTGGTAAAATATTGATAGATCCTAGTCTTACCAAGAAGTTAGCATACAGTGTACTCAGAATTGATGAGTGTTGTGATACTTGATACAAAAAAATTTACCAAAATCCCAATGTCTTTTGTATCTTTTAAATATTTATTATATTTTTTTTACCTTCAGGCTATTTCTTTCTACCTTACAGATGCTTTATGGTTCTAGGTATTTCAAATTTTATCTCAGAACAGTTCAGAATAAAGGTCATTGCAGCATTAAAAATACTTTGCAAATAAGCTGTTTCTAGTGTTTTCCATTTCAGGTGAATTAATTATTTTTAAACAAACCTTTCTTTTGAAAAATGGTAATAACCTGGCACATTTCATGCTCCAACAAAAGCTAATATTTAGATGTGAGAGGGGTTTTGTCTTCCTTTCTGCATCAGCTTTTAAAAATGTATGTAATGATAATATTGTTAATAATAGTTATTTTTTATGTCATGAATCTCTTTTTCCCTGGTGCATTGTCTCAGAAGCATCACTTCCCTGTTCTGTCCAGTACTGAAAAGAAAAATATGAAAAATTTTGTTAGTACTGAATCAGCATTAATAACACAGACTCTAATACCAAAATATAAACTATTGGTGCTTTAGCAGCACAGTTGTGATGCTGTCATACTGCTTACAAAACTTGAAATGTAAACAGCAAAAATGTGCCACGGCAGGAAAATACAAACCTTCAATAATTCATATTAACTTGCATTGTAGGAATAGAATATGTCCAGATAAATAGTTTATACACAGTTCATCTGCAAATTTCTTTTTAAACATAGCTTTAATATTTCTGTCTATATTTTAGAGGTGGTTAGAGCTAGAAAACCTAGAAGAATATGAAGTAGGGAAAGAGTCTCAAAATGTAACACAGAGAAGAACAATCAGAAGTTTATGACATTATTCCTTTGTGCCTTGATGACTTTGTTCACTTTTTTCAGGGTTACTAATGTGTTAACAATGTCTACAAGATGATCATCAGTTTGACAGGATGACAAAGATGCTGTCTTTATATAATATTCTGTTTGATTAAAAAGTATATTTCTTTTTCAAATTGAGACTGAGTAGGTAGGAAGCTGGCACAAGGTTGGAAGCTACTGTTGCTTGGAGAAGAGATGCTCCTTCACTTCCAAATTATTAACCCAAATGCATGCTTTCCCTTCATAACTTAGAAACTAGCATGCTTCTGTAAGAAATGGGAAACGTTCAAGGACCCACAAAAGAACTGTGTAAAATGTGTCATCAAAATAGTTTTATCATATAGGAGAAATATAAAAAAATCTTTCTAATTTTCACTCTACATAGGTGAAAAAGATACAAATAACACTACCTTTTTCTATAATTCATGGTGGTAAAAATTAGTGTTGATTGATTATATATGTAGCACAGTGCTGACTTAATATAACTTTTTGAAGATCATAATTCCCCTAATAGATAATACCTGCTACCTCTTTGTCATGAAAAGCCATGGCTAGGTAAGAAAGACCATTAATTTTTAACAGTTAAGGCAGACATATTGGTCCTATTAAAATCCATCATCAGCACCGTTATAAAGTTATATCTTTAATGAGAGCCACTGTATAATATTAGAGAAAATATCAGACTAAAATGGAGATGATACTTTTAAGATCTCTCTTTTATTAATGCAACATATTATTTTATACATCAATGTACGTTCCCTTCAGACTCTTTGAAGATAAAAATAATGATATACAGAGACAGCCCTTGTAATTAAAATATTTGATTCCCAGAGGTACAAAGTGCAGATTTTGGACGTCTTTTTTAACTTGGATTACTTATATTATTAGAAATGGACGATGCACATGAAGAAGTAATAGAAGAGGAGACACTAATTTTAGAGTTACAGAATACACCTTGTAATGGATCAGAGCACAGAAGGTTCAAATTCTGTTAAAAGCATTCATTTCCTTCAAATAGTTTTCCTCTCAGAAGAAATGTAACTGCTGACACTAAAAAATGCAAGGTTGTTCTATATTCCACTTTTACAAAGAAAATATTAATGAGAGTATTTGATGGCATGTTTGAGGTGTATTATAAAAATATGCAAAATGCTTAACGTATGATTGCTGTTTTCTCTTTGCAGCTAACATATGAATGAGAATGAGAAATTTCTCTAGGGGGTACTCTTAGGGGAACAAATTTTAAATCAATACTATATATGAAGAAAATTGCCTGTTAATTAGTCAAATTAATTTTGCAGGTAAAACAATTGTCTGTATTAGTATCATGTCATCAGATGATCTTGATGTAACAGAATGAGCTTTACCTAATAAGAAGTAAGCAATTTAAACTATTCACTATCTTGCTTTAGCTGTTGAATATTATAGGAAGAGAAAGGATGGGGCAAACTCACATAAAATCCTGTTAAAATGCAAATGACATGAATTTCTAGTTAACAAAGTATGCACTAAGCTTGAAATGCTAAGGACCATCGTAGTAATAAGTATATGGCATATTTTATGACCTCCACTTCTTCTCTGTGCTCACTTATACAAAAGTAATCAGCATAAAGGCTTCATATTCCTTTTGCCACAAGAACCCCATTTTCCTAACTGCATTTGTTTTTTGGTTTGGGAGTTTTTTTCTGCTTATATAAACAAGATACTTCATTTCAACAAGTATTCTCAGATGTCAGCAGCCACTTTTGGAATATAAATTTGGAAAATCTTAAATTATTTTTATAATTTCAATCCCTCCATTTGTACTAAACGCAGATTGTCTCTGTATTTGACTCATGTTTCAAGAGATTTCTGCTGTTACTTTTTTTCTAAATGAGGCAACTGCTAAGACATTATTTTCTCTCTGGTAGTTTTTCTGAGTTTTGGTCTTTCGACTAATTTTGATCTCTAGTTAAACTGAATTTTCTTGTCACTAACCTCTTCCCAATAATGAGCTTGTTCTTTACCAGAGAGATCTGGGTTGGTTTTGTTTTTTTTTTTTTTTCACTTTAGTCCATAAGTAAAGAGTTGACCAAAAGCAGAAATGTCAGCTAAAATGTTTGGAAACAAATGTATGAAATAACTCTCAGAAACGTGTATCTAGAAAAACGCAAAACTCTCTTCATACAGCATTTCTGATAGAGCTCATAAGGATGTCAAACCAGCATAAACTTAATGGATTTGGACTGTGGAGCTTCTATTAACAACAGAGTTAAAACCTTGCATAGCAATTACCTGCAAGGGCATTTTGTCAAACTAAAACTTGAACAGTCAGTCCTGGGGATCTGTTAGTGGTATGTGAGAGCTGGATCATGGCAAAAATATCCTGATTGCACTTGTTGTGGGGTCATCGTCAGGCAGAGGAGGATCTGTGAAGCAGAGTAGAGGTGGGAGAGCAAATAAAATTTTTAACAGGCAATTTTGGAACTGCCTGTAGTTTGAACTGACAATTCTTCTGAATTACATTGAATCACTTCTGGCAGAGTCCTCTACATCTCTAGGCACTCATACTTTAAAAACTGAAATAACTTTTAAGCTTTTAGATTGGCTATGCCATAGTGATTTCCTTAAGTTGCTACCTTGAAATAATTTTTGACTACTTTCTTCTTTTTATGTAACATCATTTATAACTGTAAACATTAAAGCAATATGAAGATACTCAAATATACCTTTAAGCATCCAATTTAGGATAATTCATAGATACAACAGATTGCTATAATCAATAATGTATAGTTGGGTGTACTGTATACTTTGGTAAGAGAGTACTTTCTATCCAAAATAACATTAAAAGATCAAAATAATCACAACATTGTATTTTATATGAGGAAGTAGCTCTTGGAAATTCTAGACTAAGAATAGCCATGGAAGACCTGCCTACATTTAAAAAATAGACCTAAAATATCATCTAACCTGGTCTTTGAATTTTGAAATTAAGGTCTTGAAGGTTGTTTGGTAAACATTATCACTATTTTTAGCATTTAATTTACTTTAGAATGTGGATGGTTTTGTTTTTATAGAAATTAAAATATTGATTATCTAAATAAAATTCTCATTCTAAAAGAAAAAGGTCATAATGAATTTTGAAATGTTCAGATGTTTTTCCAGTTTGGAATGAACAGCAATTTTAGAGCAGAGAAATTGTTCCACTTGAAGTGCAGTTTCTGCCCCTCTCCAATTTTTATTTCCAGTGCATTGAACAGGAAAGGTATAAGTAACAGTAAAACCAAAATCCAGTAACAGCAACAATAAAACCCCAGGAAAAATAAGAGAGATTCAAAATCCAAATTATATGAAATGAATTTAAGTTAAAATGTAGGGCATTGCAGGAAAAGTGTAGTCTGTATTTCTCTCCTTGGACCTTTCCCTTTAGTTTTAAAGAGGAGAGCAACTCTTGTAGGCTCCTAGCTATCACAGCAACTCATAATGTACTGAATTTCTCCCATTTGCTGGAAACATTCCAATTTTTATAAAGAGTGAGGTAATCTGGAGACAAAAAATAGAAATGGGGACATTAACATTTTTAGCAGGTAGAAATGGTGCTTTGTTAATAAAATGAAGAAAAGTTGATCTGAACTGCTCTGTGAAAATAATGTGGTCTTATATAATCAGCTTGATGCTCAGGCTCCAAAGGGATTTATTGTGAAGGAAAAATGCCCAAATAATTGAAGAATTGTAAAGATATTACATGTGAATCATTTGTAAGCACAAAATTAAAATATTAAATAATTATTAACTCAGAAAATATAGATGTAAACACATGCTAACCAGTGCTTGCTTTGCAGACACCAGAATCCATTTACAAACAGTATTAATTTTTCTTGTATCGTTTCCTTATTTAAGTCATTCTATGACGTATCTTAATGCACAGCAATGAATAATTTTGTTAAACTTGATATTTTACTACTGCATTAGCATTTTTTTGAGACAAATATTACAACTCTTGGTAAATAAAATTATTTTGCTTACCTTTACATTAATTTTTTGACCTCCACAAGGTTTATGTTTGTAAGTTCTACATAAAAAGTGTTTACTTAAAAGCCTTTAAAATTCTATTGTTTCATTTAAAACATCTTTACAGAATTGAAATTAAAGAATTATTTCCTGATGAATGACAACTAAGTCCTTATTTTAAAATATTTATTTTGTTTTGAATCAAATATACAAAGAAAAAGTTGAAGCAAGGAATCAAACTTATTTCTCAATGTTAGTTGATTATTTTAATATATATACATTTCAGCACAGTTGTTTAACAAATATATTCCTTAAGAACGTGTCATTTTGTGTCATCCCAACATCACCCCAAAACAAATCCCTTTAACAAAGCAACCTATTTGTGACTCTTCATTTTAAAGACAAGATTATCCAGTTGAAGTATGGAAATGACAAACTAAGGAAAAAACATGAAAGGAAACTGGATAATGGCTGCACAAATAAATACTTGTCACCGTGGGCATTACAGTGTCCTATCACAGAAGTCCAGAGAATATAAAGGTTAGGTCTCCAAGTCAAGATAACAACCCAGCACCTACTGTGAGTATCTGTCCTTTTCACAGAATGACAGAATCACAGAATCATAGGGGGCATGACTGAAGTGGCTCAGAAATTTCTCTCAGCTACTCATAAACAGAAAAAGTCTCCGTCCTCTGATATGCTACATTATTATATGCTGTGAGCATGTACTGAGCTACTGGGGAGACTGAAAGAGATTTTGAAAGTTTTTTTTGATAGAAACTGGAAAGATAAATTTAGTTTAGGACAAAAATGGGGTTGAGAAATTCAGAGAGAAACTCTGAAGTATGAGTTCCTGAGAAAACTGGGACAGGGACTCTCAGTGTGCTGCTTGCTCCATCTGTCAGGTTGCTCCTACCTGAAATTTATATATGTAATTTAATAGCAATTTCTCATGTTTAACTGTGTTGATTTGTTTCTGGAAATAGTAGAATTGGAAACCATTTAGCTAAGAGGGGTTAGGGCAGATGTCTATGATGTCAGCGGGGATAGGAAAATATTAATTAGAAAATATTAATGAAGACTAAATCCAGTAAGAGGTATTTAATCCTCTACCATCATCACAACTTTCTCTACTAATCTTTGCAGTAGAAATACTGAACGCTTAAATGTGAAGAGTGAAATACGGAACAGCAAGGAGAACCAGGGGGAAAAGGAAGGCATTCACATCATAACCTTTCAGAGCAGCAGTTCTCTAAACTACATAGCACAAAGAGGAACTGAGTGCATTTCTAAAAAGTATTCTCAAATTATGGGGAGATGGGATTAAAACTGTTAAAATAACTCCTTTTATTTATTTGTGATTTATTTTAAATGTGCTTGTTTGTTTGTTTGTTTGTAGACTTTATGAGCTAGTTAAATAGCCTGTGAATCTTTTTATCAAAATTATTTAATGCATTGCAAAATTCAAATACAGCTTTAAAATGTGCTTTTCCCCCCTCTCTATTATTAATTCAATTTTCAAGGGTCTATTTTAACTGTATGATGAGGTATATAGCTTACACAGTACCCAGGAAAATATGTAGTTCTGTGGATCTTAAACATCACTGTCCTGCTATTCTTGCTATTACATTCAGGTACTGAAAGACTAAATGGGAACAGAAGACAATTTGTGAGTGCCTTGAGAGAAAAGCATGTTGACAATTTCCAATCTGTACAAACATTTTTAGAGACCTTCTGGTAAGTCAAGATGCTGTCACTAGAGTCTACCTTGAATGAACAGAGCAGTGGTTGAGCTTGTGGAAGATGGTGATTATTTTGGTAACATTTTAGCTTGTCCTCTCTGTTTTTCCCTCCAGCATTAAACACTTCTTCCTAGTGACTTGGAAAAAAGACCATTCCATGACAGAGACTTTAGAAGACCAGAGATCCCTTGGGGAAGGTCAGATAAGGGGTTTTAATCATTCAAGATATTTAAAAATGACAGAATTGCATCTCTGCTCCAGGTGGAAAATTACTGTCAAATTAGGAAGAAAATGTGATTTTAATCTCTGAAATCATTTCACAATATAAATACCTATGAAATTTATGTGTGTCCAAGTGTGAGATTGCAGTCTTGTCAACTTCTACTCTTGTCCTCCTAGAGTCACTGAAACCACAATGTCCTTCTTAACCAATAGACTTGTATTAAATGTTTTAAATTTCAATGTTTCTTACAGGGTTATAGCAATCTTTGGATTCAAATGCTTCAGACGCTTTGATTTAGAGGGAAATTACAGGTCTATAAATGGGACTTCACAGCAACTAAGCAGTTAATATGAGCTTTATGATTAAAATGGACAAAGTTTGCTTGTATAAATATGTATATTTTAGTACACAAATAGCATACATTATTTGTTTCTGTACAAAATACACAGAAAATATACTTTCTGAGGCAAGATGTATAAACTCAATTTTCACTGCTTCTTTTGAAGTATCTTTGTCTTTTAGATGACCTGATGAATTGTCACTGATGACATTACTGTTCAGTTTTATCTGATAAAGTATCACTATCATTTGATCTTTTATGATTCATAACAGAATTCAAAGATGTAGCTACTTCACAGGAAGTATTCAGAAATACATGAGCCCCTATCCTGCCTAATAAACACCACTGTGCTTACTGAATCAGATTAATAACTTAATTTTGTGACATTAAAATTTTCTTAAGTGTAACCCTATGTACAAACAGTCAGAACTATAAAATAATTTTGCTCTAAGATTCTTCCTGTTCTTTTGAAAGTAGGTTCAAAGAAAAATAACTTCTCCAAAGTGCTGCAGAGTATTCATTAAATTATTTTTGTGGGATAAATGAATCAAAGCAAAAATTAAGATTGGTGGTAAATGTGAAATAAGAGATTGACAATATTTCTTATATTTTAGTATCAAATTCATTCTTCTTTTTTTTTTACTCAGAGGTGAATATAAGCATCGACATTCAGATTTGTATTACAATTAGACTTCTGACTCTGATCCACTACTGAAAGCACAAAACTGATTTGTATTTAGAAATTTTAATTCATCTTCCACCTAAAATTCTGAATATTTGGATTTAGTGTCTATTTCTGAATTATATAATATTTTAATAACTACCATGTAAGCAAATTTGATAAGCAGATGGCATTACATCTTAGTCATTCTGAAATTAAAAGGTAAAAAAAAAAAAAAAAAAAGAAAAAAGAAAACACATCTATAACCTTGATTTAATTTCACTTTGTGTAATTTACCTGGTTTTAACTCCTGTCACAGTTTATTTTCTTGTAGATATGGTTCTTATTACTGATAAAACCCCACATTAAACAGTGCCAGCTATAGTTAGATTTGAAACTGAACTGTAGCTTTTGTTAGAGCTATGGACATAGATGCTTCTGAAACAAGATTTTCTACTTGAAAATAGAAATTAATTATAATACTCTGGCTAATGTTACAATCACATCTATTTGTACCTGCAAACCCCAGTTATATATCAAAAGTCAGTCTCTCTCTGACTCAGTGAAAGCACAAAGAACCCTAGAACTAGAAGCCATCAAAAAAGATCTCCTTGTATGCGTTAGTGTTATAAACTGGAACTGTAGCTAGAATATCCTGCTTAGTGTGTATATGGAATAAAATGAGACTGATGTATATTATTGCAAGTAAGTAAATTAGAAAGAACTTTCATTGTGCAGTTAGGGATTCAGAGTATTTGCTCTTGTGTTGAGGGAAATCTATGTGGGGGTTGCCAAGGTTCTTTGTGAAAAAAGTGAACTAAGCTGGAAAGCACAGCTAAATGTGGTTTCAAGGTAGCTGATCTGATGATTCCCCCTGTGCTGTTCTTGAATCATCCAGTCCTGAAATGAGGGTATACATTTCCTGTGTACTCAAAATTGCCATGTGGCTCTCCAGCAAGTATTGTTTCAGTCTTGTTGGCAACACTTGATACAAGGTTTTGTAGGTAGAAGAACATTGTCACAGTTTGACTCCGTGACTTAGCTCTTACTCTAGCAGCTGGGATTTTCCACTTTCTGTTGCTGATTGGTATTAAAATATCCTACATTTCCTACACCTCAGAAAACAATTTTACTTCTTCCAGCTAGTTGTCTTTCTAAGAAGTAACATCTCTTCCTTGTGGTTCTTCTTCACACTGTTAGTGATACTGGGTTAGTTATTTTACTCCTTTTGGTGTCTCTTTTTTATTAAGGATTTAATCTCAGCTGTGAGAATTTGATGGCCAACATACCTTTTTATTCTGCTCAGCCTTAATGTGGGGACATGTTAATAAGTACGTGATTTTATTACCTCTGTGATGAAATAATGATTTATCTTTGAGGTAAAATGCTCAGCTATATTTATTTCCAAATGAGAAATAGATAAGGATCCTAATCAGCAAACCCTCTCAGGAACATGCTCCCTTTTTGCTTCTGAAAAGTTCACATGGTGGGCAAAGCAAATATTTTAGCATGACATGACATAGAAAAATATTTGTAAAAATGGGTTGAATTCTTACCACATGCTTTAGGATAGTTGCAAGTTCAAACTGATGTAACAAGTGACTGAAGTGTTTCTGCTAATGTTGAAAGGATATGAATATCTATAAAGTTTATTAGGTGCATACGTGATCATGAATGAAAATATAAATTGGAGAGCTGAGCTGTTTTCAGATGATGCTGGCTTTTTTTGATAGTGATATTTTTTCTGTTCCATGGTCATTACAACCCAAAGAAGTTATGAATATATGAGACGCCTGGAAGATTTACTTTGACATTTTATTTGTTTTTAGAAATATTGTATTGGATTTTTTTCTTTTTTCTTTTACTTTTCTGTTTTTTTCTTCTGTGGTGTAAACATCCCTGATAGCTACTTAATTGTAGCTGTTTAACAGGAAAGAATGAAAGATATAGGTTATAGCACTATCTTGTTTTTATCTAATCACACTTTAGTTTAAGAAGTTAATAAGCAGCTTGGTCGATATCCCTGCTCTCTTTCTCTTTTTTTTTCTCCACCATTGTCATTACACATGACATATATGCATTATGAACATAAACTGTACTCCCTATACAGCTGTTTATAAAATCACTGGTGTTCCTGAGTAGATTTTTTTAGAATAGTTAAATAATCAGGCGGCAATTATTTAGATTCAGAAAAATGTTCACTTGGTTTGTTGGTAAATAGCCAACTCCATATCTGGTCCTGATCCTGTGAAGTAAGTCTCTGCTGGAAACAGTAGGTGTATTTTGTGTCCATAGCATTTAACTCCATAGGTATGAGAGTAGTTTGGACTTGACAACTAGCAGAAGAATGCAAACATTCACAGTTGGGACACCATTGATTTACTGATCCACTGATCTAGTGATTGTGAAGCAGGAGCTGTGATAAGTCTCTCAATACTGAACAATTCCACAAGGAAGAAACAAATTATTCCCCACTGCAAGGCTATTCAAATGATATTTTTTTTTCTGATAATAAGTCTGACAGTAAAGTTGGTACCAGTGATGATTTATTTTCTCAAGGCTAGAACAGCACTTCAGATTTTTCACTTGAAATATTTCTTTTGAAGAAAACCAAACCAAAACAACCAAACCCTGTACATTTTTTATATGACTGTCATAGATGGCTCTAAAAGCAAGCAGGAAAAAACCCAAATTTCCAGAATTTCCAGAATTCACTTGTCCAAGGAAAACAACAGAAGAGTTTAATATCTTGTCCATTAGTTAATATGTATCAATAGAGAAGGATGCAGAGAAGTAGTCTTTTTAAGGAATACCAGAAATGAAAAAAAGGTTTTGTATTAAAATTAATGGCAGGAAAAATTGGAAAGAAATGGAATACTCTACTTATTATTTGTTCATTATAGATGAGGTGTCAAGATGGATTGTATGGTTTAAGCAATTCAATCTTTATGTGAATGACAATTGCTTGTTAATTTTATGTGATGAGAAGGATGTCTTTAAGGTACTGCACTGGGATTCAGCATGACTGCTCCTCTCTGCTTTTCCCATAGACTTTCTGTATTACATCTGTAGCTGTTTGAGTTATGGCTTCTGAAGCATTGTCTACCTGTCTCTGAGATTTTGTGAGAATAAGTGTATTAGTGTCTGAGTCATCAGGATGCTCTAATGGTAAGACAATTAGTAACTATGAAGATAAAATGAACATACTTTTGCTTCTGTCTTGTAGACAGATCTTGCCTCTTTTTTTTCTACTGAATTAATCTGGTATCCATCAGTCCTACCTTTACTTCTGTACACTGATCTATGGCTTTCCACTTCCTCTGCACAATCACCATACAGGACTCCACACACCAGCAAGACAGGTAAAATATTCCTGCCCTTATTCTTATTGAATTATTTATAGAATGCTTGTAAGTCCAATGCTGTGTCAGGCTCTCTGTCATGTCAAATGATTACACATGCACAGTGTGCATGCAACCAGTCAAGAAAAGAGCAAACTGTTTTAGTGAGATATAAGTGCATTTTGAAGGAAGATCACTGCGAAAGTCAGCGTTTGTGTATTTCTAATTTATTTCATGACAATATTTTGCCTACATTTAGTCTAAGTAAACAACAGTAACAACAGCATTGTCTTTATTGTGGGTTTTTGTTACTGGCATGCAGAAATGTTCTTGATTTAAGGGAACTGCTTGTGGATTGTGTGGGATTTCTCTTCTCCATTTATGATGGCTGTAAAAACATAAGAGCCCAGAGTTCCTGTTCAAAAAAGAAGTGCGGGTCACTATCTAACAGTGAAGCTGAAGGAAAAAATAACCTTTTGTTGGCAGTATTTATGTAACTATTCCATGAAACAAAGACAAAACAGCTTAGAAAGTATCAGGGAAATGCCAACAGTATGACTGAGAAAGGAAACACTAAATGTGAGAAAACTGCCAAGAGCAACTTGAAAGGAGCTTGGACTTCTTAACAAAGATACAGTTTCCTCTTGCTAGGTTCAAGAGGATTTTAGATACACTTTATGAAAAGGAATATCAGAGATGGCAGATAGATAATTTCATTTTCCCTGCAGAATATCAGTCTGAGGGCGTCTGAGCTTTGGATAACCTCTATCCTTACAAGACAGCAATAGATACTTCTGAAGCATGGTGATTTACTTCAGCAGCGCTAACTACAATTATTTGGCCCCAGTTTTATCACACTGTCATATATGTCTTTTGTGTAATTAGTATGGTTGTGGTGGGTTGACCATGGCTGGAAGCCAAGTGCCAACCAAAGCCAGTCTATCACTCCCTTCCTCAGCTGGACAGAGAACAGAAAATATAAGAAAAGGCTCATAGATTGAAGGCAGGGAGAGATAACTGACCAATTATCATCACAGGCAAAACAAACTTGGGAAAATTATTTTGCTTGCAAACACATCAGAGTAATGAGAAAAGAAAAATAATTCATAGAACACCTCCAACCATGCTCTCCCTTCTTCCTGGGCTTTACTTCGCTCCTGATTTTTCTCTACTCCCTCCCCTGCCATTAGCACAAAGCGTCAGAGAACAGGGATTGCAGATCTTTCATGATCCCTTCGAACTCCTAAAGTTCTGTGATTCTGTGACCATATGCTAAGTCGGGGAGAGGACTCCTCACACTCTTCACCTGCTGCAGTATGGGGTGTCCCGCATAAAAGACAGTCCTCCACAAGCTTCTCCAATGTGAGTCCTTCCCATCTTTGGTGTTTTGACCCTGGCTGGAGGCTAGGTGCCCAATGAGGTCCCTTCACAGCCACCTTCTTCCTGCCACCCTACCCCCATTCCCCACCCCTTAATGATGTTACCCAGTACCACTGTTGCTAATGGGCTCAGCCTTGGCCAGTGGTGAATCTGTCTTGGAGTTGGTTGGCTCTACTGGACCTTCTAGCAACTTCTCTTAGAAATCACCCCTGTAGCTCTCCCACTACCAAAACCTTGCCAGACAAACCCAATACAATGGTGTTAATTACTTCAAAATGGTGTTAATTGCTTCAAAAAGTTTTAAATAAATTTATTTATAGCAATAGAAGAAAATAATACATGTTTTTCTCTGGCAGCTCCACACTCTAACACATTCAGTTCTGTAGGGTTAGACATAGTCTTCTGCACCTGGACATATTGATACGTGAGGTTCAAAAAAAATCATGTGTTTTAGAAATGGCAGTAATAATTATTGACAATTCCATTCCTATACAGCATCAATTAAGAGGAACTATTGCTGTGGCCTGGCTTTGACTAGGATAGAGTTAATTTTCCCAGGGAGCCAACACAGGTAAGACAAGCTGGGCATGGGTATTTTCCTTACCATGTGACATCATGCTTCCTATAAAAGGGAGCTAGGTGGAGAGGGGCAGCCCCACCTGGCTCCAGAACAGTCTGAGTGTGGGCTGAGTGGTCTGTCATTGAGTCAGTAAATCAACATGTGTTATCACTGTGTATTCTTTCATAAGTCCTGTTGCTGCTATTTCTCTTTCCCCTTGCTGTCACAATAAAATGTCCTTATCCTAACCCACAAGGTTAGCCTTTATCTCCTCATTTTCCTACCCATCCGTCCAGGGAAAGGAAGGGTGTGCAAGAGGCCATATGGTGCTCATTGGCCAGCTGGGGCTGCAACTCAACATGCTGCTATAATAAATTTTGGTAGCCAGGATAGCACTACCTACCTTTTGGTAGTGGTTCAGTTTCTTCAGATTGGAGATACACTTCTGTGGACTGAGCTGATGCTAATGTAGGGTTTTGAAAAACAAATGAGAAATATAAGGTAATACTCTAAGAATATTGAAGATCCTCTCCTTAATGAAAATACAAAGGTCTATGCTATTCCTGTTGCCACACTTAAACGTTCTACCTGTTTGTTGAAAATTAACAAAATATCCTGTTTCAAAATATGCATGCTACATACCTGGATATGGCTGATGAAATGGGTAGAGTATATCCTTCTGACAGAAATTTTATGTGGGCTTTCACCCTGGGAGCTTTAAATATAAACCGTAACCTAAATATTAATAAGGACAAATGTTCAGAACTCAGAACAAGTGCTAATGCACGCACCTTGCAGATTAAGCCAGTAGTAGCTGCTAAGATAAATCCTCTTAAATATCTCTGAAATGTTAGCCCTTACCTGCAGTGTTTGACTGCTCAAAAAGAAACAAGATTATAGTGCCAAATTTCTTCGACCACTATCGAGTTTCCTTGAAAAGAGCAAGCAAATAATCATAGAATCACAGAATACCTTGAGTTGGAAGGGACCCATGAGGATCACCGAGTTCAACTCCTGGTTCCACACAGGGCAAGCCAACTTGAACTCAGCCAAACTCAGGGCTGTGACTTCACTGGGGAGTATGTTCCAGTGCCCGACCATCCCCTCAGTAAAGAACATCTTCTGAATATCCAGCCTAAACCTTCACTGTCACAGCTTCATACCATTACATCAGGTTCATCACTGGTCATTAGAGGAGACCAGTTTCTGCCCCTTCGCTTCCCTTGTCAGGAAGCCACAGACTGCAGCAAGGTCTTCCCTCAGCCTCCTCTTCTCCAGGCTGTACAAACCAAGGGAGTTAAGCTTCTCCTGATAAGTCTTCCCCTCCAGACCCTTCATCATCCTTGTTGCCCTCCTCTGGGCACTCTCCAACATTTTCATGTCCATCTGGTACTGTGGTGCCCAAAACTGCATACAGTGCTCTAGGTGAGGCCACATCAGCACACCACAGAGCAGGACAATCCCCTCCCTGGACTGGCTGACAATGATGTGCTTGATGCACCCTTAGGATACAGTTGGCCCTCCTGGCTGCCTGGGCACACTGCTGGCTCACGTTTGACTTGCTGTCAACCAAGCCCCCCAAATCCATCTCAGCATGGCTGGCATTCAGAGTTTGATCTCCCAGCCTGTATGTGTAGCCAGGGTTGCCCCTTCCCAGGTGCAGAATCCTGCACTTGCCCTTGTTAAACTTCATGCAGTTGGTGATTGCCCAGCTCCCTGATCTGTCCAGGTCTCTCTGCAAGACTTCTCCACCCTCAGCATCAATAGCTCCTCCCATTTTGGTGTCATCTGCATACCCTCTAGTCCTGTGTCCAGGTCGTTTATGAAAATGTTAGAGAGAACTGGACCTAAAATGGAGCCCTGGGGAACTCCACTAGTGACTGGTCACCAGCCAGAGGTAACCCCATTTACTATCATACTCTGGGCCTGACCCTTCAGCTAATTACCCACCCAACACATTTTGGCTTTGTCTAGTTGTATGCTGGATATTTTGTCCAGCAAGATACCGTGAGACACAGCATAAAAAGTCTTACTGAAATCCAAAAACATAACATCCACTGGTTTCCCTTGGTCAGCCAGCTTGGTGACCTTATCGTAAAAGGAAATCAGATTGGATAGACAGGACTGGACCTTCCTCTTCTGAACCAGTGTGGCTGTGACCAATGACTGCATTGTCCTTTAGGTGTGTTTCAGTAACTCCCAGTATGTTCTTCATAATTTTACCAGGCACTGAGGTGAGACTGACAAGCCTGTAATTATCAGGGTCTTCTTTCTTACCCTTCTTGAAAACTGGGACACTCTTTGCCGGCTTCCAGTCAACTGGGATCTCTTCAGATTCCCAAGACCATTAAAAAATAATGGGGGGAGGTCTCACAATGACATCAGCCAGCTCCCTGAGTACCCTAATGCTGTACTACATCTAAATTGTAATGGTGAATTTTATAATATTAATAATGAAAAAAGTACTGGAAATGATCAGTAAAGGCAGTTCATTGATTCAGTGTCAGGGTGCTGCGAGGGCTGGATGTTCCCTACAGGCTAGGAGCCATGATAGAGCCCCAGGCTGACAGAGCAGTGCCATTGTCAGACGGCCTGTCCCATGGCTCCTAGTGAGGTCATTTATTTCAGCTATAAAACTGATGGCTTTAAACTGCTCATATCTGCATAATTTTGAATTACTTTTGTGCCAGACTTTGAATTAACGTTCAATCTCTTGGAAGAAGGCCTATATTATACTGTAATATTTTAGCCCTAGCCAAAAATTAAACACCACAGAGTCATTCACTGACTTCCCCCTGGTGGGATGGGGGTGAGAATTGGGACAGAGAAAGTGAGAGAAGTTGTGGGTTAAGATAAAAAGTTTAACATGACACACAAAAAGAAGAAAGAGAATAATATATACAGAAAACAAATGATGAAGATCAAAATTTCTCTCCACCCGAAGTTGATGCTTTGTGAGATCCCCCTGCTGCCAATCAAGGCCCCCAAACTTTGCAGCCTGCAAGCAAAGTAAAACAAAGATTTCATTCACCACTTCCTATTGGCAGGAAGGTGTTCTGCCATCACCTTGAAGTCAGCTCTGCGCACGACCCCAAGCTGGCACACTAGGCCCTTGGACACCACTCATCTCCTCAGTCCACCTCAAGTCATAAATGGAGCATTGTATGATATGGAGTATCACTTTGGCTAGTTTTGTCCCTCTGTCCTTGCTGTGTCCCCTTCTGGCTTCTTGGGTGCTCCCTACCTTCTTGTCAGCAGGGCAGTATGAGAAGCTGAAAAGTCCTTGGGGAGGAGAGGGGGAGGAGGGAGGGAGAAGGGAGGAGAGGAGAGGAGAGGAGAGGAGAGGAGAGGAGAGGAGAGGAGAGGAGAGGAGAGGAGAGGAGAGGAGAGGAGAGGAGAGGAGAGGAGAGGAGAGGAGAGGAGAGGAGAGGAGAGGAGAGGAGAGGAGAGGAGAGGAGAGGAGAGGAGAGGAGAGGAGAGGAGAGGAGAGGAGAGGAGAGGAGAGGAGAGGAGAGGAGAGGAGAGGAGAGGAGAGGAGAGGAGAGGAAGAAGGGAAGGGAAGGGAAGGGAAGGGAAGGGAAGGGAAGGGAAGGGAAGGGAAGGGAAGGGAAGGGAAGGGAAGGGAAGGGAAGGGAAGGGAAGGGAAGGGAAGGGAAGGGAAGGGAAGGGAAGGGAAGGGAAGGGAAGGGAAGGGAAGGGAAGGGAAGGGAAGGGAAGGGAAGGGAAGGGAAGGGAAGGGAAGGGAAGGGAAGGGAAGGGAAGGGAAGGGAAGGGAAGGGAAGGGAAGGGAAGGGAAGGGAAGGGAAGGGAAGGGAAGGGAAGGGAAGGGAAGGGAAGGGAAGGGAAGGGAAGGGAAGGGAAGGGAAGGGAAGGGAAGGGAAGGGAAGGGAAGGGAAGGGAAGGGAAGGGAAGGGAAGGGAAGGGAAGGGAAGGGAAGGGAAGGGAAGGGAAGGGAAGGGAAGGGAAGGGAAGGGAAGGGAAGGGAAGGGAAGGGAAGGGAAGGGAAGGGAAGGGAAGGGAAGGGAAGGAAGGGAAAAGGAAAGGGAAGGGAGAAGAGAATTAAAAATGTGTATTATAAGAGCAGTGTCACAAGTCCTTTTCCCTCTTTCCAGCATGGTATGTAATTGTGGTGATTTGACCCTGGCTCAAAGCCAGGTGCCTACTAAAGTCTTTCACTCCCCTTTTCAGCTGGACAGGGGAGAAAATACATATTGAAAGGCTTAGGAGTCAAGATAAGGACAGGGAAAGATCATGAACCAAATGAGAAGTGTAGTCATGACCCTGAATTTCAAGAAAGCCGACTTCAGTTGTTCAATGAGTTAGTCAATAGGGCCACCTGGGAAACAGCCCTCAAGGACAAAGGTGCAGAACAGAGCTGGTAGGTCTTTATGGATGCTTTCAACAGAGTGCAAGAGCTCTCAATCCCCTGGTGTAAGAAGTCAGGCAAGGAAGGCAGGAGACTGCCATAGCTGAGGCAAGACATGCTGGTCAAACTAAAAGGCAAGATGAACTGCACAGGCAGAGGAGACTGAGAAAAGTACAGGGATGTTGCCTGGTTGTATAGGGACGAGGTCAGGAAGGCCAAGGCACAGTAGGAGCTGAACTTGGCAAGGGCTGCCAAGAAAAGCAAGAAGAGTTTCTACAGGTTTATGAACTAGAAAAGGAAGGTTAAAGAAAGCATACCCCCCCACCCCCCCGCAATGAGCAACAATGGCGAACTGCCGAAAACATATGAGGAAAAGGCTGAGGTTCTCAACAACACTTTTTGCCTCAGTCTTCACTGGCAACCTCTCTCCTCACTGCTCTCAAGTTGAGAGCCGGCAAGATGGGGACTACGGAGACAGAGTCCTTTCCACTGTAAGTAAAAATAAGGTTCATGGCCATCTGAGGAACTTGAACACAAGTCCATGGGACCTGATGAGATGCATCTCAGAAGGAATTGACTGATGTAGTTGCCAAGCCACTCTCCATGATATTTGAAAAGTCATGGTGGTCAGGTGTAGTCCCTAGTGACTGGAAAAGAGGAAATATTACAGCCATTTTTAAAAAGGGTAGCAAGGAAGACCCTGGGAACTACTGGGCTGTCAGCCTCACATCTGTGCCTGGGAAAGTCATGGAACAGATCCTTCTAGAAGGAGGATTACTACTGTTAGAACAGTAACCAACAGTCTTATTGCTACTACTGTTTGTAGAAGACTAATCAACCATAACAGCCTTCTGGACTCAGTGCTCACAGAGTGTTGATTAACATTCCTTCCACTAACAGCACCATAGAATAAAAGATGATGTCACCAAGAAAAGTATTGCAGTCTAAAATAAGATGATAAATATGTTCATGTTCTGGTTTTGGAGCTATATAACTGCAAATCAGAAGCTGATCATGTCTACAATAACACTAATCCATTATCTCAAAGTAATAATCTTCTGTATGTGAGGGACTGCCAGCAGAAGAGCAATAAAACCACAGAAACTGATACTAACTTTTTCCTTTATGGAAATTAGATACTAGGTAAAAAGCACTAGAAGGTTTTGGGGTTTTCGAGTTTGTTTTGTTTTGGTTTGGTTTGGTTTGGTTTGGCTTGCTTTGGCTTGCTTTAGTTTGGTTTGGTTTGTTGGTTGGGCTTTTTTTTGGTGAAGGCATATAATTTTTTTTTCCACTGAAAGCTCCAGTTAAATTCTGTTAGTTTTTTTGTCAGAATTAATATATAGAGGAGCTTGACAATATTATACCGCACATTACTGTCATTCATGTCCTAATTTTTTATAGACTTATCAATTGTAGAAAAGCAAAACAGCTTGCTGACAAGGCATGTAAAACTATCAAGCACTTATATTCCACAATATAAAATATTAATCATACATCTTCCCGAAGCTGTTCAGAAGAGAAGCACTTTTAAACTTCACTTTCCCACAAATTAAAGGCAGAGAGCACAGTTATGCCCTGATGTCCCTAATTTAACCCTGTACAAAGAATACATGCTCTTAGTTCTACTTCTTCTATACCACTTGAAACCACACTCAAAAACACAGTACTATTGCACACTGGAGTAAAAAGATCTTTTAATGTTCATAACAAACCCAGAAATAGCCACAGAATAGAACAACACAGATTTCTGAAAACATACCAAGCAATTGTAGTCAATAAATCATCTTAAATGCATAAACAAAATTTTCAGCCAGTTTACAGGTAGATAAGTAGGCTGACATAAGAGCAAGATACGTAAGCTCGTTCCTTACTGGAGTCTGAAATTATTTCTTCCTTTGATAGGAAGAATTAGTTATGGCAGTCATCACACATAGTATTTCATGGACACTGAGAAAATAAATTACAACCATAAAGTATTCTGGGACCATTTTCAATTGATAGGAATTAACTTTGTATAGGGAAAGCTCAACTTTTATTAGAAAGTGAAATATTTTTATTAAATTCTTATTTAGTTCAAAACTCCTTTTTTTCAATTAGTCGTGGTCCATTTTTTCCATGTATTTTATTCTCCATTACTTTTCAGGTTATCACTTGTCTTCTAAAACATATTCCTGCTTACAAAGTTCCAGTATTTCATATCTGTCTGACAGTATCATGTCTTCATCTCCTTTTCTACTTTTTCATGTTTTCTTTGCCAGATACTTTTAGCTTGTCCTTCACAAGTGCTGTATTTAAAACGAAGGATATGGGGAAAAAAAGATGGATAGAGGGGAAGAAGCAATAGGAAAAATCACCCCTGGTTCTTATAAAATTGTTTTGAAATTGCCTCATTATTGACTAAATATCCAGCTAAGGTATGCGATGATAGAATATTGTTGCAGGTGCTCTCATTTCAATTTTTTGTACTTTCACAACAGCTTTCTGAGACCTCTACAAAATTGCTTTCATCAGCCACTTGTTTCTTTATCTATTTGCATCCCTACATTGAGAGCTTTAGAGCTGTTCTAAGTTTATTGTTCCTTTTTGGATGAAGAAGTAATTTTTATACTTACTTTATACCATTAGTATGAATTAAAGTTGTTGAACTAGTGTCTTGCTAAGCCTGGACATCATTTGAGCATGTGTGTGGTGTTATACATGAGAGCACATAAAGGACATATGGTTTGAACTTTCAGTATTTTACACATTGCCATTAATGCTTTGAAATGTGGAGATAATCTGTGACAGGTAATGTAAACACCAAAGCAACTCTGACAACTTTTTTTCATGTGTGCTCATCTTTAAGGTCAAGAAGCAAAAGTGTACTTTCAAAGGAAAGATTTCCATGGCAACAAAAGGGAGTAAGGGAAAGAAAAAATTCTTAATTCAGAAGTGTCTTTTAAGCTTAGAGTATTCCTGATATGCTTTTGTTTGATTTGTTTACATGAAAGGCAAATAAAAAAAAAATAAACAAAAATAGCAAGGATATTTTTGACCAAATTTATTGATATGAGTGAATATGTTTAACTCAGTCATTAGCCTTTACCAAAATCAGCAAGGTTACATGAATAAATGAGGAAAAACCCTGTTTCCCAAGACCAATGTAAAAATTTTGAATACCACACAATAAGTTAAGGCATGACGCCTCTCTCATATGAATTAAAAGATGCATATGGCTTTGATTTCCTTCTCAGCATACCTAGGAGAACCCACCAATCTTTTTGATCATCAGAGAAACTCAATGCAAACATTAAAATCACATATCCATGATTATTTGTCTTTAAATAATTTATGTATTTCAAAATATGGTACTGATAACCGAATCATACTCAATTAAAGTGCTGAATTTTCTCTGACACAAATAATCAGAAGCTCTGCCATTAGGACTAGCTGTCCAAGAGTCAGAAAAACGAAAACAAATTATATCTTTTAAGTCTTCTTTGCTGATCTTGCCAGTTTTTCATGATGAGAGAGCATCCAAGATGTTTACTTATCTATTGTGTACAAAATATAATCAAATAAGTGAAGACATTCATAGATCCTTTTGTTGAAACTTAAATTGTCCATAGATTCTTGCATTTGCCATATCCTTGTTTGCACAGGAAACCTTTGTCCACCTTTACACTTTGACCTACACCCAACTTCTATTGCTCCTGTCAGAAGTGCACTCAAATTTAAAGCTAAATTGAATCCTGTCATCTGAGCATGGAGATTATAATAAATGAACACAATAAAATCTTCTTCATTTACCATAAAATGATCATGGTTATGTTTTTTATGTAAGAAAACGTGTTGGAAATATACATATAAGTCATACAAACTTCAGATTACGTAAAAACCTAAATAAGATTTCCAGTATCAAGAAATGTATGTAAGTCTGCAAAAGCAGACTTGTGAATAGTTCAAAATTCACTGAAAAGGACTCACATAAAAAACATGAAATTTTGTCCCTGATCTATTTATTGACAGCATTGGCCAAGTTATAAGAGGTTTTCTGTTTTGGGGTTTTGTTTGGTTTATTGGTTTTGGGGTTTGGGGGTTTTTTATTATTTTATATTAAGAGGACAAGTGAATGAAAAGTCATTATTCAAGTATTTGACACCTTGATGATAACTGGACCTGAAAAAAGAGAGGTTTAAAAAATTAGGTTTAGTTATGGAAAATGGATATGTAATTCAATCTCTTTTTTTGATTGAAAAGGTAGCTCAGGTATTTCTAATTGCTTAGCACGTTCACTATCAAAAGATACTGCATTTTTTTAAGTCTGTATATACTGTGTAATGAGTCCTACGGCTAACATCCTAACAGATAAAATTAACAAGTAAATAAATACAGAAGTCTGGCACTAAAGATAAATGTTTATACTAGTGTCAAAGTTATGTTTTTATGCTATATTGTCTGTATTCCTTAAAGCGTGATGATAAGAATTTTCTATTTACATACCCATATGTTGCACTATGTATTAAAAATAGGGCTTTTTTAACTTACCGGTGAATTATTTTCCTATGTGTGTCAACAGAAGTAATTGCTTTAGGCATGGGGAAAAGAGGAACAGAATTACATGGCTTTATTAGCTTGACTAAAAACTGATTATCAAAATGGAAGGTAGCATTTCTAACACAAGTACCTTAAAATAATTACTTAAAAGTAGAGATATGAAATAATGCTTGAATGGTAAATTGATTTTCCACATTTTGCTTCTTGCAGATTTTCTTTAAAAAAGTAGTTCTTACTGATGTCAAACAATGTGATTTGTCTAAGAATGATTGTTTACATAACATATTTCCACCATCTTTCTCCTGAGCATCTTCTATTCTGGTAATTTTGTATGTGCTAATCATGCACAGGCAGGTGATGTGGTGTGGTCACTTCATATGTATTTTTTTGGATATTCCTTTGCACAAATAAGACAATGAATAAGTAATAATAAAAGAGAAATCATAGCATATGAGAAGATATGTCTCTTCAACCAGCAACATCATACCAGCAACAGATGACATTTTTAGTACATTAATACTGGAGATCAGTGGCAATTTTTTATCCCATAGATTCAGCCTTTCCTTCTCTAATCAGGCTAGATAAAAACTACAAAAACTGCATGCCAACATTCAGAGAGAAAAAGTTTGGGGAAGGTGTGAGGGAGGGAAGAAAAAAGTAAATATCTATCTTCACCCTGAAGCAATCTGATTCAGTGGATTTACTAAAGTGCAGCTGCCTATGCTTCTACCATAAACATCATATTTTACCAAGAAAGCCTCAGCAAACAAATCTTAATTATGGTGTAAGGTACCTAGAACTGTATGTATGCATGTAACTATAAAAGGAAGTTCAATAAATGTTTAAATGTATCCAATATTTCTATAATGATTGAAGTAAATCACAAGATGGCTGGTAAGACATCTTTCAATGTAAGGTGTGTGCTTACTGCACAGAGATAAACTTAAGTGCACACTTGTGTGCATTTTTTCTTAACTGGGACACTGTACATTCTTGAATTATATTCCCAATGTTCTCTATCAAGTTTCTCATTCCTGTAGAGATGGATAAATAGATGCACATACATATGTGTATATTATTTAATCTCATTGTATGTTTAGAAAGAAAGAATTATTAAAGGCTTGATTCTGCTGTCTTTATTCATAGTAGGGCACAAAACCACAAAGATTCTGTCTTCAACTGTCAAGACTGACTCAAGGAGAACTTTGGTGATGGTGACGGATACTAATGTAAGATTCATAAAGATTTGACCTATTTAGATGTTCAGACAATGGATATTGATCTGAATATATTACTATCCACAAACTGATTTTCTGTAGAATCATAGAATTTGTAAGGTTGGTTATCTAGTCCAACACCCCCTGCAGTAAGCAGGGACATCTTCACTAGATCAGGTTGCTCAGAGCCCCATCAATCCTGACCTTGAATATCTCCAGGGATGGGGCCTCCACTACATCTCTGGAAACTGTAGATTGATGTTGCTCTGTACCTTGGGTGCACTGGCCCAAAATCCAGATCATCATTTCTGTATTGAATCATTTTAATGCAACACAGTGCTTCTGATAGCAAGGGATAGACTGAAGGACAGAAATCCAACAAATATACTTCAGTTTTCCACCCTCTCTCTCTAATATACTGCTCTGCAGTATACACTTTTTTTCATCTCTTAACTCAGTAAAGATAAGCTCTACATCACTTAAGGAAGAAAAAAAAATCCATGCTGAAATGCTGAACTTGCTTTTACTTTAAGTAGAGCAAATTACTTCCCTGGTTGCCATAAACAGAGAAAATGTTTTTTAAGCTAGTGCAAGTTTAATACAGACACTAGCTGTTTCTTCTTGCAAGCTTTCATCATCTGTGGCAATATAATTTCTGAGTCATAAATGCACCCCGCTAACCAAGATGTTGCAGGAAATTGTGGTGTCTATAAAAGAGACAGGAGATAGTCAATTGCAAAATCTAAATGTACGGACTGAGTATTAATTCATTACAGGAAAATGATGTTAAGAACAGAAAAAAAAAAAAAAAGCTTTTTTTCTTCTTAAAGGAAACTAATACAAAACAGAAGCCAATCAATATGCATGCTCTTAAAAAAAGTTGGGTGCCTGAAAACTAATTTCCCTAGAAAATGATAAATAAACATATAAAATGTAATAATCTGCTAGAAAATTTTGAAATATTTATTTAACTTTGTAAGGTTGATAGCAAATCTATCAATGGCAGCATCAAGAATTTTCTGATTGGAAGACAAGTCACTGAAAGGAAGACTTGGATTGGACCACTGGATCAAAATTCCTGATAAATGAGAATATCCACAAGAGATTTATTTTTTTAACAAATATTTTTAAAGATGTTAAGTAAGCTTCAGCAAATTGATTAATAAATGTCAGTGGATATTGCTTCCCTGTGATGTGATTTACTTAACCATAGGCTATTTCTTAAGTATTAATTAAATGAACTAAAAACTCAACGTAAGTTTAAGGCCCTAATAAGAGCTGAATTATTCTATTTATTGCATTTACTGCCTGCAGGTAGGCAAATTAATTGCATGTCATCAAAGTTTATTTCGTGCTGCTATTTTGTGCTTTAACAAGCTCACTGCTGAATATTAAATATATATGATATCCTCATCTACCTCATTCAGCAAATTGTTTCTCTCTACTTCATTGCTGCCAAGTACATACCAACATGTCTGAGAAATAATTAAAATACACATCTATTTATTTTGCCGTATAAAATGCAGTGTGTGATTCGTACTGGAAAATAGAGCATTAAGAAAGGGATGGGTCAATCATCATGGCATTACAGTCAGGAGGAGACTGTAGCCTCATTTCCCACTCTCCTGTGGGAGCAGTGCTGGTTTGTGTGCCTCTGACTCACCACATCCACATCTCCTCAGCTCTGCAAAGCATGTGACACAGAGGAAAAGAGGATCTAGAATGAGGTTTTGAGAGTGCTAAAAGAAGATTTCAGTAAAAAGGCTAGTCATATTAAACCCCCTTGGCCAAATTTTATGTCCAGGAAAGAAGTAGCAGAAATGCAGACATTTATCTTCAGCAGTCTTTAACTGGGGAGACAGGAATGAAGAACTTCCCAATGGTTCCAATAGGAGTTTTCAAGGCCCAGATTCCAGCAGTGATGCCATGTTTTCCAACAGAGAGGAATCAGAATTAAAGATACAGCTGTTTCTCTTTCCCTTATTCCCCATCTCCTTCAATAAATGTAAATAAAGTTTATTTCAGGTAGGTACAATTCACCCTTACTGAATATTTACATCTCATCTGAGGGCTGCTATGCTTCATGTTTCAGAAGTAGATATTCATGGTGGTGTGTGGAAATACTAGTGGCACATGTGCCAAAGGACATCAGAAGGAGAGGTTAAAACACCTGTTCACCTGGCAGATCTTACTAAGTGTTGGGTGCACCTACAGTAACAATGTAGTTACATCTGGGAGAAGGAAAATAGCGCAATTACCCCTATGAACCATACTTTGAGCAAAATCATTAAATAGACTTGAAGAGCGTGGCCTTGATTCCCTTTAGTGAAACTAAACTGGCAGATGAGTCTCGGGAATGTGCCTTGTGCACTTCCATTTCTATGGGGAGTTCTGTCCACAGGCATAAGCTGGTCTGAAGTAAGATTTAGTTATTTAAAGCATGCACAGTGCCAATGTCAAGTCCTCAGTGACAGCTGTTCAGGTCACAGATGCACATTTATTATTCCATATTACTTCCTAATGTAGACACGATAAGAGTCCCCTTATGGATATGTCCTTTGCCACGGGTGTTAAGATGTCAGGTTTCCATATAGTTGCTATGATTTACTAGCAATGATGAATTATTTTTGTTTCATATCTAGTTTAGATTAAATAATGCCTCAAAAACAGGAGATCATTCTCAGTTTCATTTTAAGAAAAGAAAAAGCCCTTCTCAAACAGTTTTTCAGTTCAGATTCAGGTCAACTAATCTGTCTATCTTTTACAATTAAAATATACTTCAGCCAACTTAGTTAGCCAATACTGTGATATATAAAAGGATTGCCTTTAGTCAAAGAAAATTACTTTTGCCTTCAGATAACGGATCTTTCTTGTAGAAGGTACTGCGTGATTAGGTAGTTTAAGTTCAAAATAATGGTTTAGGTTCAGCTATTAGTCTAGGAAAAAAAATCCAAATAGGTTTTTGTCTGAGTTGAACTTGACTTTCTGATTCAGTGTAGGGGGTCTTGAGTCAAAAGCCCAAAGAGACCAAAGTGTCTTTGGCTTGTATAAGAAGACAATACTCTCCACAAAAACATAACCAAAAAAAAAAAACCCAACCCAAACCCAAACAATTCACTCTGTTAGTTTCAACTATTAGGTCCCTCCTTCAAGTAGACTATGGTTTCAGCAGCTTTCATGACTCAGTCAGCCTGCCACTTCTAAAGAGCTGCTGCAGCAGTTGAGTAAGCCTGTTGTCTTCACATAATCCTGATGAGTCACACTGTGTCACCCTGTGAACCTGATATGCAAAATTCTGCAGTCCTACATCCTAAGAGTCCATGCAAATCCTTTGTCAATTTTGATCTACATGAACTTGTAAACTGTGAGTTCTGCTTTGAATTTGGAATATAATCATATGCTTACGGGCAAAACAAACCTCTAAACAACAGTGTTCTTTTTATGTCATGTGGAAGCCCTGAAAAGTTGTGAATTGTGGATGGTTTTGATGTTAATATATAAAGAGGATCACATTTGATTCTGGGTTCTTTTGAAAGGTCAGTGAGTCATGGAAAATTCTGCATTGAACAGTAGTCATAACTGAGATTTAACAACACATCTGAGCCTCAGTGAATGGGGATGAGGTTTTGTACTGAAGTTTTGTTAGAACTAGTTTGAAGCTATGAGTTACTTGTTTTTTACTGCTTTTAACAAAAATGTTGAAAGCAATGTAGCTTTAGTCTGAAAAGGAAATGCAAGTCAAGGCATCTTATGAGTATCTCTGTTTTGAAACCAGAGCCTAAAGTTAGCCTCAATAATGATAACAGGTAGCAAACAATGAGACCATGTCTAATATTGTACTGTAATGGAAAGAAAAATACTGCAAAAGAAGTCTTTTATGGCTGTGTGAACTGCTTCCCCACTCTCTAAGAAGAAAAAATTCCTATGTCTAGGTAGATATAAAATCAGTTCTATTAAACAGGAGGGACTCAAAATTTTTGGTTATATTTAGCCTATTCTGCAATGCACACGTCTAAGTAGTCAAATTATAGAATAAATCAGCAAATCTGTCATTAAATTATTACCTATAATAAACAGCATTTGGTGTGCTTTTATTGCTAGACAGGATTTTGCATGAACTGGAACTTGAAGCCAGATTTTTCATGCATACACAAATTAAACTCTGACTCCTGTAGCATTCCTGATAGCACCTCAGCCTAACCTCTTGCAGGACAAGGTGTAAGGTGAGAATCATAGTTGAAAGCTGAAAAAGGGTGTGTGTAGCTACTGCTTCTGAGGGGGCTAGTATTGACTGTGTGAAGAGTTGTGTTTCAGACCTTAGTCAAACAAATGATCTGTAACAACATGAGGGCTCTGCACTGGGGCAACATAGTGGATAAGAGCTTCTGCTATTTTCAGTTGGGAATTGGCAACAAGAACAACTGTTGTCCACCTAAATCTTGTGTGTGCCACCCCCAAGGAAGGCATATACCTGACTTGAACTTATTTTTGCAGATCAACAGTAGCCCACAAGCTTACTAAGCCAAGGTAAAAGCTCAGGCTAAGAACGGACAAGCAGTGACTCCATACATACTTGGAACCAGATATCTTTATTAAAGGTCTTTTGGGAAACATTAGAACTGTCTGGAATAATTAGACTTTAGATATGAATACAATAAAATCTAAAGGTGTAACTGAATCTTATATAAATATGTCTGATTTAATGTTAAGCTAACTACATCATGGAATTTTAATAGCAATTTATGGCAGTGGAGGATTGCAAGTATTTAAATTTTGTTTAATGTCCTCAATAAACTCTCAGGAAGCTATGCTATACTCAGATACCCTCTTGGCTGAATTGTTACGAGGATCCAAGACAGCTATATTAAATTCAGCTGAAGCAAATAAGTTGTTTGGTTTTTTTAATGCTGACATAAACAAAATAGTTGGGGTTTTTTCTGTAGTTTTATTCAACTTGCAATTTAAAAGCAATAAAATGTGATAATTTGTTTATTTTCCTAAAGTTTCTTATCTTATTGGATATTATTTTTTAATAGGGGAACAGTGGGTGGTCACATCCCCCCCTTCTTTCAAAAAGTAAATCTCTACATTTCCTTCAGTTCGGCAACGGCTAGTAACAACACACAATGTGCAACACATAATAACAACACTTTGCTTATGGTGAAACATTCAATTAGTCAGATTATGGATCAAGTCTGAATGGATGAAAAATTAAAAAAGCAGAAAGCAGAGTAATATGGATGACATGACATTACTAAAATGTCATTTTGAGTCAAAAGTCATGCTCAGGACAGAATAGTTTTCATTGTGATATTCAAGAAGGATATTTTCTCTTTATCATGGATTTACTGCTTTTAAATATATAGTGCTAATCAAATTAAATGTCATGTAAGGTCAGGTATCACTTAATCTATATAAATTATGAAGGGAATAATTATCTGTATTTCCACAGTCATGTGCAGGCTAATGCTATCTGCTTCATGTTTTTAGAGCGTAAACCAGAACATTTTGACACCAGGACTATAGAAGTTATACAGTGGTATATTTTGATCAATTATATTATGTAACAACTGCCAGGACTTCTGGGACATTTTGGTGACCAAATACACTAATTTCTGGAATGAAAAGTTCTCTTGGTCTAGAATGATGGCACCTGCTTTCCCTATCATCGTCCATTGTCCTTTTCCTCACTTACCTTGAAATCACATAAGTAGATAGGCAATAAAAATAAAATCATTACTTGCATTTATGCCCCCATCCTTATTCCTCTTAATTTTTTTTTCTATGAAACCACATAAAGTTGGGCCTATAAATAAAGCAGCTAATGATGTCTGATTTGGCATACATTTTTTTAGAGCATAGGTTACTTCTAGAACAAATCATGTTTAGTTGAGCTTCTAGGATAATTGTAGCTAATGTACTTTGAGTTTCTGTTCCAAACTAGTGGAATCCTGACATCATAATGCCATTGGCATAGTATGTAGAGTATACTAGCTAAACAACTCTCTGATTTAGAAGCAAGCAGGCAGTGCTAGAAGGGCTGGGATAGACCCTCACACCAGATTTGGAATAACTCGTGTCTGATAATTGTGAAGACATGGTTCTGAACACACCTATTTTACTACTGAGGGCATTGTAAAAGTTGCTTTTGGACTGGAAAACTCTGGAAGGAACTTGGAATGCTGGGGACAATTTACTTTCATTTATCTTGCAATAGACCACAGGTGTCTTTTTAAAAATTTTATATTAAAAATATATTCATATAATGGTGTGTCTCTCTTTCTCCTCATGGCTGCAACAGCTTGTTCCAATGTAGGGTCATAGCGTCTTCTCTATGCCTCCACCTGCTCCATCCAGCGTGGAGCCCCTCCACAGGCTGCAGGTGGGGTCTTGGCCTTTTCCATGGGTTTCTCCATGGGCTGCAGGGGCATCTTTCTTTCCGGCACCTGGGTCGCCTCCTCCCCCACCCTGTTTCGGCCTTGGTGTCTGCACAGCTCGTTACATCTTCTCACTCCCTTCTCTGGTGGCAAAATGCAGCTGCTTCCGGGTTGTTTTCTCCTATATGTGATTCTCAGAGGCGCTCGACTATCTCTCAGGCCACAACTTTGGCCTTGACTTGCTCATTGTTTGTAGTTTAGGCTGGCAGAAAACTCTAACTGCTGCTTACAAAACCCGTCTCAGCAGCACAGCCTCGCAAAACTGCAACATGGTGAAATGCAACAGATCTGCCTCTGATTATCAGCTTTTCAAATAACTCTCTGTATTAGCAATATTTTATGAAATAGTTATGGTGCCAAGATTGGTGTTAACCTTACTGCTTGTAACTTTCTATATTTACAAGTGCATGGAAAACAGAAACATTTCTAGCAATTAACTTTAGTGTACTGCGGGAATAAGCATTATAACACTTCATCTTTGTCATCTGGTGTGTTGTGTTGGTTTTACTGCTGATTCAGTTGAGCTTGTTTAGTCTTTTATTAAAACGTTTTTTTTGGTACACTTTGCTACCATTTAATCATTAAAAACAATCTAAGTATTAATCTTAATAATTTAGTAGACAGGTTGCATTATTTGTTCATTTCCTTTAATTCATGTTGTCTTAGCAGATCAACAACAGTGCTACTTCTTAATGAGGGTTACTGTGCAATTGCAGGAGAGAAAATTGCCTCCCTTGGCATGCTGAAAAAGCAAGTACATTCTCATACTGGCAGAACCCTTCAGCACTCTCACTCTCATCTCTCTTATCTCTCTTTTTTGTAGTTGTTAAATTGCACAATTAAAAAGCTTTTATATAAAGAATAAACTACATATTGTATTCCCCAAGATCATTTTATTGGTCTGTGTTTATTTACCACAGAGAAATTAGCAAGGGATTAAAAATTAACGTCAGTATATAACTTTGATTCCATTTCTATGGAAGACTGCAATGTTCTACAAATAGCAGGCAAGTACTTGTTCCAGCTATTTAAGTTATAATGCTTAGTCACATATCAGCATATTATTCTTTTTATCCCATACAGAATAAGTATTAGACCTTTTCTAATGCACGTGTGAAATCGGGTATTTACTGAAACCTTAAAATTAATCTTCCACAAACATTCAAATGTTTTGAACTTAAAAATGTACAAAAAAGGGGAGAGGGGAATTAGGTTATTGAGGGAATTCTTTTGAAGTGTTATAATTAGAAAATAATTTAATCCATTTGTCAATCTCTAACTGGAATTTGAAACATATACTAGTGTTTTAGATTTACTTGGAAGAATCACAGAATCATAGGGGTTGGAAGGGACCTTGAGAGATCATTGGGTCTAACCCCCCTGCCAAAGCAGCTCCCTAGCTCATATTGCACAGGTAGGCATCCAGACGGGTCTTAAATAGCTCCAGAGAAGGAGACTCCACAACCTCCCTGGGCAGCCTGTCCCAGGGCTCTGTCACCCTCACTGTGAAAAAGTTCTTCTGCATGTTGGTGCGGAACTTCCTGTGCTCCAACTTGCAGCCATTGTCCCTTGTCCTGTCTACACAGACCACTGAAAAGGGGCTGGCCATTTCCCATACTTAAGATATTTATAAACATTAATAAGGTCCCCCCTTAGTCTTCCTTTCTCTAGGATGAAAAGGCCCAGGTCACTCAGCCTTTCCTCATAGGGGAAATGCTCCAGGCCCTTAATCATCTTTGTAGTCCTCTTCTGAACTCTTTCCAAGACGTTCTTGGTTTTTTATACCATGGAACCCAGAACTGGACACAATACTCCAGGTGGGGCCTGACCAGGGCAGAGGGGGAGGATCACCTCCTTCAACCTGCTGGCCACATTCCTGATGCACCCCAGGATCCCATTGGCTCTCTTGGCCACCAGGGCACACTGCTGGCTCATGACCAACCTGTCATCTACCAGGACCCCTAGGTCCTGCTCTGCAGCGCTCGTCTTTTACAAAGTCAAACAAACAAATAAAAAATCTATTGTTCCATTTTTATGCCAGTTTTTTGGGAAAAAAAAAATTTGAAAAACCATCAAGAGACATTTGTTGGGCTTCAGACTCATTCTTAAAGATAGTAGTTACTTCTGCAGCTGAACTATATTTTCCATGATCTTTTATGCTCCTCAAACTGTTGCTGAGTGATCTCTAGTAAGTGTGACCTTCAAAATTCTGTAATCAATGAGTTATGAGGACTCCATTCAAGAGGTTTCTCTAGTGCTATGCTTTTACACAAAATGAAGTACAGTAATCCATTTGAACCCATGAATACTCTATGCCTGATTGCACTAGGAGTAGTTTGTTTAAGTTCAAAAAGATAAACCCAGAGTATATAAAGTCTACTTTCACTCATACACTCATTTATTGTGACAGCAGAAAACCAGCTCTAATAGTTCTCATTCTTCCAATAATTTAGTTAGAATATGTGCATTGTGACTTAGTAGAAGAGTCTTTCATACCTAGTGGAAAAATGGTAACAGTGACAATTCCAATTTACTGAAGAATGGTAGCTTTCTCAGCTACCATTTCTCTCAGTCATTCATTGTTGGTTTACAGTAAACTAACAAACAAATCAGTCAACAAGGAGTTGCTATGACAAAGTCATTGCCACGGTTAAGAGAAAACAGAGAACCTTTCCTCAAATTAGACTGTTATTCAATGAAATGCTATGTTGCTGCACCTATATCAATGTTTGAAAGCCTTTTTCTTTTAAAAGTTCAGTTTCTGAAGTTTAAGGTAAAAGAATGTAAGCATATAAAACTCCCTTTGTTGATTTTGGTTGGGACAGAGTTAATTGTTTCTGCACTTAGCTGCTGACTGGGGTTAAACCATGACACTGACAAAAATAACTGTTCAGAAATGCAGCTTGCATATGTATCTAAAACTGTAGAGATTTGTAATCTGTTTCAATGTATTGATAGTTGTCCAACCCCATTATATCCTCTTTGCACATATGGAAAACATGTTCTTTTGCTGATACTTCTTAGCTACCTTTATGTAAATTGAGACATATGTTGATTGTTTGTTTTAACAATATATTTTAAGCTCTAAACTTTAAGAGTATGTTTGTTTAAGTTCCGGTCTTTGACATCTTTTATATCTGGCATTTTTATATTTCTGTGAAGAAAGGAAACACAACAGCAACTATCAAAAACATGTTTGAAATGTTTTGGAGTAACAAAATGCATTTGTGTTTCTAAAACCAGTGGGACGAGCTAAAGAACTGAATATGTTGTCAGATCATTCATAAATCAGTTTGAATTTTGGTGCAGTTTTATACCTGTTTATCTTAAAAACAAAGATAAAAATATCCACAACAGTCCTGCATCATGGTGGTTTTGATATGTGCTCCTGTTCCCTTCTGATGTTCTCTGTATAAAGTTCCTCAGTTCACAATCAGTTTGCATAAGACACTTTGGTTCACGGGACTACATTTGCAGCTTGTGCCAAATAAGAAATCATTGATAGTAGATTTGAGCTGCCAACTTCTTGTCTTCACTCGTAAATAATACAAGAGAAAAAAGAAAATTGCTGATTTGTCAGTCTACAGTCGTGCATTTAATAAAACTCAGACATTTTTGAAGATAAGTATATTTTGTTAATCTGTTTCTACTGCCTTCATGCTCTGCATGACAGTATAGCCTATTGTCATGTATTAGGGCTAGACAGAGTTAATTTTCTATCTAGGAGCTGGTATGGTGATGTGGTTTGCATTTAGTATGACAATAATGTTGATAACGCACTGATGTTTTTAGTTGTTGCTGGGCAGTTGTAGTGTCTACACTACATCAAGGACTTTTCAGCATCCTATGACCTGACAAGTGCACAAGAAGCTTGGAGAAAACAGCCAGGACAGCTGGCCCAGGCTGGTCAAAGGGATATTCCCTACGTCATGCTCCATATATAACTGGGAAGGTAGCTGGGAGGCAGATTCAGTGCTTGGAAACAGACTACACAACATGTTGTTTTATTTTTCTTCTGCATGTGATAAGAAATTGCATTTGTGCATCACTTGTTTTATATAGATGATGATGATGATGGTGATGATGATTATTCCCTTCCTTTGTCATCCTATTAAAACTGTTTTAGACTCAGTCCACAAGGTGTTTGGTTTTGTGGGTTTTTTTTAAATTTTCCTCCCTATCATCTTTGTGGGTGTAAGGGCTGAACAAGTGGTTGTGTGGTGATGTTACCAGCTGGTATTATGCCATGATACCCATTCAGCAATAAGGGCTAGGAATTTTCTAGACCATGATCAGTAACTCTTCACCATAGTTTCTAAATTGTTTTCTATATTGCTGGAATTCTGTACCTTTACCAATCTAAATGTGACTGAAATGTGTGAAAGATGAGTATGTTTTTTTAAGAAGGTTTTTAGACTTCAAAATTCTAAAATTGTCAGTTCTCAGCAGTTGCCTTATAAATATTTTTTTTCTGTGGTAAAAATGACAGTTTCTAAATGGTATTTGACTTTACTGTTATAAAGTGACATACATCCATATAGTGAAAATAAACCAATAATTCTTTTTTCATTCACAATAAAATTATAAAAAATGGACAAATTACTACTGACAAACTCCAAGGAAAAGTGTGTCTTTACATTAATGTCAACTCTATCTCCACAAAAATTCTATTAGTCTCCAACATTAATGAAAACACAACACCTTCATATTAAAAGTATTGTTCATAATTACGTTTTGTAAATTATATTAATTATTATGAAGAAGTAATGATAATAATACCACTGCCTCAGTCATTAGCTATTGCATTTTTGTGTATCATCACTTAAACCAATCAAAAATTTTAAGAGAAGGCATCACTGCCTGTAAGACATGACACATTCTTTTCCCATTGAACTCTTGACTCCAACACATGTAGGACTTGGTCTGAGATGTTGACAACGTACTAAAAGTGCCATCATGATTGACATTTCTTTGCTTCTCATCAAGGAAAAAGCTATTTGAGTGTTCATGAAAGGTGAACTCCTATCATTCCCAGAGTATTCATGCCTCTAAGTTAAAATAAAGGAATAGTAGTTTGGCAGAAAAACAACCAGCTGTGGCTCAGCATGGCACATTAAACCAAGCAAGCAAACAAAAAAACAAGCAAACATAGAGATTAGTTAAAATTATGAACTGTATATGTTAGGACAACCCCAAAATTGAATGCTCTTTCCACATGGCCACATGTCCTGTCAGGAACCTGCTCCAGTGCAGGCTTCCCACAGGGTCACAACCTCCTTCAGGTGCATCCACCTGCTGTGGTCTGGGGTCCTCCATGGGCTGCAGGTGTATAAGCTGCCTCATCGTGGCCTGCTCCATAGTTGCAGGGGAATCTCTGCTCTAGTGCCTGGAGCACCTCCTTTCTCTCACTGACATGGTTGCCTGCAGATTTTTTTCTGTCATGTATTCTCACACCTCTCTCAGGCTCTAGGATGTTGCACAGCTTTTTTCCCCCTTCTTAACTATGTTATCACAGAAGTACTACCACCACTTCTGATGAGCTCAGCCTCAGCCAACTGTTGGTCCATCTTGGAGACGTGTCAGTGGGTTGATCAGACATGGGGAAAGCTTCTACGAGCTTCTCACAGAAGCCACTCCTGTAGTCCACCATATCAAAACCTTATGGTGCAAACCCAATACAACCATGAAAATATATTGGAGGAAAAGATTACAGTTTGTCAGAGTGCTGGAAATAAGGATCAGACTCAGACTGGAGCATTTCTTTTCCTAAGGAGTGACAGGTTACTTTTTTCAATGTCAACTGTGTATCTGGAGGCAAAATCAGTGCTATTTTAAACATAGATGTTATATGGACTATTACAATTTGACTTGTTTTGGGATTCAAAGGTATTGACGTATTGATTTTGACTTCTGAGACCCGGGAATATGCTGAGGTACAAACTATATGCATGAGTGACTGGGCCAGTTATTTTCCAACTCTCTTAGGGAAATAAAGCACATATATATTCTAAGAGCAATTAAGATACTGAAAGTCTTTTGTGTGACTGGGTTATTGGAATCCTAGATTAACAATGATCTGTAGCTCAGCTGATTGTTTTCCAGCTTTTTCATACAAATTATACTGGAATTATCAAAAATAAAACTCCATAGACAGGTGATGAGAGAACCCATTTGTTAAAACTAACACAGGATTTCTGTTTGATTGGCACTTTGTAGCGTAGCAGTTTTTGCACCACATGACAGCAGTACAGCCTTTAAAGACGCAGTTCCCAACAGTGCTATAGGTATTCCAGGAGGCCTTTTGATGGATATTCCAGGTATTTCAGGAAACCTTTTAATAAACAGTATGAATTTTTCAGCATTAAGCAATGATGACTGAAATGCTCCCATCACAGATAGCTGGTTTAGCTTTTTAGTTGCTTCATCCTTTGAAAGAGGATGAAGTTGAAAAGTCAGGGGTGGAAAGGAAATGAGCAAGTATTCATAGGGCCATCTTCAGACTTTCAGCCTGGGTGCTCAGAATCTTCTCTGGGAGCATGTCTTTCCACTGACAACTTAAAAATAAAAATCAGGTCATAACCTTCATACTCTGAATCATATTATAATGTAATGGTGTAACAAATACCTCCCATCCATTGAAAATAAATAGTCCACCTTAGTGTTTGCCTTCTCTCTCAAATAAAAATATGCTCATGCTCCTCTGTGACTAGCATATGGAAAAGGGGGTTATGGATTTAGAATGCCAACCTCACCAATCATAGATTTTTTAACCCATGATAATGATCTTGTATAGTGAAAATTAAGCTAATTTGATTCTAGTGTTATAGGATATACAGTTGCTAATTTTATATTTTATAGAAAATAGATTTCTAATTAATTAACTGGTATATATTTTATTTGCAACAGCTCAGCAGTGGGCATGTTTTTTCTCCTTTTAAGGTTAAAAAACAGATGGATTTTCTGGGGTGCTGCATGCTTGCAGTCTCTACTGAAACTGTAAGTCATTTTCATAATATCATGCTGGCATAGAAGCATATGTTATTAAGATCACAGAATGGATTTTGTTGTTCAGAAATAACTTCTGTTGCCAAAGAGAGAAGAATTTGGAAAAGGGAAATGAAACTGTTATTGCTTTGTGGCTTATTGCATGGTATCTCTCCCTAGCACAGTAGCAGTTCATAAAAAATGAGGTGAAGAACTGTAGAGAAATGGTTTGTTTCTCTAGCTTTATAATTTATATAAATTTGTTTATCTTTTCTACGCTAAATCATAAAAATAGAGTGAAATGTACCTCACACAAACATTATTTTCCATTTTTACCCCAACAGGAGAGACTCTTACTTCACTCCCAAAAGATGCCGGTCCACATTGTCCTCAGAAACTTGCATCGTTAGAAATTCAGATGTCTTCCTGAATATTGCTTCAAAAGAGCTACATGCTTCACGAAGATTCCTATCTGACTTAAAACCAAAGGTGTACCCTTGATCTGTTTTCAATACCAATGCAGAAATCCACAAGTGCAACTCAGTACAAAAGACCCATGTGGGCAGTAGGCGTACAGATAATAGAAAGAGCTGAGCTTTATAGTACACCCTGCTGCCAACATCTTCTCTGTGCCTGCTGTTCCTTCTCCCACCTCACTCTCTTTACTCTGTGTAGAAGGTACTTGGGCAACCATCTGGAAGGATATTTCCCCGCTGATTCCCCTGAGCCTGAATGATGAGGACAGCCACTCTCAAGGGTACAATTTCTCCAACTCTTTGATGCTATAATCAGCAGCTCTGTTACACTTTGTTTCCTACCTGCAAGATGGTGAGATAGCCTTGTGAATGCAGATACATTCAAGAATGCAAAGCACCCAGATGCTATGGGGGATGTAACTTGTCCACATGGTATTGAAGAAAACACCAGCTAGGAGAAGCCTCAGAAGAGCATTTTGTAAGAGCAGAAGCTGCAATAGAGGACAGTGCTTCCACAGCAGCTCTTCAGACTCCTCTTTTAGAACACATTCTGAGAACCAAGCAAGTTTGTCTCGTTTTTTGTCATTAGGGACAGTACCATAATTATTCTTTATGTATTAATCACTTCTTTCTTTTGCACTTTCCTTTTCTCTCCCCACATAGCTTCCTGGTTTTCAAACTGTTTTCTGCTTGGCATTCATGTTTCCCTTCCTTTCTTCTATTATCCCAGCTGTTATTTTTTTTATCAATTTTGTTTTAACTTCAGTGGAAATAAACACAGTAGGAAGTAAATTCTCTGAGACAGTCACCGTCCTTTCTGCTTGTGTAAAAAGCCTAGCACTTATTACATTTTTTTTGTAACTTTGTAAGATAGATTTACTGGAAGTGAATGTGAAGGGTAGGGTAAATTCTATTAAGGAAGCAATGGCAATCTTCCTTCCCCCACTATTACTGCACTGCATGACAAAAGTAAAATGATGTATCTACATAGCTCTTCTTTCTCCCATTCCCTCTACTTCCTGCACCCACTGCAAATGGAATTGGCATTGCAAATAGTATTGTGAATAGTTATTATAACTATTTTTGCTACAAGGACTATCTTCAGATATGACATATTAATATATTTATTAAAATGAAGTCAACTCATATTCATGGAATCCTCGATGTTTTTATAAATATGACTCCCTCATCTGCTCCAAATAATTTCATGGAAGAGTAAAAATACATCTTATTTAGGTAATGATATTTAGCTGAAGAACTGTGGATGAGCATTACCCCTCCCCCCCCCCCCCAAAAAAGACATCCTAAGCTTCCACTGTCAGTCATCAAAAGATCAAAAGAACAAAATAAAATATGAGTATTGGAAATATTCATTCCAAGTGTAATTAAAAACACTGATCCATGCTCATCTGTAAGAGACCATCACAATTCCTGTTCTTCAAGGCTAATCTAATAATAACCTTTTCCTCTGAAAAAAATTTTTAGCACTAATATTTCTGCCATGCAAAAGAGTTGAACTTCTGGAACCTTAGAAATATTCATACAAATCCTATCAAAGTCAGGAGGAATTCTTCTGGTTGCTTCAATTATGTGGAACCTGGGCCCTGATTTTCTGATAAGGCAGATTTTCAGTTGCTAGAAAAAGCCTGAGAATTTCATGGCTTATAACTGACTTTATGAGACTAATATAATACAGTGAACAGTTGTTTTAATGTACTAGAGCCTGATTATCTTAATCTGTATTGCTTTCTTAATGTTGAATATAATGTACATCTATATTTAAATGTGCTACATAACATCATATAGTGTTATGAATAACTTGAAAGTGTGTATTGTTTCTGGAATTAAGCCATCTCAGTAATAACCCCCTGTTGTTTTAACACTCCACATGATCACACATTGTTTCTATTTCTGACTTATTTTTCATAGTTGTCCTTCAACATCTTCAAAAAAATAGATGTGTATGATATCTTGTTGGGGGCTACTGTTGCGATTAGTTACAATGAAATCTGTATAAGCAGTCTCCTGCATAACTGCCCCAGTGGCTAGCAAAGTCTAACTCTCCACGAGAGTTCAGCTATATCAATCATACTGTATTATATGGCCACCTGTGATGTAAGGAAGACATGGACTCCAGCAGATGCAAACATACAACCAGCTTTATTACATACACTACTGCTGCTTAAATACCTTCCTGTAAAGGGAAGCTCCACGCTTTCCTCAATGATCACTCGACTTGGCTTTTTTCCCAGGCCTGTGTTCAACAGTCTCCTCCAAGTTCCTGTTCACTCCCAGGTTCATGCATATCTTGCTGTTCCAGAGTCTTGCTCAACACACACTACCATGTTCTTCGTTTAACTCTTGCTTCTTGGCATTTCACCTGGACCAGTCTTATCAAATATGTTTCCATTCTCTACAGCCACCCATTGTAACAGACCAAAAAAATAATAGCCCCTTTCATATTTGATGTTATCTTCCAGTTAACATAATTTAAACACTATGCCGTAAAACTTAGTGACAAGAACCAATGCATATATTTCCCCTTAACTTTGAAACAGTAAATAGAGAAGGACTTTATAGTGTAACCTGCAAAGACTTCCCAACCTCAGGAAGCTTGGTAGAGCCGTGTATAGGGAAGAACTGCATGTAGTCACCTTGGCCTCAAAGAAGACAAGAAGGCAGAACCACGAGGCTAAACAAATGCTTCTCTTTATTGGTGTTCTCTGATGTCTTCTCAGTTTTGAGGGACTTTGTGGATGCAATGCAACAAATGTCTCTCCTCCTACTCTATGTAATTTGCTCATGAAAAAATGAGGTTATGTTTCTATTTCCAGAAGTCTGTCTGTGAAATGTTTCCTTTCTTGAGAAAGGACATTGCCAGGGCTCCTTCGCTATCTGTCCACGTCATAATAGAGGATGATGGATGATATGTGGTCTTCATAAAATATTCTTAAAAAACCTGAATCATGGAGTGTTTTATTGGTTTGATGTGGCAAAGTTTTGGTAGCAGGAGGGCTGCTGTGCGGAGAACTGCCCCCAGGTCAGACAGACCCAGTTAGAACCAGCTCCACAATGGACCTGCTGCTGGTCAAAGCTGATCCCATCAATGAAGCTGGTGCAGCCTCTATAATACTATATTTAAGAAGGGTAAAAAACTGTGCAGAAGTTGAGAGAGAGAGAGGGAGGAGCAAGAAAAACATGAAACAGCCCTGCAGACACCAAGGTCAGTGAAGAAGGAAGAGGAAGAAGTGCTTCACATGCCAGAGCAGAGATTCCCCTGTAGTCTGTGGTGAAGATCATGCTGAGGTAAATACCCACCTGCAGCCAATGGAGGACTCCACACCACAGCAAGGGGATGTGCACTGAAGGAATCTGCAGCCTGTGGAGAGCCCACACTAGAGCAGTCTCCTGTATGTAACTACAGCATATGGAGAGAAATCCACACTGGATCAGGTTTTCTGGCAGGAGCTGTTACCCATGAGAGACCCACACAGAAGCAGTCTGTTCTTGAAGGATTGCACCCTATGAAAAGGACTGCAGGAGCAGTTTTTGAAAAATCTCAGTTCATGAGAAGGACCCACATTGGACCTGTTCATGAAGAATTATTGCATGGGAGGGACCCCCATGCTGGAACAGAGGGAGTGTGAGGAGAAAGGAACAGCAGAGATTAAATGTTATGAACTGACCCTAACTTCCTGTTGCTCCCTCTTTTATTCAGGAGGGGGAGGAGGTAGAAGAGTCAGAGTGACATTGAACCTGGGGAGGAAAGAGGAGTGAGAAAAAAGCGGTTTTAGTCTTGATTTTGTTTTGCATAATCCTCCTATTTTAAATTTGCAATAAATTAAAACATTCTTCCCCAAGTTGACTCTGTTTTGCTTTTGACAGTAATTATTGATATTCTTGTCCCCTCAGTCTATGGAAATTTTTCTTCTTTTCTTCTCTTGTCCTGCTAAGGAGTGGGAGTGAGAGCACAGCTTGGTGAACACCTGGCAGACAGCAAGTTAACTCACCACAATAGTCCATAACCTTCCTCAGAAGCCTAGTTCAAGATTATGATGGAGTCTGGCTGTGCCATTTTAATTCACACTCCGCACATAGGTATGATTATGACTCGTTGCTTCATTCAGTGAATTCATTCAATATTTCTTCCATCTTCCTTATTCACTAGTGTTTGTTTATCATAAAAAACCCAGCATAATTAATCTCTCCCTTAGGAATTATAATATACTAACCTCAAAAAGTAGAACAAATCACAAACAATAATGATGATTTTTACACTGAGTGGCTGAATTATGCCTGTTTTGCAGAGAAGACAGCAAGGTATAAAGGATGTCAGCCTCCACCAATGTTATCTGAGTGCTCAGCATCAAAATCTTGCCTTGATTTTTCAGAAGACTGATTTTTCTATGTTGTTCCAATTTCAAGTCAATTTATTTGCCCTTCACTATTGACTACCCCCATGAAAATAACTTTGGATATTACAACTTGGGCATGAAAAAAACTGAGAACAAAGAAAGTCCACCTGTGATACCTCTTATTTCAAATATTTTCCCAGCAGGAGATGCCACTTTTGCTTATTTTAAAAGAGGTAGCCACAATGATTCAGTCTAATTGGTTCATCCATCTAATATCTTATTTTGACATGGGCAATACTGAAAACTTTTAGAGAGTATGACATCCTTATCATTTCCTAAGAGTTGCAGAATATTCTGACACTGAGGAAATACCCATTTAACCCCATCTAATATGGTATTCATACTGCAGGTTGATTTGGTTTACAAATACTTATATACCTTAATTTTTACATTTTTAGTGAGTGTTTTCCATAGGTTTCTAATCCTTCTTGACAATCTAGACTAATATTTCAGCTTTTAAAACTTCTCATGACAGTGTCATCTATGGAATTAGTATTAATTAAATAAGTTATGCCTATTTCAAAAGTTGTGCTGCTATGAAAAGGTAAAAATCACACATTATTTTGATCTATTTTTTTAGCAACATATCAACATCCAAACTGCACATAAATGGGCTTATTTAACAACTCATAAGTAATTTTTTTTAAAAATCATTTTGTGAGACCTATCACTTTTGAAGGAAAATAGAACAGTATGTTCAGTAAATATGCAGTAACATATTTATTTCCAGGGTTCATTAATATTATTAATATCATCTATGTATTTGTCTACACAATTAGTAGATATGTATGTCTGACTCATCTCCAGAATTACTTTGGGGACAGCTAGTGTATTTACTTTAATTTAGCCAGCATTATTCATATTGGAGCACAGTGCCAAAACTGTGCAGTTTTGTTTTGTTTTTTTCAAAAACTCCTGATCTTCTAAGTCATTTCAGTCGCATACAATATTTTGGGTACTCATCTTAGGTAATAACTACAGCATTTAGGTAATTTTATTCTTCAAGTCTGGTTCCCTGCCAAATTGCTTATTAGACTGCAACCATTAAAATTTCTTGTGTGAATGTGACAGTTTTGATACTGTGTCAGATTCCATCATTCACTCTTGCTCCAGAATGTGTGCAAATCCCTATGGCTTTTATTTATGTAAGACAATGTGGGTTTAAGTTGAAAAAATTTTGCAATATATTTAGAATTCTACAAATCAAATTTTACTGACAGTAATTGTTGTGTCTTTTGGTACCTGTGTAGCTATTTCAAAAGCTAATTGCCTTACCGATTCTCCTGAGTACACCTTGAATTTCATTCATTTAACTCAAGTGTCAGCAAGAGAAAAAATACACAGACTAAGGTTTTTGTTTCATCTTCTTGGAAAGCACTGTGAAATTAATTTTATTGATGTATAGACTGCATTTTACAAATTAAGACTATGATGTTTACAGATGGCCTTCCTTTCTCCATCTGGCATGACTGCTTTCAGAAAGATGTTCAGAAAATGCTGATTTTAAGAATAAATTCTAATCACAAGCCTCCCTCTCTCTTTCCCTTTCCCTTTCCCTTTCCCTTTCCCTTTCCCTTTCCCTTTCCCTTTCCCTTTCCCTTTCCCTTTCCCTTTCCCTTTCCCTTTCCCTTTCCCTTTCCTTTTCCTTTTCCCTTTCTCTCCCTCCAGCCTTCCCTCCTGCCTGCCTCCTTCCTTCCTCCTTCCTTTATTTCCTTCTGCCTTCCTTCCAGCTTACCTTCTATCTCCATCCATCTTTCTTTTTTTCATTATACAACCATATTTTTTGAACGTATGTAATAACATGCTGATCCATAGAATGTCATTTAGCAACATCAGAACAATTAAATACAAACCCAAGGAAATTCTGAATATAGTTACAAAAAAATAGCATGAAGAAGTAAAATAGATCTAGATTTATGTTGTGTTTTATTAAGCATTTCAGTCTTAAGCTAGAAATCTGTGCTTTTGTCAGTATACATGGCAGAGACAAGTGTGTGTTCCTTTAATTTATAATGGCAAACTATTCTCAAACAGCAACACAGAATTTGAGTGCAGAGACAGAACTGAAGATAAGTACACACAGAGGATACCAAATTGAGCAATGCTTTCATAAGTCATAAAAGCAATTTTAAAATCAATTTAGCATTTGATCAAATTCCACTTTAGGTTTTAGAAGATGGAATTGAAATGCTGAGACCACTTGGTGGGTTAAAATCCTTGTAACAACAGCTCTGCAGTTTGAATCCTATATTACATTTTCCCTTAGAATGCACAAAAATAAGTCATGTGGCTCTGACATACAGGTTGTGCATCATAGTGCTTTGGCTGAGCTTGACAAATAATTTGTGAATGATTACATTTCTGAATCACTGATGGGTTTAGTTGGTTGGTTGTTTTGCATTTTGTATATTAATTTATTGATTACAGCTTTAGTTTCTTAGGTGTGTATTTCATCCTGCCATGAGAAATGGAAGAATACACACAATTATTGGCATAGGAAGTTCCCTGTTAAAAGAAGCGTGACTGCAAATGACAGCTGTGTTTGCTGGATTTGGTTTGTCAGTTTAGATTCCCCACAACCTATCCTTGAATAAGTGACACATGTAATGATGTATATAAAAATTTATTCTGCATATTCGCCATCATTTATATAAGAGCAGGGGTCTCCATTGGTTACTAGTTGCAATCTGGTTAGCATCCATTGGAAGTGTGGGGCATTGAAGTTTTACTGCATGTTTCCCTGTGCAGTTTCCAGGTACATAGAAGAAGGCCACCCTGGTCCCAGGTACTATTTGACCCTGTGCTGTTCTGTCAGGGAGAGACAAGGCTCTGATAGGAGTAAAAATTTAGTGAAGATGGTGAGCCAAATAGAGAAGGAACCACAGCAAAAGACACAGACACACACACACACACACATAAAAAAAAAAAAAAAAAAGCACAGAAAAAGACTCTCTCTGTCAGGAGGCAGGAATAAATGTTAGGCTCGTTTGAGTTTGGAGGCTGGAGTCCTATTACACATAGCTCCCAATAGATGTTTTGTATCAAGGACACTAGTTCAGATCTAACCTCATTCTTACAGGCATTTATTCTGGACCCTTTGGGTTGTAGACATATGTCTTAAAAGGGTACCATAGGAGAATTTCATTGAGTCATTATACAAACTAAAGGAAAAAATTTTCCTCTGTCCCTGTTTCCACATGGAAAGGTAGTTTGGTTTATGGTGTAGAATGAGAGCTTATCAGTAAAATTGAAATAATTTTCTTGCATAGGTACACAAATTGGCTCAGCCTCAGTGACAATACAGATTTATTTTCAATAAAAATATCTTGAATTTCAGCCCCGATGATTTGGTCCCTATTGCATGCATGTATAAATATTTCAAAACAACAAAGTAAGAAGCTGACAAGCATGAATATTGCTGAAAGTTACTGCACTGCAGTATTTTTCCTTCTACTCAATTAATAATGTATTTCTTTAACATTGTTGGGAAAAAGAATTTTTTTTTCACCCATATGTTCAGTATTAACATAATTCCATTCTGGAACTGAATTTTATTTTTTATATTTGGCATAGAGAAAAAAGAAACTATTCATATACACATTAAATGAACATGTTCTTGAGGAATAAAATTAAGATGTTTACAGTAAATACCTGTTCTAATGAACACTGTTATAATGATCAGAATAATAAAATTTATTGCTAAATCAAGATATTCCAAAATAAATACTATCTATGCTTAACACAGCTTGTTAATTTATTATTATTTTTAATTGACTGTAAAGGTGTGTTGATAAATATATAAACTATGGAATATAAAATTTTTCAGTATACTTGTTAGATAATAATTAATTATTGTCCAATGCCTGTATTGTTGTAGTTTGACAAAATGATAAATCAATTGGTATGTTTCCAGATGGCAAATATGTAAAATATCCTAACCCATCTGACTTTCTTGTTATTACCGTATCCAGAGACTAAAGGGCACTTCTTTAAAAACACATCTGAATACATGTTTCATTATGTGTTAAATACTTTAGGAAATATCATCTAGTTCCTACGGCTGTTACTTTGTTTATAAAAACAATATGCTAAGAAATATTCTGTGACCATGACACTAGGTGGCACATCAAAGTCCGTGTCCATAGGCCTACAGTTCTTATTCTTTCTTTTAAGCGGTGTGGTCACGCTTAAAACCTGACTTTTGCGAACATGCTATTCCTGGCATGCACTGTGCTTGCTCTCACTCATGCTTTATGTATTATATGTATATCATAGAATCATAAATAGTTTGGTAAGCAAGATACCTTTAAAGGTTATCTAGTTCATCATCTCTGCCACATACAGGGACATCTTCAACAAGATCAGGTTGCTCAAAAGCCCATCCAACCTCACATTGAATGATTCCAGGGATAGGGCATGAAAAACTTCTGTGGGCAACCTGTTCCAGTGTTTCACCACCCTTGTAAAAACCTTCCTTATATCTAGTCTACATCTACCTTCCTTCTGTTTAAAAACCATTAACCCTTTTCCTACCACAACAAGGCCTGCTAAAAAGTCTGTCCTGATCTTTCTTATAAGACCTTTTTAAGTACTGAAAGGACACAATAAGGTCTCCCCAGAGCCTTTTTTCCTGACTGAACAGTTCCAACTCTCTCAGACTTTCCTCACAAGAGAAGTGCTCCAGTCCTCTCATAGTTTTTATCCCCTTCCTCTAGATTCAATCAAACAGGACCATGTCTTTCCTGTGCTGATCTATTTTATATTATATAGATGATTTCTAAAATATTAATAAAGACGTAAACAAATAGTCATTCCATAATTTTTCATTAACAAATAGTCTACAAAATAACATTTTTCTGGGTTATAAATCACAGGAAAAACACCCACTTCTCTGGATTATAAATGGCAAAAAAGCACTTTTGATTTTCCTCTTGACCCAGCATTAAACTTGGCATAAAAGTAAAAATGCTAGAGGAAGGATAGGTTCAAATTAAATGCATGCAGCTTTCCATCAAAAATACATTGCTATTGACCTGGTGAACCCAATCTCTCTAAGACTGCTGCACCTATAGAAGATGAAGTTGGGGTATGCACATTATTGTGGGGTGTGTAAATTGCATTCATTGTTCTCTCTAGCAGAAGAGAAAAACAATGACTTCATCTCTCATGGTAGTAACTGCAGCTTTGCTCCCTGATTAATGTTCATAATCTCAGAATCCTATTTACATTTAGAATGTCTTTTCTTGGCAACTTTTGTTGAGTATGGCAAATAAAAACAGGGACAAGGTGATGATAGATAATAGATAGATAGATAGATAGATAGATAGATAGATAGATAGATAGATAGATAGATAGATAGAATGCGAATGCAAATTCATAAGCTTAATTTTCTCAGAAAATCAGTATAAAATAATCTTCAGGTTTTAAAGGGGCATACTAGCCAGTAGTTTTAGTAGGTGAATGAGAATTAGTTCATATTAAAAGAGTACCTGTGTCTACAGAACAAACTACCTGACAAGGGCCATTAAATTTCCTTCTGCGAGGTATTATTCGGAACTACTGTCACCCAGGGGACACAAGAAACAGGTACAGAAAAATGAGAAAAATCCTAGAGAAAAATGACCAGGCATGTGGGAAGAGCACAAATGCTCACACCTGAATTTACACCAAATTTACTAAGGCCTACTTTGGAAAGTAGAACAACAGAATTAAATAATACAGTCTGAATTTTCTGAGAGAAATCAGTAGCAGTTCCTACTAATTTCAGGTGAAATTGCATATTAGGGAAATCAGGTTTATGAACATCCTTTACTCTTTTCATTTTTTAGAATAACAAGTTTTTGTTTGCAAAATAAATTCCATGCAAATAGATCCCTAGATCTCTTCCAAACTTTACGAACATTTCTACATATGCAACATATAGAATAATTCTCACAACCTGACATCTTCAAAGATGTGGAGAAATATTGAATCAAATCATCCATTTGAGACTGGGAAATATTTTTTTTTTTGTCATCTTAACAGGGTGAATGATAATAGATGGGTTGACTGAAGTTCAAGACTACCATTTATTTATTGGTACCTAAATTTAACTCTGCATTGAACAAATGAGTTGTGAAAGGACTGCCTTTTTGTTTCAGACTGGAAAGTTAGGATAGAGTGAGTTGTTTAAAAGCCTAATTTCATGCATACCAGGCTAAAAGCTTTTTTTGGTGTGGTTGCTCCAGAACACATATGAGATCTAAACACTATATCTGTGGTTCGTAGTCCCCCACTGCGTAGTTACAAAACATTAGTGAAGACCACTGAATACAACGAATAGGACAAGACAAATGGGCCTCAAGCTGTCCTAGGGAGGTTTAGAGTGGATATTAGGAAAAAATTCTTTGCCAAAAGGGCTATCAATCATTGCAACAGGCTGCCCAGGAAAATGGTTGAGTCACCATCCCTGGAGATCTTTCAAAGACATGTACCTGGTTTAGTGCTTTGTTTAATGGTTGGACTTGGTGATCTTAAAGGCCTTTTCCAACCAAAATGATTCTATGTCTAGCTCCTGATGGCATACAGTTATCGCTGATAAAATATGACACTTACAGAGCAAGAAGTAGAGAACTGCATATCCAAATGAGGTTGAGGGATGACAGAAAGAAGCTATGTAAATTGGCCTTAGACCAGGACACTAGTGTTCACATCTATACTGACAGACAAGACCATAATTCTGTGTCTTGTCTTGAATAGCCTCAGACATCTGGCACGGGTACTACTTCATTAGAAGCTCAGTGGGAATGCTTCTATCTGCTCAATTTCTACTTGAGTGTTCCCTAAAGGGCTCTCATCTGAGCACTGATCCACCTGGTGCCACGTATCTTTTGAGATCTGAACTCACAGCTTGAGGTGACAAAGGTACAAGCTTAATAGTTACGGTTAGGATGTTCTTTCCATTTTAAGTGCTTAATTTCTGATGCTTGTAACTTTCCAAGCCATTAGCTCCTGGAAGAAAATTTCTCAGACTATGTTCAATCCAGAGGTGAAATGCTCAAAAAGTTTGATAAAAATCCATGTGGTTGTTACTGAGGTCTGAACATAAGGCTAAAGGGAAGTGAGGGAGCACTTCCTATTATAAAGGTTATGTATTCCAGATACTTTCTCTATTTCTCAGAATTATCAGTGTAATTAATTTCCATTCTGACACAGTTCAAATTGTCACAAAGCTGCCATTTCTCTTTCAGGTAATATTCAATTCATATACATTTTGGCTTATCATAAGAGGCACATTTTTTTTTTGCCTCATATACCCTTTGTATTTATTTATAGGGCTTAGTGGAAAGAAGAGAGAACATCTACTTTTGTAGACAAGATTAAGATAGGCTTAGAAACAACAAAGTTTCTCTGAACATAGAAGGCTGAGATTTTAGACCTTCCTTTGGAAAATAGTAACATCTATTTTTGACTTATTTTTGCAATTTATCACCAAGAGAATATGAGCCCAACACATTCTGGAGTTTCAAACTGAATTCCAGATTTTTCTTTAAACCGCTCTGAAATCAAAATGAATGTGTAAAAACTTATTTTTAATTGAAATTTCATAAAATCATAGAATATCCTCAATTGGAAGGGACCCATAAGAATCATCAAGTCCAACTCTAAATTTTTGAAAGCAATCTATTCACCCAAAACAGAATGCAGCAGACCAAATCCATGTTTCAAGAAATGAGTTGTTTTCTATGCTTCTTCCCATTGAAGAGGTGAATACTTTTTATGGACTATTTCTCTGTCTATTCACTCTCCCATATAATTCAGTGTATCATTTGCACTCCATTCTGCCCCTGTGCTTTTGTCATCTTCTTGTTCTGCATATGGCAGCCTTCCCATGGGCTGCAGTTCTTCATGAACTGCTCCAGTTTGTGTCTCATGGGGTACAGTCCTTCAGGGACAGACCACTGTGGCCTGGGTTTCTCACAGAAAACCTGCTCCAGTATGTCCTCCTCTCTCCACCACAGGTCCTGCCAGGAGCCTCCGGTGGAGGCTTCTCATGGTGCCACAGCTTCCTTCCAGTGCATCCACCTGCTCTGACCTGGAGTCCTCCATGGGCTGCAGTGGAACAGCCTGCTTCACTATGGTCTTTTCCACAGACTGCAGGGGAATTTCTGCTCTCATGCCTGGAACACCTCCTCCTCCTCCTTCTTCAATGACCTTGTCTACAGAATTGTTCCTCTCATACGTTTGCTCTCCTTTCTCTGGTTACAAATGCTGCTGCTAGTTTTCTTTGGCCTTGGCCAGTAGCAGGTCTGCCTTAGAGCTGTCTGACATTATTGGCTCTATCAGACATGGGCAAACTTCAGCAACTTCTTGCTGAAGCCACCTTTGTAGCCCCTCACTACCAAAACCTTGCCATGGAAACCCAATGCAGCATCTCATTGACTTTACTGTAAATTGACAATTGTTTTAGTTGTGGGCATCAAACTTTAAAGTTAACCATTCATTACAGTGGCTCCATAATTCAGAATGACTGTAGACAGTTGCTAGGTGGTTGCTAAGAAAAGGATCAAAGGGAATTGTTTAAAGGAATTCCAGTAAACTGACTGTCCTGGGACACTAATCAAAGTATCTTACACCCAGCCAGTTCGGCAGTGAAAATTGAAATCTGGCTGTCCTCAGCTGAATTGTCTGCTTTATAATGATAAAACACACAGGTCAAGAAGAACCTTGCCCAGGCAAAGACCCTTCCTGCACACAGGCACAGTGATTGAAGAAGAATGCACAGCAATTATCATAATCACATGCAAATTACAAGCCAGTCATTGTACCTGGGAGTGTATTACCTTGTAACATTTGTGTGTAAATATGATGAAGAAACCAGCTTTGGGGGTACTCAATTTATGGCAATCAACTGAGCACCCAGGACTGAATAAAAGCATTATCTCACTGGTGTGTTGCGTATGAGGTAATGAACCATCTTTTTGGACAGCAGTGGTACCTTTAAAAGACCTAGCATGTAGGTCTTTGTTATTAGCAGCTGCACTTGCACATGAAGATATTTGAAAGGCCAATTATCCAGTTAGACTCAATCCTATTCATATTAATAGAACATGAAACCATTTGGAACAAGGGAAAAGTCTCACACACTTAGCCTTTAATCATGTTTCCACACAGCAGGCACCTAAGACGTGGTATAAATGCAATATAAAACCATTATATTTGACAACACTGCAGGTGTATTCCTGGATCTGAAGAATTAAATTATTTAAAAGTTACTGTAGCTTAGCTTTTTGTTCACATGTGGGTTTTTGTTCAAGCAAGGACACTTTTGTTTGGTTTCTAACTATTTCTTGCACTGACAGCACAACACTATGGACTTTAAAACACAATCACTTGAAAGTTTCAAAGTAAATGGACGTTCCTGGGTGTTGGTGTCTGTCTCTTGAAAGGCCACAGTTATATACAGAAAAATAGAGAGAGGAATCACAGCATCCTACCTCTTAGAAAGGAACATTGAAAGCTACAGGGTGTATTTAAGAGTCTTCTGGGAAGGAGAAGCTCACAATTTTATTATAGATGGATACAATGGAGAAGCTCTTTGTCAGCTTATCATGCTCCCGAGTAGAAGGCAGAAAGAAAGAAATCTGAGAGGAGTCAAAGAGGCAATTTCTATTAACTTCGGGGAGGAAGAAGAGTATAGAAGCAAATTGGAGACCCAGAGGAATATGCATTTCTTTCTTGAATCATATGTGTACACCCCATTTCTCTGTTATGACTAGACTTCTTAATCTGCAATGGAGGAATAAAGTAAATCATAGAAAATGTTAAAAAAAAATTATGCAGAGGGTTCTTTCAGCATCTCCCAAGAGAAAACAGAGACAGAGGCATTAGGTAAGGAACAAAAGCTGATAAAATTCTCGGGTTAGTGTCAGTATGCATGGGAGGAGCCCTGACTAATTGTTGTACTCCCCATAAGGTACAAATGAGAGATGTGATGTACTCACCTCATGCATGCGGGAAAATTTTCATCTGAAATTAATCAACATTTATGTGTGGAACAATTTTCCCCAAGCTTTAAAAATCAGAAAACAGTTCCCACAAACCCACTGGCTGCAAAATCAGAAAATGTTTTCATGTTGTGAGATTTCAAAACTACCCATATGGGATTACTATGACTGAGTTTCTTGTTCTGCTGCATAGAGAAAAGGGAAAATTAAACTTACTATGACTCATAATCCTTCTGTAAATTGAGCAGCAGACTGAACAAAAATTTCAAGGATATTTTATTTTGAACTACAGAATTCGTTATCCCTTGTAACACTAGAATCAGTCCTGAGATCCACCCTTAACCATCACTAGTGTACAGACTGATTAATAGTGTTTACACTGGCCTTGTTAACCAAATTATATACATTTGGGTGGTTAGGTGAAGATGTGAAACAGATCTTCCCTTTCCATATTCTTACACTTGTAATTTAGCACAGTAAGGCCTTTTTGTCTCTTGGTTGAGTCTGTGACTAACCTGTCCCTGCCATGAAGGTAAGCATTGCATAGAGAAGTAATCAGTGATTCAAAACGGATTCCCAGTTGTATTCCGTAGCTACCATTTTTGCAGTCCCTTTACAGGCAGCAAGTTTCATATTTTGACAAGAGGGTTGGCCCACAGAGGTTGCTTAGTCTGACTTCAAGTATCTAAATTCAAATAGATTTATTCTGCTGTGGTTTTGGTTTGATTTTGTTCTTCCATTGCTACTGTTTTCTTTACTGACAAACCAAATTAAGAAAACGGAAGTTTTCTTTCTATTCAGGAAGAAGTGCCAGCACTTAGTAAGTTTTTTTCTCTGCATGCCTGCAGTCTGGTCCCCATATTTATCCTTATCAATACGAATAGTTTCTGTTTTTCTTTTTCTCATAATCCCTCTCTGCAACATCTGGGAAAAAATATATTCTGAGAATTTTCTTAAAAAAAACATCTTAAAGCTCATGTTTATGATTTCATTTCTGTTCTTACCACTTTGCAATCTGAGCAAATCATTAAACATGAAAGAAATAAAACATACAGCTTTCTAATTAAAAAAAATTAAATTTACAGAACGCATTTGTAAAACAATTATTTATTCAACAAAGAGACCAGAAAAAAAATCCTGTTCTGTTCTTTAAGAAGCCTTTAATTTGCACCCATAAAAACTGTTTACATGTTATCTTAGTACAAACGATGCCCAGGATTGTCCCTGCATGTCTTTAAAACCCATGCAAAAAAGCAGACACACAAATTTATTGCTTTCTTAAGTTCTTGATTATGTTAATTAGAAATCTATAAAAAACAGAGGACAAATTGACTAGCCCCAGCATAGTTTTTTCTTCTGTGTTTAAAACTGAAAAAGCTAAATAAATGTTGTCAATAAAACTTTGCAATATGTTTTAGTCTGTTCATTCTCAGGAAGGTGCAAAAACATCTTTACATACCGTGAAGAATGAGAATGTTCAGAACACATTACCACTCACAAATTACAGAGTTTTCTATTTTCTATAAAATATCTTAAAAATCTGTGCTCAGTCTAATAGTAATACATTCAGAATCAATATACAGCTTCAAGCTTCAGCTCCATTCTGTTGAAGGGGATGTGTTACCACAAATATCATAATAGGACCATAAAAACATTGTTTTTAGACTCTGATTATAGCTTCCATGGCAATTTGAACAGGACACTGTATTTAAAGTTTTTAGGGTTTTTTTCTTTGTTGGCTTTTTTATTTCTATTTAAATCTTTTTGTTGTTTTTATTTTAGATGTAGGATGCCATATGTTTGGCCTGAAGACTACATCCTTCTAAAGGAATGCAATTAGATGTTGGTAATCCCTGATTTCTCTTGCCTCACAATTCTCCAGATGGGGTTGCAAGCTAAAAAATTAATTCAGGTACATAACAACCCATGACCTGTGCCTCACTTCCTGAAGTCTTGTTATTCCTACTCAGCATGTAGCAGAAAATATAGTTATTGCATCAGTGAATACTACCACCACAATATATGGTGGAACCATATATGTCATTTGAGTACTTTACCTTGAATTTTATTTACATTTATTTCTCTTAATTTCCTTTATTCCCTTTCTAAATTAAATTATCCTGATTTTACACAGGTGACACTTAGAGTAAGTAGTGATTATGTTGGCATAGGAATTGAGTAGAAAATTGATTTAACTTATGTTTCAAATTCTTACATCTGTTCCTATTGCCACATGTAGATAGCATTGTTTGTTGGAGACAGAATTGAAAAAATAAGCACATAATGAAATTTTAGAATCTAGAAGACATTGTGTTGAATAGTCATGGTGAGAAATTTCTCTGGGCTAAACACTGATTTTGAAACATTGTTTGCTGTTAAGTGCCTTGTTCCCCAGATTTAGGGAGAAGAGTTAGGAGTTAAGATTTTTCTGTCTCTAAGTAACATTTAGGAAAGAGTTAAGTGTCCTGTTGTTTCAAAAGTGCAGTAGTTGTTTTTTTTTTTTTCTTGATGGAAATATTTTTAGCTTAGAATTGTGATATGTACCATGTAATAGATGTATTTAGCTTTTTTATGGTGGCAGGACACAGTTGCAAAACAGAAAGGTGTTATAATAGTATTGAAAATAAGAAAAGGAAAAAGGCTTTTTGGAATAGTGACAAACTCTTTTAGAAACAGCTTGCATTTCATCAAAGTCTGTTTCCTCATGACACTTTTTGAGGTATCATTTCTTGCTGTTAATTGCCAGTGAAAAGCATTCTGTCAGTGTGAAGCTTTGGAAATTGTGGAGCGTCTCTTTTTGTGTATTAAGTGCTGCTTACAGTTACTATCATACATACTGTACATTATTTTCTTTGTGTGCAGCCACTGGGAAATTTCAATATGCCATTAGGAACTGGCTTACTTTTCTGTTTGCATTTTTGATCAAAACTACAGAGTTTTCTCCTGCTTTGCTTACAGAGATACACAGAAGGAATCCCCAATGTGTAATCAGTGTGAGACCAAAACTCTTACAAGCACAAAACACTTGGGTGTCTGTAGTAATGATATTAAACATTAATTTAATGACATTAAAGTTTATACTTGTGTCTAAAGTGTATTTATATATGCTGCTTGAAGTAGTTAACTAAATCTCCATACAATTTTGGTTTGTATAAAAGTATTTTTCAAAACATAGCTACCCAAGGTTACTGAGAAATTACTGTTTTATGAGAGGATTTTATTTTCTCCCTTGGTTTTTCTATGCTATTAATAAATGGTCACACAAAATGGAGTTAAAACTCTAATAGAAAGCTTAAGAAATTACTTCAATAACAAACTAATATTAATTAAAAGTAAAATAATGGTCCTCAGTCACTAGGCATATTCTAAATATTATCTTCTGTTTTAAGGCCAGATTCCAGCTGGAATCTCATCTTATTCTGGTTACTTTTCTAACTGTTCCTTAAAAACAATAATTATTGTTTCATCTTCTTCACTAGGTTTCCTACACCACTGCAATATATGTTACCACTTACTGATTTTGCTAGAGGGCATTTTGCATTGTTAGGAGAGTAGCTGAACATGATGCAATAATCTTTGGGCAACTTTTGCTGCTAATTTTCAGGGTTGTATACATTCCTGGCCACTTCCCAATGTTCTTGAACAAAATAGTTTCCCTAGCTTCCAGTTTCCTCTCTAAACTAAGTTATAGTATGAATTTTGAGGTTTTTTGGCATTCCCATCATCAGATCCTGGAAATTACTGTTCTAGAAATTGTGAACAAGAGTGTCTTCTGCTATGTAGCAATTATAATTGTTATGACCACAGAAAAGCTGATATAATATGCTGCCAAAATGCATGATAGCTATTTTTTTCATCCGCTTGGCAACTACTCTTCATTTCTACAAATGATATGCAAAATGCTGGGCAATGAACAGTAAAGCATTGCTGGGCAATGAAAAGTAAATCCTACTAGGCCTCACCTAATTCAATTTTGGGAGGTGGGGGTGGGGTGGCTATGTAGCTCAAACAGGAATAATTTCTAATCAAATTTGTTCTAAGATTAGAGTCTTCATCAAGTAGATTGACTAATGATTAACTGCATTTAATTGACACCTGAAATCCTAAAAGTGGCAAAATACAGACTATATTATGATGCTTATTATGGCAAACTATTCTATGATGCTTCCCCTTTTCTTCTTCCTTTTCTCTTGTATACTACTCTCACCTCATTCACATAGTGGAAAACCCAATTTATTCTATTCCATTAGATTACAAAATTCCGTATGTATAAAATGCATCCTTAGTAGAACAATAAGTTTTCAAATTGAATATGAGGTTCTCATTTGCCACATTAATAGATGCCTTTCTAAAGTAATTAAATAAACAAATACAAATAAGTGGTATACATGAATATTTAATAAGCAAAAAGTTATGTTTCATTTCTACTAAAAGCTAATTAAATGGCTTGCAGTCAGTATTCTTAGGATGACATAACTCTGGAGGAAAAAACATATTAATCGTTCAGCAGTTACTTCTGTTATAAACTAATTAATTTGTTTTCTATCTTTGTGCAACTGGTAAAAGCATCTAGAAACTACAGTCTTGACTAAAATAATTCAGTCTTTAAATCTAAGATAGACTTGGTGAAAGAAAAATTTTGTTTGCTCTTTAATAAGAATAATTTTTTTATTTAGATACAGCTAAAACAATTAACTGACCCAAAAATAAAAGATTAATCAAGATCTTGTGGTACCAGTTGAAAAAAAAAATCCGTGCAACTTTGTATTGCTGTTTGAAGCCAAGTGTAATAACATCTTTATATGCAGATGGAATATAACAAATTAGTTGCTGGGAGTTTTGTTTTAGGATTTCATTTAATTTTAAGATTTTAATTTCATTTTCCTATTTCAATTTAATTTAAAATTTCAATTTTAAATTGCAGTGTCCCTAAGTAAGGTCATGGGATCTAAGAATCAGCCTATTGTTCAATGAGAAGACTCTAATTGACTTAACCAATATATCTCTGTATCTGTTAATATGTAATATTTATATAATTCATTATAATAGTAATACTAAATGACTCTGGCAAACATATTGGGCTTTGATTCCTTGAACCTCAAATCTTCCATTTTAAATTAAAAAAAAAACAAACAACAAAAGAACCCAAAAAATCCGAACCCAAAAGCCCTTCCTTTTTATTTTGCTTCTTTGAGACACAGTTAACAACTATAACATATTCAATTTCAAAGCCAAAGCAACTCCTCTGTTTTCTCTTTAAAGACCACCTCAGGCATAGTTATTGACTCAAACCCTTTCATTCTCTTCAATTTCTTCTATCTGATTTCAGTAACATACTATTGATTTCCTTTAACCTCTTTGCACGTGAAGTCTGCTCTACTATGGATGGCTGGTATATAATTTATGTTCTGTTTTTAATATGATGCCTAGGCTGTTTCACTTTCTCTACCAAGATGGTGTTTTTTTCTTTATTAAGAGGGACAACTGTAGTAACATCTGTCAGAATCTTGAAAAACACTGATATATGTCACTTGTACACCATTGGTGTATATTAATATTGCTGTTATATTGAAAATTTGTTTCTGAAATTGGTATCAATACACCTTTAAACCTTTTGCTGACGTCTTTAAATTGTCAGATGAGGTAGATTTAATTTATGGTATCACCTAAAGAAATCAGATTAGAGTTATTTTGAATGAAGAGGAACACATGATGACACATGAAAACTTAATTACCACTTCATATCGTTTATTCAAAGTTGATTTTCTTTTTTTGCTGTTCTGAAAAGGGGAGAATGGAGATGGGAGAATTTGCTCCTCACAAGCTTAACTCATAGTCCATAGATTTGTAGAGTTCAAAACAGCATCTTGATCTGCACTTAGATATCTACAGAATAACAGTAAGTAAAGGAATATCTGATTTAATGCAGTCACACCTCTAATAACCAATTGTAATGGTTACACACCACTCTTTCATACCTTTTTATTTGATTTTACATGGTGTATCATATAGAATAATACATGCAGGTTAACAAGGAAATTAGCAATCTCTGCAGACTCCAATTCTAAAATCTTTATTAAGTTATTTCAACAATTAAAACCTGCCTTACTTGTTATCGGTTTATTTAGAAAAGATCAATATTAGTATATGTGTACAATATGAGACTGTCTAGTACAGAATGGTGTATATCTATGCTATCAAATTATCTTTTTCTTTGAACAGTGCTTGACTATTATTAGTAATTTGTTTTCCTTTTTTTCTTCTTCTTTTTTTAAGCTTTTATTTGAAGAGTAAAAACTCTTTAAAGGTATAATCCTGGACATCAGCTTTGCATTGCACCCTCTCTTCTTTCATAAGTCATCCTTTCACTCTCTTATGAGGGGAAATAATACGATTAAACCAAATATCCTTCAATGTAAAGATTTTCATTGGAAGACCCTCACAGAGATGATACTGACTCATCCAAAGGTCAGTAATAATTTTCCAAAGCTACTGCCATTTGAATTTGACAGCCATTACCAATTTCATTTTCCATAATTTTATCATACTAGGAGCATAGTTATGTCAATGATTTCTTTGTCCAACAAGCCTCACGATGTTTGGATCCTTCAGTCATCACACGCCTCAAGTTTGTTCTATTTTATTTCACAAGACAATAGTTGAAATGCATATCCAGCCCTATGACAATGTTTCTGTACTTTTTTATTGGTGGATAGAAGAGAATACATTGGTTTTGTTTTACCAGCAACTTGCAAGGAATCATAGAATTGCAGAATAGTTCAAGTTGGAAGAGATCTTTAAAGGTCATTTAGTCAACCCCCCTGCAATGAACAGGAACATCTTCAACTAGATGAGGTTGCTCAGAGCCTCATTCAACCTGTCCGTGAATTTTTCTAGAGACAGGGCATCTACTATCTCTCTGGACAACCTGTTCCAGTGCTTTACCACCCTCATTGTAAAAAAATTTCTTGTATCTAGTCCAAATCTGCCCTCTTTAAGTTTAAAAGAACACCTTGTCCTATCACAACATGCCCTACTTAAAAGTCTGTTCCAAATTATTTCTTGTCTGTGCTAACTTGCAGCCCTATTCAGGAATTTCGTGCAAGGGTACTAACTGGAATGGACCACAGTCATGCCACGAACCATTCTGATAATTTAAAAGTATAGGAAAAAATATCTCATTTATTTGGGAACAGTACCTGTGATTTTTAAATTTCCTAGTACAGATATAGCCTATGCCAGTGTCCAATCAGACTTTTCAACTGCTGACCTCACAAACCGATTGTACATAAATTTGCAAAAAGAGTAGATTTTTCCATCATGTCCTCTCCTTCCCCTCACACAGTTTTCTGACTTCATAATTTTTTATCTGGAGAGAGCTTTGGTCAGCTAACGTTCATCCAGAATCCAGGTCACAGACACAAAATAGGATCTGTTTTCTGAGTCCTGAAACAGACTTCTGGAGCTAATTCCCTGTTATGCGACAGGCCACATCTCCTTTACTACTTTTCCTGGCAATCTATACCTAACTGTTGCCTTAAACCAGCTCACAAAAGTAAATGCATATTCAGTTATTATTATTTTTACCAGAACAACTCACCATGAAGCTGGAAGTTTCCTCCATTCCTTTAAGAATACATTGGGAAGATACAAGTTATATTACTTTTTGCAGATTTGGATCTAGTACATAAGGAGCAGTGAATACAGAATAATACACAGTGAGAATAAGAAACATTTTGAATATAACTGCATTTAAAATATGTTTTGCATCCAACTTGTAAACATGTTTACTAGTACTCCTGATCTTTGAACACCTGCAGGTTACAAGTAATCAGATCCCACAGAACATAATAAACCTGATTTCATTCTCTTCTATTTAAACAACAAACCAGCTCATGGATATTCACCAGATTTGATCTGTTTTACTCAGGAGCCCCTCAAAGCCCTGTCATGATTACATTCCCCACGGTGAACCCTAGAGGGGGAAAAAGCTGCATGAATCAGTCAATCAACTCCAGTACTTCACCTCTATTTCAGCTCAAACCAAAAATCACTTTTAAAAAAGACGGATACTATATGTAAATCACTTCAAACCTTTGCCAATTTCCATCCTCCAAGATCCAAGAGTGGCACACTTCTCTTCCCTGGAACAGAACTCTTCGCCTCAGTTTCACCTTGTGGTCTTGTGCTCTTTCGTGATACCCAAAAGTTGAAACTCTTTTGAGCTTTGTCATCCCTCTGTAATTCTTATATATAGCTTGATCTTTTCATGTGAGATGACTTTTCCCCTAAGAGAGGAATAATAAACAGTATAAATGAACATAGCTAGAAAAGTAAAGAAAAGAAAAAAGAAAAAAAAAAGAAAAACAATAATGAAAATATTTTGATCTTTTTATCCCTTTCTGGAGAGTTTTAATGCCATCAGAAATAAGAGACCAAGGCACGCTTCTCAACTGGGGATGTGAGTATCAGTATGAGTTTATAAATTTTAAATGTCATTGTTGCTCTCATCCATTATTTTCAGTAAGGTTTTCACCAGACAACACCATGACTGGGGTTTGGAGCAAAGGTTTGTAAGCTGTCTGTAATATCAAACTGATTCAATGAAGCATTTTCAGACTAGTTTCATGAAAAAATGAAATGTGTGCAGCCATACTGTCTCTCTATCTAGATATTTGTAAATTTCTCCAAAAAACCTTAGGACCTGTCGATCATTTCAGTTATATTTGGTTGAGAACAGAGGGGTATTCTATTACTATTAATCCAGTAAAAATTGGTAACTGCGTAAAGAAACATTAGTGAAAGAAAAGCAGTTGCAACTCTGACCTGTACTTCCAAAATCAAACAGCTCCATAATCAATATAGTTGCAGCTCTGAGCTAAACCCAGCATTTTTCCCTTTAAATGTAAGAAGAAATGGGAGGGAACCTTGTGCAAGGGAGAAAAGACAGGGCTTCAGGGTCACGACAAGGAATGGTTTTAGGATTGAATGACTAGGAAATACAGAACACTACCTTTGTTTTTCATGCAACAACCTCTCTTTACTAGTCATGTGATGATAACTGCCTCACAGGATCAGTAAATGGCAAAAAGAGAAAGGTGGAAATGCAAAATTCATTGTTTAAGTGCCTTTGAATATAAGGGTGAGAAAGATTTCAAGCAGCTGACATAGCAGGGGCTGCTGACAGGCAGCATAGGTACCAAAGGCAGTACAGAGGGATTTGTCTGAGGCAGGTTTTTAAATGACAAGCAAGGTGTCCATCAATGAAGAATTATACCTAGAGACTGGCATCTATGAGAAATAGTTGTTTTTCCTGATTTCCACTGAGGTCCAAACTCATCAAAAAAAACTGGAACCTGCTGCCTCACCCAGAGACAAAGTACAGCAATTAAGATACTTGAACTCCTTTTCCTCTGAGAGGCAGCATTTTCAGGCTGCCACTGCACTCAATCTCCAATTTCAGAGAGGAAAAAACACAGCCTGACACAGCAACCTTGAAAGATTGCTGACCCTGTGTTGTAGCTTTTACTTTGGGTGCAATCCAAACTGAAAGTTGCTTTCTCTCTTGTTTCAGTGGTTCTAATGTTTCAGGAAGAGCCAATCCTTTCCTAATTTCCTGTAAGAGAATAGAAAGTCTGGAGGGAAAAAGGTAACTTTGTGTTTTCAGACAATTGTTTTAATGAAAACTATTGAAATTGAATATAAAATTGAATCTAGTCTTTCAGCCTGGAGAAGAGGAGGCTGAGGGGAGATCTCATCAAGCGAAGGGACACGTCCCAATCTCCTCTCTTTGGTGACCAGGGACAGAACCCAAGGGAACGGTATGAAGCTTCGACAAGGGAGGTTTAGACTGGATATTAGGAAGAGGTTCTTTACTGAGAGGGTGGTGGGGCACTGGAACAGGCTTCCCAGGGAAGGTGTCACAGCACTGAGCTTGGCTGAGTTCAAGAAGCGTCTGGATGATGCACTCACTCACATGCTCTGACTTGGTTGGCCCTGTGTAGAACTAGAAGTTGGACTCAATGATCCTTATGGGTTCCTTCCAACTCAGGATATCCTATGATTCTAGGATTAAACCAAACTTAGATGTTAATTCAACCTGAAACATAATCTACTACTGGGTACCATTTATTTTGCACAGCTGTATTGGAGGGACTTTAAAAACTGTCACAGTATCTTTGAAGCCTTTTGCTAAGGCAAGTGAGAGTTAAAGGGGATAGATAAATTGATATATAGACAAAGATTGAGAGCAAGAGAGAGAGGGAGAAACTAGCTATCACCAAAATCGCAAGTGAAGAGGGGAAGTTGTGAAAGACTATTTCCCCGGAAGAGCAGACTATAGTGGTGGGTATGTGCCAAAGTAATCATCATTATTATTTTTATACATATAGGAAATTTTTTTTTAAATCCTGTATTTATATGGAAGTAAGCATTTAGTGTGTAAGATATAAATAAGCAAGAATCGACATATAGATAGTAAATGTAGGCAGAATTTCCTTCCACTGATCTGCATTGCAGATATTCTAACTACATTGGGAAACTGTGTTGCATATTCTGTAGTCATTTTGAGTACAGAGCAGCCTGGAAAAATTTGCATTAAAGTTCCACAATCATTTAATAAATGTATTCTTTCTTGGATATCTAGAATGACAGTTGTACGCTTGTATAGGGACTCTGGCTCATTATGCAGCTCTCTTGTTCTCATTTATTTATTTATTCATTCATTTATTCATTCATTCCTTAATTGTAATAGTTACAGGATATGGGGGTTTGTTAGTTGATACTTTCAGTATTTGATCATCAAAATAACCTCACTGATTGTGCTTAATTTAAAAAAAAAAAAAGCCAAAATAACCAAGACAAGAGAGTGAGCATTTTTGCCAGGTACTTCAATGATGATTTCCACTACATGTAAAAGAGTTTGCAGGGTCATGACCTTGTTTTCTAATGCATCTTTTAACCAATTAGCACCTTTCAAAGCTAAGTGAAAAATTACAGGAATCGATGGATTTCGGGGAAAGTTAATGTATTAGTTAAACATGAGCTATTGGTAGACCCTTGTGAATAACTAAAAATAATAATGCCCTTGTATTTGTACAAATTATAAAAAAATATCTTATTGCAGGCAGAAGATTTCAAAGATTCACAGAATCACAGAATGCTAGGGTTGGAAGGGACCTCTGGAGACCATCCAGTCCAACCCCCCTGCTAATGCAGGATCACCTAGAGCAGGTTGCACAGGATTGCATCCAGATGGGTCTTGAATATCTCCAAAGATGGAGACTACACAGCCCCTCTGGGCAGCCTGTGCCAGTGCTCTGTCACTTTCAAAGTGAAGCATTTTTTCCTCATATTCAGGTGGAACTTCCTGTGTTCCAGTTAGTGCCCATTGCCCCTAGTGCTGTCACTGGGTATTCTTAAAAAGAGTCCCCTTCCCCTAGCCATCCACACTTTAGATATTTATAAGTATTTATCAGATCCCCTCTCAGTCTTTCCCAGACTTTACAGAGCCAGTTCTCTCCTCACACAAAAGATCCTCCAGTTACCTGATCACCCTTATAACCCTCCACTGGACTCTGTCCAGTAGTTCCCTGTCTTTCCTGAACTGGGAAGCCCAGAATTAGACACAGCACTCCAGGTGTAGCTTCAGTAGGTCAAAGTGGAGTGGGAAGATAACTTCCCTAAACCTTCTGGTCACGCTTTTCTTAATGCACCCCAAGACACCATTGGCTGCTTTGGCCACAAGGGCAAAATGCTGGCTCATGGAGAATTTGCTGTCCATCAGAACTCCCAGGTCCTTCTCTGCAGAGCTGCTTTCTCTGCAAGCTGCTTTCCAGTAGCTGTACCAATGCCTGATGTTATTCCACCCTAGGTGCGGGACACTACACTTCCCTCTATTGTATCTCATTTGATCCCTCTTCACTCAATTCACTAGTCTGACTGGATGTCACTGAATGGCAGAACAGCCTTCTGATACATCAGCCCCTCCCCCCTAGTTTTGAATCATCAACAAATTTGACGCATCTAATATTTAGATATCTTCAAGAATCCCTAGGCAAATAATCTCTTTTCCTTCAAGGCAAACATTGTCATTCAGTCCACTGAAATGAAAAGCAAAGGTCTCAGATTTTAGAGACTTTTAGGATATTGATGTGAATCCTTATTATTTTAGAGTCACTTTGGATTTTTTACAAAGTGAAAACTTGTAGTAAAGAATCAGTGCAGAAATATGTGTATTCCATGTCTCATAAGAACTTTCTGTTGGTTTTTAGTTTTGGAAAGAAAATATGTTCTGTGAATCTATCAAAAGAAATACTCTTTTGACATCGATCTCAGGCTTATCATTTACACGTGCATCAATAAATTTATTGCAATTACATTCCCTGCCTGAAAATTAAAACCAGACTTTTTTCCTCTAATGAAATGTTTTGAATTATGTTAAGGTTGGGTTTTTTAAATGCAAATTTCTTGACTGTGTATTCTGCCATTTCCCTGCATTTTGATTTAATATTAATGACATTAATTGGTAATTTTTTGTTGCCCATACTTTATAGATTCTTTCTACAAGAAGTTGTTCAACATAAATTTATTTGTGTGGAAGCTAGTATTAAAGATTGACATAGCTCTTCTTCATATTTAACAGGGGATATGGTGAAGATAAATTCCTCGTCTCTGTAAGAAAAGACTATCATTACAAAAGGTGAAAGATTACAAAAACGTGAAAACATGAAATTGCAAACAATAAGTGAGGAAGACCAATGTTTCGTATCTTAAAATGAAAATGTTTTTCCCTACGTGTCTAGGAGACCATACCACATATAGGATAAGATTAGAAACAGTTATAAATAATGTATGGTTATATTCTATACATTACTTTCTTTAGTTTTGTGGGATTTGTGAAAAAAATCTCTTTTTTCATCCATTAAATGTATCCTAAAGAAGAACATATTAAAGAGGAAATATTATCTGGCATTCCTAAATGCATTATAATTGTGTCAAGGCTGTCCGCATGAAACAGGAAGAATTTAGGACCAAGTTTGCAAAATCCTGAATTACTTTGGCTTTACCAATATGTTGAAACTGCTTAGTTACACCCTCCATTTTGTCCCCAAATTTGCCTTTGCCATCACTCACTCTGTGTTTGCTCTTTGGATTGAAAGAATGAAAAACTTTTTCATATAAAGGATTTTATCATGAATCCTCCACAAACTGCTGCTTAAGTTAGAGATTACCACTTAATAGGAGTATACGTACATTATAAAAACCCTACTAAACAGAAATTAAATTGAAACTTTGCACCCCTTCATTTGACTTATGCTGATAATGAGTTTTCTTTATGAACTTTAACAACGTGATTGTGCCTTTGATGACTTTTTCATTTTTCATCTTAAGAATCACAGAATCACAGAAATATATGGGTTGGAACAGACCTCTGGAGATCACTGAGTCCAACCTCTCCTGACAGAGCAGGATCAGCTAAAGCAGGTTGTACTGGACAGTGTCCAGGTTTTGAATGTCACTGGAGAAGGAGACTCCACAACCTCTTGGGGCAGCCTGTTCCTGTACTCTGCCACCTTCACAGTAAAGAAGCTCCTCATTGTATTTCCTCATGTTTAGGTGTAACTTCCTATATTCAAGTTTGTACCCATTGCCTCTTGTCCTGTCACTGGGCACCACTGAAAAATGACTGACCCCATCCTCCTGACACCCACCCTCTCAAGTACTTTTAAGCACTGATAAGACCCCCCCTTAGTCTTCTCTTCTTTAGGCTAAAAAGTCTTAAGTCCCTCAGTTCCTCCTCATAAGCAAAATTTTCTAGTCCCCTAATCATCTTCATAGCCCTTTTTTGTATGCTTTCCAGTAGCTCCCTGTCCTCCTTGAACTGTGGAGCCCAGAACTGCATGCGGTATTCCAGATGAGGCCTCACTAGTGCAGAGTAGAGGGGGAAGAGAACCTCCATAGACCTGCTGGCTACACTTTTCCTGATACACTGGTGCATGGGGTTATTTCTTCCTAGGAGCAGGACCCTACACTTCCCCTTGACGAAACAAAAGTAGAAAAAAAAATAGAAACTATAGAACCACAGACTCATAGAAAGACTATGCTTTGAAGGGACATAAAAGATAACCTAGTTCCAACAACCCTTAGAGTATTTAGAAAGGAAATTTTTACTGTAAGGATAGTGAAACACTGGAACAAGTTGCCCAGAGAAGTTGTGGATATCCCCTCCCTTGCAGTTGGATGGGATTTTGGGCAACCTGGTCTAGTGGAGAATGTCCCTGCCCATGGCAAGTGGGTTGGAACTAGATGACCTCTGAGGTATCTTCCAACCCAAACCTTTCTATGATTCTACAATTCCATGATTTAGTAAAGATTTACAAAGCATTATGGACTTTTGAGAACACCTTCCAGTATTTTCATTTTAATCTCCAATAGAAACAATGACAATGAAGTTTGACTAACTGTATGTTGGATCCAGAATTTTCTAGAATCAAGAATTAAAAAAAAATTACTAACTGATGTAAATTCAGGGTCTGGTTATGTTTTGTACCTACACTTAATTCTGATTCATTTCAATGGATTATTTGCCATATAAATCAGAAAGGCTTCCTCCTTTACAGATTTTTATTTCACAGTTCTCTTCAAGATGCTTTTGTGCTGCACTGTACTTTTTCCAAATATAAGATTATTGTCCTTTGCTAGTTGTGAGTGTTCCCTGAAGACTACCTGAGGCAGTAAAACAGAATTCATCTGACAAGGGAAATATCATTCAGCAGACAATGTAGGTTATGATGTTCTGAACATTTAGGAGGTACAACAACAAAAGACAGCAGTTCCTGTACAAGTCAGCTGTCCTTATATTCAGTTGCAGTAGCAGCTTCCTTCCATTCCTGAGCTGCAGGCAAAGTATATTTTTCTCAGTCATCCTTCATTTATGCTGTGTCTTGTATCTAACCGTGTTAGCCTTGATTGGCATCCACCTTATTTGAAAAAAAACCTACACTTTAGATTTGCTGCAGGCCAGGCCAGGCCAAGTACAGACTGTCCCAGAGCCTTTCCTTCTGAAAAAGTCACAAGATGTTAAAACTAGAACTTCAAACTATCATGATAAAAATGTTGAAGGACCTCTTTGATGTTAAAAAGTGTGGGATAATGGCTTGTAGCAATGGGCATGGAGGTTTATTCTTTGAACAAGTGTGAAAAACGTTACTGCAATTAAAAAGGGAGTAAATCATGTTTACATAAATTTCTTTGGTAATGGAATCCTCAATGATAGCTGTTTTTACTGTCCTTTGGCTTCCAGCTCAGTGGCAGTAGGAATAGCACAGCATGAGAACATGTGGGCATAAAAAAACAGTAGGAAAGATTCAACAAATGAAAACAGCAAGTAAATAATACCAAAGCTAAACAAATAAATGAAAGGTGGTATAAAGCTGGCTGAATAAGGCGAAGTGCTAAATAAAATATACATGAAAACCAAAACCAAATCAAAAGCTTTTAAGAACTCAGTTACCATGGGAGCATTTTCTAAAGGAGACTGTAACAGTAAAATAAATTTCAGACTTTTTTATTGGAACAAGTCCATAATCAGGGTGTTTTGGTTTTTTTGGGTTTTTTTTTGTAAGATTCAGCAGCCATGCAAGTCTTCTAGAGATCCTTCTACCCATTTCACCCACCCATTTCCTTCAGCATTTATATGCATTTTCCTAACACAATAAAAGCTGGTCATGAATATTTGATTCAGAATCGAACAACAGCTAAAACAAGAGAAGCATAACCCAAGAACTACCAATAGAGTCCAATGACTGAGACAATTAAAAGGCTGAGGTGCTGAATGCCGCCTTTGCCTTAGTTTTTAACAGTGAGACCAGTTTTTCCCTGAGTACCCAGACCCCTGAGCCAGAAGACAGGGATGGGAGGCATAACGCAACCCCTGTAATCCAAGCGGAAATGGTAAAGGACCTTTTCAGCATCTAGATGTATGCAAGTCTATGGGGCCAGATGAGATCTGCATGAGGGTACTGAGGGAGCTGGTGGAAGTGCTCACCAGGCCACTTTCCATCATTTATGAGCAGTCATGGCTTACTGGGGAAGTTCCAGCTGACCGGAGATTAGCAAATGTGATGCCCATTCACAAGAAGGGCCAGAAGGAGAACCTGGGGAACTATAGCCCTGTCAGTCTGACCTCAGAGCCCAGGAAGATTATGAAGCAAATCATCTTGAGTGTCAGTGTGAGGCATGTGCAGGAAAAGTGAGCAATCAAGCCCAATCAGCATGGGTTCACGAAAGGCAGGCCCTGCTTGACCAACCTGATCTCCTTCTATGGCAAGATGACCCACTTAGTGGATGAGGATAAGGCTGTGGATGTTGAATATCTGTATTTTAGCAAAGCATTTGACACTCTTTCACACAGCATTCTTGTAGACAAACTGCCTGCTCTTGGCTTGGACAGGTATATTCTTCACTGGATAAAAAACTGGCTGGATGGCTGGACTCGGAGAGTGGTGATGAATGGAGTTAAATCCAGATGGCAGCCAGTGACCAGTGGTGTTCCTCAGGGCTCTGTACTGAGCCCCGTTCTCTTTAATATCTTTATTAATGACCTGGACAAGGGGATCAAGCACACCCTTAGCAAGTTTGCAGACAACACTAAACTAAGTAAGGAGTGTTGATCTGGTTGAGGGGAGAAAGGCACTACAGAGGGATCTGAACAGGCTGGATCAATGGGCCAAGACCAATGGCATGAGATTCAAAAAAAGCCAAGTGCTAAATCTTGCATTTGGATCATAATAACCCTAAGCAGTGCTACAGGCTTGGGGAAGAATGGCTGGAAGGATGCCTGGCAGAGAAGGACTTGGGGGTGTTGATTGACAGATGTCTGAATATGAGCCAGCAGTGTGCCCAGGTGGCCAAGGTCAACAGCATCCTGGCCAGTATTAAGAACTGCGTGGTATGACTAAGGAAGTAATTGTACTCAGCACTGGTGAGGCCACACCTTGAGTACTGTGTTCTGGTTTGGTCCTCTCACTACAGAAAAGACATTGAGGTGCTGGAGTGTGTACAGAGAAGGGTGACAAGGCTGGTAAGGGGACTGGAGAATAAATGTTATGAGGAGTGGCAGAGAGAACTGTGGTTGTTTAGCCTGGAGAAGAGGAGGTTGAGGGGACACCTAACTACTCTCTACAACTATCTGAACGGAGTTTGTGGAGAGGCAGGGGCTAACCTTTTATCCCTAGGGACAAGTGATAGGACAAGAGGAAATTACATCCAGTTACGCTAGTGGAGGTTTATCTTGGATTGTAGGAAAAACTTCACAGAGAGGGTTGTCAGGCATTGGAAAGGGCTGCTTAGTGAAGTGGTGGAGTCTCCATCCCTGGAGGTATTTAAAAGACAGATAGATGTGGCGCTGAAGAACATTGTTTAGTAGTGGGTTGCAGATTAGGGTGATGGTTGGACTTGGTGATCTAAAGGGTCCCTTTCAACTAAGACAATTCTATGATTCTATGATTCTATCCAGGTGACCTAAGCAGGCTTCCAGAGCTGGATGATGATTTGATGAAAATAGATCTCTTCCTCAGAAGTCTCCCTGAGCTCCATGTCATGTCCAGACAGGCTGTAAAACAAAGAAAATAAATTAAAAAATCAGGAAATCATTTTATCTTCTAGTGTCGCAATTCTTGTCCTAGAGCCAAACACTGGGAGATGTGAGGCGAAGTCAATTCATCCTTATGGACAGAGATCATATTACAAATGATTTCTTGAAGCACTGAATTGCTTGAAAAATTTTAAAGCACACCTATATGCAAAATTTTACTACCAGCTGTTATAAAACATGCTTGAAGAGTAACAAGGAATATTTAAGACATAATACATTCCTTCTGAAGTATCCCTTCCACAATAGGTAAAGGATTATTGAGATGCTTATTTAGGATGAGGAATATTCTTCTCTTTATACAACAACTTTTATTCTGAAAGATACAGAAAACACAAATCACAAAATATACTGACAAAGAGTGACAATATAACAAGATTGTATGTATCAGTCAGTTCTTTAAAAATTCCTTCCTATTGCACTCAAACACTGGAGTTCTGTAGAGGGTATCAGAAATGTTGTAAGAAGAGCACGGAAATAACTGGTAAGAAATATGTAACTCTGATGGTACAAAATTAAAAAACACATTGAAGGTAATTTTTCATAAATTAGGAAGGAAACTGAATTAAATCCATAAAGATTTTTTGTTAAAGAAGTGGGGAATCAGATTATTGTGGTTTAACTCCAGCTGGTGACTAAGCCCCACACTAGTTGATAGCTTTTCCCCCCATGGCAGGAGGGTAGAGAGAATCAGAAGAGCAAAAGTGAAAAGACTCTTGGATTGAGATAAAGAATGTTTAAAAGGTAAAACAAAAGCTGTGCACACAAGCAAAACAAAATAAGAAATTCATTCCGTACTACCAATCAGCAGTCAGAAGTTCAGTCATATCCAGGAAAGCAGGATTCCATCATGCACAACCGTTACTTGGTAAGAAAAATGCCAACACTCCAGACAACTCCTCAACTTTATACGCTGATTATAATGTCATATGACATTGGAAATCCCATCCACAGCCTGAATCAGCTGTCCTAGCTGTGCTCTCCCAGATTTTTGTGCACCTGTCAGGGCGTGAGAAGTTGAAAAATCCTTGACTTCATTTAAAGACTTGCAACTACCCATCAAGAACTAAAAACATCAGTGTGTTTTCAACATTATTCTGAAACTAAATAAAACCCACAACACTATACCAGCTACTAGAAAGAAAATTAACTCAGCCAAAACCAAGATGTATATGAAATTCATTAGTAAATTAATAAAATTGGTTTCAGTTTTTAAGGTTTAACTTCATACATTTCCATAGTCAATCTGCACTGTGTTTAAAGACAGTTTAGACAGACACACTTATCTTAACATCAGAAAATGAGAATTGGTCATCACCTTGAAGAACTATCTTTAAACATTTTTTGACGAAGCTTGGAAACTTGGAAGAGCTGAGAAGGAAAGGTTTGTGCTGGTTCACTCCATACTTTTAGAATGCTAACAGAAGCCTTTGTTTCCAAAAAGGCCTTTCTTCAAATTTACCACTGTTTGAATGCTACCAGTGCTGAGTGATAATTTTAATTACTTTTATGTGCAATCCTGCAACCTTTCTGTAACACTTCATTGTGCCAGAGATAGCTGAACTCATGGTTTGTGTGTGAACTTCACATCTGTCCATAGTGTCTCCCAAGTTTCTCAAGGCTACAAAGGGAGTTCATGAGATTTCTCATATGAGGCCCTGGGTTTCAAATCATACATACAATATATATAAATATCTCAAACTACTTGTCTTAAGGTCAAACCACATCTTACTCTGCAACCCCAGGGCAACCTGTGTTGAAGACATTATTCAACATATTTAGAACCAAATTATTTAAAAAAAAAATAGGTCCATGAGCACTGGAATAAATAGAGCTTGGTTTCCTCTTGATTCATATTCATCATTGTACATGGAATGCAGTATCTCAGAATTGATGTGTAGCACATAAATGTTTTCTGTGCTGGAAAGTCTGTCTTTTTCTCTACATTTACTCATTTACTCATTTTCTTCTACTTCTCTTCCAGAATGGATTACCTAGTAGTCAACAAGGAATGTCATCCTACTGTTTCCTCTCTATCATGTCATATTCCAAGAGATGGGTCTTTCCTTTAGATACAGAAAATTTTCAAGGGATTTTTAGAAACTTGGCTATCTTTAAGAGCTCTATTTCTAACAAATATAGTTAAGACTGACTGACTAGAGGGTTAAGAGACACATCAGAGGAATAATACATACAAATACACCTCTGCACGTACACACTGGTGAAACCCTTTCTTACACAGGAATTCAGTTTGACAGTCCTTGACTTCAGCATTAAAATAATGAAAAAGACCAAATTCTACCTTACAAGTATATATAGAGAGAGAACCTCTAACACATCAACTTTTTCATCAACAGCATTTTTTCTTGTTAAAAATCCACTGCTTTTTTATCTTTCACTGCTATATCATACAATTTAGACTCTGTCAGTTTTTTTCTCATAATCTCATTTTGGAAAAAGTTTCTAAAGTGCTGGAGACACATACACACATATAAAATTGCCTTTGCAGTGCCATCTTTACATCTTTTAAATTAAACGTCACTGTTACTTTTGTTCATTTATCCTTTTAAATTTGATTATGATAATGCAAATGTTATGAACTCAGTTGCACAGCAAATTCAACAGAAATACCCTAGGTTCTCCCAACAAGACATTGTTGAATATAGATTTAAAATCATTATATATCATAATTCATTATCTTATTGTTTCTCCTTTGCTTGACTGGCAATTTTCCTAGCTGTTTTGACATCAGCCTTGCTCATCATGTTATTTTCTATTGGCAACTTGAGCTGCCATGAAGACGTAAAGTATGGTGATGCCCGTATAACCTTTGTTAATACACTCAGTATTACAGTTGCATTTAAGCTTCATTTACACAGGCACTGTGGCAAGCATCTAGGCCTTGCTGATGAAACAACAATATGCCAGCGTTCAGCTAACTATGATCCATATGTAAGGACTGCAGTCTATCAAGTCTTTTATATGTACAATATTGCACACCTGTGAATATAATCCCTGTTAGTGTCCTTACCTTGGTGCTTGTAAACAGGATTTTGAAAAGAGGTACCACGGAGACGTTAATTTGTATCCCAAGTACTATATTCACTATGCAGTCCAAAATGACCATTTAGCTCAGTACAGGATGCATCCTGGTTTTTATTTTACAAGCTTACAAACACATGCATATAAACTGTTACATTACAGGCTTTCTTCTTTCCTTTTGGTTAGCTTGCTTCATGCACATGAAGGAAGCCTTGCAATAGTTTCTAAGGCTTTGTTTTTCTTCTTTATAGATTCTGAAGGCTTTCTAAGGAGACTATGTTGCTACCAAAAGCTGTAAAACCTGCTTGCTAACAAGGCACATGTAAAAATTCTGGTAAGGGGATGATATATGTTATACCTTGACAATACCACTACTCTATTTGATAAAAGCAAGGAAGTGCACTTCCAATCGCCTTAGGTGCTGTGAGTAACCACACAAAATAAGAAATATTACCTGCATTCTTAGGTTCATTTTTTAAAAATAATTTTATTTTATTAAAAATAAGAGGATTTACAGATACACAAAAGCACTATTCCAAAGCCCGCTGTTACATAAATCCTTCAGTGTTGCGTAAAGCTTTCTGTACTGCAGGACAATTGTTGAGTGCAATAAAATGTTCTCTATCAATCTGTGTCATAACCAATTGCCTGTTGCCTTGAGTATAATGTATAAGCCAGCCAGAAAGCAATCTTTTTTTTTTTTTCTCTTAGAAAGATAACAGCAGCCATCCAAACTTTGTGTTGTAGCTGTCAGAAGTTGAAATAAAATGTGGATACTAAATGTCACCTACCATGTTTTGGGAGGAGATAGCAAATCCTTTTTAGCCACCATCCTTTTTTCAACTGCAATAGAATTAATTTTGATTATAGTAGCTAGTACGGGGCTATGTTTTGCATTTGTATTGGAAACAGTGTTGATAATATAGGGATGTTTTTCTTTGGTAGAGGTATTTGTTGTTGTTGTTGAGCAGTGCTACACAGAGCCAAGGCCTTTCCTGCTTCTCTCAGTGCCCCATAGGTGGGATGGCTGAAGGGTGCCTAAGAAGATGGTCAGGGACACAGCCAGGACAGTTGACTCCAACTGACCACAGGGATATTCCATACCATATGACACCATGCTCAGCCTAAAAGGGGCTTGGGGAAGAAGAATAATAACTAACATTATTTCTCACCTAGGATTCAGATATTGTGTATTCACTGAAACAGAATGGAAGGAATGAAGCAAGTAATCTATGCAGTGGGTATTTAATATTTTAAGAGAAAAATGAATATTTTTGCTGATAACAATAAAGGAAAGTACTAAATTATTTGCATATATACCTCACATTAAAAATATGTAAAACAGTAGATACACTGTTGTCACAAAGACCATACAAATTATCAGTTTATAGAATTGTATTAGTTGTCTGAGTCACACAAGTGTACTGAACTGTCTGCATCCAAGAAAAAAAATCATGAACATTGAAATGTTTATATAATTCAAATTCCTGCTATAAAACAATCACACAAGAGTTAAATGGTAAAGGCATCTACAGCTAGAGAAGTAGTTTCTATTATAGTTTGGAAAAATAAGTTTTGATCTAGTAAATTACCTTTTTTCACATCATGCTTTAGAAGAAAACCAGAATAGTCTTAAAATCAAAAATTTTTAAAATAAATATTTCAAATTACAATAGTTAACATCACACTCCTTTTCACAAGGCAAAATAGGAGAGGAAAAGTGTAAAAAAGAAGAAATAGATCTCCAGAAAATGGTTAAGAGTCTTTAAATTCTAGATAAATTTTAGCAAAACACTCTCGGATAGCCAGCTGCAGTATACGATCTTCAAAAAGACATAAAGAATATTTACTCATAAGCCAGTTTTAGATAGAGGTACACTGTATGCCAACAGTTATATAAATCAGATGATTTGCTCACTGTAATTCAAAATATCTATTGTACATGTAAAAAAGAAATCATATATCAGCAGTCCTGTGTTCCCCCAAAAAGCTGAAGATGGAAGAATTTCTCACCCTGCCACAGATCAGTAAGATTTTTGAATCATATGAGTGACTTCACAGGGGTCTGTTTAGATAGCAACCTAGGGAAATGTCTGAGGATGACAATAATTTCATCAAGGTGAGCTGTGAACTTCTGAAATTGCTGAACTGGAGCCCTAAAAGGCCTCATCACAGCAACGCATTGTCAAGGAACGGCAGGTGATGCTTTTTTAAGGAATCATTTGCAGCTTTTCTATGGAATTCCATTTTGTTTACCTTTCTGTTTAGTTTTCATGTCACTTAGAAGACATCATGCATAAACACTGCAAAAGGCTGGTTAAATACAATTCTTCCCTTTGCTCTGAGTGATAGAAATCCCAAGCAGATTGACTACACTTTTCAATTAACTTGAAAGCCATTCTGTTGACACCAGTCTGAGAGGCTTCTCTGCTCCTCAGGCAAGAAAGTATGAGCAAAGCATAACAACATTTTTCCCACTGGCTGCTGATGAACTGCATGTCTTAGAGCTGCAACAGACACAGAAAAACCTTTTGCAAAGGCTAAAGCCTGTTCTTCATTTACAGGCTATGCTGATACAGTTTGGAATGAGAAATAAACCTAAGAATGCAGTACCATTAAATCTATGCTTACAGCCTGTCAAGAGGCCAACTACTTTTTATACACAAACATTTCTCTGTATTTATGTGAAAGTGCATTCTGAAGCTATGCTTAATGGAAATATTAATGTTCATAGTTATTTTCTTTTCTAAAAAAAATCCAAAAATTAATGCATTGTTTTCAGTCATAAATATATGATAAGTGATAACTGTGCAAAATCAAATCATGGGAGATGCATGAATTAATTTCAGTAAATGTGTTTCTAGAAGCATGGAATCAGTGATAATTCTTTTGTAATTTAGCATGTCTGGCAAATTGTGGTGGTTTGACCCTGGCTGGAGGCCAGACACCCACCAAAGTAACTCTATCACTCCCCTTTTCAGCTGGACAGGGGAGAAAATATATATTGAGAGGCTCAGGAGTCGAGATAAGGACAGGGAGAGAACATTCCACAATTAGCATCACGGGCAAAACAGATTCAGCACAGAATAAAAGAAAAAAAACTCTCTAATTTATTACACTGCTCTGCACACCCAGTGACACCAGAGTTGGGTAATGAGAAGTGCAGCCAGAAGCACCTCCTCCCACCCCTCCCTTCTTAGCAGACTTCACTTTAGTCATGATTTTGCTCCTTTCTTCCCTGCATTGTGGCACAGGGAGTGGCAGGGAACGGGGGAATTGGGGTTTTGTTCAGTTCCTCACAAGTTGTTTTCCTTCTTAGCTTGGGGTGGGGGTGGGGCACAGAACATTTCTCACACCCTTCCCCTGCTCCAGAGTGGGGTCCCACCCACGAGACTCCTTCATTAACTTCGCCAACACAAGTCCTTTCCTACAGCTTTCCTATAGCTTCTGCAATTCACCAGCTGCCCCAGCATGGGTCACTTCTGTGCGCTGCAGTCGTAAATCATAGAATGTCATTCAGTCTCTCAGGCCCAGACTGCTCCAGCCTCGTCCTCCATGGAGTCACAAGCCTCCCTCCACAGCAAACCTGCTCCAGCATGGATTTCTTGCTTATTTCTGTGTCTCTGTCATTCTCCACGGGCTGCAAGTGCTGGCAGGGGCTTGCTCCAACGTGGGTCACAGCATCTCCTGTATGTTTCCAGCTGCTCCAGCGTGAGGCCTCTCCACAGGCTGCAGGCTGTTTCTTACATCTTCTCACTCCCTTCTCTGGTGGCAAAAAGCAGCTGCTTGTGGTTTTTTCTCCTAAATGTGTTTCCCAGAGGTGCTGTGATCATTGCTGATGGGCTCGGCCTGGGTCAGCAGCAACTCCGTCCTTGAGCCCGCTGGTGTTTGCTCTGTCAGGCCTGCAGAGAGCTTCCAACTGCTTCTTACAGAAGCCACCCCTTCAGCACCCACTCCTCCTCCAGAGCCCAGGCCTCCAAAACTACAACAGCAGCAATGCCATAAACCCATGTCACACTTGCAGACAACTCAGTTCTATGTAAAGATATATAGGCCGCTGTATTGTTCCACCAACAATGGAGACTCTTTTGTGAATGAATGAGGTTGAAGCCCTGTCCCTCTATGGCTAGCTCTACATCCTGAATCTCAGCCTATTTAAAATTTAATTTTTAAATTAAATTTTATTTGGGAGCCTCCCAAGCATCCCACTTTAACCTTTTACAGACACCTTCTACACTATTTTCTGACAGTCTGTGAGTATTTCTCTCATTACATGCTTTAAAATGTCAGATTGTAACTGAAAGAACAGCTGTTAAAATGGAAAAAAAATCACTAGTGGGAAGTTTAATAGGTCTTGTTAGTTTCATGCTGTAAAACCTTCACAGGGAAAGGAAGAAGAATGAAAGAGGTACTTATATATGAAATACCTTTAATTCTTGACACTTAATTTGCTTTAAACTTAGTAACTAACATAAATATCTTTGAATATTTTGGATTGCTTCTAGTTTTGGTTGATGCTATTAAAATATCTTTTACAAGTAAGTAAACATTAGAAAATATCTGGATTATGTTATCTTCAAATTCCTGCTCTAAATGTAGACTAGGCTACACATAGAGGAGACCTGCTGCTTGTTCAGCAAAGGTTCCAACACTGTGTGCGCGATGACTTTCATGGGCTGTTTTTCTCCCTAAATGAATAGGCTGCTTTTAGGACAGTAAAACTTCCTTGCTGCACTTGTGATGTGATAATGGCAAATGTCAGTATGCTTTTGCATCAGGGTTTTTCAATCACAACCTCAGGCAACCTTTGTGAGAAGGACCTTTTAAACCATAAGCTTCCCCACCTGCCCACCCTCTGCCACACACTGCTGTCCACATTAACCATGCTGTATCCATGTCCAAGGCCAAACATCCACCCTGAAGCAGCCACAAATCACAATCCAGCATATCAGCTTGAACTTGCACCTGTTTCATGTTACCCTTAATATGCTGAGCTGTGAGCTGTGGCAGCTAAGGAACAGCCATGCCACCCAATCTGCAGTCTGTGGGGCGATCATGTAGCTGGGAGCTGGGGCTGAGTGTCCCTTAGCTGGCATGTGGCATGAATACTGCAGGAGTATAAGCCAGAACACTTAAATTCATGTTACCATGGTTTGGTTCAGCTGAATTAATTGTGGCTTATTCAGATCAGCTCACATTTTTTTGAAACAGTTCATTGAGCTCTAATTTTCTGATTTCAACCACTGTCCTGAAATTACATTCTTGGATCATTAAACCCCAAGAAGCTCAACAAGCTCTCCAAATAATTGAACAAGATAAAATTCCCTTTGTGAAAGTAAGAACTACTTTTTTTCCATAATGAATTTGCTGCAGTAATAACAATAATGACAACAGGAACAAAATAGTCAATAAAAAGGCTTTCTGAAGACCAATCTCAACGGCTGCCAGATACTTCTTTCTCTTTATCTTTTTCAAAATAGTTTGAATTTTGCTAAAACAACTTGCACTAAGCAGTGTGACTTCAATTTTCACTAAAAATAATACTGTAGTCTTCAAAGCACTGAAGACATCACATCAATCATTCTTCTCATAGGGAAGCTTACTTTTCCTGGGATTTGCAACCGAACTCATTGAGAACAACATCAGCAAGGCAAAAAACTTACATCTTTTCTCTGTACAATGAAACACCAGGTTACTTCTTAAGAATACCGAGGAAATAAAAATTTATCAGAAATAATAGGCCAAGGTCTTCTGGTTTATCAGTTCAGGATTTATAGCACTTGAAGGAATTTCTAATCAACTTTGATATGAAAAGTGACAGGTCAATACTGAAAATATCCAGGCCTGTAAAACATGGGAAAACACAATCACAGATTCTCTAGGAGACAATTAAAAACCACTCATCAATACATGAGAAAGTGCAGAACAGATTAACAACTCCTTGCTGCTATTTGAAGTTTGAGAATGCACCATAATAATTTGATATTCAAATATATAACTCTGAAAGTTATAGACAAAACATGAATCACTGTTTGTTTTCCAAACAAGCAGACCTTTGTATTCTCCAGGAATCTTCACAGGAGAGTATTCCACAAACATAAATCCTTATATACCTGCATACACAGAAAACTTTCCTAAAATTCACAGGTGCTGAAATAACATTGAAAAAAAATTTCTTGCTAGCATCTTGGAAACAGATCATGAATTCAGAAATAAACTACTCAGGGTTCTATAAAAATAATTTATCACTCTTGAACAATCACACAAGATATAGGCATGTTGAAAATGTTTGCGTGAAGCTAATTGGAAAAGTGGAAATTTTCTGGTTGTCTCTCTTCTGTAAAACAAAATTAATGATTTTGTACATACATATTTCTTCATTTATCTCTTGCAAACAGAATTGTGTTTAAAATTTATTGAGAATAGTTTACAAAGATTTATCTGGTAAATGTGGAAAAGTATCTTTTATTTTTAAAAAAACAACCACTCCAACAAAAAAAGCTACAGAAACTGATAATATATTTTCAGCTACAATTACCAGATTTGTTTCAGATGATGCAGTTTCAGATGATGCACTTCCATTCTGTAAAGTTCAGGGAGCTAGGGAAATATGCTTTTAGTGAAAAATGTATGGAAAAACAAAACATTTGCAAAAAAGACAAAAATAAATCTTGCTTTATGAATTAGCATTTTACTCTCGTGTCTATTTGCTTCCCAAATATTATAAAAAATGTTTTTTAACCTCAAACATAAAATTATTAATAAATCATGAATAAAGCAGGGAAAATGGATTGTAAATAGGTTTTGCATTTGAATTTTTTGTTACAGCTTCACCACTTTTCACTTGATGGGGTTTTTTTAATGCCATAAGGAAACAAGAACACAAAAATACGTAGCATTTATTTTAACACTGTATGAAAGGCTCTGCTACATGTTTCAGTCAGACAGTTGCAGAATATTGAATAAAATTCCAGCATTCGGGCAAGATTTGGGAAACATGAGGAAAAATGAGTGAGGGAGAGAGGTCCCTTCTGCACATGCACAGAATCTGGGCAGTCATCAGCCCTTAATCGCTTACAGTCACAGATGTCATTGTAGCTCTCTTAAAATGCATACATCTTTGAAAATGGAGCAACTCCTCCTGTTAGAAGATGTGCTGGTTCACCCAGCACCACCACCACCATATATGTCTCTTAACATCTGGAGAGCTTCTTTAAAAATATGGTGTCGGTAACTAGTTTTGGCATGAAATCAGGATAATAGTTGCATTTTATAATGCAATATAAAATGAAATAATAAAAAAAGCTGTGTTTTCCTAGAAGTTTTATCTTTCTTTTTTTCCCCCCTCATATATGGCCAGAGTGAAATAGAAAATTGGAGTCTATTAATATGAAGCATCCAAAATGTTGGTCTTTGAGAAGAATGCAGGAAACACAAGACTCGGGATAAGGTTGTAAAATATGAAAGAAACCTGATTTTGGTATACAAAAATTCATGAGAACTTGTTAGTTTTGTATAGAATTCATGGATTTTTTATTTTTTTTTTAGCTTTGTACCATAGGAAGCATTATGACAAAACAGCTCTGTAACTGTGTCCCAAACAGCTTCAGAATCTTTAGAAAAACCTAAAAAAAATTATTTTGACTGTGCCTTAAATCATCTACATGCAATAGTGTCCAAGAATATTGCTTCAGTTCTCAAAGTAGATTTCTCAAAATTCAACAGGCAAAAAGGTGTTCAAGATTAAAATGCTGAAAAAAATGCACATCATTGTTTATTCTAACAATTTTTTTCAGCTCAACATTCAAATGTTGAACAAGAGCAGAAACATCCTCTGTTGAAAATTTTTAGATATTTGAGTAATTTCTGGAGATAGTTTTCACTGGCAGTAAGTTAAAAGAGTGAGAGAGAGCACTTCCACTGCAGCAGTCTTTCTTCCCTCCTGAGCACAGGGTGTAGGCAGAGAAGGAAGATGCTTTTCATGCCAGTTTTACTCCTGTTTGAGGAAGCTGTGCTAACATCTTTTTCCAAAGCTTTTTACTTAACAACATTTAGGATAAATCTATTTGTACGACACCTCTTCTACTTTAAAGGGACTGCCCGACAGTTTTATGGGCAATTTGCTATGCAGGCTGAAGGGAAAGGGATGCGTATTAGGTAACTGATGTCAGTGATGGAAAGCATCTTGCTGTCTGGGCTACACTCCAGACAGTAAAAAGTAAGGTTTGGGGACAGTTGGTAGTACTTGATCCTAAATGTAGACCTCAGTCCCCCTGAACGTATGCTTGTGCAGACTTAGCCTAGTGTGTACAATTCTATCTGCCCCTGAGCTCCTTCCAATAATTTTTTGATTAAATTATTGAGGAAAGAAGGTATCAAAGTTGTGGTGTTTGGATTGTTTTAATTTTTTTATTTTTCTTTTTTCCCCAGAAAATAAAAGGTAAGGAGAGGAGAAAGACTTCACATGCCCAGTTGATCACAGAGCCACTGCATGATCTCATTGATAGCCATCGAGATTCCTACAGAGTGCAGGGATAGACACTGCAACTGAAGAGGAAAATTTTATGAGCATGCTGCAATCTCTGAATGTTTTTGTTCACAATTTCACATTGCTTTCAGGAAAATATGTTTAATTAGTTTTGGGAATAGGAGCTTACAGTCTATATCTATATAGATGAAGAGTTTAATTGTTCTTTATTTCTGGAGTAGACAGGTGTGAGATGCAGGTGAGGATTTACTTAAATAGCAGAAGTAGCCCAGATTTAATAGCTCACTGTTTGGTTCACAGTCTTTGAAAGAATAAATTTGCTACGTTTTAAACGTAGACTACATCTTTTAGATGGCAGGCATAATTTATAACATAGTTATACTGGTTTCATGAAATATTTTACTTCAAATATTGTTACAGTTATGATTTAAGGATGATAATGACACTCCATACTTCATTATGAAGAAAACCTGAGGGGATTTTGTTTGCAAGTAATCCAGGAATTAGTTTTGATTACTTTGTTCGCATCTATTATAAATAGTTATTTCATTAATTGTCTTTTTTTTTTCAAGTAGCATATTTTCTTTTCCTTGAACAAATGATGTCAATATTTCAAAAAAAGAGAAATATTAGATTTCTTTCCAGGAAATTAATGTAGAATTAATCATTTATGCTAGCTTTCATAAAACTTCTGGTACTTCCATGAGGAATTCCCAAATTGTGTCAGGATAAATCCAAATTACAAACATATCCTGCCGAGCTTTAAGCTTTTTGTATTCTATAAAACTTTTTCCAAGATGTACGTGTTTTGGTTAGGAAAGAGTTAATTTACTTCAAAATGGCTTTTATGGCTTATGTTTTGGATTTCTGCTGAAAGCAGTATGCATAACACAGGCATGGTTTAGCTATTGCTGAGCAGTGATTAGACAGATCCCACACCTTTCTTCAAGTAGGTTGGTGTGCATAAGAAACTGGGAGAGTACACAGGCAGGACAGCTAACCCAAACAGACCAGAGGGATATTTCATAGCACATGACATCAGTATGATGAGCTGGAGAAGACCAAGGAACGCAGGGAGGGAGGGATGTTCAGAGTGATGGCTTTTGTCTTCCCAAGGGACTGTTAAACTTCTTAGAACCCCGTTTTCCTGGGGATGGCCAAACACCTGCCTGCCCAAGGGAAGCAGTGAATGAATTCCTTGTTTGCTTTGCTTGTGTGCATGGCTTTTGCTTTACCTATTAAACTGTCTTTATCTTAGCCCATGATTTTTCTCACTTTTACTCATCCAATTCTCTCCCCCATCTCACCAAGGAGGAGATCTAGTGAGCAGCTGGGTGGGGCTCAGCTGCTGGATAGAGTTAAATTGTAACAATATACTTAAGCCACTTCAATAGTTTCTATTTGTTAGTTAAGTGAGACTGAGTCTCACTTCTTGCTCCAGAGTTCAGCTTCTAAACTTATCAGAGGACAAGTAAAGTTCACTGCCTCTCCCCATACATTTTAGAATAACAGAAAAGAAGGATTGGTATCAACTACTCTAGTGATTTCCTAGTGTCCATGCTGTCAGATTTGGCTGTGGATGGAAAAGGTCATGCCATGTCAGCAGCAGTGAACTGCAAGTGTCTTGTGTTTAGAAGTTTCTGAACAGCAAGCATTCTTCCACAAAGAAGACCAGATCACAAAAACATATAGATGTTTAAACACAATAAACCACAATGGACAGCCACAAAAGGAAGAGGTGGCAAATCTGAAAAACAAAGCAGACATGTATGCAATATATGCATATACAGAAAGGATATACATCTTTTCAAAACCAGCAAAGTAAATGAGCACTTGCTGCTTTAATGAGCAGGAATAACTGGAAAAATATTGATGTTATGTCCCAGCTAAAAGGGTTGTCAAACATTGGAACAAGCTGCCCAAGGAATTGGTGTAGTCACCATCCTTGGAGGTATATGTAAAATGTGTAGATGTGATGCTTAGGGACTTGATATAGTGGTGGATTGCCTGTGCTAGGCTAATAGTTGAACTTGATGATCTCAAAAGTCTTTTCTAACCTAAATAGTTCTATTATTCTATGCCTTCAGACAAATCTTTAAAAGGGAAATCTAAGCATCTTTGAACTGCTAAACATCACAGCAAAAGTCAGGCCAAATGGACATGGCAGAGCTTCAGCTCAGAATCTTAGAAATATCAATGCTGGTTTTATTTTCCTATGTTTACATCTGCTTTTTTTGTTGTTGGGTTTTTTTTAAATATATCTAAATTATTTTCATAATTAAAATTATTGTGAAACAGCCTGATGAACTGATTTGATAGTTATAAAATGTCATAGAGTTGGACTAATGACATATTAGAAAAGTAAACTTCAGTATATTCTTCAACGGTTGAAAACACTCAGTATTTCTGTGTCCTTGCTATTTGTTATGATGAATCAAATGAGGTTTTTTCATATAGCAATCACACCTCTTGACAGCTACCTTTAGTAGATCCTTTCAGCAAATTAAAAGAACTTTTATTTACTTCACATTAAATGCAAATTTGATTCAATTTCACTTTTCATGGGGTTGACACTAACACAAATGGAAAAAAATAGAGCAAATGACTGAATTAAATAGTTGGCAAAATTAGATAAGTTTAATGATCTGTTTTAGCCTCATGTTTAATGTGCCCACTGAGACTACTTTTCCCAGAAATTTATTGGGAGTTTATTGTACATATAGTAAGACATAAAACAAACTCATTAACACCATACAAGAAAAAACAAATTTTCTTCTTCAGCATTAAATATAGTTACTTGTAGCAGTGGCAAATGAGAAAATTTTTAATGAAAAAACAGAGATGCCAGGTTGGTTTGAATATTATTACTGATTTGCATACATCATAGTTATTGGTTGTTGTTTGCATTTTAACAAATGTGGGTCCCAGTAGAGCAATAAATAGTGACAAGTTTCTTCGCAAATAGCAACTAAATTATGCTTATTATGGATTTTTAAAATTTATTTCTTAAAATATGGGTTATAAAGCTAAAATGCATGTATTTTCAACACCAGTCTCAATTTATGGTTCTTTACATCACAAGGTACACCTTTATGTATTTTCATGGATTTCATAAACATTGTATAGATCATTTATTGAAGTAAACACATTAAAATAATGCACAGTGCTTAACCTAATTCACAAAAAAAATGTACAGACTTTTCCTTTGTTGCCTATGTTGATACATTTATACTGTGATTAAACTATTATTAAAATAGCTTAAAGAAAATGTACACTGTAGTAATAGTGATGAATTTTAGCAATGAATTTTTCTTGCCTTATTTATGTGAAAATGTCCAGTATCTTAATTGCTGTTAACAGTAATTGGTGTCATGCTTAGCATAAAAAGGAGGTATTTGAAGCAGAGCTGCATCTTTACGATCATCAGAGTGTGGGGGTCATCAGGTCAGGTCATGTCATTGAGTGAGAAATTGCATTGTGTATCACTGACGTTTTGTATTCTATGTACTGTTGCTATTATTTTCCTCTTCCTCTGCTGTCTTAGTTAATTCTCCTTAGCCCAACCCATGAGTTTTACCTTTCTCTTACCATTCTGCTGCTCATCGCACCATGAGGTGGGGTGGGAGGGAGTGAGAAAGCAGCTGCATGGTGCTTAGCTGTTGGCTTGGGCTAAACCATGGCACCCATTTACATTAACTTCAGACTGCTTTAGGCCTTTTGGATCACACACATATACACACATTTGCATATACTTATGCATACTTCATATACATATACTTACATATATTTATACACACATACCTATACACACATACATATATACATGTATATTTTTATAGAGATATAGACATACTCACCAAAGATCACTCAGGGAAAGGTACATGCGAAAAGAGAGCAACTTTCTGAGTATTTGTGACTGGGACTTCAAGAAGCTCCATGTTTGTGATTGGGACTTTCAGTGGGCTCAAGCTGAAACTCAGGAGGTTCCCTAAGAACACCAGGTAACACTTTATTACTGTGAGGGTGACCGAGCACTGGCACATGTTGCCTGGAGAGATTGTGGATTCTCTATTCTTTAAGATCTCCAAAAGCTATCTGGACATGGCTGCTTCTAAGTGTAGTGGGGTTGTACCAGTTGACCTCCAGAGGTCCCTTCCAATTTCATCTATTCTGTGAAAAAAGTCTATTTGAAAGATAGTCTTAAAACAGTGTCTTCCTAACCTCTTGATTTCATATTTCTATAATTTATGCTTATAGGCTATGGCATAATTTTTTCCCTCATTGTGTCTTCAGATCAAAAAGAACTGTGGATATTTCCCTATCAGTCTCTTCCCATGGTGTTTCCATCACTCCTATTAGGAGTCAGCACCCCTGAACAGCAACAAGGATTCTAATTGGGTTGGGTAAAGGCCTCAACAGTTTGGAAACTTTAAATAATACCTTTTCCTGTGTCCTTTTATTAGCTTTCTCTTATCTCATTCTCCTAATCCAGTTATAAAATAGAGTTAATTTAAGGAATGATTTAAGACCATATATTAACTCTAGTTTACATGCAGAACAAAAAGCAGTATAAAAAAATAACACACCCGCCTACATATAAACACAGACAAACATGGTAAACACCGGTTAACTCTTCAGAAGTACATATCAAGTAGTCCAGCAAGATGAAGAAGGTAGTACCACTGGGAAACTTCCATTTAATGACTAGGAGGAAGAATAGGATAAATGATGAAATGATACCTTCTGCAACATTTCTAAATCACCTTTATATGCTGGTCTTTTCAAATTAAATCTGTTTTATGATGATGCTTATGAATAATAAAAGGAGTACTATAGAAAAAGGCCATAAAATAACTAGTGTTTGGAACTTCGCTAGTCTTCTCTGGGAGGTTACATTATGTATCAATGTACAGTGTTTTTACTAGCTGGATATTATCAGCTCTGTGACATGGGAGTAGTTAAAAAATATTACCAAAATAGATAACATTTTTTTCTCTGAAGATAAAATATGAAACAGCCCGATATCTATCAGAAAACGAAACATAAGAGAACTTTATGTATCTGCAGAATTCTCAGCAAGCTTTGATCAGTTTAAATACCTGACCATACATCAACTCTGTTGCTACTATTATTTTTCTTAACATAATCATGAAACATATCGTTAGTCATTAGTTATTTTAGGAATCAGACATGTAATATATGATCCGATGTTCTAACTGCACAATCACTGTGTGCAGACCATCTTGTGAAAAACTTCCCTACTCATTCATCATCAATCTTCTACTTTTTAATAGTATTCCTTTGTTTTTATGGAAAATACCTCACTTTGACTTGTGAGTTTTGGAGCATCTACACTAAACCTTTCTCTCAGTTGCAGGGTCCCTGTATGTCCACATACATTAAAACCAAAATGGCTTTAAACTCTCTAATATGTGATCTTTCCCTCCAGCCTCACACCCATTCCGTTTTCTTACATTTTTATTTGAAATGATACAGTAAAATATTATTTTCAACTTTTTCGACATAAATACAACCTGTCAATTTGAAGGGAACACTATGCACCTATAAAGAATGTTCATTTTGGAGATTTCTGAGGATAATTGGATTAACACTTCAATCATCAAGAAATTTCTGTATTGTCTGTAATTCCGAGGGAGTACACACGTGAGCTCTGATAACTTTTCTGAATGTTGATGTCAGGTTGCCTAGAACACCATGTTGTCCTCCTTCACAGAACACCTAATATAGAATCAAATATATTTGCTGATGTATGTCACACTTTTACTATAAATAACTAAAATATATTAAACAGAATTCATGAAGAAAAGTGTAAATATATATTTTTTGCTAGTATACATGGAGGACACGAAAATCTCTCACCACAAAATTCATGGTCACTCCTTTAGAGTCAAGCATGTCTCATTACGCTGGAGTCAGCGAATGAGATCTGATGCATAATGAACCATGTCTATTAGCAGCCCAGTTAAGGACATGGGATCACTTGTCATATAAAATACAAACAAACGAGAGGGGGATTTTCAAAATCTGATATAAAGGTAAAAAAATAAATGTTCAAACCTATCAGATCTACTAGGGTAATCCAAACACATTAAAAAAAAAGGCATACTTTCAATAAATAGTATCACACTTGTGAATGATAATGATGATGATGTCATAATTAACCTCAAGATTGAAAAAACACCCAAAGATTCATTGTAACAACTAGTATTACAATAATGATGTTCCGTATTTTCAGAGTAATGATGAAAATGTACTTTCCTGAAAAGAGAGTAAATGAGACTTTCTTGTAGTCAAGCAATTTCCAGGACATTTTCAGGGCTTAATAAGTAAAGTTTTGCAGATTTTTAGACTTTATTTTAGTAGTCATCAACGTCCACTGCTTTATGTAGTTATTTTATTCCAAAAACTAGAGATCAAAAGTAAATTAACACCTTGTTTTTTGTATTTAATCAGTGCCAGATGTTCAGTTACTTACTGTTCAAACTAGGAAAAAAGCACCAACTTCTCAGCTAATGGGAATCTGAAGAACTCTTTACTTCAGTGAGGAAATACTAATCTACACCACTTTAAGAGATGGATGCAATTTACCATCCCTTTTCACATCTTCATATAGCATCACTTTGCTGACACTACCTGCTAACTACATATTGCTCTGTGCTGCATGTCTCAAAATAAGTTTGCTTTTTTTCAATTACTTCATCTTGGACTTGTACAAGGTCATAACATTTTTCTTATGGTGAAGCACAAAATGAACCAGAGAGTGGTTATAAAGAGACAGCTCCATATTAGCTGAAATCCTGTAACTGAACAAAATAATGGCCTATACAAATGGAAAAATATGGTGAATAATTCCCATATAGGATTGCATGTACTCAGTCTACGTTGCAAGTGACAACTAAAAGCTCTTTGGAAAGAGAAGCCTATCTCCCTTCTTTTTTTTTTTTCTTTTCTTTTTTTTACTTTTTTTGTGTAGTGAGATTATCTTTAGAGAGACAGGCTCAATGAAGAGTGAATAGCCTTTCAAATGCTTTGTATAGTCCTGACAGCTTTCAGTCCTGACGTTTTTTCTCCTAGTTCTTTAAATGACTTGTCAGTTTCCTGGCTCTTGGCAGGTGGATGCTCATACTCTCATCAGCAAATCTTTGGCATCCCATTTCTCTCTGCCCCTGTCAATAATCACTCTCAAGCTTGGCAGATACTGCTGATTTCTCCTTTACTCCTTTGCTGCTGGTTTGCTTGCTTTAAAATAGCTGTTCTTATTTCTGTGTCTGGAGCATGTTGCATTTTGTTTAATGCTCTTTTCCATAGCAGAGGAATCCTCTCGCCTCACGTCATTCCTTGCTAGTGTCAGTTCTCTGCTGCCTTGCTCTAATGAGCTATTTAGTTTCCTGATATGTGGTGACTGTCAATATCAATGTGTTCAGTACTTATCAGTATGCTGATTCCCAAAGACTCACATAATCATGAGAACTTAGTCTTAAATATGAATAGCTGGCTGGTTGCAGACACAGGTATGTACTGTCTGTACTTTCAAATGTCCTCTAAGCCTATATATATATGTGGCTATATTGCCCTTTAAAAATTGGTGACAGGTACAATATTCTATCAGCTAATAATTGCAATTGTCTTTGAACAGACTGTGCATACACCTAACTTTCTAAATTTTGGAAATGTTTACACTTCTCAAGGCATGCAACCAACACAGTTTTTATTATGGAGTCCTGTTGTTTTATAGCTTTTTAATTCTTTCAGGCAGGGTGTTGTAAAATTTATATTATAGGATATTAAAAATTACATTTATTAATTTTGTGATGTTTACAAAAATAGATTGAGGAACTTCAAAACTCTGTGGGAAGAGTGGATGTTCTTCAACTTGAGAAAGAGATCAAATATGGTTGTATGCACTCACAGAGTGACTATTCCATGTCTTCATATATAGCTTTATATTAGAGGTAATTTATAAAAATATCAATTTTCTACAAGGTATAATTATGAGCATGAAGCAGTATTTCCTTACCATCAAGTCTGAGAACTATTTCCTAAATTAATTTAATCGGGCTCAGTAGGTCGGAGTCCCCCTCATGCAGTATATTATTTCTGGAAATTAGAAATAACTAACTGGTGCAGCAGTTTTTTAATGAAAAAAAAAGTAAGAAAAGGGCTGCAGAAAAGTTCAGGAAAAGAACTCACTAGATATTGGGTGTTGCCAATATCTATGTTACTATCTATGCTATTAGATTTCTCTTTCTAATGAAGTGTTGTTCATTAAATGAATTGATTTGTATTTTAAGAGGGGAAAATTAATTCACTGAGCACAGCTCTAGATCAATATATGCAGATTCCTGTGTGGTGTACAAGGCCAGTGTGTTATTATGGTCCCATAAAATTAGAAGTTGGCCTACCTGTCATCAGATCCTTACAGAAGAATTCAACTGTGTTTCCCCAAAGTTTATAGTATTTATGTTTTGTACAAAATAGTTTATTTTGTCTTTTTTAGATATAAATGGTATGAATTTATTTATATGACATAGAAGGAGCAAATTGCAGCTCTGGATTTCTACAAAGTTTTTATATCTATTATTTAGGTAGACTCACTTGAAATTATGAATTTTTAAAAAACAGTAAAGTCCTACTTTACTACTTTTACTACAAAATTAGTAAAGCCCAAAACTTAACCCCATTTGAGTTGAGTAGTTTTCTGAATCCTACACATCATTTGGACTCTGACATCATTTCAAAGTCCAAGTGATAAAGTCATCATTTATAAAAAACAACAGTCAAAATAACCCCTCACTTTGCTATGTCTCCATAAGAGATAACTGAGATGGTTTTATTATTATTGGTTTTTTATTTTAATTTGTGAAAATACTTGCATATCAAACTGCATTGCTGCTTATTTAACTGTGCAAGGTACTGTAGTTTCTGTTTCTTTACATAGGTTTTTTTCAGGATAAGGAGCGGTCATATCAAAAAATCTGCTTCCCAGCTGGCTACGCCGGTTATATAGTGAGTATGAGGTTTTATGTTAGGGAATATCCCTCTGGCCAGACTGGGCCGGCTGTCCTGGCTGTGCTCTCCTAGCTTCTTGTGCACCTGTGGGAAGCTGAAACGTCCATGACTTGCTGTAGACACTACAACTACGCAGCAACAGCTAAAAACATTAGCACGTTTTCAATATTATTCTAATCCTAAATCCAAAACACAGCTACTAGAAAGAAAATTAATTCTATCTCAGTAAAAATCAAGAAACACATTAAATTCATTAGCAAATTAATAAAGTTGGTTTAGCTTTTAAGGTTTAACTTCATGCATTTCCATAGTCAATCTGCACTGTGTTTAAAGACAGTTTAGACAGACACATTTTAACATCAGAAAATGAGAATTGGTCATCACCTAGAAGAGCTACCCTTAAACATTTTTGATGAAGCTTGGAAACTTGGAAGAGCTGAGAAGGAAAGGTTTGTGCTGGTTCACTCTACATTTTTAGAATGCTAACAGTAGCCTTTTTTCAATTTTACCACTGTCTGAATACTTCCAGTGCCAAGTGACAACCTTAATTATTTTTATGTGCAATCCTGCAACCTTTCTGTAACACTTCATTGTGCCCGAAATAGCTGAACTCATCATTTCTGAGTGAACTTCACCTTCAGAAAGGACTCTGTGTGAGCACTGCTCAGCAATAACAAAAACAACTCCGTATTATCAACACTGTTTTCAGCACAAATCCAGAACAGAGACCAATCCCAGCTGCTATGAAGAAAATTAACTCTATTCCAGCCAAAACCAGCACATAGATCAACACTCCAGCCCAACTTTGTTTCATTTGAAAACTTACTGAGGGTTTTAGGAATCCCCTCACATAAACTCTTGATGATGACCCTATCCAGCAAAAGATACACCCAAATACTTCCATTCAACCAATGAACCTGTTCGGTTGAGTTAAACAGAAGGGGGGTTGGGGGTGGGGGGGAAGGTCCAAGCTCAGACTGCATTTACCAGACCTTTTAGACTTTTGAGTTTGCATGAATATATTTACCCAGAATGTAATCTTTGTAGTTATAATGCAAGAAAAAATTAGTCAGCTTTCACGGTGTGCCAAACTGATGCCATTATTAAAGACAGTAATGTTTCATTGAGCTGTTTAGCACATTCTTCTCCCTCAATGGGAAGAATGCTTCAGTAAAATGGAATGGTAATTTTCAGAGACAGACACAGGCATTTAATAAAATGTACTGCTCCTCTAAAATATTGATTGTTAGAGATTGCTCTAACAAAAAAAATACCCACAGGATTTCAAGGAAATCAAAACTGATTCGCCCTCACGTTTCTGTATGATATCAGATCCTTTTCACCACTGAGTCTATTTACCAAGGAGAGTCACATTTCAGTAATTTAAAAACAACACACCCAATCTGCATCCCCAGAAACTTAATACTTCCCATGTTACCAACAGGATTAGCACATTAAGATGAAAAATGCAAACAGAAGATTACTTTGCAAATGAAACCATAGAGAGTTTATGGATAGCTTTTAGCTCAAAAATTACATGAATTGATATAACATCATCCATATTTGATACACCAATCCTGGTCTCAGTGTCTTTCATCATTTAATTGGGTAATGTGATGGAAAAGAGAAAGTATGTACCTGAGGCACTAGAAGAAAATAGGTTGGCCCAGATGTCAGAAGCCAACAAAGAAAAAAGATTGTTAACACCCAAAGGTTCACTGACATGAGAGCAATAGCAGGAACTTCAGCAGTAATTCTGCATCTCAAAAACAGTAACAAAGAACCATTCAATTCTTTGCATACGAGATGCACATTCACCTCCTATAAAAATAAGAAACAGAGTAAAAATAATAAAGGAAACTCCATTTTACTAATGGTGCTGACTTTATGTGGCTCCAGGCTAAATGTGTTGTCTGTGTTGTACAGCCATTGGTGACAAACTGCAGCTCCAGTTTTGTGTATTTTGTTGTAAGTCCTATTGTAGCTTTTTTCCCTCTCACTTTTCTGTCCCAGCAAACTCTCTTCAGCTCAATCTTTCAGTTAACCTTTGTCTGCCCATTGTCTTCCCCACCCTGCCAGGGGATGGAGGAGTGAGTGAGCAGCTGTGTGGTAAACCATGACACATAGAAAAGAATTTGTTGCTTTAGTTTGGGTTTGGGTTTTTTTTATATTGGAAGCAGTTGGTGCTAAGTGTTTGGTGTCCACACTGTGCCCATTCTGGAAAGATTTGAATGTGACTCTGCAGCACACCCTTCCGTGTAGTTTCATCCAGTTACACACTTTGAGGTACCTCTGCAACGTGAGCCAAAGTGTAATAAATGGGAACAGATGGAAGATTCATTGAGAAGTTACACTTCTGATATGAACAAAAGCACTTAGATGTATCAAGTCTCGCATTAGGGTTGTATTCACCTGGGTCCTTTTTTGTACCTCAGAAGTTTACTTCATTACTTGTTTCCCCTGAGGAATATCTTGAAAGCTCCCGTTAAATTTCAGTCTAAATTGTTGGTGTCATTTTGATTTTATTCCCTTTTTCATACAACAGCCTGAATTTCCCTTGCTGAAATCTTCAAGAGTTTTAATAGCTGTTCAGTTCCTCATAAGGATAACCTCCTTTAGAAAATGTGTTTCGTTTTCATGGGTTTAGTCATGTCCCAGAGAGAAAATACAGAGACACCTATTTATTAACTGTGAAAAAAGTATTCCTGGGCTAGTTCGACCTCTGAGCTACCTGAATGTGTTTTAGTTTTTCTAAACTGCCAGATAAGAAGGCTGGTAAGATGACAGCTTAAATAAAATCCTACAGTATCTAGACATAATCACTTATTGACAACAGAGATAATTTTGAGAAAAAGATAGAGTTAACATATTACTTCCAGAATCAGAAGACACAGATGGGACAGTAATAAATAAATGGAATTAAATTAATAAAACTCTGGATCCCTGGGTACATAAAATAACATGAGATTAATTTCAGGTTAAATTGTTCTTAATTTATATTTTTTTCTTACACCTTTAATTTTCTGGGCACTTTAAATCTGATATATAGGATTACCAAAAAAAATCTTTAGTTGCATGTTTCTAAGCATTGTTATGATGTCATTTCTAAAGGAAAAAGTATAGCTCCAACACTTACTTGAGCAGTGACACAAACATTTCTACTCCACTGTGGCAGCATCCATGAGGGCTGCAAGCCAAACTCCACAATTCATAAAAAGGATGTCTAAGAGTGTGTTTCTGGGAGTATTGGCTCAGCTATGCAGAGCGGTTAGAGGCAGGTGTGAGCTTCCTGCTTGTTTCAATGTGAATGACTTGCAGCCAAGAAGCCATTAACTTTGTCTGGCACTGTGCTTCAACTAACACGGTGGTGCTCTCCCTCAAAAAAAGACAGAGTATGCAGTCAAATGTTGGCCCCCAACTTTAATTGCAAATGGTAGTTCAGAAAAAATAAAATACATAATTTCTCATTGTATTTCAAAGAGAATCACTTTTTTAAACTCAAGCAGAGTCAATATATTTTAAAATATTACTTTAATCAAACTATGTAAGTCTACACAGCACATTTTCATCTACCTCTCTGTTCTTTCATTAGGAATTCACAGGAATCATTCTCTAAAATGCATTATCCTATCTGCATTCTTTCCACAGCACATAATTTTTATTATGTGTTGAATGTCTGTTGGCATTTAATATTCATTATCTGAAAGTAAATATCTTGAAGGATTTCAGAAGTGATCCTAATGATGTCCTTAGACTTTAATGGAAGACAATGAATGTTCTAGCAACTTTTTTGTGAAGGGCAAACATATGAAAAATAGGCAGAATTTCTAAAATGGATTGACAGATTGATTGATGAGATATGGTCAAATTGCTCAGGAGAGATGCAGAAAATATAATGTCATTACCTGATAATAAATTGACTGGAAATGCCAAAGGAAATGCAAGCCAAGCCCACAATATTAGTCCAGTCAATGCCCACATTTTTACTTCTATTGATTTTTAGAAATGATCATCTGTTCCAGCTTGGAGATGACTGTCAACATGGGACTGAACCTGCTTTCTGTGATAACCTTTGGCTGAGGAAAACAATGAACTGAAAAATCTCAGTCACATTTAATGACCACTCACTCTTCAAAATGTACATAAGGCATTAAGCCACAACAAAAGGTAGTTCAAGAACCACTTGAGCCGTTAGAAAAGCCTGCTTTTAAAGGTGAATTCCAAATGCCATGTTTGAGGGGAGGAGCTTGTTTGTTTTTAAATAATTTGGCTAATCCAAATTGTGATTTAATCAATGTAATGGTAGAAAATCCTTATTAAGTTTTTTAAGCCATCAAGCTATCTAGTTCAGCGCCTCAAATATGGTGGTTGGACCACTTTAACACATACAGACTTTTTTTTATTCAAGACTTACTTGATTTTGCAAAGCTGCACTGTTGTAGAGGGGATTATTAAAACAAAATCTCTGAAATTTTCTTGAGTACTGCTTCCAGCTGTGGGGACTCCAGCATAAGAAGGACATGGAGTTCTTGGAATGAATTCAGAGGAGGACCACAAAAGTGGTCAGAGGGTTAGAGCATCTCTCGAAGAAGAAAGGCTGAGAGAGTTGGGCTTGTTCAGCCTGGAGAAAAGGAGGCTCCAGAAAGATTTATTGCAGCTTTCCAAAGGTGGCCTACACGAAAGAGGGACAGTTTAAAAAAGAGTTTAGTGATAGGACAAAGATTTAGATTAGATAAAAGGAAGAAATGCTTTACTGTGGGGGTGGTGAGACACTGAAAGGTTGCCCAAAGAAGCTGTGGCTGCCCTCTCCCTGGCAGTGTTCAAGGCCAGGTTGGATGGGGCTTTGGGCAGCCTGGTCTAATAGAGGGTGTCCCTACCCATGGCAGGGGGATTGCGGTCTTTACGGTCCCTTCCAACCCAAACCAGTCTGTGATTCTATGATTATTGTTATTGGGTTTTATTACACTATTTCTAATAATCATACTAATTTTGCTGACACACTCTGAGATGCTTCAATTTAATAAGCTTTAGCCTTTTCCAGGGTCCAGGGAGCAAGGAATTCATTCTGAAAGCTGGGGAATTGTAACCAGCCCCATGAAAACAGCCGTCCTCCTACACCATTGTGCTTTTTCAGAAGCTCAGTGAAGCAGAGTCTGAACAGCTACCTGAAAAAAAAAGAAAAACAAACAAATAAAAGACAAAAAAGAGATTGTTTTTAGATCATGTTAAGAGTCAGGAAACACTTATATTTTGCTTTGTGTACATTTTTCTTTTTTCTTTGGAGTTTGCTCTGAATCCATTCACATGGATGGGTATATTTAATTTCCTCATATGTCCCTTCCTAGATATTTTATTTTGTTCTGCAGCCTGACAGTCTCATATACCAAAAGTTTACTTAGACATTTGCTGCAAACAAAACAGAGCAAATAAAGAAAAACATGATGTAAATCCTAGAGAAGGACCTGGGAAAAAATGTATCTCTGGGAAGTGTTTAGAGGAAAGGGACGGAAACAGCAAGGGCTACAGTATTTAATGAGAAATGGGTCCAGCAGCCTGATTCCAAGGCTTTCCCATGATATTAATTTCATTCTTTTCCTCTTGTTGAGGATTTGGAAAACAAAACATTCACAATGCAGCACAGCCTGTGATTGTTAGCACATGCCATAGTCCTTTGAAAGTAGGCGCTCTTAGACCTCATTTAATGAGAGTAGACCAAGAGCCACAAGCCAGCTTCCATTGATTATCCCTGTTCATCAGCCCAGGAAGATTACTGTTCTTTAAATGTGAAAGCATGGGTTGGAATTTTGTCTTGTTTAAAAGCAATGTATCTTTTTTATTCATTTTGCAAATTAATTATATCAGAGTAGGACTGTGTCTGGTATTCCCATATTAAAATCTTGGATTAAGGTTTTCTATCTTAGGTGCTGAAATCCAATTTGGATGCAACCTGATGTGAGTATAGTTTTGGAAATAATGGCTTACACGTGCTGTGACTAAAGTATTATTAGTTTCCTTTCCTAATTATTTATAGGTCCATAAAAAGATATTTCTTCAGAGGATTTCTCATTTGTAACCACAGACACACACAAGAAACTGCTACACTCTGTTTTATAGAAAATATAACCCTTCTAGTACAGAATCCTACTTTGAAATTTTCATAGGTAGAATTACCATCCTCCACCTGATTTACTATATCCTGTAAATATTTTTCCTTAGAATAAGCATTATTACTGTAATAATGATCTTCAGATAAAGTTCTACATTGTTAAATAGGTTCAAAAATCCAAGAATCATGAAAAAAAGATATTTGGAAAAGTGGACCTAAAATAGATTTTATTATATTTTTACATCTTTATGTTACAATGAAAAAAATCTATTTCTGTGTCTTTTTAACAGTCAAGATATTTTTTTTCCCCCAAAAGGAAACATTGTCAAGATGCTTTTTTTCCAAACAATCAAGTTCATCTTTTTGATTTTGATATGGACAGGAAACACAATTTGCAATGCCATTTCAGAGTTTGTGTGAATAAACAAACTGAAAATAAAAACCAATTAATAAACATTATACCGTAGGTCCTAATATTGATCATTAATAAATCCACAACAAATGAAATCAACCAGTCCTCATTTGCACGGTAATAATTTTTGACTCTTAGTTTATGAAGGGAAACTTACTTCTATGAAAAAAGAGTAAGAAAAGCATTACTCCAACAAGGGAATGTGTCTTACTGAAGCTGATGTTAGAATATCAAAGGTGATCTTGGAAAACATAATGATAAAATGCATATTGTTTGGGGTTTTTTTTAATTTATATCTCAATCTTCCCACTTACTTTCCCACCAAAAGACTTGAAAAACAGACTTTGTTGGCAAGAAGAAACACAAACACACAACCTGCCCCCCCTCAAACGCCACTAAAAGACAGCACTCAAGTTTCATTTTTATATTTAATAGTTGTAGTTGGGCTTCTGTTTATTCAGCATTTTTGTGATCCTACTTGCAATTTGATTTTCACTAATGACAGGTGGTGTTTATACATGTACACTAAGCATCTGCAAAATGCATGATTTCTCTGTGTAAAGTGGTGTATGCTGACAGAAACAGAATCCTCAAATTTAGGCACCTAGAACTGCTGGAATTATTTGAAATTGAAATTCTTAAAACACCTAACAATTTCCTGCCTATTAAAAATGATGAAGCTCTGCATTTTCTTTTAAAACCAAAATGTTATATGTCAGCATAGTACATTCAGGTGAAAATTTTGTGGTGGTACTACTGGTTTTGGCTGAGATGGAGCTGAGTTTTTTCAAGTAGCTTGTATGGGTCTGTGTTTTGGCTTTGTGCTGCATCAGTGATAATCACATGGGAATGTTTTAGACAATGCTGAGCAGGGCAGAGCCAAGGTATTTTCTGCTCCTCACACCACTTCACCATCCAGTAGGGTGGGGTTGGACAAGAGATTGTGAGGGGGCATAACCAGCACTGCTGACACAGTATGACATCATGCTCAGTAATTAATGTTGGGTGAGGAAAGATGAAGGGAGGGAGTTTGTCATTATGGCATTTGTCTTCTCAATTAACCATTGCACATGATGAAGCTCTGCTTTCCGGGAGATGGATGAACATCTGCCCGTCAGGGGAAGCAGTGAATGAATTCCTTGTCTTGCTTTGCTTGTACATGCAGCTTTTGCTTTATTTATTAAATTAAGTGTATTTCAACTCAATTCTTCACACTTACCCTTCCCATTCTGTCTCCCATGCTACCATGGGCACAGTGAGTGAGTGGCTGGGTGGGGCTGAGCTGTCAGCAAGGGATAAACCATGACTGATATACTGTCATTTCTGCAACTTTAAAGGGATTTCAAAAATTATTTTCTTTTCTTGTCAATTTTTAGCAGGTAATATGGTTTTCTAAAGAGCTAAGGACTGATTAGGACAATTTTTTTTACATTGTTCAAATAAATTAGTGTGATGATTTGACCCTGGCTGGAGGCCAGATGGCCACCAAAGTCACTCTATCACTCTCCTTTTCATCTGGACAAGGGAGATAATATATATTGAGAGGCTCAGGAGTCGAGATAAGGACAGGGAGAGATCATTCTGCAATTAGAGTCACAGGCAAAACAGACTCAGCACAGAATAAAGGAAAGAAAACTCTCTAATTTATTACACTGCACACCCAGTGACACCAGAGTTGGGTAATGAGAAGTGCAGCCAGATCTTAAAGCACCTTTCCCCACCCCTCCCTTCTTAGCAGACTTCACTTTACTTATTATTTCCCTCCCTTCTTTCCCCCATTGTGGCACAGGGAGGGGCAGCGACTGGGGGGATGGGAGTTTTGGTCAGTTCCTCACAAGTTGTTTTCCTTCTTAGCTTTGGGGGGGAGGTGGGGCACGGAACATTCTTCACACCCTTGCCCTGCTCCAAAGGGGGTCCCACCCATGGGAGACAGCCCTCCACAAACTTCTCCAACATGAATCCTTTCCCACAAGGCTTCAGCTATTCACCATCTGCCCCAGAGTGGGTAATTTCTGTGGGGTGCAGTCATAAATACAGAATGTCTCTCAGTGTCTCAGGCCCAGACTGCTCCAGCCTGGTCCCCGATGGAGTCACAAGTCCCACCCAGTAAACCTGCTCGGGTGCAGATCTCTCTCTCTCATTCATGTCTGTGTCTTTCTCTATGGGCTGCTAGTGCTGGCAGGGGCTTGCTCCAACATGGGTCACAGCGTCTTCTGTATGTCTCCACCTGCTCCAGTGTGGGGCCTCTGCACAGGCTGTAGGTGGGGTCTCGGCCTTTTCCATGGGCTGTGGGGGGACACCCGCTCCACCATGGGTTTCTCAACAGGCTGCAGGGGCATCTTTCTCTCCAGCACCTGTGACACCTCCTCCCCCACCTCTTCACTGACCTTGGTGCCTATATGTCCTCACTCCCTTCTCTGGTGGCAAAAAGTGGCTGCTTGCATTTTTTTTTTCTTTCCTAATGTGATTCCCAAAGGTACTGTGACTGTTGCTGATGGGCTCAGCCCTGGTCAGCAACGACCAGCTTTGAGCTGGCTGGTGTTTGTTCTGTCTGGCCTGCAGAGAGCTTCTGTCTGCTTCTTGCAGAAGCCACCCCTGCAGCCCCCCTTTCTCCACCCAAACCCAGCCATGCAAAACTGCGACAATTAGACATATTAACCCTAAACCTAGCTAACTAAATGGTCTTTTGTTCACTTCTACAAGACAATCCGGAGAATGAACTATCTAGAAAGCACAAAATGGCAAAGCGAGTGTAGGTATTACAAAAAGTATTCCATTTTTATTTTTGTTTTTTCAAAATGATTTCTTGATAATCCCATATGGACTTGGAAATATGTCAATACATCTATATATTTAGATAAATGCCATGTATAAGTGCAAATATTTAGATATTCTGGAACACAGATGGGGATAGAATATGTGTAACTGTAGTACCTGTGTATGAAATGCATAGTACAGTCATCAAATATAATTTAAAAATTAATAGTGAAAGTTACATTAGCAGACAGGAAATTACCAATATATGTCCTTCCTTTATGTTAATTATCAGGAATATACACAACTCTTCAAAATAGTAAAACTAAAATTCATCTGTCAAAGTTAAGTAGAACCGTTCTGGAACAGAAATAGGGTTCAGAGACAGCTGGTGCTTGTGTAGAGCTTGTGCTTCACAGGCACTCCTGTGATTCTCATCTTATGTTTCCTCAGAAAAAGGACAAAGCATTATAAGTTCTTACAGTTACAAAGAAAGCACTTGAAAAGAGAGTAAGTGATGCAGCAACCTGCAATACACCTGAACAGCATAAGCAGTTAGTTAATTCAGCTACTCAGTAGTTGCAATTTAAATGCCCAATATGTTTGCTGTTACCACTCCTTTACTTGGAAGAATATTAAATGTCAGAATTAAGATGTATCGGCACAGCAGTCTGTTTTGTTGTTCCAAGCAGATAATTGAAAGTGTCCCCTGAGACTCTTTCCACGACAGGAATGAAGCCCTGTAGTCACACTCAAAGTCCACAGTCACCTACCAGGAGTAAATCCAGAAAAATGGTGTAAGGTTGTCCTCCAAATATGATAGCTTTGCACAGCTCACAGCAGATGTCTCCTAATTCTGGCCATCCTATTGCTGACTACTTGCGTTTGCCTGCTGGTGACTGGCCACTGACTGGATACACTTGATGTGGGAAGTTGAGCAGCGCCAGAATTTCTTTAACAGGCTTTTTTCAAATCAAACACATGAGGACACACACAAGACTCAACCCAGAATGACTGGGACTTGGTTTTATGCCCTGATGTGCCTCTTTTTGACCATGAGAATAAGTGGGACCACTGAAATATGGGGAAAGTTTTCTTAACCCACACAGGAGAATTGCCTCTAACTTTCCCCTCCCTCCCACTCTTCCCTTATCCTGTCTGAAGAGAATTCTGCTGTCTGGGAGACTTTTAACAAACATTTCCAGGTTTAGAAGGATAGTGAGGAGATTTTAGTCTGAGGAGAAATGCGATCATCTAGTCCATTACTTTAATTTAGATTATGGATGTTTAATAGAAATTATTTTCTATTTCTATGTACGTTTAAAAAGATGGGCTGTAAATCATACACCAAATATTTTGGTCCTGTATAATTTAACATGCTTTGTATTTTTACTGAAGTGGAAAGATTCTAACCTAACAGATGAACTGACTGTACTTTTACTGATAATGACAGTCACAGAAGAAAAGTACGATTAGGAAACAACAAACAAGAAGGAAAATTAGACTAATATCCATTATAATTATCACAATTCACTATAAATATAAAAAATTTGCAAATTGGATTTATGTTAAACCAGGGTTTTTTTATCTTATTGTTCATTATGTTTTAATGGTCTATAAATCAGTATGAATAGTTTGATAAAACTACACCAAGAAAAACAAAGAAAGAAATAAGCAGATATAAAAAGACCAAACCACAAACATCCCCAATTCTCATCCCCCCTCATATATATGCTCCTAACTTCAAGCATGAAAAATGTATGCAAATAAAAATAAACTTTTGGAGATAAATCCAATCAGTCTGGCAATGCAAATTATTGAACCTTTCTGTAGACAATCTTTGATTATTTATTTATTTTTACAAAGAACATGTTCTTTATTATATTTTATGTAAGCTGAAAAACAATGGATATTACCATTTACTCAAGGCAAGCATGATCTACTCCCTGAAAGAAAAACAAGTTAAATTACAGTACCACGACTGACTTCTTTTACTCAGAAGGGTGCCCAAACAATCTGATGCAAGAAGATGATAATAATGTAGTAGGAAAACTTGAAATGTGATGGTCTATGGTTAACTTGTGATCAGACAACAAAAACAGAGGTTAATTTTCTTTTCTCTTTTTGGCAGCTTACTTGATTACAATGACCAGCATTTTCTCTCCTTGCCACTTTCAAGATGAACAGCCTCTGCAAATTGGAATCATCAACAAGCATAAAACATGTCAGAGAAAAACGCTGTGAACTTTTCAGTCTCCAGTGTCGTATCTGCGTAACTACCAAGTCTGTAAGTAATGCCAATGAAGGTTGTGTTCCCAAAAGCAAAACCACTGTGGATGACATACAATAAATACTTCCAGTAGACCCCCTGAGAGGTTTCTGATTATTCTTTCTAAGGAAGATTGAACTACATGTACAACTACTAGCATCTTAATACGCTTATGAAAAGGTTGAAGTAAATGGCTAACTGAAAAGGGGAATTGAAGTCTTCCTGCACTTAATGAGACCTTCAAACCCTTGTTTTAGGACAGATAAAACTCACTCTCAAGAAAAGACCGTGTTTTTGTTCTGATCTGTACCAGCAGATAGAGATTTAGTGGTTGGTTACTCCAACCAGTGTTGCAAAAGCAGGCAGATAAAGAACTGTGCAAAACTCTGAGCTGGCATAAGGTAAACCTTTGGTTCTCTGCCGGAGTCTGTAATTAATGTGAAAAGTAAAATTTTCTAAGGATTGGAAACTGGGGGAAATCCCTACTCATACTTAGCAGTAGACAACATGTTCTAGAATAGTTCCCAAAGTTACTTGAGAAGATTCTCTTAGCGTAGAACAGCACCCAATCTATGTCCACACATCACGGCCTGCACCTCCACCCTACTTTTCTACTCCAGATCTCATTCACAGAGCTGGCCTCTGTCCAACAGCAGAGATTTGCCGAATGTTAACATGAGATGTTGGCTGTGGAAAATGATTCAATGCAGTAGTCTTGCAGCAGAGCCTCTTCAGCTCATCTTTGTCCTTGACTCCTAATGACAAAATCAGATCAGAACCCAGAGTTTTGTATGTTAAAGATGCATCCTTTTGTGGTTCATATGCAGGCCAGTTCTGACACCCAGATGGTTACAGATTGCCAGTGATATCATAGTTTTCATCCAGCTTTGTAGATCACAAAAATACTTGATGAAGTTAATGAATGATTGTGAATATTCACATACTTTTTCTGTGGTCAACAAAATCATCTTCATTTGAGTCTCATCATTTTAGACTGAAGCAACTGAAACCATATGGGAGATTTAAAAATTTATTTTACCTACTAACTATGCTGTTTGGATATTGTATTGCCTCTGTTATGATTATGCTCTGTTATGATTATGAGGCAGTAGAAGCAAATGAACACAAGAAAGATAAACTCGTTTTATGAACACATACTTTGCAATGACCAGGAACAATGAAACATACAGAAAATGTCATATTGAATGAACAGCTGTTTCAGAATATAATGGTCTCTAAAGAAAAAAAAAATAATAAGGTAACAGCCATTCTTTATAGAAGCAAATATTCATTTTTTTTACACCATTAGCTGTTAGTCATCCCACAATATAGAAAACTTAATGGTGCAAGAGATGTTTACAAAACTCTTTTGCAATAGGCTATATTGGATCAATATCATAAACGTGGACACATACATACAAACACCCAGGTGTGGAAAGAAATTACTTCAGGTTAGAGTTGCCACAACAGAAAGATAAGGATTCATCCAATCCTTAACCACTGTATTGGAAAACATTCGCTTTCTACTCGGCTTATGATGTGTATTAACTTCTCTTCTCCTAAAAATATTATTTCTTTGTGCTGTCCTGGTAGCTGCACAGAGAGTCATACATAAATACATGAAAGAAGGAGATCTTGCTTCTGAGAAAAACTTACAAATGTACAGAGAAGATTCCAGAGCATGAGGGTAGGACATCCATGAAAGGATGAGATAAGGTATGTGAGAAACAGAGTCAGCATTGACTTACCAGCACAGTAAAGAAAAGAAAAAGGCTAAGTGCAAGGCATTCAAGCAAGGCATCAGAGGAAACACAATGAAAAAGACGTTCTGAGGATACAAAAAGGTCTGTGTAATATCTCCTGCAAATGAAAAAGTCTCCAAAAGGCTGCTGGCCTGCATGGGAACCTGTAAGAAAGAAATATTGATGATGGAAACAGAACAATGACCTTCACTTTATCAGTCACTGTTCTTCAGGTGTCTTTTATACTGTTGTGGTGGGTTGACCCTGGGTGGATGCCAGGTGCCCATCAAAGCCACTCTGACTCCATTCCTCAGGTGGACAGGGGACAGAAAATATAGTGAAAAGCTCATGGAAGGGAGACCACTCACCAACTACTGTCACAGGTAAAATGAGACTTCACTTGGGGAAATTAGCTTAATTTATTACTATTCAATCAGAGTAGGATAATGAGAAAATAAAAATTAAATCTTTAAATACCTTTCCCTGAGCCCTCCCTTCTTCCCAGGCTCAACTTCTCTACAAGTTTCTTTCTGCAGCTGGGGTTGTAGAGCTTCCTGAGGAGAACCTAGTCAGGCTCTGAAAAATAGCCCCTGAGCTAAAACAGAAGAGGTTTCTGAGAATGCATAGCATATTTAAGGCAGACATTATGAAGGCTGCATTTGCTGTAAACACAGCTGCTGTGTATGTTGCTGCTCCCAAAGAATGAAAATCTGGTCAGTGTGATTAGATGTTACCATCTGCTAGAAAAGCGTGTCTGTGATGTGCTTCATGAACACAAGGGCAGCAATTCTCTTGCCCAGACACCGACATCTAGTGCCATTTTAGGTGTTATAGGTTATCTGAAAAATGCTCAGAGGGCTGGCAGATACAGCAAAGAGATACAGCCATGTCCCTGTGGAGAAGAGCTGTTTGTACAATACCCATGTGGACACTACCCACTAGTATCTTCAGGGGCACTATGTTTAGGCAACTGAGCTAGCTAAAATGCTCCCTAAAAATCCCTGACCTATGAACTCCTATTTACATGGTTGAGAAGAGCCCACTGTAATCACTGAGAATAAATTCTATTTCATGTGTGTAACATAAAAATGTTATCCAAAACCTTCACATTGCTCAGTTGTGATTCAGTCATTTCTATGCAAGTTAGGTTGCCAAGTGATTTTTCTGCTACATTCATAAATTCCTTGTAAATAAAAACATCTATTTATTTCTTGTAAATCGTGGATAAGTTTTTTGTTTGGGTTGTGTGTGTGTGTGTGGGGGGGTTATTTGGGGGGGTGTTTGTTTTTTATCACAAGGGATATAAAAGATAATTTTACAGACTTTTTGAAGTGTAGTGCAATGAAATGTTGCACGAATAAGCACAGGACAAATACAATATGATACAAACAGAATAAAATAACCCAGTGAAACTTAAGAGAATATTGCAGGCAGCTTCACTCTTAGTATCATAAAATATCCATAGTGATCCTCTTATTGATTGCACAGTAATAGATCGTCTGACTGCATAAAGTAATGCTAGAGCTATAAGCAGGAAGGAATTAAGGTCTTAAAAATGTAGTTCAATGCATGTTTCTCTTAGAGTGTTACCTTAAACAATCCCTGTCCTGTGTCAGCTTGACTACTGATATGATGGAACAGTTCAGGGAATTCATACGGTTGAAAAATACTGCTGCAAATAGGATGTGTTATTTTGCAGGTAGTGTAGTTACTGTTTCTCCAGTATCACTCAGTGCATGACGGCACAAACAAATGTTCCTACAAAAGAGTTTTAAGAGAAGTGGAAAATATAGCAGGAGGAATGAGCAGATGCAAGCAAGGGATCTTGAGCAGACTTGGGCAGCTTTGGCATCAAATGTGAAACTACAGCCAGAAAGGCCTTTCAGAGAAGAATAATTTGATCTTGACATGTATAAATACATGTAACTTTTTTTTTTTTTCTCCTTAATGGAGGAACAGGAGAAATTAAAAAAACCCACCACAGCACAGAAAAACACCTTCTATTTAATGTGTCGGGGGTTACAATGGGTCTGGTTTGATAAAAATCTATAGTTTTAAGCCGGTGATTTAGGTATTTGATCCTTTGACCATATTGAATATGGGAATAAGATTTATGTACACTGATGATTGATCAATTAAATAAGCCACCCCTAAAGATGTCATGAGATATGTGTAAATTAGTAGGTAACATAGAAAGTTTTAGTCACAAAAAAATGTATTTTGAGAGAGTTTTTCACTAGCCAACTTTTTCTTTTTTCCATTTGGTTAAACCTTTGCATTTGTTTTTACAGCAGAATCTTCCATGCCTGTGGAGCTTTCTTCTATTGTATCTCTGCAACTCAGTGATCTGAATCGCTCTTTCATTCCCTTCACAGCTAACTTCCCACATGCTAACCCGTCTGTGCAAGACTTAGTTTTTCTGATCTAAAAATTGCTGACAAGATTATGAAAGAGGAAGGTCTGTTTTTTAGGGTGTGGGGGGGAAGCAATATGCCTCAGCTCAGGGCAGAGCTTTCAGCTGTTACCATTTTTACATGACTCTACTTGTCATATGTGAGATCTGATAAACAGAAGGTAGAGGTGCAAATGTCAGGAAGGGACAACTTCTCACTGCCTGGTAAGAGCAGTCAACTCTCATTTTAAAAACACCACCTTTATAGAACAGTTCTTTCTGAAGCTGGAAAGCAAAGTTCTTGGGCCTGTAAAGTGCCATTAACTTTCTCAAAGTGAGGAAAAATAAAGGACATGTTGGTGGACTGTTACCTAATATTCTGGCTCCAAAAATTAGGTTCTTAAAAGAAGTAGGTCTGTTTTTGCCATTGGAAAACTTTTGGCTGAATGTCCAAAAGCTTTAAGGAGCCATTGTAATGATATACATGATTGGAAGTGTTTTCAAGATAATGCTCCCGAAAATATTCTCTCCAGGCAACAGTTGTGTGCAGAGTTAGCAGTTGTATTCGGATTCCCATACATCCTATGTTATTGTATATTGGTATGTAAGATACCTTAAAGTAATGTGGTCCTTCATTTCTCCTCTTTGAAAGTAAAAAAAAAAAAAATTGTGTATGTGTGTAATTTTATAGCACAAGCTGTAGTTTCAAAGCTAAATGGGAGCACTTGGACCAAAGCTTCACCAGAAACCAGAAATCAACCTGAATTAGACAAGGTTAAGACTCACAGCACATGTCAGTGAGAGAAAGTGTGGCTACCTAGCTCTAATTCAATTCAATAATCATTGATTTCATTAATTAATAATATTAGTTTGCCAAGCTGCCATTTGTCACCTATACCTTTCTTTTCTTAATTCTCTAGCAACTTAGTAGGCTAGAGAAAAGGTCCATCTAGCCTTTTATCCTCTTTATAGCAGTTGTGAAGAATTAGCATCTTGTGGAACAAGGAGATACACGGAAAATATTGAGTGATATTTCATCAGCATACTTTACTGGTCTCCAGGAGTTTGTACCTGATGAGGCTGCCTGAATCCTATCCATATCTTAAGGGGTCAATAAACCCTTCTCCCCATACTCCCTGGTTGGGTTTCTTTTGTTTTGTTTCTGTTTGGTTGGTTTGTCTTGTTTGGTTGGCTGGTTTTGATTCATTTTTGGAACCCTCATGCAATTTTAGCATGTATAGCATCCTGTTGCCTGACTGCAACTATTTATTAGATGAAAGGAACCTCGTTTGTTACAAGCTTTTCCTCCCACACTCCTTTGTTGTATCATTATGTTGCAAGGATAATAAACAAGTGCTTAAAAATACTATTGTATTTTCAGGACTTAACAGTACTATGAAAAGATCACAGTGTGCTGTGGGAGTAGATAATTGAATGACTGCTCAGGTTCAAGTTGCTTTTCTGATTGTGTTTTATCCAATTCTACACAATTGCCATAGTCTTAGGTACGGGGACTTAGATGTCATAGTGTGATTCTGTACAGCATCTACCTGAGACACAGAAGATCATCTGCAACCTGGCATGCACACAGATTTTCAATCTATCTGAAAAGTATTTTACCTGCTCTGGGGACTATCACAATACAGCAAGAATAAGATCACCCTCTGAGCTAAAGAAAGGGATACTTCAACTTTTAGTAGTAGTCTTTATTCCCATTCCCTCCAGCCAACCCCCCCCCCCCCTCCTTTTTTACCAAGAATTACTCTTTTTTCGTTTCATTAGTATGCCAGCTAATAACAGAATGTAATCATTACTATTTTCACTGCTAGTTCTGGGTTTTGGAGGGTTTTTTTTCTCTTTAATGTTCTATTGCTATTCGTAGGTCTAACTTATACATCCAGTTTCTATTTAGAGGTATTGATAAATGAGATTTAAGTCCTTTAGGTTGACATGTAGAGACAGAACACAATAATTGTTTCTCATATGTGTTCAAAGGGATCACGAATGACCAGGTTAATCTGCAGAATATTGGATTTAGGTATTCAAAGACACAATGTACCCCAAGACCTAGCTGTAAAAGAAGGTAAATGCTTTAGAGAGGAATTTTCAATGCATAGAAAAGTTGCTTTTCTATTTATTAACAAATGCCTAAGGTGAGAGTTATGGAGAAAAAAAATATTCATGGTGTTACATGGAAATACTTTTTAAGCACAGAATTCCCAGGGGATGAATCCTATGAGTATTTGAGGATGGAAAGTCCTAGAAATAAGTTGATTTAGCCAAACAAAGCATGCATTATTACCAGGGAATCAGACAGCATTTGTAACCTCAGTATTTGCCAGGTAGCTTTCTGTACTCTCTTCCTTTTACTGGTTTTATTGACGATTATTTTAAGGAAAAACTCACTATTTTATAAAAGAAATAATCAATTTTCTGCAGACAGGAAAGAAAAATAACAAAACCAAACCAACAAACCTGCTTTTCTTTTTCAGGATTTTACTCCTGCCTGTCAAAGAAATATCAAAACAGGCTAGATGTGTCTGCTGGCATTTCAGTGATGGTGAACTGACAGTATAGACACCTGCAGCCTATCTGTATGAGCAAGTAAAAGGCTACTGCAACAAAGTCTCCTGAGGAATTTCTGAAAGCAAGCTCTGTTCTGGATAGAGCCAGAAACAAAATCAGGCTGAAGAAATACAGAACAACAAGAAGAAAAGGACTCCTTGGCATACTACAGCAGATAACAATCCTACAATAATCCAACAAATATGGAAAAGAAAAATAAATGCAGAAAGCAAGCTTCCAAGTTTAGATTTCTAAATAACGTCACTAACAACCAGCACAGAAAGGGGACAAGGATACATCTTTCTGCCAGCTGAAGTATTTTTAGGTATGCTAACAGTGTGCTATGAAGGTTGCCCAAATGCATTGCACTCTGAGCAATTCGCATTCTACTGCTAAGCAAGGGAACAGTTGGATACGACTCCTCACATCGTTAGCAGTCAGCAGCCCTACAAATACAGGCCAAAAATGGTTTAAAAACCACAGAGCCTCTGCAAATATTATAAAATAGAAATAAGGTGCTGCCTTGCCATATGACAACTGGAGTGTTTTCTGGCCTCAATGCCAGCATTTGAAGGGCATATGGGGGATCAAGCTATAGGTGATTCTGCTCTGGTGGGGCGGTTGGACAAGATGATCTTTTGCAGTCCCTTCCAAAACCTAACCATCTATGATTCCATGTGATTCTGTGATTTTTTTCTGTAGTTTTCTTTTGAGTAGTGGACCAGTATATGTCAAAATTAAATTTGTGGAAATCCTATGCCCATTGTGAAACACTTGGATTTAACAATGGATGTTTGGCTAGAGTGTTGCATGTTATTTTTTTTCAAACAACAAAGATTTGTAGTTAAGAAATAAACCTTTAAACAAAGGCCATTTATATGTGACTGCTACTTTCCCATCTTCTGTATTAGTGCTGCAAAATATATCAGAACAAATTTTGTCATGCATCAGCTGCTGAACTGACATTTTCTCTCTCCAAATAACCATGGGGTTTCAATTAGGGAATTTAATCTAAAGCACTCATCCTTGTAGAGTAATAAAGATTGTGTAGGAAGTCTGTTTAGATCAGCAAACACTAACTGTCCTTAAACTTCTAATATACACACTAGATTACAAGCAATGGGTAGAAAGACATAACCTTGTCATGGATCAGTTGTCAGTTTGACTGCTTACTGACGTGTATACAGACAGAGCTGCCTGTGCTTGTGTAAAGGAGTTATCATGCTCGCCTTCTGCCTTGCATGTGCATCTCAGCTGCCCAGAGGGAATGCATCCACACTGCAACCTAAAAACACAAAGCAAGAAAGTTGAGTTCAGTATAGCTCAATCAGGGAAATGAAAGTAGAGTCAGATCAGTTCATTTTGATCATGCTGGGAGTCACTCTTATTAGGCCATCAAAGTGAGCCACTGGTGTGCTGCCAGGTATGGCTGTGCAAAGTATTCCTGACATTGCGAGTTTCACTGCCGTGACACAGATATGAAGGATGGCACAAGAGCTGATGATATCTCTGTGAGATCAGCTTAGGCAAGTAGGAATTACACTGGGAATCCAAACTGTGATTCCAGCATTGCAAATCAGTCTTTTTTAATAATTCTTGCTGTGAAAATAAATCCTGTGTTCACACACAACAATATGGGAGGGGAGAGAGGGCAGTTTCCAGAGATGTTGAGCCAATAGACAGTTCAGTGTAGTTGCATGGGTTTCAAAATAACTGTAGACAAACTTAACTATAACTGAAATGCCAATTATTTTTATCTCGTGTCCTCATAGACTATGAGCTGTTGTTTGTAATATGCATTATAGAGATCAAGAATGCTGTAAGATTTTAATTTTTATGTACTTTTCCCTTCCCCTTTCTTCTATAGATCATCATCTTTCTGACCAGTCCTAACTTGCTGGAATCAGAATTTCTTCTGATACCAGTAGCAATTTTCTTCCCGTGCCTCCATAATTTATTAGGCTATTATTTCATATTTGTGCTCTCAAAACATGATAATAAAGTAGGAATGAATTTTGGAGCAATCCTGCTGTTTGTTAATTTCTGAAAAATCCAGAATAGTTTGCTGAGCATCAGAGAAAATATATGCTGACTAGTATTTTGCTACTGGTAGGACCCAGTAGAGCCAGTAGACAAATGAAAGACTATGGGCCATCCACAAGATATTGTCATCCACCTGGCTGTTGGTTTTCTGGATTAAATTGGAGCAGGTGTTTGGAAAGCAGATTTTATCCTAAAAGCCAAACGTCTTTCCTTATGAATGGCTTGGCAATGAGCTGAATGTTGCAGGTGTAACAGGAGAGGGCATCACAGGTCTGAAAACACACCTCCTCTTGAGTCTGCACAGTGCTGAGTGCTGCCTTTCCTCACATGTGGGAGAGGTTAGTCCAAAATTGAGAGTCATCCCTCCCTGCTGTTGAGGTTGGACTAGTTTGTAAAACCAGTGATGGGCTGCTTCATTGCAGGAAGTCAGGCTTACTGAAAAAAATCTTGTCTCATGGATAATTGTGCAGCTTGGATGACTCAGAGACAGGGTGAAAGCTGGAAATATTGGGCTATAATTCAGAACATAATCCTGGTCACCACACAGTGCATAGTAGCCCAATAAATTCTACATACTACACAGTACGTATTATATATAGGAAAAGATAGCTCAGGAAACACAAGGGTTTTGCTGCAAACATGGGACCATTTAATAATCACCTCCTCCTGTAGCTTCCATAAGAAGCAATGAGCTGGTTTGGGGTGCCTGTTCACTAAATGGAGGAGGTACACCTACATACATACACATTTGCAGAATTAATTGTGTACATCTGTAGATGTATTTTCTGTGATCAAAGACTCCCAAGCCTGTTATGAAGTCAAATGCAAACAGATTTGGAAAATTAGTTTTTAAAGTGAAAATGTCAGTGTTGACATTAAATGTAAATATTTTCATAATTTGATATAGGAATAAGATATATTTGACTGAAATTAGTGTAGGGTCTAGCAGATGGGTTTCCAAGAGCTCAGAAAGGCTCTTAAGGAGTAGATGTTCTCAGAAATTTGTGTTCACAGACATTTTTGTCATTGCAAATGTAGATAAGTTGTGAAATGGAACTAGGCAGGTGAGTCCAGAAACAGCTTAGTGCATCTAAAGAGAAAACAAACCTTTCAGAATTGTGACTCGGAAAAAAACCCTGAGCATTTCCTGAATTATCTCCTTTTCAGTCAATAATTTCAAGCTCTTCAGAAACCTCTGACTTCTTGAATATCTTCACATGGCATCCAGTCAAGGATTAAAAGCTGTATGTGAATGAACAGACTAGCCACCACTGTTTACATGCTAATTTTCCTACATATTTAGAATGTTAAATGACCCCAGTGTCCATAATCAATGTACACACTAGGTGTTTCACATATATGCCCATATCAAGAAAACTGAATAAGCAATATTGTGATATATTTGCAAAAAGAAGGCTACACTCGTATATTGGTGTAACTTTTTTCCACTGATTAGACAAATTGGGCTCATAGATGAGGTTAAGTGACTTATCCATTTATGTAGGTTTAAGTCATTTTTGGAGGGGTTTTCTATGTTGAAGAAAAATACGTGCTTTGCTTTCCAGAAAAGCTGAACCTATTGGATTTAAGTCCAAACAAAAGATTCTACTGGTTTTGTAGTATTATTAAAATATTTTGAGTGAAACTTGGGAATTGTATGACGGTATGAATATAAAGTTGAAAGTGTTCACTAAAACCCATTTGAAACAAGCTTACTACACTTTTCCCAAATATTGCTGTAAGTAGAATTTTTGACAGAGTAAACCTCGATCTCCTGTACTGACATGATTGCTGTATTTCTGTTTTCCAACATTGCCTTAGCCTCTCATTTAGAGCAGCCATATAAGGTGGGGTTTTTTTCCCTTTTCTTCAAACATTATGAATATAAATCTGGTTTGTTTTTTTTTTCCTTCCAGATTAAGAACATAATCAGGACTCATTATAGTGAGCAGTGATAAGCCAAGGGGGAAAAGAGATAGATGCTGTGCTTTTTTTTGGTTTTAACTACAATTTGTATCTTGTGTCGATAGCATGCCTTATGACATTTCCTTGGCCATCTGCACACATAATTATCTTTTCCTCCTACAGCATTTTTCCTCCACTTTCTTCTCTCCTTTATCCTCCCCTCAGCATCCACACTCCTATAATATAGAAAATATCTTCTAGAGTTAGAATTTGAAGTTTTTCATTTGTCATTTTGTATAATAAGATTAGATTTCATAGTCTATAGAAGATAGGCCTACAGGACTATACTGATAAAGAACGGTTCTACTAGAGGGTACCTATTTTGAGCTTTTTTTTTTCTTTTTTGATTGCAACAAGCAAAGAAATTGCTTTCAGTGACTCTAAAAAATATAGAATTTAGCCCTGTAAGGAAAATTACATGTATTTACTTCAGGAAATATATATACAGTGCAAAAATATATTTTTTAAAATCCCATCAAAATACTAAGTTTTATATTTGCCATAAAATTTTAAGTATACTAAAAATTTCCTAAAAAAAAAGCCCTAGAGATCTTTAATGATTTTGTACATATCTGCTTGCTGGAGATCCTAAGAAATGAATAATGATGTAACATCAAATTTATCATATAATCCTAGTGCAGGCAATAGGGCTGCAATAGGTAAAGAGGAACTGAAATTGTCAAAATACAGTGTTACTGAAACTTTTCAATGTGGTGACAAATGGATACTAAGAAAGGCTAAAAACATTTCCTTTGTGTCTTTCAAAGCAGGTTGTCTGGAATACCCCATTATAGTCATCAAGACATCAACTGTTCATTTTACATGTCTTCATGCTGTGTCATAGTTTTGCCCCAACTGGCTAATTACAATAAAATTTCTTTACCACTGAGACATGGACACAATTTCAAAACTTAAAGACTGATAATATTAAGAATATCTATAGGCTTGCAAACTTCGATTACCTTAACACATTTTTAGTGTTAGAAATCTACTGAAAATGTGAGATTATGTGTACCTAAGATGAAAATTTAGTATTTTCCTATCATGTATAACATTTACTCGTACATCAAATAATTTTAATAAAATGAATTGATGAATGCTATTGTGAAAGATGCTAGACCACAAGTCACTATGGATGACTTGATCATATCCCTTGGTACTGTATAGAACAGAACAGAGCAGAATCAAATAGAATGAAACGGACATTTCAGTTAGAAGGTACGTGTAATGATCGTTTCATCCAACTGCCTGACCAATTCAGTGCTGAACAAAAGTTAAAACATGTTGTTAAGTACATTGTCCAAATGCCTCAAACACTGACAGGCATGGGGCATCGACCAGCTCTCTCCAAGAAGCCTGTGCCAGTGTTTGATCACCCTCTCAGTTAGGAACTGCTTCATAATGTCCAGCCTAAACTTCCCCTGAACCATTCTCATGTATCCTTTCACTGAATACCAGGGAGATCAGCACTGTCCTCTCCATTTCCCCTCATCAGGAAGCTGTAGAGAGCAATCAGGGCACTCCTTTTCTCCAAACTAGACAAGACCAAAGTCTTTAATCCCTCCTCATGGGACTTTTTCTCCAGCCCTTTCAGCAACTCTTTTGCCTTCCTCTGTAAGCATTCAGGGACCTTTAAATCATTCTTAAATTGTGGGGCCCAGAACTGCAATATTCAAGGTGAAGCTGCACTATCACTGAACACAGCAAGATAGTCACCTCTTTTCACCAGCTGGTTATACTGTTTGATCATAGATACATAGAATGTATTGGGTTGGAAGAGACATTTAAAGGTCATCTATTTCATGCCCCCACAACCCCACACCACCACAGTCCACAGTAAGCACGGACATCTTTACTAGATCAGGTTGCTCAGAGCCCCATCAAGCCTGACCTTGAATATCTTCAGAGATGGGACCTCCACTCACTACTCTCTGGGTAACCTGTTCCAGTGATCTACCACCCTCATATTGAAGAACTTTTCCCTAATATCCAACCTAAACCTCCCCTTTTCTGTTTTAAAAATGTTACCCCTTGTCCTGTTGCTACATGCCCTTGTGAACAGTTCTTCCCCACAGTTTTTATAGGCACCTTTTAGGTATTGGAAGGATGCTATAAGGTCCCCCCAGCGCCTTCTGTTCTCCTGGTTGAACAAGCCCAACTCTCTCAGACTGTCTTCATAGGAGAGGTGCTTCAGCCCTTTGATCATTTTTATAGCCCTCCTCTGGATGTGCTCCAACAGGTCCACGTCTTTCTTGTGTTGAGGGATACAGGATGCAGTTTGCCATCTGTTTTGGAACCACTGGCACCAGATCCTTTAACTGACAAGAGTGCATATACTCTAAGTGTAGACAGAGGTTTAGGTTCGTGTGTTGTAGGTGTTATAATCTACACTTCTATAATTCTTACAGGCTTCATATCAGCACTAGAAAGAGGCTGAGCAGAGTTATACCTTGTGAAGTTCAGATGCCAGTGTGTAAAGATCCTCTGGCTCAGAGTTCCACAAACAGGTTTCAGGAATGTCTAGTGCACCAGGTGACTGATGGGGTGTTGTAAAAGGGTCTCAGCCTTGGATTGCCTTGAGGCCCCATTTCTGCAGAGAGAAACCTTGGGGAGCTGTGTAGAGAGCTCAAAGTTGAGTTGTCCTGTAAAACTAAACAGAGCAGCGCTGCATAATTCAAGGAACCGAAACCTGTTGAGCTTTGAATTCCTTCAACAAACAATACTTTGTAAATCGCAATCCAGCCACTATTCAGTTGCAGAGCAGTAAGTTAAAGGCAGGCCAGAGGATGCCCATTTGGCTTCAATGGGCCCAGACAATGCAAGGATATGCGACAGATGGGGCATAAGATAAGGGGGAACACCGCTAATGACAAACATGGAAGGTGGCACAGTTCACTAGGGCACAGCCCTGCCCACTACCAAGTACATCAGACATAAAAACAAATAAAACCCTTCGGATTCGGCAAGAGAAGGGGGAGCCGCTTCTCCAGCTCTGCGAGGAGACTCTTCCCCTTGGCCAGGATGCTGGCTAAGGGAAGGTACTGAGAACCCTTACCAGAGAGATGGGTAAGTGAATATTTGCTATGCTTTAAGTTTGTAGTCTCTGATGATTGACTAACACACGTGGAGTATTTAGTGCGCTGTGAGCTGTGACAGTGGGTTCCATGGATCTGCTGTGGTGTAACACTGAGTCTCGCGAATGGCCCCCGGGCGGTAACAGCGAGTGACTTGCGGGCCGTACCCCCGCATCCCAAACTGCTGTGCTGACAGCAGCGCGTTTTGTGACTCTCCCGTGGTTGTGACAATTGTCGTCGTCGTGCTTCTAAACCGCAATAGTGCATTTCTCCGTTGTACCCACGAAACCTGCAGTAGTGGCGTACTGACTCTGCTCGCGGGCTTTAAATAAATTATTATTTTTTAAACCCCTGCAGTCAAGTGTCTTTCTGTCACACAGGGCACCTGTAAAAGAGTCAAAAACCAGGATCTTGTTCTAAAATAACAATAGGACCTACTTCTTATCCCAAGCCTTTAAATTTTATTTCACAAGGGCACCCAAATCCCAGGGCATTACTGTTGGCATCAGTGACAGTAGACGCAGGTTTTCACCACTGGAAGCTCTGCTGTCAGGTTAGGAGGATGCAAGAAATTATTTTGCAGTATTTGCACTTTTTTGCAATTGTTCACTTCATCATCGTTCAGCAATGCTCTTACCTCCTGAAGGAAGCTGAGAACAGCCAGTTTGCGTGTCATCTGCAAAAATAGCTCCCAGATAAAATCTTGACGAGAGTAATATGCTTAGAAATATCTTTTCATAAGGGCTAAAAATAGAGGCACACTTATCACATTGGGATACTTACTACCTAGAGCAAGGACATGTTTTTAACAGGGGTCTTAGAGGGGCTAACTGTTGTTAAATTTTGGTATATATTGCAAGTTTTCCAGCAGGGCCGGACAACCCAAAGCCTGTGGATCCACTGAAAAGAATAAATTTGCACTGTCTACTGCCTGTGCTGCTGGAAGACACTTGTTAATCACTGATACCAGCCTTTGTTCTCAGTTTCTTGACTTGCTGCTCTGAGGTTTTTTAACCTGTTTCTTTTCTAGACAACTTGAACATCTCGTTTCTGGGTTGCTTAGATGGCTCCTTTACCACTGGCTGTTAAAAGTACAACCTTTTCATTTACATGTGTAAAAGACAATGGGCTAGGCAAACAGAATTTGCAGGACTTCTTTATATTGTGTCTTCAGATTCAACTCAAGAGCAGAACAGTAAATGTGATGTCCATGCAAACAGCACACTGGGGAGTGTAGTCTAAGTGTGCCCTCTGTTGCAAAGGGAATACCAGCTGTCTGAGCAGAACCACCAGCTCAATCACTGCCAAGAATTTGAGATGCAGCCTCATAAACCGAGAAAAATTATTCATGAGCATCCTGGAAGCATTTTTGAAGACTTAATTGTAGATCTTTTAGCAATGCTTAGAAGTTCAAGTCTTGAACTGAGACTCCAACATGCTGGTAATTGATGTGATTAGAAAATAAGTGAAGGGCTCTCTCATGAGATTGGTTCTTCTGGTAATAAACTTAAGCTAATTTTGTGATTCCCACCTGGGGATGTAAGAAGGCTTTCACTTCGTTGCAACCTAACATTTAAATCTTGAGCAAGATTGATCTCTACAGGCTGGCCACATCTAAGTTTAAAATTTATTAAAAATTTCATTGTTGTTACTTTTATGCCTGATAAATGTCAACCTCACTTAATTATAAACAATCTTTTCTTTCTGTTGCCTTTTTGTTTTGGTTCGGTTTAGTTTGGGGGGGTGGGTTGTTTGTTTTATTCCATTTCTGGAGAAAAGATTTCTGGAGAAGATAATATATTCAGTGCTTCTGTATATTCCTAACTTTGCAAATGGTTGTAGGTACTAGACTGAGACCATGCATATGTACCTAAGAGATCATGAAACAGAGTAATGTGCCTTTGGAAATTCTATGAAAAATTGAATAAACCAATTCATTATCTCTTAATTGTATATAAAAATTTCTCTAGATTGAGGGGAAAAAAAGTTGTTAAGGTATGAGTTATCTGACCCATTTTAGACACTTCCTGTAGGATGATATGAACTTGCCCTAAAAGTATCTGTACCTTTCCACTGGCAGTAACAAAGCTTGAGATGATTAACTTTGATAGAAAACGTTGCATTGAGAAATCGACCATATCGGTATGAGGACATATTTTATCCTGCTGTAGAAATGTGAATATTTTTGAGATTCTTGGCATGGTTGCCTCTGCACCTTGATGCAATGTTAAGGAAAGTGCTGCTAAGAAAAATGGAGGAGTCCTTTGATAGGGATACACACAGAAATAGTAAATGTAAATTACCCTGGTTATTTAATCCTTTTGCTTTAAAATAATATTTTTAAACCATGTATCCACTTGAAATTTTAAAATATATACTGAAATATGTTCCAATATATATTTTTATAAAAATATAATGAAACTATATGAATATATAGTTGTTGAAATAGCAACTATTCAGATTTAGTTTAATAACAGAAATCAGTTACGTGCTGATGATAATAATGTGGAAGATAATAAAAGATATTTCTATCTTTTCCCTTCTTATGCTTGTCATTTCACAAGATTTCTTTTGTTATGATAATCGGATTGATGCATAATTTTCTGCCATGTATAATTTATATGACTTTGATTTTACTAATTTGTTCCTGATCTTTTCTGATTCTATATTTATGAATTAAATAGTTACTGAGTTATGTAACAGTTACCTAAACCAGTGCTTGCAAATTACTCTGGAAACTGAGCTCTTTGTTTGACAATTGATTAAATGCTTTTATCTGTTTCTGTAACTCCATTTCTCCTTTCTATTTCTCCCAGCTATGACTACCTATTGATTCTTGCATATATTCTCCTCAGAGGATAATTTTTTTAATTAGAAGATATTAATTAATTTTTTTTCATAGTCATAAAAACTCAGCCCTCACATGACACAGTTTCTCTCATTTTTATGTTTGCTTGTTCATGTATGTTTAGTGATTGTATTTCTGCTTTTGCCCCCTTATTGATATGTATAAACTTTTTAAGGCTGAAAGTACTTATGGAATTCCAAATAGTATAACCACATTAAAGAAATAATATCTGATCATCTCCTTTGTATATTGATATATATTTGCAGTTCAATGGAAATTGCAGTATTAATTATACTGCTTGTTTTAAACTGGTTACTTATGTTCTTGACATTTGACATGCTTTGAGTACTCTAATTTTAAGAGTGAACAAACATCTGCATGAAATTTTGAATGTTAGAAATTGTCCATTTTCAGAAAATGTTTTGAAACCACTGGCCTAAAACAGAAAGTCTCTACTTCTTGGGAGTAAATATTTCAAGAGTTCAGATAAGCTCTAACTCCATTTTTGGGTTCCAGTTCATTTACAAGGTTACTACAGGAATGCAATAAAAATTAATCAAAGTTCTCATGTTTATTACACCTAAAACTTATACTGCTTTTCATTGATGGGGTTTGGTAGTAAGTGGTTAAGAAATAATGAAGAGTAAGAAATAATTAAGAGTATATATTAAATGATATAAAACTTTTTGGAATGTAGAAGTTCTCTTAAGTTGTAGTATATTTTCCTAAGAAAATCAAGTTAGATGGATTTCGGTTAGGGTAGATGGTAAAGTAAATAAAGGGAAGAGAGGGATATTGCCTTAATTTATGAATGCAACCAAGATATCAACTTGATATTATTTACATATATATTTGGTGTTGTAAAAAAGATTGTTGACCTATGAGTGAAAACGAACTTATTTTGTGTGAGCATTTAAGTAATTTTCAGCAATACATTGCATCTTCATCCAGCTTCCTCAAATTCTCTGTTGTATGCAGAGTATTAACTCTGTTAATTACTCACTGTATTAACCTGAGAGGCTGTCACTTCCAAAACATGACAGAACATTTTTTTTTCCTTTTTTCCTTCCATCCTTTTATTCGCTGTTCTCATAGGAATACAACATGCCATGGAATAATTTGCTTGCCTATCTTTCTAGTCTATTATCAGACAACAGCAAATATTGCTTATTGCATGCATCAAAGGGCGATTTCTCCATACCATGGAATCATATAATCATGGAATCACAGAATCACAGAATATCCTGAGTCATAAGGGACCCATAAGGATCATCAAATCCAACTCCTGGCTCCACACAGGGCCAAATAAGTCAGAGCATGTGGCTAAGCACATCGTCTAGACGCTTCTTGAACACAGTCAAGTTTGGTGCTGTGACCCCTTCCCTGCAGACCCTGTTCCGGTGCCTGACCATCCTCTCGGTAAAGAACCTCTTCCTAATATCCAACCCAAGCCTCCCCTGTCACAGCTTCATACTGTTCCCTCAGATTCTATCCCTGGTCACCAAAGAGGAGACTGGCACCTGCCCCTTCACTCCCCCTCATCAGGAAACCATAGACAATGATGAGGTCTTCCCTCAGCCTCCTCTTCTCCAGGCTGAACAAACCAAGGGACTTCAGCCTCTTCTTAAAGTCTATCCGTCCAGACCCTTCATCATCCTCATTGCCCTCTTCTGGACACACCAATACTTTCATATCCCTCTTGTACTGTGTCACCCAAAACTGTACTCAGTACACCAGGTGAGGCCACACCAGTGCAGTGTAGAGCAGGACAAGTGTAGAGCAGGAGAATCGCTTCCCTGGACCATCTGGCAATGCTGTGCTTGATGCACCCCAGGATACTGTTGGCCCTCATGGCTGACTGGGCACGCTGCTGGCTCATGTTTAACTTGCTGTCAACCATATGAAACAACAGAAAAAAATTTGGTCTTAATTTCATTCCCTAAATATAGGCTATCACTAGGGATTTTCTTCTTTTTCATGTGGTTTGGGTGGGGTTTTCTTTGGTTTGGTTTGGGTTTTGGGGAGGGGGTTATTTCTCATTACTCTGCTCTGTTTTGATTAGGCAATAAATTAGATTATTTTTTCTAAGTCGAGTCTGTTTTGCCCATGACAATAACTGGTGAATAATGTCTCCCTGTCTTTATCTAGAACCATGAGCTTTTCATTGTATTTTCTCTCCCCTGTCCAGTTAGGAAGAGGGAGTGATGGCAAAGCTTTGGTGGGCATCTGGCCTTTGGCCAAGGTCAATCCACCATAGTCATAAATATCACGTTTGGGATACTGTCAACTTTCCTCCTATCATTCTTCCACAGTCCAGAAAGAAAATTGAGCTGACAACAGCTGAACAAACCCATTTAAACCAGCACTGAATTCATTAACTCAAAAAAATAGAAAAGAAAATAATAATCGTATGTGCACTACTTTAACTGAAAGCTTGCATGCAAATGAATGCATCTCACATCCTTCACAAAATATTGAAAAGGAAAGTCCAAGTAGTTGATTATTACATAGAAATTCTCTGAAATATAATGAAATTTGACAATCTTTTGTGGACTTCTGAACAACTTAGAAGAAAAAAAAGATTGTTGTGATCTAATTATGTAGAATGGCTGAAAAACCACTATGAGAATTATCTAATTTTCTGAACATTTTGTCTGTGTGTGTGTGTGTGTGTGTGTGCATGTGTGTGTGTGAGAAAGAGACCTTTGGAATCTATAGTTTTTCTATTAATTCTGTATGTATTCTATTTCTTGGACAAAACTGAGCTCGTACGACCCATCAAGTAACTGGAGTGACATTGTGGTGGTGCTATGGTGCTTGTGATTGTTGGCAGATCCACAGCCCTGCAGAGGCTCTCTGGGTCCCTTCTACCAGCATAGCCAGGGACTCCCCAGGTCTGTCAGGTGGACGGTAACTCCCCAGTAAAGTGCAGACCAGTGGAACTTTTCCAGTTCTGTAAAGTAAGTTAGAATCTTCTTTTGTATTTTTATATATAAATGTCGAATACATATATATAATGTAACCTTAGAACTTTATTTTTCTTTAGAAGACATTAATAAATTTATGTTAGTGGAATTATATGTGAAGGTCATAACTCTGTTGTGTTTATATAAACCACTGGTATCTTTTAACTGAAGGAGTTGGTACATATATTGTAGTATCCATGCTTGAAAAAGGGAAGAGCTTTAATTAGTCAAAAAACCTGGACCACAATTAAAGTCACATTGAGTTTGCATTCTGCTAGCAGTATGGCATGCACTTGATAACCCACCTCAAACTATATGTCAGTGTGCTTGTATGAAGTTTATTTGTAGGATCGGAACCTTGTATGCTAGCATTCAGAAATACATCTACATAAAAAGTGGTTTCCTAGAAACTATTAATCATAGAAATAGGTGTAGGTGAGCAGTAGATGAGCAATAAAAAGCTTCTTAATCAGTTGGTAACAAACCTTTAAAATATTTTTCAGATTTCAGATTTTGGTATTGCTAACATGGATGACATCCTATGGGTTGCGTATCTTGTCATGGCAGTGCTGATGAAGTTTGGTTACCTTAGGAACACCAGTAAAACTCCGTTAGGAGTTCAAAATATACATCCCAACAGCCTTTTTTTTCTGAAGTAATAATGCCTTCTTAGCCATGATAGAATATGAAGTAATGTTTATATTAACAAATAGATTAATCTCTCTAGACCAATTAATCTAGTTTGCAATAATGCAAATAATTAGGTCAAGAATGCACAGTTTATTTATTCTTGAAATTAAATCGTGTCACTATAAAGAAATGAGCAAGTGTTATTAAAAAATTTCAGCTGTGAGCTAATCAGTGTTTAACTGGCTGCAGAGCAGCAGCACAATCTGCATTGCAATCTGTTACTGAATGTGGCACTGTTAAAAAAGATCAGTTAAACATGAAATGCTAGAGAGAACTCCAATTATGAAAGTTAAATCAGAGTCATGCTATTCTAAAGAGTAATCTTTTAAAAGGATATAATTCTAAGGGACTGCATACTGCACAGGAAATATCTGTGATCTGCAAAAGGCTGCAAAGTAAACATTTAAATAAATGGTTAAGCAAGCACTTGCACTCGTGAACATTTTTCCCCTCCGGATTTGTGTTTCAAGGATGATCTCTGTGTGTATTGCTTGACATATAATCAGGGCTAAATTCCCAAAACAGATTTTTCTGCGGACTGTGACTTTCTTTTTCCTTTGTCTGTTCACAGAAAACTAATACAAAATTAATGCCTTCCTGCCTCTTATCTTTCTGTGGTTTGGTGTGTGGTTTCTGTACGGCCAGCATATTTAAAAAATATTAGGGGGAGCTATCAGATAATAAACAGCATAAATGAAAAGAATATATGATCACTAAAGCCTTATTTTTGTCTGGTTTTTGGATCTATGTTCACATATAAAACATGGTTTCTGTTTATTTGAAAGTGAAATATTGAATGACAGATTTTTTAAAAGAAAACACAATAAAATCAAACCAGCAGATTTTGCTTTATTGTCTAACTTACAATGGATAATTTGTTAAAACAATCATTATTTTAATACTTCAGTAGACTGAGACAGAATGGCAATATGGAAAAAAATTCAAATAGGTAACATAAGTCCTACAGAGATGACATTGATAAAACATCAATTCTGCTTATTAGAAGAATTACTTATTGGTACTAAAAAAACTGACATGGAAAAACCACCCAACCTTTATTTTCATAGGAACCATAAAGTTGGGGTTTTTCTAAATTTATTTTTCCTCTCTTCTGAATGATCAGACTGATGATTTCTGATTATTTTAGTGTGGAAAATGTAGATACATACTCAATTTTAAATTAACTGGCCAAAGTAGCAACAGTAATATGGACATGAGGAAACAGAACTTGGTGTGACTAATTATTTGAGCACTGCTCAGGATCCTAAGAATGTCTATTCATCTTGTGTTGCATTATTTGGTCTTTCAGATACTTTAGTATTGTCACCTACACTAGGTTATTGAAAGGTAATTTGCATTTTGACAACAAAAGGTATAATCATCCTTTGATGGCAAGGTAGATTTAACTTCTACAGTACTGTGCAATGTACTAGGTGTAGCTTCAGTGACAAAGCTGCACACAATATACTAAAAAATTTTGACTTTGAGCAAACAAGGTGGGTAACTTCGAAAGTTCAGGCTTCCCTCTTTTATTTTTGTTCCACTCATCTCAAATTGCTCAACATACAGTGAAGATACCATCAAATGATGGGAACTTCTGCAGTTTGGTAAATGTGGTGGACATAATGGCAGTGAAATGACTTTAGGAGAGACATCCTGTAATCCAGGAAAGTGCTGTTTACCTCCTCACGAAAAGCTGGGCAATGCTTATGTCAGAACATCAACATGATCTCTGTCAAGGCTGACCACAAATGTAGTCTATGTCCCGGGTTACCATAATAAAATAATAGATTAGCAGACCTGGTGGGACACTCTTAACTTTGTTTGGTAGTCATTACCTTGTCAAAGCTGCTAGAGCCCAGATGACACGGTAGAAATATGTAGCTAGGCTTTGTCACTAAACATGGTAGTTGCACAGCAGTGCTTCTTTGTGGCTTCTTATATAAAAGCGTAAGATGAGGAGACAGCCCACCTGCTTTCCAAAGAGCCATTGGAGTTTTTTTAACCTCTGGGAATATATCTATGTGATATTCTCCTAAATCTGTGCACTGCCATTACAGAAGTGAATTTACCAGGTACAACTTGTGCTTCTGATGGATTTTGTGAAACAGCATGCTTGGGGTTACCAACTTCTAGCAGCAGAAGCACATAGGTCTGGCTAATATTTGTTGAGAGTGGCCTCAAGTGAGCAGCAAAGGTTGGCAAATATAAATCAGGCCTGATGATCACGTGCTGAGGGGATGAGTCTCTACAGGCCCAAATAGATCATCTGCAGGCAGAGGAAAGGGATCTGAAAGTTCTAGTGTCTTTCTCAGTAAGAAAAATGTTGGGGATAACATCACTTTTGTCATTACTGTATTTTATCTTCTAAGGTAAATCGCTTTTTAAAAATCCGTGTAGGAAATGGCTTTCTATTTTTTAATAGAAACACATATTAGATGTGCAAATTTTTAAAATGCAAATTGAGCACTTGATAAAGGCCTATGTGCGTTATGTCAATTTAATTTGAAGTACAGAAATACCTACTTGGCAAAAATACAGCAGTGTCTAGTCCTAGGTTGTGCTCCATTTTGCATGCCACTTCGAGTCATTGCTCAGCTGGCTGTACAGAAAATGCCAATGATACAAACAGTGAACTGTCATAGGGAATAAAAATAAGAAATATTGTTTTGTGGATTTTATTTTCAGCCTGTTGAATTAAGCAATATTTAGAAAAAATGAACTTGTGCTAGAATAGGGATAATAACTAACAGGCTGACAGACTGCTGATAGAATCCAAGTTTTATGACTTCTAGCAACACACAAAATGTGTAGCTATATTACACAGTTCCTACATTTTGCCAGGTCACTTCTCATTCTTTTTGGTTTTATTAGAGTACCGAGAACCTTCTGACAGTAGAGATAATGCAGCAAACTTATTTGGTGATGGTGCCTGGGTAATTCTTTTTTTGTGACTAAGATCTAATCTTCTATAAATTCTAGTAATATGCTTTTAAATAAAAATAATGAAGTGGCAATACCTGGATAATATCTGAAACAGAGAGAACAAAAATACTTTACAGGAGTTAGATGCGTGATTCAACAGGAAGAGAAACACAAGTGGCATTTTGTGTCTTGTTCTTGTCTGTTTCAAAGAAATAAATTTATTTGCATAGAGAAGTCAGCTTGGGATATGATTTCTGTCATTGTCTTCTCCAAAAAGCTTGCTTTCTTGTGTCTGCAAATTCACATGTGTGACTTACTCAAAGAGCAACGTGTAAGAAAATCTGGAATAAAGTGGGCAGTGTATATATTTTTGCCCCAAATATAAGAAGTCTGTTGCAAACAATGTCTTTCTATATTAATTTTGCAGTAATTAACAAACATATTTGTTGTTTTCCTCAATTTTCTAAATATTTTTTTCTGCTCAGTATTTTGTCTTCTCTTTTAGCATTCGATTCCTTGAACCACTTCCTGTATCATTACCAATGGAGGATGAAGGGTAGGAAAAGGTACAGGGTTAAAAGGGAAGTCTGCATCCTCTCTTATAGAAGGAATAATTTTGCTGATAATCAGCAGGTTCTTCTGAAATATGAGATGCTTACAGTCTGATGCTGAATTATCCTCACAATATAACTACATTTTTTCAGGCACTTAAATATGGAAGTATTGGAGTCTAGTCTACAGCTGATTATTTTAATCTCCTGGGTTGCAGGAAGACCTACTTTACTTCAGATGTTAACAGGATGAAGAAACTGAATGTTCATTTGCCATATTCCAGGCTGATTCACCAAACACTGAAATGTTCCATCTTCACCTGTAATGCCATAACATACACGGATTATATTGATGGACCATAAAGGACTGATATAGTCCTTGAGGATACTTCAAGGCAAAATCTATTAGTGGGTTGACATAAACATGTAGGATCCCTCTCCTGGGAATCTAGCTTCTGAATGGGACAGGAATTTGGTGCAAATAAAAAAAGCAAACTAACCAAACAAAAAAAAGAACTCATAAACAAAAACCCCATGAACAAAATGAAACTTAAAAACTTGAGATATAGGGATACAAAACCAAAATGGAGCCAAATTAGGAACTGCCTTTTACTCTGCACACAGAAGCTAGAAAATTCTGCTTCTTTCCAAGATAATATTGTGAGTACATAATTGTATGAACCCAAGTCCCATCAAATGTTAGTTCCTATACAAATAAAAGACAATGATTTTATTTTTATTTTAGAATTTTTTAATTTTTATACATTTAGAGTTGCTTGAGAGGGATAATATATGACTTTATGAGCTCTCTAAATCCGTTAAAACAGGTTCATAATTAAATTTATGCTGTGGCAGAATTGAAGACCTTTCTGTATTATGTTTATTTTTGAATAATTGTGTAGCTAAATTTAATCTAGAATAATTGTGTACCTAATTTCAATCCAGAATGGTTTAGTTACTTTTTGGATTTTGTTATTCCTTATTCCTGGCAGCTGGTCTGAATAGTCTTTACATAAACTTATTTTCCAGGCTCTTCTTTCCTTTTTCATTATTTTAATCTTTAATGCTCTGAATATAAGGTCCTTGGATGCCTTTGATAAGCAAACTGTGTCCAGATTCCCTCTCGTTCCACTTCCAAAAATGGAGAGGGAGAATGAAAAAAACCAAACCCCAAACCCAAAAAGCCCTACAGTTTCTATACATCCTGTAACTATTTCCTCCACATTTATTGTTACAAATTCCTCTGTGGTCATTCCATCATGTTTTTTAGTGTCATTGGGAAACTTACAGTTCACCTCACTCCTCCTAGAGAACATGTACACAACTTTCTGTTAAAGGAATGATAATTTTCAAAGGAAATGGGAAGAGGTCACACGTCTATTAGGATTTAACCCCATGATGCATGCTGTTTTCTTTTACTTAGAAAGGCAACTTCGGTGGTTAGCACTGTGTGAGTAGTTCTGCCTAGAACTGTTCCACATTGCACTTTTTGTGATCTCCTAGCCTGCATGTTCCATGTTTGTTCTAATTAAAAAAAAATATTTTGTTATTGGTTCCCAGGTAATGGGATGTGGTGGACCATAAGTTGATGGCAGAGGCTCGGTTGACAGAAAGGAGGAATCTCAACTGTATTTACTTAGACTATAAAAGGAGGAAGTGCTAGCAGACCCAAGGCAGGGCAGAGGTAATGTTGAGATTCTCCTTTAGAAATTTGAGGTCAGATTTCAGAACTGTAAAAAAAATATATTCCTTTCACGGCAGCTTTTCATAAAACAGAATGAACTTGCAATGTGAGATGGCTCATGAGCAGCTTTAGGAATCCAAGTATCAGGGCTCAGTGCTGATTTAACTCCGGGTGATGCTATAATCATTGTCTTTATCTCCTAAAGAATAACCATTGTGTCACACATCCCTATTGTCACTGGAAGTGAGGCAAGATGATCTAGAAAGCAAGGCTGTAAATACACAACACAGATGGCAATGTCCATTACAATCCATGACTGAGACTAGTTCTCTCTCTATTGCTACATTTGCACAGAGTATGAGCCCTTTCACACTAGTCATTACTCTGCTCACACATCCGGATCATATGTTGCATCCTCTACTCATCCATTATCGTCCACTAAAAGTTCTGAGGTTTCATTAGTCCCTAACCCTAGCTAGAATATTCTCAGCATGTCTTCTCATATGCAGACCTCAAGAATATGAGATCCTGTTTTCAGTGTGGGGAAATTTCAGTTTTATTATCGTGTTCTTATGGCACATGACAGTGTGAACTATCTACGGTCTGGGCTGAAGCCACCTGCCTTTACAATACGTACTTTCATTTGTTGTAATGGCAGTGGTGGTATGATGCAGGGGAATCAAATAGTGGGTTTCCTTTCCAGGGAAAAGGTTTAGCCTCAGAAGTGAAGGCTGCTCACCTGAAAGAGCTCCCCATGAACATCTCACAATGAAATCAGACTGGCTTTTTACAAGGCAATGGGAGAGTACCGATGAAGAATGGTCTGCAATGGACCCTAGATTGCATGCTGGGTCATTTATCATTGAAATAAGTACCTCAGGTGCTGGAAGAAATTAAAAAAAAAAACCCATAAATATGTTTGCATAACATCAACCAGTTCTGATTTCTTCTGTCTGTTTATGTACTGATGCATGTGACCTTAGTGCATCCAGATGAAGGGGAAGGAGAAAAAGCTTTCTTGTTCTTTTCCTTCTAGTTTCCAAATACATCTTGTATTTGATAAAATTTCTGTGCTCAAGGCTAGAAGAATCCTCCAAGTTTTCTGAGCTTTATGCAAAAGTACTTCTGGAAAACTTGCAGAGTTCACATATTTTGTTTTACTTTTTTTTAAAGCATTGTGATTTCATACAGAGTTTATGGCAGACAGTAAAGCCAATTATATACCACTCAGATGAATATGGTTCTGCTACATAAAATTCATATTTCATACACTTGGATCTCAGGGACTATGAATTCAGAGTGATTACTGCTACTTATGAACACGACTACCATGGTTGCAGAAAGTACTTTTTTATTATCTACTACTTTAATGTTTGGAGACCTTCGCCCTTCTAGTAAAGTAAAACTAAAGCAATGCAAACCTTCCCCTTTAAACTGAAGAGTTTTCTGTTAAAATGTTCATAATAGCAGAACTGAAAAAGATCATCATCAACAAACACCATTTATTGAAGCCCTAATAATTTCTGATTCTTACATCCTCCTGCTGTTGGAAAATGGTGATTCAACTTCATCTCAGATTCAGTGAAGCATTTCTATTTTCAAGATTTCAGTATTATTCTCTGATTCTTCGTATATATCTTCAGCTTGGATAAATAAGCACATTTGTTTAAAAATTCTAACTTATTATGTTGGGTTTTATTAAAATAAAAATATGTTCTGTAATAGTATTTTTCTAAATTATTCCCTTTTCTTTTTAACTTAACAGAGCTTTTAAAGATTGAATTGAGTTTTCTTTAGTGATTTTCATGTTTTTTTTTTCTTTTTGACCAAAGAAGACCAAATTACTTATTGTACTGTATCTTTGTTAATATTTTCTTTTGTTAACCTGATGCATGCTTAGAGATATACAAAACCAGGTATGCTGCAAGGCTACACTTAATTGGTGTTATTCTCTCATCTTTCTTTCACTTTTCTAACCCTGACACATTTCTGTAGCTCCTTGAATTCAGTGAAAATAACTTATATTTATTTAGGCACTTATAGTTAAAGGTTGTATTTCTGAGGCATAATTTCTAAGGTCATATCTTATTATTTTTTACTGCTATGAAACTACTTCCTTTATGCCATAGCTTCCTTATTGTCCTTCCATCTTCTTGCTGAACCTTGTGTCTTCCTTCTAGTATCACCTTTGATATTTGGATACAATCATTCTTAAAATAAATGGAAATCTAGTCATAAATTACAGCAGATACAAGATTACAACTACAGCATGAAAAACATCTGAATTTAGTATTATGTTTTCTGTAGCACACCCTGAGCTAGATATATTTATACCTCAGTCTTCCATTCATATATTTAAATAATTGAATTACAGTATGCTTACAAAACTGGGGAAGAAACATCAATTTTAATTATATTTGCAATGTTTATTTTGGTTATTTGAAAGTATCTGATCAGAATATTCATTAATCAAAAGGAAGAAAAATGGAAAAATCATAATGAGGACAGTTACTTCTAATTGAAATAATTGTCATACATCATATGCAACATTCTGTAAATGTTGATCTCATGTATAAATCTTCCTAATACTCAGTCTCATTTTCATTAGTGTTTGGCCCATAGAGCTCAAATGAGTGGCAAGCATGCAGGTCCTCCATCAGAAAGACTACTATTGATTTTCTATGGAGTTACAAGAAAGGAGATCTTTCTTTAAAAAAAAAAAAATAAAGAAAAGAAAAGAAAAGAAAGGAAGAAAGAAAAAAGGCTATATGTTCAAAGAATTTCAGTTTATCTCTTACAGCATTAGAAAGTTTTGTGTTGTTTTGTTTTCACACAGGATAGGAAGGGCTGACTCTGAAAACCTTTATGCTCAGATCTTAGGCCAAGTAACATTATCAAGATATTTGCCTGAACCTCTTGTGTCACTGTAAGCTGAAAATACCAGAAAATCATGCTCTCTACTAGAATTTATAACACTTCTGCTGTCTTCAAGAACACTCAGCAAAATTGCTCCAAATTAAGTTGGGGCATGAATTTAAAATTAATTGGTTATTCTCACCAAATCATCGGGTAAACACTGATTTAAGATTAAATTGGGTTTAATTTACCTTTATTAACTCCCTAAGTTTCCAAATAAATGGTTAATGAAAGAGGTTGGCCATTCTGATTAACTTCTGAATTTTGAGGACAGAAAATAGAAGAGAAGATATGAAAAATGTGAACATTTGTTTCCTTTAAATTACTGATTGGTCTTCAGTTAAGAAAAGCTTCAGATTAAGGCAAATATTTTTCTATCCACAGCAATTTTTCCATACATTATTTTATTCTTGTCTTTCTGTTTATAACTACATACCCATCCCTACAGTCTCTGTCAGTCAATACTTCAATTCAGTAGACATGAAAAGACCAGAAATATTCTCACTTTTCAGGTGGAACAATTTAGCAGTTAATATCTGAGGAAACACAATTGAAAACCATATGCTGATATCCCTCTTGAAAGATCCTGACTAAGGAAGTATTAAAGTAATTCTGCATCTGGAAGCTTATTAACAGCTAACTTTCAGATCTTTTAAAGAACTACTGAAAACTTTATGGTACAAAAACTTCTACCTTTGATTCCATATGTAGAAAGGTATAAAATCATGTTTTATTGGTATTTATTTCCAGTGCATAAATGAAATATGAAATTTATTGTGTTTTTAAAGAGAAAATAAAGGGAGCTTTCAAACTTCAGCTGAGTTATATCTCCTTTTTGCAGACCTTTATAAAGCAAATCACTTGTTTGCACACTGTTCTCAGCTACTGACCTGACACCTGAAGTATTTTGTGACAAATGCTGAATTTTATTTTTAATTTTTTCAACTGTGATTCTGTTCTACAGTTCGGTTTGTTGGGGTTGTATTTTTTATTATTTTCATGTACCAGGTTGAGGCAAAGATAAGGTTCTGCTGCAGATTTTGGGTTTGCAAATCTATTTGGGATTATCTCCTTAGAAACATGAGATTTTGTACCATGCAAGTATAGAGACAGCTGCCATGCAAATAAAAAAAAAATAAAACTGGAGCATCAAAAACCCCCTTAAACTTATCTGTTCTTTTAGAAGGTCTAAATTTTAAATGCATTTTACTTGCAAAGGAAAATAATGTGTTACATTGGCTTGAGATAATGAAATCAAACTGTGTAGACTGTGTAGTGAATAACTGAGCTATATGCCACCTTTGGAAAACAGTACTTTACTCACTACACCTTTGATTATTAATTATTTTTTTAATAAGGATTAGGCATCCATACAGGGTGTTAGCTCAATGCAATTATGCCAAAGCTGAGATTCTTTGGCCATTTTTTAAGAGGGACTGAGAATCACAGGGAAAATTTCTTGTGTCATTGCACTGGCCAGAATTTCCACACCTACTTACCTGGAAGATTGGCAAGCTATGCTCTGCAGAAATCTGTGTGACTGCATGTGTATGTCTGCTCTACATTCATAATAATGATTATAGCATACCAGGTTGTAGCAGCACGAAGATCAACACAGAAATTAAAACTTAGTGGAGAAACTGGGCAGATGTTCCAACATTCATCTGTGCCAGGCTTTGTGCATGAGTGTAGTTGCTTGTATGCCTAGCCCAGATAGAAAGTTGTAAAAGCCACTTAATGCTGGCTAAATCTGAAAGAATTTCCATTAGGAAATATGGAACAGATTGACAAAATCTAGACGCTGTTACACTGTACTAACACTCTGTCCCCCTCTCTCAATTCTGCAGTCACTTTATTCACAGTCTCACAAATCTCTTTCATAAATATAGGTTTACGTGACACTGTAGTGATTGAGGCCAGTATTACATCAATGTATGTTTCATCTAGGATAAAGCCAGGGGAAAAAAAGTGGGTGGGCAGGGAGGTAAGAACATAAAAATTGGCTCTGTAGACCAAGCTACTTAAAAAAATAAATTATATAGAAATTTAACTTTTCTATAAGACTCTAGGTGTCATACCATTTCATAAACTATCTCCCTCTGTAGCACACTCCGTAATATTCTTGCTTAAGTGAGTGCAAATGTCTGCAGTTTTCAAGTAACTTGGCAGATATCAGTTTATAATAATTAGAATTTTTAAATTAAAAAAAAAAGAAAAAATAAACAACCAAGATGTACAGCTACTACTTAGATACAAATAGAAATCCAACTTGCTACTGCTCAAAAGAATTGAAACATAATTCCCGTCAGACACTATCTACAGACAGCTGGCTTTAGCATATGACAGGTACTTCTGAACCAACAATTGGTGGCTGCAAATTGATGAGACAAGTAAAACAAACACTGATCTAAAATATCATTATTAAGCTGAACTTACTATTAAACTAAACTTTTGATTTTGATTAGTTCTTAATAGTTTCTGAGTTTTATCAAATGCTTCCTTTGTCACCTCCTCCTCACAGCTCTATATATGCTGGAAAATGTTCTCAAGTTTTTTAGCAGAAACTTTAAAATTTTTTTTAGTAATTCTGTTGCAAATAATGGTAATTACATAGTATTCATTTTGCTGCTAGTGCATGAGGTCTGGGTGATTTTGTAACTAATTTCTGTCATCGCTAGACTTCCCACAGAAATAATCGCCAGTTATCAGATTTACTGAAGAGAGAGATAGGGAGGAAGGGGATGAGAAGGAGAGAAATATTAATAACTTGACAGAGAAAGTCCAATGCATGGCTGAGAAACTTGTCTATTTTTGCTGCTTTCTTTGTCTTATTTTTTTCTTCTTCTTACCTATCACCTTAATTTTATGAGACTGAGGACAAATGCTAATGAGTCTATAATTGGCCTAAACCCCAGAAGATTACTTTGGGGGATTTGTATTTCAAATGCAGGAGTTAAATTTTTGCAGATAATTAGAAGGTCAGTTAAACTAAATAAGTTCCTTCTGCTGGTAGGCATATGCAGTCAAATACAATCTTATTTTACTCCTACATACACCTACGTCAAAATTATTTGTAAAAAGGATGAGATTTAAAACCAGGCTGTGTATAGAGGATGAAATTTGGCTATGCTCTGTAATGATGTTTTAGAAATTCAATGATTATATAAATCTTATTGATGTTTTGTTTTTGTTGTATGTGTGTACGTTTTTCATGGGAGAAATTTTGCACATCTCGGGTTTTTCATTCCTCCTGCTAACGCTGACACTGAAGAAAAACTTAAGTGTTACAATGCTAAACCGAGCTGTACTGCAAGAATTACTTGCTTTCATAAATTCACCATTACATAATACTGTCTCTTGTCCCATTTAAATTTTGGAGGCTCTAGAAAGAAAATATTTCAAAAATTTTTCTCCGGGATTCATCCTCTTCAAGGGCGAGAGACACTGGGGGACAGCTAAGAATGTATACCACTTAATTCAAATAACTCACTTAAAGCACAGCTCCTCACAAAGTGAGCATTAATAGTTGACTTGTGTACCCCAACAGTGGTGTATAGATGCAAACTCACTTGAAAGAATTGCAAACCCAGATGTTTCTCTCTGCCGATTTCTATTGCATCCTTCAGGCTTTGTCATATGTGTCCAGCTCAGAGTCCTGTTTCGGAGGTGCACGCTATCAAGGTGGAAGCTTTCTAGGAATGAGTTTGTACTTGATATTTCTCCATCCTCTGGAATCCCAGTCACAAGTCCCTCGGAAGCTGTACTCCTCAGTTTAGAGCGGTCGTAGCAGCATGAAGGAACTGGGAATGCAGCATAATAGCTTGCGGTTGCCTGTTACTACAGACAAGCCAAGGACTGAGATAGTGCTACTGGCATAGTGTTGCTGTACTGACCACGGTGTGGCTGCCAAGCTATGAGTTTTTAAAACCTGAGATGTGTTTAAAGAAGCAGATGGTTCCTGGTTTTGTTATCAGTGATAAAATATCAGGGTACCTGCAGTCTGCATTTCTAAAGAGCTACCCTCCAGGCACAGCATTCCTTGATTCATCAGGAACTGGGCAAACACGGGGGAAGGCTCATAGCAACCAGAGAAGACAAGGTTAAGGTCTCAAACTGTATATCTTTGAATGCTTTTGAGTTGTTTCAGGGTTTTTGGTTGTTTCTTTTTTTTAAATATGAAATTATGTTATAGTTATTTTGTGATATTGTGTGTATTCTGCCTTTGTAGTTCTTTAGTAATACCTCCTGGAAAGGCCACAGTTTCTTTTCTTATTAGAATTGGACAGTAAAAATAGTTCTAACAAGTCAGTTATTAAGTTTGAGACATGATAAATAAAACAGGGATAACAAATAGACAAAGTCCTAACAAACTAATAGACATTATAGTACTGTTGAAACTGCAAACAAGAAAAAAAAAAATTTGAATCAGAAAAATACGTTATAGAGTTGCTCCTCCAAAGCCAAAGAAAATTAAGACATTTGCTAATTAATTAGCTATATACAAGGGAATCAAAATAAAGTAACTATGTAAAGAGCAATCTTCCCTCTCCCTACCAATTCCAAAAAGAGTAAAATGTGTAGATCTCGGGATATGCATCGGGAACAGCTCTTTAAGGCCATTCCCTGTCTTCCCTTTCTTATCTCCTTCCTGTGAGTGTTTTTGATGTGACATTAAAAAAATCAAAATAGGAAGGCATTGCTTGTTTACTTGAGTAAAAACAGGATCAGGTAAGAATGCAGGGAATCCCACTTTTCTTTACCGCTGTTCACATTCATCCTTAGGTACTTTCATTAATTACTTCATCTGCCAGCCAGGTGTCCTGTTTGTATTCATCTCACTTGCTTTTTGTTGTTAATGAGTCCTACCATTATCTCATGATCAAGATGGGATTATAAATTTTACTAGCCTGAGTCTTTGGTGCTTCAGAGTGGGAGGAGTGTGGGGAAGCTGTTTGCAATGGAAACACAGCGATATTTTTTTTATTTTTAAAACAGACAAAAGTTTCTAACAGATGAAATCATAGGTTAAGTAGCAGAGGATCAGAAAGCCATGTTTGCTGGGATGTCAGTAACTTGTGTTATCAGTGCTCTTAGTTGGAATTTGATGAGAATAAGGGGATAAAGAAGAAACACAGCAGTCTTCTGGGTGACAGAAGAAAAAGCAGCATAGGAGGGAGAGAAAAGTAATTGCTACTTATGAAATTCTTGTAGGTTAGATTTCAGTTTTCAGCTCAAGTAAATTCCATAACTAGTCCTGAACTAGCCAACTGGTATTTGGGGTTAAGAATTAGGGTGTGTTTGGTCAGCAAATCTGCCAGTTATAAACTTTAGAGCATGTCTAGGCCTCAGCCTAAATGCTGATGTCACTATATCCTTGGGAATTCAACCAAATGATTCCCAATGCAGTCTGCCAGGTCTGTAGCTGCAGCACAGTGAAGCTGTCCAAGTTACCTTCAGTTAGACACTGGTCTACTGTAGACAATTATGCAAAAATCGGGAACACGTTAATTCTAATCTACTTGTTAGTCTTTTCAGCATTTAAGTGTGGTATATGTGAAAATCATGCTTTTTAATTATATTTTAAACTATTTTTTAACTTAAAAAAAAAAGCCTAGAAAAGAGGACAGGAAGTGAAATGTGGAATTCACTGAAGATATGAACAACTCCTGTAAGATTTTCCCTAATCTCAGGGTCCCTGTACAATCATAGATTAGTATTGAACAGTCTTCCTCAGTGGGGCTGTCTGTGGGCACTAGTTAAGAGCGTTTTCATGACAAAATGATCTGGTTCATTCCTGGAACTAATCCCGCAGCCCTGGATAGCAGTCTGATGTGAGTGACACCTCATCACTTCAAAATCAAGTGCAGCAGATACATAATGCTGAAAATGTCAGTGTGATGCTGCTGGTTACAGATTCTGTCATGCTTCAGCCATATGAATATGACAAGCTGCTCAGTCAAAGGTAGTTGTATTTGAGGGTTCTCAGCACCTCACTAAGATGGATCATTAGACTGCAGATGAACACCCAGTTTAATTTTCTGTGAAGGAGTAGAGCTGTGATTTCATTTTCACATGATGTGGCACTTAGATACTCAGTCTGAACCTGTTTTTCTGCTCTGTCCAACAAGAGCATTTTTGTTTGATACCTTAACCAATGAACTGCTAAACCTATGCAGTTCTACAGAAGTCCTTTCCATGGCCACATCTGCTAACAAAGGCGATCAGATCGAATTTTTGTTGTATATCAAATAAATAAGAGACAGCTATGTGGGATGTGAAGCTATTTTTGTCATTCTTCTCTCTGTATGTAGGCAGAAAACATGCTATAACATCTCTATAGCATTTTCCACCCTTGCTTTTTAAGAATATTAGAAACTGGGAATTTATCCCTAAATTGTTTCCTCACCCCCCCACGCCCCCCCGCCCCACCTCCCTGCCAGGTTAAAATACAGATTAAAGAAAGATATAGATAAATATGTCAGCTTTGGAGAACTGAAGAGAAGGCTGCAGGCATTGGAAGCAATTGAGCAAAGACAAGTCAGGCACAATTAAATAATGAAACCTTACAGTTAACTTGATGTGCTAGCTCACCTCTAGAGGATGCCAAATTTACTCAGATATTTCCAAGCCTGGGGCATATGGCACACAGGCAGTCTTACAGATGTAGTTTGAAGGGAGTTGAGCACCTGGAGATTACTTGGTGTCAGGAGAGAAATCATATTGAATATCTTTCTGCCACAGTGAATTTTATAAATTAAAAATATGTGCCTTGGGCTTACTCTTTTCAGGTTGTAAAAAAATAAACTTTCTAAGTTGGCTGATCTTAAGTTATTACTTTGCATTCCTTTGGATGCATGTTTGATTCTACTCCCTTGACTCCATCAAAAACACTTGATGTAGTTATATTTTACCTAGTGACTACAAGACTACAATCACTACAGAATAGCACTTGCACCTAAGGTGCAATAGGAGCAATAAAAAAAATAAGAGACAATGGAAATGGAATAGCTTCAAGGAATGCTAGTCTTTTTGGTACACAAACAGACTCCATAAACAACCGCTTGTTTTAAAATGTATGAATTACTAAGAGAAAAGCACTGTTGAAGTTGATCCCCAATGGTAGAATCTATTCTAAAATAGTTGGCTTCTATTGAATAGTTCCGTTATGTATTTTAAAATGACATGAGTCAAATGCAGCTGTTTTGAAGGAGGCAAGAGGAAAAGAAAACTTTGCTCTTGGGACTCTAACCTAGCAAACTCTTAGGAAAAAACAAACCAACTTCAAACACTTCTTAAAAGTTAATGCTAAGATCAAAAACTTTAAATGTCAGTACATTGAAAAGCATCTTGAAGCTGCACTATTTTATTCTTCCCCATGTATGAGACAGACACAGTGTCTTATGCAATTCCTAGTATTCCTTTTTCAGTAAGGGATTTTTACTCTTTTAGTTCCTGTATGTTTTTTTTTTCAAATGCTAAATGGCAGTGGGGAAGACGGGGGTTATGTTTTGGGGAAGGTTTTTGTTTTTTGCTTCTTTCTTGGAACATACAAATACTTTTTCTTTCTTTCTTGTGATGTATGTAGGAACAAGGGTACTACACACATTGCACAAACCACTTTTTGTGAAAAAGTATAGTTAGCAAAGATGAAGGGTATATCACTTAGGTTTTGTTATGCAGCACTTAAACTCTCTATTAAGTATGAACAAGGTAGCTGACTGATTCTGCAGAAGCTAGGCAGACTTGTAGTTTGAGAAGAAAAGAACTAAGAGGCAAATAGAAAAACCCCACATCTTTTATTAAAAAGACAAAAAAGACAAAAGAAACAATTGATAAGTGATTACCCATTAGCTGCCATCGGCTACTGGAGCTCAGCAGCCTCCTGTGAGTGGCAGTGACTACTGGATCACAGCATCTGTTTTCTGTCTCAGAAACCCGCTGCAGACATGTGTGATCCATCAATTACAGTAATGTAACTCCCATGTAGAATAATGAGATATTGCCTATCAGGGTGGCCAGGTGTCCCAGATGCTGCCACAGTGCAAGCCACTGGGAGCTATATTTCAGGTCTGTTCCATTGCATAGCACTGACTGCAGAGTATAGAAGCAAGAGGTGACCTTCACTTACTTGGTCTACTAATCGCCCCTTGTTTCAAATACAATGGAGCCACAGAGAGTTACTGATACCATGTGCTGGCAAGGTCAGGCCTTATGTCTCTGAATCACAGAGGTGCCAGCAAAGATCAGCAGGATCCGTCAGTCAGGGGCTGCAGAATAGTCATAACAGTGATCAGTTGTGTAGAATCGTACTTACATTATTAGTAGCTGGACTCAAAAGCTCCCTTCATGCACAGAAATATACATTTCTAAATGAACCTGACACTCCCAAAAGATAACGGACACATAAAAGCAGTGGTTTTAGCAGAAAAATTGCCTCAGTAAGTAGTTACAAAAAAAAATAGAACATCTGAAACAAAAAGCTTCTAAGTAAAAAAAAAAAACCCAACAAACAAACTGAGCTAAAAATTATTAAAAAAACTATTTACCATTTTGTACTGCGGTTCCCCATTGTAAGGAGCAGAGTGCTCAAGAGCCTCAAATTAGCCTTAAAGGGGTTGCAGGTAATGGCTAAGACCACTCAAATTAATGACACAAGCATAAGTTATTGGGCTGTGTTTTTACAATGTCTAGCGCAATGAGGTTGTACACATGGCTAATCCCTAGAAATTAGCGTAATGACTATGATTAATGATGCTTATAAATCTCAGAAATTACGTGGAGCTTTCTAATTTTTTGCTATAATTAATCCACTTCTGCCGTGATGAACAAAGCTAAATAAACTCTGGATTTCTGTTTCAGTTTGGGGTTTTTTGGGGGTTTTTTTCAGAGTATGTAGGATCCTTTCTCTCCATTATTCATTGGCTGCCTAAGCACTGTCCAGGAAATGATGCTTCTCTTTTGTTTATGGTATAAACAATTCTATAACAGACTCTCTCCCCTGTAAGATTGCAATACAAGAGAGATACTATACTAAGTAGTACTTAAAAATTTGTGTTACTCTAAGTTCAGAAAGGTTAAAGAGCTACAGGTCCCTATAGCTGTCTGGTTCCTTCACCCATTGCTAAATTTTGTAGTAAGGTAAAGGCACCTTTTCTTAAGGAGTCTACAGGATTTCAGGAGAGTATTAGCTGAATGATACTAATTAAGTATCATTCTATGAACTAATTAAGACTTAAGAGGTTTTTTGCTAAATGGCATACAAAAGCATTTGGAAAAGGCCACTTTTTTCACTTTGGCTTAGAAAAAAAGACAGAAAAAGGTCTGGGAAAGATGAGTTTTGCTTTTTTATTTCTTGAAAAAAAAAAGTGAGAAGTGAAGCAAACTGGAAATTAAATGACTTGCTGCAGTCCAATAAAAAATTAAATAACCATACCCAGATCTCAAGTCAAAACGGTGGGTAGAGTAGGATAATATGATAGATCATATAATATAGCATAGATCTCCTAGGAGATCAAATAGGAAGAGAGAAAAAATGACAAATAACTTGAAAAACATGGATAACTTGAAGAAAGAAACACTAAGGCAAATAAGATAGACTTTTAAGGACTGTGATTTGTTATTAGCACAGCAAGAACAAAACTGTAGCATTTAAGGAAAGTACAGTTTTTCAGATATTGAGAGTGGGCTTTTCTTACATATGAAAAGCAAGTATGTTTTTTAGGGGAAAGGGATTAGAGAGAGGATGCTGACAGCTGGGATGAACTGCTGGGAAAAAGAAGGAAGTGGTTAATGATGCAAGATGGCCTGAAAGGTAGGGCATGGGCTGAAACATAAAGGAGCTCAAGTAAGGATAATATGATTATGTATGATTATTTGGTGAACATGAGGCAAAGAAAAAGCATGAGAGATGGAGGAGGAGATGGAGGGACATGACCTTAACAAAGCCAGTAGTCACAAAGGCAGTTTAAAAAGCTTTTCCGTAAGCATGAGAGGTATAGTATTTTGTGTTTGCAGCAGAAAATTATTCTAAAATTAGTGGACTATATGTTTCCATAATTATCTAGATTATTTAGCATGAATATGTGCTCTAGAATTTTATTTATCTCTATTTTAATACGGAAATTAAATAAAATTTGGTATATAACAAATACAGTAGATGGATTTAAAATGCTGGCTTTAATAAGCATTTAAAGAATGCCTTTTTGGAAGTATTGTCAAAATATTACCTTCATTTTCAGGTGCCTAAACCATTTTTAGTTCTTTGAATACATAATATGAGGATTTTGGATTCCCCTGTTTGGGAATCCAAATTTCAATATTTCCCCTGTTATTTTTTCAAAAACAAGAACTCAACACCACAATAACCTTGTGATAAGTATTGATAACCAATAGTAGTTCTGGTATGTTCTAAAGTACTTCCTGTGTTGCAGTTTCTGCTCATTGCCCCTTGTTCTGTCACCAGGCACCACTGAAAAGAGTCTGGCCCCATTCTCTTGACAACTGTCCTTCAGATATTTGTAAACATTACAAGCTAAATACCAGCAAATTTAAGTGTCCAAAAGATCCCATTAACTGGTATATGCACATTTATATCTAACTTCTAAAAGACTAGTTTTCACTATGTGTTTATTTCTTGCATCCAAGTTACAGAAAATTTTGCTTGAATTTCTATGAAATTGCTGTACTTAAAATTTCATTATGGGCAAAAGGATTGTGCCATACATGTAAAGCAAAAAACTTAGTGCAATTAAGGACTTAACCATCCTATCGAAGAATTATTTTCTTAGTGATAGCAATGCTAACATTTCTTGTTATATACAGTTAAATGAGATATACGTAAACCTTTCAGTTACTACCAATTTTTCTAGTATTAGCCTTAGCCAATTAAGTTTGCTAGCTTCATTCAATCCAGCATACCAGTGATTGCAGGCAGTCTTTGGCTTCATGAGTCCTTGATCTGGCAGACTAAGAGGTTGAGATTGATGGCTTCATCCTCCACAGACGCTTATGTTCACTTTTTCATGTCTGCATACATTTTACAGCTAGTTTTTTTTCACTGTTCTGTAAGGCCACGTTACGTATAAATTTAGGTTTTTATGTGTTTTACATATGTTGCATACCTGTTCTTTATTCTGCTTGATATCACTAAAACTAATGTTATTAAGCTCCCGAGGGTGTTTTCTTTCGATGAGTAGTAACTGGACAACTGATGAGCAACAGGAATACCTGGATGCCATTCTATCTATTTTAAAAGCTCTGTGGGCAAACACTTAGACATTTAAAATAAAATTACTAGCTAAAACAATACCAAAAAAAAAAATCAAGCTTTTCACTTTTTAGAAGCATTTGGAGACTTTTCTCAGTTTTTCTTCAGTGGGATCTTCTACAGTTATATTATTCCTACTGCACACTGAATTCAGTAAAAGGCATTGAAGATCTTTCATGCATAATAGATGCTGAATAGGTAAGAAAATGAAGCATTAGTGAAAAAATGCTGATCCTAACAGTAATAATACTCTAAAAGAAGCTTTGTAATGATAACATTATGTATGGAAACCACCCACAGAATCCAAAAGTTCAATTCAGCTCCATTATCACATTCTTTCTAGAAGGAATAACACTTTTAATAACAAAAAAAGTAAAATAAAATAAAATAAATCCTTCTTTCACCGGACAGATTGCTACATAGTCAGACAGCCTTCTACGTAATAGGAAAAGTTATTGTGACCATTGATAAACCATTGTATGGAATTGCAGATTTTCATATTGCTTCCATATTACCTTTGCCAGAATAGAACTATATGTATAAAATTGTGAAACATACCTTGTAAAGGGAGTAAAATTAAGATTATCAGGAATGGACAGCAAAAGCCAACATGGTCAATATAGTCTCTGGAACTGTGTCTTTCTATTATAACACCATGGACAAGTTTAAACAAAACCATGGAGGAAAATTGTATTTAATTTTGCAGATTCAATGCATTACCCATAAGCAGCTAGGCTGGTTGACAAGAGCCATATGATTCCCACATGTGCAAAAGAAAACAACACTCACAAGAAAACAAAGTGGTGATTTCCTTCAACTGGGGATTAACATCCGTGATAACTGCACATCACTGAATAATGTGAAGATACTTTGGTTTTAAGTCACTAGTCCATAGAATATGTAAGTATTGTTATGAGAGAACAGGTATATTTTGTGATATTTATGACAATGGTGATTCGGCTGAAAGGAAAGAAAGGCAACTTCAGTATATCTGTTTTTCTGAAGGCTCCTATTTCATTTCTTTCGAGTAGTAACACAAGCAGATGTCTGCTTGTTTTTAAAACCAGCTTAGTAGGCATGCAAAGCATTTCTCTGTGTGTGTCTCTTTTATCTGTGTAAATACATGTAATTGCATGTGTCCTTAGTCCAACTGATTTTACTGTGAATCCTTTGGTAAAGATTGGTAAGCAGCTCACGGCAGCTCTCCTTCAGAGATCCTGCAAGAATTTCAGTGACACTGCCAATCTTTCAAGAATCATTTCTGCTTCAATGGTTTACTCAATGTATGTCATGTTTAGAATGTGGATAAGTATTTTATTAAGTGGACTAAATATGCATTGAGGCATCAAAGGATTTTGATCATATTTTTAATTAGCTCCTTTTGCTTTGCCAATTCATCATAGTATTTTCTAAATACGCAAGACCACTTGCTTATGATACCTTCTTTAAATAGAAAGATATTCCAGCAAGATCTCATTAAATAACATCTTTGCTAAGAAAAACAACTTTACAAGTCCAAGCATATGGAGATTTCCTTTCAAAGATACTCTCCACAAGGGAGATACATTTCTCAGTAGGTAATTTCATTTGATGCACAGTACTTATGTCTACTGATGACTCCAAATTAACACAATGGAACAGTAGTTTGGCAGAAAATCAAAACTATTTTAGCTCTGCCTACAATTTTACTAAAAACCTTAAGTATTCTAGTTCTTGAATATTATTTTGATATTTCTTTGATTTTAAATTCCAACACTTAAAATTTTAATTTTATTTTTGCAGGTATAAATATTGCTCTGATTTTCACTGCTTTGATATGCAAAATAAGGGCATGTAATAAACATGACTTAATCCATCAGACTTCCTACTATCAGAATCTCTACACTACTTTGGTCACTCCCCAGGACAACTTGGAGAAATCCAGAAGAGCTTCTTAGAAAGAGAACTCTTAAACATTTGTACTATGGAAAGGTTTAGAAGTTATGTTAATACAGTTTATCTGATAGCTGATTTTAATAATACTCAATACTCTAAAAATTAAACAGCTATACTTCTGTTTATTTGGTTAGTTTGTTGGGTTTGTTTTTCTTTTTTTTTGTCCGTGTATGTAGATATTTGCATGTACTTGAAAGAAAACATTTCAATTTTAAATCGTGAGCCATTTTACTGATGTTAGTATTTGTCAGAAATGAAGATTTATTTCCACTTTTTGAGTGAATGTTAATATTGCTTATAGAAAAAAAAAAAAAGTTATACAAGTCATGGTGGAGATAAAATCTCATAAATTCCACAGATACCCTGACTATCTCTGTTGGAAAGCTGTGGAAGCTATTGCAATTATCTCAGGCATGAAATTTGTTCTGTGGCATATGACTTAATTTATGTCATAAAATTTGAAAAATCATTAAAATTCAAATAGAGAAATTATGCAAAAGGGAAAAAAAAATTCCCAAAGAGACAGTTTAATATCTTCTTTGATACCAATAAAAATAGAGTTGTCTTGTAAAAGGTGTCTTGTCCTTCAATATTCTGCTGAGAAACTGTATGATTGTTCATTAACCCTTAATACACTTTGTAAAAACTAGAAAAGGTATTGCAAACTGAAATCAACTGTTATTTCTTAATCTCACTGCTCATCTGCAGTAACAATAACACAAGCCATTAGATGAACTAATTAAGATATGGTTCCCATTTGTAATGTGACTTAGTATTTAATATTGGTAGGAATCAAATTATGGGTTTCATTAAGAATAAGATGGAGACTAGAAATGTTACTATTCACAGTATCTACAGCAGCTGGGGATTGCTGTGGCATTCAGACAATAGAGATGTTTGTCTTGCATGTCTCCTGTGAAATTAGGACTCTGTAGATTTTATATCTCAACAGTAAAAACCACTATACACAACTAATTTTACTTAATGCTGCCTATGCACTATTGATTCATAATTTTACAAAATAAATTAAAAATCAAGTAGTTTTGTTGATCTTTCAAACATTCCAACAGATCTAGTTGTTTACACTGGTGAGAAGATATAGAAAAAAGATATAATTTCTGTGAGAGGAAAGTTACAGGCCTTTCGAAGTCTACCCTTTGGTTTATTTCTTTAGGACCCTAATTCCAAAATAGTTAAATCTTTTAATTTGACTGACTTTTTTTAATTTTAAAGGCTACAACAAAACATCTAAGTTCTGTTGAAGCAGCTTCCAATATTCACACTGAAAAACAGTTTTATCAGGAGATATTCAAACACATCTACACAGGAAGTATCAATCATGAACATAATGCAAGGTTTACAGGCCATACAGAAGGTGAGTTTCAAGGGGTATGTCTGCAGATCATGCACAGGAGGAAGGGAGAACACTTGAACCTTTTTATTATGTGACAATAGAATTCCCCTTGAAGCTGTAGAATTTTCCTGTGCATCCAAAAAAATGTTATGTTGTCCAAAGTTTATATAAGTATAGGAGCTCTTCAACCACTGAGCTGGTGTTGAGGATCACGCACTTGAAAAAATAGGTCATAAGATCAAGAAGTCTTAGAACTTCATGACACTAAGGGTGTTCCAATATTTCCAGTTAGGCAAGGTCAAGCAGGTAATAACATAAAGTGTCAGATGTCAGCAGCAGTGTCATGAACTACTGGCAGCTTTTTTATGTTAAACCGCTTTGATGTTGCCTCAAAGAGACCGTTAATCTCTGTAGACTATAGATGTATCAGTGCTGCAGGAACTCTCTCCACTGTTAACGTTTGCTAGGTGACAGGTATTCATGGATGAACAACCACAAAGCGTAATAAAATCCCAGTTTTAAATGGACATTGTTGGTACAACAGTCTTTAATCAGAACATTATATAAATTCACACCGTATTTTTGTAATGATATATTTTGCATATTCTCATAGTATGCAACAAGAAATAATTACATATTACAGAAATATGCCAACAATTCAGTAATAATTCAGTAATATTTCAGAAGAAAAGAGGTTTAACAAAGTAGAAGGGTTTCTTTTGTAATTTTACTACTCTACCTTTGTTTCTGAAATTATTTATGAACCTTATACATTTAATCCAAATCAGTTTTATAAAGGCTTTAATTTCAATAATAATGTATTATTGGGCAAAAAGTTACAAGTTGGGAGGTTTTTGGGGGGGTTCTTTGGGGTTTTTGTTTTTTTAATGTGTATCAACAGCCTAAATCAATGCTTTAGTCCTCCCTGGAAAGATGTATTAACTACTATGATACTGATACAGATTGCTCTCAAGACTTAAGCTAGCTTGCTTATCTCTGCATGAACTTCAGTCTGAACTCTCCTTAACTGCTAATTTTAACTTTCCAAAGAAGGTCAATACATGAGTAACTGATCTAGCTGCTGCTGGACTGTACTCTACAGTTTACTTCTAATAATTTGAGGATCTACCAGTTCAGAATTTCAAAAGATAGTTAGGTCTCATTTTCTTGCAACAAAAGTTACAATATTTAATTCTGTTGGAGATCAAGAATGAATGGTTCTAGTGAGAAGGACTCTCAGCATGTGATATTTATTTTTTGATTATGGTATATTTCAATTACTTGCTGTGTAAAAGAGATTTAAAACGTGACCCAAGTCCAAATATCTAAACTCCCCTTCTCCTTCTAAAGCTCTCTCTCTTCAGTTTTGTTTTATTTACCTTTTGTTTGTTTGTTTGCCTTTTATTTCCTGTTCTAGGGTTTGTTTGGTTTTTTGTTTTGTTTTATTCTCATTGACTCTGTGAGGCAAGAATGATGATCTGTGAATATTTGACTATCACATATATGAACTGAGCTTCTACCTATAAGAGTTTCATTTAAGATAGCCAGATATGAAATTACTCAATTGTATGACAACAGGAGAGTGAAAATTGATTCAATCATTCTAAGATTAGATTCTAGACACAAGAAAAATAGGAACTGACTATCTGAACAAAATACTTAGTTTTATGTGGAGGTTTTTTTTCTGAAAAAGGATTAATACATTCTACTTGTCTGTTGGGCTATCCTGACTCCTACTCTCATGCTGCCCCTTGTCTTGTGGAGATCAGGAAATAGAGTGGGAATACACCTTACTGTCCTCTGAGTTTGGACTTATTTGGACTATAAACTTGAAAAGTCTTCTGAGTTGCATAGTTTAAATTGAGTTATTAAATGTCTGGATTTCATACCCAACAAGGTATGTATTATAAAGAAAAAAGTGTATATTATATTAAAATTATTAGATGCTCAGGATGTTGTCTATAACTAAAATTGACAGTCATTTTCAGAGTTAATAAAGATGGACACAGCAGAATTTAATTGAAGCAGAAATGCAAATAGAAAACATATCTGGTAGAGGAAAGTAGAAGTTATATGCAATAGTGACTGTAAAAAGATTCACGTATTTTCCACACACCCTTTTTAGAAATATTTGCAAAGACAACAAAATAAAGTTGAAATCAAGCCACTCACACTCTATAGCAGCAAAAAGCAAGCAGTGCTGTCAAGCCTCTTTAGCCAGACTGGGTTTCTAATGAGGAGAAAAATTAGACGACATTTTGACTTTAACTGCACAGGAACAGTTCGGTCCTTGAAGCGTATCATTGTTATTAATACTACAGTTCTGATTACACCCACACATTCTAACTGCACAGGAAAAAATTCTGACAGCAAATTATTTGCAAAGACCTGAGGAAGTAATTTATTCTTTGTGCTTTTTTTTCTTCCTGAATCTAATAATATCTGACCACCCCCACCCTGCCCCACCACCCCACTATGTCTAAGAAGCTGAGTGGTGTCATCTCCAAATATTGTCATTGTCCATGCTTTACATAATGCATGTTCACTAAAAAGATGCAATGAGCAAAGTGAGAAAGGATAATCCCAGGATTACACAACTAATGCACCAAAACCCTTAAGAAATACATCTTCAAAATTTTTATGCTCATGGAATATGAAAATGTGGGAGAAAACAGGACATGTATATAGAAAATGCAGTTCTCATATTCAAGTTTGATGTTTACATTTCTTGTTCTTTGATTGCTATGTGTCGCCCACTACCTATTGTAGTTTTAGGTATAAATGACTATTTTTCAGAGTGGCAATCTCATTGTTCATTGAGATACTGACACCACAGTTCTATCAATGTGAAGTATCAGTAAGAAATGTTACCTTCTGTCTTCAATTAATGCATAGGTAGTTATGTGATAAAGAATTGTTTGATGTTTCAGGATTTTCAGAATCTGTTTTAGATTTTGTTAACTAGAAATAAACCCTAAAATTCAATGTTATTTTCAAAGGAAGATATCCTTCAAGTCAATTACAGTGTTTCATTAGGGTTTTGATTTTCTTCTTCATTATATGAACAAAAATCTAGGTTCGATCCAAACATTATAAGAAAAGGAAAGTTTTGTTTGCATTCTGAAAAATATCAAAGATTGATGTGTCACTCAAACACTTTTCTACTATTTATGTATTTATTTGTTTGTTCATTTTACTGAACCTTTTTCATTATGTTTCTCCATTTTTTCTTTCACACAATAGCATACTCTCAGTATCTTCCAGGACAATTTTTCTTCCTAAAATGCACTGCATTAATATAAAGCTTTCTACCTGAAAAGTAGAGAAGAATGCTCAAAAAAAAAGAAAAAACCCAGTAATATTCCTGGGTTGCATGACTGACTTTTTGGTTTATGTCATCCTTTTTTTTCTATCCCTCCTCATGTTATGTTGCAAGGTTTTTTCCTTCTTAGAACTTCATTCAGGCTTTTCAATAAACTGCACATTATCCTTCTCTTTTGACAGTGATTCCCATGCCTCTTCCTGATTTTCAACTGCTTTCAGATGTTTGCCCTGTATTAGAAAACATTCTTATCTTACACTGGACAATACTATTCTGCTCATCAGATCAATTTACCTTCTAAAACACACGGTAGAACAAACAAGTACTGCTATGACAGACTAGAATACAGCCATGAAATTGCAAACTCACAAGGGGAAGGGAATGTGCATAAATGATCTGATAAAACACTGCTGAAGTGCATTACTGCAGTTGTAATTGCTAAACAACTATTTTATTACAGATACATAATACCTGCCTCTTGAAAAATCATGCTACATTTCAGATAATGAAGCTGGCATTCTTTTGGCATGCATATGGCAGTTTACTGGCAAGAAATTAAATTTCAGTGTTGGAACAAATAAAATTTATTTCTGTCTGTTTTGATTATGTAAAAATACTCCTACAGGCAAAGCATATTAACAGGAAAAAAATAAAGTTCTAAACCTATTAAAAACAGCCATTGATCTCAACTGGCTAGGATTTTACTCAGTGTTTTGGAATTTTCATTGCTTTCTCACTGGAAGTGAAAAGATGAACTTGTTAAGTTCAAACTAATATTAACTTCATAGTTTAATTATTACTCAGCTGCTTCTGCAAATCCTGGATCCTGCTATCAGAGTATGTGGAAGCACTACTAGTCCTAAAAAAAGCTATTTACTATATTTATTTATTTCTGTTTCAATTATTAGAAATAAGATAGTTTATCAGCTTATCCTATAAAAACAATCTGCAAGCTTTGGATAATAATTTGCCACTGCTTTTGAAGTAAGTGTATCAAAATCAGGAGTTAGCAATCTTATTGGAAAAATTTCCACGTCTCCATGACAATTAACTAACAAGTATTTCGTAGAATCATAGAAAGGTTAGAAGGAACCTCAAAGATCATCTAGTTCCAACACCCTCCCATGGGCAGTTAAATTCTTCACTATAAAAGCCCCATCCAACCCAGACTTGGACACTTTTAGGCAGGGGGCATCTAAAACCTCTCTAGGTAACCAGTCTCACCAATCTCACATTGGAGAGTTTCTTCCTAATATAATTGCCAAATCTACCCTACTTCAGCTTAAAGCCATTACCCTTTGTTCTATCATTAATGGTCTTGTAAACAGTCCCTCTCCAGCTTTCCTTTAGGTCCTTTTCAGGTACTGTAAGGCTGCAATAAGGAGCCACATTCTTCTCCAGGCTGAAAAACCCTAAGTCTTACAGCCTTTCTTAAAGAAAAGGTACTTCAGCCCTTTGATCATCTTCTTGGCCATCCTCTGGACTTAGTCCAACACATTCATGTCCTTCCTATGTTGAGGGCCCTGGAGTTGACCACAGTGATCCAGGTGGGGTCTCATGAGAACAGAATAGAGAGGAAGAATCACCTCCCTTGACGTGCTGATCTTTTGATGCAGCCCAAGATATGGCTGGCTTTCTGGCCTTCAAGTACACATTGCTGGCACCAACACCACGAATTCTTTCTTATAGTGACTTTCAATTCATTATTCACCCAGACTGTAGTTGTTCTTGGGACTGCACTGACCCATGTGCAGGACCTTGCACTTGACCTTGCTGAACTTCATAAGGTTCTCATGGGCCCATCACTCAAGACTGTCAAGATCCCTCCAGTGTGTTGACCGTACCACACAGCATGGTGTTTTAGGCAAATTTGCTGAGGGTGTACTTGATGGCACTGTTTGTGTTAATGACATATTAAACATCGTAGTCCCAGTACCTACCCCTGAGGAACACCACTTGTCACTGGTCTCTATTTGGACATCCAGCTGTTGGCCACAATGCTTTGAGTGCAACCGTCCAGCCAATTTCTTATCCACTGAGTCATCATCCATCAACTCCATGTCTCTCCAATGTCATGTGGGACAGTGTCAAATGCTTTGCACAAGTCCAGATAGATGACATAAGTTGCCTTTCCCTTATCCACCAATGCTGTAACCCAATTGTAGAAGGCCAACACATTTTTCAGGAATGATTTGTCCTGAGTGAAACCATTGTGGCTGTCACCAACCACCTTCTTATTTTCTATGTGCCTTAGCAGAGTTTTCAGGAGGATCTACTCCATGATCTTACCAGACACAGAGATGAGATTGACTGCCCTATAGTTTCCTGGGTCTTCCTTTTTCACCTGTTTAAAAAGTGAGGTAATGTTTCGCTTTTTCCAGTCAGTGGGAACTTCACTGTATTGCCATGACTTCTCTGATATGATGGAGACTGGCTTGTCAACTTGATTCACCAGTTCCTTCATTCTGAGAGACATTCTGATGTATCTCATCAGAGCTCATGGATTTCTGCACTTTTACGTTCCTTAGATGGTCTCGAACCTGATCTTCTCCTTCAGTCGTCAGATCTCCTTTTGTCTTCTGTGACCTGGGCAGTGTGACTAGAGCCCTTGCTGATGATGACTGAGGCAAAAAAGTTGTGAAGTACCTCAGCCTTCTCCATATCCCAGGTAACCAGGTCTCCCATTTCATTCTGGAAGGTGCCCACATTTTCCCTAATCTTCCTTTTATCATAGACATACCTGTAGAAGTCTTTCTTATTGTTCTTGACCATCCATACATTTCAGGAACCTTCTGGCTTGCTTATGCCCTGCTCTGGTGTCCCTTCAACAGATACTGAAGTGATTGAAGTACACAAAGAGGGCCAAGGCTTGTGAACATTAGGCTGTTTCTATGTTTCTATCTGCCTACAGAGGGCCTCATCGACTCAGTCTTCCTGTTTAGGTGACCTGGATTAGACCCCCACTATAGTGTCCCCTGTCCCTGCAATCCCTTTAATCCTGACCCATAAATTGTCAGTTGTCTCCTCATCCATTCCCCAGAGGAACTCCATGCACTCCAGATAGTCATTGACATAGACAACACCCTCTCCTTGTCTCCCCTGCCTGTCCTTCTAAAAAGCCTGTATTCTTCTGTCTTGGTTTCACCCCGGCTGAGAGCCGAGATCCACGCAGCTGCCTGCTTCTTAAAGGAAAAGAGCAGGGAAAAGGGAAGGGGGAGGGGGTAAGAGGTAAGGGAAGGGAAAAAGAAGAGGAAGGGGCAAATAACCCCAAAACCAAGAAATTAAGAGGCCCGTGGGTTGGGATAAGGATAGTTTACTAAGATAACAGAAAGATAAAATATAACAATGCTAACAGGACTTTAGAGCAAAAATATATGAAGCTGCTGATACACAATGCAGTTTCTCACCAAACCACACAGCTCAGGCCGTGCCACCCAGAGCCATCCCAGAACCCGACCGTCCCCCAAGAACCATGCGTCCCGGAGCCGCCCTTGGCCTTCCTCCCATCAGCCCCCCGATATCCTGGGCAGGACGTAATTGGCGTGGAATACTCTCTTTGGTCAGTTGGGTCACCTGTCCTGGCTTCGCCCCTCCTTTCTCATGAAGAGCTGAGAAAGTCCTTGTCTGTCTGACAGCAACTAACAACATCAGGGTGTTATCAGCACTACTCCCATTTTTACTCTCAAACACAGCATTCCATCTGCTGTTACGAATGAAATTGACTCTATCCTGACCAAAACCAGGACATCTTCCATTCCAACACTCCAGTAACAAGAGCCATCCAACCACATCTCTGTGACACCAATGAGGCCATAGCCCTGCAGGTTTGTGTATGTCTCCAACTCTTCTTGTTTATTCCCCATGCTGCATGTTCAATAGACCAGATTTCTCAAAGCAAGTCCCGTGATACAAGTACCTGAATAGCAGTCTATGGGACCAGTCCTGTTGACTCAACAGATCCAAATGGCCCTTTCAAGCCCCTTCCCTTTCACCAGGAGGACTGATGAAAAAGCTATCTACGTTTCAGAGTCCCTTACTGCTGCTCCCAGGGCTCTGTAATCTTTCTTGATGCTCCTCAGAGTGTTCCTGGCTGCCCATGTGGAACAACAGCATCAGATAATAGTGAATGGATGGTACAAGACTTGGTAGGCTCTTGGAGACATCCCTGATTCAAGCCCTGAGTAAGCACCACGCCCCTCTAGAGAATGTATCAGTTCAGCAAATCAGTTTCTCTCTACCTCTCAGAAGAGAGTTGCCAACTACTATCCCCCGTTGCCTTCTCTTAGTTGTGCTGGTTGTTATATGAGGAGCACATCAGTCTTTCTTAGCTCCAGTCTCTCCTGATGTGGTAGGTCTTTTCAATCTGTGGAGCAGCAAAATGGCTCTGCAAGGGCACCTCAGGCTTTGGGTGAAGTCTCTTCCTCTTGCTGGTCCTTGCCATCCCAAGCTTCCATTCTTCTGCGTGGTTGCCTCCCTCCCTTCTGTGTGTGCTGCTGGAGAGGTTTTGGCTGTTTGGCCATGGGCAGTGCTCCACTGCTGACTGTGCTTGGAACCACCTAACTAATCCCTCCTCAGCCTCTCTCACGTTATGAAACCTTCTCACAGCTTCCTGCAGCCCAGCGATCTGCTGTAGGAGGTCCCATTGCAGGAGGTCCCCCCACCCCAGGCACACCTTTTACAGGCAGTTCTGCTGCATTTCCCTGCCCCAGGAGAAAGGTCTGAGTACTTCTTCCACTTGAAGTCTTCACTGCAGCTTCTTCCTTCAGCAGCTCCACCTGGGTGGGGACATCAGCCACTTCTGGGATAGTTGGTGCAGATGCCAGCTGGAGCTGCAACCTTTGCTCTTAGATGAATGCCCACCATCCTGCCTTGAGGGTCATGTAGGATGTGTTCCCTTGACCTGTCACAGAACGGTGCCCAATTGCTGCTTTATGTGTCCTTCAAGTCTTCCACTCAGCCTCTGGAATGTCCCTCCTTCGAAGAGGCACTTTGTCTTGCAAACTGATGCATGAACTACTGCATCAGTACCTTGTTTTTCTATCCTTTCTCATCCATGTAAGAACAAGAGATGATGTGTCTCTTAACCAAAAATAAAATAAAAAGTAAATATTGACAGGCTCCAGAGTTTGTTACAAACTGATGATTCTGCATTAACACTCCTAAAATATGCTTCCGAGGGAAAGATGGTGAAAGGTATTTTGGACATCTTTCTTTCAGATTTTGGAAAGAGTCTGAACCTGTTTTGCAGTAAAGCGTCTCCAGAACAGTGAAGAATCTGAAGAGATACTGATGAAAAAAACCTCCACATTTCAGACTGAAAACAGGAGCTTCTTGTGAGTGGAAAAGACCTAAGGAAGCAACACAGTTATTAGTATACTACCAAAACAGTGCTTAAGATAGCTTTTGTTCAGCTTATATTTTATGACTTGAAGAAAAGGAGTCTGCAGAGTAGTGAGGAAGTCTTCTAAGGATCAAAATTGGGTGATAATATCACCAGTGGTAACATCCAGTTCAAATTGGAAAGAATGATTCTATGATTCTATGAATAAGAACTAAGCATGTAACAGAATTTGAGAGTATTTTAGTGGGAGAAATATGATATACTATCAGTGGGTATTCCATATCTACATGCTCATACCAAGTTATATTAACAAATGCCTATAATTTCCATCTTTTTTTTACACCCATGCAATCTTTAAATTGACACTTCCTTAAAGCAAGATTTTTTTAATTTTTTTAAAATTTCCAGATAGGAAATTTCTGTTAAATTGAAAACAAATATTAAATAAATAAAAGAAATCAAATGTGAAATTTGTGGCTGCTGTGTTTGTAGTTGAATGCTCCACAAAATCAATGTGTAAGAAGTTTTCATATAAAGTTAGAAAAATAGCCTAAGATCATGCCTCTACAAAAAGACAAACACAAACAAAAAAAACCCCCAAAAAACCAATCAAAAAAAACCCCCAATAAAACAAAACAAAACAAAACAAAAAAACCCCCAAATTTCTTTTGCAGGAATAGCTCTCCTGCTTGTTTCTCTGTTAACCTTGGAGGCGACAAAGAAATACCTTAAATTTTAACCTAATCTATTCAAACTCTTTCATATAGTTCTGTCCTAGAAAAATCAGACAAGAAAGAAAAACTTTTCTTTGTTAATGCATTTATCTTTTTTATTTCAGTAGTTTCTGGAGCTGGCTGCACCAGCTCCATTTTCACCACACCGCCCTGGCAGACTGAACCTGCAAAGTAATTTATCTTCAACCTAATCAATAAAAAAGAAACTAATAAAAGGAACTTATATTCCCATTTTTTAATTTCTGTAAGGTGCCAGTCTGGAAACATTGCACAGCTGGACATGTCAGATACTGAAAAACTTTTCATCTTGTTGAGAGCTTTATCATTTTATTTTCAGTTAACAAGTAAATATAAGGAAAAGAAGCATACTTTCATTCTGTGAATGTCCTATGTGACAGCATTAACTTCACTGATGTTCAGTGAATATTAGATGTGACTACTAGACTTCAAAAGGCACGAGGTCAAACAAAACACAACTAGAACTTCCCGTTTAGATTTCCTAGCTCTTTTGTGTATTTATTGTGATATAAATGTAACTATTTATTGTGATATAAACACATGGCGCATTCTTTTAGCATTTCTAGGTCCCTTGTAGATGGCAGCTGTGCCTGCAGGCCTGATGGCTGTTTCCCTCAATCTGGTGTCATCTGCAAACTTGGTGAACATGCCCTCCGTAGCCTCCTCTAGTCTACAGACAAAGACACTGAACGGGAGAGGTCCCATAGACCACCTGTAGTACTCCACTTATCAAAGACATTGAGTACCACCCTGTCATGGTTTTGCCCCAGCTGAGAACGGAGCACCACACAGTTGCTTGTTCTTTAAGAGGGAGTGCGGGGGGGCTTGGGGGGTGGTGTGGTGTGTGTAGACTTGAGGGAGGGGGAAAGGGAAGGAGAAAAAAACCCAAGGAACCAAAACCTCATGGGTTGGGATAAGTATAGTTTACCGGGATAGCAGAAGAATAGATATAATAACAGGACTTTATAGCAAAAGATATGAAACTGGTGATACACGATGCAGTTTTTCACCAAACTGCACAACTCAGGCCATAAAGCTCAGAACTGTCCCAAAACCAGACTGTCCCCAAAACCGCATGTCCTGGAGCTGCCTGCTCCTCACTCCACCAGCCCCACTTTATGCTAGGCATGACATAATTGGCCCCCTTTGGCCAGTTCAGATCACCTGTCCTGGCTGTGTCCCCTCCCTTCTCGTTAGGGGGGAAATATGAACAACTAAGTCCTTGATTGCTTGGCAACAAGTAAAAACATCAGTGTGTTATCAGCACTGCTCTCATCCTGACTCCAAAACACCGACATTCCACTCACTTCTAGAAAAGAAATTAACTCTATCCTAGGCGAAACCAGGACACATCCATTAACTACTATCCTCTGGGCCCAATTATCCACACTGTTTTTTACCCATCTACCTGTCAAGTCCTCCAGACTGTAACAGCTCTGCTAAAGAGAAGGTAAATCACAGAAGGCCATGGGTCACATATAATTTACCCTTAATAATTCCATGCTGATTGTTCCCAACCACTTTCCCCTTTTTCACGTGCCTTGAAATGAGCTCCAAGAGGACTTGCTCCATGATTTTCCCAAGAGCTGAAGTGAGACTGAGTGGTATACAGATCCCCAGATTTATTTTTTTTTTTGAAGGTGGGGGAAATATTTGCCTTCATGTGCTGAGGAGTCCCCTGAACTCCACAAAATCTCAACCATTATAGATAACAGCCTTGCTAGCACATTATCTAGATCTCTCAGCAGCCTTGCATGCAGTTTTATCCACAATGACTTGCCTATAGAAACTAAGCATATACTAGAAATAAACCAGCAATTGAACAGCAGCACATTGGACAGATAGAACAGCAACAGAACATTAATACTGCACAGTATTATAATATCAAACCCATTAGAATTACATGTCATATAACTGATTAATTTTCACATTTTCCAGAAGAACCCTAGAAAAACTCAATGGGAAAATGATAGCAATGTGAGTCACACTTCTCTTTCATGATAACAAATCAGGCAAGTAGGTATGTTTGACATTTGCTGCCTTCTAATTTCAGAACAAGCTGCCAGAGGCAGAAAAATATTAAAATAAAAATTAAACTTTCCCTCAGTCACCTGGGTATTACCCAATTAAATCAGTCACTGGTATAGAAATTCTGTGGGCTTTAAAAAGAAAATGTTCTTAAATACTAGCGATGTATGCCTTTTCAATATACTACCAACATGTGTGAGGGAGATGTCCAGATATAATCGGAATATATGTAACACAAACCTTTTTTTTTCCTGTTTTCTTTCTTAAAGAACAAACAAACAAAAAACAAACAAACCCAGAAAAAAAAAAAACAAAACAAACACACCAAACAAACAACAGGAGTTTTAATGAATGTTGCTCATGTTGAATAACCATCATAGGTTGTGTACACTAGTAAAGTAAGTTACCTTCTCTGCAACTCTTTTGCTACTGTATGGATGTATTTTCTTTCTTTCTAAGAGCTACTGAAAGCTGTCAGTACTGAAATTACAGTTTCAGTACTGACACAATAATGTTTATCTTGTTCTGGTACCTTATGTAAATACAGAGTACCATCAATGTTTCAGCAAAGACACACCCAAGTTCCATTGGGTGGAGTTGGAATTTGTTTCAGGACATTTGCTACTGACTCAGATCAAGTTCAATCAGTGTATCAACAAGCCTGACTGGCCGTCTAAGTGGACAGCTTTTCTAACTGAAAAACTTTTGTATCTGCGAGGCAGAAGATGGGTACCCCGTACTTCACAGGACTGAAAAAAGAGGACACCCTGAGACCGTGCACAGCATGGATATTAGATGCTTATCTGGGCACAGAATTAATCACACAGCATGACACCAGCATGTCATGCATACCAACGACATTGCAATATTTCTTCACACAGGCAAGGATTTATTCAGCAGATTTTCAGTCTCAGCTTCAGTCGTGTTGTAACAGTAGTTATATCTGACCTACATTTCCAACATCATGCAAACCACTCTCTCAAGTAGATGTTAAGTAGTGACTTATTGTTTGTCTGGCCTCTTGAAATTACTTCTCTGTGCTACGCAGAGCTGCTGAAAAGTTTTAGTACCCTATGCACCTTCCCTCATCTAAAAGTTTTTGAAGACTTCTTTCATAGGAAAACATCACGCTTCTTGTCATAGACATAAGAGAATTTGTAAGCATGCTAAAAAGTTATGCACCATAAGCATTCCTTGAGTGTTAAATCTAGCAGTTACCCCATGGCTTTGTGGTTGTCTGCCAAATCTTCTCTTGTTGCACAGTGCAACAGGCACTGTGCTAAGCTTTGGGACTATGGGGTGTATGCTGGATACACCATACTACCCCAGGAGGAATTAATTCCATTTGCCTTCATTTGAAGATAATCACACTTTCATCTGTTAGCTGCGGCACTAAGTACCTGCAGCTTACATTTTTAATTAACAGCACTGTGCTAGCTGCAACTGTGGGAATATCAAAAGTGCATGTTCACAATTCAGTTGAACTTAATACCCTTCTTTAATGTTACAGGACACACTATCCCCTTCAATTTTTATAGTACATGAATGAGATTCTACGTTTTCATCTTCACCTAGATAGGAACCATATCAGGAATATAAATTTAGCAAAACCAGATACACAAAATCAACCTTGGGTTTTAGATATGCCACAATACAAACTAAGCTGCAGTTGCCTACTCCAAAGCTAGTCTTGTAAAATTAGTTTGAATATGACACAAAAGAATAACTTCAATCGTTTCAGAAACTTCAGTATTTCCTCAGAAGACTACCTCTTCTGAAGTAATCATTATTCCCCGTTTTAAGTCTGTCCTTCAATTACTTATGTCAAATCCTGCAGCAAAGAATATCTCTGGTAAAATTCAGAGCGAATAGGAGCTGCTCAGAACAACACTGTTACAAAGTAAGAAAAGAACAAATTGTTCCATTTCTATTCCACGCAGCAAGTGAATGTTCCTTTGTTATGTAACTGAAATAATAGTCATACTGATGAAAAGTAATCTGTATTCCTAATAAACAACTACTGGTTATTGAAAGTGCTAAGTTTTTATTTGCCATGTAATCAACTCTGGGTGATTATCTCTCAGGAGCAAATATTACCGCTTGCATATTTTATGTATAAATACCTATTATGATAGATTTTGAATGTTGTTTCAGATTACTTTTTTTTGAGCAATTAAGAAGAAAGCTTTTTTTTTTCTCCCCCCCCCCCCCCTTTAAAATTATGTAGTACTACTCCAGACAAAATAGTCCATTGTGATACTCCAAAAAAATAAGACATCATTTCTGACTTTGAACAGCAAGCAAACAATAATGCTTGTTAAAGACAAGAAGCTAAGAAAAATTACTGAGCAGCCTGGAAATTAAACTAGTGAAAAAACCCATAGTGACTGAGGTCAGAAAGTCCTTGTGGTTTTATAAAAATATTTCATTTCAGTGTTCAATTTCACTGAGTTATTCAACTGCATTTTCTCACATGGAAAAGTGAAAATAAACCAAAACACATAATTTTTGAAGTAAGATGTTAATAAATTAGAATAAGAGCTCAAACTTGTTCTGTGTGTGCTTATTGGAGAGTTACATTTGGAGCTTCCTGGGTTATGTACATAGTCTTTGCATTAGATTCTTGCAGCGTTTTGGACCTCTTTAAAATAAAATCAGTTTCTGTTTTCTTTGTGACCAGGACTGTACATGCATGTATTTGTTAAAGTGGTGGGAGATACCAAAACCCATCAGAACTCTTTTTTTTTTTTTTTTTTTTCTCTGCTAAACAAAAATGCCTTAATTAAATTTCTGCTTGCAGAAAGATGTAAAACTCATTTCTATTCAAGGGATTACAGAGGGATGCAAATAGGTCTAAATACCAATCTTGTTTGCAAATCTAGTTTCTAATCCAAGTCCATCAGAGATTCATGAGAAACCAATTTATTTTATCAAGGCTAACAGGCTATAGAAGTATTTGACAAGCATATGCACCTTGATGACAAGTATTGGAACAGTACTGATAGAGAACCACTATTAATGAGCTCAATTAGAGGTTAATTTTGCTAGGGCATATTTTTCTGGGAAAGCAACAACCATCAAAACAGAATTTATGAGGGTCATGCAATTTACATGTGTTACAAGTCAAAATATTATAATACTGAAAAATTAATTCCAATATATTAAAATATATCAAAAGTACAACAAGTTATACGGTTGTATTGCAAATATATTGTGACTTCCAAAAAGATCAACGGTTTTATTCAGATTTGATTTTGCTCTTTTGTCTATGAGTAGCCATCTGTTGTCCTTTGTTATGGACAATTAACTCTAGATATAGATTGCATTGGTCTACAAAGTCTTTTTGCTCTGTTTGTTCAGCACCTTGAAATAGAGTGTAGGAATGTGACACGGATTACAAAGTGTATGGCTATTCAGATGGTAAATATAAATAAAAAAAAAACCCAAAACATTAAAATGCCAACAGATAGGGTCAGTCATAAAATGCTACTACCACATAGTTATTCTCAGACTGCAGAAGCCAAGTTCTGACAGATGCCCATAAGAAACATCTGTGCTGCTTTAAAAAAGCCATCAGACACTAGACTGTCATTCTATATTTTCTGGTCATTATTGCCACCCCAAAAAGTTGGGTATCTTTATATGAATGGTTCCAGATCTTCCCTAACCCAAATCAGGCAGTGATAATTTTGATAATTTCAGGGGAAATTTTGAGTTAATCGGGGTACAGTTCCCCAAAGTGCTCCTTTCCTTTCAGAAATGAGGGGAAGTAGCTTCCTGCATAGCAGCTGGACAGAATACTATCACTACGTATATAGTTAATACCAATGCAACTAAATACAGAAAAAAACCCAAACTGCACCTTTTAAGTTTGTGTACTCCCTTGAGGTAAACTGGTTTTCCACTTGAACCTACAAGTACAGTGAAATTTCTTCATCTTTGTTGAAATATTTCAACACTGGGTCTCTTTCATTGATATCTTTACTTCAGCTTTGCATATTCTTTCACACCTCTGCAAAATGTAGTATAAAGTGGTACCAGTAAGATACTCAGTATTTTAGACAAATAAATGACACATGTATTAATACCTTTCACTTCAGGGTATGATCTTCCATGCCTTTCTTGCAACACTGACTTGTGAGATTGTTTCAGTTAATGATTAGTTGTTTTTTACTTTAGCACAACAAAAAAGAACTACGGTGCGTATAGAGTAAGTATACTTCACTATCTTTTTTATAACTGTGTTGTGTCTTTTGAAAGACAGCTTTTTATCATATGAAATGATGAGATGAAGAGTGCAGTGAAATTACAAGGCATCTGAACTTCCTATCTTCTCTATAATTTATCCAATATGTTTGATATGCTAGTAGTGACTGGACTTCTGTCAGCCTCCTGCTATACTGTCTGAGTCATGACAGCAGTGTTCCCATTCCCAGGATCTACTGTTCTCTTAACCTGCTTAATATTTTCTATTACAGTTATTTATTGTTTCCTACTACATGCTTTACATTCGGGAAACTTGTACAGATTCTGCCTTGAATTTATAAATGTTGTTAGGAATTTTTACCTACTGTAAAAGGGTGTAATAGTTCAGCAAGGTACACATTTTCTACCAGTGTCCCAAGTATTTATCAGAAAAGTTTCCTGTCTCTGATCATGCTCAGAACTGATTGAACATTCCTGAGAAATCAAGCACAGAGATGGTCAGAATTTTTTGGATGAAAACCGTTTTATTTTAATTTGTCACAGAATCACAGACCTCCAAGATCATCCAGTCCAACCATACCCCTACTACTATATTACTACCTAAACTACCTCATCCAATCTTTCGTTGAAGACCCTGAGGGACGGTGACTCCACCACCTCCCTGGGCAACCCATTCCAATGCCTAACCACTGTTTCTGAGAAGAAATTTCTCCTGACCTGGACCCAGCTATTTATCTGCGAGAAGTTGGTTCACCCAAAGCAGTTCAGTTACAATAAATTTTCCCCCAAAGCATGAAAGGGACCCCATTGAGATCCTGGGTGGATTCTTAGTCAAACACATCACTGCCACAAAATTATTTTTTTCAGATTCTTCAGTTATGGAGCAGTCAGATTTCCTGAGACTTCAGGCTGGCTATCCTGAAACGCAGAGACCAAACTGTAACTGGAATTTAGTTCTTTGCACAGCAGTGGGGCTCTGGGAATCTTTGATTATCCCATCTGAAGTCACAGCTGATTATCCCAGTTCCCCCATGCTTTGGGGGAAAATTTATTGTAACTGAACTGCTTTGGGAAGGAAGGAAGATCAAAAGGTTTCAGTCCAATGCTGTTAGGGAACTCTCTGGCCTGCTGTCACAACAACTGTCTGGAGACTTCTGGGCTCCAAGTGCCAGTTGTCCACCATGGACTTCCTTCCTTCCTGCCTTCCTGCCTTCCTGCCTTCCTGCCTTCCTGCCTTCCTGCCTTCCTTCCTGCCTGCCTGCCTTCCTTCCTGCCTACCTTCCTTCCTTCCTTAAATTTTCTTCTTCATAACAGTAGGGTATCTTTTCTGGAGAAAGAAAGAAACATTCTTTTTGCACCTTTTTCACATGTATTTCTTCAAAGGCTCTTTAAGAAGTCAATTGACAGGAAAATGTGTGCTTCTCTACAAGCTTATCATCTTCACAGAATGAAATTACATAATTTGTGCCTAGTGTGAAGTGTATTAATATTAAAATCTATACTTTGTGATGCTTTAAAATTCTGTATTTATCCACATTTAAAGTGTTAATTCAGTTTTTTCATGTTCTGGCAAAAGTTGTTGTCAAACAATTTCTTTAAAAAAGATGGGAAATTTTTCTGGATTTTCAATGTCATTCAAAGTTTCCACAATGTATCTAATGTGCGTCAGCCATAAATTGAAATCAGTCTATAACATAACAGGTGGCTTACTCTAAATGAATACTACATTGCCTGATTATTTTGCTTTTCATGTTACATGTCTCTTCTGATTTTCATCATTTGAGTTATATGCTAAACTTCCTATAAGTGAAAAGGCAAAATCCATTACTATTATTATATGTTCAATACTCTGCATGGATTCGGGAGCAGATTTCTATTCATTTAAAGTTTATTCAGTTAAAAGGAAAGAAAAATAAATTCATAAAAGTGTCATGTGAACACAACATAGGCCTTATTTTTTTTTTCTCATTTTAAATTTGACTAAATAATTATAAACCCTGTGTGTTTGCCGTTAACTTCAAGTGGGATTCTTTTGTATAAAGTTTTCATTTGATTAATCCATAGCTTTTAAATATGATTGTGCATTGTCTTTGTTGTATAAGCAATGAGTCAGAAATATTTTCCTAATGCAAACTAAGAGCAGTTTTGACCTATCCCTGACTGTTGGAATTGATCTCACTCTGTGCTGAAACAGAAAAACAAGCTCAAAGGAAAAGCTGCTTGCTATAGGCAAAAAATTGTATTGCTACTGTTGAGTATCAAAGACTTAGAAAATAATGGGAGTCCAAAAATTATACTAAAAGGATCTGTGGGTACCTCTTTCAACGTGTGATACCTACCATGGTTGTTAGTATCCATTTGCTGAGGCAGTTATTCAGGCTTTTTTGGCACACCTCTCTTCTACAGCCTTCTGGCATGTCTGTTTCCTTATCCTCATGCTCAGGTATGTGGTAGAAATGGCTTACAGTTAGAAGTATTCATTTATAAAAGAAGGTATTTCAGAAACTCAGCTGGGTGGCACAGAAATCATGAGAAGCTACAGACAGATCTGGAGAAAGTCTGATCTTGAGAGGTTCTCAGAATCCCATCAGGAGCTTGTCAGATTCCCAGAGCTCTGACTGAGGTCCTTACAAAACTGTGCCACCTCTCTATGGAGTACAGTGTATTTAGCCAACAGAAATCCTTGTGGTGAGGACATACTTCCAAACCAACCTATTCTATGATTCTGTGAATGCAGTGATATGTAATGGCTTTGATGTCGTTTCATGTGCCTGATCTGAGCTAGCAGACTTTGTACTGAGGAAACTGCTATAGCTGTGACTGCCGTTGATAGAATTTTAAACTAAATAGCAGCATCTATAAATTATAATTTATTTGGCTGAACAGCACCAAGATCATTAGATCAAATATTCAAAACAAGTGACTGTTAGAAAAAAAATTATTGTAGATAGCTCACTAGCCAGTTGGAAGGATATGCAGATGGAAGTGTAAAGCACTGACTTAAGCTTGGTTTTCAGCTAATCCTTAGTGTATTACACAATGTACAAAATAGATATTTTTAAAAATTCAAACAAACCAGTGATTTTAAGAGAGACAATAAGATACATAACGGTAACTTAGCAAGCTGTGCAACAACTGTGGGCGATGGACATAAAATTTAATTTTAATTATGATAGTTGGAAGTACAGAGAATGGAAAACCTCCGAGAAATCCAGACTAGTTGCTTATCCATTTAATAGCTGGAAGAAATATACATTAGCAATAAAGATATATTTTTATAATAACTGATAATATTAAACAGTTTACAGTAATTTTATATTAAAGACAAGTTTAAAAAAGCCTTCTGCTGAAAGGAAAATTTCAGCTGGCAGTAAATCTGTGTTCATGCAAAGGCCCCAGTCTTCCAATTCTTTGAAACTTAGTTTTTAGATAGTTAAATAAATTTCTTCCTTAATAGGTTTGCCAACAAAAAATGTTAAATCCCATTTCTTATTTCTCTTGAATTATTTTTCTTATGCTTACAAAATGGTCTGGAGGTCTTGAAATATTCTACAGTTCTTTTTCCTTATTCTGCTTTTATTCTATAGGCACATTAATTACTTGGTTGCACAATTCATGGGTATTTACTATATCTGCAGATAACACCAGACAGTAATGGAATGAAATATCTTTGAAGAATAGGATTAGAATCGAAGAAATTATCAAAGCATCCAGATTGCAATTCAGCAAAGTATCACACATATGAAGAAATTATACAAGAAGGTGGGAAATGGCTTTAGTCAGCTGTTAGACAGAAGATACAGAGCTTAGAGTGTTTCACAAATTGTACACAAGATAACATGTTACTTAGCAGAGAGAAGCAAAGGTTACATTGAGGTGAATTAACAGAACAGTTGCAATGTAGAATACATGAAGAAGTAGTTCTAGTATTGGTAAGGCTTCAGTAGAGAAGTTATTGCCAGGAGCCAGCAAACTTTTCTGTAAAACCTTAGGAGGTTGAAAAAAACCCACCCATAATAATCGTAAGTCTGAGACGCTATATTTTAGAGATTAATTAGCTCTAACTGAGGTTTATTGAGTCTGGTGAAAAGCATATATGAAGGGAAATGTTGTGCATAAAAATGACTGCAGTAAAAAAGGAAGGCAATTTTCCATGCTCGCTGTGGATATGCCAAGAAGCAACAGGTTCACACTATAACAAGGGTAAAACTTTGTTATTTTAAGATTGTATAAATTCTGTCATGGGTTCCTTACAGAAGCTGTGGAGATAGCTTGGCAAGTTTTAAGAGCTGGTTAGACACCTTTCAAATATGGATCACATACAACTGCATCTAATCTGAGACAGGAAAATACTTTAGATGTTTTCTGGGATTCCTCTCAGCTCTATTGTTTGTAACCAGTAGTATATTAAAACTTTATGAACAAATACGTAAGCTACCATATGCAAGAATATAAAGATTCCATTAATCATCATATTTCATCTGGGAAAAGCAAAATATAATATTAAGATGTTGACTTATTTGATGGTGTTCCACTTCAAATCCTACAGCTCTCAGGTTTATGTTTTTAATCATCTTCCCAAAAAATTTTGCCCCATGGACTGTTTTAGCCTGGCTGTTCTTTATTCATTCCTTGCAGTTTAGCGCTTCAATTAAATAAAATTACACTTTCTTGTAAATCATCTTTTTTGTACCTCTTTCATATTAGAGTTTCTTCTACATTCCTCTCATAGTTTCACATCTCGGACCAGTAGGGTGTTTTTCTTCTGCTTTTTCACAGACCTCTTTCATCATTGCAGAAACGTATCAGTGGTTTGTGTTCACACCTACTTTCCTAGGAAAAATAAACACAGTTTTTTCACTGTCTGCATCACCTACCCAATCTCTGCTCACAAGGATACTAACAGTTTATTTCTGTTTTCCATTACTACTTCTAACTTGTAGTATTCTTCTGTCCACCTCTGATTTTTCTGTTATGATGCTTCAAAGTCAGAAAAGTTAAACTTGCTTTTATTCAGTATACCATATGAATTATAAACAATCCATTCTTCAAAAAAATATCATGCAATTTTGACCAAAGATAGTTTTAATGGAACATAACAGCATGTGTTGATAGAATTATATTTCAGTTTATCATTTTGTAATTTAAAGAAGAATCAAAAACTATTTATAGTATTTATCTCACATAATACATGTGTCTTGTTAAACACATCAGTTCTCATCATCTGTCAGGAAACATAATTTAAAAAACAACTGAAATAAAGTAATTTCTTATAAATTTCAGCACTCATTACTTTAAATTGTTGTCTTTTCATGGTATTTTTGAGCAATTTTCTGCATATGACTGATTCCTTCTAGACAATGGGTGACATTGTTACTGTGTGGTATATGCAATTTTACCTAATTTGCTTTACTTTTACAGGACTTGTGAAAAAAAATATAGTTCAGGCTTCCAACAGGATCCATGGTATTATATACTTAAAGTAATTTAAGATGCAAGTGTTAAGGACAAATTTTTGTGTACACAGCAGTGTGCAAAATAAATAACGTGTAAGAACTAACCGTTCATCAGTGGAAGTATTGTTGATTAATTACTTCTGTAAAGTTTACATTGAAGTTTAAAACTGGCCTGATTTATCAGTCTTCTGAATTCTCTCATCAAAATAATCTCTAATTTCCTAACTAATATACCAAGCACTGCTTCCCTCAAGTGTATTCAGTCTCTACAATGGACTGTGCAATTTGTTCCTGGTCTTCAGCAATTACCATGTCATTGTGAGACACACTGTGCAATGCAGCATGATTCATTATCATATCAAGGCTGTGTATGGCTATGGCGGATCCTCTTGCAACCTTCCAGGGAACCCTGCATGCTTAATTACCTCTCCGAAATGTCTGTACACCAATGCATGCAGGGATCAGTACTGGGACCAGTCTTGTTCAATACCTTCATCAATGACCTGGACTAGGGGACAGGGTGTACCCTCAGCAACTTTGCTGATAATGCAAACCTGCGAGGACTGGATAATATATCAGATATATGCCATTCTATGAGACCTGGAGAAGCTAGAGAGCTTGGTGGAGATGAACCTAATGAAGTTCAACAAGGGCAAGTGCTGGGTCTTGCACTAGGGAGTAATAACACTAGACATCAGTAAATTTAGGAGTTCACCTGCTGAGAAGTGTCTTTGTGGAGAAGGAGCTGAGAGTCCTGGTAGACAGCAAGCACTCCATGAGCTAGCAATGTGCCCTCATGACCTGGAAGGCCAATTGTATGCTCAGGTGTATTAAGAACAGCATGGCCAGCAGGTCAAGGGAGTTTATCCTTCCCTCTGCACTGGTGAGGCCACATCTGGAGTACTGTGTCCAGTTCTGGGCTCCCCAGTTCAGGAAAGAAAGGGAACTACTGGAGAGAGTTCATTGAAGGGCTACAAGGATGACTAGGTGATTGGAACATCTCTCACATGAGGAAAGGCTGGGAAACCTGGATCTGCTTAACCTGGAGAAGACAGAGGGGATCTCATCAACACATATAAATATCTAAAGGGTGAGGGTCAGGAGGATGAGGTCAGTCACTTTTCATTGATTCCCAGTGACAGAACAAGGGGCAATGGGCACAAACTGGAACACAGAACACAGAAGTTCCATCTCAAGGAAAACCTCATTTACTTTGAGGGTGACAGAGAACTGAAACAGCCTAATCCAGAGAGGCTGTGGACTCTTCTCCTCTGGAGATACTCAAGACGTGCCTGGATCATCTGCTCTGGATGATCCTGCTTTAGCAGGGGGTTTGGACTAGAAGATCTCCAGGAGTCACTTTAAACCTTTATCATTCTGTGATTCTGTGATCAACTATTGCAATATACTGACATATACAGTATGATGTCCTGATTATTTTTCCATGACATTTGTGCACATCATAGATCCTATTCCTCACTTCATATTCCATAGTTTTGCTAAAACCTTAACATTGCTCTTTCATTTCCCAACTGCTGGAGTAATGAATGAATCTTTAATAATCTCTCCTGCTGCAGCTAATCTAGTTTCATATACTTGAAGAAAGGAAGACTATCTCATAGCGTACAACAATTTCACATAAAAGGATGAAACTGAAATTATTAAAGAACCAATGAAAGTCTACAAATAGAGGAAAAGATTTCACAATAGAGATTCAAAACAAAGTATCACGGTGATTCAGACATTTATGTAGAACATCAGCTAAATGTCCAGAATCAGATTATGCCTAAGGTAGAAAACTGACCTCTCTTTTCTCAAAATTAGAGGAAAATTCTAACCAATAGACTTTTACTGTTTTGTGGAGGATTAGTGTCTTTGGTGATTTCTAGCAAATTCTTGAAAGTTCTAATTGTGCACAGAACACAGTGTAATTTTATTAATGATTGAAAAGAACCATGACAGCAACATAAAAGAGGAATCCCAGGGAAATCCAAAAATGAAATCCTGGTCTATTTCTGATTCCTTAAACTTCTGTGAACACAAATATATCAGTTGAAATCTAAGGACTTCCATTTCCATAGAAACAAGTAAGAAACAGATTTTCACGATCTAACAGTGTATATTTTGTAAGGTTGACACGAGGAGGAACAGGTGTACATTATAAGCATTGCAGCTGTTCTGTAATATTCCTGGAGTTCTTGCCAAAGCAGCATACCCAGGCTTAAGGTCCTACTGAGTTTTTCATTAGTAAGGTTTTTCTACAAGGTGATTCATGTAAAAGCCAAATCACCTCTTTCATTTTTCTCCACTGGAGATAGGAAATTTACATTTCTCTACATTACATTTCTCAGTTCCAACAGAATGAATCAAGATCCTAGACTTCCCTTTTTTTTTGCTTCAGGTATGCTTAAGATTACACATCACGAATAAGACTACTTTCCAGAAATGCAGTCTAGATAATCAAAACCATACAAAGATTACAGAAATTATTTTATGGCAGATGTTCCTGGAAGAACACATGGTATATGCATATAGTAAAAGAGCATTTGTTTTTAAATCCCTGAAATAACCTTAGGATATAATTACAGATAACTAAGAGAGAAACCATTATTCAAAGAGGGGCTAACTGATACTTACAAAACAAATTGAAACAAAATGTTCTATCAAGACCACTCCTAAAAATAGTGTGAGGGGTGGCATTTTCGAGAGTTAGAAAAAAAATTGTATTTTTTTTAATATAACATGAAAGTGTTAGTGATACTTTCAATAAATTATTCTTTGTAATTTTTATATATACTTAATAGATCAGAGGTATATAATTAACTCTTGAGGATTAAATACTTCCAAGGCCTAAAAATATTTTTACCTTTCTAGAAGATATATAACCATGTACAAACTGTTTCCCCTAACATGGTGGAAGGTATTCCCTGAGGTTTGTGGCTGCTTTTATTTGCTGTGATGATCAGAAGGGTTCAAATTGGTTTTGTAGGAATTTTGAGGCTAACTATGTGTTTTTCACACAGCTAAGGTGAAATTGGATGAACACTTTTTAAATTTTGATCATTTATATGCAGATAAGAATTCAACTGAAACCTTCAAGTGCTTTTTTAAATTAAATCATCTAAAACTAATTAATAGCTTTAAAAATAACAGTAATTTTATGTACCTTATGGGAAATGCATACATTAGCTTATTTACATATGAATCTTTGACATCTTTTACATGACTCAAAGGACATTTCTTAATTGTTATGTCTTGCATCATGATCCCATATGCACGTTACTAAATTGTCTGCACAGAATGTTAAAGATCTTGATGCTGTTTCAACATAAATGTTGTTGCAAATCACGCATGGACTGTTAAAAAGGCAATTCCTTTTGACAGGAGGAACATTAACAGAAAGGGAGATTGAAATAACTTTGAAATTTCACACCATTTCTTCAGCACGGTACTCAGAGAGATGGTGCCATGCGGTCATGTCGCACCAGACAGGCAGATAAGGGAGATTCAGACTGGACACCCTTGCTTTCTCAATTCCTTCTCAGAGCCTAGGTATGTCTGGATCCAATCCATCTGTCCAATCTGTCTCTCCCATCCTAGTAGATAGGTATGTGTAGAGTTCAACTTTTCTACCTGTCCCAGAGGCTAGGTTCACCATGTCCTAGCTAGTCTCTTTTAACAATAGTATCCTGGCCAATGGTATCCTGGGCTCCATCAGGAGAAGAGTGGCCAGCAGGGACAGGGAGGTGATTGTCCCTCTCTACTCTGCCCTCGTGAGGCCCCATCTGGAGTACTGTGTCCAGATCTGGGGCCCCCAATACAAGAAGGATGTGGAACTGTTGGAGAGGGTTCAGAGGAGGGCCACAAGGATGATTAGAGGGCTGGAGCACCTGCCCTACAAAGAGAGGCTGAGGGAGCTGGGCTTGTTCAGCCTGGAGAAGAGAAGGCTGCAGGGGGACCTCATTGCAGCCTTCCAGTACCTGAAGGGAGCTTATAGGCAGGAGGGGATTCAACTTTTTAAAAGAGCAGATAATGGCAGGATAAGGGGGAATGGACTAAAGCTAAAGGAGGGAAGGTTTAGATTAGATATTAGGGGGAAGTTTTTTACAGAAAGAGTGGTGAGGTGCTGGAACAGGCTGCCCAGAGAGGTGGTGGATGCCCCGTCCCTGGAGGTGTTCAAGGCCAGGTTGGATGGGGCCCTGGGCAGCCTTGTGTAGCTCCAGGCCTGGAGGTTGGTGTCCCTGCCTGTGGCAGGGGGGTTGGAGCTCTATGATCCTTGGGGTCCCTTCCAACCCAGACCATTCTATAATTCTATGATTCTATGATTCTATGATTCTATGAACAATGCCACTGGCAAAATTAGCTTCTATAATCCTCAATTACCTAGGAGGTCCAAGCAAAGCACAACTTTACCTAAATTTGAGTACCATTACAAAGCTTGCAGAAAACTCCACACCATACTATATATTTGGAGGATCAGATTACAATTAGTAGAATTTAGCAAAATTAGAAACGTTGTTACTATTATGTGCTAAGAATAAGGTTGGAAAAAGAGAGATAGATATTGCGAAAAAGGGAGAGAAAAATAAGTTGATGTCACCACCCAGGGGTACCCAGAGTAGTTTGGCATAAAGTTGTAGTCCTTGGATGGGCATACATCAGATGTCCCAAATCTGCATTTTATATGCTACCTAGACCCTCCCTATTGGGAAGGCCTAGCATCTTCTGCCGAGTCAGTGTTGAGTTGCAGAGTGTTCTGGAAATGAGTCAGTGGGGAATGGGGGTCCCAGGGGGCCATTTGATCCCTTCAGCTGTGCTGATGGAGCAATTAGCCCATTCAGTGGCCTTGTCAGGACTTTTTGTAGGAAAGCACGCTGTTTCAGCAGGACCCCACTTGCCTGTCACTGTTCCTTATTGGACAAAGCCAGTATCCTATTTATCAGGGTGGCTACTGACTGAGGGGCTGCCCTTGCAAGGACAGCATTCAGATGTATGATCGAATGAGGACCCCATCTATGCACAGTGTCCAGTTCTTCAGGGCAGCTGCATTTGAGACCTGGACTCTACAGGCCCTTACATCCTCTAGAGGAAGGAAGCCTAGTCCATGAAGCATCATCCTGCTTCTGTAGGTTCTGTTGCCCTGCAAGACAGACTGAGACAAACCACTCATTCCAGTTCCTATGAGTTGGTATCTGGAGCAGCACAGCTGTTTAGGCTGTATGGTCTAGCTCATGCTTCATCTCTCTTTTTGCTACTGCCTAAGGAGATAGCAATCAATCAATTCATGGGAATAATTATTGATAGAACTCAGTAAGTACACCTGCCAACTCCCCAAATAGATGCCTATTTTTAGACATCAGACATTAAAAGAGGCGCAAGCCATTACCTTTTTAGAAATTCTACTTAATGATCACTAATGAGATAATGACCAAAAAGGAAAATGAATCTGAGTTGTGTACCCTTTCTTAGCACATCTGAAGAAAATGTTATTACAGAAATTCTATTGCTAGTACCTATGAAGGTGATATTTTTCACATCTCAACTATTTAGGGATGATGTTTATGGGACTCCTGCCTCTCTCTGAACTGCCCTCAACTTCACCACGTTTCATTTACAGTTGCAGCTCAATGTGCCTGGAATCCTGAAGATAAGAATTGATTTTGAAATAAAAATGAAAATTCTTCATGCTAATATATATTTATAGATTCTATTTTCATCCTGTTTGTGAAAATCCCAGCAGATAATGTAGAAATTACTGGTTCTAAGATACTATATTGACAGTTCAGGAAATCAGAGTTTAACAAAGTCCAATTAAGTCGTTTTTCTTCCACTTTTCTCCTGGATTTCAAGGTTGTCTATGACGCACCAAAATCTTTGTGTGAAGTTGCATCTGTTTCTTCTGTCTTTATGTGAATTATGATTAAAACTGTGATGTCAGATTTTGGGTCTACAGTGGGAAAGTGGCAGAGATAAATATTCAGTCTAGCCTAAAGAAGGAAAGACATCTAAAAAGCACTAGATACAGCAGTTTTTCCCTTTCAAAGCTGTCACAGTAGCATGGGTGGGGGATTTGCTAAGTTTTCCTACAAATAACAAATGAAGCAAGATTTCACTGTCTGCATTTCCTTTTCCCTATAAAATTGGAATGGTTTAGATATTCTGTTTAAAAAAAAAAAATTTCCTTTATTGGACCTGCTGAAGTGACATTATCCCAGTCAGCTAATGAAGTATTGGGAATATTTGTGTGCATTGATATGAAGGCTGTGAAAAAGCCTTGAAAGAGAAAATCTCCAAGAGGCAGAGATTTCAATGAAGCTTTAGGAATTTCACTGTCTGAGGTGTTTTGCAAGTACTGCTGTCCTTCATGTGAGCTGTAGAACTACCAGGTTCTGTAGCACCACAAAATAATTATGTCCTGCTCTTGTCACACCTTTGGCAGCTTTCACTCCCAAATACTATGCTGTACCTCACACTACAGATGAAAGCACGTTATTGAAGACAGTATGACTTTTACAATAAGCGAGCATCTTAGCTCTCTGAAAAAATTAATTTCAAATTATCAGGGACACTGTATAAAGGTCAATTTAGGTACTGAAGACAACAGACAATTTACAAAAGGTGATAATCCTGGTGAGGTAGGCTACAGAATAATTTCGGAGACTTGAAAGTACAGTGTCATATGTTGCCAATATATATATTTTCTAAGCTAAAATGGCACAATGTTGGTACATACAGTGTAAGAAAAATATATTAATAAAATAGATAAATTTTAAAATTGTATCTATCAATACTTTTTCTTCTTTTTGTCAGAAAGGGAGATAGAAATATGTTATTAACATGAAAGCTACTTTGGATGTAAAATGGTATCTCACATTAACATAGGACTATGTCAGGCATAAATTAATAAATGACAGATTAATGACTATGTTATTAATAGCATCCAATGGACTTCCACTTGATGGTTGAATCCTGAATAACCACCTTTGCTAGAAGTCTAAGAAAATTTCTTCTAGAAAGTATTAACACTCTAGGGCAAGCGCATAACTTTACACAGGTACATACATATGCATTTGCATGCACGCTCACGCATACACACACATATTTGCTGAGAGTTTGTCAGCTTTTGAGCTTGCAACATAATCATCCTCTGAAATATTTGATATTTTTAGTTAAAAGGCTGGGACACAAAAATGCTTTCATGCTTTCTCCAAATCTTCCATCTTTTTTAAGCCACCTTGAATTTAGTCTTAGAATAGGGAACATAATTTTTTAAAATACTACTTTTATTCCCTATTTCTCAATTCCTTCAGTTAAAACCCAAAATATGTAAATGTGAGTTCCAATATAGGTATAATATAAAATCATATTCAAGTAACATAAATTTTATAAGCACAGAAAAATAAAATCACAAACCAGATCCCACTTCAGAACTGGAATAACTGCAAATTTAAGGAAGAAGTATACTGGGATTGATGCATGATTTATGACACATTCAGAAATTGCAGCCAGCAACTGACTATGCATAAAAAAACCCCATAAAATTGCTATGCAGAGAAGGAATCTCAGGAAAGTTAATGTGGAAAATCTACCTACTGACATCATATAATCCAGTCAAATTTCAGTTTCCACAAGGTATCCTCTCTGATGCTCCTCTGCACAATGTCTAATTTAAAAAAAAATATAGTAGAGGAAGGCATGAGGAAAAGGATAGGCAGAAATACCTTTTTTTTTCTTCTTTAATTGTAATTTTTGTAGTCCTGAAGTTGCAAGTGCCCATACATTCTACACTCAGCAAGAGTTAAGGTACTTTATAATTGTGTGCTATTCTTCACAGTATTTCTGTTTGAAATCAGATTTTTAAAACATCACCTGTCAAACTGAAACTGGTTAATTACAAAAATATAAAGTAGATATAAAATTTCTTTTTAAAAAGGTGGATTTAGAATATATATCCTTTCTTAAGGTCTAGGAAACTTTTTGCATTCCTTTGTTATTTCTTGAAGCCTTTTTCAAAAATATGTAACAAATAACTTCAGAATACCTTTATAAATTAAAAGTCACTAAAATTGTTTCATAAGTCCTACGGGACTTGTAAATGTGTATCATTTAAACATCAACAGCAGGACACTCTGGTGGTGTGGTTTTGCCCCAGCTGGCAGCTCAGCATCACGCAGTCACTCACACTCTTCCCAAACTCTGAAGGGTGGGGGATAGAATAGTGAGAGAGAAGGTGAGAAAACTTGTGGGTTGAGAGAAAGACAGTTTGTCAGGTAAAGCAAAAGCTACACACACAAGCAAAAAAGCCCAATAAATTGATTCTCCACTTGCCATGGGCAGGCAGGTGTTCAGCCATCCGCAGGAAAACAGGTCTTCATCGTGCCTAACAGTTACTTGGGAAGATAAACACTGAGCCCCTTAAAAAGCTGAGCTTGAAGTCCTATGCTATGGAAATTTTGGTCAGTTCAGATCAGTTGTCCTGTCTGTGTCCCCTCCCAACTCCTTGCACACCCCCAGCCATCATACTGCTGGGATGGTGAGAGAAGCAGCAAAGGCCTTGTCTCTGTGTAAGCCCTGACCAGCAGTAACAAAAACCATCTCTGTAAAACGAAAAAAATCTATATTATCACAGAATCACAGAATCATAGGGGTTGGAAGGGACCTGGAGAAATCATCGGCTCCAACACCCCTGCCAAAGCAGGCTCCCTAGCTCATATTTATTGCACAGATAGGCATCCAAATGGGTCTTGAATACCTACAGAGAAGGAGACTCCACCACCTTCCTGGGCAGCCTGTCCCAGGGCTCTGTCGCCCTCACCGTGTAGAAGTTCTTCCGCATGTTGATGTGGAACTGCCTGTGCTCCAACTTGCAGCCATTTCCCCTTGTCCTGTCTCCAAAGACCACTGAAAAGGGGCTGGCCATTTCCCCCTGCATCCTATACTTAAGATATTTAAACATTAATAAGGCCCCCTCTTAGTCTTCTTTTCTCAAGGCTGAACAGTCCCAGCTCACTCAGCCTTTCCTCACAGGGGCGATGCTCCAGGCCCTTAATAATCTTTGTAGCCCTTCTCTGGACTCTCTCCAGGAGATCCCTGTGTTTTTTATACCATGGAGCCCAGAACTGGACACAATACTCCAGATGGGGTCTGACCAGTGCCATTTCCAGCAGAAATCCAAAACATGACCTCATAATAGCTACTGTCCAGCTGAAACCAGGTCAGCTGGAAAGCACATCTTCCAGGATTTTTTCCAATGAAAAGAGCTTACAACCTGGGTAGAAAAGAATATAACAACATAAAAGACAGTATTAGACAGTATTTTCCCCCACCCTTTTTAAATTTTATTTTAAATTTCTTCACAAACGTTCACAAAGTGATCTTACTTGCGTACATGAAAAAGCTTATCAACAGGTAACAGTAACAAAACACTGTGCATATGCTATAAATTCCGCATTTTGACTTGAAAATAAACAATCAATTAGACATTGATTGGATAAAGGCTACCTAGTAGTTAAGTTCCTGTTGGGTTTCAGCTCACAATTAAGTATGTATTGCTAAACTTTCATGGATACTAAATAAATTGCAGTGAGCTTAGATACACTTGCTGTAATGTAGTCACAGCCCTCACTGTAGTACAGGCATTCTTGACCAAATCAGGAAAAATACACTGTAATCCATGACAGCCTTTTGTTGTAGTCACAGCACTCACTGTAGTACAGGCATTCTTGACCAAATCAGGAAAAATACACTGTAATCCATGACAGCCTTTCGTTCTTTAATCCTGGAGAGATGCAAGCCAAATCTTTTAGACAGAAGATGCTGGATAATGTGCTTCAAGAGAAAATTTGCTGGTTGCACCTGAGTGTCCTGGAAATCAAAGAAACTATGGTGTTATAGAGATGTAAGAAAGACAAGGTCTTCTTAAAAAAGTTAATAAACCTGGGGAGACAATAAAATTGAAATCTCAAGCAAACTTTTTTGCTTCAGGAAAACACAAAGGCTATTCTGAAACAAAAAGACTTGCTAAACGTCTCTTCCAATTATCCAGCTTTGTCAGGCAGTCTTGTAAAAAAACCAGTCACTTCCCCCTTCCAAACTCCCTCATAAAAGTTCCCAAGAGTTTTAGCAATTCAAAATGCTACTGTTAAGTAAACTTTTAATAGAAATAATAAGAACAGCCTAAGGACCTACTATTAAGTAAGTTCTTTCCTACATCTTATTTCATTTGCTGTTTGTTTAGCATCAGTGTACTCACTACAGGAATGTGGCATGCATTTAGCATGCACTGTCAATGACAAATTTCAGCAGAAATGCTAAAGACTGCAGTTATCTGGCTATTATTTAAAATTAGACAATATGTTCATATTCATGCTGACAAATAGAATCTGATTGTTTTCATACTAATTTTATTCAAAACAACTTTCTGAAGAGAACATTCCTATGCTTGCCAGTAATTAGTTTCCTTTTTTTCTTTATGAGTTACTATGTTATTTACCATCCAATGCATTTGTGACTATGCTGCTGATATAACAAGTTTGTTTATGTCATGATAATTTGATCATCTCATTAGACTTTATTGCATAACATTGACTGACATCCCACACAATGCGATAAGATTTATGAGCATATAACTCTCAGTATGAACAGTAAAACATTGTTATCCATCACAGATCAGTCAGTTTACAACATGCACAAGCATACATTCTCAATCTACATTTTAGATTATTTCAATAATTTGTTTCTGTAATAAACCATTAATTCTGATACTTCCACGAGAGGTAATCTCCCTAGAAATTGTTGCTAGCATAGTTGATGATGGATTTTTACAACTTTAGCAACATTTTCCTTTATCATAGACTATTCATTAAGAACCTATTCATTAAATTCTTATAGCACCAATTCTCAGGATTTTTTGTTAAATAATTGAAAAGAATGAATCACAATTTAAAAATCACACAAAAATTATAAATACTTTTAGAATATTATAATAAAGGAAGTGGTAAAATATCCAACTTGTACCTCCTTTATGTCTAAATAAGAGGTTCAATTTCCTTTTTCTTTCAATGGGCAAAGATCCTTTACCATTAGAAAAGGTGGTAAGAGTAAATTAACACACATCTCAAGAGCTCAAACACTGGAAAATATTTCAAGAATCACTTGAGAGAGTGAGAAATAGACCATGTGAGTCACTGCCCAAGATGATTTACCTTCTAAACAGGAAAAGACCAAAAGTTCAGGTAAAAAATTTGTCAGAGAACTGAAAAACATGTTAGCAAATACATTTTAAAAAAAGGAAAATTTAGATGTCAATATTCAGAACTGCAATACTGAAAATATTTCTGTCATCTAACTTACTGTTGCCTACACTCCACCAGCATCTACCCTTACCAAGACTCTGCTTCTCTGGATGTCCAGAATATCTCCATCCTAGACTGTCCTGAACACCTTAATACCATTTCCGTGTCACACGTACTGTATAGACATTGTACCACAAGCAACCGTTCTCAGTCTGGAAAAGCACTCTTGGGGCCAACAGACAAAAGGGCTGAGGCCTGAGATACCATTTTACAAGGGGTTTGCTCTGCTAACCAAGAGGTAGTATCTTCTATGCTACCACAGAAGTTATACCCTCTGTGTGAGATGGTACAGGCAGTACACAGGAATAACCACAAAACCATGGATAAAATGCAAAGAGTGAATTTATGTGCATTACTCAGCAACTGGGGGACCCTTGAAGAGGTAGACAAGCAGGGACACAGGCATTGCAGACCTTGGTCTGTGCTAGAGGATAGCGGAGTCTGTTGTTTTTGCCTCTATATCAGAGATTCTCACAGGCACATGTTTACTACTGTGCTTGGATCTTTACCACAGTGGTACAAATCTCCAGTACGTCTAAGTCTCTCACAGGCCTACATTGTACAGATGTTTTGTTTGTCCAGCGCACAAGGGTAAACAGTTAGTTGCCACTGCAAACAACTTGAGTATTTTTATAATACTCTTTGCTAATTTCCCATTATTTTTCCAGACCTCATACAGACCCACGTGCTTTTCTTTAAGTGGATCTGGTAACAGAAAAAAGACACACTGCTCTCTCACCATCATCGTCATCCTGGGAGGTAGATCTTGTCAGTTAACTGCTTTCTAATAACTACTCTCACTACTGTATCCATTTGCACTATAAAAGAAAGGACAAAAACCTGTCAATTACACCAATAAATATTCAAACCCCATGAATCCTCCATGAAAAGTCATCAAGAGATATCATATCTTTCCACTTGGAGCCATCAGTTGTTAAAAACATAAATTTATGGCAACATAGGTAATCTTAATCTCAGTATATGCTTTCTGAGCACAATAGGAGTTCATATTATTTCAGAACCACCAACAGCTGCCCAGCTCAGTTCTGTGCTGTAATGTCAGTTTAATTTAGAAAACTAAATCATTGGAACAGTTTCTGTAAGAAGAATTAAAAAAAAGAAAACACGATGGTTCATAATTAATTCATTCTAGTTAATAATACTACTATAATTAACTATAAAATATTTTTGTGAAGATCAAAATTTAAAAAATAAAATATAACAGTTCTTCTAGTTCTGTTGAGAAAAGGAAAATTTTATCTATCTATTTATTTTTATTAGCAGTATCTGCCTTCTGCTTATATGAGGGGTCAGCTTGAAAGAACTCTACATGGTCTCAGGCTATACAGTGGGCTTCTTTTAGCTTGTTTTAAAGATCTAAATGTTTTAAATCAAAAGAAGTAAGAAAAGATGAAGGGAAAAAGGAAAATAGAAGATGAAAAAGAAGGAAAAAAGAAAAATTCGAAAGAAAAAGGAAAAAGAAAAAGAAAAAGCGTGAAAGAAATAAGAAAAAAGTGAAAAAATTCTTTTATTTTCAGAAGTAATCTAGATCTGCTTGCAGTAATAGAGTTTTGGAGGTGCAAAATCCTTAACAATACCATATTATGAGTTTTCAATTTAGAATTTTGATTTACATTGATTTATTCAGCATAGAGATGGCTTTATATGGTTTTGCTTTTGCATTGTAACATTACTATCAACTTCTCTATTCCTCTGCTGTTTTAATAAGCAGGGAGACACTCATTTATATTGTTCAAATATTGATGAATCAGTAATAAAACCATATTTACTTGTATTTAGATGACACAGGATTTTTGTTCTTTGAAACCTTATTCCTGCACATATTATTAGCACTTCTGGTTTAACTCCTTTTTTCACACAAGTGAAAAGAAATAGAGAAAGTTGTTCACCCCATATTACACATGGATATGAGGTGCCGCTGCTTGTAAAAATCTTTCAGGTGGATCTAGTCACACCCACTTGCTCACTAGTCTGTTCAAATGCTCTAGCAAAGTAAGCAAAGGACTTGGAAATTAGACCACCCATGAAGTGTTAGTAGTTCTCACAGCCCAATAAATATATTGTTAATTACAAAACTGTAAGGTGTATGCATATTTGTTGCAAAAGATGTCTTAGGCAGCACAGGAAAGAAAAGGAAAAGAGGAGAGAAGATAAGAGAAAGAAAAGAAAAGAGAAAGGAGGGAAAGGAACATGAGAATTCTACAGAGATTATGCTACCTTGCTGTGAAATCAAAGAATTTTACTGAATAGCTTCATTGCTTCCTGCAGAAAAAAAAAAGCAGAAATGTTTCAGGCACAACCTGGTATTGGATGATAAAGTAAATTAAAAACTGAGATTATAGTTATATCTGTCTTTCAAAGTGAAAATAAAAAGACGTGTTGAATACTTTGAATTGAACTCAAAAAACAGGGAAACATTTATCCAGTATTTCAAATAATGTCAGAGAAAACAGACTTCAACAGCAAAAATAGAGATTTTAATGAAGAAACTTGGCTGATCCCATCTGTAATTGAGAATCAATGACAGAAACTTTAATAATAATGTTTTGGTCCCCTGAATTCATGTTTCTGGCTTTGATGATGGATACTTTTGAACTTGCATAGTGAAAGTAGTACTAGGACAGCATGAGCACTGTCAGGTTCCTGGGGCTGGTGCGCCCCTGGGTCTGCCATGACAGAGTCTGGCAATCAGGACCCTCCTAACCAGGAGCAGGGAAGCACTGGGGGAGCCCCTGCATCATCCCTGGGGATGAGGATGGGTCAAAGCTAGGCTGGGACATGGACCCATGGATGGGCCCGGCTTGGTCTGTCCCATGGCTGGTAGGGCAGCATTGAGGCTCTTTCTGTGGTGTCATTGGGGCAGGGGCTGGTACTCACAGGGGGCTTCAATGAGGTCCGAGGTCCTGATCAGGGTTGGTTGGCAGGAGAGTCGTGCCAGGTAATGCTCTCAGGGTGTGTAATTGACTTGGTCTACTTGGATTTTTAGAAGTTCTGAAGTTCCATATTTGCTTTTGCATCAGGTGCGGATGCCCATATTATGACAAGGGCTGGTCTCAGTGAGAAGGGGTCGGGGACACAGCCGGCTCCAGCCAGCTCCATGGCCCCAGCACCGCTGGGCCCAGCTGAGCCCTTCAGCCCTGGGGTGGGTGCCTTGGGGAAAGCCTGGGTAAGAAAGGGCACAGCACTGCCCAGCAGCCGGGGCTGAGGGAAACACGGGGAGAAACAGCCCTGGGAGCCCTGATGGGAGAGCAGCAGGAGTGGTGTGAGGTGCTCCAGGCACCCCCGCTGAGCTGCCTCTTTGGCCCCTTGGAAAGACTAGGTGAAACTGCTACTTTTGCAAAGGTGTTCATGATTCTAGAACATGAACCTTCTCAAATGAATTAAAAGAAGTTCTGTTAACGTTTCTGAAATTCCTGCAAGATGCCATCAGGTATGTTAGAGGCTGTAACAGCTGAAGCAGTTTTTAAAAGGTGCCGATATTCTTGTAGATGACCTTTGAAAGGACTCTGCAAGTCCATATACACTTAAAGCAAAAATGTATTTAGGGATTGCTACTTCTTGTGGCAAAAGAATGCATTGGTGAAGCTAGAAAATTAAATTAATGTAGAATAACATTTATTTCATTCATAAATAAACAATTTGCAAAATGGCATCTCAAATATATGCATGCTTCAATTTGCAACAGTTAAAAAAGATCCTTTTACTACTAACCCGTCTTCTTGTAAAACATGGAATTCTATTTTTGCTTTAAGTAGAGACTAATTCAAAACCCCTTGCTATGAAAAATAACTTGTACGAAGAATTAAAATGAATACTTAAAGGCCTTGAAGTACAGCAGTTTAACCCATTTTAAAGCCAGTGGTACACTTTCCTTGGAGGACTGAACTTTTGTTTCATATATTTGAAAAGTAATCACAGCTTCCACTCACTATTAGTTCAAATGTCAGTTCCATGAGTTTTTAAAACAATTACTAGACAAATGTATTGCAACACCAATTAAGCTGCATGTTTGTAGAGGGAAAGTGATCTCATTATCAACAAGTAAAAGCAATGCTGATGTAAATCTACTGAGGACTGTGTTATATTTTGGTATCATTGACTGCTGTGAGTGTCAACAACAAACAATCAAACAAATTGCACAAGTGTCTTCCAAAAATAATCAGAAGGAGTAAAATCTTAAAAAGTATGACGTGATACCTATTTCTTTTCATTCCATAACATGATTACTTTGTCAGCTTCTATCAGATTAACAAACTGGAAATCACTACAGTACAGGTATTTTGGCAGGTAACAAATGAGCATCTGAGGATCATAACTAGGATTGTTAACACTGAGTTCACACCTCTAGTGGGAACCCTCCCGCGGACCTTAATTTTGTGAGGTTTTGAGGATTTGAGGGGGAATTTTGGCATGGATCTACTATTTTCTGATGCTTGGTTTCAAGGAGAGAGAATTTCTTTTTCAGATGTTTGAGCAAAACTGTCATAATTATTGCATTAACAAGATTAACTTTTCCTCTTATATTTTAACTGGAACATAGCTCATAAATTCCTTCAGTTCCTATTAAAGAACTACAGTCAAATTTCATAGAAAACTGATTTTACATCTATAAAGCAGGATTAGATTAAGTATCCAGTGTTTTGAAGCTCCTTCCCTCAGTGGTATTTCTGATCAAAGCTGAGTCTTTTGAGGTATACTACAAATTAGTAGTAGTAGGAGTAGTAACATTCCCTAATCTTCTTCTTTATTTTCCCTTTTTTCTATAGGAGAAAAAAAAATCTAATTAAAAAACCCCAAACAAACAAACAAAATAATCCCAAAACCCACAACCAAAAACAACAACAAAAAAAACCCCCAAAACAACCCACCCAAACAACACTATCTCTTCCTGTAAGTTTTAACCTCTGAGACAAGGAAAGACATTTCCTAAATTCTACTGCCATCTCTTCACTGCAACCCAATATACACCTTCCTAATGTAAATCAACTATTTCATATTCATGTATAGAACAATAAAAGAGTACAGAGTAACACAATTACAAGACTTGTCACTATTTGATAACAAGATGCTCACAGGGATATCCTGAACTATTGCTTAATTTTCAATGAATCGTAACAGACTTACATAATTACACAAAATACAATGTCTGAACCCACTAACAACCTAAGTGAATAAAGGATCAAGATGATGTTCATTTAGTCATTTGTGTAGGTGGGCAGGAAAGAGAGAAATTATTTACATGGGAGAATGATGGGATGTTTGCTTTGTAATACAAAAGAAAGCTTCCACATATGCCAGAAACCTGTTGTACTGGGCGTAATTGAAACTTATGGCAGAAACTTATCATTGTCCCCATATTCAAACAGATGAAGTGTCAGGGGAAGGAGAGGGTCCTCCATGTGGAGAGAGGAGTCCAAAGTCAAGGCTGCATCACAGCTTAATACTAAATGACACTATAAACATTAAATGGATTTGAATACCAAATAGCTTCAATCATGGATATATGTGTAGTTTTACAAATGACATGACTTCCCTATTCTGTAACGGAGATGATGTAACCCATGACAAAAGTTGGGTAGGTTTCTGTAGCATTTCCAGACATGGGGTGCACCATCAGGGGGTGGGCTGCAGGGTCCCATTCCAGCCATGATGTGTGCAGTCATGAGTCTCTTGGAGTCCTCTCCTGTTTCCTGGTTCCTCATGGATATTGCAGGGATGGTCACAAATCCTGGGCAAGGTAGTAGTGGCCAGGAGGTTCCCTCAAAGTCTTTCAGGGTCTCCTTTATTCTGAGTTCCATCCACAGCCACTCTGTTTAGAGTGTTCCTTTAATTTCTTATAGTTTTCCAATTTATGGAATTGACTGAAGAATATTTCTTTGGCGACTAGGGTTTTCAACTTGTGCTGCTGTTTTATCATGTGCTGTTGCCTTTGTTGGTACCATAATCACGGTAGTCAGGATACTTCTGGCAATGTTTGTACTTGAGGATCAGCAGATTGTTTTCACAGTTCAGCTTTCTATTTCCTTGAGCACACAAAACCTATTCAACATTCATTCTGGAGTTTGGGAAAAGGTGTTGGTCAAATTTCGTTTCTTCTACTAAAACAAAAGAGGAAATGTAGGCCATCAGAGAATTTCCAAAAGTTCACACAGGAGAACAGTATCAGACAGGTATCCTGTGTCCCATAGCACCTACAGTACTGTGATCCACAATGAGTCTGATTTATACTTCAATACATGAGACAAACAACAAAATATAGAGGTGAAGGAAACCTTATTTGAGATACAGTTAATAAATCAGAGGATCACACACTTTAGGAAACTTAATGTATAAAAGCAAAATAATTCAACATAAGATAGCAGGATATAGTTTTCCAGAACTAGTGCTGAAGGAATTCCTTTGGAGATGGTGGTGATATCTTTAAAAGTCCAGTTATTTTATAGAAATGTTTGTAGCTCCTGCGGAAGTCCTAATATTCTGTGAGAATGAAGTTACATCTCAAATGAAAATGCTAGCTAATGATACGCTTTTTAAAGAAAAATTAAATGGCTTTCTTGTTAATGAATATAAAGCTACAAAGCTGAAAGACAGTTACTGTGTGGGTTCAGTACTGTTAAGCACTTAGTTCCCAGACAGGATCTAAACAGAAAAATGAGCTTTAAACAAGAACATTTTATTTTACATTTTCATCCACCACTAGAATAAGTCTTGTCATATGTTCTCTATGTGCATGACATTTTATAAGGAAATGGTAAGGATTCATTATAATAATGCAGTTATTATAAGGAAATGGTAAGGATTCATTATAATAATGCAGTTATTTTACCTTCAAAGAAGTTGTTTACTGTGATGATATTGTATAGGTCCTTACCTCATCTACACCACTATGGCTGAGGAATGAATCATTATAAAGCTCAACATACTACACAATAACTCAGATTTAACGTGTTGAGTCCTAAGACTGAAGGTCAACAGCTACAGCAGTATGTAGGCATTAATTATTACTTAATAAATTCACATTTAGGAGAATCTTATTGTATCGCATAGGACTGGGAACATGGAAATAAAAAGGTCTTTATTGGCATAAATTAGAATGACCACATTTCTTACAAGTGAATGGATAATTCTGACCTTTTAAAAAGTCTATGAGAGCAGAGTGAAGTATTTTCTGCTCTAAATTATGATGACATGACTCTGGATTAACTTCAGAGATATCCTGATGGAGTTGCACATTGCTCAGTATAATTTCTACACTCTGAGCAACTTCTGAGGAAAGATGAAGACCAGGAAACAGGTAAAATATTCTGAATGGTCTGAAAGAACTGCTGCAAATATACTGATTGGCACGCTGGGCCCTTCTCTAGTGTACACCAATGAAGTGAAAAATAGAATGAGATCTTATAAAGTTATATAACTTCTGTATATGACTTCTGTAAATAGTTTCATTTCAATAGTTTCAATTCATTTCCTGTGTCCATACTGATAACATATATAATAGAATCATTTATTGCATTGTAAAAATGACAGAAAAATATTTTATCTTGGGAAACTGAAGACTTTGGGCCTCCACAAAGATAGGGAAGTTTTGGGACAACTGGATGAGATCATTAAAAAGATTTTTAATTAAAAAGTTAAACATAAAGGTACTCCAAACTTAGTGACATTCACACCTTTGGAAACTGTTTATGATGGCAGTATAGTCTCTGAGTTACTGTTAATAATCAGGAATTGGTGAGCTTTCTCAATGTTTTCTCTGTAAGTAGAAGGTCTTTTTCTTCTTGAATTGCAACTTTATCATATAGACTGGATTTAGACTTTTTTGTTATCATTAAAAACCTAAATATATTCAATATTTTTGTGCCTAGAAGACAACATTCATATCTGTATGTAAAAACAGTAGAAAAAAAATATTCTCTACATACACCTGTTAATAAGTTATGTGAACACTACTTATTGATATTTTAAATATCATATAACACTAGTAAAAGTAAAATTAATTTTCCTCTTTTTTCCTTCATAACCACAAAAAATAATTTGAGATGAATCAAGCTTCCAGTATATAGGGTTTTTTTCTGATTATTTAATTAATATGACTTTCTCAAGTTTCTCTGTGAAAGGTCAACTATTGTTTAATAATTCATCTTCACTGGAACTATTGTAAACTGAATGACCTGCCTTATATTAATTCTGTATATCCACTAATTATTTATTTCAGAAAAAAATCCCAAGAAACTTCCCTTAGCTCCACATGCATACTTAAAGCTATGACCATATTTAGGTTATTTGAACTTTTTCCCCAAGACAGACCTGTTCTCCCTTTTGAACATTTATACAGTTATTTCCTCTATTAACTTTTCTAAATTTTTGCATTATTTTTACTATTTTGTAATTCCTGTTTTTAACCAAAACTTGCAGCAGTTAGCAACAATTACATGTATATACTTTTCATATTATCTATCCTCTATCTCTTGACTTTTGATTTTCACAGTAATCCTCTGCTATTCATGACAATTCACACTTTCAGACACCCAAATTTAGGTACATACATATATACCTAAATACGCGCAAATACTGTGAAGTTGAACAGAAAAGGGAGAGGCCACAACACTCAAAAACACTTTAAAATGATATAAAATTATAGGTTAGCTCAAGAAGAACTTCAGAAGCGTGTAAAATTTTAGCATGCTAGCTGCTTTTAATGGATGAAGATCTAGTCAACACCTAGATCTGGACCTATGGGAAACCGTTCATCTCACCCTAAATTAGATGCCTATATTTGAATAATTCTCTCTACTTCATTGACTGTATTAACCATTACTAATGGACTTTAGGAGGAGGTTAGACACATAGCTCACATGCAATTGCCTGCACTGTGGACACATAAACTTAGGTGACTGGAACTGGAGCAGAATCTAATCCAAAGCTGACCACCATTTACAAAAAGACAAAGCTAATCGATATATTTTCTGGGCAGAGTAGAATAAGGAGCAGAGCAGATACTGATCCACCCTAAAATACAGATCTTCACTTCCTTTGTGCGAATCAAAATTATTTATTGAACAATTCTTCAGGTGGTAAAGTTTTCTTGAAATAAACAAGAAACTATGTGGTGGTTCAGAACCAAACAGTGGCTGAGCACCACACATCACTCGCTCAGCTCCCAGAGGACAAACAGACAGAGCCTGCATGGGTTGGGATAAAGACAGTGTACTGAGAAAACCACCATGAAAAGAGAACAATAACAGCCCGCAGGAGGTTTCACTTGCACCTAATGCTAACACATATTTTTACTGCACCGGTGTTTGGACAAAGCAATACCCCTGCCATACTAGGACTGCCCTGGAGGCACCCAGGAGGACCCTTCCCCTGCCAGTCCCTTTCATGGGGGAGTGATGTCAGGTGGTGTGGAAACAACCTGGGCTGACTCAGCTCACCTGGGCTGGCTGCTTAGAGAGGTTGACTCTGGCCTGGCCAGAACCAGGACAAACTACTAAGCAGAAGAAGAACAAATAGTATAGTATTTTCTGTTCTGTAGCAAAGCCAAAACTAAAACTTGTATTCCACTTTTTTGTTTTTAACTTCTAAAATATTTAAGGTGTTTCCTAAACAAGAAGCATTACATGAAAAAACTGGGTCAATAAGGCTGAATGTATTATTAAATCTGAGAACAAAAAAGTATAGTTTAACTCTGCAACATTTACTGTAAATTCGCAATTCAGACAATGAAAAATCTGTGTAGCTGTCTAATGCATTTCTCTTAGGATGAATTTTTACTTTATTCTCTAAATAGGCTAAAATGTGTCTGTATATACAAATATATATGTTTTAGGGTATTTCTTTTTATCTACCACCATTCTCGTATGAGGTTTCAACTAAGCAGTGTCATCATTCAAAGAGTCCTAATTTCAAAATCGCACAGCAGGACAGGAGAAACAAAACATGAAATATCTCTATTTTTTTTTTTTCTTTTATCATTGTTTAAAGACATACAGACAGCACACAAATCTTTTCAGAGCTGGGGTCCTGTGCACAAGTGCGGAAGTGTTATTGAATCTATTGCAATATTGCATTGTGCAATATTAACAAAAGAATGTCCATCTGTCTGGTGGATCTTCTGGGACATTTAATTATCTGCTGTAACATAGATTTCCTGTGCATCTTTGAGCAAGGCACTCACCTCTATGCTTTAATATGCTACCTCTACAATGGAAATAATAGTTATGTCCTGCAGAGTGATTATGAGGCTTTCACACTGAGAATTCTCTTACATGTCTGTTCTGACACCTCCCTGTGTAGGACATCCTTTTCAGAAAAAAAAGAAAAAAAAAGTTATAATGCAAGAATGTACAGATAGCTTTATATCTCAGCTTTAGTGTGCTTAACTTCATCCTCTCAGCATTGTTTTAGGATAGATTTTTTTAAAATGCATTTTCTCATGTTTAACAACACATTTCCAAAGAAAACAGACTACAATTTGGGTTGTCGTCAAGGTTAAGAATTTAAGTGCAACAACACAGACTCTTATGATGCAAAAACTTAATACCTCCAAGCATTGAAAGACTATTATTTCCTCAGTACTTGGCTCCTAAAGGGGGTACAAAAGGAATGCTTTAGAACAGGATTTCACGGCTACTTCCCAGACAACAAAATAAAATGGAAATCCGTTCCAAGTGCTAGAAAAGCACACTAGGATATATTCTAATCTCCATACAGATTTCACATCCAAGACTGCAAATAGTCTATGCAAATACAGCAGTCTATGCAAAAGGACACTTAGGAATGAGGATAGAAAGATATCCTGTAAAAAAATGAATTCCTGGTGAATCTTCCTAGGCTTACTGTTACGCCAACCCAAACAGCCGTGTCCTTAACTTCTATACATCAAGCCATGCAACTACTTTTTTCCTTTCTTACCATGTTAAATTCCCTCTTCTTGCTTCTCATCCTGTCACTGCCCATGGCAGCCAATGGTTTTCCTATCACTCTGCCTTCCTTCTCTTCATCACTGCTTCTACGTCTTGCATTTGTTATTTCAGTTTCTTCCCACGCCCACATTTGAGCTGAGTATTTTTCACACTTCTTCATCACACTCTGTTGCCATAATCAAAAGGTAGATTTGAACTCATTCAGAGCTCTGCAGGGAATCATCTAATCTGTAGAGAGGAAGTTTTGCTCAATTCCTGCATCCCTAAAGTGTTCCATTCTCTGTGAATCTACAGCTTCTGTTTAGAGGGAGTATGAGCCTTGGTGAATTAATGTACCAAATTCTGAGAAATGTGATAATCCATGTAATGAATAGCATTTCTCTAAGGAACTGAAAATAAGAATTCAATTAAAAAATCCCTCAAAAACCAAAACATTAAAATTGTCAAACAGACATTAAGCCAGACATTGTCTCCTGCACTGTTTTCTAAGGTAAAGGAGTATGTAACATGCACTTTGCAACTTTTTTTTTGGGGAACTATGCCCTGTTTGACATGCGGAAATGGGAGTATCAGCTTGTCAAGGACTGAGTACACATACTATAAGCATGTGTTTTTGAATAGCACTACCGGGACTGCAAGTGGGCACAAAGCAGTCAGAAAACTGTGTCTGTTTTGAAAGAGAAGGAACGGATGCAAACAGAAGATATTACTGATAGCAAGGATAAAAAGAATAACATGTATGCATGTGTATTTCTATACAGATCTTGAACTTTTACCTATGTGAAATCAATTTAGTTTTTCATTGTGGATCAAAGAGGAAAATTAATAATTTTTACCTGGAGAATTGTATTGTTTTTATAATTCATCAAGCAGAAGTATTCCAGATTCCTACATTACATTTTATAGTACCTATATATACCTAAAAGGCAGCACTTCAGTTGATCAAAATTTATGACAATCTTTAGTCTGTTGATTACGAATTTGTATGAAAGGCCTTGAAAAAGCTTGTGGGAAATCCATCAGAAAGTCATTTTTTGTTTGGAAGAATGTTTCTTATAGTCATTGCTGAGTTCCTCTGAAGTAATGAAGCTTTCTTCTGCTTGACATACTGTTGTCATCACTCAGGTTCTAATATAGCCCTCCATTCAATCAAGTCAAACAACCTGTATCCATGCATGTATCACATGCAATTTATTTCTCTTCATTCCAGAATTCCTTCTAATGACCTTTATCCCATCTGGTGCAGCAGCAAGGAATCAAGCAGTCTCCTCATCAAAACATTTATTTTTTTTTTAATTGCACATTTCATTTTCTCTGTTCTGTCATTGCCAAAGTGCTAGCCAATTTGTTTTCAGGTTTGGAACTTTGATTAATGCAGTTCATGTACTTCCTTATTTATCAGATTTATTTAGCTGATACCAAACTGGTCCAACTATCTATGGTTTTATCATACCATAAGTCAGTAATACACTGAAGAGCAGAGCAATACCCTTAATCTAATGCCCAGAGGTGAAAACCCACACATAAACAATGAAAACAAGTATATGCAGAAAATAAGATGTTACCTAACTCAAGTCTGTGAACAAATTGTCCTGGTTTTGGTCAGGATGGAGTTAACTTCCTTTATAGCAGCGGATGGAATGCTGTGTTTGAGAGTTAAAATGGGAGTAGTGCTGATAACACCCTGATGTTTCTAGTTGCTGTCAGACAGTCAAGGACTTTCTCAGCTCTTCATGAGAAAGGAGGGGCGAAGCAAGAACAGGTGACCTAACTGACCAAAGAGAGTTACGCCAGTTACGTCCTGCCCAGGATATCGGGGGCTGATGGGAGGAAGGCCTGGGGCGGCTCCGGGACGCGCGGTTCTTGGGGGACGGTCGGGTTCTGGGACGGCTCTGGGTGGCACGGCCTGAGTTGTGTGGTTTGGTGAGAAACTGCATTGTGTATCAACAGCTTCATATATTTTTGCTCTAAAGTCCTGTTAGCATTGTTATATTTTATTTTTCTGTTATCTTAGTAAACTATCCTTATCCCAACCCACGGGCCTCTTATTTCTTGGTTTTGGGGTTATTTGCCCCTTCCTTTTCCCTTCCCTTGCCTCTCACCCCCCCCACCCCCCCCTTCCCTCTTCCCCTGCTCTTTTCCTTTAAGGAACAGGCAGCTGCGTGGATCTCGGCTCTCAGCCGGGGTAAAACCACAACACAAATAAAACAACATTGTGACAAGTGACGATTGAAATATTTTTTTAATAAAGAATTCTTAAAATTTTAATCAAAATCCTCAAAAAGCTGTTTTAACTAGCCTGAAAGAAAAAGGGGAGCTGAAAAAAGAGAAAGCATCCCCCCCATCTTCCCTGTATATTGGGTGTGATAATTAATAAACACTGAGAGATACCATCTGAGATACAGACATGACAGCAATGCCACATATGAATACCATCTTAACTTCATGACCATTGATGTTATCATATCATAAGCTCATATTACACAACAAAATGAGAATCCTGATCCTTCTCCCGGAGGCAATAAACAGTGCTGCAGGGAGTATATACAGCAAGTAAGGACTTTTATAGCTCAAAGATGAACAAACAAAACACCATTGTCACCAGCAACAGTTTACCTAATATTATAAATGCTTATAACATTTTTGTTTGAACACACTCTGGTCAGATCTGTCATTATCTCAACCCTTTGTGCCTCACATTTGACACCAAAAGGACTGTTGTGGTTTAGCCCCAGCTGGCAGCACCACACAGTCATTTGCTCAGTCCTCCCCTGTCCCTGGCAGGATGAGGAACAGAATCGAAAGAAAAGGTAAAACTCATGGGTTGGGATAAGGGCAGTTTACTCAGACAGCAAGGATAGAGGAAAATAACAACAGTACTTAGAATATTCATAACAGGTGATAACACAATGCAATTTTCTCATACAAAAATCAGACACAACTTGTGCCAGGGCAACCACTCCTCATCAACCAGGCCCTATTATATGCTGAGCATGACATCATACGATATGGAATACCCCTTTGGCTAGTTTCTTGAGAAAATTAGCTCTATTCTATCTTACAACCATGACAAACTCACCAACCAAGGTGATAGGGAGGATGGGTTAAGGGAGGTGATTCTGCCCCTCTACTCTGCTCTCAGGAAACCCCACCTGGATTACTGCATCCAGCTCTGGGGTCCCCAGTGCAGGAAAGACATAGAGCTGATGGATCAAGTCCAGAGGAGAGCTGTGAAGATGATCAGGGGGCTGAAGCACCTCTCCTGTGAAGACAGGCTGAGAGAGTTGGGTTTGTTCAGCCTGGAGAAGAGGATGCTCTGGGGAGACTTAATTACAGCCTACCAATACTTAAAGGGCTCCTACATTAAAGTGGGAGAGGGACTGTTCTTCAGGGAGTATAGTGATAGAACAAGGGGTAATAGCTGCAGGCTGAAGGAGGATAGGTTTATATTAGATGTTATGATACTATGAGAGTGGTGAGGCCCTAGGACAGGCTGCTCAGAGAGGCTGTACATGCCCCATCCCTGGAAGTGTTCAAGGCCAGGTAGGATGGGGCTTTGGGCAACCTGGTCTAGTGATGATGTCCCTGCCCATGGCAGGGGGGTGGAACTAAATGGTCTTTGAGGTCCCTCCCAACCAAAAGCATCCTGTGGTTCTATGAAGATGAAAAAAAACCCCAACTTGTAGGTTGAGATTGAATTATAGAATCATAGAATCCTTTTAGTTTGAAAAGACCTTTTAGATTGTCATATCCAACCGTTAACGTAGCACTGCCAAGTCCAAACACTAAACCATGTCCCTAAACACCACACCTATGTATATTTTAAATACCTTCAGTGATGAGGACTAAACCATTTCAGCTCAGTTGAAGCCAGTATATGGAGTCACTTAAGCTTTTACCAATGTGGCTCATATGCGTAAATGTACACCTGTACTCAAGTTGCAATATTTGCTGCAAGCACTGACCGAAAATACTTTAAAACAGACTGATTTCTCTAGTACTTAAGGAACGATTTTGACATAGGAAAACATTATGACACTCAAGAGTATCTAATGATGCCAGGTTGGATGAGACTTTGGACAACATGGTCTAATGGAGGGTGTCTCTGCTCATGGCAGGGGGGTTGAAACTAGATATTCTTAAAAGTGCCTTCCAACCCAAACCATTCTATGATTCCATGCTTTTTTGTTTGTTTTTCCTTAAAGGAAATGTGAGCATATGCAAAATGTATTATTTAACTTCCTGTTAGACAGTAGTTGGTCTTTACCAGCCATTGGTCTGTAGGCCATGCCATCAGACTATGAAATTCTGCTGGGGTTTTGGGTTTTTTTTTATGTCTGAAAAGGTGAGTGTGTTCTTTCTGTGCTTTTACATCAGATCCAAATGCTGATTTTCTTTTCTTCAATGCACCGAAGACAACCTTTAATGTTAAACTTTCCTAGAACACACTGTTGAATTCTCTTGAGGGCATTCCCTTGTGAGAGTAAATAAAGTTTTTAAAATTATAAAAACTGTCTGTCTTAGTAAGGAATTTAAAGATTTGTGGTACAGCTCCAATGGTGTGCCAGAAAGAGTGAGCTCAATCCTAATTTGCAACAATAATAATGTCAAAGTGATTTTAAGTGGACTATTATTCTTCTACTTTTTCTGTCTATTGTAGTCAGAGATTTCATTTTTCTGCTGCTCAGTAACTTCTTCAGTTGTTATTAGAAAAAAGACGATGTTATAAGCTACTAATTTTGACCAGCTGTATGAGTTTCTTTTTAACTACTTCCAATTACTCTTTATTCCTCTCTCCAGCTGTAGAAGATAATGTATTAATTTCCTTTTATCCCCAATGATAGCAAGACTGTTTTATAGCTCTCAACAGTTAGACTGAATCAAAGAAGTAAAAAGGTGGAGATCCATTAAACTGCTCATTCTGTTTCTAAGCAGAAACATTATTTCTAGGAACAATATCGAATCATTAAATAATAGAAAGGTTTGGGTCAGAAGCAACCTTTAAAGACCATCTATTCCTACCCTCTGCCGTCTGGTAGGGACATCTTTCACTAAAATAGGTTTCTCAAAGCCCCGTCCAACCTGACTTTGAGCACTTGCAATGATAGGGCATTCACAAATTCTTTAGGCAACCTGTTAAAATGTCTCACCACATGTATTGTAAAAAAAATTTCTTCCTTATATCCAATCTACTGCCTTTCAGTTCAAAGCCTGTCTCTATCCCCCTGAGTTTCATGTGTTTCTACATGTCTTCCAGTAATATCTGTTCCATGATGTTACTGGGCATCATTATGAGGTTGACTGGTCAATAGTACTCATGGTCCTCACTACCCTTTTTAAAAATGGGTGTGATGATATACCAATGCATAATTTCTAAAGGCCCATAAGTAGGCATGAACAAAAAATGTAGCTGATCATTGTACACTCACGATCATCTTTACATCTCTTGTTCTCAATTTTTTAAATGTATTTTTGGATGTCATATGAGGGCAATGTATTTGGAAAAAAAATCACATTAAGCATTTGGCTACTGAAAAACTTTAATGAACAACTTACTAAATTACATAAATTTAAATCCATTCAATTGATTTCCTTTATTTATTTTTTTACCCACCATTAACCCTGTGGTTTAACCCTAGCCAGTAACTGAGCACCACACCACTGCTCACTCACTGTCCCCCACTGTTGTGTTAAAGACAGTTTAATAATGCCAAAAAGGAATATGGTGATGATGCCGACAATAATGATAGTGATGCAGAAATGCAATTGCTCACCACATCCAAAAGGAAGAAAAAAACCCACCCTAATGACCAGTCTGTTTCTGAGCAGAATTTACCTTCTGGCTAGTTTACCTGGTTAAATCTGGAGCACGAGACGTTCTATGTATATATACATATATACATATATATATATATATATATATATGTATATATACCCCTGACCAGCCTGCGCCAAATCTTTTGGCTGTGCTCCGCCAGCTTCTTGTGCACCTGCCAGGGTGTGAGAAGCTGAAAAGTCCTTGAGTTAATGTAGACACTATAACTATCCAGCAACAGCTAAAAACACCAGCATGTTGTCAACATTATTGTTATACTAAATCCAAAACACAGCACTATACTGGGTATCAGAAAGAAAAATTAACTCTATCTTCACTGTCCTGTAAGAATGAAAGAGGTTATTATATATGTTCTTCATCTCTTTGAGAATTTAGTAGTCATCATAATATTTCTAAATGCAGCTTTGCTGCTAGTTCTTTAAAGTCCCATTGACAGAATAGCATTTGGATCATGGATCACATAATCTGCTTGAACTTTGTAGTATATGTACTAAACTTGGTGAAATCTATTTAAATGCAAATATTTGTCGTAAAAAGAAATGCATTGTGACCAGTGGACTACAAGAATATCATTCCACTGTTCCTGTATTTACACTGTAACTTTTGGAACTGAAAATTAGGAGTGGATTGGTTTCAGCAAATGAACCAATTGACATCCAAAGATTTCAACACAAATTATTGAACAGCTAAAAGACCTACTGGAAGAAATGCCAAGTTTGAGATATATGAGGTACTACGGTTTGGAACTGCATTAGTGGAAAACTGCTGTCATATGTAATGTCCAAGATCACTTTTATAGATCACTACGGTAAGACTATCTCTGAAAACACGTGACCTTCACATCTAGGCATTTCATCAGTGTTGTGGTTCAGCCACAGCCAGCAGCAGAGCCAAACCTAGGGCAATCAGACATGATACCTAACAAAAATACGTACTTGCATGTGGAGGTGTTTCTAACTCTCTTATCTTCACCTTCCCTGAAGTGGAAAGCAGAATTAATTACCTAATATTCTGCCTGGCCTCTAGCTGCTGCTCCAGGAGGGTATAGGCTTTTCATGGATTTTCTGTATGCCAGTCTTGTGTAATGCCTTCAATATCTAGTGCTATTTCATACTTCTAAGCTCAGGCATCTGAAGCATCCCTTATAATGCATAGATTCCTTATGTTTTTTTTTCTCATTGTAATCTCAGAAGTAAGCAGAATGCAGTCAAAATAATATTTTAAATTAAAAAGTAGCCCTCAAAGAGAAAACCTTAAAAAAAAAACCCAACAAATAACCCACACACAAACCAAGAAGTGATACTATGTGGAAGAGTGATGAATTGTTAAAAAGAAGCATATTAGAAGTTTTGAAGGTACTAAATACCTGTGTCTTCATCTGTACTGAATGGTCTCCATCTGCCAACTTGTATTTTTTAGATTAATTTCTTGATGACAGTGTTTGCACTCTCCTAACAGATGTTAGGGTTTCTGTTCCTAGGTCAATGTAAGCTGACTTCTCTATTAAACTAATTTCACAGAGGAAATCTATGTCTTTGATAATATCAGAAATACACTGATACACTAAGCTAAGTGGCCTTTAAACATTATTTACTGTATTTTTAATGTGGAATTGTTCTATAGAGAAGAGGAAAAACCCCTCTAACTGAAAGGCTTTTTCTCACAGGTGGCTTTTCAAGAATATCAAAGGACTTGGGTCAGGTCTTCTCATAATGAAAAGAGAGAGGAAACACTACATGCACATACATATCCACACATACACATATGCTTATTTAAATGAGGAAACCCTCTAGAATTCTTGAAATCACATAGCTGTCCTGCAAAAACATCCTCTGTCTATTATACATCTGTTATTGCCCTCAAGGAAATAATACAATTGCAACCTAAGCTGGAAAACAGTGAATTTTCCATATATCTTCACTGTAAAAAGATATTTTGATGGATAGATCTCGGTTTATTTTTTTAATGGAGACAGTTTATGTGATATACTGCCTTTTAGTAAAAAAAAATTGGAATGGAATATTTTATATGCACATTATTTACACTGCCATTGAATGTAGGGCTTATAAAAGCAAGACTGATGACACTGATTTTTATGTGGATTGAGAGGACAGATACACAAGTTTACCACATGAAACAGCAGAGTGGAACCATGGTCTTGGCAGTTTAGTTATTTCAGCTCATTAACATAGAATCACAGAATCATAGAATCATAGAATGGCATGGGTTGGAAGGGACCCCAAGGATCATAGAGCTCCAACCCCCCTGTCACAGGCAGGGACACCAACCTCCAGGCCTGGATCTACACAAGGTTGCCCAGGACCCCATCCAACTCGGCCTTGAACACTTCCAGGGACGGGGCATCCACCACCTCTCTGGGCAGCCTGTTCCAGCACCTCACCACTCTCTCTGCAAAAAAACTTCCCCCTAGCATCTAATCTAAACCTTCCTTCTTTTAGTTTTAATCCATTCCCCCTTGTCCTACCAGTGTCTATCCTTTTAAAAAGTTGATTCCCATCCTGCTTACAAGCTCCCTTCAGGTACTGGAAGGCTGCAATGAGGTCCCCCCACAACCTTCTCTTCTCCAGGCTGAACAAGCCCAGCTCCTCCAGCCTCTCTTTGTAGGGGAGGTGCTCCAGCCCTCTAATCATCTTTGTGGCCCTCCTCATACATCACAGAGTAAAGCATCCTAAATAAATGGCACTGTGCCAATTTAAGTGGATGTTGAGAGAAGTACACAGTGGGACAAAATCAGACTAAATTCCATGAAAAAATTTCTATCTACAGTCACGAAGAGCACAATCTATCCATCCTAGGTACAGAATGCTGCACTCCTCATGTTCTTAAAATTCTAGCACAATCTAGAACAAGAAAATGTCTCTGCTTATTGCAAAAGCCCTTGACAGATGGGATATGGCTACAGTGCACAATATTAGATTTAAATAAGTACCTGGTGACATATTAGAAATTAAGATCAATTGAAAAACTTTTGCCTTCAAGAAAGCTGAAAGAGAGGATGCAGCCGAAATAAAAATGCAGAATGGAAGACCCATCAATTTCAAAGAGTCATATTCAAGTTTTCATGTTATCTAGAGCATGGATGCTAAGAGGAAAAACATTTTAAAATGCGAAGTCTGTGTTCTAAGCAACACCTATATCCTGCAAAATGATCCTCAAGATGATATGTGTGCCTCTGATATAATAAATGACTAAAAATTCTGAAAAGTTTACTTGACAAACCATACAGAAAAATGGACAGATGAGTAAAATACATACCACAACTAATTAGAATTAATCTAAAATGATTTAGAAATTAATAATGTTGAATCCAGCACTTTTAATGAAGTAAATAAGTTGGAAATGAAGACTAGCACGTCATCTTCTAAGTGCTTGTCTGTTAGCTCTTTGATTTTTTTAAAAACCAATGAATGTTTGAGTGTTTTCATAGTTTTCTAAGTGGTAGTGAAGCACCATGAAGCATGGATATTATATTTCCATGTCTACTTGCTGTGTCTGTTGAGGGTCTTTCTTTTGAATCTTTTCTTCCCTAAACAAATCCACATTGTGTTTTGACTTTCTAGGCATAAGTGAGAACAAAGATAGAAATGAGTGCATCTAAAAGAAGTGCATTGTATCAGGGTTTGCCAGTTTAATTCTTCCAATATTGAGGATTCTAACACAGTTTGGGGAAAGTACTGGAAAATAAATCCCATGTTTTTTAGAGGTTGTGATGAATTACTAGGTAAGTTCAGTGCAAATTAACTGCTCTACACAATCTCAGTGCAAATCAACTGCTCTACACAGTCAATGCCAAATAGTCTTTCAGTCAACTGGGGTCTTAATATTTCTGTTTTCATTGAAGTGATGATAAGCAAACAATTTTTGTAGAACTCAGTGATAAATGTCATTGTCAAATTCTTTTCACTATTGCAGTTGAATAGACAGTCACAAATTGCACTAGAGTAAAAAGGTGAAGTATCAATACATTGCTATCCTTCATTTCAGTATCACAAATGGGGATACCAGCTGTATTTTTTCATAATCAAATAACGAAAATATCAGAAAATATGTGTTCAAGGAAATTACCATGGCATAAGACTGTATGATGGTCCTATGTAGTTATGTACAGATAAGAAAAATTAATATAAAGCAGGAACAGCAATATTTTACCTTTGGCAAATGAATGTTGGTATGCAGTTTGCTGCAGTAGAGAAACAGGATTTACTCTAAGGAAAAAGAACTGATTTGCCACTGATTAAAAACCTGCGTACATACTCTGAGGAGTAGTAGGCTCATTTTAGTAAGCCTCTTGACCTCATATCTTAAGCAGAACCCTGTGATTCTTTTGCTGTAAACCATTACAGCAACACATTGCTCTGCTCAGAACTACAGGATCTGCATCAATGCAGATAAGATATTTTGAGACTTAAATGAAGACAACTCCCTTTTTGACAATCAAGCACACAGCTAACAGCACTGAAAACCAACATCAACATCATCAGAAGAGATGGCTGGCAAAATATTCCACATATTGCTGAAGGTCCATCTCAACAGTTACTCTGTCTCAAGACTGACCACACCATCCTGTGAAATAGTATAAATAGGAACCTAATATAAATCAGAATGGAAATCTTACATTTCAATCAACTATTTCTTAATCTAATCAAGTGAAGATTAAACTCATTTTAGCTTGTGGGCCAAGCAGCATCAAAAGATAAGCATTTCAGTACCTTCCAAAATTCCTTGTAGCCATCCAGTCATATTGCTACATTGTTACACCATAATGAGAATTGTGCAGTAATTTTTTAGAATAAGAAAGACCCTCTGCAGATAACATTTACAGATACTAGGTATGACAATATGCAGAAAGATGACAGGGTTTGTCTGAGATCCCATCAATGTCTGACATTGTGCCACTACAGCAAGTAATAGACTTGAGTCAGGATTTGAAATCAGGCTGAGTAGCACAACCTGCTGTGTCAAACTAGTTATTTTTAATGAGTTTATGTGTTTTGAATTATGCCAGCCATTCCTTGTCATGCTATTGGATTCTTAATGCAATAGGAGAGAGGCTATTAATCTTGGTAATAAAATGCTTGAATGCGGAATGTACAAAGTTATGCATAGCAGAAACCATACAGAAGTTAATGGGCCAAATTTAGCACTGGCTTAATTCCACTCAAATCACTAGAAATAAGATGGGTCTCAGTCCAAGTTAATGACTTTTGTACTATGCTAGTGAATTTCTGTCATACATCTGACTTGGTATAATTTATCGCATTTAAAACAACAACTGTTCATTACCTGCTGAGAGCATTGTTGCTTATTGTCTGAGCTATTAATGTCAAAGACATTGAGACAATATGAAAGTGCTTTTCATCCATGGATACAGTGACAAAGTGAATATCTGGTGATTTAGAAAGGGTATTCTTTCTTGAACTATGAACTGTAACGAATAGTAACAAATAGCCACATTGATTCTGTGAAAAAAGGTACTCAGGGTTCTGTGAAAAAAAGTGCTTAAGATCACTATTTTTCATAAAGTCAAAAAACCCAACCACAACCAAAAAAATCCCCAAGTTAGAGAAATGGAGCATAACTTTGTACCAAATGTGGCCAGTTTATAAAGAATTAATAATCATATCCTCAACTTTTCCTGTTGCAAATAGTGATACAACATGGGGGCAATTTACATTAAGTTAATTTACTAATCATGAAATGGCTGTTGCTGAGGAGCAAAATTCCTGCTTAATTACTTAATAAATAAGAACGACAATTTTTCAGGTGGACTAAACACTTAGTAAACAATCATCACCTTTGTGACAGGAGCTCTCTATTCTATTCTGCTGAAAGTGATCCATTCTTGCCCAACTATTTTTTTAAATTTTCGTTCTCTGGACCACCTGTTCCAGCCGTCACCATCCTCACAGTAAGAATTATTTTTCTTTTTTCCCAGTACCTGATCTAATTCTACCTTCTTTCAATGTAAACCCATTACTTCTTGCTCTATCACTACAGTCTCAAATAAATAGTCCCTCTCCAGGTTTCCTATAGGCCCTCTCAGGTACCTGAAAGCTGCAATAAGGTCTCTCTGGAGCCTTCTCCTCTCCAGGCTAAACAACCCCAACTCTCTCAGCTTGTCTTCATAGGAGAGGGGTTTCAGCCCTTCTATAGACCTGCTTTAACAGTTCCACATCTGTCTTAAACCAAGAATCCTGGATGCAGAACTTGTGGTGGGATTTCATGAAAGTGGATTAGTAATCTCCCTTGACTTCTTGGGTACACCTTTTTTTACACAACTCAGGACATGGTTGGCTTTCTGAGCTACAAGCACACAATGGAACCTCATACACAGCTTTGCATCTGCTAATACCCCTAAGTCATTGCAGCACAAATTTAAATCTAATCTTTAAACAGTCTGTACAGATATCGAAGACTGCCTGACCCAGGTCCAGGGCCTGGATGAACTACATAAGGTTCCCCACAGACCCACTTCTGAAGCTTGTCAGGTTCCCTCATAATAGCAACCCTTCCTTCAAGTGAATCAACTGCACCACTCAACTTGTGTTACCTGCAAACTTGCTGAGGATGTACTCAATACCACAATGTCACTTATTAAGATATTAAATCATATTGGTCCCATTACACACCCTTGAAAGATATCACTTATTACTGGTTTACACTTGGAGTTTGAGACATTTGCTGTAACCCCTTAGATGTGGTCATCCAGCAAATTTCTTATCCATCTAACAGTCCATCCATCAAACTTATATCTTCAATTTGAAGGGCACAAATCTGTAGCTTTACAAGAAGTCCAGGTAGATGATGTCATAGTTCTTCCCTTGTCCTGTCACTTCTTTGCAGAAAGCCACTACTTTAGTCAGGCGTAAGTCGATCTTGATGAAACCATCTTGGCTTTTTCTAATCATCTCCATGTTATCCATACGTTTCAACATGTCTTCCAAGAAGATTTGTTCCATGATGCTAACTGTGTACAAAGGCAAGCCTAAATGACTGCCAGTTTGCAGGATTATTCTTATCATCTTTTTTAAAAACTAGTGTGATATTCCATTTTCTCCAGTCACTGTAGACATTACCTGACTGCAATGAATTCTCAAATATTCTGGAGAGTCACTCAGCATGTTTTTGTGCATCCTGGAGCTTTCAACATCTCAGCACATGTATTCAAATGATAAATGTGTAATTTGTCCCGAGAAGCAGAAAATGTGGAAAGTGTTCTTTTTCCTCCTCTGTCATTTGGTGTGTTCTGCTATTAGTATTTTATCATAGATCATAAAATTTGTGAAAAAAAGTTTTTACATATCAAAGGATTCCACATGTAGTGTCCTTTTTATTGGCATGTTCATGGGCAATGTCACCAAGAATGCAGTCAAACATGCTCATAAACAAAGCTACTTTTTTGCTTCACAGAACAAAATAATTATGTTGGCAAGAAATACAGCCAATGACCCTTCACTTTGTGAAGAGGCAGCTCTTTTTTTTTCAGGGCTGCCAATCTAAATCTCCTCATTAATGTTGCTTTCATATATTCAATTACTAATTCAGCTCCACATCATTTCACCTACACTTTGAAATTCAATTTAATGGATTTTCATAAATATATTTTTGCTTTTTAAAGAATAAATGTTCTTTTCTGTTAACCTGTTCGATATGAAATTATATCTGAGTTGAAAGCGCATTTCAGAGAAGCTGCAGCTTCTACCGAGCATCAGTTAGGACAATGTTAAATTACAGATAAAAATACAACACAATGGTTGCAGGTGTGCAATTATTGTCCTGGATGTCCTTTACAAAGACATTTTCAAAAGCATGAAACTGGTCATTCTATTTTAATAAGGCCTGTGGCACACAAACTCAGCATTTGAAAAGCTACCCATTTTAGTTTTATTGTACATAACCAGATTCATTACTTGAGGGAACAGCCTCTTGTGGCACTTTGTGGTTTTCTTTGAACTGCAATATGTTACGCAACCATCTGCTTTTGCAGGAAAAGTGTGAGTTAATGCCTTTATAAAAAATAAAAAATAAATATGTTAGGAAGAAATACTTTACTATGAGAGTAGTGAGTCACTGGAATAGGTTGCCCAGAGAGGTTGTGGAAACTCCATCCCTGTCAGTGTTTAAGGCCAGGTTGGATGGGGCTTTGAGCAACCTGGTCTAGTGAAGGTGTCTAGTGAAGGTGGAATGGACTGAAGCTAAAGGGAAGGTTTAGATTAGATATTAGGGGTAAATTCTTTACAGAGAGAGCGGTCAGGTGATGGAATGGGCTGTGCAGAGAGGTGGTGGATAGAGCATCCCTGGAGATGTTCAAGGCCAGGTTGGATGGGGCCCTGAGCAAACTTGTCTATATCATACCTGAAGGTTGGTGGCCCTGCCTGGTGGTAGGGGGTTGGAATTATATGATCGCCAGGGTCCCTTCCAACACATTCTGTGATTCTGTGATACTATGACCTCAAAGATCATCTAGTCCCAAACCACTGCCATGGGCAGGAACACCTTCCACTAGATCACATTGCCCAAAGCCCCATCCAACCTGACCTTCAACACTTCCAGTGAAGAATTTTTTTCCTAGAGTCTAATGTAAATCTACCCTCTTTTAGTTAAATCCATCATTACCATGTCATCTGCCACCATTCACATCCTTATTTTCCATGTGTCCAAGCATGGTTTCCATGAGGATCTGCTCTATAATCTTGCTGGGAAGAGAGGTGAGACTGCCTGGCCTGTAGTTTCTTGGGTATTCCTTTTATCCTCCTTTAAAAATGGAGGTTATGTTTCCCTTCTCCAATCAGTGGGACTTTCACTGGACTGCTACAATTGCTCAAATATGATGGAGAGTGGGCTATTCTCTCCTACAATGGGTCGTTCTTCATCTTCCCGGTAACTGTCTTTGCCTCCTGAGGTTTGGTCACTGTGATTAAAGCAATTGCTGGTGAAGACTGAGGCAGAAATGCTGTCACCATGTCACCATGAACTGTGGATTACATCTGACAAGAAAAAGATAACAACCTCATTATTTTTAACTGTTATTAGATTACTTTTTATACTTATAAGCCTTTGGTTTTCATATTGCAGTTAAGACCCTGGCATTTAGTCTTGCTGAATAAATCCTTTGTTTGTTTTACCAAGACACATGTAGTGCTGAAGTCATGATGATGTATATCATAATGTCCATATGGAGACCAGTTTCAAGTGGTGTTTCTCAGGGGTCAGTATTGGGATGGCATTGATTATCATCTTGGTCAGAGGCATGGCCAGTGGAACTGAGTGCACCCTCAGCAAGTTTGCTGATGACACCAAGTTGTGTGGTGCAGTTGATAGGCTGAAGGGAAGGGATGCCATCCAAAAGGACCTTGACAGGTTTGGGAGATGGGCCTGTGCAAACCTCATGAAGTTCAACAGGGCCAAGTGCAAGGTCCTGCACATGGGTCGGTGCAATTTCAAGCATTTCAATGACATATGAATCCTGTCTTTGCTTGTGAACCTAGACAATAAATGTGTTTCTCTCCAGACTGGGTGGTTCTAGTCATAAGACTATTCATGGTCCTAATCAGCTTCTCCATCCACCAAATTCCAGTGTCCCCCTTTATTTCCAGCCATTTTCTTCCTATCCATTACAAGTGTAGGCATGGATTTTCATTCGTCCCCTGATTCTCTTGTGTCAATAAGCTTAGGTTTTGGATACGTATAAAATTTGGTTTAATTATAAGAGTTAAATGACTTGCATACTACGAGATGATTTCTTCTGTCACCATTTATTCTGTGACCAAACGTTTCAGTTTCAACCATCTCCCACAGTGAACTGCCACTGCAGGGCATTTATAATGGCTGTTACATAAGTTAACATTATACAGCTCTTTGCTTTCTCTGAGGTGTCATCAGCTTTACACAGAAAACCCACATCAATCATTACTGATCAGTTTCATAGCACAACACCTAGCATGTGCTTATGAATCAGTGTTTCTCCTATTAATCATTTCTATGTCACCATGCCTTTCTTCTTGTTATCTTTAAAGTACTAGGAAAACAAGAAGCACATTACATTTAAAAGACATTTGAAGTCAATCTACTGCATGTGCCCTGAACTGTCCTGCTTCTGTTTTGCAACTGAATCCAGTGGTCCTCAGAAATTGTGAGCCTCTCTTGTATACAAGTCATATAATTGTCCACAAAAAAGAAAATGACAAAAGGGAATGGCAGAGTATTTTCAGCCTTGACAAATCATCTCAGGTATTAGTGGAATCATCTTTAAAGAACCAGTGATCATGCCAGCTTAGTGGTATTTAATCCCTGGGAGAATCAGGATTTGGAAATAATGCACATTCATGTCCTTTCGCGAAATTCTGATCACAGGCAACAGACAGCTTTGGTCATTACTGATCTGCTTTGGTTTTAAAACCAATTCAAGTTAATCAAATCACTTCAAAACTCCATGGCATATATATATGTCTTGATACAGAACTTAAACCTATATTTAGACATCTTGATAGTTATTTAAGCATTTTTTTAATTATTCAGAATCTTAACAGACATTCCAATAAACTCCTTTCATTTATCAATTTCTACAGTTTTTTTATTAATCTCTTAGACAGTGTGATGTCATTTGAAGAAATCTCAGAAAAAGAGGTTAATTTTTCTTGATGTAATTGATGTAAGCAAATAAAAAACAATTTGCAAACATTTTTATTAACCTGTATTACTGCAGTTATTTACATCTTAAAGAGACTTCAGGATCCCAAGTTTCAAAAACTGTCTAACAAAAAAAATAGTCTTTTGAAAGACCTCTATTTTTTTTCTTTCACATATTAAATTAAAATTATCTGCATGCCATGACTTCCTTCTTCACAGAACATAATTTCATAAGTCAGATAATGTCTGCACTATCCAATCCCACTAGTCCATAAAACTATCGTAAATGTATTAAGGCATAAACACAGAAAAATGGCTTATCTAAAAATTAATGTCAAAGTAGTTTTCTGTTTATTGCTAATGTCATCACATGCACTTAAAAGGAAGATTGAGCTATCCCAGAAGACTTTGAAATCAATGTACTTTTCTGTGGTACAAACACACGTGCTCACACACACGCACACACAAGGCACAGATAGTAAGAGCTTCAACTTCTATTCATTAATTTAAAAGTTGTTGGCTTCCGGTCATTAATTAAACAATCATATCAATTACTTTCTCTAAGGTATCTAGCATTTCCTTCTCAATTGAAAGGGCAGTAAAGGCTTAGTTTCCTAATTATTGTGCCTTTTAGCTAAGCAAGCAAATTCTAACACCATACAGTCTTTTATTTCATTGAGACATACTTTTCATGATCATAGAATATAATAATAGAAAACTTAAATACTCAATAAATCTCAGACAATTACATCAGTACCAGTGGTATCTCTTACACCGCTGTAACTAAGACCACATTTTATATTCCAAACAGCAGGAATGTGTTCACAGGACTGGAAAGATTCCAACAGTCTTTAGAAAGGCAAGCTGCCACTCTCTTATTTTCTAACCAATCAACATACTAACTTCTTTGAAGAAAAGGAAAGGTTAGGATAGATGTCCTGGTTTTGGTCAGGATGGAGTTAACTTCATTTGTAGCAGCGGATGGAATGCCGTGTTTGGGAGTTAAAATGAAAGCAGTGCTGATAACACCCTGATGTTTCTAGTTGCTGTGAGACAGTCAAGGACTTTCTCAGCTCTTCATGAGAAAGGAGGGGCGAAGCCAGGACAGGTGACCTAAACTGGCCAAAAACAGTATTCCACACCAATTACGTCCTGCCCAGGATATCGGGGGGGCTGACGGGAGGAAGGCCTGGGGCGGCTCCGGGACTCGCGGTTCTTGGGGGACAGTCGGGTTCTGGGATGGCTCTGGGGGGCACGGCCTGAGCTGTGTGGTTTGGTGAGAAACTGCATTGTGTATCAACAGCTTCATATATTTTTGCTCTAAAGTCCTGTGAGCATTGTTATATTTTATCTTTCTGTTATCTTAGTAAACTATCCTTATCCCAACCCATGGGCCTCTTAGTTTCTTGGTTTTGGGGTTATTTGCCCCTTCCTCTTTCTTTTCTCTTCCCTTGCCTCTCACCCCCCCCACCCCCACCCCCACCCCCCCCTTCCCTCTTCCCCTGCTCTTTTCCTTTAAGGAGCAGGCAGCTGCGTGGATCTTGGCCCTCAGCCGGGGTAAAACCACGACAATAGGTTAGGATAGGATAGATCTTTTAGGGTTGGAAGGGACCTACAATGGTCCAAGTGCCTGACTACTTCATGCTGACCGAAAGTTAAAACGTTGTTAAGGACATTGTCCAAATACCTCTTTAACACTGACAAGCTTAGGGCATTGATCAGCTCTCTAGGAAGTTTTCCTCAGTGTTTGACCACCCTCTCAGTAAAGAAGTGCTTCCTAAAGTCCAGCATAAACCACCCCTGAACCATTTGCATGTGTCCTATCTCTGTGTACCAGAGAGAAGAGCTCAGAATCTCCCTCTCCACTTCCCCTCCTCAGGAAGCTGTAGAGAGCACCCCTCAGCCTCCTTTTCTCCAAACTAGACAAGCCCAAATTCCTTAGCTGTTCCTCTTAGGACAGTCGTTCCAGCCCTTTCACCAACTCTGTTGTCTTCCTCTGGAAGCATTCAAGGACCTTCACATCCTTCTTAAGTTTAGGGGACCCCGAATTCTACACAGTGAATACTTGAGTAAGGTGAGACTGCACCAGCGATGAATACAGAGGAAAAATCACCTGCATAAATGGTCATCCCTTTATACAGGGGTAATGTCTACCCACTTCTCTCCCAAATTATACTTGTGCTTACTGTTATTATGTCCTAGATGCAGAATCAGGATTTCAATTTGTTAAATTTCATCCCATTAACCATAGCCCAATGACCCAATCTATCTAGATCCCTTAGCAAGGTGTCCTGTCCCTCTAGAGGCCTCAACACAACACAGGCCAGTTTCAACTCTGAGCTTGGTGTTTCCTGTCTTCTCTCTGTATAAACAAACCACAGTTATGTACTCTTCCTGCAAAGTCTGACATTGGTTCCAGAGGTCATACAATTTTCTTTTCCCCTGGTGCTCTAACAGTTGTGTTCTGTTCATGCCCTGTGTGCATGATTTATGACACAATGGAATTGCTTGCTCCTGTGATTCTCAAAGGTGCTCCCTAAAAACTAACAACCACTTGGCAATTCCCCAGTTGATTCAACAGCAGATTCCCAGGTTATTTTGCTAAATACCTCCTTGAAGTTCAGAGTAGCAACTCTGCAGTACTTTTTTTTTTATTACACTGAAATTTTTAGACTCAACCATTTAAAGATATCTGTAGCTCAGGCAGTGACCTACCATCACATCCCCCATGAGTCCTTCTCTATTCACAAATAGGAAGTCTAGGAAGGCATCTTTCTTAGTTGCCTCACCGAGAACCTGTGACAAGAAGTTACCTCCTAAAAACTTCAAGAATTTGCAAGGTCTGCTCATCACAGCAGTATGATATTCCAAATTAATGTCTGGGAAGTTGAAAACTCCCATGTGGACAAAGTGTACCAATCCCAAAATCTCTCCTTATTTCTTATAGCATCATCCATCAGTGCTTATATCCTGGCTGGATGATCACTAGTAGACAGCCATGAAAACATGTCCTTTGTTTTCCATTCCTAATCTTCACCCAGAGGCTCTTAACCACATCATCACTAACTGTAAAGGCCTTGCAATCAAACCTCTCCCTTATACATAGTGCAACACCCCTCCTTAACACTTGTGACTCTGCCTTTCTTCTGGCACAAAGCAGATCTGCCATTTTTCTACTGCAAAACTTTTCCTCTCAGGAACACAACAGTTTTGCCTTCTATTTACTTTTTCCAGTTGTGTTCATACGTTTCATACTTGTACCAGTATGAAATCCATCCTATATAGACTTTATTAAGCTTCTGTCAAAATCAGTGAAAATCTGCCCTTGATCTCAGGAGACTGACTCATGCTGTAGAGCTGAGTATGCCTTTTTAAATAATTAGAGCTAAATACCTTACCTTCTTTCTAGTAGCTGTCTATTATTGGTGGAACTATAACCTCTATTCCTTGTGTTGGGCATACCCCACTTGCAGAAGATAAACCAATGCCCACAGAGTTCAGCTGTCTGATGTCTATGTTTTATATTGACTATTTCTTGACTGTACAGTTATCATCAGAATGGATCAATTATTTCAGACAAAGAAGGATGAGAGTGAAGCTTTAGTATTTGTGGTCATAGCCATGTAGTGGCTAGAGCATCATGGGAAAAAAAAATCATTCCCATCTTTGTCCTTGCTTCATTCCAAAAAAACTTCTCATTAACACAAATGAATTATTTGACAATTCCCCTTACATTATACAGTACAGACTCACATTTGTACAAAGAGGAACTAAAGAGAGATGTCAGTATTTTCTGTGAAAGTATTGTAGCTCATTTGTTATTTTTTATCCATTTCATTGAGAAGGGAAACAATTTGATAATAGTTTCTAAAATTAAATTTTCAGAGAAAAAAGCTTTCAAACATTTGAAAGTTATAACCAGGTATTTTTCTTTTCCCTGGGGATATTAACACCACTTTCTTAATTAGAAAGCTGTACATTTTACAAACAATTAAAAGATTATAGCTGTTAAATTTAACAAATTGAAAAATGTGGAAGTTTTCAAATGATCCTATCAAATGTCAAACTTATAATATATAAATATATAAAACTGGAAAGACTACCATAAGGTTTGTAAAGTTTTGTTGCAAAGTACAAGGGATCATATTCCATATGGTTCATCTTGTATCTGAAATCAGAATTGAGTTTCCTCTGTGTTGGCACATACTCATGACCTTCCTCTGGCTTATGAAAAACTTGATCTAAAGCTGTAGGAAAAGATAATGAGAAATTATAGGGTTTTTTCAAGGACAATTCAGAGCAGGAGCAGAGGTGATATGAGTGACACTTTCCAGAAGAGGTTCTGTTATTTTTTTGAGATGTAAAGGAGTTGCACCCATTAGACAGTCATCTGTAAATCAATATCTAAAACTTGGCAACTTGAACTTTCATTTCTCTCAAGGTGTTTTGTCTCTGATAGTTGAGATCTGGAAATGAACATTAAGCAAAAAAGAAAGAACAAACTCATAGTACTGACAGGATCATTCTGACATAGATAGGAATGCTATTTATGATGCTTTCATTGATATTCAGTAACAGATTCAGAAACATCAAAATACAGTAAATGAAAGGGTTCATTTATCTACACAATTTAAATTAACTTAATATCAACAAAGACTGCAGTTCATTTATTTATTTTTCTCAGTGATGAGTTATAAAGGAAAGCAAGCTATGAAGTATAAGAATTCCTGTGTTTTTTTCATACATGTCTAAAAAAATGGTTGAAATGCATATTGCAGGAAGGCTTGTGACTTTGGCTCCATTTAGTAAACACACGTGATCAACATAATCTTAGGTTTTCTGATGAAAATTATCATTTGTTTGCCCACCATACAACCATGTATCTCAACTATACTTTAACCCAAATGATGGCCACTTCTTATACCTGAACCACTCACAAATTATTTGTGAAAGCACCACTTCATAATAAGCAACTTCTCTGATCGTCAAACTAGAGACGTATGCCACTGTGAGAATTGATGTTCCTTGCAGACCATTTACAGCATGTCCTACAAGAAAGAAAGAATAATTTGGAAAAAGAGAACTGTGAGATAACAAATATTTAAAGCCAACTGCAAGTATTTATAGCTAGCATTTCCAGATTAGACAAAAAAAACCCCAAAAAATCCCAAAACCAAGAAACTAATAAAAGAAGGTATCTCTTATATCGCACAAATTCATAACTCAATTAATTCAGTGTTGGTTATCTTGGGTTTTATTTTGTTTTGATTTTTTTTTCTTTAAATTAATTTACTGTATTTCTTTAAATGCAAAAGTGTTTAGCTGGTCATGAGTAAGTCTATAGGGTGGTTTTAACATGCCAGCTTGTATATTTGTTTAAACACTGCATGTATTTGTCCATAGCAGATGTTCAGACATACTCAGCAGTGCTGTAGAATAACATCTGCTAGCACATTAACCAGGAAAATCATTTTATCTATGGAAACATATAGCCTTGTGCTTTGTTTGGTTTTTTTTTCAAAAATACAATATTGGACTTCTTTTCTTTAATTTTGTGACAGTTTTCACTAAGCAACTCTTTCTCTTTTTTTGGGGGGGGGGTGTTGAGGGGGCAGTCTAAGAAAAAATAATGTTTAAAAAACCTCATCCTTTCTTAACCTTGAAAATTTTAAAAGTCTTCCAACAAATTATATCATCCAGTAATTCCAATATTCTAATTATTAAATGTGCTCAAGTTATACTTACTTAGTATGCAGGAAATAGAGATTTTGGTTGTTTGGGTTTTTTTTTTAATCGGGTATAGGTGATTCTTATTTTTTATGTCCCTCTTGTACTGTGGCACACAAAACTGCACACAGTACTTGTGGTGAGGCTGCACCAGTGTAGTGTAAGGTGGGACAATCACCTCTCTGGACCAGCTGATAATGTTGTGCTTGATGCACCCTAGGATGTGGTTGGCCCTCCTGGATACCTGGGAACACTGCTAGCTCATGTTTGACTTGTTGTTGATCAAGAGCCCCAAATTTCTCTCAGCATGGTTGGTCTCTAGCAGCTGATCCTCCAGTTTGTATGTGTAGACAGGACTGCCTGTTCCCAAGTGCAGAATCCCATGCTTGTCTGTGTAAAACTTCATGCTGTTGGTGATGGCCCAGATCTCTAATCTGTCCAGGTCTCTCTGCAAGACTTCTCCACCCTCAGTAGACTCAACAGCTCCTCCCAATTTGGTGTCATCTGCATATTTACTTAAGATACCCTCTAGTTCTGTGTCCAGGTCATTTATGAAAATATTAAAAAGAACTGGACCTAAGATGGAGCCCTTGGGGAATCCCACTAGTGACTGGTCACCAGCCAGATGTAACCTCATTTACTACCATCCTCTGGGCCTGACCCTTCAGCTAATTACCCACCCAACACATTTTGGCTTTGTCTAGTTGTATGCTGGACATTTTGTCCAGAAAGATACTGTGAGTCACAGTATCAAAAGTCTTACTGAAATCCAAAAACATAACATCCACTGGTTTCCCTTGGTCAACCAGCTTGGTGACCTTGTTGTAAAAGGAAACCAGATTGGATAGACAGGACTGGACGTTCCTCTTCTGAACCAGTGTGGCTGTGACCAATGACTGCATTGTCCTTTAGGTGTGTTTCAGTAACTCCCAGTATGTTCTCCATAATTTTACCAGGCACTAAGGTGAGACTGACAAGCCTGTAACAACCAGGGTCTTCTTTCTTACCCTTCTTGAAACTTGGGATGTTTGCCAGCTTCCAGTCAACTGGGACCTCTCCAGATTCCCAAGACAGTTGAAAAATAACAGAGAGAAGTCTCACAATGACATCAGCCAGCTCCTTGACTACCCTGGGATGAATTCCATAGGGGACCATGAACTTATATGGATCCAGATGAAGCAGAGAATCACCCACATGTTCAGGGTTCACTAGGAGAACCATCGCAGTCACGGTCCTCCAACTTGAGGCATGTGGAGTCCTAGTTCCTGTTAGTAAGGTGAACGTTCTCAACAAGTAATGGACCAATGTTCTCTATGGACTTCCTCTTCTTGTTAATGCTTTTGAAAAAAAATCTTTATACTGTCTGCCACAGTAGTGGCCAGCCTCAACTCTGAGCTTTGGCCACACAAATTTTCTTCCTACAAAGGCAAACCGCAGCCCTGTAATCCTTCCACACTGCCTGACTGTTGTGGTTTTGCATGGCAAGGATCTGGTGGAGGAGGGCGACTGCAGTGGGGGCTTCTACAAGAAGCAGATAGAAGCTTCTTCTAGGCACAACAACCTAAATACCTGCTAGGCTCAAGGACACATCTACTGCTGACCAAGGCTGAGCTTATCAGCGATGGTCATAGCACGTCCGGGAATCATATTTAGGAGAAAAAAACCCTGCAAGGTCACTTTTTGCCATTAGAGAAGGGAATGAGAAGATGTAAGAAACTGTGCAGACACCAAGGTCAGTGAAGAAGTGGGGGAGGAAGTGCTCCAGGCACTGGAGAGAAACATTTACCCTGCAGCCCATGGGAGATGATGGGGAGCAGAGACCCTATTCTGGAGTGTGTAGAGACATAAGCAAGCCACTGTGACCCGTGTTGGAGCAAATTCCTGCCAGGACCTGCAGCCCATGGAGTGAGAGAGAAAGAGACACCCACTCCAGAGCAGGTTTGCTGGGGGGGAACTTGTGATTCCATGGGAGACCAGGTTGGAATAGGCTGGACCTGAGAGACTGCACCCCATAGAAGTGACCCAAGCAGAAGAAGCTGGTGAGGAGCTGAAGTCCAGTGGGAAAGGACTCACATTGGAGAAGTTTGTGGAGGACTGTCTCCTGTTGGTGAGATCCAGTACTGCAACAGAGGAAGAGCGTGAGGAATGTCCCTCCTGCCTGTAAGAAGGAAAACAACTCGTGAGGGAGTGACCAAACCCCCCATTCCCCATTCCAGCCCCTGTCCCTCATGCCATCCTGGGGAGAAGTGAGAGAAATCATGACTAAAGTGAAGTCTGCTAGGAAGGGAGGGGTGGGGGGAGGTGCTTTAAGATCTGGTCGCACTTCTCATTACCCGACTCTGGTGTCACTGGGTGTGCAGTGCAGGGTCATAAATTAGAGAGTTTTCTTTCCTTTCTTCTGTGCTGAGTCTGTTTTGGTTCTGACACTAATTACAGAATGATCTCTCCCTGTCCTTATCTTGACTCCTGAGCCTCTCAATATATATTTTCTCCCCTGTCCAGCTGAAAAGGGGAGTGATAGAGCAGCTTTGGTGGGCGTCTGGCCTCCAGATAGGGCTAAACTATCCCACTGACCTTGCTTCCATTGGCTATACATTTTCTTTTTCCACCTAAGCTCTAGAAGAAGGTTACTGTTCAGCCAAGCCAGCCTCCTGCACCACCTGCTTGATTTCAGTCTTTTTGGAATTGCCTGTTCCTGTGCTTTTAGAATGTGGTACTTAAATGTGGCCAGTACTGATGGACCCCGGTGCTTTCAAAAACATTTTTCCAGTGGACCTTACCAACTAGTTCCCAGAGCAGCCCAAAATCAGCTCTCCCCATATCTAGATTTCCTTATCAGCCAACATGGTTCAGGATAGAGGTTACTTCATGACTCATGGTTCTGGCTCCAAAGAGAATGTTCTCTAGTAACTCAGTAGGTGCCTGTTTCTGAGCACTTGGAAGTGAGAGAGAGTGAAGTCATTGTTTGAGTTACATTGAAAGGGTTAAGGTACCACCTATGTGTTCAAAATTGTCTTCATCTGGTAAATGGGTGAAAGTGACATGATCCTGCTGCCCTGCCAATAGCCCCTAATGATTTATAGAATATCTCCTGAATTTTTCAGTCACTAAATACTGCTGTGATGCAGCTGCTACTGCTCTTCAGGACAAGGGAAAAGTTTGCATTTCTGAATGAAACATTCATCCTGCTGGGCTCAGATTTCATTACAGTGGTGATCTGTGGCCCTTCACGGCTTGGGTCCATGAGTGGCAGTCTCAAATTTATAAGATGGAAATCTTCTTTTACAGAAGAAGTCTTTACTATACCTTTCATAATGGATCATACACTTTTTCTCCAAAAAGAAAAGAATAACTACACAAAGAAACAGAAATTCCAAGTGCTTTCTTCCTAGATGTAATTACCTTCTAGTTTGATTTTGATATGTAAACATTCTTCCTTCATTAACAGGGTTTATTTTGTTTAACTCTATTGCAGAAGACTGGTAGAGTAGACAATTAGTCATTTATTTCTGCAGTAAGCAGCCCGCAGGTGATGTGCAACTGCACAAAAAACCTGGTATGCATCTAAACTTCGTATTTCAGAATTTTTTTTCTTTCATTGATGAATGTTCTTCTACAGCATTGTTATGTAAGTTTAGAGTTGGAGGGAGGGCTGGAAAAACTGATGAAAAAAATGTGGGTTTTTTTCTGATATTACAGGAAATTTTGCCTGAAAAAACTCTTTGCTCGGAGTGTGGCAGAACACTGGCACAGGCTACCCAGAGAGGCTGTGGGGTCTCGTGCTCTGGAGATGTTTAAGACCTGCCTGGACACAGTCCTATGCAAACTGCTCTAGGTGATTCTGCTTCAGCAGGGGAGTGGACTTAATGATCTGCAGAGGTCTCTTCTAACCCCTACGCTTCTCAGAATCCTTGGATATGTAATATGTATATATACAAACCCCACTAATTACTTTATAGCAATAAAAACCTTACAAGAAAAACAAAGTTACTTCTCCTGAGGAATAAATTATCATCTGGACTTAATTAACTCTTCTAGAAAATTATACTCTCATAGCAATTAGTTTCATAAATGATACAGAAATAGGAGCTAATTGGACTTTTTTTGTTGAATAAAGCATATTTGACTAAAAATCATGTTAACTACATAATAGTTTGCATTTTTAATTTGCTTAATGACAGGTGCAACAACTGAACTTCCTATTCATTTTCTCCACATATCTCACAACTGAGTAAACTTCTCGATCTGTCATCTTCAAATAAAAGGCTATTACATACTAGTAGCTTTATCAATAGACAAATTAATTCTAATTTCCAGGACTCTTGCAGACTATGTATTAGCAGAAACCAGAAATGATTGAATGAACACAGAAAAGATACAGCTTCTCCCACTGGCTCTTTTCTGTGCTTATTGGCATAGGTATGAAAACAATTTACTAATATTTCTTTGGAGAAGCAAGATGTGGGTAACTTTTACAAAAATAAAGTAGCAAAATGTTTGAAATTCACTTGTTCTTACTGTTTGGATAAATTGCACACAAGAATAGTCACTGATCTGATTCTTTCCTTCTTTCCTAACTTTTCAGAATAAAATTAAAATTCAAAGATTTCCTGCTTGTATGGTTGCCTGTGTGTTTTTGGAAACATTCAGAAACCAACACATTGTTTTTTAACATTCATCAGAACAAGCAAAACTCATTGCAATACATCAAAGCTCTCACTCAAAACTGAACAAGGTGGAATTGCATCATAGAATATTCCATTTATGTTTGTGTGTCAATGTTTTTTGCAGCAGAGCAAAAGTTAATGTCCAGGTGTCTGACTATTTAGTACAGATCTATCCTCCTATCTATGTCCACACTAAGCTGCAAACTGGTTTGCAGTTGGGTCATTCTCCACCTCCTCTGGCTGGCAGCATTTAGAGTTGAGGTGGTTTCACCCTGGCTGCTGGCCAGACACCCATGAAAGTTGCTCTATCACTCCCTTTAACAGCTGGACTGGGGAGAAAATATATATTGAGAGGCTCAGGAGTTGAGATAAGGACAGGGAGAGATGATTCCACAGTTAATGTCCTTTCCTATGGGGCTTCAGCACTTCCCCAGCTGCCCCAGCATGGGTCACTTCTACGGGGCGCAGTCATAAATCATAGACTATGTCTCAGTCTCTCAGGCCCAGACTGCTCCAGCCTGGTCCTTCATGGAGTCACAAGCCTTCCTCCCCCAGCAAACCTGCTTCATCATGCGCACTCTCACTCTCTCTCTCTCTGTTTCTCTCTCTACAGGCTGCAGGTGGGATCTCATTCTTTTCCATGGGCTTCGAAAAGACACCTATTCCATCATGGTTTCTCCATGGGCTTCAGAAGCATCTTTTACTCTTGACACCTAGGAAACCTCCCCCTCCTTTGTTCTTCACTGGCCTTGGTGTCTGCACAGTTTCTTCTCATTCGCTTCTCTGGTTACAAAAAGCAGCTGCTTGCGGGTTTTTTTCTTCATAAATGTGGTTCCCAGAGGTGCTGTGACCATTACTGATGGGCTCGGCCTTGGTCAGCTATGACTCTGGCCTTGAACCTGCTGGTGTTTGCTCTGTCAGGCCTGCAGAGAGCTTCTGGCTGCTTCTTGCGGAAGCCACCTCTGCAGCCCCCCCTCCTCCACTAGAACCCAGCCATGAAAACTATAAGACTCTCAATTCAGTCTTTCACTGAGACTTGGTTTGCCTGTGAAAAATCAAAGAAAATATCTCTGTGAAGGTAGGTAAATCATTAAGAGCATAACTTGCATCTCCTTTTTCAACTTAAAATCAAAAACATTGTAGGCTTTCCCAAGTCTTCGGAGGTGTGTTTTTTGTTTGCTGGTGTGTTTTTTTGTTTGTGGCTTTTTGGGTTTTCTTTGTGGGTTTTTTTTTTTTTTTGGCAATAGATACTAACAAGAGTGGTAATGTTTTGCCTACTGAAGAATTCAGTGCAATTTACACTGAATACTAAAATGGACATACCTGTGATTTTTGCACATTAATTATAACTTTAACAACAGTCTTAGCCTCTTTTCAGGTTTGTGTGAAGAATTATATAAAAATAAAATGGAACGACAGTGTGAGTCTGACATTAAGTTCATTCTTATAAGGAAATGTCATTTTTCTGTAGAAGACTGGAACGAGGCAAAAAATGTCTTTCATGCTCATCTAAACACAGGCTTCATAATTTCCAACTCTTCAGTGAAAGGTATTATTTCTAAATAAAAAAACCCTCATGTCCAAAGCCCAACTTCCCCTCTCTAATTCCTGTTTAGCATTACTGAAAGACTATGCCTTTTAGCAGAACAGTTTAATCTTTTCCTTTAGAAGATTAACATATAGGCATCTTCACTCTGGGTGGTTATAGTGTGCTTATGTAGTATATGAATATTTCTCTTATGCATTTAGTTAGTGTCTGAGAAAGCTCAGACTTTGCACCTGCCCATACTCATGACCAAAGTCAACCCAATGCAACACACCAATTCAGGCTACTCTAAATTATGTGTGATAATGTTTTTTTTTTCCATAATGGTTTAGCTGTTTATTTTTATCAGGCAACCAGTCTGGGTTTTTTCATACCTTGTTGACACAGATGTTTGGGAAAAGGCTTAGATTATCTGTGGACATTGAATCCTTGCAGCTTACTGGAACAAGGCAGTAATGTTAACGTGAAACTTCTTTGTCTGACAGGAAGCATGGATAAGTTTCTTCAGGACTACAATGGAAGTGACACTTGAACTACATTACTCTAAGAAACTGATATCTTTTTCAGCACAACTAAGAAAACCTTCTCAGTGTAACAATATATTTGTTCCACCCTCTGAAACTGGACCCTACATATTTCTCTGGAGGTAGCATGCCTTGTACCACACTAAGCAAAATATCTCAGGACAACTAGGATGTTATAGGCCAAACCAAATATTTAATATTGTGAATCTCATAATTATGTGTAAAGTTGTCCCTGTCTATCATTTTCATTCAGGTCTGAAAAAGATATCTCTGTGATACAGTGAGACATCCAATATGACAACTCCAAAGTACACTTAGGCAGGGTTTAAAAACAATGATACGTGAGTGACAATTTTGTGAGAAGGTACATCACATGGGGGGATGCTAATGTTCAGCACTGGGAGTAGAAAAGACTCTCTTACCTCTTAACTCTTCATGGGAAAAAAGATGGAGATTCATCAGCGTAATGACTGGATTCAAGTTCATAGAGGAATGTAGTCAGTCTTAGCAAAACTGATTGAGAAGAGATAATATTTTCTTAATAACATTTTAAGAGCTGTTTTTTTTCCTCAATTTTTTTTCACAGTACGTAAGTATTTTCAACAGAAATTTGAAATCTCCAGGTCTTTGACTTATTGGGGTAAAAAAAGGAAAACAAATTTATTTCTAAAAATTAAAAATAAATAAATAAAATTAAAGCTTGAGACATGAACTTATTGAAATTAAAATTAAATGCTATATGCTTCATACTTCTGTTTTGACAAGACTAGCTTCAGTGAATCAGTCATTTCCTCAGAATATTTTTTTTTTTGTTTTCTGGCTTAATTCTATCTACCTTTTCCTTGATTTATTGTTATCTTTTTTGCACTTAGTTTGCACATCAAAATTTTACAAGACTTGCTTTTGTAAAATAAAATATCCATTATTAAAAATGATTCATTTTGGGAGTATTTCATCTAGAGCACCTTAACAAATACTACTTTCTTTTCTGAGGACTTTTGTCATAGTTCATATTTTCCAATCATCCCTACATTTTAGTTATTTCAGTGCCTTTTTGAGAAAAGGGTTTTTTTCCTTGGTTAAAAATATGCAGATTTAAACCAATAACTTACTATGTAATTTACTTATTTAAACCAATAACTTACTAGTAGAGAAATAATAGCCATAGTAATTTCTTCTCTACCCAAGCATAAGTGGAATGCCTTACTTCAGTGCTAAATAAATTCAGACTTATGTACCACAGCTAGAACTTGTTTATTTGGAAAAAATTCCCACACCTGAAACCTTCTCTTAAAATCAGTATATTCTGGGTGTGACAAAAACATGTTGACAAATTATCATCTCATTTATTCTATGGCATATCTGTCCCTTTCTTATCCTTACTTCCCACCTATGTAGAGTTTGATGTTCTCTCATATGCCTAACAAAATTCCAGAGATTAGGAGAAAAAGCTGATCATTTATATTTATCTACAATGTATCACACACACCTGAATACAAGAAAGGGTGTGTTTTGGCAACTTTATTTGTACTAAAATCTTTTATTCTGTACATATCTCTGGAACTGACAGACCTATTTAGGTGTACAGTAAAATACAATCTGCTTGGGGAAAAAAAAAAAGAAAAAAAAGATTTTCATGTTTCAAAATGGGACATATTTTGTACAGACATATTTCTGTACACTTTTACCAAGTTAAAAAAAATATAACTAAACGTTAGATATGTAAAATTATGTATCTAATATTCTTCTTCAAAGAAACAGCAAGTTCTTTACTACAAGTAGTCTTCCTTTCTTTATAGAGACCTGTGAAAGCTTATGGCTCATCATTATTGCTAGTATTATGATGTTGTAAAAACAATATTGCATTCAGTAAGGAACCACATTTCACCATACTGTCCCTAAGATCCATTTATCCCTATCAACACCTATACAGCAGCAATATGCTTATCAGTCTTCTCAATTAACATTACAGACATCCACTATTCAATCACATTCCTAACCAAAATAATTATTTGCTTCAAATTCACTAAGATACATTACATGGTTTTATATTAAATCTCATGTCTCTGATACAGTTAGCATTTCAATTCTTAATTCTGCCAGTAAGCCAGTTATTTTACAGAAAAAATAGAGAGAAAGCAAGATGCATACTTTTAATAATCTTAAATCTAAACTGGTATTCATTGACCATTTATCCAATTTATATTCACATTAGCAACACATTGGTAGTGACAACTTTATTTACTTTTCCTTGAATTTTGAAAACTTCAGATTTAAGTAAAGGTAATTTGGGTAATGTTGTAAAATAATTCTTTGCATCACTTGCTCTACTGTTGTGTGGGTCATTGCTGTTCTCAGCAGCACAATTTGTGAATGCAGTTTATTCATCAGCTTCTAGTTACTTTTTATTAGTTGTTTCCAAATTTGTTATTCCCTATGTCATTGTTACAACTTAGCATTTGCTCAAGTTTGTTTAACAGCATGCTTTCTATAAATGAAGGTCTATAATTTACTTCAACACTGTAGATAAGAAAATATTTTTCTAACATGGTACTCAAGCAACAATTGCTATTCTGGTAATACTTTCTAGCATTGTGTCTGGTGATATTATCTACCATTGGTTTTAGGTTCTATAATAGTATCAGTCTTCTTTTCTAGAGAAAACTTATAACCTTCTAACTGTTCAAAATATGTCCTAGACATTGTTTTAACAATTAACTTTAAGGAACTTTTGAGAAAGGCTGCTCACTACAACAAGTGCATTTTCTTTATTAATCTGCAGAAAGAACATTGCATATTTCAGCTATACTGTTAATGCAACAATGACTTTTGTGTTTATATGTATGTTACTGCTGATTAGCAGGATTTTCTGAATCCCAGTTACCCTGTAACTATCCAGAACTGTATGTTACATGCTTACTTACGTGTAGATTTTTGGCCATTAAGCACAATATGCAACAATATTTTTCTATAGGACAACTCTATTACTTTACAGAAGTATGCACAGACTACATTTTTTTTCCCTCTTGGGATGAAATAAATAACAGCAGGTGTTTACATTTTTAGTATTCTTTTTATTTCAATTTTTTTTCAATTGAATTTAGGCACATTTATTTCAAATAGACCATATAAAATGGACAAAAAGGTCTGTTTGCAAGAGTTAGTGCAGGAATAGTGCTTAAGAAATTTGGCTTAAGAGTGTCAAGTACAGGGGAGTTGAGTCTCAAACCCTCTCTTCTTTTTCAAGGCAGATTTCCCTTTGGGTCTGAGTTGTGATAGCCAGCAATAAATATTTATAAAATGAAAACTGAAATATTAATATAAGGAGTAAGTACAGGAGACAGCACACCTCCTAAGGCACCCATGTAAAAAGCACACTATGAACACAACATCCTGAAAGTTCATACGTAATATTCCACTGAGTTTTAATTTCAGCTAGTTCACACTGTAAAAACTAGAAGTAAATAAATGTGTTCTTTCCTTGCTCAATGCCATGTACCTCAGTGTTTGCTTACCGTATATCACTACCAAGAATATCTGCACAGCAAAGAGCTTAGTTTAAAAAGGAACAACAGAGCATGAGCTGGAAAGAACAGTTTTAAAATGCAGAAGCAAGCCTCAGAGGAAGCAGTTGGAAGACCTATTTTTCACTACCTGAACAAAGTGAATGTAGGAATTCATTTTGAAAAAATACTTTTACTAATAGTTGACCATGTTTACACTTATTGAACTATCTCCTGTGGAAAATGTTTGTTCTGTTTGTTTGTAGGCTGCAGTCTGACTCATGTCCTCATTTGGATATTTTACAGTAATTTAGAAATTGTTTTTTAGCTTTCCTGAGGAAAAAGTCCATCTAAGATAAAGCTGATGACAAGGCATTTTGGTCAGAGTTGATGAAACAGTAAAGCACGGTCTCGCAGCATTATAACTGCAGCAGAAATGTTCCAGAAATTTCACTATTATACAAGAATCGTGTACTAACAAAGAAAAAAAACCCCAAACCCACAACTGTTTCTGAATACCTTCTTCCTCAGCAAAATACAACACATTCCAGTTTCTTCCTTAATTTTCAGAATAACTAAATCTTGCTTCTGATCTGAAGCCCCCAAGAGTAAATCTGGTTCAGCACTGAAGTCAGTGCCACCGACTTCACAGAAAGTACTCTAAATTTCACTGTTATGAATTGTGATCTTTCACTCTCTGACAACAAATGGGTTATTTAAATTTATTTGGAAAACCTTTACCTCATTGAAATAATATTTTTAAAAGCAGAGTGAATAAAATATGTGTGTTCAATGTTCTCTGGTCTTATACAGACAGAGGACTGATGTTCTATTCATGTAAATGAAAATCAAGATTTCGATGATTGTATTTTAGTAGAGCAGGTGGTAATACATTTACTATGGCTGAAAATCTTCAGAACACACAACATAAATTTCATATTCATATAAAGTGAAGACATTTAATAAAAAATTCATAGTTATTTTAATGATATTTCTGTCTTGACTGTACCTAGTAATCCAGGTGTTCCTACACCAATGATGAGCAGAAAAGTAGAGTCATCTCCCTCCTCCTAATCCAGCCCAGAATAAAATTAATTGCAAAATATCAAGTCATTTAAAAATTCTGTTGAGTGTTTTATATAAATATATATATATATGTGTGTGTGTGTATTTATATAAATGTTGTCATTAATAATCACCTTTATTTTCTACTTGAAAAAAAAAAGGTAGAAATCTTTCCAGGTGACAACATCCTTAGAGACATAAGACATAATTCAGTGTTAATACACACAATAATTATGTGATAAACAAATATCAGAGAGATGTATTTTCTACATTGTCTTGTGTCCTTGATGTGGACATTTACAGTCACACCTAGAGAATAGCTAGAATTGCTGAACATATTTTCCTGTATTTTTAACTTGGGTGAACAGAAATGATCTGCTGAGATTATTTTTCACAAATGAAAGTGATTTATTTTCCTTGATCATTTAGATCTCTAGCACTGTAGGGTATTACAATTGGATCCCTAACACCAGACAATATTAGTACTCCTGAAAAAGTTGGGAGAGCCTTGTGTAACAGAATGAAGTATCGATTAATTTTTGGGCTTTTCCACTTCAAGGATCAAAGTTTATGAAATCCCTACTCCTCTCCAAGAAGGAAGAAGGACCCTAGAAAATTTTGCAGTCAAAATATGTGTAAACAACTGTTAGCAAAATCCACGGGTTTTATTATAAACTACATTTAAAAAAAAACCCTCATTGGTTGGAGGTAATATCTTCTTGTTTTACGTCTTCACAGTTGCCTTCTTCACAGATTTTGGCAGCTTGTATTACGAAGAACAGAAACTTCAGTTAGTTTAAGTAATTTAAAAATAACATTAGCTCACACTCCCTCCTCCCAAGACACATATTCAGGATAATGCTAGCATTACTAATAGAATAATTAAAGATCAAGGTAGCTTGGCAATAGTTCAAGCATATCAACTCAATGAGAGAGAAAATCAGATTCAATAAGGCTGGCCAGGGTGAGATAAAGTCCTTAGCACTGAGATTTTTTCAAAATCCCCACAAGCAAATAAGAAAAACAAATCATGTGCAAACACACAAACACCTCAAACAAATGCAGTACTACAAAAAAAATAAATGCACATAACCCTAATGATACTGATAATTAATAAAAGGCAGCAAACAACATTGCTGTGATAGGATTAAAAATCTGATGAATCTTTACCAGTGGTGCTTTTCAGAGGGTGCTCATTTGTTTCTTGAATGATCCCTTCCCTGGGATCTTGCATAGCACATAGAACTTTTAGTTTTCTCCCTGCACTCAAAGAAAAAAAAAATGTATCATACACTACATCTGGCAGTTACATCATATTTTTGCTATCACATACCTAGCACACATTTATTCACTTTTTTTTTATATCCTATGCACAGAAAAAAATTTTGATTCAACAAGACCTGAAAAGGACATTTAATCTAAAAACCAGAAAAAAGTGCTATTGTATAAATCCACAGTGTTGTCTTATGGGCCTGTTATTTTATTACATTATGATTAAATTATATTCTATTTTCCAGTGGTTGAAAGTATCATAAAAGTCACCGCAAATAGCATTTTTCAACACTACAATATTAAAAGGAAAGAAATAACATTTTCCTTTATACTTGGCTCTGCTGTTTTGAGAGACAAGTAAAATCCACATATTAAAAAAAACAAAGCTTGTGGAAAAAAGATTAATAAAATAATTTGTGTTGTTTCTGCTATTAAGAAAAACACCCTTGTTAATTTATTGTTCTTCTACAAGCTTTGCCTTCTTGTCTGAAGTATTTAATACCCCATTACATTCCAGACTATATATATTTATATATATTTATATATTCCAGATTACTTATATTTGTATTAAAGCATCTGCTTCTTTCTGAAAATCAGGCTTGAATAGAATCAGGGTTTTAGTTTTGGTTTTGTTATTTTTTCTTCTTCTTTTTTCCCCTTTTGAGATAGACAGAATGAGAGTTACCAAGGAAATGCAAACATTCTGAGACAACCTCTTTGGCATCTTCTGCAACTTAAGGTGTGTTGACATATTACAGGAAGCCTAAAGAAAAGACATATACCTCTATATATCTAGGTCTACCAGATAATAGGTTGCATTATGTGGAGCACCCTGGATAGTAATCAACTTGTCTGTCCTGCAACTTATTATCCTTTTTTTTCTGTAAAAGAGAATAAAACTGAAGACTTCCAAAGCAGACACCTAAGAGGCCATGATTTCATGTTTCCTAAAAGAATAGACATATATTACAGAACTTTTTTGACTGGGAAATGGAAAAAGTATTTTTTATAAGAATATAATTCCAACAGATTATTCTTAACATTCTTTCTGAGATGCTGTAGCTATAACTGTGCTACCAAAAGCCTTTGTAAAAAAAGGTTATTAAATACCAGAGGAGTTAATTTATAACATGTGAAGCTACCTGTAAAAGGAAAATTCTCAAATGACCTATAAAATTCTCAGGGATGTACTACCTAATCCTCTTTCAACAGAGAGAAGGATTTGACCAATACCTTTCAAGAAGTCTGGCAAATAACAGTTTGCTTCTAAAACAATTGGCCATATTTAAAAATATGACTAAGCTTAGGTCTCACCTGATGGTCTTGTCTGCCTACTTTACCTCTCTGGTTAAGCTTCATGGAAAAAGAAAAATCACCTGTAGAGGTAAAATATGGTGTAATATGCACAAAGGGATTTTCTTCCTTGTTACATCAGTTAGTGAATCCCTTGCATCCTCTGGCCTGCTTATACATTTACAATAATAAATCTAACCTGTCTACCCTACCTTTGATTGATCTTGCCATTAAACTAAAGCCCTACTGCAGTATAAGTGCACTGTGCTGGTGTGGCGTTTCGTCTATTTGCCCTCTGTATTTTTGTGTGTAATGAATTTTTGTAAGCACAACCATCTCATTCCATGTTACTAGTAGGAATACATAGTTGAATAATATGGCTCACAAAGATTAATATATTCATACTTTCTGATCAATTCCTTTTAGAGCGGCAGATTTTTAGAGGACAATTTATGTATTGTACCTGGCTCTAAATATCAACTAACATTTACATATCTCATTTCAATTTAATCTCTTAATATAAGTTAATTCCCATCTTATGCATGACTAGTCCTAGGAGACCTGTCCTCAGCAGCTGAGGCTGGCCTCACACTTATGGAGATGTGATATGAGGTCTGACATACCTCATCTATTAACACCTTACAGAGGTGTATTTATTCTAACCACAAGGGGAGGAAAAATGACATATTTTGAGATCTTGTTTGTTCCTGCACTTAAAACCATTTCCAAAGGGAATGTAAAAGCCAGTGCATATGGCACAAATGTAATTCTGGACAGAGCTTGCATATGAATTACAACTCAGAGTCAACACCACCATCTGTCCAAAAAGTCCTTTCTGATCTCCTTGCTTGAAGTGCAACAGAATCAGAAAAAGCATGCAACACCATGACAGAAACAGGAAAAAAGCAGCTGGCTCTTCATTGTAATAAAAAAAGAAGTTAAAAAGAGGAGTCTGATAATCCTTCAGATGTAAACTCAAATTGTTCCTTGATAGTCATCACTTACTCATTGAATTTCTTCTCTTACACTCAGCCTAGCTTAATATTCTACAATGACTCTCAAAGCTTTTGCTACGATGAGAAAGTTTGGCTTGGCTTTCGCAATGAGGAAAAAACCAAAAAAGAGTACACTAGAATACCTATGGACTAATTAAAAACATGCTCATCTGGTAGCTTTGCTTTGCAAAGACTTATTCCACCAATAACCACGTTGCAGTTGACTAGCTGCTAATGTATTAAGGTATAATTATAATAAAGGTCAACTGTGATTTGTTGAACTAAACACGGGTTTTTAGTAAGTATTAAACCATTTCAGTCTAGGAAGAGTTAACTAAATTGAATAAAAGAAGTCCCATATCCTCATGCAAGAAACATATCTTATTTTCAACCAAAAAACCATTAAATATTAAGTTGGTGTGAGCATAAAACCATTTAACAAGTGATATAACTTTTCAGTCACATTTGTGTCACAAGGTCTGCCCTGATTTTGTTACATTGGTTATAATGGATTGGAATTCAGATGTTTATGCTGTTAGAAATTATGATGTGAATCTATGAATGGCTTTACAAGTTAAAACAAAGTTCTAGTGAAAGTAGAGTAATTTTCCAGTAATGTCCTAGAGCTGTTGCCAGCAGGGGATTAAGAAACAAGTAAGCAGGTAGAAATACTTCAACAAAAGATTATCTTGTCCTCTAAAAGTCCATGGATCAGAAAGCACAGCTCTGAAAGTTGTCCACATTGCCCATCAGAACAAACTATATGAACTAGTTTGGACAGTCCTCAAAATTTTGTGGTTCTCTGTAATTTTGTAAACTTATCCAGGAAGATTTTGTAAAACATCCTTCAGAGATTTTCCCTGTGAAAAGTAGCAACATACAGATTTATTAAAGCTTGGAATTATGAAGAAATGTAAATACCAAATTATTTGCTTATATCAAGAGTTATATAACCACTTTATTAGACCTTAAGCTACTTCCTCAGCTCACTTCCTTACTAAACACTATTTCTAGTAAAAGTCTTACCAGAAAAAGATTATTCAGAAAATTAAAAATGCTTCTTTAGTTAAAGCTTCTGCTAGAGTTTATCTTCCATATGTGATCTAGGCATGATCTAAACAGTTTATCTAGGCAGGTGACCTAAACAGGATTACATTTTAAATAAAATGTATGAATTATTTAGATTCAAAATTACCCTGGACAATGCCAACTTTTAAATACTTCTAGCAGACTTAAAGAAATTTAGCAAACACATCTAATATTTTGTAAAATTCTCCATTTTTGCAGAGAAAATAAATACCTCAAGAGATACTTTTTTCATATTTCTTCCTTAAATATACTGTTTTCATGAAAGTATTAGTATTCATTTATCTTAAATCTGTATGATAGGAATTAAGAATAAAAATCCTATTTTTCTTGATACATTTGGATGACAAGAAAGAGTTGAAAGTAGCTTTTCAAGTATTTTCTTAGCAAATTATGACAAAAATATCCCACATTTCCATATTGAAATTTTAAGTAGAAAAAAATCTCCTACATCTTCATAGGTTATATAATTAATTTTCAAATATTTTGTTCAATATGTGAAAATTCTTAAGAAAATACATCATAACAAGGGCACTTCAAAACAAATAAAACTGCTGAAAATTATAAATTATAGCATGTAGAAGTGCAGCTGCTTTAGATATAAGGGAAAGGAGAATAGAAATGGACGGGAAAACAAATTGTCACTTAATCTGAAATTTAAACTTCAGTATCTCTCCTATACATAAACATCCCTTTCAAATAAATTTTTCCACTCAGCAGCAAGGGAGGATATTTGGAATTTATTTGTGCTTATATTAGACAGCTCAAATGATCAGCCATTTATTAAAAGGTCATGGTAAATCCTTAAATTATGGATTAGGAATTTAGTAAGCAAGTCTACCACAAAAGCAGATTAAAAAAGAAATAATTAAAAAATTAAAAATGAAAGGCTCTGGAAAAGTGCTGGGACACAACAGGATTCTACAAAGGTGTTTGGTCATCTGTGAAATTTTCTATTGATTTGGCTCCCAAACCTTCCATTTAGCCTAAGAAAGATTGAAATATTCTTCCAGAGGAATCCAACTGCTTAAAAAAAATCAGATTCTTCAACCCTTTCTAGTCACCCCTACAAATCTTCTAGAGTTGATACTATTCTGTGTTCAGCATTATCAAAGGATTTGGGAAAAACTGTTTTATTCTCTTGCTATAAAGAACACATGGAGTTATGAGGATCTGCAGCTTGACTTGATAGCACAAGAAGCACACCTAGAGCTGTGAGATAATTGATGTCCGAATTTAGTACTTGTTGGGGAAGCAATGCCCTGATAAACACTGTCTTCCAGACTGCTACCAAGCACTGGCAAATATGACTGAATTTCACACCAGCTCAAAAAACATCGCTGAAACAAGATACACATGTTGCTGTGTGTTTCTAAGCAAAGACAGGAAGGTCAAATTATGTAAAATATTAAGTACTTTTCACAAGTTACACGGTGTTTCCGGGGCTCACAAACCTCAGCATAACTTGCAGATGCCAAACACCTCTCTGGCACATAAATCAGGCAGTTAAAAATATCTGTCTTATTTTCCACTGGGAAGTGATCTGTTAGTGGCACACATATATTTTCAGAACTGTTATTGGAGGGTGCACAGTAAAACTGCAGGACACTACTATATAAAAGAGAAATACTGCATGCTTTCTTGTAGATAAAACCAAGAGCAAGGTAAAACAGTCTCTGTTCTGCCAATGAGAAACTGTGAGTACTGACACCACATTGAATTTATCACTACATTGTATCCATTCCACTTTTTCCCGCTGTCCCAAGGTAGATTATTAGCCCTTCAGAACAAGGAATAGCAATTGTCATTCTAAGTCTTGAATGTTTTTATTCATAGATCTCAGTATGCTTTATAAAAGGAGATGAAAGTCTGCATTTGTGGTACCAAGTGGGTTGTAATGGATATGGAAAAAGTTGCACTTGACGCCAACCAAATCTCCTGATTTCATTTCAAATGCTTTATCCACCAAGTGTGCATCAACACATTTGAACACCAGTTATCACAGAGGACTCCTATTCTTGATGGGGCTTCTAAAGGCAAGTGGGTATAATCAAAACCAGAACATCAAGCCATATAAATTAAGCAGTTAAAAACTCTATCCGGCTGCAGCTTATGGCCATATGCTCTGTCCAAAATTTGATGGGTAAGCATGCAAAGTCATTAGGACGCTGCCTGTAAATAAGAATCTGTGCCTCGGTTAGTTGACCAATTATGTTGCCAGCACATATAAATGATTTACATTATGGGATCAGCAAAGCATTCTGCAAAGCATGTGATACTCTGTTACAAAACTAACATTTAATTAGCTGCCTGGAACCTGACTGATGAATCAAATATGTTCATGCATATAGCATTAATTCAGTATAAAAATCATGTATTATTTCAGTGAAGAGGATGACAGTGCTATTATGAAATCCTTCTGCTTTAAACCCAATTTAGACCATAGAAGGTTGAACTAATGTTGAACTCTGTTTAGCTATAATACTATTCTTGTGTGTACATAGCATACATACTCGAGAAATATATATTTTAATAATGTTTTAAAATTTCATTTTATTTTGTTCCAACATCAAGAATTGGAATAATTTATAGATATGAAAAAAAATGCAGATTTTTTTAATTCTAAAATGAAATTTAGGGTTTTAAATTGAAAAATAATTTTTAAAATATCAATATCTAAATTCTCATTATTATATTTCTTGGTATACTTCTTAATTTCTCTTGCTTTGTGTTCATCTATTTTTTGTGGTTCCCCACAAAGCTTATCATATACCATCTTGCTCACTGCTGTAGTTGCAAAGATATGCCCATATATATTTTTCAGTCTTGAGAGCTCTGTTCTAAAAGACCTCTGCACTGAACTCCCTTAAAAAATAAATTAGGAATATACATAAGAGTATATACAAAAGTATTACAACATTATCTGATGAGGACCAGTAGTCACTAAAATAGTCCGTATAGATTCTTGGAAATAGTCTATAGGACATCAAATCCTTAGATATACCTCTACAGTTCAATAGGTTTTCAAACCCTCGGGTATGCTCCTGAGCAGAGGATTAAAGCTTAATCAGGATGGTAGTGATCATGGCATATACTGCACGCCTTGTTTTGCTCTAATTGTGAAATGCGCATTGCAGGATCAGACTTTCCTGTTTATATTTGAGTACAACCCCTTCTACTACAAAACCTTGAGAAAATAGTGAATCACTGGTAAATAAACCAACAGAAATTCAGCCCATATGAAATAGTTGTAAACAGCTGGCATTTATTATTGCTGTTTCCATCCTGCTATGAGTTAAGATACTAAATATGAAACAAGCTGATGAATTATTGTGCTTCTCACTATGTTTTTATACATTACTCTGTTGTGAGCTGACTTCTAAAATGAGTACACTTCAAATGAAAATTATATATTTCTATTTTTAAATTCTGTCAATAATTGTGATGTCAAATATGCTTGTGTAGAAAAAATAAATCTCAAAATTAAAATGGAATTCTCAATTTATACCACAGTTACATTTTCTCCATAACTTAGGAAAGAGAAATAATGAATGCCAGTGAATGAGAAATAATGAATAGCAATGAAACGAGTTAATCCTGTTATTCAACAACTGTTACTCAAAATGTTAATTAGAACTCTAGAAAACTGCTGAAGGAAGGAAGTAAATAATTGTCTACTGTCTCACAGCTTTGGAAAGGCCCATTTGAAAGATTAAAGCTTAAAGATGAACCCTAGGGATCTCCGTGTCTGGAGTGGAAGTGAAGTGATTCTTATCATCCAGTAATGGAAATCCTCTTCTGTCAGGTTTTGTGCAGAAAATTATCACCCCACCCAGAGGGTGGGCAGAGGCGAATGTGTCATCATCCCTACAACCAGCTCTGCCACCCCACCCAAGCAGCAGGTTTCAAAATCTGAGAAGACCTTTGCACAGGTATGCCAGAGCTGGCAGGGGCAGAGGCTTGGGGAAAGGGCTGAGGTAGGGAGAGGTAAGACAAATGGTCTGGTGGTTGATGAATCAGTGGGAAAGCAAAGAAAACTGGAAGTAAAACTTCAGAGTAGGGATCGGCATAGAAGAGCTAAATGAGGGTGTACTCTTGTAGCCCAGTAACTCTTGCTGTGGCTTGCAACAGATTTTATTTTATGACATGCTTCCAGACCCATCTGGGCTGGGTTATGTCTGCCAGAAGATTTGTTTTATCCTGTAACAGCTATTGTCTAATAAACAATTATTTAATATTTATCCGAGTAAATAAAAGCACTGTACCATTTGCTCTGACACCTTGATATGATATTTTTCAAATGTAAACATAAATTTCACGGCAATACCCCACTACTGAAAAACAATTACCTCCATATTTTCTGCTTTTTTTTTTTTTTTTTTTTTTTTCATTTTTTATTTTCCCCACCAATAGCCATGATCTTGCTTTGCTGGAGGCACAATCTTGTCAAGACAGAGAAAGTACCAACCCATAAACTACATAATTTTTTTAAGCATCCTCAGCAGTGTTGTTCCTTGGTCCTCTTGTGACAGGAGAGGATATTTTTGTCTTGTCCATAGCAAAAAATATCTACATATGAATTCTAAAAGTTTTTTGTTATATGGGTTGAAATAAAACACAATAAATGCTATTTCTAGTTAGTTTAACACATTCAAAGACAGTACAGTTCAACTAAGAATCTTCTCATCACCCGACGAAGTAAAACACCAACATCACCAGCAAGTGTTACTGGCTTAATAGTGGAGTATCTTTCTCAAAATCACTGCAGTCAGTGGCAAAGTTGGATCAGTTATCTCTGGATCCTTCAGACTGTAAATGTCCTCAATTGCTTGTACCAATAACTGGAAGAATTCTGATATAACATTCTTAACAACTTCCTATTTCCACTGTTTCATCAATGAAGTAAAGAGCTCTGGGTCCAGATTTATTACGATTTAAAGCACTGCAATTCTTGATGAAAGGCAACTGCATTTTATTTTTTCTAAAACAGATGTGACAACATAAAATTTAAGCTTGCTATACATGATCAAAAATTACATGTTAGATCTTGGATCAGGTGTTAAGGTACTAAGTAAAGGACATAACCACCCTCAAAATTTCAATTGTTAAAACTTAAAACTGGCTTTGTACACAGTAATTCGATGGAATTTATTGAACTGTATAATGGGAATGGTGACAAAATCCATTATCAGTCATCATTGTCACCATTGAATATACAATTAATTAATATCAATACCAGAGTTTTGGTCTAATTTACCTTAAGGTACTGTAAAGGCCTGAGATTAATCTTTTGAGGGTCTTTTTTATGTAAAAATCATTGAGTGGTAATTTTGCATTCATTCTAATCAATAACTAAATTAGATGCAATATGGAACATGTGGAATTTTCTGTTTTATTCAGGGGGTGGGTTTGGGGTTTTTTCTGATTTACTCTGCATCTATTGAGAGAATTTTTATTGATTCTTGTGTCATTATTCTGAGTTAATAAATAGCAGTAGATGCACCATAATGATTGTGTCAGAATATCTTATGGCAGCTACAATGATGTATTAATTCATATTATATTGTTTTTCCTCTTGTTTCTAGTAATATTTTTCCGTTAACATATTCTTCACCTACTTTTAGTACATGTGAGTGCAATACAGAAATAATTGTCAGTGCAGTGTTGGATTAATCAATCAAGACAAAAAGAATTTCATAAATAGATACATACATGACTTTTCAGTGCAAAAACTCACTCAATATTTCAGATATTTTAGCTAGTGTGGAGAATTCAACTGTAGGCATAGGCACAATAATTTCTTTCTTCACCTCTAGGCTCCTTGAAATCTTTTCTTCCAGACCATACTTTTATCCATAGCTCTTTCCAGGTAAATATAGAAATTTCAATCTGTTAGTGTGAGTATTCACAAGTATTTAACCTCCATTTGTTATCAACACAACACATTTTTTTTTTCCCCCAGAATCTGCTGGAGCTTGGAATTCCTGTCATTATCAAAGAACCGATATTCTTTGGGAAAGTATTTTCTCAATTACTAAATAATCCTCAACAAATACACCTTTACCACAAATTTTATACATTTTGACTCAAGAATATCTCCTCTAGCAGGAATACTCTATTAAGAAAAAAAGATTCTGAGAAATTCTATTTACTTTGCTGTACTCTTGGTCACAAACCCATTTTTTTCTTCCTCTGAGAAAACTTTTTAAATTATGCATTTCCTTAATTATGTATATTAATATTAATTTTCCTATCTGCTCATATTTGTACAGATTTCCTTTTTCCTTTAATCAACTTCGAATATTTACCATAATTTAAGCAAATAAATTAAATTATGTTATTCCGAGAAAGAAAAAGACAGTTTAGTTGAGATAATTAATGAACTAAAAGTATCTGTAGAAAATAGAAATTGTTATAATATAATGGTCACACAAAAAGGTTATAAAATGCAAAATATTGACAACACATAGACGGGTCCTAATGTCTATGAATGCAAAATGTCATTTATAACATATCGGCTCATTCATAATTTAATGTGGTACTTTAAAAAGTGCTATATTATTCGGTGTCCATCAGAAAATAATTTAATAATAAAACAAGCTCAGCTTTAAAATATGTTTACATGAAATAAATAAAATTACATAAATCATAATCACAAAATGATGCAAATATATTAATTCGTGTTCTATACTATAGGTACGGTGTTAAATATTTAGATTATGCTTTTGATATGTGTTCTAATACAGCACACATATATCCTTAATTTTGCTTCCATCAAATTCAGATTCACTTGCATGTTTGGTTGTTGGATTTTTTAATGACATAGTAGTTTGAGGGAGAGATCTGAGTTTTCTGCCTTGTCAAGCATAAGAATAATAGTGTCAACCTGAAATAAAGATGTGGCCATTATTTGAACAGGTTGAGAAATGTTGTTCTTACACCTACAGTCTTCCTCTCTTATTGTCTCATTTTATGCCTTGGGTCCACAGTTCACCTCCTTCAGTAGCAAAACTACATTATACCTTATTCTTGCATTAACCACTCACTTTTGTACAGAAGTAAACAGCTTACATCTTTTGTCCTTTAGGATTGGGAATTGCTCTTTGTGTTTCTATGGGCACTTTACATTCTCACAGACAAAAAAAAATCACCCTACTATCTTAATTTCTTAATTTCCTATTAATAATTTGCCCAGTAGTGTGCAAATTGCTCTAAGCTCAACATTATGCTATCATCATACCTTTATTCCCACCTTTATTCTGCTTTAGGAAAACCACCGGAATATTAAAAAAATAAACAAAAAATCTACATTGCAGGCAAGCAGAAATAGATTTCCTACTGCAATTAAGAAATCTTCTTGAGTGTTGGTAATGCCATATGCAGACACACACCTGGCTGAGATGGAGCTTATGTTCCCCACAGCAGCCCTTACTGCGCTATGCTGTGTGTTGGCAGCCAGCACAGTGTTAGTAACACACCCATGTTTTGGCTAATGCTGAGCATACCACATAATGTCTGTTCCATGATAAAAGCTAAGACAAAGGAGGAGAAAGGGGGAGTATTAATTATTTAGGATGTTTGTCTTCCAGAGCAAATGTTACATGTACCAAACCCCTGTATCCTGGGAAGTGGCTGGACATCATCTGCTGATGGGAAGTAAAGAATAGATATTTTGGCTTTCCTTTGCCTCTATATGTAACCCTTATTTTTATTTTTTTGAACTGCTTTTATCTTGAGCCACAAGGGGCTTTTTCATTTTACTTTCTTGCTCTCCCTATCCTACTGAGCAAGGGCATGATAGAAAAGTTTGGTGGGTACAGGGCATCAAGCCAAGGTCAACACACCACAACTCCTTAATACTGAAAATATCAGTCTCATTGTCACTCTTGTTCTATTTATCAGTGGTATTTCCCACTTCCTATATATGTCCCTATAGTTTTTTTAGTTCTCCACTTACTTCTGCGCTAAGGCAAAGAAAATACTTTTTCTTTAATTGAAACTAAAGATGACAGTGACATTTTGCGTAAAAAACACTTAGATAAATTCAGCCTTTCATAATGATATTCCTAACTGGCTAGCTAAAATTCCAGTATACAAAATTTTAAAAAAATAAATAAAAATTCACAATACAGAACTATACAATAACAGTGGGTATACTTTACATAGGATTTTACAGACTTGGAAGACAAAAGTGGCTGAAAATTTCAGCTACTACAATTTTATAATCAGAAATAAATCTTTTTTTTATTCCAAGATCATGGTTTTAAAAAACGTTTTGATCACTTTCCGAATAGCTTTATTAAAAATGCAGTAATTCATAAACAGGTCTGAACTTATAGTTTTAAAAACTCAAACAAGAGAAAACACATTTCTCTATTTCATTTTATAGAATTTGTCATCATTAATTACAGCCTCATTATCTTCTCAGCTGGGCTTATTAGAAGACATTATTTGTCATTCTACAAATAAGACTATACATTGACCTGTGTCTATCATTAGATATGAAATCAAATATTTGAAGCCATCATGAGCTATGTTCAGGAACCAGGCTTTAGAAAGATGACAACAGTTGCAAGACTATAATTCCTACAAAATATTATGACAGCATGGAAAAAAAAATTACTTTAGCAAAATAATTTAAAAAATAAGTCTAGAACTCTTGATACGATATTTGGGCTGAAATGTTTTAAACATTTTTTAATGATTTTTTAAAATATCTTTCTGGAATTGAAAAAAATGCTAACATTTATGAAAATGTTCATCCTAAACTGGGATGAAAAGAAATGCAGAAATTTAAAAATAAATGTAAGCATACTGGATATTACATTTTTAGTTTCATTCAGATCTCATAAGTAATATTCACATAAAAGCAAGGATGATCACAGACATCAGCCAACTCTGAAGAAATAGATGCTTGGTGGTTTGCATATTTCTCACATCTGTGCATAAATCTCAGGCTAACAGCTGTGGAACAGTCAAGAATATTGCTAGTTAAAATGGTAAAAGAATTTTCAGATGGAGACATTATTGAAAGATTTGTTATTTTTATGTAAAAGCTGAGTATAGACTAATGTCCAGCCATAGGATTCATCACAAACACAGAGAGGAAGCAAAATTGTCTAGATAAAAAAAAATAAATATTGCTTGATGTAAACAATTTAGTATTAGAAGATAAATTTTATAACCTTGTTTCCAGAAAATTTAGACATACAGTGAAAAGTCAAATTGGTTAAATAATGTGGGAGTAGATGCAGAGTATATTCTCCTTACTGTTTAATCAAAAACATGGCATTTCGATGTTAACTGCCCTCTTGCAAACAACTGATCTTCTGTTCTCTAACATCTGATCTTTCCTGGATCTGTAGCATGGCTTGACTCCGAACTTTATTTAACTGAACTAATAGAAAATTTGAGAAAGAACTAAAAAAATAAAAAAAAAAATAAAATTTCAATACAGTAAAATAACCCAGCAGGTGGGCAACTGAAGAGAAGGATTAACTGATTGAGTGACATATACTACTATAAAATAAAAAACCTTATGCAAGTAATATGATGGGGTGTGTCATACAGAGTATCTGATTATTATTTTGGTTTTACTACTTTAAAATGTCTAGGAGCTGCAAGGAAAACTTTTTAGTTTACTAGGTCTACTCTCTAAAACCAGCTACCCTAATATATTTTGACCTGAAGCTATTTACTATTTACTAGTAGGTGCTCCCTTTCTCTGTATTATTGAGAGAAGAGTATGGTATGATGAGCTGTTTATAGTGGTGAACTTTATTATTATTTACACATGAATAGTGTTTGGGCCAAATATGTTACTAAGGCCTCTGAAACATTTAGAAAAATCTCAGTCCTTGCTATTCTTACTTTATTATTATTTATTATAATTTATTTATTATTTCTCAACTTATTATTCAAATATGTTTTTCTGGCCATAATTCAGGCAGTGCACTGTTCACAAAATTTCCTCTTTTTTACAATATCTTATTTTTATTCAAAGTAGATGGAGTAGTCATCTAGGCTACATAGACTTCTGCTACATGTTTGGATCACTAATTTTTCAAAAAGAGATAAATTAACTCTTTTCAGAAAGCTTAGGGGATATCCCTATGTGAAAAAGCTTAAAAAAACCCAACAGTCAAGCAAACGAAAACAAAATGTAAAATGTCTAAACATTGCTACATAGTGTACTGAAAAATAAAAGTAATTTATATTTTCTGAATAAAGGTATGGATTTTATTCAAACAGTGATTTTTTATTTTTTTAAATCTGTGCAGTTATTACAGAATCTTTACAAGAAGTGACAAATGGAGTGCCAAATTAAATGCATGCAATTTGAGATGGAAATCATAAGCTTTCTTCTGTTTGCCGTTCAGATATTTATCTCAGAGACAAATTTTCAATAATTGGTTCATATGAGATATATACAGAGTGAAATTTAGTTAGTAATTTAAATGTACACCAAATTGGAGCATTTTGAATTCCAATTAAAATTAATGGCTGCAATTAATTCAGACTTATTAGTCACCAGCTTGTTCCTCCATTCCAGCTGCTGACATTTTCAAGTAAATGAGACAGTGTTTGGTGAATCCATGTCATAAACAACACCATCAAGGGATGCTGACAGTTGTTTATTTGTCAGAAATATGTTAAAACCTTTCTGTCTGCCTTGCAGTTGCCTTTGTGAGGGATCTACCAATCATAAAAACTGTCAGATCACCAACTGCATTATGTGAAAAAGCTTCCATTAGTCCTGAGATAAGCAGAGAGCTGCTCAAGCCCTCATGTTGATTAAATTAATCTTTCTTATAAACATCTGAGGAAATAGATATTCACATTTGTTTACACCTGTTTGTCAAGAGGAATAATAATTCATGTGAATAAAAGTTACAAAAATAATTTTGAGAGCACAGAGCCTTACAATAGGTAGAGTCATCCTCCTTTTGCCTGTATTCCAAGAGGCAGTTTAGTGAGAGTTTTTGCACAAATTTAAGCTGGGCATTCTACCCAAAACTAACCACACAAATATGAAATTTGTATTTGTTTGGGGAAACATTTCATTAAATATTCATTAAGACTCATCCTTACTTTTATATGTGATTGTTATACTGCATTCATTTTATAACTGATGAAACCCAAAGCACAGCTGGAGCACGTCTCCTGTGAGGACAGGGTGAGAGAGTTGGGCTTGTTCAGCCTGGAGAAGAGAAGGCTCAAGGGAGACCTTATTGCAGCCTTCCAGTACCTGAAGGGGTGTACAGGAAAGCTGGAGAGGGGCTGTTTACAGGGGCAGGTAGTGATAGGACAAGGGGTAATGGGTTTAAACTGAAAGAGGGTAGATTTAGAGTAGATATAAGGAAAAAAATCTTTACTATCATGGTGGTGAGGCCCTGGCACAGGCTGCCCAGAGATGCTGTGTCTGCCCCCTCCCTGGCAGTGTTCAAGGCCAGGTTGGATGGGGCTTTGGGCAACCTGGTCTAGTGGAGGGTGTACCTGCCCAAGGCAGGGAGGTTGCAACTAGATCATCTTTAAGGTTTCCTCCAACCCAAACCATGTCATAATTCTATGATTCTATGATTTATTTTATAAATTACTTTTTTTAAAAGTATGACTTCAATTATATTCGTCAAGAATGTAAACTACCATCAAATACATGAAAATATAAAGAACAAAAAAATATAGTTTACTAAGTTGTCAAGGATTTATGTAATGAATCACTCTCCATTTCTCTGCCTCTTTTAAAGGGGTACATGTAGTACATGTTCCTTTGTATCCCCCAAAATCTAATAAAGGGATATTGCAGTAATTAACAGTATTTCAGAGTCAGAGTGATCACTCATACTATGAACTCATTTTGTACTTGGCATGGCCTCAGATAAATAATACCCATGCATGCATCTCAACCAATCTCCTATCACATCATAAATTTACACGACCCATGCGTACTGCCTCTAGGCAGTAGTTAAGGAGCTAAATTGTTTCTGTTCTTGTTACCGCAAAGCATATGATAGAAAATGTTTGCAGTAAAAAGTTTCGTAAATTACTATTATAATTAGCAGTAATCAGAGTTGAATTTTGCAGCAAGCCACCTGAGAGTCATTATAAGAATAAAATAATTTCTTGAAAATGAACAAGCAAGAATACATTTGAAATTTACAAACCAGCAGACAAGAACAATTTCTAATTTAAAATCTACTTTAATGTTTTTTGTTTCAGTGGCAGCTTTCTTTCATGCTAAATAAAATTAGAAATACCCAGGACGGTGTGTTACAAAACTCCAAACACAAAACAATTCCTTAAAAAGCTTTACAACTGCTTGTGTCACTCTATAATATTAATAAAAAAAAAAAAGAGATACTTGTGTTGCTTATCTAACAAAGATGCTCCTTGTTCAGCTGATAGGATTGCCCTTTGAATATTGTGGATAGGGATCATTCTTAAAGAATGACTTACAAGGGATGCAGTTAAACACTGAACAGAAGGAAGAGGAAGCACCGTCCAAATAAAGAACCACCATGGTCTTTGCAAGTCAGAGACCATAGAATAAGTAGTCCTTGACTGCTGTTTCTTTCCTTTTACAAAACGTATTTCATGGTCATTCCATGATATAATTTTACTTGGAAACTTCTATTTTCATCCTGTTTCAGCTCCCAGGTATTCGGTTTCCTTTTCTACAATATCTATTTTTTGCTAGTCTGGTCTAATAAGCTATTCTTTATTCAAATATCGCCTGAAAATTCCCTTCTTCTAGAGTTAGAATAGTAGCATACACTTTTATCTGGACCCACACCTTTGAAAAATGTATGCTACAGCAGAACATATCCTACCACACAATCAGAGTAGCACAGTCATAACTAAGCTGTTCCTCAGACTACCTTCTCCCTATTTTCTAATAGCTAGATTTACTACATCAAAATTAATTTTCTGGGACCAAACTCTGCTGTAAGGAGGTTTTTTTTTGTTTGGTTGGTTTTTTCTGGACACAGGAGATTAAGAGTCACTCAGCTGAGGAGGGCACTGAATTCTCCATAGATTAGTAAGCGTCATCACCTTTCTGCTACAACATAAGAGGGAAGCAATGTCACTTGCTATTTTCAATAGAAGGAGATACACATTGCTCTTCTCACTCTGAACATACTTTCTGGATTGGCCTAGGGGGAATGACTGTACAGAGGTTTCCAGCTGAAGACAGATGGGTAGGAGGCATTAAGCTGCTCAGTGATATCAAGTTGGGAAAGATTTGGAAGAGAATCGCCTGTACTTGTAGAAACTCACTGGCAAAGGTTCAAGTGCCTACAGGTATCAGATGCCTAAAGAGTCACACTGCGTTTTTGAGGACTGATATTTAAATGAGGTGCCCACATCCATCCAAAGTCCTTTGTGGATTTGAGTAGATACATTTGAATATTACCAGTCATGCCTTCCTTTTTCTGCTGCTTCTAAATGCAAACTGGTTACAGTCCCTGGTTGCGGTATGCAATGTCCTGTTTATAGAACAATGATATATTCATTTTGTTATAAAATAATAATTTATTCTTTTGAAAAAATGTTATTTCTACTGTGGGATAAGATGTCCAGAATTTGTCTCTTGAGCTACAGTCCCTATAAATGTGTAGTTTTTCACTGGGCATTTTACAACTAAATTTATAAGAAGCACTTTTACTTTCTTTTATCTTATGATTAAATGGACTATAACAGACAGATGACAGAATTTCCTCCCTCTGTAGCTTTGTTATTTCACAGAGGCATCAAATTTTAAAGTACTGAGTTATTGGTGATTTTTAAATATGATAAGTCTCTTTCTAAGTCAGTTCCTCTTCTCACTTTTCCTGAATTCCCCTTGACTCTTTACAACTAACTTTCCTACACAGGTTAAAGTCAGGTTTTAATATTATAATCATTGCTACCCTTCCAGTTTCCCCAAAATCACTAACTAGAAGCTGAAGGTAGTTTAGATTTGGATGGGTAGGGCACAAAAAGTAAACCCTAGAAGAGAGTGCTTTATGCAGGAGAACAAGCAGACCCTGCTGCAAGAGATTATTAAAATGGAGATTCTGCTATTTAAGAATTGTGAGGGATTACATCATAATCCCCCATACCCTCTACAGACATTGCATTTTCATATTAAAAGGTGAAAGAGTGAAGGAAGAAAAAAACTTTTCTTATCTCTTTGTAGGATTGCTATTTTGTTGAGAAAAAGCTGATATTGGTTAAAATTAGTACAAATACTGCCCTTACACAGGTGTAAATGAGAACATGGTTGTGTCCAGTAAATACCTCAGCTCTAAAAATTCAAACACTTGAGTGCAATTAAAGAATAAAAGGCCAATTGGTAAATTCTACATGAATTTTCTAAGAGAACTTCTGATTTAGTTCATCTATCTCATCTGTTTTTTAAGGAACATGGAAAAAATATTTTTAGACTCATTAAACCCAAAAGGTAAGGTTAGTAATACCAGATCACATTTTTATTAAAGCAGGAATGAGTTCCAACTAAAATCAGTAACTTCAATGCACCTTTACTTCCCTGATAAATACTAAATACGGGCCATTAGAAACTGACATCACCCTCTGAAATTGAGAAATCTAACTGATGCTGAAGCAAAAAAGAAATAACTCACACAGTAACATCTTCTATGATCTTTGCTTAATGTGGCAGATTGCATGTTATGGCCAGAAAAAGCTCTCCGAAATTTAAAACGTGACCTTCCAGTAATGCAGGTTTGTGTCAATAGAATGAAGAGAACTAAGATGCCGCAGGGAAAGACATTCCAAAATTAGTTGCAAAAAAATAAAAAAGGGGAAAAAATCAAGACAAAAAGAGTTGCCAGCATCCACTTTATAGTAATTGTCTACTTATTTTTAATATATGTAGGTACAAAATTAATGAAACCTCTGGATAATTGCTACCATTTATGTAATTTAGATGCTCCTTCAGTAAACATTGTAGCTTTAAAAATAGTTATGATGCTTCTTGGTTATTAGGACAAAATATAAAAAGACTGATTCCTTCACTGCTAAGATTTATTGAGACCTCCATCGTAACAACAATTCTTTATTTACCTTTGATTTCTTCATGTGAGGAAAAATACTTGTGCAGGAAGGGAGGTATGCCCCTTCTTCCTTATGTTGCTTTATATCAAAAGAAATTGTGTATAAATACAATGGAAACATTTCAGAATTCTTTTTGTGCACCACAAGAAGTGTCAGTGGATGATAACTGAAACCTGTCAGTATAAAACCAGCAGTGACTACACCGTATTTCAGCTCAGTGCTAGCAGAAAGTCAATGCTTACTTTGTGCAGCTTTTCCACTAGAGACTGTACCTAATCAAGAGTGAGCCAAAGATTTCTTTTTCAAATTTGTTCTCTTACACGAAAACTTTTCTGTGAGTTTAATATTTAGAGAAGTGTCAGGTCCTTTCCTGCTTAATCTCTGTATTTTAAATTAGACACTGGAATTTAAATTAAAAATTCCTTGTATTTCCTTTCTCCATTGTATGCTAATTTCAAACCTGTAGGTGTTACTTCCAACATTTGTTGTGACATCTCTATAATCAAATTCAGCAGGAGACAACAGACACTGTGGACTCAAAAAGAGCACTGAAGAGAGAAGGATTATTTATAGGCCAGGTAGAAGAAAAAGAAACCTTCACGCATGGTTATGCGGAAGCTGTCATACTAATTTCACCCATGCTCTGAGCTAGTGAGGCACAAGCCATTTCTGATTTGAATCATGCAGCTGTAATAGTAAAGTCAGATTCAATGCCAGTAAGTCCATCTGAAAAATAAATTTTTTAGCACGGCCATTACTACACGGTTATATGTTCCTATCCCTTTGGAAATAGAGATTCAGGGGAATGGAACTGCTGAAAATCGAACCTGTGGGATGAGAAATGGCACTTGGCAGAGCACAGCAATCTGACCAGCAGTTACAGCTGAAAAGAAAGATCTCATTACAGAAATAAAGCTAGTGACTATCTAGGTTCTATCTGGTTTGGCTCACACAGTTCAGCTCTAGAGTCAGGAAAGTAGGCATTTGCACCTGAGAAATAATATCCTTGTTAAGCACACTGAAATTTTAAATGTTTTTACATACTTCTGACACAAATACACAAAGATTACAAGAATTTGAATATGCGTTTAATAAATCAAATTATTTTCCCACATTTCTGTATACTTATCAATACCGTGCCTGTGGTGCTTTGACACTGGCTGGAGAGCAGATGTCCACCAAAGTCACGCTATCGCTCTCCTTTTCAGCTGGACAGGGGAGAAAATATATATTGAGAGGCTCAAGAGTCGAGATAAGGACAGGGAGAGATCATTCTGCAATTATTGTCATGGGCAAAACAGACTCAGCACAGAATAAATGAAAGAAACTCTCTAATTTATGACACTGCACTTCACACCCAGTGACACCAGATTTGGGTAAGTGTGACCAGATCTTAAAGCACCTCCTCCCACACCCCCTTCTTAGCAGACTTCACTTTAGTCATGATTTTGCTCCCTTCTTCTCCCCTCACTGTGGCATGGGGTGGTCAGGGTGTAGGTTTTCAGTCAGTTTTCCTTCTTAGTGTGTGTGTGGGGGGCAATCTTCACATCCTCCCCCTGCTGCAGCATGGGGTCCCACCCATGGGAGACTGTCGTCCATGAACTTCTCCAACGTGAGTCCTTTGCTACGGGCCTTCAGCTCTTCACCAGTTGCCCCATTGTTGGTCACTTCTATGGGGTGCAGTCTCTCAGGCGCTGCCTATTCCTGTCTGGTCCCCCCCAGAGTCACAAGTTCCCTCAACAAACCTGCTCCAGCGTGTGGCCTCTCCACAGGCTGCAGGTGAGAGTGTCTTCTCCCCCTCATTTTCCATGGATTGCAGTGGGAAAACCCACTCCACCATGGGTTTCTCCATGGGCTGCAGGGGAATCTTTCTCTCCAGCACCTGGAGCGCCTCTTCCCCCCCTTAACTGACCTTGGTGTCTTCACAGTTTCCTACATCTTCTCAATCCCTTCTCTGGTGGCAAAATCAGCTGCTTGCATTTTTTTTCCTCCTAAATGTGATTCCCAGAGGCACTGTGACCATTTCTGATATTTACTAGACAGATACATTCAGGTGGGGGTATTTTGTGATTGTGTCAAACAATGAGAAGAAAATATAAACAGTTTAAGGATGAAAGGTATGAATTTACACAAGCCAGTTTAAAAACTAGTAAAAGGAAGGACAATATGGAAGCATGAGGGATTTTTTTATATTTGGTAAAATATTAAATGTAGTGTAACAATATATGACCTAATCTGCAGTAAACATCACAAAAATTCCACACAGGAGATCAGAATTTATACCTTTATATGTTTACATAGAAATTAATGTTGAGTACTTCATTTTTTTGTTCTTTATTCTATATTCATGTGAATTTTTTTACAACAACCAAAAAATATACCACACAATCGTCACTATATTATTTTTAGTGGCTAAAAAATATTATGACTTTTAAAATAGACTAAATTCCTTCAATGCCCACTTTAACAGTAAAGACTGAATGAAAAGTCTGAATGAAAGGTCTTCAAGGAAAGACAAAGAGGAAGTTAGGATCATAGCTCCCTTTAGGAGATAACGAAGCAGGTTACCAAAGTCCTCTTTAATCAACATCTCTAAACTGCGTGAATATTTATGCAAGTATTTTTTTTTTGTGTTTGAAAATTGTCTGTTCCTCTTTAGCTAAAAAGTTGCTTTAGATTACTGCAACGTACCACAAAGCAAACAATTGAGTGGGAGAATTAATAGGATACCACATTCTTTGCAATTGAAAAAAAAACATTTGATAGTCTTATTTGCAGATGAATGCTTCAGCAGCCCTGCTGGCAGAAGATGGATTGGCTATTTTTTTCAACATTTTTCTTCTCAGATGCAATTGCACAGAGCATATTGACAGGTTAGAATTAGGCCACATATTGCTTTGTTTCAAAGAAGAGAGTATGCATTTGTGCCTATGCAAGAAAGAAATTTTCTGGAGTTAAATATTAATGTAGTATAGTGAAAAAAATTACTAAATATTATTACTTCATTAAGATACAGTAATATCTCCTTTCATTCCCTACAACTGGTTCCTCTGCAAAAAGCCCAAGTAAGCTATAAGGCTCATCTGGTCACTGCAGAGAATTTTACTAATCTCCTAACAGCACTCAGAATTTAGTCTTCTCTGTAATTTCCTTGGGGCTATTTTTATCTATATTTTTATTTCTTTCCCCTGGGAACCTGGAGAAACTGTTTTCATTTATAGAAGGTGCTAATTAAAACATAGGTATTTATTGAAGTTGTTAAATTTTGCACCCACAAACTGAAATCCATGAAACCACTTTTTGAACATTTTTGTCACTGGTTCATGTGAACAGAATGCCCAACATCAGCAGTAGTTACTAGAAAAAATAGAATAGTGATAAACAAGCATCAAGTTATAGTATTTACTATTTTCTAGCACTTTGCTTGTGCTAGTTTTCATTAAAGGCATGCCTTTGAACACATGGATAAATAAATTATGAACTTCATATTGCTGTATTAAAAATACACTATCACCAAAACCACACACAAAACAATATTGCATCATCTTCTATACTGTAATAAAACCAGCTATGTAGCTCTATGCAAAGAACAAAATGAAACAGCTGGTAGATATGCAACACTATACATGGTCATTACTTCCTTAATATGAGCCATCAACAACAGTAGGAAGGAAAAATACTTCTTAAACTTTTGTTGTTCCTACACTGCAATTAAAGTAAAAACACTTCACTCTGAGAAACAGAGAAAAATAAACTTCTGGAGAAATGTAAACGAAAGAAAGAAAAATAACTCAACCTTTTAACAAATTAAACTAAAACTGGTACCTTCTGCAAAGGTGTGACTTTATAATGTATTAAACATATCCTGCTAGCAGAAAACATTAATTAGAGCTGAACAAAAAAAAAAAAAAATCACAGTGAATAATTTACTCAATGAACTTAGAATCCTCTTCAGCTTGTAGTGTGTCTGCGAAAAGATAATTATTTCTTCTGTTGCATTTTATTATTCAAAACTTCTCAACAATTAAAATTATTTTCTGTAAGGTAACTAGTAAAAATGTATGATCACACTTCACACTGAAAGAAAATATTCTATCAATCACAAACATTATGGCACCTTGCATAGGTGAAACATGCAACATAGCAGGTTTTGCAAACAGATGCATTGAACAGAGATAAGAATACAGAAAAATTCTACATGAATTCTATGAATTGTCTCTACATGATAACAGTTCTGAAAGTTATCCTGAACTGGATAAGGAAGCAAACTTCTAAGTAAAAGTGAAAATAGGGAAACTTCAGACACTTCAAAGTAAAAGTGGAAATATTAAGGAAGGTAAAATTTAGTTGCATTTTGAAAGATTTCACAAACATCTCGGCATTGAGTCACTTTGAAAAGCTAAAGACAGAATATACAGACTGGCACATGAGAATCCAATCACTGATTAATTCACTCAGGTAATTTGTTTTCCCTAAGTTTTGCAAATTCACAAATCTGAGGTTATTAAAATGAGTTCCCAGGTCCTTTTAGTAAACTGGCCTTTAAGGCACTAGGATTTTGGACATTACCGCTATCACAGAATAGCAGTGTAGATGAATACAAAGGGAACCCATCTACTCTACTTGAATGGTTATTTCAAGAAGGCAGTTCAGACAGTGCAGGTTCCCTCTGTAACACTCCCACAGGTCCCTTTTTGGGAACCTGACCCCATCAGGCTATCACTTTTCTTTCATCATAGAGAAGAATACATATGTTCAGGTCCCATCCTGACAAGGGTCAGTATGCAGAATATGCCTGTATTCAGGATATGAATATGATATTCCTAACAGAATCACATTATCACAGCCAGTTATTTTCAGCCATATTCACAAAATCTGTTTTCTTCATGCCTACTATCTAGGAAAGAAACACCAGACATATGAAGGCATGACACACTCAGTTTTCCTGTATCAAAAAACTTGAAAACGTTAAGAACATTTCAGTTCAGTAAACACCTACTGGTTGACTTCCAGAGGAAACATTGGAACCATATTTGAAATCTGAGCATAATCTAAACATAATTTATGTTTAAACTGATAGGTCTCATTATGACTTGATTTTCTAATAGGCAACTGTGTAAATCTCAATTAGTGCTTGGCTTTTATGCTTCACACTGTCCTGGTTTCAGCTAGGACGGAGTTAATTTCTTTTCTAATAGTGGATGGAATACCATGTTTGGGAGTTAGGATGAAGGCAGTGCTGATAACACACAGATGTTTCTAATTGTTGCCAAGCAATCAAGGACTTTTTCAGTTTTTCCTATTTCCCTACTAACGAGAACGGAGGGGATGCAGCCAGGACAGGTGACCTGAACTGGCCAAAGGGGGTATTCCATGACAATTACGCCATGCTCAGTATAAATGGCGACTGGTGGGAGGAGGAGCAGGTGGCTCCAGGATGCATGGTTTTTGGGGATGGTCTGGTTCTGGGGTGGCTCTGGGCTGCAGGGCCTGACTTGTGTGGTTCAGTGAGAAACTGCATTGTGTATCAACAGTTTCATATATTTTTACTCTGAAGTCCTGTTAGCACTGTTATATCTATCTTTCTGCTATTCTAGTAAACTACCCTTATCCCAAACCACGGGGTTTTGGTTTCTTGGTTTTGGGGTTTTTTGCCTTGCCTTTGCCTTTGCCTTTACCTTTGCCTTTGCCTTTGCCTTCCTTTTAAAGAACAAGCTACTGCATGGTGCTCAGCTCTCGTCTGGGGCAAAACCACGACACACACCTACTACTGAACATCTTAATTTCACAAATGCAGATGGTATCAATTCCCAGTTGATGTGCTGGGACAATACGAGCAAGTTAAGGGTTACATTTAAGTTACAGAAGTTGCTATAGTTTTGCTTCTTTCAATATCCCATTTTATTTCATTTTTTTTTTCTCTCAGATTTCATCAGTTGTCCATCCAAGTGGGCAAACTAAATTCAAGAACTTTCCTAGATTAAATTTACTTTATAAGCTACTACTTCTATCACTCAGTCATTGTTCTGCTTATTTCTAGAAGTTGTTTTTTATCCTGAAATCTCTCAAGCCAATATGTTCTGCAGGTCATATCTAACCAGATTTCTCTAACTTGCTGCTTCTGTGATAACTTGCTTATCCTCTCTAAAGTTTCGTCTCATAATGTGCATTCCTTAATACTGTAGTTGCTGCTGTCTAGTAAGTATCAACATTTCCCTACTTTTTCCCTACTTTTTGCTCAAGGTTCTCTCACCACATGAGGTTTTTTTTCCCCTTGGTCCTTGATGGTACCAGTAACCCACAAGGCAGATATTCACAGTAGCATGATAATTTATTTAGTGACATGAGAGCTTTTTTCCACAGAGCTATTCAAAGGTTGTCCCCACATTAAAATGTGAGGCACTAAAACAGGAAAACATCTGAATTCACTTCAAATATATGAACTGGATTTCACACATTTCTTGAGATTTTTAATCATGAATCTTGACAACTATCTGGAACTCAATTCTCGAGATTCAGAGATTCTAGCGAGTCTTTCAAGCATGTGCAAAATACTGTCTTTTGCACACTAGACAACTCATCCTATTTTCACCATTTATTTCAGGATGATTTAGATGCTCTTGATAGTGCAAACATAAGCAAACTTACAAGCCTGCTCTATGTGGTAAATTTCTTTGTCCTTGTAGTCAGCTTTGTGGCTCTAGAAATACTGACCCGAATCAAAATATTTTATTAAAGTGTCCCAGTTTTTTCACAGCAGACAAGCATTGACTGTAAATAAAAGAGAAATAAAGGTTCATGACAACATTTGTTTTAATTTTTTTTTAAACAGCAGTTAATTGATTTTCCAATAGCACTAGAAACAACATGTATGGCCTTTTTATAAAGAATTTATCTCATCTCTCCAGCTGATATAACTAACATAAGAATCACATGTATTACAAATACTTCAAGACTTATCAGTGCTTTCCATTTATGCATCCTTTTTGTGTCATTTGCTTCACTGCTTTTAGTATTTCTTGTGATAACATAATCCATTTATCAACAGAGAACAAGGGAGGTAAAGGGAAATTTAATGTCTAATGTTTTTTGACTCTCACAAGGGAGCTTTCATTTTCATATTATGAGAGTAGATTAAACTCACAGTTAAGCATTTGCTGTGTTGTAGGCATAATTCACATTTTTCTGCACAAACAGGATTAACGGATACCATAGAAGAAACCTCCAGCCAGATTTCTTAAAGTTTTCAATTTTACACAATTGGATTATCAATCATTCCTGTAACAAAGGAATTTACCAAAGCAGAAGAAAAAACTGGCAACAGAAATTGCATAGAATTGCTAGATATTTGTTCACTACCTCCAAACTGTACAACCAGGAGAATTAAAGTAGGTAGTAATTCACTTCATGAAGGTCATGAATATTTTCAGAAATAAAGCCATCAATAGCTTTGATAAAACCTAGAAAAATATTTAATTACAGATGTAGGGGCAGAGAGATTTTTTAATACATCTTTCAGTTTGCATCCAAAGTGCTAGACCAAGTTCATGAGATAGATAGATAGATAGATAGATAGATAGATAGATAGATAGATAGATAGATAGATAGATAGAGTTCACTCTCACTGATGTACCATCTTAAAAAAGAAAAAAAGGTGAATATCCTACAAAAACCTAAGGCAATATGGCTTACATGGCATCTGTGAAACCTTGAGAATGATGGTTTTCAGTATCAATGAAGTAACTGATGAGAAAGACAGTGAAAACTTCAAGACAGTTTGAAGATAGAACAAAATGGGAATTTTAAAAATTCTAGCCATTGTTGCAAAATTCTAATTTGAATGCTATGGCACATAACATTTTTCCAATCTATTTACTATGACTTTTAATGATGTTGTAAATGGATTTCTTAAAATGTTTTTATACATGTGCATTTATACGGACTTTTTTATTTGAGATGCAAGTCTTGCTTTCACTTTTTGTCCAAGGTATTCCTGAAATTTAAATGTTAGAGAATTAATATATCAGTATACTGGTGGAACCTAAAAATTGAGGCAATCCTGTTTCTGAAAGTCCTCTGTAATATATGCCATAAAGATAACATAAATATATATATATATATAATTTTGAGACTAAAATGATGAAGGAAATACAATGGTTGAATAACAAAGAATTAGAGGAATTTACACTTACTTCTCAAAAGCTTCAGCCTGGAGAGGACAGTCTTTTAAAATGGTGTAGTTTTAGATTTAAGTCTGACATGATTATTTAGAGCAGCTTTTCTGTAATCTTATATTTCATATGTTCAAAAATTTTAAAAATTATCAATTATGTTCTTATGAGAAAGTGAAAAAAGAATCACTGTATCACATTTTTAAATGTCTCCACATAACGTAATTGTGCAGAGCACTAGCTTCATTCCATATGCACCAACACACTTCATTTGTCCAGTCATATGAAAAGCTGAAGAACTGTATCTCTTTTTCATTAATATTTATTCTCATTATTTTGCGACCTAATCTGGGTGATCCTGTTCTGGCAGGGGGGTTGGTCTAGACGAGTTTTCGAGGTCCCTTCCAACCCCTACCACTCTGTGATTCTGTGATATGAATGATAATTAGTAAAATGGTGGGCTCATGGCAGAAAGTTTATCCTTTTCTAATAGTTTTCTCAAAATATTATTACTGCTGAGCCAGAGATTTACCCTAAGAATTTAATAAGAAGTTATATTTGAACAAGTTTATACAGTGAAATGTAATGTTTCAATTATTTTTTATTTGCTTTTAATGTTCTAAGATATTTTTATTTACTGTAAGATTAACTTGCTGTTTTAAAAAACACTCCTCTAGTTATTTTTAGCCTTAAATATTGAACTTGTATAAATTCTGTTTTAGGAATTTGCAGTTTAAAGAAATAGTGCAGTATCTGAAAAATTACAGTCTTATCATGTACATAATTATATTTAGTCTGGATTTATTCTGAGTATGAATGACTATTCAAGATCAGAATTTGATTTTAAATGCTTCAATTTTTAGTGTTTTCATATTAAAAAATACTAAAAGTATGCCATTTTTCATGTATTAAATGTATGCCATTTCTAAGGCATTCAGTTTGAATAACACTGGAGAAATAGAAAAGAAATAGAATATTTACTCTTTGCTTTATAGTTTCAATCTAGCAACAAGGTAAGTCAGAAGAATATTTTTCTCTAGTCAGATGTCCTGAGAAAATAAAGATACTATGAAATATATAAAGTTTGCCAAATAAAGCAATCCCCTTCTCAAAGATTTATTTTCTTAGAGAACAAAAGAAAAAAAGGCAAAAAACTATTCTGTTCCCAAATGTTATAGTTTATCTAATGTTTAATTCAGAATGTTCTCTATTATTATGTTACTGTCATGTATTAACAGATCAATTAATTGATATCTGTTGAAATAAAAGGGAAGATATAAATATTATATGGATTACATATATATAATTATTACATTACATATTAGGCACCAAATGTAAACTATAAGTGCAGAATCACCCATTGAATGAAGATTTTCTCTTTCCTGAACATCGTTGCAGCAGATACTTTTCTGCAGAAATATCATACATTATTATGTGTTAAGTGATGATACAAGTGACCATCACCACCAGCAGCTAGATTAGGCACACAGGCTGTGTGTGTGCTTCAGTCACTAGTGCTGTGCCACTCACTTGCCTGACTGATGGGAGTCTCTCCCAGTAACTGTGGAAAAACAGCTACAGGTACATACACTGTGGCTGGTGGCAGAGATTCCCACTTGCTACAGTCACTGGTGCTGAGACCCCACTTGTTCCTGTAGCTATCACCACAGGCTAGGGGCACCTACACCACCAGTCTTGATATCGATCATCAGAATTAACTATGTCTCTGCACTACAATGACTACATCATTCAGAATGATTGTAGATGGTTTCTAGGTGGTTGCTAAGAAAAGGATCAAAGGGAATTATTTAAAGGCACACCTGTAAACTGACTGTCCTGGGACATTATGAACATCTAAGCAAGGTATTTCCACACCCAGATAGTTTGGCAGTGAAAACTGAAGTCCAGCTGTCCCCAGCTGAACTGTCTTCACTATAATATTAAAACACACACCCACAGGACAAGAAGCCCCTTTCCAGTGTCCTGGTTTCAGCTACGACAATGTTAGTCAGCACAGATAAGCCAAGCTGGCCAAGGGTGTTTTCCATACCATGTGAAGTAACACTCCCCATAAAAGGGGGCTAGATGGAGCGGGATGAGTCTCTGCACCTCTGGGACAGTCTGAGTGCAGGCTGAGTATCCTGTTTGTCATCAGGTCAATAAGTGCCTTGTGTTATCACCGTGTATTCTGTCACAAGTTCTGTTGTTGTTCCCCTTACCCTGTGCTTGGTTCAGTAACTGTCCTTATCCCAACCTGCGGGTGTGTTTGTCCATTTCTCTTGCCTCTCCTGCCAGGGAAACAGGAGAGAATGGCTGTGTGGTGCTCAGCTGCTGCCTGGGGTTGAACCACGACACATGGATGACAACTCTTCCTCCACGCAGGCACAGTGACTGAAGAAGATGGCACAGTAATTATTATAATTACATGTAAATTTCTACCCAGTCATTGTAAATGGGAGTGTATGACCTTGTAAAATTTGTGTATAAATATGACAAATGAGCCGGCTTTGCTCAACTTTTGGAAATACACTGAGAATCCAGCCCCTAATAAAAGTAGTATCTCCCTTATGCATGAGAAGTGGCTTGTTGCACACCTGGTAACGAATCTGCTCTTTGGACAGCAGTCTGGCTCCAGGTGCTGGCCCCAAATCCACTATATTCTGTTCCCCCCAGTACCTGACAGTTAGCCATTGCAACATGCACACATAGGGTAGAGAGTGAGATTACACAAAGCATTTAATAGGAAGGCAGTACAGACTGTGGTTATCTGGTACAGGATTCAGACAGACAAGTGTACTAACTGACCCCATTTTATATGCTACTGTCTCCTCTTATGTCCCTTTCTATCTATTCCCTCTCTTTGTTCCTCCTCATGACCATTCACTAAGTTTTGCATGGTCCCACCCTTCAAAAATCCCAAATCCTTATGTTGTTTGTTACCCCCCTCTTTAGCCAGGTGGCCCTCTTCAAAGCTGTATCTGGAGTTTCTTAATAACCTATCACGTAGTGATTGGAGATTTTTAGTGTTTTCACAATGTCTTCATCGTTTGTCTACCAGGTTTATGACTCTATGTGGCTTTGGTTATAACCTCCCTCTTTACTTATGGCCTTTTGTACTGAAAGGATACTTGGCTGGATAATCTTAATGAATAAACTCTCGTCTTCAATTTACCCTTACATCATGTTCCTCAGACTGAACAAAATGCTAATGTTTGTGTAGACTTATTATTTTCTTTCATTTCTTTGGAATTTTGTTTTGTATTCTGCTCATACATTGTTGTGAATACGAGTTGTTACAGAAGGGTAGCTTGATGAACGACCCTCAAATATGATGTTTAATCAATAGTCACACTTAGATATTGATTGGAGAAGCCTTTTGAAGGGATCACACTCCCAAATGGTCTGCCAGCTGTTAACTGTGCATAGGTTAAATAGTCATATGTTTTTGAACACATGCATACATATCTGTATACATGCCCAAGCCTAAAATCTTCTAAGGTAATTCTATTACTAACTTCAGATGTGTATTATTGACATAAAACTGGCAACAGATTGGTGGCAAAATGCAGAGTAATTTGCTCTCCAGGAAGAATGACTGTCTGAAAATACTTATTTGGACAAAAGTTTCTTTGTTTCTTTGTTTGTTTGCTTCTTCCCTTTGTTTTCTTAAAATAAAGCCTAAATATAGATAAACAAGAATGAATCCCAAATATGGCCACCTGAACACCTAAAATTCTAAGCACTTGAAATAACCTCAAAACAGAGAGATGAATAACTTGATCTATCCCAGTTTCTAATACATGTAAATATTGTACAGTGCTGAGGGTTTATCTTAACAGAGACAACTACTTGAAATTCTATAAATTACTTTTAACAAGATAACTTCGTCTAAAAGATTCTGGGTATCTCCTAAAAAAGACCAACCAATTAACTATGCTAACTTTAGAATCTCTGTAAATGCAAGAAATTCAATTTTCCTTTTTCTTTTCTTTTTTTCATGAAGGTGTCTCTGAGAAGCATAAAAAAACCCCACCAGAAATAAAAGACCTATTCTGAAACAAAGTTTGAATGACTACAGATTATAGTCAAGTAGTTTTGAATTTTGAGATGGCAGATTCTGTCAAAATATAGAAAATACCAAGCCTCTGACAATAAAGAAAATAAATTTGGAATTTGATTTTAACAATTTTGCAAATTATTAAACCAGAACAATTACAGTAACAGATTCATTTGCAGCAGTACATTCTGGCAATTCAACAAAAATTAGCTATTTCAGATCATTTTGTATCTTCTTTATAAATTTTACAAAAGTTGAGAGTGATAAAAATTCCCTAAGATAAATTGCCAAACACTGTAAACAACAGATAAATTTTAAATTTAATTTTCACCAATGTAATGACAAAACAATATTGCTACTTAAAAAAATAAATTCCAAATACTCTGAAACAGTCTATGTTTTATATTTTGTGCACTTCAGTAATCTCATTGTTTGCAATAAATTTCTTAATATCTTTGGTTAGATCTGTGGGTGGAATTGGAATATTACACTCAAATGTGTAAAATGATTTATAACATTATCTGTTTCTTGAAATGGCCACAAGGCAATATGTAGATTGACAGTTACTAGAAATACATATTAAATGTAATTACTTTTATTTAGCAATGTTCTACAGCTCTTCTGAACAATAAAACAGTTTTGAAGGTACTGCCAAAAACCCCTTGTCATTCCAAGTGAGATTTTATATATTAATGCAATTTAGTAACAACATCAAATTTCATAGTAATTCTTATTGCCCACATGCAACCTACACTTTTGCTTCAAGGAAGAAATCATACCTTTCCATATTTCAGTTTATAGATATTTTTGTAAGTTTGAGATACTGCCATACAACAAAAATAGTGTGAATGGTTTAAGTCGTTTGATCTCTTAGACCATTATGACTTCTAGCTCAACTTCATGTGACATAGATAAATTTTTAATAAAAATTTAAATAAATAATAAACCCTTCAGGCTAAGGGTACCTTTAGGGTACAGACTGCCCAGAGAGGTGGCGGTGTCACTGTCCCTGGAGGTGTTCAGAAAACATGTAGATGCAGCACTTTGGGACATGGTTTAGTAGACACCATGGTGATGGGTTGATGATTGTACTTGATGATCTTAGAGGTCTTTTCCAACCTTAATGATTCTGTGATTCTACAATACTTATTTATATAGCTGCTTCTAAGACAGGATCTCAAAAGAGCTGGTAGAAGTTTCCATTAACATCTCTAGAAGGTACTACTTCATGTGAGCTTGCAAAGAGGCATAACTAACACGGGGAGACCAGAGACTCTTGTCATTCTCTTTTTATTCTTATTCCACTCAAAAAACACTATCAGAATTCAGATTCACAAACCAAGTCTGAAAGCACTGATTTTTCCTTTTCCTCTGACTATGACAAAATAGCCTCCAGAGCTCTGTAATGCTAGGTGTTAATTATGTGCTGCAATGCAGTACATACTCTGAAAAGCAATATCGCCTTTGTCATTTGTGACTGATTACCCAATTCTGTCTGTGCTCGAAAGAAGTTATTTCCTGAAATGTGCTTTGCAATTCGGTTCACGTGTCTGCTCATTAGTTTCATTCAAGCTGCATCATTTTGCATGCTATATCATAGAGACAACAGAAATGTAACTCTAGGAAAAGCATTCCCAGAAATACACTTGGTCAGCCCTGCAGCATTCCCTTCCAGCACAATGCTGTCTCTGTTCCTCAACAAAAAGCTTTTCCTAGGCAACAGCTGCTCTGAAGTAGTGAGTCCTGTTCACTGAGCACCACATACCTCGTTTTAGCCTCGGAATGAATCATTTCTTTTTGTCACTCCTTCAGCAGGCAACATCAGTCTACCAGCACCACACGTCAATGTACATGGCTGCTTGAGCACCTGCAGTGAGTTTAGTAAGGTGATTTTTCAAGCATAGCTATCAAACGTAACTGATACTCTGTCTGTAAGTAAATGTGCACGTGTTTTACCTCAGCACTGAGACTCTGGCTCTTGTGCATTAATCATTTCAAGTCTAGCAATTGTTTTATAACTGTTTACTCTTTCAAGATTCTCTTTGCAAGAAAACTCTAGAGGCATTATTTGAACTGATAGGTTTAGTTTTTCCCACCATGAAATCCAACAATGAGCTCTTTGAAACTGCATACCAAACTACTAATGTTTGTACCTCTGTTCTGTTTCTGTTCAGAAAGCTGCTCGATAAGATTCCTTGGGAGGCAGCCCTTGAGGGCAAAGGAGCCCAGGAGGGTTGGTTGCGCCTCAAGAAGGAAATCTTGGCGGCACAAGAACAGGCTGTCCCAGAAGAGGAGTCAGAGAGGAAGGAAGCCAGCTTGGCTGAGTAGAGAGATCCAGCAAGATCTTTGGGAAAAGAGGGAAAAATATGACCTTTAGAAGAAGGGGCAGGTGTCTTGGGCCGCCTGTAGGAATTTAGTGAGATCATGTAGGGAGAAAGTGAGAAGGGCTAAAGCTAAACTGGAACTCAGACTGGCCAGTTTTGTAAAAGATAATAGTAAGTCCTTCTATAGGTATATTAATAGTAAGAGGAGGGTCAAGGAGAATCTCCAGCCCTTATTGGATGCTGAGGGAACATTAGTGACAAGGGATGAGGACAAGGCTGAGGTCCTTAATTTCTTCTTTACCTCAGTCTTTAATAGTAAAGATGGGTATTCCCTGAGTACTCATCCTCAGGAACAGGCTGACAGAAAGGGGAAGAATAGCAAAATTCCCATGGTTCAGGAGGAAATGATTAGCGACCTACTTGGCCAGTTAGATACCCACAAGTCAATGGGACCTGATGAGATTCACCCGAGGGTGCTGAGAGAACTGGCAGATGTACTAGCCAAACCCCTTTCCATCATCTATCAGCAATCCTGGCAGACTGGGGAAGTTCCAATCAACTGGAGGCTGGCAGATGTTAGACCCATATGTCAGGGCCTGGAACAGGCTGCCCAGGGAGGTGGTTGAGTCACCTTCCCTGGATGTGTTCAAAAAAAGGGTTGATGAGGTACTTAGGGATATGGTTTAGCATAGGATGGGAATGGTTGGACTTGATGATCTTCAAAGGTCTTTTCCAACCTTGTGATTCTGTGATAGTTTAGAATAATGAGCTGAGGCTAAACAGCTGCCAGGCACTAATAGAGGATTAAGTTAGAGGGCCAAACTGGGATTACCTGCACTAACGGAAACCCTAAAAAATTTAGTTCAAGATTTTTGCTAAGAAAGCATCAGTGACACAGAATACAATTCAGAGGAATAACTCCATGCTATCACAGAAGTTTAATCACAAGATAGGATGAGTTTCTGTCCCTATAGTTTTTTCTCCTTTACAGGAAAGCTAGTGGTGTACCTAAGAGTAGATTATAGACAAATAGTATAAAATAAATCTACATATGAAACCAAGAGCTAAAACTTGTCTCATAGGGGAAAAACTAGTCTTATAAACTAAGTTCTTCTCTTGGGGATTGGACAACAACCTTCTTGAATAATGATCAAAATCTTCAATTACCTCTATTTTGAAGGCTAGATTTAAATCAGTGTTGCTCAAATATTTTTCTTCCACCCATTCATCTTTGAATAATGACTGTTTAAAATAAATAAAACTAAATAGAAAGAATAAAGATGTGTCTTCTTACAGAAAGCTAGCCATAACCTTAGAAACTACAGTTGGCTGTTTCCCAATATCTCACTGTACCTGTCTACTCAATACTACACTCTACTTTTTAACAGTGACTTCTAGACAGTGTATGTATTGTAAGGTATTTTGTATGTTTCTTCTGAGGGTTAATTTTAAATCTGAGGGTTAATTTTAAATGTCATCCCTAATAGAGAAGACAAATACTGTATCTATTTGCAGTATTGTTATCTTAACTATGTTATCAGCTTCACCTATTTTAATAATGTTCTTCATAGCTGCTGGGAGGGAAATTCTCATACAATTGTTCTATGCAAATAAATAAGATACTAAAAACATAGAAAGAGCTTACACATGTGGCTGGTTAGTGTTAACTGTTAGGGCACAAGCTACTCAATAGCAGAATTTCTGCAAATTTTAAAGCAACTGAGATGAAGTCTTGGCTTTGAAAAAAAGCTCAGAGTGATTACTTGTTTTGTTTCCACTGATGATTTTACAGTGTGGTCACTGCAACAAACATATGAAACTAAACTTCATAGTTATTCTAAGCAGACTCATTCCTAATTAACTGTGAGGACCCATGAACTCAACATTATCTTGCAGCCTGTGATTGTGAAAGAAAGGACTGCCTGCATACTGTTTCTGATTGACTGGGTATGGGCTGAATAAGAATTCTGCATGCATAAATAAAGCACATTATACTAAGAATATTACATACATATGTTACAGCACTGATTTGTCCTTCAACATAAACCCTGTCTACAAGCAAAGTATTTCAAGATTTCCATCTTAGACAAATATTTTATAATCTGCCAGATATGAAATGTCAAACACTGATTGAATGTCACAATTATTTGCTTGACCATCAATAACTTTCCACTCAAAAGAGCATAAATATTTTCTCTTATTGAGAAGTACTGAGGACCAAAGACTTCTAAATATATATTTCTATGCTTCAGAATATGTAAATGAATAACATCAATGTATTTTATGAGTGTGGGTAGCCTTCTTTGTGGTGGTGTAAAACCAATTTCTCCCATACACCCGCTTGTCTGGCATTGTGGTTTAACCTGTGATGCAGCTGAAACAACCACATAGCTACTTGCACACTCCCACCCCCAACAGTGGGATGGGGAAGACAATCAAAAAGGGGAAAGAAAAAAGTCTTCTGAGTGGAGATAAAAATTGTTTAATATGACAGAAAAGGAACAGCAACAAAAACATTTACAAAAGGTGTTGCACAACACAATTGCTCACCAACTGGAGTGGATGCTCAGTCAGTTCCTGAGCTGCACTGCCTCCTGGTCAAACCCCAGTTATATACAGAGCATGGCATCATATGATATGGAACATCCCTTTGGCCAGTTTGGATCAGCTGTCCCGGCTGTGTCCCTTCCCAACTTCTTGGGTGCACCCTCACATTCTCATTAGTAGGACAACATAAGAACCTGAAAGGTCCTTGACTGCTTGGCAACAACTAAAAATATCTGATGGTTTGGTCCTGGCTGGAGGCCAGACGCCCACTGGCTGGAGGTCAGAGGCCCACTAAAGTTCTCTATCACTCCCCTTTTCACCTGGACAAGGGAGAAAAGCCCTCCTCCCCAGCAAACATGCTCTGGCATCCATGTCTGTCTCTCACTCATCTCTGTGTCTCTGTCTCTCTCCACGGGCTGCAAGTGTTGGCAGAGGCTTGCTCCAATGCATGTCCAAGCGTCTTCTGCATGTCTCCACCTGCTCCAGTGTGGGGTCTCTCCACAGGCTGCAGGTGGGATTTCTGCTCCCCATGATCTCCCATAGGCTGTGGAGGGATACTTGCTCCACCACGGGCTTCTCCACATGCTGCAGGAGCATCTTTCTCTCCAGGGCCTGGCATGACTCCTTCCCCCCACTTCTCCTGCCTTGGTGTCTGCACAGTTTCTTACATCTTCTCACTCCCTTCTCTGGTGGCAAAAAGCATTTGCTTGCATTTTTTGTTCTCCTAAATGTGGTTCCCAGAGGCGCTGTGACCGTCACTGGTGGCTCAGCCTTAATCAATGACTCCAGCCTTGAGCCAGCTGGTGTTTGCTCTGTCAGGTCTGCAGAGAGCTTCTAGCTGTTTCTTGCAGAAGCCACTCCTGCAGCCAACTCCTCCTCCACCATAACCCAACCATGAAAACTACAATAAACATCAGTGTGTTATCAACATTGTTCTCAAATGAAAAACACAGCACTGCACCAGCTGCTAGGAAGATGATTAACTATCCCAGCCAAACACAGGACATTTGGTTATACCCGTATTAATCTGGTTATTATTGCAACTTGATTCCTCAGTAACAACACAGAGGCAAACTGAATACCTAGCCCACAATAGTTTTCCAGAACATATCTTAATTGTAGTTGTGATTATTTAATTCTAGTAGTATAAATCCAGAAAACAGTAACAAACTGAAATCTGTATACAAAATCACTTGTTCTTGTTTCCAAAGAGTTCATCAGGAAAGAATGCTTATAATTAAAAAGCAGCATCCAAGAGCACTGTAGAAAATCACACGTATCCTGGTACTCAGATCTTATTCTTCACAGGCATAAGATAAAGTTCCAGATTACCAAGATCTGCATGGTGTTACTACATGCCAAACAGTTTTGAGAACTAGCTGAAATAAGAGCTTTATAAATAAACTATGAATATTCATGAACCTCTATTCTATTTTGCATGGGTTTTAGTTACTTCATGCTAAAACGACTGAACATAAAAAACTTATTCACATTTTAAATCACATTTTTAGAGGTTATCATCTCTCTATATGCAAATGTTAAGGACATAATTCAGATTTTGGTTAAAGAAATTATGGTTTAATACAATTATTTTCTGAAAATAAAATTTTAGTTCTGTTCTTATAGACAGTAGATCATAGGAGTCACAGGAAATTTCCAGTTAGAAATTATTTCAAGAGGTCTCATGTCCACCCTCTAGCTAATAGTGCCAAATCTAAGGTTGGACCAGGTTGCATCTGGAAAAACAGAAAAGGACAGAGACTACACACACAACTCCTCTTGAGCACTGGTTTTGCTGCTTCACTGTTCTCAAGGAGAAAGTTTTGCTTTATATCAAGTCTGAACCTCACCTGTTTCAGTTTATGCCTGTTGTCTATCATTCTCCCAGTGTGTAGCACTGTAAAAAGCCTAAGTCTGCCTCTGATGAACTCCTTGGAAGCTGTTGTTAGGTTCCTCCTGGACCAACTTCTTTTCAAGCTGAGCAAGTTCCAGACCTTCAGCTTCTTCTCCCAGGACAACTTCTCTAGCCCTGACTAGGTTGGAGTCCCTCTGTCAAATCTCAGTCAGTTTATCAATGTCTTTACTGGAGGAGGGTGGGAAGATGTTCTAGTATTTAGATGGTATCTCACAGCTGCCAAGCAGAGGGGAAAAATCAATCCTCTCAATACCCTGTCTGTGCCCATGCGAATACGATCAAAGATGCTGTTGGCCATCTCTACAGCAGGGGCACACATCTGGTTCATGCTCAGCTTTTGTCTGTGAAGTTCCTCAGGTCCCCTCCTGCAGAGCTGCTCTCAGACGGGCAGGCACCAACCTGTGACCTTGCACTAGTGCCCCACAGGGGCAGCATTTTGCATCTGTCACCTGCAAGCTAGATAAATGTGCCCTCTGTAACTTCCTTCAAGTCATTGATGAAGCCATTAAAGTGAACAGATCATTGCTGTACTCCACTTGTCACCAGAGTAAGTTGAGTATCACCCCATTTACCATTGCGCTCTGAGCCCAATCATCTATCCAGTCTTTTACCCCTCTTGCTGTCTATCTATGCAGACTATGCAGTGCAAATTTAGAATTAAAGAAAAAAACATTAATTGTAGGGAATGGTGTTGAAATCCCAGCTAAAATAAAGATAAATGATACTCACTACTCACTCTTCATCCACATACCTGAATACTCTGCCCCTAAAGCCAGGTAGACATTACAGTTTCTAGAGATTCATGGAAAACTCAACAAATTCTTCTGCTCTGCAACTGAATATGATCAGTTTGGAGTTCAGACAGTCTTTTCAAAATCTGTGGTAGGAAACAGGCAAATTTACAGCTCACCATCCACTGAAGTAGATGATGACTTAAAACAGAAAACGAAGATTTTGGCCTGTAGCCACATAGCCTAGTAAGTCTGTGGGGGTTTTCTTGGTTTCATTGCTTTGTTTCCGGTTTTTGCTCAGGGTTGGGTGGCTTTTTAGTTTCTTTGTTTGTTTGTGGGTTGTGGGGTGGGCTTTTTGAGCTTTTCACTGTTGCTTGAAATAGGACACAGGCTTTGTATTAGGTTAACACAAAGGCTTCAAGACTTGTCAGGTTTTCTCTGTGCTTGTCAGGTGATTTGCTTTAGGCTGTAACACCAGTTATCAGATGATCAGTTCACCATTATTTTGGTTTAACTTTTGTTTAGATTTGGACAGCTGTGTGATGCTAGTCCTATTTGATGCCAGGAGCTACTGAATCTGCTATCCATGACACTAATAAAATGCAGCATGGAAGAAAACGGGCACGAGGTGACAACAGGGGTCCTGGATTTAGGGTCACAAAGCACAAAGTGATACTGGTGGCTGCAGGGCTACAAGCAATTCACCAGTAGCTAATCAGTGGTCAAAGGAAGGCACCACTGGGAGTTTTGAAACACTGGTTTCACATGTAAAACACATCACAGTTGGTAAATTTGAATATAATGTGAACTTGCACACCAATGAAGAAAGACCAAGATATATTTTGTTAGCAAATATGAAAATGCCCTTAGACATGTCCCACAGTGAGAAGGAGAAACCATATACAGCTTCATTGTACTTCTCTCAGCAAATGACTTCAGACAATTAGTAAACAGCCCCAGACTGAAGGCTTTCACTTAAGTGGAAATATGACACCGGAGAAAAGGAAATTCACTGGAAGGGTCATGCACATCACTTTAACTTCACATAAATTGAGCTTGAAGTGCTAATACTACTGTAACCAAACTAATCATAATTCCTTGATTAGACAGATAAGCTTTAATTCTACTAACAGGAAATTATGGGGTGTGCATTGATAGAAACGTTGTTTACATGATTCTGAGCATAAAAAGCTGAGGGGTAGTCAAAACATCTGTTCTGTAACTTAGTTGCAATGAATTAGTAACACTTGTGGGGGTTTTTTTCTCAAAATGCTATCCTTCCCAGCAGTATATACCATTCTCCTGTTTACCTGACAAAACCGCTCACACAGCTGTGTCTGTATCCAGTATCACTGGGTTTCCATTCAGTTGCCAGACAAAAGGGGAGAAAGAAAACTGCTGTTCTCTCTTCCAATGACTTGGAAGCAGACTGCTACGTTTTGTATACAGTTGTAAATAGGAAGTTGAGCTGTTGGAGAAAAAAAAAAAAAAAGAAAAGAATCAAATGCATCCTTTCTTCAGTCCTTTAGGTTACTATATTTTTCTATTTTTCTCCTTATTTTAATCTAAAGTATGTCTGTTGCTTAAGAATTAGATTCAAAATAATTCTCTAGCATATCCAAAAAACAAGCTGAAAAGATAAACCAACTTATCCAACGCTTTATGGAAAATATACCAGGCTCTGAGAAAGACAACTGTTGATTTCTTTATGCAGCTTATTAAATTACATGACCCATTCCAATTTAGAGTGTGTAGGCAAAATGATATGAAACAGCAGCTCTTCTAGTTTTCATTTATGCCAGATATCAGAAGAATATGCAGACTAATGTTAATGGAGGATAACTGTCCTGCACAACCAATTAGAGCGTTAGATTCTAATCACCAAGCTAAATAGCTGCATGTGAAGCCATTTGGATTAATGCTGAAACATCTTTCATTAGACAGACATAACATCATTAAACCCGAATATTTTCTGCTTGTGTCCGGATATTTTCTGTAGCACTGGCTGCAGCTTCACCAGTCAAGAGAGAATGAACATTGAGCTGTTATGAAATTCATAATCTATTGATACAGAAAAATACATTTATAGTCTTTGTGATCAATATGGAATTGCATAATTTGTTTTTACTTGGTTTAGAAGTGTGATTAAAATTATATTTAATGAAATATACTTAAATATAATATACAATATTTTATATGTCCTTGTCAAAAAGACAAAGTTAATTTTCTCCAGTGCATATGCATTTGCCCACTTCAATTCGTAATAAATCAAAGTAGTGTCTTTGAGAACAGATCAAAGTTACCCAGACACCAACCACCACCAACCCAGTACTACTTGAAACAGCTTAACAAAATTATTCCTTTTACTAAGTTACATTTATTGATAACCAGAAATATATAGGTGTTAAATCAAGCACCCCAAGTCAAAAACAAAAAACCCAACCCCCCCAAAAGCCAACCAACCAAAAAAACCCAACCCAAAAATCTTTTAATGACAGCATGCACTGCAATTATTTTGGGTATAAATACTATGAATGATTGTCTCCTAATTTTATTACAAGCCAGACATGTGAGTAGCTTTACTTAATTTTTACACATGTATGAATCCAGTTACTGAAAACTTTTCTGTAAGTTTAAGTAGGACAAAATATTCTTTCATATACTTTACAAAAATAAGAGATCTGTTTACATATCACACATACTGTTTCATTTTTGCACATGTTGTTCTTCATTCAGATTTTTATACTGCTCCATATAAGCATTTTTACATAAAGATCCTTCAAGTCTCTTCCTTATTCTACCCTTTTATGAAATCAGTGAGGTGAACTTGACAAGACATTTATACACAACACATAAGCATAGTAGCTGTGCATCAGAAAAAATCCTGCCTCAGGAAATTTGCCATTTTCTGCAAATGATAAGGAAGGAAAGCCATACACAAAATAAGGTAAGATTTGCAGCATTGTTTGAAATTATTTTTATTCTGTTGAAACTATAAAACTAGATAGGTATAAGCATAATTTCTCTGAAGACTGGGATTTGGGATCTTATCTAAGAAAAAAAAAATCAAGCCAATTGGAGGGAGGAAAGGCTGGAATGAAAGAAATTCAGATAAACACTAACAAGAGAATATATGAGGTTGGAAGAAGCTGTGAAACACAGCGCAGAGACCAGAACACAGAACCAGTTTGCAGGGACAGAGTGAAGATTAAATAAACCATAGAAATGTGACATCAATAAGAACGTGTAATTTCAGACAGAATGTCATGAGCATATCTGAAGAGAAAATATTAAGGAAGAGTGAAGAAATAAATATCACTATTGAGAACGACTTCAGAAAGGGCGAGGGGAGTTAAATGCCATTTTATTCTTAGTGAAATAAATTAGTACATAAATAAAAAAGGTAGAAATTACTAGAAAAGAGGATGATTTAGGGAGAGAAAATTTTCACTTAAGAAAATGTTTGGTAAATAAAAAGAAATAGAAAAGAAAATGGTACACTATTAAAGCTCCTTAATCCTACTCCATTTTTCCCACTTTCTCATAACATTTTTGATGCAAGTTTTACATTTAATGAACTATAATTGAAGCAGGGATTTATTCTAGGCAGTGTCCTCGTTTCCATTTAATGTGTATTTATAAAAGACTTAAAAGACACCCATCGAAGTAAGAAATGTTAAATTTCACTTCCTTATTTACAGCATGTAAAAGACTGGACTTCATCCATTTATATATATTAAAAACTTTTTTTAAAAAAAAAATCCTTATTGGTTCTGATCAGTCAGCATTTAGACAGAAGTAATGAACTCTGTGAGTCTTCTTAGCAGTCTAGGTTATGTCACAGAGCTGCAGATGACATAGGGTTAGGGTGCATTCCTAAGATTGCTAGTCTTCCGTGAGGAAAAAGTGGATTACTAAACCAGTATATCCCTCCCTAGTACAGATGCAAACCCGAAAGACTAGAACCTGACTTTGGTCCCTGTTTTCTGAAAACTGAATGAGACAGTCCCTTTTTTTCCCCCTGTTTCACCTGTGTCCTTCCCCACTGACTGATGCTTACATGCCAAATTGAATAAACCCTACATTATTTATACCATTATTTTTTTACTTAGCAATACCTGAGCATAGCATAAAAGGAAAGGATTCCTACTCACAATCTAGTGCTTAGAGAATTGTAGCAATAGTGCTAAGTGCTAGGAAACTTCCAACACCCGAAGTTATATTTACCTCATGCTTACAATCCTCTGTTGGGAACTTGGCCAGTGAAGGTGATAATTGATGATAAATCAATGGAAGAGGAATGAATCATAGGTGTTGAAGTCCCAGACTGTGCCACAGAAATGCAAAATGGGCTCAGGCACATCCACAGAAGCAGAGCCCTCCACTTTTCACCCTCTCTAGGAGGGAGAGGCTAAAGCAGGAGTTGGTACCAAACTGACTAGTTAGGCACAAGCATTTTATATCTGTCCCGTACACAAATTGCTCCAAAAGAATAGGGTCAAGAATACAGACCTAAAAGAGGAGAATGAGGGGCTAAGAGGCATTGGTTTTCCTTTTTCATACCATCAGCTATACTACCTCTCACACACCACGTTATTAACAGGTACCTTAGAATTGCTCTGGATTTTGTCCCATCATGAGTTAGGCCTTTACCCGTCTCCCTTCCCCTGTTACACAGCACTATTTAGTCTCCTTTACTGTCATCATTCTAGTATTTAACATTAAAATAATGCCTATGATGTAAGTTCATTTTTTTTCCAACTACTGTCAATTCTGTTCGCAAGAAGTTATAACCAATTCCCAATCATTTAAGTGTAGAGAAATGAAAATCATCTAGGGGAATTTTACTCTCTGCAAGGATATTGTCCTAACTATGGCCAGGCCAGAATTACCCTCCTCAAGCTGCCAGCCCAGGTGAGCTGAGTCAGCCCTTGCTGTTTCCACATTACCTGGCATCACTCCCCTTTAAAGGGGGCTGGTCAGGGAAAGGTGCTCCTGTGTGTTTCTAGGGCAGTCTGAGTGCAGCTGGGGTGCTGGGTTGGTCCTTGTGTCATGCAGCACTTTGTTGCCATCAGATTGGTAAGGGATTTTGTGTTATTGCTGAGTGTGAGTCTAATTTGTGATGGGCTGTTATTGTTCTCCTTTCACTGTGATTTTTGTCAGTAAACTGTCCTTGTCCCATCTCAAGGAGGCTCTCATGGAGAGCAAGAGGCATGTGGTGCTCAGCCACTAGTTGGGGCTGAACCAGCATGGACATGTACATTCATGCTATGAGAAATGGAGCTATTTGATAACCAAAAAGTTAATTGCTACTAAAGCTACCTCCCATCTTCTACATTTATCTTAACAGATCTTCTTTGTACCTCCTCTCTTGATCTTTATTAAGTATGTTTTTAATATTTAAAATCCTTGACCAATCCACTGCTAAAAATTGACCTAACACAGAGCCACTCTGAAGAAGGAAGAGAAAAAAGTCTCACTCACACACAATATCTTTCTGCAAGCCATCCATTGTTAGACACCCTTATAATATAAATAAATCAGAACAAAATTTCACAGAAGAGAGTGACTAACAGTGTTTTGCTGTCATGTTAAAGTGCAAAGATGTTTGAAAAGATTTTTGAAAACATAGCCACAAGGTTGAGATAATAAGTTATAAATGTGGCAAATTTAATCTAAGTCATGTTTGCCCTTTAAAGCTAAACAATTAAAATTTGCAATGACATTAAAATTCTCATTAAATTTTGAATAAACAAAAATCACCTGATCTACTGAAGAAAGCAAGCCACAGTTACCAATACCAGTATGGGCTTAGGAAAGAAGGAAATCTGAATAATTTTAAGGAAAAATCTTCAAGATGAAACACTTTTTTTAGACGTGGTCTTGAGGAATTAAGAAAATAAGGACTGAGAGGAAATATAGTAGATGAATCTTGCCATATTATAAACATTTTTTATATGGATGAGTCTTTTAGAAAATCTAAAAAAAATCATTGAAAAGCAAATTTCTTGTCTTATAACTACCCACTTCTGGTATCCTGGAAACTGTATGCATATGCTATCATATATTTAATTTTGTGTTATCATTCAGATCCACTTTATAAATTTAATCCATTTTTCTCAAACTGGTGTTTACTGTCTAAAAATGGGATGGAGTATGTGTGTAGGTGCTATTTATCAAAACACAGAATCAGAGAAATAAACTAATTGTAAAAAAACCCCACAAAAACCCACACCCTGTGAAGGTTAGCAACTACACATATAGACAAGCCTAACCTCCAAAGGAACCTAGTCTCCATTTTTAACCTTTTAAAGAAAGATATTTTTATGCATGATTCAAAAATCATCTCTGTAATAGATGAGCAATGTTTTATTTTTTTACCTAAGGCATTAAATAAATGATTTCTTCCCAGACTTCAAAAAATTCACTTTATCACAGTATAGCATGCGTACAAAACTACCTATTTTAATAAATCAAAAGCCTCCTGTGGTCTTTGCACAGAAGTTCATAGCAGGTATAGAATAAAGTGAGAAGATATATTCTCTCCCCTTTACTTAAATAGTAAACCACTAATAGCTCTTTCTGTATTACAGTATTGAAATGCATGATAAATAATACTAAGATTTTAATGCCATTCCATTGGAATAATGTGTATTACAAGTAAAAAATTCTGAGGTACATCACTTGTACAGACTTAGAAGTCATAACGATATCCATTGTTTCAGAGTTCTGTGGAATGCTATTATATATTTCCTTTTGTCTTATAATTCTGATCCACTTCATGAATTTAATTCACTTAAACTGGTATTTACTGTCTAAAAAGGGGATGGAGTATATCTGTAGGTGCAATTTATCAAAACACAGAATCAGAGAAAAAAACTAATTGTAAAAAAAAACACACTAAAAAAACAAACCCTATATTTTTTCTTTTCACTTTAGAATTTCATACTGAAAATTAGGCAAAACTCACTTTGAACCAGAGAAGACAAACAAAGGTTAATAGGGAAATTTTCTTTTTCTGAGGCATATAAAAGAGACTGAAGCTCACATTAAGGAATACATTATGATTTGATATTCTGCTTGGTGGAATAAAAAATAACACAAACTGATAATTGTACAAGAAATATGAAAATTCCATCCCACCTTCCCCCTCCCCAGGTAATATAATAAAACCATGCCTGCCTAATCCTAAAAAATCCATGGCTAGCTACTGGTTACTAGCAAAAAATGTAAGGAACTACCAGTGATTGACCTGCACATTGTATTTCGCCTACTGTCAGGATGCAGGAATTTACAGATAGGAAGATATTTCAAAGAATGGCATCCAAATGAAAGAAACTAACAGCAGTATAGATTGAAAGACTTCAGCTATAACAGAATCATTCCAAATATTGACACTTTGTGTGTGAAAAATAAATCCCAATAGTTTCAATGGCCTGGGGACTTCATATATAAATAAGCTGACAATCGACTATCTAAAGTATCTAAATGGAAATGGGAAATATCAGAATGAAAGATGTGGTAGGTCTAGGCTTCCGAAATACAAGTTCTCTGAATGTCTTACTTTAAATTACAATTATGTGTGTCTCTGATTCCTCTTAAAATTTAGAAAGAGACCCTCAAGGTCTCATGGCTCTCAGACAGGTCTCTGCAGGAAGACAATCCTTTCCTGTTATACCAATATTTTCACCTTATACAAAGACCAAAACATTTGAGAATATGTCCCAAGTACCAAAATGGGTTTTTTTTGGATTTTTTTGTTGGTTTTTTATTAAAGGAACAAAATTAAGAACACTATGAAAACTAGTCTTGATGACTATAGAAATACCTTTTAAAAAACTCAAAAACCCCAAAACCCCAAAGTTTTGGATTATGTTTCAAAGGAAGCCTCAGAAGCTTCCAGTAAATGCCATGAAAACATCATGACAGGAGTGCATTACTCCTTCCTCCTATCCTGATGAGGCAGCATCAGCTATGTTTGGTAGTGCTTGCAGATGCTTTTCTGTTCTTAAATTGATCAGTGATGGAGATGCCATTGCGCTTTCCCCAAGTATGTCCAGTGTTTCGTTAATATTTATTTTTCTAATATCTTTCTTGAGTTGACTTTCCTGCAACAGAAACCCTGTATTCTGTGTTTCTAGCTGCTGCATGTGTGGAGAACAGAATATTTCCTCCCATTTTGCAATAGCCTTTTACATACTTAGACTGCTGCCTTTTAGACTTGTGACACATTCAGTCCTACCTCATGTTCTCTCAAATGCTGATCCTTTCCACTGAGTTTATTTGAAATTTTCCAAGGAACATTAAAATCTCTACTTTTTTCAATGGGCAGTGCCCAGAACTTGATACAGTGTTTCCAGGAAAGCTCTACTAACCCTGAGCAAACCAAAAGACAATGTGTCCAGCAGTAACCATCACTCCTTGATATGTATAGCCCACATACACAGTTACCAGGTTGAGACAATGAATCCTATTAATACACTGGAAAAGTTTTAGAGTTTTTTCAAGAAGTATTGCATCTGTGTTATAATGCCAATCAATAGAAAATGTCCTTTCTCTAAGAATGTCATCTGAGATGCTTTCAGAAGCACTATCTAAAGTCAAGATCTGTTACACTTGCTGCTTTTTTCCTCTCCACAGAGCTTTTTAACTGTTACCAAGATGTTCTCAGCAAACCTACATTGGCAGTTACTTACCTATTGCTTTGCAGGTGCTTACAAATAGTTTCATTGCTTTTCTGTATTTCAAAGACTTTTAACAGAATAGCCTGAAATTTTTCTTTTTCTTTTCTTTCCCTTCCCCTCCCCCTCCCCCTTTTTTTTTTTTTTTAAGGTAAGCAATGCATTTACATTTTTTAGGTGCTATCATTTAATTTCTCTGAGTTTCTGAAAATAACTACTGCTATTAGGCTGGAGACTTGTGGCTGATTAAATACTTTAAGTTTTATATTCTGTTTTTCCTCCTAGTCTATACTGAGAATCAGTTAATTTTTTACTAGTATTGTTTATGTCAGCTGCCAAACACAGCTGATCTTATTGGACATCTGAGATGAACAGAAAATAACTTGGGTATCTAGTTGTCTTCTGTTTCTATTTTTTCCTTCCACTTAGTAATGGATCTACACTTTCTTTGTTTTCCTGGCAACTTACAGTATTGCATGTACATTGCAACAAAATGTCTTATTTTCCTTGATATCTTCTTCCAAGTTGCATCTTATTTTGTGTTGCAATCATACCAATTTTGTCTTTAATAAAACTCTATTATATTATGCTTGATTGAGCTTTTTTCTTTGTACTACAAATTGTTTACTCTTTAGGTATCTGTTTTATTCAAGGTAAGTTATAAGCTTGCAATTCAGCAGTGCTGGTCTTCTGCATTTACCCTTCACTCAGAATATTTTGCTTTCAATTCTTTAAAGGTCTGATATCTCTCCTTAATTCCCTTTGACCTTAGACCAGCCCATATATACTCCAGCTTTGCAATTTTCCACCAATAAAACCACAATTCTCAAAACTTTTAATTTTTCTCTACAGTTTAGATACCAAAACTCATCCAAATAGCACATCTTATCTTATTTTTTGACTTGACATTTCTGAATATGAATATCATCATAGCATAATTTAGGTGGCAAGGCACCTCTAAAGACCCTCTGATTTGACCTGCCACTTAGAATTGAGCTAGGTTTGATGCTAATAAATCATAGACATTTACAATACTACTCAAGTCATGCAAGCCTTTCTGATGTGGTAATCAAAGCATAATGATCTCAGAATTTAAACATCTAGATCAAAAATTTCTCTTACAAGATAGAAGACTGACATAATAAATATTAAGTTGTAGAAATTAATTACAATCCCAAATAACTGTGTTTGACTATTTGGAACAGGGTTGTTGGGACCCACCAGGCCTCACTTGTGCTTGCAACACTTAGACTATTCTCTTGCTTGTAGCAAGGCTACAGTCTTCAGTGAAAAGGACAAGTGAGCTGCTAAATAGTTCTTTCTGATACATTCACTGCTGCAGAAAATCAGTCTTGACAATCTTTGGATGGGCTTCTGCACGCAGAAAAAAATTAAATGAAAAAATGAACAAGCATTGCAAGACTGCTCTCAAGACTGAGAATGAATTTAAAGTGTAGACAGAGGTAACTCTGCAACATGGAGAACTCTACACGTCTGTAAATGCCCAAAGGTGTCTCACACCATTTATGCATCTCTAAGCATTTCAGTGCAATGGAGATGCCTACACAGACTGGTTTTGGTCTGCTTACAACACACAAATTAGAAGTGAAAGATCTGGTTGCAGCTCCCTGATCTTTTCTCTTTGCCCTGACTGTGGCTATTTAGTAAAATCTATGTTGATACATGCAGCAAGCAAATCATTTGTATGGTTAAATTCTAGTGTTTTTTTGGTAACAATAGCTAGTTTATCTTATTGTCTTAAAAACTTGCATTTTAATTTCATATTAATTTCCTAATAAAATAAGGCTTTGACTAGTACCTGTCTTGCTAATCTTGAAGCTACTAGTTGACTGCAACTAGTTTTCACTGCTGAATACTTAAAGCTGTCAAGTACCGGGTAAACAGGAAAATGGATAGACAAGAGCAAAGTTGGTTCCCTTTCTAGTTGAAAGGAAGCCATAACTAAAATTTTATTCATGGTAAGAGGAAGAAACCAGCCACATAACCAGAAGCTGCATAGGATCTGAGTAATTAACATATGTATAGATGATACCTGACCATAACACACCTGGCCACTTCCCTGGCAGACATCAGAGAATGCAGAAGAAGTCACAGGGGACACTGAAGTAATGATGGGTGTTAGGGACATGCAAGATCTTAGAGTGCTGTAGCAATCTAAATATCAGAGATGGGAATTTACAAATCCATACAGAGGTGGAATTCATACTTCTACCACTCATAGATGATTTTCCAACTTTGAGACAATGCTAGTAAATGTAACTAGCTGCCATTTTGCAGCATGGATAATAAGCAGCTATCTGTAAATAAAACAGATTTTGTCATTGCTGATACATAATCACCATTAGAATTAATTAAGCCAGTATTCATATACAGTTTTCTAGTGGTGAGACATACACAGAGATAACTTACTTCAAATTTTAAACTGGAAAATGAAAATGGATTTTACACTGGGGTTCTATTATGTCCTTTAACTACCTTGCAAATTATGTTTTGAAGATGATTTCTGATACATACAAACTACTAGTGTGTATGATTTACATAATGCCTTGTCCAAGTAATCTACTTGAGTAAATCCTCTACTAGCTGTGTAGTCCTCAGGTTCAGTAGTGGAATCTGCTAGCAAACTGTGATGTGAGAACAAAAGCCGAATAGAGCGTATCCTGGAACAATACATTCAAACCTGAAGACAAAGGCTGAAGAACAAATTCAGTTAACTAACTTTATGATTAAATTGCTGCCCAAATCAGTCTTATGGTTCCTATCAAAAAAAGGAAATGGGTGCTTTGACCTACAGTATTTAAAAGCGATGCCACTATGCTAAGAATGGAAACATGCACAATTTGTAAAAAATTTGCTGTCTCTTGCTTTGTTGAAAAGATGCTTCTTGTTCAATTATGTGCTAAACTCTAAATGGATTCAGATAATATGAGTGAAGGGTTACATTATCTGTACAAAATTTCTAGACCTAGGATTTCCAACCGGGGATACAGTAGCACAATGGAAGGGACAGAGTACTGAACTCTGCCACAGCTCTGCATACCTCAGTTAAAGGTTAACTCAGGTTGTTTTGCTGTGCCTTGAGATCTCTGGAGAGCACCAGGCTTGGAGCATTGTTTTTGTGAAGGACCTGCAAGGGTCACTGTGCTATTTATCTCAATTTCTTCACTTTAACAGAAAACATTTTGTACGTTTTTTTCTTATCTGGTTTCTATCATCTTCTGCTAGCGTAAAATAAGAATTATTCTTCCCTGAAATTTATTGTTTTAATTATTTATCTGATTATTTATCTGATTGTCAGCATGAAATTTGCAGCTATAAACAAACAAACAAACAAAAAAGCAGCTAAAATCTTCCAACCAATTACTAGGCCTGTGACAAACACCACACCTTCCCCACACCACTCCCCACCACCACCCTCCCCACACCACTCCACCCTCAAAAAGAGTGTTTAAAAAGACTTAATTAGTTTCAAGATCTTTACAGTTCACTCCTGCTTCTCCTGTTGACCACTGAGCAACTGAGTAGTTACCATGTTTATTTTGTTTGTAACAGCACTCAGTAATTTTTTTCAGTTTCCTTCCTTTCTGTGACATCTAGAAACAGACCTTTCTTCATATATTGATACCTTCTATACCTACTGACACATTCCTCATAACTGCAAAAGTTATGCAATATGAGACACTACACTTCTTGTAACATTTGGTTTTGGTTCTTTGACTATTTTTGTTTTAAACTGCTTTAAAGCAAAGATTTCTGTTCCAGCCATATCACATTCACCTATAGAATATAGGTTAAATGCTTGTGGATGCTGTCATAGTTAGTATTCTTTTTCAGATATAATTTATCATCATATTTACTTGCCTTTGGGATTCCAGTCCATTTGGTTCTAGAAATCATTACCATCTTTTAACAAAAACAAAGGTATCTTCCCCTAGAAATCATTAACTTCCATTAATGATTATGAATGTATTATGAATTCATAATGAATTATGAATTATAAAATCCTGTTAACATTCCCTAGTAATTACAAAGAGAGATGTATATTATCACATATGCAATATAAAAAGTGTGTATATATATATGCATAATATGCTAGAAGACAATATCGAGGACTGAGTTATTCATACAGATAAATTAGTTCACAACAATGTAGCATGAAGAAAAACCAAAGTGAAAGATCCAAACTGCAATGCTACCATTGAAAGTAAAGATTTAGCAACCCAAAACAAAAAGTTCTTAAGTTTGGACAGCAATTCAAAACATATTTTTGAATGACTAAAATAAAGGGAAAAATAAAGGGAAAAATAAAGGGAAAAATTATTCAATGAGAAAAACTGAGAACAGCTCTGAATTCTATGAAACTATTGCTTTGGTGCTATACCTTGGTTTAAGGGAAACATATGCTTGCATTAATTTCATCTAACTGAACTGTGAGACACTCAAAATGCATTAAAATATAGGGAAAATGTATTTCCCTGAAGCTATGGTTAAAAAAACCCCAAACATCTTAAAAGTGAATTCTTTGGCTACTTGTGTGATACCACGTCAGTAAAATATTTGTTTTTCTTAGACTTGTAATGTTCTAATACCTCCTTGTATACTTGAAAAAACCCACACTAAACCCTCCCATTTGTGTCCCATGTCTAAATGTTGATGCTGCTTTTAATTAATCAACTATGTATTCTCACAAAACCCAGAAAGAAGCCAATCTTCTGGAATATAATAATTAGCAAGGACATCTTGTTGTTACATACATTGCCTTTTGCTCATATGGAACAGAGCCAATTTGAAAGGATGACAGAATGAACAATTTGGACAGTTTGCATAATTCCAATTAATAACAGTTTACTTTTTAATTGTTCAATAAATCTACTGTCTTTTCAATGATTACCAAGGATTCCAGGGAAGTACCTGGAAGAAGTACCTGGATAAAAGAATTCTGTTCTTAAATTGTGTTACCTACCCTATGAAGAGAGGCTGAGGGAGCTGGGCTTGTTCAGCCTAGAGAAGAGAAGGTTGCGGGCGGACCTTATTGCAGCCTTCCAGCACCTGAAGGGAACATACAAACAGGAGGGGAATCAACTTTTTAAAAGGGTAGACAATGGCAGGACAAGGGGGAATGGATTAAAACTAAAGGAAGGAAGGTTTAGATTAGATATTAGGAGGAATCTTTTAACAGAGAGTTGTGAGGTGCTGGAACAGGCTGCCCAGAGAGGTGGTGGTGATGCCCCATCCCTGGAAGTGTTCAAGGCCAAGTTGGATGGGGCCCTGGGCAACCTTGTGTAGATCCAGGCCTGGAGGTTGGTGTTCCTGCCTGTGGCAGGCGGGTTGGAGCTCTATGATCCTTGGTATCCCTTCCAACCCAGACCATTATATGATTCTATGTGCTTTGAGTTTGTCTCAGATTAACTACATTTTAATCCATTAGCTCTTTAGGTTGCAGAGGAAGTCACTGATCATTTTGTGATTAATGATAAGCTCCAATCTAAAGACTCATGGCCTATTGAATTCATCAATGCCGAAACACTTAAGAAAGTTAATCTGAAGTAACTTTTAAAGTGGATTAATAAAAATGATTTAAAGCCTTGTATTGATCCTTTAATTCAGATTTTCAATGGCTTTAATTCAATGTAGTCCACTTCAGACTTAAAATGAATTTAGATAAATTAAATTAGGGCCACTCTAACTCTCGATATGTGACTACAATGGGATTAAGGAATTTTAACTTTACACGGAATTACAGGAACTGAAAGAAACCTCACAGAGTGAATTACCTAATTCACAACAGCCGCTTGTGCTTATATCCTTTCCCCATAGATTATTCTACGGTAATCATAAATTTAAGGCAATCATCTTGCCTTGCAATTAGATGGGAAAAAACTGACCATTTATTCATATTTTACTTTGACATGTTCTTCTTACTTCCTCACTCAAGTGATTTCAAAATCTTTCTTGAGCATCCAAGACAAACTATTTTTGATGCAATTAAGTCTGAAAGAGCTCAATGAGAAACTGGAACCCACATGAGCAGTTCATTTTTTACAAAATATTTAAAAAATTTTAGTCATTTTAAAAGCACAATTTTGATAAAAAGTTGTCGATCACTCCTCAGCATGGCAATGAAAATGCTTGTTCTCTTTTGTGAGAAGTGAATGAAAAGAACCTCAGAAATGCATTACTGCACTGACATTACTGGACTTGTTTTGTAGAGAGATTGCTCTGTTAGACAAGAAATATGCAATCTAAAAATGTCCTAAAGTATTTTCACTTATCAGAGAAAACGTCGAACTTGAGACTTCCTCAATTTTTACACATGGTTTAGAAATCCCTTTACATTGGGAAGTCAATTCAGCAAATAATGAAAGAGAATTTTGTTATTTACAGGAACCAAACAAGATATTTTTTGTTCAAAATTATTTTATTCTTTACTGTAAACGTTGCTTTCCACATCTGATAAGGTACAAGCACACTACTATACTCAAAAACTGTTACTCTCTAGTTGAGGTCAAACATTAGTTTCACTACAATGGAAGGCAAATTCACAAGTATTTGCATTTTGATTTGCATACAAATTACTAAAGCACTGATTATGCAAATAGGGCTGTCATACACACGAATGCAATGATTTTCCTGTGAATAATATTTGGTCAGTCATTTTGAGGCCTCAGAATAGAAGCTGTCTTTTGCAGTGTCAGGGTTACAAACATGTAATATATTTTACATGTGATCAGTGTAAACCTTTCAATTTCAGTGAAAACTTTTGTGTAGATGTGAGAAGTTCCTTGGTGTAAAATGTTATTTTTCTATGCAGTTTTTTGACTTTCACAAACCTAAGAAATTAATTTATTATGGTTTTTAATATAAAAGCTAATGTTAGAATTAAAGGCAGGCATAAAAATAGGACAGCGACAGTATTAGGCTTTTAATACTTTGTGTAGCATAGGAAATCACTGAAATATATTCAAAATGCAACGAAGTTCATGCATTTCTTCAGTAACCTTGCTTTCATGGTATTACAAGCAATTTAATGGAAAACAAAAGCAAAACCTCATATAAAGGCTAACCGACTACATCGGGAATTCCCAGAGTTCAAAGCAAGAGCAGCGGTATTTCAAACTAAACAGCCAATAGCTGTTTTGTTCAGGAAAGAAATAAAAAAGTCAAAAAAAGGTCTTCAGTTTTGACAATAACTTCAGAATTTTTTGCAAGTAATAGCCTTTAAGGTGACAGCATTTAATGTTGAGAGGATGTCAGTACTGCTGAAATGTAACAGGTATTACACCGTGCTAAAACATGGAATAACAAACTTCTTGCTTTTTATGGAAAGATCCATCTACCATCAGAATGACAGAACTTAAAGCTACCAAATAGTCAAATCAAGAGATTGCATGAAACTATTTAGTGAATGACAAACCACTGTTCCTGACAAATCACTGAAATAAATGGGGTTTTTTTCTGCATATTCAATAAGCCTTAACGTGATTGTAACAGTCCTACTTTTTGTTCTGGTCTGAAGAAAGAAGCAAAACAAGCCTCAGCTTCCACTGGAAAAAAAAAGTGCCTTACTTTAGTACAGAAATTCATTACATCACTGGTTAGGAAATTGATTTTCAGAATAATGTATGTCAGTGTCATTTCACATCTGTAAACGCAGCAGAGGATGTTAATGAAAACCTAGGTCAAACTAAAGCTTGCTTTATTACCTTTTTTCTTCCATCTCTGGGTTTTAACCGTAGCTCTCAGCATTGCTAGCAAATGATATATGAGAGCATAATCAAGAGTCAAGCACCAGTATCCTATGTGAATCATGGTGCACTAGCAGTTTTCAACCATTTTCAGCTTGTGAACCTTTAAGAAAACAACCAAGCATATGGCTGTACAGGAGACAGAAACTTTTTTGAGATCCACTAGCGAAACAGTAGATGGACCCAAAAGCAGATCAAAAAGTGAGCTTAGAGAGCAGGAGGATTTTTCACAAGTAAGGAAGTTAAGCCTTGTTCTGCCTAAAAAGTATTTGAAATCACTGAAGGAAATCATGTCTCAGAGATAAGAGTGAACTGGTATTTTACAGAAGAAAAGCTCTCTTCCTAATCAGTTTAGAGAAGAAAGGTAAGCAAAGCCAGCCTGGTCATGGCGAGGCTCCAGAAGACTGAAGACTGAGCAATACTCACATGATTGTAAAACTGAAGAAGTAAGGGGGATTTTGCATTTATTTTTTTGACTGTTTGTTTTAATATTTGTTAAGAATGGTGTCACAACTTTGCAAATCCTGTGTTCTTCAATTGATGTGCCTTTCTTCATGGGGGGAACAACCAGCAACCCCCCTAGCTGAAATACAGTGCTTACCACTTTGTGTGAATGCCCACAGGCAGATTTAGGTTGTCCTGAGAACTGCTAATTTTACGATTTCAAAAGTCACATCCTATTCTCCACCTCCTTTTCATGACATTTCTTAATGGATAATGCTCTTGGGGACTTTTTCTTCCCTGCTTGTTATTTATGTTTTGAAATTAATGTATACTCCCTCCTCTCTTATTATTTTCTTAAAAATAAAATGGCTATAGAAATGAAAAGGACGTGCAGAGATTCTCATGTAATTATTGAGTTATGGGACCCATTAAGTTTAAAAGAAGTATCAATGCAGTAAAGTAGTAAAAGCTGATAATAACAAGTTAAAGAAAATTTTTTATTTGTTTCATTCTACTTCTTTTGTTTTTTCTTATCACTGAAGGATAGATTAATACTTATAATTTGCCTGAACAGAACACTTCAATATGTTCTGGTTTTTGATTAAGAAAATACTACTTGAATATTTATCAATTTTGACCTAATGTTTTCAGAACAATTTTTGTGGTTTACTTTCACTAAGAAGTTAATCTCTATCTTTAGAAACAAAATATATTTTATAGTTTATTTTATTATTGTATTTTATTATTGTATATGATTTTCCAGCAAAATTCTGTGTGGACCATTATACCTTACCTTGCCCCTTAAGTAGTGTAATGGTATTCTAGATGAACTGCTATATCCAAAATATGAATGAGGGGCTTGCTTTACTTTGTTTTCTGTAATTTTCTGGCAGCCGATTTCTAACATCTTGTACTTCTCCTATGTGATCAGTTTCTGTCTAAACAGGTGGAAATCTTAAATGCAATTTTGTTGGAAGATGGTTTTACATATCACATTTATTGATGTTCTTAATGATTGCATTTCAGCAGCTGAAAAATTCAAAATTTAATGAGTAATTCAGAAGTTAATGAATTTCTGGACGTATCTTGAATATACTTCACTTGATCATTTTTTAAGATATTTTCTTCCATATTTCAGATAGTTCTTATATGTTCTCATATTACAGTCTTTATAATATGGGAAGGAAAAGAGGATTTAAGATTGTTCTTTCTGACATATGTACCATCATTCCACTCCTAATAGCTGTATAATTTTGCTTCTTTCCAGCTCTGATACTACAATTATTGGTGCGTGTCCTGAGAAAGTGTCAATGAAAATGATCACAAGAGAACTAAATTATGTCTAGCACCCAGTATCTATTGTATTGTCTGCCCTCACTCATTCCTGTCTGCTTATGAATATTCATTCAGTAACTATAGGTTCTGTCAAAGCAAGTAATTTTATTACTTGAATCACATTAATACATTAATGAGTTTTTGTTTTCTCTAAACTGTAATTATCCTGCTTTCCTGCTTTTTAACTATTCTTAAGCAATTCCTTTTTCCCCTATTTCTGTCAAAATTCTTTGAATTATATGTACATTAAAAAAAATGCAAGCAAAGAGTGATTTGCTTAGTTAAAAAAAAGAATTGTTATCAGAAGACTGCAGGGAAAATTAGTAGTTCTCACTTATTAAACATTGGATTTACCTCACCTAGTCCTGTGGAAAATTTGAAGTTTGTCAGTTTGTCATCTATCTTTAATATTAAAACATCAGAGACATAACCAAATTTCTAGATAATTTTATGTTACCAGTATAATTTGAAAAACGCTTTTACAAACAAAAGAAAGATACAAATAAGATACCTATCCTACTGTACCATGTTATCCTCTTTAATTTCTCTAGGGTTTTCTTTTCTAAGTAAAGCCAACATAAAATATCCTAGAAGAATTTATTTTCAAAGTGCTCAAAATCACTTTGGATTGGGGCATGCAAAGCCTCCAGTTGTATTCTGTCTGTACTAAGCATTAATTCAAGAGCCTATTTGCTTTTTCTATTCCAGCCCTTTAATAATACACAGTCTTGAAGAAATGAATTCCCCTCCTCACCCCTTCCTTCCCCCCACCCGCCTCCTCCCTCCACACCACCTTTTTTTATTACACCTGCAACATAAAGCATTGGAGCTAGTTTCTGGCGAGGTAGCTCAGGCTAGTATCAACAGTATAGCTTCAGGTCAAAGCTTGATCAAGATGTGTTGCATGTCTAGCTCACATTATTCTATGTGCTGCTTCAATACGTAGAATTTCTTCATCCAACACTACTAAAGCCAGCTAATTTTAGAAGTTTCTGAAATTTAGAGCTTGCTAAAGGTTGGGCCTCTTTTGATTTTGCCTTTGGATGTTTCTTCCTCTTTGATTCTACAGTTATTGTGATACTTGAAGATACAAGTCATTTCATCACATTCATATATGATGTTAAGAGGTCATGGATTCCAAAAGTATTTTCTTTTTATTGACTTTCCCTTCATAACTAAGAGATATTGTAAAGATTAGACTTCCCACACTGTTGCTGTGTATGGTGCCATCTTCTCTATACTTCATGGCCTCCCCATCTTGCAGAAAATATGCAAGCATTATATCACTTTTCTAGAAAAGAGACAGAACATTTTAATGGAACACATTAGGTGTTCTTTTAGATCTGAAAAGTCTTATACTAAGTAATTAATGTACATAAAAATTTTTGGAGGAGATGTAACCCCACATTATCAGCTTCACACAAACTAGAGGGACCTGCTTTTTCAGGAAAAATGAATCAAACATTTTATTTTCTATGAACTTTATTTTCTAAAACAAACAATACAGAAAATCGTGCTTTAAAATACTTATTTCTTTGCATTTTGGTTTATTTACATAATATCAATATATTCACAAAGGATTTATGTCATAAGATATTATAAAAATTATTATGACAATGCTTTAGGCTACCATATAGTTCATTATATTGTATAATCCTTAGTTATTATTTTTTATCTTCTTTTGTCCCAGCCAGCTTCTCAAAGACTGAACAATATAAATCCTCCCAATTCATGTTATGGAAATATGTACAGTTACAGATGAAAAATTCATACTCTAGATCACAAATTATATGTAAGATGACTTCCTTGATAGGTAATTCTGTATTAATTTATCACTTTCCCATTCTTCATGTACTAAATTATCAAATTAATTCTTAATTTCAGTACTATTGTAATTTGATTTCTAGATTTTCAGGGGTTCAGAATACTTTGTCGTCTATTTCTGTACCATCAGTTTTCATTACAACTTCTTTATAACACTAATTATGTTTGCTAAGCATGATTTCTCTTTTAAATCATATTGTTATATTTGAGTGTTACCTTCTCGAGTGTTACCTTCTCAAATGTTCTCTTTAATCAAACATTAGAGAGCTATTCCCTTTGCAAAGAAGATACATTTCCAACTGCAATTTCTTTATTATTATTCTAGAAAACATTTGATTCCCTTTCACAGAATCACAGAATCATAGACTGGCTTGGTTTGGAAGGTGTCTCAAAGATGACCTAGTTCCAATCCCCTGCCATGGACAGGGACACCTTCCCCTACACCAGGTTGCCCAGAGCCCCATCTAACCTGACCTTGAACACTTCCAGGGATGAAACTTGTCTCAGAAACAAGTTCCAGTGTCTCACCAGCCTCAGAGTGAATAATTTCTTACTAAAGTCCAATCAAAATCTACCCTTTTTCATTTAAAACCATTTAAAGTCCTATTCCTACCTGCCCTTGTAAACAATTGCCCTCCCACTTTCCTGTAGGACCCCTTCAGGTACCTGAAAGCTACAATCAGGTCTCCCTGGAGCAGTCTCTGGGTTGAAGAAGCCCAAATTTCTCAGCTTGTCTTTATAAAAGAGGTGCTTCAGCCTTCTCCAGACCATCTTCATGGTCCTCCTCTACACTTGCTCCAACATCTCCATGCCCTTTTTATGTTGGGGATCCCGGAGCTGGACCCCAATAATCCAGGTGGAGTCTCACCAGAGCAGAGTAGAGAGCCATAATCACCTCCCTTGACCATCAAAAAGTCATGCTCATTTTGATGCAGCACAGTATATGGTTGGCCTTCTGGGCTGCAAGCCCATGTTGCCAGCTCATCTCGAGCTTCTCATAACTGTAGTTGTGTTTGGGATTGCCCTGACCTTGCCTTTCAAGGTCCATCTGGATAGCAACCCTTCCCTATTGTGTGTCAACAACACCACACAGCTTGGTGTCATTGGCAAACTTGCTGAAAGCGCACTCTATCTCGCTGTCAATGTTACCAACACACCAGAACCAGTTCCAATACTAACCCCTGAGGAACACCACTCATCACTAACTTCCACTTGGACATCAAACTGTTGACCACAACACTGTAAGTGTGACCATCCAGCTAATTCCGTATCTACTGAATGGTCTATCTGTGCAATCTATGTCTCTCCCATTTAGAGACAAGTATATTTTATGGGACAGGTAAAATGTTTAATGAAGGGTTTATGTCATAAAAGCCAGGTAAATGACATCAGTTGCTCTTCCCTTATCTAACAACACTGTTACCCCATTGAAAAATACCACCAAATTTGTTAGGCATTATTTGCCCTTAGTGAAACCATGTTGGCTGTCACCGATCACCTCCTTATCTTCCACGTGCCTTAGCATAGTGTCCAGGGAAATCTGCTCCATGATCTTGCCAGGCTTGGAGGTGAGGTTGACTAGCCTGTACATTCCCAGTTCTTACTTTTTCTTGTTTATCTGTCTATAGAGGGCCTCATCCACTTGGTCTCCTGGGTTGGGTGGCCTGTAGCAGGCCCCCTCTATAGGGTTCCCTGTGCCTTCTCTCTCTTTAATCCTGAAGCATAAACTCTTGGTGAGGTCCTCATCTATCTCCAGAAAGATCCTTCCCACTTTTTACTATCTGTTAGAATTTTTCCAGTTCAGTAGCACAGTGATAAGATCTCTATCCCTTCCCTTCCTTTCCCTTATCCTTTTTCATTATTTACATCTACCTTTTGAGCATAAAAAGTTGTCCTCAGTATATTTACACTTGTAAAAACGAATCACATGAAATAAACCAGTGTTGCACTACAAATCTATTATTCCTTTATGTTGTTCTTCCTTAATCCTACAGTTGCTACCTTCAGTAATTTCCCTCCCTTTTTGAAAGCTCTGTGGAAAGTGGACCCACCTAATCTGTTCCAAATGCTATATGAAAGAATTATTATGCTTCCCATGGTGAAGAATTGAAGTTGAAAATACTCCTTCAACAACTTCCAGTACATAGCATCTCATGGGAATGTAAGCTCAAAAAATAACACCTTTGAAGAAAATTATTGTAGCACCAAGGGAAAGGCCATGACCACAAACAGTTTAAGATGGGATTTCACTAACTCTCATCAATCGTCTAATGGAGCTGATTTTGAAATTCAGCATATGTTTCCACTGGCTCTAGTAGAAATATCCAAGGTGAGGTACTGCTGACTATCTGATAAATAAGGATTTTTCTGTCTACACTGGCATCTGTGGATACTTAAATAATGAATTAATATGTAGTGCACAGCTCACAGGACATTTTTAGTGTTTTATCTGTGGAAAATGTAATTGCAGAAGTAATCTCTTTCTTTAACTGTTGAAATAAGTATGAACAACACAGGTTCTATTGCAGTTACTGAAAAAAAGGCTTTAGTATCTTAGTTAAGAGCAAGTGACCATGCGTACTTGTAGAACTGTTTACTTGGAGTTGAGTTAAAAAGTTTTCTTCCTATCTTTTACCACTGTGACCATGTCATAAACCATGCACAGGTGTCTTTGAGAATAAGTGGATTAGCTTTTCCTGTTTTTTTTTCTGAGCATCTTCTAGAACTATAAGCAATATATAGCCTTTATCTTAGACAAGTTCTTGCTGTCTGAGGAATTACTATTCCTTAATCATTGCAAAAACTCATCAATGGACGAACTACCATAGTTTTGACAGCATTATAAATCTCCATGCCATGTACTATGTCTCTCCATGCCATGCACTGTGTCTACCACACACTGTGAATCTTCCACTGTGTATCATTACTAAGCACCTCACACCAGCTGCACAGTTGTCTTCCTGCAGATTTCCATGAACAAAAGATGAAGGTGAAAATGGTCCACAAAAATGCAAAGGGGAGGGCAGCCAAAAGGGAATTCCGTCTGAAGGACTGCCACTTGACAGCAGGTCTCACAGAAGAAACATGTGCCTCTCTCAGAAGAGAGACATACTGCATAAGCAGAGATCCTGGTGCACCAGACCAGAGAATACAGGGGCTGCAGAAGCCCTGAAAGAGCTTTTCAACTTGGAAAAAAAAGAGGATCATAACAGCAGTAGTTGAAGTTTTGCAGGGCAAAGAAGCTGGCTTGTCTATATTATTTTAAACCTCCTTTCTGAAATAAAACAATGAAAATGTATTGTGCTTTTGTCAGAATCCTGTGGTGGTACTGTATGCTAGCATATAGCACCTTAAAATGATGTATTGGAAAGTGTAAAACCACCAAAAGTAATGTCACTGTTATTTTAAAATTAAATCTTTATTATCTTTATTTTTCTGATCCTAGTAACCTTCGGTGACGGATACAAGTTTCTGAATTCGGAATGGTCTGTATCCCCCTGATGAGCTCAGCACCTGGTTGGGACTGTGTCACTTTCCACTTTGTTTGGTTTGGCAACAAACGAAATTATCTTCTTGAAAACAACTGAGCAGCAAGGCTTTATCCATGTTTCTCTTTCAAAACCAGCAGCAATAAAACATCCAAAAGAACTACCATAAACTGAACTGGTTACAGAGAGATTTAGCCTCAAATATGAAAGGATTTCTTAAGTACTAATTAAGCCTCCTAAGAGAATAACTTCCACTGTCTCAGATTCACCAGTGTTTGTCATACTACAAGACAGTCAAGGGTCTTGTTCTCATTATGTACATCAAACTATACAGTAGGAAATTGTCATGAATGATGACTGGTAACAGCTACACTGTTTCATCTTCCTCTGCTGACCACTTTGCATTTTACAATTGCTTTTGTCTCATTGATGTTTTTTCAATGTTTTTGCCATAGATGATCTCAAAAGCTTAGTATTCTCTAGCCTCAAGGAACCCACAATGGTACCTCCTTCCCTACCAAAACATGACTTAAACTGCAAAAGTATCTGGACATTTCACAGCCCCATCACATAGTCAATACAAAAGCTTCAAGTCTCAAAGAACTTAACGCTCAAAGTTCAATAATCAAGGACAGCTAAATATTAAATTTGTCAATATGACAAAGAAAGGTCCTGGAAGACAGAAATGAATATAATTAGAATGTTTTCATTCATATACTAATGCATACAGAAATGTTTTTGCCTCATAATTTGGAGAAAGAACATCATAGGCAAATTAATGCTTCAAGATAGCTAAAAAGTTCAACAAAGTGAAAGGAAATTAAATGATTTTTAAAGAGGAGAGAAGGACTGTTCTGGTCATTTCTGATTATCAATAATTTTCCTCTTTGAGATGTGCTGTTTCTATACCAAAATATTTACTATTATACAATTTCAGAATTAAATATCCAAATAGTAAGCAGTTAATTAAGCAGTAAATTGCAAGAGTACTATATGCATAAATAATACTTGCAAAAATAAATAATAATTACACTAATACAAATGCAATTAAAAAAAATTGTTAATCTCTGTCCTGGTTTTGGTCAGGATGGAGTTAACTTCATTTGTAGCAGCGGATGGAATGCTGTGTTTGAGAGTTAAAATGGGAGTAGTGATGATAACACCCTGATGTTTCTAGTTGCTGTCAGACAGTCAAGGACTTTCTCAGCTATTCATGAGAAAGGAGGGGCGAAGCCAGAACGGGTGACCTAACTGACCAAAGAGAGTATTCCACGCCAATTACGTCCTGCCCAGGATATCGGGGGGGCTGACGGGAGGAAGGCCAAGGGTGGCTCCGGGACGCGCGGTTCTTGGGGGACGGTCGGGTTCTGGGACGGCTCTGGGTGGCACAGCCTGAGTTGTGTGGTTTGGTGAGAAACTGCATTGTGTATCAACAGCTTCATATATTTTTGCTCTAAAGTCCTGTTAACATTGTTGTATTTTATTTTTCTGTTATCTTGGTAAACTATCCTTATCCCAACCCACGGGCCTCTTATTTCTTGGTTTTGGGGTTATTTCCCCCTTCCTTTTCCCTTCCCTTACCTCTTCCCCCCCCTTCCCTCTTCCCCTGCTCTTTTCCTTTAAGGAGCAGGCAGCTGTGTGGATCTTGGCTCTCAGCTGGGGTGAAACCACGGCAATCTCCCACTCTTTCATATGCTAATCCTGTTCTCCTATATTCCCTAAAAGAAGTAATAGAAACCTGTAGACTTTTTTTGTTAAAACTATACTAGATTAACTATGAAACTGAAGTGTTAACTAAAGACTTCATCCACTTTTATATGAGCTCTGTTCATTTTGTTTTCCCCTTTTTAAGTTTCAAAAGGTTGCTTCACCACCACTCCCCAAGGCAAAAGTAAAATCGGGTAGCCCGAGAAATTGCTTAAGCCATTAATTCAAATTTGAATCACAGGTTGATCCCAATACCAGTGTGTAAATTCTGCTCGATAAAGTTACACAAAAAAAATCAGCTTTCAGTGCCTGTGAGCCCCTGTGGTCTAAAAAGGGACCAAGGCACAATTTCCCAATTTCCCAACTTCGACAAAATGTGGATACGCCAACACAGTGTTATACAAAAGCATCCATAATACCTCATCCTGAGCAAAGCTTTGTACTAAAGCAGCATGGTTTGCAAACTAAAACAGGAGGCATGTGTTGGAGTAGACATTTCCTGTGGCATTATAAGTCCCTCTTGATCTTACCGATGTGCACTCCAGGGCTGCCCTGAGCAACAAGAGTAATTGGTAGGGAAGGTACTGTCTGTCCATGCATTTATTCAGTGTCCTTACCACAACATCCACTTAAAGGCTCACAGGGTGATCGATGTTTGTGAGCAAAGACAGGCTGTAGTAGTAAGGCCTCACTCAGCAAGCAGTGATTATGTGGACTTTGATTGATAAGCACTGGCTTACTAAAAGGAAGAAAGTAAGAGGACCGCAGAATCTAACGCACCATAATATACACCACGCAGACACTTATTTCCCACACATCAGATTTCAAGATACAAGTATAACTACAATTGCCTTTAATGAGGTTAATTTGCCTCAGGACATCTAAACTCAGTTATTAAAATCTGGTTACAGAACTAAGGACAACAATAATAAAATATAGTGTATCTAACTTGGTCCCTATGCAGTGTATTCATTTGTCACTGCCCTGGAACTACATCCACATTTTCCACTGAACACCCTACTCATTTTTGATGTATGTTTTGAATGCAATACTTAAGCTTTTGTATCATATCTCAGGAACTGAGTTGAATATGCAGCACTTGCTTTCTGTTTTCCTCCAGAAACATATGCTGAAGAGCAGTCCACCTCATGTTCTGGCAAAATCAATCAGCCAATCAGACAGTAAAAGGTCCAAATTACTGTAATTGCTTAATGTTCTGTAACATTTTATTTCATTGACAGCTAGATAATAAACTGTAAAAGCAACTTAGATTTCAGAGGACGGTTTTGTTCTATACTTCCATGAAGTATAGATCCTTTTATTCATGATGAGCATATTGTTGGCTTTACTCAACTTTGTGTCCTCTGTAACCAACTCCTTTTCAGAAGTACTGCCACTCAACCAGGTACTTCCAGATTGGACTGATGTGGTTTCACCCCAGATGCAAGATTTTGCACTTTTCCTTACTGAAAATGAAATTTCTGTTGAAGACTTAGAATTTTGAAGGCTATGACATTTGATAATATCCACACAGTTAAAAGCCTTATTCTATCTCTTCAAGATTGAAGAGATACATTCAGTCTCTACAGGACTGACTCTGTTCTAGCATTCAGGGAGTTGTGGTATGGCTTTTCAGAAATAAAAATGCTGCCAGGACTTTTCAAAAGTGATGCATGTGGTTTGGTAATTACATCTGCCAGTTCCCTTAGGATACTGGGATACATCTTATTGGGTCACATGGTCTTGTGTATGTTCAGGTTCCTCAGGTGATATTGAGAATGATCTTCTCTTTCAATGGGAAGGACTTCTTTTCCTCAGTCCCTGGTTTGATGTTCAGGGACTTGTGAGGTGTGGGAAAGGTGAAAACTGAGCAAAAAATTGTTGAGAACCTCAGCCTTCTCCATGTCAGTTGCCATTAGTTATCTTGTCATATTTAAAGGGGGAGTAAATTTGATTTCTCTTCCTTTTCTCTCCATCTTCTACCTTTAGAAGCCTTTCTTCTTGTTCTTCACATTCCTTGTCAAATTCAGCTCCAACAGTTCCTTAGCTTTCCTGATTCCATCCTTACATATCCAAGCAGCACCCCTATATTCTTCCCAGGAAACATGTCCCTGTGTCCACTGCTTATGCATTTCCCTCTTATATTTCAGTTTGAGCAGGGGGTTCTTACCAAGTCATGTTCGTCTCTTGCCTTCCTTGCCTGATTTCTTTACTCATGGGAATTGAAATTTCTTGTGAATGTCTTTAAAGAGCTAACAACTCTGTTGTGCTTCTTTCACTGAAAACAGTTTCCCAGGGGGTCCCATGCACTGATTCCATAAACAACAGTAGGTTCTTTCTCATAATATTCAGAGTCTTGGCATTACCCTTCTCCTGTCTTATATCCCTTGAGGTTGTGAATTCCATGAGGCTATGATCATAGCAACCCAGGCTACCATCACTCTACATCTCTAATTCATCTACGTTGGTAACCATGTCCAGTAATGCTTGTCTTGTTGGGTTATCACTTGGATTAAGAAATTATCTTTAACACATTCTAAGACTTTCCTAGGCTGCTTACAGTCACTGTATTGCCTTTCCAGCAGATGTCAGGGTGACTAAAGTCCCCCAGAAAGATGAGAACCTGCAAATACGATACTTCCTGTAGTTGAAGCGTTATCAAAATCCTTCACTTGATAAGGCAACATCAACTTGATAGGATGAACACTAACCATGAAGTTTCTTTGCTAGCTCAGCCTCTAAGTTTTACCTATAGGCTCTTAACCTGTTCATCAGTATTTTTCAATGATGGCCCTGTGCAATCAAGCATTTTTATGTAGAAGGCATCCCCTCTCTTCTTCCTTGCCTGTCCCTTCTGAACTGTTTATAGCCATCGATTACAGCACTTCAGCACTGTGATTCATCCCACCAATTTTCAGCAATCAGATCATAGCCTTCTAGCTTCAATGTGCCTTCCCACTTCTGAATGTTACTCATGCTCCATTAATATAGACACAATTCAGCTGGTCAAACTGTGTCACCTTTTTGAGGAAAAAACTTTAATTCCTTTGAGGTGTTTCACAGATATTTCTCTGTTGGCTCCTAAACAGCAGCCCCTGGTTCTTCTCTGTTACTCAGAATTCAACCTTCTTCCCCTAAAAAGTCTAATTTAAACCTCCCTTCATAAGCATGCACAGTTTGCTAACAAAGATACTCTTGCCCCACTTGGTCAGTTGAATCCTGTCAGCTCACAAGAGATCCAGCTTCTCACAAGTAGACAGTGTCACTGCAAATAACAGTACTTGAAGATCTGCGCATATTAAGATGCTAAACAGACAGAGGAAAGATACAGAGCTTTATGAAACTAAATAAGAAATTCCATATCATTAGTAGAAAGAAAACATCTTTCTGTTTATTCATTTTTAAATGAATAGTCATTCATCAGAAAATATGGAAAAGCAAATGAACTCTTTCTCAAATGAAATGCGTGAACTGTTTCCATGTTTTTTCTACAGCGAACATGTCTTGCCCCACTGCACATTGGTGGTTAATTTCTAAAGAGATAAACTTCCTGCATATTACCAAATATTTCAGCTCTTTCATTTACCTTGTAAATAAGATGTTGGCATCAGGCAATTGATGCCATTACAAAAAAAAGAAAAACCTCTTCTGCAAGTAATTCACCGAGACTCTTCCGTTTAAAAACCATCGATCTCTTGATACAACTAAAGGCGATTATGTTCAATTCTTGAAGAGATGTTTTAATCTTGTGAAATAATGAAAAAATCATGTAGTAGATGCAGTTCTACAACAAGCAATCTTGGTGCAGACTGGACACACCTGCGCACAAATATCTGATGCTAGCGGTATTGCCAAAAAATATTTGTCAAATTACAGTCATGCTTCCAAACCAGATAGCATATATTATTCCTCAACAAGCTGTATTTGGGCAAACTTCAGCAAGTCTACTGATCTCAAATGGCTGCAGTTTCATTTCACAGTTGCTGGTGTCTCCAATATCTGTACCATTCCTGTTAATCTTCTGAGGATGCTTTACACGATCTAAGCAAAAATCTGGAAATACATGGAATTTCAAATTATTGTCATATTAGAGTAAGCTTTCAAAAATGCAGAGCTTTCTAGTATAAATACAAAAAGGAAGTATTTTCCATGTTTTCCTATTTCATTAGTTGGAAAAGGATATAGGTCTTGTCAAGTTTTATCTGAGCTGGAAGAACACACTATTGCAACCAGTAAGGCACATGCCGATTAAATTTCATTCACACTCACATACTCTTACCCGAACAGATACTATTTTTTCCCTTATTTTGTGTAATTATAGACTGCACATCATGTAATACTCCTAGCTTCATATGAACAGAAAAATGAACTGCATTGATTAATTTTTAAGATAGCTTTTACAGACATAATTTTATACAATTACTTAAGCAGAAACTGCACCTTGTTTGGTGTTGATAGCTACTAACACTTGTGTGAAACTCGTGGTAACAGGCTTTGCTGTTTCACTGCAATGGTGAGACAAAACAGAAGTGTGTACTAACGTTACTGCATTCTTTAACACCCTTGGGGACATGACAGAGGCTGATTTGCAAATTGAACGGGAACTCAGGTGATAGAATTGCAACCAACATTAGAAGCAACAAACAAAAACCAACATTAGAAGCAACAAACGAATCCAACATTAGAAGCTGGAAGGCCCACCACTTAGACTAGTGTCTTGCAGAACTGTGATATATTTAAAATTAATGATTCCTCACAATAATCAAAAAAGAGAAGGTTGGGGGAGAGGGAGGGAAGGGAGATGAGGGAACAGGAAAGCAAGAACATCCTGCTTCATTCAAAAGACATAGTAAGAGACTTACTTCACTGTCTGTTATCGAGATCCAGGGGAGGAAAGTTGTATACGTCTGTTTAAAAATGCTGTTCAGAAGCTGAGCTACTCAGCTGCTTTCTCAGTAATTAGTATGTACTACCTGAACAGTATGACTATATCCACAAAGTCCCAGACTTAGGCTGGGCAGCAAATGAAGGGCAGAGACTATCCTTATATAAATGCAAGAGGAACAGAAGAGTGCAGGCACAACAACCTCACATTACAAAAAATCAAATGCTGCGCTAGTGTTTATGCAGAAGGGAAGAAAAAGTATAATTTTTTTCTCATTTCTTCTCCTGTTCTATCTCTTACTGTTATGATATTGGCACCAGTTTCCATTTATTTACCACACCTTATAGCTGGGCACCATATGTCAGAGATGACAGAATGTGGCTAAGCAAGTTTGACAAATACATTAAGCTAATTTCTTTATAATACATTTGCTAATATATTTGCTGGAGTTTTTGTTGGTTGTTTTTTTTTTTTTAAATCTTTCACTAAAGGATGAATGTACAACTTCAATTCACCAACACATTTAAATGCTGGGAAGCTACAGAAGGCAGAAGCACACATTCACAGAAAGATGTAAGAGTGGCAGGAAAGACATTAAACCAACAGAGATGGAACTCAAATCAATAAACCTTGATTATAAGTAGTCATCACAATGTCTCTCTATTTATTTCTGTTAACATCAGTAGCGTTACATCGTTTTTCACTGTCTGGCAGTATATTCCTGGCATTTTCACAGAGTTCTACTTACAAACTGACCTTCTTCTTCAACAAGTCAAATGGAAACAAGTACTCACTATAAAATATGAATAGACTCTGCAAAGAACTCTAACTAATTTATTGCCCTACCATATATTCTTTTGTCAGCTACTACCAGGTGATTTTTTTTTCATGCCAGCGTAATTTTACTTGATTTTCTCAGTATTCTTCTTCACTCTGACATTTATGACAACCGATCAGTTTTCATTTGACCTTATATTAAAATCTAAGACCTAACTTAAGGTTCTAAAAATAAACATGCCATCATGAAATGAATGTACACAGAACACTTCAACCTCAATTGTTATGGGCTTGTTTGGGTTATTTTCCTTCAGTTATGCTCTCAAATGAGTATATGTGAATACAAACATTAGTAGATTGACAGTACTGGGACATGCCAACCAGATTTCTTTTTTAATAACAGTCATCATCTGTGATTGCACCTGTATCTACCAGATTTCAAAAGACCAGAAAACAATATAACATCACCTGATTATGTGCTGTGATTTTCTTTTCCCAAAGCATGGCAATCTGGGTATTTGAGGCTTTAATGACCGTCCTTTTAGAAAGTGATGATTGCTTTATAAAGACAAGTGACTGAGCAGCAATTTTGATTGCACCTATTTATAGAGATGAGAGGAAGAACTGTAGCATCAGAGTTGGGAAGACAAGGGTTTGTACTGTTTCCCCTTTTACCCTTTTTTTTCCTCTCCCCACCTCCAAGACTACAAATTTGCCATAATTATCAACTGCACTGCTAGAATAGTGAGAGAGCAAAACCAGATTAACATCCAAGCACAAGCACACAAGTTGCTCTACAAATACACAGATAATATATTTCCTTAATCAAAGGATGTTGCACTTCAAGATAGAAGCAAAAAGAAACAAAGGAAAAGATTTTTTTTTTTTTTAGCTAAAAGTGAACAATTAAACTTACCAAACACCTAAGAACAGCTTGAAAGACAACAACCTCTACAGATGGAGCAAACATTATTATGACTGTACTGTGGTTTAAATAGACTTGCTAAAAGGAAGGACTTCTTTTTACGTGGGCACCACCATTCCAATTTCAATGGAAGGCTTTTGGATCTCAATTACCTCCCACCCAGTCATCATAAGAAATGGAGAGGGGTGTTCTCCCTTATCTGTGCTTGGTTTCTTCAGTCCCACTGAAAATTGACTCTTTCTTTACACAGCATTACAGAATCACAGAATCACTAAGTTGGAAAAGACCTTTGAGATCATCTAGTCCAACCATACCTGACCTCTATTAAACCATATCCTTAAGCACCTCATCTACCTGTCTTTTAAATACCTCCAGGGTCGGTGACTTAACCACCTCCCTGGGCAGCCTGTTTCAATGCCCAAATATAACGACAAAAATAACTACTGGAGTTTACTATTTTTCAAGAAAATATCCTTTTGAGAGGAGTTAAAATCACAAAATATTTTGTATCAATGTCTATTTCCATTGGTTAGTTGTGCCTATAGAATGGGAAATTAAAATGTCCATTATTGAAATAACTTTCACACAAGCTGAAAAGATGTATACTCAGAAGTTTTCCTGCAGCCAGTATATTGGGAGTTAGCCATAACGACTCTGTCTGTGAGGAAAAAAATAGGTTCCCTCCAGGAAAAGAAGACAAGCATTAAGGAGATATTCATATAGCTAGCTGTTTTACTTAACAGAGACCTCCACTGATGTTAAGACTAGGGGGGTCATGTTTGTCAGGATCAAGTAAGTCACAGGTAGACTTTTATTCCTGCACTGTAGTTCTTGGATCAGGCTTCCTCAGAATACTAACAACGAGAAACACAGAGAGCCTTCAAGTCACCAGCCATGGCAGGCAATATGGATGGGTGGAAAGGGGAAAATGGATATACACATTGGGCTGAATACTGTGGCTATAAATCATTTCAACAGATAACAGACAGAAAGTGATGTACTTCAGTGGCACTTAATCCGCTACCACAACATTACATACACAGCTTTCTAGTGACAGCTGCTGCTTAGCAACAACCCTGCTATCACCCCTGCTCCCAAAAGAAGAGTAGAGGCATGATAGGAATACAACTCAGAAAACAAGACTCCTTGTAGTTATAGCACAAGGATATTCGCAACAGACCACATGAGGCTTAATTTACTTGAGATTGCATTGGAGCAAAAGAGAACTTGTGCATGTGTGTTAATTGTCACACACATAACTAAATCCTAGGCAGCAGGGATGTCACCGTTCGGAAACCCATTAAGTTCTGCATCAGGTAATATATGAACTGAAAATCCAGTGTAAAAAAATTACTGTATGCTAGTTCTCTTGGCCTTCTTTGCCTGTTTTGAAGAGGTTTTATTTTTTCCAACCATCACAAACTTTCACTCATCACTGTAACCTTTGAAGCAGCAGAAACTTCACGTCAGCCTTGGTGAGCTCTGTCAGCACTGCATTTGGTCCCATAGGTATATGTTCAATTTACCTAACTGTTACCTATTTTTTCTTCCTGCTGCTCTAGAGATTGTCTCATTCCCACACGCTCCCCAACAAGGATCAGTGACCCAAATGGTGGGTCAGCACACCTTTCCAGTAAAAATGGAGGCAAATAAATTAACCAGCATCTCAACCTTTTCCATTTCCTTTGTCACTAGTTCACTTGCTTCATGAACAGGAGGAACAGCTTTTTAACATTTTTGCTAGTGCACTGGGCAATAAAATAAGTTTCCCAAGTTTGGCACTCAGTTCCTTTGCTGGATCTTATTAACCCTTACCAGGCTGTTAAGCACCAAATGGTCCCATGCTAACTCAATGGACTTTTAGCAAAGTTAAGTGTGATCTGGAACAGCTAATGACAAAATGGAGCCGTGTTATTTCTATGTTCACCCATCCACTCCAGACCAAGAAAAGAAAATTTGACTTCTCAGTCCAAAGAAAAGGTACTTGCATGTCACACTTCAAGACTTCAGCTGCTTCTGCAAGGACCAAGAAGGGTACACTTCTTCCTATCATCTACATTTAAATTTGTCATGTTGACTTATTTAAATGGGTAGGGAAGGATCGGAGAAAGAGGACTTCATCTTCTTACAAAGCAGCAGGTGTTTGGCACAGCTCAGTGAAGGACCACCAGATAAGATGCAGGTGCTCTGATGTCTGAAATAAGTCTGAAACATAAGATTTATATTAATACCTCATGCTTTTCTTCTCAACCTGATCACTAGTTCTGGGCTCAGATAAGCATTTTTCTCCAGCTTAAACCTAAATCAGCCAGTGGAGATTTTTCTCCCTTCACTGAAAGATTGTGCTGGAGCTGCTCAGTGGGTTTTTTTTGTCTCATTTAACCTGTTTCTTAGTGTTGCCAACATTGGTGACATCTCTGTTCTTCCTCTGGTCTAAAGCACTTAGGCTTCTGAAATGCTCCAAAACAATCAAGTGTGGCTGAATGCTCACCTGCTTGCTAGCATTGCTTTAGGTTGACAAACACATCTCTGACATTGTAGGGTGAACTGAATTTTTTTTGTCATCAGCAGGAGGACACATTCACAGCTGTTATAAACTGCTGAAACCTCCCTGGTAGTGAAAGCTTCTGCACAGGAGCGTATAAACTGAATAATTTCAAAAAGTAACTGGAAGACATGTAGGCTGAGCAAGTGGCAAATGGAAGATGCCAAGCTAGCTAGGAGGGTGGATACGTGTCAGTGGGAGCACTATCATTTTGAAGTAGAAAAGAAACATGAAATTGGGCTTATGACTCAGCCATGTGTATCGAAAAAAATAACAGTAAGGCCAGCAGGAAGTAAATATTACTTTATTTTGCTGGCAGGAAAGCAAATTCTGGAAAGTACTCAATTCCCTGTCAAAGAGCAATTCAACACATAGTTCAATAAAGCTGCTTCTTACTAAATAATGTCAAAAGAATATAACTCTTAAAAGGAGTTCACCAAGCAAGAGACACTTTCTCGAATGGTGTTTACTTCTGAGTATTTTCTGAACCACACACAAGGCCACCTTATCAAACTGACTAGAAAGTGCCTGTCCACACGCCACATGTTCTTGCTGGCTCCTACCCCTCCCTTACTGCTTGTATAGCAAGCCTTGGCTGAGCCCTTCCCAGAGTGAGAATGAGATGCCTTTTCTGAAGTAAATTCCTCTTGAGGTGTTCTTTGTATCTAATTAACTAACCAAATGGAATCCAGACTAAACCAAAAAATGAAATATTAGGTAACTTAAAAATGAGCCTGAAATGTAACTAGAAATTGAACCTAGGATGTCTTAATTCAGATCCAAATGCATAAGTACAAGTCCATCCATTTCCCCTTCTATTGAAATGAAATAAAATGACAACATGTACTAAGAAGCATATTTCAAACTTGCCTCATATAATATGCCCTGCATTCATTCTTTTTTATAGGAAGAGTGTACATTTGCTGTGAAAGACGTCATGGGGAAGAAAAATTCAAAGTTTTGAATATGAAAAATTTCCAAAACCTTTCCAAAAGCTTTGTACTCTAAAATACTTCTTCTTTAAGAACCCTGAAGTCTTATAACAGTCTATAGTCACTGTTTATTCAAGAAATTTTCTTCCTTATATTCAATCTGAGTCTATCCCCTTTCTCAGTTTAAAACCATTTCCCCTTGTACTATAACAGTCCCTGGTAACAAGGTCAATCCCACGTTTATTATAAACTCCCTTGAATTATTGAAACACCACAATGAGGTCTTCTTTAGGCTAACCAACCCCATATGTCTCATCCTTTCTTTATACGAGAGATGCTCTAGCACTCTTTTGTGTTCCTCCTCTGGACCTGCTCTAACAGGTCCATGTCTGTATTGTCCTGGGAGCCTCAGAGCTGGATGCGGAACTCTAGGTAGGGTGTCATTAGAGCAGAGCAGAGGGGGAGAAACATCCCGCTCAACCTGCTGTCCACACTTCTTTAAATGCAGCCCAGGATATAACTGGCTTTCTGACCTGCAATCAATGTTGCCAACTGATGTCTAATTTTTTGTCTACCAATATCCTCAAGATCTCTTCGGGGTGACTCTCAATCCATTCATCATCCAGTCTATACTGATGCTGCAGTTTTCCATGACCCAGGTTCAAGACCTTTAAATTGGTCTTGTTGAACATTATGAGGCTCACACAGACCCAATTCTCAAACCTGTGAAAGTTCCTCCCATGGATAACAGCCCTTTCATGAAGTCTATTAACTGTACCAATCAATTTGGTGTCATCCAGAAAGCAAAACAAATGTTCGTTTCCTGGCGCCTTCCCTCTACACTTTTCTATTGTATCTCCATATAAGGGGGAATTATAGCTGGCAGATGAAGCTCCATAGCACTCACAACGTAATATATTCTAGTCCTTAATTCTTTGACAACTAATTGGCTGATCATCCAGGAGGAATAATTGTTAGAAAGGATTACCTTTGAGGCAAAGTTGAATAACATATGACTGCAAACCAGAACAGTTGGTATTTTCTTTTGTGTATGACCTTACCTTAAAAAAATTGCATGCACCTGCTGTATTAGAATGAAAACAGGTGAATAAATCAGTTTCTTGTTTATACATCATATGCTGTTGAGAAATATCCCACAAACATTTATAAATTTGATAATGTAGTAAGTCTCTTGTGTGAACCTGGACAAGTACTATCCTATCTCTCGAACTGTATCTGTACATCTGTGTGGTGATGACATTGCCCTTTCCTCTCTACTTTTAGTAACTTGAGTATAATACAGCATCTTACTTGGGAGCAGCTCCTTCTGAGAGTCATAAGACTCTCAGATACTGTGATTTGAAACACCTATTTCAAAAATTAAAAATATTAGGACAAATAAAAAGAGAAATATTTTAGGTATAGTTTTGGCTCCAAGAGAAGTTATTTTAAAACAATTTTATACTTCATGGATGTCGTATTGTTTCATTAATTAACTAAAGATATAGCAAAGCTATAAACAATTTTCTTGAGCCTCTATTGCTTTTTTTTCTCTTTAATGATATAAATGATTAGATGAAATATCTAATAAATCAGAGGTTAACAAAATAAAATATGATTATTCATATCATGTAGATATTAGGGTATGATTTTAATGTTAAGTGCAACCTGTATTTTCAGGATTGAGAAATTATGTGAAGAAACACATCAGATGGCTGCAGCTTAAATATCAAAATGGCTAATTTGGTTCAAATTTGTATAAAATATTTTAATTAACAGAAAAAGTTCTGCATGGTGAAAGTATTAAAAGACCTTTTTGTTGAAAATTTCTAAACGATAAAAATATAGAAATAAACAATAATTACACTGAAAGCTGAAATGATACAAGAAAGAAAAGCAATTTATGTCCCTTAAATACAGCAGTAGTAGAAACAATGTGAAGAAGAAATTAGATATATGGGACTATATGACCAATACTGGATATTAACAAACACTTTATTTTTCACCAATGAGTTTGTGATTGAATTTGTTTCAAAGTACAATGAAATAAAAAAAGCTCTTTGTATATGAGATCTTTCTTTGTGTTACTTTCTTCACATAGAATGTTAGTAATAATTTGATCCAGAGTGACACTTCTTGAGGCAAACCATTCAAAACCAGTGAAAAGGTCACAGATATTTATTTGTTTGCTTTCTTGCTTGTTTATGTCATACCTGAATATTGTGTTTGATCCCTAAAGTACATGAATTTTCTTGGCTATGTGTCAAATCAGGCACATGAGATAAACACAGACCCTTCTTTCAGACCATCAGCCCTCTTGCAGAACTCAATATAATTGTTTAGTTCTGGCACTAAAAAAATATTGGAGGGTATTCCAATGCTGCCTCTAAAAGTATTTCATAAGCCTCTTAAAGACTGCTTCTTTAGATTAAATATTTAATTGAACTTTCCATTTAATATGAAATAAAGACTGGGACAATGAAAGAAAAACACATTTTTCTGGAGAAAAAACCCTGACAAAACCAGAAACTCAAAAAAGCTCAAACTGAGAGTAGGTAATTGGATAGACTGAAAGAAAAGGAACTAACATCAGTTATGTTCTGGATAAAACCCAAACAAAATATCATTAAATTTTTCTCAGTACTATTAGCCAACGGGTAACTAATAACTAACTTAAGAGCAGCTCTGCTTTTTAGAATTGTTGAATCTTGAAACAAGAAGTTAGTCACTGTTTGACACCTTGCTAGACTAGTTTATATCAGAAACAGGAAGACATGAGGTGGGTATAGTTCTTTTGGACTCTTTATTTGCAAGAAAGTGTTTGGGGAGTAAGGGAGAGTGAAGTAAAGGAAGCATGGAAGGAAGGAAGTGATTCCCTGAATACTAACAAACACTAAACAGAGGCAGCTTCAGCTTTCTCGCTTGGAAATCCACAGGTTTATGCTGTGGTTTAATCCCAGTGGGTAATTAAACAACATGCAGCTGCTCACTCACCCCTCTCCCTGCCCAAGAGGATAGGGAAGAGAACAGAGAAAAAACCCTCATGGTTTGACATAAAGGCAGTTAATGCAATAACACAGTGTCCTGGTTTTGGCAGAGACAGATTTATTTTTGCTTTGAGCAGCTGGTATAATGCTTGCATTTTAGATGTAGGATGAGAATCGTGTTGATAACACACTGGTGGTTTAGTAGTTGCCAAGCAGTCAAGGACTTGGTGTGAGGCATCCAGGGAGCTGGGAGGGTAGGAGGGTACAGAGCCAGGACAGCTGACCCAAACCCTCCAAGGCAATATTCTGTACCATATGACATCCTGCTATGTATATAACTGTGGGTGGGCCAGGAGGCAGGTCAGTTTACGGTCCTGCAGAGCATCAGCTTCAGGTGGTGAGAAATTATGCTCTTCATCACTTGTTTTTAAATCAGTATTAGTATTAATTATTACTACTAGTAGTAGTAGTGGTGGTGGTGGTGCTGCTGTCGTTGTTCTTTTTTCCTATTCAATTGTCTCTCTCAACCCACAAGGTGTATTTTTTTTCCTTTTCCATTTTAGCTACCGACTGGGTTAAACCAGAACACAAAGGAAGATAATAGTAATAACAATAATATAAATAATAATTATAATAGCAATATAATAATAGCAATAATACAAGTTATGAACAAATGGAATTGCTCACCACATGCAGAAGGAAAATAATATAGCTCAGTTCCCAGTCCAGTTCTGAGCAATGAATCTGGCTCCTGGCTAGCTTCCCAGTCATATATGGAGCATGGTCTATGTCTAGAAATATCCCTTTGGCCAGCCTGGGCCGGCTGTCCTGGCTGTGCTCTCCTACCTTCTTGTGCACCTGGAAGGGTGTGGGAAGACGAAAATTCCTTCATTTAGCGTGGGAAATGCAACTACCCAGCAACAACTAATACAACCAGTGTCTTATCAACATTATTCTAATAACAAATTCAAAACACAGCACCATACCAGCTACTAGAAAAGAATTATATCAGCTGAAACCTGGGCATCTTACTACTGTATAGTGCTCTGTACTCAGAAAAATCATCTCCTCATGGTGCTACTCATAGTTGTATATCCTGGCTTTCTGATGGATTTTATTGCTTCTATAAATTTGGTTTTAGGTTTTAAATTAAGATTAACTAGTATGTAATTTATCTAGTAACAGTTTAGTCTGTAAACTTCCATTGGAGTAAACAGTGTCTTCAAGGCAACTCAAAGTAAATTTCCAGGTAATGGAACAAAGCACACAAAAAAAACCCCACTTGCCTTTTCACTTTACACCTGCCAGGGACAGGACTGTGCAAGCAGCTAGAAGCTGACAATGTAATAAACCAGCAAAGTATTTATATGTTCAAACCCATAAACTACCACAGATCAAGCTTTTATTGCTGCTGCTATTTGATTGACAGAAAAATGTCTAATTCTCCTTGTTCCTTATAGCCTGGAAACATGTGATTGGTAATACTTCCTGTCTTTAACAAAGTACTAATGTCCCTCTGCATCCGAGGTCTGATGGATAATAGATACTGGAAATTGCAAGATAAGGCATGAAAACAAGCAAGCAGTAAGCATCCACTCTGGTAGTTAGCTATGCTATGCCACAACACTCGGTGTGCTGGCTGAAGACAGGTTGGCAGCAGCGATTCCAGTGAAGAAAGGTGTTACCACTCAGGGACTCTGAAGAAATTTGCAGAGGAAAATATTTGCTATACTTTAAAGATCAGAACTGCCCCACAGCTATTCTGTGCCCATGTAGATAAAAGCCTTCCCTCTCCATCTGTCACTTCATCTATTCCATACTCACCACTTAATGTACATGAGATGATCATAACTTGTTTCCCACAGAAGCAGTGTGTCTTGTTTTCTTAGTGCAGTTTGTGGGATGTCTCCAAGACATGGCTAGGGAGAATGGGAATTCAGGTTGTATCCCATGGACAGTCTGACCTGAGGCTAGAAATCTTTTGTGCCCAATCCTTTTTCACATTAAATCAATTTCTGAAATCAGCTTCTTTGGCAAAAAGAGCCAAGAAGCTTTTACTTGTTGAACGGTTTGAGATCACAATTTACATATTTTTTTTCTTTATGCTTGTCTATTATATTCTATGGGATTATCTCACTGAATAGGATTGGATTTAATCTTACCACAATAAATGGGAGGCAGTCCTTAAGGGCACAGGTGACCAGAAGGGATGAAAACTCTTCAAGAAGGAAATCCTGGCAGCACAAGAACAGGCTGACCCTGTGTGCCAGAAAAGGAGCTGGTGATGGAGAAAACCAGCTTCGCTGAGCAGAGAGATCTGGGTGGACACCAGAAGAAAAAAGTAAAGTCTATGAACTTTGGAAGAAGTGGCCGGAGTCTTTGGAGGACTACAGGGATGAAGTAAGGTCATGTAGATAGAAAATCAGAAGGGCTAAAGCCTAACTAGAGCTCAGACTGGCCAATTCTGTGAAAGATAACAAAAAAATCTTTCTACAGATATATCAACAGCAAAAAGATGGACAAGGACAATCTCCAGCCCTTACTGTATGCAGGGGGAACATTAGTGACAAAGGATGAGGACAAGGCTGAGGTACATCATTTCTTCTTTTCCTGTATTTAATAATAAGGTGACATGTTCCCTAGATATTCATCCTCAAGAGCCGGAAGACAAGGAGGGAGAGCAGAACAAAACTCACATTATCCAGGAGGAAATGGTTAGAGACCTACTAGGATAATTAGACATTCACAAGTCTGTGGGGCCAGGGTGGGTTCCACCCAAGGGTATTGTGGGGTCCTGCTCTACAAACCCCTTTCCATGACTTTCCAGCAATCCTGGAGGACTGGGGAAGTTCCACTCAATTGGAAGCTGGCAGATGTTGAACCCCCTTAACAAGAGGGGTCAGAGGGAGGATCCAGGAAACTACAGGCTTGTCAGTCTGACCTCAGTTCCAGGGAAGATCATGGAAGGATCATCTTGAGTGCTATCACACAGCACACACATGACAATCAAGTGATCAGGCCCAGTCAACATGGATTTACGAAAGGTGGGTCCTGCCAAACTAACCTGATCGCCTTCTGTGACAAGGTGACCTGCTTAGTGGATGAGGGAAAGGCTGTGGGTGTAGTGTACCGGGACTTCAGCAAAGCCTTTGACACCATTTCTCATGGATTTCTGCTTCAGAAACTGACTACCACTGGCCTGGGCAGGCGTACCTTCTGGCTAGATGGCTGGGCCCATAGGGCTGTGGTAAACGGAGCTAAATCAGATGGAGGCAGGTCACAAGTGGTGTCCCCCAGGGCTCAGTCCTGGATCCAGTCCTGTTAAATACTTTTATCAGTGACCTGGGTGAAGACATTGAATGTTCCCTCAGTAAGTTTGCGGACAACATCAAGTTATGAGGAAGCATTGATTTGCCTGAGGGTAGGGAGGCTCCTCAGAGGGATCTGAACATGCTGGGCCAATGGACTGAGACCAGTGGGATGAGGTTCAACAAGGGCAAGTGTAGAGTCTTAGACTTGGGACATAACGACCCCATGCAGGGCTACAGGCTTGGGGCAGAGTGGCTGGAATGCTGCCTGGCAGAGAAGAACCTGAGGAGGTTGGTTGACTGCAGGCTGAATATGAGTCAGCAATGTGCCCAGGTGACCAGGAAGGTTAATGGCATCTTGGCATATATCAGAAATAGTGTGGCCAGAAGGTCCAAGGAAGTGATTGTGTCCCTGTACTCAGCATTGGTGAGTATACCTCGAGTACTGTGTCCAGTTCTGGGCTCCTCACCATAAGAAGGACATTGAGGTCTTGGAGCGTGTCCAGAGAAGGGCAACCAGGCTGGTGAAGGGTCTGGAGAGCAAACCTTATGAGGAGCAGCTAAGGGAACTGGGGCTGTTTATCCTGGAGAAGAGGAGGTTGAGGGGAGACTTTATCACCACCTACATTTACGTGAAAGGAGGTAGTAGAGAGATTGGTGTTGGTCTCTTTGCCCAAGTGACAGGTAATAAGATGAGGGGGAATGGCCTCAAGCTGTGCCAGGGCAGGTTCAGATTAGACATTAGGATAAAGTTCTTCACCAAAAGGGTTGTTGAACATTGGAACAGACTGCCCAGGGAGGTGGTTGAGTCACCAACCCTGGATGTATTTAAAAGATGGGTAGATGAGGTGGTCAGGGATATGGTCTAGTAGAGGATGGGTATAGTTGGTCTCAAGGATGTCAAAGGTCTTTTCCAACCTAGTGATTCTGTGATTCTGTGAAAATGAAACACTGGAAGATTTCTTTCCTTTATCATCACACTATTGCTACTTGGACCACTAGAAAAGAGAAACGTGCCTAATTACAAAGCAGGCTTTTTGTAAGGGAGGAGGAGACAAGTTATATGTAAGCATATTGGTGTTAAAAAAGAAATTTTAATTCAAGAAATTTCCTCATGTTTTATGTGGATTTAAAGAGGAAAGATAAAAAAAAACCCAACCAAACTAACCAAGTTTACATGTGCATCTCTTAAATTAGCAAGTAGATACGAAAAAGTATACAGTGTTCATCCTACAGGATTAAATTCTGTGTAGGTATAGCTTGAGTTCACTATTTTCCTCAAGCAGCTGAATGAAAGAGAGGGAGTAAGGGGCATGAGGGAACAGAGAAAGAACATAGAGCTTCTTGGTAAACTTGCTACTGTCTGGCACTTGGCTGGAGTGGATCCCTTGTTTGCCAGCCTAAATCTCGCTCTGAATGTATGCTTGACTTTATGCAAGTGTATACACTTCCATTCCGTAATTTTAATGATATGGTTTTGATGTGTGTCCTAAATCTGATTTTTGTTGAGACTATTTAAAGTAGATTGCAATGAATCCTCATCCAAAACTGCATTAGCAGTTTCGTAATTCACTAGCAAATACCTTTGAAAGGACAGTGCACAGAAGACGCTGGAAGGGACTGCTTGTACAAGGTATTTCAAGACTACCTGGGACACAATTACGATATCCTTCATTCTGCTTCATGGCAAGAGAGGAAGTCCAATTCAATACCCATATAGAAATATTTCAGCCAAGTACAGCAGAAGAAAGGGGTGTGTGCTGTGACGACTAACTGAGCTTTAATGTATCATATGTGATCAGAGAGAGGAGCTTGAATTGTGAGGGATGTAATAATGGGATGGGTGAGAGGTAAATTACTATGAGGTCAAAGTTTTAAAGGGATTCACATTGCAAGGATCTTCGCATGATGGGCTTGTAGGCAAGCGCTGGGCACATGTTTATGTGATAAACTGTAAGAATGCAGGGAGTGGGGAGTTAAAAGTGGATTGAGTTGCAAGAGATCTTAAAAATAAATACATCTTATCTATATTCCAAATGCTCTTAAAGACAGATTCAGAATTGTGTCATACTCGCTATTTGATTAAAATCTGGCATAAATTTTAAGCACTAAAAATCATCAATATGACAATGCAGATTTTTAGTAAAACGGATGAAAGTCCTGTGTTTGCCCTTAAGTTATCTCTGTCAGTTGTCCCCAGAATGAATTACATCTGATTAAAGTTTCTGAGCCTGCCCAATACTTTCTCCAATTCCAGAAGATAGATTAATATATGGACAAAGTAAACATACCATCCTTACAAGACAATTTCACCTTTTCTCAGCTGGAAAATGGTATCGGAAATAATCATGTAAAGATGATCCTGGTGAAAACAGGCATGTTAGGAGTCACAATGTGCTGCATTCTCCAGATTTGTGCTCCAGAATGAGTACTTCCAGCTGCACTCAGCGGTACAGCTGCACAGAAAGTGAGGCAGATTAGATGAGGTTGTTTGCAGAACTAATGCTGTAATAATAATAACAGATTCAGCTGTACTCAAACAACGGATGCTTCAGGCCAGAATTTGATAGTGTAGGTCAGTTTACTAGAGCCACATTGCATGTATGCAGAAGGGACTGCCAGCAGCCTAACGAGTACCGTGATGTGAATGTGACAGCAATGTTTCAAGGAAAGGCAAAGAGCATACCTCGCAAAGAAGTCTCTGTTTGTGTACAGAGCAGTAATGTGGTGAGAAAGAAATACAAAGTAGGGAGTGTAGGAAAGGCACGTTTCGACACATTGCTGCAGTATTTGTCCAAACAGCTTCTGAAATGAGCCCATGAGGTCAGTTGTGAGCACAAGATACTGTTACTCATAAGCTAGGGAATCATTTAATACGTAATCAAAACAAGTGAACCAAATAAATAGGCACTTAGGATTTGAAACAGTTCAACCACATTTTCCACATCTATCTGAGTCTGTAACATCAGCCAGGTCTGTAACAGAACTCTTAAGGAGACTCCTGAGGCAGCATTTTAAAGCTATTTAGAACAAGAAAAAAATATTTTAAGCAATCTCAGAGATAGTGTCTTCTTGTGGAATATCTACAATAGCATGTTGACAAAAAAACCCAAAAAAACCCAAACAAAACAAACCAAAAGTCCCAACCAACCAACCAACCCAAAAAAACCCCAAACAACCCAAACCATCCACCAGCAACAAAATAAATCCCAACCAAAACCAACCAACCAAAAAACCCACCCAACCACCACCACCAACAACAACGAAAAAAAACCAACCCACAACAAACCCCAAAACCCAAAGTTTAGCTGTCGAGCTTTTTGTACTGTTGAGGAATATCCAAATGCCAGCTAACAATATCAGTGGTCAAAACAACACAGATGAACAGTGGGAGTTATAGCTCAAATTCTCAAAGGCTTTCAGTGCAGAATGTATTGGTCTTACACTTCATTCGGTGATATCCTATGTGAGCATCTGGGTATATGTTATCCTTACGGTCAGAGAAAACACAAAATCTGAACAGTCTGCTTGTGGCACACTCCAAAATGAATGTGTGAGAAAGAAGGAAACATTTGCTGCTGTCTATATCGATATTGAAGAGAAGTTTGGGATTCAGTTTTCCATTCTTTTGCTGTGAAAGTGATGGAAAAAGTAGTCATATACTGCTGCATATGTACCCAGCAATCAATCACAACCTCAAATTGTAAATCCCAACCTCTCCATTATGAAAAATGAAGAGAAACTCAGAGTGTTTACAGGCAGTTTCCTCTGGCAGTAACAGGCTTTAATTCCACCAGTGGAGTCTTAAGGCATTTTCTCAGCAAGCATACTGCGTTTAATGTTATTATTCTGATACCTTACCATCCATTAAGACATGAATGACAGATTTTTATAGTCCTTGTGTGTTTGTTTTTTTTCTCAGGGCAGAGGTCATGCATACTGGAAGACTAGTCACGGTACATGAACTTAACGTGAATTTACATTTTGAAACTGATTACTCTTCCCAACAACTCTACATTTGTAACATGACACGACCTGAAGTTCTGATCCACTGATGAGAAGGCAGAAGCACTCAGGGAGAACTACAAAATAATAACTGCCACAGCTTTCTCTGAACAGTTATTGCGAGAGATTAGCTGTGTATGGTTTTCAGTATCCACTTGAAAAGCAACCGGCTTGTTCATGGAGCATAATAGCCCTTTTCAGCTGTTACGCCACCTGTCCAGCTGACTGCTTTCAAAATTGCATTTATAAAGCCTTAAACTTATACAGGGCTCTGTTATTGCAATGATTTGAAAACACATGAACAGGCAGCCAGCACACTTCACCGTGTTTGGAATACTCTTGCACGCACTTTGTATTTATACACTCACAGATGATAAACAAACAAAACCACTCATAGGCACGCATTGCGTTTATAAAAATACTTTTCCATACCCATTCAAAATAAAAAAGCCCCTTTGTTTTGTGTATCTGACATATCCATTGTCCCTCATGAATAAATATGCTGTTATCTGAAAATCCAAGTGTCACGTCATATGCTATGTATGCTTTTTTTTTTTTTGTAATGAATAAAAATTGAAAATTGTTGCTGTTAGAAAGGATTTATAATTGAACACTGGCTATTTTCGTCCAGATACTAGTAAAGATGACAATGCAAATGGAATTGTTTTATTTATTTGTTTTAAATGCAAGTATTGCACAATACTCTCCACCAAATTTTCAGAATCGACAGCTGCATGAGGGGAGAGCTTCAGATATTTTATCCTGTTTTCTTAGAAACTGTAATTTTCAGCACAACTGCTTGGCATTTTATCAATCATGAATGCTAATTCTATGAAAAAAAAAGAGAGAGAGAGAGGAAGAGGGAAAGGAATGAATTATGGACATTGAAAATTATATGTGCTGTGCCCCCTAAAATAATTTTGAAGAAATTTTTATGTCATTGAGTTGTCCAATATAAGAACTGCATAATGTGGACAGTTCAGTCTCTAGTTTTTTATTTCTATGCATCAAACTAAAGAAAAGTAATGGGAAAAAAAGTGCATTACTCGTAAAAACTATCCCCCCATACCTACAATGATAGTTATAAAAAAAAAAAAGCAACAAGGAATTTCAAAAGATTTTATATAAACATCACTGATGGGCTTTGTCACAGACTTTCTGTGAACTTTTATGCTGGCTGTCATTGAAAAGAATAGCCAGCACTTTTTATTTAACCCTAACACATGATGTCAGACTTCTGCAAAAGTTATTCAGAAAAACAAGTTCAATGGACAAGACATGCACAGACTCACTATTTATACATATAATACTTTCCAGTACCCTCTTGTCCTCATTCCTAATAAAGCATAGGCCTTAACCTTCTCCTTGTCAGATTTTAAATTTAAAACCTCTAGCTTCACACCAAGGCTATCAGTCAGCCTTAAAATTCTACTACTCATCATAGACCATATGAATGGCTATGTTCTCATTTCTTATGTCAACAGAAGCCTTCCCTTGAATCTCAAGCCTTGAACCAAATCTGAGATCAACATTTATTTTGCTTCTTATGTCCACTCTCCCAGAATCATTTCTCAAGTTGAAAGGCTTCTGACAGGAATTTGATGGTAATATCTGTAATAAAGCAGCCAAAAGCATTCCTTCTAAAAATGTCTCCTGGTCTGCTCATCAGCATTAATTAAGATTCCCCCAAATAAATCTCTGCTATCACTGTTAAAATCACGACTTGCATAGCCTTACATTCCTAAAAAAAGTGTAACACCATTATTCACAATGTCCAAGTACCATTGCACATTTGACATGTAGGTATTCATTTCAGCCTCAGCTGAAACATGGTCTTCCAGATTTTCTTCTGTACTTATGGCATAGACCTTTCCTGGAATTTCCGTATGCCCTTAAACACTGTTCTTGATTGACTGGATTCCATTATCAGTGAATTCTTTCTACCAGTGTTCTAACACATTAATGAAACTTCACACATGTGAAATTCCACAGAGGTCAGTAGTAATTTTAGTAATTTGCTATTAATTTAAGAGGATTAGGCCTATCTTAAACAATATAAAAGTAACAGAAGTTTAATGAGGACAGATAGGAAAGAAGATGGCCATTCCCACTGGTTTCACTGTGCCAAATTTCAGTCTAAATACAATATCCCAAAATTTTCACACAGATGTAAGACAAGTGAGAAAAGACTTATTCGGACAAATTCTTGTAATTGCACAGTTTGACTTAGCAACTCTGTTCAGGAAAAAGTTTGACTGTTACTACTGGGGAGCTAAGTTGAGATGAAAAGAATAATTGCTTTTCACAGCCTTTAGTCACCCACATTTGATACTGCTTGCAGTACAACAAATGGCACTACCATTTATTTTTCATTTGCTGACAATTTACATGGGAACAATCCATTACTGAAAGCTTTGATTTTATTAATCACAGTAGAACTAGCTCTTCAACTTCCTATGATATAACTGTGTTGACTCAAGTATTCCAAAACCAAAAAGGCTCAGCTTTTCACCAGCAGAGGCAGAGAATACACACGTTGAAAAAGAGTTAGCTATACTTAGAAGAAGGAAAAATTATTATGACATGAATATCAACTAAAAAAACAAGCAAACAAAAAAAAAGGCAAGACAACATGTATCTAGCCCTTTAGGTGTAAGATATTGCCTCACTGTTTGAGGCACTTAAGACTAAAACAGTCTGAAAAATAAAGGAAGAAAATTTCAAATTTTAATTTAAAATACATCATTCAAGAAAGTCCTCCTAGCTCAGCTTACAACAAAAATATCCATGCAAAGTTATGTCTTTCCTCTCTTTTTCAACTTGAGCTTAAAATTCCAAATGAACGACATCTGCTTGCTGCTTTGCTAGAGGATTCATACTTGATCTATGGGGATTTTTATTTTTTTTTTCTTGTTTCCTTCTATGTAAAATGGCAAAAAATAATAAAAGGGAAAGAAACATTACAGGAATAAAAAGGCAATGTGCTGCACAGAACAAATATATTACTGTTCACATTGTTATGTTCCAAAAGCGAGTTCTATTTCTGTTATATCTCGTGTCATCTATGCCTTAGTGTGTGAATTTTCTATTCTATACCTCTGACTTTTTTATGAAAAAAAAAAGAATAGCGCTTGCAACAGCCAACCAACCTCCATGACCAAAAAAAAACCCCAAACCAACAAAATTCTGATGAACCAGTACAGACCTATAAATCACAAAGTGAGTTACACAAATTGTATTTTCACATTACCATTCCGAGTACTATGCTGGGAATGTAAAATAAACAATTTGTAACAATAGCAAATAAGAATAATCTTTCGTTGTCATCATCCACCTGGCAGAACTATATCACATGCCAAGATCAACAATCAGAATTATCATATGGACTAAAATAAGAGACATTACAATCAACTATTGCCAGTGTTCAGTAAATCTGTATTCCTACAATGTGACAATTGTTTTTTGTATGCAATTTATTAGGCCTTCAGAGGTATGACTCTGAATCATTCCTGCATGTAGTTTTATAGGGCATGAAAATTACTCATGTCTATTGTGACACCTGCTCAATATTTTTTCCTAGAACAAAAGCCAATACTTTATAGATTTTCTTATCCTATACATTCTAAAGGTAACATTAAAGTATGAATACCTTTGCATTTTTTAAAGACATCATAAGATACAAAGTTACAGACCTAAATCCAGCTTTATCACTTCTCATAAGGACAGCAGATTGTCATGTGATTTTGGTGACGAATCCCATACTTAATTAAAAATATAATGTAACAAAAAATATAAAACAGAAACTAAAAATTCCAGTTCTACGTTATTAAAAAACCCACAAAACTATGTTTGGATACCTAATACTATGAATTAATAGAAAAAGGGTCTTTTTTTCCATTTATCAATTTACCATTTTTAAATTTAGGGTGCATTTAACTTAAGGAAAAAATAAAAAAAGAAGTCTTCACTTCCATTCCATTTTGAGTTAAATAAATTCTTTCAAACTGTTGTCACTCATGTCACTCATACATAAAACCTGGTGATACTTATTTTGCAACGTTAGAATTCATCCTCAGTAAAAAGATATACCTGGGGATCTAGGTAGGCATCTAGGTACCCATTAGCTATGTCTAACATTTGGCTGGAGACAAAAATATCCATTCCAAATGCACTTTCTTTTTTTTTTTGGGGGGGGGGGAGGGGTAGGGTAGGATGGTGTTTGTTTTGTTTTGTTTTGGAAAGTGTTGACAAAGATGTACATCTCTTGAAACCCACACATGGAATACTGTGTCCAGTTCTGGAGTCTCCCAATATAAGGACATAGAACTGTTAGAATGGGTCCAGAGGAGGGCCATGATGATCAGGGGACTGGAGCATCTCTCCTATGAAGACAGGCTGAGACAGCTGGGAGTTGTTCAGCCTGGAGAGGAGAAAGCTCCAGGAAGATCACTTAAAATTTGAAAGTTATACTGCCAGATTGTTCCAGTACTTTCTTTACAGACACTTCATAAGAAATCTTTCTGCAGAAGGTTTCATCTTATGCATCTTGGAGGCTTATAGTAGGATGAATCATGCTCAGAAAGAGTTCTATTTGTTTCTACTGAAAACAAAGGGATCCAAAGACTACTGAGATCAAAGACAACTGAATTTAGAAAGATAAATTGGGTGAGCACTGTCTCATTTCTCATTTCTCCTTTTCATCTTTTTTCCTAACTATAGAAGTGGGGTTGACACAACTTCAAGGCCATGCTGCTATTTACTGTATTTGTTTTCATTAAACATTGAAAGCCTTCAGGCAAATAGAAAGTTCTTCTGTTCCTAATGCTTTCAGAAAATGGAGAATTGTGCGTGCCCTGATGACCACACCCAGCTTCAAATCAGCCTACTCACTCTGCCCCAGATAATTTTACCTTCAGATGTCACATTACTCCATTTCTTCTCTTTCACATCTATGACTGCCTCTGGTTCTGTGTCTTTATGCATGTTTCCTTCCTCTTCCCAAACGTTCAGTATGGAGCAGGCAGCACTGCATTTCCCTCTCCCTGTTTTTGAGACATTTGTGGAAGGAAAGAAAGCAAGGAATAGAGAAGCTGACTCATTAATTTCAAATGAGGCATCTTGGTTAGAAGAAGGCGGCTGCTGAGAGGACTTCTTCCTCTTTCTATTCTACATGAAGGTAAAGACCTCCTGAAAAGTTTTCACACTTCTTCTAGAAGTCTTGCCTGATTTCTTTCCCCACATTTAGGCTGCCTGAGGGAGGTCATCAGTCATAGCTGTATTCTCCTCCAACAACATATATCAGAACCTTATCACACTTGCTAGAACCTTTATTTGCAAATGTACAACCTGTGGTAATTTAGCATAACTTTCCTACGCCATTCCGGGTGAATATTTCCCATTTTAATTTACTACATGCATGGAAAATAGGAAGAAGAGTCTTCCTTTGAGAATAAAACCCATAAAAGTTATAGCTGGTGGCAGCCATGTATGAAATTTTGAGATTACAAGGGCAATCATTTTAAACTTCGCAATCCTAGTCTTGTTCTACAACGGAAGTGTGGTTTGTGCAAGGGGAAGTCTTGTCACTTGTATTTGTAAAAAATTTAATGAACACAAATCGGACTCATTTTTGAGTTGCTTGACAATATCATAAGTGAGAACAGACTGAGATCCCGTATCTTCCTGTATATGTTGAGAGAAGTACCTCAAAGTTGGACTTTGATTACATACAGAAGGAATAGTACAATTAAACATAAAGTAACACTTCTAAATAATTACTTGTGAGAAATATTCATTGACAATTTCAGCAACTTTGTCACAGACAATTATTCAAGGAAATTTCCCTAGCACTTGATGGCCTCTAAAATGAGTGACTTAATGTATCTAATCTCTGCTCATTCATCTGGATGCATGCTGTGCAGGTGAATTATTACACTGGTGACTTGGAAAATTCATCTGTAAGTGAAAAGTCCTTGAAAACACTTAAGACAAGAAAGTAAAGCTTACTACAAGTTATCATGGAAACAAAATAATTTAAAATGTTTTGGAAACATGCCAAAGAAGTGTAAATTCTAATGTCAAGAAAAATTGTGCAAGTACTTTGCACAAAACTGGCAATGATGATGGACTAGATTTTGATGAAATAAATGAATGATAGGACATTGTGTCACTTAAGTGGGAAGAACCCTTCCTTGGGAAGGAAAACAGACAAATGTAAGTGAGGAAACAGCTAAGAATATCTGCTGGGAACACAGGTCTCTAAAATATAGGAGAGACCTGAAAAAGCACAATCATTTCACAGTTTATATCTCTAGGCTGATTGTCCACCATTAAGAAACTGATGAATAAAAAATGAGAGGGTCATTTTCCAGGAAACAGGTACTTGTCTGTTTGTGGATCAGAAGAAAGGTATTGGAAACACATATCAGTCACTGAAATGGAAGAATGATGAAGAAATGAAACGTGAACATGCCTAGAAAACACCACCAGCTGACAGCTTATCTGCTGTTTCCTATGTAAATGGTCAGTAACAGAGGGCAGTAGAAAATGCATTAAACATGGGAAAACAGGAACAGATGGCCAGCTACAGAAAGACAAAATACAGCCTCCTCCTAACTTTTGAAGAGTTAAGTATCTCGTGGCTAAAGCTCACATTTTTCTATTCCTGAGAGGGTTATTTTGAGAGACACAATTAAGCATATGGGGGTTTTTTGGACTAACTCATTGTTAGAATCTTTATCACTGTAAGCAGAGACCACTATTGAAACACTCTGAAAAGTTTTGCTCTACAATACTATGTTTCTGACATAAGAAATCCCAGATTATTGTGTGTAGGTCTTCTGAATAGCCCCTTGGGAATGTAGAGTTCATAATATATTTTTGTATTAGTTATTATATGTTAATATTTTTATATAATTTTACATATAATTGTATGCTATTAGAACAATAATATAACCACATACTATATATAGTTACATGTCATCACATGCTATATATACTTATTATATATTATTATATTTTATATAACGCATTAATTATATAGACTATTGTATTATATATTGTATAATACTTATATGTTATAGATACTGTTTTTATATGAAAAGCATATTTATTTTAGCTCTGATCCAAAGACAGTCCTCTCCACAGTCAAGAAGGATTTGACTACTTTTCAGCTAATGAACTCAGAGCAATAATTTATAAACATTGGTCTGTAGAACCAAAACAACAGGGTGGTATTACACTGTGGGTTTCCACAGACACCACAATCGTGATTTCCACATGGGTGTGATGCATAAAGAAAGGCACTGGAAAACATGAAAAAGTATTTGTAAACAAGAAGAGAAGCAGCAGAAAGGCAGGGCTTTATTAATAGAGTGATCAAAGTCAGTAACTGCCTACAGCTTGCTTGTTCTTTGGCATTCCTAGTCGTAAGCAGGATCACAAAACTGTGCTTGACAACTTACATAATGTTTTTTACCCTCATAAAAACTGCTCATGCTGCTGGGGCAGCAGTATTAATAGCTGAGCTTTGCTATATTCGGTTTGTATACAAACAACCAAGACAAAAACCAAGAGGTAGAAGTAATTTCCTTGTAACTGGTGAATCCAACTGCACCTTTTACTGAGGTTGCAGTTACCTTAGTTGGCAGCACACCAGAATGCAGCATTTCATTTAGAGAACATTCATATAAACTAGAAGGTTACGTTAGAACTTGTAATGGAATTTTAACTACGGGAATATAAAGGGAGTTACATGGGTGCATCTGTAGAACTGCAGTATATTAAACATCAATTGCCTTATTTGATAAGTAGGAACACAAACACTAAAATAAAAATGTGTTCATGAAAGAGAGTTTAATTAAGACGTACTTCTTTTATATCAGTTAAAGATATATTGCAAATCAAATTGCTGTGCATATGCTTGTAAAATGCCTTGTTTAGAACAATTTTTCCTTTTCCTTGAGATTCGGTTTTATGAGGTGCCCTCTACCGATACAAATATTATAGAGTAACATTTCTCCACACAAGATTTTTCAGGTTTTTCAAGTTTCTTTCTTACAGTAATCTGTTAGTTCTGTATTCATTGCTAACATGCTGCTGGTAGTTGTGACTAGCTGCATGTAAAAAGTCATAGCAAATGTATTAAAGTGATGATTTTGGACAACCCAAACGTACAGAAGGAAAGATACACCCACTGAGTTGGAACCCCATTCGTTCCTCTGGCTGACTTTTTAGGGTGCCCATTCATGCCTGCCCATGAGACACAACAGCCAGAGAAACTCAAAAGGCAGTCAGTGCATTGCGTATCTGAGCAGAAGATGTATATGTTGGTAGCTTGGTATGGTCAGACTTGTAGGCTCAGGCTGTCTTACCTCCACAGTGCATAAATGCTGCATTTTGCTGAGGTTGTGAAATCTGAAGACTTTCTTCTGTTAAGAATAGATGGTATTTCGGTGAGTTGTCTCTATAGCTCAAAGAAAAGGTTTATACTATAGAGAATTTGGATCAATCTCTTCTTTCAGGGAAAATGTCTTCATAGTAAATGTGGGCATGCATACAAACATATTTGATAGGAAATTAAATAAATCTTAAAATGAATTTTGGCATTTCCGATTAAACTCGTGGAGGAAGAGAGGAAGAAAAGGGACACAAGCATTTATGAAAGCATGTACATTTACACATCAATCCAGTGTCTGTTACAGAGACCAGGAAAAGAAATGGGTTTCTATTTAAAAGATTTAGATACAGTTCTATAATATTTAAGGATATTTCTACTTCACTGCTTAACCACAAGAATGAGTAAAGCAAGATCATTTTGGCTTTGGCTGTTTCTGTTAAGGAAACATGAAAAGTAAGACATAAAAAGAAACATGTTAGCATTCTACTAGTCTTTTCTATCACTGTTGCATTTATATTTTTTATGTGATAATTTTCTTAATGTGATAATAATATCGTAATGGAGAATAGTTTGATCATATTTTAGTAGGTTAGATTAGATTATCATTTACACCTTGCATGCATAGGAATTTTTAGGTTAAAAAAAACCTTTTTCCATTTGAAAAATAAAAAGTCATCTTTCATGTCCTTAAACTTCCATTTGTCCTTTCATCTCATATCTGTTTTGTTCAGCCATTTTAACAAAAGCTCTCTTTTGAAGATCTTTAGAAAAAGCAATGGCAAAACATATCTCATTATCAATAGTGATTAAAGAAAATAAAATTTTTAAAAAGTCACAAAAAGCATTCTTGCCAGATATGCTGGTATTGTAGTCACAGAATTTAATGCTGTTTAACCAAGAGAAAAATGCAACCGGTGACACATCACATATGATCTTCTTGGCTACAGAGGGGCTGGATCAGATTCACTGAAGCAAATACCTGTGACCACAAACTGTATGTTTCTGATCCTTGCATGATTTCAGAAGTGGCAGCATTGGATTTAATGCCCAAATCCATCAGATAGAACGAGGCCTAGATTCTTGAAGACTATTTGTCATATGTGCTCTTTGCAATATGAAGTTTTGATGATATGCAACTCAGCTATGGCAGATGTGAAAAGTTGACGCATGCTTCTTCTGGACAACATGCTTATAGGTACAAAGATAAGCTTATCAATGAGGCAGTTTGTTCTTTTATTGTATGTCACTGGCAAAGCTGATATAAACCACATTAGCAGAGTGACATTTATTGGTATAGAGCACAACTATCTAGTGGTATTTACACACACAGAACGGGTAGCACAGTCATGGTAAAAACAGCATTACAGACAGACCTCAGCGTAGGAGTAAATTATAGCCAATTTTAAAATGTCCTGTACATTGTGATAACTTGCATATCATTTGCAAATCTACTTTCTGAAAATCTGGAAGGCAACGCCTTATTACGTATTTTTACAGATGGAGATCAAAATTACAAAACCTCAGGGAGAAATGCTACCACCAGCTAAAGAAGACAGCACATAAATCAACTTCCTTATATCCTGTTACCAAAGAAGCAAAGCCGTACGCATCTGAAAATAAACACTTGACCAACAGAGCAACAGAGATGGATAGTCCTTAAGATATAATGTATATCTACATACAGCCAATGTACATCAATAAAGACCCCAAATGCATTTTTGGCACTTTAAAACCTTATTGATTGACTTTTTCCTCCAGAGTTCTGACCCTGTTCAGTGGGTCCATAGAAACAAACCACCAGCATCCCCATGAAATTTCACTGAGTGATCAACAAATCTTCTCTCCCTTGAGTATCCTTTGAACTCCCTTTTGTTGTTTCATAATACGTAATTTGCACTTTTTGACACACCAAGTGTTAGTACTGCTAAAGAGGATCTTGCCTTTCAGATTCCATTTGATTTAACATCACCTTTTCCTTCTGAGTGGAGAGAGGACAGCAATAACATGGAGAGATATTTTATCATGTCTCAGATCATGCACAAAATTATTTTTGAGGTTGCCGAACAGTCAGTGACACGTGTTGTCAAGGGAAAAGACTAATAAAAACTCTGACAATCCAGATTGTTCTTACCAATTGAGGATGTACAAAGTATTGCTTTATTTCAAGGACCAATTACAGACTTGTAAAATTGTTTGTCAATTTTCTACAAAAATATCCAAGTGCCAGAAAACTAAAGCACATTTGGGAAAATAAAGATTTTCAGCAGAGCCATTTCTTAGGCACTGCAGTAGTAAAACATGCTTCTGTGTCATATCTGCCAAAAGATCATTCTTTTTTTTAAAGGAATATTGAATTTTTATGGGACATCATTTTGGAGAAGAGAAATAAAGGCACTTAGTCATCACAAGGGGCAGCATAATATTTCATTTTGGAAGGGTAGAGAAGTTAGAAATTTTGACAAATTTTACCTTTAACATCTACCTTTTACCTAGCAAATTCCCTGCACTTTCAGAAGAGGTTTCTGCTCACTCTGAGATGTACTGCTCCATACTGTAAATATATGCAAAATAATAGCCTAGATATGGAAATCTGCAGGTGAATTGTAATGCAGAAGACAAGTTTTTCACTGTAAACAATCACTAATTTAATTTTTTTTCTGATGATGATGATATTTAAATTTCTGACAACACACTCCTGAATGCAGGAATAGTAGTAACATACTCCTCATACTCTTACTTGCTTCTTATACAGGAGAGCTGCCACTGCACCTCAGGACAGACAGTTCCCATTTGACTGTTTCTTGGCAGGCAAAGAAGAGGCAAAATGCATGATGGCCAGGTCAAGGAGTACTGAATCCCGACTCTGTCATTCCCTTTTCAAAGCAGCATGTTGACCAAGGGCACACACATGCCATAGCATACCCTGGACGCTTAGACTCCAGGCACTAGCCTGTGATATTCTTGAGAGTATGTATGGCTCTCATACCCCATGAACGTCTGGTGCATAGTGTGTGTTTGTGCAGACATGCATATGAAGAGGAGGACAGACTGCTGAAAACTCCAATTTTTCTGCAGTAAAGGTCAAGAGTACAATGCATACCTGCAGCAACCATCACTGAGAACTCAGGAAAACCTTTCTCTGGTGAAAGAGGACTGGACCTGACAAACTTCCAAAACGGCTTGTTTTATCCTTTCCCTGAGTATCTAAAATTATCGCTTTTTTTTCATTTATTATTTTAACAAAAAGCATAGTCTATTTAGAAATGGCAACTAAATAATTTTACCAGTTAAGGAAAGGTCTGGAATGACAAAGCATAGAAAAAGTATTCTACTTTTAAGAAATATAGTAAAATTAAAATGTAGTACAGATTATGGAGAAGCATAAAGGTTTCTGGTGTATGAAATTCAGAAAGCAGATATATTTTAGCATTTTAAAATATGAGTGTTACTTTGGCATAATAGCAAATGTGTCTGATGTGCTATTTATTTATTGATGCAGCCCATTCTAATGGGTTTCAAAATGATTGCTGTTAGATAAAATTTCAGAGGAGTGAATTATTTAAAGTTCCTAAGTGGCATACTTGACTACCTGTCACAGTTTTTCAGTAAAACATCCAAAAGCAAATATACTACCCAATTATACCAGGATCAACAGATGGGAGAGAAGGCCTTATTTGATTAAAAAACACTAAATCCGTGAGGACAGAACCTTCATATCAAATGCAATATGATGTAAAAGAATCATTATCTGAGCATTAAAATCATCATGTTTTAATATTGATAATTATAACAATAACTATACAAAATATTTAGGAGTTCTCTCATGGCTCAGATGTTGAGCACAAACACAGCAGGACCTCAAGGCTTCTTAGACATGTGCAGCTCAGCTAGAAAACATACCAAGGCTGAGATTCAAAGCCATGCAATTATGATCAGATCCTGTTAACTCTCACCCTTACAAGAGGACCTGAATGATATTGCACGTGAGAATTTAAGCAACAAAGTCTTTTGAGAGTTCTGATTCTCTTTTAAAGCACAAGTACATAAAGACATTGGTTGCTACAGCAGCCACTTCTTAGCAACCGAAATCAAAGAGAATAATGGCCTAAAAAGACAGAGTTGCTCAGCAGCAACAGCTATGGCATGAAAAGCTTGTCAGCAGGGTAGATGAGATTTTTAATCTGTGAGCATTTCCTGTCACATGCGGGGAGCTGTCACCTAGACATGCAGGGAAAATGTCATACAGTATGCACAAAAAATGACCCAATATTAGCTCAAAAGCAGAAAGCTTAATTTGTTCTATGTCAACAGAGATGGGTAAGTGCGAGAAGAGTAAGGAAACAGTAGAAAACATGGGAATATCTTAATGGCCTGTAAAGAAAAGAAGAAAATAAAAGGGAAGGGTGTGCGAGGGTGGTGTTGGAGGGGAAAAGGATGGACAGAATTGAGGTGTGCTAAGAACAGAATGGATGAAGGAAGCAATGTCAGAACATGAATTACGTATTTTCAGAAGATAACAGTAGATATTGTTAAAGGAAATCTTTACTAATCAAAATGATCCTTGAATGTATAGGCAAGTGCCAGTTTGGTTTTGTCTGGGTTTTTTTCCTCTTTTTCCCTACCTCTGCTTAACATTCTTCCCGTGTTGAGAAGTGGGAGACAACTCTAGTGTGTTCGTGAGTTCATAAAGCATTTTATTTAACTGGCACAACTGGACATACAGACACAGCATAGAACCCAACTACTACATATGGTTGTAGGCTGAGGCTGAGATCTCTATATTCTCACCAGATTTCCATCATGTTTTATTTTTGGTTTGAGCTTGGTTTTATCAAAATCTAACATGCCTTCTCCATTACATCTTTGGAGCCCCAGGTCTTATTTTAAACTGCACTGGTCCCTTTTCAAATGTGTTTGACATAATGAAATACCAGACTATCTAGGAAAATGAATGCTTAGCCATAATTGTTATAAAAATTAGACATATACTAGAAATAATAACAGTATGAAGCCTTGTACCTATTTAGATAAAAGCAGAGAAGTTCAATGAACCCATAATAGGATAAAGGAAAAAATATCTACAGTGAAACCTCTGCAGTGAAGCTACATACATTCTTACAAGCCTGTTTTACTCCTTTTTCTCACCACTAGAAACAGACTGGAAAACAGGAAACATCTGGGCAAGGGAGGAATAATAAATAGGGAGGGAGGGAGGGAGGGAAAGAGTAAAAGGGAAAAGGAAAAGGAAAGGGGGAGTGGGAGGGGAGGTTGGAAAAGGGAAATGGGAAAAGGTAATTACATCCAAAGAGCCCAGGAGAGTCCTGAGGCAGTCCAACAGATACATGTCATTTAATCCATTCTGTGAATATGTGTTCATTCTTATGCTGAAACTTAAATGCAGTGTTTCTCATATGCACCGTGTTTTTTAGCAGATGCAATTTATATGAACAGTATTACTTGTGCATTAAAACACTCTTGCATATGAATAAGTATAGCGCATCCTAGCACTGAATAATCTTATCCACTGTCACCAGACTGTTACACATCATGTAGCTTAATCAGAAAGAAAATATACATAAAGATGCTACATCAAATCAGTCATAGCAGACAAGATGTGTGTCCTTTCTAATACACTTATACTTCGTGATGGCAGGAGAATGGATTTGTCAGCAGATGAGATAAAAACAACAGTCAGATACCAAATAATCCAGATTTAGCCAGGTACACACTTAGATCTGGAAAGACACTTATCCCTGTAATTCAAATCTGGGTACAAAATTTAAGTGTCTCATTCCTCTCGTCTTGTTTTAAACCATCATATTCTGGTCACAGCTACAACAATACCAGAAGAGACAAAGCCAGTAAGCTGACACCAGGCAACTATAACTATCAGTGTTTACTTTGAGGATACTTGTTCTGATTCTCAACGGAAAATTGACTGCCAGGTCACACTAGGTGAATTCGCAGAAGATTTTTGCCTCCTCCAGTGCTCTCAATACTGAAAGCAGAAGTAGCTTGATAGGATTATTTATGCCAACATCAGTCAATTTATTTCATAACCCTGCAGAAGCCTTAGATATCAGTGAAATATATTTTCTCCTAATTTTCTAATTCTTACTGTAGGAATGGTAGGGTAGGACAGAGCAGATGTTAATACTGAAAAATAAGATCACCTCAGATCATTTCTTTGTCTCTAAGAATTAAAACCAGAGAGAATAAATTGTCTGTTTGTGAGAGTTCTGCCAGCATGTAGCTACAAGTTTGAAAGTAGAAAGGACCAGGGTAAGATTTTAGGAATCTTATTGATACTACCTGTAATTATCAAGAAAGGCTATGACAAAATTTTGGTAATGGAGGGACATGAGTCTGTATTTTTGATCCCATCATCAAGCACAACCAGAAGTAATTAGAAATCTAGTCACTGTGTTAATAATTCTCATAGCTGCATGCAAAGGTTTGATTATGAAGTCCTTCCAATGACTTTCAGTATTTTGAGTGCCAAAACTGCCACCTGGATTAATAGATTAACATTGAAAAACATGGGATTCATATACCTTTCAGAAGTGTAAAAAGGTCTTTTGAAGGAAAAAATAAAAATAAGAAATCAGACATGCAGAATCTTCTGGACGGACATTCTTTTTCTTAGTATCTACCTTGCTCTGTCTCATATTACCAAGAGGGCAAATGAAGAAAAGGGTGGGTTGTTATGTTTTTTTTCCTATACATAGGAAAAAAAAAATTAGTACTAGTGAGACTTGTCAGAATGACAGCCTGATAGAATAACTCCGGTACTAATAAACCCAGAGAATGAATATTAGATTAGAAGTGATAATGCAAGTTCCCTTAGACTAGCCCATCAGTGTACCTCAGTCCTGACCTGAAGGAGACTACCTCCAGAGATGGAAGAAGTTCAGCCTCATTAAGCATGCGTCTCTAAGACTTTCTGATAGAACTGCCAATCTTAGTTATCAAAGTGATAGTGATGCCACTCAGGGGTCACTGAGAACAGCATTATTAACAGAATTCAGATAAAGTAAGCTGCAAATTGAGATTACAGAATAACTTTGTGCATGGTCTCATTTTCTATCTCCCAAATGTTTAAACAGTATTTACCTTTCTGTGGGGTTGTTCACTCCCCATATTACTGCTGCTTTAATAAAAATTCTCTGGTAAAAAGAGAGTAATTAGCTAGATAGCTGGTTTGGAAAATGAGGTTTTAGTATTCTGGGACTCCTGGGTCTTTGAAATCTGCTCCAGCAAGACTGATTTATAAAATCACTTTGGGAAATTAGTTGACCTCTATTCAAGTCCAAATTTTAAAGCTACCCAAGCTTCCCAGAACTATATTTTCTTTTGGAAAGTTGCTCCAGACTGTCACTGCTTTTGCGGCAAAGAAATGTGAAACATTTGGGCAAAGCTCTTGCCAGTTTACATCTGTATTTTTCTTTTATCATCACCATCCTTCAGGTTAACCAACACTAGCCCCTGTTTCTCTAATGTATTTCTAGTTAGATTTGTATGGCAGTATAAATAAGCCCTGTTACCAAAGCCCAGATATTCTTAGTCAGAAATTATACAGAAGGAACTAAAACTTAATCTACACTGAAATAAAAGTAAAATCCATCTTCTAAGCAACATCCAAGGCATAATGATGTCCTCCTAAATAGAGAAATAAATCACGCCATCATTTAAATATAAAATGTGATATATATGACAATTGGAGTAACAGTATAACAAAACAATACTTGTTTCATCTCAAAGAAAAAATAGTTGTGTTCTGTGATAATATGATTTAAGCTACAACACTCAGGAGAATTTAATAAATGAAATTACCCCTTTCCTCTGATGTTAGTCTCTCATAAAAACTATAGTGTTCTCATGACTGAGACCAAACTGACTTGGAATACAGAGAGTTCGGCGCCTTTTTTTTAAAAGTCTGTTTTGTGGTGGGTTTTATTCCTCACATTCTTTTATGTTACAGTGCATTAACGATTCATTGTTCTCCTACACATCAACAGTTAGGACAAGGTTTTTCTTGGAGACTTGAGAACTGATCTGAAAAGAACACTAGAGAAAGTCAGTGTCATAGAAGTGATTCATGTGTCAGTTATCCCCGTGTTTCTAAATGGATTGAGAACAACTCCAAGCTTTGCACATATGGATCAAATTCACAGTTTTAACCTATCTTTCTGACCTATGCAGACCAAACTACAAAATGCCTGCACTGCAGTCCCCAGATTTTATTAATATGAATTATTAGTATGGAAGATAAATTTAACATATTTGATGCAATTTTGGGAGGTATATTTTGATGCCTATACTATGTTAAATGTGCAGCTGCTCCGCTACTAATGTCTGAGATAATATGTACAAAATTCATGCCCAGGTTAATAGAAATTTGTTGATCTTTTCAATTCATCAGTTATACATAAAACCTTTGTATATATACTTTACATAGCTAAAAATATGCATTGAATTCTCTAAAGGTCAAAAGAAAACAAAGAAAAGATGAGAAACAAATGTGAGCAAGACCAAATACCAAGAGAAAGAAATCTAAGACAAGTGAGGGAAAATATTTATCCATCATTTTGAATAGATCAGAGGATGAAATGTAACCTGCTGTTTGAGAGGGATGGAAGCACAAAACCAGAAATGAAAAACTGAGTTTTCTCCAGCTACTGAAGATGAAACACATTGACAATAACTAACAACAAATACAACAGGAACTGATAATTTTTTTAGAGGTCACACTAAAGCAGCTTATGGAAAAATAACTTACTGGATCATTACCTTCTTTCTTTAAACAGAGGTAATCATTATTATTTACTAATAATATCCCTCCATTCATTTTCTTTTAGCATAAAAAAAAACCATAATGCAGCAACACTGATGTTTGTCTGTAGTTTGAACACTTAAAAGATTGACTGGAAGCTGGAATCAAGTGTCATGTCATGTTAAAGCTTTAAGATAGGAGAAAAATGAAAACACTAATTTTAAGCATGAAATAACAAACAAAAATTAAGAACATCTGAAGATCGAAGCTTAGCTGTTCTGCTTTAATGTGGTGGCAAGGCAAGATGAAATTTAAAGTTAGTCATGGAGACTAGACTTGGGAAAATAAAATGGAGAAAAATTGGACTTCATTACATGTGTTTTCTAACTGGGAGGATAGATGAGTCCCTCTGAGAACTAAATAAAACATGAACAAGGACGGTTATGATGTAATTAAAGAATTACTGTTAGTATTACTTATACATCAAAAATTTGGCATTTTTTCCGGCTGGCACTTTCTTGATGTTCCCAACACATTCAAAGTGTAAATAAGGAAGCAAAGAATAGCACCAACAAATGGACAGATGAACAGACAGATGGAAGAAAATACCCATGTGCCATTTAACTGGCAGTGAAATCAGTAGAGCTACATTAATTTAAACGTTTTACAAAATCATGTCCAGGTTTGCACAGAACAGTCAGATGAACAAAGTAAGGGTCACTGGCATGGGACAGCTACAGACATAGTGCCAAGCTATGGGCAAAACACAAAAAAGGAGAAAGGAATGATCTAAGGTTGCACTGAAACAGTCTCATAGGAGGGTTGCTATAGCTATAGCACATCTTATTTTTTCTACCTGCATGAGTTGTTTGGGTATTTTTTCCAAACTAACCGTTTGCATCAGGATGGGTGGGGAAAATTTCAACAATAAAAGGCCTGTGAAGATATATTTCAAATTAGATACATTAGTAAATAAACATCCTAAATAAGACATTAACATCTCAAAAATAATATATTTTAAAGTGAATATATTTCAATTTTGGTCTCAGAAAAGATCAGAGAACATGGAATACAATGTCAAGAAATGTCTAGGTGTTGGAATTTCATCTTTATCAACTCTACCTCTTTTAAAGATTATGAAGGTTTTATATCAATCTGTTCAGCATTATTAGATATCAGTGAATCAATCATAGAAAGTTTCTTTTTTGTATATTCACTGTAAAATAAATTCCATGTTGGTAATCTACCTTTATACTTACAGACAAATACTATTTTCACAAGAAGCCAGAAACCATGAAAATAAAAAACTCTGTTTTTTATAAACTGTTTGTTGTTTGAAGAAGGCAGGAATGACTAACATGAAATTAGGTAAAACACTTTAATTAATTCATTTTTTCCAAGGAGTCTACAAGAGCAAAATTAGTTCCACAGTAAGATCTACAGTATCACAGGACAATGGATTATACAGAAGACTGAAACCACTTAATTTTGTTTTGACATGTGAATTTAAATTTTAATACACATTTTTATGATAAAATATGATCTACGATGAAAGAAGAATAGCTGTGCAAAGCAGTTAAAAAAAAATCAAAACTACTTCAAGCTGTCATTTTTTTTCTATCATTCATCCACAAGGAAAACAAACCTCTAACTGCCCAAACAGACAATAAATCATGGAGACTAAAAGTAAAGTAAAATCACCTACTTAAACCACCTAAAATATTTTTCAGGAAAAATAAAGTTATTAACAAAGTGCAAATCCAAAAAGGCTGACATTTTCCCCCATTAAAAGTAGTAATGCAGATTTGATTAAAAGTTTTCAGGAGGACAAGGCAGCTCACTTGAATAGCTACATTAGATCTTAAAACCCCTGACATCAGTTTATCTATCACCTTTAGCAAGTCCTGCTTTCCACAGGGTTTCACAGCAAATGGTGCTCTTGACATGGTATATCCATCCTATGTATTTAACAAATTTACTGTGGCAGGCATATAACCGGCAAAGAGCCAATTTAGATGTTATCAATGTTCCCTTCACTAGGCTGTTATGAGCAGCAACTTGTATTAATTTGTTATATTATTTCTTCAGTGGTGTTTTAGGTGGCTATCACAAATATCTTTACTGCATAAAACCAGCACTTTCTCATAAAAAGCCTACTGAATAACACAGGGAAAATGGAGTTATATTGATTTTAACACTCTATGTTGGCTGAGAATTCAGTCAAAATTTCAAGTGTCCACCTGTATTTTCTTTTTTAAGAATGTTGACAAAGTCATTAACTTCAAGTGTTGCTATCATTCAGAAAGAAACTATGGAGATCTTTGGGATTGGGACTGCTGCATAACAGTACCTGGTGCTGCTTCTGTAGAGTAAAAAGACAGAAGAAGAAAGAAGCATGATTAAAAACACACACACAAAAAAAGGTCTGGGAAGAAAATAAAAAAATAAATGAGTGATTCTCTACTGTATTTGGACCAAACAATTCTTCACAGAATCTGTCTATGGGCAAGATGTCAGTGAGGTTATTAAGCTGTGACAAATGTTAAATTATCTCACTGTTGAAAAGTTAGACCTTATTTCTATATTTGATGTCTAAAAAGTGATAATTTTTGCATCCAAAGACAACACAAGCTCTCCATGTTCTAGTTTGAATACCACACCACCCCAACTTAGCTTTTCAGCTTTAAAAACTAAGCAATTGAGTTTGATTTGGGTGATATGATGGATCTCTAGATCTTTTCACTGTATAGTATTTTTTTCCTTATTTCAGTTATTGTTGTGGCTATCCTATTTGAACTGTGAACATGTGAAATAGACTGCATGGTCTGTCAGGAATAAAGAACATTTTATTTGACTCTACTTAGTGTTTCAAATTTTATTTATAAAAATCTTAATGGTTTGTGGAAGTTTTTATAAAGATTTTAAAATGACAGTGGATAGTAATTATCTTGGTGTCCGGACTATATTCATTGTTTAAATATAGCCACTGCTGCTGAACTTTGTGAAATATTGAAAGGGAAAGATTTTGATCATCTTTCATTATGACTGTTTCATCTGCTTTTCTCAAAATAAAAATTTATTGAGAAATCCCACCCTCTTCTTGACTGTATTATGAAGATTATAATTTATTATGCAAACCCTAGAACATGACACAAAATAAAATAGAAGGATTCTGTTCCATCTAGATGTAGTTACATTCTGCATTCTACATTTTCATTATGATTTGAGGTACTTTTGGGATTTGTTTTGCAAGTGTATCTAGTCAAGTAGTGATATAAATCTACTTCTGCAATCAGTCTGAAAAGCACAAGAATCTAGGTCTCTATGCTTCCATAAATATTTGGAGAAAATTTTCCCTTAGGAGGTCACAGTATGTGACCTGCCATTCTGACAAAAAGTACAAGCTTTAAAAACAACCAACCATTTGAAGAAGATTCCATTAAATAGGACAGAGATGAACTGAAGACAAGACTTGAATGAAAACAAATCTTCACTTTGGAAGGGTCAAGGTAGTATTTTCATTGCTTCTTATCATGTCTTCCTTTTGCAGAGGCTGACCCCAGGCTTCATCATTGGAGTAAGTGCAGGGGGGGAAAGGAGAGAAAGACCCAACAGAATAGATTCTGATCTGTAATAAATCAGAGAAATGTTAGGAAGTTGTTAAATAACATTTATATCACAAAGAAAAAAAAATGCCCAGGGAGACAGTCAGCAATGCAGCAACATGAAGACATGTCCTGTCAGTGGTTGTGAGCATGCAGGTGGTGGAAGCAGTGTGGCCACCATAACCATTCCTTTCTGCATCTGGGGCTAGATGTAGAAACTCATTCAAAATGAGACTGGGTATTTTTAATGAAGCACTGCATAGCAGAGAATGTACATGGGCTAAATTAAGGGGCTTGCGAGCAGCCCAGCTCACTCAGAGCTACCTTAATTCCCATTACTGGCATTGAATTCTGCATATTATTATTACCAGCATTTCTCAAAGTTGTAAAAAAATGTTTTACTGAAGTCAGAATCTAGACTAATTCAGTGCCTTTGACATGGAAAAAATATCTTTTGAGTCCTTCACTTCAACTACCCTCATCTTTGACCATTGCCTTTGTAAGAACTCATGAATCCTCATATCTAAAATGTTTTTATTCCTACTTCTTTCCTGAGGCTTTTGAAATAATTTGGATTTTTTCCATTCATGCTGTGATCAAGAAAAAATAATGTTAAAATAGTGCTGTAGTATCACTGTGGCTGTATACACAACAGAGTATCAAATTAATTCACAGCATCTATAATGTTTGATCACCCAGGGGGAGAAATACATGAAGAAAATCAGTACCATCTAAAAAGCAATTTCTGAAGCAATTTCTTCTGCAGAGATTGTCATGTAAGAGACAATGAATTTGATAAACATCAACACATTTTCATTGCACCATTCAGGATATGAGTATGAAGAAAGCTTTTTATTAGAGGTGGATCAGAAGAGAACACTAGAAATCTGTGTACAGATAATATAAGAGATGGATTGTATAGATATTGGACAGAAACAATGGTGCTAGACTTTGTAACATCAACTATTTCTATTAAACCATTGGTGCACGACAAGAAAAAGTCGACCTCAAAATCATATCATGACAGTTTTGTCCCTCTGTGAAAGAACTAATAGAACAGCATATTTCTTTTAACCAGAATTACTTTATTTTCCAAACAGCAAAATCAATGTTTTAAAAATTCTGAGCTGTCAAAAAACGCTGTATTGTTTAATATAACAAATGGCATCATTATTATTTGCATTGCTTTCTGGTAGTAAACAAATAGATGCAAAGAATCTGTGCATCTGTACGATGCATTTATTTTCTAGATGGGGAAGTGAAGCACAAAAAGTTAGGTTTCCAAAAGTACAGGAGGAAATTGGAGGTTAAGCTTAAATTTAATTGATGATTGAATGGGAGCAATTTTCAGTAGATAAAAATGATGAGTTTAGACAAAGTCCAAAGGCAGAAAAACAAAAATTCACCCACAGAATCCCCACCTGATGACTTAGGTGCTTTAAAAGCCATTGTTACTTATGTTTGCTTTAATTATGTAAGCAACTGAAGCTGTGCTACTAGATATATTGAAGACAATGTTACTTCAGCTGCTCTGAGCATAAGTAAAAACATTTAAAATGCACAAAGCGGGCCTCCACTTATCTAAGTCCCCCACAGGGGCCTATTTGGAAAATGTTTTCAGAGCAAAATTAATGTATAAAGACAACACTGATTTTGGCACCATGTGTAAGGAGAGCAGCCCCAATCCTTTCAAAGCACAGCAAAGGAAGAGAAAAAAAAAAGATAGAGCATGAATCTGTGGCCCACTGATGACAGCATCTCTGCTGTAAGAGAGAAAATTTGTTTGCTTCAGGGAGTGCTTGCACATCTTGTACTTATCAACCACTGTATAAAGTGAAATATATATAAACAAGTACTGGAAATGAGCACTGACTTTTGCTGGGTGGATGCCCTGAAAAAGCATCACTAGGTCACAAATTTTATTTTGGGTCCATCAGTCTCATTTTCTTAATCACACAGCTTCAGCAGGAAAGACCACCTTTGCCTCAAGACTTGATTTTAGTTAGGTGGTGGATGCTATTGGAGTAGAAGGAAGGTGAAGATTTTCTGTGGCAAGGAATACCTGCTAGCTATTTTTGTGGGGCAAATAATGGCTATGACTGAATTATTATGTAATAAAGTGACTAGGAGCAATAATCGACACGGACACCATTTTTTTCCTTCTGCTACTAAGTCCTCATGCTGGTGGTCTGAATCACTACCCTGCCTAAACACCTATCTAAGAGCTAGTGGATTAAAATATATGTCTAAATAGAGATTAGCAGTACACTAAACATATTCTTTAGATTAAAAAAGAAAGAGGTTAGAAAAAATCAAGTGAACAAAGTAACAACTTTAACATGCAACTCAGAATCCGCATGAACTGAAATTCCGAACTTAAATGTAAACAATGAAATACCAATTCATTTTTACTGCCCACCTGAAAAGGAAAGGAATTCTTACAGCAGGGAGATCAGAGAGTCTGCAATAATAAAGAAGAAACTTTAATTATCCTATTTAGACTGAACAAATATCATAGTAACCATAGCCATAAAATCAGATATTTCGATAATAGCAATATATTTTTAAGGGAAAATTTAGATTAAAAAGATCAGATTAAATCCCAGATTTCATCTTGAGTGACAGGAAACATGTGTCTTAACAACATTAAAAGGTGCTATGAAAACATCCGTAATGGAAAGTCAGCATGCCTTTCATTAAGGGAAGTCACCCTTACAGACCTACTAGAATTCTCTGGATGGCCCAACAGCTGTGGGAACAAGGATCATCCATTTCACGCAGTCTAACTGAATTTGTAAAAGGCTTTCACAAGTTGCTCACCAAAGGTTTTGAAGAAAACTAAACAGCCCTCTGATAAAAGGGATGTCACTGTACAGATAAATAATTGATTAGGAGGTAGGGAAGCAAAGTTCAGTAGTGGAGAAGGGCCACTGGGGAATTTTTGCTTGGGTTTCTTTTGCTTAACACTTTGAAAACAGGCTGAGGAATGGAGTAACAAAGTTTTCAGTTAAAATTATTCTTTTTTTTTTTTTTTTAAGAATAGAAAGGGTGAAGAAAAGTCTGAACAACTCAGGGTGAGCAACTTCCGAAGTGAATGACTAGAAGTTAAAACCTCAAATAGAAGTATTTACTTTTGAGTGAATACTTCCATCTTGATCAACTCATTAAGGCAGGAAGAGATATTTTAAGAATCCCCCTAACTCAGAAATGTGGATGTGGGTTTAACAACATGTGTGCATGTCAGTCTCATGAATTTGTATATATTGGATATTGAGAAAATGGTTCAGAGAAAGAAAGTAGAAGGCGAAAACCTACATACGTGTGTAAGAATAAACTATAATTCCTTGCAAAATCATACCTAGAAAGATGAACATGTGGCTAGCTGGTAAAAGGCTGAGAACTAAGTCTACCTCATTCACCTGCTGTTAAGATTTATTTATAAAAGAATTTCCATTCTTCCTTTTGTTTTGACCATTTCAGAAGTTACACAAATGTATGTTGCACTTATCAGATGGCCCAGAAAATCTGTAAATCAATGTCAGCCCACTCTGAACAAGCAACAGGACTTTACAACTCCATGTTCAACCCTATTTAAACTTGCTATTCTCATTTTATTAGATGGGAAAAGAAATTAAGTGCCCTTCTTGGAAAGTCACACATTTTGGTTCTGAAAAAGGAGAGTAAGCAATGGCAGAATGGACAATATCCAGCTCTAAAGGATCAATGACAGCTCATCATCTTTGGCCAAGGGCTCTTCCATTTTATACTGATTGTTCATCCTTCTATACTCATCTCTGTATCAAACATTTACTCGGAAACAGCTCTACCTAATTTTCACATAGGTATTTCAGCCATGACATAACTACCAGACTAAAATATATGTGCAGCTATGAACTGCATAGGCTGAGAATTACGATTCAGGTACAAGACAGTTAGCCTTGTAAATTTCCACTTTTTCATTGCTTTTTGGATTATGTTTAGGTCTTTGTCAAACCTGAGAGTTCCTAATACACAACCTGCAGCTGCAGTGTTCAAGGACTTAAAATAATAAAGGGCGGGGGTGGGGACTAGGCAAGGGACACAAGTATTTAAGTATTTATTTAACTCATATTAGGGACTCAGAAAGGGGGTGTTCTCATATTGCAACATGTATTAACAACTTTGTCCTTTGACTCAGCCCTTCCAAAAGATGCCAACACCTTTCACTTGGGACACAGTCTTAAACTGTTTAGCCCTTAAGTATGGACTTTAAAAAGGGAGTAAATTCCCAAAATAATTTCCTTAAATAACATCTTGCCTACAGATTACTGAGCTGTTCAAATCAGGTTTAGAAGCAGCGTATTCTGAAGGACTGTGGCAAATCCAAATCTAATTATTTTGCTACTCTGCTTTAATGACTTATCAGTTCAGATTTTTAAGTACTGTGTTGCCCAAACTGGCCCTCACGCAGTCAGAAATCTCTCCACTGCCTTCCTCTGCATATTTTAAACAGAACAGTTTAGCTAAGACAGTGGTAGCCTTCTCCTGGCTAAAGCCAGGATCAATTATAGTTAAATACCTTCCAGCAGATGCATGTTTAATTATACTTAAACCTTGGTGATAGAAATTTCACTGTCTTTCAGAAGTTTTATACAATTATTTGCACAAAGAAAGAAAAGAAAAAGAAAAAGAAGATATGACTTACATGTTGATGCCCAGAGAAATAAATTGAATGTTTATCAATATGCATTTTTAAACAGTAGCAATATCTTTTTCATTTGGGAAATGAAAAAATGTTTTGTCAACAAAATCCTTCAGATAATATTATGTTCTATATGAGAAAATTCTAATGAAAACATAACAAGAAGTTAAAAATAATAACTAGATGGCAAATTGTACAGGAACTGTTTCCTGCTGTTACCCTGGCTTTATTCAGCATGACCAAGAGTTCATTTCAGTGTGTGTGCATGCATGCATACATAGATACATGCACAAACATATGTAAATTTTCTAATAAATATCAGTCATGTTTGTAGCCAGGAAATGTACCTATATTATCATTTGAAAGACCCAAAGAATAATTTGCAAACACAGAAGTAATTTAACGTTTCATTTGTAAACCAGGTGATTTTTGAAAAACAATATTTAACACATCATTTCTCCCTAAAACATATGGTTGAAGACCACCCCCAACAGCAAGCCCTGCTGTAATCCTTAATTTCAAATGATTCTAGAGCAGTTTTTTTCCACTTTTATCTAAAGTCTTCCTTTCCTCTCTGAAATTTTTTTACTGTCCTATGACACAAACTCTTATAAATTCTTTGCTAGATTCTTAAGCAACCTCTTAATGGTATGAACCTCCAACACATTTCATGTTGGGGGGTTAGATAATGTCTTTGTCATACCTGAAGGGAGGAAATCGTGATGAATGAAAAATGTTTCTCTGAATAATGTTTTTCTTATAAAATTACATGGAACTTTTCAGTCTCATTACAAGGTGTCGTGGTTTTACCCCGGCTGAGGGCCAAGATCCATGCAGTTGCCTGCTCCTTAAAGGAAAAGAGGGAAGGGGGGGTGAGAGGCAAGGGAAGGGAAAAAGAAGGGGCAAATAACCCCAAAACCAAGAAACTAAGAGGCCCATGGGTTGGGATAAGGATAGTTTACTAAGATAACAGAAAGATACAATATAGCAATGCTAACAGGACTTTAGAGCAAAAATATGTGAAGCTGTTGATACACAATGCAGTTTCTCACCAAACCACACAATTCAGGCCGTGCCACCCAGAGCCATCCCAGAACCCGACCGTCCCCCAAGAACCGCGCGTCCTGGAGCCACCCTAGGCCTTCCTCCCATCAGCCCCCCATATCCTGGGCAGGACGTAACTGGCGTGGAATACTCTCTTTGGTCAGTTAGGTCACCTGTCCTGGCTTCGCCCCTCCTTTCTCATGAAGAGCTGAGAAAGTCCTTGACTGTCTGACAGCAACTAGAAACATCAGGGTGTTATCAGCACTACTCCCATTTTAACTCTCAAACACAGCATTCCATCCGCTGCTACAAATGAAGTTAACTCCATCCTGACCAAAACCAGGACACAAGGATTACTTTTTCAGTTCTTAAAACATGTTCAAAAGAACAACTCATGTCTTAGACTCCAATATCAGAATGCTTTGCGAACACCCATTAGGCTCAAACTAGATGAATGCATGTGAATGCGTGTGCCTATGCGTGTATATCTTTTACGGTTTAGCCACTGAGAACTTTTATGCTTCATTGAACCCATAACAGGAAGATACTAAAGTAATATTTATTTTAAGCAAAGTCACCCAATAAGACATTTTTGCATAATGTATACTGTACTACAATTCTGTATGATAAACATGACTGTAATACCAAATACCAAACATCTGCTTCACAGTGATGCACAACTAAGAAAAATGTAGATGTCTTACAGTTTAATACACTAGCCAGTTGAAAGGAACTTTGGAAAAACCTGGAGGACATTAACCTTATTCAGAAATTATTACAGAATTCCACTGTTAGTAATTATAAGGGATGTCTCTCAAGACACATTAGATGAGGTACTTAGGGATGTGGTTTAGCATAGGACAGGAATGGTTGGAGTTGGTGATCTTAAAGGTCCTTTCCAACCTTGTGATTCTGAGATTCTATGAAGTTCTCATTTCATTATATGATGTGCAATAGGCAAGAAAAATAATAGGTGCATATTAATATGACAGTTATGTTTACAGGTACTATACACAATTATTTGGTTAAAACTGATGCATTACAAATAAACATGTAAATAAGAAAAATTGTTTAGCCTGGTAATCTCTCAGTTGTTTGTTTTTTTTCTGTATAAACAAGCAAAATTTATCTTTAGAATCAAACCATTGGAATCAACTGCTTACTAGACCTGCAATGTTTCGGATATGAAAACAGTTCCACCTTTGTAAACATATCAAGAATTATCACACAAGGTATCTTTGCTGTCCTGCAAAGTGAAACTTGAAAGAATAGAAAGATAATGCAGAGAAAGCTCAATGCTGCAGGTCATTATGGGCACATGGGAGTGGAAAACCTTGAAGCTAAATAATATTAGCCTAAGGACATTATTTGTGATATTGTAATGTGTATTTTAAATAATATTCACTTATCCCAAAATGTCAACCAAGGGAAAAGAAAGGTTAGAGAAAAAGGGAAAATTCTAGACTCTAAACTTCATAAAATGCAGACACAGAGGTTTTTCCTTCTGTTTTTCATATGACAGTTAAAATCTATTTGGTTCAGGGAAGAAAAAGAGATGCAGTAAGCAATGGTGAGGCAGAGAGTAAGTGTTTAGTAAGACTGAACACTTAAAAAAAAAAAAAAGCCAAACAAACCCAAGCCCAAAGTCCTTTATAGGGGCTGGAGCTTGTGAGCAGACCAAGCACAGCTCCAGTGCCAGGGTTTGTCCATTTGTCCAGTGATGGGTCTGTGGTGCTGTAGCATACACAGATATGTCTAACTCCCAAACCTTACGGGCAAATGAGGCAAATTCTGCAACTGCCCTGGTTTGCTTGGTAAGTCACTCCAGAATTAGCTCCACCAAAACATTGTCTCATCTTCTTGAGGTATGATGTCTGTGTCTTTTGAGTTTTGCTCACATTAGAATTTTGGCGTGCAGTTGGTACAGAGTGTTACCCAACTCCATTCAGATAATATGTGATGTAAAGGAAAAATGAAGTTAGTTTTCAAATACTGAGCTTCTACTAACTGAAAACATTTTATTAAATTAATACAAGTCTTTCCAGAGGGGATAGAGGCATGAAAAGAAAGAAAGGAAGAGCAAAAAGTGAATTTAAAATTTTACCTTTAATGAAAATTGTAGTTATATTTACTTTTAGTCAATTTAGAAGGACATAAATTGGTCCTATTATGCATCAGATTTCATTAATAATCAAACACATATATTACAGAGAAACAACTTGATCACATTTGATTATTGTAAAGTCAAAAGTATGCTAAATTAGAACTGTCATAAATACATGAAGATATCTGTCCTTTAAAAAAATTTCCTGTTACACTTATGGGTTATTCAAGTTGCATAGTGAGGATCAAAGTATCAAAAAAGCCCAGTTAACATATTAACATTTTTCTTCATTTTAATTTGGCAACTTATCTCTGAAATAGAAGGTGAGTATATTTTCTCTTTTTGCCTTCTCCTCACAACATGGTCAGTCTAATACTATGTCAGCAAACCTGCTATAAATCGTCTGCACACAGCAGAGCTGTCCTGAAAGCAACTCAGGGGAAGAATTGTGTCTCGGAAATTTTCTTTCTGATTTCTTTTTGCTCTGGGCAGGTAGTAAATTTGCTATTGACCTCCTGTGGCACAAATTACAATGTTAGTTTAGCTGTGCTTGGCTTGTGATTTGGGTCAGGCTCTCAACTCAGTTTTCTCTGCCTTCCTGGTTGACTGCAGTGAGTTGATGGCATCCACTGTTCTGTGCACTTCAACACTGAGGTGCAAAGAATTCAGCCTGCCTTTACCCAGGTTATTTTAAGGGCATGTAAATTAAATGACAGCAAAAATGCTAAGCATTGTGTTGGAGCTGAAGAGACAGGGCGCACATTCACAACAGAGACACGAATGTCTGTTTTTGCTACCATTGTCAGATCAATACACTTTTCAGTAAGGGAGAAGACAAAAAGTGTTTGCTGAAACGAAGAAATGAAAGAAATAAAAGTGCAGTAGGGCTCTTCTGTACTGTGTGCAAGATTAGAAAACATTTCTTCTAGGACTAAGTGCAAATACATCATACCTCTGCCAGGGTTAGCTATGACAAGCCATCGGAATACACAAAAAAAATTGGAACACTCTTTTTTGACGTGTAAATAAAATGGATTCCTGCAGAAATACCTGCAGATCCCCCAGTGCAAATTAACAATAATCCTTTGCTAAAGGAAAACATACTATTTATTTAACTTTAATTTGCTAGATACATGTAACATTTTCAGAGATCATTTTTCATTTTACAGAAGCTTAAAAATATCACTTCACCTCAGCACTGAAAAATTAGGAGTTATCATAGATTCACAGGATGGTTAAAGCTGGAAGGACACTCAAAGACCACCTAGTTCCAACTCCCCTGCTGTGGGCAGGGACACCCTGCACTAGACCAGACTGCCCAAAGCCTCATCCAACCTGGCCTTGGACACTGCCAGGTAGGGGGCAGCCACAGCTTCTCTGGGCAGCCTGTGCCAGGGCCTCACCACCCTCATAGTTATGATTGAATATTTTGAAAAGCATTCATGAACATCATTTTAGGTGACCACTTAATTTTTTGATTGTTTTTGTATTATATTACACACTTGGAGATTCCTGGGGTGTATTTTATGTAATCAGTCTATTTAAAAAATGAGCATTTTAAATGAAAATTTTATGAAAACGGTTCATTTAAAATTTGCGCTTGTTAAACTGAAGAGTAGCAGAAATGGTACAATATTATTTGGGTACCTTCAAAATAAAAGAGTTGCTACCTGTGATTTCCATCTGCTATTGTATGTTTAATTGCATTTTCACCTTGTTTCTTCGGTGCTTGTTTTTCTGTTGGAGTTGGTTTTGGTTTTTTTCAGGAGTTTCATACCACTCAATTTTATGCATGTCATTGCTCCAGCTAGATTTTTCAGGGTCCTGACATAATCACTGAAAAGATTAGTCTTACTTGTAAAATTACTGGAGAAAAAACCTGAACTGCTCTTCTGAGTAATCTCTCTTAGCTGACTGCTATGGGCATGTAGAGGACCTCCTCAGTACCCATGTCAGATTCAGGCTTCTTTATACGTACATATTCTTCCGTCAGGTATTTTATAATCAATCAGACCTTGTAGAACAAAATCCTATTGTAACAATTATTTTTTTTTGTGTAAGAGTAAGCTCACATTTATATCAGCTTCAGAAGTAACTCAAACAAGGATGGACAACTACTGAAAACTCTTATGGTGGCAAAATTCCTGGAGATTTGTTTAAAATCTCAGTTTAAGAAAGTTTTATCAGAGTTTAAGCTGTTCTTCAGAAGAAATGTATTTGATGATACAGTTTTCATAGCCAGAATCTGAATCAGTCCTAGAGGAGATAGTGGTAATTTTTAATTATGGCCAATAAAATAAAATGTTATTATATTTTTAAAAGATGCACAACTAAAATACTTTAAATTGCATATTTTATATTTTATAATATCATGCAATAAAAAATATCAGCAGTATTGTTTTACAGTTATTTATGCTATAAAAATTAATAAAACAAAAAATACCTTACTTCTACTGCTGATAATTACAGAAAAGCAATGCATTACAATAGTGCAGAATATACAAGTCTCAAGACATTGAATATCCTTGGATATTTTTGACTGCAAAAAGAGGGACAATTATTAACAATAGGTTAATTGAGTAAGATGTTTGGTCATGAGGCGCACACTGACTTTGAAAACATCCCACTGAAATGTCTGATGTCAGGAACAACCTCTCTTCTAAAAAATTCTTCCCAGCTTCTTTTATAACTAGTCACTGCATTTTGGGACAAGATCTTGGCAAACTGCTAGATAACAGCTCAGTAAGGTCTTAGCCAGACAGCTGTCATTCCTTTGATGATTGGAAAAGCTCTGTGAGGCTGAGGAACAAACCTCCCAAACCACCAATGGTGTGGCAAGGCTGCCTCGCTCATCCTTCAGTGCTAGCCTGCAAGACTAGTCCTCACCCTCACCCCGTGTCCTCCTGCACTCGCTTCCAGTGACAGTGATAGATGCAGTGTTGGTTCTCACACATTCACCAGCTGATCTGTACATTCTGTTAACACTTCATCTGGGTCACCGAAGGAGTAAGGATGCTAAGATAAAGGTCCAGCAACATAACAAGCACATTTTTCTTTACACCATACTGTAGATTGTCAACAGTAGGAGTATTTGAACTTTTCCAGTACTCTGCTTTCTCATCAGTTTCTACCATACATTTCTTTGACTCTTACCAACAAACAAAAACTGCTCCAGCTCTAGGCGAAACAGAAATGTCAACACCTTACTAGAGTTTTTTTCCATCTCTATATGATTTGCATGGTAAGCTAATAAGTATTTCTCTTGTTGTTCCCTTGAGTCTAGTATAACATGTGAGTAACTGAAAAATGTGCACGTTTATTCTTCTTTTATAGGTGTTGGTAGCTTTATTTTATCATCTGCTGTTCTGGTTTCTACATCACTGCCAACACTTGTTTTTGTTCTGTTTGGGGTTTTGTTTTGGGGTTTTTTTATTATTCCCTTATTTGTTCTCACTGAAAGGAAAAAAAAGAAAACCTCTGATACTAGAAAACATAGATTAAAAACAAGTATGCATATTTCCTAGACTAGGAAAATCATATGCAAGACCAAGAAAATTCTTCTTGACTTCACCGAAATTTGAAATAGCTGCCCAGTGGCAAGGCAGTCTGTATTCTTACTCCCTAAACCCTAGATGTCCTTGAAAGATGCATGAAAATCTGACAAATGTGGTCGGGAACTGCCCATTGAATTGCAACTATGTTGCTGAGTATTACTGAATACTAGGGAAAAATGATCAAAAGGGAGCATAATCTACTAAATATATTGCCCTCTGTTTAAAATACCTGTAGAAGAATACCAAGTAATTCTGGATTTAGGAAAATCAGAGAAAGGATATTGACATACACAGAAGTTTAGGCTGAGTAGTGGAGATGCAAAGTATTTCATCCTACAAGGAAATTACTTACTGTCAAAGATTCCGACATTTACAACCTAAAACATTTCCACTTATATTAGTCTAATGTCTTCTAGTAATCAAGCCTTAATGCATTCCAAATATAATCAGCACTTAATGTGCTGTAGCAATTCTTAGTGCTCATGAAAAGTGCCAAGCTGATAGTCTGAGAATGTTTTAGTTTAAGATTATTCCCCAAAATAGTTATAAAACTTTCACTCAAAGCTCAGTACTTTTTCCTCCACCTCCTCCATATCATTACTGTTAAAAAGAGGGACTGAAGAATCAGGTTGTCATTTGAACATAGATCAATAAAGAGCCGATTGTGAAAAAAACATAGATAAACAAAATTACAGCTCTAAAAACTGTCAGATGCTGTAGGTGGGGGGAACTTGGGGCAGGGGGGAGGCCAAACCAAAAACATAGCAGCACCAACCTAAAGTTACCCATTTTTCAATTTCAAGCAAAAAGCCATATAATTCAAAATGTCTGAGCCTTCCTGGATTTCTCCTTTGCTCTTGGCTACTTTAGGTTGTCTTAACTGCCACTCAATGCCTCTGTGGTTCAACAACAGAGCTAAGCTCTTTCTGCCTTTCCTGCATGTCTTTCCCTCCACCCCATCTGAAAGTCTACAGCTAAGAAATTGCAAATTACTTAAAGAATGAAACAGCAAGTACAGAAAGGTGGAAGAATGGAAGCCACAATGACAAACTCATTTTACTCAAGCCAGAAACAAACTTTTTAAAGCAAAGAGGTGAGTGCTGAGCATTACCACTCCATGAAGAGGATGCAGAACCCAAACTAAAGCTCTCAAAGGGGGAACCTTTTCTATAACTGTTCAATAACTCTTATTCCAAAGAGGTGAACAGTCTTTCCTTTTGGAATTCCTTTTTAGGAGTTTCCATCTACAGTAAGGTATCATGCAAGCCACTATTGGCAAAAGGTTAGCAAGGAGAATTACTAAATAGCCTGCAGTGGCAAAATGCCAAGAGGAAATCATTATATACAATATTGTTAGTGCTGCAAATAGACACAGGACAACTTTAAACAGACAGCCATTTACTAGGTTCTGATCATTTAAAACAAGTAAACTTGTTTTCATGCCAAGCTAAAGCTGAGCAGTAGCTTATCTTACAATACATCACATGCAACATTACCACTCTGTACAACACATCAGAAGTGAGAGACTTCCCTTGAAAAATGGAGACTGCATACATTGCAGGGATTCATCTGAGAAACTTAATCTTACGGTAAATTAAAATAATACATTTTCTGTGCTCAAAGGGTTTCTCATTTATATGAAAAATGATTTATCTGTGCCAATTTGTTTGAATGGATTGCCAAAATGAAATGGCATTATGGCATTTCTTGAGTATTTTATGTAGATACTTTCAGTTATCTCAGATCATACAGACATTTATGTTCTTTTTTTTTTCTTTTTTTCTCCAAGAAGACCAGGACACTTTAAAACGGGCAATTTTTTCCCCTCCACCTTGATTGAAACTGTATATCAGATTGACATTTCTCAATACATTCATCAATATATTCAACAATGTTACTACCTCATTCAATGTGCCAACAAGCAAAACAATTGTATATTATTTTTAAACAATGTTGTTCATGTCACAATAAGTAAGAATAATTTTAACAAAAATGCTCAGTTCCATTATGACTACTTTACTTAGTAGCTGAGCTTCTGAAAATTTTCCCCTCTCTAAAACATCCTGAAAGCTCCTGCACTATAGTCAAGATGCTAAAGTTACCAAGATAAATACCATGAAAGAAAGTGTGATCGCTTGTCCAAATACATTTATACATGCATCAGTAGGCATCTGTAAAAAAGAGATACTACAGATTCAACAGCAGCATAGAACACATGGGTACAGCTAAGAAAGAGGGCTTCACTTTTAACAAACCTTTGTTCATACAAGAACTCTGTATCCTTCAGTTAGGATCTACATCTATGCCAAATTCTAATTGATTCTTTTAATATGTAGGCCAGGGAAAAAAAAAAAAAAAGGAAAAACCTTTTAATGAACGTTTCAGACTCCCTGAACCTGAAGCTCTCATGTCTGCAGAGATGTCTGCCTATGGAGCAAAGCACTGAGAATGGTCAGTGCCTGGCTGCAGCACAAAGAAAACAACAATAGATTAGCTAATTAGATTAGTTTTTTTTTCACTACAGCTTTTCCCTTGGAAAAACAGACATAGTAAAAAGGCAGTGGAGCCACAGACCCCAGATCATCTTGTTTTCATGTATTCTTTGCAAGCGCTGCAAATATACTGGTTTCAGCCACAAATTTTGCTTCCAACTACATTTTCAGTCTAAGCTTTGCTTCTCAAACTGATAGATACTACAGTGTTTAAATACAAATGACAAGGAAACCCTAGACCTCAAAAAAACCCCACAGACTCATAATTCTGTTCACTTCATTAAATTATAAGCATAGGTTGCCACTTTTTTTTGTCTTTTAGGATTTGAATTTTAAACATTCCTGCCTTCACCCCTTCCCCACCCTCCACCTTGATTGTCAGTTAAAGAAACAATATCCTCAAAATATTCAACTTTTGGAGTCCTAATACAATATTGGCAATTCCTTCAGAATTATTCCATGAACATTCAACTCTGGAGAAGAAAGCAGTCTTAGAGGAGCTATGTTTTGTCCCTAAAGTTCAGAAATACTAACTTTCTTTGCCAGTACCTATTTGAACTTAAATAAAATTATTCTGAGTCACGCACAATACAGAAAAAAAAAATTTAAAAATGGCCAAGTCAGGCTCCTATTACATAGTTACTGTCTTTTCCAAAATACTCATTACACTTTTAAAGGAGAAAAATGCAAAAGAAAAACCAAAAGGAAAACTTTGAAGTAGAGAGAACAAAATACAGGAAATCTCAACATGAATAGAAAGGAGGGTTTAAAACTTTGCCCAGAGGGACAGGATGACAGCTTTACAGAACCAGGATACCACAGCCTGCAATAATACACAATAAACCTTGCATGTGGAACAAATCCTTTTTTTGTCAGATGTCACCTGGATCAAATTAAGATTAAGGATGACTGTAACGGTCATTCATAACGCTGTTAGAATAAAAAATATGTTGCTAAGTAGAGGATAAGAAGCATGCTCATTAACTCTCTAGTTCAGATGTTCCAATATTTTCATAGATAGTCCAATTAGCAAGTATAGGATGCATGATTTATATGAAATTTCAGGAACACTTTGCCTTTAAAAAAAATCAAATATAAAGACATTGTGTGAATTGTAGACATAGATGAGTTTCCAAAACATGAGGCAGAATAAAAAGGTGTATACAAGGTTTTTTGTTTTGTTTGTTTTTTTTTTTAATTATTTTTTTTCTTTTTTCTTTGGTCACAAAATTTTAGAAGCATGTAATGTGACTGTCATTTCAGGGATTCATCGTTTTCTTCCAAATTACAAAGACATTAGGATTCCCTGGAGTACCTTAAAGCCAAGAGAATTATGAACAGTCATATTAGGCAGTAAATGGTATAAAGGCCACAAACCATAATGACTGAGTTATTAAGGCTGGAATAGTTAGCATTAATAGGAGTATGATATTGGGAGTAATTTTAAAGTGACCGTCTATAGCTAGATGCAAAACCTTCATTGAAATCTTTAGGAAAGAGCAAGCTGTTCAATGTGTAATTTATTTCTACGACCCTTCCAAAGGAATTGACTTTGTCTCTGGGTTTTTAGTCACTTAAACAGAAAAACCTTAAAGAACAATAACACACAAAGAAACCAAACAGCTTTGTGAGGTATTCCTAAAAGATACTAAAAGTGCAGCATTAATAAACTATAAAGTATGTTCCTCAAGACAAACAAAATAAAAAAAGTAACAGTGATGGCTTCCACTAAAATGCATTTATCCAAGATTTTTTTTATGAACAATTGTAATATTTTTCTGTTATTTTTAAAAATAGATTTAAAGACATACAATATATTTGCATTTTGGTTTTTTTTGCAGTGGAAGATGGCATCATTTTTTATAATTATAACTTTTGTACTGATGTTTTAGCAGAAAGGCTAATGCTTGTAGCAGAAGCAAAAATACTATACATGCATTTAACAGCCATTTTGCTCAATATTCAAACAATTGTAATGGCAGAAAAACACAAGCAGGATAATAAAACCCAGGGTGATGGTTACCTATGACACTGGTTTTGAATGGAAGTAGCAGCTCTGCAAAAGGATGAACGGCATCATGTAGAGCAGAAAGACATGGGTTCTTCCCCACTTGAACTTTCCTCATCACTGACGGCACTCAGCTGCTGCCATAGCAATGGCTGTTATGGACAATGTGAGGAGTATAGACAGAGAGGATCGGGGCTTGATCATCAGCTAACCCGTGCCTCTTGCTTTCTTCCCTTTTACTATGGCAGAGTTTATGTCAGCTGTGCTAAACTGCAACTTAATTTCCATACCACTCTTCCGTGTCTGTCATTATGCAACGGTATATGGCAGTGTCTATAGATAGCAAAGGGTAGTATACTGGGTCACTGCTTAAAATAGGTTTTTGCATGGCTACCAAACTTTCATTCATCTTACAGTGATGCATGAAAATTCACAACAGCCTTCTATTTTACTGGCATTATTTCCGATACAAAGGTACTTGAAAAATTCTAATAAATATCTGAACACAAGTCAGTAATTTACATAAAGAATTATATAGTATTAACAGTTTCTGTTGATTCCGTGCAAATAAAGATTACCAGTTCTGAGGCAGATAGAATCACACTTGAATCATGTTTTTTGCTGAGCAGTTAAAACAGCTATTCAACATACTGAATAAAGTTCAGACTATTGATTTCTAATTCAGACAACTGTTGTCAGATACAATCAATTTATTCTAAATTATTGCACTATATTTTTTATATTGTTGCTATAAACAGTATTGAAAGTGTAGTGTAACTGCGATACATATTTCAAAGAAAAAATGCAACACCCTTATGCACAGAGTAAGAATCAAGTGGGGTTTTTTTGTTTGTTTGTTACCTTATAGGCATTTATTTGAAAAAAAAACCTGTAAATTAAGTCAGCTGAATCAGATTGAAAAAGTTACTGAAATATACCTAAGTAATTCCTCACAGTTTGGTGTCGTTGGCAAACTGAGGGTGCACTCAATCCCACAGTCCATGTTACATACAAAGTTATTGAACAGTGCCGGTCCCAGTACCAACCCCTGAGAAATACCACCCCCTCTGGGACTTTTATCCTTAGTCATTAGATGTTTTACAGTTAGAATTTCATTTATTATACCTACTTTTTTGAAAAATGTTTTTAGCTTTACCAGACCTTATTGCTCATAAGCACAGGAGGAGGATGTTCCTGTGTGCCAAAAGACAACTCAGCATGTAATAAGACCAGCCTGGCTGAACAGAGAGCTTTGGCTGGAACTGAGGAAAAAAGTAGCATTTATGCCCTTTGGAAGAAGCGGCAGGCAACTCAACAGGACTACAAAGCTGTTGTCAGGCAATACAGGGAGAAATCAGAAGGGGCAAAACCAAACTAGAACTTAATGTGGGTACTGCAGTTAAAGAAAATTTTGAAAGGCAGGACCTGCTTGACCGACCTGATCTCCTATAACAAGGAGAACGGATCAGTGGATGAGGGAAAGACTGTGGACATACTCTACCTCGATTTCAGTTAACTCTTTGGCTTTCTTTCCCACAGCTTTCTTCTGGAGAAACTCGCTGCTCATGCCTCGGATGAGTGCACTGTTTGCTGGGTACAGTACTGGCTGGATGGTTGGGCAAAAAGGGTTGTGGTGAATGGAGTTAAATCCAGTTGGCAGCTGTTCACAAGCAGTCTGGAGAAAGGGAGGCTGAGGACCTTATCACTCTGTACAACTACCTGAAGAGACATTGCAGCAAAGTGGGTGTCAGCCTCTTCTTCCAAGTAACAAGAGATAGGACAAGAAGATAGGATTAGAGGGCAAGAAAAAATGGGCCTCATATGGCACCAGGTGAGGTTTTGGTTGGTTACGAGGAAAACATTCCTCACTGAAAAGGTTTTCAAGCATTGGAACAGGCTGCCCAGGGAAATGGTTGAGTCACAATCCCTGGAGCAGCTTAAAAACAGTGTAGGTGTGGTGGTTGGGGACATAATTTAGTAGTGGACTTGGCACTGCTGGGTTAACAGTTGGCCCAGATGATATCAAAGGACTTTTCCATCCATAACAATTCTATGATTTCTGAAATTTGTATATTTTCACAGGAGAATAGAAAAATAAACTCAAGCTATGTGGCAAAACGTAAAGTATATTGAAACTTTAGTTCATTCATACTCTCAGGTGTTTCATAAACTAATTTGGGACTGACTTGTGTCAGTTTTAAAAGTGAAACATTTAGAGCTTTTAAACATAGAATACCACTTTAATGATGCTTTCAAAAATCAAATCACACCCTGTTAATTTCACAGTCTGTCAAAAACAATCTTAAGCTGTTTCAAGCTGGCAACCCCCAGTCTGGGGGTTTCTGGTTTTTTGAGGTTTGGTTTTCTGTGGGTTTTTTTATGTTTGCAGTTTTTATTTATTGATCTTTTGTTTGTTTGTTATATATAAATTTTTATTTGTATGACTGGACAGATCCAATGCATTACAGGTCTGTAAAATCATGAAAACAGAAGAAAAGCAGGAATGTCCTAAGACATTGATGTACTAAGCCTGTCCTCTTCACAACTTGAAGCAAATCAAAACATGACACTGTCAGCTAATGTAATTATAGCAGTGTGACTCCTCACAAAAATTTTCTGTACATATTGAGTTCATATTGCTGGAAAGGTAGAGATCTTCAGGCTTATAATTTAGCATTTACTGCATGTAACATACCTGAAAAAGCCCTGAAAACATTCTGAGTATATGTTGAAAAGGGTCATTTGTGCTTTCTGCTCATCCAGAGAACTGTAATTCATAACATTCCTTCCCATTTCCTAGTCTATATCTATACCCACATGCTTTCTGAAGAATTTTAGGATGACCTTTAAAGTCACCACAGTTATGTATGCCAACAACACTGATTCCAAAAGCTAAACCACCCTAATGTTTTATATGGTGTTGTATACTCACCACAAATCAAAGACAAGCTATGTAAGGACCAATTGTTTGAGTATGTAATGACTGATAGTCATTAAAACTAACCACTGCCCATATGTACTCTTAATGAATGTTACTGCTACAAAATACTGTATTATCTGTATTCAGTTGCTTTCCAGCCACTGCTTACAACTTAAGGTTAGGAGAATTTGTTCCATCACTTTTAGAGTATCACAATAACTTTGCGCTGATTACAAAATTTTCCCTTAAAGTACCAAATCAGGACCTGAATTACTTCAGCAACTTTGCTCTTTTTTAACATACAGTGACATCAAAACACAATAAATTATCATTGGTCTACATATATTTTCATAAGAAAAGTCTAAAAATGTATAAAAGATTCCAATTCTTTACAAAAGATTTCAAAATATTCAATCCAGTCTTAAGCTGAGTACGTCTTTTGAATTAAATATGCCTAATCTTAGCACCCCATGTTACTTATAAATTGCATATTTGTAATAGTTACAAAGTAACATTTTTGCACCTGTTTCTATTTATTCTTCCTATTAGTACATTATTACATTTGCTGTACTAACTTCTTATAATGCATACTCAACTATCTTTATTTACTATGCCATTCTAACTAGCAAGGGTTTTAATACTTGCCTTAAGTGTTTTACAAAATATTAGAAATGGGTTTTCATTATGAAAACTTTCTATTTCTTCAAAAATTTCACACCTTGATTATGAGAACTTCTATTATTAATGTCTAATAAATTCAAGGATGCTGAATCACTGTCATTCTTGAAGAATCTTTTTTTTTCTCCTTGAATTTCCAACAGACACATGTAGATTTGTCTGCTGATGTACTGTTTGAAAGAATTAAAGGCAATTATGTTTAGAATTTTTTGATACTCACTGCTCCCTACAGTAAAAGCCTATCTCACAAATCTACTGATTACACTACAAAGTAAAAATGCTTTCAAATAACATTTGGTGCAATTCTTTTTAATTCCATGTAAACAAAACTGCACTTAAGTTGTTTGTTAGAATTTATCAAGAAATTTTTAATTAGTAAAGAGCAGATGATTCATTTGACATTCAAATTTGATTTCCAGCACTAATGGGTAGATGAGTTGCTATGCTTATATTATCAAAAAGAAAGAAAATTGTATACAGTATTAACTATAAAGAACATGTGTCATTTTACTGACTTCTTTTGCAAGTAGAAGTAGTGATCAAAATTGCCCACTTTCAGTTTGAGGCCAAATAGAAAAGAAGAGGAAAAAGAAAATCTGCTTGCCTAACTAGTAGGAGCTTCAGATACAAGCCCAGGTATGTGTGTGGGGGGGTATATTTCCAACAGAGGGATCCACCAACTGTACCAAAAGGTTCTGAAGGCAGATTTAAAGTTATGTTGACCTTTTCCAATACAGCCCTGAGTCTGGCAGCAACTGTCATGAATTTTCCTTGTCTGCAGATACTTTAATAAGTCTGGATTTTTACACTTGACAAATACGCTCAACTTAAAAAAAGGAATTAGTATATGTTTTCTAAATTTTCTCAGTGGTCACTGTTGTCGTCTTCACGCACCCCAACAAGCAGGATGGATCACACAGTAAATATATCGCAGAGCCCACTCTTACCAGCAATGGTGACTTCACAGGACCTTTTGTAGGATGTGATTTACAGAATAGCTTCAATATTTCCATTTCCTAACACAACTCATATCTGAGGGGTTATTATGGACTGGAAAACTTGAGGAAAACTTTGGTGCTAAGGACACCAACGTGCACCAGAGAATACAGGCTTCAAATAGCAACCAGGAGAAGTAAAGTTTCCCTTCATTGCTTGAAGTCCAAGCTTTCCTGCCAAAGTCTAAGTATTCATCAACAGAAAATAGCACTGGTATGATGTATGCATGTGTTTACAGAAAGCCATTAGGATATAACTAGCTACATGACTTTTTTTAGGGCTGCAGGCAAATAAGGTTCATAGAATATGTCTGGTTTGGAAAAATGTACGTATGAAAAGAGTTTGAAAAACTGTTCCTACATTATTAGTATGTTTGAGAGCGTATTCCTTGATACAGTAGTCACAGTCAATGTTCGTAAGATCCTGATCCAACTATAAAATAAAATCCACGTTGAATGTCCATTAGCTTTCATAGATTTTGAATAAATTATCAATGGAAAATAAAATTTACAATTAAGAGGGTTTATCCTTGAAAGTGATCTCACCCATCTCAATGATTAATTTATTTTTGCTTTGTTCATAATGGGAAAAAAAATTATATTGTCTTCAGAAAAAAAAACACCTGATTTTTCTCTTTTTAAAGGTTTGTCAAATAAGTTTTTTCAATAAAATATTGGAACAGACTTAACTTTAAAGTCTATATTAGTATTGTTCTCAGTACATCAGCTGTACTTCAGCCGTTTTGTTAAATTTGAACCTTTGTGAGATTCTTTCAAAACAAATTGCAACCTAAGCAATAAGGATTTGGGAAGGAAATTAGGAATTAGGAAAGGGAGGTTGAAGGGAAACTATTGCTCTCTACAAGTATGTGAAAGGAGGTTGTAGCCAGCTGGATGTTGGTCTCTTCTCCCAAATAATAAGTGATAGGACAAGAGAAAACAGCCTGAAGTTGTGCCAGGGGAGGTTTAGATTGTATGTTAAGCAAAATTTCTTCACTGAAAAGGTTGTCAGTCATTGGAACAGGCTGCCAGGGAGGTAGTTGAGTCACCATCCCTGGCAATACTTAAAAGATGTGTAGATGTGGTGCTGAAGGACATGGTTTATTGGTGGACTTGGCAGTGCTGGGCTAACAGTTGGACTTGGTGTTCTTAAAGTTTTTCATCCGTGCATTATGCAGTAGAAAAGCACTGCAGAGTAGGCTAGAGATACTGGGAGCAAGTTTCCTTGAAACGGGGAATTGGATACAGCCCACTGATAAAATGTTCATTAAATACCTTGAGCTGTTTTTTAGCTATTCCTTTTCCCATTCCTTTTCTCCCTTTTCCTTCTTTCTCTCCTCAAAAAGACACATATATCTGAAGAAAAGTGCTTTCTGTTTAATTCAGCAGTACTTTGTGCACACTGTAAACAATCAGCAGTGCAACATGAATATCAACATATTTTTCAGGCTTACAGATCTGAAGCATTATTTCTATTAAAAAAAAAAAAAAAAAAGTTTTAGAAAATATTGCCCCTACAGGGCTGTGAGAAGAAACTAACAGCTGGCAGGGTTCTCTCCCCTGGTCGCAGGGGTACACCAGCCCCGCCGGGCTCTGTCCCGGGGCCGCAGGGGCAGCTCCGCGGGGACGCCAGGCGCCCCTCTGCCCCGCTGCCGCTCTCCCCGCGGGGCTCTCAGGGCTGTTTCTCCCCGCGTTTCCCTCAGCCCCGGCTGCCGGGCAGCGCTTTGCCTTTTCTTACCCAGTCTTTCCCGGAGGCGGCCGCCCGAGGCTGAGAGGCTCAGCTGGGCCCTGCCGTGCTGGAGCCACAGCGCCGGCTGTGCACGGCACCGGGCGGCCCCGTCAACCTCCTCACCGGGGCCGGTCCTGCAGACCTCCCTTCCTATGAAAACCTGGACACCTGGACCAATACAGTGAAGATGCTGATTTCCGAAGGATTAATTCAATACTTAAATGAAGGATTATCCTGGAGCGTGTCCAGAGACAGGCAGCCAGGCTGGTGAAGGGGCTGCAAAGCAAACTTTATGAGGGGCAGCGGAGGAAACTGGAGTTGTTTAGGTGGAGAAAAGGCGGATGAGGGGGAACCTTATCGCCACTTACAATTTCCTGAAATGAGGTTGTAGAGAGATGGATGTTGGTCTCTTCGCCCAAGTGACAGGTGCTAGAACAAGGGGGAACGGCCTCAAGCTGTACCAGGGCAGGTTCAGGTTAGACATCTCGAAAAAATTCTTCACCAAAAGGGTTGTCAGGCATTGGAACAGGCTGCCCAGGGAGGTGTTGAGTCACCAACCCTGGATGTATTTAAAAGACAGGTAGATGAGGTGCTTAGGGATATGGTTTGGTAGAGGACAGGTATGGTTGGATGTGATTCTGTGATATACCTGCAACTAAAAAAACCCAAACAACTATGATTTTATATGCAAATTCCTACCATATCTGTGTATGTTTCTGCAAACTGAAAGCTTCTTCACTATTGCAGGACTCTCATAGTAGTTCAATGTTTTAAGTTTGAAAATCTTTTAGAAAAAGTATATCACTTACATTGTTCTTTGTTTCTGTTCTTTGGTTTTCTTTTCTTTGTCTCAATTTTACACAGCTCAAGAAGTGAAATTAGCAGAGGATTTGCAAGACAAAGTCATCCGATTCAAGAATTAAGATAAAACTCATTTTAGGATGAAAATTAAAGAATACTCTTAACCAACAACCTGTTATATATGTTAAAGCAAATATCTGCTAAAGCTCTTTTAAAAATAAAAATGTATTTGTCCCAAAATGTAACAACCAGCCCAACAGATCATCCGTTTAAATACATTAACTTTGAGGCATTAACAGCTAGCTTGCCATAAAAAAAGAGAAGGTCACTTTGAATTTTGGGTTTACATTATTCACTGGAATTTCTTGAAATATAAGAGTTTGCTTTGCAAATATAATATATATAGGAAGAATTCAGGAAGTATTGCCCTGGATACCAGGCACATTTTTACCTGTTTCCTGAGCCAAGAGAAGACTCATCAATGTCTTCTTTCCTCCTTTCCTTTCACATTTTTTATGTTACCATAAAGTGGAGATTAATCTGTCCAGAGGTATCTTTCTAAAGAGAAAAGACAAAAGGGAATAATATTATAACTTGATTCCAAACACTGTAATTTAATATTTCCTGATTTTTATTTTAAAAGTAAACCAACAAGAGTTTTCTTAACATTATTTTGATGTTAAATAGGATTACTCTAGTACATATGATTGAGAGTTTTACACATCGGAGCACTGAAGATTTCATATTTTAATTTACTTCACTCCTACACAATAATATTTATACATTTAATACATACTTAACACCTGCCATTTTATCATTATAAACACCTACTCAGCTAATCAAGAAGTTCAGAAAGTTCTCACTGCATGTGGAAATAAATATAGCATATCACCATTTAAAAAATATCTATGGAAAGAAACCAAACACAACCAACTTATTAAGGTAAACAATTTAAACTTCCTAATTATCCTGGTTTCAGCTGGTATAGAGTTCATTTTCTTCCTATCAGCTGGAAAAGTGATGTATTTTGGATTTAGAATAGGAATAATGTGTATAGTACACTGATGTTTCAGTTGTAGCCAAGCCATTCAAGAATTTTTCATGTTGTCATACTGCCCTGCTGATGAGAAGGCTGGAGGTGCACAAGAAGATGGGAGGGGACACAGCTGACCCAGACTGGTCAAAGGGATATTCCATACTCTTTATGCTCTGTATATAACTGAGGAAGTTGGCCAGAAAGTATGATGGTTCAGGAATTAGCTGTGTACTGGATTTGAGTGGTGAGCAACTGCTGTGCACCACTTGTTTTGCATATTCTTTTGTCATTATTATTATCCTCCTCCTTTTCTATCCTATTAAACTTTCTTTATCTCAATCTATGAGATTCACTTTTTTTTTTCCTTTTGATAGTCTCCCCCCTCCTGCTGTTGTGCGAGGGAGAGAGTGAGTGAGTGACTGTGGAATTTTTTTAGCTGCCTACTGGGTTAAAACATGACAATAATCTAATTGGAATTTAAAGGTTTAAGATTATAGTCGTCACTTCATATTTATTTACAGTTGAAGTGTTTTAAAATATAAATGACTGAATATTTTACTATCTTGTTCTTCTGATATGAATTTTTAACATCTCTCATGAGATACATTTATTCTACATCTCTCTACCAAAAGTGGCATGATAGCAAAAGAATCAAATATTTCCTGTCATGCCAGTCAAACTTATCAGTAACAAAATGTTTTAATGCAACAACTTGTATAAAAGGGCAGAAAGCACACATAAAACATCAGTTACATAAGAAAGTGCACTGCAAATAATGAGGAAAAAAAAACCCCATGATATCAGTTGTGCCCAATGCTGGTAAAAATACTGTAGTATGCATACCTTAAAAAAAAAAGTTTCCATTTTTCCACAGGTTTTATCTTACAGTTTTATTTTATTTCCACTTCATGTTAGTCTCCTTGCCTCATTCCTTTTATTTTTACTTCCAAGTACAGCACAACCTTTCAGTAGAAACCTACAACTACCTGAAGGGAAGTTGTAGAGCGGTGGGCAATGGTCAGGTGACAGGAGATATGACAAGGGGAAATGGCATGAAGCTGTGCCGGGGCTGGTCTAGATTGGACAGTAGTCAAAAATTTTTTACTGAAAGAGTTGTCAGGGCCTGGAACAGGCTGCCCAGGGAGGTGGTTAAGTCACCTTCCCTGGATGTGTTCAAAAAAAAAGGTAGATGAGGTACTTCAGGAAATGGTTTAGCATAGGATGGGAATGGTTGGACTTGATGATCTTCAAAAGTCTTTTCTAGACTTGTAATTCTGTGATTCTGTGAAACTACTGTTCATCATCTCCAATTGACTTTTAGTTTGCTTTCTCAGAGAAATTAGTACTTAGAGGTTATTCACCTAGAGCAGGTTGCCCAGTATTCTGACCACTTGGGCTTCCAATATGTCCAAGGATAGATTCCAAAATCTTCCTAAGCAAGCTATACCGGTCTCTGGCCAGGGTTGTTTTTTGTTTTTTTCTTGTGTTTATATAGAATTTCTTATATATTATTTTGTGCCCATTTCCCTGTGTCCTGTCACTGGGCACTATTAAGAAAAATCTCACTCCATCTACTTTACAACTTCCCTGCAGCTATTTGTACACCTTATAAGATTGTCCCTGAGCCTTCTCTTCTCCAAGCTAAGCAGTCCCAACTTTTTCAAGCTCTTGTGTATTAGATCCTTCAGTCCAGGAGACTGACCTTTGAGAGTAGCCATTGTTGGCTTATGTTCAGCTGCTTGTACCCATGTCCTTGGGTGTGACCATCTTGTGGTTGCTGCAGTTGAGACTGCCTCATCCTTCACATCCCTGACCAATCCTTCCTTGTTTCTAAGTATCACATCCAGCAGAGCGTCTCCTTTTAACATTTCCTTCATCATCTGTGAAATCTCATGGATTGCTTGCGGTCTGCATATCTGCCTTTCTAGCAGAGTCGTTAATGTTTCCCGTGAGATCCAGGGTTTGCAAACACAGCTTTGAGTTGTTTGAAGAAGGCCTCATCTATGTCTTGATCAGCTACTGTGCCCATATTAGCCTGATCTCTAATCCTGACTAAGTAGTTCTCTGCTGGCTTGTAATCTGCCCCTAGGTAGATCTCCATGCATTCTTGCTACTGTCTCACATAAAGGGCAACTAGTCTTCCAAGCCTGCCCTTCCTACTGACCCTGTTTCTGATACTCCAGCAGTGTGAGCTATCCTACCATGTCTTTATGATCCCAATGAGATCTAAGCACCGTAATTGCACACAGACATCTAATTTCTCTTTTTAATTCCCTCACACTGTAGGCATGATTTTATAGGCACTTCAGAGAGGTACCCAGTCATGGTGATTTCCCAGAAGGCTTATGACAGTGCCCTCCACAAAACTCCCCTCTGGTCCCATTCTTATTGCTGTGGCTTTGTGTGTTAAAGTTTGGTGGTTGGGGGTGGGGTGGTTGGGGGTGGGGAGGTGCAGGGGTGGCTTCTGCAAGAAGCTGCTAGAAGCTTCCCCCAGGTCTGACAGAATACATACCTGCCAGCTCAAGAACAGACCCGCTGCTGACCAAAGCAAAGCCAATCAACAATGGTGGTAGCACCTCTGTGATAACATATTTAAGAAGGAAAAAAAAAAAAAAAACCAAAATGCAAGTGGCCACTTTTTTGCTGCCAGAGAAGGGAGTGAGAAAATGTAAAAAACTTTGCAGACACCAAGGTCTACAGGGGGTGGGAGGAGGTGCTCAAGGCATAAGAGGAGAGATACCCCTGCAGCCCGTGGAGAAGATCAGGTTGTCCCCCTGAAGTCCATGATGGGGAGACGAGATTCCACAGGCAGCCTGTGGAGGACCCCACACTGGAGCATGTGGAGACACATGAAGGATGGTGTGACTGGGTCAGCAGCCCACACTGGAGTAAGCTCCTAGCAGGACCTGCAGCCTGTGGAGAGAGGGACCCACACTGCAGAAGGTTTGCTTTGGGTACTTGTGAGTCTGGGGGGGACCAGGATGGATCTGTCTGGGCCTGAAGGTCTGAATCCATGCTGAGGAAGTTTGTGAAGAACTGGAGCCCTGTGGGAAGGACTCATGTTGGAGAAGTTTGTAGACTACTGTCTCCTCTGAGACAGATGCCACACTGGAGCAGGTGAAGAGTGTGAGGAATACTCCAGCTAAGGAAGGACCAGAAGAAACAACTCATGATGAACTGACTGAAACTCCCATTCCTCGTCTTCCCTGTGCCACTTAGCAGTGGAGAAGGGAGAGAAACCATGAATAAAGTTGGCCCCAGGAAGAAGGGATAGGTCAGGGGAGGTGTTTTAAGATTTGGTTTTACTTCTCACTATCCTTCTCTGTTTCCATTGTATACTTTTGGGAGTGGGGCGGGGGGAGGCGGGTGGGAGGCAGAGTGTGGTGGTGGTAATAAATTGAATTCAGGCAGGGGTGGTAATAAATTGAATTGAAGGCAGGGCATTCTTCCTGCTAAGTAAAGAAGAGATGACCTATTTGAGCAATTTAATTAGCATTTTTTTTTCCTATATGATATATGTTCCTCGTAGTTGACAGAATCAGAAAAATTTCAATATATGAGTTCTGATTTACAAAATAATTTTCTTGCATATGTACATAGAATCTTACTTTTCTCCCTTAAATAAATAAGACTAAAGTAACTATGTGATAGGGGAGAGTTTAAAGGTATGTATTGCTATTAAACCCTTACTGGGTGCTTGCACAATTTCAGAATAAAATATCAGAGGCCTTTAAAAGTTTTCTGTATCACTCGGTAGACTTACAGGTTTTCTAGCTTCTAGGTGAGACTAATGATATCTAATTACTATGGTGACACGCCAGATAGTCTGGAAGAAGAGTAAAGATCCGAATAAAAAAGCTGCTGTCTAAGAAGAGAAGACATACCAGAAAGACAGAATTCTCTGTATTTGTTCTTGCTGAGCTTTTTCTTATGTGCAGGGGCAGAATAAAAGATGAAGTGGCAGCAGGAGAGGGTACGGAAAAAAAATCAATAAAAAGGAAACAAACTGCAAAAGTCAGGTGGTAATCACCTAGGGATCTAAAAAATGAATTAGCTAAACTGCTAACCTCTTCCCTCAGACAGTTTGTTAGCAGAGGATGGGAAAATAACAAAAGAGATTGAAGAAACTATAGGTTTCTAAGCCTGACATTCATGGTGGAAAAATCATAATAAGAGGCATAAATAAAGTACAGAAGTCTGGTCACCTGACTAGATTATAATACACTAGGAAAGAGGCCACATTTATTTTTTCAAAAGTAAAATCACATATCACAGAATCAGTGGATTTCTCAGAAAGTTTTAGCAAGCTTTTGAAGGATACATATCAAAATAATTGAGGCAGTCTGAATTTATAAAAGCCTTTACTTGAAAGTTTTCACTGAGGGTTCTTTAAGAGATAAAGTACCTATGTCATAGGAGGAAAGGATCTTGCATGAATAAACAATTGGTAAAAAGACAGAAAGAGAGAGTAACTACCTGTTTTCACAGTGGAGATGGTCACCAGTGGGGTTACGTGGGGACTTGTGCTAGGATCTGTGCTGTGGAATAGACGGCAAACAAATCAAGAAAGGAGAAGAGCAAGACTACAATATTTGTTGATAATGCAAAGTAGTTCAAAACAGTAAAAATAAAAGACATCTGTGAAGAATTGCAGAGGACTTCTACAGGATTCAGAAGAAGAATTTTAAATATAATATAGAAAAATGTGAAGGGAATACTCACAGACCAAAAAACCAACACATGCTATCCTGACATAAAATTACACTCCCAAAACTAGCCTTTGTCATTCAAGGAAAAGACTTTAGGGTTACAACAGGTACAGAAACATCAGTGCAGAGACCAGCAGTAGTAAAAGCAAATCAATTTATAAGGATAATTAAGAAGGGACATTTTAAGAGATAGAACATCATTACAGACTTAAAGTCCTGGTGGATGTCACCCTTAAACTCTCTGAGGTTTTGATGTTGTCTCCCCCATCTGCAAAAGGATGTAGCAGAGTGGATAAAATTTAGAGAAAAAGGAAAAAAGGTCACCAAAGGTGGAAGATATTATCTACAACCAACAATGAAATTGTAGAGGTCTCTTCAACCCAGAAAAAACAGCTAACTGAGATGAGATAGGACAGATATTTACATTCAGGCACCATAGTTTAATTGCTTCTCACATAATTTACTCAATTGTATCCTAATGTCACTGCCAAATATTTAAACACAGCTCTTGCTAGAATATGTGAGTGGATCTTTAAGTACCTTCAAATAACATTTGTATTGAAAAAGCACTCTTTCTTCTTAACTGTGTCACCACCAAATATAAAATATTTGTCAGTGAAAATGCTGTTGCCAATAAATCAATTAATAGACCTCTACCTTAAAAGCAGGTTATTTGTCTGAATTAGTAGTCAGAATTATCTACTAGTCTGAATTGTCTATTATAGCTTCCATAGCAAATAATTCTTGCTCTCACTAAACAAAACAAAAGAAAAAAACCTAACCAACCAAAGAAAAAAACCCCAAAACTACACTACCTCAAAAAATCAAAAACAGAAAGGAGCTAAAATTCTTCGGAACCATGACAGAAATCATGCTATTCCATGCAACATCATAATAATATATCAGGAATCAGTAGCAGAACTGCAATAATTGCAACCCTGGCAAAACAGGTCCTTAGATCTATCTAAAGAGGAGGCCATTTATCTTTCTAAATACAACAAAATAGCAGATGATCATCATGGCTGCCACAAATAGAATCAGCCTTGTAATATACACATCAAGAAGGACAGCACTTAACGAGATATGAAAAGGTAGGATACTAAGTTGTTTCCACATCTAGTTAATGCAAAGCCATCTTCTAACTAAGCACAAAAAAAGTGGAAAATTGTCTTGAAACATGACTTTTTTAAGTGAACTGGAGTCAAATACAATACAATGAAATAGTCCTAAAATAAACATAAATATACAGATGTTACTAATATAAGACATATCACTTCCAGTACTTCAAAGTGATATATAACACTGGAACAATAATGAGCAGAATTACCTTTGATCCCTTCAGTTTTAGAATTATAGTCTATAAATATCTTCAAGCTATTATATTTTTATGATATAAATGTAATTAAAAAGCAGACACACAATACTGGAAAATATGCTCAAGGAATTAAGAGACACATGCAGATAATACAAAAAATGCTACAGTAAGAAAAAGAAGTGTCATGAGCAATGTATCTCCATTTGTCTTCAACCCACCTTTAAAAATTCAACCCCCATCATATCTTTCTGACCATCTACAAACTAATCTTTACGTGCCTTGGAAAAGAATCAGTTTTTCATCAACGTGGCTATGGACAACTCAGAAAAAAATATCTTCTGAAGCAAAGGAGAAACTGCCAAGTAATGGAAATTGGAAATGACTCAATAAAATGCTACTGATATATTCAATTAACTGTGAATGCATGCCCATAAAGCCTCTCAGCTGGTTCCAAGTAGCATTATGCAAAAGAAAAAGGTCATGAAAATTCATCAGTCTTTGATGCAAATTACTGCCTTAATGATCAACTTGTCATAGCTTAATGGCCTCACATGGCAATTTTAGTTCTAGCACAAAGATACCAGAGTTTGCAGTAAACCAGCTGTCTTGAATACTAGAAGTAGTTTAGCCATGGCTTTGTGAACATACACCCTGAGTAATTTAACCACAGACTCTCTTAAGCCCCTAGCTACAGTGTTTCTCATTCCTGGGTGGCTTCTTCAAAGTTAGGGAAGGTACCTCTAACGCTGCACAGCTGCATGGAGAACTTGACAGAAAGGGCCTTGGCACACATTTGCTGGGTGCAGGTTGAGGTTGGCATGTATTATTTATCATTGGCAGGTGCCTTCCCAGAGTTCTCTGCAGTATTCAGAGACTGAAATAAGGGTGGCACCTTTCACTGGAAGTTTTCTGACAATGCAAGCCACTGACAGTCTCAATAATCTGATCACTTCCTATTACTATGCCAAAGGTCAATATTGAAGTAATTTGATTAGGGTACTGTGTTAGTTTTTATTTATTCTGAGACACAACAATATTCATTCTATTGCGACACTCAGAACATATATACTGCCTAAAAGTTCTTTGCTGCAGACTACTTACTATCAGCATCACATGACACTATCCCCAAAAGACTCTGATTTTAGCTGATAGTTCAGCTAAAAATGCAATAAAATAAAAAATAAGTTGCTTTACAGTAGATAGGTTTCCTGTTGGCTAATAATAAATTGTATCCAGTTGCAGAACACAATAACCACGTTTTTTTCTCTGCATGGAAAGCAGACCAGTTAGGTGGAAAAAATAGCATTAGTTACTAAACGATTTTGTATCTCTTATAGTGAAAGCATCTAGCCTGCTGCTCTGTCTCCAGTTATACATCCTGGCTTTTAATAACACTGCAGGTTGTGAGCAAAACCTAAATAACATGAAGTTCATGAGTGGGTAGGGAAGACTGTGGGAGGTGAAGCAAAATAATTAGCTTACAAGATGATGAAGGTCCCAAAGAACTATGAGAAGTAGGAGTTAAATGGATTTTCCCATATAGTGAAACCTTCTTGCAAGTAGTAGATTAGCTACTTGCCTTATTTGTCCTAGCTTGCCAAATAAACACTTAGATAGCTGCCATTAAATGAATACTCCACAGTGTAGAGTATCCAGTCTTCTAAATTCAGCAATTTAAGCAAAATTGATTAAAAACCTCCCCCACATGTAGGGAAACTGTTTTTTCCTTTAAAACAGATAGATGACAGACATTCCTGAAAACCAGTACAACTGCTACTGTGGTTTTGGTAAAGATGTGTAGCTATTCTGGTGGTAAGATACATTAAGCAGCCGCAACATGGATTTCCGATGGAACTCATTTCTGTATTGCCCGCTTTAGTTTCTTAGTCTTGTATTTGTGTCATTTCTTTACTGTTCAGAATCTTAAACTGTAATTATTCTCCAATATTTCCTATTTAATAATACAATTAAATGCAATAATAAAATTAAAACAAACATTCTTATTTAAAAAAGGAAATATTTAACAAAATTTCAAAAGACTTGTAGAAAGCAAGAGGCAGCAAGCAAAAACCAGTTACAAAATTCTGAGTTTCAATCTGTATTTAGTTGTCCATAAGAAAAAAAATCAGTTATGCAAAATTTCAGTTATGCAAAACATGTTTTGGAAAGCAGAGTGTTTTTTATTTTAGAAAAAAAAATTACAGTTTGTAGGAACAGGGAAGTCACCGAAAAAGTTTAACAGTTACTCCCCTGAAAACCCATCACCCTTCCCATCAAGTAGCCAGTTTTACACCTCTGTATTCATGAAGGATCATGTTCTAGATGTCTTAATGATTTTCCACTAGTCAGCTGAGCCTTGACATTTTAAATAAACATGTTTTATTTTGTGTGGATGAAGATCGTATATACAATGAACACAGCTCAATTATTGTGTGTAAGCCAAATCAATGTAAGAGTATGATGTCATATAACTATCACTCCTTATTTGAAAGATTTATAGAATAATTTAAGATGAATATGACTATTCTAATGCATATATATATATACACAGATAATGCATGTAGAACATGGACAAGATTATGTTTTAACTCTCACATACCCATGAGTAGGCAAAACTTCAAACACAACTTCAGTTTTCCAGAGTTTAGATTATCAAATAGCACAGAATTTGCATAGAGGCTGCTCAAGTAAAAATAATGTTACATTTCTATTCCACAAGTCAGATTAAAAAAAAAGACATACAGCAGCCCTTTCTATGTACATGTGGAAAACTTACAGTTTGTTTTTGTTCTTTCCAACTTAGACCTGTCAGCTGCCAGGGCATCCTTTGTCTAAATGGCACAAGTGACTAAAAACCTCACTTAAGCCATACATTCCCAATTCTTTTTTTCCATACATCTTAGAAAACCCTCAGTACATCTTAGAATATTGACAGCCATACCTTGAAGGCCTATACACATCCTTATAACTGTTAGGAAAAAAAGAGAATTAGGTTGAATGCTACCTAAAAACTTAATATGCTAGGAATATGAGACACTTTGTTATATACTGGTTAATGCTAGAAGCATAGCTTCACTGGATGATAGTCAACTTTCTTCAGTGGTACAGACAGTCCTTTATAAATTAACTGCTCAATGTACATTCTGAACTAATTCATCTGTGCTGGCAGATGAGATCTGACTACTTAAATGTCACTTCCCTTAAAATATTATAGCAAAATATTAATAGGGTACAGTGAATTTATGAGATGGTTTAGAATGAAGTATGCTTTTCACATAAGACCAAGAAAAAAACCCTAAACTATTTCCGTCTCAAAATAGATGAAGTACTCTCTCAATTTGATGTCAGTTTTGTCAACTGAATTTGAAAGACCCGTGGTTAAATGTAATGAAGGCTAGAACCATCACTCTGAAACAGATAACAGAAAGTTTGCTTCCTTGAAGTGAACTTCGATAGCTGCTCTGAGGCCAAGTCTGTTTTGCTCCTTGTCCTATATTCTACTGAAATGAAGTCTGTTCATAATTTCTATGTGCAGCTCATTAAGGACATATTCATTCCTTAGCCCCTTGAAGTATTGTTTTAACTTCGATCACAGCAAGTTGGATTGATCTGTCAATTCTTTTCTTAACAAGTAGCATAATAATACTCTTGAGTCCAAAAAAGTGCTTATGATCTGAGGCAGAGACCTGATACATTAAAATAAATAACTCATTGACATGAATTGCTTTTTTAGGTAACTTGAACTGACAGAAATGAACAAAGAATTAAGCACTTCTGTTCCTGTGGGGAAAAAAGAAGTCAGAAGAGAAGAACAGAGAATCTGATGTGGATACAAGACAGCTGTTATCATATAGTTTTTTAAATAAAAAAAATCAAATATATTTCCAAAAGCACAAAAAAACATGTATTTTTGTAACTCGATCATTGAACTCCATCTATTAATGTTGTATAATGTTTTTGATTACAGGTTTTTATTTGCATTTTGATTGGGTCTGAGATGAAGTTAATTTTCCTCATAGAAGCCTTCACATTTCTGTGCTGTGTATTGATAACCAGAAAGATATTGTCAACACACCAGTTTTGCCTATTGCTGAGCAGCACTGGTACAGCATCAGGACTGTCTCTCCAACATTCCTTCTAAGCAGCAGGCTGTGGGTGGGCAAGATCTTGGATGGGGCACAGCTGACCCAAGCTGATGAAAGGAATGTTCAATACCATGTGGTGTCTGCTCAGCAATAAAAGCTAAGAGAAAGGAGATGGGGAAGGGGAAACTCATAACATTTGTCTTCCAGAGACATCATTGCATAATACTGAAGCCCTACTTCCCTGGAAGTGGCTGGACATCACATGCTGATGGGAAGTAGAGAATAAATATTTGTTTTTCTTTGTTTCTGTGCACAGCCTTTGTTTTTGCTTTTATTAAACTATCTTCACCCACAAGTTTTTTCATTATTTGTTCCCCTCCCTGTTCTCCTGAACAGAGGAGGGGCTTAGTGGGCACCTGGCATCCAACAAAGGTTAACCCACCACACACTTGCTAATGGTTTTACCAGGTTTCAGTCATTCTGCTCATACTGTCTAACATATTTCTAGGGTAGAGAATGGGGTTTGGAGCATAGGTATAGGAAGAAAAAGGATATATTAATCTTTGTTAGCTGTCTGTCTGATTTCATGTTTCAAGAATGAGGCTGAAGAGGGGGGGACAACAGGAGAGATAAAATACTGACAGACCTCCATTAGAAAAACATCTGTTCTTTGGTATTGGGATGACAGGTTGGCCTTAGAACTTGAAATTACCTCTTCTGAAATCAGCCATTTTTATTAAAAATGCATATATTTAGAAACTCTAGAAACCTCCTGAGTTGAGAAATTAAGAATTACTGAAAGTTTTCTCTTGATTGATGTGAGATGGGAGTTGTCATCATTCATCACGTGTTGCCTTTGCTGCTCCTTCCTCCTCAGGGGGAGGACTAATCATATGCATCCCATGCTCCAGTGTGGGGTCTCATAGGAGGCAGTTGTCTACAAAATTCTCCAACATGAGTCCTTCTCACAGGCTTCAGTTCTTCATGAACTGCCCCAGTGTGGCTCCCTTCCATGTGGTGCAGTCCTTCAGGAACAGGCTACTCCAGCATGGGTACCCCACGGCAGGTTGGCAGGTTTGTCCTGCCAACAAACCTGCTCCAGCCTGGGCTTCTCTTTCCGCAGGGGCTCATGTCCTGCAAGGATCCTACTCCAACACAAGCTTTCCACAGGGTCACAGCCTCCTTCAGGTGCCTCTACCTGCTCAGGCATGAGATCCTGCATGGGCTGCAGGTGGATATCTGTTCCTTCACCACCTCCATGGGCTGTATAGGGACCTGCCTCACCATGTTTTTCTCCAGAAGCTGCAGGGGAATCTCTACTCTGACATCTGGAGCCTCTCCTCCCCCTCCTTCTTCACTGACCTTTGCATTTGCAGAATTGCTTCTCTCACATCTTCTCACTCTTCTCTCTGGCTGAAAAATATTTTTTTCCCCTCCTTAACATTGTTCTCCCAGAGATTCTACCATTGTTGTTAATGGGCTTGGCTTCACCAGTGGCAGGTCCTTCTTGGAGGCACCTGGCATTGGTTCTATTAGACATAGAAGAAACTTCTAGCAGCTTCTCACAGAAGCCACTCCTGTAGGTCCCCTGCTACCAAAACCTTGCCACACAAACCTGATGCAGCTGAGCGTGTCCTGCTTTTCTAGCTAATAGTGAAGACTGGACAGTTTATGAATTACCAGTGCATCACCATATACTACATACCCAGACAGTGAGCAGAGGTGGGCACACTGGACTTCTGTCGCAGTGGCTGTTAAAGATCTGTGGAGCTGAAACTGACAACCAGGAGGCAGACTCACCTTTTCTTTAGTGTCCGTTAATCAGAAATCTTTTTTTTTAGAGGAAACTTGTTCAAATTACTAGGGACACAAAAGCTGAAATCAGTGAACTATTACAGAGACGGATGGATCAAAAGCAAGGATCAAAAAGGAATCTGTGGGAGCCTACATAGAAATGTTTTATAAAATGGGATAATTGGTGTCAGAAGAGAGAGGACAATGCATGAGATGGTGATGAGAGGGAGCCATGGTTTGGAAGAGAGGTGAACTCTCCCAAAGAAATGTAATGAATGTGAAAACAGGCAGATCCAACTGTCTTGGAAGTTAGAAAAGCTGTCTTAATGAATGTCTCAATAAAAACCTCACCCAAAGCTTGGTTGCATCAATAGAAAATCTGACTTAGGTGCCACATGGAACAGACTTAGTGCTACACATTCTTTTATTTCTGTTTACAGTACAATCAACTACTGAATGCAGAAGATAGTTACTTTTATTTTTTTTAAATATAGATCAAGATATTGACACAATACATGTACAAAAGTCCAGAGAAAAACATCCTACTTTGAACTGAGCAGAGAAAACCTGTGTTTCTCTTTACATCTTATTTAATTCTAAGAACACTGATTCGATTTTTTCCTCCCTACCTAACAATTAGAACCTTTTCTGAACTGCAGAGGCATAATTATAGTTGTAACACTATTTAGACAGATTGTGTGTTCCATGAGAAAATGACTATTCGGTTGTCTCAGATTTGGATTGAAACTCATTTACTGGATCCTGTTTCACAATAGAAATGCTTTGAGTGCACTTGTAATACAGATAAATAATAATAAAACATTGTATGAGAAAGGAAATGATTCCATTTGTAAACAAAAAGTCATAGAACAGAATAGAATAAAATAATATCATTCTGTTTGCAAGAAACATGCAATGATCACGTACTCCAATTGCCCTACCGAATCGGAGCTGACCAAAGTTAAAGCATATTATTAAGGGCATTGTCCAAATGTCTCAAACACTGACAGGCCTGGGGCATCAACCACCTCTCTAGGAAGCCTGTTCCAGTGTTTGACCACCCTTCGTCAGGAAGCTGAAGAGAACAATGAGGTCACCCCTCAGCCTCCTTCTCTCCAAACTAGATAGATCCAGTGTGCTTGATGGAGACCTATTTTCCTGGAGATGGCTGAACATCTGCCTACCTATGGGCAGTAGTGAGTGAATTCCTTATTTTGCTTTGCTTTGACGCACAGCATTTTCTTTCTGTATTAAACTGTCTTTGTCTCATCCCAGCACTTTTATTATTTTACCCTTCCAACTACCTCCTCCATTCTACTTCAGGGGCAGTGAGAATGTGGCTGTGTAGGGCTGCCTATGGGATTTAACCCACAACATGTATTTAGATCTAGAAAATGTTATTGATGCTTTTCCTAGTGCAGTGTCCTCCTCAGTTTTATTTTAATACCATCTACATTTCCAGACATTCTACACCTACAAAAACAGTAATGAAAAAGAAGCTAGAAAGCTAACAGTTTATAAATCCAATCTGTGTATCTCAAGGTATTAGATCCTTCTTTAATAAATGTGTATTGCACATGTAACATTCAATGTTTTGACTGCATCAGGGTAAAAAAATCATCAAAAGAACTATAGTTCACTATTGTGTACAGAAATCAGTATCAAATCTAAGGGCTTTGAAAAGAGTACTAGAGTCAAGTGAAGAATACTACTTTTCAGTTGTTTTTCTTACTTGACATTAAGATCAAAGCAAAAACAATCAAGATCTCGGAGGATTTAAAACAAGTATTGTAACTGATAGGTTTTCCTTCCTTGGGTTATCTTAATTCAAGAAACCTAAGACATTTGAATCACATAGCTTGAATTATGTCAATCAAAGAGGCTCATTGTCACTCAATAAAAGGAATGTTCAGTCTTGACTTAGACAAAATAAAATAGGTTGTGACCCACTGATATACTCCATTGCTGGTATATTGCTCACTTTTATATGAATCCATAGGAAGCAGAAGGGCATTGCATGAACACACAGAGAAAAATGTGAAGTAGGGTTATTTAGAGTGCTTCCTCATTATGCAAAGCCAGCTAGATTTAGCAGAGATAAAGAGTATGGGGTGTTTCATGCCACAGCCTATTCAAGATGATGTCTTTCAAACCCTGTCAATATAGGAAAAATTATTCTGGAAGTAAAAAGCTCAAGAAAGAAGAAATTAAATAGAATTTGACCTCACCTTTATTTCTATAAGCTTTATGCTCTCAAATGTCATATGAAGCTCTGAAGAGAAAGGTATAAGCTGCAAAGCTTTACTCTGGAAAGTTATAAATTATAGTCTTCTATCTTGAAGAAACCTACTTCACTTTCCTTCTCAGAGCTCAGGAGAAGGGAAATGGTCTTTTGATGATGTAATCACAAAGGTAACTAGAAATGCAAGCAATTTAAAAGCCCTCATAATCATTGAGAATTTATCATTTGACTTCAAAAATTTCAGATGATACAGCGCAGTTGACACAAAATCACAATATAGTATCAAGCATGCAGTTCTGATAATGCCATGGATTCTGTGAAAACAAAATATCCATGCACTACCATGGTTCTTGAGCAGCCTTGGATAAAGCTGCTTATGTCCCCTTTACTTCCTGCTGGCTAGAAAGTAGTTTAGAGATCAGATTGCTTTACTTTTTGACTTGGATCAATTCAGATACTTCAAGGAAGGAAAGGTCTCATAAATGTGTCATAGAATGACTGCTTTAATAAAGAGGAAAATGAAGACATAAGTCAATAAATATTGCTGCTATGCTGGAAACTAAAGCAATTCAGAGAATATCATAATGGCTGCATGTACAAACAATATGGAACAAAACCCTTTTGACCTCAGGCAGCCATTTTATGCTATGAAAAAAAATAGTCTAGCATCTCATTTATAGATGCATCTTGAACACTTTCTAGCTATGGTTAAATTGATTTGGCCTCTGGAACTACACAATTTTGCCAGTTTGGTGATCACAGTGAAGGGTCAGTCTCTTCCTTCCCTAAGGACTAAGCCTCAGGGCACAGGAGCTCCCCACAGAACAGCTGAGCAGTAAGGGAAAAATGTAGAATTCACATCTTAATCTGTGCAACTGGAGACTTCCTTAGTGCCATTCTGCAGAAGTATTGCAGGATATAACTCATTTCAACACAGCTGTCTAAGCAAAATACTGATGAAAGGGTAGCACCAGCTGGTCTGAATATTCAGGACACAAGAGAAAGGATTAACAATTCCACTCTCAAACTAAGATAGTGATGTGAAGTTTTTTTGCAAAGTCTGCTTTGTAGTCAAGCAGGAGATTGGTCATAAACTATCATTTAATAATGAGTGAACTCTATTGGAAGCTTAGCATGTCTCTTTTTTTCTAGCATTCTTGAATAAATCAGCATTACAGTGTACAATAGCAGGGACTGCCAAAAGTTGAATTTAACATATACAAACTCAACAAATAAGTAGCATTGAAGCTGTTTTTCTACGACTGTGTAACAATATGAATGTGACAGTCTGTAAGGCTTTATACATAGCTGAAGAATAAATGTGTTATTCACAAGTGAGCTGGCAGGTCATTTCTAGTAAGTGTCAATAGACTTCACACTTCAGGACACACTAAATAATTTGACAGGTACAGCCCATTTGTCAGAGATTTTTTGGGGTTTTTTTAGTATGTATTACTGTACGATTTTATTGAGATTCCTTTGCTAGAATAGTTTTACAGAACAGTCTTCTGAAAGACAGGCATAATAGTGTAAGACCAACTGTAAGAATCTTAAAAGTGCATCAAGAAAAAAATCTTTGAGAAATTTCTAAAGCTAATTTATCAAGCTTAACACTTTATTTGTTCTAGAGTAATTTGGTTTGTTTGTTTGGTTGGTTTGGTTCTTTTTTTGTTTGTTTGTTTACTTTTGAATTTGCCAGTTGTGGCTTTTATTTTGTTAAAATTTTTCAGAGGTATAGTGTTTGTGTTTAAATTCACCACACACACAAACCCTACACATAACAACAGTGCAAAGATATCCTAGTCAACTGTACATGCAACATATCCACGGACTACATATACCTACTGTATATGTAGGTTATTGTTCTGCACATCAACCATGATGAATTTCAAGCATTCACTCACTGTAAATGCATAGACAGATTTATTCTTCCCTAGTAAATCTGGTGTGTTCTCGTTGTATTGCAACTCTTGCATGTCTAATGTTTATTCTCATATCCAGCACTCTTCTAAATACAGATGAGTGGTGTTGCTCATGGATCAGTGTCAGCATCATGCTATTTAACATCTTTGTCAGAAACATGGACAATGGGATCAAGTGCACCCTCAGCAGGTTTGCCAATGACACCAGGCTGTGTGGTTGCAGGTGACACCCTGGAGGGAAGGGATGCAACCAGAGAAGCCTAGGCAGACAGGAGAAGTGGGCCTGTGCAGACCCCAAGAAGTTCAACAAGGCCAAGCACAAGGTCCTGAACATGGTTCAGCACAATCCCAAGTACAACTACAGGCTGGGCGGAGAATGGATTGACAGCAGCCTGGAGGAGGAAGACTTGGAGGTGCTGGTGGATGAGAAGCTAAGTATGAGCCGGCAGTGTGCACGTGCAGCCCAGAAAGAACTGAAGAACAGTCCAAAACCATGTGACAAAACACATGTATAATACACTGTCTAACAGATATATATGAGTGTGTGTGTATAGAATTCCAAGGAGCAGAATAGCCTCCTTATAATTTATTCTACAGTTTTAAAAAGTTCATTCTCCTAAAAAGAAGCAAAACAAATCCATGATAAGTGCAGTTAAGTATTCCAGAGAAGACTAGCACATGTGGCTTAATTATACAGCTGAGGCATGAAATGGATCTGAAGTGATACATAGAAAAAAAGTAACAGCCGCAAAATTTGCCCTATGTGAAGAAATAAGCATAATAAAGAGGAATGAACAATATTTTCCACTTTAATTAAAATATTAATGGGCTTCTTTAAGCATTACAATTGTTTAGAAGTGTTTTAAATGCCTCCATGACTTATCTGTGTTTCATGAACCTAGTAAAAATTATGTCTGTTAGTTAAAAATTATTATACATTTTAAATGGTGCTTATTGTACTTTATTAAATCCTAGGAGAATCTAATTGATTCTTTGGGTTATTTTCTTACAGACTCTCTCCAAAGGCCTGTATCTCTATTAAAGAGAGAAGTTTAAATGATATTCCCTGGTAATTGAACTAGCTGCATACTAAACACTTTTATCTCTGTCTTAATACATTTCTTTTTCCTTCCTGAAAGCTGTAAGAGATAAGAGCCCCTGAAGTTTACATGTAATTCAACTAACAAATAAGGTAGATAAATGGAATGAGCTGGATAAGTTGAAAGAAATCTACTATGAAATTAAGATATAAATTGTAACTATGGAAACAGCCATTTTAACTAAGAATTATTTAGAAAGGCACGGAATATGTTTAATCAGGATGTAATTTGACTGTTGGGTTTGTTGTGTTTTTTTTTTTAAAGGTAATAGAAGTTAAATCAATAAAATCCTTTAAAAGTTTCTTAGTGGCCTAAATTAAAAACAAACAAACAGCAAACAAAACTCTCGGGCTCCAAATTATGTGCAATTTTTCATACAAACTCGGATAAAAACCATGCCCTATTTCACAACTTCTTCAGTATGTATCACAAAACCCACAATAAAAAGTAAACCAAAATTATCTTCTGATATTTAGAGACTAGTATTAATACCTGGACCATCACACGCTTTTCACTGGTCCTTGCAGTTTTAACTGGTGGCAAGGCATTTTATAGAGGAAAATAATTTAATTTTCATTTCTAAAAAGCAGGTGAGAGGCAGAAAGTAAAATGTTCCAACTCAGCCAGCAGATGAAAGGCATAGCTGAGAAAAGATATTCTGTTTCTAGACTAGTCTACTTCATTAACCAGAAGGCACAAAATTACATGAAATCATGCTTAATGCAGAGTGCCTCATGGAGTTTACTCCGAAGGAAGCAGCAGAACTCCCAAGTGAGACACAGACAAGAGCTGGTGCAGGACTGGGCTGTATGTGGTAACAATAAAACAACGGCACTTCTTACTAAAGTTGTTTTAACTTCTTGGGTGTTTTTACTGCCTTGTGCTGATTACCTCCTAGGTGTTTTTTTCAATGAAGCTTGGACATGAGACGCTCCAATGTCCCACAGAGAAGTACTTTAGTAACTTGAAGTAAGCTGGCTGACACGCCAGCGCCAGCATAGCTGTGCAACTTTTAAGTCCACACTGCTGAACCTTTATTTAACAGTAGAGAAACCCTGCTTCTTTGCTTGCAATTTATTACGTACAGGCTAGTAAAGTTCAGGCTACTTTTTAGCCCGTCCATTAATGTTTTACTATACTTCCTATACCTTGAAAAAGCTTATTAGTATGACAGTGGATTTCTGTGGCACTAGAAAATGCTGTGAGGCAGACCAAAATGGAGAGCCTATGTTTTAGTAATGCACAGAAATAATCTACTGCGCACAAAGCAGCACATATGCAGAGCTGTCATGCGCACCTCACATGCAGCCAAAGAGGTACAGACCTCCTCCAAATAAAACACCTGTTGTATCTTCCTACAAGCATTTCCATGCACCTATTAAATGTGTGAGTAAAACTGTAGTTATGTTAAAGAGTTGGAGCTCAAACTATAATGTTAGAGCACTTCTGAAACTTTACATTGATGCGATCTCATAGAAAAGCAGAGCAAAATCCAATCCTTGCAAATACATAGAGACAGGTTACAGCTAGAAAGCATATCTTAATAAAATCAAAAGTCAAAAATGAGAAAACAGATACATTCTATGCGTGAAGTGTATTCTACCAGTTTCTTCATCTTATTCAGTATCAAGTTTCTTTAAATTCCCAAATGTTAACTCCTGCTGTGGTAATGAACTAAACTTGCCATGGTAGTTGATGTTATATTCTTTCTGTCAAGGCTGAACTGCACTTGTCACCATCAGAAAAAACAGTGATAATGCTTAAATAGACCTTAGAGAGTTTGAAGCTTTAATCCACTGTGTTTTCATGTCGCTATATGTTATATTATAGTTGTCCCTACCTTTTACTGAACTTAAAAAAAAATGTAGAGTCTAAAATCTGCTCAAGCTCACCAAAACATGATTTCTGTCCCTTTTTTTTTTTTTTGAGATACTGATTCACCAGAAACTGCTTAAAGAGCAATTACGTGGCACAAGGTACTTTTTTTGGCAAAGAACTATCCCTAGGTTTTCCATAGGTCAGTTTTATCTAGCATCTAGCTCCTCCAGTTGTAGAAATAATCAATGGCTTAAAAATATCTAAGGACTGAAATCTGTGAGTAAGTCCAGAAACTTTACCAGCAGGATGCCTGAATTTATCAATGAGCATCTAATTTTGGTGGCTCAACCACCCTTCAAGAGTAGCTATGTGGTCCAGCGCCATAGATCAGAAGGAAGAAGGCTTACTTATTAAATGTCCTTGTCTCTTTATACAAGCAGCCAACAGAGGGAAGATATACATGCTAAAAAGCCTATTGATTTCCTATATACCACAGCACCTTTAAATTTTTAGAAGAAAATAACCAAATGAGGAGGTTGAGGGGAATATGATGCCAGAAAACACTCCTATTATTTCAGACAACAAAATAGAGGTAACCTGGTTGCTGGAAACAGGGAAATGAAAAACATATTAAGGAAATTCCTGAAACTTTTCCCAAATCTAGTCACCACCAGCCTAGATTTCAAAAAAATCTGGACTAGTTTCAAAGTAAACACTGTGGAATTCAATATCTTATTACTTCCATAACCAGGTCTCTATTGATTTTAACAGTTTGACAGCTATTTTAAGTTAAACAACTTTTTACAGCGCTAAGAGGTAGTACACAAGATTTTTCAACATTACTGAAGACAACCAAGAATTTATGGTCCAACATTTTGTAAATTTAAGTTAGCCACAAAGAGTAGCAAAGCCCAGAACTTCAAAACATGAAAACAGAAATATGAAAAAATATTTTTTTTAAATGCAATTAATAACAGAAGCCAAACAGATGAAACAAATCAGCCAGTTAACCAACAGAAGCACCATATGTATGGAAACACTGATTTTCCAAGAGAGAGTAGAGTTATAAAGTTCTGCATCCTTTATGACGCAGAAGGACTTTCTGCACTTTTTCCAGGAGCTGTCTCCAAGCAGAACATGACACTAACCTTTCTTTTACTCTTCTAAAGTCCTTGCTGTTGTCAATAATAAACACTGAACAATTCTTCTAAAGAAGTTTGCAAATATCAACATAGGCAAAAGTATTTCTCCTCTGATTTAAAGAGATTTGATTAACCTGCTCCAAACCATTCTGGATGATGGTTGCAGATTTGACTAGTAAAAATAGCCTCAGGGACTGAGGGAGAGTTGCCTGAGCTTTTTTTTTAAGTAGTGTATTAAAGGCTTAAATTCATTCATGCCACAGGTAGTGGCTTTTTAGAGGGTAAGATAATTTTAGAAGATAATGACTTACCAGAACAAGTAATTAAACAGCCAAGACTGAGACTATCAGAGTGTTAATGAAAGTGAGACAGACTGAAGAGAAAACCTGGAAATCAAATCTACGCTTTGATCACTCTGTCCTTTCAGGGTAGGTCTTTTATCCAGCCCAATCTGCATGCAGCACACTCCCTCTGGTTACCACAGGTAATGTGCTGCCTGCTGCAAAACCATTTCCCTAAATCTCCCTGCCAGCTCCATGTCAGTCTGTTCATCCATCTGTCTGACACTGAATTCCCCTCAAAAAATGTCTCTGAGCTGAGCATTCGCAATTACTCTCAGGGAAAGGCGGGGACACCTTTCATGGAAGATTTTGCCATGCTGAAATAAGAGTGACACTTCCTCTCACCTGCCCCCCTTTTCCCTCAGTCCACATCATATAAGGGAGACAACACTTCAAACAACATACGAGAGTTAAGTGATCTTTCTCATACTCTCTCTCCTTGTTTGTTTTCAGCATGACTAGATAGAAACATCAGTGAGACCTTCACCGTCTTCACGGAAATGTTTCTGTTCAGTTCCAGTTTTAAACTCTGTTACTTGGACATACAGAAAACAGTGTTTTATTGCATGAATTCCTGATGTAGCAATAGATTTCAGGAACAGCATCACTGTCACATACTTTGCCAGGTACCATTAGTTCTGTGATATTTCTTATGCCATTCTGCAACTGTAAAGTTGGAAAGTATGAAACTTCCTCATAAAATAAAGTCAAGACTCCTGAAGATTTTCTCAGACAGATATATTCCTACTCCCATTCTCTGTTCTAGAGGTTTGCATGTATAGACTTTCATTCTCACACACACTTTGAGCATCCACATTGAAAGCTGAACCTCAGCTTGTCATTCACTGACTTAATGTATTTCAGCCATTAAGATGCTAGCTCATCATAAAGGATTTTACAGTGATGGTTCACTATTAGACAGCAACTCACAGACTGAAAAGTATTTGCTTGCATTGTCTATCAAACACTTTGCACAGGTGTGTTTGGACCCCATTCTTCTCTCTCACAGACATCTTCTCCCTTCATTCCCACTTATAATCCAGAAAACCAAAAATATTTCTTCCACAAATATTTATTCTTTGTGCAAACAGGTTATCGCATGGGCAGATTTTGTCTAAAAATCTGTAAACCAGCACTGTAAGAAGTGTGCTAAGGCACTGCCACAGGTTGCCCAGAGAGGTTGTGGCTGCCCCCTCCCTGGCAGTGTTCAAGGTCAGGTTGGATGGGGCTTTGGGCAACCTGGTCTAGTGTCCCTGCCCATGGTAGGGGTGTTAGAACTAAATGGTCTTTGAGGTCCCTTGCAACCCAGACCATTCTGTGATTCTATGATTCTATGAGCTTGTTGAGCTTCTCTTGTCAATGATCACAAGCCGGATGAAAAATCAGATATTTACCTGCCTCTTTATAAGCTTTCTGCAAACACAGTAGTAAAACAGGTGGCATGAATGTGAAACTTCTGTCTGCAGACCATGCCCTGGACTTCAGACTGAATATAGAGACATCTGTTTTATGTCCATTGTATCTCATGCTCCAAAATACCGTGATAACTTGCCAGACATTGTGACATCTGCTCTGCCTTCTGACAGCATTCACGATTCCAGACATTCCTCTTTTCAGGAAGGTTTAGGTAACAATGTTTTGTAAATAGTCTGTCTTATCCAGGACTCCTACATTGCACTTGCCAGGGTGACCAGTATGTTGCTTTTTTGGTTATGGAAGTTTTCCTTTAGTACAGGAAACCGAGGGATGACTCCTGTGTAAGCCAAATTTACAATGGAATTGTTGTATTGCAAATCATCGTGAGTTGTAATATCATAGAATGTTTGTGATGAAAGCTCTGATTCAAAATATGAGTAATAGAAAATGAGAATTTTACTTTACCTTTCTATGTTTCTTATAATTAAAGGGAACAAGATAACAGCATTGATTCCACCTCCACCCCAATTTAGGGTTATAGGACTAAATCTAATAATACATAAAAAAGCAAGTCACTATCAATAATTACAAAGAAAGTATCCAGAAACATTAAAGTTTTTTCTAGAGAAACTATTATGTAATCAGACAAATGGTTTTTCACTCTAATGTAAAACATTCAATGTTTTTCATCTACAGATGGGCTAAATGTCCAATTTTCTTGAAAAATTTATTGCAAGCATACATATAAATCACTGCAAATGCCAATAGTTTTTCATACATGCTTCCAAGGAAGTGCACACTTTGCGATAATTAAATTTACTATTTTTGTAAATTCAATTTTAGCTCTCCAATAATTTTTTCTACTAAAATCTTAATCTCTGAAAGCAATCTGAGTGTAAAGAAGTTATTTGATACTAAAAAGTATTTTAGTGTCTAGTAGAATAAAATGTTATCTTAAAAAAACAACTAATATGATGTTTAACCATTATGTTTCACATATGTTGCAATGAGGAGGACTGCTACAGCTTCTGCAGTCTTTCTTATCATATCATCAGAATATACAACACTATCTAAAACTTGTAGCAACACAAATTTTGTGATTCATTGTGTAAAGAATGACTACCGAGGGATTTTTCATCACTATTGCCATATCACAGAATTGCCATGCATTCATGTGTAGCACAGTCAGGATAGTATTTTTTTCACCAGAACAAGTGAAATGGAGTGGTGAGGTACTAGCCATCATTTATAGCTAAGGTACAAACCTCACACTTTTATCAGTAGATACTGAACTGAAAAGGCTAAGAAATACTGCACATATTTGAAAAAGGGGCAAAAAAAGCGCAAGATTTTCTCTGCTAAGCAAACAACTTTGTACTTGAGTAGTCCTTGTTCATAATCAGTAAAAGTCATTCTTGGATTTTATGCCCACTAATCAATTAACTTTAAGACATCTCAGTGAAAATCAGACATTATGGTGTTCGTAGTCTAAAATACTTTATCTTGGGAGAGATAATTTGTCTAAGAACTGAATGTATATCTAAATCATTATTCTGTCACTCCTGGAGGTGTTCATTAAAGATTAGATCCACAGCAGCACAATGAGGAAGTTTATCTGAGCAATTTCATATGCTGTCCTACAGTGAAAGAGGGAACATCCCTGCCAGTCTGCTACCCTTTCCCTCTAAAACTTCATCAAAACAAAAAAAAACAAAAACTCCAAACAACAACAAAAAAGAGACTAGCTTTAGTCAGTAATTTGTACATCACACAATTGGAAGGTATTTCAAAGACAGTAGACTTTCAATGCGCTAATCAACAAGGATAAGAGTAGAAGGTTCTTCCTAATTATTTCTAAACATATTATACATAGGGCTTTTTTGGATGGAGGACTTCTGGCTGCTCCCATAGAAGGATTGCATACATGTTCAAAAAACCGAAACTCAGAAATGTTTACTGTGTTCCTTGACATTTTAAATGAATATTTATGAGATGCAATTAATCAACAGCGGATGTTCTCACGTTTATGGATGGATTAAACACTGTAAGATCTAATTAGCTTATGCTTAAACAACATGAAATTATAAATAGCAGTCATGTTTCTTAATTTGCCTCTCCTACAAATTTCACTTTCAGAAAAAAATTGAACATTATTAAGTACTAGTTAGAAGCAGGATAAACACAGAAGGATGTTACATTGATAATGGAAAATTTGAATACATTTGCCAAACACACCATGTAAACACATTTCACCAAAAACATTAGTATGTCTCCAGCTTTGTAATACTTTTTCCTTTCTGTGGGAAACAAATGAGGTGGGGTAGATAAGATACATATCATGATGTTAAACACAACAGAAACACACAGCAGTTCTCAAATCCATTTTTCCCTGTGTTTTCATATTTAAAAGGTTAGAACTGTAGAAAAGCTTAGAAACAAATATCTCCAGCTACTCCACTACATCAGACGTATCATTTCAGAACCAGCTGAAGAGACTGAAGGGACAGGAATGTGAGAGATACCCTAAATCTATGAGAAATTATTTGATGTAGTGTGATTTCTCCCCCTGCCAGATATGACTGCACTGTGTTCAGTGTGACATTCTCTCATTTAAAATTCTTTAACACCACATGTTAGAGAAGAACTAATACAGTGTATTATAACAGGACAAGTTAAAGGGAAAACACTGTTGGTTTCCTGTGCTTTGCTTTCTCAATGTTCAACACCACCAAAATTCAGAGGATGAGGGAAAATATTCTGCTTTGAAAGCACCAGCAAAAGATATCAAAAGTATTTGTCTGGTATCTTAATCTTGAGTTAAGTGGAAAGCTGTAAGGAACATTTGCAACATTAGTAGTTGGTCCAGTCACAGATTATTTTACTTTCCAGTTTTCCTTTGAAGAAAAATTCTAGTGACACCTTTGCCCTCTCTCCGATATCTGTGGGAGCAATTACCAGTTGCAAAGCAGCCATATAATGAGATAATATTTAATGACATAAAGTTATATTACCTTCAAATATAGAGCGATATGTGATTTCACAAATATGCAGCTAGTCTCTGAGATTCTTTAGGTAGATACTGAAAAGATGGGTTAGGCTTGATTTTTAAGAGTGCTGACACCTGTACTCTTCAGGGATTTAAAAACAGGAAAAGTGGGTGAAGAAACACCAAAAAACACAGCAAAGGAGATAGAGGTAGAAAACCTGATTGATGAAATAATAAATGAGCAGGAGAAGTAACAAGAGAAAGAACCTGAGAGTCCTTACAGTTTCTGTTATAGTTGCTTTCCAGTTAAATGAGCGTGAAGAAAATGGAGAACACAGCTGAAGTTCAGAAAATTCTATTCAAAACTGTTAAGATCTCAAGAAGAAGTTTGCCTAAACCATTTTGTTTGTTAAAGTTCACAGGTAGGTGATCTAGCTTCTATGGAGAATGTCTTATTGAGATAGTAGGGGCCTGATTCAGTGATGGATAATTCCAATTTGAAGGAAAGTTCTTCACTCTCTGCATGAAATATTTACAGAGACAGCAGCTTTTAGTATAGCTGTAGGTAGTATTATTAGAGGGATATTTTTGTATTCTAACATTATAAAGTAAACAATGTACAGAAACAGTGGTAAGAAATATCTCACAACTTAAAAAAAAAGCAGCTGCAGCAACATTTCTTTGATTAACTCATGTAGGAAAAGCACTATGATGAAAGTTAGAGGCAGAGTGAGAAACTTCTATATTCCCTTTGACATAGCAGAGATCACCTTTACAATGGATTCATTAGCAGTCACTCTCCCATATTTATTTTTCCTCTGACTTCACTTCCAGTTCTCCCCAAAGTTAAGATTAAAAGTAGAGAATAAAGCAATATGGAGAACTCTGTCAGTATATAGTCTGTCACAGAAGAGTAATTCTCAAGACCTTTGGAGAGAGAGTGTTCAAAGACAATAGAAGCAGAAAAGTACATTCTGACACACTGGAAAATGTTTATCTTCATACACAAAACAGGCAGTGTACCCTAAATAAGCTGTGGCTGCCCACCATCACTGTCCATGCAAAGGGAAAAGTAAAGTAACGCAATTACTCCTCGCCATCCATCCAAAAACCTGGTCTTATAATAAGAGTTATGTAGCAGCTTTGTTCCAGCTTAAAGTCTCTAAATCATCTACATTTTAAACCCTGGATTTCTAGCCTTTAATAGGGTGTAATGAGCTGAAAACCCTGTGATTTTTTCCTTCCCAACAGAAGGGTTGAATGTGCCTTAGAGGAAGGCCTACTTGTGGCCAAGGCCCAATGTAGCCATCTGCTTTCTGAGCAACACTTATGTGGATGATGGATGTAGACAATGCAACTCAGCAAATCCATGTAACTTCTTAGCATTAGAATGAAAATACATGAGTATCACCAATAAAGTATACTTATATTCCAGCTTAGAAATTGTTGTTGACACATGATCCGTAACTGGTATTCCTACTGTTCTCTAGGAGCTGTTCTTCCACCCTCCCCTCCTGAAAATATCCAAACCAAAAACAAAACAAAAAAAACCCACAATCATTCTGTCACTTTATCTAATGACTCTCTGCCACCATACTTGACTTTTGATACACATCACTCCTATGTACATTTTCACATCCTATTCTGCAATGAAAAACATTGTACAGGAATTGGGAACTGCTATGGTCAAGTGGTTGCTTACTCCAGTTCAATGGATTTAGTGATGTGAAAACAATTGAATTACCTCCATTTCTTCACCTTTGGCAATACCAAAGCAAAACACAGAGGTCCATCCATCAATGGAATATTTAACATTCAGTTACATGAATCCTTTCCTAAACATCAAGCTGGCTTTTTTGTGTCATCTGTGGTAACTTTAAGGAGGGACACAGATACAGAAGTAATACTAAATATTTAAAGTATAATCATTCTGCTTGGAGTGGAGGAGAGAGTTATGGTTATGTGTACCCATATGTACTTTCTGGACAAAAGCAAAGCAGGTGGCATTGTCCTGGCAAATATGCATAAACCATCAGGAAATACCTTGGAGGAAAAATGCTGCCCACAGATGAATAACTTAGCATCTGTTCACAAATGATTCACCATGGAGTAAGGCAATTTGCACAGAATATTTTAATATACACTATTCTCAGTGAAGGATTTAGTTATGCTAGTCCATGTTCTATTCTGCAGAAGTGCACTCAGGGCAAACTGGAGGATGTGCAAGAGTGTTTTGTCACAAAAGAAATCACACACTTTCACACCCCAAGTGTTGGTTGTGGGGCACATTACGGCTCAAAACAGTACAATTCCTTCATGCTAGCTGAATGCATCCTTAGAATAGGGAAACATTTATTTGAACCAGTAGGTTGGTATGATCAGGAGCAGAAAGTGGCCCTGAGTAGTTCTAGCAAAATGCAGAAAATCTAGGCCGGTGTACCCAGAAAATATTTGTTCTGCTTTCTGACTCAGATGAAAAGTAGAGTTATCTCTGCAGTCAGAAAGTAAAAAAGTAGATGCGGTAGGCCTTGGGGACTTCCATTTCCTTATTGTAATTCTGCTTTTGTTATAATTTTCCACTAGATACCAATAACCATTAACTACTATACAATGATTTTAAGGGAGCTGAGATTACAAAACTACCATCATGATACAGAATTTGAAAGTCAGGGAGATATTTTCTGCAAATAAATGAAACAACAGACATGACTAGAATAGTGCCAGTAGTATTTTGCAGCTACAAGGTGTATCCAAGTAGAAAATAAGAAAAAAAAGAAATTCTCTAAGATGAAAAGAATGACCTATTTTCTCTCATTATGAAGTCTATCAGTCATGTTGAATTATCCTTTTAATAATATCATGGGTATTATTCTTACAGGAGTCGCTATCATTCTTTATTCAGATTAAATGAATTGTTGGACAGTGACCTGAAAGGTTCACTTTCACCAGAGGCTGAATTTTCCTTTCATAGCACACCTCCACTTCTATCCAGGCAAGGAATGGGAAATGTAGATCGCAGTCTGACCTTCGAGCTTCTGCAGGCAGTGCAGCATGCTGACAAGAGCAACAGTCTGGCTATTCTCCATCAGTAAATGACTGCTCATAAGCACCGCTCCAACATGAGTTATTACTGTAGCATGCCATCTTATTACAAAGGACTCTTTCATGGTTCAAAGAACTGTTGTTCTTTTTCTCTGTTGAGCGCTGGTATTCCTTAGAAAACTGGGTTCAGCTGCTTGCTCATCCATGGCCTGTTAATATAAACTGTAGTGAGTCCCTTTATTCCTCTGTCAGTCAGAACCTCTCCTGTAAAATGTGAGTAACAGGTCTGATTAATTTCCAGGGTCTTGAAGGAGTAGCTATTATCAGGAATGCTCAGATATTTTGTACTCTGAAAGAATCCAAGTCAGCTGGGTATTCAGTGAGACTCTGTGAGTAAATAGGAGATCATCTAGAACCTTGTTTTTGTACCAAATTAGTGATTTACAAGTTCTCCAACCTATAAAAGTTATCTTCAATATTTAAGGGAGAATCAGTTATGGCTTAGGTATAAGCTAACATTGCAGAAAGAAAACTTTCCCCTCAATCGTCTACATTGCTGAGAAGTGTGGATCTGGTTCAATTTTGTTCTGCTCTCCTCTGACAAAAGCTAAGATAAAGGGAGGGCAAGAAAGGAATGACATTGTCAAGAAACTAACAGCAAACCCAAATAAATTGCATAATTCAAATTTTCCTCTGGAATTGACTCTTTTCTTGGACGAACTTGTTAAGCTTACTGGTTCTGTAGCATACACATTGCCATATATTGACAGAATTGTGTTTGGAAATCCACTCAGTGGAAACACAGATGTTATCAGCAAGAATGTTACTTTATATCATTTTAAATGGATTTACAAATGCTCTAATTACCTCTAAGGTGTACTAAAATGATGCACAGAACTTTGTTAATGTGCCTATATAGTCTTTAAATAAGACACATCTCACCAAAGTGTCTCTGCTTCTGTCTGCAGAAATATCTCTCTAGTCAATAAAGAAATAGTTGAGACTGGAAGGACCAATAGACAGCAACAGCATGGAGACTGCATACAGGTGTCATGAGACTCAGGGTAGCAAAGCCAAAATCTCTGCCTTCATCAGACTTAAAGATTTAGTTTCAAAGATTTCTACTCACTAATGAGGAGAAATGTAATCATGATGGAACGAGATTGTTTGAATAAAAGTCTTGTGCAGGACATGGGAGAGATGAGAAATACAGGAGAAAGCTCAACTGTTTACTATTCTTCCTTTTGAAATCAATGCTTACATGCAAGAAAGAAAATACTTCCCATTCTTCAAGTTGTCATGAAGCTGGTTCAGCTACATACTCCTCTCGGTTCCCATTATACTCAAGAACAGAATGATTTCCCAGTCCTTACCATTTTGGTAATTTTATGGTTGTAACTTTTCATCACAGAAAAGAGAGTGATTCATAATAAGTATCTCAGGCATTGCTTTATGTTGGAAATTATTTGCTTCTTTGACAAATAAGTTAATAAAATTGGATTGTGGGATAATTGTGACCCATTTGTGAGCCTGTGGGGCTTCCCATGTGTTATGAACAATGTCAAACATGGTGCACATTCCATTCACATCCATTCATTTGAGACCCAGATCACAGAATTACAGAGAGACTTGAGCTAAGGGTAATGCAGACCATAGATGTCAGAGCCTCAGTACAAGACGCAGCATAGGCCACACAGTTGTGATATTGCCCACCACATTGCCTCAAAAACTGGCACAGAGGGAGAAATTTGCAATAGTTACTAGATGGCTTCATCCATTATTCTCCATTTAAAAAAACCCAAACAAAAGAACACCACCACAAAAACACAAACTAGAATAAATACTAAAGTGTACATCTAGATTGCCGTCACATTCTTTCTTTGTTCTGTTTTCTACAATTGAATAACTGTCCCTCAAAGCAATATTAAGTCATGCAGAATATACTTGCCATGTTATTCCATCCATTTTGAGCCCAACTTTTCAAAGCAAAATGGTCATCAACACTGATGAGCTTCAGTTTAATTCTGAGTAGTGATAAAGTGAGGATTCACCAATACTCAGCAGCCTTGGCCTTAGCAATCATGAAGAGTCAAGATGAAGATTCCAAGGGGAAAGAGGCAATAGAGATGCAGAGACCAGAACTTGAGCTTCAAGCAAGCAGCCTGTGGCTTGTTCAGAGAGCAGGCAGCCAGTATCATACGGGAACAGCTCTGAAGGGCAAAAAGGACAGGGAACATGGGAGGTCTTATGTGCAGCATCCTCCAATAGTTCCAAAATAGCTAGTCCAGCCTATTGCTCATCCAAATATAACCCATCTGGTAGTATGTCCAGTCTGAACATAGTCCTTTCAATTAATGATTGTTTTCTCTCTCTTTCTTGCCAATGCATTAGAGAGCTTAGAGGTGTATTTTTCCATAACGTTCACCGAAGCCATCTCTTCTTCATGCCAAACAAACCCTGATCCCTCAGCGTCTTCTCACAAGACAAGTACCCCAGCCCTCCACCAGCTTACAGGTCTCTCCCTGAACTTACTACAGTTTATTAACATTTTTCTTCTTTTGATGTGACTGAAATGGCACACAATATTCCAGAAGCAGTCTAAAAAGTGCCAAAAAAGGGGCACTAAAATTTCCCCCAATCTACTAACTGTGCCTCTGTTAATACAGCTTGGAAGTTAAGGTGTTGTGGCTTTTTTGATGTTTCAAGTGAATTATTTGCTCACAGAGTATCAGTGAAATAATGCATTCCATCATTCAGAGAACGTTTATTATGACTGCTAGCAATAGCAGCCCCAGAGGACTGTAACTCTATCAAAGGACTATCAGAATTTAAAATGATCTGAAACTGGAAACAGTATGCAAAAATAAATTGAATTGAAACAAGATTTTCATCACATGCTAGAAGTAGTATCAATCACAGGGACCAAAAGCATAGATCTTGCAGGGAAGCTGAGACCTATGAATCAGCATGGGATGGTGTCTCTTAATTAAAATTAGCTCATATATTAAGTCATAAACAGGAGGCAGCTACATCCTCCTGAACTGAAGTTAAAAAAGCCTCATTCAGCACCAAGTAAACAACACAAGCATAGCAAGGTCATAAACAGAGGTATTGCAAATAGAACTGAGGGAAAGGTTATTACACTTAAATGGGAACAGTCAAGTTTGCACATACAGAGTGGGGAAGATAAAATGAACACAGGCATTCCATGGGGGTCACCAACTGAATTTCAGCTAATTTTTTTTAAAAAAAAAAAACAAATAAGTATTATGTGGGACATATAACAGGAGTATGGATAACAGATGTTGGAAATTACTTTTCTCAGCACTGGTCAGAATCCAGCTGAAATGTACATTCTAGGTTAGGGCAACTCACTTGAAGAAGAATAAGAACCAGCTGTATCAAATATCAATACCAGAAACAACAAGAAGAAGTCAATTCTCTGTCTAGCTATTAGGAAAAAAACAATCCAACAATGGTGAGGCTGGAATGTTGCGGAATAATTTGTCTGGAAATGTTCTGGAGTTTCTGCTGGTGGTGAGATGGCCACAAGAAACATCTGTTAGAAATAATGACTGATGTAGTGAAAAAAACCCGCAAAACCCCCCAAAACAAAGCAAAAAAAGATGAACTTTTGAACACACAAGAATTCTTTTCATTCCTCTCCATCTGATGAGAGGAATAAAAGATACACATGTTTACTTCTTGAACAAAAGAATTAAACTTCTGCAGTCCTTTTCACCCTTATGAGGATGTTTACATGTCTGAATTGCACAGGGAGCAGAGACCCTCTTTCACAGTTGCTTACTGCCACTAATCAAATACATAGATCTGATTGTAAAATGCATAGTTCACACAGAAAAAGTTATACCTCGATATCCAAAGTTGTACAGCTTCTCTGTAGGAACCATAGGGTATGTTTCCACAAGGAATTTTCACTGGTTTTATACAGAGAGTATGAAAATAAATGAATTTAATATGATAGAAGCAGCTTTCAACCAACATGGAGAGCCTCATTCACTGCACTTGAGTGCAAAATTAGCATTTAAGTGGTAGTCAGATCTTTTTATTACAGGCACTATCTTCCATATTTATTTCAGGATATTCTGTGGTCCGATTGGAGCTTTTAAAGACTTTTCTACATTCAGGTTTTGACCATTGCTGAATTTATATCTGTGGTAAAACTGAGAATGAAAGATAAAGGCAGGCTGGTAAAAAGACATTTCCCAAAAAAATACATGCTGGCGACAGTGAATAAACAAGTCGTAACTCTGTAGTAACACTAGCAATAGAACAAACAGGAAAAAGAATATTATTCATCACAGATAAGTATACAATTAATGTGAAACTACAAGGCAGATAGATATAGCTGCAGGGGGGAAAAAAAGTACAGAAAGATGTGCACAAGTAGTAACATTTTTGATATAAAGCTGAGGACGTAGAATGGGCAGAAGTATAAGATGTACCTGACAGTAGATGAGGAAGGAAAGTAAAAACAAAAAACTTCCCACTTCAATTTCAGCTGCACTCAGTTATGAGGTCTTGATGATGACCACCTCAACCCTCAGAACCAAGTACTGATAGACACCTGTCAAAACTTAGTCACCTACACACTACTATTTCACAGTCATTAATAGTTTGTTCCCTAAGACCAGTGATCCATTAGAGAAAAAACACATGTCTATAGGAACACAGATATGGGAAAAAATGTTCTGGAATATGATTTCATTTAATATAATTTATTTGTTACAGTAATTTTGCATATCTGCATCATCAGAATTACTCTACATTTGCATGCAAATTTTCATTACTTTTTCCAACCAAAATCTACATTTCAGTTCACATCCTACCTAACCTCTCTTTTATACTCACGCAAACTTTAAACCACAATACTGAGTGTTAAAAGTCATATGAAAACGTGCAAGTATTTTCAGCCAATTAGGTGTCATGCAGCAACTGGAAATTATAAGAGAATTTCATATAATCATCAACAGGTATCTCTGAGACTATAACTACCACAAGGAAAGAGTGGAAAAATAATAAGTAAAACTGTTCTTCAAAATCAAATATTAAGAACAAAGCTAAAATTATAATTTGAAAATATAAATTAATTACAGTAAGTTAAAAGAGAAGACCCAAAGAAATTTGGGTACAAATGAAGCTTACTGATGCTTTTCGGCCACATGAGCAAGAAACTGAATACTCAATGGGACTAGGTGCTGTCATAGATTCCAGTGTAAAAATGTTTGGACCTGCTTGCACGTTTAGAAATCTCTTCAAAACACAAAGGAATTTTAGCATGTAAGTTATGTGAAGGTACTCTTTCTTCTGAACTGAACTAAAGGCCCTTACCTATCTCAGTCCTCAGGAGCATGTCCTTCAGAAGATGGAAAACCATCAACTATAGTTAACAACTATATTGTCTAACAACAGTTGTCTAACAACTGCCTTTAGGAGACCTGAGCCAGATTCACAGCGATGTAAACCAAAGCACATTCTCTCCTTTTTAGGATATTATCAGGCTGCATTCAAGACAAACATCTTCATAAGAGCGATCTGTTTGAGAGGCCCTGGCCAACTTCATAATTTATGGGTAAAAAAGCTGAAAGAAGCTTTAGCAGGAGCCCTCCCTGCCTCTACTTGAGACAATGACTAAGATCTGAAGTCCCCGGTGAGCTAGGCTGTGACTGCATTGTCACTGCATTTGCACACCATCTTGTACCTCTTTGATCCAGAGCTGCCACTTACTGACTTGATTTTCTGGTTTGACCTTCACCACTGAAATTTCTGGATGCTTGCTTGGAACTGATTTATTATGCACTGGCCTCTTCTCCAGGAAACTTCTGCCATCTCTCTTCTCAGCGGCCCTCCACCCACCCAGTAGTTTTAAGATTTGCCCACAAAGGAAGTTAGAAAAGGACAAAACAGTGTGAATTAGATCACTATTGCTCCCAAGGACCCACTGTATGTTCTTTTGCTATGCGCAAACCACACCTGCCTCATACTTCTGAAAACATACCTCCCAGCATATTGGTCGCAGACTACTGATTTCCCCTGTCCAGGCGTCAGTGCAATCTGCTAGTGTCATTCTGGCTCTGATGCTTCCCGTAATTAGGCTAGCTCATTTCAAGCTAGATTGAGTATCCCTACAGTGCATCACACTCTGAGTTGTAAATATGCCTTTGGTGGGTTCAGTTGTCTGCAAAATGTTAGTGCACATTTCGTGCTAGTAAGAAATCGTTAGCTAAGAGCACACAGGGAACTGGTGCATGGTAACCAGAACACAGTACATTTATACTACTGATGTATGGCCTCACGTCTACCCTGACTTCTTACTGTAGGCAAGTTCTTAATAAGGATAATAGCATTGTCTTTGGAGTTTCTGCTGGTCATTCTGCATGGTTACGTCCTCACTGTTGATTTACCGGAATACAGGAATCCTATCAGCCTCAATAAAATTCAGTTTCCTGCATTTTACCCCATTCATCCCATGGATTTGATTTTTTTCGGATATGGGCTGTGTTATTGGACCAAGTACTTGAGGACTGCCCTTTAATTTTTCTTTATAAAATTCATTGTAAAAGGGAACATTGCCATGTGGCCCAGTAAATGCTTGTATTTGAGAACCTGAGTTAGCTCTTACAGTCCAATACTAAATCGAAATAATCTTAAAAATTAGTAGAAGATGGATCTTTTAAGAATTCGTCATGTACTTTCTTTGCCTCATTTGTATGTGACTGTTTGTGCTACTCAAATATTTCTTAAAATTAGGTATTTATTTAGGCTCATTAACAGAGACCAAACAAGAGATTTGTTTTATTTGTCAGTAATTTATTTTAAAAACCTACAGACTTAAACGAAGAATAATGTCTTCGTGAAAACAACATTTTAATTCATCTTCTAGGGGATCACCATATAATAGCTAATAGCACACTGACAAAAGTAGCAGAGGAATAAATCCTCGTCATAAAAATATATATTTTTATACAGTTTAATTTCTGGTGAAAGCATCAATTGCACCAGTTTGTGTAATATAACAGTTCTTGATTCTTAGATATTAACATTAAATGAAAAATTTGTCCAGCATATTAAAACTCAATCCTTCTTTATCTGTAAAAATTTAAAAAATTTAACTGAATGAGTTAATAAATTAACACAGTGCAGATACATTTTTTGTACCTGTAGCAGCTCAAATCATAAGACATAAAAGATATGTGCATTAAAAAAGCATATGAAATATTCCCCAGAACAAAAATGTTCCATAGTTTTTGAATTAAATGTTGTTTTCCAGTATAAGAGTTCCCTGCCTTGTACAGTTACAATTCTGTAGTTACAGAAGTTCAAACTCAATGATAATAGCTGTAATTTTGTGTTGTGTATGTGTATAAGTCTGTAAATATTTTTTCAGCTAATCTAAGTTTCTAATTCTGAAATCTTTGCTTTCAGTATTGCAACAGTGTATATTCATTTAAAAGTTCTTCATCTGCTATTGTAATTTTAGGCATTTGAGCTTAGGTTCCAGACTTTTATATTCTGCTCAGAATTATTTGGTTAAGAATTCTCAATAAAAAGTTCTGAGGATACTGTTCCATATTTTGTGACTAAATATCAAGGCAGTCAGAAATTTAATCATTATCTTCAAACATGCAAAATATGTTTTCAAAGTGTTTTCTAAGAATTCATCTACACACCTTGTAAGAGTTTTTGAGCTGTTGTATATTCCCAACCAGCCTTGCACAAAGCATTTTAGCAACTGTGACACATGTAAAACTATGGAAACAGGAAAACTCAAAAGACATATTGTTCTGATCACCATGGACATAAGCAACATGTAATTAAAAAAGGTGTGTATCCTGATTTAACTCTGACCAGCAACTAAGCACCACACAGCTGCTTGCTCGCCCCGCCCCCCCCCCCCCCCCCCCCCCCCCCCGGCAGGATAGGGGAGATAATCAGAAAAGTAAAAGTGAGAAAATTCGTGCATTGAGATGAAGACAGTTAAATAGGGAAAACAAAAGCCACACACAAGCAAAGGACAAGGGATTCAGTCACCACTTCCCATCAGCAGGCAGGTGTTCAGCCATCTTCAGGAAAGCATTGTCCTCTTCCTTCCCCAGCTTGATTATGTGTCCCCTCCCAGCTTATTGGCCCCCCAACCTTTCTCATTAGCAGATATGCATGAGAAGCTGAAAAATCCTTGACTGCTTGGAAACATCTAAAACACCAGTGTGTTATCAGCAGGGTTCTCATGCTAACTCCCAAACACATCATTCCACTAGTTGAGTGTCATTACATATCATATGAATATTTGTGTCTTAGTTAAAAAAACAGAAGGAAATCTAGACCTTTCTCTTCCCTGTACGTGAATTTCTTAATCATGATTGAGTTTCTCTTTCTGGCTCAGTTAACCTTGGATTATTTTCTGCACAGTTTAAGCAAGAATGGTGCAGAGTGCCTTCACCTTTCTATTCTAGAACCCAGCAACTACTGTGCTTAATTAAAAGACAGGCATGTGGTCTTGATCTTCCTTAGGTTAGGATGGGGCTCTGAAGTCACCGTAGTATGAAGCCTCACTGTAGTATAAAACAGGAAATATAGAGTTTTAAGTGCCAGTCATTCTCACTCTTGCTCTTTATGTGTTTTTTAAATGGAAAGCCAGTGGCAGTACTTAGAATATAAACACAATGTCTATCTAGTTCTAGGGGGAAGCATTGAAGCAAAGACACCTACAACAGTGACAGAGCATTACGTCTGTCCTCAGGACTAGATGCTTCTCTGTTCAGCAATTCTTAGTCAGTGTATGACCCATTCCGTGTCCTACCAGGTGGGAGTTTTCTTAGATGTTTGACACTTTTCTTTTATTGATTGAGAGCTTTGAGCCAAAGCATTGGATGTAAGATTCAGTCTGGGATCCAGGGACAATAAAATTTAGTATCATAAGCATCCAGTCTGTTTGGCTGGCTGTATTGGCAAATTAAACTGCACCAGGAAATTTTCCTGGGCACTGACACCAACTTTTTTTTCCCCCTTTTGTCTTTTTTTTCCTTTTAGGTGCATGTGTAAAGTATTACAACAGTCCCTGTCACGATTTCAGCCTGGACAAGCTAACCCTCTCTCAAACTATTTCTGGTTCTGCCTCAAGAATTGTCACAGACCAGGGACCATTCCCAACAGATAGTTTGAAGGCTAAGAGAACTCAGCGGCATGGATGCCAGCCATTCCATGCCAGATGGCACCAGCACCAGATAGCAATCCTGAGCATGGTCAGTTTACCATTATAGACATCAAGATAGTGCTGATTTCAGCCCTAGCCATTTATACAGTTTAACACAATGGATGAATAGGGGAAAGGAGGAGAACAAAGTCACTGGAATGGCTAAAAGCAAAATATTGCAGCTGGTGTGGATGAAACTGACTCGAGGCTTTAGCCTTATGTGAAAGGAATCAAGAGTTTTGCCATAACAGGACTCTCTTTATTTTTCTTTCAAAAAGAAACAAAGAGCTTTCTCTAGCACACAGATGCTGTCAACTTTTCTTGTTTAACTTAATGAATAAATGTTTTATTAACAGCAGTGTAGAAACAAATGTTTTTTCACATCAAAATAATGAAAATATCCACCAACACAGATAGAATGAATCACCCTGATAGTCATCTGAACTTTGTGCGGTCAGTGCATGAGGACAATATATATATATGTATCCACCAATGCCTACTAAGATGATCAATGTCACCCATATGCTGAGAAATTTAAAGAAACTTCTGACTTGTACTGGATTTACTGTCTCAAAAAGAATAAGAAATAACAATAAAATTGTCAATTTTGTAATATTTCAGTGAGTACCTGAAAAAGTGAAATTCTAGGGTAGTTTAAGGCAAATTACTATACATTTTCATCAAGTCTAACAGTAATCTGATTGTTATAGGAATAAAAAGTAATGAAAATCTGAACTACTTAACCCACCTCCTATGAATTTTAATGGCACTGGAGGTAATCACTGTACTTTTACATTTGCAGTTGTTAGTATCGTAACTGGAATCAGTCCTCCTTCAAATTAAATTAATAATGGACAGATTGTAATGAATGTAACTTTTAACAGGTATGCTGGAGTTCTAAAGAAGGTTCTAAGGCAGATCTCAGTAGTGTCTGTTATAATAAGGATGTAATATGGATGAATTTCAACTTTCATTCTAATCAAACTCTTTCAGCTACTGCTGTATTATCATGCAAAATCATTCAACGTAATACTTCCCATACTTGATCTCAGTCCTAAAACATTTGAAAGTGCAATCAAAATCAGTGGAACTGTTCCTAAGAGCTTTGGGTGCATGGAAAAAAATGGAGAAAACTTACTTCCAACAAATATTTCTGACCAATACTATCATATTTTTACTGAAATACTATAACATCTTCCTCTATTCATATGCCTAATGAGGAACAGTTAGGTATATGGATATTTTTCTGACCCCAAACTTTCCCAAGGAAACATAGGAAAGAATCAGAATCAGAATCTTTTCAGTTTAGTGGAGGGTGTCCCTGCCAATGGTAGGTAGGTTGAAAATAGAGGTCCCTTCCAACCCAAGCCAGTCTGTCATTATGTGATTCCCACAGGTGAAAAACCATGCAATACATATCTGTGCACTTTGCCATCTTATTTTGCCATCCAGTTAAACTCTCATTTTTACTTTATCAGTAGTCATTTACTGGACTACTTGTCCAAAGACGTTTGCAGGACTATGTCAAAGAGTGCATCATATAGAAGTAACTGTGGAAAGAAATAATTGGGAAATACTAAGCTTCACATGATTTCTATAGAGCAAAGCTACATGCCTAAGAAGACAACTTTTGTTTCCATTGGTTTTACACCACCTACTTTAACAAAAGGCCATGAAATCTCTTCTGTATATGTTGACAAATACTGAAATGGAGAGATAATTTTAACTGTATTTTCCTCTTATAATATGTTATAGGCATTCCTTAATGCCTTTTCAGAAAGTAAGTGAACTCCCTAAACTCCTTTCTTGAAGGAAACATTCCTACAAGCCTCTTGAAAATCTGGCCTACAAAAACCCCTACATGGTTTTTGGCAAGGTGCATTAAAAATCTTGTAAAAACATGTAGAAAATGTACTTTAATGCTTTTACAGGTAACTCAGGCTTTAAAACGGTACAGGATATTTTATTACAAAACCTGATAAATTACTCATGGGATGAACAGTAGTGGCATGATAAGATAAATATATTTTGTCCTTCTGACATGTTAAAAACCTTCACTAGCTCTATAGCATACTGGAATACTGACTTGTTTCAGTATTAAAGCTTTCAAAGGTTTGAAATGCCCATAAGAAAACCTCTACCTGTGAAACCTTTCTTCACTATTAAGCATGGAACTACTTCTTCTCTTCAAATACTACTTCTTGACTCCTGAGTGGGCACAGGATTGTCTACAGTACAATGTGATCACGTATTATTCCACCAAGAAAATAGTTACAAGCATGTCATCCTATATTCCCATTGCATCAAATGCATTTGTACTTTCTTTATTAAAAAATGCTCTGTATAATAGGTCCTTTCCCAGTTCAGCTATGTAAAATCCCATTCATTAAAATGGCACAGTGTTTTAATTTTGAGATGTTCCTACTATATACACTAATTTCCACTTTGCTACATATTCTCATACATAATGTATTAAACTGTCTCTCGTTAAGGGAGAGTTCTTTTACATGCTGTGCAGAACTGGAGAGAGGCAGAATCCCATCTCATTGTGTGTTTGAATTTTAAGTACCTTTGAAGGAACTCCAAGTACAAAATGTTTCAGAAAGGAAAGAAACATTTTATAGGATAGCCATATCTGCTGAAACCATTTTGAATATCCATAACTATACCTGGAAAGGTCAGTCTTCTGGAAATTGTGCTTTTATCATAGTCTCTCATTTGTTCAACATCTCATCTTTTGGACACATTCAGTACTTATGGATGAAAAAATTGGTAAGCTGCTGAGAAACTAAGCATCACTGAGAGTAGATACAGGAAACTAGATGAAAGAAGCAAAATGGGGAAAAAGTGCAAAAGGAATAATAAGCAATAAAAACAACTTAACTGTGACTCCATCACAGGCCAGTTGCACAGACCAGCGTCTGATATGAATTGTCATGGTATCCTTTCTGATAGTCTAAGAAGACAATGTCACAATCATTCTTGCTGATCTTTCACTAATATTGGTATAAAGTTACCCAAGAAAGATAGTGTACTATGAGTTCAATAAATGCTATACCACATTCTGAAATACTCTATAAGAAAAAACACTGGGGAATGACGTGCACTGAAGAAAATTAAATTTCCACCTGCACAGAAAACTCCTCAGAATATTGCCTTCTACATAAGCTGTGAAAATTGAAATAAGCTACCTGCAAGTATTTTCAATACCACTCAAGATTTCACAATAGTTTTCATGCTACAAGACAGTATGTTTTCTTTGAAAATAATATATTCAAAGTAGTTTGACCAGAGTAGAGTGTGTATGTTACGTGATATTATCATCCTTTGACTTTATATCTCGCTTCGTCTACCCACAATTTATGGTTATCTATTGAATTACAAAACTGAAATGAATCCAAATATTACATGCCCTGACATCATTATGATACCCAGTTCTATAGGGAAAAAAACATGAATGACAAGACAGTGATTATGTGAGACTCTATAAACTGAAATATCTTAAAATTCTACCTCAGTTTCTAAACTTCAAGGAAATTTCATTTCCTAGTGCCTTTAATTTTTAATTTACAATGCATGACATACTTCATTTTATTCAGTCTTTCAGGCCAGGGCATAATGTCCCTCTTAATGACAGTCACATTCCATGACTTATGGTTGCAAAGGGTATAGAACTTTAAAATCTAGACTTAGCAGTTTCATAAGGAATAGCAGTAACAAACATAAAGAAGAAAAATAATGATAAAGGGAATTTTACCTTTTCCATTCTTTTACTTTAGTAACTGTGCTGAAACCTGCAGGAAAATAATGTACTCTATAGCTTATTCTCTTTATATCTGTTACATTATATGCATATATATATATATAAAATGTAACATATATATATGTATAAAGTTAAACTTTAGTGGTCCATTTTTGTAGCTAAAAAACATTAAAGAATGTTAAGGAAATCAAGTATGCATAAGCTTTCTTTCTGTACAATAAGACATCATACCAAAGTAGCAGAAGTCCTTGAATGGGAAAAATAATCAGTAAAAAGAACCAGTGATAAGGAAAAAGAAGCCTTTTCTTTCAGTGGAAGAAGGTCACTTTTGGACGTTCCCAGAGATATGTCCTGTGACATGTGCTGTATTATATCAAAAAACCTTTTAGACAACCTGAAAAAATGAGTGAATAGCAAGGTCAAAGAAAGTATTGATGAATGAGTTATTCAGGGTAGCAAGAATAAGAATCAAGTGTTAAAAACTGCAAGACCTTACAAGGTATATCTATGACTGAACAGCTCAGAAGCAGATGAAATTCAAAATAGTTGCAGAGTAACGGATACATTTGTAATAACAATAATAAAAAAGATTCTGACTTCACATATAAAGTAATGTGCTATCAGCTAGTGATTCCCAGTTAGAATACTTGGGGGTTTGATAGTTGCTTGCATGAAAATGCCAGTTTATTCAGTAACAATTCATGAAGCAAAGTCGATGTCAGGCTTTTCTAGTGGGTTGATCTTGGCTGGCTGGTAGATGCCCACCCAGCCACTCTCTCACTCCCCCTCCTTAGTAGGATAAGGGAAGAAGGGGAAATCAGATGGAAGAACTTGTAGGCTGAAATATGGACAAGGAGATTACTTAACAATTATTGCCATGGACAAAATAGACTTGACACCTTTTGGGGGATAAAGCTGTGGATATGTTTTCCATTTTATTCTGTTTTCACCTCCATATCTGTGAAGAAATGGAGACAATTTGAGGGTCCTGTAATTTATCTGAGAAGTAACTAATGGTGAAGTAAGCAGAAATGAAATAATAACAAGCATGGAGACAATTGCTGCAGACAATCACAAATACAGTAGAACTGTAGCATTAAAGGTTGCACCATCAAGATCTAACCACTGCAGCAACAAAGACTTTAGCTTAAAACACATTATACTATGAATAACTTTGGGTTGTACAACTGTGACCACAATACATAAAAGAGACTGGAAAACCAGCCACAGGGCCTGTGGGAGAAAAAAAAAAAAAAACTATATATCTACTCACACTCATAAAATCACTCCTTGCTATTCATTTGTAGAGCTTTGATTTTTTTCTGTGTGGGAGATCAATAGCAGCCTGACCTTTTTCCTGAGCAGAGCTACATTCTAATCCCATAACCTTTCCAAGCTTCTTAGTCAGTGACTAATTTTAACTGGATTCAATTCTGATAACACAAAAATGTTCAAATCTGCCTCTGATTTTTCACTTTAATCTACAGAATATTTTTTTTGTTTTTATTTTAAACCTTAATATCAAAAGGTAGATGGAAAGTATCTGTTTCATTTTGATGACCCCCCACTTGTTTTGTGTCACAACCTCCCTATTATTTAAACCTATCAGCTTTTGCTTTGTTCCTTAATGTGAGCATAGATCAGTATCTTACATTATATTAGTCAAGCTTGACTTACTCTTTGTAGTCTCTTGCTGGAGAAAGCTATTCCAAACATGACTTAAATATCTACTTTAACCATACACACACATCAATGAACTCTACAATCCAGTGTCTGATACCCAGCTAATCAAGATTAATGGATTCATTTACCAGATGGTTACAATGTTATTAAAATGCAAATGCTTTCTTTCTGTTAATTGTTTAATATCACATACAATTAATCTGGGAGACTCATACGCTTTCTTGTGGTTTTGGTACAGTTCACCTGAAAATCTTGGGGAACAGAAACAAAATGCAAAATGGTTACAAGAATAGTGGCATTAAAAAGGTAGCAATTGTGAGCTGGAAATTAATTGGAAAATTGTGAGGTTTAGAACCACTAGATGCAGGACCGCAGAAGCCATGGAAAGAAAAAACTATTAGAATCACTAAGATAAGAATACTTCTCGATAGAGGAAAGGGAAAAAAAACCCACACTTTTAACAACTCTGACCAGAAACTCCTAGTTGCTTGCTAATTATTAAAGTTTTGATTCAGATTTTGAAACAAACCAAAACAAATGCCAAACAAACAAACATAAAACCCCGAAACCCACATAAAAACCCCACACGTTAACCTTTTGCTTGAATTTTTTTGCAGAGGTGGGCAAAGACTTTGGAAAACTAAATCCCAGAGTGCTGCCTAAGAGATTAACTCAGGGCACTGATTTAGAAAGTGTGAAAGCTGTGGCTCCTGAAAGCTTGGCGGTACTGCTGTAGTTGATGCTGCTTCAGTAGCTGCTGAACTGCTACAGTTTGCACAGTTCAAACAATTGTGCTCTGCTACCAGTTTGGGCAATCATAACCCAAACAATATCAATTTATTTAATATCCTGGACTGTAGGATTGTGATGTCTCAGCAGACGAGCCATGCCTGTAGCAGAGGTGCAAGCCTTTGAAGGCAGAATGAGGCAATCAGTTAGGAAACACTATTGCATTCTTAAGAAAAGCCAGTTGTGTATCTAAATCATGTACCCAAAGTAGGGACCATATGTCGCTGACCATAACAGGAGGATCGGAACTGTATGATCTTTAAGGTCACTTCCAACCCAAAGCATTCCATGATTCTAAATTTGTTTGCTCTTTGTAAATATGATAATGACCAAGGTAATTTTGCTACTTTCATATATTTTTGGTTTACTGTAGAATAAGAATGGTTATGTGGCAGTTGAACCTGGTAACTATCTGTTTAGTTCCTAAACTTATGCTATGGTAGTTGCGGAATCTAGGAGTCATCCCCAACAAATCTAACAAAATTCCTAGGAGCTCTCAGAATTGTAGATTAGATGCCCAGGTTTCCCAGAGGATAATAGACAGTACTAGGCACCTATGAAAAGCTATCACAACAGCCAACATATTTTGGACAGTCCTGCAGTCATTTGGAAGCAATATACACAGCAGAAAGCCAGCTGGAGCTTGTTAATGGAAAATATACTGAATATTGAATCTTTTTTCACCAACCAGCAAAGAGATCTAAATTCTAGACCCTGTTCAAAGACATTTATGCACATTGCAAAATGTGTAAGTAATGCTCAGTGTGGACTCATAACCTAGGATTTATCTTGCTGTAAATGGTAAGCTACACAGTTGTGCTCTACCTTTTTCTTTTTATTTCTGCTCCCCCCCCCCCCGAAAGACTTCAGTCCTTTTTGGTATCGTAAAGCGGCTTTTACTGGAAGGATAACATGTATTCTATCCATAAAGATCCAACAGATTTCTGGATGGGACACACCTCAATACTGTGTACCTGTATTTTTGTATACCAAAGGTAAAGAAGGGACCTTCTCCTACTGTGCCAAAAGAAAGCAGCTTCCACCACTTTCAGGTTGTTTATTGAATGGTTCTCATTATTCCACAGAGAATTAGCAAGAAAAATTCCTACCTCCTAGATCCTGGCAACCTCAGCCTCAAGGTTAATGCAGAGATGCTTGAAACGTTTGAGGCAGAATCACTCTCTTTGCCTAAGGCAACTTTTGAGATAGAATCACTTATTTTGCTTAAAGCATAATTTAAGAATCTAAATTTCTTTGTAATTTGTCTTATTTTTATTTATTTATTACATGATGACATTTTGATGGTAGAAAAGCAAAGTCCATGTGGTGCCAGATCAGAGTCTATCACTGATAGAATGGGACAAACTGTCAGTTGCCAATGGGAGCCACTCCAGAACCAGCCTGGTCTGCAGCAGATCTTGGCACACAGGGGGTTTTCCTGTGGCAGGGGAATGGCAGAGTAGTGGACAGAGCCACCACCTCCTGATGGGCGGAAGAAGAGATGCTGATGAGACCTGGGCATTTCCAGAGCCATAGTGGCCACCCCACACCTCCACGTGAGTGACCAGGACCACCATGACCAGAGTGGGCAAACAGGGTGTGGTACATCAGCTAGGATGTCATACAGCTGTTCACATGGCAGTTCAGGCAGAAGGGCATGCAGAAGGGCATGCAGTAGAGGCGCAGTCACCCTATCAGCTCAAGAGAAATGAAGTTGGTGGTCATCATCCTCTCAGAAGAAACTTAGCCATGCTTTCCATCCAGCAGAAAGATCTGTCATCTGCATTCTCCAGAATGGATGTGGCAACTCAGACTGGCCTCTCACAAAAACTTGCAGCCACCCAGGTCTCAGGCTTCAGGCAGTGCCAGAGCCTGTCTCTGGGAATGGATGGCAGCAGTGAGAATGGCTCAGCCTGGTGACAGAGCTCAGGGACTTAAGGAACATGAGGAATGTTGAGAAAGATATAGACTGGTGGAACAATGCTCTACCCTCCTTGAGACAAAAACAGGGACAGACACCAGAAAAAAACCAAACAAAACAACCCAAGATTAAGGGCATCCTGTATTCTCTTCCACTGGACTGAAGGCATTGCTTAAAGTAAAGGAGTGAATGGAAGCAAGTCCACACTCAGGGTGTCAGGTGAACACCTGCCTTAAACACCTCACTATCCCGGGTGCCTTGTACAACAGTTATAAGGCTCTGGCTGTGGAAGGCCAGTCTATGGATGACATGGATGGCGGTCTATCTATACCACAGGCATCACCGAGGTTAGAAAGACCTAGCCCCATTACTACCTTTATAAAGAAGAAAAGATGAGTTATATTTGCAGATGACTCTTTTCTGAGGGAAACAAAGGGTCCAATATGCCAGACAGACCCTACTCTTTGGGAAAGTCTGCTGACTCCCTGGGACTGTGGAGTTAAGGATAGTACTAGGAAACATCCTAGCCTGGTATGGCCTTCAGACTATTTTCCATTTCTACTCTTCCATGCTGGTGGCAATGAAGCCACAATGTTCAGTCTAAGGGCAATCAAAAGATGCTTCAGGGTCTTGGGACTGCTGGTAACAGAATCTGGAGCACAGGTTATGTTTTCCTTTATCCTTCCAGTTGTGGGCAGCAACTCTGGAAGAAATAGACAGACGCAGTTTATTAACATGGGGCTCTATGGCTGGTGTCACCACTACAGTTTTGGGTTCTTCAACAATGGCATGCCCTAGGCTTGCTCACATCACATGGGATTAACTTTTCTCAAAGGGGAAAGAGGGTCTTTGCTCAGGACCTTGTGGAGGTCATTGACAGAGCTTTAAACTAGACCTAAAGGGGTAGCAGAATAATGTCAAGATTGGCTGTGACAAGCTGTTGGATGACACACAAAGGTGACACCTCTGACAACACAGCTGAAATGGCTCTACATCAATGCATACAGCATAGGCAAACAACAGGAGGAGTTGGAAGCCACAATGCTGCTAGAAATTTACAGCCTAGTTGCTATTACTGAAACTTGGTGGAACAAATTCCATGACTGGAGTGTGGCTACTGGCTGTTCAGAAGGGACACGTGATAAAGGAGGGCTGGAAGAGTTACCCTCTACATCAAGAAATGAATAGATTGTGAAGCGCTGTCTCTGAAGAACAGCCATTAGCAGGTTACAATCTTATGGGTAAGAATCAGATCCTGAGGCAAAAAAGGGAATCTTGTGATTTCTGTTTGCTGCAGGCATCACAGCCAAGGGGAGCTTCTTGACAAAGCCTTCTTACTCCAGGTACAGGAGGCATCATGCTCACAGGCCCCCATCCTGCTGGGGTCTTCAACCACTCCACAGAAGATGATAATTTATTTTTGTCCTTCTCACCTTTAAAACCTATATTTAACATTGTCTTTGATTACTTATTCTTTCACACAGATACATGTTTATTTAGTATAATATCTTAAATATGATGATGTAAAGGCATGACCTATTTACAGCCTTAAAAATTAGACCTTTTTCCCCTATAAATCATACTGTATTTGTCATGCATTTTGTACAGATACATAATCCATTTATCTTGACTTTCAGTGTACTTTTATTAGTTTTTATTTCAGAGAGGAGTATTAGGATTTAATTTTTTTTCCTTTGTGTGCATTTCACTTCTTGAAACTCCAGACAACTGAATAAAGCAGCTTCTCTCACCTGTTTAATTACCCATGTCTTATTTTTCTCTGCATAGCTGAGTCTTATCAACAAAAGCCAATTATGAATCCAAATTTTGACTGTCAGGTGAATATTAAGGATTATGAAGCAGTGCTGCAGGATGACTGTCTTTTTGTGACTTCCTGATTTGCTTTCTATATTCTAAGTACCTTTCTCCTCTTTCAAAAGGTGCTATTTGTAAAGGTTAAATTCTAATGTAAATACGTATGCAGTGTAAAAGAAGTTCTAAAATTATTTTATTGTCTCTAATTCAACATTAAAAGCAGTTCAGAAATTTACAATGGAAGTGTACTTAGTATCATCTGTGAATTAATCTAAAGCCAAAGTGGCAGTTTTGTTATCATAGAATCATAGAATGTTTTTTGTTGTAAAGGATCTTCAGAGCTCATCTAGTCCAACACCCTTGCAATGAGCAGGAATATCTTCAACTAGATCGGCTTTCTCAGAACCCCGTACAGCCTGACCTTGAATGTGGGCAGGCATGGGGCAGCTACAGCCTCTCTGGGCAACCTGTTCCAGTGTCTCAAAAACCTCATTGTAAAAAATATTTTCCCTGTATCTGATATTAATCTACCTTCCACCATTATTCCTTGTTCTATTGCTACAGTCCCAACTGTAGCAATAACTGTCCCTGTTACATACTTCACTAGCAATATCTATTTGAAAACTTTTTGAAAGTATATCTGTGTAAATCTAGTTTTAAGATACTTGCACCCAGAAATACAAGTGTAGTAGAGAAAATATTTACAGTGTGTTACTTTCTGCTTTATAACTGTTAAATTAATGATGTCAAATAGAAATATGCCAACACAATACACCAACTGTGTCAGATTATTCCTACATGGTGGCTAAACCTATATACAACTATTTCTTGTTGAATCCATTCTAATTCCTAATTTATGTAGTTTTAATGTTGAATGTTTTTATGTTACTCTTAACCACAAAAAATTCTTAAACACCTTATAACACAATTCAAAGCTATACTTCAACTTTAACCCACACACTTCATATGGCAGGTACATGCTTGCAAAGTGACTGATACTTCCAGCAAATCTTAGTGGGTGGCGTCAAGAAACAGTAACGAACAACTAGGTCATTCCTGTTTAGGCACAAGCGAGGTTCTTCACATTCCTTTCATTTAAATAATTGTATCTGCAGCAGAAAGTCTTGTATCTCTTATTATTTGATTAAAGCAAGCATTGTTTTCTTGCAACAGCTGTTGTACTGCTTTGTCCAACTCTTTCCAACTCTTATATTGACATTTCTTTGGTTTGCCTCCTTCTTCATGTGACATCAAAAAGAAAGAAGAGACAAAGTATCTCAAAGGAACAGGTGAACATAGAAAACTGGAAGGGGAGAAAAATATTTTTCCTCAAATCCTCACCACTAAACTTTGTGAGCTGAGTATGCCTGATGCAGCAAGTTCAGTAAGTCAGAGGATCACGTTAGGACTGAAAGTTAAGAAGCTCATGTAATCAAGGTTCATGATTTCATATATTGATCTGAGCCACTGAGTGAAGTAACCAAACTTGTAGAATGCACTTCTGAAGTAATTCCCTTTAGCTGTCATATCTGTGTATTTCCCTATAATAGACTGTTTTAATGAACCCCATATAGAAAAGCAAGTAAGTCCACAAAACAACTAGGAGCAATAATTAAGTAGTGACAACGCCATCAAACTAATCAATAACACCAATCAATGCTGCAGCGCAGTGGTGGCTGTCATGGCTTGGGCCTGGTTAACAACTGTGGTGGTATATGAGTTTTGCTTACTCTACAGCACCGGGAAGTTAATTAGTTACGAGAGAAGTTCCTGCAGCATATGGGAACCATCAGATTCCAGGACAGTTGTAAAGGTGTGGAGAGCCTTTGAAAGGCTCCATGCATGCCCCAGTCAGGCATCAGGTGTTCCCTGCCCAATCCCATAACCAATAGCACCACTCAGGAGAGGGAGGAGACTCCAGAGTATCAAAGAGAAAAAAAAGCAGGACAGAGCATAGGGAGACGGTCACAGACTTCTCTGCATATCATGCATCCTAGTCCTAACTGCATACCCCATGGCAGGACCCACTATGCCACCCTCCCTTACCTTCCTCTTGGGTCAAGTCATCTTCTCTGAGGAACATGGGAGTCATATGATTAATAAAACTGCATATGCCACTCACTGAAGTATTTTAGTGTCCATTTAGTCTCCAGAGTGTTTTTAAATGATGACAAACATTTGATCAATAAGGTTGTAATCCGAATAAATAAAATTTCTTCCTTGATAGATGAACCACCTTCAACATAGAAAACTAATCATTAGCATTCAGGAAAAAAAAGATAGAGGAAAATTTTTTTTTTTGTTTTAGAAAGATGAGATGGAAAGAAGGAAGGAAGATGGTTTACCTTCAGTCTTTTATCCAGGAATGAATCTCAGTAAATCACAAAATTGTACCTGTGATCCCATTAAATCACTGTGTCAGATGAATCAGGTACAAACAGAAACTTGAGGAGAGAAAGATGCACCTTCTTCTACTGACAGGGTGACCATACCAATTTTTTCAGATAAGTTTTAAACCTAGGAAGCTGAATAGGTGATTCGTATACCATGACCTGGACATTAATTCTCAGATCTCATTTACAAGATATAGGTAACTGCTTTTTCCTTGGCCTATAAAAAGAAAAAAAAAAAAAAAAAAGCTTCACTATCATCTCAACCCTCAACTATCCCGTGACATGGAATCAGAACTGTACTCGGTTTTTTAAAATCACAGACTATCCTGAGTGGGAAGGGACCCACAAGGATCATCAAGTCCAACTCCTGGCTCCACACAGGTCCAGCCAAGTCAGAGCATGGGACTGAGTGCATCGTCCAGATGCTTCATGAGCTCAGCCAAGCTGGCTGCTGTGACCCCTTCCCTAGGGAGCCTGTTCCAGTGCCCAACCGCTCTCTCAGTAAGAGGAAACTTTTCCTAATATCCAACCTAAATCTCCCCAGTCACAGATTTATACCTTTCCTTCGAGTCTTTCAATGGACACCAAAGAGAGGAAAAGTGCTATCAGAAGAAGAGAAATGGGAGAAAATATTTAATTATGGAAAAAAATTGCTCACTTTCTCATTCATTATATATCACCAGACACAGAAAGAAAAATTAAGGTATGGGTATTTCACTGAGCGATGAAGATTCAAAGGAAGGGGTCTTTATGCAATTGTATATAAAAATGAAACTCAGCAGAGTGTTATAATGACAGTTAACTCAAAAGAAAATGTGCAAAGCTAAAAAACTAGTTGCACTAGTCCGAGCAGTGGCAGCTGTTTTTACTTCAGTCCCGTACGCTTTCCTCATCTGTAGTTAGAAAAGTTTGCTTCTCAAACTTATGAAGAGCTGTGCTCTTTGAGTATATGTCATCAGGAAAAATAATGGGATCGTGCCTTTCCTTAGACAAGGAGAATTCCTACTGATGTTACATTATAGTTTTGGCATCCTATCTTATCTTAGGAAATGAGCTGTTGTCTAAAACATATACAAGATTTATTGTCATCTTATCTTCTAAGTCTTTCAGAAAATACAGCAATTTAAATGGAAATCATAACATTTTGGTCAAACTCATCTTCATGCTTTCTCTGATCTTGAGCTGCTTTCTCTACATCAATCAACTAATTGCCTGTTGTGGGGTTTGGTTGTTTGTTTTTTTTTTTTCCAAGGAGTACCATATTCACAGAAATGTAGGAATTAATTCTCTTTTACCTTTTATCATAAGTATCAGATAAAAATAAAATACAGTTGTAGCTGATACAGGATTAAAAGGGAAAAGAGATTTGACTGAGAAAGTACATCTACATTGAAATTAATTACAGTTTGAGGAAAGACATTGTAAGCCTAGTCAGAAAAGACACTTTCAGGAAATATAATGTCTTATTTTAATTACTAATTTATTTTTAAAAATATAATGCAGAACTTCAAAGTCCAGATTTGACTCAAAGTTTGGAGTTTTTACTTTTCTTTGAAACTGGTTTGAAATTCCTTTCCCCTTTGCTAACCCATGGTGAGAATGATAGGAAAGACACAATTTCACAGCTCAGACTTCTTTAATCCCTCCTCCCCAGTGCCACAGCAGTCACTTTTTAATAATTTCAACAGCAAAAGCCCCCAGGGATGGATTTGGTTCAGACAGTCCAATTTTTCATCTTTACTTTCATGGGTAAGGAGCACAAGATACACAGTATGGAAGGTAGCAACCCAAAATAGGTGCATGGATATAAATAGAAAAAAGGAATGCACAAAATAAAAGTACCTATGTGAATTCTTAAATTTTACATATGCATCTATATGTACGAGGTGCATACTTCCTGCTTAACAGCAGTAAAGATGTTGGATTTTTATGGAGTAGGAAGACCGAGCTTCTGGAAATGCAAAGCAAGATTTCCCATGGGACATCAGGATGGAGGAGTTCCTCTGAACAGATTTCCCTGTGAACACGTAGTAGGTAATTAGTTACCTTTGAGGTAATTCAGAAGACTATTTAATTGAATGTTACCTGAACCCACAAACTCATTCTGAAAAAGTCATTAATAATGAAGGAGAAACAGCAACTTTATCTGACAGGAGTTCTGATTCTCTAGCCTTAGAATTCTTGAAAATCATTGAGATTGTTGAATAGGCACCCCAACAGAGAAAGACAGAACAAAGCCTTCTTTTGCTAGCCCAAGTGATCAGAAACATAATTTAACCACGCAGTTCTCCATATAGTAGGTTTTAAAGCTCTCATAAAGTGTTTTGTTTTCTACTAAATTGTATTAGCAGGCAAATACTGCCTGAGAAAATTTAGCAAAATTAAATGCAAGGATGAATTTATTAATACATTTTAGTGTTTTCAGCTTAGTTTTTAGTTTCCCCAAAGGACAGCTCCCATAATCAATTAATGAAACACAGGAAGGAATCTTCTCCCACATCACTCCAATGTCTAATCATCTCAACTTGCAAGATCGTTCTGCAGTTCTTCCTTTTGGCCTCTATCTCTTCACTGAACAAAACTTTGTACTGTTAGCAAATTTTGCCATTTCATTCTTAACCTCTTTTTTCATATCATGCCTGAACAGATCGAACAGCATTACTCCTGCACAGGTCACTTCCAGATTTTCCTGGTGATCTCATTCCACTCTGAAAAATGACCACATAGTTCTATGCTTAATTTCTTGTCTTTTAACATGTTACTTATTTATGTAAAGTTATTCCATAACATCTTTTAAAATGTGTCATGATGCATCTCACTAAAAGACTTTCAGAAACACAGTCAGTAATGATCAGACTTAGTCATACTCTTAATTCACTAAAGAAAAATTGATTCACAGTTGGCCCTGTCAGACTTACTAGAATTTGACCCGGCTCAGTATCTACCTCTGTGCAATTCAGGATAACCTTGTACCTTGAAATCTGATTATTTAAAAATAATCCACTAAGTTTAACAGCTCCCACTCTATTTGAAGCAGTTAACACCAGTACCAGCTGGGAATTGCCTCCAAATGTAAATGGATGTAATTCCCAGCTGCTACTAGTGCTAGATATAAATCATTCACAGTTTATAATGATAAATATCACCAAGTTATGTACAACTCACAGCTTCAAGCCATAATTATCATACAGTGCCAATTTTCAAAGCCAATGTTTCAAATGTCTCTGAGTTCAGAAAAGACTAGATGGTTTTAATACAATTTCTACAAATCCATGTTTCAAATTATTCCAACATAGAAAGGACCTAAAAAATAATTTTTAGAAGAAAGGTAGAAAATTACCTTTCTCTAATACCTTGGAAACTCAACAGTAAATAGATTTAAAGAGAAACACATTCAGTTCCAAATAAATTAAAGGCTGAAACTAAATACAAAATATTTTAGGAGCAAATGCTTTATTAGGAGTCATTGATTCAAATTAAATGTAAACCTGAAAAAAAGCACCACAGGAATGTTAAATACAGTTTCTGTTTGTACTATTCCACTTAAAAAGATGTATCAACAATAAAACATTAATTCTTCTGTGTTTACATGTCAAAGACCAATTTTCTCACTGACATAACTGGTCTACTTTTTAATATAAGCTACCTTTTTTCTTGTCTTTTTGTTTTGTGGTTTTTTGGGTTTTTTTAAGAAAAAAGTTCTCTTTTCTGTGACAAATTCCTCATAGAACTTTGATTCTTACATCGAAGGATTTTTCTTGTGTGCTGTTATTCCTGAAAGATATTTCATCCAAAGATGATTATGCAACTAAGTAGGCTTTATGCCTTCTGTTCCTGTCTTTTTCATACTTTTCAAGCTTTCTCTTTTTGATCATCATTACAGTTTAAAGAGCAGAGATCCCTTTTTCTATAATACAATACTGACATGATACATTAGTTTTTATTAGCTATCCAGTAGAACAAAATGTGCATTATTTTTTACATACGTAGACACCTCTGCATCTGAATATTTGCTTGAACTCATCATAGTCTATCAGCTAGTGAAATGCTTAGAAAACCATATTCAGGGAGCTGAACAAGCATGGTAATTTCTTCATTTGAAATGAAAAAGGGTATAGTTTAGTTCAATAGTATTCTGAACTAAATTCCGATGTTCCTTTTCATTTCCTTTTGGTGTATGTAATAGAATGGATAGTTTTTACCTTCTTTTACGATACTTTCCAGAGGGTTGGGTATTTTCAGTTACACTAATCTTAAATATGTACATTAAATTGATATTAATAGTACACATTTGGGCCAAAAAAAAAAAAAAAGAGCGACTGCCAGAGCAGCTCTTTTTCTGGCTTCCCCTGACAGAATTGTGTGGTATAATTTAAACCTTGGGTTTGACAAGAACTTTGGGGCACCCACCAGGCCTCAAGTGATTCAGCCTGAAAAATGCAGAGCGCCCAGACTCCCTGTGAGGAGAATTCCATGTGTGAATTCTCACCGGCCCCGGTGAGAAGATGCCCGGGCTGCCCGGTGCCGGACACAGCCTGCTCCGTGGCCCCAGCACGGCAGGGCCAAGATGAGCCCCTCAGCCCCGGGCGGGCGCCTCGGGGAAAGCCTGGGTTAGAAAGGGCAAAGCGCTGCCCGGCAGCCGGGGCTGAGGGAAACGCGAGGAGAAACAGCCCTGCGAGCCCCGCGGGGAGAGCGGCAGGAGGGGCGGAGGGGCACCCGCCGCTCCCGCTGAGCTGCCCCTGCGGCCCCGGGACAGAGCCCGGCGGGGAGGGTGTTTCCCTGCGGCCCGTGGGAAGGGCCCAGGCTGGGGTCGGGGAGCAGCGTGAGGGGAAGGAGCGGCAGAGGAGCCGTTACGGGCTGACAGAGCCCCCTCCTCGCTCCAAGCCCTCGTGCCGCTCAGTGGAGGGGACTTTGGGGAATCAAGAGTGAAGGGATGAAGCTGAGTCTGTGAGCGGGGTGAAAGAAGATGTTTTTGTATCTGTGAGATATTTAATAACTTTTTGTTCCCCACTGCCTGAAAATACTTATTTTAATTGTTGATGAATTAATTTTCCCCATGCTGAGTCTGTTTGGCCCAAGAAGGTAAATTGATAAGCTATCTCCATGTCTTTTTCTTGACACAGGAGCTTTATTGTTCCAGTTTTTCCCATTTCATCCTGCTGAGGACAGGGGAGTTAGTGAGCAACTCAATAGGAGTTCAGCTTTTAGCCAAGCTTAACCCAGTATGCCTACCTTACTTGAAATAGCTGTAATTGCATTGAGATAGCATGGGTTTACACTAAAGATTACTATTAATAATGATTTATACTGCAATGATGCCATTGGTGCAATGTGAGTCCCAGTGAGAACACATGAGCCAAAATTAAAAGGTAACAATCTCTGGTGTGTTTCCCACTTTTTAAAGTTAGGGATGCAGTGAAAATGCATACTTAAGAACAGGGAAGCAATAAAGGAAACAGAAAATGGACGTGGGTGTCTACGTTGAATAATAGAAAGGATATTACCAGAAACCAGAAAGTCTTCTTCAGATTGAGGAAGAAGCAGCAGATGGAATCACAGAATCACAGAACTTTAGGAGTTGGAAGGGACCTCAAAAGATCATCTAGTCCAACCCCCCTGCCAGAGCAGGATCACACAGACTAAATCACACAGGAACACATCCAGGTGGGTTTGAATGTCTCCAGAGAAGGAGACTCCACAGCCTCTCTGGGCAGCCTGTCCCAGGGCTCTGTCACCCTCACAGTGACAAAGTTGGGAAACAAAACTCTTGGTACCAAAAGCTAAAGCATTAGAGATCACAGCAAATGATTCAGTGTTCATGTAACACCACTGGTAGGCTATACTGTTGCTGCCACTGCTTCTACCACTTCTACCACCAACACAAAGGAGTAGTAGAGGAGTTTAAAATAGAGGAGATCTGCACGTGCGAAAGAATGAATACATAAGGTACCAAGAAATAAAACCCAAAGTAATTACCAAGAGCAAGGAGCATTTAACTTGCAAACATGATTTTCTTTTGTTTGTTGATGATCTTCGAAAACAATCATAGAGAAAAAAGAATGGGACCAAAATGTGGTAGAAAGAAAAAAACAAACCTTTGACTGGTATTCTGAAAAATAAATATGAGAATACCTGCTAATAATACTTTTATGTTTCTAACAACAAAACCAAAGGGCCAGAATTTGAGCTGCCAAGTAATGCACTATCATTACTTGGACTTTCAGAGCTATACTTAAAAAGACAACAATAAAACAAGTTCTGTCATAATGACAGCTGGACAAAGAATCAGATTTTCAAGAAACTGAATCAAATTGAACAGCTGCTGTAAATCTAATTCTGAATATTTTAATTCTAGTTGGTTTTGTGCAGGGGTTATACAATTATACAGGCAGGAAGAAACAGGAACCTGATTCTAAATTATTCACAGACGAAGGAAAAAAACATGTATAGTCTAGATAGAGCTATTTGTTTTAAATAAATGCAATCTGATATGTACCAAATAAATTATCAGTTACCATCATAGAATTCATCATGCTTTGATTTATAAGCAGGTAGGGGCTTGTGTTCTTTTTTGATATTTTTTAATTCCTTTTTAATGTAACAGCTGCCTTATAAGAACTTTTTTATAACTGCAACATGAATCGTAGCGAGTATGTGGGTTAAAAGTTTAATTTCTTTAGGAATGATTTAAACTTTTAAACATTCATTGGAAGACTACTGACACCTAAAATTAAAATATGAACTTTTATTGTAACATAGGCAGGAACGGGATCCAGATTAAGTACCTCTGTTGTTACTGTTGTCCTGCCTTGTTTTTCAATTGATAGATATGTATTTGCATTTTTACTTTGCATGATTATTCTTAAGGCCTCCTTCACTTATGGCAAAACTGGAGGGTTAGGTACAAAGTTAAATCAGGTTTTATTTTCCATAAAACATCAGTTTTGAAATTGTTTTGCTGCATCATTCAGTGATTATGCATAAATAAACCCCAGATAAACCTGGGGATTGCCAGGCTTGAAACCTGTGTCTGCTTAATGACTTCAGGATTGCTCACCATGTGTGCACCATTCATGATATGCTTTGTTGTTGCTATCTTAGTTTACATACATATTTTTATATATGTGTGTGTGTCATCATTTAAATATCTATGAGTAGATATAAAGTTATCAGAAGTCTTTGACTTTCAATCAGTCTCATTTTTCAGAAAATGTTTACACGAGCTTTGAAGGAAATTTCTCTGGTTATGGTTTTGGATTTTCTTTCTTCAGCTAGGTTTTCTTATTGTGCATGCCATGTGCCTTCAAGGTGACATTAGTATGTTGTAATAAATTAAGCTTGCCAAAACTTACCTTTTTCCCCCCAATTGTTTTTAAGAAAAGATATGAAATTTATAGAAGAACTTCTATATTTATTAAAAAGTTATGCTTCAAGCAACTTTTATCTTCTGGTCCACTTAACATTATAATGAACAACTACCTACAGAAAATGAAAGATGAGGGTCATAGAGAGTCAATTACTTTTCTAGCTTTGTGGATCATGTAGCTTTCTTTTTCTTTTATGATTAAGTAATAATTGTCCAGTAAAAGTGCAAGTCAATTTGTACACTGAAGTATAAAAATCTCCATTATGAACTTTGATTTGGCAGGTGTTGAGAGGACTTGAGTTTAAAATAGGTGTTTCATAATGTCTCACAGGAGTATGACTTGTTCTCTGTAATGCAAACAAAAAAGACATTTGAAGCTACAGTGAAACGTGTCCAAAACAAATAAGGGAGTATTTCTTGTGTGATCATAGCTGTTCAAACAAAAGGATCAAATCCAAAAGAAATCAAAGATGATATTTGACTGATGAAGGGCAAGGAGAGGAGCTTGTGATTAAAGCTTCTGCAAGAAAGTGGAATCTGACATCCAATTGGGGAAAAAAAAAAATTCCGAATGGATGAACTGTTTCCTTCCACGCACCAACAAACGTGTACCTGGGAATGGACAAGGGTTGCCAGAGTGATCAAGAGAGTACAGCAGTTACTATGACTTTGGTAGTTCCAGACTCTGATTGTTAAAAAACATGGAATAGCACAGTTATGCATGAGAAACAAAAAAAATCACCTGGAGATTAATTAAATTTACCTCAGTACAGGAATCCATCTTACAGCTCAACATCATTTAAATATATCAAATAGTATTTGGCCATGTGGAAATGCAGTTGAATGTTATTGGAAGACTGAGAACAGCCATGTGCAATGCAACGTCAATCTTATTTCCTCCTTTGTCTTATTATATTACAGAAGGCAGAAAAAGCTATGAGTTTGCATGATGTGATATAATGTGATATTCTATCAGTTGAGATTGCAAAACTATCTTTTTCTTAGCTGGGGAGAGATAATAAGTAAATAAAGAATATCAGCCAGATGCAATTATGTAAAACTCTGAACAATATTCCTTAGAGAGAAGGATATGTACATTTTCCTGTCTAGTTCCATTATGTGTGTTCATTTCAAATAGAAACAGAAATTCAATTTTGTTCAAACAACATTCCCTTCTAACACTTCATGTGCCAAGTGAGAAAAGCAACACAAAACCTCTAACAAATTAAAGAGCTCTTTAAGAACAATTTAAATGCTATTCATTTGCTTCCAGTAATGGAAGTTTTCTTGATTCACTGCATGACTACATTCTATTTTTGCAAAGAATAAGCTGTTTGTTTCTCCTTCCAATCTTGTTTATATACAAAGATTCTGTCAAGCTCATGAATGTCAGATAATATTATATTGTAAATACAGTCTTTGTTAAGTACTTTTACAAAGATTTATTTAGGCTTTACTTATAAGGAAAAAAACGTAAGTAGGTGATTCCAGCCAACATGAAGTGCTGTGCCCTTTTTATTCATCTTACAGGATCAGTAGGAGGACTGTCCTCAACCGGCAATAGCTGGATCATACTTATATACACATACACATATTTTACATACCTACTGCACAGTGAACGATGGATGCCTCCCTATCTGATTCATGATGAACTATGTAATGTACTTACTGACTACTGTAGGGAAGGAATTGAACAAGTGAAGAGACACTTAAATAAAACGTTATAATTTTCTTTACATGCACATTGTGTGATGTTTATAATTTGATAAAGAGAACAAGCTGTTAAACACTTGGAAGAAACATCACCTGAGAGAGTAGAATTGCAAGGAACAGGGAGAAAGGTAGTACAACAAGATGACATTTGAGAAAAAAGTGCCAAGCCGTGCACTGAGAACTTGGTACCAAGCATTTCTGTTATAAACCCAAATTTTCCACTGTAACCCAAGAAGGAGCTGTGAGAAGACCAGGAGTGTTAGGACTCCAAAATGGGTGAATGTGGGTCATCAGTACAAGATGACACTGAAAATGTAAATGTGGCTTTTTGATCCTGAAGTATGTCAGAAGTATACATATTTTTGACACCTGGAGGGGAGAGAAGGGAGAGAAATAATGAATAAAGTGAAGTCTGCTAAGAAGGGAGGAGCTGGGGAGACGTGTTTTAAGATCTGGTTTTACTTCTTATTATCCTACCCTGGTGGAGGGTGTGTGTTGGCGGGGTGGGGGATGGTTGTGTCTGTGTGTGTGTGTGTCTGTGTAATAAATTGGGTGGGGTTTTTTTATTTTATTCTGTGCTGAGTCTGTTTTGCCTGTGACGCTGATTGCAGAATGATCTCTTCCTGTCCTTATCTCAACTCCTGAGCCTCTCAATATATATTTTCTCCCTTGTCCATGTGATAGAGCAGCTTTGGTGGGCATCTGGCCTCCAGTCAGAATCAAACCACCACACAGGGCAAGACAATCACTTCTGAACCCACTCAGTTTACCTGCTAATGCATGTTGCACTAAGTTCAACCTCAGGGGGAAGCCCTGGACATTATCAAAACCTGCAAATACTGCAAACACATAACCCATTAAATTCTCATGTGATCCTTATTGCAAGAAGGCCCAGAATGGTTAGTTAGAAAATAGGTTGATTTCATAATTAACCCAGAGATTATATATTAGTGCTGAAATATTTGGTAGCTTCAGGTTTGTTCAGTTTTTAAAGGTATTTGGCAAGTATAAGCCATACATCCTTGTCTTTGATTATTATTCATGTATTACCAGTTAAGCAGCAAACTCATAAATATCTGGTGTGTTTGAATCCAAATTTCAATCATAGATAATGTGCTATTTCAACAGATCTTTTAAGCAAATAGATACCGAGTAAGGCTATTAATCTGCAGCAGAAATAGCAGAGCTCAGTGACTGAAAGCTAGAAGTGAAGTGCTGTGTGATAACCCATAGAGTGATGAGCTCAATGGAATTTGAAATACCTCGGTTTGCTGGTTTTTATGAAGATGCATTATTATTTCAGCGATGAATAGGCAACGTCCGCTGATAAAATACCAAAAGAATGCTCAATGATGCGATTAGAGAAAAGCTGCCTGTACTGCAGTGAGCAAATTTAGGCAATTTTTTGGCACTTCACAAGAGCACCCTTCAAGTTGCAGACGTGAATTCCTCCATCTCACCAAAGAACATCTCTCTTACCTGGAGTAATTTGTTCGCATTCTGTTTTGTACCAGTAAGACTGTGCCCTCCAGCTTTATACAAAAGATCTGAACACCACTATAAGCGTGCCTGCAGAGACAAGTGTAGAGAGAATACAGCAAGTTCTGGTCCAGACGAGCTTCCTCTCGTTGTAGTCTTCTTATGACTGAATTAGGAGTGCAGCCTCTTCAGAGAGGACATGCGTTTGGTCACAGCATGACACAAATGAGCATCTGTAGCTCCTAAACCAAAGTGATTTGAACACCTAGCTTGCTCAGTAAGTGAGCAGGAAGGACTCTAGACAGGCAGCACCCACCTTTTCCCAGGTAAGTTGCTCAGAGGGTTTTATTTTTACAAAAGTATTGGTTATTTACTCAAGCCCTCAGCAGACAAAGTATAAAAATCAAAGGGATTTTATGCTTGTTCGGAGCTGCTAAATTCCTAATAAATGCAGGGTTGTTGCAGCTCCCAGTTCCCGGATCCCAGCGGGCACAGGCACACAGCCATAGCGGCTGCCGCTCACTCCATAGGTACACACACAGACAGGACACGCAGCATTCTCACACCTCAAACAGCAGAAATGGCCTCATCCTGTTCTGCTCTCAGGCTCATGAGAATGAAAGCCTGTTAGTGGAAAATATATGCATGTATCCTATGCTATTTGGATCCCTCCAGTGGCTGGTCTGCCTACTGGGTATATGAACTCTAGAGCCTGCAGCACCAATCCAGCTGCTGACCTTCAGACGTTCTCTCACACACATAGACACATGCACAATGGATCCCTACAGTAACCTGTTTTCCATACTACAGCCACCCAGCTGTTGGCCCCTGCATCTCCTAGTCTCTCAGTTGCTTCATGGCCAGTCGCACACATGCAGATGAGCCTATCCAGTAGCTGGTCCAGATCTGTGGTCTTACCACTACTGAACGCCAGTACTGGTCTCTCCAGTAGCAGCCTTGGGCTGTCTGATCCCTCCAGTACCTAACCTGTAAATTCTGTTCTCTCCACTATCTATTACCAGGGTTCTGGCCTCTCCATTTCTTGGTTTCCAAGCCTCTTACCAAACTCACCAGCTAGTTAGTGCAGCTTAATTTTGGCTGTTGATTACACATACACACTCCAGGTTCTCAAGTTTATGTATCCCCAGGCTCATAGCCCCTTGTGACACATGGTCCCATTCCAGTAGTTGGCACACAGACCTCTATGCACACACATGCATATAGGTAAGAGAGTCCCCTCACTCATGAAAACAGTTTAAATTGATATTTAATAAGAAGTGTATTGGGTTTGCATGGCAAGGTTTTGGTATTGAGTGTGTACAGGGTTGGCTTCTGCAAGAAGTTGATAGAAGCTTCCCCCATATCTGATAGAACCTGTGCCAGCCAGCTCCAAGGTGGACCTGTTGCTTGTGCAAAATACCATGGTGAGGCAGGCTGCCCTCCTGCAGCTCATGGAAGTTATGGATAGAGCAGATCCACATGTAGCCCTTGGAGGACCCCATGGAGCAGGTGGGTACACCTGAAGGAGACTCTGACCCCATGGGAAGCCTGCATTGGACCAGGTTCCTGGCAGGACCAATGGATCCATGGAGAGAGGAGCCCATGCTGGAGCAGATTTGCTGCAGGAAATTCTGTCTCCGTGCGGGACCAGGCTGGATGAGTCTGGTCCTGAAAGACTGAACCCAATGGGAGGGGCCCACACGGGAGCAGGTCTTGAAGAACTGCAGCCTGTGGGAAGGACTCATGTTGAAGAAGTTCATGGAGGACTCTCTCCCATGGCCAGGATCCTATGCTGGAGCAGAGGAAGAGTGCAAGGAATGACAGAGATGATGTATAATGAACTGACTGTAACCCTTATTCCCAGTCCCTCTCTTCTGTTGCAGGGAGGAGTTAGTGAAATTGGGTGTAAAGTTAAGCCTGGGGAGAAGGAAGAGGTAAGGGAAAGTCTTTCAAGGTTGTGTTTTATTTCTCATTATTCTATTCTGATTTCATTGGTAATAAATTAAATTAATTATTGCCAAGTCAAGTCTGTTTTGCCCATGACAGTAACTGGTGAGTGATCTCTTCTTGTCCTTGTCTTGATCCAGGAGCCTTTTGTTATATTTTTTCTCCCCTGCTCAGTGTCAGAGAGGAAGTGACAGAGCAGCTGTGGTTGGTACTTGGTACTTGGCATCCTCCCAGGGTCCCAACCCACCACAGAAGACAGGACAGACTGTGCTGATCATACTGAAGAAGTAATGGGTAGACAAGCATACTGATCAGTCACTTGTTTACAGACAATTGGCCCCATTTCTTGCTCTTTTTCCTATGCTTGTTTGTCCCCAAACCACCTTGATTCCTTCCTTCCTTTTGTCCTTCTCCTAAGCATCCCAAGATAGACAATCCAAAAAAATTTCTTTTTCCTCTGTATTCCCTACATCTACATAAACAGTAACCCTTCTGAGTTTGAAAGGTGCTCTGAAGAGCTGTTGTGTCATCCCCAGATGCCTGGTTGATGGCCCTCCAGTGCCAGCCCTAGGATGGGCTAGGGAAGGAACTCATGTACCTGACAAGGTGATTAAGGTTTCCCCACCAGGCATTATGTCTCCTTTGCATGTGTGTGTACAAACCTTTTATAACAACCTAACGATGCCTTGCTCTTAGATACGTTTGTTTTCTTGCTCAGCCTAGCAACACCTTGCTCTTAGACACATACATTATTTCTGTCATCCCCAGACATCCTGCTCCTGGCCCTGGGAATAGTCTGGCTGATAAAGCTTCAGACCTTGCAAAGCTGTGTTGTTGTCTCTTAACTAAAGTGATGCTGACAAGTCTTCTCAGATCTATGGTCTTCATGGTTTTACATTGAGCCTAGGTTCAGTCTTGTAACAAGTAAATCCAGATCATCTCACTAGAAGCAGAAAGTACATTAACCAATTAATCATTCTCTTGTTCTCTTCATTGCCTCTGTAAGGCTTAATATTGCTGTCTGTTGTTGTTGTTGTTGTTGTTGTTGGCTTTTCTTAGAAAAACTCATTTGATTTAACACTGGTCAGCCAACCAGGATAGTATTACACAGAGATTTTTTTTTAAAAAGGCACATAATATGCTAGTGAAAAATAAATATAACATTCTCACTTCCCCAGGGTTGGGTATAACAGTGCCTGAAGAAATGCATTTTAGATGAGCACACAATGACTTGATGTGAATTAACAATTAGATTTAGACCAGAAATCTCTCTTTCTCTCTGTATATGTAGCTTCTGACATTGCTGATCCAATTATAAAAACAACTAAAATTGTCCATGTTGGCTTTAAGTTTTAATGTGATTTTTCAGTAACAATAATATTGACTCTCCAGTTCTCCAAGCAATGTGATTAAATGTGCTTTGTTGCTTAAATCATTATTCTTCTCAGCTAAAGCTTCAGACAGGAGTTTTAGTCAATGTTATTTAAATAAGATGAAAATACACTACAAATGCAGAAAATTAGTAAGACAGAATCTTGAAAATATCTTCTTCCAACAAAGGCATATATGTATATTTCACAAATATTCAGATTTTGATTTCAGATGAACAGAGTGAAAATGCTGTAATATTAAAAAATAAGTCACAGAAAGAAAATTTCTGGACCATTCCTTCGTATTATGAATTACATCAAACTTTAAAAATTAGGTCTTCGTGGAATGTTTTCCATAGAGCTAAGACTGAATTTTTTGTTTTGAAAACTTGTGATACAATTCAAAGGTTCTGTGCAAACTCTTCTTTGTATCTATGTCCATATCACAACCTGTTAAATCAAAACATCTTAAATGCAAAAAGCACTGTGCTGCAATGCAGAACCCTGTCCTATAATTCAAAGTGTCCTAGCATCTCAGGACACATTATTCCCCCTTCCCCAAAACCGTCACCTTCTTGAAGTTATACCATGAAAGGAATTTTTTTTTTTTTTTTTTCAAAAAAAAAGTGCATTCTGCTAGCTTTCTTTGTAAACACAGAAAAATAACTGGATTTTTAGAAAAATAATTGCCTTATTTTGCAGAAACTAGACAATTTGAAAACCACTGCCCTTTATTCATATTCAAGCCAAATGAGTTCCCCCTTTGCCACAGATGGCTTTCTGAGCTGCTAATTAAGCTGACTCTTAGGAAGAACCAACTTTTTGCCAGCTCTCAGGATAAACAGAGTTCATTGAAAAATGGTACCATTAACTGTAAGAAAGGTATTGTTTCATGTCTTTCTCCTGCTTTGGATTTATTGAGACATCAGCCATTGGAGTCCACTGATATTTTTGTGCTTCTGTTCTTGTTTCATGAAGACTTCCTCAGAGAAAAGCTGCTAATGAAAGACTAATAATTTATTTGAAAAATAGTGACAGGATAGGGTTGCAGTCCTCACAGCCCATCTAAAAGCTCCAGTCACAGATGGACCCGATGTGTATGTAAGATGGAAGACCAGCTTTGATGGATGGAGCAGCAGCAGCACCATAGTCTTTTCCCTCATGATGTGTTAGGGTAGTCTGCAAGGTAACAGAGCTCATATACTCCCAATTTCAGTTCCAGCCCCACAGCAGCCTCACGCTATACCTACAGAGTCAATATTACTATTGCTAATAAAATGCATGTTTACAGTATCTGTTCTCCATAACCAAGATATTTTGTCCCCATCATTTAAGACACAAGGCATGAAGCTGAACCAAGGAGCTTCAGGAAAGGCTGTGGAGAAAAGATAACAAATTATACTTTAGTTGTCACTTTAAATCGGTGATTACAGAAGCACAGAAAGGTTTGGATTGGAAGGGACTGGGGGAAGGAATCTGGTTCAACCCTCTGGTCAAAGCAAGGACAATTTTTAATTTAATATCTTGAAGTGTATTTGCAAGCATGTAATTATCTTTCTGGAGGGATAATTTGATTTTCTTTCATATTGCTTAAATAATGCAATTCACGATTAGCAAAGCAAACTATGTTTTGCAATTAAATACATTAATGAGGAATGCTGTATAATCTCTTTATAGAAAAACTGAGTTGTATTAAGGAGGTGAAGAGGAATGCTAGTGTATTGTAAGAAAAAAACTGTTTTTTTTCTTAACTATGTAAAAAATACTTCATACTATTATGTAAAGTAGATTAAAGACAATCCTTGCTCAATTCAGAATATCTCCATTTTGTTTTCTGAAGGGTTTTGTGTTCAGGGAGACTTTTAAATCAAAAATAGAAATCCAGAGTATTTGTCCATCAGAAGCATTCAGCAATTTTAATTTAGCCCTTGAGACAGATTTGTGTAATTTAAGATTTCTAGATAAATTAAGCTAATTATTTAAATAAACATACAATAGTGCTGCTGTGACATCATGACAAAAATAACCCTGAGCAAGTTCTAAGTAATGTTGACATACTCTTTTATGAACAGACAGATCTGTCCACAGGCTGTCTCAGCTGACTCCACACAAGCCAGCTCTGAATTCTGAACCGATATAGAGTGATAAGGTAAAGCTCACCTGCTTGTGCCTCAGCAACAGACACTGTGACATGAGCTCCTGTCTGAAACTCCTGAACAAACACGACACATCACATAGAGGTGATGTGCAGCTGGGGCACACATTCATGGATATTCACACATTATTTCAGAAGACTCTACTCCAAGTCCCACATGTTAAGAGCCTGAAGAGTAAACACAAATAATCCCACCATGTCCCAGAAATACCTGAGTTTTTGGTGACTGTTGAACTAGTTTTTGCCCTCCTGTATCTGGTTGCTCCTTAGAATGAAAGATTTTTTTCTAAAATTATTGAAAAGAATGATGCATTTTGCAAGTGAGTTTAGGCCACAGACAGAACTGTATTTTGGAAATATACAAGCAATTTCATCCATATATTCAGTATGAAATATGACTCCTTGAAGTCATATTAAGTTTAAATTCATATTCTTGACTGAAAATTAATAGCTTTCTCCAAAAAACAAACTGATGTGGGGTCCTCCCTTCCTGAAATAAGCACAATAATTTGATACAATATTAAGATATCAGAAAAACTGGAGACCTCACCTGGAGTACTGTGTCCAGTTCTGCACTCCCCAACACAAGAAGCATATGGAACTGTTGGAATGGGACCAGAGAAGGGCCACAGAGATGATTGGAGGGCTGAAGCAACTCTCTTATGAAGACAGGCTGAGAGAGTTGGGGTTGTTCAGCCTGGAGAAGGCTCAGGGGAGATCTTACAGTGGCCTTCTGGTACCTGAAGAGGGCATGAAGGTCGCTGGGAAGGGACATTTTAGAAGACCATGTGGTGATAGGATGATGGGGAATAGTTTTAAATTGGAAGGAAGGGGAAAGATTTAGATTGGATATTGGGAAGAAATTTTTCACTCCAAGGGTGGTGAGGCACTGGAATAGGTTGCCCAGACAGGTGGTGGCTGCCCCCTCCCTGGAAGTGTTCAAGGTTGGATGGCACCTTGAGCAGCTTGGTCTAGTGAGAGATGTCCCTGCCCATGGCAGGGGGGTTGGAACTTCGTGATCTTCAAAGTCTCTTCCAACCCAAACCATTCATGATTCTATGATTCTGTGAATAACTTTTTCAATAGTATTAAAATCTCGTAATTCCAAGAGACACTGATTATTTAGATACTTGACATCCAAGCTAAAGCTAACCAAAGACACAGACCAGTTATCATTTTTCTCATTGTGATTTTTAAAATAAAGATTTATTTTTTTTTAGCTTGTTGGCAGTAATTGGAGTTTTTATTTTTGATGTGTGAGGAATGTAAACATTCCAGGAGAGTTAGCTGAAACATCTGGGACAGAAGATAAGAATGCATTGCTTTATTCATAACAAACATCTGAGGAAAAATGTAGATTAGATTAGATATTGATTATTATTATAAACAGTATTTTACATTTATATGTAGGAGATCCTTTGTGAAATGATCATAGATTCATAGGATGAGTTGGAGGGGACCCTTAAGGATTTTCAAGTCTAACTCCTGGCTCCACACTGAAAAAATCCTTGCAGAAACATTTATGGTACAAAGTAGAAAAACAAATGGTTACCTAACAGATTTTGCTGAAACAGAATGTTTGTGAAAGCAAAGGTAAGAATGAGTCAGATCCTCCTTGTCTTTCTTGATATATCTTGGAGGGGGAGTGTGAAACATCAGAAATTGCAGGGATTGGTCTGACAGATTTCATTATTTACATCTCTAATGTGCCAGACAGGAACAGCATCCAGGAAGCTCTCCACTGATGTGCCAGTCCCTAAGACATTGTACGTGGCATCCATAGTGTCCTTTGTTGGCAACTTGAATTAATCTTGTGTGCTGCTTCCTCACACCTCTGCAATAGCCAGTGTCAAAAACAGCACCTGCGGTAAGTGTCTTAAGTTGTCTTCTCTGCACAACATCATCACGGCAAGGGCAGAGGGGAAAGCTGCAGGCTGCATTAATTTTTCAGCCTCTCCAAAACGCTTAAATTCATGTTATTGTGACAGTTCATGTATAGGTCACACCTGCATGTCCCTGAACTGTCGCCAAGGGCACTGCTGCAAGTAGTGTTATGACAGGTAGATAATTAGACCTTGAACCTCGTCCACGGACTCACTTATAATTGCACTGTAGAGGCAGTACTTGATTCTGTCCTCAGCCTGGCTCTTAGGGCTTAGTGACTCAGAAAAATCCGATTTAAGAACTGCAGTTTAGGGGCAGGGGGTGGGTGAGGGAGAAAAATCACTTTAGGCTTACATCTTTGTAAAGTTACCTTTATAACTTAACTCTTTGAAAGAGGGTAAAGTCAGGGGTAAATGCAGTTGGACTCTAGTTCTTAGGCCAAAAAAAACCCCAAACCAAACCAAAAACCCCAACAAATCAATCATTCTATACTGTACAGTTTATTTTGGAATAAGCATCAGGAAAGAGAAGAAAAATCAGTAGCAACTGCATGGCAATATACTATCTCTGATGATACAGCAGCAATCAGTTACAAAGCAATTCCTTGAAAAGAAACTTTAATTTACTTACCTCAAGCTAATAAACTGGGAAGGAAGTCAGTATACCTCTAAGGAGTATTAAAGTATATCTTTCAGATTTTCCTCTACTGAATTTGGGCCTACAAATAAGGAATTACATCCACACAGTTCACAAAAAGTGAGATTACCTAATTATAATGTGTGGTAAAAATGAGCAAAGTGTTGTATTTCTTCTGACCTCAGACAGAGATGGATGTTCTGCTCAAAAACTTCCGGCTGCAATTCAGGAAATCTCTTTCCTCCATGAGGGAACAAAATCACATTTCAAATACATGGATGCAAAGAAATGCTCAGATGCAAACTTGGCATCCCTAATCCCTAACAGAACAAGGACCAAACATGAATTCTTAATTCTGTGCCCATGCAGAGATGGAAAATATTCCTTATTAAACTCAATTGCTCTTTTAAGCATGAAAATTTTTATTTGAACACATATAATTTGTTGGCTGCTCATCTGGCCTAGTTGTAGCTTTGTTGAATTGCAACATTGCTGTTGAATTACTGGGTTGCATGGTCTTGTGTCTAGAAACTGGCAATTAAAGCAGAAATTAACTTAATATGCATTTCAGGGTCTTTTTGAGCCCTTAAGAAGCAGACCACCTGTGACAGTTCTGCTCTGCCATTAGGGTCCCTGTAGCTGCCACTTCTTCAGTCAGTGAGTAGAGTCTGTCTGTCCATAGTTGTGAAAGACTGTTCCATTCAAGAGTTACCTTCCTTTTAGATATTTTCAGCTCATGAAAATGCCCATGATCTGTTCATATGTCAGACTTTGTTTGCAAGGACAATCTGCTGTGCAGACCTTAACATTTGGCAGGAGCTTCTCAGAAACACTGATAAAGTCACTGCAGTGTCCTCTTTCAAGACACTCGCTAAAAATCTTTTACCACAAAGCATACAAAAACACTTAACAGTGGTTAGGCTGACAAAACAATTGTTTCTTGTCACACAGACTAATATCTTTTTGTACTCATCTATCGATGTTTATTCAGGGTCAATCCATTTTCTCATCCATTTTATTATCTCATGAGATAATAAAATCACAGGTCCTTAAACACAGGAATTTTCTGACCCACAAGAACAAAGCCTAATCAATGGCTTTCAGTGTCCATCTGCCTGTGGGTCTCTAGTTACATTCTTCATGGATGAGGCAAAGAATATGCAAAGAAACCCCATTGTGCTTTAGAAATCAATTCATATTTTGATAGTCCAGTGACTGTGGCTTATGTAAACCTGTCTATGTTTGCATTATGACATGCTAGTACCTTGCTGGCAGTCTGTTTGAAGCAGACTGAGTATTTATTCAAACTCTCAACTGATTTACAGCTCTACCGAATTACTCTAAAGCCATGCTAGTAAGAAAAAATGGGGGAGGAGGAAAGAAGAATTATAGAAGAAACCAGCCTGTATGTATTGCCTTTGGGATAGTTTCCTGACAGTTTATTTTTTTCTAATTGAAACCAAAATTGTGTATTAATTCATAAACACACAACAAAAGAACATCTGAAATTAATCAATCTATTTGTCTCTTTTTCTACATTGCTTTACTGTTTTGTGAGACAAAAATATAAACATGATATATAACCTGATACTTATCCCATGCAGCCATAGTGTTAAAAAAAATCATAAATTCCAGGTAAAGCAATTTAAAATGGAAGTTTTCATGTAACTTCATGCTGGTGTCATTCATGCATAAGTATTGTTAACAGTTTCCTGCAATTACTGTTTTCTTTCAAGAAGTGGCAAAAAAAGTAACTTTTTAATCAGTGGGGTTTTTCTTTGCTCTGAAATAACTATAAGGCAGTTTAGTTTTTTTATTTTATTTCACTTCTGAACTACAATATATTAAAAATTGTTTAGAATAGCTCCATAACTTCTTAAGTCTATCTGTAATTGGTTTATTTACATTTGTGTATCTAATTGCTAAAAATATTTGGGCATGATTACTCTCTCACTGATTCCTTTGGGCTATACATCATAACAAAGTTGTTATTAATTGATGCACCATCAAATTTCACATAAGTAGCTTGCTTCAGATGAACTCTGATTATCTACTGTCATTGATTGTTCAGTGAAATATGTTAGGCCATAAAAGATGTAAGTTTTCTGATAGATAGCATCGATGTGCAGCTCCATACACTTTACGGTGGCCCCAAATCCATTTATTCTGATATCTGCAGAATAATTATTTTAAAAGCTGGCAGAAAAGAGGATTCAGTAGAAAAAAACCCACTAAACTGAAAGCCATAAGGTATGAACTCTTTTTTCTGACTTCTTGTTTAAATTTGAAATATCACTCGATATTTCAGCGTACCTCAGTTGGTGAAACAATAAAAGGATTCTTCAGTTTGAAAATATATGGCAACCTTTCTTAAAGAAAATAAATGAGGTACATTTTCCACTTCTGTGTTCCACAACACAAAGAAACAGGTTTTTAAACATGTTCCCAAAAAAACCCCCTCTTTCTGATCCAGAAGAAAGTCTTCTTATTGAGGCTTCAAAAAAAAAGAGGGGTTCAGGTAATGATACTTTGTAGGTAGACTCCAAGACCATACCTGAAAATCTTTATAAACTGAGTGTGGAATCAAGGTATTTTGTAGCTGTATCTGCAGTAGCAACCAATATGTTTTAGTCGAGCATGAGAAAAAACATGTCTGATGACATTATCAAATGTGTCGCAGTTACATTTTAGTTAGGACGGTGTTGAGTACAACAGGTTCTCAATGTCAATTAGTCTTACAAAAGTAAGTGTAAGAGATGAAATAATTTTATTCCACTGCCAGTTTTCAATTTTACCAGTAATTCTTTAAATTAATGTAGCAAATGTGGGGAGAGGGCTTCAGTTTTGACAGGTGAGGACTTGGCACTTGTATGGCTTTGAGCTGCTCTTTGATACAATTGGAGAAGCTGAGATTTTTGTTACTTTAACTGCTCAATGTCCTTTTAGGTAAATGGTAAGGGCAGTTTTAATGTCAGACATTGGTTTGGACAGATTTCTACTTCTTATTTCTCAATTCACAACAGAACAATTAGGTCCACAGCGACTCACTGCCTGTCAGTCTTTGCAGAAATCTCCTATAGGTGAACACATAGCTTCGACGTTCCGTGGAAGGAGGTTTAATGGAATAAGGACATAAACATTTAAGCTCATGTAAGAAACCGATCTTTCCTGTATCATTAGGCCAAATAGGTGTTTGCACAATCAGACATTCTAAACTGTTTGATTCTGGAGCAAAATTAGGCAATGGTTTTAGAAAAGAAAGGGCAGTGTAGCAATCTGTAGCACACAAAAGACCCTGGATAAATCACTGATGACAAAGCAGATCTGAGCAGTTTAACAAAGAGATTTTCAACCTGGTTGGTATTCATCTGTCTTTCAGTGCCTAATTTCTCCTTTCCTCACTGGGCATGCTGTATTTCTCCTTCCAGGAGATCAATGCGAACTCACACAGATCATTAGCTCAGATGAAAAATAGTTTGTCAAGCAATGAAATACTTCCAGTGATATGACAATGGCCTATTTGTGCATGCTGAGCCTGAAAATATACAGGCAGGACAGACATGGAGAAGGAAAATGATTCAGCCAGTGATGCTCCCCACTTACAGAAAGTTGTCAACTTGATCCATGTACCACATCTGAGTTCCGAGAGCAAGCATCATGTAAGCAATGATAATCCTTCACTTAACAGTTGGAAGAATCACAGAGGAAAATTTTTCAATAGATCCCTCCCTGTCAGTTACTAATTTGTTCTCTGAACTTGTCTGCCACAAAGGTTTTAAGTCAACTCTGCAGCTCTTAAAGGGCACATTAAATGAACAAGAGCAGACAACTCTGTGTCAGCAGTGCCAGTATCACAGTGCAGAGTAAGTAGTTATTTTAGCATGGCATTGAGCCTGATTTCTTAAGTTACTCAACTTGTGAACAGCTTTTCAATCTGTAATGTGGGTGCAGGAAATGTATGATGGTAGACATTGACTTGTGTGGGCAAATTCCAAACTACCGAAAAGCATACCAGTAAAACAATATGTTTAGAAATTTATAGAGCAAATAGAATTCTTCACTACTCTTGGGTTTATGGTAAGGTGATGGAAGCAAAAATTCTTACTTTTTTTCAAGCAAAGCAAGCTATTGTGGGTTGTATTATAGAAATTTTTTACCCTGATTAAAGGGAAGGTTGTTCTAGAATTTGTTGCATATGCACATATCTGAGATAGCTGGGGATGTTGCTCATAATCCTTATTGTGTGTAAAATTGTTTCTGATGTGTAGGTTCACATTAAAGAATCAGACTTTGTTGACATCTACAACGTTTCAAAGGTGAAATACTTCTTCACACTTGACTTCACGTATGATTAAAGAAGGCACATAATTTTATCTATGAATACAGAGAGAAATGTGAAGGCAGAGCCAATAATCATCTATATGGGCTCAGAAATTATTTTGGTTTTAAGACAAACACTGGGAAAAAGCAACAGCAGTAAGACATATCAGCTCCACAAATAGCATCAATGAAAATACACCTTACAGCAGACCATTAATGGTGAAACAGGAGGAAAGGAGCAGGTATTTAAGCACACAGCCCAAGAGAATATCTTAGTTTTACTAGGGACTTACTAACATCACCCTCATAGTTTATTTTTCATATGTGTTTCCTTATTCTTCATAGTGTTCCTTTATTCTTCATAGTGTTTCCTTATTTCGCTGGTCTGTTACAGGGTGCAGTTCACAATTACTCTTTAGAGTTTTTAACAACTAAAAGTTTAAAGAGTTCTAACACCTCACCTAAAGAAGTTCCACAAGTCGCCTCAGAAAAAAATGCAGAAAGATGGGTGCCGCGACGGAGAGAGACGGGACACAGCTTGATGCAAGCAAGAGTCGATTTATTGTAAAGAATCATTCCTTTTTATATGCTCTGCAGACGGCTGCTTTCTTTCAAACATACGGTGTTCGTGGGCTACATCTGATTGGTCAACGTTTTGCTGTCACGGCAGCATCTCTATCTTATCATACTAATAGAACTTCTAAAACCTCCTCAGACAGCAGATATACCTTAACAATAGAGGACACTTTTTCCTGGAGCCTGTCCCAGCAGGGGGCCGGCAACGATGCTGCCACCTTGTTTAGTTTCCCCGAGGTTCATGGCCTAAAGTCTCTATTCCGTTATCTGTTAACCTGGCAATGCTTGAGGCTTTGTTTCTCAAGCTGCATGCCACAGATGAGCTTTGCCAGGACACAAGTTTTCTTTTCTCAACACGAAAACAAAAGGATGAGCCTTCTCCCAGGAGTTCTCACTATTAGTGTTAGTATTTCTAGGATTTTCAAGATAAATAGAAATTAGATGTGGCAAATCAGACACACCTGCATATCTCTAGGCTCCCTTGCACTCTGCCTTCAAAAATCCCACCCCAATATCACTTAATCTCTCAAGTTCAAAAGAAACATGACTACTACTATCAGTATTACAAGCAAACATATAACAGCAGAACTCCTGCTGAACATAATTCTCCTGTTGTGAATGCAGACCTACCACTGTTGCTTTACTGCTTCCAACATCCCTGATTTCACCATTTCTTGTTTTTTCTTCACTGTGGGCATTCATGAAAATCAAGCGCTAAAAATAAAAAATGAGTAACTGCCATTTCAGTGATTCATGATGTTTTTCATTCTGCTTTTACTACCTCTGGTTAGAAAGGCTTTCCCCAGTCATTAATGAATGTTAGAGTTCAGTTTCAAGATAAAATCTTAAGGAACTCTGCTAAATAACTTCCTTTTGTTTGAATATTTTCTCTTTTATGTTAGATTGTCTTCATCTCATGTTACATGATCACTTTTAGAGTTCTGCTACTATTTCCCACCTTTTTATTTTTAAACTCTCTATTTATAGAATCATACAAACTTAGAATGGTTTGGATTGAAAGGGACCTCAAAGACCATCTCGTTCCAAGCCCCCTGCTATGGGCAGGGACACCCTCCACTAGATCAGACTGCCCAAAGCCCCATCCAGCCTGGCCTTGGACACTGCCAGGGAGGAGTTAATCACAGCTTCCCCAGGAAAGCTCTTTACCTGGTAGTACCAAGACTACCAAACCTGTGTTATGTGGCATAAGATAGAATGCTGGGAGAGAGCTCATTTAGTGTTTCACCCTTCTTCCATCCTTTTATTGAGGCCACTGGACTTCCAAATTTTTTGTCTTTTCCATTTTCCATAGTTTCATTCCCATTTACTATATTGCATGGATTTTCTTTACTGTGCCTTGTTTCTTCCCATGCTATCATTTTCTTTCTATGTTGTAATTTTATTTTTATGTTAATAGCTTTTCTTGATAGAATTCCTTGACTTATGATAAAAAAAAATGTTTATAAGAAAAAATTCCTTACAATGTCTTTTTCTGACTATATTATAATATAATGTGTTGCAGGGTTCTTGGTGGACACACCCCAGACTGGAGCAGGTTGGGATATATGGAAGACACTGTGACCCGAGTTGGAGCAAGCTCCTGGCAGGACCTGCAGCCTATGGAGCTGAAGCAGGTTTGTTGGGGGAACTTGTGATTCCTTGGGGACCAGGCTGGAGCAGTCTGGGCCTGAGGGACTGAGAGACATTTTATGATTCCATGACTGCAACCTGTAGAAGTGGACCACGCTGGGGCAGTTGGTGAAAAGCTGAAGCCCTGTGGGAAAGGACTTGTGTTGGAGATTGTGAAGAACTGTCTCCCATGGGTGAGACCCCATGGTGAAGCAGGGGAAGAGTGTGAGAAATGCCCCTCCCTCTCACTAATAAGGAAAACAACTCGCAAGGAGTTGACCTAAACACCCATTCGCTGTCCCCCCCTGTGACACCTGGAGGTGAGACAGGAGAGAAACCATGAATAGAGTTAAATCCATGAAGAAGGGAGGGATCATAGGAGGTGTTTTAAGATCAGATTCTACTTCTCATTATCCTGGTTTTTCCATGTCTGTGTGTGTAGTGACTTTGGTGTGCATTTGGTCTCCAGCCATGATCAAACCACCACAATGATCTTCCATTAGAATACATAGGATTAGTGTAGATTGAATTGGTATACAAACATTTTAGTTCTATTGCCACTGCATGAATACAGTTCTCTTTGTTAATAACATTTTCATTTTTTTCTTTCCATAATTTCTCTTGACCATTTTTACTCCTTTAGCTATAAGCAAATGTCAGTTACCTGAATTTTCTTTTTCTTGTCCACTTAAACCATGTAGTGACTATAAATTTCTTTTGCAATTTTCTTTCACTATATTTTTTTACACAGAAAGTGCCAGCCTAGGACACATTGAACAACACTTTTGCAATAACAAATTTGAGTTTCAAGGTGCACACAAATTTACTTTAATCTGCTGTTACCATTGTGTGTCTGAAAATGACCACTGACTAATATTTTCAGTTTTTTGAGATTTATTGAATCCTCCTTAAGTGTTTTCACTAACTATAGAATGATAAAATCATTCTATTTAGGAAATGAAACAAATACTGAGGCTGTGATAACACAATATATAAAATCCATCATCCAAATGACAACAAAAGCTATAATTCTTTTTACCTTTTTTTTTTTAGTCAGCCTGGCTGGCTGCTCCTTCATGAGAAAATGTATTTCAGATAACTGTTACAGCATACAATCTGATACAAGACTCCAGACAGCAATTTCAGCAGAGAAATTAACTCAAATTAATGTGGCGATAATTGTTGGAGCTCAGTTACATGTTTTTGTTAATTAAAGATTGAGGGAAATGGCACAGAAGAGACAGTAACATTTGTTAACAAGAATACACTAATGTTTTGGCTGTACCCATTGACCTCTGAAAAGGTTAAAATGCTTGAGCTGATGGATAAATCAGCAAATAAGACAAATCTGAGTTATTCTTTGTCTTCTTTAAAAGAAAGAAACCATATATGATCTCACTGATCAATATGAGGAAAAAACTCAGTATGTTGCAATATTATTCAGTATACTTAATAAAATGACACCAAATTTTCATTTATTGTAGTAATATATTTTAATGAGTTGGTGACCTCTTTAGCAAAAAATTTAATAATCCAACCTGAAATTAAAAACATTTATTAAATCAAATTTTTCCATTTTTAATTTAAATTAAGGTCATCATTTGCTTAAAATGATTTCATTTAAGTAGCATTTCTTTGCAATTGCCCTTTTATCTTGCCCATGTAATTAAATAGGTTGCCATCTTTCCTTTGTAAAGCTCAGCGACATCTTCTTTAAATTTTATTTAAAGACTTAAAATCTCTATTTAAAGCTGAACAGTATTGAGAAGAACCACCTATTACAAACTGTAGTGAAATCAAAATAACTATATTCTTATAATACCAGCAATGCTAAAAAAAGAACCCAAGTCACTCATGATTCTGAACACTACCTTACACATATAGTAAATCTTTAAATAAATATTATTTAATTAGCAGGATCTTGATCTCGATACTACAACTATTTCAATTGTCCAGTCTTAAGAACGGATTATTTTTGTCAAATTTCAAGAAACAGTTTGAGCATGTTTAATGGCCTTACTGGTCTTGTAATCAACATTTTCCTTAAACTGAAGTGGTTTTCAGCTTTTAGTCCATTAAAACAAACAAATTTGTGTCCACACCATTGTTTTAATTCTAATATAAGTGGAATTATATAAATTCTTGTGAAATAGTCATTAAAATCTGTGAAACATTCCTTCTGTCATATACATGTTTGCTGACCTCTAATAATGACCATGGCATTTCAGCAGCAATATATTGTAAAAGAGAAATGCTATCCATCCTTCTTTATAAGGACTGGTGCTACTATAATAATGTTGGAGATTTTATACTGAAGACAATGAGACATATACATGTATGAGATATCTGTATAGTTATTCTAAAGTGGAAGGATTGTAAGATTAGAGTAGTAGAGCAGAGATTCAGAAGATGCCATTTCTTTGCACAGATCACCAGCTATACAAGTGACATGACTTGCTGGACCTACTTTCCCAGTATCTAAAACAGGTACTTCAGATTAATTTGAAAGATCAACTCTTTATGAACTTAAAACATGAGTCTTATTTAAGTTTCCTGAAGACAGGATCTAAAATTCACTTAGTTCGGACATCTGACCTTTCAGAATGTGTTTGCATTCAGAAACAAATGTTGCAAAAATGCATTTTAAAGCAAGAGGAAAAATAAGCCAGTATGTGCAAAAAAAGAGCTTATTTTTCAAGGTAAAAAACATGGTAACATAGCAGAGAAAGTAAATTCTGCAGGAACAAATGAACTGAAGCTTTTATTATTATGATGATTCCACTGCTAGTACAGAGTATTTCAGTCACTATCAAAATAGGAGTCTCATTTTACTTTAGAATTTTGATTTGCTTTTAAGTAGGACACTTCACACTCTGCTTAAACAATACCAGCTAAAATACATCTTTTTGCCATGCCTGTCCACAGTGAATTCTATCCTTTTTGTCAAAGCTAGCGGAAAAACTGTATCCTTATCCTGTATAATAGAAAATGATATTTAAAAGTGCACTGCTCTTCCATGCTAGTTGTGCTTTGTTACTGGCAATGCAAAAATTCAGAAATATTCATAAAACTTTTCTAGAACTCATATAGCAAAATGAGTTTCAATTAAAAATCAGCTTCAATGATTTTACAGTTGGAGTGTGCCATAATGTTACCACTTCTTAAACAAGGTTAGATTTTAACAAAAATTGTATGTTGGCCAAATACTCATTTTCTGACAAAATTCTCAACAATTCAAAATCTTGGCAGTATTAGTCCTCTGAATCTTTATCAGAAAGACATCAACTATGTAGGTGAAAAGGCCACATACTCTTCAGGGAAGGAACTATAGAAGTTTTTTCTGCTGTCTGCACAGGCCAGAGCAACAACCTCCACCTTATAAAGGAAGTAATGGGAAAGAGCTGAATATGCCTAGAGGAGATTAAAACTTTATATCTAATTAAACTCTTCCATTTAATCAGAAAAATATTTCAGTTGTGTGCTTGACAATTAAATTTCAAAGACTATCATACTTAGGTAGGTAGACACAACTCCTAACAGCACACATGATGGGATAATAGGTTCTGTCACTATAACTCTCCAGTCATGGAAAGGTTAAAGGACTGCCATTCTGCTCATACTGACATGCTTTACTGGATGAGGTATTTTTTACTACATATGAAGTAATGGATATGGTCTATTCCAACAATATATTTACATATTATTTTCTTCAGTATGAAACCACATAATTGTATAGTTTTTAATATTTTTTGTACTGTAACTTAAATTACAAGCTAGGCCCTTTGAAATTCATAACGATTCCTATTTCTACAATGTACTTGTTTCAGTAGTGATCTTTCAAAGCACCAGCTGTCTGCCTACTGGATTCCCCAATCCCCATGAATCTGCAGCACTAAAACATACAATGTTTATTAGAAAAGAGATTTTGGAGAATTAAAGTACACCAAAGCAGTACACAACACGACTGCGACAGTAGGAGTGACTCAGGCCATAACCGGTTCCAGGGGCGCACCGTCACAGTGAAGCACATACTTGCATCTGCATATGCCAGCAAGGTTAACACCTTCAGAGTCACTGGCTTCCAAGTGCACCAGAAAGCAGTATCTTCCTTTGGGAAGATGCTGGAGAACTTCAGGCACAAGTAAGAGAGACACAAGCAAACATAAGAAAACCGGCCAATGATGCAGGATTTTTTATTCTCCTGTTTTCCTCCAGTTATTCATATCTTCTGTTGGAAGCAAGCATCCAGAAACCTAGGGAGGGACAAGTGTGCAGCCAGCCTCTAGTGAACATAAAAGTAAATATTCAATGAAGGTGAAACCCCCAAAATGACCTAGCTGAAACAAGGGCTAAAATTTCTTGGGGTATGGCAATATTAACAAGAATCAAGTGAAAATCTTACAGCCCTATAGATTTTGATGCAAAGACTGGAAAAAAAAAAAAAAGTCCTTACATTTTGCTCCCATGAAATCCTTCTCCTGCGCAAGCAAGTGCTGTTTTACATTGTCCTGTTGTGGCTGCCCACATAATACAGTCCCACATTTTTGCCTGTGCCTCTTTCCTGGTTCCATTTCCTGACATCATCAGCAGTATGAGGAGAGAAAGGAGGGCAGCATTTAGAACTGCAACAGAGAAAACAAGGGCAGAGCTGCAGCCTGGTTCCAGCCTGCTCACATATCAACTACAGAACCATTTGCAATACTCACATTTAACTGGCCTAACCTGCTCCTTCTGAATCCTAGCTTGTGAGTGATGGCCTTCCAGCCACTCAAGCTAAGTCCCTCTCTGACATCTTTCACAGACCATAACTGGTATAAATTCCAACTTGTCATTACATCCTTAACTGCTTCAAGACAAGACAGACATGGAAAAGTTCATACATTAACACAATGTTATCTAATTTTATTCAGTTAAAGAATTGCTCACATCAGTGTTAAAATTACTCAAGCCTTAAAGTATTTTACTTTCATTTACTTTGTATATAACAAAATAAAGTATTTTCATTCCTTATCATTGTCAGAATCATAATATTTCTGTCATGAAGTTATTCTTTCTTGTTTATGCATGCTAATTATGTAAATATTATGTAATCTGGTGTATAACTGCAAATTAAATAATTGCTTCAGTGCTGTTTGATGCAATAGATCCACTGAAGCAAAGATCTTGAAATTAAAAATTAAATTATTTGATATCTTTGAAGTGGTTTTGAAAACCTTATTTGTTTATGTATATTGGTGCAAAAAGTAAATTCAAGCAGCAGAACAGAAAATGGAACAATGTGAGATGCAGGCAAAAACACTGAGCAGGAAATATGTTTCACAATCTTGTGCTTTGGGTTCTGCTGCTACCAAACTACCATGCTCTAACAAAATATAATTATATTTAATAATAGGCAATGTGTTAAATTTCTTATATTTACTTTTGTGGGGGTATGCATGATATTTGGGACCAAAATGATTGCAAAACCTAAAATGCAGTCACTAACACAGGTTATAGACTTACAAAATTTGAATTTGGTGTGGGACTATTAAAAAAAATCAGAATTTCTCAGAGCTAGTCATGATAACTAATCATGTATTTTCTTTTTCTTTTACTAATATCAATATCTTTTCTAATATCACGATCTACTTGAAAAGAATAGATCCAGTGCATGATGTTAGGATAGAACTAGTCAGAGTAATTCTTTTTCTATTAGATAACTTGCTAATTAAAACACCAGAATGATTAGTGTTTTAATCTTTTTTTAACTAATGCTGAAATTTCTGAGCTGCCAAGAAGTAAAATTCCAGCTAGAATTTTGGATTAATCCTCAGATTTTCTTTCTGAGCCTGCTACTGGATTGTCACATATTCCTCAGTATATCACACAGACCTCAAAAAGAAACAACTTCTTACACTGAGCTACCCATGGAAATATATTTTAACAAAATAAGTACATTTTGACTGAGGTAGGTACACATTTCTGCAAATTAAATTACATTAATTATGTATCTCAAACTGCATGATTTCCCCAGCTTTGCATAGCCTAAGTAATTTTTTTCCTCAAGTCATTTAGTTTTCTTGATACAGTCCAAAGAGAAGCAATATGTTCAATTCTACTATTAGTCACTGAGCAGCACTATCAATTTTTTTCTGGTGTGCAATGGAATAGTTCACAAACTGGAAGTCCCATCTGTTCAGGAGGACAGAAAATATTTTTTCACTGCCCATTCTCCTACAGCTGTCATTTGTTTTTCATAACCTTCCTTTCTCCATAAATTTGTTCCTTTGGTCAATATTTCATGGTTCTTTTGCTTTCAGTTTCTGTTATGTTCATTCCCTTTGTAATTTTCTAATTTAAAAGTTTTTCTTCTGCTATGCTATTATTCAGCTTGCCATAAAAGCATGATCACATGGATCTGGTGTTCCCAGTCCTAAATAGACCTAAATCTATTATCTAATGAGTGTAACACAGTGGGTTGTTTTGTTGGTTGTTTTGGGGGGGGTTGTGTTTTGTCGTTTTGTTTTTTTTTTTTTAAATTTGGTTTCTGCATGGGACTTCTTAAGAAAAAGAGTGCCTGCATGAACTGAAGTTGTCATCCAGCACTGTGTGATAAGTGTCTGTCTCTTTTCCTGTCCCTTTTCAGGATAGAATTCAACAATCAGATTGTAAGTGCATTGCTAGCTATGCTCTTCTTATTACCACACTAGTAATTTTGTCCACCAGAGAATGATATCTTAAGGGAACTTTTAAAGAATTTCATTGGGATTTAAGTGAATAATTCTTCACAGATGAGTAATGTTTCCTCAGTCTGTTCTGCTGCATCTTTGGTCTATGTGAATGTGGACTGAGCAGAGATTATCTTCCCTCCTGAAAATCATGTCCTCATTTCATCAGACACAATCCAGTCTCACAAACAGTCAGGATTTTGAATTCACAGGTATCTGATCTGAGAGGACTTTGTTTGAAATGTCAGTTTCATATCATTAATTGTACACTAGAAGATTCACAGATATTAATGTTAACTTACTGATTCTTAACTCCACAGTACTTTGAGGGGGAAGGAGTCCTAATAAATCACTCATAAATGCCAGTGACAGTTACATGGGAAAAAAAAGGTACATGATCATATGTTTAATCACAGAATGACAGAATCACAAGGTTGGAAAAGACCTTTAAGATCATCAAGTCCAATTATTCCCATCGAAAGCTAAACTATATCCCTAAGTACCTCATCTACCCTTTTTTTAAACACATCCAGGGAAGGTCACCTCCCTGGGCAGCCTGTTCCAGGCCCTGACAGCTCTTTCAGTGAAAGCTTTTTTTTCTAACATCTAATCTAAACCTGCCCTGGCACAGCTTCATGCCATTTCCCCTTGTCCTATCTCCTGTCGTCTGGCTGAAAAGACCATTGCCCACCTCTCTACAACTTCCCTTCAGGTAGTTGTAGGTGGTGATAAGGTCTCCCCTTAGCCTCCTCTTCTCCAGACTAAATATCCCCAGCTCCGTCAGCTACTTCTCATATGATTTTCCCTTCACCAGTCTGGTTACCCTTCTCTAGACTCGCTCAAGGACCTCAGTGCCCTTCTTATGGTGAGGAGCCCAGAACTGGACAGAGTACTCAAGGTGCAGTCTCACCAATGCGAAGTACAAATAATATACTGTTTCAAATATATCCATTTAATTTAACCATGATATACTCAAGGCAAGGTCAAAGAAGTTTAAGAAGTAAACATATTCTACATTAGGAAAAATTCAGACATCTTAATATCAATAATACTGCTTATGTAGTATCTTTCATTGCACATGTTTTGTTGCAATAAAAAAATGCTTTAAATTCTCCCTTTTTTCCTTTTCATTAATTGTGCATTGAAATTGCATATTTCCCCAGTTATATTTATTCCTGGATATTATGCATCCATTTGTTTCCAGAAAAAAAAATCATGGTGATAACAACATACAGTTATTTGATAGTAAAGCTCTTTAGTTATTCCTTTGTTTCATTTCTGGAGTAATAAAATTAATTCTCTGAATAAATTGGGTTTTGAATGCTCATGGAAAACAAATATTAAAGTTTGTAAATGTGCTGAGTAAACGCTGGATGGAGGCCAGGTGCCCACCAAAGCCACTCTATCATTCCCTCCCCATGGGAGACAAAATACAATGAAAGGCTCATAGGCTGAGATGAGGACAGGGACAGATCACTGACCAATTACTGTAACAGGAAAAAACAAACTCAACTTTGGAAAATCAATTTAATACTATAAGCCTGCCTCATCATGGTCTTCTCCACAGGCTGAAGGGGAATCTCTGCTCCAGCATCTGGAGGACCTCCTCCCCCTCCTTCACTGACGTGGGTGTCTGCAGAGTTGTTCCTCTCACATCTCCTCTCTCTGGTGCAGAAGAGAGAGATTGTGTAGGGTTTTTTTTTCCTCCTTGTTATCAATTTGTTAAATGATGTTAACAATGTTATCCCAGAAGTGCTACCACTGTTGCTGGTTGGCTTGGCATTGGCAGCAGTGGGTCCATCTTGGAGCTGGCTCTATCAGACATGGGAGGGGGTTCTGGCATCTTCTCCCAAAAGCCACACTGGTACCCTCCAGTTACCAAAACCTTGTCATGCAAACCCTACACATAGGGATTAAAAAAGAATAACAAATATTTATATTTCATGCCTAATTATCTATATATCTATATCTATAAGGAAGGTTACAGGAACAAATAAGAGACTAGGAAATTTGGTTTTATTCCTTTATACTCCCTTTTCCCCAGGCGATAGTAAGAGCTTGGAACAAATGCTTAAATGTTATCAGTATAATTTCAGTATTTCCTGTAAATTCTTAACTAGTAATTGACATATTAAGCCAGCTTTTATTTCTTCAGATTTGAACATAAATATTCATCTCATCATAATAAATAATTCAAACTGAACAGACACTTATAGATGAAGCACGTTTAAAATCAAATTTATCAGGCAACTACTGAAGTATTTAATCTAGGAATCTCATCTGTTTGCAGTCCCGGAATCCTTTGATCAAGGATTATAATTATAAAAACAAGATACTTTAAATTGCACTGGCATTTTCAGAAGAAATATTATAGGCATAAGAAGCATAGAAGATATTTTTTCTTCCAAGATATATTTTTTTAAAAGATGAATTGTCTGTCTAAAGTGTACACACTGTATTTAATGGGATAATGAAAAAGTTTGAAAAACAGACAAAACCAAAGATGAGTTATGTTTTTATCTAGAAATTAAAGACTGTGTGTTCGGATCAGTTATAGTAAATGTAACTTACAGACAGAGTAACTCAGAGATTTTTAATACTCTTATAGCCATTTGCCTTTTAATTCCTGTCACAAAATTTTAACAAGATAATTATGTTTTTCTCCACTCCTTCCTCAAAGATGAATAATATCTTTAGTGAGAAAAAAATTGTGGTCCAATCTTCAATTCCTCCCTGAAAGCACTATACTATCACAGTATTGTAATAAGACATAGAATAGACTTTCCTGATGTTGATTTGGTGCCATGGAACAGAAATCACAGAACAGAGAACTGCAGCATTAGGATGATCATAATTTTTCAACCTTATTTATATTAAACATCAGTGATGATCTGTCAAAGTGGGTACAAAGTTTCAAATAAAGCTCATATCCTTCCCGATATTAGTAATTCATGTGAAACGGATACATTTCCTTCCTCGTCCCTAACTACCTTGTGAGCAGAAAAAGAGACATAGAGTAGAAATTATGAAAGTGGTATTTGCTCTGAACTTGCAGTAAGCACAGATCACTTCCTTTTACAGGGACACAGATAGACAAAAATAAGATTCCTCCTATACTTCAGTGACTACATAAGGGTCTGTAGGGCATAGGAGCTGCAATTTCCAGAGCAGATACTACACAGCAGAGTGAAGTCCTGAACTGAGTTGATTGATGAACGTCAAGTGAAATGTAGCCACCTGGGAGGTACCTGAAGAAAGATAATTGATTGTGCTATTTCTAGGTGACATCTTTTACATGTCACTGCAGCGCTCACGTCCTTTCCTGTGTTGCTCACCATGAGTAATCAGAGAATATGACCCAGCCCCTCACTGCTGCACCCACCTCCCTTTGGCTGCACATACGCATGAGGAAAGTGAGGGAGTAGCTGAGTGTGGTGTTAGATCAACATAGGCTCCATACTCTACTTGCAAGGTCATGAGCAATAAATCATTATTTTAAGCATAACAGGGTGATTAAACAGAAAAATAAGTGTGATTTTCTTTTTCTGTTTTTTATTGCACCCCTTAGTTTCTATGAATAATTCAATATCTTCAATCTGTCGCCCTTCTCCCCTGTTACCCCTCCCCATCTATTTTACTCAGCAGTACTTCTAGTTCTTGTTCCACTCCTTCAGTTTCTTATCCAGATGAAATTTCTGGTTTTATGCAAAGCAGTGTGACCTCGTCCAGTAATAGGAGCCAGCAAGGAAATACTGGTGAAATACCTCAAAAGAATTAAGAGGTGTTCCTCTAAGAAGTTGACACAGCTGACAGCCCGGCTGAAGCACCTCTACACCAAGGCACACAGCGTGGACAACCAACAGGAGGAGTTGGAAGCCCTGTGCTGCTTAGAAAGCTATGACATAGTTGCCATTACTGAAATTTGTTGGGACAAATCCTGTGACAGGACTGAGGCTATCATTGGCTCTAGGCCATTGCAGGGATATGTGAATTAGTCAGTAGGACCCCCTGGGAAACTGTCCTTGGGGACAAGGGAGCAGAACAGAGCTGGCAGATCTTTAAGGACACTTTCCTCAAAGTGAAAGAGCTCCCAACCCCCATGTATAAGAAATCAGGAAAGGAAGGCAAGTGACCATCATGGATGAGTCAAAACTTGCTGGTAAAACTAAAGGGCAAGAAGGAAATGCACAGACAGAAGAGCAGCAGTCCTTTAACACAGTAAGATAGCATACATGATTATTTTAAAAATGCAATCCTAAATAATTACGTTTAAATATCTCATGCTACTTTTTGAGTGTTAGAACTTGTATAGGAATAAAAATTAAGCAATTACTGAAAATCTGAGTGAAAACAATTTACCAAATGTAAAATTTCCCAAAACAAGTGAATGTTTTATTTTATTTTCATGTCAAAGCAGTTACTAATGGGTGGTTTGCTAAGATCTTTCTTGGCTATCTGATATTCTTACACTATAGACAGACTAACAACTTAAGTCTGTGGTGGAACCAATGCTTTTACTGACAGCTATGTGCTCTGTTGGATGCTTCTACAAAGAATGATGCCAAAAAGACCGTAAAGTTGATATTTACATTTCTAAGGTTGCATCTTCCCAAGACTTTTTTGTTGCTGCTGTTGTTTCTGTGTTTCTTTACAAAATCTATTTTGGTAATAGTCAAAGGTATTATGTGCAAGAATAATAGAAATTCAGGAGGTAACCGTGAGGTGACTTAAATGTCTTTTAAATGTTTACAGTATAAAAAGAATAAGCATATAAAAAAAGAATATATCAGAAGAAAGTAGCTTTGTTTTCCTCTGAACTTTCAAGGATGCAGGCAACAATCAACAAATGAACTTTGAACTCACAGCTTTAGCAAAATAAAAATAAATATTGTATCTGGAATAGTCATTTTACATCTGCCTTTAATAAAAGACTGTTCATGTTCTTTGACACTCATTTACAGCATATCTAACTATATGAATCGTGTATTTATGACACACAGAATGGAAATTGGTTTAGTGCACTTCTGTTATTTGCAGTGTTGACAAAAGTCCATGCCCATTCCTCTCAAGCCATTTAAATATTTTCACAATGAAATGAGCTTTTTCTGAGTCTAATTATGCCATTAGTTTATGAACATTTCTATGTTAATAAACAATAACAACAATTTATTTTAATAGGAAAAAAGAAAAGTACCGCTTCATGTTTAATAAAACAGAAAATCCATTTCCACACTACACTCACTCTGCAGATTGAAAAGGTGCAAATTAAAAGTCTCTGTAAATATCTGCTTTCTTGGTTTGGCAACAGATATAAACAGTATGTTGGAAAGTATTCATTTTTTTTTTTCTCACAAGCATGAATACACTATTTGTAGACATTTCATTTTGATAATGTACAGCTTTTGTTTACCTTACAGGAGTGAACAAAATCTGACGTTTGGAGCAGAAGTCTTATGCGGAGTAGCTGAAGGAACTGGGCTTGTTTAGCCTGGAGATAAGGAGGCTGATGGGAGAACTTGTCTCTCCCTACAACTATCTGAAAAGAGGTTATAGTAAGGTGGGTGTTGATCTCTTCTCCCAAGTAACTAGCAATAGGTGAGAGGAAATGCTCTCACTTAGCAACAAGGGAGCTTTAGATTGAATATTTCTTCACTGAAAGAGTGGTCAGGCATTGGAACTGGTTGCCCAGAGAGGTGGTGGAGTCACCATCCATGGAGAAGTCAAAAAATGTGTAGAAGTGGCATTCCAGGACATGGTTTAGTTAACATGGTGGTATTCTAAGGAAAAGAAAACTTGTTGTGAATCACTGATCACAAAACTGCTGCCTGAAACAGAGATGGCTTAAGTTTATTTGATATTATTTTTTGTAGTTAAGCAGAGGGGCAAAAAAAAATAGTAGTCTTTATTGCCAACTGCTTAACTGACTTTTAAAAAGGAAAGAATACAACCTAGACATTCATATTATTGCTTTTCAGTAATTTAAAATTTTTAAAAAGTAGTAACATATGTAGAATTTAATCAGTAATTTTGTAATATTTCATCAATGTCTTTACAAATTCACAATTTCTGATCAATCAGAAATGTCTGGTAACCCCCCCCCCCTACTTAGATAACTTATCACCTTTAAAATCTGTGCAAAATTAGATTTTTAAAAGTTTAGATTTTTAAATAAAATAAGGCATTTTCAGATGCTTCTCTATTGGGCAGCTAAAAAAATAAAAGCTTCATAAAAATATTTACTTTTAAAAATTATGCCAGTTCCCTTCATAAGGATAAAAATGCCCAAGATAGTACTTGTACCTATTCTTGACCTGCAATAAGCTTCAGGTTGGGCAGAATTTCATAAAATGTTTGTTTTACTTTTCCCTCCCTAACTCCTGAAACAGGGTATTGGTTTATATGTGCCTTTCTTTTGGCCTCTTACCCTTAGTAGTTATTATCTGAACACTTTGCTTCAGAATATTGAACTGAAATGCCTGCTAGAAGTATCTGCAATAGCAACAAGTTAGCAGCAGGATGACAGTAAGTAAAATTCCAGATGAGCACTAAGAAATCCATCTTCTGCCTCAAAAGAACATTTGGGGGGGGGGGGGGGGGAGAAAAAATGAAGCATCATGTTTTCATGCTCTTAAACTGCTGAAAAAGTTGTCTGAATAACCCATAGCATCATTCCCCATAAAGTATTAAAGAAAATCAATTCTCCTATAATAGTGTACAGACTTTAGTGATTTTGGAATAATCTGATTTAAATTATCATTTTGGAAGTCATTGAACTGCATTAGAGAACATAGTTTACATGCAAGTGATGTTGGAAGGAAATGAGGGAAGCTGGTTGTCTGCTGTTACTTCTGGTGAAGTACAGGTACAGGCAATGGGAGAGGCAGGTGATCTGGAAAGAGTGCAAAGGTGCACAGGGTAGGCCCGGTGAAATGCAGGGAGGAAAGAAAAACTGCATGTGAGGAAAGTGTGGAATCAGGAAAGCTGATTGTGCTCCTGATCTGCTGATGAGTCAGCATTCTGTTGCCTCTTTTTCTTTTTTTTTTCTCTTACAGTGATTCACGTTGTCAAAACACAAATTGCACAATCATTAATAGGCCCAGCAACAGGAAATTGTAATTTTATACACTGTAACACCCTAGGAAAATATTCCAACATACTTTAATACAACACAATACCATAGGAAACATGCTGCACAATTGCCTTGATGTTAAAATAAATGGTATTTAGGTTGGTGTTGTGATTTTGCATGGCTGTGTTCTGGTAGAGGAGGGGGGGGCTGTAGGGATGACTTCTGAAAGAAACAGCTAGAAGCTTCCCCTAGGCTCCACGGAGTAAATACCAACTAGGCTCAATGCTGGACACACCACTGACAAAAGCCAAGCCCATCAATGATAATCACAGTGCCTCTGGGAATCATATTTAGGAGAAACAACCCCACCAGGACATGCTTTTTGTCACCAAAGAAAGGGGTGAGAAGATGCAAAAAACTGTGAAGACACCAAGGCCAGTGAAGGCGGGGGAGAGGCTCTGAGGGCACCAGAGAGAAAGATGCTCCTGCAGCCTGTGGAGAAGATTATGGTTGGTCTGGTTGTCCCCCACAGCCCATGGAAGAGGATGGGGAGCAGAGATCCCACCTGCAGCCCATGAAGAGGCCCCACGCTGGAGCAGGTGGAGACATAGGGAAGACACCGTGACCTGCGTTGGAGCAAGCCTCTGTCAGCACTTGCAGTCTGTGGGGAGAGAGACAGTGAGAGACAGAGAGAGAGAAAGATCCATGCCGGAGTAGGTTTGCTGGGGGGGCTTGTGGCTCCATGGGGGACCAGGATGGAGCAGTCTGGGCTTGGGACACTGAGATATTCTGTGAGTCTATGACTGCACCCCATAGCAGTGACCTACACTGCAGCAGCTGGTGAACAGATGAAGACAGTGGGAGAAAGTCTCACATTCTCACATTGAAGAAGTTCATGGAAGACTGGGTCCTGTGGGTAGGACCCCACACTGGTGCAGGGGAAGAGTGTGAGGAATGCCCCCCATAATGTGCACTGTCACTGACACCGTAATGTCAGTGACAGTGCACATTAGGGTACAGAGGTTCTCATCCTAAACCAAGAATTGCTTCAGCTGCATTTCATGGCTAAAAATTATATTCTTTATATGTATTTTTTCCTGCAGTGTTGTCTTGTTGAGGGACACAGACATAGAATCACAGACTGGCTTGGGTTGGAAGGGACCTCAAAGATCATCCGGCTCCAACCCCTTTGCCATGGGCAGGGACACACTCCACAAGATCAGGTTGCCCAAAGTCTGATCTAACCTGGCTTTGAACACTTAATCATGCACCTTGTGGCTGATGTAGGGAATAAAGAATAGCACGGCTGCAGCAGGAATTTTCATTGCAAAGGTGAAAAGATGGTAACATGCTGAAGGTTTGGGCAGTTCATGCATAGCAGTTTGAGATTTGTATATAGATCAATTCCATGGAGATTTCTTGATGTAGCTAATTTGAACATGAAGGGTGTGTATGATGGCGTTTCCGTAAGGCCTATAAAGACTGATTCTGGCTATTTGCATCATTGGCATACTGGATGACCTTTGAAAGGGCAGTTTAAGTTTACACCATAAAACTATGGTAAATTACTTTGGTCAATAGCTAAAATGCATAAGGAATGTCAAACTAAGGATTCTAGCAATAGGACCAAACATAGTCTGAAGCTACGTTGTACTGAACAGTCCTTTCCACCCATAGCAATAATGTATGAGGAACTCCTGGATGTCAGGACACCAGATATGAGTTTTGAAGCACCAGGAGAAGAAAAAGATAAGCCAGCTTCTTTCATCACACACAGTACAAGCCCTCAAGAAAAACAGGCTGATTGATTATAGCCTGAGATTTTTTTCCCAGCATTTAGTTTCTTTTACCATTTAATTTCTTTTACTATTTAATTTCTCCTCACCAGCACAAGACAGAAATTTAGCTGAGGATGTAAAAGGAAAGACACAGCTTGTTTTATTATACAACTGAAAGAGGCAGCACTCGGGAAATTCAGAGCGTTTTCTGACAAGGTTTCATTTAACACCACTGGCTATGTGGAGAAAGGAACATTTCCATCACTGTTTGTTACATGTTTGGTTTAATGCACTGAACGATGTGTTATTAATGTAACCAGTAAGAGGGAGAGGATGTGGAATGTGGCTGAGATAGTTTTCCAAGGGAACTTGGTATTTTTATGTTTTCTGAGCACCTCAGTTTTCAGCATTAATATTTTATCAGTGAGTGAAACATTTCTGCTCTCATTACACTTTTGAAATGTACTGTGTTATATAAATCTGTCATTTTGGAGCTAACTGACATAAGCAGTATTTTTTTATAATATCTAAAACTGATCTCTGAGAGCTAGAAGTCTGGGTTCTGAAACTGGGTTTGCCATAGGTCCAGTTACTGATACTGGACTGGGCAATCATTGTGCATAAGGGTTTTTTTTTTAAACCTTTAAGCTCTAAGCAGTAGTATTCTCCATTCCCTTCCGCATTTTTTCTCATTTTTAATACACAGATGTGAAATCAGATATGGGCCAGGATTTATTTTTTTTAAAGGATTTTTGAGATTATATACAAATTGAGATCTGGGTAAATGGAAGGAATTTGAAACCAGGCATTCAGGTTTTATTTGTGATTGCATTATAGTCCTCTTTTTTCCATTTAAAAAAAATCTGCATAAAATAATTGGAATACATTAGGTAGGATGCATCTCAATGGTTGAAAGACCACGGATGTCTCATCAACTGTCAAGTGCTATAAAAGAGTTTTTATGTGATGACAACACAGAAAGTCCTTGGAAACATGCAGTCATTCTTATTGTCTAATTATCATTTGACTTTAACCTTAGAATCTTACTTGCTTAACCATAAAAATCTAAGCGGTATTACAGCAATATGTTTAATAACCTGGAAATTTATTTTAAAGAGGTTAACATACAAGCTGCTAGTAGGAAAAACAAAAACTATCAAATAAAAACTATTTTCAGTTATTTAATCACAGAAGGTGAGGTCAGTGATGGAGTAAAAAAATATATATTCATAGGCAACTAAGCTGGCATGAATAGGAATAAAGTGGTGAGGTATTGCAAAAGAGTATAATTAAATATTGATGCAACTAAAAGGTTAACAGTCCATGCTGTTCTACATAGAAGTGATTTGAAAAATAAGAGATAACTGCAAAGCAAAAAAATACACTGATATTACAAAGATTTTTCATGACAGTCTAAACTAAACCAGTTGTGAAGAATTATTGGGTTCTACCAGCACCATTCAGGATGGTATGAAATACATTGGCGAAAAAATCTATGTAAAATACAGAAGAAGAAAAATAGTTCATGTCTTACTCCTTTCAGAAAACTGAGAAGTAAAGCTCTCTAAATTAGATAAACAATAGACATTATAATACTGTTCAAATTTATTTTCAGAAACTTTAGAAAATACAAGATTAAAGACAGGAGTGATTTTTTGGAAGGAGGAGTTACCATGATTCTCAAGTTAGAATTACCTTAGGTTTTAATTTTTAAAGTTTTTTAAGAAATCCTTTAGTTTCATACCTTCCACAGTTTTGGTGGTAACTGTGAAATACGTGGCTTAGTCTTGGTGAGGACAAGTGAAAAGAAGAATAATCTGCTAAAATGCTGAAAGTGAGCACAGCACCACAGAGGGTACAATGGAAGCCACTTGACAATAAAACTGGCAGTGAAATTTAGTGCCGGGAAACACAAAGCCACTTAGCTGACTTCAGAGAATTACACAGCAAAAGGTGGGAGCCCTGAGAAATACCTCAGGTCCAATCAGCTGTAAATTTTGTGATTTGAACTCCTACACTTATCCTCAATTCATGTATGTATCCCTTCTACCTGATAAGCACAATGAAACATCAGACATTACTAGACCCTACAAATAAATTTCTATTCCTCTACTGATTGTGATAATTTATCCATGTCATACTCCAAGCCGTTCATTCTAAGTGACATAGTTCTGTTTTAATTTTTGGTTTGCTCTACAGGAAGTGTATTTGCTTTGAAATTATGTCCAAAATTCCCATGTTTAATAGAATATACACTAACATTCAAACAGCCAAAAAAACCCAATGATGTGACTCACTATCAATAAAATAGTCATTTCCTTATATTCACTCTATTGTTTGCTATGGCATTACTGTTTGCTTTGCATGAATGGTTTCTGTAATATTGACTCAATTTGTGTCAATCTGCATTTTTACACATCCTTGAACAGCTTGCACATTATTTTTTTCTTAACACTAGAAGTGCTGTCGCTCTTATTTACTTTCCACTGAAAGTACCATCTCTCTGCAATAAAATTCAGAAATAGAACAGAAGCTTATTTAAGATGCTCCTGTGGACATAACCAAATGGTATATATTTGAAGTTTTGAATATCTTTCTTTTCCAATATACAGGTATGCCCCCAGGCAACAGAAACTGAGAAGCTCCTTCTATGGGTGTAGGTGCACATAGACTATCTAAAGCAATTTTGACTTGCTAATTAATATTTTTTATCATATGAATCAACAAAAACTAAACAGTCCTTTCCACTCTCTACAGCTTAGAATGATGAGAGGATGGGAGCAAAAAACACGCAGACATCTCCAGTTTCTCTCAAAGGATACCCAGCACAAGAGTGGTGGTAGATCTGGAGACTGGTGGCAAATTTACCTCGACAAGAGATCAAGGAGGGCTGAAAATCCTGGGCTTTGCTCAAGGTCAGCATTACTTTTGGTGTCTTGGTATATGCAACAAAATAGTCTCTTCAATGTGGGAACTTCAGATTCTGCTTCTAATTGAAAATCCAACACAGGAGAAGTACTGGAAATACAAAGATTTCCCTGCCTACTGGTAGTTCAAGGCACCTTTTCTTTCATTTCCAGCTTTTAAAAATCTGAAGTTGAACACTGTTAAATCCTCTTCTGAATCTGAACCTTCCCAAATACTCCTGGGCTCAGTCCATCTTCACTGAAGACCAGTAAGCATTCACCACAGAAAAACTGTTTAGTCTCTAATGCCTGTTCATGAGCTTTACCTATTAAGTGGAGATGACCCCTTATCAAGACATGTATGCTCTGAGTGATACAGTCAGAAAGTAGAACATCTACAAAAGGAAGTCATCATTAGAAACTTTTTGTGTAGCTCTTTTTTAGTGAAAAATAAAGACAAGTAATCATTAGATAGTCCAGAAAGCCATCTAGTGGTACTGAAAGACTAAAACTGATTTCCACGTCATTATGACAGGAGCTTTTTTTTCCTGGACAAAGCACTTCTAGCTAACTCAGACATCAAAGTAAAGAGAAAGTAATAGATATGAAGTTACCATGACTAGTTTTTACCTTTTAAAAATGCCATTCTTGTCTGTTCCAGCTACATACGACTCTACTGTCTCCCACTCTACGCAGCACTTCGCCTTTACTCAGCGTTTGTTAGCCCACATCTGGAATACTGCCTTCGGTTTTGGTCCCCACTATACAGAAAAGATGTGGACAGGCTAGAAGAGGTCCCAAGATGATCAAAGGACTGGGAAGCCTGATGCATGGAGAAAGGCTGAGAGAATTGGGTTTGTTCAGTCTTGAAAAAATGTGACATCACCACCATGTTCCAGTACTAAAAGGTGTCTAAGAAAGAAAATGGAGACTCCTTATTTACAAGGAATCTCATGGAAAATATGAAGGGTTAACAGGTCCAAGTTACTGCTGGCATTATTCCAATTAGACACAATGGGAAATTTTTTCACATGAGAACAGTCAGTCATTGGAAAAAATTCCTTAGGGAAGTGGTAGATTTCCCCACACTGGACACTTCTACAATTTGTCTGGTTTATCTGCTGGGCCATCTTGTCTAGATGTCTTTTGTTTAGATGGAGCTTTTGCCAAGAAAGGCTGGACCAGATGACCCTTGAGATCCCTTCCAGTCTGGTATTCTCTAATTTTCCTCATAATAATAATTCAGAGATTACTCCTCAATGCCTGTAAAACACTTTGGAGGTGAATATATTTTCAGTATATTTATAACAGAACACTTTAGCCTGTCTGCATATTAATAATACTCACTCTTACCAATGGCAAACTAAAAATCAAAGATGCTTTTCTAAATGAACAGACACATTGATTTGTTCTCTCATATATTTTTAATAGACTTCAGGCACATATCTAGCAGTAAAATAAATTGTTATTGCCTTACAGTATTTTTCTGAACAAAACTGGGTTTGGCAGGTAGCAATACTAATTTGTTTATTTTTTTAAGATAAACCTGTATATCATGTTTTTCAGACTACTCCAGTCAACTTCCTCAGGCCCTTCTTTAACAAAAGAGCTGCAAGAGACATACCAAGCATGGAGGCAATGAGACATGCCTGAGGAACCCACAGTCATTCCTCAAAAAGTCTGTTGTATTATAGTTGAAGGAGAAGTAGCAAGAAACTTCATACCTTTTTCTAATAAAAATGTAAACCACTGCCAACTAAAAAGTAACCATCAGTTAATAAATTGCTGGCAACCTTTTCAAACGTGCAGTAATTTAAGCTAAATATATCAAACTATCACTCTAATTTAAAATAATAAACAGTTTTAAGTTTACCTGTTGGGTATTGAATATTTTTTATGTTCTGTAGGCTTTCTTTCCTAGAAAAAGATTTCACTTGAGCTATAAATTTTAGTAGAAGAATAGGAGGATATGAACTACATTTTCAGGTAAAGAAGAGTCTTTTCTCCTTTTGTTCACTAGGCAGGGTATTAAATTCTCCAGCTGAATGCTCTCTTCTGACAGAATATAAAGCCACAGTGCTGAATCCCAGAAAGATGCATTAACTGCCAGGGTATTGCTAAACTTTCCTACTGATGTCTTCAATAAGGAAACATTGATTGGAACAAGATGTGGAACTTGTGCATTTCATGTCCTCACTGAGAGTGTTAACTATCAAGAAAATTACATTTCAGAAGAATATAGTGTCATCTCAAGCAAATCTGTTCCCAGAGAAAGGTTTGTCAGGACACTGTTTTAATTTACCCATGGTTCTGACAAATCAATGTAAACAACTGAGTAGTGGGAAAGTCAAAATTATACACAAATTCAGATTGAAGTCATCAAATAAAATAAAAATCAGGTCTTCCTGAAAGTGTCTAAGCATTTTATTTATTTTATTTCCATATTTACAAGGAACAAATGATGGGAATTTTTGAAAAAAAAACAGTTTCTGTGGTCTATTAAAATACCTTTATTGACTTTTTTTCTAAACCTGGGTAAAATATTAAATATTACATTTTCTTTCAGGTTGTAGTAATATACATTGTTTAAGTGATTAATTAATTTTGATGTTTTTATTTTTGTTTCCTTGAAACTGACTCTCCTTCCTCTATCCCATGTTTTCATCTCAGGCACCACATGGAAGAAGGTTTTGGTCAGCTACTGATTACAATACTCACTGGAACAGCCTCCTCAGGAACTTGGTAGAGTTGCTGTCATTGGAATCTTTCAAGATGCTATTAAATTGTGACATAATCTCATTCATACTCTCTTACCCACAAAAGGGTGGAACTCAATGGTCTTTAGGTGTCCCTTCCAATTTGGGTTGTTGTATGGTTCTATGATGCTGCGATTCTAAATTCAAAGGTGCTGTGTCCTGAACTGGAGGATGGAATCTGACTCAGGCTCAGTCATGTTTTATGGGATTGCTCTGTTAGAGCTGATAGTATGTTTTTTAGTAGTTAATTATTCCAAAGAGTTCCTATTCCCAGAACATTAAACATCATGATGGCCAACATATATACATTAGATAGATGAGGAATAGGCATACCTTTCATAGTCTGCACAACTGATTTAGGCACTAAAGTAACAGATATAAGGGCAATGACATTTCTTACAAATCCCTGACTTAAGAAATGTAAATTTGAGTTATAACGAGATTAATGAATACATAGTCCTAATGATTAGCTACACAAAATTTTTGAAGAGTCTGAGCTGTATGAATTATGAAGTAGATTACTAACTTTTCTCTTTGCAATCTAACTCTGAAGCTTTTTTTCCTTTAATGGACATCCCACTATACTGGAATTGCACTCTTGTGAAGCATACAGTGTTAACCAATCCATGACTGTACTCTACATTCATTAAAAAATATTAGAAGGAACACAATTCAATACAAATACCCATATGTGGCCTTCTATTGTAATCTATCTAGACAAAAACACTGAAATAACACATGATCTAAGAAAATCACTGCACAATAGGTCTGAATTTTAAAACCTATTAATCGTTTGACCCGAGGCCTTATATTATAAAGTATTATATATTCAAAATAATGTGAAAAGCAGCAGAAAATTTCATTACAGTTTGCCTGCTTGACTTCATTCAGAAAAATTTAGGCAAGGCCTGTTTGATGTATCCAGAGTCAGTCAACAGAAATCACTGTAATTATTCTGGATTTATATCCCTGTAAGTTAAGTCAAATTCACAACAAAATAATTACTGCAGACTGTAGTAAACTGTTAAAAATATATCTGCAGAAATAATTTATCAATCTATTGGTAACACAAAATCAGCTGATATCATTAAAAATTTTACAAAGAAAACAATGTGACTTCTCAACCAAATTCAAGTAATTAAGGTTATTTTTCAGTTTATTTAAAAACTGTGAGACTGCTTCTGCTGAGTAGGATGCTTCCATTTTTCTTCTGATCAGTGTCATGTTATATAACACGTTGCATATTTCTGAGATTAATGAATAGTTCAAATAATGTTATGTTTACCTAAGACAATAGTCTTGGCAAATTGCACAATATGCATTGCAGTGCCATACAAAACAATTCAGAAGCTTTGTTTGTGGCTAGTGTCATTTTTCCTACAATACAGTCAAATTGTTTTTCTTCAGCAGTTTTGTAGCAAGTACTGTAAGGCATTTGGGGTACCCAATGACAGAAACATCCTCCACATCCATTCCATTTTTCTCTAGTCTTGTTTGATCATTACTTCACAACCTCTTCTAATATGTGATATCATTCCACCATCATTTTATATGTTTATCTGCTGATTGCTTTCCTGACACTTTGCCCTCCAGTAATACTTTCTCTGATTGTCATCCCAATCTTGTGCTAAAATAGAAAAAGAGTTTCAGTTTTGTCTCTCAGATGTGTATATTGAATGCCTACTGCACACCAGCTATTGAAGTGTCTACCCACTAGCAGTTCCAAACACTGGCTATTACAGAGGAATAAATTGTAAAAGGAATATATATAAAGATGATTATTTGAGCCGAGAATATTTTTCAGGCTTGTGATCTGTGGACCAAACAATATCTACATATTTTTGATAGAGTTCTTTTCATAAGGATTCTCTATAGAGAGATTTTACAGTCAAGCCACAAATGAATACATACAAACACTGTAAGGCTGCATTTAAAACAAATATAAATCTTTATTATTAGCCAGACCATAAGCAAGTTCTGGTTGATATTGTCTTAAACTTGAAATTAGTTTATTTTGATGTATTTGCATCACTTTTTCTTTCTGAAAGTATCAGTGCTAATAGATACCTTTTACAAAGGTTCAGAGAAATTAATGTGAGAATAGCATGCAGAATCATAAAAAGAGCTGTGAATTTTCAAATGTTGCCAGTATTTATGTTTTGTGTACTTGAATACCCATACAGCTAGGGAAAAAAAATCTGTGAATAACTAAACTGCTCTTCTGAAACTAATAAATTCAAAAAAAATCAGCAAATTGCACCTTAAGACTTAAGAATTAACATCAGAGACTAATGCATTTCATCACAGTAAACAATAGAATATTTGAAAAATTGCACAGTATTTTTACTTCAGAGCTATTTTAAAACCCCTTATCTAGACTGGACCAAATTTATAACCCATACAGCAAGCCAGTCTCTTGTCAGGAATCACAGAATCACAGAATCATAGGGGTTGGAAGGGACCTCAAGAGATCATTGGGTCCAGCTCCCCTACAAAAGCAGTCTCCTTAGGACAGATGGCACAGGAATGCATCCAGATGGGTCTTGAATATCTCCAGAGACAGACTCCACAACCTCCCTGGGCAGCCTATTCCAGTGCTCTGTCACCCACCCTGTGAAAAAGTTCTTCTGTGTATTGGTGTGGAACTTTCTATGCTGCAACTTGAGGCCATTGGCCCTTGTCCTGTCTCCACAAACCACTGAAAAGAGGCTGGCCATTTCCCCTTGTGTCCCACACTTGAGATATTTATAAACATTAATAATATCCCCTCTTATCCTTCTTTTCTCAAGGCTGAACAGCCCCAGTTCACTCAGCCTTTCCTTGTAGGGAAGATGCTCCAGGCCCTTAATCATCTTCGTAGCCCTCTGGTGGACTATTTCCAGGACATCCCTGTCTTTTTTATACCAGGGAGCCCAGAACTGGACACAATACTCCAGGTGGGGCCTAACCAAGGCAGAGCAGAGTTTGACCTGCTGGCCACACTCCTCCTGATGCACCTCAGGATCCCATTGGTTCTCATGGCCACCGAGGCACACTGCAACAGGTAAGATTTTGTAATAGAGTATTTACTAGATCTAGTAATGAGACTGTTGCAGGTTATTTTTGTTTTATCTGTGGTAAAGAGAAAACTCCCTATATCTCAAGATGTGCTCCACAACTAAATACTTCGAGTAAATTATGTAGATCAATACATTAAACCATTGAACACTACATGCAGTAGTTGTATTAATGTTCTGTTCTGGTCCCACTAAGGGAGAAAAAATGTCTCAATTACAATGGTGTCCTAGTGGCAATTTAAATCACTTGTACCACCTAGCCTAGTGACCAAACTACAGAATGAAAACACTCAGGAGCTCCCAGGGGTGAAGGATTCTTCGAAAAGCATGAAAAATTCTGGGCCACATAAACCAGAGGTTCCTCACATGCAGAACTGATTTGACTCCCTGGCTGTGACAAGGTAGATATGAGCACTGTGCAGGCAGTGCAGGCTACATTTTGTGCAGGCTACCACATAGCCAAGATCACTGTCAAAATGTGCAGCTGGATGAATTTCCCTTTATTGACACAATATATACTATATCTTGAGTTGGATTTCTTATTGCCACATTCAGAAAGTATGTAAAAGGAAAGATTCATCCTACCTCTCCAACACTGCTGAACTCAGTTATGAAGCTAGAGTGAAGAAAACAGTCACCCCATGGATTTTCATCTCAAGTAAAAATAAAATAAAATAAAACTTCCTCCCTTAATAAACGTGAAGTGGTGACATAATCAGCTCTCACAAGCTGCCCATATATTTATTTTTCTCTACAGTTTCAGATAGAAACTGACATTTCAGTGTGCAATGTAATTACAAGAAGACCCAGAAAAGTGAACTGGGAACATCTTTCTGAAATAATAAGGCCAAGAATGGCAGATGGAGCTTAATAAGTCATCATAAATTCAGGAAAATGCATAATGTGAGGGCAACTAAGACAATTAAGATGTTGCAGAAATTAATGCAACCATTTGTTCTTTCAACATGCTGAAACATTTAAGTGATAATCTACTTCCTGTAGAAACATAAAACTTTATTTTTTTTAAAAATTTTCCGTCTCAGAACACAGAAGCAAATCTCAAAATTAGTAAATTAAACACTATTTGAAGAACCAATTTTGAAGCATGGTGTCATCACAGATTTCATTTTTATTATGTTGAAGTAGTTGGTTTCAGAACCTTTAGTGGATATATTATGTGGTAATTAGGAAAAGTTAAGTGATTGTCAACAAGATTTTTATGGAAAGTATTTTTTCTACTAAACCAACTTCTACTGAGAAGTTATTAAGTAAAATTTTTGTATTTTCTAAATTTATCAAAAACTACCATTGTTCTTCCAGGTCATAATATTCATTAAAAGCACTAATTAACACTTACTTTCTTTTCCAGTTCTATTCAGGTCCTCATGATTTAATCTCCCCGGTGGGATTCTTATGATGTGCCTCAGAAGGTTTGTTTAACCAGGGGTTTCTAACAAATAAAGAGAAAAGGCAGCTTATATGACACCTTAAATATTTTTTATCATATCATCTCTCATATCATGAGAGACCATTAGTGAAACTGTAAATTTATTAAAGTCAATTAGACTAGACAAAATTTTGTGATGAAGCTTTTTCCAAGCCAGCATCCTCCCACCCCAATAAAAACAGAAATGAAGGTTCCATCTTTGGGATATTCTTTGTCCAAACCCCCCCACACCCCTGCCCCCCCCAAAAAAAACCCATGAAAAATCAAAAAACCAAAAAGCCCACCACCTTTATTTTTCACCAGTTTTGAGCATTGCTTTCTCTGTATTGATTTTTTTTCTTCTTTTTTCCTTTATTTTAAAAACTATGGTGTGCTAAAGTTATAAGCTGATGCTGCTATGTCTAAATGCTTCAGTTACTGGACTTGGTCCAATTTACACCAGTATAACAAAAAGAATTCAAGGTTTTATGGTGATAGACTTTTGTTTACAGTTCAAAAGGGAAAATACTATTTGATTTGCAGTATTTGAGAAAATGATTTATGTAGCATTTTCTGACTCCTGTAATCAAAATTGAAGAACTTATACTCTGCACAGTGATCTAAGATCCCATTTATAATCTTAATATAACATATAATAGAATATTGGACAATCAATCAAGAAATTGAGACACTGATGACTAAATTATACAAAATGTGAAAGATTCATGACTGAACTGCTGAGGTTGAATTTCCTGGGTACTGTAAATATCAGAGAATTCAGCCTGCTTTCATGCAAGTTCATAAATTCAATTTACAAACAGAGTCGTGTGGAAAAAAGAAACATAAACACAAGTAAAACATTTCTCTCCCAAGAAATGTGATTTTCCCATTTCATATTTCAACCAAGAATGCATTCCAAGACACAAAGAAATATAGCATACAACTGAAACCAAATGTATGTTAATAGAAGACATTTTCCATTTGGAAAATAAAAATAATTTGTATCAAAGTTACAAGTTTTGAGTATCAGCTTTGCCTTCTGGTACAACATGGGGAAATCACAGGCCAAATCATACCTAATACCTGTTTCTTAGAAGTGGACCTGACTAGTCTCTAATTAATTTATAGACATTGCTAGTAGCTATTGTTGTCTATTGACTGAAATATTAACAATTAGTTCTGTATGTAGCAGAAAAATGAGGAATATTGCACTATTTCAGGATGTAATAATGTGAGTTCAGGGTTAGAACAAAGGCCTGGAATATGAGGGAGTTGAGGATACTCAACAGTGGTGCTCAAGTACCATTGTCATAGGACACTGATTCCTAATTTTTCCTACCTTTTCCATGTCTTCCTCTGAAAGTTCATTGTCTGGAACTTAGGCAAGTGCTATAGCTTCCTTTATGTTAGCAAAGGGAGGCTTGGCATTGTAGCAGAACTTCTACATCCTTCTGTTATACTAAGCATAATTAAAGATTAATGACACTTTCAAGAACAGCTGAAACTGAAAAATGGTAAGGAGTCTTTGCTGAAAGTTCTGTCATGGGTCTGAGTGGGCTTTAGGGGCTCCATTAAGAGTCAATGGGTCATCACATTGACTTGTCTACAAATTTAGCTAGATTGATATTCCCATTCCACCTCCATCTGCTCACAGAGATTCATGTTGTGATAGAAAAAATTTGAATTACATAACTCTCTGATGTTTCTGGTTAATTCCTTCTTCCATGTGATAATCAGAAATTGTCAGATCACAAAACATAGTACGTTAAATGGGAAGCGTAAGAAATTGTCCCTTTAAATACTAGTTTTCCTTCTAAGGTAGATGTACCTTAAGGTAAATTTCTTCAGTGACTTTGTGTTTGATCTGTTTTGACAATAACAACTTTCAGCAGTGGAGGTGGAAACTGAGGCTTTGAACAGCAGAGAGCCATATGGTGCTATCATTTTTTTTAAGCGGAACCCTGCACTAAACTGAGCTGCTCTGTACAAAATTTTTAATATACTTTGTATCCAGTAGGAGTTGAATATATTTTCCAGCACGTTATCAGTACTTCTCAGCACAAATCAATGAGGACACCTTGAAAACAGCTTATAAAATAATTTGAATTTTCATATTTTGTATTGGTCTTATATTTTATGGCATTTGGCTCTATAGTGCCTCATTTCTTTACTAAGAAAAATAACACTAGAAAACTGACAGGTATAGAAGTTTGGTTATTTCTGGATTAAGGGCATTTTAGTTGAAAATTTGCAGGTATTTAAGTGGAAAGGAAATGTTAGAAATTATACTGCTGAAATATATTGCTGTGTTAGTGGTTATTCTAGGCACCTTAAATTATTTATTCTTTGGCAGTTCTCCACCAACACAGACATCTTAGCTGACTTGTTATGCCATGATCTGTTATTCTAGGAGATAAATAGAAAACTGTAACCACAAGTTTAAGTGAAAACAATTTCTAATAAGATATATTTATTTAACAAAGTCCTTGTTATAAACCTATCTAGCATAGTATTAATATTTAAGTATTTCTAAAACAACATGAAAAGTTCACCAGTATCAGTGAGAATATCTTTGTACAGTTTATGTACAAAAATGTCATTAACTTTCAAATTACTCAAGTATGATGCTTGACTTGAATGAGTTGTATCAGGAAGAATAACACCACCATTGATAAAATTGCAACATGGTGTTAAGGGCAAAATTTTAATATCTTTACAAAAATTAGCTGAATATTGCATTTTCTTCACTGCAGTCACTGCTGGCAATGTTTACTTGTTCAGAAACTACACAAATACTAACATATTACTTTTGCTCCTTTATTTGGAAAATATTTAGTCATTTCTGCTGGCATTTCTGAGAGTAATAGACCCTGCAGCTGTTTCCTCTTAAGTTAAATATCAAACATTTACATTCCTTGATTCTCTCAAACTGATATTCCCATACACTCATACAAAATTTATTTCAAGTTATAGACAGAATAAAAAAAGAACAAAACAAATGTGAAACTTGCTCAATCAAGGCTACCTGCAAGAATTTGATAGGGGATCCCATGTGATTGTTGTGATTACAAAGTAAGATTCAGAAGATATTTCAGATTGCTCTTCCAGAGTCATCATATCCTTACTGTGTAATATTCCAAAAAGACTGTCCTTCCTTCAGGTTTGATAAATGTTGATACTGAATTTCGTATACAAATATGAGCATGGGTTCTGTAGTATATTTGACATACATTAAAGCATAACACAAAGCCATGGTACGGTGTCATGTCTCTCTTTTCACAAGAAAAAAACTGAGCCAGTGAAACCTTTCACCAGGTTATGAAAGCCACCAGACTATGGAATTTATTGTAACAATATATTATTTTGCTTTTTTCAACATAATTCTTACACATACAAAGTTAACCAGTAGAATTGTACTGTCATGTTCATCAGGTATGGTCATTCTCCTTTCTGCAGCTTGATAGGAGCAACATTATAACCAGCTACATGAGCAGATCATTAAGCTTTATTATCTGCAGTTGCGTTGTGTGAACTTTCTTAGACCTCTATGTTAATATGACTAAATATGTTTTAAAATAATGCTAACAAAGAAAAAAATACTGTGCTTTAAGCATAAACCAAGATCTGCTTTACACATAAAGCAGATTGATAAACATCTTTGTCTTAACCAGAAAAATGTGTTTTTAAAGGTGCTTGTATTAGAGTTTTTAACACAACTAAAAACTTATATTTAGGTGAAGTAAATGAAGTATCAAAACGTATTCTGGATCCTGCAATGGATGCTGAGAAAATATAAGGACTGTTCATGGACTAGAGGTCAAAGATAGTGATAAAAACCCTGAGATATAAAGACATAAGAAAAGGGAAAAAAAAAAATCAATATTTTCATAAATCCTACATCCTAAAAATAATCTAGCTCAATTAACTTTTCACTCACTTCAAATATTTTCCCCTCTTAGGAAAATAAAGCTAGAGGACTTTAGATGATGTGTGCTGTAAAAATATGTAGTAATTTGAAAGTAATAACACCAATCATGAAAATAGTTACAGACTGTAGATGTAAAAATTTTACCCTATTAAAGAAGGTTCCAGACTCACTCTGAGATTTATACTTTCAAAATTATTAATTTTTTAAATTCAGTGACGTTTCAATTTTTGATAGTGTCTAAGAATAATGACTGACATAAAAATTGTTGCACAAAAATGCCATATCAGATCCTTAAAAAAAGGAAAGCATTAAAACCAACTTCTTTCTAAATAAGCAAATACCTCTATCTATTTAAAGGCTATATTGTAAAGCTAAGTTTTCTTAATATGTTATTGATTCACTATTTATTTAACTAAACTAAAAGAAAAATCTCTGATGTGTCATTACATCAAAAAAGACTTGTTGCCAGGGATCAAAATACAGATCCATTTTTTCAATCATATTCAACTTCTGTGTCTCAAAAACTTTTAGTAATTTTGTGATTACAGATTCCTCCACACTAACAGCTCTATCTACATGGGTCTGCCAAACATGCGACCGTTGAAGCACACAGTAGAAAAGATTCACTTTAATGAAAGTGAAAAAGAAAGAATGGCTAGTAAAATACCAGGGCTCTTGAACCATGGTGAGACGATAAGGAAATATCTTTTAGATTATAAACATTCTTATCTTTCTATTTCTTTGTTACTTTTTTCTGCAACAGAAGAGGCAATACTTTTTCCAAAGAGGCAGTCCTGCAATATAAGCAATTCTCAACTGAGAATCTTATTCTGCTCCCTCGACATGTGAACTGTGTTTTTATTTATCTCTCTTCAATCATCATTTTGAACTATCCCAAATGGTTTCTAATACATATCTACATAAACAACAGTTAGAACTGTGAAAATAGCTAAGCTGAAAATAGAGTTCACCTTACTTGACTAAACGTTTGAAGTTTTGGAATTCATTTGAAATTAGCTGTCTAGAAAGACATTTATGGTCAAGAAAAGTATTTTTCCAAGTCAGTTTGAACTATGCCTTATTTGATGTCCCAGATAAGTAGAAAAATTCTGTCAGAAATTGCCATTCCTTCTGCATTAAGTGAGGCCTTGAAATTTCAAATAAAAAATGCCTAAATTTTAGGATAACTGCTAAAATTTTAGTTGAATAAAATTGGGTGACATGAATGGTAGGCCTAGAAAGTGGTGTCAGAGGGTAGATGTCTTCTAATAAATACAAAGAACAAACCCCATCCTGACTGCAACTTCTCTCTACTTCCCAAAAGAGTATCTGTGGAATTATTATATTTCAGAGAGATGTTTGTTGTGGGTCTTTTTTATTACAATACATCTTTCTAGACAAAGTATATCTAAAACCCTGCATGTGACGCCAAGGCTAGCAAAAGAAACTCATCTTCCAATTTTTTTGATCTGCAGAATAGCCTCCGTTAAGTTAATAACTCATTTTGAGAGTGATCTTGGTAAACTTTTGTGAACTTAAAAATAGAAATTACATTCTGGTACAGTATAGTGCTATTAAAAATTAAATACTAAATATCTTTAGTTCACTGGAGCCAACAGAATAAAGTTCACATTGAAGTACAACACCAGAAGATGGTGGTATCACACATGAAAACTGCTGGAAATGGCATAGTGCTACTTTGCTTTATAAACTTTTTTCGCCCATTGATTTATTTCTAGGTGAACAAAAGGCCGGGTGAACAACCAGACTGAAGTTACTCATTTCAAATTCTTCTAGGTCCTTAGCAAACTTCAAGAGGTGTCAGCATGTCACACCATCAAATGGCACCAACACTGAAAGTTTAAATTCTTGTTGCCTCTCATACTGGACAACATTTTAGGTATTGTAACATATACATATATGTTACAATATGGAACATGTAGTATGTTTGACTTCATATTTTAACTTAAATAAAAGTGACAAAAAAGGGCATAATATAGATTTTTATGTCGCCACTACTAATTGCATATATTTATTTTTCTCATGAAGTACATTCATGAAATAAGAGTACTGTCATCGGCTCTTGCTTTTCTCCTCCTATATATAGTTGCATGGCAACCAAGACATTACTGTCCCTCACTAACTATGCTTGGAAATCTATTTAAAAATGATCTCATGCCAAAAATTGACTGAAACACTAGCCTGCTGTCACATAGATTAGGTACTGTTGAGAATGAGTGCTGCCTTCTTCCTATTGTAGTTTCCTATTTACTTCACTCTTATACAACTAAGCACACAGTCACAGCACAATACATAAGTCAAGGGTATTAACATGACTTACTTCACTCAGCAGATTGAAAATTTCCTTGCTTACAATACTTCAGTAAACACCTCTGTAGGTAGTGTCATGGTGCAGAAGGGATGAATAATTAATCAAAATATTGGAAAATGGGACAGGATAAAATGATTTATTTTCTCAGTAGAGAAAGATGCCAGTAGCATCTCATAGACTTGTCTGAGGGAAATTGTGTGATTCAACGTATTTTCAAAAGAGGTGAATAATAAAGTGACAAGATTTGCTACAGATGTTAAGCTACTAGAGGTAAATGAGGACCAACAGAAGAATTACAGAAGTACTTTCTAATACTGGCAGGTAAAAATAATTGTAAATACATGGGAGATGCTGTACATCGGATAGGGGAAATCAATACTAATGTCACATACGAAGTGATGGACTCTCAACTCAAATGAAAACTTGGAACTATAATAGATGAAAAATCTTGGCTCACTACTCAGCAGCTGTCAAATATAATCAATTTAAAGCTAGAAACTATTGAGAAAGGAAAAGGAAACAAGGGGATTTATGCCACACTATGAATCCATTTTTCAGTAGCATTCTGATTACAGTGTGCAGTTCTGGGTACTGATCCCCTCTATCTAAAAAAGTATTCAGAGGAATTTCTGAAGACGTACAGAGAAAGGATGGCAAGACTGACTTGAAATGATTTCTGTGCACTGAACAGTAGAAACAGGGGAGCAGATAGCAGAGAGAGATATGAAAACAGGCCTTCATGGTGATGAGGGGCAACGAAAAAAGTATAAATAGGTTTTTCACTGTCATTTCCAAAGCAAGAATTAGGTGATGTCAGAAGAAACTAGAGGATGGTGGTTACAAAGCAAAAGGCTATTTGTCTTTACATGATGGATAAGAAATCTGGAAAACAGCCACAGGGGACTGAGAACAATAAATGTTTTTGAGGCTTGCAAAAGTGACTTGATTTTTTTCTTCCAAGGATTTGTCCACTGAGGGCTCCTAAACACAGGGATACTCTGGTATGTATCATACATACCATATTGATGCCTAGACATTATTTAATTTATTAAAGATAGAGTCGGATGGTGAGATGCAAAGACAGTACTAAAACACCTTTCTATTCTCCTTCCCAGGCTCAACTTCATCCCTGAACTCTTGACTACTCCCCCTCCCCAAGCAGCTCATGGTGTGTGGGGGACAGTCAGATCATAACAGCTCCTCTCTTCCTCTCTTTCATCCTCACACTTCACCCTGCTCCAGCCTGGATGCTTTCCACAGCCTGCATTTTATAATGAACCACTCCAGCATGGGTCCTCTCCATGGGCTGCAGAAAAAGACTGGTACTGTATGGGTCCCTCACAGACTGCAGTTCTTTCAAACCTTTCATTTCAAATCTATCAAGTATTAAACTTGCTAGGACTATCCTTTATTATTGAACAGGTGACTACATAAGCTGTGAACCCAAGTCTGTGGAAGAGGTCATACTTTTCCTGCCCTTGTTCTCCCTTCTTGGGCAGCCAAACTAACTATTAAAGCTATCCTAATGCATTAAAAAATGCTTTCAACAGGGCCCTAGAACAGAAGACAGAAAATTCTGAAAGTTTTTCTCACAAAAATAAAAACATTGGATTCTCTTTTTCCCTCGGGTATGGCTTCTGATATAGTTATAGTTACAACTTTCCCTTTCCTTCATGATACTGAAAACTTAAGTTTTATTTAACTATACACAGAAATAGTTAGAAACTCTATTTAAAAGACTGAAAAATCTCAAAGAATCAATCAGAATATTGAAATAACATTACTACAAATACTGACAATTTCAGAATGGAGAGACTTAGTTTTTTTGGGAGGAGGGGATAATTTGCTAATCTTTAGTTAAGACAAGTAAAGAAATGCCTGTATGAACAGGCAACCCACTGATATTATTTACGTAGCATTTAAAAAATTCTAACTCAGTTCACAGTACCAATATGAAGCTGAAATGTCCATAGAGATTATTAGTAGCTTGCAGTAGTATTCTCCAGAGTATGTTCTCACTAACACTACAGAAATAGAAAAAAGTGGAAGCAGGAGGGAACAGGACAGGAATGGTGGACAAAAACATGTTTACTAAAAAAGCCTTTCTTGGCATAGACGTGATGGTTTCATAGTTCATATTAGGTGAGAGTTAAATTTTCTACCACACTGGTCTTTATGTCAGCACAGTTACATTCACAAGCAATGCTTTAGGCCTCTTCTTCAACATCTCAGTTCCCATGCACCGTGCATGAATGTGTGAAGAAAAGGAAAAGGAGAAACAGAACTGGCACAGTATAATTCTTTCTCCCTTGTAACCCTACTGAAGCTTCCATAGCCATGGACCTTACCAGCAGTGTGCACAAGGTCCATGCTTGATCCTGTACTTTTGGTAAAATTGGGTTATATATGAGGTGCACATTTCCATGCTGAAGAACTTTCTATCCATCTTTTAAATACACATAGATTAATCCCATCAGGTGTTCATTTGGGTTTTGATTAAACACCCACATATTTTTCTATCAGTTGGATGAGGAATCCTTTGACTGGATCCTGACCTGAAATCTGAGGCAAATCTGATTGTTCACTTATCTGAAGTTGATTAATTTCATTATTGATTGCTGCAGCTTGTTTACCACAGCTACAGTGTTACAGGTTAATTCTACTTGCTGTGGTCTTGACACCTTATCTCCTAAATTATTGACTTTTGTGCATGCTTCATTTTATTTATTCACAGCAATAAATCTTCAACTTTGTTTACAAATAAACAACAGAACACTGTTTAGGTGACTTAAATGTCAGTCCAAGGGAAGAAGCATGTAACTGCATCAAATCTTTATACCAAAGTAATGTTGCTTTCTAGTATCCTAAGCATCCTATTTGCTCTGAAAGTTACAGTCTGTTCTATGAACAACAGTTAATTTTCCTAGTGCTTTTGGGACTCTTCTAATAGAAAAGCCAACTGTGTTCTCCAGAGTACTCAAAAAAACCCCCAAACAACCCAGCCTGGCCTGATCAACAACTTTTGTTTTATCTGAGTGTTTCCTGAGATTTATGAGGATCCCTTGGTTGGAATCATATCTGCTCTATATGTATCCTGGGGACAGACAAACATACTTTTAGGAGTTGATATCACTAAGTACAGACAGTCCTGACATAAACAAAGCTGGATTTTGCACTTCTGTAAATTCTTATTTCAATTAAATCTTGTATGAATGAGGAAAAAGAAGCACCAATATTTGCATAAGCAAAATGATAATGCAAATAAATTCAGGTGACCATAGCAATCTTCATACCCGCCATTAAAATAACATCATTTAACAGTGGAACAACACTGTTCCATATCTTGACACTCAGTGCTTGATGAAAACTGTATAGATCTTAATTAGGTCACAGCCCTTATTTTAAGATTTTTCTTGAAGCAATAGCTATTGGTTGTCAAATAGATACGCAGCATGATCAACAGTTTGATTGTGAATATCATAAATTATCATAACCTTTTGATTTCAATACAACTATGAGGAATTTTTTCAGATGTTTTGTTGTCCATAATGAAAACTAAGCTGCTTATTTTACTGACAGATTCTTTTCACAAGAGTGATGTATTTATGTCCTGAACTTCACTGCATTTAAATGTCATTTTAATTTCCTTGCATTCAGAAAAGGCAGAGGTCTTTAAGACTTCCCTGATTTACAGTCATAGTAGCTCAAGAGTCATGACAACAAGCAGTTAAATATCCTCTGTTGCCAGCTCCATAATATATGTATAAAAATGCCTACTATCAGAAAGAATAATATTAATGTAGATTACCATTGGACACAGTAACAAGCTGCAACCTTGCAAAAATTTACATCTGAAATATTTTGCCTAACACATTGATTTGATGAACTGTCAGGAAAAGTCTCTGCTGGAGATGTAGTTACAGTCATATTGAAAAGCAAATTAAAGCAGATTATGACTTAAAATTTTGGGAAATTAAGGGGGACTTTGTAAAAAAATTAAACATTTACATAATAGTAAATGATTTCACATGCAATTGAAACGAAAGGATAGAGTTCATTTTAAGGTTAATCTTCTTGGCATAAAAAAAGTCAAAGGTTAGAAAAATGAGTAGATTCACAAAAAGCATACAGTATAATCATTTAAGAACAAACTAAGGCTTAACCTGAGCCAGGCACTTTCTTCTCACAGGTTTTCTCCCAGCAGTGAGACCCAAGGACTAGCGGCTGGGCTGGATCACAGATGAACTGGAGAACAAGCAGTCAAACAAAGGGCCCTTGAGGACACCTTTGTCATCTTGACCAGTAAGGAGCAAATATAGGTTGAACAGTTTCTATTCATAGTCTCTTCATGCTGAGATCGGCACTCTTCCCTTTTGCAACATCTTTTCCCCCAGTTTTTCTACTGGAAAAAATGTATATGAAAGCAACCAATTTCAAAAACATGGAAATTTTGAGGATGAACTGGAAAGAATTAAGGACAAAGATCCGGCATATGGAGTTGTGGAACCATTTTTTAAGGACAGGGACTGAGAAGAAATTAATTGATGCCTTCTGTAAAGAGAATGACCAGTATGGGAGGAAAAAACCCTCAAGCTATTCTACTGTGCAAGTGATATAAGATAAATAATTAAATACTTCTTTTAGAAGGATTCTTAAAAAAATTGAAGGCGTACCTTTCAATATGCTATCCTGTCTTCTGGTTTAGAGACAAAACAGAAAGGTTTTTTTATATGTCAGTTCAACAAGCCCTATTTAGGACTGACACACCAGATGAAGTTCTCCTTCAAGCTGTTATTTTACCTGCCTTGTTATAAATCAATCCAGATCATCTCAGATGAATTATCTCCACAAACATTTTCTTGACTGTAAATGTGGACTCAAATGAGAGTGTATTTTCACTCATTTTCCAAATACAGTAATTCATATCAGAAGTAATTTTTGAACAGCAGACTTTCTCTCTAGAAATGTCATCGACTTAGTGACTCAGAAGTCAAACTTCCATTCTACGATATTAATTCAGCACTAGGATGATTTTATTAGGTATTCCAATGAAGCAGCATATAATAGTTTAAATAAATAAATAGATAAGTTTTGCAGTCTAACATGTTCTGTTCTTGCATGGTTCTATTTGTCTAAAATGCTAGGTTGAGACATGATCATGTTACCTGCCTGCCAATGATCTCATTTCCTTCAGTTTAAGAACAGCCTTCAAATTCTGTTTTCCTTTTCTTAGAGATCAAAACTTGCTACAAAATCTTATCTTCTTAAATGCCTTGAAATCCCATTAACTGTACAGCTAAACCTCTTGGCAGACTTCAGAGGCAACTTTAGATATTGGAATGAGAACATTACTCATTGTAGTGAGGAGGGATGGGGGCAAATGCATCCTAAAGCTCATTGATGACAATTTTAATAATTTAAGACAAAGCAAGCTAACACCTGGAAGAAACAGTATCTACAACACTGAACTTTTGGCACATCATGGATTCCATGTTGATTCTGTCAGGCTCCTAAGTGCAATAGCACCCCTTCCTGGCCCTTTTCACCCTGACCTGAGGCTTCATCCAACTCCTGTCCATGGCAAGGGGCTCCATTTTACTACAGCCCTGGGTACATAGACCTGGCCTGAACTATGTCTTAGGGTAATGAGGGGGCCAGCAACCCTGCCAGGGTCCATCCCATCTCCACAGCCAGGAGCAGGGAAGTCCCAGCCCCAGATATTGGGCACCTCCCTGAGGACAGGGACAGGCTGAGGCTGGGATGGGACTTGGAACCACAGGTGGATCCATCTCATGAGAGCCCATGGCCTTAAAGGGCCAGACAGCGCAGAGCTGTGGGGAGCTGAAGATAAGCCCTGCTGCAGGGTCACAGGAGCAAGGACTGGTGGCTCCAGTAGGTAGACACAGGGTCCTGGACCCTAGGCAGGGTGCAGGGAGCCCTGGGAGCTAGGCAGGGACGATGAGGGCTGGCAGCACTCTCAGGCCCAGGACAATGGGGTGAGAAAGATACTTCTCCATAAGTGATTCAGAGCAGTGGGCCAGTTTAGGGCTTTGAAATTCCTTTTTCAGTCACCTCTTCCATTATGCAGAAAAAGAGCTTGCTATAGAAGTTACTGCCTATAATACGATGCAATTAGGTGCTCAGCATAACACCCACCATGGTCTCCACACACGACTTTCTACAGGTTTGGTCTGTAGTTCAAAAAATCCAAATTTGCTGTCACTAGCAGAAAGCCCAAGACTCTACTGCCCTGACAACTCAGGGATCAGGATCTGTCTGTCTGTAATGCTCTGGCCTGTCTTAATGTTATCATAACAGCTAATGCTTCTGGTTGTATTTTTTATTGGATTGCTAATATTTTGATTTGATAACATTAAATTTCTGGGTCAACATATTAGGTGGGTTCCAGCTTTGTCCATAACAGGATTTTGAGTTTATAAAATGTAATTGACTTTCTTTAAACCTCTTATTTTTAAATGCATTATAAACACCCTACCGAACCTGAAGTGAATGCAAAGGCTAACTAGTTACCTAAATGACATTCAACTTTCAGACACCTCACATGGTAGCTGTTTTACAGTACCTGTCTAAATGCATATATAGCCAAGATTAGTGTTTTTGTTAGGAATTAAAACAAAATACTCCATTTTTAAAGCCACCTATCTGGCTTTCAAAAGTCTCCCAAATGCAATAAAATTTGCCTGAATGACACTTAAGGTATTCAGTCAACTAAGACACTGAAAACTGATGTGTTTTTTCCAGTATCTACAACTTGTAATTCAGTCCAAGAGCTTTACTGCAATTCATCTATGTTCAGGCAAAGATATGAAAATATAAATATTTCAGGAGTAAACAATTAAAATCTCCAGCAGCTTCCTCCCCTACATGATAATGTACTTTGTGTCCTGGTTTTTGCTGTTTTTTTCTAGTAGTCTGTATAGTGCTGTGGTTTGGATTTAGTATGACAATAATGTTGACAACACGCTGATGATTTTAGTTGTTGCTGGGTAGTTGTAGTGTCTCCACTAAAGGAAGGGCTTTTCAGCTTCCCATGCCCTGCCAGGTGCACAAGAAATTGGGAGAGCACAGCCAGGACAGCTGGCCCAGGTTGGCCAGAGGGATATCCTGTGACACAGAACATCATGCTCAGTGTATATAGATATCTGGAAGAGATAGCTAGGAAGTAGATTGATGTCTCAGAAACAGACTGAGCATTGATGTTTTGTTGGACTTTTTTTTTTCTCCTTCCACTGTGGCGAGCAATTGCATTTGTGTATCACTTAGGATTGTTGTCGTTATTTTCTTCCTTCGTTATCCTATTTAACTGCTTTTATCTCAACCCATGGGCTTTATTCCATTCTCTTCCCCATCCCCTTGTGTGGGGTAAGGATGAGCAAGTGGCTACGTGGTGCTTAGTTACCTGCAGAGGCAAAGCCAGACACTTTGATAAGAAAGGATCAGACGAGAATTGGTCAGCCCTAGAGTGACATCTACAGTTCAATAAAATAGGGAATAGAAGCAAATAAATGTGCATATGCACATCATTCAGAAAATACACAAAGATCACCAATTAACATGTGCTTTAGCACAAATTAGGTGGGCTGCCACAATTGTCATCTTTAAAATGAAACGAACAAAAAAAATCTGTATGGAAGGTAATATTTATTTTTTTGTAATAGAGATGGAGCATGTCAAGATGTTAAGCAGTCCCACCATCACAGATAGAATACTCTTCTGTTTTCCACCACTCATATCAAGGGTTCAGGAGGTGATCATTTATTCTTATTATTTCTAAAAGATAGCAAACTCACAATAAATTTATTTGCTTTTTTGCATATTTTCTGGATTTTCAGCTTTTTCATTTCTACTCTCAACTTTATTTGAACATGTAATGGCAATCTCTTTCTATTCCTTTAAAAATAGGTAAGATTTTAATTTTATTGCAAGCTACTAGAGGCATTAGAGAAAAAAAAAGAAAGAAAGAATCCTTAAATTAATGAGATGCAGTGCATTGACCCTGGCTGTACACCAGGCGACCATCAAGCTTTTCTCTCACTCTACCTCTCAGCCTGAAGAGGACCGAGACAATATAACAAAAAGCTCATTGATCAAGATGAAGACAGGGAGAGATCACTCACGAGTTGCTGTCATAGGCAAAACAGATTCTTCCTGGGTTCAACTTTACTCTGATTACCTCATCCCCAGAGCAGCACAGGGTGAATGGAATGGGAGTTGTGGTCAGTTCATCAGGTTGTCTCTGCTGTTACTTCCTCCTCAGGGAGGAGCTGAAGTGTGGGATCCCTCCGCAAGAGACAGTCCTCCACCAACTTCCCCAATGTAAGTCCTTCCCACAGGCTGCAGTTCTTTGTGAACTGCCCCAGCATGGGTCCCTTCCATGGGGTGCAGTCCTTCAGGAACAGACTGCTCCGGTGTGAATCCTCCTAGGGATCATAAGTCCAACCAGCAAAACTGCTCCAGCATGGGCTCCTCTATCAATGGGGCCAGGAACCTGCTCTAAGATAGGCTTCCCACAGAGTCACAGCCTCCTTCAGGTACCCACCTGCTCATGCATGGAGTCCTCCATGAGCTGCAGGTGGATATCTGCACTATCATTAACTTCCATGAGCTATAGGGTGCTAGCCTGTCTTGCTTTGGTCTTCACAGGCAGGAGAATCTCTTCTCCAGTGCCTGAAGACCTCTTTCTTTTCCTTCTGCACTGACCCGGGTCTTGGCAGACTTTCTTCTCTCACATATTCTCACTCCTCTCTGGCTGCAACTTCTTTTGTGCAGAAATATTTTCTCCTTCTTAATGTTTTCCTAGCAGCATTACTACCATTGCTGATGAGATTGAACTTTGCCAGCTGTAGGTCCTTCTTGGAGCCAGCTGCTATTAGCTCTATTGGACATGAGGAAGTTTCTGGTATCTTTTCACATAAATCAACCCTGTAGCCTTCCTGCTACCAAAATTTTCCCATACAAAACTAATGCATGAGCTCTAGGAACACCATTAGACTCTTTGAGAGCCTTGAATTTTGCATGTCATTTCAGGTATGATCCTTTACACATTTTACTTCATAGGTGAAACTCCTCTTTCCAATTATATGTACCATATTATTTCATACAAAGCTTTTGTGAAACAAGACCCTCTCTCCTTTCTCAAAAGAATTGCTCCAAGGCGGGGGACTTCTTTCCTGAAGGTAGTTATCCTTCCATTGCTATGTTCTCGGCAGCATAGAGATGCTTCTTAGCTCATAGTTCCCCACTTGAGATGAATAGGCCCTGGAATTTAGCACTAAGAAGGCTGGATTACCACTTACTCACATGGGGAACAAACAGGACAAATTAGAGGTCTGTGTGTAGTTGCACGGCTAGAATCTGGACTAGATAAATGGACAGTGAGGTGGGCTGAAAATTCACTGAACCACTAGACCCAGTGCTGTGATCAGTGTCATGAAATCCAGGTAAAGGGCAGTCACCTGTGCAGAAAGCAGGTGTGCAAAGGACTGGGTGGTCATGGTGCCCAAAATGTTTAACATGAGCTAGCAGTGTGTTGCCACATCTCCAGTGTTGAGGTTTGCAGCATAAAAAAGGTATGGACTTACCAGAGCAAGTCCAGAACAGGGCCACAAAGATGATTAAGGGATTAGCCCATCTGTCATATGAGGAGATGTTGAAAGAGTAGTGACTGTTCAGCCTGGAGAAGATAAGGGTCAGGGGGATTTTACCAATGTATATAAACCCTGGGCGGGAACAAGCAAGGAAAATGGAGCCAGGCTCTTCTCAGAGATGCCCACTGAGAGGCCAAGAGGCAATAGGTAAAAATTGAACTACAGAAAATTTTATTTAAGCATAAGAAAAACCTTTCAACTGTGAGGGTAATGTAATACTGTAACAGGCTTCCCAGAGAGGTTGTGAGGTATCCATCCTTTGACATATTCAAAACCTGATGGGATATAGTCCTTAACAACCTGCTGTGGTTGATCATATTATCAGCAGAGGTCCCTTCCAAATTGAACTGTTCTGTGATTGTGTGACATAAAATGGTTTTGTTGTGCAGGGTAATGTTTTAGTCACATGAATGATTTCCAGCAATTGTTATCTATGTCTAAGTGTGCAACATTTACTTCTTGGCTTTAGTAAGGGTATGTGAAAAATATTCCATCTAATTATCAAGTTGGCCATGTATTTTCCAACAATTGTACTTTTAGAGGAAGTTAATTTTGGTGTTTTTTCTGAACATCTAAATGTATTAAATGACTTTGCAAACTTTTTTTTCTTTTTAATCCAGTTGGGGTTCAAGGTCCCAGAAGAGTCATAACTGATTTATTTTAATAAGATCTGTTTGGCACAGATCTCAGAATATATTTTTCATGTATTGCTTAGTATTCCTACAAGACACAGAGTCTCTGGGGTAAATGAAAGGTACTTCAGAGAAGCTGAAATCCACTTTACATAGCTAAATGCTTGAAAATGGTATCTGCCCATAAAAAGCACAGAGCCACGCATTTCTGATAAACCAAGAGATTTCTTATGTCTCTGTAGAGGAAATTGAGTTAAATAGATACTATTGAATTTAACATGAAATCATATGGGACTGGAGCAGTTCTACATTTCAGTGAAAAATAATAACTGTTCAAAAGCTACACAGAAAACAAACAGGAAAACATAGAATGGAAGGTGCATGGAGAAAAATTAGTCCTTGCTTCTCTTTGGATTATTCTAGTTGGTTTTGTTGTAGAGTTGTAGCTTATCCCATTTAAAAAATAATTATCAAAACACTCATAGCAATCAAGAATATCTTTCAGACACAATAAAGCTAAACAAAAAAGAGATTATTTGGATTATGTAGTTAGCAAAATTCTAATGGCAAGCCATATTTTACCTATAGAAACAAGTGGGGTTTTTTCCTAATTGCTGTTAGGTAACTGTACAAAATCTCAGATGCTGCGCTGTAATTGCAGAAATTATAACACGTTTGTTAATTTTTAATGTGACAACACATTCTCACAAATAATAATAATTTTCCTTGGAGAATTAATGATCATTATCACTGTAATTATATATTTCATTAACATATGTATTCCACTGACACCGATAAAGATATATTGCCTATCTTTGTGTTCTCTATGACGTATTTATCAAGCCTTAGAAAAAAAATAGGTTTTGTGTTTTGCTGGTAAGTTATAGTACCTTCATTTTCTTAAGACACCATGAGAGACTGGAATGTATAGCAAGCTGGTCATAGTTGTTTTTTGAATCAGTCATATCCAGAATTAAGCAACAACAAACTCTCTGGTCAAAAGGATACACAGACATACTACAGATTACAATTATTTAATAAATAAGACATGATAAAGTAGAATTCCATAATAAATTGGTGGTCACTGTTTTTTTCCAGGATGTTGTCCCTTATTTCTATGGTTTGGTATAAGGAAAAATACAAGAAAACCATAAACAGCAGCCCAAAGTTGAATAGTTTGTGTTCCTACAAAAATACAGGTCAACTATAAGAGCTTTACACCATCCTTGTTTGGCTCTTACATGGTAACATATGTTAAAAAACTGTATGTGTATATCTTGCCTGCTCATCTTAATAGCTATCTGCTATGAAATGAATCATTCATTGAGGTGAAAGCAGTAGATACTAATTATCTAGATTGTTAGCAAGACATTGGACAGTCTCCAAAGGCTATTGGAAGGTTCTTACAGCCTGTGTCCACCTTTTTCAAGCCATCTTTTTTCAGGCAGGTGTTCCACACTGGTTCCATCTCTCTCCATCCTGCTCGTCAAGCTCAAGACATCAGGATGGAGAAAGTACCGCTTGTCTGACCACAGTAGGAGGATTAAATCCACTTGATTACTCGCCATATCAACAAGGATATTAGCAAGTTAGAGCAAAAACCCAGAAGGCAGGTACATGAGGTTATACATGAGGCGGGTGACCTTTTGATGAAAGGTTGGAAAAATCTCAAGGGCCAGAAACATTTCTTTTCCCTCAGCTGTTACTCTTGGGCTCTTCTGGTTCCTAAACATGGAGCAGAGAGGTGGGATGAAGGATCAACTCAGAAATCACTTGGTGCTTTGATAGTAGAGCAGTACCTATGTTGTTTAGACTAAAAATTTTTCATCTCTTTCTAATGAGATATATTTAGATATATAAGTGTGTATAGATACGCATCCTGCAAATACTGATTTTCAAGGACAAGACATGTATACATATAATTTCTAAGACAGTAGCAAATCATAACTAGGAAATCAATAGTTTCTTTGGCTGCCCTGCAAAATGTAAATCTAAGCATTTTTCTAGGTCTGGTCAAGGTAGTCTGACCCAAGCTTTCATAAATTCATACTAAATTTTTATCTCATTTGTATTAAGATTGCAGGTCTCAAGCATAGTACAGATGAAATACCATAATTGAAAATTCCAATTAAAAAAAGAAAAAAAAAGTTATATTTTAATACAACATTAACTGCACTTAAATGCAGTAAAACCAGCCTGTAAAGGTTTTAAATCAAACACCTTAGATAGCTACAGCAACCCAAACAAGCTTTAGCTTTTGTGAGGATAGTCAGTTAAATATTTCCCCTGTTTCTTCTTTATATTAGAAAGTATCTCTGCTAGGAAAAAAAAAAGGGGAAAGGAGAGGAGAGAGAGAGGAGAGGGAGAGGGAGAGGGAGAGGGAGAGGGAGAGGGAGAGGGAGAGGGAGAGGGAGAGGGAGAGGGAGAGGGAGAGGGAGAGGGAGAGGGAGAGGGAGAGGGAGAGGGAGAGGGAGAGGGAGAGGGAGAGGGAGAGGGAGAGGGAGAGGGAGAGGGAGAGCAGCACCCCGTTGCCTCATGCATGTTAAACAGAGCAACTGTGCTACAATCCTGTTGATGCACAATTATTTGAGGTTTGTGATTCTCCTTTAACAGAATACATCTCCAGCAACACTGATTTCTACACAGCATGTGTATTGTGCTTTTGTATACTATACTGCATCTGTTATGCCAGTCATACAAAAAGTCAAATCAGACTTCGTTTGATTCAAAACAACTTCTATTGAAGGATTTATAAGCTCTGCTAACACAAAGCTTTGCTGTAACAAACAAAAGCAGGAGTGAGTGTTCTTTGTTTTAATATCTTTCTGCAAAATCCCTGCCTTCGGCTAGTCATTGTACACAAAGGCCACAAGATGGTAGCCTTGCCTTGAAAAAAATAAGCTGACTCATTTTCTTTTTTTCCTCATAAAAGGATGGCTGACTCCTTTGTGACATCAGGGATTTTCAGTTCCTATCCTATTTCTCTGAAATAGTCTCCCATGTACAAGTAAAATTAAAGCACAGAGGTTTTAAGTCTCAGCTCAGTTTTTATCAGAAAAAGATTCATAGGGAAATTAAAGAAAGTTCATATATGAATAGTAACTTCAAGAAATGTGGTTTACAAATAGCACCTGCATTTTAGTGAAGTAAAGCTTTTCTCTTACAGTAAATAATTTATTGCAACTTTAGCCTAGGTTTGATTGTTTCTTGTGACAAAAAATAACTCATGGATTATCCATAGCAATCAACTACTTCAGCTTCTGCAGTCCTAAAAATATACTGAGCAGCAGATTCCAAAACAGTTTAAAAAGGTTTGATACAATCAAGCACCTAATTACTGGATCCTAATACCAGTTTTCCAATTCCATTACTTTTTCTAGCAAGTGTTAGTTCAAACTAGGTTGAGTAGGCAATTTCTTCTTCACATGCATCAGCCACTAGGTGATTTAGTGTCATACATGGAAAGGTGGGTTTTAAAATACATTATTTGCAATAAAATATTTAGAGTCAATCTCAAGGTCCAGCAATTCTTACATCCGAATCCTAAAGTAGCCCCCTAAAGATGGATGTGCAGTCCAACATGTTTTGAGCGGGGAAATAAACAAACATCCATGAGACTTGAATTTCTGTTGTAGCTACTAATTCCTCAAAGATGAGCTAGCTTTCTGAGCATTTTGTTCATTCCAAGCCAACAGCAGTAAGAAAAGTTTCTTTTCTTTGCCAAAAGTGGTAGAACACTCTGTGATGAACAGTTATGCCAAGCATATGGTGAAAGCATGAGTAGAGTTTTCTCCTAGAAATCCAGTGATATCCTCATTCATTGAGATGCAGACAGTTGAATCATCAGGTACACAGCTTTTCTTGACAAATCTTCTTTTGTAACTAATGCAGACTTCAGCAACCACTCTGGACATACTCTGTTCTCCTACCTTTACATGATTTTCTAGTTTTGGTCCTAGCTGTACTGATCATTTATGGCCTTGTTCAAGAAGAACATCTTTAAATTTATTTCAGTCACAGCTTTTCATGTATTCAGGTTTTGATAACAATCATTAGGATGAGTATTGACGGGTTTGTTTTTTTTTTCAAAATTACAGTTTTTGGGGTACTTGAAATAAAAAGGTTCAAACACTTTCAAGTACTCTAAAAAACCCCAACCACTCATTGTTTAGATTTCAGAGAAGAAATAAGAGAACTTCTGGGTTATTTACAAGTTTCTTAAGACACAATTGTTTATTCTGTCACTGTGAGATAATATGCTTAGAAAGGACTTAAAACTTCTATAGTCTCCATAAGTTAGTATTTGACCACTTGCAGCACAGAAAAGATTCATTCATCTGTGCTGCTCACTAAGAATGAACCAGTGGCTAAGAAAGCTAGCTCAGGTTTGAGGAATTGGGAGATTTAAGTAGTGAGTTATAGGATTTATTCTTATAGAATTTATTCTTCTATCAGGTGGTAAATTTAACACAACTGTTATGGGTTCAGTGGATTTTTTTTTTGTTTGTTTGTTATTTTTTGAGGGTTTTTTCCCTAGTAAAAATAAAATAAATCTACTTTTCAGCAACTAATATATCCCAGAAGCATGTTACCAGGAATTCATAGTCACCCTCTCTGGAGGTTTAGTGCCTTGAATATTTTAGGATCTATAAAGAAACCAAGTAATTATGGAATTACTTTACACAAAAGTATGAAAAACATAAGTCCATATACCTTCAGAAAAAGGTATTTTACCTTTGACTCATTTTTAGCCCTTCCCTCCACCACCTTGGGAAATTATAATTAATACGTCTTTTCTAAGAAAAGAGAGCAAATATCATAAGTAACACAAAAGAGAGTGGCTTGGAGAGCTTCTATTATCCTTTAAATCAGGTAAAGAAATGAGATGGATTTTGTGTACTAAAGATGCCCACAGCAACAAATAATATGGTACAATAGTAGTTAATTAGCAGATCAAAACATTCAATTCTGAGACCTCAACATGTTAACTGTTTGAGGTATGGTTTTCACTTTCAACCAGATTTAGTCTGCCAGACTATAAGCAAAATTCTTCGCAGCTGTCTGAAGGACAAACTTCTGGGTTGGTCATTTGCATCTCTACCAGAATTTGAAGTGCATTTGATATTCACATGGAGATTGTAGTTTAGTTTCCTTGGAAAGAAATCCAAGTTATACACACCAAGGTTGCAGGTATTCATAGGCACCTCCACTAAGAAAATATTTAAAAGTTTCCATGAAAAGCTTCATTTTAACCTTTAACCCTTCATGTTAACTTTAATTTAAAGTAGAAAAAGAAATCTGGACGAAATTAATAGATATTAAAATATAAATATTTCTTATGAAGAGGATTTTTATCACACACACACACACACATGCACACAAACACTCATACTCCACTAATGGAATGGTCTTATTGTGCCCCATGTTGCCCGTTCAAGTTATTCACCACTGGGAGAATAATTTTGCAGAGGAGAAAACCAAAGTTTTTCTTCTTAAGCTTCTGTTAGAAACCACTTTTCTTTAAAGAACCTTAACACTCTCACTAAAAAAAGCTGAAAGTCATCTAGAATTCAGCCGTACACATCTTCAAGCAGTTCAGCACTGATTCCTCAGAGTAACTGTGAACATAATGATTGTTACTCAATGATTTAAAATGTGTAGCTGAAGTTGTATTTCTATTTCCTAAAGTAATCATATTCTTGTCACTGACTAATCATTCCTTCCTTCCTCTGCTGCTACATTTTTGCTATTAGATATTAGATGGCTCTTCTCTTAGTGGACTATAGACTTCTCAGAGTACTGTTGTGTTGTATCTGACTGAAAGAAAAGTGGAGGTAGTCTTTCTCCAGAAGTTCTGGATTAAATAGCTATACAAATTTTTAGAAGTAGAAGAGGCACATAAGTACACAGCAAAAAACAGCCATTTTGTCTGTTTCATAGCTTTGCAAGAAGGTGGCTAATGAAACCAGTAAGAGTGAGAACATATTTCTGCTTTGTGTCATGACCCCAGAATAAAGATATGCATCATTAACTTACGAAAGCAAAATTAAGCAACGCATTATACTCTGTCAACTTTAAGTAGAGCAAAGTGATTGCAAACCTAGAGATCCAAGAGTTTGGTTTAAACTGAGATTCTCACTCTACAAGTATACTCTGACAGTTTACAGCATCAGATTTAAAGTGTGTTGTGCGAGTGTACACAGCACAGGTCACTTGTCACGTAAATGTTCTACTGCTTAGCTCAAATGTGGTCCAGAGAATAGCTGCTAATGCATCTGCTCTCCAGCATATAATTTACTTTTCAAAATAAATCTCTTATCTTTTACTATTGATGTTACAATTATTTATTTTCTTTCCTTTTTTCTTTTTTTTCTTTTTTAATGCCTCAGTGGTTCAACTAATAGCACCAATAACTGCTGCTAAATTTTTACATTCAGCATAGGAAATGTTAGACTGTATGTGGCTACAGTTACATTTACACTAGGCAGTCACAAACAACCTTTGTAAGCATACTCTTCAAATCAGAGAAAGGAGGAAAATGAATCTCTGATACCTTGTCACACATTTTACAGGTATTTGAGTTACACTGGCAGAAAGAACTGCTTGATGTCTCAAAAGGAATGAGAAATATGCGAAAGGAAAAAAAAAAACCTTTAATGGATATATTTTTACACAAGATTAGTATGTTCTACTGCCATGTCGCAACATATCAAACATTAAAGTTTAGCCAGTACCTGAGCTTAAAAGCAGTAAGCTTCTTCAGAAGCTGTTCTCTAATTTATTTTTTAATTCTATCCTATTTCACTGAATTATTAATTTAATTATGCGATTTGTGTGTCTTTGAGATTAATGCATTTTTCTGTATCTGCTTGCTGCCTAAGATTAGTGGCTCCATTTAATCAGATGCCAGAACTAATTCAAGTATTAAGACCACCACTGACAAAAAGTCTTCTTAATCACATCTCAAGTTCAATCAAGACTGCTATAGATGCACACTTGTAAATAGGAAAACAGTGTGCCTTTAGACATCTTCTATACCTGTTTGTCTTATTTTCTTACTTGGTCAGTTAGAGAACCCAGAACTTGACAGGATACATGCATTTTACCTTAATAAAATGGTGAACAGTCCATGCAATATCTGTTTGTATCTGTTGAGTAGGTAAACCTAGTTGTCTGTGTGGGTCTGAAGCTGTAGTGAAATATCTTGGTGACAGCACAGTCCTTGCAAAGAGTTGCTGTTCGTGTTTAAGTGCTTTCCAGTTCTATTACATCTCATATGGTATTGCTTTGAGGATTCTTTGTTTGTGAAAAGCACTTTATAAGGCAATCTATATATTGTCACTGATAATAACAGCTTCTCTGAATATAATGCTTCCAACTCTAATGTTGCAATAGCAGCAGCCACCTCACAACTGTCACCAACCCACTTCACTGGCAAGAAAAAAGATTTATTTCTCAGACGTGATGATTCAGTGGAGAAGTACAATTTGCAACCCTTTACAATTAAACTATGCCTCAGCAACTTAACACAGCCATTCTCAACCTTTTCAACCCATGGGAAGCAACACTAAACAAATAAAAAGACTGTTGAAGGCAGTGCAACACCTCGTGCTCCCTGTTTGGCTTCAGTGCAACATTGGTGGCCTTTCTGGGTGCATAACTAACAAACTATTTCATTAGCACCACGCTGCATTGAACTCACACTGTATTGCCCGCCACTTTACGGTCTTGTAAAGCTAACTCAGACTGTAAACTCATCAGAAGAAATGCTGGATTTTTCACATGCCTGTGAGAAGCAGACAGTACATTGACAGTACCGGTAGCAATCAAAGAGTACTGTGGAGCTTGGCTTAATTAATTTCATATGTATTTTTTTTCTTCCACTTGCTTTGATACTTTTTTTCTTTTTCTTGCTTTGACATCTGTATCTTGTTAATCTCTTTTTCGTTGACTAAGTCACTGTGAGAAGTTCCCTACGTTGTAATCTGCTGTCAAGCTCCCAAATGGAGCTGAGCTTGGAAAGTAATGACATGGGTCAGCCCTAATTTTCTTTATGCATTTTTTCTCTCACCTTCTTTCCCTCCCTCCCCTCCCAGATAAATAGATAAATATGAAAGTTTTAATAAGTTTCACTCAGCAATTATTACTTTTTTGGGTTCCTGTTGGAATGCACTCAACACATGCAAACAGATGTCTGACAATTTGAGGTCAAAAGATAATTCAGTAGAATTCACTTTGGTTTTCATCACTGCCTTAGAGAAGCAGATACTGTAAATGCTTATGTAATTGTGGTAGCTAAGCAAAACGTTTTCATAGTTTGAAGCTTTTCCAAAACAGCATATGTTACAACAAAACAAAATAAGCTATTTTTTTCCTATTTATAATGTTATATACCCAGAGTAGCTGTTCTGATTTAATTGGTGCTCACATCCTTTTTTTGACAGTAACAGTCAACATCATAACAAATCAGAAAAATTATCAATGCAGTTAAGCTGGTAAACACTTCCTAGTCCATCAGGACCCTCTGTTCATGTTTGGGTTTCTGCACTTTTTTCATAGCCAGAGCCAAAATGTAAAAATGCAATAGATTAACTATTATTTCATATCTCAAAAAAATTAAGAGATAGAAGTGATAATGTTGGTGATCCTGTACTGTTTGCTTTATCTATAGCAAATAGTTATATATAATTAACTACATATAAATCTATGTAGTTACATAACTATAAAGAAAACTGAATATATGGTTTTCATACCACAGTGGTTATTACACTTAGCCTTTCTATTGTGATAGAAAAACTGAGAATCACTGAAATATACACCAGATCTGTACTATGCCTCTGATAGCACAGTGTTGCGCCGACGCCACAAGTAAGACTGGCAAGTCAGTGCAAAAATGTATAACTTATTTGTCTCCTTCACTGGAGAAATTCCTAAAAGAACATTCTTTGAGGCACAGGCCCCTATAAAGAATATAGAATCATAGGAAAACATAGGATGCCTGGAAGACATCCAGTCTGACTTCTAGCTTGAAACAAATGTAGCTTCAAGGTCAAACATTGCTACACAGAATTTACCCAGTTAAATTCTGAAAATCTCAGTGGTAATTCTTTCTTATTGTGAAAATATTTTCTCTTATATCCATTTAGACTTTTATTTGCTGCAATTTATGACCATGCTTTGCATCCTTCCATAGTGCACCTCTGAGAATAGTCTGATTCAGCCTTCTTAATAATCCTTCTTAAGGGATTGGAAGGCAGTAAACAGGAATCTCTTTAGCCTTGTCTTCCCCAGGCTAAAAAATCCTTCCAGTTTCCTCAGCCACTATCATCAGGAGGTAGAGGCAGAAATCCCTGCTTCCTCTGAGCTCTGAATCTGATCGTAGGCAGAAAACACTGCCTTTGAAGTAGTACAGTATCCAATACCTGCTCTGCACTAACCCAGCTGTATGTCATTTCAGGTTTGCACACAGATCATGCTTATCATGGGTATATAGCTGACTAATTCAAGGTGAATGAATAATTCAAGGCTTCCTGGAACTCACAAGATTTTCTATCAAAACTGTTATATTTTCCATGAATTTTTTTTATTGGTATTTTTGTAATGCAGGTAAATACCAACTGTAATTATTATTCTTACTAACAAGTCCTAAAGCAACTGTAGGAAAGATAGTTGCCAAGATGATAGCTAAAAAGAGAGCTTTTAAAAAGATCATTTCAGAGGTGGTGCTTAAAATTGTTCAAATAGTTCACCTTGAAGGGGCTGCCCAGCAGAAATTTAACAAGGAAGACATCAAACCCAGATTTTTATAACCTGAGAAGTATTATGATTAGGTTATTCACTGTATCACAACCTTGATGAAGAGATCCCAACTTCTTTGTAACAATTATGTATTGTCAGAAGACATTGTAAACATAGGTATCTTCCTTTTTTATCCTTTGTTGTCTACTGTATGAATTTAAATCTCTAATTAGTTCCTCTGTGGACTGTGAATTTAGGTACAGATTGAGAAAGTAGTTTTGCATGCATCATATCTGAAGTACAGAATTCCTAGACAACAGGATACTTTACAGAGTATCTATTTTTATTCTGAGATAGTTCTTGCATTGCTGTGACAATTAAAATTAATGTCTGTCTTTTTTTAAAGCACTAATATGACCTAGAGGCAGAGATACCTCTCCTCAGGTTTCAACCTTTCCTGAAAGTCTTGGCCCTTGCAGTTTATTCACACAGCCACTGGATGCCACTGCTAGCAATGAGAGGTTTTTTTATATATATATAAACATTTGAATGTTTTCTCCTTCCTAACCAGCTTTTGGTTTATTTTCTGCCATATTTTCCTTACTCAGTGCTGTTGCCATCTTTATTTCCTTTGTCTTTGATACGCATTAAGCATTTGATCCTGTTTTACTTCAGATTTAGTTGGCTTTCTACGTGTTGCAATGACTTTTTAGCGATGATACCGCTTTTTTCAGCTATTTCAAGTGACTCCATTTTCTACCTCTGCAACTAAGTCACAGAGGCATAATAATATTCTACTATTCTTTGTAACTTCAGTTTCTGTACAGAATGTTGTGTCATTTAAATTTAGTCACTTTCTTTCTACTAATTTAAACCACCTTTCCTACATTCTGCCTCTTCTCTTGATGGCAGTTTTTGCTTAATTACTGTAAATGGAGAAAGCGTGTTCAGAAAAGGATACACATATATCATTATTTCTCATTGTACTTTCCTAGGAGGGTTTCTTTTAGGGCCTCACAACAGCAGTATAGCTTGTAGGAGTGTTAAAAAGAAAAAGAGACCAAAGGTGCAACAAGCTCAATCTGGCTCGGGAATCATTTCTGCTGGACTTCATAAATTCTTTCTTCATGTCATTTTCTGATCTTCTTGTGATTGAATAGTTCACATTTAAAAAAAAAAAAACACCAACCACGGGATCTCATATTACTTTCTGGTGAGAGAATGCCATACTTAAGAAACGAATTCCAAAGAAAGATTATGCAACCACAATGATATATCTGAGGGAGTTAGTTTTGGTTCCATTTTCTAGATGGGGACTGATTAATCTATTGTTAAATCTGGCTTGATTTACCTTCATAAAGTGTGAAGTGGCTCATCTTACTGGCAACTCTTTGTATCTTATTTGGAGGCAGAACTTGCAGGGTTTTTCCAATTGCGGTTTTCAATAGCTTGGTAGCCCCTTGACATATATAGTCCAACAGTACATTTTCACTGATGCAATTCCTTGTGCTTTTTGACTAGAATCATTACCAATTTTAGCAGTTTAGTTATCAAAACCAGTAATAATCTAAGTATTACCACAGGACTACTGCTATTCCATATGATCCTGCACATTGTCTACGTATTCTGAGACCTGTTATGAACACCGGTGGGTTGAATTTCTCAGCTTTCAAGCTTTTAGAGTTTAGCATCTGATCAAAATGGAAAATTTTAAAACTCCTTCCTAGCTGGAATAAAAATTGTCCTGCTATGATAACTGTGAATATTTTTTTTTCCTGTAAATAAGCAGTAATAGTGTTTAGTACTTCCTTCTTTTTTAGCCCACTGGACAGGGTTCTTATTGTTGCACTTCAGAAACAAAATTATTACTGCTGTAAATTAATTTGTTCAAGCATTTTGCTTCTTGGGTGTTTATGTATTTTTAAGTACTTCTCTATTTTAAGTATGCAAATATACTCAGGTAAGTTTAGGTGAATATTCAGTTCAGTAATAAATTTACATTTGTACATTAGATTGGAACCCAATATAGAATTGTCTTGAGCAAGATATGCCTATGTCAGATGAACAATTTCTGTTTAGAACATCAAAAAAGCTAATATATTTGGAACCCTAAAACCTGCAGCAGATAGAATCCATTCTTTATTGAAATCTCCAGTAACAACCTTTCTTCCAATGTATTTGAAGGGCTGTTATCTTCTTAGCTAATTTCATGGCATAGGAAAAATTGCAGCCTATGTTACCTTATTTTTGTTATTTAGAATGAAGATTCCATTTATGCTTGTTCTTAAACAAAACCATCTTAAACATCATTTATCCTAAAGCATGTAATCTTTCTTAGGCAGTATGAAATAAATTATCTGTTTACTGTTTTTCCTGTATATATAAAGACATTAGAATTCTCTTCATACGAACCATCTCATACATTGCTGTCATTAATTAAGTTTGAAAGAGCAAGATGAGACTGCAGAAGATTTACAACTCTATAGTTCTGAGATTCGTAGGAAGGTAGAAAGGAGGGTTTGATGGCTTAGTCAACTTAAGTTAAATTTTGGCATCTAAAAATTAGGATCTGTGCATGACAAAATATAATATAGATTGCATATAATTGCTTAATGAAGAAGGACAATAAGTATTTTCAAAAGTCTATTCAGATGATGTGCCAAGGCAGAATAAAGGTCTAACCTGACAGGCGAGTCTGGAGAACTGTGATCATTATAGGTGTTACAGGATCACAACTTTATCTGTCCTAAGTAGGAAAGCTAGAGGGACAGCCAAGCTCATGGTGATGCTACCTCCCAGAATTGATAACGCTAGTATACTAGAGTACTACATTAAAAAAAAACCAAACCAAAACCCAAAAAAACGGGTTGGGGGGGGTGGGAAGAACTTGATGGCATGAAGTATACATCACATGAAGTTCTCAATGTATATGCCATCTGAGTTTCAGGAACAATGTAAGCCATGTATCTCAGAGGCACATTCTAACATGTGCCTATCTCATTCAAAATGCTGAGCCTTTGCAAGTCCTCTCAGGTGTCTGTTTTCTTCCATGCATCTCATGAGACAAGATCATGCAACATCATTTTACTATTTGCAGTTTCCTAAATGTTTAAAGTGCTACCTGTTCTTGGTTTCCTTGTCAGCTAGTGACAACTTGAAATATTTATGAAGCATTTTAGGGCTCAGCTAGATACAAGCAATACTCACTATGCATTCAGGGCTTACAAAAGCATTACTACAGTATGGTAGCAGTAGCAGTATATTTATAAAATATGAGTAGAGAAAATTCCATATCAGAGAAGTATTTTATTTATATTTTTAAATCTTGTACTATTGTGTTGCAATACACATGTCTCTACCTCCAGCTGCCCTGATGACCAGGAACAGGGAAAAAAAAAATTAGAAAAAAATCTAGTTTACTTCCACTAGCTGCTGAAAATCAGCCACAATCCAAGAATTAAGGAATGTCCTTTATTATTTTGTTATCACTAGTACAGCTTTTATATCCTAGATTTTAGGAAAGTCCTTCCCAAATGACATTATTTCTAAGAGAAATTTCCATTAATATCTGTTAATAATGCTATTTAATACTAAGGATATGTAGTAGTAGTGTATATGGTTATTTGTATGCACATATAAGAGGAAGGGAAGTAGAGGGACATGTATGAGTTATTTGTGATCCAGGTATTGTTCAGTCTCAAACTGAGAGTTTGCAGCTCAGTCCCCTCACAGTTCTAGAGTGCTATTCACGGTCCTATTTCTTCTCACAATAGTCACAATAGCCATGTATACATTAATATTTGTTATTATAAGAATACAGTGCAGGTTTCTTGAGAAAATATGGTATATCCTTGGTACAATGAGCCGTTTCTCCTTCAGCTGACCGTAAGCCATGTATAGCAACAAGGCTGTCAGACCACCTCCTAGAAAAGATTGAAAGATGAATTCATAATTAGATTCTGGTGGGTTGCTAAATGTTGATGTTTGTGCACTTCTCAGTAAACATTGCTTTCTTTTATCAGAATGACATCATCACAAGTTATGGTTTTGTTTCATGATGCTGGCAAGTATCCAAATGCAACCAGACAGGACATGGTGAAATTATGTAATGTATCCCCTTAGAAAACACTATACATTATTAAGTAGAAATAAAGAGATATTGGAGTATCATTGAACAGTGGATTAATGCTAGGAGTGGCCATGACATTAATTCAGTTTAGATCATATGCAACATTACCACTGAATAATTAACATGTATAACAACATGGCAAAATTGGCAGAATTAAAAAAAGATAAAATAAAATACTCCTTCATTCTGTTTCATTTTAAAAATCTTGGTCCTTCCTACTTGTGCTGCTTGTGGCTGGGATAGAGTTTACTTTGTTCATAGTAGCTAGCATGGGGCTGTGTTTTGCATTTGTGCTGAAAACACTGACAATAGAAGGATGTTTTTGTTACTGATGAGCAGTGCTTACACAGAGCCAAAGCCTTCTCTGCCTTTCACACCGCCCCCACCAGAGAGAAGATTGGAGGTGCACAAGGAGTTGGGAGGGGACACAGGATAGCTGACCCCAACTCACCCAAGACATATTCCATACCATATGACATTATGCTCAGTAATAAAAAAGAAGAGGGGACTGAAGGAAGATGGGATGTTCTAGGTGATAGATTTGTCTTCTAAAAAATTTTTACACATGATGGAGCTCTGCCTTCCTGGAGATGGCAGAACACCTACCTTCCCTTGGGAAGTTGTGAACGAATTCCTTGTTTCCCTTTGCCTGCACACACAGCTTTTGCTTTACCCATTAAACTGTTTTTTATCTCAATCTATAACTTTTCTCACTTATCACTCTTTCTATTTTCTCCACCATTCTGCCATGGGGGGAGTGAGCAAGAGGCTGTGTGGTGCTTAATTAATGGTTGAAGTTAAACCACAGTGATTTTGCAAATTATGTGGATAACTACTGTGTTTTGAATACTTTGTTCATATAATTTAACTTTTTAACACACTTATTAAGGCTGCATATATCAAAGGGAGACTTTTGGGAATAGACAATCAACCTGTCTGATTCCTAAATATCACATGCTTATAATTTTCTGAATCTCCAGTTCCTTTAACTTTCTTATTCCATGATTACAGATTCATCCTATAAATGCTTTCTTGTCCTCTTCTTATATTCTTTTATTTCCTGATGCTTGTTCATGAATTTGACTTTAAAATCTTTCTCCTCTATCCAGACAATCCAAACTGTCATATAAATGGTCTTTATATTTATTCTTTGTGGAAAAATTCAATACTTCAAACCAGGGAAGGTGTTCATAACCATGACACCGATCACATTACCATAACCTCCATTTTCCAGCTGGAGTCAACCTTCATGTTTTAAATAGGTTCTTATGTCTGTACAATTTGGCTGATCTATCTTGCTGTTTCCATCCTGAGTGCAAAACTAAGCCCTGTCTAACGTCCCTGTCTGCTCTAGAACTCCCATCTGCCTCATCCAGGTTTTCTTCTCTTAGAGCCTGGCTGCTGCACTCAAGCAGGAGGCTATTGCACCATGCCTAACTTTGTATTGGGGACTGGGTCTACTTTTCTGCCAGAGGTTCCACTTCCCTGTCTGAATTCACACAGTGACCTTGACTTACTGCTTAAACCCTTAGGAGTCTTAACAGCAGCCTCCTCAATTGCTGTGCCGATGTGTTCCTCAATACAGTTTTAGTAGTAGGCCTAGAAGTACAACATCTCATCAAACTTTGCACTGTAAGATTTAAAACTTATTTTAGCTGGTTTCCTCATTTTTCTTAAAGCTCAGTTTGAGGGTCCAGTTTAAATTAGGAAATTTTTCTATAAAGCTGAGTATTTGACATTAAACTGCGTCATGGATTTTATTTCTTTGAAGAAGATATTTTAAGAAAAGTGACTATGTTTCTTGGTCTTCCTTTTCAGCAGGCCAGCATGCTCTACAATGTAGTGTAGGACCAGCTGACTTAAAAACAAAAATCTCTGAAAGTTCTCTTGTATAAATACTCCTTAGAGCTAGCTCCAGGAACCACAATCTGGAGTGTCCAGTAATTTACGTCTCATACTATGGAAAAAAATACGATATTCTATGACTGAGAACAGCAAAGACTAATACCTGATTATTCAGAAATAGTATGTAGGAAAAAGCCCAAAAGTTTCACCTATTTTTCAAGTTTGCCACCATCACCCCTGGACTCAAACTTTCATATTCTTTGTCCTCCCAGTCTATTTCAGATCCTGGTCATTTCATGGAGTATTGTAGCTAGTAGTGTTGCATTTGTTCAAATACATTTAGGATACTCTTTCACATTTAGATGTCATAAATAGGTAGATTTCACCAGATAAAAGATGTTAAATACCTGAAGGATCTCCAGAGCCTTCATCCTATAAGGCTGTTTGAATGCTATAGTGAAGAGATCCACTACAGTATAATGTTACTGAAATAAATACATAAAATACTTGCACTGTAACTTCAGAAGTGATTCAGGGTCAAGATTCTCCTGTTTCAGATTGAAAGGCCCAGCTCATCAGGTGCTATCTGATCGCTTTTAATTGCTTATGGTCTAACCAACATTTATCTCAGATTGTGGGGTGACACTCCAAGTTCTCTAAAAAATATTCTACTACTTATTTCTGACAGGTTATCAGATGTCTTTCAAAACTGTGTTGCAGGCTTTGCAAAGGAGATCCAAATGCAGTGTTAAATTATTTTGCTTGTTTTGAAGGCTATGAGCTCAGAGATGTTGTTTTACCAAAATAATGAATAGGAGAATATTAAAGAAAAGAAAGTCAGGGTATTGTCAGATACTAGAGATGACCACTGTATACACTTCAGGTGCCTGCAGAACATATAGCACATTTCTTAACCTATCCCAGTTTCACAAATCAAAAATAAAACTGGAAGGAATAATTTTAGAAGTATTTATAATGTAAGACAACAATAAGAATTTCTTTTTCCCTGTACTATAACATCTAATGGAAAAAATACTCATACTGACCAAGATGTTTCTGCAGGTAGGAAATCCTAACAGCTCTTGCTTCGCTTTCTGAGGAGTCAACTACTTTTATTGCTGAAAGCATTTATACTTATCACTGTTTTTTTAATTTTTCCAACTTCAGTTTCCATCCACTAGATCTTATTTTTATCTTTCTGACAAGTTCAAGGGATACTATCAAAGCTTTTATCCCCTGAAATAACTGACACTTATACCTAAAATCTCTCAGAATGGATTGTGCTGCTGAAGCTTGTATTTTCTAGTTCTCTGATCATGTTCATAAGTCTGTTTCGGTTTAAGAGATTCTTCTTCCAGCTAGCTTTTGTTTGAGCCAAGTAATCCAGAACTGACCATATTGTAGAGAGGTATGCCAATAAACTTGCTGTGGATCCACAGTGCATTATATACTCCAAAGTATACTGACTTTTCTGTATAAACTCTCATCTTCAAAAGTTAACAGAATAAACCATAGCTATTCCTTTTTAAAACACAGAAAAATATGTTAGTTGAACAATTTATTATATTAATCAAATAGATACATTTAGGGTTAACTGAACATAAACACTTAGAACACTTAGTTTCCTCCTGAGAGCATTGATCCTTCATTTGGGGATGAATTCATTACTTTAGCTTTAAAGAGTTTTGTATGGGTTATTACAGACCACCCAGAGGTTTACTTTTATATCTGCAATTTCTTAGTGATATTCAGATACAATAATTCCTTATTTTAACATGTATTCTTTCACAAGTACCTAGAAAAAGCATTTGTTACAAAGCAGCTCTTCGTTTTGCAATCAGGTTAATAACAGCAGATTCCTTTATAATATACTGCAGTTGACAGGCTCTATCAAAAGCATTTTAGTAACTGTCTTTAATTTATCACTGTTTGTCTCTCACTGTTTTTAAAATAATAATGTGAAACCCTTCAGGAAATTCACACGGGACAGCAACCCATAATGGTACAGATAACAAGGAAATGTAATTTTAGAATTTATTTTAAAGTCTTGAATTATTGTTGTCTTTCTCACAGTAGTTTAACTTCTAAGCAGTGGAATTTGCTCAATGAAGACTTACTCAATGAAAAAACATATTGATTGGGATTTAAATTCAGTTCAGAAAAGATGCCATCAAAGGTAGGGGTTTTTTTTTTGTTGTTTTATGTAAAGGGCACAGGAATAATTGTCTTAGAGGTTTGTCACTACTGAAACGTAAAGACGTAGTTCCTTAGTACAATTCGTATTATGTGTCTCTATGCACTTCCTTATGAAACCTCTAGCCATGAATAAGTCTATTATCTTTCAAATAGATTTTGTTTATTTCTTCCCCTTTTTCCTCAGACTAATTTTTACCATGTGTTCTTTGCAGCCTGAATTGGCTTCAAACAAATAAAATATATTAATTTGCTAAGCTGTATAGTTTTATTTTTTTCTTCACCCGTTCTTCTTCGCCAGTACTTCTACAGCAAGAAGTGACATGGTTTCCTCAGTTTATCATTCATGAATTATTACACATCTTTCGTCTGTATTTTCTTTTGTTTGCATGTAAGTTCATCTGGAGTAGAATTTACAGTACTTTCAATAATTCCTGTTATTTTCAGTCAAATATGTGAAGTCTGGGTGTACTATACTCAGATTATACAGAAGTGCTACACTACTAGTCTGATTCAATTACTTCTCCCACTTATTCAGAAATGATAAAAGGAATATAAGAGGCTGTGATAGGTAGTACTCATGAGTATTACAATAAAAGCAGAGAGGATTAACATTTATCCTAACCAGATATGACATAATTTCCATTCAAACAAAGCTGATCAACTTCTGTTTGTTTCTTTTTTGGGGGTTTTGGGGGTTTTGTGTGTGTAGGTTTTTTGGGGGTTGTTTTGGTTTTGTTTCTGTTTTTTAACAAAAGCTTAATACCTCATTTCTACCAGATCAAAGAAAGGTGCAAAAGCAGTTCATCAACTTTGGTAGACTGATAGCCAAGTCTAGTAACCTCCTTCAGAGTAGCTAAGCCAATAGCACAAATAAAACCAACATAGAACTATTCAACATTAAGCTGAGTTTCACTTAGGAGCTGTTGTATTAAACAGCTACAACTGAGCTCAGATATCAGCTGGGTTCCCTAGAAAGTGATAAAGAGGCTCACACTTGAGTCACCAGAAGTTTGGCTCCTTCTGCACTCTATCTTCAATTTTATTACTTGCCATTCCAACCCTGCTGTATTTTGAATTATGCTATTGGTTTCTCCAATTTACTTCCTCAAACTCTTTTCCTTGGTATCCTGTAAGTCTGGATAAGTGGAGCTGAATGTACCCAGATCTATAAATTATAACACAAAACCTGTCTTTTACACCAGGAATTTTCTTTTTTTTTTAGATTGCTTAATGATAAAGTATTTTCCGTATAACTACATTAGAATACTATTCAGGCACTCTAATAACTGTATGTGTTCACATGCATTGACCACATAACATCTGTTGAAGCAAACAGGTTTATTCTGGCATTTACAAGAAATAAAAAGGTATTTTGTACCCCAGGGATATTGTGTCTAGAATTTAGTTGTGAATCATCCATCTGTTTTCACGAAGGGCAATGACCTATCAAAATTAAATGGTGATTTGTGAATCCTAAAAGTAATACATCATTAAAGAAATGGAGCTACACACTGAACTGATGGTATGTCACCTAGAATCATCCAACATCCTCAAACACTCATTTCAGATAACTTACTAGTACACTTATAAGGCACAGAATTTGACTCAGAGCTGTTTTGAATTATATTTACTGAAGATTTGGAATACAAGAGGAACTTTTGCACTTAAACCAATTACATACAAATACATTTGAAGTATAGTGCAGAAATTGGTAGAAATATGCTACATTAAAAATTAAAAATTAAAATGTAGATAAGCCTCTATAATCTATGCCTCCTCTCCTACATATCATGCAAATTCCTGTTGTGGGGTGTGCCCTGGTTTCACTAAAATGGAGTTATATTTCTTTTCTAATAACAGATGGAATGCTGAGTTTGGGAGTCAGGATGAGAGCAGTGCTGATAGCACCCTGATGTTTCTAGTTGTTGCCAGGCAATCAAGGACTTTTCAGTTTTTCATGTTTCCCTACTAACGAGAAGGGGGGGGATACAGCCAGGACAGGTGACCTGAACTGGACAAAGGGGATATTCCATGCAAATTACATTATGCTCAGCATAAAAGGAGGGCTGGTTGGAGGAGTAGGTGGCAGATTCAGGATGTGAGGTTCTGAGGATGGCCTGTTTTTTCAGGATGGCTATGGGTTTTATGGTCTGAGTTGTACGGTTCGGTGAGAAACTGAATTCTGTACCACTGGTTTCATATCTTTTGCTATAAAGTCCTGTTATCATTGTTATATCTATCTTTCTGCTATTCTAGTAAACTATACTTATCCCAGCCTGTGAGGTTTTGGTTCCTTGGTTTTGGGTTTTTTGGGTTTTTTCCCTTTTTTTCCCTCCAACCTTGTGATTCTGTGATTCTGTGTGATTCTGTGATTTCACAGATGCTGAACTGGAAAGGGTTTCTACTTCCATTGGTTTTTACCTCATTTTTGCTCAGTTCAACGTAGAAAAGATTTCTTGAGCTGTATAAAAGTAGGATTTGACATACAGTGAAAAGATTAATAGCACCATAATAGAATTCTAGTGCAATTGTAAAGTTCTTGCAAATTCAGTTTTCACAGCTATTTAGTGTTATTCTGTGAGCCTCAAGTCATCTGGATTCTATAATGCAAGACTGTGATAGAGGACAACTTGAAAAATCTTTTCCAGAACTCAAACCTATGCATTTAATGCAGAGGCAAGCTACCTACATGGGCTGAGGGTAGATTTCAGTACTACTTAGTCTCACATTAAATGTCAAAATTTTCTACTGATTTCATAAGAGTAAAGGAAAGAAATTTGAAACCATGTGAGGTCAGAATCTTCCTACACACATCTGCCAATACCAGTGTGTTGCAAACAGATGTTAGTACCGATGTAAGTGAACTAAGATCCTAGGCAGTAATTCAATTTCTATTTTAAATTCTACTTACAAGCTAAGAAGATACATTGCTAATAATTAGGACAGTATATATTCATCAGAGTAAATGGCATCACCATAAGCTTCCATAACGGACTCGTGAACTTATTACAAAAGCATCATCCTAAAGTACTAGCTGGTGAAGAATGTTAAAAGACCTAGGAAGTCTTCCAAATATTTTTTCAAAACTGTAGAGTAAGAAACTTGATGCTGAGTGTTCTGCTCTCTAGATAAAACCAATGCTGCTAGCAACACTCTATACCTGTTTTATACTTAATGAAAAATCAAGCTTGTTTCAGTCCTTGTCAGAGGTCTCCACTGAACTTCTGTTCATTACAGGATCATGACTGACATCTCAGTAACTTCATCACAGAATCACAGCACTAAGAAATCTTCAAGGAGAATCCCCACAAACTTCCCTTTTAAACATGTTGATTAATTAAGGCAGCTCAGATGATCACAATTTCCAAGCTGTCCTACAGAGACAGTATGGTGTCTTTTTTAACTAGGAAGCTGGAACCAACTTAAAGTTTTGAATTATTTTGATTTACCTGTCTTGTCTCCCCATTAATACAGATGATAAAACATCCAACTGACAATATCTTTGTTCTATCTAGAGATAAAAATTGTCATCTTTATACTTTGAAGGTGAATCAGACTGGTTATGTTCCCAAAATTTTAGTTTGCAATATTTATGATTCTTAAGTATGTGCAAGAATTGTTGGTGTTTGGAAAGAAGTGAATGATTGAGGTATCGTAAAGTGCAAGAAGAATTTATCCCTTCAGTAGAAACAGAGGGTCTTCCCAAGCCTTTGTAGGTATTTACAGCATTCTATACATGTAGGATATTTAATTTCTGGCCAACCAGTGTCTAAGGATAAACTGTTTATTGGAACATTGTGGAATTCTGTGACTTTGGCAAATCTCAGACTTTCTATTTTCTTTATAAAATAAAGTAGCAGTACAACATCCAGAAGAGATTATGATCTAATCTGTGGCTGATTTCATTGCTTCTATACAAATTTAAACAACCTCAGCACTTTTAAATGTTATGGGAAGATCAGAGCAATGTATAGGAAGTTTCCATAGATTTGTGCTTTGTCTGAATATATATCACAGTACACATAAAACCAAGTTTATTTGCATTTCATCTAAGAGATTTTCCATACCTATATTTTTTGTGATTTATGGCAATTCTGCTCAATTGTTTCTATATATAGCATTACTACTACTTTTCTGATGTTACTTGAATCACGGATGAAAGAAGTATTATTATTAAAATCAAATTCTGCCCTTTCATGTAGTTCACCTGACCTCAGAAGAATTGACGTGAAGCAAAGGTACAGCTAGGGACAAAATTTGACAAGTCAATCTTGACTTTTCAATCCACATGAGACACACGGTTAGGGTTTGATGGGAGAGTATGAGAAAAAGACAGGGGTTAGTTGGGAATAGACGGGGAGGATATAAGCAAGTAAAAGACTTTGATATCTTTCTGCAAACCTATTCTAAGAATCACTGCAAAAAGATGAAGTGAAAAAGCATTTTCTTGGTTATTCTGGAATTACATTACTTAGGCCAAATGCTGATACTTTGACTTGATGCATTGTATGTCTTGCTCTAGTAACAATGCTTCAATACTTAATTTTTATGGTAATTAATTAAAAATTTAAATTATTAATCATTAATAGACTAAATGGTTTTTTCTTGTATTGCTTTTTCACATATTATTCTTAACTATACCAAATTAAAAAAAAAAGAGTGAGAGAAGCATTTTGAAAACACAGGTGCCAGAAAAGTTCAATGACTAGAATGCTTGACTGTACTATGAAACAGATGAAGAGATCTTGTACACAAGATGCATAGCATTTTCATATTAAGATCTTGAGCAGAATGGACAAGTTCAAACCTGACATCAATCTGAGTTCAATCTACTACCATTCAAAGTTGCTGAATAAGGTGAAACCGGCACTAACAAAAAAAGTATTTGCAAAAAAGCAAATACTAGTGGTCCCCACAGATATTATCAGATGTAATTTGAATTTAGGAAATCTTGCCCATGGCTGGAGGATAAATTAGATGCGTTTTCAGGATCCCCTCCAGACTGGGACTCTCATATCCATTATAAGAGCTCAATACATTGCTTTACTTATTACATTCTTTTTTTCTCAAAGCAACATAAGGAACTGATAATAGGGATTGGTAGAAATATTCCTCCATCCTTTTGACACTGAATAACAACATCTATGGGCTTACAGCCAGGCTTTTAGGCAACAACCACAATTTACCTTGGGAAAGCTACATCAGACAACAGTTAACATATTCTAAAGCTATATGTGCTATGAATGCAGGTCACTACAGCTGCACCAAATTCAGTAAAACTAAGTCTAAGTCTTAACTTTATTTTTTTTTAATCTGAGTAATGAAAGTTGGTAACAATTGAACATCTGCATTTTATACAAGCTGGGGAGACACAGACCACTGATGTAAAATTACTTGAGTTCTCTCTGGTATTAATGTGGTGTAGATGTGAAATGATTGAAACTTAAAATATCTGGGAATTACTTAGCCAGACAAGTTGTTTGGCCTGTCTCATTATATAAACACACTAAATGAGCATTTTAAGAAGCAGGTTAGTCAAAGGTAAAACATGAATACAGAATGAAAACAGCTCATCAGCTTCTGTAAGACTGAATCCCCCATCCACCTTTACAGAACATCCTGCACAAGACTATGAAATTAAAATTCTTTTGATAAAGAGAAAGCTTACGGTATATCAGCCATCATTTCTGCTGTGGGAAAAATCAACTGACTGATTAATAATTTATTATATGGCCAAGGAGGATTTTAGATTTGTTTATCTAGTAATTGTGTGTGTGGGGGGGGTGTGGGTGTGCTTAAAAGAACATGTTTACATTCTTCTGTTTGTGTCTACTTGTTTCACTGAGACATTTTGGGAACCAATGACATCAGTCCCCTTCTCGGTCCCTTTCTCAGTTTTGCCTTCTGCTGACACCTCATATTCTCAGATGTGTAAGGCTCCTGTGAGCTTCCTCAAGACAGCTCTGTAAGCAAACAAATTACACTGAGCTCTATGCTTTTATCAGGTATGCAATGTGACAGTTAGATGATAAAGCCCCCAAAGGGAAAACAGCCTGCAGTGCTTTGAAATAGCGTAAAATGACAGAAACAACACAATTAGGTTAAAACCAGTCTAAAACGTTACCCACAGCATTGTGTAGGAAAACTTCACAAGCCTTAGTAGTAAGACATTTGAAGATAATTCTGAATAGATAAATTACAACCAATATACCTTCACATTTCAGGATTAAATATATTGCAATGCTAAAATGTTACTGTAAAATGTACTGGCCAGAACCAGGACAGTAACTTGTATTAACTTAGTTAAAAGACTAATTGGAGATGTAAATTAACATGTAGGAAAATGCATGTTTCCATTTAGATATTTTATTTTTATCTAGGAAATCCCATCTAGGTTGAAACCTAGAATTTATTTTTACTTATGCTTAAGAAAAACAATATAGTGTTATAATTAGTACAACACAATGAACAGCTCGAAGTGTCAAATTTAACAATATTGCAGCTACTGCATACTCAGAATATTTTTATACACTCACAACATTATAGTATAATTGAATCGAAAACAGACTTGAGAAATTTGATCTCAGTTCTGATGGAAAACATGAAATTCTGTATTAGTTTTCCAGGGATATTGTCATTCATTAAATATTCAGACTAACAAAACTTTTGAAGACTTCTTAGTGTTTGAGGAAAGATGTGACTTTTTGCATCAAATAAAAGATGAAAAGCTAAAGCCTTCAGATTTCGAGATTACTAATTAGTGCGTGACAAGTGGAAGCACTCTGGCTGGAAGAACGATCAGGCAGCCATCGGTGTGGTGCTAGAGGTTTCTTACAGATGGGGCTGCCCATTACCTCAGGTAACAGCAGCCAACATGCAACTGCTGAAACGCATAAGCCAAATACTGTGGTTAACAGGCAACAAACTACTGCTGGAAAGGATGTTTAATGTTCAGTGTGTACACCTATGAAGACTACACATGACATAAAGCACTTAGATACCATTGATTAAACTGCACATGTCCACAGCACTGCATACCTAAATTACCTTAGAGTTCTGTTTTAGTCATTTTTCAGAAGTGATGACTTTTTAGCACTGTGCAACTCCAGTAGTGCTATGTGATCCAAGAGCTCCTGAACAATGCTGGCTTTAAAAATATACTAGTCTTCACTGTTGGAGAAATTTAGAATATATGTAGACTTGAGACTCCAGAGTAATATTATAAAATAATATACTCAGCTGCATATTATAATATATTAATATACATCAGAATCCCTACCTGCTGTATGTAATTCTTGCAATGGTGTTTATTACTTTTGGGAGTGGCTCCAATTCCTTATTTTACTGTACTGTGTGATATCAGCCGATGATATGATAACATCAACAATCATGAGCTCAAGCCAGTATTTGCATGGGGTTTTGCTGTCCCACCCATTCCTTGGGTTGGTAAGGATTAGTAACAGCACAGAGTCTATAGGGAGTAAAGAAGAGAATAACTACACCACCTTCTTCTTTCTAGCAAAGGTGTTTTAAGGAATGTTCCACCTTTCAAGCATGCACCTGTATTATTGCTATTTTACCTGGACTTTGTGTATATGAACATGTTTGCATTCCCAGACTCTCACATAATTAAACCATAGTAGCCAGATTAAACCAAATATCCTGTTTTAAAAAAGACTTCTCAAACTTTCACAGACTTAAAAATTACATGGAAAACATCATCATAGGTAGATATTGGAGAATTCTTTCAGAAAGGTCTTATGATTAGCATACAGCTAGACATCTAAGATGCAACTGTGCATATAATTGTTTTACCACTATCAAATAAAAAAGCATTTAAAAATAAACAAATAAATATCACCACCCTCCCGAGCATTTTATGAAGAACAGAATTTAAAAATATATTTTCTGCTTAATTTTAACATCAAAACTACATTTGAAAGAATTTCACTAGAAAATGGTGTTTTAAAAAAAGAAAATCTTCAGGTGATCTATATATATGTAGAAAAAAATATTTTGACCAATATTATTTAATATTGGTAACATTATTTAAGGTATCATATTGCTTTGATTTTCCTGAACCTGCTGCTTCACAGTAGTTCAAACTTATCTAAGCCAGAGATGCTGCCAGTCTCTTGTCATCTTTGTGCCACCACTAAGGCCTATGTATCCAGATGGTCCAAAATTAATTAATTTGTCTTAATTTTATTTTGTCTGGGTGAAATCCTGGATCTAACTTGTCATGTTTCCAAATATCCTTTACAGCTAACGTGAGTAAACTGGAATACATATCAAGAAATGGGGAAAGAAAGAGCAAGAAGGAAGGTAAGACCAAAACGAAGTCAGAGTAACCTCCTTATGGTAGTAGCTTAATTAATGTTTTCATGGCATTTGCCTTGGTTTAGGTAAATTTCAGGAATGATCCAAGCTTGTCTCCTCTTTTCCATGCCACTAAGTCCTTCATCAGAGAACACTGCTCAACTTTTTGTCAATAATTAGCTCCCCAAGATGAAGCAACTATAAAGTCATAGCACATTGACAGCTGCTGTACATTTAGAATATCTTTATGAATCATGTATTTTACATTTTAATCAATAAAAAATAATTATTTGTAAACAAACAATAATTGTTTGACTAGCTTCAACAGGAAGTATTTATAATCAAAATGAGAGTTTTCATTATGCTTAGATCTTAAATCAATATTCATTACAGCCTTCTAAGAGGTCATTCCTCTACTGAAAACAAAAGTTGTACAAACTTTTAGGTGGGCATGACCACATTTCTGGAAAGATTTTTTCGTGTCAGGAGCACTTACTCTCCCAAACCAGATTCTATTGAAAATAATTCTAACAACGTCAGCTGAAATTTTTAAAGGCAATGAAGACATCGCCACTCTAAAAAGAAACCAAACAAAAATTTATAATTATGATAATAAGTTTTGTCCACGTTACATGGTAATATTGCATTTGCTCTCTATACATTTTGAAAATATTTCCAACATGCCGCAGCTTATCAATGAAAAATACAAGTAACAGCAAAAACTGAACATCATGTCAAATAATTGATAAATTTTGATGTCTTATGCGCTTTCATCTGAGCTTTGATTGCTGGCACCCTACTAAACGTAGTATTCACAGGATCACAGAGTTTGGCACGGAGGGACCTCTGGAGGTCATCTAGTCCAACCCTCAAGCAGGTGCCCGAACACTGTAGACCCTCATAGTAAATAAGTGTTTCCTGATATTCAGAGGGAACCTCCTTGTTGCCTCTTGTACTGTCAAGGGGAATGACTTCAGAGAGTCTTGCTCCATCCTCTTTACACCCTTCCTTCAGGTATTTATATATATTGAACAGATTCCTCATGAGTCTTGCCTTTTCCAGACTGAGCAGCCCCAGCTCTCTCAGCCTTTCTTCATGTGTGGGATTCTCCAGTTCCTTAACTATCTTTGTGTCCCTTCTCTGGATCCTGTCCAGTATGCCCTTGACTTTCTTGTACTGAGGGGCCCAAAACTGGACACAATACTTCAGTTGTGGCATTACCAATGATAAGTAGAAGGAAAGGATTGCCTCCCTTGACCTTCTGGCAATTCTTTCCTTAATTCTAGTTGCTGTCCTCCAACTAGACTTTGTACCACTGATCACCACCCTCCGGGCCTGGCCATTCAGTCAGTTTTCAGTCCACCTTAAACTCTGCTCATGCTTCTTGTACATCAACTTCTTGTCTCTGGGGATCTTATGGAAGAGAGAGCAAAGGCCCTAGTGAAGTCCAGGTAGAATATATCCACTGCTCTCCCCTTGTCTACCAAGGGACTCATTTCCTTATAGAAACTGACCAGGTGATTCAACATTACAGTGCAACTAGAACTTAAAACAGACACTTTAGTTGCCTGCAGGGAAAAAAATATGTTAATACTTGTATCAGGGGTCTTCAACCTAATAAGCAATATACAAGAAAATTTGATACATTAAAATCCTCCTTTTTTTAATAATAGCACCTTGTTTTACTGGAATGCCTCCTGTCATTTTCTATGTATTCGCAACTCTGCAAGTTTATTTGTTTCCCTTTTTAATACAAATAAATCAAACATTTCAGACATGTGCGAGTGCACTTAAGATAGAATGCCTTTGCTTTCTGCTGCCTCTCTCAAACACATTAAAACAATAGTGACTCACTAGAAATTTCAGATTTACCCACACTTTTCAGCAGGGATTGGAGGGTGAAAGATGTGTTTGCACAACAGGTACACAGTTTTGTGCTGAATTAAAACCAGTCCAGACTTAATACAATCATAATCTTTTGTAAAATATATTTCTTCTATGAGCTTCCTCTTCCCCCTAGACTTTATCTAAAGATATATATTTACTGACAAGTTTTCTGACTTGTTCTGGCAGAATTTTTTCAGTAATTGTAGAACTTCAAGTGGCCTGGATCTGGACTCTGAAGAGACATCCTGGGATCCTTGCAGAGTGAAAAAGAGATTGCACAGCTCCTATGACAGCAGACATTGTATATGATTGGTCATAGCACTGGAGAAAATAAATCTGTGTGGAAGAATAAAAAAAAAAAAGGAACTACTCAACTTTTTTGGGGGTTTTTGAACAATATTGGGAATTTATGTAAACAGATTTGGGGGATTTATTAGAAGATAAAGGCTGGGTTAGTGGTAGAGTATAGGAATTCTAATCCTAACGTTGTGAGTTTGAGCCCCAAGCTAAGCACTGGGGTGAGGACTGTTGTCCTGGAGCTGAACAGAATCTCCTCTCTCTTTTCCATATACAGGGATGGGAAAGACCGCCTTAGAGAAAAACAGTCTTTGCAAGATAAGAACAATAGAATGGTGGTGAAGAAACTAGGATGGGAAGGAGAGGGGCAGACAGAAAAAGAAAGTTCAAGGTCTATAAAAAATAGAGTTCAGCTTGTAGGGAATACTATTGGCAAATATTGCATACCCTCTGGCAAACAGGTATCATATACTCATAGATACTATCCTTTTTCATACAAGGTGCTGTCAGCTAGAGCTGACAGTTTCTTCATGGTCTGGCTGCTTGCCTCAAAATGCCTTGTTAACATATACAATAGCATACTGAAAACCTTACTGATTTGATTTTGTGTGTGCAATTCAGTTTAATGACATGTTTGCACACATTTTCCAGAGGACTATCACTTTCTTTTGTTCCCAAAAGGGACACTACTCATTAAAAGAGCAGCTGTTAAATAGTTGATTCTGTTACTCAATGACATCCCTGAATCCTATTTACTATGCACTCTTTGATTCCACTTTGAAGCAAAACCTACAGCATTGTTAATTTCAGTGGGGATTTTCACTGCCCCATCATTATAGCATTTAAACACTGAATGAATTAGATACCTTTATATTAAAATTGACCAATTAATATATCTTTACAACACATTCTAAGTGAGGGAACACTATAATCTCATTTTGAAGGTTTTTCATCTGCCAGTATTCCAAATCCTTCTCCCCTGAGCTGCTCTAAATCCACTAATTTCCTAATCTATACTGATACTGGTGACTGACCCTACCCAGATTCAGGACCTTGCACTCAGTCTTGTCAACCTTCATGAGGTTCACATGACCCCTCCTCTCTATCCTGTAAAGGTCCCTTTGTATGGCATCCCTTCCATCTAGAGTATCAACCATGGCACTCATCTTTGAGTCATCTAAAAACTTACTGAGGGTGCACTCAATCCCACTGTTCATGTTGCCAAAGATGTTAAATAATACCAGTCGCAATACAATCCCCTGAGGGATGCCAATTGTCACTGGTCTCCACCTGGACATTGAACTGTTGATCACAACTCTGAGATGTCCATGCATCAAATCCATGTCTTTCCAATTTAGAGACAAAGATGTTGTGTGGCACAGTATCAAATGCTTTACACAACTCCTGGTAGATGATGTCAGTTACTCTTCCCTTAGCACCAGTGCTCTAACCTCTTTGTATAAGTCCACCATATATGTCAGGTGTAATATGCCCTTAATGAAGCCATGTTGGCTGTCACTATCACCTGCTTATTTTCCAAGTGCCTTTTCGTAGTTTCCAGTAGGACCTGTTCCATGATCTGGGCAGATAGAGCGAAGACTGCCTGGCCTATAATACCTTGTGTCTTCCTTTATTCCCTTTTTAAAGACAGCAGTTATGTTTCCCCTTTTACCAGTCACTGGGAACTCTACCAATCTGCCATGAAATTTCAAATATGATGGAAGGTGTCTTAGTAACTTCATTCAACAGTTCCCTCAGGACCCGTAGATGCATCTCATCAGGTCTCGTAGACTTGTACACTTCCAGGTTCCTTAGACAGTCTTGAACGTGATCTTCTCCTTCGATGGGTAGTACTTCATTCTTCCAATCCCTGCCTTTGGATTCTGTGAATTGGGCTGCATGGCTACAGCACTTGCCAGAGAAGGCTGAGGCAAAATAGTTTTTGAGTATCTCAGGCTTTTCCATGCCAGTTGTAGCCAGGTCTCCTGTTTTGCTTAGCATGAGGGCTACAGTTTCTTTCATGTTTCTTTGTTGTCCTAGTCACCTGAAGAAACCCTTCTTGTTACTTTTTATCTTCCTAGCAAAGCTCAACTCCAGCATGGTCCTCATGGGGAATTTTAACCACACCAAAGTCTACTGGAGGGAAAACCCAGACTGGCACAAGCAATCTAGGAGTTTTCTGGATGCACAGGTGACCAATTCATGACAGAGGAGATAGAGGGCAAGAGCAGCTGCTCTTTGGACCTCATACTTACAAATTTGGAAAAATTGGTCAGGGACAGGAAGCTCAGGGATGAGAAAGTCAGGGACATCCTTGGAGGAAAATATGATATGAAGGAAAATATGAACTATTCTATTTTGGCATTTTATCCCTCCAGACTGAATTTACTGAACAAAATTTTTTGTGAATGAATAAAACATTGATTTCAAGAATAGCTTTCAACACCACCAGTTCAAAGAATGAGACTACAGAAATATTTTGTACTAGAGCTTATAAGCGTTTGAAGATTTGTTTCATGAAAAGATGAAATGTCTTAATACCCTGAAAAGGGCCTGCAAATTTAGGACAGCATTAATTCTGTCATTACTTTTAGTTCTGGGCTAAAGAATTCATACCTTCACTTTGGAATATTTTTAATGCCATTAAATTATGTCACATTTGTGAACAAGATTTATTTTCATATCAGTACACGGCGGTGTGGGAATTGCCTTCTAAAAGGTTAAAATCACAGGTATCCGCTTATCTCTTATGCAAATATTGTGGATGCAGTTCTGCAATGTCAGTGTGAGAAGCAGCTGAAGGAGGCAGACTTACAGCAGCAGGACAGCCCTGTTTTGGCTAGAGACTGTAGAACAAACAGATAGATGGTTTCTACACAGAATTTTGAAGGTCACAGTGCTTGGAACTTAATGTGCTTTTGTTTAATTAACTTTGGTGTTTTTCTTAATTAACTGCAAAATTAATATTAAAGATGACACCCCCAAATATGCTAATGAGAAAAAAAAGCAGTACATGATAAATATAGATGACTACAGTACTTGAGTCCCCACCCAAATCATGTTAAATGTTACCCCTATGAGAGAACAGCTAAGTTTAGGATATAAAGGATATCAAGGATGCTACCCCTGGGTGGAGAGAAAAAACAATTGAAGACCCCAAGGAGGTAGTCAATGGCTGTGCTCCTGCTCCACCCAAGACAGGGACACCTTCTTGGTAGGCAATGGCAATTTCACCCTTCTGGTGAGAAAACCCAGGATAGTATTTTGCTAGCATTTTATTATAATCATTGCATTTTAATTATAAGCATAGTCATATATTAGTGCAATTGCAGTAATTGCATTTATCAATGGTAATCACAAACTTTTCTATCGGTCACTTTAATAAAGTCTGTTAGTTTCAACTTTGTAAAACTGTTTCAGTGAAAGTCCTTCAGGGGCTCTGACAGGCAAACATTGACTCTGCTATGTGGTTTTATATACAATCCTTGAGACATAAACGACTGACCAAGTCTGGAGCTAAGACTGGATCTAGTCACACCAAGGCTCCTCTCTGAGGAGTTTAGAAAGCAAGGAGGTCCTTTCAGAACCTCATGACTCAAATGGAGTGTCTCCCCCCACAGCCACACATCAGAGACTTACCATTAATATGACAGGTAGGTCCCTATCCACATTCTAATGGGAAAAAACAGTCATCTTCTCCTGACCTTATTAGGGCTGGATCTTACTTTATGGGAAAAAAAGAACAATGAAGATCTCAGTTATTCCCCAGTTGCAGTTAAGAATTGTTTGTGTCCTGATAACTTTCATTTCTAGCCTTAGCACCACCTTGCTAGATAATTACATGTTGTGCATTATATCATTTCTATACAGAGAAAACCATTTGTGAAATTAGGGATCTTCAATAGTCTTACTGCTTGACTTGTCAGGTCAGTCCTTCCAATACTGAATCATGCAGATTTAGAAATTACTAAACCTTCATCCCTTCCTTCTCTCTCTTCTACTCACCCCTGTTCTTTTTGACTCTGATCCATTTATTTCAATTTTTAAAACAAAAAAATGGCTTTTATAAAACAAATCTCTGTTCAACTGTCATCTTTAATTGATTAGCAGATTTACATGCTGTAGGAAAAACTGAATTATTAAACATCCAGTTCAGCATCTTTAAATGAAGAGTGATCAAATTGCATCACTGCTTCCATGCACAGTCTATTTTTTAAATGTGAAATCAAACTCTCATTAAGATATTATTGGTGCATAAAATATCTTAGCCATATCTAGAAAGTTGTTTGCCTATTGTAGTCAGAATTAAATCCTGTCTAGTTAGACCAGGAAAATTCATAATATACTCAGTGCTACCACAGGTGGTAATGTTTGAGTGAATGTAAACTCAGTATTTTCCCCAAAATGTTTATTATTATTATTTAGTAGTCAATCAAGCATAAAAGCCGAGAGTATCAAAGGGAGACAGGACAAAAGGAATATTTTTTGTTGTTGTTTAGGAAAGTCAGGGTTGGGGCATTTAAGAATGTTTAGAATAAAATTAATATTAGGAATCTTATATTGAGATTTCAAAACCTAGATAGATAACAGAGGAAACAAATGCATATGTTCTCTATGTAGTCAGTCAACTGACACTTCTTAGCCTTCTGTGAGGGAAAAGGAAGAAATAAACAACAAAATAAGAAAGGCAAGATGCAAAAGTAATTTCCCTCCCCATGATTTGATAGTAATTACACAACAGGGAGAGAGTTCATACAGGTTTCCTTTGTGATTTGACATGTTATAAGGCATATCTACTCATACAAATTAGTAAAGATATACCAAGGCAATTGTAAAACTTACTCAAGGCCCTTACTTCACAGGTTAAAACTGAAGTAATGTGTTAGGTTAAGCTCATCAAACACAAACTAGCACAGAGGCAATGGCAGGAAAGGAGTTCAGATAATACATCAGGTTAATCACAGAAGAGCTGTCAGACCATCAAAGGCCCCTCTCAAGTCCATAGGAGCACAAAGGTATACAAAAACAGGCAGGAATACAATCCTATAATGCCTGAGGAACAAACAGTCCCTCCCAGGACTGTCTTAGTAGAACCTAGAGGGGGCTTGCTAGTGGGACCAGGGGAGTGCCTTCCAGGTCTCGGGTGGAGTGCGCATGTGTACAACAGGCTGTACCAGCAAGTGGAGTGGGGCTTTGTGTGCCCAGGTGCCAGCACAGCTGGTGAGACTCGGGTCTAGGAGCCAGCAACTGGACAGATTGAGTCCAGCTGCTGAGGGATCCACCTTGTATACATATATCTATATTCTCACCAGTGGACTTTCATTCTGTCCAGCCAGAAGGGGAGCAGAATGAGGCTAATGGTGATATCTATGTTCATCTGAGAACTCTGAGGGTCAGTCTGTGATCTATGTGGCTGGCCATGGATATATGTGGTGTGACACATGTGCTCTGAGCATGCATGTCTACTGGGAACACATCTTCTTCAGCCTTGCTACTGGTTGGACCTGAGGACATGGAGCTTCAGTAACCTCACCTCTCTCATGCTGTTCTATCCAGCATGATACATTTTGAAGAACACAGGAAACGTAATGGTTCTAACATTGTCAGAAACAGGGTATTGAAATCTACTGATAAAAATCCCATTATAAGTAGGAAGCAATACTAGCTTTTTTGTTTTCATTTTTTAAATTGATTGCAGTCTTTGAAAAACATAAAAATTACACTGGGGTTTTTTTAACTCAAAATTTTCATGCTAAACCAGAATTTGTACAAAGGAACTGTAGCTCAAATTAAAAAATACTGTCATTAGTAGTTTTTTTTCTACTTATGTATTAATCCTTTGCATATGAATTATTCATGTATTCTATATTTAATATTTGGACTTACAAAGGAAAACAATTATGTTAAATATCTTTTTGAAAATGTACGCTGAAGTATCCCTGGGAAAATGCATTGTTTCAATTATACTTAATAATCTCATCTTCAACAAACCAGACATTAATGACAGCATCACTTGAAGCTCTATTTTTAAACATAAATAAATTACAGGAAGCATAAAAGATCTTACAGAATCTTTGGTTTTCTTCATTTGCACTGCTCAGGGCAGTAAGGAAACACATGTAGCCTACAGCCTAGACAAGCCTAGTATAAACCTAGTATAACCATGTGAGATTTTTTTGCCTACTAATCTAGATGGCATTAACAATTTTTGCTTGTAAGAGCAACCAGATCCATCTACGTTCTCATACGTGGGTAGCTTAAGCCTCTAAGTGTCTTTCTTCCAAAGCTGATAGTACAGAGAAAGGCTGAACTACTAACAGATTATGTCAGTTTCTCTGAATCCTTTCAGAATTTTCTTCCTCATTTTTTGGTAAATCTTATTTCCCATACCTCAGAATGCAATTGAATTCAGCTGCCTGTACCCCACTGATTATTCAGCAAGATTATTATTCACTGCAAAGAGAAATTATTTGTACTACTACTGTGCTTGTAAACTGAATTTAGGATCAGAACTCCAAAAATTACAAATTTTCACAACATAGAAATGTTACTTGTGGGGGGAAAGCTAAATAAAAGTACATACAGAGCAACTACTATTGCCATTTACATCTCAATGAAAGTCAAAGGTGTTGGATAACCTGCTTTGTTTTCATACTTTCCTGTCTTACATTTTTAGGCTGGGAGTTTAAAAGATTTTAAGGGACTGATTTGTCCACTGGCAAAAGCCATCAGAGTAGAGCAAATAACGTGGCTAAATCCTGCATTATGGTTTCTTCATATGGAAACATTTTACCTCAGCAGACAACAAGGATCAGATACAAAGGTTTCAATTTGTTATGTTTCATCTATCATACCATCTCCCTTGTTATCTTTTGCTATTATTATAGAATGGTTTGAATTGGAAGGGACCTTAAAGATCATGGGTAAGGATACCCTCCACTAGACCACGTTATTCTTCCATTATTCACCAATGCTGCCACTCCATCAAACGGAGATACTGCAATTATTTAAAAAGCCAGATCATAACATTTTAGCTGGAAGTCCTAAAATTACTACTGACACCTGACTTTCCCTCTCACAAATCTAGTAGGTTTTGATCCATAAGATGGAAAAAATGATCCATGGTAGTAGAACTTGAAGCAAATTATCAGAAATTCACATAGTACATCTATGGTATTCCATGTCAGACAATAAGGAATACCATGAGTACAAGAATTTAGAATCACAGAATTGCAGAATTACAGGCTTGTTTGGGTTCGAAGGGACCTCAAAGATCACCTAGTTCCAACCCCTGTGCTATGGACAGGGACACCTTCACTAGACCAGGTTCCCCAAAGTCCCATCCAACCTGTCCTTAAACACTGCCAGGGATGGGGCTTCCACAACCTCTTTGGGCAACCTGTTCCTGTGCCTCATTACCCTCTCCTACTTTCCTGTAGGATCCTGTCATGGTTTTGCCCCAGCCAAGAGCCAAGCACCACATAGCTGCATTCTTCATGGGTGTGTGCGGAGAGGAGTTGGGGCTGGGAGGGAAAAGAAAACCAAAAAACCCCAAAAACTCATGGGATGGGATAAGGCTAGTTTGCTGGGACAGCAGAGAGAGAGAGAGAAAACAATAATGGGACTTTATAGCAAAATATATGACACTGGTGATACACGATACAGTTTCTCACCCAGCCGCACAACTCAAACCATACATCTCAGAGCCATCCCGAAACTGGCCCATCCTCAAAACTGTGCATCCTGGAGCCGTGTACTCCTCCTTCCCACCAACCCCCCTTCATGCTGAGCATGATGTAATTTGCATGGAATACCCTCTTTAGCCAGTTTGGGTCACCTGTCCTGGCTGTGTCCCCTCCCAGTTTCCTGGGTGCCCCTCACCTTTTCGTTAGCAGGGTAATATGAACAAATGAACAGTCCCTGACTGCTTGGCAACAGCTAGAACATCGATGTGTGGGGGAGATCCTGGACATACACACAGAGAGCAATATGATCAGGCCAATGCCATTCATTCAAACCGTTCATCTGCTTATATCGTCCTGTGCCATGTGCTTGCCTCTTGATAGCTCCACCCCCGCCGTGTGCACACGTCCGGCCCCTATTGGTTGAGCGTATACAATCAAGCCCCCCAATACACTGTGACTGGCTACAAGCCTTACAGCACACGTGCAGTTGTTACATTTCAAAGGCTGGATTGCTCACGTGCCTACTACCCACTAAAAAGCCTCCAACAGGTGAGTTATCAGCGCTGCTCCCATCCTGACTCCCAAACATAGCATTCCAGTCTGCTAGAAATGAAATTAACTGTATCCTAGCTGAAACCAGGACAGACCCCTTTAAATATTGGGAGGCTGTATTTAGGTGTCCCTGGAGCCTTCTCCAGAATGAACAAGCACAACTCTCACAGACTGTCTCCATAGGAGAGGTGCTCCAGCCCCCTGACCATCTTTGTGGCCCTCCTCTGGACTAACTCCAACACCTCTGTCTTTCCTGTCCTGGGGACCCCAGAGCTCAGCACAGTACTCCAGGTGTGGTCTCATGAGAGCAGAGTAGAAGTCCAGAATCACCTCCCTCAATTTGCTGGACACACTGTTCTTTATGCAGCCCAGGACACAAATGGATGCCTGAGCTGCTAGCACACACTGCCTGCTCATGTTGAGCTTGTCATCAGTCAGCACCCCCAAGTCCTTCTGCTCAGGGCTGCTCTCTATCCATTCTCCACCCAGCCTGTAGTTGTGCTTGGGATTGCACCAACCCACACACAGGATCTTGCACTTGGCCTAGTTGAACTTAGCCTTATGTCAGAACCCTAAATCAAACATTTACAAAAAAAAGCAAAAGGTAAGAACATTCATAAGAAAAATTTCCAAATAGTTCTACTGGAATTTAGCTAACGCACAATTATCAACTTCACCGTTTTGAACATTTAGAACCCCTACAGACTTCAGTTTTCCGTGTTAGAAATTTATTAGACCAAACCGTTTTGACATTAAAATTATCTTTTGCCTTTTGTTTCTAAAAATTTTAGGCAGATCATATTTTAGTACTATTGTGGAAAAGCATCCATTGGAAGAGATCCAGTCTTCTGGATGATTACCAACATCATAAACTAGCTATGGCTTTGCCAGAGTCTTCAAAACTTCCAGGGATGGTGACTCAATTGCTGCATTGGTCTCCCAGGAATTTTTCCAATGTTCAGTCCAGTCTCTATTGTATTGTCTGGCACTACCACAGAGGGTCTGGCACCGTCATCTTTGCCAGTTCCCTTTCATGTAGTTGTAGGCTGCCACAAGGTGGCCCCTTAGCCTCCTCTATGTCAGTCTGAGCTAGCTCAATCACATCACTGCCAGCTTCTCCTCTTAGCTTGTGTGCTCCATGAAACTGGCTATCTTAAACCTGTGTATGGGAACTTGACATTATGGCCTATTGATCTTCAATGAACTGACTGCTGAAAATACACATAATAAAGCATTGTGAAGTTAATTCTATTTGTACTTTTAGGTGCAAGATACTAAATGACATTAGGACACTAGCATACATGTTATAAGACATATCTTTCAGGACATGGAAATCAGAATAGCTTACTCATAGATGAAGGAGGAATGGGAAGTGTTTTACCTATAGATCTTTCCCCTTGTTAACTTGGGATATTCAGCCCCATTATTATTTACCCATTCACCTAAACCTTCCTTAGCTATTGGTCTACTATCTTCCCATGACAGAAGTGTACCAATTAATAAACCTAGAAATAAAGTCAGAAACTCCATATCCCACTGTTTAAAGGAAGGATAATATTCAATTTTTCCATTCATACATTAGAGTACTTTCACTAGCAACTATATCTCTTGACGTGATTCTTAACAAATCTTCATGTCTGAAGCAGACATTGATATTCTCTATTTTTCATATGTGAACATAAAACTGTGATCTCAACACACCTTTTGATTCAGCTGTAGAATGTTCAGGTGTGCACAGTTTTATGTTGAAGAAAAAGAAATCTTTTTACAATATATTTGATAAATTAAAATAATAAATACATTCATGATGGGAAGAATGATTCCATTCTTCTTTATGGATGGAAAAGTATTTCTGTCAAAAGCCCCTGTATTTTAACTGTCTAGTCTTACCTTGCATTGACCCCATACTTCAAATTTAAATATCAGTTTTTCCCCCGAGAAAATATTAATCCTTTTAAGCCTGAAGTCTAAACAGACTGTCAAATATTTTCAAATGTTGCTGTCATTTTAACTTCAAAAAACTATATATTCATTCTTCAATGGCACAAAGTATTTTAAATTGTTTTCAATAGATTCATCTTTCAGTTTTTATTCTTTTATATAAGTTTATGTATTTGAAGTTCAGGGTTTCCTGCCTGAGTATCAAGCGTCCATCACTATTTTATTTTCTCAAAATATATGTCTCAGTGTACCTGAACACACGGATTTTGTTCTGGTTTTAGTTCATTACAATAGTTTTGTTCCTAAGTTTTTTCTCCTAAGTTTCTGAGTAGCAAGCTACATATATCTATCTCCAGTGTATGAGAAATACAGGACAATTCTGGAACATATTTGCCAGTTATTTTACTTCTCAACAGTGAATTCTACTTAGTGTAATGCTTTCATCTCAGGTGACTGGTTGTGTTTTTTTTTCAAAATGTCAAACACACCTTGCTCCTATTCAGTTCTCTGATTAAAGTTAATGGGCTGCCTGCTTGTATGTTGAAATAACAATAAATAAAAATTCACATTTTTTATTAAATATCATCAAATTATCCCTCTTACAATTAACATTTCTTACTTCAAAAGGTCCCAAATCAAACTGTGTGAATGGACGATAAAAAATTACTGTATTTTCCTACAAGCCTGTTTACATAGAACTCATCATCAGTCAGTTTAATAACCTACTTTAGTTACTCAGCTGACCATACATCTATTGCCTACATACCAATTTTGTAGTCTCGTGTAGAATAGGATGGTATTGCTTAACCCAATTCATGATTAAAATTAAAGTAAGTACTTTTACACCTCAATAGCCAGACATGTCGTGGTCTAAGTAAAGAGACACAATTTCAGAAGTAGTTCCGCATCTTTTCATCTGTCAGATTGGTGAAGTCAGAAATTATTCATCTTTGTAGAAATAGACATAAAAAATAGAGCAATAAACAGCTTGTAAACTGTTTTTTTTATGCAATATGATTTGAATGATAGTTTGGCTGTTCCAGAGTTTAACAACCCTTTTGGTGAAGAATTTTTTTCCTAATATACAATCTACATCTCCCTGGCAAATATAAGACCATCTCTTCTCATCTTATTGTTTGTTACTTGGGAAAAGACACAAACACCCACTTGGCTAAAAACTCCTTTCAGGTGGTTGTAGAGACTGCTAAGGCCTGCTTTTCCCAAGGTTGTATAAACCCAGTACCCTGCGCTGCTCCTCGTATGATCTGTTTTCTAGATCCTTCACAAACTTCATTGCTCTTCTTTGGATCTGCTCCAGTAGCCCAATATCCTTCTTGAAGTGAGGGGTCCAAAACTGAACACAGTATATGAGGTGCAGCCACAGGGGGGCGATCACTTCCCTACTCCTGCTGGCCACACTATTCCTGATACAGGCTGGGATGCTGTTGGCCTTCTTGGCCACCCGGGCACACTGCTGGCCCATATTCAGCTGCCTGTCAACTTGCACTTCCAGGTCCTTTTCCAATGGGCAGCTTTCCAGCCATTCTTCCCCACAACTGTAATGTTAAGTGCAGGACCTGGCACTGAGCCATGTTGGACTTTATACAGTTGCCTTCAGCCAATTGACCTAGCCTGTTTAGATTCCTCTGTAGAGTCTTCCTACCCTCAAGCAGATCAACAGGCCTCCCCATTTGAACAAATCCATTATATTTTCTGCAGTATTTTTTATATAGACAAAAATAATTTTGGTATTGGGATCTAGCAAAAGGTCTAACCACTACTGTTACAAAATGTGTTAGATGAAACCTAGCTTTGATTAATTTTGAGATCTTGTAAAAATCTGTATAGCTTTATCTATTTCATTTATTTTTTTCCCCCTAAAAATGTAAACTTTCCTCAAAATCCAATAAAGAAAGAAAGTGACTTATGGAAAATAGTTTTCTTAGAACATCTAATTTCTTCCGAAGGCCAGACTCTAGGATATAGTATAACATTTACAGTGCAGTGCTTGCCTTTCTAGATGAGGACAGCAGACTGAATCCTGGAATATGTCTCAGGTGAGTAACAATCCAAAATATGGGCTGCAAGCCTGAGGTACCTGCACAAAACAGTTTACTCACCACATCAAAAACATGAAAAGCTTTTCAGGTTTTAGACTTCTATAAGTAGTTTAGGCGATATCTTTCAGACATCTTTGCTCCACTTTTGTAAAATGAGAGGTAGTTTGACCAGGTTTTTTTGCTGTTCAAATTTGCACCCCAAAATAATTATGCAATAGATGGAGCAACATTTTTTTTCAAGTTCTTTCTGTAACAGCAAAAGACATTTAGTTCAGCACTGGAAGAGGTGGTAGAGGACATCAGTTATTGAGAACAAAATATTTGCTAAAAAGAACTACCACTGCTCATGGATATTTTCTAAGTCATGTAAATACAATTTCAAGGCTATTTTTTAAAGATTAAACAGAAATTTATGCAAATGGAACAAATTCTGTGAGAAATTCTAATGTATCTTTGAAAATGGAGGAAAAGAGTACTGCAAAGGATATTTGAAAAGCCAAAAATTTTTCAAGGCTAGTAAATTAATAAAACCCAAAATGCTGAAGGTGTTGCAGGAAGGGTTAATTACAGGATTGCAATCAGGATTGTGTTTTCAATTAGTGGTCATGTATTTACTTGACATCCATATAGGTAAATACACATTGCTGTTGACTGTGCCTTCAGACTGGTATCCCCAGAGGTACTTCTCACCTTAATTTTAATGATTTTTTTAATGCTTTTTGTAATTCTGCATAAGGAGTGTTGCAAAGGAGTTCAATTTTAAACTTGGACTCTTGGATATATCATGGTTTGAATTACAGAACTAGAAAAGCTTGAGTTACAGTATGACTAAAAATGCCTGGAAAAGCATAGCATGACAATGTACAGTTTAAAGTGCACTAAACAGCATTTTCTGACTTTTAAGTTGTTGACTCAGAATACTTTTCATTAAGAATTTTACAATGACAAATTATATATATAAGTGTTGTATTAAAGTTCTAGACCCTTATATTTCAGATAGATTGTAAATAGCCTTCTTTTTCTTTTAGACATTAATTATTTGGGCTGCCTAGGTATTCTTCCGCCCAGTGCATACTAGCTGAAGACAATACAGTTCTCTTTTTTGTGAAAACACATAGAACATAGTAGCATACAGGCAGCTTCTTCCAAAAAAAAAGAACTTTTTAAAAACTTTCACCTTGTTTCTGTCAATCAATTCAGATTGACTGACAATCAATCAGACTTCTTAACAATGTGTTATGCTTTGGTGATATAAAAATCCAGAGCTAATTTTTGACTGAGCAGTGCAGAACACCATTTCAGAAGCTACCCCAGGTTGATATGAGACTGAGATTTTCAGCATTTCCCATAAGCAATGTTATCACTAAAGAAGCCTCATAATAGTGTATGTAATCCAAAGTGCTTAAATATTGAACGTGTTCATTCATCTCAGCAGGCCTGGAATTCACATAAAATTCACATTTTTTTCATGGAATGAACAAAGTATGCTCCCTACAGATAAATCAGACAAACCCATAATTTTTCAGATCTGAATCTACAAAACTATCTATTGTGAGGCTAGCATGGATATCTTATATATGATGGAGATACCACCACAGGGACAAATACAATTTTCACTATCTGACACCCAGAAAGATAAGAGATAACATTTAAGTGAGCTTATTAGCATCTGCACACACATTCGAGAAGGCCGTGGCAACCAGAAATGCTTTAAGATCACCAGAAGCTTGTGTCTGGAGAGAGGCAGATACTTTTACAGAAATGTTAGAGAGGGTTAACTAATTTCCTGGCATTTCTTCTTCTGTTTTTTATATCTAGATACACACATAGCTAGAATTTAATGTTACATGAAGAAGCAAAAATAGAAAACCTAAGTTGAGAACAAAAATACTTTAAAGTTCTTTTACGGTTTATCTTTCAACTAACACATAATGTGTTTTGTCATGAAACACACTCATTACTCAGAGCAGCTATGCCTTTGCTAGTCCAGGAAAATGTGTACCCTTCAGCATATGGTTATTCCCCAAAAGTCTTTGCTAAAGAAAAAAAAAATTCTTTCATTTTTTCCAGATGAGTTCGACAGTGACTTAATGATGTTAATTGACCTCCGGTGTTTCTTTTCATGTGCCAGCTCTGCACCTCATTTGACCTCAGGCTTGCAGAAACTAATTAAATAAGAGCACAGAGGCAACTTTAAAACTCAAAAGAACCAAGACAGATAACAAAAGAAGACTTTCTCTGCTTTTTTTTTCTCCTATTTCATGAAGAAAGGAGTTCTATACTCTTAGTAAAATCCACAGACTGTCCTAGTTAATAAGATCATCTGGGATCAATTACTGCCAGGCATAATGGTTCTTTACTTCAGATTTGAGAGTGAGATATCTGTGTATCTCTGTAGAAAATGAACACTGACAATCACCTTTAAAATTTTAGGCTTGCATCATATTCATACACACTTATGAGGAGGGCCTTCTGTCCACTACGTTTCTCTTGAAGGGGACAATTAAGAAGGCAAGTCAGCTTGTATAAAGAGTAGCAACCTGTAAAAAAGGCTTGATTTTTTTTTCTTTTTTTCTACATAATTAGTAGACAGATTATTTCACAGATTTATGCCTGTGTTTAGATGTTCTCTATGAAACCCAAATTTCTGCATAAAGAAGAATGCATTTTCAAAATTCAGTCTAAACCTCAGCTGCTGGTGGAGATGGCTCCTCCCTGCGGACTTCGTGACTTCCATCCTCCTCCAACTCGTTAGCTCACCCAGCTGTGAGGTCAGCCAGGTCAAAGATCTGATATGCTGGAAACAAACAAATAAATCTCCAAAACAAATCAAGTTGTGCTCAAGTATGACTTTGATGCTTCTGTGACAGCCAATCTGAAAATATACAGGAATGGTAATGCTTTTAATAGCAGCAGTCTTAAGGTAATTTAAGTCAATCAAGAAATTTTGTACTAAGAGGAAAATTAGGTGATCATCATTACCTATACAGTGCAGGGCTTACAAACAGGGAGTCTGTAGTTATATCTGACAATATTGTGTATGGCACTTTCACGGGATAGTGACACTTCACAGAAGTATTTTTTCCACGTGCTGCAAACAGGTGTTCAGCAGAAGGACTGGCAGAAGAAATCACAAATTCAAAGAGATGTGAATCAGAATTTAAACAATTGCACCCACTTCCATACAAAGTCTTATCTACTCTTGAGGCTTTACTCATATTTTTCCATACATTGATATTCCTGAACCAAGTAAACTCATCACGGGGTGATAAATCATACAAGACTGCCTGGTAAGGCATGAAGTCTGCAGAGTGCTTTAGCAAATACATACCAACTCCTTCAAGACAATAGGTGTTTGAATTCATACTATTGAGCTGAAAAGGAAAAAAAAATGTATCGTGGAGACACAGAAAGTCTGAATAGCAGCCACCCTTAATTTCTTCATCTTCTGCTTGAAGCTGCTAGAACCACAATTAATTTGTACACCTCCGGTCTACAATTGTAGGCTTTGCACATTTCAGAATATACCTGAAAATGTCACTCACTGTGATCCTACCTATCAGAGGACGGATATTACCCTACTGGCCATAAATACCTTGTAGAATTGATGATCCATAGAGCAAGGTGTCCAAGTCACTGGGAAGGCCTAGGAATTGGTCCAATTGAATTCAAATTGTAATAGAGATAGATGGATAAATGTTATTTGCTGGAATACATCCAATTCCCTATGCTGAACAAATTTAAAAATAGGCTATACTACTCCTGTGCTGGTTTTGGCTAGTATAGAGTTTCATTTTCTTCATAGTATCTGGTGTGGGTCTGCGTTTTGGATTTGTGCTGGAAACAGTGTTGATAACGCAGAGACGCTTTTGTTACTGCTGAGCAGCGCTCTGACAGACGCAAGGCCTTTGTTCCTTCTCACTCTACCCCATGAGTGAGTAGTTTGGGGGATGCACAAGGATTTGGGAGGGGCACAGCTGGATGGAGCGCTGGTTTCCCGGGGATGGCTGGACACCTGCCTGCCCATGGGAAATGGCAAATTAATTCCTTGCTTTCCTTTGCTTGTGCGTGGCTTTTGCTTTCCCTATTAAACCATCTTTATCTCAACCCACGAGTTTTCTCACTTTCACTCTTCTGATTCTCTCCCCCATCCTGCTGGGAGGGGGGCAGGGAGCGAACGCCTGTGTAGCTTAGCTGCCAGCTGGGGTTAAACCATGAAAACTCCAAAACTGCTTATTAAGAATGCAGTAGTTTTGGAGTGTCAGGATAGAAATATTGTCAATGGATTACTTGTATAATAAAAGCTCGTTTGGGATTATGTAATATGCATTGTCTTTATCTTGTTCTCGGTTTGGAAGGCTGCAGTACTCCCCTTAGGGCCAGCAGGTGGAGAAATGCTTCCATTTAAAAAAAAAATACAAGTGAGAAAAGACAAGTTCAGCAGCTATGGAGGGAAAGCAGCTGCGCTTTCCAAATCTATTCCTTCCTTATAATCACAAAAATCTATACCAGTCTTGGTTTCCTAGGTAACCCTGCGAAACCAAGAGTACTAGTAGATACTGGAGGAAGTACAAAACAGACATAATTTCAAGTTCACCTTCCATAAAAAAAAAAGCGAAGAAATGTCAGCTTTGATAGGCTTCAGAAATGTAGATATTTTTTTCTCCACACACCATGTCTTTTATATGACACTGCTGTTTCTATAAAACGGCTTGGAATGACTTTGTAAGATACCGGTATATTGCACATTTTTTTTCCAAGAATACATACACTGACCTCTCCTGGTTATTATAGTTGGCATATAGTATTTTTAGTGATGACTTGTACTGAACACAGGCATGGACATAGATACTAGGGAATATCAGTGTCACACAGTGCCATTCATACAGAACCTGTAAAATGAGACTGACTAAAGATGCAGAGAAAGCTACTGGGAACTCCCTTCCCACATTTCTTTATCGTCCTTCTAGGAACAAGAAAAGTGTATTGTACCGGAATAGAATTGCACTTAAAATGTACACAGAATATATGTAAATCAATACCAGTCACATCCCCTTTCCTCAGAATGAAATTTCTTGCCCTCTATAATCACAACATCTGCTATCTGTCTGTACTGAAAGCATGGAGACATAGCATCTGAAAATGCTCTGGATAAAGAGAGCTATAAACCAAGGAAAGAGCAGAACTGTGTGCTATGTTTATTGGCAAATTCACATGCATCCACTATACCCGTTTGCCATTTACAGAGCATGCATGAGATTGAAATATAGAAAGAAAATATCCGTATCCTTCAGAGAATGGCATCTGTGTATTTCAACACAGCAGTGTGTGCAAAACTGGGCTTGGCCGACAAAGTGGACTGACAGTTTGACAAAGCCAGTAATTACATTTTAGATTTCTAGATAACTAGCAATCTTGAAGGTTGCAGGATTAACTATAATTATAATTTAAGCGGTAATTCTGCCTAATTTCTACTGTTTCTTTTCAATCTTGGCCCATATTAAAAAAAAAAAAGAATAAAAGAAAAAATCAGTTATTATACCTTAAGTATATCATAAAAGCAGGTAAATGAGCCTTTAAATTTAAATTATTAATTTTTTACAGAAATAGGGGGTAGTAGTGAAAATAATGATTTAAAGTACATCTTTTAACCAAAGAACATACATTTTTTCAGAAGTCCTTAGTGACAAGCACAGGTACCAATACTCAGTTATACCTGCACCATCTGCTGTGCAGGCTTTCAGCTGTAAACTTGCAGTAAAATTTAGGGGAGTAAGATGATTTTATTCAACTCAGTCTTAGTGTTCTGGTAAGTTTAACTGAAGCCACAAATTAAGCATATGACTTAACCACTTAGTAATATAATTTCTGAAGACGAAGTTTCTACAAGATGCCAAATTTTAGCAAAATGTTTATGTACAATTAAGAGATGTTGTATGATTAGTGCTCAGTCATAGTATGTGTTTCGGTACCCCAGGTACTTAAAAAAACCAACCTGCAAAATACCCAAAATATCTGAAAATGTATTCAATGTAATTCCCTTTGGAAAAGCAAGCAACCATATTTCTAGAGAGTACAGGAGATCTTTTCAGCTGGTGCTACTGTTTCAACTTCACATAAACTGATTTCCACTTGATTTAAGATCAGAATTCTCATTACTATTATTTTTTTGTATTTTATTTGTGAGGAGTAAAAGCCACCTAACATGCAGCCTTTCCTTACAAAACTTCAAGTCAGCAAAGATTAATCAGAGGTGAAACTGTCAGTGTCACCTTCCATGGTTTTTCACCATTTTGAAGGTTTTCTGACACGCCCATAGCAATGAGAGACATGTACCCCTTCCATCCTGTGTTCTGTGGCAGTGTCTGCAGGAAATGGTGCTGAATTAAAGTTGTGTTTGGCACTTCTGTGATACCTCGGTAACCTCACAATTACTGATCCCAGTTGAAACTTCGAGGCATTTTGTATGGGCAGGTGCAGCAGAAATAAGCATAATTAGCCCGTGCCTTTGACAAGCTTGCCAAACTGGCTATAATCTAGAAGGCCAAGTTTGCCTGGAGCTATATCTGAATTCACGTGCCCTGTCATGGCCGTTGGCGATACAGCTTACACCAGCTGTCAGCCAGGTCTGCAGGTTTCTTCAGATGTGACCCCCATGTAGACATGCCTCAGAATGATGAATTGGAGCTATTTATCGCATAATTGATAGCTCCTTTCTAGGTAAAATTTTCTCAGCAGTACTGAGGATTAACTTGTTTAGATATTTTAGATTTTTTTTCTAAATATAGAAAAAATAAACCTCAGCTAGTCTCTCGTTACCATAGCAACTGTAAGGTATTATGGCACTTATCTGAGAGCAAACGCATATATATATATATATATATATAATTTTCAATGTATAAAACTAATGCCTGAATAGAGTTTTATATATACTAAGGACATTTATTTGTTCCATTTTGCCCATTTTATAGATGACCCTTCAGTGGAAATAAATGAGCAGAAATTCATTAGAATACTGTTAGAATGATAGAATCATTTAGGCTGGAAAAGACCCTTAAGATTAACAAATGCAACCATTAACCCAGCATTGCCAAGTCATCAATAAGCCATCAATAAGCCATGTCCTTAAGTGCTACATCTACAATATTTTAAACACCTCCAGGGATAGTGACTCAACCACATCCCTGGGTAGCCTGTTCCAGAGCTTAACAATCCTTTTGGTGAAGAATTTTTTTCCCTAATTTACAATCTAAACCTCCCTTGACAAAAATAAGACCATCTCTCCTCATCCTGTCACTTATTACTTGGGAGGAGAGGCCAACATCCACCTCACTACAACCTCCTTTCAGATAGTTGTAGAGTGCTATGAAGTCTCCCTTCAGCCTCCTTTTCTCCAGGCTAAACAACCCCAGTCCCCTCAGATGGTCCCCATCAAACTTCTGCTCCAGACCCTTGACAAGCTTCACTGACTTTCTTTGGACACGCTCCATCAGCTCAATGTCCTTCTCACAGTGAGGGACTGCAAAACTGAACAGAGCACTCAAGATGCTGTGTCACCAGTGCTGAGTACAAAGGGACGATCACTTCCTTAGTCCTAGGGTAGTAAGTAAGATGAAGTATTTCAGGGTGTATGGTAATTTAATGTAATAAGACAAAACTTCTGAACTATCGAGTTCGTGACTAGGAAGGAATAAGTTACACATAGGGTCCAAAAAAAGGCAATCCTACATGAATTAACAGTGAAGTTAACAGGTAAGCAAGCCACCTACAAAAACTTGTTCCGTAAGTCGAATTCTCAGTAACTTGATTTTTCAGACACAGCTTATGTAAGCAACTTTTTTCCCTGCATTCAGTTCATAGAAACATCTCAGTTGAAATGCCATGATAGTGTGGGGAAAAAAGAGCAGGAATATGTTTAATTTAAATAAAAAGAAATCTCAAGTTCTGTTTAAGCCAAATTACAGAACTCATGGTTAAGACTATTTTAAAATTTCATACTGGCTCATGATATGCAAAGTAGTTTTGTTTTAGTTTAGCCTTGCTTTTCTTGCTTCTTTTAGTTACTAAAATAATTGTGAGGAAAAACATTTTTTTAGCCGTGTCTTCTAGTTTCTCTCATAAAATCTTATATTGTGATTAACCCAGTTCTATCTCAAATTAAGCATTTATCAGCTCTAAATTGCAACAGTGCAACTTAGTACAGAATTCTACATCAGCTTTCTATCATTGTATTTGTCCTCTCCTGGGTATTCACTTCAAAAGGACAGCAAATCACAAAGTCTGTCACCAACTAAACTGCTATAGAAGTTTTAATCCTTAAGTTTTCTTTTTCTATGCCTTAAGGTTGTTACATTAATGAACCATCCCTGTGCTTGAACACACAGTGTGTCTTCAGAAGAAAGGTACCACGTGCAGCTGGAAATGACTTCTGGGAAGGCTCACATACTCTCATAGATAAGGATTCCCATACTAGAGCAACAGCAGCAATTCCTTCTAGCCCTGGGCTAGGCACTGTGCAGGAGGATTTCTATTGCTCAGGAAGTATGCACTGACTGCTTTGAAGTAACCTCCGTGCTAATGGTTCACACACTGTAATTTGGAAACCACTTCTCAGAGGTTCTTAAGTGCTTGCTACAAGATACATCAACACAATTTCGGAGAAAGGGGCAGGCTCCCTTTGCCTGCATTTAACTAAACGTGAATCAGCTCTGAACTGAGCCAAAGGTTGTGTAGGCAGAATATATTAACTTGGGCTCTCTGCTGTGCTAACTCAGTTACTCTACTAAGTAGCTTATAGTGCACACAGACCAAGGCCGCATCTGACTGCCACAGACATACCAAGCGCAGGAAGGAATAAGCACCTGAGAGGAATCAGGAATCTAACAGTCTCTATTAATCTGGACTTCAACTTCTAAATATAAGGCTTTGTGTAAGTGTAATTTTAGGATAAGCAAATCTGTCATGTGCTTACAATGAAAGTTTATGTGTAAAGCCAGAGCAATACTTAAGTACTCTGATCCCTATAAAAAGCCAACACTGCTTTGCTTCTAGGTATTTTCTGCTTCCATGGCAATTTTTAACAGAAATCTTTGCAGTGTCAAATGACTAAGATAGATAGGAACAATGTGCTTCTCGTTTTTATGTGTCTAACATGTTTGAGTAACTGTAAAAGAGCGATACTTGCCCTCTGTTCCCATACCATGAGATTCAGGGAGATCCAACTGGAATGGTATTTACTGTTTACTAGCAAATCTCAGAAAAGTCTCAACTAAAAAAAGAAGCTCAGTATCTGAGGACGTAGTTCTTTTTGCTATTATACTTTTTAAAAAAGTTATAAAATTGAAATGAAGACATCCTTTTCTACAGAACTAATATCAGCTTCCTTTCATCTCAGAACTCCATAAAGAATTTAAAAGAGTACATCTACACTTAAAGAACTTGGAAAATTCGTTATACTCCTATGTCAAAAATACATAGCTATAAAAGAACCCCTTTATCCAAACAGCATATAGTTCATGACTGTAATTCTGTGTAACTTTTCAGCCTCTATGTATATCAGTCTCTTCACTTACCAGAGGCTGATCTGCTTAACTATCTAATTTTCCTGAATCAACTTCCTTGTACCTTACCAGGGAGGAGATCTGTTTTGTAACAGGAGTTATTATTTATGCCTTCCAAGCTGAAAGTTACTTCCTAGACCAGAAATAAATGACCCAAAGTGATGCTCACATGCCATATAAATGGAAGTTCCCAGAACATATAAAATGCTGTGAGCAGCATTTCCAGGGCTGGGTGTTTAAGTGCTAGCAGGACTAACCCTTAAATCCTACCTTCTAACCCAGGGAAAAAAGCAAAATAAAAACATTCTCTCACTCAAAAGAGCAGAAGCTTGTATGTCTCTTTGGTGAGCCACTCAGCAGTCTTGAGTACTGCTTTGTTCTGCTTCCAATCTCTGTGTCGCAGTTGTTAATCAGTAAAGCAGGGTAACATGAACATTCATTCTTGGTATAAGGGGCTTGCATAGTACTATACATAGTACAGTTCCACCATGAAGAACAATTGTTAATGGACACAAGAAAACTTTGTGTTTTTTACACGGAGAAGAAAGGTTACCATCTTTAGGAGATGATGTGCTTGAAGCAACCCTGAGGAAAAGGACTTGGGAGCACTCGTGGATGAGAAGCTGGACATAGGCCACCAATGTGCACCTGCAACCCAGAAGGCCAACAGCATCCTGGGCTGCATCAAAAGGAGTGTGGCCAGCAGATTGAGAGAGATGATTCTTCCCCTCTACTCTGCTCTGGTGAAACCTCACTTGGAATACTGTGTTCAGTTTTGGAGCCCTCAACACAAGAAGGACATGGACCTGTTGGAGCATGTCCAAAGGAGGGTCACAGAAATGATCAAAGGGCTGGAGCACCTCTCCTATGAAGACAGGCTGAGAGAGTTGGGCTTGTATCAGCTTGAAGAAGAGAAGGCTCTGGGAGGACCTTACAGCACCGTTCCAATACCTGAAAGGTGCCTATAAGAAAGCTGGAGAACTGTTCACAAGGGCATGTAGCAATAGGATGAGGGGTAATGGTTTTAAACTAGAAAAGGGGCTGTTTAGTTTGGATGTTCAGGAAAAAAATTTCAATATGAGGGTGGTGCATCACTGGAACAGGTTGCCCAGAGACACAGTGGAGGCCCCATCCCTGGGAGGTATTCAAGGTCAGGCTCGACAGAGCTCTGAGCGACCAGATCTAGTGAAGATGTTCCTGCTTACTGCAGGGGGTTTGGACTAGGTGACCTCTAAAGATCCCATCCAACCTTAAACATTCTATGATTCTATGAACTAGTGCAGCTTCCAAACACCCAAATATATATCTGCTACTGAATTAGGTAAACACTGTTATTCCACCCAAGTCTGCTCAAAAACAGTTCAAAAAGTGCTGTCAGTAGCAACACTCAAAATTAAGTTTTTTCTTAGAATATACATTTTCTAGCACAAGCAATAAAACATATTTGGAAACAGCTTAAGTAGATTACTTAAGTAAAATTAGATTCTTAGTGGAAAAAGGAACACAGCGCACTCAGCACACATTACCACAATTTAAAACTAAAATCACAGTTGCCGACATGCTCTGTCACCCCTATGAGGTTGTATTAATTAGACCACCAAGACTTTATATGCCAAGAATGGCAGATAATACAGCTTTCAATGCCTTTGGGTGGCTTTTAAGAAATTCTGTACAACAGCTACTGAAACACACAGAGAGATTAATATGAGAAGGGGATAGATGAAATATTCTGTGTACCACTTTAACTGAATTGGTCTGCCTGCTGTATCACCAAGATGCCTGGCTTAAGTTAAAACATTCATTTGTTCTAAGTGTAACAACAAAACATTATGAACTAAAAAATAAATGGTCTAATAAAACTGGTCTCCAAAACATGTTTTAATCAAATCTTACAAAACATTAGAAAAATTCTATAATGAATATTTAAATAAGGAGTATTTCTAATGGGGAGGCACAGTTTTGAAAGCTACTGCCTGTGTTCTGCACAGCCTGCACCTTCTTAGCAGCTTACATGCCTGAATGAGCATATGTTGTAGTATCTACCTATATGAAGCATTCTGAAAACAGATGCTGGTACAGCAGCCTTTGCAGATGTGTCCTATATTTAAGTTTCCCCCAAACAGAACTCATTTATGTCACAAAATTTAATGCCAGGTGTATCACTACAGTTTTGCGGTGCTTTAAATAAGAGACTGACAAAGGTGGAGTGCTCTGCATTTAGTGTTGTAGGCAGAACATATACCTACAACTTAATAATATAATATTTTCTGTGCTGACAACACAGTAGTATTTTATTAGTCACTATTTGTGCTCTTCAAAGAAACGTTCTTCACATATTTACTCTCAGTGGAGGAAGACTTGGCATAAAATAGCCATTTATAGACATAATAAAATCCTTAATCTTTAGATTTTTTTAAATATAAGCAATGAAATATGAAAATATTTTGAAAATTTTGATAATAATATATACTAAACTACTTAATATAGTCTACTTAATATAGACTAGTCTATAGTTACTTGTCTGCTTGAGGGATTTCAAAATAACTCCATTACAGTTAAAGATGGTGAAATGCCAAGAACTTATGATCCTTCTCGGCAAGATATCCATTCATATCTCAAAGACCAGAACTTCTGGAGCTATGACTCTTTGTGGGAACACAAGTAGAACTTTGATTGCATACAGTTTCCAAGTGAAATTTTGAATATCAAACTGAGTTTGACTAAATTTGTGCCTGTATTAATAACATCATCATTTTATATATTTTGCTGAAATGTTGTTCTTGGTACATAGCAAGAAAAAGCCAAATTAATTCAGTGCACAAAATTGAAACTTTTCTGAAATTTGGAACAAAATGGGCACCCAGAACCACATGCCATCTCAGTTCCAGGAGCATTACTAAACTAAACCAACCTCTATCACAATCATTCACTTCTTCTGTTGAAAGAGTAACATTAAGCAAAATAAATAAATATTCCCTTTGGTTTGAACTATGTGCTTTATAACTTTGTTACTTTATAGAGGGGGAGGAAATGAGAGGCAGAAAGAGTGATGAACTTTAGTTATCCTGTTTTAATTACGTTAAAATAGTTGAGAAATGTAATGCTAATTAGTTTCTCTTCAGAGGTATCTGTGCTCATACTCAGACTTTTTCTGTAATTCCAAATGAAATTTAATCTTGTGTATTTTTTTTAAATCTTCCTTATTTTGTATGTTTTTCAAACTAAGTGAGATAAATTCATTTGTACATTGAATGACAACTTTGAATTTAATGATGGTTTATAACCTTGGAAATAATAAAAAAATTAGTGTGCAGTATATTCCAATTTTTCTCAAAGCAGAACAGTTTCTAATCAGCAGCGACAGCTCTCATAACTTTAGAATGACATCTTGAAAGAATACAATCACAGAGACAAAATACAAATTAGAGTTCTTCAAAGCTATACAGCATTTAGGCAAATTATTAGTAGAGCGGAATAAGAAATATATCTTAATAGCCAAGAGCATTTTTAGGATAACTGAATACTAGTTTCTCCCTCTGAAAAACTACACAGAAGAGCATTTTTATTAAGTGGTTAGACATCAGGCTGTGATATGCCATAGGGCCTGAATTCATAAAGTGGCCTTTAGGAGGTTTTTAGAAGCCAGGCTTCTCATTAATTTGGAAATAAGTTTGTTCAACAACTGTTGAAGATGGCCAGAGATTCCTTCTGGAGGAGGGTGTACAGTGTAACCACTATTTGCCTGAGAATGGGAACTAAAGATGTGACCTGATGACCCTAGGAAAGGGTCTTTGAGAGGGTGAGCAAAATTAATGTGCTTCTGGTTTTTGTCTTTCTGATTTAGATCAAATTCAGAGAGTATTAACTCTTGCACTGAGTCAGTAACAGGAATCCAGCAAAACATGCTTAACTAGATTTTAGAATGTTCATTGCACATCCCTTACAAGTGAACTTAATGTGGAGTGAGGCCCCAAAAAGGACATGGGTTCTATAACAGATACTTGGCTTGGCTTGTGCTTCTTTCATACTCTCAGAGCAAATTTCCCGTGGTGCAAGGTCAAAGACCTACTCCTAGGCTGCCTTCAGCACTTGGGGTACTTGAAGAGTCAGATGCAGTGGTGCCATACTGAGAACAGTGTCATGTGGGGTGTGGGCTTCCCTCACAAAAATTGGAGGCTTCAGGACACAAATACTTTGCAGACAGAGTTTTTATCTATTCTTCTAAACCTGAAGTCTCATAGAAGTGCCGAAGAACGAGTAGAGTGCACTGACTGTTTTTTCTCAGAAGTAATTCAGACAAGAAAAATCTGTTCCTTCAGCTGAAGTGGACACTCCAAATGAAAATTTAATTTAGCAAGCAAGAATAAATAGCTTACCCTTTTTTAGTGTTAAGTATTTGAAATGAAGAAAAGAAACATGACAAAGTCACTGCCACTCTTTCAGATGTATTTTAGGAAACTGCAGTATACAAATGGTCACAGACTGCAAAATCTGGCCTTTCAAGCCTGCAAGACTATCCAACATTCTGATGAAATATAGATTGAATTTCCTGCTTATAATGATGTATTGATTTCTTTTTCATACTTAACCTCTGGATTCACTGATTTTACTCATGTAAATTGTCCGTTTTCTTAAAGATGTCAACTGTGGCATGTATTCACTTTCATCCTCTATGCAGCAGAAATTATTTTTAATGATGTTCTTCTCCACAAAGACCTCCAGACTTTACAAGGTAACTTTATGAAAGTCCTTCCTAAACACTTAAGAGTGGTCACTTTAAAACTCCATTTCTACCAGGACCACTCTATAGCAATGAGTATTTATTTATATATAACCCCTTGCTCTGACATAGAGCCCCAGTGATGGCAAACATGACAAACTACGTTCTTAAATCAAGGTGTGGTGAAAATAATCATGATTTGCTCTCTAAGAAAGAAAATACCCAACCTTTTAATGACTTGGAATTGCTTGAGTCCAGTCTGTTTGACAACCATCAGATTACACGATCCTAGGAATGCACACCTCAGTTTGAATATCTTCCTTATGAATACTTCAGTCTGTTGAGATGCAACATGATCAGTAACAAAGTTATGTACAAGTCCCATGAATGTATGTTAATCATTCAGTGTGAGTTGTGAGAACCCAAGGTTGAGATGCCTTGACATTCCAGCTCTATTAGTGTTTGTCCTGAACCTTTGATCCTCATAAGATGCACATGAATGTCTGACCTGTGGAGAATGTAAGCACATGTGTTTCAAGGGGCTTGGAAGTGCTACCTGCATGCATCTGCTTGAAAGCTAACTGAAGTTTTGACTTGTTTAGAAACTACTTTCAAAATTTACATGGTTCTTGAGAGCTTTTTATTTTACCCAGAATATATAACGTAGCAAAAAAGAGTCTACTGAGAACCAAAACAAGAAAAATGTGTAATAGAAAAATCTAGCATGCCACTTAAAGCAGGAAGGCAGCAGGCAGGAATTTGTACTAAGACAGCCTCCAATGTACTCTTAGGCAAAAAAAAATTATCAATGATTGTCTAAAGGGCTGACCACAGCAATTAAGATGAGATTGAAAATAAAGAGTAAGTTCCTTATCGGATGAAAGTAAGGTTGCTGGAAGGAGAAAAATAGACGTTAATATGTTATAAGTTGGTGTACTCAGACTCAATCTAGTTGTTATACCTGGGAGGAAAAACAGAAAAAAGAAAAAGAGGGGGGAAAATGTGTGTGGGCGGGGGGGGGGGGGGGGGGGGGGACGGGTGTGAAGAGAGAGGGAATGTTATGTTTCACTGAAGAGAAGACTGGTACTTACATGTGGCTTTAACAACCCTAAAAGTTTTTGAGCTAAAGACACAATTGCATATAGAGGATGTGATTAGCTCACAGTAGAAGCAGCAGCAGGCAGGAAAATGGCCTGGGTCAGGACCAAGGTCAGGCTCTCTGAAACAACATGAAACTTTTCTAGGCAAAAAATGTGGTAGGTGCAGTTTCATCCTTGAACATTGCACTGAAGCAAAACTAGGAATTTTCCCACAGGAGCCCTGAAAGATATAAAAGGTAAGAGAAAAGCCATGCTTTCCGAAATGAAGAATGTAAAAAGATTCACATTCAGATAAAAAGTTAAACCTAATCACAAGCCACTCTAAAGGATCATGATGAAGCATGTTTACAACTATGGATTATTATAAAGAAACCTTTGTTAGCAAGTAAAGGTAAAACATCAGCCCAAAATATTTATCTCAAAGTCTTGCTATCATATTAAAAACATATATAACTTCAAATAGAATAACAAATGTCCTCTGAAAACTGCTGGCATATAGCTGTGCTTTGGTCATGTGAAAGGCTGCACACAGCTGCCAGTTTGAACTGGCAGAAAATTTTCTTCCTGATGTGATCCACCAGCTTCACACACAGCCTGCTCTGACACCTCCACAAAGCATCAGAGTTAGGCCCTTCAGCTCTGTCCTCAACCTTAGCACAGCATGCAGATACACGTGTGCTGCAGGCATACAGCATCAACAGCAAAGGGCACACTGATTGAAATATTTCCCTGCTGTTTAGAGTGCAAAAAAAAAAGATTGTATAGCTGAATGGCTGGGAAAATTAATTAAGAAGTGCAAAGATCTTAGACATGATTAGAAACCTTTAACATTTCCATAGTATTTCACTGATACATGATAGATGATAATGATATTGGCCACCACAATGATAAGCTTCACTTTAACTTTACAGATGACTTAATGCCTTTTGGCACCATAACAAAGTTTGGTTTTAACCGTTGACAAGCCCTAGTCCACCAGCCTACCTAAAATGAGTTAAAAACTGTGAGAAGAGAGTTAATAACCATGTGATTACTATTAAGAGGTAGGACTATTACTACCCTCAAGGGCTGCTTACCACTGACAGTACAGTCCTCTGAACCTCCAATTCAGAAAGCGATCATACTTTGAAGAAGCTTAATAGCTTTTTAGTTGTTTAGCATTCAGTAATACCTCTGCTTCAGAAGGTCTAGATGTGAAAAAAAATAATTTGGGGGGGATTGTCTTCCTTGTAGAGAAAGAATGATTCTTCAAAAAAGAGTTTTTTAAAAAAAATAAATCAAAGTTCAAGTGTCAAACTGAAATGACTCAGTATATATTGGATTACAGATTTTTGAAAACTGACAGTTTTGGGTGTCTGCATCTCTAATAGACATATAACCTCATTTTCATTCCAGTAATGACTACTGCAAATAAGGCCCAGATCACCCATGAGATAAAAAAAAGGAAGCATTGTTAAATTTAGCCTTCAGTAGAGTCTGGAACAACTGTTTCACATAAACTAGATGCCTTGGCATCTATAGTTAAGTTAGATAGAGTAGCTGGTGGGCATTAAAGTAGCTACACAAATGAATTCAGGATCTCACCAAAGCCTATTTAATTCTTAAGATAATGGTTGGACTGATAGCCCTAGAAACAACTATTTGTTTTACCACAGAACAACAGCTGTGTGCAGTATTCATGTGGGCATGAGAGAGATCACTGCTATTGTGAAATCATAATTTCACTTTACCTCTGATTTAAACCTCATCACTACGCTAAGGTCTCACAGTATTGTTAGTTACTGTGATGCAGACAAAGTAGGGAGGCATTAATTCAAGAAGGAACAATAAACCTGATAAGATTAGCAATTGAGCATTTAATACAAACTTTAGCCTTGAAGTCAAAATGAAGGAATACGTTTAGACAGTCTTGTAAAAGATATAATCTCCCTTTAGCACATCCACATAAGATCACAGAAGTGTAGGAATGTTTTCACAGCAGAAAAATAAGGAAAGCTTCTAGGACTTTGCACAGAAGATCCTTATTCAAAATTTAAAGAAAGTAATTATTCAATGTCATCAGTCTTCTGCTCCTACTGAAGAAACTAAGGACACTTCCAACTTTATACTAATAAATTATGAAATCCCTTATCAGAAGGTAATTATTTTTTATTAGTATAGTTTGAATCAAGTATTGACTCAACAGCCTCATGTCCAATACCTAATTATTATAAATCTGGGAGATTCATATTATAAAAACACATATCTGTCCCATTAAAGTTTTTCTATTTTGTGAACAAGACAGTTATCTGAAGAGGTAAAATTACTACTTTAAAAAATAGTCACACTTCATTCTGTCTCCTTCTGTATTTTGAGTTTCCTTTTGAAATTATTTAAAAGAATAAAAATCAGTTATATAGGTTATAATGCAAATGTCAAAGAATGAAAATAGGAGGAATGTGGGATTTTTATTGCATCTAGCATATAATGCCTTTTAAAGTTCAAGTAAGTTGAAATGGAAACTGTTTCACCAGGTGTCTTGGGGTAATTTTAAAATAAGCATAAATCAGAGAGTCTCATATCAGAACATTAAATTATATTATCAAAAAAACCCAGCTCAAATCCTTTCAAGGCCATGCTATCCACTGCACAAACATTAAAGCTGTCCAATTTGTAAAATCAGGCTGTGATTTACAGCAAGCCTTGTATAAACTGATCTCTCATGGTGACCTACTAAAATGAAGTCTTTACTTCAGCAGGCATATAAAATAGCTTTCACTACTCATATAAGTAAAAGCACAGAAGAGAAGTCTTAGTAGATTGAGATCCTTAGATTTTAAAGCTCTCATTACTCCCAGGGCTATCAGTTTAAACAGATTCCTTCATTTTCCTTTATCTTTAATTACACACCAAGAAAATCACACACACACACCCACCCCCAATCCTTTATTTCTTTACCCTTTTGTTCTTGGCAGTGGGGGTACACAGTAGAAACAAATACTTCATGTGCTCTTTTATGTGTGTCACTATTAAACACCCAAGTGTTTTACAACTATTAGTTTACATGATTAGTTTACATATTTTACAGCATGCATATAAAATAAAGCCTTCAGAAAATCTCAGTGCCCAGTTTCCAGTAGATGATGGACTTCAAACAGTATTCAGAAGTCTATATATCCAGTGTGCCTGTGCAAAACTGTGTCTTCTTTAGAATAATTAGACCATTGCATTACTTAATGTTCAAAGCACTGACCCCATCAATCTCTGTCACAGAAACTGTGACCCAGTATCTTCCTTAAGTAGCCAAAAGCAAGCACTTGTGACCAGTGACTACCTGTAAACTGTTTGACTTGAATTCATGTAATCTTTGGCACAAGTAAGAATACAACTGGGTACTCCCAGCCAAGCACCTGACTGGCTTAACCACTGAATCATGTTTCTTTTCCTGCATGCTTTCCAGTTGCAAGAAACGAGACAGTGGCTTTGTAACAGAGCCTTCCTTTCCCACAGTGGATAAAGAAGTGATTGGAGTCCTATAGGCCAGATATTAAAATATGAAAAAAAACCCATAAAGCTTATGGATATGGATAATGAAGAACAAAGAACACACAGGAAACTAACATTTTCATTTTAGCAGTGTTGGAAAGCTTGGCCTACCACCTTAGGAGTAAATTTTTGTGCATTAATCTCTTATTTTTAAAAAAGCAAGTTAAAACCACATTAAATCAGGTGGTAACCTACTACAATCCACCAGATTACAATCGGTGTTAGAAACTTCACATAAATGAAAGACCTTATCAGTGGGTTCCCTGTTTGCTACTAAGAGCAAACAGTAGGATTTGGAAACATCAGAGTTAATTCAGCACACTATTGGTACGCTCCCTTATTGGCATAGATTTCCGCCTAGCTTTTCCCTAAGGACACTCTCCCAGGTTGCTATCCACATTCCAGATTGAGTCTGTCAAAGCTGTCACCCGAGCCTCTCGTCCCAAGTTCCAGTTCCAACTACCCACATTTCTCACCAGTATTCCATGTGGATGCCTCTCTAAAAAATTTCCTCATAATTAAGCTGGTTTTCCCAACCTCCAAATAGGTTTTCTCTCACAGTAAAAGCCAATACATTTTATAAATCAGTGTATTTTCATTCCTTTTTAACACTACAAAAGTATTCTCACTTTCTTGCTAATTACCAAATTTCTGCAAAATTCACTTCAGACCAAATGATAATTATTTGCATTAACAAGTGTATTAAGGAGATCAAGAATGTAACCTTAGAAAGGAATCCATTTTTCCCTGATATTTGCCTCTGTCTGTCCGGTGCTAAATGTAACTATATAAACATTTAAATGGCCTTAAGTGCTTGGAGATAATGTGGTAAAACCTTCAGAATGTGTCATACTGTAGGTGTTCAGGCTCAGAGGTAAATGAAGTTCACATCTGAAGCAGTGCTGAAGATTGCATTTGCTTGCCACATCACCTAAACATCAGCAAAAAGAGAGGACCTACTTCTAAAGTCCCTCAGCAACACATCAAAGTCCTTCTGCTGACCTTGCTGGACTGAAGTCCACTAAAACTGGGCTGAAACAATTTGACAAAAGGATGGAAATCTGGAAGAAAGTAACACTTGTTCTTTGTGATGCATGTTAGGTGGATGATAGAGAACAAAACTCCAGTATTACTTATGTAGGAACCTGGACTCAGGTTCCTGGACACTGCAGGAAATCTATTGCACTGCTTGATCTTGCAGTTAAACTACCAAAATATTAGGATCAAATGGAAATCAAAGGCTGGAATATCAAATGAAAGAGGCTGCTGATGTTCCTTCTTCCAAGAAGGATATATTTACATGAAGCTGGAATGAAAAATTTTAAATTTTATTGCATAAATTGTCAACTCAGTACAATTTTTTTTTAAACAATCAAACTTAATTCCTCAAAGTCTTGTGATATACTCAGAAAGTGATGTTGACAGCTCTGTTTTCAAATTCAGTGTTTGTACACAAATAGCTGTGTAATTGACTTCTGTATCAAAGTGAAACACCATCTGAATTAAACACTGTATGAATAGCTACTAAGGAATCTCTGTTTGACAAATTAAAACCCAGATACTGAGAGAATAACATAAAAATCAAGCTATATTTAGAACTCTGCTACATATTGGACTTCATAATAACAAAGATAAAATGAACAAATCTCTATCAGCATTTCAATAGATAATGCAAATATGTCATTAAGGTTAAAATCTTCAAATGTGTGTGAGAGGGCTACATGCCCAAATCTTGGTATAACCAGTTCACATTGAACTCTTAATTCTGCTGCTGCTCTTCACATGGCTGATCTACAGCTTTATTTTAGGAGGAAGAACTAACTCACCTTATGGAGCTCACTCCATGAGAGCGAACAAAAGTATCCATGTTCATATTCTGTAGCATAACATTCACAGAGATCTCTATTTAAACAGGAGCTGAGATGGACCATGATAGAAGAAAAAATACAAAAGGATATATCTTTTGTTCCACCTCAAGCGGGGACGCCAAATTTCTGTGACTTATTTTGGAAACTAAGATTAATTTTGAAATAGGCCAGAATTATGTAAAATGTAAGCAAACCATAAATAATCAACTCCATAGTTGGTTTCCTAACTTGTCAATGAAGGTTTCCATCTCAGTTCCTTGTATGAAAGAACACGGTTTCTCCCACATCCATTAGTTATTCCCCCTCTAAGGATTCAGAGAGCATCTCAATACTTCCTGTCATAGTATTATTTTTAGTGTTGAAAAAAGGGTGGGTTTTTTTCCTCAGACTATATTTTGTGATACTCAACAGTAAGATTTATCAAGAGATTATATCAGTTAGGGACCAAGCAGCACTTCTTCATAGCCCTCCCAAATTCTGCAAGGGAAGCAGTGTCGGGTTTTAAGCATTTAACACCAGTTACGGACGTTGAACTGCTAGAGTACTGCACCAAGGACTGCTATGTCTCAGGACATCCTGTGACCTGAAGCATAAGCTCATCCAAAACCTACCAGAAAACCCCACCCTGTTATCTATCTAGATACACCACTCAATATGCATACACAGGCATGTATGTATATCTACTAGCTGAAACAAGCATTCAAACCAGCCACAAGGCCAAATGTAACATGGGAAACGTGGATATAGAAGAGAAGTTTCCTAAAGGGTTTCTCCGGTTATCTGCCAAAGAGGACAAGAATTGTAACTATACAGGCCAGATGTGTTGGATGAAGAGCTGTATTGGGTCTAAATGTTCAGGTGTTAGCAGTGGGGGCTTCAGGAGCGATGCAAGACAGAGCTGAGCTCCTCAGCCACAGGTGAACACCTCTAGGCAAGTGTATTTAAGAAAGGACAGAAAATGCTACATAGGCAGGGGAGGAGGGAATAAAAGTGTGAGAAACAGAGAGTACCAAGGTAGGAGGTGATCCAAGAGACAGCAGTCACATCCTCAAAGGGACTACAGCCCATGGAGGATCCATGCTGGAGCATATGAAGAGCGAGAAGGAAGGAGCAGGAGAAAACAATCATAAAGTATCAACCAAAACCTTCTGAACTGCTCATTGTCTCACTGAAGTAATCTGTTGCAATTATAGGGGGAAAGGGGGAGGAAGCAGTGTCCTAAGTGGAGAGTGGGAAAACCAGAAGAAAGTAGTTTCTAGAAGTGGGGTTTTGCTTTTTCCCCCCCAATACCCACATCAGTAATTAAATACATAGGCTAATTAAGTAAATTAAATTCCCCACATAAAGTCTGGTTTGGCTACAACAATAGTGACCAAAGTGATTAAGAAATAGTCGACATACCACTTGCAATACCTGATGTGATCCTATCTGAAAAATACTCTCAGTACTGGCATTTTGAGAGATGGACACGTAAACAGAAAATATTGATTACAATTTGATTGAGCACTTTAACCCATGCCAGAGTTTCAAGAGTAAAATTTAAGGACCAGGAATGCCAAAACTGTAAGTCTGAGAACATAGCAGATCCAATAGTGATGACTGATTGCCACTGGCAGCTGTTGTGTGAGAGGGAGGTGTTCTTTTGGTATTCTGAGTCAAAGTGCAAGAGAAGAAAATGGAGTCATTCAGTGCAAGATTTATGCTGAAAGAATTCAAGACAATTGTAGTTCTTTAGGACATGTATCTCCATATATGTCTACTGGGATCTCTGCACCCTACCAAACATTTGCAATTACATACACAGAATTGTCTGCTACTGCTTCCCTGTACTATCTAATAATGTTTTATGAAGATTCAGAATCTGCCCAAACTAATTGCCATGTTGAACAAATTAAATTTTGCTAACCCAGGTTGATTCCACAACAGCCTGTTTTTTGCATTCCAAATGAAATTGCATGTAGACAGATAACTAAAAAATGTTTTGAAATACAAAACTAAATGTCTAACTGAATGTCAAGAGTTATGCTTGCTACAACTTATTTCTTTTCTGCTTATCAGATGTATCAGACTTAATAATAGGTTTTTAAAAGTTAAATGTAAAAAAAAATCTAAAATGCTAATAAATCTGTAGGTGAGCAACATTTGTTCTTTTTAATGAATTAAGCTTACTCCTTTTCAATGCTTTTATTATTAAAATAAACAGAAGTCTTGTAACTAAACAATAAAAAGAAAACAACATTTGAGAGGCAGGGCAAAATAAGTTTCCCAAAGAAAGGACAACAAATACTAGCACTTCTCAAAGCATGCACTTGGAAGTAGCCCATATGGCTGATCTCTAAAGTGCACAAACACATTTAAAAAAATTAACTGTTGTTAAATTTACACATATCCCTCCACATAGTCCCTATGTAGTTCAAGCTGTGAAAATCAGAAATACATTAGTAAAGCAATTTTGCTACAAGGTGTCTTGCAATACGAGTTTGCTTCCAGAAGGAAGACCTTGCATTTTTTTTCCTTCACCATCTTAATGGACACCTTCTATTGAAAATCCAAGATCAAAACAAATAGAGATTCAGCAAATGCAAAGACCGTGAATTATTCAAACATACATCATTGATCCTACCACTAAGACTGGTTGCACTAAAGTTATTGAGGCTCTTTAACTAGACTAAAGCTAAGCGTATGCAAACTGAATGAAGGAACAGGGATGAAAAATGCTTGCATATTTATTTCAATCTGTAATGTAAACAATGTTGTACTAGGTGTACTCCTCCATTTTCCAATTTTCTCTTAAACACAAGAGATCAAGTTGAAAAAACATCAGGTCAATGTAATTTATCTATAAATAAGGAGCAAAATACCAGTTGAATTTCTTATATGTATTTTATTTCTCTCTGAAAAGATAGGCACGAGTCTTAATACTTTTTTTTTTTAAAAATCACATTTAAAGAAAGCTAAAGAAATTATAAAAAATAATTACACTGACCTATGTTTCAGAAGCCTGGACAACTGAGTGAATAACAAAAAAATTCATAGAACATGTATACAGATCTTATCATAGTTACTTCTCTCTTCCAGGCTCTTCTTTTAGGACACAAAGATAACAAAAGGCTTCCAGTCTTGTAAAGTAGGATAGTTCATTTCTTAAATTGAAAACCTTGTAACCAGGAAAGCTAGAACACAAACAGAAATTGTTTATACAGAACATCTCTCTCTTGCCCACTGTATACTTATGCCACGTCTTACTTCCAGTCCTGGAAATGGTCAGCTTAAGAAACATCACACATTCCCCTCTGATCTCCATCCACCACCACCAAGTCACAACCAATCAATGCCTGTCTATCAAATACCTGCTTTCTTATGATTCTGTTGTATTGGAAAGTGTGACTGTGAATAGTGATGGTTCAGCCCCAAATAGCGGTTGAGCACAACACACCACTTGCTAACTCCCAAAGGAGCCTCCGTGCATTGGGATATAGAGAGTTTACTGACAAAATCACCATGAAAGGAGAACAATAACAGCCAATTACACTCTTATGTGATGATAAAGCAGAGTGCCTTATTGACCCAACCATAACAGAGTACTGCACAACACAAGGACCAACAGACCTGATATCCCAGCCACACTCAGACTGTCCCAGAAGCACCAAACCTATACCTCTCCCCAACCATCCCCTTTAATGTGGGAGTGATGTCAGGTGGTTTGGAAACAGCCTGGGCTGACTCAGCTCACCTGTGCTGGCTGCTTGGGGAGGGTAACTCTGTCCTGGCCAGAACTAGGACATGAATCAGTGTAGTATTAGCTGCTGCTTCACTCCAGTTTATGTGAGTTGCAGGTTTGAACTTCGTGCTCTTGATATGCAGAATAGGATAGGATGAAAGTTGCATCCTGTCGCATTCAAAATTTTAATTATCCCTACTTGGTCAAGTTAAACAGAAAAAAAAAAAACCCAAAAAAAACCAAACCAAAAAACCAAAACCAAACAAAAACCCCCAACTAAACTTGGCAAATCATGACTAAATTTGAATAAGGACTGATGTTACATGACAAATGATTTCCACAAATAAAAAGGAAGTATGGAGCTGAAGGCAAAATAATCAGACAGCTGTCGTCCATTGAACGTTCAGTATGACTGTCTGGTTTCAATGTCAACACAAATTTCTTTTTAGGGTATTTCATCAGACACACTGAAATTGTTTTTAGTTGTTCAGGCAGAATTTGAATGTAGGAATACTTACCCGCTTGGTGGTGACCAGTGGTTAACATAGAAAAATCCGTCTTCTCATCTGAAGGACTGATAGATGCTTGGGGTTAGTTTTCTTTTGGCTCAGAACCAAACATGCAGTGCCTCACTAAAAAGAAAAAAAAAAAAAGGTCTGCATGAATAAGCTTTGAATTCATAACAACAACAAAAAAAATCTTCAGTTTCTCCTTACAAGGGTATGTGTTGTACTACAAAACTGATTTAAATTTCATCTGAGTCATTCAGTGTATTTGTTAACTAACAAATATTCTGTCACTCACTACTTTTATAATGCAATCAGGTGAGAGTCTAGCATACGGAAGGATGAAAAATACTATACATACTATACTTTAATTTCTTTTCCAAAACTGACTAGTAAGAGTACCCTTTCTTCTTATCAAACATATTTTTTTCATTAGCAAGTTGTTCTTATTCATGGTTAGTGTAGAATTTCAGTCTTCACAGCCTTTGTAGTAAGATGGATGAATACAGTCTATCATTTCAAGTGATTCAGTGTTGTATTCCTACAAGTCAGGCTAAGTAGCATAAAATTGTTTTCACTAAAAGTAATAGCACACTCAATCAGTTCAAAGTAACACATATGCAACAGAAAAATGAAGCTTAACAACCTTTCTGATCTATAGCACTGGTGATACAGAATGAAATTCTGTTCAACAGACACTTGGATGCACTTATTTCAGGTATTGAGATTACTAGAACAGTAATACTGCTGCCGATGCTCACACTGAACCATACAGTATATACCCGGATCACAAAATTTTCCAAGTGAGACCTTCTGATTAGCTAATTTTTTATTGATAATTTTTAGCTAAGATGTTTATCCTCACAGTTATTAACTTGTAGTTTTACTGTTTTCCATGCATTTCAGCACTAAATATGTATGTTGATTAAGTAATTCTTATTGTCGAATGTTTTATCAATCTCTGTAATACTTGATAAATTAACAATCAATATAAACAGATGAAATTTCTTGCACTCCTGTGCTACTGAGCTGATGAACTGTGGATACTGTAACTTGCATTTCAGGCTTACATGTGCAGGGCACAAGTTGAATCTGTTGCTTCTACCATTACTATGTCTTTAAATGTACCCCAGGCACAGTCCCCAGAATGTATCTTTCTTGTGTATACATGATTGCTATTAAACCTTACATAGTCTAATTTTTCCTGACCCTAGAGCTGTGCAATTCCATGTGTTTCATGTAATGTCACTTTTATATAATTTTATTTTGTTATGAGCATTTCTATAATTTACTGTTATCAGTATTTCATTGTTATGATTGTTTCTATTTTTCTCTACTTTAAGCCCTCATATGTCTTAGTATTAGAAATAAAACATCAAGACTGAAACAAACATGGCCTTTTTGTGCATGGTAAGCAGAACTCATATGGAACCACAGTAAATATCAGATCTTGTTTATCCAAGATGGTCCTTTGTAAAACAGGCTCGGGAGAGAATGAATGGTCTAGGCACAAGCTGGACATAGCAATTACTTACTCTAAAAGAAACAAACAAAAAAACCTCAAGAAAAACACCTCAACAAAAAAGCAAAAAAAAAAAAAAGAGGATCATTCTGTCTTAAATGGAGAAGTTCAAATCCCTAGTCTAAATCAAGTGCATTCTAAACATGCTGTTATTAGATAGCCAATATAACATTCTCTTCCTCTTGGTTTTCCTATTCTTTTTAAATGGTAAAGCCAATAAAGTCAGAGAGACTGACTTCACCACTTAATATTTGTTCTAAGTCCCAGCACACTTACTTGGCATTTGAAAACCTGTGATTCTCATTTTTGCTCCAAAGAATTTCTTTAATCAAATATAAGTGTCATAAGGTGTGAGTGAAACCACTTACATACACACCATTGCATAACATGACACTTAATGACTTGTCACCTACACTGACCACTGATACTGCAGTAGGAAGGACTTAAGTAGAGGTTTCAACTCAAACCTCCTACTTAGTCAATTATGACACAAAACTATGATGCTCAGTGCATTAGTCAGTCAGACCTTGAAAGCCTACAAGTGTGAAGGCTGCAAAACCTGTGTGAGCAACCTCTTCCACTGTTTAGACTCCTCATACAATGAAAAAGATTGTCCATATATCCAGTCCTAACTTAGTTTATTTCAAATTATGTCCATCACCACCATCTCCTGTAAGTTTATCCCTTGCACCACTTGTCCACAAGTGCACAGAGATGAAGCATTGTGTTTTGGACTGAATGAATGTCATCAGACTCCATTCAGTCTTCAGTCCAGGGTGACCCTTCCTCAGATTTTCATTTCAGAATGTAAGATTACTTTAATTACAAGAACTCTGAACTTTCTTTTTGAGGATCGACTCCAAAACTGCCACTCAGCCTTCTTAATAACCTCCCCATAGGCACTGGAAGCTATTAGGTACCTATTGCAGCCCATCTCACCTTTTCTTCTCTAGCTAAGTAAGCCTAGTTCCTTCAGCCTTTTCTGGTGGGTCATGTGCTTCAAAGATTAAGTGACAATTAAATGCAGCACTAGGACACAAACCTGAATAAGTAATGTACAGAGTCAGCTCAGCTTGCTCTAGTCTATTATAAGTTCAGTGCATTCTTTTCTACACAACCCTTTAGTTTTACTCTACAACTGTCCAAATGTTCCTGCACAGCACCACTAATTCTCTATTTCCCCTGAACATTGAAGGATAGTTTTCCAGAGCTTTTCCTCACTTGATATAGTTTTGCAATCCAGGAATCACACTGCTCCTTGAAAGAATTTTGCAAGTATATTTTACAGCTTTAGTACTGGATTTAATGAACTTCAGATTTGAAGTGCTTAACTTGAAGAGACAGAGCTATAGTTGTAAGATGTAATTCTCATAAGTTCAAGTTTACCGTGTTAATAATGTTTTTTAAAACCACTATTCCAGTAAGACTAAAAAATTATTTAGCAGTATCATTCTAAACTCTAAGGGTTACTGGAAGTTAGACTGTCTGTATAAGTTATACAACTCCTTACAAAAATGATATTTTAATTTGATTTTCATTGGCTGTTAGGAGGCACAGCCCTGGTGATGTTTAATCACAAGCTGAGAAAATTTCCCACTTTCAGCATTTGGCAAAGCCCAGGTAAAAACCTAACAAGATCCTTCTCACTGTTTTCATCATCTCTATCTGTTCACGAGACTTAAGAAGGATATTTAGATAGCTCCACATGTTGTTCACCAGATCTTATGCAACCATCATCAGAAAGGCAGGGATTGAAGATCAGTCCACCATGTCAGAGCATAAACAAGCTGCAGCATGTGGTGAATGGGCTGCTTAACCCCACATGGCTGTGAAACGCTAAATAAAGTACTGAAACAGTCTCATTTTAGAACTTCTGGTCAAAGCCAACTTTTTTTTTTCTTTCTCTATTTCTAATGAACCTATCTCATTTCTGTGTTTTAACTCTCAAAGGAAAAGTCCTGTGCCTACTTTTATTGTAATTTCAGAGAGAATTGTCGAAGAAGGAACAGAAGGAAGACACAGAGAACCTGGAGACCTAAATTGTAGAATCTTTTCATTCTGCTTAGAGTAGAAGGCAAATTTATGAAGAAATTTCTAGCCAAAGATAGCATTATTCTTTGAAAAAGGGGAAAATTGAGATTTTTAAATATGGTTGCATATATGGCACATAGTCTCTGGTTGTGTTGTATATAATCTAAAGCAATTATAGATAGCTGTATTATCAGACTGTCTTGGAAAAGAGTATTCTGTTTGAATCCTGTTTGGGTCCCTCCAAGTAATTATGCTGTAGTAAAGGACTGGAAGATAAAGTGTGTTGAAAGAAAAGTATTCTTTGCAAGGAGAGAATACTGAAATACTTAAATACTGAAACAGGTGACCAGAGAGGCTGTGACATCTTATTCCATGGAGAATTTTTCAAAAATAATGACAATTAACTGGACAAGTTTCTGAGAAACACAACATGACTTTTAAGTTGATCCTGTCTGAAGTAGTGTTATGGTGGATAGATCTTGGCTGGCTGCTGACCTCCTCTCTCTCACTTTTTCACTCCTCCTCCTCAACAGGACAGGGTAGAAAACAAGATGAAACAGCTCATTGGAGGTCAATATAAAGACAGGGAGAACACTCGCCACCAATTACCATCATAGGCAAAGCCAATTCAACCTGAGAAAAAATAATTTAATTTATTGCCCATTAAAATAGAGTTAACTGGTGACCTTCCCCTTCCTGAACTTTCTTCCCATGTTCAGCTTCACATCTTCATCCCCAACTTCTCTACTTTCCCCCACCCCTGAGCAGCTCAGAAGGATGGGGTATGGGGGGCTGAAATCTGCCCATAACAGCTTCTCTCTGCCACTTCTGCTTCACACTTTTTCCTGCTCCAGCCTGGGCCCCACCTGATCTCTCCAGGGATTGCAAGAAATCACCCACACTAGTACCTTGATCACCTCCTCCTCTCACCTTAGTGCACAAGAGAGGTGGGCAGGACCTGATGGACTCCAGAGGTGCCCTCCAACCTAACATATTCTGTGATTCTGACTATTTAAAGCAGATGATAAGACATATGAGAACAGACATATCTAATTATTAAAAGCTGATTGTTTTATTACTGTAACTTAATATGGCTACACTAGGTTCTGCTTTTTATCAGCTTGTGCATGGCACATCTATTTAAAATACTTATTTGCTAGGAGGGATTTCTACTTTCAATTTCAAATCAGTTTAAGACAAAGAATAACAGTCCTTCATGCTTTAAAAGCAAATAAATGTTGCAAAGTAAAAATATTTGTGTTTTCTTTCTGACTAGGAATCCACAAGAAAGATACAATGTAATGACTAAAGTACCTATATCAAAGGTCCCCAAAGCATTTCAGAAACTGTTTTCATTGCATGAGTCAGTTTGCTGTTAGCATTACTGACATCCACCAACCAAAACATGAAAATCATGAGCATGCTGTAGCTGCTTCAGACATTCATACTGGGTAAGAAACAATAATATTGCTCAGTTTAAAACTAAGAGGTATACACACAGACAGGCTCACACACAGCTCCTTACACAGACCAGAATGAAGGCTAGCTGAGCTCTTCTGTGGGGACTGTTCTAAAACACCAGCTAATCTCTAAAATCCAATGCTAAAATTCTTTAATTTTTAACTGAATATTAAATTGCAAAACAATCATAGGTTTTGAAGATAGCAGCAAATTTTCCAAAAGAAACCCTATACCAAAATTTACATATGACTGACAGTTATGTCTTATCCTATCATAATACCCCTATATGCCTAATTTTCACCATCACTCGAGTAAGTACACGTATTACTTCATGCTCCTACAGACACCATGACTACAGTTCAGCCAGAATGGGTCCCTCACAAGAAACTGTGACTTCAGGAATGGCTGTAGGAGCTAAAAGCTGCAATCTAGTGTAGAGAACATGTTGTAATGCAGATAAATATGCTACCTTGTTATTGGGTTACAGCTTTACAAAGACAGTTGTTTCTGTGTTCTGTACAGCAGCACAGAGAGCTATTCCCCCACGTTACTAGGTGAGTGCAGCCCTACCTGCTCACAAATCACAAGTCAAACTTTTCTGAAGCAAATCAAAGACCAATAAACTCAGTAGAGGTCAATTTCTTGGGTAAAACAGTGTTAGATGTACAATGACCTTCCAAAAATTAATCTCATCAGCTATGATCCTTGTATTAATGTAATATTCTTTAACCCTGCACATTACAGACAGCGCCTTGCATCTTTGGGACAGCTTGTGCTGCTTCTTCCCCAAGGATGTAGGGAACTGCTTTGAAGCTCTGGCAAGCAGCAAGTGCTGTTGCAGGTGTGTGCTCAGCCAACGGCAGCATTGGGCTGCTTGCAATATACTTTTCTGAACTAGGGAACTAAGGGATCTCTGTAAATGTGAATTCACTAGCATTTTCCCCTTCCTTCACCATTCAAGACTAAACTGGAAAAGAACTGCCAAATGAACACAGAATCATCATAAAATGGTTTTGGTTGAAAAAGACCTTCTAGGTCATTGAGTCCAACCATCTATCCAGGCCTGCTAGGTCCAAAACTAGAACATGTAGCCAAACACAACATCTACCCTTCTTTTTAAGGCCACCAGGGATAGTGACTCAACCACCTCCCTGGGCAACCTGTTCCAATACCTGACTTCCTTTCAGGAAAGAGTTTTTTCTTAATATCCAACCTAAACTTCCCCTGATGCAACTTCAGAATGTTTCCCCTTGTCCTGTCACTAGCTTCCTGGGAGAAAAGACTAACCCCCACCTCACTACAAATACATTTTAGATAGTTGTAGAGAGGGATAAATCCCAGCTCCCTCAGCTGGTCCTCATAAGATTTGTGTTCTAAACCCTTCACCAGCCTGGTTGCCCTTCTCTGCACACACTCAGCACACTCAGGCATCTTGATGTCCTTCTTGCAGTGAGGGGCCCAAAACCAAACATGTTACAGTTGTAGAAAATACACTGAAAGTTGTAAACAAAGTCTTCCAAAGCAGTCTTTTTTCTCACCAGGATTCTCAGTCTTTGCCTTTCCTCTTCAAATCAACACTGTGTACTTTGGATGCACTTAGTACTCTGTTCTCACAAGCCAATTCATCATTTTTTTTAAGATGTTAAGCCATTGCCTGTTTAATTTGTAATGACATACAATGAATTTGTCAGTTGACTAAAGGTTTTGGAGAAATTTTATTCTTTTCACATGAAATGTCCATTTTTAACTTGATATCAAATCCAAAGATTTTCCACTGTGTTAGCTTTTGCAATGAAGTTGCTAGGCAACTGGCATAATTTTTCCTATCACAGTTCAGCAAAGGAAGATAGAAGTTTACCAGCCTAAACCTTGCAGAAGCTTTTGTGGTTTAATTAAGTCTCTAATGTTTATAATCCCTTGTCACTCATATCTCTGCACACTCATTTCTTTTCATTGGAATTTGATGCAGATGGGAACAGATGCAGCACTTCTCAGGCAGCCTGGTATATGCCCCAGCTAATAGCAAAGCACCTGGAATCATAACTTTGAAGGTGTGTAAATGCAGAGAGCTTTTCAATAGCTTTTTATTTGGTGGAATGATAAGTCACCGGAGTCAACTTCAAAAGTCAAATGCAGAGCAGCAGATGGTTTTAGTGTTCTCAGTGTATGGATATTTCCAGATTGAAAGGATGCTTAAAAAAATTATAATGGCTATTGCTTTCTGCGAGAAGTATCTTACCTTTCCCCCACAGTTTATAATTTGGGATTTCAAACTGGACACATTACATATTTAGAAGCTTCTTATTAAGTGATTTTGAACAATTTTACTCATTAGATTACCTCTTATAATTCAGCAGAGAAATGTTTGTATCTAGACACGTGTCCAATGCAGGAGACATGAATACAGTTTCAAAACCACAAGATTTAGCACATTCAATGAGTCATAAATTATATATAGCATTTTCAGACTGGGAGAGAAGGATGGGTGGGTCAAACAGATAGCTGTATTCCATTTAAGGTTAGAGCAGTTAAGAAGCCAATTAAAAACTAACACCTTATAGCAATTGTTCATTTCATGGCAAGAAGAAAACACTATAGGAAAGATAGTACTGGCAACAAAGTTTATGCTTTCATGAATAATACTGCTGTTTCAAAGCATTCTTCAGCCCCCAATTTATTTTTCAGGAGAATGATAGATTTTAATGCTGATTCCGTATTTTCTAGCCAACCAAGTTCTGTGATAACTGCTATGGCAGACTGAACTTCAAGAACAATACCCAAATAAACAAGTTTTGGTTACCATAACAGATTCCTTAGCTGTATTCCACTAATAAATGTAATCCATTAAGTGCTGGGTACAAAAAAAAGGTGGAGCTTTTATTATTTCCACAGTAGTTTTCAGTCTCAAAAACTAAAGTTAGAAAATTCCCATCTTTCAGAATGGCTGATAAAAATGTATTTTTCCAGTTCAACTCCAAATAACATTTTTCCTCCCACTCAGCATTTCATTTTTAAATCCAAACCTATCAAATTTAAAAAACCCAAAACACTGAGAGCTACCATAATAGCTGGAGCTCAGTAGGATTTAAGCAAAGTTTCATGGGGATTAGGTAAGGAAGGAACTTAATCATAAATATTCTACCTCAAAAGGAAAATTTTCAGCATGAAACAGAATATAAATTTCTACTGTAAAATGATGTTACACTAGTTATTCCAGCATTCTTGAACAGGTAATTTGTTATGTGAAAAAGGTTGAGTTAAGTGAAAGCAGTGCATGTCACAGAACCCGATACACCAAGTTCAATGGCTATTTTGCTGAAAAAGAAGTACACATCAGAGGCAAGAGGGGTCTGAGCATTGTTACAGAGGGTGGTAACAGGCAATGGCAGGGTGTTGTTTCAGATGCCAAATGATACATTACCTTGACACTGCTTCTGATATTTAAACAGAGTAAGATAATTAGGACTCGTTACCTGGGCAGTAATTTAGAGACTGAACAACCCTATTTTTTTCATAACATAGCAAATGAATCAAGGCACCCTAAAATAAGACCTCTGAGATTGCTCTGAAAACTAAGCCAGAAAAGACTGTTCTGAAAAAGGGTGCTGCTGGAACTCAGGACTTCACTGTCCTGTCTGTGGTGCCAGAGTGACCAGAGGAACATCCACCGTCTTTATAAAGAATTTCTTGGCAAAACAAAACCAAACACAGGCAGTTAGCTGAGTCTGCACTGCTGTCAACAGCAAGAATTATGGGCACCGTGCTTGTTTGTTTTCTGCAGCAGGAAAGGTGGGAGCCTTACATTGATACTAAGATCTATGATTTTTTAGTAATTTCTAGCCACACTTCATAGTGAAAACATTCTAAAATGTTAAGACTGTGTACTTTTGCTGTCCCACAAATAGCATGGCAAACCGCAAATAACTGAAAGCAACATGACAACGACAGGAGTTGCCTCTGGTTTGTGTTTTAAGCACAGGGCCATGCACAGCATTACCCTCCTGCCTTGGTGCAGTAAGTGCACCTGATTTCTGCTCAGGCCGTCATTAAGTTGAGTCAACCTTTCCGAAACACTGAGATGCATTTTCCACCTTAAGTCAGCACAAGTACAGTGATAGCTGAAGCAAAAACAAAGAAGCAGCCTTCCTGAAGATCACGTTCAGACCTTCACGTTCAGTCAGGGAGTTACCCTGCCTTCAAGCCATGCATTAGTACACGCACAAGTACAAATAACTAAAACTAGACTTCCATCAAATATCCTGTAACAACTTAAATAGTGTCAGGTGAACAACTAGCAGAATTTCTGAATAGCCAAAACAGCTGCACAACCTTGAGATCACAGCACTGACCCCTGCGGCTCCCTGAACTGGTGAAAGGAGGGAATATGCACAGTGCCAGCAAAGGTACTTCTAGAGAAAGGAAATGGAGCAGTGGGTGCAGAAGCCTGTTCAGAACAGCGGCAGCCCAGCAGAGTCCTTGATTAGAAGGGCAAAGCCAGTACAGATGTACCCTGCTGCCTGCTACAGCCATCAGTGTCATTCCTTGTTCCTTTAATGTCTGCCAGCAACCAAAGTGCCACACACAGTTTGCTAACAGGAGAGGCTCCGAGCCCTCATTCCACCTGTGCTGGATGAGCTGTAATACACCACCAAATAGTCTGAACTCAAGGTTTACTGAAAAGCAGAAGCTTATAAAGAGTGCAGTAGGAAAAGTGTGCCCAGGACATAGTAGGCAGTTCGTATTGTAGATGTACCAAAAAAAGGCCACCTTTACATTTCTTTTTCTGGATACATTTCTCTTCCACGGTTAAGCCAGACATTTCACAGTAATTGAAAACAATGCATAGGAGAATGACAGAAAGAAATTTGTATTTAAGACAACTAAGGGTGTCTAGTCACCTATCTGTTCTTTTTTTAAAGATAGCTCTCTGAAGCAGCTTCATTTTTTCCTACCATTTTCTGTAAGAAGAAATACAAAAAAAGTGAGCAAGGACATCATCAAAATGTGCTACGGAAAAATAAAGGAACAGCCTTACGCGGCAGTTCCTGGGGCACGTTGAGCCATTAAACTGTTCCTGGGGCACACTGAGCCATTAACATCTGCAAGAAAACTTCAAGCAACAAAGAGAAAAGGCAAAACTTGAGAGATACGTAGTTCCTTATTTTAAGTGGTGTGTAAGTAATTATTAAATAGCATCATTAAAATGTGGGGAAATTATTTGTCATAAATACATTCACCACCCTATTACCTTTTATCTCTTGATAGGTTCTCCAACCAAATTAATAAGAATTTAATAAAGTCACTTGCAGTGACTACAACATAAACTTTCTTGTAAGCAGAATTTTTTTGTAAACTCAGTCTCCGGTGTTTCTGGGAAAAATCAAAAAAACAAAAGAAAGACAAAACACACCCGAAAACCAAAATAAAACAACCTCACAACCACCCCCTCACACTTTACCCCCCAAACAGAACAGACCAAAACAAACTCAAAACAAAACCTCAAACCATCAACTTAAAAATATCCTTCATGTCCTGCAGTATTCAGTACAACTATATATAGCTATGGCCTTGGCTAAGAAAGGCTTCTTTAGTGTGCTTGTATATGTGGGCAAGATGTTATCCTGAAGTAAGAGATGCAAAATGATGTATCATTTAGCTAAAATTAGTGAGAAGTTGATATATTCAGTAGAAATAGCCACAGGGAAATCTCTGTAAATTTAAAACCTGCCAGAAGTTACATAATTTTTAACAGTCTAAATTGCCCCTTGAAGATACTGATCCAAGTAGGGTCAGAAATACACTTTTATCCAATCTTAGTTTCATTAAATAAAATGATAAAATTCAAAATATAGTATCTCGATAAAGAACAGAAACAAAGCCACTCACATTCCTGAAATAACTAGTACAGAACAGATTTTGGCAGCAAGGGCATCACTTGCATTTTAAACTTATCTGAAGCTGTTTTAAAAATAACTGGTCTGTCAACTTGAGTCAATCATTTTATTTTTTTAATCCTCTAATACTCTGTAGCATTTCTCTCCAAGGAATGTTTCCGGTGCGCTGTCATGTCATATTAGGGAGTTGATATGGAGATTGTATATATTGGTGAAATCATTACAGTCAAACTTTATCCCAAGAGAAAATGCAGCAAATCTGGAATTGGACTCAACCTCTTACGTAAATTGTAAAATACATTAAAAAGTTGTTATAAGATATTTTTGTTGGCCTCAAAGCAAAATTTTAATTTTAAAACAACTGCTTTCCAGTGAGTGAAATTACCTTTCTGGTGTCGATGTGAAAGTTAACACTGTCATAACATACCTAAGTGAAACACTATTGAATGACTCTGAACATTAGTTGGATATTTAACTGTTCCATTACGCTGTTCAGATTTTGATTAAATGATCAAATATCTGCTTTTATTTCTTTGTACTAGGAATTTAGGAGTTTAGGATTTTTTTTTTCCCTCTTCACTGTTTCTCCTCTAATCTTTCACAGAAGTTTGGAAATAATAAATGTGGTCTTTTCTGCCATAAAGAATTGGATTTGATATAAGGGGAAAAATTCTTCACTGAAGGGGATGCCCAGGGAAGTGGTCGAGTCATCAACCATCCCTGGAGGTATTTAAAAGACGTGTAGCTGTGGTGCTAAGGGACATGGTTTAGTGGTGGGCTTGACAGTGTTGGGTTAACAGTTGAACTCAGTGATCTCAAAGGTCTTCTCCAACCTAAATGACTCTACGATATAATTAGCTAACCTTTGGACTGGTCCAGATCTAAACTAGGACTCTCCCCTGAACAGAATTACCTTTCTGCTTCTTTCTGCTACCCATTCTACAATTTTTATGACATTTACTTTCCCCTATCCAAGATGGATTCCTGAATATTAATAATATCTGATAACTATTCTGCTGCTGTGATAATTAATTCCTCTAAATATTTTCTGCAGGTTGATAGGCTTGTCTTCAGACATTTTATTACTACTGATCTGTAAAAATACATCTCAGTCATGGCAGGCTGTGTTTCACATCATATGTTTCAGGAATTTCTTTAGCGAGAACCTTAAAAGCAATCTATCAGCAGATATTGCCCTGAAATAGACTATTGCATTTCAGTAAATTATATATTATGATATTATTACTCTGCACTCTCACAGGCAGTGGGCATAAACTTGAATATGGGAAGTTCCACCTAAACATGAGAAGGAACCTCTTTACTGTGAGGGTGGCAGAGCACTGGGACAGGCTGCCCAGAGAAACTGTGGAGTCTCTATGTCAGGAAACATTAAAAATCTGCCTGGATGCTATCCTGTGCAACCTGCTCAAGATGATCCTGCTCTGGCAGGGGGATTGGACTAGATGATCTCCAGAAGTCCCTTCCAACACTGACCCTTCTGTGATCCTGTGATAAGCCACTACTTATGTAAAGATTTCATTGACAATGTGAATTGAATTGTCTCTTCTACTAAGCATGGGTTTAAACAGATATTTAATAACTGATTAATAGTTATTCTGTTGCCTTTAAATACACTTCCTATCTCTCCAGTAAGTTGTACATACTAACATTTAAAAAGTGAACAACAGATGAATTTAATTTTTTCAATATGTATTAAAGTATCTATGCTTGCTAAACCCACTAATATAAAACATTTGCATTAATTATAAACATTATCAACTAATTCTGACATCCTTCACATACAGTGAGTTTGAGAACAGGATTACATACATTTAAGATAAACATCTTAGCTCTGGAAATGCATTAAACAACAGCCGACCGAACAAAAAAAAATACTCAAAAATAAGAGAAATGAACTATCAACAGTAACACTGGAATTTGATGGGCCATTGTCTGGCTATAAAGAAATTTTACTATCGATGTCTTTTTACTACCCTGTCATTAAAAATGCTAATAGTTTATTGCTTTTCTACTGAAGCCATATGTTACAATAAGGTGAAAGTTTAACTTTAAAAAAAATAATAATCACTTGAAAAAATATCCTTCCTTTCAGTTAACATAGCATATGACATGCTACTATATCAAAAACCAGGAAGGTATTACAGCAGAGAGTGCAGATGCTAACAGTGTGTAATGTGAATGTTCTCAGTGTCCAGTACCAAGCTGTAACAAGAGCCAGAACAACTTTGCTTTTAGTTGAGATCCCATAATTTCTGGTACAATAGCATCTTTCTTTATTATAAGCTATGGTGCATAGTGTAACAGAAGAAAGAGATCCTTCCACCTTTTTCACTCCTTTTGAAAGGTCTCAGGTCTTAAAGTACAATTTTGCAATGTGCTGAGGCGCACTAAATACGCTACCCACCTATTGAGGCATGATCCTTGCTTGAGAAGGAAGGAAGGTGGCATCCTTCACCTTTACTGTTCATTGCAACCATTTTGTGAGTAGAAAAGGGGGGAAGGAAAGGAGAGGAAAGTTGAAGCTAAAACAGAGGATATATAATTGCAGCCTACAAACAATCACATATATTTTTAGTTGTGACTGAATCAAGACTACTAATTCAGGATTTAGAAAGGCATGCTAAATATTCTGAAGCAATTAAGCAAGCAAATACTCAATATTAGCTACCAAATTCTTAATCTCAATGGCCTCACACATGCACTTTGGAAATAAAAAACTGATACAGATTGACAATAAAGTGAAAACTTCTTTTATATTTTTTATATAAATATCCAGCTGTGTATCTTCTCTTTATTTATATTAGTAATAATTTAAATCTAGTAAATAATATGAAGTATAACCCTTCCTGATAGTGCAGCAATTTTAGTTGTAAAATATTTATCAAAAACTTCTGTTGAAGAGCTAGTAGCAATAGAACTAGACAGTGAACCATATAAGCATTCTCTAATGAGCTTAGTTATTTCAAATTAAACAATTCTGTTTGTTGCCACTCTCTGATTCAATGCTCTATTTGAAATTTTCATAACTTATACATTCATTAAAAGAAAAATAAAACCCTGCTAGGATCAATAAATAAAACTTTCAGGTGTGATGTTAAAACTAGTAGGAAAGCCTAAGCAGACACATTTGGTACCTTTTCAACTCCCACTTTTTAGAAATAATTTTTGAATAAGACAACACATTCAGGTCCAGAATTACTCTGCTCACTTTACTCATAAAAGTGCTTTTGAAATGTTACTGTGTGCATTTGTAGGCACATGGGCATGTATCTCTACTATAGTTGTGTCTAAGCAGACTAAATGAGGAACAAGTTACCAGTTCTTGGCAAAAAAAAATCCATTACTTACAACAGTGATCTTTACAGACATACTCTTTTCCTGCTAGCTTATGGTAACATATTAGTGAAATCATGCACGAAAACAAATTATAAAGCAGAATAATCCTGGCCTTATAGCGGAAAGGTGCTCCTGCTATCCTACATTTCACACTGTAGCAACTCCTCACCTCAGTTGACCCATCAGACTAACACAGGGTTTGCTAAGAAAAGTTTTGTCCAATATACTTTAAGTGTGATAATATGAGACACTGGATGACAACTTCATTCTGTTACCCGCTGTCCAGCAGTCTGAACTTGTCATTGTTCCACGTTCCATTCAGTCCTTAATTACTTCAGCTATTTTTCAGGACAACATAACTTTGTCAATGCACATACCAACACCACGACTAAATCTGTATTCTATCTTGTCTTCTGTGATTATTTAAAAATATGACTGGTTAAAATTATCCAGACTCAACTGTATCTGCTTCAACAAACCATTATTTCACATTCCTTTCAAAATGTTTTATTTCCTATTAAGCATCAGGAACATAATTACTGTATGCCCTTACATGCAGGTCAGAGCTACCTTTGACTTTCTATTGAAAGGTTATCATGCAGGATAAGGCAAGAAAGCTCTGTTCTGTAGGAGAAAACAAAAAACAAAAAACAAACCAAAAACCAAAACTAAACACCCTTAAGTTACAGTATTTACATAACTACATAAAAAATTATATAGGAAATTTTGCACTGTTATTTTTTCCATATTACTGTGTATCTCAACAAAAATAGGAGTTCTATATTTGTGTTCAAGATGTTTTATACAAATATAAAAAGCCTCCCAAGTCAAAATGCACATTGCCAGCTGGTGAAGAACTAAGTGCAGAAAACATAGAAAATCCTTGAAAAGCTAGTGGTAGAGCCTCAAAAGTAGATTTTCTTTATTTTAAGGAAGTAACTGAGAAAAAAAATATACTTAGACCTTACTTTTTTTTTTTAGTTCTGATTTGATCCAGTGGTTGCAATTTGATCCTAGTTGTCTGTTATACCAAAAAGAGTTGTGACTGACTGTTGTAGTGAACACACAAAAAATGTTTTAAGAAAGTTTCAAACCAGATCATATTCTTCAGTCCTCCATTCTGTTTGATGACATATCACCAGCTTACAACCTACCTTACAAATCCAAGAATCCTTGATTTTAAGTCACCAAAATCCTGATTACCCACTATTCAAAATTCAAACAAGACATCTGGACTCTTTTGAAATAAAGTCTTACAGAAGGTGATCTAAGGCAAATGGGACTGCTATTTATAGTCAAAGTAGGAATTCTGAACTTAGCAGGCTTCTGCCTCCTAACCATTTCCATGCTATGAGTGATACATCAGTTTTGCTGAAGAATTCAAACCTGATTCTTTCATTTGACCATTTATTCAGAACTTATTAACCCAGAAACTGAAATGGCACCAGAGACCTGTGTAGTGCAGGCTTCAACAAAAAAAAACACCCCTAAATTACATACTGAAAACCCTTCCAAGAAAAAAATATTAAATATGAAAAGAAAATGAAAGCATGTCATAGTTTTGGAAATGTTTATGGAGAAGCATTTCAAGCCAATACTATTGATAGTAGATCAACCAGAATTCTTTTAATACAACAATTTACAACCTTTACCAGGAATGTGAGTACGAAATCCTTGTTCTGCATAATATAGTATCAGCATTCTGAGAGGTGAAACATGACCACAATCTAGAAGATTTCAAATGCATTCAGTTAAAGTAAGGGCAAACAAACAAAAGTTTATGGTGCTATTAAATGCTTTTTTCTTTTCTTTCCTTGAGCTGTACAGTTGCTGTACATTCAATTGTTCTAAGACAGGAATCACTGAGTCAATGTGCTTTCAAATTTCTCTTTGGAATATACTTCTCTGTCCTACTGTTTGAAGTACGAAGTGACTTCAGGTCAATCAATGTGTGACCCAAGACAGCAGAAATCTTTGTATAAGTTTTGGCTTTGACTTCTAGGAGTTACAACCTTTACTCACAGTTTTCCTCCTAATGAAGAATACCAAAGTTAGTTTCGTTTACTTAAGAAAGACTTTGTCCTCTTTTGTCTGTAACTAGGTGTAATACTACATATTTTGCTTTTCTGTGAGTGTTGCTAACATCTGATGTATAATCAATTACCTCTGTGGTCTGAATAATCCTCTGAAAACCTGCTGTAAAGTGTCAAGTAATGTAAACATCGAGACTGAATACATCTTTCTCTTATCCTTTCCTCATTATGGCAGCAGATAGTAGACAGGTAAAAGGGGAGGGAGTGAGGGCTAAGTTCAAGGCTCATTACTGTGAGACGAATTTAACCCATACACATCCCAAAGAAAATAAAATTTCAGCAGGAAAGAGGGATGGAAAGGAAGGCAAGGAAACTGAAACCCAAGTAAAATATGCAGCTCAGCTCACTGACATTCAGGATCCACAGAAAAGGGGACTCTGAAGGATTAAAAAGGTTTTGAAACACTCTTTTGACTATGGAGAGGAGAAAGCATGCAACCAAAGAATCAAGTTTGGAGGCTTGCAAGGTCTGTCACTGTTAGCTGCAGCAAGTGCACTGCAGCCGAGGTCACTACCCGCTGGTGTCACAGCCAGTCTGACCCACTGCAGATTTTTACTAGACATGGGGGAAAATATAAAGCCCATAGTTATCATTCCCCATAGATTTGGAAGAGTGAAGATAGTGGTTTTTTTTCATGATTTGACATTAACAATGAGTACATGTTTAACTGTCAGACATTGACTCTGCTTTCAGACTAGTGCATCTTGGATTACTTCTCCAATGCCTGAAATTCACGTTGATATGGGCAAAGGGGGTTCTCCATTACTTGTTCCCCCCTTCCTCATTGTGAACTGGGAGTCCTAAGCATATGCAAATAAAAATCTCAAATAAAGACCACTACAGGTCAATTGACTCTGAAACATTTTATATCCCAAAAGTATACTTTTCTTTCTGTAATGATCATATACTTCTGAAATTGAGTTACATTCATTGAAACATGTTTTTAGCATAAGGATTTTGGTAAGTTATTGAAAAATATTTCAAGCAATTTTGAATTTTGTGCCAATTCAGTGTAAAAGGATTCAAGTTGATGCGTAACATGTTCCGTATGATTCATCATTTAATAGTTCAACTTTGTAGCAATAGTCAGTTTTTATCTAGGAATGCAGTAACTATCCATTAATTAATACCCAAACTAAACTATGTAGTAGCTCTCAAAAGTAGTTAACAATCCTGAAGCTGAACTAAAATTAGCCAAATATGTCAAGAAAAAAGGATTCTTCAGAGACAAAAGCAGTCAGCAGAAGCACAGGGAAGATGAAGGCCTGTTACTAAAACATGTCAGTGAAACCAGCCACTAATAATGCTGGCAAGGCATAGGCTCCTGATGCCTTCTTTGTCTCTGTCTTTACCTGCATAGGTGGAGCTGGATCACAAGATCAAGTAGCTATGACAGCACATGTGGCAACCTACCAGCAGTGGAGGAGAAGGCCTGGTTTCAGCCTACATCATTCCATAGGCCCAGAGACAATATCCAGCAGGGTATCAGGAAAAGTGGCTCACAATGTTGCAAGGCCACTGTACATAATATTTGAAAAGTGCTGAAGACTAGGGAACATCCCTGATGACTGAAAGAAGGCAAATATCAAGTCCTGCACCTGGGTCAAAATGAACAAATACCTTAGTAGAGACTAGGGTCTGTGTGGCTGGAGAGCAGCCTTTCTGAGAGGGACCTCGGGGTCGTGGTGCAGCAACAAAGATAGATTTGATCGTGGACTGCATCCACAGGAGCATTACTAGCAGAGGTAGAAACATCATCATCCCACTGCACTAAGCACTGGTCAGGTGGCACTTGAAGTACAGTGTCCAGTTCTGGTTCCCACATTTCAAGAAAGACATGGACAGGTGACAGAGGTCCAAAGAAGAATCATGAAAATTATCAATGGACTAGAGAAGCTACCCTATGAAGAAAGAGCAAAGGAGTTGGGCCTCTTCTCCCTAGAGGAGGCTCAGAAGGGCCCTCATGACAGTATTCCAGTACTTAAAGGGCAGTTACAAAGAAGACAGAGGGTCCCTTTTCACAAGAAACCACATTAAGACAAGGGGGTCCCTTTTCACAAGAAACCACATTAATAAGACAAGGGGTTGCAGGTATGAGTTGCAGGAGGAGAGCTTTCATTTTGATGTAAGACTGAACTTTTTTTACAATAAGAAGAATCGTTCACTGGAACAACCTCCCCAGGGACATGGTAGAGACCCCATTGCTGGAGGTTTTTAAGATGTAACTTGACAGGGTTATAGATAACCTCATCTAGGCTCCCTTTCCCACAAAACCTTGTGCCAGATAATCCTTCCAACCTGGGCTATTCTATGAAATTTGGAATTATTTTCGGTACAAAAATTGCTAGATCCTGTTCTTAATGCATACTTCTTGCATTAAGAAGTGCTTGAATCACTGTGTACCATTAAGAGGATTCACAGACTTATTAAAAATGAACATGTGTGAGTTTCTCAGTTGTTTTGCAGTTTGCTTTGATGGTATACTTACTGTAAATATTTAGACAACCAGTAGGACAATAGAAGCTTTAAAGCAAAAATGTACAATTTAAATTGCAACTATTTCTATAGTAAAATACTTATAACACTTTAAATTTCACTGATGTTTATAAGTAAATAGTAACTCAAGCACACATTGACAATATTCATCTTAGTTTGCTGCCTTATCAACACAATAATAAGACATGAAAAATTTTAACAACCAGCAACAAAATTTCAACTTATTTAAAAGAAATCAGTAACACAGAGAATATTGTGCAGTGGAGTCATCATGAGAGGGGGACACGTTTCAATAGAACCTGTCACTTTTTTAATCTGCTTTGCTACTCTTGACCTTTGTTCACTTATGCCGTATTGGTTAGGCTGCCACCAGCCCCAATCACACTTCCCATACACGGACACAACTACCAATGATTCCATCCTTTATTACACATTTTGTTTCTATGCTGAAAACAATTTCAGATTGTTTTGATAATGCTGAAGTAGTGAGCCACACTATGTCATGCCAGATGATTTAATCCTCTATCTAGTACCAAAGAACTTTTGTTGCCATTCTAGTTCTCTCTGCAGATAAAACTCAGCACTACCCCGTGCTCCTATCTATTCTTTCCTTCCCTCTCCAAAAAGCTTCAGACCTGTAAGTCTTTTAGGACTATTTCACATTCAGCCCAAATCCTAATGTGAGGGGTAGCTTCAGTGCCAAGCTTGCAGTGCTGTGGATTTTCAGTGTGTATCAATTTAAATCTTCCAGGTATACACGTTCTCAAAAGGCACCAAAATGAATAAATCAGATCAGGAGATCAGAGAGTATATATTATAAATGTAAAAAGATTTTGCTTTTCACCATTGCAGAAAGACATCTCGGAAGACTGCCAATAGACAGGCTTGCTGTAGTAGCAGTATTCGAAAGAAAGATGAAATAGTTAACTGAAAATCTATATTGGCACAAAAATAAGCTGGAAATTAAAATATAATTTTATATTTTATAAAGACTGATAAACAAAGAACTTCTCTAACTATCTGGGAAGTAAAAGAACCAAAGATTATAAATACAGTTACAAAAAGGGGAAAGAGAAAAATGGACTGATACCCTGTACTGTTTGTTACAAGTATGTATTTTGATATTCTGTCCTTATGAAAAGAGGTTCTGCTTACAGTTCTGGCAGAGGAGTTAATCCTTTCGTTTTTTTCTTTTTATTATTTATTTTAATACAAGAGATAGTAAGATGGTATTTCCATATTTTGTTTTACAATGAGGTGCAAAAGACAGTCACAACTTGAACTCAGAAAACAAACACTGAAATGGTAGGTGTTATGGTAAATTGAATAGCAGGTGGCCATGGAGTGGGTGATTCTTCATTTGCATGAAAAATATGAAAGATGTATAAAAGTAAACAGATATTTAAATTATTTATCCTAACCAGTACTAGAAATAGCAAGTAACTTTGGAAAACATATTGAGTACGACAAGAAAAATGTGGTGTTTTTTCTCAACAAACAGATTTCTGCATTTCAAAGGACAGAAATCTGAAAGCTGTAAGAACACAGTGAGGTAGAGGTTTGGGCAGAAGAAGACAAGTCTCCAGATAGTAGAGGCACTATTTCTGACAGGGCTGCCTAACAAATGGGTCTGGGAGAAGGAAGAAAGCCTTCAAGATAGCCTGGCTTTGCTCATACTCCTGTAATACAAAAAGCTATACTCTGAGATCTTTTAATATATTTTAACTTTTGGCATGGTGAAAATATCTACTATTTGGTTTTGTTCCCAGTAATGTCTATTCTGAAATCACAAGGGCAACAGCAAAATAGCTTCCAGGAATTTCATTCTTTACAGATAAAAAGTTTTGAAGAAACAGCACAGACCAGATATTTCCATGCAAGTAACAGTGTCCGGATTATCATTCTGCTCTGGGTCTTGGCTCTTTAATGATCATTGGTAGACTGTTCTGGGGACCCATAAGTAAATGAAAGTCCTCCCCAAAGAGAGGGGAGGATCATGCCAAGAGTCTGGAATGGTAGAAGTAGCATTGGAGTGAAGTGCTTTGGTTTGGCTTGGGTTTGTTTGTTTTCTGTTTGGCTGCTTTGGTTGTTCTTTTGTTTAGTAAACTACTATTTGTATAACCACTCCATCACCAATCCTAAGTAATTATTTTTTTTTGTTCTAATTAGATATGTGATAAACCTTTTCCTAGCCTATACACCAACTAGTGTTGATGTAGGTTTCCTCAATTTAAGACTATATCTCCCCCACTAAAATATGGTATCTTTTTTAAATTGATTTGACCATGCTCAAAATCCATGTGATTTCAACACTATAGAATTATGCCATTATTATTCTGTTGAACTATTTTTGTAAAATCAAAGTGAAAATATTTTAGAGGTAGAGGCAATATATATGATTTTCTAACAGATCATCAGTGCTTCCTTCTATACAGCATTACCTGAGAGACCTCATTTCTCCTTGCACAGTAAAATCTTAAAAGCTAGTTTACTTTGAACTCCTTTGATACTATAGAAAATGTAATGGTGCTAATTTCTCTGAGGACAACTGGACTGGAAAGCTTGTTTTCCCTTCAGCTCTCTGTGTCTAACTGACTTTAAGCTTATGGCTTTTTGTTTAGATATTAGCCCAAGGACAACACGACTACTAGCTGGTAAAGAAGGCTTGGCAAGAAAGATTATGATTATGTAAGGCCTCAAAGACTGAAGACCATGTTTTGATTATGCAAATATTGAGTGGCAGTAGCAGTCCACCTGCTTTTCTCCAAAACATGTCTAGCTCATCCCAAATACCATTATTTCCTCCAAAACTCTGAACCGTTAAATTAAATTCCCTGCACACAGTCCTATTCTATCAGCAGTTTCTCACAACATACGTGAAGAAGATTCTTTGAAGGTTACACTTGCTTCTTGATTCAGATTGGAAGGGAAACAAGTAACACCTCAGTGACTGAGAATTGAAGAAAAATTAGAAAGTTCCCCTTTTCCATGGCCTCATCTCGCAAATGCGAGAAGTCAATTTCAAATATGCTGAGAGTTTTAAATGCTCAGACCAACAACGTTTCTAACCATTCCCAGATTTGCCACTGGTTTATGTCTGTCATTAAAATATGCCCTGCTCAGTATCTTAAAAGCAAAAACCAGACCTTGTAGACTGCTTCCAGACAATGCCTAATGCATATTCTGGGGAGAGAGGAAAACAGCATAGACCAGAATCTGTGGCATTTGTGCAGGTTCTGTTGAATATCTCCCGGAAAAGTTTATACATGCATTATAAACACCTTCGCTGTAGAAAACACCACAGAGGATCAAGAGAGTAGTTTCAAGTACTTCCATAAAAGTCTGGGGGTTTAAGTTGACAACTTCTCCTTATTCTTCAAAACTGAGCCTCAGTTGCAATTAACTTTTCTCTTTCTGGGAAGATAATTTATAATTTTATATGTATATTACAGAAAATGTATCAGGTTGTTAAAGTACAGAAATAACTGAAAACAGAATAATATAATGAAATTTGCTTGGTGGCATTATTCACTGAAGCTGCTAGCAGCTCCACCCGTTGTAATAGCTTATCATCCTGAAGCTTCCAAGCACAGCAGCAACCACAGTAAATTTGCCCTTTAATGACTTCCACACTGTTAAAAATTACTTTCTAAAGAACCCATTAACCTACCCATGTCACAGGGACGTAATACTGCCCACAGTGTGCCACCAAGGGAACCGAACCAGTTCAAGTAATTCACATCAAAAGTTTAACAAAACCAAGGTGAGAGGAAGACAGATCCAACTCCAAAGTTTTAATTCTCTAAATTGAAACAGTCTATGCACTGATCATTTCCCACCTGTTTTATCATGGGAGATTCTAAAATAGAAGACAAGTACAACAGAGCTACAGTGTGCAACTGTGGAGAATAACATGCTTTCGGAATTTAATAAATGTAACCAGGGATAAAATAATAACAGAAGCTGGACAATAACCTTTCTACCATGCCTGCTGGAAGTACCATATCATTATTAGTAACCGTGTCTGGCAAGAACCTCAACTTCAGTGCGTCCACAATTGTATGACTAATTTAGTTGCCAGATTTGCAACCTATTCTTAACCACTGCAGCAAGTACCTAAATGTTCAATACTCAATAAAGCTATGAAACTGTGGTGTGTGTGGCTATAGTCTATTGAAGAGCATTAAACAGCACCATGAACTAAAAAAGTTCTTCAAGTGACTGCCACAATTTTCAAGAATTGGTCATGGGTTCCTACTTTGAGAACCATTTGACTTATATGATACAGTATTTTGAATTCTTTGCTTAGATGACCTCATAGGGGAAATACTGAAAATAGGAAGATACTGTCACTGGAGAGCCTGATCTAAAGTTGGAAAGCATTTTATTTAGAAAGTGAATTCATATTTCATAGCTGACCTGCAGGTTCTATCTCTGGATTTCTTATGCCCCCATGCATCTTTATTTGTCTAACACTAGATAAGTATAGCTAGGCTAACATTATTGTCTGTAAGGTCAACTGAGAATCTAGGGTTTATTTTTTTTAACTAAACTGTTTTTAATATAGTCTAGATTTGAAGACCAGAAACTAAGACACTATCATGTGTACAGAGTTAAAAATGATGCAAAGAAATGCATCAAATGGAATAGACACCACACAATATATCATAATATCTTCCATATTCTGAAGTTTCTGTAGGATCTTTTTTGTTTGGGTTTGTTTTTCTTTTTAAGCAATTGAGTTCTTATAATGGAACCATTAAAAATATAATCAGGAAGCTGGGTTCTTCCCACTAAGCTGTGATAATCCTTTGTAATATGGAGAGACTTTAATTTGATCAGTACTTGCATTCAACTCAGGAAGTTGTTGATTAGTTCCTGTTGTGGTTTTCCTAATAGATATCAGATTAATTTTATGGACAGGCATTGATTTTTCAGGCTTAGTGCTAACCTCCCTGCTAACTGGGTTTAGGGTTTATTTAGCAACTTCAACCTATCTATGAAGTGTAGAGTTTGAGCTGACAGTTTAGCTTTAGAAATATCACACACAATACTTGTCAACAACTGTCCACAAGTATATGATTTTCTACTATGAAGTGTATAATTTAAAGACCTTCATGTTCTTTTGGAAGGTTACACTGTGGTGGTCAGACAGTGTAATAGTACAGTCTTTTTTTTTTTTCTATGTTTAATAGACTGAAATTTCATATGGCTTTCACTCTTCCAAAGCAAACAGATTAATGTTATTTCACCTCTATTTCTTTCCTGAAAAGAAGTAGCTAAAGCCAGAAAACAAAAGTCTCACAATATAAATTGTAACAGGAAAAAAAAAAAAAAAACAAAAAACAAACAAACAAAAAAAACCCCCACATCTTCTTTAACAAATTACTAGGTTTGGGAATAGTTTATTACTACAGAAAACACACCTTTCCTGTATGTGTTCATTTGTGAGATGAAGGTCCATCTGAAGGACAGGAAGCCAGAAGAATCTTAACTATATTCATTCTCAGTTAACCCTCACACTTAACCACACAAAATATCTTCAATAACATTTTTGGACCACCCAGTACCTTCTCCAGGCACTGATAAACTAATCTGTAATCACATCTTGCATTTCCGAAGCAACCAAACACTTAACTGGAAATTACTTTCTCTTCTTTGACTCTATTACAAAGCATGAAAATGGGAATTTAGTTCCTACATATGCTACACCCTAAGAACTTAAACTGCTACTAAATATATTGATTTTTAGCAGCATTAATTTAATGTATCCAATCCAGCTAGGACTGTATTAAATAATTTAAAAAAAAAAATAAAAATAAAAAACCAAACCAAAAAAACCCTCTAAAGTGGCAGACCTATGTAAAACCTTCATTTATTTATTCTAACAATGCTTTACCAGTAATTTAGCTTCTTATACCTTAATTTTTCAAATGCATCTATTTCCCTTTTATACCTGAAGCTGCCTGTCTAAACTGAGATTTTAATCATAATTTTCTCATAAGAGAAAGGAGGAAAAAATGAAAATGAAGTAAAAGCAGAAAGTTGTCAACATTTAATTTCTAACCAGCTGTAAACACAGTCAAGATATTTACAGAAAGGATAGCTTCAGCTCATTTCTATTCAGATGAAGAAGAATATATTAGTCACAAAGCCAAAAGATGCAATTCCAGCATCCAGAAACATGTCCAAGCTTTCCCTACTGAGATACTGGCAAGACATGTAGGGACAATTAATCATACTAAATGAAGTGAGATTACTAGGAAGAATAGGGACAAAATGTGGGGCATTCAACCCTCCAGATATTAAAGAGGAAAAAGCCAACTTCAAATTATGTATATGTTTGGAATAATTGCTTGTGGTTAACTATTATGCCATTAGATATGCCCAGGACTCGTTTGTGTCTCTAATGGCATCAGTTGGTCAAATAAAGACATTGCCTGTTCTGCAAGACGTGCCCCATTCCGAGACCACAGCATTTATATGGCTCAAGGATTATAGGTGTACTTTTTCTTTGGACCTGTTGGAGAAGCTGTGATGAGTCCAATTTTAGTCTCACTGAAAATCAATTTTTAGCATATATTGATTTAATGAATCCTTTTTTGCATTGATTTAGGTCTAGATTTGCAAAGGACAGGATTTAAAACTCACTCTTGCTTTAATGAATATCATCTATCATATTTTCTACTACTTTGTCTGAAGTGGAAAGCTACACTTCTGAGATTTGTCAGGGGTTTAAAGGGTACAGTCAGTCATGCTCTCTCTTGTCAGTCTCAGCTGTCTGCTTGGTGCCAAAAGAATGAGATATAGTCAGGCTTCTCACTGATACAATTTACATCAAATCTATTGCTCTATGATTAATTTGATCAATAATTAATATTTGGAATTTTTAAATTAAGACTAAAATTGAATAGATATATAACCATTTCTCTGCATATCTGATTCCACAATTAATTGACAGCATTTTTAATTCCCTGTAATGAATTGATTTATTACATTATCTGTTTATGAGCTTAACTTATTCACCTCATTAATAATACCCTCCTTTAGGAGTTTTATACAGTGTTCCTCTGCATCACTATTTTATCATTCAATCAGGTTCAGATATTAAATTAGAATTGGTCAATAATAGTTTTCCAGAGGACTTGATTATTATCACCACAGCCAGCTACTAACTTCTCTCAATTCCTGCCCTTAATTGATTATATTCTCATCCTTGGAAGACTTTAATTCTTCCCAAATTTAGGCCTTTCAGCTTCTTGCATTATTCAGTAACACTATTCCTACTGATGCAATCATATCACACCCACATTATCTGCATCTACCAATCTTAGTCCATAAGGAGTCCTCAGCACACCCCAGGTTACAAAGATTTCTTAGAAATCATAGAATCACAGTGTGGTAGGCTTGCCCTGACTGGAGGCCAGGTGCCCACCAAGGTTGCTCTGTCGTTCCCCTCCTCAGTTGGACAAGAGAGAGAAAATATAACAAAAGGTTTGTGGGTCGAGATAAGGACAGGGAAAGATCACTCACCAATCACCAGTTACTGGCAAAACAGACTCAAATGGCAAAAAATTATTTAATTCATAACCAATGAAGTCTGAGTAATGAGAAATTAACCCAAATCTTAAAATAGCTTCCCCCCACCCCTCCCTTCTTCCCAGGCTTCACTTCTGATTTCTCTAACTCGTCCCTCAAAGTGGAACAGGGAGGTGAGAAATGGGGGTTGTGGTCAGTTCATGACACATGTCTCTGCTGCTCCTTTCTCCTCAGAGGGAGGACTCCTCACACTCTTGCCCTGCTCCATTGTGGGGTCCCTCCCAGGAGAGACAGTCCTCCATGAACCTCTCCAGTGTGAGTGCCCACAGGCTGCAGTTCTTCAAGAACTGCTCCAGTGCAGATCTCCTCCACAGTGTGCAGACCTCCAGGACCAGGCTGCTCCAGCATGGGTCCCCCATGGAGCTCTTACAGTAAACCTGCTCCAGTGCAGGTTACTTTCTCCATAAGACTACAGGTCATGCCAGGAGGCTGCTTCAGCATGGGTTTCTCACAGGGTCAGTCTCCTGCAGGTGCAGACACCTGCTCTGGCATGGAGTCCTCCATGACCTGCAGGTGGATATCTGCTCCAAATCATCCTTCATGGCCTGCAGCAGGGCAACCTGTTTCACTGTGGTCTCCACTGCAAGGCTGCAAGAGAATCACAAGATGTCAGGAGTTGGAAGGGACCTCAAGAGATATCTAGTCCAACCCCCCTGCCAGAGCTGGATCCCCTAGACTAAATCACAGAGGAACACATCCAGGCTGGTTTTGAATGTCTCAAAAGCAGGCGAGTCCACACCCTTTCTAGGCAGCCTGTGCCAGTGCTCTGCCACCCTCACAGTGAAAAAGTTTCTCCTTATAGTCACACCAAACTTTCTATGCTCCAGCTTGCAAGGGAAGCTCTGCTGCAGTGTTTAGAGCACTGCTTCCCCCTCCTCCTTCACTGACCTCGGTGTCTTCAGGATTGTTCCCATCACATCTTCTCATTTCTCTCTCTGGCTCCAAAAACTGCTGAGTTTTTTGTGGTTTTTTTTTTTTTGTTTGTTTTTTTGTTTTGTTGGTTTTTAAATATATTAGCACAGAGATGCTACCACTGTCAATGATTGGCTTAGCCTTGCCAGCAGGGGGTCTAACTTTGACCCAGGTGGCATTGCATCTATCAGACACAGGGGAAGCTTCTAGCAGCTTCTTACAAAAGCCACACCTGTAGCCTCTCTACTACCAAAACCTTGCGACGCAAACCAAATACAGACAGAATCACAGAAGGGTAGGGGTTGGGAGAGACCTCTGGAGATCATCTAGTCCAACATCCCTGATAAAGTGGAATCACCTAGAACAGGTTGCACAGGTTTTGACTGGCAATTTTTTACTATCTCCAGAGGAGGATACTGCACACCTTCTCTGGGCAACTTGTTCCAGTGCTCAGTCACCCTCAGAGTAAAGGAGTATTTCCTCATATTCAGGTGGAACTTCTCATATTCCTGTTTGTGCCTGTAGCCTCTTGTCCTGTCACTGGGCATCACTGAGAAGAGTCTGGATCCATCCTCTTGACACCTGTCCTTTAGATATTTAGTAATATTGATGACATCCCCTCTTAGTCTTGTCTATTCCTGGCTAAACAGACCTGGCTCAGCCTTTCCCCCTACAAGAGATGTTTCAGTTCCCTCATCATTCTTGTAGCCCTCCATGTGACTCTCTCCAGTAGTTCCCTGTCTTTCCTGAACCAGGGAGCCTAGAACTAGACACAGCACTCCAGGTGTGGCCTCACCAGGGCAGAGCAGAGGGGGAGGATAACCTCCCTCAACCTACTAGCCACCCTCCTCTTAATGCACTCCAGACACCAGTGGCCTTCAGGGCCATGAGGGTGCACTGCTGTGTTTGTTGTCCACCAGCTCACTCAGGTCCTTCTATGTAGAGCCGCTTCCCAGCAGGTCAACCCTTAAACTGTACTAGTTCATGGTGTTATTCTTCTCTGGATGCAGGAATCTACACTGTTAGAAGAGTTTGAGACTATTCTCCATCATGTTTGGAGCCATATAGATTTATTTCCCTTCAGAGATGCTAATTTATATTTGCTTCAGTCAAGTAAATCTAATACTGAACTGCATTTGTGCAGATAAAATAAACTCCCCACATTTATTTCCAGTTTATTAGTAGTGTTCCAGCAATATCAGCATCTCATCATTACCAGCATTTAAAACATTCTAAACCACAACAGGAGAAGAAAGCTATTACAAAAATATATATTTTTCTCATATCTAGGAAGCATAGCACATAGTATAGTCTGCTATTGTAGACTTTTTAGAGAACACTTTCTTCAAAGCATTTTTAACTCTCAGTTTTCTAAATGTGAGACAGCTATTCAGCAATTTATTTCAGAATGTCCTTGAAAAATAACATTTTGAATAAAACTTTCTGATCTGAGGTACAAGTCAAAATTCACTACGAAGAAGTCAATAGATATTCATGTAGTGAGACTAACAGAATTTTCAGTCTTGTAAATAGCAAGTCTCCTCCAACCAGATCAGGAACAATTAGGTCTTTTAGGGATAAGGCATGTGTATTTTTATTCTTTAATTTCTTACAGTTTGTTTCTGCCTTTCATGTTTTTTAAAGCAAGTAAAACCAAATTATTTGGCTTTGGAATGAGTTCAATGGTTTATTTTCTTTTTTAAAAGGTTACATTCTTTATCCATTCATTTAGCTAATAGAGTTCATATTTTCACAATGACCTTATGGATCAATTTAGTGATGGCTATAAAATCACGACTAGAGCGATTATAAGGTCATTAAATAAAATTATGCCTCTATTGTCAGCAGAGTATGTCTCAAAACATTACAAGATTTTGCATGGAGTATCCTGCACTTGTCACCAATTTCATCATGTTCCTATAGCAAAACCACCTCAAACCCTAAAATCAATTCTGCTAGCAGAAAAATAAAATCAATATAATGATTAAATACACACTGGTTGACAAGAAACAAACATGTTAGTCCCAGCAGCCCGAAAAATGTGCTTGAAGCAGTGCATCAAATAAATCTTTGCTGTTCATGGTAAAATTGCAACCGAAACAGAGTTTCTCTTCAAACAAATTTTCTAGTCAAAACAGCTATCTTTGGTGGTATCTGTAACCAACACCAAGAAACGTTGCTCAGAAGTCTCAGGTTCCCATTATAAAAGATACAACTTTGAACCAGAGCCAGACTTTCACATATGACTACATTAATCACAATTCAGTAAAGTGAAAAGGGAAAAGAATCCTCAAGAAGGGTTCAGTCACAATATTATGAACAGAAAATACTTCCATTAGTAGAGAAAAAAATAAAAAGCAAAAATAGATGCAAAAAAAATTTTCCAAATATAGCACTTGAAAATTCTTCAAAACAAAAGTCTTTCATTATGAAATACTCTGTCTTTTCCCACATCAACAGATGTTGGCTACGTGAAAGATTAAAATAATTCCTAAAACACTGGGGGTGGGGTTGGTTTTTTTAAACACATCTGCATTAGATCAAATGGTGTTAGGAGTCTTGCTAACAAAATAATTTAAAGAGTATTAAGCATTTGATCTTAAAAATTATTATAGTATGAAAGTCGTACACAACACACATATTTTATGTCACTGAAAACCCATGTCAGCAGAGACATCAAAAGTATCTGCTATCAACTGAACCATAGTGAAAGCCAGGCCTAAGAAACAATGGATTTAGAGCAGGTAGATGCTGTCAACTTTTGCCTACAAAAAAAAATATTTTGCTAACACTTGTTCTCTATCAGTTAACAGACAATACTTTATACAAGTTACTGTGAAGAGACTTCTCCATTAAATCCCTGTCAATGGAATTAACTAAAGTTAATGTTGGCATTGCTACTGAAAACAGAAGAGAACAAGTTATGCTAAACAGGAATACAGAGTCCTGATTCATGTGAAAATTGAAAGCATGTCAGAAAATCTGCTTGGCACTTAACAGGTATTTGTAAAGAAGACCAAAGCCATTTTGAGATACTATATTTTTCCTACTCCAGCTAAATTCCAATCTGAGAGATTAAATGCACTATGTTGCAGGAGGATTTACAGAACGTTCCTTTAAATCATAAAAAGACCATGAAATTTAAACATTCACAGTCCTTGTTAATCCTCATTGCTGGAAAACTAATTTGCTATCAAAGAAAAAAAACAAACCAAAAACATATATACACACAAACTTCTTTGTAGTCAAGAAATACTACATTCCCTAGAGGAAAGCTTGTTTTTGAAAAAAAAAATGCCCATTATGAACGTAAAACCAGGTTGTGCTCAGAGGTACCTGAATTTAGGCTTGCAATTTAAAGAGTATGTCTTTTGAAGTTACTATGCAGCATTAGATAAGCCTTTACACTTTTACAGCAATTGCTACTGAACAGAGCATTCTTCACAAACCCGTCTCCACAGGATGTTTATTGAAACAATAATCATGTAGTAATTTAGGAGTAATAAGTTCCTTTGCTACACTCTTTAATTGCTCCTTGAGTCTCTGCATTACTCTGTTTCTACTTGGAACTATGTTGTGCAAGACAATATATAAAATACTGAAGTCATTTCAAACCCATGCTTTTATGTCACTGCTGTGCTGTTAGGGGTTGTGGAGTCTCCTTCTCTGGAGACATTCAAAACCCACCTGGACAAGAGCCTGTGCAGCCTGCTCTACGTGACCCTGCTTTAGCAAAGGGGGTTAGACTAGATGGTCTCCAGAGGTCCCTTCCAACCCCTACCCTTCTGTGATTCTGTACTTTCTGAGGTTACACTGATTCTTGTATTTTTAGTTATGATCTTACAAGTGACAAATATTATTAGAACAAAGTGACATTACAGTTAAAAGTGTCAAATAAGTATCCTGACTTCTATGGAATTAACAACCCGAGAGTATGGTAATTACTTAGTGATCCACCAGTCTCTGAAGAAACAGAGAAAACACAACAGAAGGTGCTTTCCTTTCTAAAAATGAACACATAAAATGATCACATGGTATAACTGGTTGAACCCACCTCCGTTAAGCTTAATGTAGTTGGAGAGTGAGACCTGTGAAATAAATCTTTAAAAAAAACATTTTCTATTCATTATCTACACAAGGAAATGAAATCACAGCCTGGATTTTGGCTTCAGTGGTGTGCTCATAACCTGCCATGCCACAGCTACACAGACCCCTGTTGCAGAAAACAAACAAATGCATACAAAAAACCCATTAGGCAAATAACATGACCTTAAACTTTTGGTGCTAACATTACTAAGAAATACTGAATCTGCTATTACTTTTCATTTAAAGAGCTATCAGATGTGGAGGGCAGATATCCTCATTCTGAAAGAACTGAAGGTTAAACAATAAGCAAACCAGGCCCCCAAACCCCACAAAGAAAGATTGATTATTCTGAAATCTAAGACATTATTCTTTGCAGGATAGCTTCTTTTTTTTCTCCCTACTTTTTATAGAGCATGAGTGCTGCTGTGTGTCAATATAGGCAGCTTCCCCTCACATGAAGCAAGACTGCAATATTAAAACGTAGTGCTATTTAATTCGTATATAAAATTAACTAGAAGAAGCAGGTAGGATATAGTGAAGCAAAATAGAATAGGTACAATAATTGTTTTATATATGTTAAGTATTGACATTTAATTTTTATTTTTGTTTTTTTATTAATTACAGTCAAATTTTTCCCTGAATGGGGGTGGGGAGGGGTGTGGAGGATTCAGTGCAGACTTGGTTGTTGGAGAAGGGACACAGCTGCACAGACCTGCTCGAGATGGCATAAGTAGGGTAAAGGTTGGTTCAAAGTCAGTGTGCCCTTGGGACCAGCTGCAGGCAGTCCTGTTGTCTTAGAAAGAGGTCTTTCTCATAACAAAATGCAACAGAATGTAAGCAAATGTGTAATAGAATGTAAGCAAGGGCAGGACTGCAATCGATTAGCTGGACCAATGATGAGCTCGGCTTTGCAATATTCAATGAGCTAATTAACTACTATATTTAAGCTATGCTTGTGTGATTAAAGTTTGAGACAGCCTGACGAACCACATGGTGTCCGTGTCTTCCTTCTCCGACAAAATGGTGACCCCGACGTGATTCTCGTCAACTCCCAATCCCCCGACGTGAATACTGCGACGCGGCACCACGGTCGAAGAAGCCGAGCTGGGTCCTGTATGCAGGCAGGACGGCGACTTAATCAGGGTGCGCCCCCAAAGATTACAAAGGTAATTTTGGGCCATAGAAGTCTGGAAGCTGCAACAGCGCGCGCTGAGGATTACACGATGGATAGGCAAGTGGCATATGATTTATTTGCAAATACTTTAAGAAAATGGGATATTAAGGGGTTAGATCTAAAAAAGGAATTACCGGGGTTATTGGCTTATGGGTATGCTAAGGGGTGTTTTCAGAACCTGCACACGGTTCACGAGTTAACTGCATAAAGCAATATCAAGCAAAAGCTGCTCAATTAGAAGATCAAAGGGGATAAGACGGAAAGTCAGTCTTGGAAAGTGATTATGTACCTACCACCCCAACTGGACTATTGGTAACAGCTGAACCCTTTAAAACATCAGGGGCTTTTGAGGCAATTCCTCTACAATCTGCTGTCTAAGAGAGTGATTAAGAATTATGAAGTCTTTAAAACCCCTCCTTTTTGAGCAGCGAAGAAAGAAAACTGATAACAAGCCTTGACAGCACATTTGATTTACCTACTTGGGAAGCTATTGGAGCTCAAATCCTTGACGAACCCTCAGTTCAGGCGAAAGAAACTAAATCCTTAATAACTCTCTGGAAATCAAGTAAAAGGACTTTAACCAAAATAGAGACAGAACACATAGCTGCTACTTCAGCCTTTGCAGCTTTAGCACCAGTTCTGGATTCTACAGAACCGATTTAAAAAGGGAAAAATCTACTATAAAGAATGTGGTTTTGTTTCTGGGTGCTCTTCCATCTACCCCAGTTACTATGCCAAGTAAGAATGCCGTGTTATCAGAACAAAGTGATAAATCTGTCAGAACTGACCGGGAAGGGGAGCGAGTAGTGCGTGTAAATCTGCCACCACGGCCTGCGCCCCCCCCCCACTACTATACCTTTGGAAGGAAAAATGTGGAAACAAACGTACAACTGACTGCCTTTAATATCTGTTTACCTTTAACTTTTACGGCACCTAAAGCACCACATGACGCAGTTGAAAATGTTAACTGGCATCGACAACTTCAGCCTGTTCTTGAAAAGCTGGAAAAAAGCAGAGCGGGCGATGGCATGCTCTGCTGGGAAAGGGTTTGCAGAACTGCCCACCCACCCACCCGAAAATTACTGAGATAAGATCTACCTACATGAAGAATCACCAACTAAGGCACAGAGCAGTGTTGCCCCCATGGACAAGGAACCTAAGCACAGGGACAAGAACCCTACGGAGATGGACACATCACCCACACCTCCCGACGAACTCATCAATACATCACTTTCTCCTGACACCCGAGACACTCTGCAGAGACTGCTCGTCACAGCCTGGACACGTAAGATGCCGTCAGAATGGGATAAAGGGTTACATCAGGATATTTGGATTCCTACTCAGTTGCGGAACTTACTGGGGAAAAGTTTACATGGGAATGAGCGGGTGGTGCAGAGAGTGAATAGTGGGCCGGTGGGAGGTGGACGGAAAAGGGAGACCGGCAGCAGGTCCTGGTGTTCCGCCAGGTCCTAGTGCTCACCCAGGGCTCGGCCCCGCTGACCGTCGGGGTCGCGCTGTGGTTCACAGCACCGGTAGAAGGGCACTGCGGGCAGCTGCCGACACCACCGACACCATGCTGCGCAGCCGAGTGCCTTGGCATAATTGCCATAGAAGTGGGAGAACCCCCCCCCCCACCCCCATGTGGACTGGATGTGACAACTTGCGTCTTGCAATGTGGTTTGGTGACTTGCTTTGCAGCGTTTGTTTGTATGTGCTATGGGTTCAGAGATGCGTTTGTCCACTGAGAGCAAGGCTGCCTACTTAGCAAAGGGATTTTTGATAGCAATCATTGAAACTGGGCAGCTTACTTTATAAATTTAACCTGGAAAACAAAAAATCCCCGTTTGGGCTGATAGTACTAACTACTTACTTGGACAAAAAAAAAATAAAAAAAATTTAAATAAATAAATAAATAAATTGCCCAATTGCAACGTTTAATACAGGAGTAACTGACTATGAGGTGTATAAAGCCTTCCGCAAGTTTGTGGAACATGCAAAGATTTTCAAGGATTGGGTTTTATTTTCCATTATGCATTTGGACATTGAAAGTTTGATTCATGAGTTACCAGTGCAAAGGATTAGAGATTACTGTGTTTTCTGGCAGTGTGAGCTACTACACAAACAGGGGAATCCAGTAAGTGTGCTCTGCTTTAGCAGCACTTGAATACCCCGTGAAATCAAACTGGACAACAGCTCAGAATATATGGCACAAACATCGCCTATGTTACAGGGACACCACATTTGCCTTCAGGCAAAACCATGGTAAAATATATGAATCAAACTCTCACAAAGCTCTTTATGTTTTGACCTAGTTATGTCTCTCACAGAACAGTTTGGTACCTCCAATAGTGAACCATGCAGTAGGTTTAAAAGAAGGCTTGGAAAAAAAAAAAAAAAAAAAAAAAAAAAAAAAAAAAAAGAAAAAAAAAAAAAAAAGGAAAAAAAAAGAAAAAAAAAAGAAAAAAAAAAGAGGGGGAAAAGGGGAGAGAAAAGTCAATGTCAAGTGTTATTAAGAACGAAGTTACAGGTACTAACTTGGGAAGGAGATCTGCCTGTGTCATTACAGATACGGGACCCAAGTGCATAAAGCCGTGGATCCAGAAGAACTCAAGCTTGCATGAACCAGGACAAGATCCTGATCCCAGTAACTGAAGTCAAGTGTTCCAACTGCAACCACAGTGGACTATGAACTTTGCTGCGAGATATTTTGAATGATCTGACAGTCTTCGAAAAAATACATGTATTTGTGCTAAATGAAAATTAGGGAAATAGTCATTTCTGAACAGCCTAAGGTCACAGATTGCGATCAGTACCTGCAGGAAAACATGAGGCTGATGTTACCTGCACTCCTGACACTCCTGATTGGCAAAACAAACAAATGCAACAACAAAGGTATCAAGGCACTTACAATTGGTTTCATGACTGGAGAATTTCAGGATGGATATTGTCAATGGTCAAATTTGGATTATTGGATTTGGTAATTATGGTACTTGTCTTACATTTACTGTTGGGTTCATTGAGCTTTCTGCAAAGGGCCCTTGCAGAGACCTCAAAAAGCAGTTTTTGTAACACAGATGCTAAAAAGGAAAAATTTGCAAGGACGACAGTGGGCCTGCCGGCGGCCTGGCTCTCCTCACAGAAGACAATATCCTTGAATTCCCATAAGACAGGAAAATTACTCATGCTGAGAGGTATTTGGTAATTAAATTCTCAAACATACTGACCTTGAAGACAGAGGTACGCACTGCCTCAACCCAAGGAGGAGTATGAAGGCATGTGTTGTATGAACCTCTCTGATCATTCGCGATCCATACATTTCCAAATTAATGAACTACAAAGGTTAACTAACAACTTACAAGTGGATTCTGGTTTAGGACTTGATGGATGGTTAAGATCGCTGGGACTGGGACCCTGGCTGCTATCCCTAGTAAAGGCAGCCATTATGATAGGAGTAATATTACTAACCTTTACCTTACTCTTACCATGTCTCTGTATGTGTCTGCAGAACATGATGCAAAAAATGGTATTGACAGCCTTCAATCAAAAAGAAAACGGGGGAAATGTGGAGGATTCAGTGCAGACTTGGTTGTTGGAGAAGGGACACAGCTGCACAGACCTGCTCGAGATGGCATAAGTAGGGTAAAGGTTGGTTCAAAGTCAGTGTGCCCTTGGGACCAGCTGCAGGCAGTCCTGTTGTCTTAGAAAGAGGTCTTTCTCATAACAAAATGCAACAGAATGTAAGCAAATGTGTAATAGAATGTAAGCAAGGGCAGGACTGCAATCGATTAGCTGGACCAATGATGAGCTCGGCTTTGCAATATTCAATGAGCTAATTAACTACTATATTTAAGCTATGCTTGTGTGATTAAAGTTTGAGACAGCCTGACGAACCACATGGTGTCCGTGTCTTCCTTCTCCGACAGAGGGGGGTGTGCGGGTAAAGGGAGGGTATGCGGAAGAGAGAGCTTAACATTTTTATCTCCATAACGCTCAGTTAGGAACTTGCATTCCAAATAAATCTAAAATTTAATGCAGCAGGCAATCTGCCTTCAGTTATGTGGTTTCCTTTGAAGCCTGTATAGCAAGTTTCTAAGCAGCTGCAGTATGCTACAACCGAAGGAAAGGAAAACTGCTCATGAAGACTGATGTCTTTCAGACCACTGAATTCCTCGGTCTCATCAGTACAACTTACATCAAACAAAGAGTAGATATCCTTCTAGAGGAAAAGATTGTGGTTTAAGCAGTTGTCTGTTAAGAAGTTTGCAAGATTAGCTACTTGTTAGCCAGGAACGTCTCTCTTGATTAGCAGCAGTCTGAGGAAAAGTATTTTATGATTTATTCTACTGCAAGAAAATAAAAGAGCTTTACTGAAAACACATCTGGACTGAAAATGTTTCATGTCTGTATTTTTACTACATTCCTAGTTTTACTGAATGACTTAAAACATAATCTTGACACGCTTTATGTCAATGTGAGCTGAAATTTCTGGATCTTAAAGGCATTTCTTCTTCCAAGAAGGTTTCACTACCTGCAGTTGTCTTAATATATATATTGTAGGCCTCTCTGAAAAAATGAAGTAATCTTTCCTTTCTCTTTCTCTTTACTTTAGAGCTAGTGTACACTTGAAATTGGGTTGGTCATTCTCTAGAGGGTCCTTCCATCTTCACATTGTTATGAAAGTAATAACACTACCTTATATCTTATCTTCTATAGTGTTGCAGGAGATGTATTATGTCTCTTTTTAGGCATGACACAGAAGAGGCATTCTGCCCTTTGACATCCTCCTCCCATTCCACACCCCCCTTCACAGGCTCTTCGCTTTTCTGGACATTTTATTTGTCAGATAAAGCCCCAAATCATCCCTGGAGCATGCTCCCTGCTCAGGCTCTTTCTGTTATAAAGAAAAATAGATCAGAATAAAGTTGCCAATACATATGTTTATCCTGCTCAATTATATAAAGGATTCAGGTTTGACAAAGATTAAGTGTTTCAAGCCCCAGTACAAATAATAAGAAAATATGACTTCCTGTCACCATATGCCTTTGCATGGAAGGATCAGTTTTTCACACTGTTTAGATTGATGAGGTTATTCAATAGACAGTATAGATTGATAAGGTTATTCAAAACAGAGGAGGAGGCAGCAGCTCACAGTGGTTCAAAGGAAAGTTGGAGGAGTTTTTAAAAGTTTTACAATCTTAAATAAAAGGGAAAATGCTACTGCAGAAAACAGTGTCTTTAACAGGATCCTACACTAATGCAAGAGAAGACTCCATTGTTCAGATAAGCTGGTGGAGAACATACAGCCACAATAACAAAGCAATAAAACCACAAATAAAACCCCCCAAACATTCTACAGCTATCAGCCCCTCCTTAGCTGGACAGGACAGAGAAAATGTGATGAAAGGCTCATGGGTCAAGATAAGGACAGGGAGAGATCACTCAGCTATTAACGTCATACACAAAACAGACTCAACATGAAATAAAATTTATCTAATTTATTACCCAATCAAACAGAGAACGATAAAGAGAAATAAATCCAAATCTTAAAAACTCAACGTCACTCCCAATCTCTCTCTCCTTCCTCCCCCTGAGCAGCACAGGGGGACAGGGAATGTGGGGATGTGATAGAATAAAGACAAGAATAAAACACAAAAAAAAATGCACATAAGCAAAACCCACCCAAATCTCTCATACCACCCACAAAAACCTTCAACCAACTTTGATATGGGAAGTTTTTTTAAAATAGCCTCTTGGATATGTTTACCAAAACCCTGTTGTGGGCCAGAGCAGCTTTTACTTGACCTCAAAAGTGTTCAACATAGCTTGCTTTCTTCACTAGTAATATATTTTCTTTCTGTTGTGATGGACTATTTAAGTGTAAATGCCTGATGAAGGAACAGCTTCAGTAACTAGTACACTGGACCTTGCTGTGTTTGGATGAGAAGATTCCAAATACTTCATTCAGATAGAGTCTTGGCAAATAAGGGTGGCCCTCTACCATCCCATCCCCAAGTTATTCCCAAATAAACAAGCTATAAGATGTCGTTCAGAAATAAGTGCCAATGTAGAATTTTATGCCCACCTGTAGGAATTACAAATCTCTTACTGTGATGAGGGAACTGGTAGCTCATATTCTTTTTTCATGGTTGGGTCTTCTATTTGTATATTGTATAGGTGTTTCAGCAAAGTCTCTTCATCCATCGAAATAAGACCTTGAACATGACTTATTTCCCTCCCAAATGAACATATATTAAATAGATCACAAGCACACCTGTTGTTATTTCAGCCTATATAAAAGGTACAGTTGCCTGGCTTTTTTTCTGTCATACATCTTAGATACCTACAGCCAACATATTAGGATGCCTTCAAGAACAATAATCTACCACACAGTCACAAAAAAGCAACATGGTATATTTGAAAATACACTGGACAGAGCCCCAGGGAGTCAGATTCTGTTTCTCAGTGTGCACTGTTTTTTTTTTAATATCTGTCAGTAAAATCAGTCCATCTTCCCTCAGCTTCACTACTTCTACAAAAGGAAGGGATGCTACTTTCTAAAAGATTTTGAAGTTAATGGTAGAAAAATGCAGTACATTAACTAGACAGGGCTAGTTACCTCTTCCGATCTCCAAAGCAGCCAAGTATTCCTTAATCAGAGTATTTTCCTTCTGAAACCATACAACTTTTTGCAGACATGCAGACACAGCGCAGGTTTAACACCTAGCACTTCTTCCATCTCAAAGCAAGGGAGGAAAAGAAATCCTTTGAAGACCAATTGTTTTCTGAGCCCTTAAGCAAGTTGAAAGGAAACTAAGTGAACAAACACAGCTCTAATGCATCTCCTCCATCATGAAGACAGGAGTCCTTTAAGGTTTGTATTTGCCTAATTGTTATTGGGACGGGGGGTGAAGGTTATTTTGGTTGTTTTTAATGTCTCTCTAGTTTACCATTATCTGATGCCCTATGTTTAGAAAGCCAAATTAGAAGCTTCATACCTGCTTTTTGACAGGACTTTATGAAAAACCTTGCTTTGTGCACAGTGATTATTTCTCCATCTTCAGATCTGTACACATGCAGCAGTTTATAATTGCAAGCAGTTCCAAAGACAGATGATCACTATTTAATCCACTAACAATGATGCATTTAATTTCAGGGACAAGTGCTTAGAATCAGTTTGCTGAACTATAGCAAGCATATCAAGCCATTGTTTTACCAAAGCTTTGATTTCTTTTAAGATTAATTCAGTAAAGTTGTCACTCAGAGAGTAAGAACCACACTGATCAAATGAACATAGTCTAAAAATCAGAAACAGATTTTCTGAAGACTTATGTAGGCAACACTAAATTGGGTGTACTACAACACAGAATTAATATAGATCGCATTTTTCACAGTCATTTACCCAGGGAACTACTGCCTGTTTGTCTGACTTTGGTGCCAGGGAACATTATGGAGCAGATCATGCAAAACATCACATAGCATGTATAGGTCAACCAGGTGATCAGTCCCAGTCAGCATGGGATTATGAAAGGCAGGTCCTGCGAGACCGATCTTACATCCTTCTATGACAAGGTAACCCATTTAGTGAACAAGGGGAAAGACTGTGGATGGTCTCTACCTGGACATCAGTAAAGCCTTTAACACATTCCCACAGCATTATCCTGGAGAAACCAGCTGCTCATGTTTTGGATGGGTGCAGTCTTTACTGGATTTAAAAAAAAAAATCAGATGGATATCTGGGCCCAGAGTTCTGGTGAATGGAGGTAAATCCAGCTGATGGCTAATCATGAGTGGTGGTTCCCAAGGCTCACTATTAAGATCAGAATTGTTTTATATCTACATCAGTGATCTGGATGAGGGGATCAAGTCCATCCTCAGCAAGCTTGCGGCACAGTGGGAACACTGATCTGCTTAACAGCTGGAAGACTCTACAGAGGAGGCTGGACAGGCTGGATTGATGGGCTGTGGCCAGTTGTGTAACATCCAACAAGGCTGAGTGCTGGGTTCTCCATTTGGGTCACCACAGCCCAATGTAACTCTACGCTTTTGGAAGAGTGACTGGAAAGAGGCCCAGCAGAAAAGTACTGGGGAATGCTCTTTGACATCTGGCTGAATATGAGCCAGCAGAGTGGCCAATAAGGCCGACGGCATCCTGGCTGGTATCAGGAACAGGGTGGCCAGCAGGACTAGGGAAGTGATCATCCCCCTGTACCCGGTACTTCTGAGGCTGCACCTGACATACTGTGTTCAGTTTTGGGCCCCTCACTACAGGAGAGACATCGAGGCCCTGCAGCATGTCTGGAGAAGGGCAATGAGGCTGGTGAAGGGTCTGGAACATAAATCTTATGAGAAGCAGCTGAAGGAACAGGGACTGTTTAGTCTGGAGAAGAGGAGGCTCAGGGGAGACCTTATTGCTGTTTACAGCTACATGAAAGGAGCTTGTGGTGAGCTGGGGGCTCAGCCTCTTCTCGCAGATAATTAGCAATAGGACAAGAGGCTGCAAGTTGCACCAGGAGAGATTCAGGTTAGAAATTAGGAGAAATTTCTTCTCATAAAGAGTGGTTAGGCATTGGAACAGGTTGCCCAGGGAGGTGGTGGAGTCACTGTCCCTCATGGCATTTAAGGAAAGGTTTGGTGAGGAGCTTAGAGGTATGGTTTAGTAAGGAATGTAGATGGTAGGGAAAAGGTTGGACTACATGATGTTGGAGGTCTTTTCCAACTTTAATAATTCTATGATTCTTGACACCCACCTTTCAGGTATTTATACTCATTGATCAGATCTCCTGTCAGCCATCTCTTTTCCAGGCTGAAAAGACCCAGGTACCTCACCCTTTCCTCATAAGAGTGATTTTCCATTCCACTAATTGTACTCGTAGCCCTTTGATGGACTCTCTTCAGTATTTCCCTATCTCTCTTGAATTGGGAAGTCAATACTCCATAAAACTCCAGATGAGGTTTCACCAGGGTGGAGTATTCACATATGATATATAGATGATCTATTTAATGTCTTGTTACTAATTCTTCCACTAGTGCATTAGATGACAGCTAACAGCCAGGTGAAGGTTGCTTCACTTAGGTTTTAGCTATTTATAATTATTACATGAGGAGTAAGCCACCAATTGAACTCGTGATGCAAAATTTTCTCCAAAGGAGCTTGTGGTTTGTATTATTCCTTTAGTCCTACATGAAGAAAACAATCTACAGTGTTCTAACATTTTAATATTCATAGATTTTTAGATGAGATTTTTTGTTGTTTTGTATTAGATTGGTTCAAATTTTCTCAAAGTATCACTGCCACTGAAGACAATGACACCATATTCTCTTTCTGCACCATAAAATCCGTATTTTTTTCATTACTTCATTGCACTTCTATTTGTTAATTTGTCATTTATGACATATGCTCATTCTCCTCTTGTACCCATCAATGCGGACATGCACCAAGTAATATGCTAGTTTAGGTTTTAGTTATGCTGTAGAGGTAGTTAGAAGTCTCAGTAAAAATCTGATTTCGAATTAGAGTGAATTCTGATCATGTCAATTGTAATAACTTATTTTAGAGATCCAGGAAGAAACACACAAACTATTCAAAGTTTAGAGTCCAGGGCAATTGTCCAGAATTTCATGAGTGGTACAATAACTCCAGGTTAAATCAAGTCTTTTATAGTTAAATGAGAATAGGCTAAAAAACCCACCAATTACATTGCAGTTGTTAAGGTAATATACATTTACTGGAGAGTATTAAGTCAGTTAATTAGTTTCCAAAGTTTGTTTCAACTGAGCGCATTAACCTGTGGCTGCTGGCAAGTGATAAACTCCGGGTATCAGTATACTCTTTCGTGTTAGTATGAATCTGCTTAAAGCCTTAGCTGAATATTGGTTTAGAGTTAGCATTCATTTTTCTTAAATGGAAACTGTGTTTTTTATGAAGATTAATTTTTCTGAAGTTCAATACCTTATATTAAGAGAAAGGTACAAAACAAACATGTCCTAATCACGACTGGGAAGAGAGGAGTACAGTATTATATCATTTCCTAAAGGAAAAGACCTTTCACTTTTACCTTGATGGTACTGCTCATACAGCTACTGATTTCATTTAAAATTTATACCTCAGGGAGTAGTAGGAGTAGTAGCACAACCACTCATGGCAATTTTCTGTTTAGCTGGTTTGCATAAATATTATTATTATTGTTATTATTACTATTAATACTACTACTACTACTACTACTATTATTATTATTATTATTAAACACTCTTTTATGAAAAAACTATTTGAAAAACCTTCAGTTAAATTCGTAGTTACAGAAATAGATAATATTTACAAGATCGCCTAGTAATAAGAATAGCTAGTTTAAAAAGTCACATTTGCTGTTTTATCAAATTTTTTAAGTGAGGATAATTATGAAAAAGGAAGATGGTCCTTTATTACCTTTCACTGCTGTCTTATTTCTCTCTCATTCTCCTCTCTCTTCCTTTCCCAAAATGAGGTAAATATTTTTTTTACAAGTATGCCTATTTTTCGATATACAAAACAAGTTAAAGCATATTCCAGAGAAAGCTGCAGTAACTGTCATGGGTAATTCCCCCAGTATGTGTTTGAAACTCAGATGTTAGTCTCCAGAGTGACTCTGAGACATTGACCATATCATCATATAAACTCGAGCATGAAATTTGGTAATTACAAGCACATAAGGCTTCTTTCTCCACCTTCAGACGTTCCGCCAATATGCATTTGCTGTAAATGTCAGAAAATACCACGGTTTATATATACAGCAAAAAAAGGCTTCATCTTACTCAACACTCAAAAGATTCATTAATATTAGAATTAACAGGGGGAAAAAAACCCAACAACAGCAAACCATCAAAAAAAACCCTAACACATACAGATTAGAAACTTCTTCACATATAAATAAATCATGTCCTGGCAACTCAGTAGTTACATTCTAAGCAACATTTGTTGCCTTTTATTATTCTGCAGTATTTACCTGGGAAATTCACAAGATTCCACTTTTTCTTCTGTAACTGCATGCTAAAAAGTACAGAGAAACAATTTACTGATTCAGTGCATAATTCTGTACTTCACTCTGAGAAGTTTTTAATACAGCCTTGATCATTTATCAAAGACAAATAGAACCTAACCTGTGGCTGGGCTTGATGAGTGATACATGGGAGATGTCAATAACTTTCTTTCCTTTTCCTGTGGCTTGATGAGGTAAATGAGTACATTAAAAAAAACATTTCATAGTTCAGTTTGGTTTATGTGTAGTACCCTTCCTACTTGACACATAAAGGGGAAAAAGTATAAACATTTTCCTTCCTAATGCAAAGTAGTTTATATATTTGTAGTACAGATTGAAGCACTATTAAAGTCATTTCCAAAGCTGTCCTTAGTCACCAGGCTCTTCAAATTCCTGTAAACTGCTTTTTAATAGCCTGAAGTCTTGAGTACCTAATACATTCAGAAATTATAATATGCTGTATAGATTATTCACTTCTTTGCCATGAAACACAGGAGTAAAATTATATATTAAAATTTCTTTAATTTTGAATATTTGTTATTGACAAACCCACATGAACTACTGACGGTTCTGATACAATTTGAAAGCCATATAGAGGAAATTGCTTTAAATAGCTTCACAGAGGAAACCAGAGATTGGATAGGAAGTAACAAAAAAAACCCTCACAAAAATAACAGAAAAAATTAATCAATGCTTGATGAGTTTAAATATGCTATAGCATACTGTCTCTTAGGGTCATTTTATATAACTTTTCAGACACAGAACAGCTTTATGTTTGTTTTCCACTTCTGCAAGATTATTTTCTCTATATTAATGAGAGACTTCTTGTGGGTTTTAGATACATGTCAAAGACTCTCCAAATGTTAGTTTAATGCATTTAGAGACTATGGGATCAAATGTGTTGGACAAAATGTCAGTGAAAAGTTAGACATAGAAAATTAGGCATCAGAAGGAAAGGAGCTATGGGATCTTTTCTTTTAAGACTATTAATTTCTACATGCATGGAAATTAAGCATCAAATAGAATTCTTATCTTAAAATGAGAAAAATGTTGATGCATTCTTGTACAAGTTACTGTCTTGCAATAGCCTTTTTCACCTTTCTTTGAAGTCGCAGAGAACCTAAGCTTTTTAAGAACAAGTAAACCTAACTGGTCCTACTTCTCCTTAATAAAAACCACAAACACACACTCCTTATGGGGCAAGTATGGATTAGTATGCTCTGCTTTCCTGCAAAGCAAACATTTGCTGTGATACCACAGGATAAATTAACATAGAAACAAGGCAGCGAACACTTTCATGGACTATGAGGAACTACTTACCAGAGTAGACACTACATCATATAATCATCTTTATAACCTTAATCAACTGCCAATCAACTGCCAACACTTTCAGGACTTTCATGCACGATACACATTCACAAAAACTACTCACAGCAGCACATCTTTTAAATATCTTAGAAACAATCTGTTGTCTATCATCATTAATCACATCATTATACTCGTTTGTCTTCATAAAGTATTGTATTGATCATTAATAGTTTCCCCCCTCCCCAGTCACTCCAATTTTTTGAGGACTCCTTTTCTACAGAAGATTTATAGCTCCTATTCAGCATGGTCTTTAGCTGACCATGCCCCATTTTGTTGGTCTTGTGAGACAAGCTCTTCCAATCTCCCAATTACCATTTGCAGGCATCATTGTACTTATTACAGCTCAAATGGTCAAGAAGGTTTCGGGACTTTTATGTACTGCTGATACCACCAACTCAATTTCATCAGATGCTTGAATTTCTTTTGCCCTTCCTACATTTGTGCCATCGGTTTCTTTCAGGTTCAATTGTCACACACATATCTGTCTCTTTTCATTTCAGCATATAAGTTTCAAAAAAACCAGCAGAAATTCAAGGATTGTTTTTTAAGTTCATGTCCTTGCCTTTCATATTATTAAGCATCACTGAACTTCTGTTACAGTCCTGAGACACATTATACGCTAGCAAATACCATAACCACACATCTGTATTTAACACAAAGTATATCTCAGGAGTGATACTTTTAATTCTGTCAACAACTTCATTCCTACAGACTTTTTCCTTCAAGAGCAGTTTTGTTGACCTCAGAGTGAATCTGCTTTATACTTTCCAGTTTTTCAATTAATTATTTTCCAACTTTTATGAAATGTTATTCATATCACCTTATTAGCACTCATTTTACTTCCTACCCTCCTTCCCAACTCGATTATTTTGGCATGACCTACAGCCAATAAACAAATATTGAAGTTGGAACTTATTCTCTACTTAGCTTCAAGTTTCCCAAACTTAAGGCGGTTACATCCCCTGTAACAATAATAATATCTCATTATAACAGCAAAACGTATCAGTGTTATGTTTCAATCAGTAACTAGATAATTCTAGAAATTCTGGAAAATCACAATCTGGATGCTATTTCTGCAGCTTTAGAAAAGAAACTGGCACTTCAAGTGTTTAATCACAACACTCAGTTTATTTTCCTGGAAATGTTGCATTGTCTTAGCCTCATAAATAGACTTTCTCCTGAGATTTCCTCCAATTCCTTTTTTGATAACATTCTGCATTCAAGTACCAATCTCTCATGATCTTAATAAGCAAGAACCTGGTTAATAGCAGAGAGTATTAAAAAAAAAAACTGTTGTGCATTAAAGTGCATCACTTATTTGGTATTTAAAACCAAAATGAGTGGAAATTACTTATAAGGCAGAAGGTTATTTAGCTACCACTACAACTAAAGAGGTTTGCAGTTTTAGCTACTGCCTGCCTGCAGAGTTCTGTTTTTCTTTATTTTTGCTTTATGGCAGCCATGGTGTGTCAATTACTTTGTTGTTTTCCTAGAGACCTCTGTAACACCCTGAGACCTGGCCTGCTGCAGTGCTTATGAGGTAAGGAAAGTAGGAACTGGTAATCTCTGGTTTTCTTTCCTGCTGACAACAAGCTCTTGCAGTTGTGCATAAAACGGATACAGCTGATGAAGCTATTTGTAAACCACTGTTTTCCACAAGGTTAAAAAGATAATATGCCCTACTATTCAACTTGGGGACCTCTCAGTTTGGAAAAGTAGAACAAATTCTGTATTGCATATACCATAGTTTAGCAAAACAAGTGATGAAATTGTACAGAGACAAGTTAATGTTATTTGAGTTATTGAATATTTTTGCACATGCAAAACCTGGAGAGAAAAGAATCACAGAATCACACAATCGTAGGGGTTGTAAGAGACCTCAAGAGATCATTGAGTCCAAACCCCCTGCCAAAGCACATTCCCTAGGACAGGTCACACAGGTAGGTGTCCAGATGGGTCTTGAATATCTCCATAGAAGGAGATTCCACAACCCCCCTAGGCAGCTTGTCACAGGGCTCTGTCATCCTCACTGTGAAAAAGTTCTTCTGTATATTGGTGCAGAACTTCCTATACTTCAACTTGAAGCCACTGCCCCTTGTCCTGTCTCCACAGAGCACTGAAAAGAGGCTGGCCCTTTCCCTGTGTCCCACACTTGAGATATTTATAAACATTAATAAGATCCCCTCTTAGTCTTTCAGCCTTTCCTCGTAGGGGAGAAGCTCCAGTCCGTTAGTCATCTTCATAGCCCTTCGCTGGACTCTCTTCAGGAGATCCCTGTCTTTCTTTATATCAGGGAGCCCAGAACTGAACACAATACTCCAGGTGGGGCCTGACCAAGGCAGAGTAGAGGGGGAGGATCACCTCCTTTGACCTGCTGGCCACACTCCTCTTGATGCTTGAAGTTTTAGAGTTTTAGTTCTTTATGGGGTTCCAACCGCAAGCAATTTGCACAATAACATTGAGCAGAATACCCAAAGCTAAGCAGTTCTATGTTGACATATGAAGACTATCAGGTGACAGATGACCCGTAAATGCTTCTTACCAGTAAGTTTAGTAGCATATTCTTAGTACATGATGTTCTAAGTTTCAGTTTTGGGATATGAGAATGAGCGAGATTTGAAAGTTAGAATATGCGTCATTTAAAAAAGAGAGTCAGCATCAGGTGAGACTACTTTTAAAATCCTGAAAATACTCAGTAGATATAATATTTATTGTCCCTTTTAATTTATTGCTTGCAGAGATGTAGTAATTCCATGGTATCGTCCATTGCTCAGTGTCAGGTATTTCTGTGTTTCTTTAGTGTTCTTTCTTTACATTTCTAATTCTTGTTAAGGAGCCCCAGGTGGCTTATTACAAGGTACCAGGACAGTGGGTGATGCCTCAAAAGGAAGTTAAGCTTCAAATAATTGTTACAGGATTTTATATCCTTTAGCTGCCAACACCTATGCCATTTGAGTTCTTTTCCTGCATCTTTCTTAGCACAAACAGCATTCAGTCCTGTGGTTGTTCTGTTACTGAGAAAGTTCGCCTGTTTTATTTTTTTTAAGTATTATATTAAGGATCTGTCAGTAAGAAGACTGCCTCCATGAACATTTTTACTATAAGAAGATAAATTATAAGACATACATTTCCCAACAAAGACCTTTGGTATTCCAGTCTTAGCAAATGAGAGTTGGATCCTTTAACAGCCTGTTAATCCTGCAATTTTTTCCAATGACTTTTACTTCTGTGCTGTCTTAAGACACTCATGAAAATGACTGAAGAGTTCTACCTCATGTCTGCTTCATTTTAAAAACCTCAAAGAGATGAAAATCTACAGTACTAAGAAAACAAGGAGAGAGAAGATAACCCTAAACCTTTTGGACCTTAGATGTGCAGCTCTGCAGTCTTGTAAAGACTTCCAGAATCCTGCTAAGTACTATCTGCTAGAAAAGTTTTTGCAGGACGTCAGAGTCCACATACTTGGAAAGGTGAGCATGTTGCTATTCTTCTCCTTATTCATGCAGCTATGGTAATTAAAACTTGATTAAAGAAAAAGGAACTTCTGTGTTCCCTGCCACCCACACCAAATGGTGAATGTAAAATCAATGAGAGGTTATTACTGAAAACATGCTCTGCTAACTGCAGTATTCTAGTATTCCATTGATTTTAAAATAATTTCTTTCCTAGAGCAGAATATAAATACACATTTCTGAGGGTGTTTTTTGGTTAACTTTTTATAAGACCCCATTCATAATGGCTATTCTAGACCTGATAGGACCTTTGTTTTAAAGTTTCTTTGCAATGTAAATACAATGTAAAAGGACGTAAGTGATGTTTCCTGACACACAGATATATGTTGTCTTTTCGGTTACTTGAAGCTTGAGAACCCTGCAGCTCAGCCACCAGGCACCTAAGAAAACCATAGTTCATACAAAGTTCATGCTCTCCAAGCCCTCAAAAGCCTTGAACTACAAAAATAAGTAAAACAAACCCACTTCTGATATGGGCTTGCTTACTAAGTAACCACAAGAACCTGTCAACCTACCACTTGTCTTGGAATGGCTTGTTCAGTTTTAACATTAACGATCTTCAGGGGAGAAGAAACATCCCTTAGCTTGACAGCTCTGGTGACCACCCTCCTTGGTAAGTGTCCCAACAGAATTTAAAAAACAAAACAAAACAAACCCAACCTACTATTATTTGACTATGACCTGGAAACAAGCCTTTTTTTATTACACCAAACACATGGAATCTTTTTAGCTATTTTTAGAAGGTAAGAAGCTTATATTAGTTTATACAAGCTAGGTAGCAAAGAACAACATTCCAGTGAAATCAGATGATCTACATCTTTCTTTAAATGTTACGAAAGTATTTCTGTCCTGTTTAATCTTTACCACAAGCTACGTGTGTAAAGTATCAAGTCACCTTTCCAAACTCAGAATTTTGCCTTCTGCAGCAAATTAAGTAACAGGGGTAAATACACTTTTTTTTTTTCTTAGAAAAACTGCTGTAATCATTGACACAAGCACATTAGTTCAATGTAAAAGTGAGTAATATATATGTACTACATATAAATTAGTAATTTCAGTACTTAGGGAAGAAATTAAATTCGAACAGGACAGATATCAAAATCCAATTCTGCTGAGAGCTATGATAATCTTGCTATAGACCATATAGTCTTTTTAAGCCAGTTGTTACTTCACAGTGAAGTCCAAACCTCAGGCCAGAACACTGCATAGCAGTTATGGGGTTTTGCAACCCAGAAATCTAGCAGATAGCACAAGATAATTTCCCCAGATGAGGGATTTTACAAGTGGTGCCACACATCACTAACCTGCATTCGGTTTTTCATGAAACTGTATGATGGACCCTAATATCATTTATCATCAGATGCCTCTGACACCAGAAAATTTTCAGAAAAGAAAAAAGAAATAAGTTTTCCTAACTAGGTAGGTTTGGCAAGTACTTCCTAGCCTTTAGGGGTGACTATCTGGGCTGTTCAGCTACCTCAAATCCTGGTGTTTGATTCCTACTGAACAATCTTATATTTAGAATGATTAGCAAACATTTATGAATTTTCAAATTCCTTAATTTTTTCTTTGTAATCAGTTTGAATGGATCTCTGCAAATAAACTACACTGTTATATGAAATTAGAAGAGTCAATCATAATTATAGCCAGTTTTATTTAGTTAAATAAAGGTTTTATTTTCAACAAAGCAGATGGATACATCATTTCATAGAGCTCCAGGGTGTGGAGAGAGAACACATGCCAAAACCAAAGAAGATTCTTTCTGAGAATAACTTTTACATTTTAATTCTAGATATTACCTGAAACTAGGAGGTTGAGGTTACCAACACATAGCTGCAAAGATATGCATCACATTTTCTACAACACACCCCATTTATGCTTCTTAAAAGTTGGGGGGAAGAAAATGCTGGGTTTATTTACCTCCTGCAAGCTTTTGCCATCATGTGTCTTTTCATGCCATAACTTTATCTCCCTTTTCTGGTTGCAACCAGCAAGTAACCTCCTATGCAAATTAACAGTTGGAAGCATATTAATGTCAGAGACTGAAAGGAGTGAATCAGGTGTTCTGGAAAGAAAGTATTCAAACATGATATAAATTAAGTTTCCTCTTTTCATGAAGACTAATGAACAATAATGTACATTGTAGACAGGTCATACACATTAAACAAATTAAACATTCAGAAATAAAGCATAATTTTCCCCAAAGTTCATGTGTTTTGTTAATAACTGCCTGGATAGCCAATCTCACATTATAATTACCTCTAGCTAAATACATTCCATCGTAATTGCTTTGACAATCAATTTCACAATTTCTTATTTCAAAATTGAAATGGAACATACTTGACTAAACAACAGTCATTAGCAAATACTATCAATTGTTTAAAATGTTGAGTAAGGCAGAAGTTGTAACTTTTAGGAGAGAAAGAAAATCTTTTGTTAATTCATAATCTCAGTACTAGCTGAACACCAAATTAATCATGTGAAAAATAGCATTAAAACATTGTTTGTATAATTTCAACATTCTTGAGAACTTCTAAATTAAATGTAAAAAGAACTAATCACAAACCTTGGTTACAAAATCTATCTTTATATACTTCTCAGAATCAAGAAAACTAGAAAGATTGAAGAAAAAAAACATTTTTTGACAACAACTAGAGATAGAAAAATGCTTGTTGGGTATTTGTTTTTCCAAGTTATGAAACTGAGTATTTCCTGCTGAGAAGCATTTTCAAGTCATTATATTTTTAGACAGGATCTTATAGATTTGGACTGCAAATTGTCTAGGACACTCTTAAAGCCACCATAGTCAGAGCACCTGCTCCCTGACCTATTCTTGCTATTATAACTGAAGAAGGCAAAGGCTACTCTAACATGCAAGAATTAAATTCAGGCACTTCTAGTTAGCAGAAAGACAACCAAAGGTCACAATATTTAAAGCCTCTTTTTTAATGGCAATATCTCAGGGCTTGTCAGAGGAAAAGACTATGGCTTTGTCCTAGTTCTGGCCAAGCCAGAGTCAACCTCCCCAAGCAGCCAGCCCAGGTGAACTGAGTCAGCGGGGGCTGTTTCCACAACACCTGATATCACACCCCCATAAAAGGCCCTCATTGGGGAGGGGTGCTCCTGGGTGCCTCCAGGGCAGTCTGAGTGTGCCTGTGGTGTTGGGTTGGTCCTTGTGTTTTTTAGCACTCAGCTATTGTTGGGTCAGTAAGGTACTCTCTGTTATCATCAGGTATAAGTGTAATTTGCTACAGGTTGTTGTTCTGCTTTCAGGGTGCTTTTGTCAGTAAACTGTCCTTATCCCAACCCAGGGAAGCTTTGCAAATGCAAAAGTAATTGTAAAGTAAGTATTTTTGTAAAGAGTAGGACTTCAGGCTTGATAATTCAGTTATATTGAAGCTTAACAGCATTATCCCTTGAAGGTAGAAAAGGTCAGAAAAAACAATCACAAGTACTGAGTACATGCAAAACTTTCTGAATAACTCATATCTAAAAATTCACATTTAAAATAATATATGCACAGAAATACCTGTAAGTATTGAACAACTAAAAAAATATTACTCAAAATCAGATACCTGCAGAAAATCCATCGATGTATGCACATGCTAACATTTAAAAAGAATGCAAGACTGAGGCACAGAATAAATTCTGTATTTCCTGCCTTTAGTTTTGTGTAACCGGAATACTTGATGCGAGTGGTTATATTTTGTTACTCTCTTAAAGGTCTGTTTTAATATTAGAGATTGGGTGTTCCAAGAAAGGAAAAGAAGAACTAATGTTAGAAGACAAAAGTAGACCACCTGGAATATTATCAGATCTATTCATCAATCTACCCTAAATCCTTGTAGGACTGAAACAGTCACACAGCTTTTTAATGTACTTGGTTTGAGAGCACCCCATCATGTCACTTGCTGTAAGTGTAATGTAACATTAGCCACATTGCTAAGAATTTAAGTAAATTCCTTACTATTTCTTGAGGTGAAATCTCTACAAAGGTATTTAGGAAATGACTTAGCACACCTTCCAATCTTCCTCTCCCCATATTAATGCTTGGCCTGCAACAAGGAAATGCATAAATGAGGGAAAGATACAGGAACATACAGAACAACTCTGATACTCCATAGGGTCCTTTATCACCATGCTGAACTTTTATTTGCAGTAACTCCAGCTTCATAGAAATAGAACCCCTGGGTGCTATGTCTGATCTGTAGAGCTCAAAAAAAAAAAACCCCAAAAAACAAAACCAAACCAACCAACCAAACAAAAAAATCTACTTTCAGGGCAATGAGAAACAGCTGCAAGAGGAAAAGCTACAAGCAACAAAACCAATTTTAATTCTGTCATTAACAAAAAGTCCCTGGGTATCTTATATCAGAAGTCAGAGATGTTAGCCAACAGATCTGCCCCCAGGGACAGCACAGCACATCGCTGCAACCCTTACTTGTTAGGTTATATATTTGCAAACCTAGCTAAACAAAATTACACAGCAGAAACTTTCATGAGTTAACTGAATGGTCAAACAGCCTTTGATAGCAGTAGAGAGGACTGAAACTACAGGAGGTACCAAGGGCCACTGCCTTTCCTCATTTAGGTACAGAGGGATCTCAGCTTCATAAGATTACACAGAGAGCTCTGGATCACTCAGAATTCCCTTTAAGAAAGTTGGCCATGTAAGACTCTGGGTTACTCCATGAATTAACACCTGATGTGCTTTCACAGCTGTGACTTTGCAACTCAGATGGCTTTTTGTCTCCTCTCAAGGGATAACATTTCTCCCTAAATCACACTGGTTGTCACACTTCCCATTTCTTAGACCACCTGGCCCTGCATCTGTAGCTATGCACACATCAAACAGCTGCTGCTTAGGCTTCTCCTTCCCCACCTGACTCCTCTTAAAGCCAACTAGTCACCAGTAACTACTTCTAGCTAAAGTGTTTGATTGATCAGATGACCTAACAGGTGGTACTATTTTTACGTACAGATGTTGCATTGCTTACAGAACAAACCTACTGGAGAATCATAGTGGTTCAAGTCTCTAGAGAACTACTTCCACTTATGTGTCACCTCCAGGCATGTATGCAACACATAGAAAAATGAACAAAAAGGGAACACTTGATCAGAGACACAAATGCAGGCTATTTCCCTCTGAGGAGTGGCTGTCCTCTCTATACATTAAATTAATGGGCCAGAACATTCTTCTTCTTCCAAATCAAGCCCAGGTTGAATTACCTCAGAAATTAATAAATATGCATTGCATAATACAAGCCTCCCTAGATTTGGCTTCTTCACTACAAATCTAATGCTGCCTCCAAGGACTCATTGCAGGATTTCTGCTGCATTCTAAACCAAACTTTTACGAAGTTTTTAATTCCCTGCCACTGAGATTTTGAGTTTCAGTTTGCTGAAATTCTAAGTACACCTGTATCTGAGGTCAGTGGGAGACAGACTTTGAATGCAAGGAGTGGTATAAAATGCAAAGTTCTCTAGAAATGGATAAATTCATGGTCTGGAAGTACGCTGAAGGCATATATAAAAAGGCAAGGGAACAGTTTACAGCACATCAATAACTTATCGAAAGAGTCCATGAACCTACTTTTTTTTTTTTCTGTGCAGTACATATAAGCAGCTTATTTTCCAGTAAGATAAAATAAATTAGCTTAACATCTGCCTGATAAGCACATTTGGACAGTTACTGTGAAAGAAAAAAAATATCACACTCAAGCTAAATCTAATATAATTAGTTCAGTGCCTTTTCAGTACAACAGTGATTAGCACAATAAAGTACATACAAAATTAAGCCTCACATCTCTCTGTGTTCAAATAAGGCCCAAGCTACACAGTAAACAACAAAATGTGCCGGTTGCTGAACAGAATTTTACTGCACCCAAAGCAAAATGAAGAAATTATAGCAACAAACATAGTTAGAAATCTCAAAAGAGATTGGCAAATTAGGATTTTACAGACAACCTTAATTCTGGTATTCCTTAACATTTAACTTTATTTTCTTTCAAAGTAGCATCATGTCAGGAGATATCTGGCAAATTAAAGGAGGAAAGCTTCACCACATTTTCATACCAAGTTCCAGGGATTGATAAAAAACAGGACCTCTAGAAGAGAGAGGGTGACCCCAGTGCAGCTAGGGCTGTCACTGACAGGGCGCTATCATGCAGCACCCACACCAGATCACAGTAGCAATGGGGTCTATCCACACTCCTAAAACTGACAAACTTAGAAGCCAGCCAGTCCCAGGACCTATGCAGAGAGTCCAGTCAGGAATAGCAGGAGACAGGGCCAAAGGCAGGACTAGAGAGGAGCCATCTACCACACAGATCCAAGGCTCACCCAAGAGGATGGGATGGAGACCAAATAGTAACACAGATCCAGGCGTATTCAAGAAACAAGGGTACACTCAATACAGGTTCAAGGTCTGGGTAGGAGACAAAGCTGCAATACTACATAGGTTTGGAATCTATCTGGAAAACTCAGCCAGTGAAATAACCCTGAATCCAAACAAACCAGACAGTCTGGCTACCTTGCTCTGAATTCAAATGGACCATAGGCAAGGAGGGCAGCGTGCTTGAGGCAATTAGGGCAAACTCATGCACTGAGGCCCCAGGCAGTACACTCACGAGGGTTCATCACCAGGATCTGAAACTTCTATACTAGCTCTTTTCTTGCTAAAAAAACCCAGTTAGTTGCATATAAGGTCTTTTCCAACCTTGATGATTCTACGATTTTATAAATTAGCAGCTTTTCATACTGGTTAAATATGCAGCTCTGGTTACAATCAGAGCAGCTTCTAAATATGTATATGCAAATTGCACTCGTAAGAGAATAGTAGCGTGGCCAAATCCAGGTGGATTTTTATTGAAGAGGCAAGAGGCACATCCTTGATCCCAGGCTTCTGCTGGGTCCTTTGCTCAACTTTGTCAGCGTGCTGTCAGCAAATGCTGTGGCTGCTTTATAGCTATGTGCATGCTGGCTAGCAGTTAACAGAGGTAATAGGTGTCAGTTCCTCTGCTTCCCCCTTACACAAGACAGCAAATTCATTTTTCTGTCCTTCACAGTTGATGATTTTTACAAATCCGTGAGTATTTGATATTCTTGGAACCTATGCATTTGGTACTGGGAGACACAAGTAGGGACTAATATGACAGCATGATTGAATAGATCTTGTTTCCTTACAAACCATGTAAAAATACATCAACTGTGAAGCAGGCAGCCACCATAAAAAGTTTCAGCCTAAAAACTTCAGTTTGTCAGTCAATTAGAATTTATGCTAGTACAGAAAATATTATGCAACATCTCTTCCCCCATCTTATCATCTCATACTAATGCCTTAAAATAATTGAAATCAATTAACTACATAAGAAAACTGCCACAGGTATGGATAAAATATTAGATCAAATAGTTCCTATAGATCAATACACTGTCATTAGATTGATTGCATTATGAACTGTAATTTTGTAAAAAAAATTTCAACCACTATTGAAATAAATGTGTGTCATAAAAAGACCATATGGTGTGACTCTGTTTTACACTAAGTGGATAACAGATGTAGTAGTAAATATAATTATTGATGATTCCAAATGAAGAAGTATTGGACAGAAAATATTAGGGGGTTGTATCCTAATTGGGTCTCTGTTTTGAAGTTTATTCACCTTGATCTTTAATATGACTGCTGTACTTTTGAGATTTTATTCATTTTTCAGATTTTCATCCACATGACTTTCTTTATGTACCTACAGACACAAAAAAATAGTCCAAAAGAGCCCTTTAAGATATACTGTACGAGAAAGTAAATGCACATTTCATATAGTATTAACATATTGTTACATAACAGTGATGTCAAAGTTTGAGTCTCTAAAGACCTTACATTATTTTCTGCATGTTGAACATTGTGTGCCTGCCCACAAGCAAGCAGTACTATATCACAGAATCACAGAACACCAGGTAGGTGACAAAAGCCCAGTCTAGACAAGATAGCCTAACACCCTGTCTAGCCAAATCTTAGGTGTCCAATGCTAGGGAATATGCCACTTCCCTGGGGATCTTACTCCAACAGTTCACTGTTCCCATAGTGAAAAAATTTCCTATTGTGTCCAATTGGGATATCCTCAGGAGTAACCCATTACCCCTGCTCTTTTCCATGTGAGTCCTTGCATAAAGTGATTCTCCATCTTTTTTGCAGCCACCCTTTAAACACCAGACCATGGCGATGAGGTCTCCCCCAAGCTTTCTTTTCTCAAGGCTGAACAGACCCAATTCTGTCTTTCATCTTATGGCAGGCTTCCCAGTCCTTTGATCATTCTGGTGGTCCTCCTCTGGACCCTCTTCAGCCTATTCACATATTTTTTGTATAGTGGGGACCAAAACTGAACCCATTATTCCAGGTGTGGCCTGACAAATGCCAAGTCAGATGATGACGACTTCATATCTCCTGGTCATGCCTTTGGTGATGCAATCCAGCATCCTGTTGGCTTTCTTTGCCACTACAGCACACTGTCCTCCAGGACACCCAGATCCCTTTCCACAGAGCTCCCTGCTCCCAGAAGGGGAGACCCTAGCCTGTGCTGTGAGCCTGAATTATGTTTTCTCAGGTGCAAGACCTTACACTTGTCTTTGTTGAACTTCTTAAGGTTCTTGTTAGCCCACTCTTCCAGCCTATCCAGGTCTTCCTGCAGTGGGTTTCTCTCTTCCAATGTATCTTCTTTCTCACTCAGTTTGGTGTCATTTGCAAACTTCATCAGGATGCACTTGATTCCATCATCTAGATCATTTATGAAGACATTAAACAGTATTAGGGTCAATATCGATTCCTAGGGGACTCCACTTGTAGCAGGTTGCCAGAGCTATTTACCATCAGCTTCTGGCACAGCCTGTCAGCCAGTTCCCCACACACCATGTAGACCACTTGTTTAAACCATGACTCATCAGTTTCTTTAGAAGGCTGTGGGAAACAATATTGAAAGCCTTGGATAAATCCAGGTAGACAACATCCACCACTCACCCCACATCAACCAAGCAGGTTACCTTGTCATAGAAGGCAATCAGGTTTGCTAAGCACAGTTTGCCCTGGTGAATCTGTGCTGGCTTTTCTCATTACATACTTGTTATAGTCTTCACGAGGATTCATTCCATAACCTTCCTAGGGACTGAATTAAGACTGATAAGCCTATAATTTCCTGTATCCTCCTTTAAGCCCTTCTTGTAGATGAGTGTGACACTAGCCATCTTCTGAGACATTCCCTGATCTCCAGGAGTTCTCAAAGATTATGGAGAGCAGCCTCAGCATGACATCAGCCAGCTCTCTTAGCACCTCTGAGTGGATATTGTCAGGGTTCACTGACTTGTAGGGGTCAAGCTCCTGCAATAGTTCACATGCCAACTCCGTTCACTGACTGTGGGTCTACGTTTGCATCAACTCGGATTTTTATTCCCAAGGCCTATCAGTGCTGGTAAAGGCAGAGGTGAGGAAAGTGTTGAGAACCTCTGCCTTTTCAGTATTGTTGGTGACTAATTCACCTCTCCTGTTCAACACTGGGCCTTCATCTGCTTGTGGTTTACATACTTGAAGAGCCCTGTCTTGTAGGTTTTGATAACCCTGTCCAATTTCAATCTGAAAGGAGATTTTCTTTCTCTAAGTGCACCCCCTGGCGATGCCCTTATAGTTCTCAATGGACATTGCTCTGTTTTTCCATCTTTGATACACTTCTCATTTGGTTTTGAGTGGACTCAGAAACATGCAGTGGAACCAAGGGGGTCTCTTACTCTGCTTATTTCCTTTACCTTTTGAAAGGGGGTGATTATTTTTGATGCTTACAGGAGAACATTTCTGAAAAACACACAGCACTCTCTAGCTCCTTTATTCTCCATGGAAGCTTCCCCTGGAACACCTCCCAGTTGAGCTCTGAGCAAGATGAAGTTTGTGCTTCTAAAAATCTAAACAGTTTTTGTAAGCATTAACTTTCAGCATACTCATCAAGATCCCAAATTCCACAATATTGTGATCACTGTAGTCAAGGCTATTGCTAAGCAAGGTACTACAAAGCAGATTTTCTTGGCTAGTGAGTAGCAAGTCAAGAAGTGCCTTGTTCCTGGTTGGCACATCTAACATTTGTATGAGGAAGCAGTCCTCTACACTTCATATTATATATGAAAAATAGCAAAGAGCTTGTTATTGGAAATGTGATTTACACTACAAAAAGCTGTAGTAATGTATTTACTGCTTCTCTGCACTCTCAGCTATCCAACTGTTTTTACTTTGCTACTTATTTTGCATATACTACACTTACTATTTTAATCTTTGCAAATTTCCCCTGGAGTCTTATTCTGAAAAGACCATATTGACAGAAACCACAGTGAGGAATTCTCACAGCATTCACTAAAATACATTATAGTGTTCTCACAAAATAGCTGCCAAAATACATTGATGCCATAATTTATTGGACGAAAAAAGGTAGGTTATTTATTGAGTGCCAATATAACCAGTCAGTTAACTAGATACTGCAAACTGTTGAAAAAAATCAAAAGTGTGCTCAGTATTTCCAAATTGATGTCCATCCTTCTGCAGAATAGAATCATCATTTCACAGAATCACAAAACCACAAAAATGATGATGTTGAAAGGGATCACTGCAGGTCACATAATTTAACCCCCTTCTCACTAAAGTGAGTCCACCTAGGGCTCAGGAACATGTACAGATGGCTTTTGAATATCTCCAAGGAGGCAAACTCCATAACCTCTCTAGAAAATCTCACATTAGAATGTGCTTCCTGATGTTCATATGGTACCTCCTGTGTTTCTTTTTGTGTCCATTCCCTCTTGTCCTGTCACTAGGCACCATTAATAAGAGCCTGAGCCCTCGCTTCAGATATTTATAGAAATTTACAACATTCCCCTCAAGCTTTGCCTTTTCCAGGCTGAACAGTCCCTATTCACTCAGTCTTTCTTCATAAGTGAGATGCTAAAGTCCATTCATGATTTTCATGGCCCTTCTCTGGATACTCTCTGGTATGTCCATGTTTTTCCTGGCTCACGTTCATCCTGATATCTACCAGCACCACCAGAACCTTTCCTGCAAAGTTTCTTTTATGTCAGTCAGTTCTTAGCATGTACTGGTGCTCTCTAGGTACAAGACTTTGTACTTCCCGTTGTTGAACATCAGGTGGTTCCTGTCAGTTCATTTCTCCTGCTTTTCCAGGTCCCTCTGGATGACAGTATGACTCTCTGGTGCATCATCCACTCCTCTCAGTTTGTGTCACTGGCTGAGCATATACTCTACCCCATCATTCAAATCATTAATGAAGGTTTAATATCTTCATTGACAACCTTGATGAGGGAATAGCATCTGCCCTCAGCAAGTGCCGATGATACAAAGCTGGGAGGAGTGGCTGACATGCAGGAACACTGCGCTGCCATCCAGCGAGACCTGGACAGGCTGGAAAGCTGGGTAGGGAGAAACCAGGTTCAGGATGCCTGGAGCATCTCCCCTATAAGGAAAGGTTGAGTGAACTGGGACTTTTCAGCCTGGAGAGAAGAAGACTAAGGGGGAACCTTATTAATGCTTATAAATATCTGTCGTGGTTTTACCCCGGCTGAGAGCCGAGATCCATGCAGCTGCCTGCTCTTTAAAGGAAAAGAGGAGGGGGAGAAGGGGGAGGGGGGCGGGGGGTGTGGTGTGAGGCAAGGGAAGAGAAAAGGAAGGGGCAAATAACAACCCGAAAACCAAGAAACCAAAAGCCCATGGGTTGGGATAAGGATAGTTTACTAAGATAACAGAAAGATAAAATATAACAATGCTACCAGGAATTTAGAGCAGAAAATATATGAAGCTGTTGATACACAATGCAGTTTCTCACCGAACCCACAACTCAGGCCGTGCCACCCAGAGCCATCCCGGAACCCGACCATCCCCCCAAAAACCACGCGTCCTGGAGCCTCCCGCTCCTCCTCCCATCAGCCCCCCAATATCCTGGGCAGGAGATAATTGGCATGGAATACTCTCTTTGGACAGTTTGGATCACCTGTCCTGGCTTCGTCCCCTCCTTTCTCATTAACAGAGAAATATGAAGAACTGAAAAAGTCCTTGACTGCTTGACCACAACTAACAACATCAGGGTGTTATCAGCACTGCTCCCATTTTAACTCTCAAACACAGCATTCCATCATTTGCTACAAAAGAAGTTAACTCCATCCTGACTGAAACCAGGACAATATCTTAAGTATGGGATGCAGGGGGAAATGCCCAGACTCTTTTCAGTGGCCTGTGGGGACAGGACAAGGGGCAACGGCTGCAAGTTGGAGCACAGGAAGTTCCGCACCAACATGCGGAAGAACTTTTTCACAGTGAGGGTGACAGAGCCCTGGGACAGGCTGCCCAGGGAGGTGGTGGAGTCTCCATCTCTGGAGCCATTCAAGATTCTATGACCCGTCTGGACACCTATCTATGCAATATGAGCTAGGGAGCCTGCTTTGGCAGGGCAGTTGGACCCAATGATCTCTCGAGGTCCCTTCCAACCCCTAAGATTCTATGATTCCATGATTCTGTGATTCTATGATTTTTAATGTGATGGGATCCAGTATTGATTCCTGGGGTACACTGCTATTTACTGGCCTCCAACTAGACTTCGTGCCACTGATCATCACCTTCTGGGCCTGGCCATTCATCCAGTTTTTAATCCACTTTACTCTCTGTTTATCCAGTCCATACACAAAGAGCTTGTATCTGAGGACCTCAGGGGAGACAGTGTCAAAGGCCCTAGTGAAGTCCAGGTAGACCATACCCACTGCTTTTCCCTTATCTACGAGGTGAGTCATTTCATCATAGAAACTTATCAAGCATGACTCTCCCTTGGTGGATCCATGCTCAATAGACCTGATGATTTTCTTGTCCTTCATGTGCATGGAAATGGTTTCCAGGATTAGCTGCTCCACCTCTTTTGCAGAGATTGAATGAGGGTGACTTGTAGTTTCCTGGATCCTCCTTCTTGCCCTTCTTGAAGACAGGAATGACATTTGTTTTCCTCCCGTCTTCAGGCACTTCTTTAAATCACCATGATTGATCAAAGACTATTCTGAGTGGCCTCACAATGACATCTGTCAGCTCCCTCAGCACTATTGGGTGCATCCTATCAGGGCCCATGTATGTACGGTTTGCCTAATTATTCCCTGACCTGATCCTCTACCACAAAGGGACCATATTCATTACTCTGGATTATTCCCCTGGTCTCATAGACCTGGGATTTCTGAAGCCTGGACTTCTAGTAAAGACTATGGCAAAGTTGACATTCAGTACATCAGCCTTCTCCACATCCTGTGCAACCAGATCCCCAACCTAACTCACCAATGGGCCTATATTTTCCCTTGTCTTCCTTTACTAACAAAGGTACTTAAAGAAGCCCTTCTGTTCTCTTTGGCATGCCTAGCCAGATTCAATTCTATCTGGGCTTTAACTTTCCTAACTTCTTCCTTGAAAACCTGGACAATCTTTGTATTCTTTCCAGGCTACTGATCCTCACATTCACCCTCTGCACGTATCCTTGTTGTGTTTGAGCTTGATGAGTTCACCCACACAGGCCTCCTGGCATTTTTACTTGACTTTCTATTCATTGAATTGGACTGCTCTTGAGCTTGGACAAGTTGATCCTTAAATATTAACCAGGTTTCTTTGGCCTCTATTCCTTCCAGGGCCTTACCTCGTGGGAGTCTTCCAAGCAGAACTTTGAAGGCATCAAAGTCTGCTCTCCTGAAGTACAGGTTTGTGAGCTTGCTTTTTATTTTCCTATTATTTTTCCCATTCAGAGTCTTTCTGGTGGAGGTTAACAATTTTTAGGGTAGAAGGAGGGATCAAAATGTCAACTGCCTGTGGCTTTTTCATTCTGATTAGCAGGTTCATACACTTTATTTTTTAGTGTTTATATAAACATGGAAGTCCAGTGCATAACTCTTCCAAACCCTATTTGCAGCGCTATGAAACAGATGGACAGAAAAGCTGTTGCAAATACTACTAAGTTGTTATGAGCCAGGTGCAGTTTCTCAATATGTACTTACTTAGAATTAAGGTTTAAAAAAACAGCCCTATTAATTACTACCATATTTCTCCAGAATAAAATAGATGAAAGATCCCCATCAAAACCTTACAGCAGTGGTTGCAACTTCAGGATAGGTTATTTTTATCAAATAAACCTGTACTTTGTGAATCAACAGGGAACCACAGCCAGTCAGTATAAAAATATGACTAGTACAATGCAACCTGATACCTCAGTTGAAAGAAGCCAGTGCCAGCTACAACTGAGACAAGAAACTGATAATCACACAGAAAGAAAATTAAATGATCGCTTTACTTTAGAGAATTAAATGACAACTTTTGTGGGAATGTCCCCCAACTTTTATCTTTTTTCTTTACTTATTCATCAACACATGGAAAGCTGGGCATGTTATGAGCAACAATGGCCTCAAAAGACTTGTAAAACCCTTTAAAATCTACTCCCCAAGTGCATTTGTTGTAACTTTGAAATGTCTTTGTAGAATTCAAGGTAGTTCTTGGGCCCATAGGATGGCAAAGGAAATTACTAGCATACATAGGAACTGTACAGTAGAATCTCTTTTAAGCCTCTGAAAACAAGTATCTATCAATGCTTTCTATCCAGTGTGGTAGAAATTATGGATTTCCTATCGAACAAACAAAATGAAAAAAAATCTTATCATCAAGTAAACATTTTATGATGTTACTACAACAAACCTGAACAAAATGAAGGCATAAAATTTCTGGAAGTATTTGGTTTGTACTCAGAAAGTGCAGCAGTATCTTGATCTCTTTTGGATGTTTTCAGCTTTTTCTTGGGAGATAACCCAAACTTTTGCTTTAGAAGGCAATCAAAACACACATCAACACTTTGGTGTTGTCACTTCAGATAGAGGAGTTCAGCAGTATTTGCAGGTAGAACAAGTTCCATTTAACATTAAATACATGTCTACAAATTTATTTTACTAACCATTTTCTAATTTTTAATGCATATATTGCTCAGTGCAAGACAAAATCCAATATCCAGAATTATCTGTTATCAGGACCTCAACTTCTACCAAGGACACACTAACTTAATTATCTGATATCCAAAAATTTTATCTCAGACTTTTCCTAAATATCTTCACAATATTTCTCCTTGTAAATGAATTCATAAGATATATAGTAGATGTTAATGTGTTAATGTTTTTGCCTCCTATGCCTTTCTAGGGCGCCACATCCTTCTAAGATGCCACTTTTGATTTTATCTGAAATTTGAGTTTTCCCAGATATAAAGGGATAAAATATGACAAAGATCAGGATCAATTGCCATATACCCCTTGTACAAAACTATTTATACTGAAAAATTATTACAAAAATGAATTCTAATTTTGAACTGTCTCTCTTAGTTTACAGCAAACTAAAAGTAATGGTTGGATGAATCTATACGCATACTTTATTTGCTGCTTGGATTGAAATGTTATTTAAAATAAAAGTTGTAAGATAATTTACTGAAGTTAATACTTCTTTTCCACTTTGTGAATATCTTTTATTAGTACTGATTTGCCCCAAAGTTCTATATGTCAGAACAGGTGAATGTTCCCATTTTTAATCACTGATCTTCAAGTGTCTTACAGTCTGTTAATTTGAATTCCATTTTCATTTGAGATTTTATTGATGATTACATTAATAGTTCCTTGCAATGGAGGGAATGAATAATCAAGAAATCACTACCCTTCTTTAATCCAACTCCAGTAAAAAGAAAAAATCTGCCTAAAACAACAACTGGGTTTCATCTTGACAGTAATCCCTGGAACTTCTCAAGAGCTTCTGAAAGTTGTAAATTGTTTGAATTACAAAACCACAATCTACTGAAAGAAGCCAGTCCAAACTTACACTTATTAAGTTAGTTAAACACCTGAAGAGAAAAAGGCTACCTGTTTTCCTTTGTGGATTTAGTCAATTGCAAATACAAATCAGATCTGAGAACAATATGCTAAGAAGACCTTGCTGTCCTTTCTGGTGTAAAAGGGCAATGCAACAGACTTGGATTACCTCAAAGACATCTGAGATGTCCTTCTACAGTTGAAACCCCTTGACTAGAAGAGGGAAAGGTGGAAAGGGAGGGAATTTGGACATTATCTTCCTTAACTGGAATACTGACCAATCAGAATGCATAGCACAGCAACGCAGTATGTTTCCAGAAGGAGAATATGCTTGAAATGACCAGTCACCTGTATTTGGGCCCATATTGAGTTTTTTCCAAACACTGCCTGATCACTTCCGTAGTTTGTCTTGAACCACAAGGTTAGAAGACATGAAGAAAAGAAACGACACTGACAAAACAAATGACACAATATTTTCTAATATAATTTTCTGTATGTACTTGGTTCCTATGTTAAAGCAAATGAGTCCATGAGACTAGCAATTTACAGCAGCTAATGGGATGGCAAATGTAACCATGCCAGCTGCTGTCATAGCAGTTACCACGTCTTGTTTATCCAACAGGTACCCTGAAGCTCTCTGCAGTTATTGATAAGAATAAGACATTTATTTGCTTCAGAAAGATACAGTGAGTACATATCACTTTTGGAAAGCACTTCACACCTGCACACATGCATGCACATGAAAAACAGGCCAAGTTTGCTTTTTAATGGGAATATTAAACAATTATAACCTATTCCTATAATAGCATAGAGTTTGGTTTAGGGATATAATTTTATTTTTTAAGTAAATGTAGAATTCAGAGAGAAAAAAATTTTAAATTGTTTACAAAACTGTACTGACCATAACTACAATGCCTAATGGCTATTTTAAGAGGGTCAAATATTTACTGGCATTTATTTTGGCATCTGATTACATTGAAAATACTTTAATAAATACAAGGGATTAGTCTCTCAGTGAGCTGAGAACCAGAGCAGACAGGTTTCTATCCACTGATGTTATTTTAAGAAAGCCTGATGTTACACTTGAGGTTTCATAGGGCATTCATTTGTATTATGTTATTAAAATTTTTACACTCTAAAAATAGTTTCTGGCTTTTAGTAGAACACAATATAATTTTTACTTGTTTCATCTCTATTTCTAAAACTAAACTCACACTTCATTTATAAGTTATGCAAATACCTGAAAGAATTAAATGATTTGCATTGCAGGCATCCTTGTAAATTTTCTGAACTGTAGCCTCTGATGTAATCATGTTAGCTAGGATTACATTAGACATGTTCACCTTCTGGATTATATTAACATAATCTAAAACTTTAAAAAAAAATCTAGCCTTATATAGCCACACAAACATTTCACATATTCAGACAGAGATTTTCTGCTTAAAACTGACTTGTGCCATTGAGAGATAAACATTCAGAGCTTTAACTGAACAGCTCCAGGCTGCAATGTGGAGGAATCATAAGGCAATGTTTGTCTTGGATGACATTTAATTATAATGAGAGGAATCCCGGTTACTAGCGGAGTATCACTACTGGAATATTTCTGCATGAGTGTTATCGAATTAAATGCACTGAACAGGGAAAAAATGCTAAAGAACTTGCAGAATTTTTGGATTATAACACAGAAACAAAAAACTTGAACCAGCACTTTAATTTCTCCTTTTACAACTAGTTACTCTTGAGTAAAATCTTGAGAGACTAAATTAGGATGTAATATATAAATCCAGTTACTCTTTCTCCACTGATACAATTTTGGAGATTTCAAAGAAATTTACCTTGATTGCCAACAACAGAATCAGAAATTCTGAAGTGAAACACAGACTCTAAAGCATTTAGATCTTGCGCTTCTTCATGTTCATCCATTATGTATAATACAAAGTGACACTGTGAGCCAGAAAAGAACCTTCTTTCACCTTCTGCCCTACCACGATTTTATCCTCAGGCACCCTGCTGAGTCACTGTGCTTCAAAATCTATGTAGGCAGAGCCTCAGACTGTGCCCCAGGGCAGGCAGCATCCTCCTCCTTTGATTCCAGTCCTCTCTATTTCCTTCTCCTTTCCATTTGAAGTTTCTTTCTACAGCCCCATCCTGAAACTCAGGCTCAATGCTTGGACATCACAGTTTATAAATCATTTGAGAGACTTTCCTCAATCCCTATCAGAACTATGTTAGATGGCTCACATTTCTCAAGTCCCAGCAAGAAGCATGCTTTTTGTTTGGGCAGCAGCTGTAGAAGTAGAAAAGAGCATGTTCCTTAAAACTGATAACTCACATGACTTATAACATGGAAGTCAATGGCTAGTGAAGCAACAGCACAGGAAAGCAATCAACTATCTATGTTCAAAGAGGGATGTTATAAAACATATAAACTGTCCCATGAGGGGAGGGGGCAACCATTTGGAAGGAAAGGCAGATTATCCAATATTAATTACCTCTAATAATTGTCAAGAATTAGTAACATCAGTGAAAAGTAATTGTACTGAATTGTATTACTGAGTATAGTTGTTTATTTCTTTTTAATAATTGATGTCTGAAAACACAGTCTTGCAGTTAAGAGCTACAATTTTCTCACATTGCCTAGCAACCTGTGCAAATATAGAACTGTGGATGCAAAACTACTGACCTTTCTTTCATGCCTCCTTTCCAGTGCTTATTATTTCTATCCCACACAGCAAAAAGAGAATAAAACAAGAAAAGAGATTTCAAAAAGTGAATTCAGTATATACTTAGAATTTCAGATTGCAAGATAATAGTGATACATCTGCTTAACAAGAAATTTACCTAAACTTAAAATATTAAAATATTAAACTTAAAATATTACATACTGGATACTGTCTCGCTGCTCTTTCAGAATGGTTAGTCACTCTACAATATCTGTGGCTCCAAGGAGTTGTTGTCCATGTAGATTTCTTTTCTAGTGCACATATTTTTTTAGACCAGCAATATCTATTGATTCCATTGCTGCAGTTAAGTATACCTGTATTCATCCTAAGAGGGTGGGTTGAGATACTCATTTCTTGGTAAAGTATTATTCATCAAATGGGAAGAATAGTGCATTCAAAACATAAGAGAATGTTGAAGGAAGCCAAATACCCTACACATTTTCCCATACTGCCAAAATACAACTTCCTAACTAAATTGATTTGCTCTCTATTCTGCTAAATTTAAAGATACATCTTTTAAAATTCCATAGTATAAATGTGGGGTTTTTTTTGTTTGGTTGGTTGTTTTCTTACACACACAGCACATGATTTAAATCAAGTAAAAGAAGATTTTAATAATTCTGATATGAGTCACCACTTTCTTTAGACAAATTGTGACCCTATCTGTGAAATATTAGCTGTCTCAGCTCATTCTTTTCCATTATTTTCATGTTTTGGGTGCTATTTCAAGTCACACTAATCACTGTCATCATTACTAGAGTATGAAGTACAACAAAGTTTAGTCCTTTCTAGTTACTTTCTTTTAAGGTAACTGGAGGCGTTCACACCTAACAAAATCAAGCCATTCATATCTAAAAACAGCACTAAAAGAAGTAATAGATTACTTCTAAATTACTTGGAAGAGAAGCGTAATTTTGACACTTTTTTTCTTTTGAATTAAGCACTTAAAATGTTTTGACTGCTATGTACAAATAGTTCTATTATTTTGTAGAACAAGTGTTATTAGCATTCTTCTTTTTTATGCATACAAATTCAGGCTTACTAGGTAAGTACAGATTATTGTAATTAGCTAAATAGAATTAGTACTTGAATTCTTAAATTAAAGGTGTTTGAGTTTCTGAAAACTGGACTGTGGTTTTGAGAATAACTGTCAAAGCACAAATGTATCCAGAGCTCCTGACCAAGCTAGCTTCAGCCTTGACATCCAAACTCCAAACAGAAAGGATACAGAGGACAGCAAACTTGCTTTGCTGAAATGTAAAGGGTGTGTGGTGCTACTTCTAAATCATGCTTGATGGATCTTCCAAATAGCAGAAGTTGCTCCATCATGAAGTGCTTATGAACAAATAACTGATACTACTTCATTAGGAAGTGAGTATTTCCTTTGTACCTCTCTGCATTGCCTATGAGCATTTGACAGATACAAAAGAAGCGAGGACATGCCCAAGTATAGCGTGCCTTTTAAGTGTTACTTCTTTTCTACCTCTGCTAACTCATAGGCTTCCAAAACAGTGCAGAGTGAACATTAATTTTCTACAAGGAAGGCCCAAGTATCTCCTTTTTGCTATTAACATTGCATGAAAGCTACCAGGAAGGTTAAAAAATAATAATAAATAGTTTAAAAAAACCCCAAACAAATAAAAAAAATAAACCCAATTGATTTCATTTAGGAAAATTAGCAGAAGATACACAGGAGTTGCCCACAAAACTCTAGAAAATGAGTCCAAGAAAACATGTTTTATCTGCCAGTAGAGATATATAATGGAAGTCTTTGCCAAGGCATGTCAACCAACTTCATTCCACTCTTGCCTTGTTAGTCACAGATATAACAGATTACCACGTCTGTTACACATCTTTCCAGAATCCACTTTTTTTGGATAAACAGAATAGTAACAATGCTGCCAGTCACCTGTCTTTTAGCAATCATATGCTTGCTTTTCACCATTAGTAATAAAATGCAAGATCTATTGAAAGAAATGTTTTATATTTCTTTGTTTTATTTTAAGGACAAAATACAATATCCAACTGTTTGCTGCTACTCTGAGATACTGCATGCTCAAGTTACATCAGTTTATACACTAGCAATCGAATAAGGAAAAACATTGGTCAAATCTTAAAGGAATTGAATAACAATCCTATTTCTAATTTGATCTGTACACTTCAGTTCCTTTTACTTTGGAAAAAATATATAAGCATCTACAAATCTTAAAAGCTGCTTTTTTTTTTCCTTCCTGGATAGCCATTTTATACATATTGCTAAAGATTTTCAGGACCAGCATATGAAACTGGTAAGCAAGTGATAACATTTTTTTTTAAATCTGCTATTTTCAAAGTACAGAAGAAGTGATTTTTCAAAAGTTTCATTTCTTTAAGAATTCCAGACTTTTAAATACAATGGAAAGGTATTCCATGACAGCTTATCAAATCAAAGCAATTAGCCCAAATTGTATTTTACCACAGTATTTTTTAAGCAATTAAAAATATTTGTTATTTGTTATTTATTGCTTAAATTACATTTGAAGATGCAGTCATTGCCTTTGAAAACCTTTGAAAAATAAAAACATTTAAATTATTCAATTATAATTTGGATATAATAATAAAGATTATTAACAATCAAAATCTGAAGAAACACATTGTTATTTGCAGTGATATTCTGCTTTGTAACCATACTATATACAAAATAGTTAGGTGATATCTCAAATTTTTCAGCTGAATAAGGAATCTCATTTATATAAGAGGTTTCCTGAAAATTTCATCTCATCTGTCAATATTTTCACTCCAAGCAGCTGCGTTTCCCTTTTGGAGAAAATTCAGTCATCTCTATTACTCAAATCAAAACTACTGCACTTGTACTACCTCATTTTCTATCCTGGGAAACATATATATTAAAGGTATTAGACACATTTTTATGTGCTATTGGGAAAGTCTCAAGTATTTTAACAATAATGATACTGGCATTGATGCAAAACTTTTATAATGCTGAGATACCACAAATTAATAAGCACTGCTTTATTCTGGCTGTTGAAGAGCCTCAGAGTTGAAGTCCAATGTGGAAATCTCAAATATTAAAAGTTGTTTCAGGTCTGCATCTCCAGATGTGTCCACGTCAAATTACTCTGATGATATCTTATGTAAAAATTTTGCCCAATCTTTCCAAGTTTCCTAGGCATGTCTTTGCATTGAAATTCCTGAAGAACATACTTCTTACTACACTCCCAAGGAACAACGGTAAAGGCTCTGCATCAGACCACACTGAGAAAAGTTTTGTGTGGCACATGGTTATAACTGCTTCCTGGTAAGCAAAATTAAGTTAAAAAAAAAATCATAAAACAAAGACAGAACCCCAATAATCTGTTTCTAATCTTCACTCAATTATACAGTGATGCAAGCTCACTCTATTATCTGAGATGGAAGAAAATCTTGTCTACAGTTAGCATAGCTGGAACATTAAGAAAGTCATGTAGATTTCAAATCATCCCACCCTGCAATACAGAGCAGCATGTGTGGAACAAAGAACCCTTTCTTGTGTTTTGCCACAAATTTCTAGGTACCAGGCTCTGGTGCCAACTAGCTTAAGGTAATCCTCATCTTTCACTGATGCAGGTCTTCAAGTCCCTTACACAGGTAAATTAAAAGTCTGAGGTTTATATCATTCTCATAACATCTCCCTTGAGTCAGGGCAGAGAGATAAAAAAGGGTAAATCTTTGCCTTAGACAGCAGGGGTTTTTAAAGACCTCCTGCTCATTGCAATAAACCATATTTATTAATAAATTGAAAAAAAAATAAGATTTTTTGAGACAAGGATGTCTTTTTTGTACCGCTATTCTGGATAAGGCAGGAAGGGTGTTGAAAAACAAAATAAAATGTTACTAATGTTGAACTTAACTTTCAAAGAAAGAAGAATTCAGAAGAATGAAATAAAATAAAGATCTAGTTCAGAGCATGTATCTTTTTAAAATGCATTATTCTAACAAAGAATACTGGAATCAAAACACCAACTATATGGTTAAAACATAGCAGGAGTCTGTGTGCATGCATGTATGTGCATACACTCTGTTTTATGAGGACACCAGTCTTAAAAGTAAAGACGATGTGAATATACATGAAAACTAGCACCATTTCATACTTAATAGATAATAACTATATTTCTGTTTGTTTAATGTGCAGAAATTTTACTGCTTACAATGGCTACACCATTGTGTATTGTGCCTATGTAATTCCTCAGTGACATAATGTCTTTTATTAAAATCGTCTCCTTGTACAGTACGGAAAGTAATGACATTTTATCAAGTTTCAGGTTCTTAACTAAATTTGTAAAGCTTGAGTGGATAAAATCCTAATGGAATAGTTAATGTCACCTGCATATTCATGCATGCAACATATTTAGGTAATTTTCAAATTTTCCTCTCTCTTATGTTTAATCTCTACTCCCTTTATGACAGTGTTTTACTTTCTTACTCCTACTTGGTTTTCACCCACAATTACCCACAAAGACTGCTGTTTTAAAGTCAACACCAAATAAACAGACATTTATTATACTTCACAGCATAACGAAAAGAGGTCTGTTTATTATATACATTATCAATTTAAGGTTCCTTACAAATCACTTCTTGAAACTTTAGTACATCCCTATTGTGGCAAATTTTGTTAGAAGATACCTGAAATAAAATCCAAAACATGGGCTAAATGTAAAACCAAAAATAAAGGGTCACTGTTTCTATCCTACACTAGTACAAATGCATGCTGAAATATACTACCTATTTTTCTAGCTCTATTTAATTAAATAAACTTTGTATAAGTAAAGAAAAGGGGTTTGGAGAAGTTCTAACACTATGTGAGCTTAAAGGGAACCAGGCAACCTGTTATCCTTTGGTATTAAAGGGGTGGTGGCATTATGGGAGAACTAAAATACTTGAGTTTCAGATTAAGAGTGCCAGAGGGTCCAGCCACTAGTCACACCTCGAGGAACAACCAACCAAAGCCTGCACAATTTTTAAAGTTTTAGAAGATGGAAAAGAAGGAGATTTCTTGAGATCTTTGTCTCCATATCACAGAAATAGTAATGTGGGCAAAAGACTCATTGTTTGCATAAGTGAAAGTTAACTTTACCAACCGAAAAGAATTGCAGCAAATGCTTCTCTTTAAATCTTTGTTACTAAAAAAAAATAAAAGAATAGCTGAAGAAAGGTAAAAATATTGTTTGAGTTATTTCTTAGGTACAAGTGAATGTGCAAAACAGCACAAAGATTTAGGCCTGCGTCCCATCAAAGAAAAGTGTGTAAGGTGCTTTCTTTTAATTTGTATTTCTGTGAAAACATTGAGACTATTTCTTTGAGTCTGCATACCTTAGGTACTGATCTAGAAAGATACATTTTGGAATGGAAAGGGCAGAATAAATGCTCAAAACCATTTTTTGTTAAAAAATGAAAACACTTAATTAGGACCAAAATTACATCAAAACAGAGACATATTCAGAGTTGTGAATATTTTCCCACTTTCCATGCCAAGCTTCTATCCTGGCGATGCTACTCTGGAAGGAGCCTGCAACAATTGCATATGGTGTTAGTGACATGAATAGAATGCAAGGCAATCATGTAGTTAACCTAGCCAAAAAGAAAGTCAGATTTTCAGTGATATGTCAGATATTACTACAGTTGATAGTGCAAACAAATTCACCTGAAAGAAAAGGACCTTCAACATGTTTTTTTATGTATTTTGGGGTTTTGGTGATTAGTTGTTTCAGTCTAAAAGAAGAAAATTATGATCTTACTACACTCTCAAGTTTCACATAACAATCAGTAACACTTCAGGTATTTAGAATTGAAGCGTTCGTCTTGATGCTTCACTCCAGTACCCTCATACATCACAAGATACCCTGTTGGCATTGCTTCCCAATAATTTAAAACCAGTTAAACACATGAAAAAGTAGCCAAAAGCTGTCAAGAAAAAAAAAAAAAAGGAATATGGCAGTATAAGAGAGAGGAATAATCAAAAATAGCAGTAAACTGAGAGTTTTCAGCATTTGAGGAATTATACAGAAAAACTTCAGGAGCTAAAAAAAAAAGAACTGAGGCATGAAACATTTAACACCATTTGAAATTCTTCCCTTACAAGCAATGGAATAAAAAATTATGTTCAAGAGGTAGAGGATATAGACTTTCCATTTTTGTTTAAAGAAACTCAAATAAGGTCTTACACAGTACCAATGAAGCACTGCAAAACCATAACTGCATTAGCATAGCATGAAGACAAAGATCTAGGAGCTGTCTCATGTAAACTCCTTCCAGCTGTTTTTGGCTTGCTGCACCTAAAAGGCGTATGGACTTCATTAAATACTAAGTTGAAAGTATCGAGATAAAAATTAGAATAAATAGTTTAGAAAAAAAAAAAAGTAGTACCAATTTCCAATCAGCTATGCACACATTCTTAATTTTCTCAGTATTTATCCTCATCTCTGCAAATCATGAAAACAGATTGCTATATTGTGTTCTTATTCTGGTTCTTATGACCTTTTCAACATCCCAGCCTCATTTCTCAAGGTAGGAAGGCTCTAAAAAGAAAACAACAAAAATGTGCAGACGGTCCAGTGTGCTTTCTTACAGCACACTGAAAAAAGTCAAAGTAGTAACAGCAGTATACAATTCTTCCAATTTCATAACAATTTGAAGTTTTTGATAATCATATTTTGTGAGTTTAGACCCACTTATTGCTGTCATCAGAAGAAAGCTGATACACGGCTCTTTAAATTACTGTAATTTAATTTCAGTTATTATACTACTATTAAGGCATATATTTTCGGAACAAAATGTATCTGATTTTGAGATCAAAACTCCACTCTGTAACTTATCATATTGCAGTACATGCTTTCCTTCCAGTTACCGTACATGTACTGTCACACATATTAAATAGAATACAATGTTTTTCCAAAACCAACCCCAGCTGTGACAATTGCTTTCAACTGACTCACTGGAAACTACTGAATAGTAACTTCAAAGGATACTTCATATGCTCACCTCCAGGATGAAACCCTGTATATTTTTGTGGTTTACATTTTTTTTAACTCTATGATTTTCATATATAAGCCATTGTATCTTATAAAACTTTTGATGTGTATTTGCCAATCTCACCAGACGTGGTCCAAAGCTTGATGACACACAAATCTAGCAGCACAATGACTGCATGTCAAAATAAGAAAGTTAATTTCCAGCTCCCACAGAATTAAGTAGCTATAAAGCTGTATGATTGCATTTTTCTTATTCAAAACAAAAAGAAAAGAAAAAAGTTGTGAATCTTGTTTTTACAAAGAAAAAATTTCAAATGATTCTTCCTCCTTTCTTGGAAATGCATACGACAGAGATTTGCAATTCCTTTCAGCTAAAAATACCATTTAACTTGCTTGTATGTCATTTCTGCCCTTAGCTCAAAAGCTGATGTCATTTACAAGCAATATTTATTACGTTTATACATTTGAGGCACCTACATTCTGTGCTTTTGCTTTCTGTACACAAAATTTCCCTGATCTTCCAGTGATAAATGGTTCATAATCGACTTCCATTCTAAAATTAATTTCAAAATCTTCATTAATTGTCAATTAAAACTTTATGACCAAGAACAGATATAATGTAAAGCCAGACTTCAGTATGTTTAATAGAAATGAACACTAATCAAGTACATTAGAAGTCATTAAAATATATATAATTTTAAAAATTAATCTGCTGTTAAAAACAAAATACTTACTGACTGTTTAATTTGTGCTTGTTTGTATTATCACCTTCTGGTTCAACTGTACATTAGCTTTTTAGAGCTTACAAGCTCTCTAAGTTTACTTGATATAGATGTGACTTTCTGGTGCAAGATTACAACTTTCATAGTAAATTGATCAGAAACACAACTTTTTGAATCAAGTTCCATAAACCCTGGTAAATATTGTCAACTCCCCTTTTCTTTTTTTGTTCCTTTTCTTCTTGGATAATGATCTCCAAAGGACAGGAACCAAGTTATTATAGCCCCTATTACGATGGAGACCCTCGGTTTCTCCTGTATTCTCAAGTTACTGATGAAAATTTCAGAAAACAATCAAGTTTTGGACAGTACTTTGATTGACAGTAGTTCCACAGATGTGAATTGGGACTTATAAAAATACTCAAGTGTCTGTGTAGGTTCCTGTGAAACTCCACCTAACCATGACAAATCTTCATATTTTACAAACAAATTCTTCCTTTTATACCACAGGAGCTGTTCTCCTGATGATGATGTATGAGACACAAAACCAAACGCCATATTTACCTTTTTATATAAGCTTTCAGAAAAGCAGCTGACTTGGCAGGCATACTTGGCATATATACCATGAAGATTGTGGAGAATAAAGAGAAGAGGAAAGAGACAGAAAAGAAAGTGAAACCATCCATTGATTTCAACAGATTCACTTATGACTAAGATCAGTCCAAACACTCTGTTAAATAAGCTATTAAGGAAGAATTCCCTAGTTTCAATGTTTTACCCTCATCTTCTTCAGCTTGATCAAGAACTATAAGAGGTTCCAGAGTCAGTAAAAAATACAGAAGCCTTGCTGTGGAATTATGATTTTAGTTTCCTTGAGTATCTCCTACAGTGAAACAAGTCAAACCAAGCTAAGTTACGGAGTTTTACAAGAGTTTCAGCTTGCTATTTTAACTATCCAAAGCTGAAATCAGTAATCTCCTTGAGACTGAACAGGGTGGCTTGAAGGACAATGAGCTAGCTACAGTGGGAAATAAATTCCTTTAAAATACCTGGGGCATGGGCATTTTGTAACGGGGTTACAACCTTCACACCAAACCAGACACTGAATTACTTTGCTTGTAGTTTAGCTGGGTGCAACTCTGTTAATAGCACATCAATGACAAAATGACTCAGCTGAAAATGTGTAAGAATTTACCATCCTTCTCCACCTCAGAAAGGATATGCACTCAAGTCTGAGGGATCTAATACCTTCTTTCTGCCTGAGGAAAAAAAAACACAAAGTCTTTTGTTGTCCTTATCATGCACCATCCATAGATACTAAAGACAAAGCTCACACATAGTCTTACAGAATCATACAATAGTCTGGGTTGGAAGAGACCCCAAGGACCACAGAGTTCCAACCCCCCTGCCACAGGCAGGGACACAAACCTCCAGGCCTGGATCTTCACAAGGTTGCCCAGGGCCCCATCCAACCTAGCCTTGAACACTTCCAGGGACAGGTCATCCACCACCTCTCTGGTCAGCATGTTCCAGCACCTTACCACTCTCTCTGTAAAGAACTTCCCCTTAATATCTAATCTAAACTTTCCCTCCTTTAGTTTTAGTCCATTCCCCCTTGTCCTGTCATTGTCTACCTTTTTAAAAAGTTGATTCCCCTCCTGTTTATAAGCTCCCTTCAGGTACTGGAAGGCTACAGTGAGGTCCCCCCGCAGCCTTCTCTTCTCTAGGCTGAACAAACCCAGCTCCCTCAACTGCTCTTTGTAGGGGAGGTGGTCCAGCCCTCTAATCATCTTCATGGCCCTCCTCTGAACCCTCTCCAACCGCCTTCCCTAAGTCAAATTAAGAACTCTCAGTCCTTCAAGAAACCTAGAAAGAACTGCAGAATTCTACAATATTTTAATAAAGCTATTATCTTACACTACATTACACTAAAGTTCAGGGAATAGTTACAGAATAAATTCATAATTTAAATTCAAAGCAAATGAGCTAAAAGACTGTTAGGATGATTATAGTTTTGTATTATACAGAGAAATCTTCAACTTAAATAGCCTTTTGCTGTGCCCTGCAGAATGGAATGCATGTTAGAGAAAATGAGAGCAAATAGTTGTGGTTTTTATAACACAGGCACTACACAAGCTAAAAAGACTAAGCAGAATAGCAGTGATAACATGAAGTAAAGAAATCTCACATTAAAATTTTCCTTTTACATTAGCATCATATTTACAGCTTTGTGTGACACACACTGATATGAAGGTTTCATGAAAGCTAGAAAGGAGATTGACTGCAGCCTATGTATTTTGTTTTAACACCGGTAAGATTTCTGTCAGCACTTGCCATCTATAATACATTGAGATTCATATTACATAACAGCATACTCTGCTTTTTTTCCAATTGTTGAAACAGAAAGAAATCACTAACTTGATACTATTTTGCATTCAGCAGTGTTTTAGAACAGAAGTAATAAGCTGACATCCTAATTCATCCTAATTCATCAAAAAAGGTGAAGCAAGGGAGAGAGGAGGAAGGGAGCAGGGACAACAAAAACAAAAGAGTTTCGTGGTTTGAGCCTGAAGGCTTTACATGCCTCATCACTCAAGGGAGCTATCTTGAGTGAGCAGCCAAAAATTGCCTCCCTCTCCATTATGCAGTTCTGACGCAGGGATCTGAAGACACCATGCCTGAGTAGCAGAGATATTGGCCATTTCTGCCATCTGCCCCACAGTGGGAATACCAGATGAAATCAAACCAGTTTGCTAAGGGAGCATAGTGAAAGGCAGCTCCCTACAGCTGATGAGCTGTGGAAAGATTTTTGAAGATGAATATTAGCTGTAAACATAAAAGTAAATACATTGCACTGTAAAGCCAGAAAGACTTAAAAATTAAGAAATAAAGTGACAGTAGTGGCACAAAGAAGTAAACTTACTCCCTTCCATCATTCAACAGAAATAAGGAAAAAATAAGAGCGAATACAGACACTTAGAAATAATCTTGGGAGTCATTAGTTGTTAATGAAAAATTGTATACAATTCATGATGACACTTCTTTTCTTTGATGGAAAATAACTGATCACTACCATCTCTAGAGACTTGGGTACTCCTGAGCCTCAGGCCAGCTTCTGATTCAAGCTTTGGCTGATGAACATCAGCAGAGTTAATCTAGTTTTATCCTCAGGATATCAGAGTAAAGTTTTTCAAGCATGGGTCAAGCAGCAAGAAGATTAGTATCACACATAATCCTAAAGATTCTTTCCACCCCAGGAGAACTGGTGGGCATGGAGCACTGTAGTTTGTGGCCAATATCAACAGTCAGCGTACCCAATTTAGTAGTTGAGATCTTGGTGTCTCTGCCCTCTAGCACAAGATGTAAGAAAGACCTATATGAATAGTGAAAGGGAATATTTAGGATCATTAATGACTCAAAAGTCAGTTCATGTTTTTAATTTCTAGCATGAAATGTCTGAGTTCTAATCTAAAGCTGAAAGCGTGTACACTAAAAATTACATTTTTAGCAGTAACTTCTGAGGTTAAGAGGAAGGATGGGACAAATTATTTATAGGAGTCTAAATTTACTCAAATTTATGAGGTGCCTTTGCCTGGAACTGAGACCTCATTAGGACTACCAGACCCCAAATCTGCAAAATGCAGACTTGCAAAGCTGCAAGTCATATTTACAGATATTAACATGACTAAATGTTGTTTAAGTTTCTTTTGGGTACACCTATATCTGTTACAGAAGTTACTAGTAATCATTAGCTTTCTCAGCAAAGGCTGTAAATTTCTTATCTATAACCTATCAGAGAGCACAGATACAGAGACAAAGCCCATTATTTTCTTGAGAAATTAACATTTCATTATGATACTTAACTAATTCATCATAAAAAGCATATTGTTGGTACGTTCCAATTTCTTCTTTAGGTATAAAAAATACCCACAATAATTTTCATTAATGCTTCAACATTTTGTATTTAATAATCCCAAAATTCATCATTTAGACCTAATAAAAACAATTCTGCTGTTTTCACAAAGACAGATCAAGTTTTTCTAAAGCTTTGGTCACATAAAGCTTCAAGCCAATCCTCATCTTGATTTGAGCTATGAGAAATCAAATGACAGAAATTTTCCAAAGAGCAAAATAATCCCCATGAATTCTAAACCTGACATTGAGAAGAGCACATCAGATTAACAAAAATCTTTTTAAAAATAAAAAAACCCCAAGAATTTATTCTCCAGCCAGGAGACAGGACAGCCTGCATAACCACACAGCTCCCATTGACACATCTGATAGACTTTTGGAATCACAGAATGGTTTTGGTAGGAAGGTACCTTTAAAGACCATCTAGTCCATACACACACAAACCCTGCCCTAGGCAGGGACATCTTCCACTTGATCAAGTTGCTCAAAGTTGAATGCTTCTAGGGATGGGACATCTACATTATCTCTGAACAACCTGTTCCAGTGTTTCACCAGCCTCATAGTAAAGAAGCTCTTACATCAAATGTAAATTTATCCTCCTGCCTAAAAGTTATCCCTTGTACTGTCACTACAATTCCTGGTAAAGACCCTCTCTCCATCTTTCTTATAAATCCCCTTTAAGTATCGAAAGGTCATCATGAGCCTCCAGACTTGTCTTCATAGGAGAGGTTTTCCATATCTCTGCTCATTTTTGTGGAACCTCTCCTGGACCCAATCCAACAGGTCAATGTCTTTCTTGTGCTGGGCAACCCAGAGCTGGACACAGTACTCCAGTTGGGGTCTCACAAAACTGGAGTAGAGAGGGAGAATGACCTTCCTCAACCTGCTGGCCATGATTCTTTTGATTCAGCCCAGACTGGCTTTCTGGGCTGTAAGCACTCATAGCTGGAACATGCTCAGTTTTTCATCTACCAGTGTTCCCAAATCCTCTGCAGAGCTGCTCTCAATCCATTCATCACCCGATCTTTTCTGATACTGGTGATTGCCCCAAAGCAAGTGCAAGATCTTGCACTTGCTTATTTTGAAGCCTGCCAAGGTCTCTCTGAATAATGTGCCTTCCCTCAAAAGTATCAGTTGTACCTGCTCTGTGTCATCTGCAAGACTGCTGATGGTGCAAACATACACCATGTCATTAATAAAGACACTGAACAGTACCAGTCCCAGTACAGACACCTGAAGTACTGAATATGGGAATTTATGAAAATATACTGAATACTGTAACTTATTACTGACATGGGACCCTGTGCTGTTCCTGTCAGTGCTTACACACAGAGACACATCTCCTATCTCCCAGCAAATCGGCTCCCATTTAGTTTCAACCATAACCCAGATATTTAAACTCAAAATGGATTAAAAAAAGAGGGGGAAAAAAACCCAGGTTAAATTTTTGCTTATGCTGTAAATGCTTGTAGTCATAACATTCCTTTTATTATTGTTCTCAGACATGAAAAATCCGCAGACACACTTGCCTGCCTTGTAACTTCTGCAAGACTTCAAATGGAGCTTGTAATATTCACTGAGACACTCCAAGAGCTCCCTGAAGTTCAAGCTTTCATATCTAATAACTCCAAAACTTATAAAACTATTTGTAGCAAAGCTGTCTTGTTCTCCTGTTTCAATCAATTAGCATCTCTTCTGTCATATGCATTTGTGAAGGGCATTATGGGGAACTGGCTAGCTTCTACTTTGACCATCTCACTTCCTACACAGAAGAATGTCATGGACCACTACTCAAGTGGCTCAGAAATTACTTCTGGGACATGTTAATGGTTCCAAATCCTGGGAAAGAAACATCCAATCTCCACAGATTTTTCCCTTTGGTGCATTTTCATACCTATCCTAAAGGATTAATCAAGATCCAGGCAAAATGCATTCTTCTCCTAACAAGTATACACAAGCTTAAAAAACCTACTAGTTTCCACTTGATAATTTTAAACTATTATCACTATAATTGACTTCATCTAAAAGCAAAATTATTTCAAAACCTGAGGCAGAAACAAAACTTCTCCCACTTCTGTGAGAAGACAGCTCATCAAGAGATTCTAATTATGCCTACAAACACATTTGCCTACACAGCATGATACTAGTAGTAGCTGCTTTTAGCTGAAGTGCAAAAATGCTGATACAAAACCATCTTTTTTTCCTAGTAAAGAGTGGTGTGGGGAGCAAAAACCGGATGCTTAACACAGGATGACTTTTAGTGTTATGGCTTCATCATCTGCAGGAAGACTTAGGAGAAGCTATAAACTAGTGGTCCTTTTGGTTCTGAAGTTCAAAGCCAATGCATTTGTTGGTTTATGAGAAGCTGCTTACTTGTAGATGTTGAAAAAAAGATGTCACAGTATGCAGCTACAACTCTAGTAGGAAAACAAGAGGATAATGACAGCACAATCTTCTTTGTCAGACAAGATAACAATATTTAGCCAGAAACTACAGTAAAAGCTATTGCAGACAAATAACAAAGAGAAAAATTACAGAGCAGACAGTCAGCAAATGAGATACCTTCTGTAAGGCACAGGGTTTTAACTATGTCTTAGAAATCTCAGAAATCCATAGCTGAATTTGAACAAGGTATCAGACTTCTAAAATGAAAGCCTTCAAATGTTTCATTTGGGCCACATTCATCTAAAGAATCTCCAGTTCACCTTCTTTACACTATAAAGGGGAAAAAGATATATCTAGTTAGCAGAAATATACTAGTTATAACTTCAAAGTAGCTATGTATTGCTGTAGCAGATCTGAAGATGTGCTGTCTCAAAAAGCATATCTGTTTCTGCTCCCCATGTTGCTTACCTTAACCAAATATGTTTTCCTTCCCCACAAACTTTATCAAGGTATTTTGAGGAATTTTATACAGTTTGTCTAAAAGTCCTACTTCCACCATTCAACAAGGTATTAATAATTTTAAGTGCAATGATTGCTTAAGTTTGGACCGAAATCCTCAGAACCTAGCCATGAACAAAGGGGTTATTTTACAGATAATTGCTTTGCTCATCTTACAATTTCGAATTTCTTTTGTTTGTTTGCTTTCCCTGTTAGTCATTATGAAATATTAATTTTTTATAAAAATAATCCTTTCTGTTTAATTACCACCACCACCTCCACATACAATTTTGGGATGACATTTTCACATGCACTGCCTCCCACATTGCTCATTCTTGTAATGGCTAGGCAATAATTTCAGAACCAGGGTGCGACTTTAGCTACTGCTTTTTATTTCCTTTTAGTTGCACAGGTGTTCATCCTGCAGAACTCCTTCACGTCTTGTAACAGAAAAATAAGACACACAAAAATATCCTTACGAAGTCAGCTTTCTGATGATTGTTGAGTTCATTTGAAGCTCTCCCCAAGATATCAGCACCTTTCACAGAAGAGGTTTAAAGAATATATAGGCTTAGTTTGTGTATCTTCCAGTCTTTAAAAGTCAGAATGAGTTTTTCTGTAGTTAAAAAGCAAAAACTAAACAGCACTGAAAGAAACCATAGTTGGTTCTGTTTCAAGAACAGTTAATAAAATGAAACTACTTCTGCAAGTGTTCTGCCCATCAAACACAACAGATCACATGACCATAATCCTGATATAAGAGAATTGAGGCTTACACTATCTGAAAAGGGGCTACAATGTCCCCCTCAACCAAACAAGCAACCATGAATCTGTTGTTGCTTACGGAGCACCGAAAAAAATCACATATATCTGGTCATTGAAACGATTTACCATTTCCTGAATACATTTCCTGTCAACAGTGGGACAACTGGTAGCATCACCAGTGCTAAAAGGAGAGGGAAAGGAAAAGGTTCGACAGAGAACAACTTACCCAGAGAAGAATCAGGATACTGGTGGCAGTGAAACACTACAATGTCTCCTTAATAACCCGCAATAGTTTCACTGACACACTGAATGTGACTGCTGAATCCCACCAAGGTTTGAGAAAAAAAGAAAGAACAGAAAAATCCTATAGCAAGGCTGGGTGCACTGTTAGTAAGGATGGAATCGAATGTGCATAGTAGAACAAGGTATTTTAATTGTTTGTACTTATACTTAACAGAAGCTGAATTTTCATGTCAAGATATTCGCTAGGTTTTATGAAGTAAAAGTTGGAAATTAAAAAAAAAAAAAGAGAGATAATCATTCAGGATAAATTTGGGAATCTACCCTGAATAAATTTGGGAATTTATCCTGAATAAATTTGGGAATGGAAGATTTCGTAAATCCTTAGCACTTTGTAACTTGCTGTGGCATGAAGACTTCACAGCCTGTCTCAAGTGCAAAACACACAAGAAATACAGAAAATGGAATAAAAACTAGGTTCTTTCATTTATTACCAAGAATAATACTTTCTACCATGACTCCATGCAGTGGAGGTAGACACTAGAACATTAGGAGCTCGATTTTATTCAATCTTGAGAATGTAAAGAAAAGAAAATACATGTTAAGTTCTTTTGTATTTGTCATTTGGCTTTTGACAATTGTACTAAAATCACTTAGAAAGCTTTTGGTTTACATCCATGAAGAATATAAAAGTTGCTTTCAAGAAAAACCATCCACGATCCTAAGAGCCAAAGCTTTAGAAAAGCAACACGAAGAAAATCTCAAAAGTTCAGTTAAGGTTGTGGGAATCTGAAGTCCTGTGAAATGCGTAATAAGCTTTAGTATAGACTACAACTTGCTTTGCAAAGCAGCCCTTCATTTCCTCGAAGCTGGCTGGCCTCAGGCAGTGGGATCCATGCCTCTTCAAAAACTGCTGTTGCAATCCAATTTCAGTTTCCATTCACCCTCAGAGTCTCCACAGAATAACCACAGGAGTTTTCCAGTAACAAGTGTACATGCAGTATCATGCATGCATGTGTATGCAAACAGGGATACTTGTGCTGAAATATGGCTCTGCTAAATAAGGGGATGCAAGCACAGCAAAAAGGTTAAAAATATGTATGGATGTCGCTACACTTGAACTCTGATCCTGCCATAAATCAGTGAAGCAGTATCAAGTATGTGGAAAACTTTCAGTTGTTCTTGCCATGAATTACAGGGATTTTGCTGTGTTCTTCAGCCAGACTTGGGGGGAGTGGGAGGGGGGCAAAAAAAAGGAAATGAGAGATCTGGCACCAAGAGGTCCACTGTAGTAATATCTCCCATTTCCCCTTAACTATTTTGTATGTTATGAAAGTATAGAAAGGAATTTTATTTGAGACATTTTCTTCACTTCTCCATCACAAAGCTTTTGAGATTTAAACATATGCACAAATGAAGTATATAATGGCTATCTTGGAAGGTCATATAATTCTGTAGCAAGAATAATAATTAGTCTTGTAGTATAGTTTGAGAAGTCTGTAAACAAAGAAAAATAGATGGTTTTTTTTATAAAGTGCCCATATATGACGACAACCAAGCCGTGTTATCTGAACATTTGTACAGCCAGCTGAAATGACACTATGTATCTGATCAGGATAGCGTAGGACTGTCGTATTAATCCATGTAGCAAGATACATTAAAACGTGTTTACGTTAAGATTTTAGTTCAGATGAGGAGTAAATTTTTTGAATATATTTCATCATCCCTTTTTAAAAGTGTTCTTTGGTTCATCTTGCAGAGTGGTCTGAAAATGCTTTCGGATGAAGTTAAACTGAAAGATACTCTCCAGGGCTGTCTCATCCCAACTGTTAAAGATTATTGATGTCCACAGGACTACCAAGTAGCTCACTATTGAAATACCTTTAGTATAGCCCTCAGAAACAAGCATTTTTCTAGACTATCTGATCCTACTGAGCTGCACCCCTTACTTGTCTGAAATGTCTCATCAATTACCTTAAAAAAATATTTTTATAGACAATGTAAGCATCAGCACAGAGAGGAAAAAAAAGCTAGAGAGAAACTGCCTTTTTGGGAAAAAATGCTTCTCTATGCCAACACATAGAAAATCCTGGCTTTGCTAAGAAGGCTCATTTTGATGTGTATACTCCTAAACAAGCTTCTGCAGAAAATGTCAAGTGCTTGATAATGTTCCTGTTCAGAGAGTGTTCACAGGGTTTTAGCCAGTTATGGTTGTTACCTTCAACTACACGTAGAAAGTGTTATGACCGGCCTGTACAAAGAGGAGCTGCTACTACACTGCAGAGCAGGAAAAAGTATATGTGAATATTCCCTTCTCCCAGAAAGCTGGGTTCTGATTAGAGGTATGTTTACGCTGCAGCCACTTCAGAAGTAATTGCAGTGTTCTGCAATTGCCCAATTTGCACTTGTTTGCAGTAGACAGAAATACAAACATGGCAGCATGGGGTACAGCAGAGTCACACGTCCCCTACCAGAAAGCCCAAAATGCAGCATAAAACATTGCTACTGTGGAAAAATGAAAATATGAGTTTCTTCACTATTTCCTTGTATTTTTCAGTCCTCCATGAGGACTTAGGAACGGAAACCACAAAGTACATAACCCAACCTAAAATATGCCTGGAACTCTAACAACCTCTAACTCTTTTTTACCTCACCCTGGTTTTGCAGGTTTTTGTTGCCACTGACATTGTACCTATATTTAAATAATTATCATCAGAAGAAAAGAACTATTTGCTTAATATTCTGCTATTTATTCACAGACCTTATTTTACATTCTTTACATTTACTTTCTTCTATAGCTTTTACCATTCCAGGCACACAATTTATTCAAGCCTGACTGAAGTGGCAAAAACGGGTTCCTGAAAAGACTTCAAAACCAAAAGTAAATAAACAATTTCCTTTTATGCTGCACTTTGCATAATTTTAGTATAATATTCTTTTCCCCAAAGTATTCATCCCTTCTAAAAAATGGTTAATAAAAATAGAAGATCCCTTGTGACATTGTACAGTGTTTGCTTCTTTATGTATGCATTTGCAGCACAAGATAAATCTGGCTAATTAAATCATCCCTGTAAATTACTTGATGATTTGTGAAAAGACTCTTTATTAGTGCTCAAACCAAGAGTCTCAAACCCAAAGACAGATTATTCTACATCAGCATATAGCAAGATGGATATTTTCCTTCCCAGCCCATCAGCCCTAAACGGGCTAAGCTATAAAATCACTGACACAATTTCAGAACGCTCCATCATAATAGGCCTTTTTTTTAAGCGTGCCTTGGAATTAAGGCAGACACTACAACAGCACTATAGCAGTCCTGGGATTTGGACAGTAGCATTTTAACAGCATGTTGCCCGTATCCTCATGCTGTGAACATATTCATAGCAGTTCCATGAAAGTCCCAGGACTGCTGGTGTAGCATCTGTTCACTACCAACAAAGACTTGGATATTACACAAGAGTCTGTTTTCTATTCATCAGCTGCCTTTTTACAAACACAGGACTTCTTCTGCAACAGGAGAATTATTTTTTATCTGGACTCTGTCATGTGAACACACAAACACACTCATTGTTAAATATATGTCTTTATGATATTATCGGAAGTTTATCAGGCTAAAGTTACTCTTGGGATAAATAACTCTTAGGCTTAGATGCTAATCCATATCCAAAAGCATGCACAAATTTCCAAAGTTGTTAACAAGAAATCATACTCCTAGAACAAAACTTCTTTCATTCAGCATCACCAGGCTACTAATGCCCCTCTTCTCAAAGTGGTAATTCCATGTCAATTCAGAATTCAAAATAGTTGTGCTGACCTTGACATTTACCATCTCTTGTCCAATGATGAAGAGTGCATATGTATTGATTCCACAGGCAAATTCAGATCTTGGGTTCCACTATTATCAAACAGTTATGTAGACCTGTTAGTTTCAGTGGGGTATTTCCAACAAACAATTTTAACAAGAATCATCCCATGGTGCTACTTGAGCTGAGTGCATCATTTGCTCCAAATCATTTAGTTTTATTTGTGTTTGGATGTGCTTACTTTATCGATTAGGCTCACTTCATGGGCTGGTTCAGGCAGCTGATTGCATTACAGACCCTCTTTTCTAAGGTCTCTTCTGAGAAAGACCAATCTGGACCAATATGATCAGTCTCCTCCAAACAAGTTGACATGGCAGTGTATGCCAGAATCACTTCCTTCACGCAATACAGATACAGACAGGATGAGCATAGCTTTGGCTCTTCTTGGGACATCCTCACAACATTTTTTGTTGTTCTGGGATTTCTAATGAAATTAAATTAAATTAAATTGGGTGACTGGTCATCTTTTTTCCCCCTACTATACAGCTGTAGAAGAAAAAACTTCAGAGAGAAAAAAAACCCCAAAACATCTCACATCCCCATACACGTTGCACACAAGCGCATGCAGATCCATACCCTGCACTACCAGAGCCAGATGTCTTCTCTCCAGTACTGTAAATACCAGGATAGTGGAGCAATAATGAATAGGAAGGGTAAATTGTTTCATTTTCTTTCTCGTTCACATAGACTCTGGTCAACGTACACCTCAGTGGGAGAGAGCAAGGAAGCTAATCTAGGTAGTTTTGCCACCAGCAACCTGCCTGAATGTTCTGAGACTACGAGGCAATTGGGTTAGAGGATCCTCTACATTCATACTGAGGCTACTGACAATAATTCTTCATGGTTTTCAAGAAATCAGATTACCCCATAATCCAATAGCAACATTTGGCATGCTACACACTATTAAGAAGTCACTGTAAATTGTTATGTAAATCAGCTATTCACAAGCAAGAGTGCAAAGAATAGAATAACCAGGGAATTACATGGTGGTATGAAGTAGCTGAGCAGTATCTTCATCACTGCCAATTACATACCAGCCCAGTTTTTTAATGGGGTTACATTTCTGAATAGAATACCTTTCCAGTAGCTCCACGGGGCATCATCAAGCCAGTGCAGATTCCACATACAATCCTTTATAAAAAGACCAAAAGCCCATTGCTTCACTCTTTTATGTGAAAGACATTTACCAGCCATTTTCTGTAGCACTACAGAGTATACTTACATAGAAAAAAAAACAAACAAAAATAGAAATGCACTCTAGGAGACACTAAGGACATGGATAGTTTCAGAACAATAATATTGATAAATGTTAGATAGTTTATCAGTTTAATCTCATCAATTTTCACACGCTTTCCCCCATCTTGGTCAAATAATACCCCTCTGGAATCGCTCAAATAAAAAAGCAATATTACATTGCTATCATAGTATATTCAGCCCTTCCCTTCAAGTTCCATAATGAGAGATAATGTTTTGGGGAAAGATTATGACATTACATTGCATGAAATGTGTGCAGAGATTGATTTTTCTTGCAAAAAAGAAACCTGAAAAACACTGAGTAAACCATTTGCTCACATTTTTACTGTTAGAACCCATTTTGGCTCAGTCACATGCTGAGTAGCTGTCTAAAAACGTAATTTAATTTTTGAACTGAATGCATTCATTGATATTTAACTGCAGGCATCACCTTTATTTCCCTGCTGCAGACTAATGCAAAGGAAGCGATTTCTGAATGTGGGGCTGCTGGGAAGTAGAGCAGGTTGCCATAGCAACAGCCACACCACCCTCTACCCCTTCCTAGCAAATGGCACATCCCTGTGCAGCTGCAGCATCCACGGAGCCTGGTTCTGCTAACACACAACACAGCTACACACCTCAGTTGCTGCTGTTGCCACGTGGACTGGAAATCGATGTATAAAAAGATAAAACAAAACCAAAAAAACCCTAAAACCTTCAAGTAGGCTTTGTAAAAATATTTTTTAAAAGAGAGTCTATAACATTGCCGTATCATTTTCTGCGAGGCACGTGTTGTCTGTCATGATGACCTTGACATTCAATTTTGTACCCTTGGGTAAGAGAATTTGCAAGGGCATATTCTCTTTAGGTTCACCATCCTCCACTGAAATGAGTTTTCTCTTGCCAAAGCAGTGTCAAATCAAATGCTGTGTTTGATCAGAGCTGCTTGCATGCATCTACCAGATTACTGATTTGGAAATCTAACATTTGCAAAATGCATAACTAGCCAATTAAGCTTAGGAAAGGCTTTACACATCAGCTGATCTCCCCTGCTGTATGCAGGCTAATGGTACTTACCCACATGACTGGGAACTAGTCTGGAAAAACAAGAAATGTCTGTGAGCTTTAATAATGTCATTATCAAGCATTAAAACAAAAACAAGCAAACAAACAAACAAAAAAACCCAAACCCAGACTTTCTAACTTTACCAGGCTTCTACAGGTACCAGTGGTCATTTTAGAATTTAATTTGATGGTACAAAGGCGAATGCCACCTCTTTTCCTTTTTCAATCCATCTAGTCTTAAAATCAACATGTAGAAACAAATAATACTTTTTGTTACACCAAATGATGTAGTTAGAAAAAGGGAAAGATCGAGCTTTAGGGCGCACAAGCCCCTTCTTAAGCCAAGCATGCACTAGAAAGAATTACTCTGGCTGCAATCTAGCTAAGGGGAAAAAAAATATTCCAAAACTCAAAAGTAAATTTTCAGGAGATTAGCTTGTTTACTAATATGTATATTATCACAAGATAATTGAAATTCTGGCCTAAAGCCTGTATTTTTGACAGTCCGATGGAATTTCCTTCACGTCTTATATACTTCAAAATCCTCATCCTTCTTGCATGTTATATATAGCTCAAATGTGCTGGAAGTAGCACCCATCTTTCCACCTACTAACACATTTTTAGAATAAACATGCACACAGGCACTCTTCCCCTCCCTGTCTCCCTAGTTTCTTACAATTGATCACAAATCTTCTCAGCTTATTAATATATTTCAATGATACTACCCACTCAGTTTAATTTTTGCTCTGTCTTTATCAGGAAGGAGAAAGAGCTTGAGAGCTTCAACCTTCTGCTCTTATCAAACCACATCAGGTTACCTGTCTCATAACCTTGGCTATCACAGCTACTTAACGCTGCTATTAATTTTGGTATGTTCTTTATCGTCAGCAAACATATTCAGTGTGCAATAGACAATCCACTACTCAATCAAAAAGGCAGAGTATGATCCCACTATTTGCAACCTGCTAATATTTAATAAAAGGAGAAGTGGAAAAGAAAAATCATTAAGAGATAAACAAACAGAGACATATTTTTATTGCTGATCCTTCCTCTATGATTTTCAATATAATGTTAGGAAGTATCTTTGAAATTCAAATGGTGTTTTCTATTCAGTTATGATCATAAACACACTACAAATCAGTATAATGTGAAAAAAATGCCATTTATACACACACAAAATCAAGATTATTTTGAAAAATCACTTTTATTGAGTACATTTAATAAGACAGTTCTTAGCAAACATGGTCAATTGCGCATTACTAGTAGAGTTTTTCCAAGGCAGAATCAACTAGAAAGGCGCTGTATTACCTTGCTGTTCCATACAAATTCAGTTACTTATTTCCAGCTGGAACAGTTCTGAGGACATTTGAGAGCAAGAAAATCATCAGTGGGTCCAAATTTACATGAGTCTTTTTTTAACATCAGGATCAGTTAGGTTAGAGTCCAAGAAAATTGTAGAAGACTGATCATATGGTAGCTAAAATTTTGTAATCTGGTAAATTGTATGGCTACAGATAGTAAATTATTGGAAAGTTTCTACCTTTTGCAGTGCTTGAAATGTAAATGAACATGTCTTTAGAAAGATTTTTACTCCTGTGAAATTAATTGAAATTGGAAATCATAAATTAAAATACGGGTATCCTACAACTCTGTATAAGTTAAGAAATTTCTCAACCACGCACTTATTTCAAAATACTGGAACCCTGGGGGGAAAAAATCCTCAGATTGGATAGCATTCTGAATTTCATCTCTAGAACATCCATGGGATGTCAGCAAAACACATGAATTTTGGCATAGAGCAGCATTTAACATCACATGTCTTACAGTGAAACCTCTATGTCTTCTTGTGTACTGGCAGCTAAAAACCACATAAACTAAAACCTTATCATCCAGATGTGCTGCAAGATTTTCCCTTTAGTCTTAAGTGTCTCTGCCTTAGGCTGACTCTATTCTCTAAAAGCTTTGTGAAGCCTCGTTAATGTCACTAGAATGTGGTTTCAGAAGGGAAGGGGATCACATTTCAATGTTATTTGTAAAAATCAGTCTTGGCAATTTCAGAACGGAATACTTCAGTTCTTTTCTTCAGATAAGATTAATAATCTATTAAACAAAAATAAATGTCCTCACCTTTTTACTGGGGAAAAAACCCACAACAACTAAACAAAGTTCCCACATATACACACACAGATACAAAAGCAAAGATGCATTTTGACCAATGTGGGAGAGTTTCTAGTTCTGTTCTGATCTATGTGCCTATGCAGAAAGTCTAAAGCATTTCCTATTTTTTTTGTGCCATGCTGAGAAATTGTTAGAAATCCAGACTTAACCTGGCTGAATTATTTTACTGAGATTTATAAAGGCCTGTCTGACACCAGCCACACAAACAGAATGTGTTGGAGTTTTATCTTAGGTGCAAGCTACCAGATCCAACTATTACTTCACAGAATTCAATCCCAAAGAAACTCAATTTGTGGCATGGTGATATGGGACAACATAGCCATGAAAACCTGGGTTGGGGCCATAATATTACCCATTAAACAATCCTCCTTATTTTCTGTAAAACCCATGGCTAAGAATACATAGTTAGCTTCTCTGTGTGGGTCACATACCGCCTCATACCATCACGATCAGTATAATTTTTTTTGCCTTGTCTACAACGTTCTACTTTTTCCCAGCTTTTTGGGCTCATTAGTTTCTTAAGTTCTTTTTGAAACTTACTTGTGATACAAAAAAATTTCAGCTACATCTTCCTCTTTCCAAACTGTATAACTTCAGATTTCACTGGGATACAGGGTGTTGCAGAATGGCTTGAGAAGCAAGGCCATGAGCCTATGGAGCAGTTGTCCAAGCAGTCGCCTGTGCAGCTTAGTAAGACTGGGCCCCACACCGTCTTGGTGAGAACAGAAGGGTCAACAATCGGTCAGCATATTCTTGTGTATCGTGCAGCAAGGCCACAAGATGTGGGAGCAGGAGGTGTGATAAGGATTCAGTGTTCCTGGGACTGAGAAGAAGACATGATTCCCAGGCTGCAAGATGGGTGGAGTATGTAAATGTAACTTTTAGTTAAGAACCAATTAAAATACAATGTGTGACACGTGGTAGGAATAGTATAAAAGAAAGTGTGTGCTTGCAATAAAGTTGAAGTGCTTTATCAATCACATTGATTGGCATCATTCTTCCCTCTCATCGCGGCAGCAGGGAGCCCCAGGATGCCTACATTTACAGACTTAAGTCTCTGACATACTCAACAAAAACTGCAGGACTTCTGTATTTATATTACCAAAGCTCATGTTTTAGGACCAAATTGTGTTATCTTGGAGCTGCAGAAATCTGTCTTGGTTTCCGTCTCATTTTTTAGCCACATTTTGTTTGAGTTTTATTTTCGCTGCTTTCTGATATGTGCCGTAGTTTCCTCTTCCTCTGTTGTTAAGAACAGGCACCACAGAGCTTGCAAAATGACAACTGGGAGCCAATGAATTTCTTTTTTGCTTAAAAATCAGTTATCTTGGATATTTTTCTATGAATGACAAACATAGAATCATGCTTTGAAGGCTGTCATTGTGTTCATACGAAGCAGAGCCTGCCTCTAAGTATGGAGAGTTACTCGATATGCAGCAAAAAGTTTTGAGGAAAAAGAAAATGAAAGACAAAGTAACAAACTAATGTGGGGTCGTGTTAGATTACAATAGTAAGGTATTACCTTGAGAACAAAACCTCAAAAATTTAGCCTGTCTTTATAGAATCCTTTGCGTTGTATTTAACGATCTGAATCTCTCAACATTTCTTATAAAGGTATTTACCACCTGGACTGTTTCCAGAGACATGTAATAGTGAGGAAGTCATCACAGGCTTGACAAATTTGTACATTGGGAAGGAGGTAGCTAAAATAAGATCCCACCTAGGATCCATATCTTTGGGTGGAGACTGAAGAAAACTGCAGAAAAAACAGGTATATGAAATACTCTGTACATTTCCACTCAAAAAGATGGGCTCAGAGAACTTATTGAAAGGGCAGGTTTCTTTATGTCCAAGAATTAAGTAAGAAAAATAGGATTTGCTTGATTCTAGGGAGGATTACAAACCACATCCATTTATTTCAGTAAATAAGACCACATAGTGTCTTTCCTGCTCTTAACAGAGATATGCCTAACTGGGGTATCACTGCTATACTGCAATCCTGTTCTTATGTAGGAGACTTACCAAAATCTATCCTGTTTTGCCTTTACAAGTGAACTTCAACAGGAGAGAAAAAGTGATATATATGTCAGAAATGAACAATAAAAAGGAATGATCTCTCAGCCACCCAGACACAGATATGTACTTTTATTTATTGAAAGTCCAGAGGTCTTCAACTGTGTCCTCCTTTGAATTTACACTCCAGCATCTGAAGCCACCTTTGGGAAGAAGTCTGAAAGAGTTTATAAACTTGTTCCAATAATGTTGGTGTGAAAGTTGGATTGACTGAAAGCAATGCATTCAAGGTTGAGTGCACCCTCAGAAGTTTGCCAAAGACACCAAGTTGTGTGGTGCGGTTGAAGTGCTGGAGGAAAGGGACGGCATCCAGAGGGACCTTGACAGGTTTCAGAGGCCAGCCTATGCGAACTGCATGAAGTTCAACAAGGCCAAGGTGCAAGGTTTGCACATGGGTCAGTGCAATCCCAAACACAACTACAGGCAGAGCACAGAATGGATTAAGAGCAGCCCCGAGGAGAAAGGCTTGGGGGTGTTGGTTGACAAGAAGCTCAACATCAGCCAGCAGTGCATGCTCACAGCCCAGAAAGCAAACCATATCCTGAGCTACATCAAAACCAGCATGACCAGCAGGTCAAGGGAGGTGATTCTGCGCCTCTACTCTGCTCTCTGGGGCCCCAAGTACAAGAAATATATAGAGCTGCTGGAGCAAATCAAGAGGAGAGTCACAAAGAGGATCAGAGGGATGGAGTACTTCTCCTATGAGGACAGGCTGACAGAGTTGGGACTGTTCAGCCTGGAGAACAGAAGGCTCTAGAGAGATCCTATTGCAGCCTCCCAGTACCTACAGGGTACTGGAAGATGAAGAGGGACTGTTTACAAGGGCATGTCATGATAGGATGCGTAGTGGGATTAAACTAAAAAAGCATAGAGGTAGATCGGGCATTAGGAAGAAATTCTTCACCATGAGGGTGGTGAGGAACTGGAACAGGTTGCCCAGAGAAGCTGTGGCTGCCCTTCCCTGGCAGTGTTGAAAGCCAGGTCAGATGTGGCTTTGGGTAACCTGGTGGCCACTGTTCATCATTAAGATCTCCACAATGACACTAAATCATCCTATGTTCAGACTGGGGTATCACACAGTTCATGTTTTTAATTAAAAAAATAAATTGAAGGCACAACTTATTTCACTATTTACTTCTAATTGATATATGGATTAGAACTTTTTAGCACAACCCTGTAATGACAGTTTTACTATTTGATGATTATCCGACCATAGAAACATTACAGGAAATAGCACCTGGAGAACATGATGTTTATTAAGAAATATTGGAAAGCATTCGTTTTCAAATCAGAGCTATCAGGGTCCAGTTAAAAACTCTTGAGTTATTGACTGTCTCTATATGTGATGTTCTTACAAAGTAATACTATTATAAAAAAAAATTGCTTAAATTAAAAATCATGGTTAAACACTCGTTTTCTGTAAAGCTGGGTATCCTTATCAGGATCATTATTTTCTACTGAAGAATAATTAAATAAAAAAACTTTGTGCTATATTAATCATCACACTATTTTTTTTCACTTTGTTTTCACCCGAAGGTTTCCTAACTGTATGTGAGCCACCTAAAGTAAACCTGAAATATTATTTTGGAATTATGAAAAAACATAGAATTTTCTTATTTATTGGCACATATAAAATCATGTTTACAACAGAAAAGCATGCACCTTCTAAACTGATCTACAATTACTGCTCAGAGACAATTGAGTGTATAAAATTAACTTTGCATTTGACAGGTTAGTTCATAATTTTGTTTTCTGTGAAACCTTCCACTCCACTTTTCATCCATTTCCTTATTTGATGAAGCATGTAGGCAAAATATATCAGGAAGGAGAAAGCAACATTCTTAGGAAATTAAAATGAAACACCAATAATTTACTAATAGTTAAGATGAAAGTGCTCATCTTCCCTAGCATATGGCTTCCAATTTCAATTCGAGCCTTAAAACTAGATTTTTCATTCAATACAGTGGTGGAAGGCAAGACAGAACATTAGCAAGCCATTGTTTTTCCATATTTTAGTAACTCAATGACTTCTTATAAGTTTTGAAAGCATGGCGTGGATTCAGTAATATCTCTGAAAGCTATCTGTTAGCATATGACAAGACACAGTCCCATCTCAGGAAAAAACACATGCTGAAAGATATTGATAACAGTTAATGGCTCAATGACTTCAAATCAAGTATCTCAAATTAAAGCCTTTTGGCATAATCAGGAAATAAAGCTATTTTCCAAGTTTGCCTTTTGAAACGCAGCACTGTGGTGTGGAAAAGGGGCTGTTATCAAATGCTCATTAGCACATAATATAATGTGTGTTTTGCTAGGCTGCCTTTTAATGAAGTTCACAACTTTTATAGCCTCAAATATTGTTTTTATTTCCCTGGTAAACATTAACACATTGGTTCAGGGGTTGGTGTCCAATAATACATGCTTTTACCGCAGAGTCTTGTGGTTTTCTTCCATAATTAACACATTAGCAGTACGGGCCTACCCTGCATTAGGCCTACCTAGCTTAAAGACTTGATTATTGGAAACCTTTAAGATATTTCCACTTGGAGGACAGCAGGAGCAAGAGAGAACACTTTCTCAGTGTTTAGATAATTTTGACACCTAGAAAATGCCCGGAGATATCAATTCATTTTCAACATCAGCTCCCCATGCTACCAAAATTTAGCCAGTTATACCAAGATTTAATAGCTTTCCCCAGATTGTAGGAACTTTTTATAACTACAATGACATAGTCCTGACAGTTGGAGGATTTTCATCTTTCCAGCTTGGATTTGTTATTCGCAGTATTTGTCTCTAGTTACAAGCGGTCAAACCAGCTGTTCTTGAAAGAACAGAAGTGCAAGAGAAAGCTGGTTATTGCCACCTCTCTAAAACTTTCTCAGATTCCACAGGGATGTAGAATCTCTGATGTAAGGACACGAAACAGCACAACTACAATTTCTTTGGGCAGACCATAAAATACCCATCACTGAAGATCCTTAAGATTAGATTACACAGGCATTTCATCATGAATGACGTAGGCAGATTTGATAGTTCCTGAAGGCAGCATGACTTATTTCCTCAGGTACCTTCCAGCCCTATGATTTGACCACATATGCTCTGAAGAGATTTAAAAACATATCCTTTAATTATGGAAACTTGTAGAATGTACTGTAAACTTGCAGAACAAAAACACATGGTCTTGTAAAGAGTACTCAGTTATCCAAAAATTCTTTTTTTTGTTACACTTTTTCTTAAGGGAAAAAAAGGACCTACAAAAAAAGTTGGGCTTTTTAAAATGACAGAGTAACCACATGGGAACTTATTAATATCTGTCAAAATTATTAATAGTAAAGGCAGAAGTTCGATTTTCAGGAATCTTGTCAACGAGAACGAGTAACTGCTTTGTTGGCATTTTTTGGTATGTTTCAGGATATTAATATTTCACATGTGCTTTGTATGGCTAAGCGTGATGTGTATATGATCTAACTTATTAATTCTGCTCGGCAAGCACAGAATTACCAGCAGTATTGTCTCACCTGGACTAAGGTGCCTTCCCAGGGACTGCTGCTTTTCCATTTACATGCACTACTCCACAAACACCACCGAATACCGAAACATACAATCAGATACAGGAAAAAACATCTTTTTATTTTTTTCTTTTTTGAAGAAGAAAACATCGATTTTTGCTTGGTTTGGAGAAGGCAGAAAAAAAAACCCCAAATCAACCCCAAACCCAGACGAAACCCCTTCATAGATGTGCCTGGGTGTCTTCCGATCCCGTGTTTCTTCTGCGTGATGCCTAGCAAGAAAAAAATTCAAGGTTATAAAAGAAAAAGACAAGACAGACGATCCAGGCGCATTTCCACCCTCCCCTGCTGCGTCGGGGGGGCCGGGCCGAGCGCCCCGAGAGGCGGCCACCCCCGCCGGCGGCAGCCTATGGCCGGGCCGGCAGATCACCCGACGCCGGCACCCCGCCCCCGGGCGCCCCTCCCCCGCGCCCCGCCGACCCGGCACCCGCCCTGCGCCACCCACCCGGCTCCGCCGAGGTACTTCTGGGCCGTGTGTCGTTCCACCACCCCCGCCCTCCCCACGCCTCGCCCGCCCCGGCCCCGGGAGGTTTGTCAGCGCCTGGTGACAGGTTCCTTGCCGCGGGGGCCTGTCTGCAGTGGCGGGTGTGTGCGTGTGGCTTTGGGCGGCCGCGGCAGCAGCGCCTGGTGAGAGGTTTGCTGCAAGAGGAAGCAGGTATTCAAGCTAAAGGGCAGCCGCGGCAACACCTAGGGGGAAAAAAGCAAAAGCAAAGCAAAACAAACAAAAAAAAAAGGCTGGGAACTTAAAAGATGTTTCTAATAATTATCATAGAATCAGATAATTATCAATATCATAGTCCAGCCACAGCCTAACCCTGCCTAGCGTACCACTAGATCATGTCCTTAGGGATTTCATCTATACACCTTTTAAATACCTCCAGGAATGGTGACTCCACCACCTCCCTGGGCAGCCTGTTGCAATGCTTGATAACCCTTTCAGTGAATAAATCCTTTCCAATACCTAACCTGAATCTCCCCTGGTGCAATTTCAAGCCACTTCCTCTTGTCCTATTTCTTGTCACCCAAGAGAGGAGACCAACCCCAATATCTCTGCAACTGCCTTGCTGGTAGTTGTAGAGCGTGATAAGGTCTCCCCTCAGCCTCCTTTTCTCGAAAATAAAAAGCCCCAGCTGCCTCAGCCGCTACTGATAGGACTTGTGCTCCAGACCCTTCACCAGCTTCATCACCCTCATCTAGACACACTCCATGACATCCTTCCTGTAGTGAGGGGCCAAACACCAAATACAGCACTCAAGGTGCAGCCTCACCAGAGCTGAGTACAACGGAACTATCACGTCCTGCTGGGCATGCTGTTCCTGATACAGGCCAGGATGCTGTTGGCCTTTTTGGCCACCTGGGCACACTGCTGGCCTATGTTCAGCTGTCTGGCCACTAACACACCCAGGTCCTTCTCTGCCAGGGAGGTCTCCAGCCATTCTGCCCCAAGCCTGTAGCAGTGCCTGGGGTTATTGTGACCAAAGTGCAGGACCCAGCACTTGGCCTTGTTGAACCCCATTAAGTTGGCCTCTGCCCATCGATCCAGCCTGTCCAGGTCCCTCTGAATTAGCAGAATAACATTCTTTAGCAGCCTGCTAGTAGGAGACATGTGGTAAAGAAAGAATTTTGCAAAGAAGGCTGTGAAGTTTCTTCAAATTTTTTTGTGGTCAGGCCCTCTCCAAGCAGCAGAGAACCAAGATCAATATCATAGAATGTCCCTTCCAGTCCTGCATCGCTAAGATGATTGCAGTGGTCAAAAATTGTTTTCTAAAATGAGGCATATTTATACAGCATATACAGGAAGCATCTCTCCTTTCTTTGCTTTTCCTATTTGATGAATCAATTAGCCTAATATTACACAATATTACTTTTTAACTGAAACAGCAGCCTTCGTCTTCCCTAGTATTTTTCTGTAAAGCCCAACAAAACCACTTTGGTCAAATGACCTTTAGAAATCAATCCATCTTACAGTTCCATAAGGTT